>NC_088677.1:80577468-83077468 GCF_950023065.1 Planococcus citri
CAAATTGTGAAAAATCACGAAAAATTGATCAATAATCATCAAAATTGAACGAGATTAAACTGTTTCAATCTAAATTCGGAGTCAAACCCCGAAGTCATTGCGAGTAAATCAACTAAGTATCCGATATCAAATCTCGAAGCACAGCGTGGGACTTTCCCCTTGAGCAAAATATACAGTAAAGACATCGAAACAGAAAAGGAACCAGCCTATACTTCAAGTCCAACATTCAAACACTCGAATCTGCGAAAATTCCTATCCGAAAATCAGTCACCATGAAATAAGTCATCGCATCTAATGGTTCGATTCGATTCCATTGACACGGGCATCATCATCATTGTTGGAGACTAACCGGAGACAACCTTGTACCATGGTCATTGAACTGAAGAGCAACGCCAGTCGCCAGCACCATCGCTGTTGTCCACTCGATCATCAATATCTCAACAAGGCTCGGCTAAAAGAACATTATAAGAATTTTTCCTCCAACAGATAAAAGACTGCCTTGATCGAAAAAGGCCATAGCACGAGCTCCTGCAGATTTCAATAAGAGTTCCTTTCCCCTACAAATGCCTCTACTCTACTCGTTTCTATCACCATGTTGACGATTCGTATTCGCGTTTATGAATAATTCACTATACATATTATGTCGAAGAAACCAAAGAAAGGAAGAAAATCTCGATACACGAGAAGCTTTACTCGTATTATTATTAAACCAAACACACGTACGTACAAAACGCGATTACGAAATTATGCCATGCCCCAGGCTATCTGTCGATAAACCTGTGATTAAAAACATATGCGCTGAATTATGACTACCAGAGTTTTTTTTTCTTCTTTATTTATAAATTCAGAATTTTTAATACACTACCAAGTATTAATTAATCGTTTTTTGACGGTGGTTAAAATTGATTCGTTAGAATAAGACGATGATAAACATGATAAGGTCACGAAGGCGGTAACCAACAAACATGGTAGGTACCTAGCTGAATAAACTACGAGCACCTACGAGCACAAGCACATACCTGTGTGCTCATTTAAGTGTCCGTAATTCGTTGGTTTACATGTGTAAGAAACAATAGAATGTATTCAACTTTGAAGGGTTGTCTCAGCAAAGCTCCAATTTTTCAATTTGTGGTTTCGAGAAATCAATAGAGAGCTGCTCAGGTGCTTTGTTCAAATTGATCACAGACGACGATTGGATAAAAATTAAATTCCAACCCCCCCCCCCACCCTCGTCTTATCCCAACCATTATCTCAGTCTTTAGCTGCTAATTACTAAAGAAGATAGTTATACTTACAAAGCGTCTAATACAGCTTATCACGGATATTAAACGTAAATTGGAGATTCGTCTCTAACAACGTCATGCGCGATAAATTTAAAATCGCAGCTGCCATGTTTGAACGCATTCGTGATCATTTAGGTCATTGTTGTATTGAAATGAAAATCAGGCCTAGGGCAGCCGTCTCTATACTCTATAGACATTGTGGTGGTCGACTGCAGTGGCAAATTTTTTATTCTTAAAACAATAATCCCTCCTCAGATGTTCGTGTGTTTTTGTTGAAATGCCAAGTTAACTATGTTGCGGATACAGAGTCGTCTTCGCTGAAGCATTTGAGGGTTACCTACCTACATATTCCTCGGCTAACATGGGTCAAGTTCAATTTGACGATTTTTATGTTTGTTTGGAATCTACAAGTGGCGTGTGAAGTCAGCATTGAACAGTATCGTAATTTGGATCTTGAGGTTTGGTTTTGTGAGGTGGATTCTGAGTTTGGAAGAAATTTGAGCTTGGAGCCAGAGGTGGATTTCACTACAAGGTGAAAAAGGAAGTAACTGAGTGGGCTACATTGTAAAATGGGCCTCTTCTAACATTTTAGTGTCTTTGATTTTTTTCATCCAATAAGTACATACATATTTCAGAAGCAGGAAGCAGCTCATTGAAAAAGAGCCCTGAATCGAGTTTTAAGAAGGCCTCAAAAGGTCAAATAAAACTTCAAAATTATTAGTCCTTTATTTTTTTTATTTTTTCAAAAATCGGATAAAAGAACAAAATATTTTAAAATTTAATCTCCTGAGCTGAGTTTCTTGATGGAGAGTTATTCCAAAATGCATGAAAAAGTGTTTGATAAGCATCAGAAAAAACTCGAAAAAAAGTATTAAAATCAGTGTAAATTACCAAAAATTGATGAAATTTTAGACTCATAAAAACATTCATAAACGTTTCAAAATCACGCAAAAAATACAAAAAATGCATTAAAGTTGTCAAAAAGTGATAAAATTGCAGTAAAAGTTTCTAAAAATGCATAAAAAAATTGTATTAGTGACGTAAAATTTGTCAAAAATACGTTAAAATTACTGTAATTTATCAAAAAGTGATGTAATTTCAGTAAAATTTCAGAAAAGTGTGCGTAAAAGTGTTGAAAAACAATTAAAACGATGTAAAAACACTTGGAAAAAAACTTTAAAATCACTGAAAATTAAAAAAAAACTGCAAAAATTTTAATGAAAATTACCTAAAATGTAGATATTAAAAAGTTTTCAATAAGCATTAAAATCACTGATGAGATTTCAGTAAAATTAGTCAAAAATACACGAGAAAATCTTCTAAGGTGCTGTATAAAAAATACCTAAGAAAACGCAATAACATCACTGAAAATTATAAAAAAAAGTAACAAAATTTCGGTAATATTGTCCAAAAATGAGTGTAAAAGTGTTAAAAAAGGTGTTAAAGTGATGTAAGAAATATCAAAATTGCGTAAAAGTCACGGAAAATTATCCAAAAATAATGAAAATCTGGCATGAAAAAGTATGTAAAATACTATAAAATGACCAAAAACGCGAAAAAAAATCATTAAAACCACTTAAAATAGCCAAAAAGTAATAAAATTGTAGTAAAATTTGAAATTTTGGGGAAATTGGCCAAAAATGCGTGTAAAACTGTTGAAAAAGTGTTAAAATGATATAAAAAATATCAAAAATGTACAAAAATCATGAAAAATTGCTCAAAACCCGTGAAAATTGGTAACATTGTTTCAAAAAGCATGAAAAAGTGTGTAAAAACCCAAAAAATGATCTGAAATTAGGTGGAAAAAAATGTTATGATTACTGAAAATGGTTAAAAAGTGATGAAATTTTAGTAAAAATTGTCAAAAGTCCTCGAAAAAACGTTGAAAACGTGTTAAAATTATGTGTAAAGTATCATAAAAGAATAGAAATCATTGAAAATCACTCAAAACCGATTAAAAGTTTTCCAAAGTGCATGAAAAAGTGTGTAAAATGCATTAAAATGATCTAAAACACTAAAAAAAAAAAAAACATTGAAATCACTGAAAATGCCCAAGAAATGATAAAATTTTATCAACAGTTTAAAATCACAGAAAACTTTTTCAAAAAATATTAAAAATTTGTGAAATTTTTCAAAATGTGTAAAAAAGTGTGTAAAAGGTGAAATAATCTAAAATTTTTTTAAAAAACGATAAAATCACTCATCAAAATCAACAAAAAAAAAACAACCAAAAAAAGCAATAAATTCACTGGAAATTACCAAAAAGGCAAAAAAAAAGTCAGCTTTTGCAAAAAAAAATCACCGAAAAAAAATTTAAAACGTGTTAAAATGTTGTAAAATCACCCCAAAAAAAGGCATTACAATCAATGAAATTTTCCCCAAACTGTTCAAGTTTTGAGGAAAGTTGACCAAAATTCACGAAAAAGTAATAAAATTGCGTCAAAATTATGTGAAAATTACCAAAAATGCATTAAAAGCTCTAAATTTTACTCATTGCTTTGTTTTTAAAAATTGTTATGCAATTCTATGATTTTTTTTTTTTTTTGATTTTCACTCATTTTTATTGTCGTTTTGAGTGGTTTTAAATCATTTTCACGTGTTTTACATTTTCACGTAATTTGGAAAATTTTCAATGAAATTTTGTCAAGTTTTATTAAATTTCAGTAATTTTAATGTCTTTTTTGTGTTTTTGTACAATTTTATAACTCACTTTTAAAACTTTTTCACGTGCTTACTTTTGCCAACTTTAGTTCAAATTTCAGAATTTTTTTTTGTTGATTTACATTTAATTTTTTTGACAACTTATTGTTCCAAAGTTTTGTCTATCGCAGAAGATCCAACTTTAAAAAATTGATCTCTGAAAGTGGATCGCGAAAAAAAATTGTACGTGGATTTTGACCAAATTCAGTGAAGACCTTCACTTCAAGTTGAAAATCTCACAGAAAAACTTTTAGCTCTGAAGCTTTTTCTGGGGGGGAGGGGGAGATGTGAGTCCTCAAAAAGGGGGAATTTTCAAAAAAGTAGTGGTTTTTTCGCTTCGGCCCCTGCCAAACCTGTTTTGGGAAAAATGACCCAGTTTCAAAAATATTATTCGAGATTCTGCATCAACGTAGGCCATTGCCATCAAAATCCAAAATCATTTTCAAAATTCTACTGAGTGGTTTAAAATTTGCAAATTCCAATTTTTTGGCCATTACTCTCATTTTCGAAAAATTGAAATTTGTCAAGTTTTTAGCTGCGTATATTTTTCAATTTTTAAATCGGCAACAGTGGACAAAAAATTGGCATCACTTTTGAAGCTGGGTCATTTTCCCCAAAACAGGTTGGTGAACCCCAGAGCGAAAAAACCACGATTTTTTTTGAATTGTCTCCTCTTTGAAGACCCATATCTCCTCTCCAAGGGTACTTCCGGAACTAAATTTCATTTCCGGTAAACTTTCAACTTGAAATGAAGGTCTCGGGGCTATATTTTTTGCTTTCTTTCAAAATTTAAATTATTCACTAGCACGAGTGACCCTACACTGTTGTTCAAGTAAAAAAATTTATAAGAATGGGAAACACAATTTTATAGGATCCGGAACTGTCTCTAAATTAATTTAAATATTTGAATTTTTGATATGAAAGCTCCGGGAAGAAGAGGGAGGGGCGTACAGGTCGGGATAAAAATCACAATTTTTGAAAGAATGAGCCATTCTGAGGCCTTTTTTCTCAACCCCCCCCCCCTCCACCCATAGATTGGAGCACAATTTGAGGAAAATTTGGCAACCCTGTTGACTGAAGGGATATCTCGAATGAATTCTTCGACACCTCTGAAGATCGGTATGGGTCAGTTCAACTTCATCATAAGTCAGTCAATCAAATCCCAAGACTCGTGTGACAAAACGTGCCCAGCACTCCAGCAGAAGTGGCAGAACGGGAAGCTTTATTAACCAAAACACTCGCTTCATCTCATCGGAACGGCGCGGCGCCGATTGACAACGACAGTACATAAATCACACATGGGAACTTTGAAAATTCGACCCAGTCATCGGAGAAAAGATCGGGTTACGGTAGTATTTGGCATTTTCGAGGTTAGCTAAACTGTTTAGTCGAATTTCGATTAATGTCATTGCCAGGTTTTGTAAAATCTCGTTTATTCAAAGATGTTCCGTGCAGCTTGCATAATGTAAAACAATAATATTTGACCATGGTTGCAGTTACGTCCTCAAATATAACGCGCACAGTTGCCCCATCTTTAATAAAAATGACCTTCGATGACGATCAGCGGGACATTACGTTACGTAACATAAGGTACTCTGTACTATAAGACGAATCTCTCTACATGTCTACGAGATGCCCAGCTTCAGTTCACTGTTCTAGCAAATATGTACCTAAGAGTATTGTTCATCTAGCATGGGATAAACCAAGAGCTGTAGCTTTTCATTGGTGTGAGGAAACAGTCCTGTCAGCGATAGAATTTTCAAGCAATGTCGAAAAAATTTTCAATTTCGATATCGAAAGCTATAACTGATATTTCGATGCAGTTATTTAGCGATTCGATGTTAATCAACGAAGAATAGGTACCTACCTACTCGTTATGTAATATTATATTAGGCACCTTGTCTGTTCAAACGCATATAGGCTAAATTTTTTTACAATTTTTTAATACAAATTATATACTGGCGATTTTTATTTTCGTATTAGCACGTATGATTTGTTTTTATATTTTTCATCGATGTCAGGATGAGCAAAAAATTTTCATTTATAGCTTTTTACATAGGTACAAAGCTACCCCTCGGCATCAAATGAACCTGCTTGAGAAGTTTGCCTTGATTCGTTTACACTTATAATATACTCACGTAGAATTACACACATGCCATTATAGTATGTGGTATTTACGTAGTATCTACAAAATTCCACATAATTTTTTCTCTTCTTAATATTTTAACGTGTAGTATAATAGACAGATTATGTTTAGAATTACCCTGCAGCGGTCTGTGGATGCTTTTCTTTTAAAATAGGCAGGAGGAAGTTTCTCTTACATAGGCAATTGTTCATCCAACTCGACTAATTGAGGAAAATTAGACATTGACGAGAGACTCTGTGCATTCAACTCGATCATTGCATTAAGATCAGTCGAATTTATATCGTAGAATTCGAGGCTTGTGTTTTTTTTCATGTGCCAAAGCTGCTGTGTAATGTGTTGAAGTTATAACTAGATTTTATATTCGTCTCGTCGAATTAAATAATTACATAGATGTTGAATGCTTGTCGCTGATAAATTGATACGATTGACGTAGGTGATTTTATTGTCACGATTAGACAGGTGAAAAGATACCATGTATCGCGTAGGTATCGGTGATCACTGCACCGACCGCCGCACCACTTGATATGTATTTTTATCGCTGGGCATACTGGGCTTATAGTTAGGCGAGTAATTCGGCCTTCTGCGGTGTACGAGAACCGATAAATTAAATATGCTTCGCGTTAAGTGACTACGTATTTAGAGTGTGGCGGTGGCGGTATGTTGCGCTTTGCTTTGATTAAAGAAAGCCATTTCGTGATCCTGCTTCCTTGTGAAATGCAATGTCTCTCGAGTGACCTTTACGCTACTTTTGCGGACAGGAGACAGGTGAGGTTCGCTTTCGTTCGAGAGCTTGGATAATGGAGAGGGGTTTTGGGAACGTGGCTATGGATTTGTTGGATCTCATTATGGAACAGACATCGGAGGAGGGATGATTTTCAGAGACTCTGGACTCCTCAAAAGCATTCAATGGTCTAAGAGTGGATGGAATGACGCAGGGTGGAGAAGATCTCACGTAGGTTGAGGCCACACAGAGCTCTGCTACCATGAGGACACATTTTATATGGTCGTTTGATGTGATTCCAGCAGATTATTATACCTTTGAATTTTGAGATTACTCATGTTGGAGAAAAAACCACGGCTCTGCTACCATATGGAGAGATCTTGAATGATGATTGATTACGATCTAACGATAAAGTTGGAGAACCACTGCTCTGCTACCATAAAGAAAAATCTTGTACGATGTTAAGATGATCCGACAATCAAGTGCCGAATTTTGATAATGACATAATGTTGAAGAACCACAGCTCTGCTACCATGAAGTAAAATCTTGAATGATGTTTGATTGCGATTTAACGATCAAGTTAGAAAACCACTGCTCTGCTACCATAAAGAGAAATCTTGTATGATTTTGAGGATGATCCGAAAATCAAGTATTGAATTTTGATATGACGTTCGTTGAAGAACCACAGACCTGCTACCATGAGGTGAAATCTTGAATGCTGTTTGATTGCAATTTAACGATTAAGTTGAAGAACCACTGTTCTGCTAACATAATGAGAAATCTTGTACGATTTTTAGGTGATCCGACAATCAAGTGCTAAATTTTGATATGATGACGTATGTTGAAGAACCACAGCTCTGGTACCATGAAGTGAAATCTTGAATGCTGTTTGATTGCAATTTAATGATTAAATTGGAGAACCACTGCTCTGCTACCATGAGGTGAAATCTTGAATGCTGTTTGATTGCATTTTAACAATAAAGTTAGAGAACAACGTCCACTGCTCTGCTACCATAAAGAGAAATCTTGTGCGATTTTTGAGGTGGTCCAACAATCGAGTGCTGGATTTTGATATGCCATATATTGAAGAACCACATCTCTGCTACCATTTGAAAAAATCTCATCTTTTCCCTTTCCTTAAAATTTAAGGAGAAATAATTTTTGTTGTCGAGAAACGAATTGAATATTCATTCCGGGTTATTCACATCTAAACTTTGATATGTAGTTCAGAATTTTTTTAAGCTCAAATAATTTCTCAAATTTTGCGCAAGGTAAACGTTTGTCAACTTTTTAAGGAGCGTACACACGATCCAATATATTTGACAAACCAGGTTTGTCAAATTGACATCGTTGATAAAATTTATCAACATATATTTGGTTGCATGGAAAGTCAAATACAGTAGACTTCCGCTTATCCGGACTAACTGGGGAATTTGGTTGTCCAGATAAGCAAAAATCCGGATAATACGGATTATTATTTCTTTGGTGGAATTTTTGGTAGAAAATGACTGTTTTTTGAATAATGATGATGTATTTTTGTTATTTTTGATAAAAAGTGCTAAGGATAAATCTTATTTCTTCACAGAATAGAGAAAAACAAACCAAAAACAAAGATTACAAAAATTTTTGACCATGTACTTGTGAGTAATTCGTGAATGCTTGTCCGGATAATACGGATTTTGTCCGGATAACCGAGAAGTCCGGATAATAAGGAGAATTTATTTTCGTCCGGATAAGCGGAAGCCGGATAAGCGGAAGTTTACTGTATATTAGATCATGTAAACGCTCTGATAATCTAAGTTTTTTTTCCCCAAATTTTCAACGTTTTGTTGATCGATGACACCAATTCTGAAAATAGAAATTATTTATACTTTTAGAATTATTTTCAGAGTTGTGTCTATGGTGTCTCCGATCAACAAAACGTTAAAAATTTGAGAAAGACATCATCAGAGTGTCCACACAACCGAATATGTTTGATTAAATTCAATTTGATTTGACAAATCGAGTTTGTCAAATATATTGGATCATGTGTACGCTCCTTTAACAATATTACATATATTCATTCATTCATTTTTTTAAATTTTCATATTATATGTATTTTTATTTTCTCTCAAAATCCATTTGTTGTCCCTTCAATTTGGAAATTGAACAAAAAGTCATAGTAAGATAATTTAATCTGGGTGTGTTTCTTAGGCCGAGAATCTGTGCTGTGAAATTTGTGTAGGGTGTGAGCTCTGCTACCATGAGTGGAAATCTTATAGGTTTTTTGATGTGATTTCACAATCAAGTATTGAATTTTGAGATTACATACGTATTATGTACATACCAATGTTGGAATACCACAGCTCTGCTACCATGAGGAGAAATATCACGGTGCTTTTCTGTGAGTCTGTGATTTTAAAAAACTAGGGGAAAATTCATTTTAACCTTTGACAGTTTTGATGTTTTTGGTAGGTAAATTGAGCTAATACTGGTATTTCTTTTCTTTGGAAAATCACCGGCTACTTTTTGGTTTAGATAAATTACTGGTAATTTATGATACACCTCTGGTAATTTTGGGTAAATCTTCAATTTACTGGTAAATCACTAGTACATACCTAATTTTTCTGATAAATTACTAGTGATATTTCTGAGAACTTGCTAGTAATTTTTTCTTGGTAGATCATTTGTACAATTATTTTTCTGGTACCTAAATTATTAGTATTTTTTTTCTGCCAATTTGCGGAGGGGGAGGGGGTTAAATAACTAGATTTTTTTGTGAATTACTTTATTAGTAATTTTTTTCTAGTAAATTACTTGTAATCTTTCTGAGAACTTACTAGTAATTTTTTTTTTGCTAGATTGTTTACTAGTAATTTTTCCCCTGTTATTTTGTACTTGTTATTATTTCTGGTAAATTTCTAGTAATTTTTCTGGGAAATTAGTAGATAGTGATTTTTTTTTTTGGTAAATTAGTAGTAATTTTTTTTTGGTAAATTACTAGTAATTTTTTTTTTTTGGTAAATTACTAAAAAAAAATGGATGAATCACTTAACTAGTACATAATTGTTTTCTGGTAAATTACTTGTAATCTTTCTGAGAACTTACTAGTAATTTTTTTGGTAGATTACTTGTAAGTTTTCCCCTGGTAAATTGCTTGTTTATATTTCTGGTAAATTACTAGTAATTTTTTCTGGTAAATTACTAGTAATTCTTTCCTGGTAAATTACTAGTAATTCTTTCCTGGTAAATCACTAGAAATTTTTTCCTGGTAAATTACTAGTAATTTTTTCCTGGTAAATAAACGGTTCGAAAATGTTTTTAATCGATTTGGCAAGTCAAAATTAAATTTGATTTTCAAAAATTCACCGAAAATTGAAGAATGCACTTAAGCACTTGAAATTTTGGCTAGTGTTGAATTTTTGCATGCTTTATTTCGATCTAGCTTATTTCGTAAAAATCCTATGTTGGAAAGCAAAATCCACGATTTTATTGACAGATCTGTCAATCAAAATGGCCTCCAGTTTGTTAGTAAGGCCAACTTTTTTTGGGCAAGTTGGCTTTAAAATGTTCCTCAGGATGTCCCCTTTAAGAAAAAAATTGTCTGAGAGGACCGAAGGGGGGAAGTGCAATTATTCCTGTTGCCATATGCAGAACTATGAATTATATAATCAAATCATCTCCTGAAAGGAATAACACCCCTCTGAATGATTCAGATATCTTCTGTAATCTTTGAATTGATGACCATCCACAAGCTCCAGGAACCCCATCGACGCTCATCCTCAGCAAATCAAATCATCCGAATTAGAGATCTCAATGCAAAACCCTACAAATAATCAATCTGATCACCAGGAATGTCGGCCTGTAATCCCATTACCATCAAAATAGACACCACAGAGCGCAGGGGCAGGCAAAACAGTGTAAATATTTCGATCAACACGATAATAAAACATCCGACACAAGCGTATAAAAATAAAAAACTGTAGATTCACTGGTTGTGATGGCCGTTGACCGCGGTGCGGCGTACTAAACAATCCAAGGAGGAAACGATTTATAATATACTCATATATACGAGAGAGTTATGAAAAACCAGTGACATATAGAGGACGCATACTCGACTACTCGATCAATATCGCCAATAAAAATAACGTCGCGAGATGAGGGGTAGGTCTAACGTAGGTTACATAGCGTTCGAAAAAATGCGGCGATAAAAAATGAGAAAAAAATTGGTAAAATTTTCTAATAAATTTACGTACGCGAAAGTGAGATGACCTACATAATTTGGCGCGCGATTGAAGATCAGACGAGCGTACAGGTATTGAATACTTAGTTCTGACGCAAGGTCAACCGGTTGTATAAGCGATTATGCGGTAATCGGCCGCTCATTCAACTTTACCGAGAAGTAAAAATCAAACGATAATCGCCATCTACGCCCATTAACCGATTTTTTTTCTCCAACTTCAACTTCGCTTTTCATATAGAAAACGAACTGATATTATACCCGCAACAGCGAGATGCACGCGCGAGCTAAGCACGTATTCGTAATATCCAGCAGCAGGTTTGACGATGTTATGTGTGCGCGTGTGTGTGAAAATGAAAGTATAATAGTTGCACTCACAATGTATTTTTGTGCATGCCGGTGTGTAGAAGATGCATGTGTGTTGTGCACAGAATGTGGTACATTGTTGAAACGAACGGCTTAAACGAGTAAGAAGTAAAGAAGCTCGTTTTGAAGCGTAAATTGAAGGTATTTTTTAACTAATGGTAGCAGAGCACTGTCGACAATCAGCGTAGCTCGGTAATAAAATGAAATATTGATCGAAAAATGATTGAAACGCAGAAATGCAGCATTGAGCTCTGCACCTGATGATGGCACACAGACTGAACATCATATAGAACAAAAAAAATGCAAATGTGATGGTGAGTTTAAGTCATTTTTGGAGGATTGGAGCCTCCAGCAATTTTTTGAAAATTTTTGGAGACTCCAGCAGATTTTATATGCTTGAAATTTGCCACAAAATTTTGCCCTATTTCAACACGTTTGGTGAGTTTAAGTCATTTTTGGAGGATTGGAGCCTCTAGCAATTTTTTTGAAAATTTTTGGAGACTTCAGCAGATTTTATATGCTTGAAATTTGCCGTAAAATTTTACCAAACAGAGTTGGAAAGCCGAAATTTGCCCTATTTTAACACGTTAAGTCGACTTCTGGTGGGTTTCAGTCATTTTTGATCCTACAGCGACTTTTTGAAAATGTTTGATGCCTCCAGTAGATTTTTGAAACTGGAAATTTGCACGACATTTCATCAAATGCATTTGAAATACCGAAATTCATTCTGTAAACACATTTTAATTCGCTTTGAAGTCGACTGCAGGTGGATTTCAAGTCCTTTTAGAACCTTCAATGACTTTTTGGAAATTACTGGAGACTCCAGCGGATATTCAATGATCAAAATATCCATGAAATTTTACCAAACAGAGTTGGAAAGCCGAAATTTACCCTGCACTCCAATTTCAACACATTATTGAGTCGACTGCTGGTAGGTTTAAGTCATTCTGGAGCCTCCAGCGACTTTTTGAAAATTCTTGAATCCTCCAGTGGAATCTTGAAGCAAGAAATTTTTACAAAATTCTATCAAATGCTATTACTCAATGAAGTCGACTGCAGTTGGATTTCAAGTCGTTTTGGAGCTTACACTGAGTTTTTGAAAATTACTGGAGCCTCCAGTAAATTCTTAGAACTTGAGATGTCTACAAATTTTATTAAATGGGGCTGGAAAGCTGATATTCACTCTGCACAGTACGTGCTAAAGTTAATTTGGATAGATTTTGTGGCATTTCTTGAAAAACAGGAGTTTCTTAAAAAAAAACCACTGGAGGCTCCAAAATGGATTGAAACTGCCTGCATATTCGACTTCATAGCGTATTAAAATTAGTTGGCAGACTGAATTCGGTTTTCGAACTCCATTTTGATGAAATTTTATCAAAATTACAAATTTAAAAAATCTGCTGGAGGCTCCAGTAATGTCCAAAAAGTCGCTGGAGGTTGCAAAACGACTTGAAACCACTCGCAGTCGGCTTCATAGTGTATTGAAATTAGTTGGCAGACTGAATTCGTCTTTCGAACTCCATTTTGATGAAATTTTGTCAAACTTACATGTTTAAACAATCTGCTGGAGGCTCCAGTAATTTTCAAAAAGCCGCTGGAGGTTGCAAAACGACTTGAAACCACTCGCAGTCGACTTCATAGCGTATTGAAATCAGTTTGAAGAGTAAATTTGGGCTTTCTATCTTCATTTCAAGAAATTTTGTGGAAATTTCAACCTTCAAAATCTGCTAGAGGCTCTAGAAATTTTCAAAAAGACCACTGGAGGCTCCAAAATGACTTGAACGTACCTGCAGTCGACTTGATAGCGGGTTGAAATTGGAGTACGTAGTAGATGTTGAATTTCCAACTCTGTTTAGTAAAATTTTATGGAAATTTGAAGTATTGGAAAACCTGCTGGAGGCTCCAGTAATTTTCAAAACACTGCTGGAGGCTCCAACATGACTGGAAATCTACCTGCAGTCGACTCAATAACTTTAATGGATGAAATTTTATGGAATTCGAGTTTCAAAAATTTACTGGAGACTCAAAGAATTTTAAGAAAGTTGCTGGAGGCTCCAAAATGACTCAAACTCACCAGCAGTGAACTTAATAGCATGTTGAAATAGGAGTGCGCAGTAAGTTTTGGATTTCCAACTCTGCTTGGTAAAATTTTATGGCAATTTCGAACATTGAAAATCTACTGGAGGCTCCAGTAATTCCCAAAAAAAGTCGCTAGAGGCTCAAGAATGACTAAAATCCACCAGCAGTTAACTCAATACAGAGGTGAAATTGTAGTGCAGGGTGAATTTCGGCTTTCCAACTCTTTTGGTAAAATTTTATGGAAATTTCAAGCATTGAAAATCTGCTGGAAGCTCCAGAAATTTCCCAAAAGTCGCTGTACAATCCGAAACGCCTCGAAATCTATCTGCAGTCGACTTCATAGCGTATTGAAATCAATTTGCAGAGACTATTTGGGCTTTCTAACTCCATACGATGAAATTTTGTGGAAATTTCAAGCTTCAAAATCTACTGGAGGCTCTAGGAATTTTCAAAAAGACCACTGGAGGCTCCAAAATGACTTGAACATACCTACAGTCGACTTGATAACTTTAATGGATGAAATTTTGTGGAAATTCAAGTTTCCAAAATTTACTGGAGGCTCAAAGAATTTTCAGAAAGTTGCTGGAGTCTCCAAAATGACTCAAACTCACTAGCAGTGGACTTAATAGCATGTTGAAATTAGAGTGCGCAGTAAGTTTTGGATTTCCAACTCGGCTTGGTAAATTTTTATGGCAATTTCGAACATTGAAAATCTGCTGGAGGCTCCAGTAATTTCCAAAAGGTCGCTGGAGGCTCCAAAATAACTTGAAATCTACCTGCAGTTGACTTCATAACTTTATTTGATGAAATTTTGCGGAAATTCGAGTTTCAAAAATCTACTGGAGTCTCAAAGAATTTTCAAAAAGTTACTGGAGTCTCCAAAATGACTTTAACGTACCTACAGTCGACTTAATGGCGTGTTGAAATTGGAGTGCTCTACAAATTTTGGATTTCCAACTCAGTTTGATGAAATTTTATGGAAATTTCGAGCATTGGAAAACCTGCTAGAGGCTCCAGTAATTTCTAAAAGGTAGCTGGAGGCTCCAAAATGACTCGAAATTTACCTGCAGTCAACTTAATAACTTTATTTGATGAAATTTTGTGGAAATTCAAGTTCCAAAAATCTACCGAAGTCTTAAAGAATTTTTAAAAAGTTACTGGAGGCTCCAAAATGACTTAAATTCACCAACAGTTGACTTAATAGCGTATTCAAATTGGAGTTCAGCGTGAATTTTGGATTTTAAACCTCAATTGATGAAATTTAAAGTTTCAAAAATCTGCTGGAGCCTCCAGAACTGCTCAAAACGATTTTAAGCCGTTTCCAATGGATTTGGCAGGTTGAAAACCGGGTTTATCCCAAATTTCAGCTTTCTAGGTCAATTTGGTAAAATTTTGATTTTTTTACTCATTTTAGACCGAAATTTGATTTTCAAAAATTCACCAAAAAATCCAAAAATGCACTTGAGAACTTGAAATTTTAGCTGGTGATGAATTTTTGCATGCTGTTTCGATCTAGCTTCGTCCAGTTCAAAAAATTTCGTGCGAGTCCCATGTTGGAAAACAAAATCTACAATTTCGGCTGTCCTGTCAATCTAAATGGCCGCCATTTTGTTAGTAGGGACAACTTTTTCTAGGCAAGTTGGCTTTTATAATGTTCCTTAGGATATTTCCTATAAGAAAAAAGTTGTCTCAGAGGATCGGGGGGGAGGGGTGCAATAATATCCATGGTTTGTATTTGCCGGACTATCAGTAACTGCAAGTCTTCATCTTCAGTGATGATTTGAGTCATTGAGGCCTCATCTTAAGCTTATTAGCAACTCAATGGTCAAAGTGAGCGACCCAAAGTCTACGAAAGTCATTCTATAATCAACTTCTCTCTAATTGGAATCCAGGTGGGTTGATTAAAAGCTGACGCACCTGCACAGGAATCCTTCGCAAAGGTAACCAACTACAGGATGTAGCCCATCCAGGGGGAATTTGAACAGGACGTCATCGTCATGACGATGCCAAAGTACACCTACCCACATCGATCGAGATACTCTGCGGTTTCTTAAGGGCAGTGCGGATCGCTCAGCATGGCGAATATCTTGCGGTATCCGCACCGGTCAAGAAATACCAACCAATGGAGGCGTAAAGATGAACAAACTGGAAAAAAGATGCTTCTTCGAGGACAAACGATGCATGATGGTACCAGCGAACATCGCTGGCATAAATAACCAGCAACACGCGATAAACTCGCGATCGATGTTTACTCGCACTTCGCAGTATATTTCGGAGACTCGCTCGCTATATTATGGTGGAAGTTGGCGGCGTAAAAATTTTCAACTTCACAGGGTTGTTTTTTCGGTTCCGGTTTTTAAAACGCGATGACAGTTTATTGGCAGCGCGATCGAAGGAAAAAAACGACCTTGTCGCGATTTCCAGCAACTTTTTCAAAAGTAGCCGTAACAGGAAACGAAGTGGAATGCATATACGTCCAAATAGCCTCACTGTTGTATGTAGTATAAAGAGCGTCGTAAAGACAGAGACGGAGAATGTGTTATCGATCGGACTTTTTATACGCTATATATTTTTTTCCATAATATATACACGTACGTAGTATTCCTCGATGGCGGTGTGCATGTGTTAAAGAAGGTATACGAATAAATAAACTCTATCGCGAAGGTAAACGCTGCGAAATAACGATATTTTTTTCCTAGGTAAACTCGATTTATCGAATGACCTAATTAAATAGGTTTTACGCGGCGACTACGACTACTACTACGACCAAGAAGACTAAGTACGTTGGTTGCAGGAAATATTTTCACTAAAGATGAATTCCTGTATTGTGTCGATCGTTAATGGATCTCCGCGAGCAAGTGTTTATTAGCCTATACCTACTGATGGTGGTGATCTTGCACGTATCTATATATATGTGGAAAATTTACCTAGCTTTTTAAGTACAGATATTTTTACGCGTAATTTCGACGACGATTGCCTTTGCCTTTGGTTAAAAACACAACAATGCTCGATGGAATGCGCTCGAAGCTCAGGGAGTCAGAGAATCATGGTCCTCTCTTGACCAAACCATTTCACTCATGTACTCGTATTTCGGTCATCGTATCGTTCATCGTCACGAAATTCACACGAATATAGGTACCACAGCTATCTACCCAACCTGTACCTAGCAATTATACCCATTCGTGTGGTATATCGCACTTTAAAAGGAAATTAGGGATAAATACCAAGGACAAGGGCAAGGACCATCGCCAAGATGAAGATACTCGTACCTACAGACGGTGAAGACGAGGACGAGGACGAGGACGTGTATCTTTTTTACTGCAGCGACCAGTTTCCAGTCTAAAAAGCCATTGCGCACGTTGAAGATGATACGAGAACTGATAGCGATGAGCGTTCATTCTGCGCCATATATCACCGAAAATATCGTCTGCTTTGTGGAATCTGGCATGATGTTGTGGTTATATTATTATGGGAGGATGAACTACTGGAATATTGATGACGACTGACGAGTATATAGCTGGCTAAAATCTATGGCGATATTTCGTTCTTGGGTCTTGAGGGTTTGCCAATGACCCATTTTTTGGTGTTGAGAATTTTTTTCCTTTGCACGTCCTCATTAGGATATTGGAACTGGGGTACGAAAGAATGAGTAATTTGGGGAAGAATCATATTAAGATGTGTGTAGACTTCTGATGGTGTTCTTCTATTTTTTGGAGCTTCGTTTGTGACCCACCAAAGCATTGTATAGTCCGGCATATGACAATAGAAATAAAAGTCCCCCCCTCCCCAACAGATCCTTCGGGACGACTTTTTTCTTAAAGGAGGCATCCTAAGGAACATTTAAAAGCAAACTTGCTAAAAAAAAAGTTGACCTTACTAACAAAATGGCGGCCATTTTGATCGACAGGTCAGCCGAAATTGCAGATTTTGCTTTCCAACATGAACTCGCACGGAATTTTTTGAACTGGACAAAGCAAAAATTCATCATCAGTCAACATTTCAAATGCTAAAGTTAATTTTCAGATTTTTGGTAAATTTTTAAAAATCAAAAAATTTGAGCCAAAAATGAGGAAAAAAATCAAAATTTTACCAAATTGACCTAGAAAGCTAAAATTTTGGGTATAGCCTACTTTCGGTATGCCAAATCGATTAGAAATGGTTTCAAACTGTTTTGAGGGGTTCTGGAGCCTCTAGCAGATTTTTGAAACTCGAAAATTCCCCAAAATTTTATTAAATGAAGTTGGAAATCTGAAATTCACGCTGCACTCCAACTTAAGGACGCTTTTAAGTCGACTGCTGGAGAGTTGAAGTCATTCTGGAGCCTCCAGCGATTTTTTGAAAATTCTTGAAGCCTCCAGCAGATTTTTGAAACTTGAAATTTCTACAATATTTCATCAAATACGTAGAGTTGGAAAGCCAAAATTCAAACAAGTTTCAAAAATCTGCTGAAGACTTTGAGAATTTTCAAAAAGTTGCTGGAGGCTCCAGAATGACTTGAACCTACCTGCAGTCGACTAGTTTACGTGTTGAAATTAGAGTACAGAGTGAATTTTCGATGTTCAACTCTTTTTGGTAAAACTTTATGAGAACTTCAAGCATTGAAAGATCTGCTGGAGGCTCCAGTAACTTCCAAAAGGTCGCTGGAGGCTCCACAACGACTTGAAATTTATCTGTAGTCGACTTCATAGAGTAATGAAATTAGTTTACAGAATGAACTTCGGCTTTCCAGCTGCATTTGACGAAATTTTAAGTTTAAAAAATCTGATGGAGGCTTTAGGAATTTTCAAAAAGTCGCTGGAGGCTCCAAAATGACTTGGCCCCGCCTGTAGTGAAGTATAGAGTAAATTTCCGATGTTCAAATCTGTTTGGTAAAATTTTATGAGAATTTCGAGCATTGAAAAATCTGCTGGAGGCTCCAGTAACTTCCAAAAGGTCGCTGGAGGCTCCACAACGACTTGAAATTCGTCTGTAGTCGACTTCATAGAGTAATGAAATTAGTTTACAGAATGAACTTCGGCTTTCCAGCTGCATTTGACGAAATTTTAAGTTTAAAAAATCTGATGGAGGCTTTAGGAATTTTCAAAAAGTCGCTGGAGGCTCCAAAATGACTTGGCCCCGCCTGTAGTGAAGTATAGAGTAAATTTCCGATGTTCAAATCTGTTTGGTAAAATTTTATGAGAATTTCGAGCATTGAAAAATCTGCTGGAGGCTCCAGTAATTTCCAAAAGGTCACTGGAGGCTCCAAAACGGCTCGAAATCTACCTGTAGTCGACTTCATAGAGTAATGAAATTAGTTTACAGATTGAATTTCGGATTTCCAGCTGTATTTGACGAAATTTTAAGTTTCAAAAATTTGCTGGAGGCTTTAGGAATTTTCAAAAAGTCGCTGGAGGCTCCAAAATGACTTGGCCCCGCCTCTAGTGAAGTATAGAGTAAATTTCTGATGTTCAACTCTGTTTGGTAAAATTTTATAGGAATTTTGAGCATTGAAAAATATGCTGGAGGCTCCAGTAATTTTCTAAAGGTCACTGAAGGCTCCAAAACGACTTGAAATCTACGTGCAGTTGACTTCATAGCACATTGAAATTAGTTTACAGAATGAGTTTCGGCTTTCCAACTGCATTTGACGAAATTTTAAGTTTCGAAAATTTACTGGAGGCTTCAAGAATTTTCAAAAAAGTCGCTGGAGGCTCCAGAAAGATTTTCAATTCTCCAGCAGTCGACTTAATAGCCAGTTTAAGTTGGAGTGCAGCTCAAATTTTGGATTTCCAGCTTCATTTGATGAAATTTTGTGGAAATTTCCGGTTTCAAAAGTCTGCTGGAAGCTTCAGAACAGCTCAAATCGGGTTGGAACTGTTTCCAATCGATTTTGCAGGTCAAAAATGGGGTATCTCCCAAATTTCAGCTTTCTCGGTCAATTTGGTAAAATTTTGATTTTTTTCTAATTTTTGGCCCAAATTTGATTTTTAAAAATTCACCAAAAATCAAAAAATACACTTGAGCACTTGAAATTTTGGCTCCTCACTTTTGAAGATTTTCATTCAAATCATGCCATCAAGGCTTCACGTGTTTGGATGATTTGTTATTCGCTAGTTTTTCACCTACATTTCCTCTCCTTTCATTCCTTGAAGCATCAACTACGAAATTTTCTCGAATTTTTGAGATTTTTCAAACTCCGCCATGAAATGAATTCCATCACCTTTTGTCCAACTCATACACGAATAACTAACGCATATTTTGCTCATTTTTCTCTTCTCGATTCACGATATCTTGCCAATGACCTACATTAATACGTATATTAAGTTTTTTTCTTAGATCTTTATTGGGTCGTATGGGTCACAAAACCCAGACATTTTACATCATACATTAAAATCTGCGTTGCTTCTCCTTTTCCTACTCTGAAAAAATATTATCATCGAGTAAATCTACGTGTATGCTCGAATTCTCACCAAATTACATCTTTTCGATAATTTTTTTTTCTCGATCATATTTTTAACGCTGCCCATGAAAAATTCGTAGGTATTAAAATTTAATATACACATATGTATGTATTACTATCGTACAGTACTCGTATTTATTACGTTGTTCGGTATGTTTATTCACATATTAGGCCTATAAGATGAGAGCAAATTGTTACAATGTCCTTCGATTAAAGTTAAGTAGGTACTAAGGTAGTGTGCTAGTTGAGTAATAACACTCGGCGTCGTATAACTGTGTGCAGTGTATCTCTATCTACGTACAGTAAATCGTGCTCGTACTCTTTTTTTTTCTTGACATAACGTTAATTCGTTCTACAATTACGAACCATCGTATACATATATACGTACCTACTCTAGGTACATCACGTTAACTTAACCTATGATTTTGAAATACCTGTTGCGTTTTAATTTTCGTTTCTGTGTGGTTTTTTATGCTCCTTTTTATTTTTGCATTTTTTCCCCATCTTTTTTTCTTCCACTGTGAGGTTTTAAAATCTTTTTCGTGGTTTTAAGAATGTATTTTTTTATGGGTTTTGTATTCGAAATCGATTTGGAGGGGTAGGGGAGAGGGGCGTGGTGAACTGTTTTTTTTTTTCGTTGCATCGTAACAAGAGACAATTTTTGGTTAAAATTTTCAAACTTATAAATTCAGATTGTTTTTTTTTTAAAATTAATTGAACAAATATCACGAGTTACTGTAAAATTTCCGACGATGAACCAGATTTTTGGACTTATTTTTGAGCTTTGAGGCGGGATAGATATAAAATTGGGAATCTGGGTCGTCGAAAATTTGCATTCGAGGCGTGTTAAGAAAATTCAAAATTTTGGGTTTTTACCCCATTTTTGGAGACCAATTTAAATTCTGAAGTTTGATAACGGTTAAAATATATATCAGCATCCGTAATTACAGGTTTAAGGGGAGTTACTCCCTCTTAAACCCATTTCAGAATCTTACCTTCTCTAAGTTGACAAAAATGATCATGAAGTGGAAAAAATGAGGTTCTGATTGCTCATTTTTCTAATCTAATCAGATCGAATCCCTTTCCCACTAGGAAAGTGTCCATTCTTTCATCCCTTTCTGAATTCAGGGCTTTCCAATTTGAAAAGCTGTCCACAAATTTTTTATTCCAAATTGACATCTAGATTGGGTCAATTTTCAAAAGTTCAAAATTTGATACAGTGTAGTAAGAAATTGTCTCAAAATGAACTCGAAAAATCATTTATTGTCAAAAATATAAACTTATCTGGCCGATATTTAGTCATTTTCCTTCCCCCAGCCCCCTCCCCTTCCTCCCCCGTCCATTCCCTATAAAAACACTCACGCAAGAGCGACTTTTCGTCAAATGAAAATCTTTTACGAACGAATTGATTCACTTTTGGTGAAACATTTGTGTAACAATTAACAATTGATCTATTTACAATCGAATCGAATCATTTACGAACGATTTTTCAGATTGAATAAATTGATGGATTTCTAGGTGAATCATTCGCGAACGGAGTCGGAATAATTAATTTTTAGTGAATCATTCACGAATGAATTGAGTAATTTTTGTTGAATCATTCGCCTTCGCGAACGGATTGAATAAGGTTTGGTAAATTATTAGGTAACCAATTAAATAATTTTTAGTGAATCATTTGCGATTTGCGAACGAATTGATTCGTATAAGTGACTCGCTCGCGAACGAATCGATTCATCTTATCAATTTTTATTTTTTGGCAAATTATTTACAAACGATTTGAATAATTTTTGGTGAATCATTTGCGAACTAATTGATTCATTTGATCAATTTTTAGTGAATCATCCGCGAACGGATTGAATAATTTTTGATGAATCATTCGCGAACGAATTGAGTAATTTTTGTTGAATCATTCGCTAACGGATTGAATAAGCTTTGGTAAATTATTAGCTAACCAATTAAATAATTTTCAGTGAATCATTTGCGAACGAATTGATTCATTTCATTAATTTTTGGCAAATTATTTACAAACGATTTGAATAATTTTTGGTGAATCATTTGCGAACGAATTGATTCATTTAATCAATTTTTAGTGAATCATCCGCGAACGAATTTATTCATATAAGTGACTCGTTCGCGAACGAATCGATCCATAAAAATGACTCGTTCGCGAACGAATCGTTTCATTCAATTAATTTTTGGCGAATCATTCGCAAACGAATTGAATATTTTTTGGTGAATCGTTCGCGAACGAATCGATTCATGAAAGTGGCCCGTTCGCGAACGAATCGATTCATTCAATTAATTTTCTGGCAAATTATTCGCAAACGATTTGAATAATTTTTGGTGAATCATTCGCGAACGAATTGATTTATATAAGTGACTCGTTCGCGAACGAATCGATTCATTCAATTAATTTTCTGGAAAATTATTTACAAACGATTTGAATAACTTTTGGTAAATCATTTGCGAACGAATTGATTCATTTGATCACTTTAAGTGACTCGTTCGCGAACGAATCGATTCATAAAAGTGACCAGTTTGTGAACGAATCGATTCATTCAATTAATTTTTGGTGAATCATTCGCGAACGAATTGAATAATTTTTTGGTGAATTGTTCGCGAACGAATTGATTCATATAAGTGACTCGTTCGCGAACGAATCGATTCAGAAAAGTGATTCGTTCGCGACCGAATCGATTCATTTAATTAATTTTCTGGCAAATTATTCGCAAACGATTTGAATAATTTTTGGTGAATCGTTCGCGAACGAATTGATTTTGATTTACTGATATAAGTGACTCATTTGCGAACGAATCGATTCATTTAGTTAATTTTTGGCAAATCATTTACGAACGAATTCAATAATTTTTGGTGAATCATTCGCGAACGAATTGATTCGTCTAAGTGACTCGTTCGCGATCGAATCGATTCATTCGATTAATTTTTTGTGTATCATTCACGAACGAATTGAATAATTTATTCGTGGAAGAAAAGAGAATTATTCGAAAATTTTACGTGATTATTCCTTCTTTCAAACTACCTCCTCATTTCTTAATCTGATATCAAGAGAATAACAATCGAAAGTATGATTTCAGATCTGAAAAGTTTTCTGAGTGCACCACCAACTTGAACAAACATGCTCCAATCATAGAGTGACGATTCAGATCCCACGATCGAGTATTCAATACTCGATCAATGACCTCTTCTCATTTCTAACCTAATCATGGCCCAAGACAACTCAACTTCTCACATCGATCGTACATTGATTTAAGAACTTGCACCAGCTCAGACTTCTCAACTGCAAGTTGCACGTACATTAAACTAGACACTAAAATACTCGTAGAAAAGTATAAATTCGCGATTTTGCATCGAATCACTTTCTCTTTCTTCCATTTTTTTCCGATTCCAGCAAAAACTCGAATGAAATAGTAGGTAGCAAAACATTCAGATTATATCACGTCGACGAGTCAACGTGATCATTATAACGATGATGATCCACGATCATCATTATATCGACGAGACTTGAGGAAAGAGTAACATCCAATAGGTACTTCTGTATGACTAAAACACTCTCTTACTCTTACTCATCGAGTTCGACATTCGTCCTTCAAAGTAGCACAGTATATCTACAGACAAATTCTCTCTCAGTAACTTGATCAGAACTGAAAGAATTCTGCAACATTTGAGAGAAGATGGGGGTTTTTTCAACGCGTTATCGTATCTCATATATTCACAATCACAGCCCAGGTCTATGTACTCGTATACTCGTAGCATGTGTTGTTAGACATAGGCTTTGTATATGTACGTGTATTTCGCATAACAAGCCATAAGGGAGCTTATATAATAATAAGCGATTAATAAACACGCGTAGCTCGTCCTTGGATAATGTCGCGACATTATTTACACCTTAATAGAAAAGTTGAACTCGACACCGAAAGTACAAACACGTAAGACGCCCGCTCGAAAGCAAGAGAAAGAGGTACCTACACCAGAGTATCACCGAGTACTATACGCACAACAATGGTAGGTACCTAAAGAGTAGGCGAGGAGCTTTTTTACTATTTTTTTTTTCAATACTCAAAGCGACCACCTGTTGCTAAGGTACGAGTATATTCGCTATATTCGCCAGATAGCTACAGCTAGATACTTCAATGTTTTTGACAAGCACGCGTCTACGTTGTTTATAAAATACGCGTAACTCTACCTATAGCGCAGCGCTTTCTTTAAAGAGACTTACTTACATCATAGGTATACTCTTTTGTAATAGGTACCAGGTCAGTATGTCTCTTTTTTTTTTTTATCGGGTACCATACAGTGTGGCAATAATAACGACCAATGCGACAACAGCGATGATAAGCGGTTCAAATAGAATTATTCGTATGCTCGTAGTCGCAGCGACGTGTGCCAATTGTAAATACCAACGACGTGGACGGTGTGGACGTATCTCTATCTTATAGTCTTAGCGAGTGATTGAACTCGTTATATCGGCCAATTTCCATCGTTCACACGCTCATTTTACACACCCGTACACACGTTCGTGTATCTAATGCGAAAGAATGAGTCAAGTTCATTCATATAGATAGGTGAGGTATAGCTAGCCATAAACTGTCTA
Source organism: Planococcus citri (assembly GCF_950023065.1). Classification (NCBI taxonomy): domain Eukaryota; kingdom Metazoa; phylum Arthropoda; class Insecta; order Hemiptera; family Pseudococcidae; genus Planococcus; species Planococcus citri. The sequence continues at coordinate 80,602,034 of NC_088677.1, forward strand.
AGTGTCTATGGTACGAACTAACGAATCATACTCGTATTATGGACGATTACGAATACGACACGCGCCAATATTTTTATCATTTCCGTCCGATCAGATACAGACAGTTTGCTTATGGCGAGTTTTTGAGTTTGAATTTTGTAATTTTTACATGTTTACGTAAAACGAATCGATCTCTAGGTTATAAATCAACCTTAAATTGGGGGTAATTTCTCGATTCTGGGCTAAAATTAATTAATTTTCGCAATCCTACTCAAAGTTTTTCAGTTCAAATTACGCCAAGGATTAGAGAAGGGGTAGGAGGGTGGAGAGGAGAGGGGAGGGGAGGGGAGGGGAGAGGAGAGAGAGGAAAACTGAAACTAAAAAATAAAAGACTGGAAATTTGAAAATTCAAACTGGAAAGGACCCTTTACAGTCTTAGAGTAATTCACACATTTCAAAAATTTTCATATCAAAAGTCGGATTGAAATTTTATTCAGCGCTATAACCAAACTTTAGGAAAGTTGGCTTGACGGCACAGAGGGCAGCCCCCTCATCAAGCTATACTTCCTTGGGCTAGAAACCCATAGAAGCAAAAAAAAAAACAATTTCTCGAGAAAACAAAAATAAGAAGAAATCGGCTGGAAAATCAGGGAACCCTGTTGGGCAGCAGGCAAAAAAGCCCACACTATGGAAGAAACAGAACAGGCTGAAGATCGCTACCTGGAATGTGTGAGGAATAAATGGAAAAGAAGAGGAGCTGGAATACATCTTGATGCAGAGAAACATCGACTTAGCTGTTATCACAGAAACCAAGAAAAAGGGCAGCCGCACCGATGAACGAGGAGAATTCACCCGAGTATATGCTGGAGTAGGAAAAGCTGAACGTGCCAGAGCAGGGATTATAATTTATACCCATCGACTTTTATTAACCTAGACCGCTAATCATACGCGAAAAAAAACAATTGGTTATGTTGCCAACTCTGTGTAATAAACAAATGCAACTGCGCATGAGTCAACAACTGATGATGTGAGTGTGTGTGTATATGTGTGTATATTGCTGTTAGTAGTTGAGTTGAGTTTACCCCGGTTTACCCTTACTGTAAACTCAACTCAACTACTAACAGCAATATACACACATATACACACACACTCTCATCATCAGTTGTTGAAGCATGCGCAGTTGTGTTTGTTTATTACATAGAGTTGGCGACATAACCAATTGTTTTTTTTTCGTATGATTAGCGGTCTAGGTTAATAAAAGTCGATGTTTATACCCAGAACAGACTCAAAGACAACATCCAGGCATATAGAATATGGAGTGAAAGACAAATTGAGATAAATCTGAAATTTGGGAACTAAGATATTTCAATGATTGGTGTATATGCTCCAGAGGAAGGCAAAGAGGAGGAAAGTGACGAGTTCTACAAACTGCTCCAAAAGACCATCGGCAAGATGATCGTTGTAAATGGACTGCCAGTGGAACAAGATAAACCGAGCCATACCTCCAAGAAAAGTCAGAGCCGAAACTCGAATAAGAATCTACAATATGCTGGCAAGACCAATGCTGCTATATGGAAGTGAAACATGGACAATGAGAAAGGATATAAAAAGCAGAGTAACCTCAGCGGAAATGAGATTCATGCGAGCCACAGCAGGATATACTAGACAAGATAGGAAAAGGAACGAAGACATCCTGAAGAAGCTGAGAGCAGAGCCAATCATTAGACGAGTGAAAGATTACAGAAAGAAATGGCGAAAACACGTTGACAGAATGCCTGATGAACGGTCCCCTCAAAAAGTCAAATAGTACACTCCAACTGGCTGGTGGAGTAGAGGAAGACCGAAGAAAAGACTTGATGATACATCGGCGAGCAATTCTTCTACATTTTCCCAGATCGGCTGAACAGCTCACTGTGTCAAAAATCAATGATGATGATGATAAGTATTTGAAAAAAAAATGAATTCAAGTCACTCACTTTGAAAATTACAGATCAAGACCTCAATTCCTGTTGATTTCCAAAGTCTAATAATGCAGATGTTAACGAAAGGCCAATTGATTGTCTGCTAAAAAATATTATCCACTGAAAATATCTTACTTAATCAATTTTTTTAACACCCGTAAAAGAAAAAATTTGAGGGCAAAATGACATGTACTGAAGCATCCTTCAAAATAAAATTTCAAAAATGAATCGTAAAAGCGATCGCAAATTTAAATTGATGAATTCATTTCCAAAGTTCAGCAGTATTCAAAAATGAAGAATATTCCTGTTGAAAAATTCTGATGATGCTGCAGAGAAATAATAAGTTCAAGTTTTTCTATTTCAACCGAAATTATAAAAATTAGAAAATGAAGTTTTTTCAAAATCAAAAGCCTCGCGACAGTAGCTCTCGTTTCATTCCAATTTTGTCGTGGTGCGGATATTTTTTCAGTGAGGTGTTTAAAGTTCTCAAAAGGGAGCAGAAGAAAATCAAAAATATTTTCAAACGAGAAATTTTATTGCAAATTTTTAACAATTTTGCCTTTTCTTTTAGGGTTTGTACTAGATTACTTTATTACGAAGTTACTTTCGTAAATGAAGTAACTTTTGGTCACTTTATCAAAATTTAGGCCATAAAGTTACTTTTTTCCACAAATTTTCAAAAATTCAAACTTTGTCAAAATCTCGCTTTTGAGCAAGAAATTTGGAAAATTTTCATTTCTATGTGAAAAATTGACATAGAGTTGCCAAAAAGCTTTGTTTTTTGTTAAAATTGTCTGAGTTTTGCTTTTTGGTCAATATTTTCCAAACAAAATTCACTTATATTCAAAACATTTGCAAAAAGGTCTCACTTCTTTGACAAAAATCGCAAAAATGTAATACTGAAAAAATCTTGTTTTTTTTTTTTACAAAAATACCAAAAATTGCTCAAAAAATCACCTTTTTCCAAAAATTACTGATATGTAAATTGTATTTTTTTTTGTAAATTTCAAAATGCCTCGATTTTTTTTCAAAAATTGCCAAGTCTCGATAATTTGCCAAAAATATAAAAAAAAATCACTGCCTTTTTCTAAAAATTATCAAAATCTCGCATTGTTGCCAAAAATTTGCATTTACTGAAATTGTCAAAGTCTCGCATTTTGTCAACATTTTCCATTAACATTCACATTTTAACAAAAAAGTAGCAGAGAAGTCTCACTAGCTTGAAAAATCTTGTTTTTTTTTTCTAAAAATATCAAAAATTACCAAAAAAAGTCTTATTTTTTCACCAAAAATCACCAAAAAAAGGTCTCATTTTTTTAAACAAAAATTTCTGAAATATGGTCATTTTCTAAAAAATTCCAAAGGGTCCCCCCCCCCCAAAAAAATGTTGCTTCAAAGCCTCACCTTTTTGCCAAAAATGGTCAAAAAACACCCTACCTTTTTACTGTAATCGTCAAAATCAGTTTTTTTTTTTGCCAGAAAATGACAGAAATTCTCATTTTTTATGCCCAAAAGTTGCCAAAAAGTTATTGAAAAGCCTTGCTTTTTTACCAAAATTGTCCGAGTTTCGTTTTTTGGCCAAACAAAATTCACTTTTTTTACGAAACCGTTGCAAAAAAGTTATTGCTGAAAAAATCTTTTTTTTTTTTCAAAAATACCAAAATTTGCCAAAAACAACTCAGTTTTACCAACAATTACTGAAAAATTGTCTTTTTTTGTAGACAAGACGTCTCGATTTTTTTAACTGTAAATAAAAACTCACTTTCATCTAAAGTTATCAAAAAATTGGTTTAATTTATTTCATAAATTTTTTCAAAGTCTCGATTATTTGCCAAAAAAAAATCGCTTCTTTTTAAGTACTGTAATTGTCAAAATCTCGCTTAGTTGCCAGAAAATGACGAAAATTCTCATTTTTTGCCCAAAAGTTGCCAAAAAAATTACCGAAAAGCCTTGCTTTTTTACTAAAATTGTCCGAGTTTCGTTTTTTGGCCAACTTTATTTTCCAAACAAAATTCACTTTTTTACACAACAGTTGCAAAAAAGTTATTGCTAAAAAAATCTTTTTTTTTCAAAAATGCCAAAATTTGCCAAAAAAAACTCAGTTTTACCAAAAATCAATGAAAAATTGTCTTTTTGTGCAAACGAAACGTCTCGATTTTTTTTTCCAAAAATTGCTGTGGAGTCTCTATTTATTGCCAAAAATTTCTAAAAAAGAGCTTCGCCTTTTTCTAAAATTTTCATAATCTCGCTTTTTCGCCAAAAAATTTTCAAAAAATGGCGTCATTTTTTTAGAACAGGAACAGGACGTAGATTTATGTTTTTTTTTTTCAATCAATTGAAAAAATGGGTGATGTATTTTGCTATTGAAGGGAGAGGTGAGGAGGGGGGAAGTTGGGAGAATGACTAATCGAACTGCTTTATTAAGTTTTAAAATTTTCAATATTTACCCATTTAAACAGAAAAATGACCATATCTGAGTAAATTTTAATAAATGTTATCATAGATCTGATTGATTAGATCTGATCAGATCACCTCAGACATGTTTGATAAATTCAATGACGGATGAAAATGCAAGATAAAACGTACAAACATGGATGTTTTTTTTTTATTTTTGAACCAATTTTTCGAAAAATTTTCGCTCGAGTGAATTTATTTCACGAATAATAATATGCCTTATGATGAAGGGAGTCCTTTTCAGAAAATTAGCTCGAATTTCGATTTTGCAAGCCTGAAAACCTGGTTTCGTCCCCTCCTCGGCAAAATCTTGGCTACACCACTGATCAGATTTACAATTTCCAAGCCCCCCCCCAATGATCAAATCACTCCACCAAGCCAGCAGGGTTGAATCCCATTCCTTTCAAAATCTCGTCAAATCCAGTCTCAAAATCGTATTTCTCATCTCAACACTTGACCACCGGCATAGCACTTCAACCAACCAGTTAATTCATATTGCACGCAATTACACAAGACAGACTGGCCGACGCGACGCTATGACCGACGAAGCTATTTATCATGCAGCGTGAGCGTATCAAAGCTACAATATTACGTAGATTACATCAATGTGCATTTTTTTTCGACCATAATATACCTACCTACAACCGGCACTTACGAAAGTGAAACCCCAATACGCTCCATTTGCCAGCCACCGAACCCACACCAGGCAATTTTTTCTTACACGAGCCTCGAGCCACACAATCGGAAATTTTTCCATCTCGTACCGTACCGACGAAGCACGATAGCGGGGTCGTAAAATTTCTAATTAACGAATACTCGCTAAAAAAGAGTAATTTTTCGTGTCGAGCTGGGATTCCCGCGGGTAGTGGTCGCACAATGATCGAGGAATCATTTTATGATACTATACTTCAGCTCGACTCGAATCATGTACAAGCATATAACGATGCGTCACCCTTTGTGTACGTCTTCTTAAAGGTCATTAGTATTATTTGCACCTTATAGCTCGTACCTTCGAGTACCATCATATCCGTGTAAACAGGGTGTTTGGTGAAAAAAAATTCCCGCCATGTGGGAGTTTGCTTTCAGTCTTAAGATGCATTTTCAATTAAACTGTCATCTTTACAACGATTTTCTCAAAATTCAACCAATCTCTCAGCAGGATTCCGGCGACATTAATTGAATTCCAGGTACCGATGACTGAATAACAATGGGAACTATTTAATAAGTAACGTACGATGTACTTACTTATGGAATAACGAATGTACAAGCAAACAAATCACCATCAACGACTCAACGTTTATGATTCTCGTGTATCGATGTTCCAATCGATTAGTCAAGATCGAAATAACCCAATCGCAATCTAATTTGTATGTATACCTAGGTATACGCATTACACATACTCGTATAATACACATATTCGATAATTAGTAATCCACACGATACAAAGGTGTGTAATACGAGTATATGTATGTAAATGTACCATATACCTTCTCTACTCTACCTAGTTACCAAATAACAATAAGTACCTACTCGAGTGCACAAGTACACGTTAAATATTTGACAATACTTATTAAAATACATTATTTTGAGAACTATGTGATGAAGATACGAGTATTCGGTAGACAAGACAGCATAGAGCTTATAACATGCAAGTGTTAACAATATCAAATCGCTTATTATCACTATTGATCATCGTAGTATGTATAGTATCTGTGCAACGTGTGCTCGACGTATTACTACGAGTATCTGGTATTTTTAAAAGCAATTTTCTCAAATCAAACGATGACCTTGATTCGCTCGTAAAGACACAACTATTCGAAAATTTTTAGTTAGTAATTAACAATTGGAAAATTTATGGCTTGGTTCAAAACACTGCGAATACGAAAGGAAAAAAAATACCAAAACACTAATAACTACATACTTACTTATAGAAGGGGGGTAAGATGAAGGAAGGATTAAATGACGAGGGTATTACGCAAAAAAAGACCTTATCTTGAAATCGACCAAAATATTTGTGAGTGGTTTTTCAGGGGCAATTGGAGATCGTTTAAGATGAAAGAAAAAAATACACGGTGATTAGCCAAAAAACATGAGTAGTAACCCAGGGCATGTTTTTTTTTTCAAAAAAAAAATCCAATATTAGATACCATGATATCAACTTTTGGTAATATTCAATTATTGTGTTGGAGGGGGGGGGGGTATTTGAAAATTTTATGACACTTTCTGCAATTTTGACAAATCATCATTCAATTTTGAGAATTTCCAATTAATTCTTGGTATTTTTCAATGATCTAAGCAGTCTGTGCAAAATTTTACCCAAATGAGACAATTTCTCAAATTTTTTGCTGTTTTTTGATGGTCGATCAATTTTTGACATTTTTGAGTGATTTTTACAAATAATTTTACAATTTTTATTATACTTTATTTGCGAATATTCATTTTTGGTTCTTTATTAAACGTCGAGATCATCAGAATTTTTACTTTGACCTTCGACCATTATTATTTCATATATTTGTTGATTGATCAATAATTTTACTATCAACTAATCCACCTTAATTTTTCTTTGTTTCAGATGAGTACAAATTTCCTTCCAAAAATGATAGAATAGTGTGAACTCGCGTATGAGAATAAGTAAGTAATTTTATAATCCTTATAAGAAAAGCTACGTAAGTCACTTCTACACCTAGTTGTGACCTTTTATTTTCAATGGCAAATCAAAAAAAAAATTCTAAAATCGCTGAATTTGAAAATCAGCTGAAATAATTTGTCCATCGGGTTTGAATCGAGGTGATCTGATCTTTTGAGTGCGAATTTGGAAACAGTAGATACAATATTTGAGTTTACGAACGATTTTGATTTTTAATGAATTTTAAAAAAATCAAACTTGGGTCGAAAATGGTAAAAAATCAAAATTTTACCAAATAGACCAAGAGAGCTGGAATTTGGTGTGTGCCCCATTTTCGACCTGCCAAATCGATTGGAAACGGTTTCAAACCTTTTTGAGCAGTTCTGGAACGTCCAGCAGATTTTTGAAAATTGAAATTTCCACAACATTTTACCAAATTAAGTTGTTGAAATGAAATTTACTTAGTACCCCATTTTTAATTTATGCTGAGTTAATTGGAGATGGTTTCAGGCTGTTCTGGAGCCTTTGAGTATATTTTGGAGATTTCAGATTTTCTAAAAAATGATCTAAAAACCGTCCAAATTAATTTAGTGTCATTTTTTTAAAAATGCAGGGTAGCATAGTAGTGAAAGTAGTGATTTTGAAAATGAGTAGTGAGAGTGGTGAAAACGTGTATTTCAAAACAAGAAACAAACTGGCCTGAACGAAGCGAGGGCGAAAGCTTTTGAAAATTTTCATTTCGAGAGGCATAAAAACGAGTTTCACGAGTTTAGTTATGTATTTTTTGGTTTTTAAAATTTTAGAATTTGAACGAAATTTTTATTACTTAATAGGAAATTTGATTTAGAAAAATATAAGAGAACAGACGAGAGTGAAAGCTTTTGAAAATTTGTATTTCGAAAGGCATAAAAGCGATGTTTTTTTATGTGAGGACGAGTAGTTTATTTTTTTGCTTTTAAAATTTTAGAATTTGAATGATGTTTTTTTTGAAGGAAGTTGATTTTGAAAAAGAAAACAGAACAGGCCCGCGCGAAGGCAAAAGCTCTTGAAAATTTGCATTTCGAGAGGCATAAAAACAATGGTTTTTTGTAAAGAGTTTATTTTTTGGTTTTGAAACTTGATTTTTTTTTAGAAATTGTCATCTTGACCTCGAAGAAGAAAATAAAAGAAGCCTGAGCGAAGCGAGAGCAAAAGCTTTAGAAAATTCGTGTTTCGAGAAGTAAAAAATTATGTTTTTTTTTTTTTGATACAGACCCTTATTTTGACGAATACTCCAGAGACAAACTGCCCCATTTCCCCCCTCTCTCGACAGCCCTGGGAAGGAATAAGCCTTTCATAAATCAAGTTTCATCTAAAAAAAAAATACGTATAATCTAAAATGACGAATTTTTCCAAAAAAATTGCAAAAATCCCTGCCTTTGGCGAAAATTGTAGAAGTCTTTGCTGCCAAAAGTATCAAAAAGTTTCGGCTTTCGTCAAAGTTACCAAAAATAATGTTCAACATTTTCTCCAAAAACCCCAAAATTACCCAAAAGTCTCCCCTTGTTCCTAAAAATTTTCAAAAAGCCTCCAAAAAGTTCCGAAATAGTCTTACTTTTCTAATTTGGGAAAAGTGGGTATTATAATTTTTTTCCTCAATATCTACCTAATTGACGAAAAGTTCTTTTTTTGGGGGGGGGGATCTGTTTGTAGTGTTTTAAAAAACAATTGAGAGCACATACTTTCAAAAATATTCGCAAAAAGTTCAAAATTTCGAAGTTGAACTTTTTTGGGTAGCTCGAAATTTTAAAAAACTTGCCAAATTGTTTGAGCTATAAATCTATAATAATTTGAAAATTTCAATAAAAAATCGAGGAAGGATGAATACCTACATTTTTGTAATAATATTTACAATTATGAAGTTTTCGTGATGAAATTTGCAAGGCCGGGGAACAGGTATCTGATGGAGGGGGAGGGGGAGAGGTACGAAGCTCCAAAATTTTGGGCAAAATTTTTTAAAATGTCCAATATTGTGTCACATATCGTTTCATACGTTTTCAAGAAACCTAATTAATATGTACGAGTAAACGAATATCAATCAATTTTTGACCCCCCCCCTCCCCCCCACATTTTTTGAATATTGAAAAAATTGTATAACTTATGGTTCGTTTGGTTTTTGTGAGAGCTGAATTCAAGTATTAGTTTTTTTTTCGATTCAACACCTTCGACGCCTTTATTGGCTCCCCAACAATCTTGAAAATTGTATATATCGTGTCAAATATAGTTAATTAGGATTTTAACGATGCTTATATCATGATGAAAAAAAATCAAATGAAAGTTTTTGAGAAAATATTTAAATGAAATCTGTACTAAAAAATGGTTCGAAATTTGGTATTCAGAAGATTTGTTCGTATTCAGCGCTGCCAAAGACCTAATAAATCACGTGTTACACGATTTTTTTCAATGTTTAGAGAAATTTCGGAGACCAGTGGGGGCGTTGGAGGGATTAAATGAGCAAAAATGCGTGCTAAAATTCGTATTAATAGCATTCTCAAGACCCTAATGAATCATACCTATAACACAACAAGTTTTTAAATTTTCAGTGAATTTTGGGATCTGAGAGAGACGTTGGAGGAGGTCGAATAAAAAAAATGAGCTAATATTCGTTTTCAACGCCCTTGAAAACCTATGAAACGATATGCCACTCGGTATTTGACATTATTGGTTTACATTTCGATCAACATTTTGGGGCTCCGTCTCCCCCCCCCCATGCATCATTAAAATAGGTATACGCTTCCTGGATTTTTTTTCTTCAAAATTTTCAACGATAGCTCCGAAATTTTGCAAGCTTTAAAAAAGAACCAGCTTTGAATTTTTGAAATTTAGAACTCATATTTTTGATCTACTCTAGCTCAATTACCTATAAAAAAACACCAACAGATTTCCTCCAAATTGCAGCAATCTCGAGCAATTTAATTCCAAAATTGGTCATTATGACGAAAGATTGCTATTTCGCAGGAGAAAAACAAACTTTGCTCCATCTGTCCCAAGAGGGAAAGCTTGGATGGTGGGAGGGGGGGGGAGGGGATCAATTACAGCGATTTTATTTTTTTCCTAATTCGAGAAACTACTAAGTACAAAAAATTGAGAAAAATTGGATGACATTTTCAGTGAGAGTGGGCCCAAAAATAAAAACACAATTTTATTGTTTTTTTTATACCTATACAAATTTTGTTTCATCTTTATTACCTACATTTTTTACTAAATTTTCGAAATAATTTCCAAGTTTTCATCATTTTCAACAATTTTTGTGTCAATTTTCCAGCAAATTTCGTTCATATTGGCGTTTTAATTTATAATTTTATTTTTTCTTCAAGTCTAAAAATTTGGGCTCGAATAAAACTACCCTTTCCCCCCTCTTCCTTAGCAGGGATTTCGAGAATCTTGAAATTCAGTTTCTGTCCGAAAATTGGCAAATCATCTAAAACTTTTCAACTCATATATCCTTTTCGAGGCGTTATAAAATTGATTTCGAATAAATCATCTCATTTTATCAGGTTTTCCCCAAACTCATCCCTTCAGTCACATCAACAATACCTCTACGACATCTCCTCCTCGAACACCATCGTCGTCGGTAAATAGGAAGTTTACGTATCCTATCCACGGAGCTAATATAGTACCTAATAGAGATAAACAACCTGCAATGTTTTTCAACAACAATAAGTAGTAACGATGAATAATAATTACGTTTTGTTTCTAAGAAGGGCAACGAAAATCCAAATAACTTAAGTGGTATTGTAAATTAAAGCAAATAAACGAACAAGAAGAAGCCAACCCATCGAAATAATAAACCATATAGTCGCGGAAAAAAAATACCACCTAATCATCGCCACATACATACGAGTGGCCATAAATCCCCAATAGGTCTCCGGGTGCGATTCGCAGCTACCACAACACAGCAATCATAATTTACGTCAAACAGTGGAAAAAAAGAATTAAAGCTCGAGAGGAAAGCGCGAAAACTTTGAGTCATTCTTATTTACGAACTCCGCAAAGCGTGTGTTTGACTATCCTATCCTATCCTTACAGCGGTGCTCGTAAAAATTGAAATACCGCTTACGGTGATGAATAGGTGTACTCTATGTGTGTATGACCGTCCAATTGCAACTTGCGTCATTGATTTTGAAATTTTTCTCATAACAAAGCAAAGTGATGAAGAACGCTGAACGAGTGAACGCGGCACCATGTGTAAAAATAACGAATCATCGCCGATGAGATATTGATTACGAAAATTTTCAACTCCAAGTTATGTACTATTGGGATTAAGTATACCTACGATTTTATTGCGGAATACGTTTTGATTAAGAGTTGATTGCAGATAACTAAGTACATATAAGATGGTGTTTATCCGCATCTCAAAGTGTTCATCGACAGATTATCTAGCTTGTTTATTCAAGCTTAATTGGGTCCGATTATATGGGAATGCATTTGATAGGGGTGGAGGGAGGAGGGAGGAGGATGTTTGTTCAATTTTTGCGGTTCTTGGAAACTGGTATGACGAATCTAAGTACATTGTATTAGATGAATTGGAAGGGAAGGGGTGGAGGGGGGTTAGTTTGTGAAAAAATAAGCGTGCAAAAACTTACCTATAAACGAACGGGCCGAATTCGACTAATTTCGGTTTCTCTCCATTATGCAGAAAACCATCGGGATTGGTTACATTAAATATAAATACTTTAGTCAGTCTTATAACTCCAGGTTTATGCCAATAATGATAGGATAACGTTCCGTTGAGTAATTTTAAATTCTGAAACAAAATAAGTACGTAATTCGTATTCGAGTATTATTAATTTGCCTAAAAATACACTTGAAGCTGCTTTTTTCACAGACTTCCATTCACCAAAAAAAAAAAAAATTAAAAAAAACGATAGATTATCTCTAGTAGGTATTATTATCTTCTACCTACAGTATAAATATATTATCTAGTACACGTATATAGGTATCTAGTAGTACTTATTGAAAATATACGATAATTCATTATAGGTACACTAAAAGCTATTCCCCTCAATCCGAATCTCTTATATGTATTATACGCTTAATTAGCTCTACAAAGCTTAAAATGTTAATCGATTTTACCTTCATTATAATGTAGTCTAACCAAGGAATCGACGACAAAATGATTCCAATAGCTAACGTAAAAATTCCCACTACTATCACCGCTAAGCGACCTGCAAACATAAAAAAAAATCATTCGTTTATTTCACGTGCACAAATTAATGACAAATGTAACGTATATTTATACTAAAAATTAATATACATCTTAATTGCTATTTTTTTTTTTTTTTGCTCTTACTAATTGAAGTACGAGTAGGTATCTTAGATCGGGTCAAAAATGTAGGCGAGGTATAGAGGAGGAGTGCGAGCTGGACACGAGTATCCGTGACCTTGAACGAGATAATCCCAAAAGTGAGCCCGCAGGTGTAGATCTTTTCCTATAGGCTGAAAGATGACCTACTCAGCTCGATGACCCAAATCAAAATATTGTACAGAGAGATGGAGGGGTTTTTTGAACGGATTTTTGGAGTTCTTTTTTCAAGGGAGTATTACGATAGCCTGGTATATGATGATAAGAATCATTGCACCCTCCCCTCCCCCTCTCGGGATCCTGTAAGACAATTTTTTTTTTGAATGAGACATCCTAATGAACATTTTAAAGCAAATTTACCAAAAAAAGTTGGCCTTACTGACAAAATGGCGGCCATTTTGATTTATAGGACAGGAGAAATCGCCAACGTAAGACTCGCGCTAAATTATTTGAACTGGACGAAGCTAGATCGAATGAGCATGCAAAAATTCATCACCAGCCAAAATTTCAAATGCCAAAGTGCATTTTTTTGATTTTCGATGGATTTTTGAAAATCAAATTCAAGCCAAAAATGAAAAAAAAAATCATAATTTTACCAAATTGACCTAGAAAGCTGAAATTTGAGGTATACCCTATTTTCGACATGACAAATTGATTGGAAATGGTTTCGAATCGATTTGAGCAGTTCTTGTGTCTCCAGCAGATTTTTGAAAATTGAAATTTCCACAAAATTTTATCAAATGAAGTTGGGAATCCGAAATTCACGCTGCATTCTAACTTAAGCACCCTATCAAGTCAACTGCTGGTAGGTTCAAGTCATTTTGGAGCCTCCAGCGACTTTTTAAACATTTTTGGAGCCTCCAGTAGATTTTTGAAACTCGAAATTCCACAAAATTTCATCAGATAAAATTATGAAGTCGACTGCAGGTAGATTTCAAGTCACTTTGGGATCTTCAGCAACTTTTTGGAAGTTACTGGAGCCTCCAGCAAATTTTCAAAGTTTGGAATTTCCATAAAATTTGACCAAACAGAGTTAGAAAGTCGAAGTTCACCCTGCACTTCAATTTCAAGTCGTTATTAAGTCGACTGCTGGTAGTGCTGGTAGGTTTGAGTCATTGTGGAGACTCCAGCGACTTTTTGAAAATTTTTGGAGCCTCCAGTAGATTTTTGAAACTTGAAATTTCACAAAATTTCATCAAATAAAGTTATGAAGTCGACTGAAGGTAGATTTCAAGTCATTTTGGAGTCTTCGTCAACTTTTTGGAAGTTACTGGAGCCTCCAGCAGATTTTCAAAGCTTGATATTTCCATAAAATTTTACCAAACAGAGTTGGAATCCTGAAATTCACCCTACACTCCAAGTTAACTCGCTATCAATTCGACTGCAGGTAGATTTCAAGTCATTTTGGAGCCTCCAGCGACTTTTTGGAAGTTACTGGAGCCTCCAGCAAGTTTTTAAAGTTTGGAATTTCCATAAAATTTGACCAAACAGAGTTGGAAAGCCGAAGTTCACCCTGCACTTCAACTTCAACTCGTTATTAAGTCGACTGCTGGTGGGTTCAAGACATTCTGGAGACTCCAGCGAATTTTTGAAAATTGTTGGAGCCTCCAGTAGATTTTTGAAACTTAAAATTCCACAAAATTTCGTCAAATAAAGTTATGAAGTCGACTGCAGGTAAATTTCAAGTCATTTTGGAGCCTCCAGCGACTTTTTGGAAGTTACTGGAGCCTCCAGCAGATTTTCAAAGCTTGAAATTTCCATATAATTTGACCTAACAGAGTTGGAAATTCAAAATTTACCCCGCACTCTAACTTAAACATGCTATCAAGTCGACTGCTGGTAGGTTCAAGTCATTTTGGAAACTCTAGCGACTTTTTGAAAATTTTTGAAGCTTCCAGTAGATTTTTGAGACATGAAATGTTCACAAAATGTCATCAAATGCAGTTGGAAAGCCGAAATTCATTCTGTAAACTCATTTCAATACGCTAAGAAGTCGACTGCAGATAAATTTTAAGTCGTTTTGGAGCCTCCAGCGACTTTTCGACAATTTTTGAAGCCTCCAAGTAGATTTTTGAAACTTGAAATTCCACAAAATTTCATCAAATGCAGTTGGAAAGCTGAAATTTATTCTGTAAACTCATATCAACATGCTAAGAAGTCGACTGAAGGTGAATTTCAAGGCATTTTGGAGCCTTCAGCGACATTTTGGAAGTTACTGAAGCCTCCAGCAGATTTTCAAAGTTTGAAATGTCCATAAAATTTGACCAAACAGAGTTGGAAATCCGAAATTCATCTTAAACTTCAACTTGAACACGATATCAAGTCGACTGCTGGTGGGTTTAAGTCATTCTGGAGACTCCAGCGACTTTTTGAAAATTTTTGGAGCCTCCAGTAGATTTTTGAAACTCGAAATTCCATGAAATTTCATCAAATAAATTCATAAAGTCGACTGCAGGTAGGTTTCAAGTCGTTTTGGAGCCTCCAGCGACTTTTTGGAAGTTACTGGAGCCTCCAGCAGATTTTCGAAGCTTGAAATTTCCATGAAATTTGACCAAACAGAGTTGGAAACCCGAAATTCACCCTGCACTCTAACTTGGACACGCTATCAAGTCGACTGCTGGTAGGTTCGAGTCGTTTTTGAGACTCCAGCGACTTTTTTATAATTTTTGGAGCTTCCAGTGGATTTTTGAAACTTGAATTGTCCACAAAATTTCATCAAATGCAGTTGGTAAGCGGAAATTCATTCTGTAAACTGATTTCAATACGCCAAGAAGTCGCCTGCAGGTAGATTTCAAGTCATTTTGGAGCCTCCAGCGACTTTTTGGATGTTACTGGAGCCTCCAGCAGATTTTCAATGCTTTGAATTGCGGAGGTGACAACTCCATTTGATAAAATTTTGTGGTAATTTCAAGTTTAGAAAATTTATTGGCGGGTCTAGTAATTTTCAAAAATTCGCTGGAGGCTCCCACCTGCAGTCGACTTACGTAGTAGCGTATTGAAATTAGCTCGTATAATGAATCTTGGCTTTCCAACTCTATTTGATGTGTGGAAATTTCAAGTTTCAAAAATCTGCTGAAGGCTCCAGAACTGCTCAAAACGGGTTGAAACTGTTTCTAATCGATTTGGAAGGTCGAAAATAGGGCGTATCTCAAATTTCAGCTTTCTAGGTCAATTTGGTTAAATTTTAATTTTTTTTCTCATTTTTGGCCGAAATTTAATTTTGAAAAATTCACCAAAAATCAAAAAATGCATTTTTGCGTTTGAAACCTTGGATGGGTGATAAATTTTTGCGTGTTCTTTCGATCTAGTTTTCTCCAGTTCAAAAAATTTCATGCGAGTCCTATGTTGGAAAGCAAAATCTGCGATTTTGGCTGAGCTGTCGATCGAAATGGCCGCCATTTTGTTACTAATGCTGACTTTAATATTCCTTGATATGTCCCTTTCAAGAAAAAAGTTATGCAGGATGATTGGAGGGGAGGGAGGGGGCTGCAATTATTCCCATTGACATAATGGTGGTCTGAAAAATACATTAACGAGTATTTTGATTGATTTTTTTGTAGAAGGGATTAATTTTTTGGCGGGGGAAGAGCGGAGATCTTGATGAGAATTTATTTCAAGCCATTTTCGTATTTTGGGCGATTTTGATGATATGTAGATGTGGAATAGAAAAAGATCGAGATTCAATATAAAACTTGCACAGTTAGCTCAGGGCTCAGTTCAATGTGATGATGACTTCATTAAAAATAATTAAATTAATTGAAACGGAACACCTTGATATTTTTCGTTCAATTCAATTCCCAATACTTTCATTTTTAGTCACCTTTCAAAAATTCTTGAGTCATATTTGCGACTTTCTGGACTCTTATAGCGATTGATTTTCGGGCTTCTACTTTCCAAAAGTGGATAATCTCCAAATCCTAATCCATTTCAACTTTTTATCTCAAAATTTCAATTATTACCTACGCACACTTGTGCTTTGACAAAGAGAGAGAGAACGATAAAAAAAAAGGAATGTAAATAAGACACATTCGTAGGTAAGGTACTCGTATTAATCTTTAATCTGTATTTTCGGTCTGACGATTTCCTTAATTATTGTTACGAGGTTTTAATCGCTACACATAATGATTTCTTTGTTCGTTTGTGTTTTTATAGGTTATCAGTATATAGTAGCGGCACAAGAAGTTATACTTACCTATTAAATCGCCATACTTATATAATACCTACGACTATACGAGTGAGTACATGAGTGGCAGTAATACTATTACTCGTAATATACCTACGCTTCGTTGGCTTATGGTTTAAATTTTTATTTTAAAAATATTTATCCCGGTTAAATTGTGATAGTTGTGTGTGTGTTGATGCCTGCGACGATGGTTGATATAATAAGTATGATTTTGTTCCCTTTCGTTTGGTTTGGTTTGTGTGAAATCTAATGTAGATTCATCCTAGGTTAACCTCGTTTTTTTTTCTTATCGAAAAAGACAGCAGTGCTGGTTTAAATTGAAGTTTGGTGGATTAAATGTGATTGTGTGTTTGAGAGAAGATTAGTCCAGTTGAGTGGAATTATAAAATAGTCTGTTGATGAGAAAAAGTATTTTGGCGTTCACTGCTCTCCCTTTAACGTTTACTTATTGTAGAGTTTAGTTCGTCAAAATTATAAGTCTAGAATTGATTAAAATGATTTCTTAACCTCAGATGAGTCTCGTGAGGTGAAAATTATTTCCAGGTACGGTTTTGATTTTTAGGTCGAAGTATCGTCTGTGTGATGTCAGTTTTAAGAGCTTTTAACCTTTCTCCCAGCTGCTTCTCAAATTGTCTCAAAATTCGGATACCTAAAGACGTTTTAATGGCCCCAAAATGTCTAAAATTTACTAAAGTACTGAATTTTAACATTTTCAGGACTTTTACACACCCCCCCCTCCAATCACTTTGTTCAAGATCCAGATTCCTAAAAAGATGATTGGAATCCCTGCTGCACATTTATACCAAAAGCAAAAAAAAATTGAAATGAAACGATTTAACCCATGGTGGAGGGGAGGGGGGAGGGGGAGAAATTCGAACTTTCAAAATGAGTCACCTAACCCTCCTCCTTTTAATTCTACCTTCTCAAACACTTTCAGAATTATTGGATGAAATTCGTCACTGATGAGTTTTGAAAACATTTGACACCCCCCTCCCCCTTCCGACCGTACTTCGCTAATTTGAGTGTGATTGATACGTGAAAAATTGGAAAAATTGGCCAGGAAAACTGGAATAAGCAAATAAAAATCATTTCTGCGATGGAAGACTGGACACCATGTGATCAGAATTTAAAGTGATCAATTATCCAGCTAAACGTGATTTTTCGGAGAAAAGAATTTCACCCAGCCAAAGAATTTTGAAAAAATATGAATTTTCAAAAATGAGAATTCAACACTTGATCTAATTGAGGTAGAAGCTGGACTTGAATTTGGTTTAAATCCTATCTCCGGACATCAGAATCGACTGGTGGCTGTTTCTGGAATCACAAGAACAGTTGATCTGAGTTTTTTGAGTGCTAAATTATGTTTAGACTCATTTCACGGATTTTTCTTTCAAGACTAGGAAGTCTAAACATCTTGCTAAAAATTATAGAACGACTCGAAATTGCGACCAATTAATTCAAGAGGCCAGAAACAGGATCAAGTTCAAGTATTTTTTACTCCAAGTGATTTTTCGAACCGAGTTTCGCAATTTCTGCTCATTTTGGAGCCTCCAGTGCTATTTTCGATTTCTGCGGAACTTTAGATTTCTTTCAGAAGACGTGTATAAATTAATTTGATCAGCTAAAAATCAAGTCGAGTCTTCACCTCGAATCCGAATTTCGCAGTTTCCGGCAATTTCGGAGCCTCCAGCGTGATTTTCGGTCTCTCCAGAATTTTATAATTTCTCCAGAAAGCGTAGAAATCTATTTGTGGCCAGCTAAAAATCGAATTGGGGCATTTCCACGACCTTTTTAGAGGATTTATCTTCATTTGAGCCGATTTACAGAAGGACACTTCAAGTGCCCAACATTCTCCAAAAATATGTTGGCCAAAGAAACGCTCTTGAGGTGTCTACCTGGAAATAGGCTCGAGTGTGGATAAATCCGTTGAACAGATCGAGGATGAGGCACAACTCGATTTTTAAGTGCTTAAATGAATTTCCATGCCTTCTGGAGAAATAAGAAATTGCGCTGGAGGCTCCAGAATTCGGTTAGAAATGGTGAAATTCGGTTCAAAAGGGGGGGGGGGGTTAATTGAAAAGAATAATTTCAATCATTTTTACCGAATCGGTGAACACTTTTTTTTTTTTCCAAAAAAACCTTAATTTCCTAACAAGGGCCAATTTTGAATTTCAAAAATTCACCAAAAATCAGTTCGAGCAGCTGAAATTTTGGAGCCTCATTCAAGTTGGAGGTGCCAACTCCATTTTGATGAAATTTTGTGGAAACTTCAAGTTTAAAAAATCTACTGGAGCCTCCAAGAATTTTCAAAAAATCTGCGGGAGGCTCCAAAACTGCTCAAAAAACACTCTGAAACTGTTTCCAATTGATTTGGCAGGTCGAAAATAGGCCATATCTCAAATTTCAGCGTTCTGGGTCTATTTGGTAAAATTTTGATTTTTTTCTCATTTTTACCCAAAAATTTGATTTTCAAAAATTCGCCAAAAATCTAAAAGTGCACATTAGCCATTGAAATTTTGGCTGGTGATAAATTTTTGCATGCTCTTTTGATCTAGTTTTGTCCAGTTTGAAAAATTTTGTGCGAGTCCTATGTTGGAAAGCAAAATCTACTATTTTGGCTGACCTGTCAATCAAAATGGCCACCATTTTGTTAGTAGGGCCAATTTTTTTTTCACCAAGTTTGCTTTAAAATGTTCTGGCTATTTCTGATTTTTATATTGTTGTGTAAGTAAAAAAATGAAAAAATACATACTAAAAATTATTCCAAGAATACCTCCATGTATCTTACGATTTATGTATTGCAAATCTGCATACGTCAAAATATCATACCTTACTCACAGGTAAACGATCACGTATAACGGACCCCTGTCCAGTCCAGTCAGAGCTCAACTAGTGATACGTTCTGATATTGAAACGTGAACGTAATTTTTAATCAGCAAGAAAAATTGCATTATCGTCGCGTATTTTTTACGTGTCATATTTTCCTACTCGACATTAACCATTTAAATTTAAATTGTTGCAATACGAGTAATATTTGAAATACGATACCAGCATTACTTTTACTTATCTAGGTTATTAATTGTTCTACTCGGATTTCTACTCCCAGTCCCCCTTCTTCATCTAACCATGAGTCGTGTTACTGTTTTAATTTTTCACAAACCCTAGAGTCACCTATTCGTATACCAAATTTTGTGATGATGATCATTTCATTTGGATTTTCAGGACATTGAACTCCCGAAAACATCACGACACGTATACTTTCATTACCTAATATTGATCCTCATCGTCGTCGCAGGTTCATTAGGCGACTTTAGCTTTAGATATCAATAAAAGAGCGATAAATGTTTACTATTTTCGTTTGGTGTGGTTGGCGTTGCAGGAACAAGCACTTAGACTAATATGAGTAATGACTTATCATTTCACAGATACCGCAGAGGTACCCATTGTTTTTATTATTCACATGTTCACACCTGCTATGGTTCACCTGACGCCCACTTTAAACGTGTGTAAATGTAATAAAAATACCGCCGTAATTATACATTGTCGGTGTCGGTCGGCGCCTCTGTGTGAACTGCTTAAGTTTTTGTTCTCCAATTATTGGTCATAATAGAGTTATTTTCATTTCTGGATTATCACTTATTATCTCATTGAAACGATCGAAGAGGAAGAAGAAGAGGAAGCAGGGGAAGTTGTTGTTTTGTTGACAAAATTGATATGGTAAGGTTTGATTGAGATTTTTGAAATCGAAATTTGAAGATTTGATGTGATTGATTGCGAAGAACAGGCTGGGGAGAAAAGGGAAGGGGCTTGAAATTGCTGAGTTCAGTTTTTGTGACCCAATAATGGCCAATGAACGTCAAAATGAGGTCTGGATGAAAGGGTTTTCCATTTTTTTTGGAATGGGGGAGGGGGTTGAAAAAAATTGTGATGTAATGTCGAAAGAACGTGAGTCCCCTTTTTGAACCCCCATCCACAGGTTTTCGAAAATTATCGTGCTTTTCTCCCTTCTTAGGACTTGTTTTTTTTTTTTTTTTTTTTTTTTAATATGGGGCAATTGAAATGACTCGAGGATGTTATCACATAAAATAATTAATTTACTTAATAATTAAATGAGGTATTCATACGATTTAGAAAAAAAATGTATTCTACTCACTATTACTAATGGTGAACTTTTCCGACACCAGCATCTGAATGGGCGTTCCATTTGAATGTCTGGGCGAAGCAACCGAGCTAAACCTTCGTATAGGTGCTATGCTACCGAATATTCTATTTTTGGCCGATCTGCCAACTTTTAAATATTGACTTTTAGTCATTTTGATTATACGGTTTCTATGTAGGTAGGTATTTACTAGGTAGGTATACTACAAGAGTATTCGAAACTTCTCAAACAACGCGGCGCAAAGTATCGCAATATTTGCTTTGTGACGATGACTGCTGCAGGTGGTGGTGTATCTGCTCAAAATTCTCTAATATAAATAATCTTGAATAAAATACGTAATAGATGGTCATAATATTTCAGATAGGAACGTTTCAACACCGATATTAAATTATTGCGTCTATCCACCATATGGGTAGTTTTTTTTTTAATTTAAATATTTTCGCTCTCTGGTAAATCGAATTTGTGAAGTCTCAGCTCGTCTGTATAGGTATGGGTTGACTTTGGCACGCTCCGCGTGTGTAATTCATTCAGCTACATTGGACTGCATATTTTTTCGCAGGGTATCTGAAAATAGAAAATTTGCAATCATTAGGTTTGGGTTTTGGAAAATTATGCGCAAGTATTTGAAAAATGTCACGATGTATAAATATTGAGTAGGTAAGTAATTAGGTATAGAGGTACATTCTAGGTGCAATATGGTATGATGAAGTGTATGGAGAATTAATCAGCGGAGTTTACTGTTTTAGAGTTCGGTAATTTTTTTTGACGAATCGATTGTGGAGGGGGAGGTGGAGGAGGAGGAGTGGTTGTAATTGAGGATGTCACTTCGAAAAGGACTTATAAACGGCTTGTGGTTTTTTTCCTTCAGATCAGCGTTTAAAAGTTTGTAATCGAATTAAGCTCTCTTAATTTTTTTTTGAAAAAAATTTCTTTGGAAGTTTGGAATGCAAAAGCGCAATTTCTCATCATCTAGTTTTTTTTTGTGACGTCAACTTATCAAAATGGGAGGAAATCAGGTATTCACGAATTCCAAGTCGCAAAAATGCTCAAAAATCGAAAATATTTTTTTTGGAATGTAAATGTGCCATCTTCAATTACATTGGTATTTTTCTGCAACGTCGACGTGTCAAAATGAACGGGAATTATTCATCGCCTATTTTTATAAAATGCTCAAAATTGAAACAATTTTTTGTGTAATGTAAATGCTCCTTTTCCAATCACATTTGATTTTTTTTGTAATGTCAGCTCGTCAAAATGGGTGGAAAACTGGAAATGATGTTTGTTTTCTACCCTCTCAAGTCACAAAAGTGCTTAAGAAACAAAAATATTTTTTTGGATTGTAAATGCGAAATTTCAATTCATCATTTTTTTTGTAACGTCAACGCGTCAAAAAGGTCAAAATTAGCGTAAACTAATCATCGCCTTTTTTTAATTGAAAAAATTGAAAAAAAAAACTGACAAATTGATACTTTTTTGTTTTTTAAGTTTCATTTTTTTGGAATGCAAATGTGCCAGTCATAATTGTAGCGTTTTTTTGCAATGTGAACGCGTCAAAATAGGTGGAAACCAGTTATTTATCATTCTAAACATTCATGAGTCACTAAAATCCTCAAAATCGAAAATATTTTTTTGGATTGTAAATGCGCCATTTCCAAATTCCAATTCATCAGTTTTTCTATGTAACGTCAACGCGTCAAAAACATCTAAATAAGAATAAGGGGTAAGGGCAAACTATTCATCGCATTTTTAAAAATTTGAAAAAAAATGCTGACAACTTGTTTTTTTTGGAACGTAAATGTGCCATGCCATTCATAACTGTAGCATTTTTTTGCAATGTGAACACGTCAAAATTGGTGGAAATCAGTTATTTATCATTCTAAACATTCATGAGTCGCAAAAACGCTCAAAATCAAAAATATTTTTTTGGATTGTAAATGCGCCATTTCCAAATTCCAATTCTTCAGTTTTTTATGTAGCGTCAACGCGTCAAAAACATCTAAATAAGGGCAAATTGTTCATTGCATTTTTTTGAAATTTGAAAAAAATGCTGACAAATTGATTTTTTTTGGAATGCAAATGAGCCATTCATAATTTTTTTCATATGTTTAATGCATTTACTGTTGAAAAGAAAACATCTAAAGCGTAGTATTGATTTTGTAAATCAATTCAAATATTTTTTCAAACGTCTTAGAACGTCTTCAAGTCCAATTCATAACTGTAGCCGATTTTTTTTTGTAACGTCAACGCGTCAAAATGGGTGGAAATCTGATATTATTCACCAATCATGACTCACGAGTTGCAAAACTGCTCAAAATCGAAAATATTTTTTTTGGAATGTAAATGTGCCATATATTCCACCTACACCCGTATTTTACTGCAATTTCAACGTGTCAAAATATGAGCGTAAATTTATTATTCACCACACATTTTTTTAAAAAGTGCTTTGAAATTGAAACAATTTTTTTGGAATGCAAATGCGCCTTTTCCAATCGTAGGAGGTTTTTTTGTAATGTCAACGAGTCAAATGAGCACAAAGTTTAAAATCAGTAGGGAATTAAAATTTGAAAAATTTAAGGCTAAACTTTCAAAATGAAAGCTCAATTTTCACGATAAATGCAAAAAAAAAGTTGAAAGCCTCCATTTAAAAATTTGAAAATATCACAAATTGAAAGCTTTTATTATGTTCTTACCTTCTCTCGAACGAACAAATCTTTGACATGAAATCTCAGCATCTCTAAAAAGTACAAGGTGTGCCAATTTTGATAAAAATTCTAAAAAATCCAAGTTGACCCCCTCCCCTCAGTTTTTGACTCGCTCAAACCATCAAAAAATTTAAAAAACCACCTGTAACGCGTCGTTTGTGAAGATTTCAATACCACTGAATTCAAATATCTACTTATTTATTGGATCCGACCCTTCAGAGGCCCTTCAGCTTCACCAAATTTTGAATAAAGTTGAAAAATAATACACATGTGGTGACATATTGATTCCCTCTATTCGAGTTTGCTGGGTTCAAACATTGGTTCATTCATCAGATCCGACTCCCTCAACATAAATGGTCAAAATACCAAAAAATTGAAAATCACATGTGATATATCGTTTGCTTGGGTTTCGAGGGCGCTGAATTCGAATATTCACTTATTTTTCGGATCCAACCTCTCAATACCTCTCCACAGCTCAAGAAATTTTAAGAAAACTGCCAAAAATTCATGAAAATATGGTGTGTGGTGTGACATATCGATTCTCATAATGTGAGGTCGCTGAATTCGGATATTTGCTAATTTTTTCGATCCCACTCCTTGAGACTTTCTCCCCCCCCCCCAAAAAAAAATACCCCTTATCATAATGGTCAAAATATGAAAAAAATTGAAAAATCACGTGGTGACGTATCATTTGTTAGGTTTTCGGAAGCACTGAGCTCGAATATCCACTTATTTGTTGGATCCGACCCCTCGGTGCCCCTTTAGCCCCCCCCCCATTTTGAAAAAACCTAAAAAATCTGAAGCATTTGGTGTGACGTATCGATTCTCTCAATTCGATATCGCCGAGTTCGAATATTGGATAATTTTTTTCATTCGACTTCTGTGTCCCCTTATCCTCTACTAGTGACCCTGAATATGATGAAAGTAAACTAAAAATTTTTGAAAAAAAGTAATGATCCGTCATTTCTCAGATGTTTAAAGGCGAGTGAGTTCTGATACCTGTATATTTTTTAAATGGCACTTCTCTGAACTTCTCCAACCCTTCCCCAAATTTCGGAAATTTGATAAAACCGTTCCCATAACGCGAGATTGCTGAGTCCTTAGAATCCTAGGCAGTGAATTCTAATCATATTCATATCGAAAGAAGAAAAATTCCAAATTTCGTAACATTTTCGAACCTTGACCGTATAGATTTTCAATAGACAGTCCAACATTTCAGTCGTATGCAATTAGCTCAAGTTCCATGTTTTCATTTCCTATATGCACGTCTCGTGATAATAAAAGTACACAAATGTTGTGATAGGAAATTTCACGCATCACTTGCTGACTCGCTGCACCGATGCATTCGTATTTTCGTTCTGTTGAACCGAAAAGTATATTCATCTTGGACTTGTGAGGCCAAATTTCAAGAATCCAGGAAATATTCTTAAACGATACGATATTTATAAAAAAAAAAAAAAAAAAAAAAAAAACATCTCAAACAGCTTGTCAATTCGAGGAATCGTTTTCCTTCCAAAACATTATAAACTGAAAATTACCTAATCATTTCCGTTTGAAAAATTCGCTCAGGAGATAATCTTTTAAGTGGCTAAATGTAAATGAACTCGTATACATATATACCTACACCTAATGATTGAAATAGAAAAAATAATCTAACTCGCTCGTTTAGATAATTTGATACACGTATAAACAAATAACTTTAACCCTGAGAACCGCGAGAAGAGATAACCGTTAACCCTATATAGAAGTATCTAGGAAGACGATTCATCTTATTATTACATTATATAGGTAAGCGAAAAGGGATAAAATTAGATAAATGTAGGTATATAGACCTACCTATGTAATTGATGGATTATCATTGCACATTTATACGAGTATTGTGTATGAAAAAATATTATAAATATACGTGCTTATCACTCTCGCATAATTAGATAACGCCGGCCGCCAATATTACTCGTATTTTTTTCCGGTTTACTTTTGCCGTACTCTAATAATTAGTTTAAAAAGAGAGATAGAGAAAAAAATTCTTAAAACCGAGTCGATTACGTAAGTTTAATCGTAAAACTAACCTAGAAAATAATTCAAGGCTTGTTTTCGAAACAAATCGTCATTTTTTAGACACACGTTTACGAGTAAATTTGTGCATTCGCAGTCACACGTCTGTCTCCTGAAATTTTCATGCGGAAGCACGAACCAAGGTACATCGACTTGAATTTTTTTTTCTCATCTGAAATCTGTCACTTGTCACGTTCTCTTAAAGATATTAATACCGCTCCAGTCGTCGGCCAATTATCACATTTTTATCGCGGTCTCTGGTAGCTCTTCTCCTCTATTTATATTCCCATTCTTTGGCCCATTAATAATGTCCTGTGCTACTGTCACCGCGATACTTGTGTATCAAAGTGTACACTGATTCGAGGTACCTACCTATTAAACATGCTTAATGTATCTATGTATGTATTTGAAGCTGATGGTGTGTTACCCTCGTGAAAATATCTTCGTGTTTATAAACCGGTTCATCGATGGTCATTTGAAATATTTTGCTTTGGAATTAGATTTTTTGTTAATACGTCACTGCGCAGATGATGCGTCTTCGCTCGAATATTTTTCCACTCGGATTATTACGCGAATTAATTATATCATAGATACGAGTACGAGTTAAATTCGTTTCTAGGCGTTACGTTTTAGTAGGTATTTTTTTTTTTTGCAGACGTAATTATCTGCGTAACACGATGTATTTGTAGTATGTAGTACATGCCAATGCATGTAATATAATTACGAATAAGTACACGTAATATGCCTCTTATCGCGGTTCGAAGTGTTTTTTGGTGCTTTTGATGTGTTTTTTTTGCAAGCTTAATTATTGATTTTGAAACGTATATTTTTACCTACATACATATGAATGGTTTGAACTTTTTTTCTTTTAGAGAAGGAAATGAAACTGGGGATTAAGTAAAGAAATAGGAAGCATTGAATTATTAAATGAAAACGAAAGGGTATTACGAGCCTCGGGTTATTTTAAACATCACCATTACCTGCTGGATTATTCATTAAATTATCGTAAATCGGATTAACAAGATGAAATCGGTTATCAGTGGTTTGAGTGTAAATTGACGATGATTTCTCGGACATTTTGCCATATTTTGAAGCTCAATAAAAATTGATTTGCCAAAATGTTCGAGAAAATTGTAAATTGTGCAGAGTTGAGTCAACTATTTTTGATGTTGAATCGAGCATATTGATCAAATATAGGACGAAAGAATGAGCTAAGATGAGTTTTGATTTCGATTCATTTGTTTTCTTCAAAATTTCATAAAGTCTGGAATAAAAATATTGTGAAGAGAGCTCTAAAGAAATTTGGAGAATAATCTGAGCTTTACAGGGCTTTTTTTTTTTAGCTAATTCAATTTTTCGGCGTTGATGGTGAAGAAGTGGGGGGAGGGGGGAGTCAAATTACCGGATAATGGTACCTATAATATCACGTTATTGTTTTGAGTAAATTTCAGCTGATGCAATTAGCCCACGTTCGAATGAGGTAATTTCAAATAAAATTGACTAAATAATGGACTTGGAAGAAAATAATAAATTCTTATACGAATTGAAATTTTTTCAAAAAATTCCACTCGTATTCTTTCTCGAACCTAAATAAAAACTCTGGCGTCAGAAATATTACCAACAAATTTCAAAATTACCAGTAATTTGTGAAAAAGAACACTATTTATATGAATTGAAATTTTAACTACAAATTCTTCTCGTTTTTCTTTCATTTCTCGAACCTATTTAAAAAATATGGTACAGCAAAAATTCATTGAAAGGTTCTCCAAAAATACTAAAATTACCAGTGTTTTGTCTAAAATTACCTAGGTACAAGTATCTAGAAATCTAGAAATAAACTTCAACTTTTCAAAAATTATCAAAAATTGCCAGAACCTTGCTAAAAATTACTATCAATTCTCTGTAAGATTGTTGAAAATTACCTACTGATGATTCAGTTTACCGAAAAGTTTCAGAAATTGATGCAAGATTTCCGAAAATTTACCAAAAATTATCGATTTCTGCAATAAATTGATGGAATTTCTTCAAAAATCACCAAAATGTTACCGAAAATTATCAGCTTTTTATCAAAATATTTTCAGACATTATTAAATGAAAAATTTACAAGAATTTACCAAAAATTACCAGTAATTTACCAAAACATATAAGAAATTTACCAAAATTACTAAAAATCCACCAAAACTACCAGAAATTTACCAAAATTACCAGAAAATTATCAGCAATTTACCAAAATTACCAGAAATTTGTCAAAAATTACCAAAATGTTACTAAAAAAGAATTTTATCAAAAATTTTTGAAATTCTAAGTAACAAACTTTGCAAAAATTTTTCAAAAATTGACCAAAATTTTACTAAATATTTTCAAACATTACAAAATGCAGATTTCTAAAAATTTACCAAAAATTGAACAAAAAGTAGGTACCAGAAATTTACCAAAAATTACCAAACATTAACCAAAATTACCAGAAATCCACCAAAATTACCAGAAATTTACCAAAAATTACCAGCAATTTACCAAAGTTACTAGAAATTTACCAATATTACCAGAAATTTACCAAAAATTACCAGAAATTTACCAAATATTACGAAAATTGTCTCCCATAATTTAATAAAAATTTACCAAAATTATCAGCAATTTACCAAAATGACCAGAAATTTACCAAAAATTACCAGAAATTTACCAAAAATTACCAGTAATTTACCAAAACATATAAGAAATTTACCAAAATTACTAAAAATCCACCAAAACTACCAGAAATTTACCAAAATTACCAGAAAGTTATTAAAAATTACCAGAAATTTGTCAAAAATTACCAAAATGTTACTAAAAAAGAATTTTATCAAAAATTTTCGAAATTCTAAGTAACAAACTTTGCAAAAATTTTTCAAAAATTGACCAAAATTTTACTAAATGTTTTCAAACATTACTAAATGCAAGATTTCTAAAAATTTACCAAAAATTGAACAAAATGTACCAGAAATTTACCAAAAATTACCAATAGTTTACCAAAAATTACCAAAATTACCAAAAATCCACCAAAATTACCAGAAATTTACCAAAAATTACCAGCAATTTACCAAAGTTACTGGAAATTTACCAATATTACCAGAAATTTACCAAATATTACGAAAATTGTCTCCCATAAGTTACTAAAAATTTACCAAAATTACCAGAAATTTACCAAAAATTACCAGTAATTTACCAAAACATATAAAAAATTTACCAAAATTACTAAAAGTCCACCAAAACTACCAGAAATTTACCAAAATTACCAGAAAGTTATCAAAAATTACCAGAAATTTGTCAAAAATTACCAAAATGTTACTAAAAACATATTTTATCAAAAATTTTCGAAATTCTAAGTAACAAACTTTGCAAAAATTTTTCAAAAATTGACCAAAATTTTGCTAAATATTTTCAAACATTACTAAATGCAAGATTTCTAAAAATTTACCAAAAATTGAACAAAAAGTACCAGAAATTTACCAAAAATTACCAAAAATTTACCAAAATTACCAGAAATCCACCAAAATCACCAGAAATTTACCGAAAATTACCAGAAATTTACCAAATATTACGAAAATTGTCTCCCATAATTTACTAAAAATTTACCAAAATTACCAAAACTACCAAAAGTTTACCAAAATTACCAGAAATTTACCAAATTCACCAAAAATTTACCAAAACTACCAAAAGTTTACCAATATTACCAGAAATTTGTCAAAAATTGCCGGAATGTTACCAAAACAGAATTTTATTAAAAATTTTCAAAATTTTAACAAACGTTGCAAAATATTTTCAAAAATTGACCAAAATTTTACTCAATATTTTCAGACATTAGATACTAAATGCAAGGATTTTAAACATTTACCAAAAATTACCAGCAATTTGCCAAAAATTATCAGAAATTCACCGAGAATTTACCAAAATTACAAGAAATTTACCAAAAATTACCAGCAATTTACCAAAAATTACCAGTAATTTACCAAAAATTACCAGTAATTTACCGTAATTTACCAAAAATTACCAAAATTGTCTCCCATAATTTACCAAAAATTTACCAAAATTACCAAAACTACCAAAAGTTTACCAAAATTACCAGAAATTGGTCAAAAATTGCCAAAATATTATCAAAACAGAATTCTATTAAAAATTTTCAAAATTTTGACAAAAATTGCAAAATATTTTCAAAAATTGACCAACCAACATTTTACCAAATATTTTCAGACATTACTAAATGCAAGATTTTTAAACATTTACCAAAAATTACCAGCAAAAAATTATCAGAAATTTACAAAAATTACCAAAAATTTACCAAAATTACCAGAAATTTACCAAAAATTACCAAAGTTACCAGAAATTCACCAATATTTCCAGAAATTTACTGAAAGTTACCAGTAATTTACCAAAAATTACTAGAAATTTACCAAAAATTACCAAAATTGTCTCCGCAAGATTACCAGATTTCTCTCCAAAATTTCCAGAAATTTACCAAAAAATACCAAAATTTCTTCAAAAATCACCAAAATGTTCCAATTTTATTGAAAACTACCAGAATTTTATCAAAATTTTATCAAACGTTTCCAAACTTTTTACAAAAATTCGTCAGAATTTGAACAAAAATTTCCTATGAATTTTTTCAAATATTTTCCGACATTCCTTAATGCAAGATTTCCACTTCACCTGAAATAAGAAAAAAAAATTTCAAAAATTACCAGAAATTACCAGGATTTTCTCCAAAAATACCAGAATTTCCTCAAAGCCAACAAAATCTTACCAAAACATAATTTTATCAAAAATCATTAAAAGTTCGCCCAAATTTACGAAAATTTTACAAAAGTTTACCAGAAGTTCAACTAAAGTTATCAGAATTTTTTCAAATCTTTTCAGACATTACTCGACTTGAGTATGAAAAATTGATTTTTTCAGGTTTGTTTGATCAAATTTTTATAGTATCTAAAAGTTGAGTACATTTTTCGCTCTCAATGTAAATTCTAAATCATCAAGTATCAACCATGTTGACATACTAATTCCATTTCTAAAAACTATACGTACGAGATTCAATTAATTGGTACTTTTCCGATCATCATCCTTGCCAATTGCCTGCTTCAGCAAAATGCAGAAAATCTCCCAATATCACATTAACCTTGATGAAGCATCAAGTATACTCGTACATCTTATCACCATAAAAAAAAAATACAGACATCGAGGAACCAATTGGTAAAAATTTTCTGCTGATTCACGGCAATCTATTAGCATTCTCTCGTGTGGCATTATTTATCGCTAAATAACAATTATAATAACTAGCTACCAACTTGAACTCCAGTAGCAAAATTAATTATTTACCTGCTACTTTTAATTTATATCTACCTATGTAAATATACTCAACAGGTACCTGTGCGATTGACAGCTTGTACATTGTACAATGTTGTATGAGAATGCATTTTGTTAAGGTTTTTTTCCCTAGGTGTACTCCAGCCCTAGAGGTGTATTTGTTTGTACGTACTTCAAGAAAGTTTTTACTGCGAAAGGTACCTACGATCGAATACCTATGTAATGCGATGTTTTTTTTTCATCCATCTTTGCATTTCCTTGTATTTTTTCTCGTTTTTACGGAACACGTTTAGTAAATTATAAGGTTGATAAAGTTTTTTCCAATTAAAGGCTGTAATTATTCGTATAGGTATTTTTAAACTTCGGACATTGCTGTCTGATGGAAATTTTTCGCGGATCAAAATAAAGTCGGAACTGGATAATGGATATGGAAACATGATGAATAAATTATTGTTATTTGTCGAAGTTTCGCAAATTTTCTAGAAAATGTCGAAAGAAGAGACCATATCGTCGAGGAGGTGATAATGCTTATGAATTTTGTTCGTCTTGTTTGATATTGCTACTGGTGTGCTAAATACCTCAATTCGGCAGTTAAAATAAATTCATGGGTTCGGAGTTTCGCTTCGATTCGCAGATAAACGATTAGGTACTTTTGTCGCTGTACTAACCGTGTTTCTTTAGAGCTCTATCTACGTTAAATTACATGCTCGTGTTAGTCTGGCAATAATTCTCGAATTTTACCTTATCGTAAATTTTTTTCATATTTTTTTTAGGTAGGTAGGTATCCATCTTTATGCATTAAGTATAGCTGAATACTTCGTACTATAATAATCGGATGAAAAAAAATACTAAATACAAAAAAAAGACACAAACCTAATAATAATAATAAAAATTTGAACGAAAAATTACATTTTCAAGGCTATAATACGGCGGCTAGTAATTAATAATTAGATAGGTAGGTACCTTAGGTAGTAGGTACTAAGTCTGTATCGGGTATATTGAAATTGAACAAGGTGCAATTTACGAACACCAAGCTGCCTATTTGGTTAAAATGGTGCTCGATTAACCATACAGTTATGTATTAAAAGTGTCATCTCGAGTAGTCGAAAAAATATCGTAACTGCCAATTTGATTATTTTAAAACTGATACGTGGTTACATAATATTCATTTTGTTAAATCGCTAGGTAAATTTTCAAGTACGCACGATAAAAAATTCCATTCTCGAAATTAATACATTAGTGGATTTTTTCAAGTGACGTGTTTGCATGTTTTTCTTACTAGATTGATGTGCGGAGGAAATCGACCAAGTGGAAGAAAGCTGACTTCCTTTTATATTATTTTTGTTAATTATAAGTATACGATTAGAATAGGTGGTCAATTATGGAGAGTTGTAAGCGATATTGTTGGTAAATTATGGTAAAATTCGGGTAATCATTGATGAAATTCTGTTAACTTTTGGTAGGTATAACTTTGGTAGCTTTTGATAAAATTTCGGTGATTTTTGGTGAATTTGCGAAAATCTTGCATTATACAGTTTTACCTATTTACGTCCTTTTTCACCGAAAATCACTAAACATTGGTTGGGGATCGTCGAACCGGTTTCAAAATTATCTGAAAATCGTTTCTGTGTGAAATATAGAATGAAGAAGGGGTCAATTTTCTATACTTACTACCTATTTTTATTTATGATCATTTTTTCAAGAATCCTGAATCATGAAAATTTTTTTTAGAATCACTGAACCGGTTTCAAAAATGATCTTTTGAAAACAACTTTTACTTGTGAACCAAAAAAATGTGCCATGATCCATTTTCAATTCCCCTGAATCATTTTTTCCAAACTAACAGAAATTGATTGAGAATCACTGAACCAGTTTCAAAAATTTTATTTCAGGTATCTTTTCAAGTGTGGTATATGAAAATTGCAAAATTTAAAAAAAAACCTATTTTCCATGTTTTACACTGATTTGGGGTATTTTTTCTACATAGAATTATCAAGAATTGGTTGGGAATCACTGAACCGGTTTTGAAAAATTATTATCGTTTGGAAATAGTTTCTCTGTGAAACACAAAAAAGTTTTAGAATGGAAAACGTTCAATTTTCTATGCTCAACAATTTCTATTCCAACAAATATTTCAGAATTAATGAACATTTTTTGGGAATCACTGAACCGGTTTTTAAAATTATTCCCTCAAAATAGTTTTCATTTAGGCTGAAAAAAAAAATGATGCGTAAAAAACTATAGAATTTATATGCTCTGAACCAATTTTTCAAAATTAACAAAAATTGATTTGGAATCACTGAACCGGTTTCAAAAATAGTCTTTTGAGAGCAATTTTTTTTTGAGAACTAAAGAAATGTGACATGATCGATTTTCTATCCTCTAAAACATTTTCCCAGAATGATCAGAAATTGCTCGAACAAATTTTTCAGAATTATTGAACATTTTTTGGGAATCACTGAACCGGTTTTTGAAATTATTCCCTCAAAACAGTTTTCATTTAGGCAGAAAAAAATGCAGCGTGAAAAACCATAGCGTTTATATGCTCTGAACCAATTTTTTGAAATTAACAAAAATTGATTGGGAATCACTGA
This sequence comes from Planococcus citri, assembly GCF_950023065.1. Taxonomy (NCBI): domain Eukaryota; kingdom Metazoa; phylum Arthropoda; class Insecta; order Hemiptera; family Pseudococcidae; genus Planococcus; species Planococcus citri. The sequence continues at coordinate 80,635,425 of NC_088677.1, forward strand.
ACCGGTTTCAAAAATAGTCTTTTGAGATCATTTTTTTTAAAGAACCAATACAATGTAACATGATCAATTTTCTATCCTCTGAAACATTTTTCCAGAATTTTCAGAAATTGCTCGAACAAATTTTTCATAATAATTACTTAAAGTTGTTTAGGAATCACTGAACCGGTTTTCAAAACCATTTCCTTGAAATTGTTTTCATTTAAGACAAAAAAATGCAGTGTGAAGAACGATAAATTCTCTATGCTCTAAACCAATTTTACAAAATAGACAAAAATTGGTTGGGAATCACTGAACCGGTTTCAAAAATAGTCCTCTGAGATCAATTTTTTTTAGAACCGAAAAAATGTGACATGATCAATTTTTTATCCTCTGAATCATTTTCCCAGAATTATCAGAAATTGCTCAAACAAACTTTTCAGAATTATAAAGTTGTTTGGGAATCACTGAACTGGTTTTCAAAACCATTTCCTTAAAATAGTTTTCATTTAAGGCAGAAAAAAATGCAGCGTGAAGAACGATACATTCTCTATGTTCTAAACCAATTTTTCAAAATTAACAAAAATTGGTTGGGAATCACTGAACCGGTTTCAAAAATAGTCTTCTGAGATCAATTTTTTTTTAGAACCAAAAAAATGTGACATGATCGATTTTTCTATCCTCTGAATAATTTTCCCAGAATTATCAGGAATTGCTCGAACAAATTTTTCAGAATTATTGAACATTTTTTGGGAATCACTGAACCGGTTTCCAAAATTATTTTCTCAAAATACTTAGTTTTCATTCAAAGCAGAGAAAAATGCAGCGTGAAAACGATAAATTTTCTAAATCTCTATGCTCTAAACCAATTTTTCTAAATTATCAATAATTGTTTGGGAATCACTGAACCAGTTTCAAAAATTTTATTTCAGCAACCTTTTCACGTAAGGTGCAGGAAAATGCAAAATAATGTAAAAATTAATTCTTCATGCTTCTCACTAACTAATTTGGGGCATTTTTTCAATCATTGTCAAAAATTGGTTGGGGTTCATTGAACCGGTTTTGAAAAATTATCGTCTGGAAATGGTTTCTATGTGAAACAAAAAGAAAAATGGTATGTATAATGGGAAATGGATCAATTTTCTGCGCTCAACAATTTTGATCTACTTGGACAAGTTTTTCAGAATTATTAGAAATTGTTTGGGAATCACTGAACCGGTTTCTAAAATCATTTTCGTAAAATAGCTTTCATTTGGGGCATAAAAAATGCAGCATGAAAAACGATGAATTCTCCATGGCCTGAAGAACCAATTTTTCAAAATTAACAATAGGCCGAATTGGTTGAGAATCACTGAACCGGTTTCCAAGAAATGGGGATTTTGAAACTTCTTCGAGCAAAGTTCAATAAAATTTTCATTTTCAATATCTTTGTTTTAAACAATTTTTTGTACTTTTGTTCGCTCGAGCAGTCATCAGATGTTGATTAAAAGTTTCCGAACCGGTTTCTAAAACCGGTTTCGCGGTCTTAGAGCGAGATACGATGAACGTTGCAGGTTAAAAAATTATTCAATTTTCAATTCTATACAAATTTTTACCTACTCGAAATATTTTTTTCGTGTTTTATTTTTTGTGGTATTATCAAGAATTGGTTGAGAATCACTGAACCGGTTTCAAACCAAATTGTGTTTTTATGGAACTTCTTGCTGAATGAAGAACTTTCCATTTTCAATGCTCTACAATTTTTTAAACCAATTTTCTCAAAGTTTCACTTTCAAAAACCAGTTAAAAATTACTGAACTGGTTTCAAAATGAAAATCTGAGAACCACTGAACCGGTTGCAAAAAACTTCTGTGAGGAAATCGCTCCAAAATGATTCTTAATATTGGGGATTCTTTTTAAAACCACCTGTGCAAATTTTTATCGCCAAATTTTCGACGATTTTGACGCAGAACCACTCACATGAACCCTTACCCCTCCCCTAAAATATCCCATACCGTAATTTTTACCTCATTTCTCTCGAAATTTACGACCCTTTGAACTTCTCATGAGGACAATTCAATCATCTTAAGGTGCTAAAAATGCATCCCTGTTCTTTCCCTCTTATCCCTAAACACTACCCACACTATTTCTCCATACTTAATGGCGTAAAGATGTTCAATATACGTAAGAAGAATTAAGAAAAATGTAAAGAACGAAAAAAGCAGATGTAATCAAATATGGAGCTACACAACAACTAAGTGTACCTAGACCTACGCAAAGATTACGTATACACCTCATACCTATCTAAATAACTACAACTAAGTATACTCCGACGACGACGACGGGCAATTACTACAGTATAGACTTTTTGTGTTGGCAAGTGCGATTGCATGTGACCATTTATATTGTCACGCATGTGCGCGTGTGTATATCGCAACGCAACAATTAATTTTTGCGCGAGCGAAGCACGTGCTTACGTCTCTCTCTCTGTGCCCTATAATGCAACACTGTTTCGCGCTTTAAATTGTAAATTATGCTGACCGGCGAGACAGCTTGTCCGAAATGCTCGCTTTTGCTCTTTTTACCGCCGCCAGCCACCACCGCCTCACACACACAATAATAATTCATTCAATTCCGCGTAAAATTTTGTCAATTTTGTCGATTCTCGGGTACATATTCACTTCAGCCGACTCGTTATAATAATTGTGATATCCGAAGCTGGAATGCTGGGTGGAATGAACCGTTAAACCGGTTAATTAGTTTGTGTATTTTTTTTTTTTCGTAATTTATATTATTTGTAAAGATAATATGTATTTCTCTGTATGTGGTATCAAGTTTATGAAAAAATAAACAAGAAAAAGAAGAGATTATTAGTTCATGTAGTCGATCTGGATCAGTGATGAAGAAAGGTCCAGATTTAAGGAGAGCGGTACCTATTTGATTGGTTGATGACTTGAATTAGATTTGGATTTAATTTTGTGAATATTTTTGGCGTGAATGTCGTTCATTGTGGGAAAATTTTGAGAAAATGGAAATATAGATATTCAATTTGATGCCAGAAAATTTTCTTTGGGCATATTTGAGAGGAAGAAACTCTTGAAAAAAATTGAAACCCAAAAGACTGTAATATTCTGGCTAGATTTCAGTTTTTCAACTTCTGTAATTCATCCGTTAATTTTTCATCACGTCACTGCTCGGTTCAACTCGAATTCATCCCCTAACTCAATTACAACTCTAAATCAAAATACTAACTCAGGCTTTCAAAATTCATTAAGCGTTGTAAATTTAAAATCAAACACTTACCCACAGAAACAGTAAAATTTTATAGCTGTGGGCTCTTTGATTCCCACAGCCACCCCTGATTCACACGATAATTCAATTCCCATAAAAGTCAAATTTTGAAACTGTTATGGCTCTGGGCTCACGTTTTTGCCCTCATGCTCCCAACCATTTTCAATATGATAAAACCAAAAATTTGAATACGTTAATATTTTCTCATACCAAAAAGTTGACACTTATAACAATTTGTACAAGAGCTAATGAGCTCTAAATACTTTTTAAACCCCTTTAAAATTAACCACAAGTGCATCAAAACATTGACATGACATTTACGACTTTTTTATCACTTACTAAGTAATTATTCAGAATCGTAACCCTTTTTCATTTGTCGCGCACACGCACCCTCCAAATTGAAGATGACATAACAAAAAGGGGTATATATGACACATATGTCCTTTTTGAGACAAATCCATATTGTTATTCTTCAGACCTTCCTCTATCATATGAGAGCACCCCCACTTCACAAAGTTGAAAAACCAGTGAGATATCACCATTTTAAAACTGTGAAGTTGATTAAAAATTTACTTTTTCAGAGATAATGGGTTATTCATGGTTGATTTTGTGTTGTTAACCATTATTTACCTGGTTTAAATCCAAAAATTTGTTCAAAAACATTTTTAAATCAAAAAAAAAATTCCAATTTTTCGCTTCAAAAAGGACATATAATTCGAAATGTTTGAGCGCTTACCGCTAACACACAGTTTCCTCCAGACTGATGGTGCATAGCATTTCACATAGTTAGATAGTGGGAAAATAAGATAAAATTGTCACCATGTTCAAATATGCACATTTCTAAACTTCACAAGCACTCAAACTTTCAAACAGTTTTTTCTAAAAATACAACTTTCACACATATGTGACGTGACGGGACAAAATCGACCTTCGGACCTAAAAAATTATTTTTCACTTTTTGACGGATTTTTGGTACTCGGACATTCAAAAATCATTTAAAACCACCCAGAAGTCCCTATGATTTGCATAGCTCCATATACATGGTAATCCAGTCAGAAGTGTGCTCATTTTTTTGAGTTTTTTGATTGTTTTTTGATTTTTTCATTATTTCAACTTTTAAATCGACCTGGAGGCGAAACAAAGCGTTCTACGAGAAAAATACGTCGAGCAAAGTTGTAGAGAATTAAATTTCCAAAAACCTACAAGAGGTTTATTTTTCTCCTAAATGCATAGTTTTTCCGTTTTTCTCAAAAAACAAAAACCTCATGATGATTACCATAAAATTTCTGTTTTTTGAGAAAAACGGAAAAACTATGCATTTAGGAGAAAAATAAACCTCTTAAAGGTTTTTGGAAATTTAATTCTCTACAACTTTGCTCGATGTATTTTTCTCGTAGAACGCTTTGTTTCGCCTCCAGATCGATTTCAAAATTGAAATAATGAAAAAATAAAATAAAAAATTGAAAAAATGAGCGCAATCATGACTGAGCCCCCTGTATCAATGTAAATAACCATTTTACCCAATGATATTCACACAAAACAGGCAAGAAACGTTATCCAAGACTATGTTTAGCTCAGTTTAGCCGGAGAACCTGATTAGAACGCAGGCGCTTCCGCTAAACGAGCAGAATTGGACTGAAAACTTTAACCCCCCATAACTCAAAAACTTGTTTTCCGCTCGAAGGTCGATTTTGTCGCGTCGCGTCACATATGTCCTTTTTACTATGACGTCTTCAATTGCAATTTTACAATGTCATAAATGTCACCCGCATTTCAAAATTGCGCATCCTTGTTAATCCTTTCCCAAAATAAATTTAAATCAAACTATCTTACCAATTTGCCCAATTCAAAGCCCTCCCTCTCAAAACAAACCAAAATTTTATTAGGTATAAATAGAATTAGGGTGAGTTTTACAAATCCTCAGTTGTTTTTCGGACTTCCAAATAGATACTTTGAATTCTGTTTAACGGTTTGTTTCACGACTACTTTGCATTTTTAAAAGTTAGTATTGAATTTTGTCATTGTCGAGTTCACAGTTTTATTTATTCTGTTCACTAATTTTCAAGCATCGTTTTTAGTGTGCGTAGCACACTATTGGTTTCGCTTTGAGAAATGAAATTTCATTATACATGAATGTTCTCTTAAACTATCCAACCGTTTTTTGTACCTATTGGACACCATTTGAGAATCATTAAGGCGGAGGGAATAGATTATTTTTCATTCAATTCGGATGGGTAATTGCTGAGTAATTGCAATTTTAGTTCATTATTTTAATGCATTAAATCCTAAAAAAGGGAAAAGGGGACTTGCAAAACACCTGCCGCTCATTGTACCCTGCTATACCCCCAGTCTATTCCATCTCCGCTTTTCAAATCAGCTGTCTCATTGTACCCTGTTACACCCCTCATCTGTTAGCTGTATGTTCCAAGTGGGAGTGGTTTGGTGGGGCGTTTACCCAACAAATATATTCTTTTAATGCCCTAACCCACCATGTGAACTCGTAGTCGAATGGTTAGGGCATGTAGGTAGGAATAGGAATTGTAGGGTCCCAGGTTCGAATCCCCATCAGGTAGGTAGGTATAGGTGACGGATTTTTCGTTGGAAATATTGGATAGGTAAATGCTGTGGAGTGAGTACATGATGCTGGTGCAAAAAAACGAATTTTGAACCCTGTAGCCCCCTCATTTTGATTTATAAAAACAAAGTTATGAAATATGATGATATCATTTTGCTAAATGAATTTTCATTTCACTTATTCAAATAATTTTTACTATACCTATAGCGCCGTAAGTACAGTAAAAATTACCTTGAGATGAGTAATTTTTACTTTTTATGATACATATAAAAATTACTTTAAAATGAGTCATTTTTACACAACTTGGTTAATGTAATTTTTATTATCATGCTTTAGTAAAAATTATTAAAACAAAATGATTTTTACTAATGTTATAGAAAAATTTATTAAAATGATGATTTTTACTATAAGATTACAGTAAAAATTATTATTGTAACTGAACAGTTGAAAATTGCTGATTTTCAAAACAAATTTTATCATACTTATATTATGTATTTTTGTATGGGATCTGGTTATTGTGCTAAATATGTAGTCAACATTTTTTGTAAAAATTACCCATATTTTTTTCGTGTTATTTAGAGGCAATGCGAATTCTTAACATATTTTATATGATTTAATAATTTTAGAATCAAAGGCAAATTCTGAAAATTGGTTTGAAATTTTATAAATTTGAAGACAATGGAAATTCTAAAAAAAATATGAAAATTTGTCATTTAGAGACACTCAGAATTCCAAAAATTGATTAAAAGTTCTATAAGTTGTAGATAATGTGAACTTGAAAATGATATGAATAATTGAAGAGCTCTATTCCAAAGTGGGTTAAGTCATTTTTTCCTCCAAAAAATGCGTTTAAAGTTTTTGATACTGAAATTTGTTCTGTTACCAAAGGTCGGTGCACCTTTCCTTTCTTTGGACATAGAACAATCACTTGTAGAAAAATTTACTTTGAAAAATCCATCCCACTTTGGAATAGAGCTCTTCAATTATTGTATGTAATATATATGAAGATAATGAGAATTCTGAAAAATTAGAGGCATGTACTACTTAGCTATGTAATAGCAGTTATAGCTGTAGAAAAGGCAGCTAGCTACGCACACTTTGCAGCTAAGCTTTGCTTAGCTGTCTAGTTTTTTTGGAGATTTATTGAATTTATTTGCGAATCAATTTATTGGTCAATTATTTTTACTCTGGGAGTTAACAAACGTTTTTTTATCGCACACTTTATAATTTTTCACAAGATCATTCGAGAATTTCGATTTTTGGTTTGCGAACCCATTTACACCCTGTCAAGAAAGAACTCCAAATCATATGTAAACATCCACAAAAACATTTAATATTCATCGACACCGCAATAAAACACGACCACCTACCATTTTTGAAATTGTCACCAAAATATTCATTAAATTCAACACCAAAAACTCATTTGAAAGCGACAGTAAAATATTTATTCATCAGAAAAATAATTTTAAATGGATAAAAAAAAATCAATAAATTCATTTCTAATTAACTCATTTGAGATTAGATAACATTGAAACATTAATTTTTTTGCTAAAAAAATTGATTTGAAATCTCGAGAAAAAACATTTGCAATTCCCATAAAAATTCTATAAAATTAAAAAAATTGAAAACTACCTCAAAAGTAAAAAAAAGATCAAATACTCAAATGATATTATTTAGTTGAAATATCAAAAATCAACGCACTTGTTTTCTTAGCAAAAAACAATCTTGAAAATTTGGAAAAAAAATTACGAGAAAAAATATTTTGGGAAATTGATGCAACATTCAACTGAGGTATTTAGTCTATCTTTTTTTACGAATGCATCATGAATAAATTCACTTAAACCCTGGTTCATATTGCACTTCGTAAAGGTTATCAAGTCTATTGTAAGATGCTTGTGGTTATTATACCCACAAAAAAAAGAGGAAAAAAGCTAAAAAGAGAAAAAACATCACACGTTTAATAGTTTATTTCCGGTGAATGGTGTTTATTAGTATCCTTGATCTGATACGTATTGGTATTTAGACACGAATAAAATTATTTATGAAAAAAAAAAATGAATAACAAGTCTTCTAGACTGACTTATTTGTTGCGCATAAAATATTTTTTACAGCTTCTCCCTCCCTCTCTCTATACTTTACTAGGTACTTGGTACCTACTTTATTCAATTTTGAATCGATCATCCTCATCTCGTGTAATAAAAATAATTAATTCTCTTATGAATGAAACAAGGGATCAAAAAATCGACTTTTCGAACTAATTTTACGTGATCGAGGCTCATTCAATTTCTTCTCATTTATAATTTTAGAAACAAAACGATTAGGATGAAAAAATACACTTATCTAGATCAAGTCCAAGTCCACTAATTCGACATATTAAATACTAAAATTCCTACCTAATGTCCCAATGCAGACGTGCACTTTTGCACGCATCCATAGGGTAGTTAAACGAGTTTTTTTCTTTCAGGTGCACTACACTCATTTGCCAATTAAATATAAAGAAGTAGGCTAGGTAGTAGGTGCTTAAAACCTAAAGGCGTTCATTCTATAATTTATAATAGACCTGTGAATTACTCATACACGTACTAGGTACCTAACTACCTATCGTATTTGTAGTTTAAAATTAGAAAACATTCATTCATAAATACCTACAAAACAAAATAAAAATAAAGGAAAGAAATTTATAATTTTAAAACGCGTTTACGTATAATTACTCCAGCCAGGAGTGCGTTATCTGAATCACGTACTCAAGTTACAAATTTACTATGTGGGTATTTAGGACGAGTAATTTTCGTATAGCTTATTGAATTTAGTATAGGAACTTGATTATGCTTTTTTTTAGAAATAGTATCGTTTTGTTATTAAAATAAAATTCGATTGAATCGGTTGGTAATATTGATTATTCCGTTTGTTAACCTTTTGGGTTGGTACCTGTCGGTGTCTTGAAATAAAATGGAATAATTATTGTTGTTGGTGTAATTTTTCAATTTTTTTAATTTTTTTTTAGAATCGAACCGTTTAAAAATAATACGTAGGTGCGTAGAAATTAGAAAAGATTGTAAAAGTTGAATGAATTCGGAAAACTTGGAAGTATTTTTGTACAATTTTTTTTTCAACTTTGAAAAAAATTTCAGGATGTCATTTCTTAGAAAAGTTTTTTCAAGCAATAGGCGAAAAAAAAGATTCTGGAAAATTTTGAGACTCACTTGTTTCTTTCTGGTTTCCAAAAACAAATTTTTTGTGAATTTTAAAGGTTCAAAAAGCTTTAAAAGATGATTACTTTCTAAACGAGTTGCATTTGCGAATTTTTCTGATCAACTTTTTTATTAAGTGGCAAATGTTTTAAATTTTTTGGACGGAGAGATACAGAAAAGGGGAGAGAGATTCTTAATATTTTTAATTTCACTTCTTTAAAGCGAGAGAAAGCACAAAATGTAGTTTCATTTTCTTATGGTATGCTCCCTTTCGGTCGAAATCGTCAAAAAGTCGTGCTATTTATTTTTCGATCAAACTTTTAATTAATTATTATTTTCTTTTTCTTTCAGATTTTTTTCCCATTTTTTTTCGTATGAATTAAAAGTTTTTTCATTTCAATCAAATTTCAACATTTTTCATTTACGTCTTAATCCTTTCACTCTTTCAGAATTTTCATTAATGTTTCACTTTTTGTGTACTTAATGGTGAATAAAAAAAAAATCAGTGAAAATTTTTGCATTTGACACGTTTTGGAGCCATTTCCCTTTCCTCTCGCCACCTCCAAAAAAGTGTCGATTTTTTTTAATGTCTTGCTTTTTCTTTTCAATTCAACTTTTAAACCATCTAAGTATTTATTGTTTCTTATATTTTCTTCAAAATTTTTGATTTACAGAAAATCTGCGAATGTGAAAATAGTTACACTTGGAAAAATCATGATCACCAACCCCCCTCCCTCCACCACCCCATCTTTCGAAAAAGTGTTGAAATTTTTGTAAAAATGTCCTGCTAAAAGCTTCTTTGACACCTTTAAATCGAGTTTTTTGAATATCAACACGATTTTTGATACCTAATATTTTGATACTTGATGAAATATTTTTCCATTTGAAAGATAAAAAATAAATTATTTTCACAAAATTATACTACGAGTATGTTAACTTGAAATTTTTTTTAATTTTGTCGAATTTTTTGTTCAAATTTTGAAAAAATATTCTAGTTTTTTGTTTTCAAAACTAAACAAAAAAATCTATATTTTTTCAATTTTTTGCTCCAATTTTTAAAAAAAATTGGTAAATTGAACAACATTTCAAAATATTTACCATTTTAATGGAAAAATCGGAATGATTAAATAAATAAACTTTTATTTTGTTCAACTGAGGTTCAAACATGAAAATACATTTAAAATAAGCCATATCCTTAAATGGAATATTCTCACTTTTTTCTGCTTTAAAAAAATTATTCCAGAAAAAAATTCGGTCAATATTTTGAAAATACAATGCAAAAAAAATCAAGGAAAATTGACGAAAAATGCACTCGACGCGTCTAAAATATGACTATATTTTTATACATTTTAGCCTAAAATATGCGAATTAAAGTAGGACTCATTTTACTCAGGAAGTTATGAATCTTGAAGATGAACCTTAATAAACGTAATCATCTTAGAAGTAAAAAAATGTAAGTACAAACCTAAGCACAAAAACCTGCACTCTATGATTTACGCAACTCTTTTTTCATAACAATTAGTTCTCATTAGGTACCTACTAACGAAAAAAAAAAACATCCATCAAATTGTTTACTCGAAATACTAAAACTTTTGGCAAAATTGTTCACTTTTTTAGTCGACCTTCTAGATACGTATAATTTTAATTTTTTGTTACGTATAATAATATTTTTCTAATAAATTACGGTTTTATACTTTTCCTCCCTCCTCTTCTGATTTCCTTCTAATCCAGCAAAAAACATTTCCGCGAATATTTCTCTCCGAATTTATAAACATTATTTTAATTACGATTTACAAACGGTTTTATGTAACGAATCACTTTACATGAAATTTTGATAACAATTTTTTTCTCATTTGTATGATTTCAGAAGTCGATTTCCCCTGCAGTTCAATGGCAAAACATCAAATCAAATCAGCTCAGCTCAAGATGTCAATCAAAGTGACGGGTAAGTTTATCAAAAAAAATATATTTCTCGAAACAAAAAATTATTTGTAATTTATGTTAAGAATGGTTTGTGAGATTTTTATTCATTTTTACCTCGAGCCGATGCCTGATTCATCGATAATATCCGAAAAATAATAGAAATTAAGTAAAAAACCTTCGATTCGAAGTCTTTTCACGGAATTGAAAACCGATTATACATATTTTGTTATGCAATTTTTTTCCAAGTACTATAAGATGATAGAAGGAGAGTTAAGTATGCCTTGAAGAAATTAAGGGTATTTTACGTATATTTACTTCCTCGTGGAATAGTTTGCTTCCATTTTGAAATTTGGAAAAAAACTTTGCTATTTACTCGTATTTATTATTTTTTTTTTCATTTTTTTAGAAAACCTTCAAATTGGATGAAAATTTTACCAATTTTATAATAGACTTATATTCTCTGCCAATATTGAGATTGAAATGAGTCTAGTCAAAGTCAAAATTTAAATTTCACTCAAATTCGAGTAATCTTAACTAAACTTGTGTTTTTGAAGACTTGAAGAGGGCGAATTTTGAGCCAAATTCAAAATTTTTCCAAATAAGTATAAATAATCAAATGAATAAAGTAGGGTTTCAAAAATACCCAATTTCCAAAATCTGTTTGTCCCCCCCCCCCATTTTGCAATGAAAAGAAGCTGTGATTAGAGGAAATAATTACTCACTCTTGGTGAATCTTTTCACCTCCTCCTTTTATTTTTTAAGACTTAATCTCATGAATTTATTACTCCCAATCTAGAGGCCGAAAAAAACTAGTGTTCCATGGAAAAGGGGCCTTAGTCAATTTTTTTGTTTTTCTGATTTTTACAATTCTGAATATATTTAAAATTTGTTTAAATTTTCCATGAAAAAAAAACAAATTGGAAAATGTTTGCTTATAGAAAAAAATTTCAAGTCTATTTTGAACTTGTAAAAATCATGTAAAAAAATTGACTAAGGCCCTCTTTCCATGAAACCCTTCAAATGTGCTCTGAATAAAATTCTGTTGCATATAATGGGGAGGGGGGGGTCGTTGAAACCGATGTGATCCAATATTGGCAAATAAATTGCAAAAAAGGTTGAAAGATCTAATTCGACTTAAATTTTTTGCCAAATTAAGGCTGAAAATATAATTCAAAAATTCAAACCTTCGTTTATTTTTTTGCTATGACATTTTTCCAAAAATAAGAAAGGGAGATGAGAACACCTTCGAATAAAAATCGAACTACGTAAATCGATTTTTTGAAATTTATGAAAATTAGTAATTTTTTGCTGATCTGTTTTGCCTACTCAAAAAATTGTAATCCACCAATTCTGAGTCTGAAAAGTGCCAATTTCGAGGTCGAATTTTGGGATAACTTTTTAATGAGAATTAAAAAAAGGTTCTTTATCGAAATGGCCCATTTTCAAAATTTAATCAATTTTAGATATTTCAAAATTACCAAAAAGAAAATCAAAAAATTCAAAATTTTCAAAAAATTTTCCAAATTGAACGATTTTTGGTTTTTACGTCTCGCGTGTATCCTAATCTAGGGACTGAAAAAAAATGCTCTCCTATTGAAATTCTTTGACTTTCAATAAGAAGGGAGGAGGGGGGGGGTCGTCGTTGAAACCAATGTGATCCAAAAGTGGAAAAAATTTGTTGAAAAATCCGATTCGACTCAAATTCTTTGCAAAATTAAGGCTGAAAAAAGTTCAAAGATTCAAAATTTTGCTCATTTTTGTGCAATGGCATTTGGCCTTGATTTTCTGAAATTGCCTACTCAAAAAATTATGCCAATTTTGAGGTCGAATTTTGGGATTATTTTATTCTAAGGCGAACAAAAAAGGTTATTAATCAAAGTGGTCTATTTTCAAAATCTAATAAGTTTCAAACACTTCAAAATTATCGAAACAAAAAATCAAAAAAATTTCAAAATTGAACAATTTTTGATTTTTAGAATCAATTTTGGTGTGAATTTTGAAAACAAACGTAAAAAATTCTACTTCAAAATGACCTGCATTCGAAATTGAGGAAGCTAAAGTCAACCGAGTGATCAAAATTTTGAGACTTAGTCAAAATTTGAGCCCAAATAGCACTTTGAATTTTGAAAATGAACGATTTTGATACCGAACTTTTCTTTTTTACCTTCAAAAGTCACATTAGAATCGATATTGAAAAACTTTTTCCCAGGCAAATTGCAAAAAATCATACCCTACACTTGAAAGTTTGATTCAAACCACCAATAATCAATTTTGATCATTCCCTAATGAGAAAATTTATCAAAGAAATCGTCAACAAAAAATGCACTTTGCTCCACAACATATTTCATCGTTCTCCTCTCCTCTCCTTTCTCACTCAAAACTCATTCAACAATATTGTACCAACTTTCAATCGATTTAACAGAAGGTTTCGTTTACAATTTGATATCGTGTTGTACATAAAAATGATTAATTTTCTTTTAAAAACACTCTCCCTAGACTAGTCTCAGTTTCGATTATATAAGCTTGGTCTATTAATGCACCGTTAATGAACTTTTATCGTGATTTAATAATCTAAATAAACATCGTAACGTTTAATGGACCGAATTGTTACCGAACATTATCAATAGGCAATAAGCTAATTAAACTAGCATTTTTCTTATCTTACCGGCTGCTTAGGCTGTGGACAATGTACCATCCAGGAATAGGCAATAACGTTGCTTCGTTGAATAAATTTTTCGAATTTTTACCAACACAACACCAACGAACACTCGCATAAAATGCAAAAAAAAACCAATTGAAAAAATCGAACCGAAAAATCTAAAAAACAAAAAAAAATACGCGAAATATTTTCAATCAACACGATTTTTGTAAATTCATTCACTTTACATCATATCATTAAAAACCATATTAAAAAAAAATTCAACCAACCGAATAAAAATTTTAAAAAAATTTCAAAGTGAAATTGAAAAAAATTTACAAAATAAATTCGCGACAATTTTTTTTAAACTGAAACGACGAAATATCGAAGCGAAAATAAAGCATCGGCGACGATCGAGTGATTTTTTCGAAATATCAGCATTTAGCGAAATTTCACAAGAGCCGATATAGTCTTGTGACAGCGCATTTTATTAATGTAGAATATTAGAAGAAGTAACCGGCATCTACAGGTAAAGTGAAACTTACAAGCGTGCATTACCCCCTCTACACGTTTTTTTTTGACCACCCTTAAAGAGACACAGTATATGTACACTTATACAGCAAAATACCTACACATATACAAATGTACTATTCTCTCTATAAAGTTGTTATCAGTTTATTGCAGCGTATGTGATTTCATCTCCCTTCTCTACCTGTTGGTTGTGTGTACGATTCTCCACCTCCACCGCGAACACCTTCTCTTCATCTAGTCGCTTTTCCTTCTCTCTCTCCTTGCCTGGGCTGCCTGTATTAATATACTCTGTTGTGTATTATCAATCTTGCACGTATATTACTACTTATTCCATTCCAGCTTTAATTCTTATTGCCTGTTGGTCGTAACACGCGCACACACAAGCAAACCATCCTATTTCGTAGTTCATCTTTACCCGAGCAGGTTTGTAATTCGTTCATTGCGTACGGGGCAAGAGGGCGGAGGGGGCACCGGGCATCAGCTAACAGCATATGCAACATCATTTCTCTGACGTAATTACCAATACGAAGAATATTATTCAATGCTTACGTTAGTTTTTTTTTTACCTTACCTTACCTTACCTTATCTTACCTGCCTTACGCGTGTTTATTCCAGATCTAGGTACGACTATCGTACGTAAATGAGGCGTTTTTTTAAAGATGATTTTTACACGTTTGTGTGGGCGAGATTCGCGCTGTTTCCTCGTTGACGTTGGAATTGGGGTTTTTTTATTGATTTTTTTGGCTCGGTTTGGAAATTTTTTTGTGGAGTTTCGAGAATTTTTGGTGTAGAGTTTTGTATATTTTGAGAGTTTTTTTTTTGAAGATTACTTACTGCTTATTTAGGGTGCTGTGTACAGCAGCCTGAGCTAGAGGCATGCTTTGGAAATTATTGTAGGCGAGGGGGGAGGGAGAGGAGTTACGGTTTGGAGTAAATATCGGATATTTTGAGATGGTTTTTCTTAGAGAGTTGATGGTTTTTTTGGAGAGGGGGTGGGAGGGGGTAGCTGAGAGGGCTCCTTTGGATTGTTGGGGGTAAGTTGGTGGTTCTTTTGGTCGATTTTTATTCATTTTTAGCAACTTTTTTGACCCGGATTTCCTATATTTTTTGAAACGTTTTTGGACGTAGGTTGAACGGGAGGGGTTGGAAGGGGTGGCTCACCAATCACCCCCCCCTCCATTTCAACGAAAAATTTGAAATTTTGGAGGAATTTTGAGAAAAAATTGAATGAGTTGGAAATAGTTGAGAAATTTGGGAAAAAAATTGTGTAAGCAGGGAATTTCAAAGAATTACCAAAAATCATGGGTTTTTAGTTACTTTTTGAATTATAAATTTTCAGAAGTTTTCATCCTTACTTCTCTGGGGCCAGGTCATTTTCCTTTTTCTATCTCCAACCAGCCAAAGTGGTAGAGTAGAAAAATTGACTTTTTATACCAAAACTAAGGCTGTTTACATGAAATTCCCTCTCACTCCCCCCCTCAAAAAAAGTCTTTCCAATGCATTCCAGTCAAAATTGCCAGAAAGTCCCAACTTCTGCAAAAAAAAAAAAAAATTAAAAAATGTCCTATTTTTTGGGGAAAATTTGGAAACAACAATTTCTAATACGTAATTACTTATACTGCTGAAATTGGTTGTTTCTGAAAATGTAAAAATTATGTTATCCTAAAAAAATAAAGAATTGTGAATTTTCTAGAGCTCGAATTATCAATTTTTTCAAAGCTTTCGATCTCGTTTTCTCGCTTGGACAGATTTGAATTCTATTGTGCAATTTTTCAAAGAATTTCAAAAATGAATAATCGACTACAGAAATTCAAGAAACATAACCAAATCTATACCTATAGGGTTGGTACCGGTGCAAAAAGGTGCAAAATAACGGAAAATGGTGCAAAACTTCATTCACAATTTATCAAATAGCACAAAATTTTGGCGTTGAAACTTCTCAAGCTGCTACCTACAATATTGAAAATGATTTTCTTGTACCTTACAAATTGTAAATTTTCTGAAGCTTTCGCCTTCGTTTTGCTCGTTTAAAATTGAAAATGTTTTGTTCTCTTTTTGAATTCATTTTTCAAAGGGCCAAAAGTCTAAAAAAAAAACACAAAAAAATTGCAAATTTTCAACACGTGGAATTGTAAAGCCAAAATTCATTCTGTAAACTAATTTGAATACGCTACCAAGTCGACGGCAGGTGGATTTCAAGTCATTTTGGAGCTTCCAGCGACTTTTTGAAAATTACTGAAGCCTCCAGTAGATTTCTGAAACTTGAAATTTTCACAAAATTTCATCAAATGGAGATGGAAAGCCGAAATTTACTCTGCTTAACACTTTTTGAAGACGATTTCAGATGGGTTCAAGTCATTTTGGAGCTTCCAGCGACTTTTTGAAAATTACTGGAGCCTCCAGTAGATTACTAAAACTTGAAATTTCCACAAAATTTTATTAAATGAAGTTGAAATCCGAAATTCATGCTGCACTTCAACTTAAACAAACTATGAAGTCGACTGCTGGCATCTTCAAGTCATTTTGGAGCCTCCAGCAACTTTTTGAAAATTCGTGAAACCTTCAATAGATTTTTGAAACTAGAAATTTTCACAAAATTTCAACAGTTGTAGTTGAAAAACGAAAATTCAATTTGTAAACTAATCTCAATACGCTATGAAGTCGACTGCGGGTGGATATCAATTCGTTTCGGAGCCTCCAGCAAATTTTTGGAAATTACTGGTGCTTCCAGTGAATTGAAACTTGATGGGTTTCAAAGGCCAAAATTCACTCTGCACAGTGCGTGCTAAGGTTAATTCGTACAGATTTTGTGGCATTTTTTGAAAAACAGAAATTTCTAAAAAGTTGCTGGAGGCGCCAGAAGGGATTGAAACTGCCTAATGCCAAAAATAGGGCGTAAACTGAATTTCATTCAAATTTTCAAAGAAGTACCTATGAAATCGATGGACAAAAATATGTTTCTGACTGGAATACATCGATTTTGAAAAAAATAACTGGTGCCTTATCGGCTATATGAATTTATTCAAAAAGTACATAGCTGGAAGCTTCAAAACTAGCGTATTGAAATTAGTTTACAGAGTAAATTTCGGCTTTCTAACTCTATTTGATGAAATTTGGCGGAAAAAAGTTTCAAAAATCTGCTGGAAGCTCCAGTAATTTCCAAAATGTCGCTGGAGACTCCAAAACGATTTGAAATCGACCTGCAGTCGACTTCATGGCGTATTGAAATTAGTTTACAGAATGAATTCCGACTTTCCCAACTGCATTTTGTGGAAATTTCAAGTTTCAAAAATTTGCTGGAGGCTCCAGTATTTTCCAAAATGTTTCTGGAGACTCCAGAACGACTTGATTTTTGATTTCAGTATCAAACTTGAAATAAAACAATTCAAATTTTTTGTCAAGTATAAAAGCATCGTTTTTGAACATTTAAAATTATTCTAAGAAGTTGGGAAAATCTGTCGAAAAAAGTTGAGAAAATTTCAGTCTCACCCCCTTCCCCCCTCGCCTCCCCCCTCCCACAAAAAATACTGCATTTTTTATTATTATTTAATTTCCCAAAAATTGATTTTGTATCTAATTTTTCAATTTCTGTCTAACTGAAGAGAAGGGCTAGGGTGGGTCGTTTTTCGTTTTTCAACTTTTTCGAATTTTGTTGAAGCTTACCAAAAAATTATGGCTAAATGACCTTAATCAGACGTAGAGAAATTTTCAAATTTTTTGGCTGATGTTTGATCCTTTTATCTCGAGCCCATAGTTTTCAAAAATTGAAAAACTTTCAATCAATCGTTTCAATTTTTTGATTTTTTTTCAGTTCGTGAATTTTCTGACTTTTTTTTTTTTTCGAAAACGTTTGAGTTCAAAACTAGACTTTTTTCAGCCGCCTAATCATCAATTTTAGGATTCTAATTTTGTTGTTTTTTTTTTTGAAAATTTTTAGTTCATTTTAAAAAAAAAATCACATTTAAAAAAAATCATTTCCATTTTTTGAAAATTCACTTTTATTTTTTTTGAAAAAATTTAGTTCAATGTTTTATTTGAAAAATTCTTTAATCAGAAAAGTTTTCAATGTTTTTAGAAATTTGGAGCACTCCAGCAATGGATCCTCCAAAATTAAGATTATTTTCTGTGGTTCGTTTTTCATTCATTTTCTGGTATAGGATCAAAAAAGTCGACTCGACGATGGTAAAATGTAAAAAATTTCTGAAATTCCCCCTCATATTTTCAGTTTTTATTGGGAGTGGGAAGGAGGGAGACTTAACCCCCCTCCGCCTTCCCCAGTTAACATCTTTTGGTTCGATAATCTCCTTTATTAAGCCCCCTCCCCACATCCCCAGTCAACATCTTTTGGTCCAAAAATCTCCTTTTCCTCTTTAAAAATAGAAATTTTTGAAAGCAAAATACCTTCTAGAAATACTTCTTTTTTCCTTCTTCATGTTGTCCTGGTCGTTGGACACCTTGTACGTGCTTTTTTCAATTTTTTACACCTAATCATTAAAATTTTTTATTTTATTCTCTTCTTCAAGAATTTCAACTTTTTTGATTGAATAGGTATAAAATTGAAAGATGAAAATTGTAAAATAATACTTACCTACCTGAAAAAACCAAGTTCCAAAATTTTCCACTTTCGATATTCTCTTAAATTTGATTTTTTCTTGAATTTTTTTTGTTTTGGTAATGATATCGAATTAATAGAAGAAAATCAGGATAAAATAAATTTTAAGTTTCAGAAATTTTTTCTCGGATAATAGCTCAAATTGGAAACAAAATCTGAGAAATTTTGAAACTTTAAATTAAAAATGGGAAGGAAAATATCAAATACTTTCATTTGGAACTAGAAAATTTTTCCCAAAGCAGGTTAAGTAGTGACAAAAACGAAAATCCCACGATTTTTTCAAAGATCCTCCATAAGAAAATCTAGTTCTCCCCTCCAGTGGCACCTCCTGAGCTAGAATACTATTCTGAGTAACTTTCACCTCAAAATGGTCTCTGCTGAATTTGATCAAAATCTGCTGCCTTTTTTTTCGATATCCACTTTAATGAAAGCATTTTCCTGAAACTATAGATATGAATGTAATTTTTTTTTATAACCACAAAAAATCGAGGTGTGGTTTTGAAATTGTCTGAAAATAAATTTCAAAATTGAAAAATCAATCTAAAATCATCCTCACAATAAATTTTTGAAAAACGATGAAAATCTTTTGCGAATTTAATCGATTCAAGAATGAAAATAGATTGAAGACTCGTCCAAGGAAATGTAGCATGTGCTCAAAACTATCTCCAAAAATTTCTAAAAATCTGTACTCAAAGTTAGCAAAATTGAAATATGTAATATGGGTAAATTTGAGTTTTGAAGAACTTTTATCATTTTGTAGGCCTTCATATGTAGCTTTGAAAGGTGAAAAAGGCATGTCGAAGTGTCGAAAAATCACTTTAATCATCGAAGATACTTTTGCTCGACTACGAGTTTTCAAAAATAATTTTCATGCTTACCTTTGAGAAAATTTTTTGTTGGATTTTTCCTACCCCTGTAATTCAATGATTTCTTGCCTTTTTTTTGAACTTTTTTTGCATTTTTTAGAGCCGTAGATATTCTGCCAGTGTTTCCGGTTCCGTGGTTTAAAAATTACTCACAAAAGCATTGAATTCAATCCTACATCATTTTTCAAGTTGATTTTTTCGTATTTTTTGCTTTTTCTGTTAAATAAAATAATACCTAACTGAACCTTTTTCAACAATGTTGTACTGTTGGTAAATTTTCAATATTATATAATATATAATACAATATAATATGTATTTCAACAAATTTGATACATATTTCTTCAAGTTCTTGAAAGAAGTTTTCAAGGTACCGTGAACTTTTGGTGACTTCATCTAACAGGTTGAACTGACGGTGTCGAGATGGTTTCAACAGCGTTGATTTCTCACGATCGATGGGCGTTGCCGATTTTGTTAGCAAAATTTTCAGGTTTATTGACCTGGCGTCCAAAACATCGTGAAACATGTTTTCCTTTTTTTCGTTTTCTTAAAAAGCATCGAGTTCTTTCTTTCTGGAAATTTTTGAAAATTTTATTTATAAAGTCGTTTTATTTGTATTTTTAATGTTGGTCTTTTAAAATTAGACTTTGTACAGGAAATGGTAATTTTTCACACATTTTGATTTTTGAGAGATCGAAGTTTTCTCAATAATTTTAAACCATTAATTTTAATTTTTATCCTCTTTTTTTAGAATTTTGAAAAATTAAATCAGGTAATAGTTTTCGAAATGAATCAAAACGTCTCGATCTGAATGAAGAAATCATCATCACCACCGAATGAATATGCAAAACAAGCTATACAAAACTATAATTAGTCAACTCTGATTACCACAACTAAACGTCATCGGTAGGTACTATAAAAAAAAAAAACGAGTAAAAAAAACCTTTTAATGATGATAGCTCCCCCTCTTTCCCTGCCTTTCACCCGACTCGTCATTAGACTTGAAAAAGAGAGTAAAAGACCTACGGTTGACAACATTTAATAGAGATAATATTATTATAGACGAAGTACAAACTACAGTACAAACCGGCGAAAGAGAATTAAGCAAGAGGAATATTTATTCGTAGAGCGATTGCGATGTGTCGATGCCTTAGACACACGAGTACTTTGATTTCATCAGTATTGCGCCTTCTCTATGGTATCTGCGAAGCCAGCACGAGACACCATTTTGCAAAATTAACATTCCGATAACGAATTCAATTCATTTTTTCACGATCGAAATCGAAATAAAAAAAAAAAGACGAAAGAATGAATGAGAGAAGAAAAAAAAACCTGAACTTACACTGTGGCAAGTGGCACTATGTAGATGGTGCACTCGTTTTAGCACGACGACGACGATAGCTGAGTTAAATACATTTACATGTACGAGTACGTGTTTGTACGTGTAATTACCCGCGAATACGAAATCCTTACGTATCTTATGGATCCATGGATTGAGTCTCTGGACTCTGGAGAGTGGAGTGTAGGAGACACGCATCGCATGCATTTATAGATGGGCAAATTTTATTACATTTTATTAATTTAATAGCCACGTCCTTCTGCTTTGCGTGGACGTGAAGTACATACAGATTTATTACGTGTAGATGGACCTGGACCTGGACCTGGACCATGTGTAGGTACGATATGTATAGCAGAGTGTGTTTTGATCGTTATTGGTATTCGAGACCATCCACTTTTGATGGCGAGTGTCTTTCTCCGTTTTGCATATTTGGATGATGGTCTTTCGCTGAGTGACGTGTGTAGGTGTGGGAATTAATTCGATATTTGTGCTAAATACTTATAGGTTAAGCGTTTTTTGAATCTACTCGTAATTTTGATCCGATTTATTTCAATTTTTTTCAAGTTGGAAAATCCTAACCCCTTCTTACCCCTTCTCTTGCAACAAAAAAGTCGATTTTTGAGCAATTTTTAAAAGATCGTGATGCATGTGAGCTTTGAGAAGGACGCGAGCTATTCGAATGAAGTGAGGGAAGATCTGGTGTTCTTATGGAAAAATCAATCTTGAAAAGATTTCCAGAAATACCCCTTGGGAGATATTAACTACATATGTATCTAGATTCGGATGGGTCGCGAGAATAAAATATTGAAGGATTTTGATTAAATTCAGTAGACCCCCTTCATTTTGAGTTGAAAGTGCTTCAGAAAAAATTTCAGCTCCGGGGAGGTACCCTTAGGGGGAAGTTTGAACATTCAAAAAGGGAGCGTTTTCGAAATTTTTTTTGGAAAATTTAAAATTTGCCCAATTCAAACTCCTTTGCAAACGAATTGCTTACGTATAAATTGATTCATTGTTCACTGAATTGTTCGTGAGAATAGGTATCAATTCATTTGAGGGAATCATTCATGAACGAATTGATTAATTTTTTGAAAAAATCATTCGTGTACAAAAATATACATTTTCATTTTTAGCGAATTATAATGAATCAATTCGTTCGCGAAGGAGCAGATCGTTCGCGAATGATTCACCAAGAACTACTTAAATGAATCGATTTTGCTCGCGAACGAGTCATTCATACGGATTCGTTCGTGAATGATCCGGTAAAAATTATTCAATTCGTTCTCGAATGATTCACCCAAAATTATTCAATTCGTTCGCGAATGATTCACCAAAATTTAATTAAATGATCGATTTGTTCGTAAATGAGTCACTTGTACGAATCAATTCGTTCGGGAATGAACCACTATAAATTGTCCAATACATTCTCGAATGATTCACTGATTCACCAAAAATTATTCAATTCGTTCTCGAATGATTCACCCAAAATTATTCAATTCGTTCGCGAATGATTCACCAAAATTTAATTAAATGATCGATTTGTTCGTAAACGAGTCACTTGTACGAATCAATTCGTTCGGGAATGAACCACTATAAATTGTCCAATACATTCTCGAATGATTCACTGATTCACCAAAAATTATTCAATTCGTTCGCGAATGGTTCACCAAAAATTAATTAATTCGTTCGCGAATGATTCACCAAAATTTAATTAAATGATCGATTTGTTCGTAAACGAGTCACTTGTACGAATCAATTCGTTCGTGAATGAAGCACTATAAATTGTCCAATACGTTCTCGAATGATTCACTGATTCACCAAAAATTATTCAATTCGTTCGCGAATGGTTCACCAAAAATTAATTAATTCGTTCGCGAATGATTCACCAAAATTTAATTAAATGATCGATTTGTTCGTAAACGAGTCACTTGTACGAATCAATTCGTTCGTGAATGAAGCACTATAAATTGTTCAATTCGTTCTCGAATGATTCACTGATTCACCAAAAATTATTCAATTCGTTCGCGGATGATTCACCAAAAATTATTCAATTCGTTCGCGAATGGTTCACCAAAAATTAATCAAATTAATCGATTCGTTCGCCAACGAGTCACTTATACGAATCAGTTCGTTCGTGAATGATCCACTAAAAATTATTTGATTCGTTCTCGAATTATTCACCAAAAATTATTCAATTCGTTCGCGAATGATTCATCAAAAATTAATCAAATTAATCGATTCGTTCGCGAATGAGTCACTTGTACGTATCAATTCGTTCATGAATGATCCACTATAAATTATTCAATTCGTTCTCGAATCATTCACTGATTCACCAAAAATTATTCAATTTGTTCGCGAATGATTCAACAAAAATTATTCTATTCGTTCGCGAATGGTTCACCAAAAATTGAATAAAGGAATCGTTTTGTTCTCGAACGAGTCACTCGTACGAAACAATTCGTTCGTGAATGATCCACTAAAAATTATTTAATTCGTTCTCGAATGATTCACCAAAAATTATTCAATTCGTTCACGACTGATTCACCAACTAATAATAAATTTGTTCGCGAATGATTCACCAAAAATTAGTCGATTCGTTCGTGAAAAATTCACCAAAAATTGAGTAGGTAAAAAAATGCAAATGAATCAATTCGTTCGTGAACGAGTCATTTATACAAATCAATTTGTTCGCGAACGATTCACTCGAACGAATCAATTCGTTCGCGAATGATTCTCCAAAAATGATTCAATTTGTTCAGGAATGATTCACTAAAAAATTTAATTCGTTCGCGAATGATTCACCAACTATTAATCAATTCATTCGCGAATGATTCGCCGAAAATTATTCAGATCATTCGCGAACGATTCACCGAAAATTGAGTAAATGTAAATGAATCAATTCGTTCGTGAACGAGTCATTTATGCGAATCAATTCGTTCGCGAATGATTCACCAACTATTGATAAATTTGTTCGCGAATGATTCGCCAAACATTATTTATGTCGTTCGCGAATGATTCACCAAAAATGATTCAATTCGTTTGGGAATGATTCACTAAAAAATTCAATTCATTCGCGAATGATTCACCAACTATTAATCAATTCATTCGCGAATGATTCGCCAAAAATTATTCAATTCGTTCGCGAATGATTCACTTAAAATTATTCAATTCGTTCGCGCGAATGATTCACCTAAAATAATTCTATTTGTTCGCGGATAGTTCAACAAAAATGAATTCAATGAATCGATTCGTTCGCGAACGAGTCAATTGTACGAATCGAATCGTTCGTGAGGGAGTTATTTATACGAATCAATTCGTTCGTGAATGATCCACTAAAAACGATTCAATTCATTCGTGAATGATTCACCACGAATTGTTCTATTCGTTCGCGAATGGTTCACCAGAAATTGAATAAGTAGATGAACTGATTCGTTCGTGAATGATCCACTATAAATTATTCAATTCGTTCTCAAATGATTCACCAAAAATTGAATAAATAAATCGATTCGTTCGCGAACGAGTCACTCATACGAATCGATTCGTCCGCGAATGATTCGCTTAGAGATCAATCAGTGTGTTCTATCACGAATCGTTCGTGAATGATTCGATTCAATTCAATTCGCTTCGTTTGAAAACAGATCAATTCCAAAGATTTTTATTTTACGAAAAGTGATCTTTTTACGCGTAATGTATGAGGTTTTCCCCCCTCTTCGATCAAGTATGAAAAAAGATGAAGAAATACTGAACGTTGATGCGTCTTCTCGATTACCCTAATTTGGGATAGTCGAGTTCGCGAATATTTACTTATTTCTTATGTTCGACCTTTCACTGCCCCCAAATGCTCAATTTTTTTCCAAACGGAGGTCGAGGAAATGCAGATGATTTGACTCGAAAAATGATGTCCAATTTTCTTTAAAATCCAACTCAGACACCTCAATTTGCTTATCTGCAGTGCTACACGAATTGTATATTATTCATTCATGTGGTTAAAAATTAAAATATTTCTGTTCTCTGTCCAAAAAAAAAAAAATCGTGATTCGAACGAAATTAATAAGCTAACGAAATAATAACGGATCTAAAAGTCAATTGGTTTATTAAATTTAATCGAATAATCAATTTAATTATACGAACATATGTACGTACGAATAAATACGTAAATCACCATTTGTAATTAAAAGTAAAATCCCACCAAAGATTTAGAAAAAAAAACAACAAACAAATTGAAAAAAACCCTAATTACAAGTAGGATGCCAAACACACTAACCAACAAAGATGCGTCAACTGATAATTCTCAGGTATCAGAATACGTATAGTCGTCGTATAGGTAGGTAAATATTGTACAGGGTGTAGGTAAAGGCATACGTACACACGTCTCTAGGTCTATCTCAAGTGCAAACTATACATACACACAGGTATAAGGTAGTTTTACCAGGTATTAAGTAAGATCTCGTAATGATTACAGAGGTGGTGGTGCGGCGCAGACGCGTCATACCGTAACGATATTAACACTTAAAAATTCGCATAACGCATCTTATAGGACTAAAAATATCAACTATTCTGTAAAAATAAATGCTAATGGCACGAATCTAACCGGAGATATGGTCCTGCTGGGTCATACTAACAAGCAATATGAAGATACTACATATTTAGCCACCTATAGGCCTACCAAAGGACACGAATACCTACTTCAATGTGTAAAATAAAATACACCATTTCAATCGATTCATATACAGCATATTTTGGTACATAAATATGCGATTTTACCTATATCTAATTTATTGGTCTATGTACCATCATCCAGTGTTGGTATAGAGCATGTAGGCTACAGAAACGTATATACATATGTAGAGTATATAGGTTCTATCCTCTTGGTTTCTCCGTCTGTTGAACACAGCTAAAGGTATGATATAACACACCAAACTGTAGGTAAGGTACCTCTACCTACGCTAAATATGTGTCAAGTTTATGGAACTCTACTACTAACTGGTCAATACATGTCGACGAAAGTACCTACCTTACCTACCCAGCCAACCGCATGCCACTCGTCTCTTTTTTATCGACAGTTCGATACTTCGATAGGTATTTCATAAGCTCGCATGCTGCGTTTGGTTTGTCTTATAGGTATATTGCTATTGGTATTGCGCGCAAGCCGAGCCAACGACGAGTAAGAAATTCGAAACATGTGCATCTCTTTCTCAAATGGCAGGTATTTGTGTATTAGCTGCAACCAGCGACGCGACGTTCGTCTCTGGTGTTACCTTATGGTGTCACAATCTGCCATAAGAGTATCTTTATCGTATACTATATAATTAAACATTGGGTAAAAATTTGAGCGAAAAAAACCAGGCACTCTGTAAAAGGTCGTACGAATTTACGAAGCATAAACAAGTCTCCTCTAAATACGAGTAAATATCTAAGAAACACTGAAACAGGGGCAGGTAGGCTCTTTTTAAAAAATAGTTGAATTAAGATAGTCTCACGAAAAGTCGAATTTTTTCCTAAAATTGCAAAAATGCTCACTTTATGCCCAAAAATCTCCTAAAAGTCTCGTTTATCGCATCACCAATGAGAGGAGTCAGTATACATAAAAACCATCATGTCACTTGTCAGATGCATCTTTCTTACTATTGGAGCCGGTAGCTCGTATATTAGATTATATTGTAGGTAAAACATACGTACGCTATATATTGTGCTCGTTGAAACGATATCAACGGGTTTGTACTTTTTATTAGATAATTACTTTCACTAAAATAATATCGGCGTATAAAAGACCCTGTTTTACATTCTCGGGCATCGTGTATACGAAACGTAAAAAAAAATCATACGCTTAGTTCTGGTTTAAACGTCTCGTCTTGTCGTATAGATCGTAAAATTACATAATGGTAGCGTTCGAAACGAAAACGAAAAAAAAAAATGATAATAAAAATAAATAATTATTAATAAGGATATCGCGAACTCGCGCGCGCCCGCGATGGTTTAATATGTAATGTAGGTAATCGTACACAGCATGTAGCGTGATGCGTAAAATTATGAGAAATTGGTAATTTTTTTCACATCTCGAACAACGATTTGCTAATTGAACGAATTTAACGACTCGTTTGATGTTTTTTCTCTCTCATCTGAAATCGATGTTTGATCGTTTAAGAAATTCTTACTTCTATGTGATTTTTTTTTTAAATGAAAAGATCAGATGAATATTATTCTATTTGATTTATCAGTCAATCGACTAATAACGAAAACTGAGACATGAAATGAAAATACTGCAAATAAAATCAAAAACTAGAAGATGAAAATTGAATTGAAAACAGAATGAGAATAGAATGAAAATCCAAATCAGAAAGTGAAATTAAACCAAAAACTCTGAAACTAAAACTGAAAATTGAAAACTGAATAGGTACCTACCTAAAAGTAAGAAAAATTCTGACAATAAAATCAAAAACTGAAATTAAAACCAAAAACTGGATGAAATTCGAAAACATTGGAAATGAAATTATACGAAAATTGAAACAAAAAGCAATAAACAAAATAAAATTTAAGGACTTCAAAATAAAATCTAGAACAAGAAAGGAAACTGGAAAATCTGAAAAATGAAAGTGAAAAACTCTAATGAAATTAAATCAAAAAATATAAGTAAACTTGAATTCTCAAAAAAAATTCAAAGGCGTGTCGAACGGGTGTGTGAAGGGGGGGGGTGAAAATTTGGGAATTTTTGGAAAAAACTGAGAGAGTTGGAAAATTTGGGAAGAAATCATTGTGTATTCTGGGAAAATCAAGGAATTACCAAAAATCATGGGTTCTTACTTCTTGAATTATAAATTTTCAAAAAATTTCATTTTCCATTTTCTGACAGTCCGACCAAAGTTAGAGAGTAGAAAAATTGACTTCTCTCATCAAAAACTAATGTTTTTTTTTACTTAAAATTCCTCCCTCCCCCCAAAAAAAGGTCTCTATAATGCATTCCAGTCAAAACTGCCAGAAAGTCCCAACTTTTGTGCTGAAATATCAAAAAATGCTCAATTTTTCGATGAAAATTCAGAACCAATAATTTCTAATTTTTGCCAAAACACGTTTACACGATTACACATTTACACAATTACACGTTTACACACCCCTGAATACCTCAAATAATTGAAGCCAATAAGGACTGGCAAAATCTTAATTCTGGACATGTGCATGTTTGCACATTTACATGATTACACGTGTACACAATTACACATTTACACAATCACACGTTTACACAATTTCACAATTGCACGTTTACACAATTACACATTTACACGATTACATGATTACACAATTACACGTTTACACGATTACACTATTACATGATTACACGTTTACATGATTACATGTTTACACGATTACACATTTGCATGAATACAAGTTTACACGATTACACATTTACATGTATACATGATTGCATGTTTACATGATTACACATTTACATAATTACACATTTACACACTCCTGACTGAATACCCCAAATAATTGAAGTCAATAAGAACTGGCAATTTTATTTTAATTCTGCACATTTGCATCTTTGCGCGTTTACACAATTACATGTTTACACAAGTACACAATTACATGTTTACATGATTACATTTTACACAATTACACATTTACATGATTACACACTCACACAATTACACGTTTACACGATTACATGTTTACATGATTACACATTTACACAACCACATGTTTACATAATTACACTTTTACACACCCCTGAATACCTCAAATAATTGAAGCCAATAAGGACTGGCAAAATCTTAATTCTACACATTTGCATGTTTGCATGTTTACATGATCACACGTTTACATGAGTACACAATTACACGCTTACACATCGCACCTCGGGAGTAATAAGGTCACATCTCAAAAAAAATTGATTTTGATGTTTTTGCATTTTTGGGGTCTGTATGACCCCCCTCAACCAAAAATTACACTTTGAGTTGGGTACATTATCTAGATCTTGTAAAAAACGCAAATGGCCTAACTCAAAATCTCAACAACATTGCAACTTGTTTGGAGTTATAAGGGTACATCTCAAAAAACTCCACTTTTTTTGAGCAAATTTTGTACATACAAAGTGTTAACAAATAGTTTTGATTGTTTTGAATGTTTTTCAGTTAGAAATAGTCACAAAGAGTGTATTTTTTATTGGTTTGTACCAAATGGAAAATTTTTTTTGAAGTGATCACTTTTCAGAAAAATGAATTTGCACATATAATGAAATTTTAGTTTTTTGAGAAAAACTCAAAAACTAAGCACTCTAGAAAAAAACTAACGACATTAAGTCGATTGGAAATTCAATTCTCTACAACTTTGTTATCATGAATTTTTTTTTGGACGCTTCCTTTCGCCTCCACATCAACTTTAATGAAAGGTTCTAACTCAAAATGTTTTCCAAACATTGAAATATTTCCTCTTTAAGATTTTATTTTTCAAAGTGTTCTTATGCTAAATGAAGGTAGGATACCAGATCTTTAAAATGAGGTGCTATTCATTCCTCACAATTAATTATAAGTTGATAAAAATAATGAATCAAGTTTTTTAAAAAAAGAAAATCACTCTCCTGTAAAATTTCACTTTTTTGAGATGTGACCTTATTACTCCCGAGGTGCGACATTTACACGTTTACACAATTTCAAGTTTACACAATTACACGGCATGTTTACATGATTACATGTTTACACGAGTACACAATTGCATACTTACACAATTACACAATTGCACGTTTAAACAATAACAAGTTTACACAATTACACGTTTACAGGATTACACATTTACATGTATACACGATTACATGTTTACATGATTACACATTTACACAATTACACAATTACATGTTTACATGATCACACATTTACACAATTTCACGTTTACACAATTGCATGTTTACACACTACTGAATACCTAGAATAACTGAAGCCAATAAGGGCTGGCAAATTTATTTTCTGCACATTTGCATGTTTGCACGTTTACATGATTACATGATTACACGTTTACACATTTACATGTTTACACAATTACACATTTACACAATTACACAATTACACATTTACATGATGACACGTTTACACAATTTCACATTTACACAATTGCACGTTTACACACTGCTGAATACCTCGATTAATTGAAGCCAGTAAGGACTGGCAAATTTATTTTAATTCTGTACATTTGCATGTTTGCACGTTTACATGATTACACATTTACACTAGTACACAATTACAAGTTTACATGATTACATGTTTACACGCTTACATGTTCACACAATTACATGTTTACGTGATTACACGTTTACACAATTACACAATTTCACAATCACACGTTTACACGATTATACAAGTCCACATTTACACAATTCCACATTTACACGATTGCACATTTACACAATTACACGTTTACACAATTACATGTTTACACGATTACACGTTTACATGATTACATGTTTACATGTTAATTTACAGTAATGTCAGTGCATTTTCAAATTTTTTTCATTTTAAATTCATGTCTTTGGTTTTTACAGGCCAATGTCAGATTAGTTTGTATTTGCAGTGATTAGATGAATAAAATAAGAGGATCATGTGGGTACCTAATAAGTGAGCAATTTTTTTATATTGTATATTTTTTACTTGTTCTTAGGAAACCTAAAAATAAAATGTGAAGGGTTGAAAAAAAAACCAAAAAACAGAAAATGAATTTCTAAAATTTTGAAAATTAAAATTGAAAACTCGAAATAAAATCAAATAATTAAAAAAAAATGGAGTAAAAAATGAAAATGAATTGAAAATTTTGAAAATAAGTAAGCAAAAGCTTAAAATAATATCAAAAACTATAGGAAAATGCATTGGAAAATTCTAAAAATTACTTCAAAAACTTGAAAATGAAATTCGATATTTCTTTATTTATTTTATTTATTTCATGTAATGAGCCATATACAGCAACTTACCGGCTAGAGGCCCGTATTTACGAGTGAAAAGCTTTAAATTAGGTTATACAGGAAATAAAGTTAAGTATGTACTATGTACATACAATTTTAAATTTTTCTATCTAATTTTGTTGAGATTAGAAATTTAATAACTTCGTCTGTGTGAGAAGGGTTGTTAGAAAGGAGGACCTGAAGTTCGTTAGAACTTAGGTGTCTAGAGCGTTCATTCTGATAGGAAGGGCAGTCTATCAGTAAATGAGCAATGTTTAGGGGGATGTTGTTGCATTCTGGGCATAATGGTGGAGGCTGTTTAAGGAATATGAATTGGTGAGTGAGAAGGGAGTGGCCAGTCCTGAGTTGGGTGAGAAGAACCTCAGATTTACGTTGAGGTTGCTAAGAAGTTTTCCATAAAGATGTGGTGTTTTTTATGCTTTTGAGTTTATTTGAACTTGGGACCTGAGACCATGAAGATTGAAATGCTTCATGCATTAGTGTTTTGGAATGGAGTTTCAAATCAGATAGAGGGATTGGTATGTTGGCAAGGATTTCTGTTATGATTTTTAGGTGTGTTTTTTTTCAATGTTGATGTGCAGAAAAAGGGGAACAAGGTACAAATGTAAAAAATATAACATTCAAATAAGTATGAAAATATGTATTTAGAAATTTTAATTTTTTAAATTCAAATTTCGAGATGTTGATGTGCAGAAAAAGGGGAACAAGTTACAAATGTAAAAAATATAACATTCGAATAAGTATGAAAATATGTATTTAGAAATTTTAATTTTTTAAATTCAAATTTCGAGAAACTTGAAACTACCATAAAATGTGTAAGATTGGACTAGATGCATCAATTTCGGTGTGTTTGCTTTTTCATATCTCGTCTAAAAATCGGAATCGGTCCGTTGCGTTTTTCGATAAGCGTAATTAAAGAACAAAAAAAATCCTCTTACGTAAGTAAACAGTATAATAACTAATAAGAATGGTGTGACATGTTTTCCGCGTTAATTTCTACACCTACAGTACACATACACTACTTACTAGACATACCTACATAATGAACACAAATTTTCATTAGGAAAATACAAGTACACAACAATAAATTGCATATCACTCGCGATGAAGTCCATTAAGTATACGTAAGTTTGAAAAAGAAGAGGTAAGGAGGGAATTTAAGATCGTACTGTTGATTTTTTTTTCAAAAAAAATACCTTGTTTGTTTTTTGTTTGGGGTTTTTACGTTTAATTGCGTTGATTTTGGATTTAGTTTTTATTTCCAAGTTCAGCTTGAGATGATTTTGTTAGGGTGAGTTTCGGATCCGGGAATGAATTGTTGGGAGGAGAAGGGGGCAATATGAATGAATTTTTTTGTCTCTTTTTTTTCGATTATGATATGACAATGGCGCAGCTGTATCCATAAGTACTTGAAAAAATATGTCATTCAAACTGAAATCATAGATCGCCCGAAGCTGTCATAATTATTCGTATAATTAGGCTAATAGGCACGTTTAGTTATATTTTTAGGCGACATATTTGTATGTACTTACTGGGGAAGATGAGTCATTTTTATAGTTATTGTTACTTTTTAAAATTAAATTACGAGTAAAATAAATATTGCAGCCTACCTGCCTACCTACTGACCAATTTCTGAGAATAATAATTACCTATTTCTATGAGAACTGCATTGTGCATTTTCTCGAAATTATTTTAATCATCGAGTCAGTGGGTAATTGGGAACCGATGCATTCATTCCAGAATACAGAAATATCTATATGCACATAAGATGAAATCAAACCTACAACGAACAAAAAAAAAAAAAAATGAAATAATAAGTAATAAAGATACTTGTTAAGTGTTAATAATGGAAAATAACAATAAAAATACATGAACACTCGAATAGAATGCAATTTAACCTTGATAGTGGTAAATTTTCTATCTGTTTTCATCCATTACCATCTTCAGGATGTATCTACAGGTAGACAAATCTATGCTATAAATTTGCAAGCGCATAATGCAGGTGTACTTTATTATGTTTTGATTCTCGTTATCTCATTATATTCATCTCTAAATGTTGAATTGTTGGTGAGAAAAAATTGAAAAATTTTACGACTTTTCGTAGCAGGAGCACGCGAGTTTCTATGTTTTTCTTCTTCTTCTTTTTGAAAAATAATTTAACGTAGGTAATGAAGATTGAAATTTTAATATATTGCGCGTGACAAAATATGTTGTTGCTTGAGTTTTAGATTTTGATGTGCTATACAACTTTTATATAAGGACAAAACAATCGTACCTGAGAGTAATTATTCGACTAATTAAGCTTATTTTTTTTAATAAATCGATTCGAAGATTCCCCGCTGATAATTTTGATTCGATTCCCAATTGACCTTTTGTTTTTGATCGTTTGAAATTACGAATATCGAAATTGTAGATGAGTATCAGTCTGGCGATGAAAATATATTTACCAAGTTTACCTGCGTTCTTCGTTAGGTGCGTTTCAAGTATACACGCGATTTGTGAGGGTTTGGAAATTCATTTTACGACGAATTATGAATTGACAAATTTGAAAAATGAACAATAATTAAATAATATCCGGCATATGGCAATAGGAATAATTGAACGCCCCCCCCCCTCCATACCAATGGGACAACTTTTTTCTTAAATGGGACACTCTTAAGCACTTTTTATATCCAACTTGCCAGAAAAAAGTTGGCCTTAATGATAAAATGGCGGTCATTTTGATTGATAGGTCAGCCAAAATCACAGATTCTGCTTTCCAGCATAGGACTCGCGCGAAATCTTTGAACTGGACAAAGCTAGACCGAAAGAGCAGGCAAACATTTATTATCTGACAAAATTTCAAGTGCTGAAGTGCCTTTTTCGATTTTTGGCGAATTTTTAAAAATAAAATTTTTGACCAAAAATGAGGGAAAAATGTCAAAATTTTACCAAATTGACCTAGGAAGCTAAAATTTAGGATATACTCTATTTTTGACCTGCCAAATTGATTGGGAACGGGTTCAAATCGTTTTGAGCAGTTCATGGAGCCTCCAGCCGATTTTTGAAACTTGAAATTTCCATAAAATTTCATCAAATGAAATTGGAAATCCGAAATCCATTCTGCAAACTAATTTCAATACTTTAAGATGTCGACTGCAGGTAGATTTCAAGTCGTTTTGAAGCTTTCGGCAAATTTTCAGAAACTACTGGAGCCTCCAGTAGATTTTTAAAATTGGAAATTTCAACAAAATTTCATTAAATATTGTTGGTTGGAAAATACAACGTTTTCAAGTCGACCGTAGATGGATTTCGAGTCGTTTTGGAGCCTCGAGCGACTGTTTGGAAACTACTGGAGCCTCCAGTAGATTTTAGAAACTGGAAATTTCTACAAAATTTCAACAAATGAAAACTCACTCTCCACAGAACATGCTGAAGTCGATTCGGACAAATTTTGTGGATTTTTTTGAAAAATAGAAGTTTCTAAAAATTTGCTGGAGGTTCCATAACGGATTGAAACTGCCTGCAATCCAATTTGGAATAATGTCAAAAATAGGGCGTAAACTGAATTTCTTCTTTCTACCTCAAACTGATGAGGAAGGGTAATTTTACAAATTTTCAATGAAGTATGAAATCGATGGACAAAAATAGCTTATGTTTCAAACTGGAATACACCGATTTGGAAAAAAAATGATAGATATCTACTTTATTGGACATGAAGATCTAAATAATTGCTGGAAGCTTAAAAACGACTGGAAATCCACCTGCATGCAGTAGACTTCACGGAGTATTAAAATTAGTTTGCAGTATGAATTTCGGTTTTATAATTCCATTTGATGAAATTTCGTAGATGCTGGAGGCTCTAGAAATTGAAAAAAGTAGCTGGAGGCTCCAAAAATGACTTGAATCCTCCTGCAGTCAACTTTATAGCCTGCTTAAGTTGGAGTGCAGCGTAAATTTAAAATTTCCAACTTCATTTGATGAAATTTAATGTTTCAAAAATCTGCTGGAGGCTCCAGTGATTTCCAAAAAGTCGCTGGAGGCTTGAAATTCCATGTTGAAATTGAAGTGCAGAGTGAATTTCGAATCATCAATTTCATTCGGTAAGGCTTTATGGAAATTTCGAGCATTAAAAATCTGCTGGAGGCTCCAGCAGTTTCCAAAAAGTCACTGGAGGCTTCAAAACGACTAAAAATTTACCTGTAGTTGACTTCATAGCGTATTGAAGTTAGTTTCCGAAGTGAATTTCGGCTTTATAACACCATTGGAAGCTCCAAAATTTTCAAAAAGTCGCTGCAGTCTCCAAAATGACTTGAACCTATCAGCAGTTAGGCGACCAAATGGCGGGTTTAAGTTGGAGTGCAGCGTAAATTTCGAATTTCCAACTTCATTTGATGGGATTTTATGGAAATTTAAAATTTCAAAAATCTGCTGGAGGCTCCAGTAATTTCCAAAAAGTCGCTGGAGGCTCCGAACTCCATGTTGAAATTGGAGTGCAGAGTGAATTTCGAATCATCAATTTTATTCGGTAAAGTTTCATGGAAATTTTGAGCATTAAAGTTTCCAAAAAGTCGCTGGAGTCTCCAGCGATGACTTGAACCCATCAGCAGGTGACCAAATAGCGTGTTCAAGTTGGAGTGCAGCGTAAATTTCGGATTTCCCACTTCATTTGATGGGATTTTATGGAAATTTAAAGTTTCAAAATTCTGCTGGAGGCTCCAATAATAATTTCCAAAAAGTCGCTGGAGGCTCCAAATTCCATGTTGAAATTGAAGTGCAGAGTGAATTTCGAATCATCAATTTTATTCGGTAAGGTTTTATGGAAATTTTGAGCATTAAAAATCTGCTGGAGGCTCCAGCAGTTTCCAAAAAGTCGCTGGAGGCTCCAAAACGACTAAAAATTTCCCTGCAGTCGACTTCATTGCGTATTGAAATTATTTTTTAAGGTGAATTTCGGCTTTTAACACCATTGTGGGCTCTAAACATTCTCAAAAAGTCGCTGGAGTCTCCAAAATGACTTAAACTCATTAGCAGGCGACCAAACAGCGTGTTTAAGTTGGAGTTCAGCGTAAATTTCGGATTTCAAACTTCATTTGATGAAATTTTGTGAAAATTCTAGCGTTTCAAAAATCTGCTGGAGGCTCCAGTAATTTCCAAAAAGTTGCTGGAGGCGCCAAAATGACCTAAATCCATCAGCAGTCGACTTAGTAGCGTGTTTTAGTTGAAGTGGAGCGTAAATTTCGAACTTATTTCAACTTTTTTTGATAAAATTTTGTGAAAATTTTGTGAAAATTTTGAGTTTTAAAAATCTACTGGAGGCTTTAGAACAACTGAAAACGGTTTGAAACCGTTTCCAATCGATTTGGTGGGTCGAAAATCAGGCGTATCCTAAATTTCAGCTTTCTAGGTCAATTTGGTAAAATTTTGATTTTTTCAAATTTTTTGGGGCCGCCATTTTGTCAGTAACACTGACTTTTTTGTGGCTAGTTCTCTTTAAATAATGTTCCTCAGAATGTCCCGGTTGAAAAAGGAAAGTTGTCTCAGTGGATCTCAGGAGGGGGGGGCAATTATTCCTTTCTTATATTCCGTACCGTTGATGAATGGAATTATTCATCATCCGAAATTTTATTTTTGGAGCAAAAAAACAGAAAATGCGATGTCTGAACCATTATTTTGGATTATGCAAGTTTATGTAAATTAACTAGCAATTCGTGCCATTCATTTTTATCACTTTTTTTTACAACAGCAATAATTTTGGCTACGGTGCAACGATTTCTGGCTCTCTGATTGGCTAATGATACTTTGTTTACATTTTTTTTTTGTATCAGTGAGGGCGATGTAATCTCACTTAGACGAAGACTGTAAAATACCTCTTGAAAAATTGACGTTTGTTTAACGCACAAACCATCACCTATGAATAGTATAGAAAATTTACATAAAAAATACCACTAATTTGTATTTTTACTGTATCTATGACGATCCGGGTATCTCAAATTTACGTCCAATTTACCACCCACAGAAATTGACGTAAGTACATTCAGGGTAGAAACTTTAATAACGTTTGAACTATAAATTTAATTCAAAAATGCTACTTTTAGGTTTTCAATGCGATGCATTTTACGTAAGAATGAGATGCAGTTTCAGGTACTTACCTACCTATCGAAAATTTACATCAAAGTTACCATATTCCCAGAATGAATGACGTGTGAAATATTATGAATTTACGCAAAAAAAGCTTGTTTAAAATCAGCATAATATTACATATTTTAGGCATAGTGACGAAATTACCGCTCGTAAATTTAAAAATATACTCGTTATTGACTCCGATAGTCTTCATGTTATAGAATTTTTTATATTCTAATGATAAAAACAGAAGTGTATAGATCATTTTCAATACATACGTCAATGAAAATTCATTTCTTCATTAACCATAATATTTTATTGTAAACACCCTCTTTTTCTTTTCCTCGTGTCTCCGTAACCCCCTACTTCTTCAAAAAAGGAGCAAAATTAACATTCTCGTGGAATATGGGTTCCTAGTTTTCAATCGAATGTCTCTTCTAGTTTTCTTCATTGGACATTATACTTTTGATTTTTGCAACATGTTTTTTTTCAGCATGTTTTCGGAATCTTGCAAATTTTGCTCAATATTGTCAAGACAAAATTTCAAGTGCTAAAGTGCCTTTTTCGATTTTTGGTGTATTTTTGAAAATCAAATTTAGGTCAAAAATGAAGGGAAAAATCAAAATTTTACTAAATTTACGTAGAAAGCTGAAATTTGGGATATACCCTATTTTCGACCTGCCAAATCGATTGGAAACTGTTATAGACCGTTTAGAGTAGTTCTGGAGCCTCCAGTAGATTTTTGAAACTTGAAATTCCCACAAAATTTCATCAAATTAATGGAGTTGGAAAGACGAAATTCATTCTGCAAACTAATTTGCAGGTGGATTTCAAGTCGTTTTGGAATCTCCAGCGACTTTTTAAAAATTACTGGAGCCTCCAGTAGATTTTTTAAACTTAAAATTTCGACAAAATTTTATCAAATGAAGTTGGAAATCCAAAATTCACGCTGCACTCCAACTTAAACTGGCTGTCAAGTCGACTGCTGGAGAGTTAAAGTCATTCTGGAGCCTCCAGCGGCCTTTTTGAAAATTCTTGCAGCCTCCAGTAAATTTTTGAAACTTAAAATTTCGTCAAATGCAGTGAAAAAGCCGAAATTCATTCTGTAAACTAATTTCAGTATGCTATGAAGTCGACTGCAGGTCGATTTCAAGTCGTTTTGCAACCTCCAGCGACCTTTTGGAGATTACTGGAGCCTCCAGTAGATTTGAAACTTAAAATTCTGACAAAATTTCATCAAAATGGAGTTAAAAAGCCGAATTTACTCTGCCAACTAATTTTAATACGCTATGAAGTCGAATGCAGGCAGTTTCAATGCATTTTGGAGCCTCCAGCGGTTTTTTAGAAACTTATGTTTTTCAAAAAATGCCTCAAAATGTGTTCGAATCAACTTCAGAACGTTTTTCCAACGTCATTTGATGAAAATTTCAGGGTAAAAATTTACTGGAGGCTCCAGTAATTTTCAAAAAGTCGCTGGAGGCTCCAAAATCACATAAACTCGCCAGCAGTCACATTACTAGCGTATTTAAGTTGGAGTGAAGCAGGGAATTTCGGGTTTCCAAAACCATTTGATAACATTTTGTGGAAGTTTCAAGTTTCAAGAATCTGCTGGAGCCTCCAGCGACTTTTTGAAAATTCTTGAAGCCTCTAGTAGATTTTCGAACGAGAATTTCGTCAAATGCAGTTGGAAAGCCGAAATTCATTCTGTAAACTAATTCGACTGCAGGTTGATTTCAAGTCGTTTTGCAACCTCCAGCAACTTTTTGGAAATTAATGTAGCCTCCAGCAGATTTTTGAAACTTGTAATTTTGACAAAATTTCATCAAAATAGAGTTAGAAAGCCAAATTTACCCTGCCAACTAATTAATACGCTATAAAGTCGAATGCGCAGGCAGTGTCAATGCATTTTGGAGCCTCCAGCGGGTTTTTTAGAATTTCTGTTTTTCAAAAAATGCCTCAAAATGTGTCCAAATCAACTTCAGAACGTCTTTCCAACGCCATTTGATGAAAATATCAAATTTCAAAAATTTACTGGAGGCTCCAGTAATTTTCAAAAAGTCGCTGGGGGCTCCAAAATGACTTAAACTCACCAGCAGTCAAATTACTAATGTTTTTAAGTTAGACTGCCGCATGAATTTCGGATTTCCAAAACCATTTGATAAAATTTTGTGAAAGTTTCAAGTTTCAAAAATCTGCTGGAGCCTCCAGCGACTTTTTGAAAATTCTTGAAGCCTCTGGTAGATTTTCGAAACAGAATTTCGTCAAATGCAGTTGGAAAGCTGAAATTCATTCTGTAAACTAATTTCGTCGACTGCAGGTAGGTTTCAAGTCGTTTTGCAACCTCCAGCAACTTTTTGGAATTACTGGAGCCTCCAGCAGATTTTTAAAGTTGTAATTTTGACAAAATTTTCATCAAATGGAGTTGAAAAGCGGAAATTTACTCTGCACTCCAATTTTAGCACTCTTTGAAGAAGGCACAAGGTGGGTTCAAGTCATTTTGGAGCCTCCAGCTACTTTTTGAAAATTCCTGGAGTCTCCAGAGCAGATTTTTAAAACTTGAAATTTCAACAAAATTTCATCAAAATGGAGTTGGAAAGCTTATTTGTAGAATTTTGTCCAAAAGAGGAAGTGGAATTTTGACGAGAAATTTGTTTAAAATTTGAAGAGGTAACAATTTTTGTTTTTAAAGGTGGGATTTTACAATAGTGTTGTCTTCTTCAAATTTTTCTAGAAGTAAATGATTCAAGGTCATGTTACAATGAATTTATCTAGTTCATCCAATAAAATCAGTAAATTTTTGCGAACGTCTTCATTCGTGGTTAGAGTATCGTTTCGAGTTCAAAAACTTTCCGTAAAATTGTCATGAATCAGAGTATTATCTCGTGAAAAAGTCACATCATTGTCAGAACTTCGTCTCATCTCATCTCAATTAGTACCTATCTATGGTTTTGTCATCTAAAGCACGATCTTGACCATTTCCATGATTTCCCAGTTCATCACCGGATGCTGCTCGACTGTCCTCATAATACGTGTAAATTTCATTTAACCACAAAATGCATCATTATACTCGTAAGTACGATATGGATGCTGTAACGAAAAAAATCAACAACAAACGAACCAGACTTCGCGTACAGTATTACAGGGGGATTTACGCGTACCTACACCTTAGACTAGGTCAAGGAATAAAATCCACGAATATATCGCATCTGCGAGCCCGAAGACGAGGCGAAATATTACATACGTCGCCGTCGTCGACATAACTAACATAGTACGCCTCGTATGTGCATAAAAACCGGAAGAGTTTAGGCACATCTACGCTTCAATGTTGCGAAAAAATTATATTAAAAATATATTACGCCTGAAAGAAACTTCCGTTATCGGGTTTTTTCGTGGCTCTCGATGACGAGCAATAAATATTCGCATTTGGGAGCCGCCGAAGCCTTGATGAAAAAATAAAAAGTCATTTTAGTCTCTGCGTGTTTTATTTTCGGCAGACTCGAGCCTCTGGTTTATTAAAAAAAAAAAAAAAAACAGAGGTCAATTACTCTTAACTTGTACGACGATCGCCCGCAACTTGGTTGGTTATCGTTTCTATGAATCGGTTCGAATTTGTTTAAATCATCCGAACCTTAAGATTTCCTGATTGTTATTGCCCTTGCGAAGAGATTTCATCAACGATGGCAAAAGTTTCTCTGAGTGTTAAACCTTCGTCGACGCGGTTTCGGACTTGGCGTTTTATGGAGATGGAGATTCTTCGGGCAGATGGAGCTCTCTGTGTGTGAGTAATGTAGATGATTATTTCGAGTGACCTTTTCGTTTCTTTTTTTTTCGACATTGCTCGAAAAAATCGTAAAATTTGAAAAAAAAACTCGTTAAAGTGGTGAATAGGTATTGGAAATTTTTTAGTTTATTGCATCTTTAAAATTATGTACCTACCTACCTATTGGGTAATTTGGTAGTTTTCCACCGAACCAATGTGTTCGGCTAACCTGCGTCAGCTTCATTATTGTTCTCTGATGCTGCAAAATTTGTTGCATGCGTCGAGTGTCGTGATTTAAGTTTTTTCTAGAATGCCTGAAAAAAGGGCCTAAAAACTTACTTGTTAAATCGTAAAAGTTATAATAAAACATAAGTCTAAAAAAAATAAAACCTTGTAAATTTTCAAAAAACCGTGAAAATTGTAAACTTTATGAAAATCGTATAAATTGTGGAAAATCGTGACCATCAATCTGATAAGAATTAGATTTTATGATACAGAGGTAAAAAAAATTCACGAATGGTATAGCATATTGTTATGCCCATCTCGTCATTTAGGAAATAATGCATAGCGTGGTTTACCTGAAAATTTAGGTAGGTATTGAAAGAAGAAGACAGAGGCAGGTATGATAAAATTACTCATATGTAATTGGACATTTTTAGAGGGCATTGAAAAGTCAGTGCTTCGCGTTGATACTTTTATTGCCTTGAGATTAGGTATACGAGTAATTATTGTAGTTGAGATTGGTGGTACAGGAATGTCTATTGTCTACCCTTGCTAGATCCGGCTTTGACGGTAAAAAATAAAGAATCGAGTGGAAAAATTCAACGTGGGTAATTTTTTGGCCAATCTCGTGGAAAAATTTATTGAAAAAATACTTATTCCAACAGCAATCAGGTTTCGATCAGTGGACATTTCATTTTGAGTTTTAAATCACTCAGAAAAAATTTCAGCTTCGCAAGTGTCCCTAAAGAGGAGGTATGTACTTTCGAAAAAATCGTTGCTTTTTCGCTCCAACTTCTACCCAACCTGCTTTGAGAAGTTCCTAAAGATGTATTTGAGATTCTGCGTCAACTTAGGTCATTATCAACAAGATTCAAGACCACTTTGAGAGTTTTAGGTACTGAGTGGTTGAAAAACATGGAAAAATATAATCTCTGAAACTGGGGAAATATTTTGGAACACAGTTCAGGTGCCAATTTTTGGGTCATTCTTGTCAATTTCAGACAAAAAACTGAAAAAAATATAGCCAAAAAACGTATCAAATTTTTGTGTTTTTTTTTTTGAAATTGGCAATATAAGTAACTTGAAAAAATGGCATTATTGCATTCCATTTTCTTTTCACGTGTTTGCTTCATGCAATTTTTGCCAAGTTCGCCTCCATTTTTCTAAAATGTCACCAATTTTATGCATTATTCTTTATTTATATACCCATTTTACTGCAGTTTTCATGATACTTCATGTGATTTTTTTGCAATTTTAATCCACTTTGAGAAATGAAGATATTTGATTAATTTTATTGGTAATGTTTTTCAAGATGTTTTATCAATAATTGGTAGTTTTTAATCTTTTTCAAGTTATTTTAAGAAGATGATTTTTTTTGCAATTTTGTATGTACTAAATTTCCCATAATTTTGTCCATTTTTTTTGTTGACAATTTTCAGCAATTTTTATGCTCAATTTTACAGTTTTTGTGAAATACTCGAGATACCTTTGAATCAATTTTATGTAATTTTTTGCAATTTGTTCAATATTTGGGCATTTTTGCGATATTTTACTCAAATTTTGAAGTGTTTCATTTCAAACCATTTTTGTGCCAGTTTGAGAAATTTTAAAATGATTTTTGCAAAGTTTCCTGTTGGTTTGGTAAATTTCATTTTATCTTCTACAAGGCTAGAGGCACGGGTCATTTTATGCTGTTACATTAATGGAATGAGGTTGGATTTTTGGAGAATGGAGAGTAAGACTGAAGGGTTATGAGCTATTTCAGGTAGTTTTAGTGAGGTTGAGTGAGTTTCTTAAATTGGTATGATCTTTACAGGTGAGTAAGATGTGGGAGATAGTGAGTTGGACTTATCATGTAGAGCATATTGGAGAGGGTTCTTTTTTGAACAGATGAGAGTGGGTGAGGATAAGGCAACGGCCTGCTTCCTGGATAAATCTTGAATGTTGGTAGTGTGGCGTTGACTGGGAATTAACCGTGAACATATGGCTTCCATCACATCAGACACTAGAACAGGTATTTCTAGTACAGGTGAAATACTTAGTGACTGCTTTGCTGCTAAATCTGCTGTGTCATTTCCCAAAATTCCTGAGTGGGCTGAAATCCAGGATATGGTAACATCCATGTTACATTGGAGAGATGAGATTTCTGAGGCAATTGGATGTTGCTTAGATTTAGATCTTAGTTGTAAGATGGAATTCAGTGAATCAGTGAAGATCACAACTTTGTTGAGTCTGCTCTCAATTGCCATGTTTAAAGATGTAAGGATAGCATATGTGACCATCTGCAATAAAACCGACCATCCGTCGCAAAAACTCTAAAAAAAAATTTTCGCGAATTTTTGTTCCCTAAACCATTTAAGGCCTAAAAATTCGCGAAAAAAAATTTCCGATTTTTTGCGACGGATGGTCGGTTTTATCGCGGACGGTCACATATGTAGTTCACATGAAAGAATACTGAACAAGCACAGAAGTGGAAATCGCGAAACCTCACAATCACAAATGACCGAACAACCACAGCAATCCACAGATTTTGACCCATCGGTGTAAAACGAAATGAAATCATTATATTTACTGAGCAATAAAGTTATTGATGATTTGAGTATTTAGTTGAGTGTGTTCGAGCAATGATGTATTAAATGAGAGAATATTATTCTAAGTTTTTATACCATAGGATTTTCTGGATAGAATGGTGGGAGAGGATATATGTGAATGGAGTTTAGAATGGAACAGGCTTTATGGAGATAT
This sequence comes from Planococcus citri, assembly GCF_950023065.1. Taxonomy (NCBI): domain Eukaryota; kingdom Metazoa; phylum Arthropoda; class Insecta; order Hemiptera; family Pseudococcidae; genus Planococcus; species Planococcus citri. The sequence continues at coordinate 80,679,112 of NC_088677.1, forward strand.
GAGTCATAAACATATGGAAGATTGGGATCAATTTTTGAGTCTATATGGTGAGAGGGAGACTGTCAACAGTTTTAAGGTGAATGAAAAATTTTGAAAGGATGAGTTTTGATTGTATAGAAGGGAGGATTTCAGATGCTTCCTGATATAATAATGTGTATAGGAGTAGTTCTGAGGGCTCCAGTTGCCAGCCAAAGAGCTGTGTTGTGAATAGTGTTTAGTGATTTGAGTGTTGACTGTTTAGCTGATGAGTAAGTTGGCAACCCGTAATGACATTTTGAGCGAATAAGAGCTCTATAAATTCTGAGAAGAGATTGAGTGTCTGCTCCATATGTTGTACTAGATATAGTTTTCTCAATAGGTTTATTCTATTGTAACATGCTTGTTTTAGATAGTTGATGTGGTTTTTCCGGTTTAGTTTGTTGTCAAAGCATAGACCAAGATATGTGATTTGGCTTTTGCAAGGTAGTGGAGTATCCTTTAATTTAATTATGCTTTGGTGATTGCACCCTCTAACACGGCAAAAGTGAACTACTGTAGATTTGCTCTCAGACAGCTGAAGCCCTTTGTCTTTTGACCAAGTAACTATTTTATTTGTTGATTGTTGAAGAGTAGCTTTAGCCAGTGTTGGATTTTTTGAGGATGCAAATATTGTAAAATCATCAGCAAATATCGAGAATTCAGTTGGGAAGTTGATTTCATCTACTACAGAGTGTATGCCAACCCATTTTCAATTTCAACAATTTGTGAAACTATGTTTCCTAAATGGATATATGCAAGTTGGTGTATGAGGAAATTCTGGATGAAAGTTGTCATTTTCCCTTTTGTATTCCATAAGAGGAGTTTATCAATAATATCGCACCTCTGGAGTAATAAGGTCACATCTCAAAAAAGTGAAATTTTACAGGAGAGTGATTTTCTTTTTTTTAAAAACTTGATTCATTATTTTTATCAACTTATAATTAATTGTGAGGAATGAATAGCACCTCATTTTAAAGATCTGGTATCCTACCTTCATTTAGCATAAGAACACTTTGAAAAATAAAATCTTAAAGAGGAAATATTTCAATGTTTGGAAAACATTTTGAGTTAGAACCTTTCATTAAAGTTGATGTGGAGGCGAAAGGAAGCGTCCAAAAAAAATTTCATGTGAACAAAGTTGTAGAGAATTAAATTTCCAATCGACATAATGTCGTTAGTTTTTTTCTAGAGTGCTTAGTTTTTGAGTTTTTCTCAAAAAACTAAAATTTCATTATATGTGCAAATTCATTTTTCTGAAAAGTGATCGATTTAAAATTTTTTTCCATTTGGTACAAACCAATAAAAAATGCACTCCTTGTGACTATTTCTAACTGACAAACATTCAAAACAATCAAAACTGTTTGTTAACACTTTGTATGTACGAAATTTACTCAAAAAAGGTGGAGTTTTTGAGATGTCACCTTATAACTCCAAACAACTTGCAATGTTGTTGGGATTTTGAGTTAGACCATTTGGGTTTTTTACATGATCTAGATAATGTACCCCACTCAAAGTGTTATTTTTGGTTGAGGGGGGTCATACAAGCCCCAAAAATGCAAAAACATCAAAATCAATTTTTTTTAAGATGTTACCTTATTACTCCCGAGGTGCGATATGCTGTCTTTTAATGGTGTCAAATGCCTTGGAAAAATCATAAAACACTGCTATTAGGTGTTCTTTTTTTGAAAATGCTTGAAAAATTGAGTTTTGTAAGTGAATGAGGTTATCATTAGTTGATCTTGATGGACAAAAACCACACTGTTGTGATGTGAGTAGATTTTTATCTTGCAACAATTTCAAAAGTCTTACGTTGATGACTTTTTGAAAGACTTTGCATAATACTGAGGTCAAGGAGATTGGTCTGTAACTATTGATGTCTTGAGGATTTCTCTGAGGTTTTAATAGAGGTATGATTTCTTTAAAAATCCCATAAAATGAAAAAATAAAAAATAAATAAAAAATTTGTTTAAAAAATACGAAAAATTAAAAAACTGAAATGGGTATCTACTTATCTGCAAATTATTTTTAAAAAATCTCGCAGTTTCGAGCTGATTTTTCTTTGGGGGTGGGGGGTATTTTTATGCGGTAAAAATGTGAAAAATGGGTCATGAAAAAGTCATGATTTTCTTTCAAAGAGTTTTGTTATAGACACCCTGTTTGACAATTTCAGCGAAAAGAAGGATTTTTTGGGAATTATTGGCAAAAACAGTGATACTTTTTGGCAATTTCTGGAAGAAAAGTCCGACTTATTTTGGATAATTTTTATAGGAAAAACAACGAAAATCTTCAGTAATAATTTTGCAGGAAAATACACATTTTTGTCAAAAAGCAAAATTTAACAATTTATTTCAGCAAAAAATACCTGCATATTTTTTTGGATTTTTTTTTCAAAAAACGAGACCGTTGGATTTTTGCGGAAGCATTTTACAAACCAAAAACAACAAAAAAAGGACGAATACAAGCGCAAGCACTATTCACGTATTCAGATATGTAATAGGTAATTCTACGCATGGGTAATTTATAAAAATACACACGTTTGAAAAATACATACTCAAAAACACAAACTCCTATAATAATTAAAATTTACCAAAAATATGATAGAAAGATAACGATGAAGCTTGTTTGGAGAAGTTCTATTGCAAGCTTCGTTACATTTTAATGGTATCTATATATTAAAATTATGACCGGATTCTTGTGACAGCGAGATCTCAGGAACGGCTGAACCGATTTTGATCGACGAAGTCTCAAAAAAAAGCTTTTGACCCGTAGATGTGCAGGTTTTAATCAAAAGTTCAAAAAGTTGCGCCGTGAAGCTCAAAAAAGCTCAATAATTGATTTTTGTCCATACGTAGCGCATTCGACGTATACACAGTAGTACGTATATTATACCTTGAAAGAGCATCTAAAAAAGTCAAATGTTGAAGAAAAAAGTTCACAAAAAAGTTGTGCCTTAAAGCTCAAAAAAGCTCAATAATTGATTTTTGTCTATACGTAGCCAACTTGAGGTATACAGAGAAGTACATATATTATACCTTGAAAGAGCATCAAAAGAAGTCAAATGTCGAAGAAAAAAGTTCACAAAAAAGTTGCGCCATAAAACTCAAAAAAGCTCAATAATTGATTTTAGCCTATACGTAGTGCATTCGACATATATAGAGAAATATGTATATTATATTTTGATCGACGAAGTCTCAAAAAAAAGCTTTTAACCCGTAGATGTGCAGGTTTTAATCAAAAGTTCAAAAAGTTGCGCCGTAATGCTCAAAAAAGCTCAATAATTGATTTTTGTCCATACGTAGCGCATTCGACGTATACACAGTAGTACGTATATTATACCTTGAAAGAGCATCTAAAAAAGTCAAATGTTGAAGAAAAAAGTTCACAAAAAAGTTGTGCCTTAAAGCTCAAAAAAGCTCAATAATTGATTTTAGCCTATACGTAGTACATACATTCGACATATAGAGAAATATGTATATTACACCTTGAAAGAGCATCGAAAGAAGTCCAATGTCAAAAAAAAAGTTTACAAAAAAGTTGTGCCATAAAGCTCAAAAAAGCTCAATAATTGATTTTAGCCTATATGTAGCATATGTCACGTATTCACAGTAGTACGTATATTATACCTTGAAAGAGCATCTAAAAAAGTCAAATGTTGAAGAAAAAAGTTCACAAAAAGTGTGTGCTTTAAAACTCAAAAAAAGCTCAATCTATATATTAATAGCAAGGTGTTTTTTTTTGTGATCGTTCGTTTGAAAGAACTGCCGAACCGATTTTGTTCAACGATGTCTCAAAAAAAAGCTTTTGACCCGTAGATGTGCAGGTTTTGGTCAAAAGTTCAAAAAGTTTTGAAAAAAGCTTTCAAAAGATTCAAAAAGCTCAAAAATTGATACAGTATAAACAAGCGTGACGATGTATACGCGAAAGTACGTATGGTCCACCTAGAAAGAGCTTGCCAAAAAATACTTTTTGACCATATTTGTTAAGTTTTATAAAAAGCTTAAAGCTCGAAAAAGTTGAAAAAGCTTTGTACATGACGTAAACAATTAGAATTCTTCAATACCCCATAAACATTTTAAATTACGTAAGAGGTCCACCCAGAAAGTGCTTGCCAAAAACTACTTTTTGGCCATATTCGTAAAGTTTTGAAAAAAGCTTAAAGCTCAAAAAAGCTCAAATGTCAAATTTTCCTTATATTATAATGTGTAATATGTCAATTGATATGTTTTCGAGGTCGTAGAGTTCGAATCTGGAGTCAGTTTTTTGGTGGGGTTGTGGTATCAAAACTTTGGAATGTTCTGATTAAAGCTTTGAAAAGCTTCAAAAAGCTCAAAAAGTTCAAGGCAGTATAAATGACTGTGTCGATGTATACGCGCAAGTACGTATAGTGTACCTAGAAAGAGCTTGCCAAAAAATGTTTTTTGACCATATTTGTAGAATTTTGGAAAAAATTCAAAGCTTGAAAAAGTTCAAAAAACGTTATACATGACATAAACAATTAGAATTTTTCAGTACCCAATAACTATTTTAATGTATGTATGTATGGCCTACCTAGAATGTGCTTGCCAAAAATACTTTTTGACCATATTCGTAAAGTTTTGAAAAAAGCTTAAAGTTCAAAAAAGCTCAAATGTCAAATGTTTCTTATATTATTGTGTGATATGTCGATTGATATGTTTTCGAGGTCGTAGTCTGGAGTTATTTTTTTGGTGAGGTTGTGGGGTAAGTCATGGAGGAGCTTAAAGCTTTAAAAAGTTCAAAAAGCGTCATACTTCATAAGGAACAATTAAAATTCTCCAGTGTCCAATGAATATTTTAAGTATGTATAGTCTCCCTAAAAAGAGCTCCCCAAAAAATACTTTTTGACCATATTCGCAAAATTCTGAAGAAGCTTAAAGCTGAAAAAAGTTCAAAAAACTTCAGATATGATGTAAAAATTAGAATACTCCAGTGCCCAATGAATATTTTAAAGTATGTATAGTCTACCTATATCGAGCTTGCCAAAAAATACTTTTTGACCATATTCGTGAAATTTTGAAGAAAGCTTAAAGCTGAAAATTTTTTAGAAAGCTTCAGATATGACATAAAAAATTAGTATTCTCCAGTACCGAACCAATTTAGAGTACTCATAGTCTACTTAGAAAAAGCTTGCCATAAAATACATTTTGACACATTCGCAGTTTTGAAGAAAACTTAAATGAAATCCTAAAGCTTAAAAAACATGAAAAAGCTTCATACAATCAGTATTCTCTACTACTCAATAATATTTTAATTTGAAAATAGCTTTTAAACTTTAGTGGTGATGGTTTTTATCAAAAATTGAAAAGTTTCTGAAGGGAGCTTTAAAAAGTTTTTAAATAGCTCAAAACAGAAAAACAACGGTGTTGATGTACACATGAAAAAGTGCTATTTTTAGCACATTGGGTATCAAAATTAATCCTGGAACCATGGTTTCATTTTTTTGAGTTCTGGAGTGGTTATATCTATGTAGCATCTCACTTTTTCATCAACTTATGCAAGTTTTGGACTATTTGGGAAAATCTCTACTGTTATATGTAGGAGTTTAGATTTTTCAACTGAGGGGTTGAATTTTTTTTGTGAGTCCTTGACAAAATTAGAATCACGTTTTAAGGAAATTCCTAATTGCATTTTTGACTCGGAAATCTTGGAATATTTCTAAAATTGTGTTAAGTAAGTATTTTATTGAAGTATTCTCCAGTACCGAACCAATATTTAGAGTACTCATAGTCTGCTTAGAAAAAGCTTGCCATAAAATACATTTTGACACATTCGCAGTTTTGAAGAAAGCTTAAAAAAGTTCCAGGTCAAAGTTAAGTGAAACTTTGAAATTTTCAGTTATGTGGTATTAGATCCAATCCAATGTGTTAGTTTCATTTCAACTGTAGAAAAAAAACAAGTATTTTTGGAATTTTTCAGCAAATTCTGCTAAAAAAGTGATAAGTAGGTAGCCTAATTCGCAATTTTGCCTAAAACTTGAAATTTTTGCCAACTTTAAATGAAACCATGACTTTTCAGGCAATTGTTATAAGAAAGCTGATACTTTTTTTCAATTTTTGTAGAAAAGTAGGACATTATTTTAATGAATGATAAAGCGATGACAGAGTGATGCTTTTCAGGATATTTTAGAGAACAATTTACGCTTTGGGTTATTTTTGATGAAAAAGTAAGAATTATTGGAATTTTTGCTTTGAAACAATTTTTTTTCTGTCAATTATTAAAACAGCCATAAACTTTCACAATTTCCGGCAAAAAGCAACAATAACAATGTTAGCAAAAAGCAAGACTTTTTGGGAATTATAGGCGAAAAAAGATACTTTCAAAATTTTCAAAATGAACAATTCACGTCTAGAAGAGGAGCGCAGTATGCGCGAAAAACGGGTTATCTAGTAAATATTGAAATTGATCGCTTAACGAATGCTATTTATTAACGTCATTTCCGCCGTTCCGCCTTGTAAAACCTTGATTTGGACTCTTTTTTTTAGCCACCATAGCCCACGAAATAACTCGTAATATGTATTTCCTCAAATTAGCATGCTGATCGGCGATCAACCCTATAGTTGAAATTTTTATCAAATTGGTTCGCTTTATTTCTTCATAATACGAAATACCTAATATTATATCCAATTTGGGTGAACAATTCAACATCTACGGCGCAATTGTAGATACAAAAGGTCACTCACGTGTTTGTCCAAAAATGCAACGAACAACGAACCTGAAACTATGCATGGCTAATGCATTTTACAAGAGTTCAAACTTATCCCACAACAATCTAAATAGGTATACGAATGACAAGTTCTAGGTTATACGAAAGTTTCCCAATTAAAAAAATTAACGGATGACACTTCCGCGAGATTAATTTGCCAATCAACACGTATCGCTAATCTTATTAATATAGGCCTAAGAAAAATACGCCGACCAAACATTATATTTACCAATACTTCCTCGTTTACCAGTCACGACGTAATTAAGCATCAAAAACGATAATATCCGATTAAATACTTTTGAATCGTATTTTTCAAAATGATGATTCGTACCTCAGCACGAATTCGATCCTTATTACACCTGGTCGTTTTGTTCTCGCTTTTCTTGTTTTTTTTTCTCCCTTTATTATTTTAATTTCTCTGCGCGAAGAAACCGCAACTTGTTGAAAAAAACAATAATTGCTTTCGCTTACGTCAAAGCTTCCAACTATTTACGTTTGGGTATTCGCGAACTAGCCTATTAAGTATTAACTCGCCATACCTACTTACTGCTGGCGAACATACGAGTACCTATATGCATAGAATTGGCGACTTGACTCGCTGGATCTACGTAAGCACCCTGGGCAGCAATAACACCCAAACCAGCCAGCCAGCGAGCAACCTATCAGATCGCGAATATTCGGCAAATACCGTATGTGCTGAATTTACGTATCATCCATCACATGCTGGCAGAACGCGTATTAGTGTATTATAATTACAGGTAGACATTGCGGCCAAACTATCCATATGTACAAGTTGTAATAATTAAGCTTAATTTCCGACTTGGTGTTGCTCGCCGCCGCTGCTACCGCATTAAAACCAAATTACCTATCTGCTTAGAGTTGCTGACGCAAGCCAAACGCCAATATTCGCGTAGGTACCTATATTAATGTCTACGTACGGGTAATTGCTTCTCTTTTTTTTTAAATATACCTACGAATCGAAAAACACGACCACGACCACATGTAATAAGTACTATGCAGTTATAGAAGTACGTTTCCTAAGCCGTTAGCCAGCGAGAGTGCACTTTACAGGTACTCGTAGGTATCCTGATGTAGTTAGCAGAAATAGGTGTGCTGAATTTTCAGCATTTTTCTTTGTGCTTCGGCGTCTGTAAGCACCAATTAACTTATATCGATCTTCGCAATCTCCGAAGAGATCCTGGTAAAAAAAAAAAATTGAGACGAGTTCAAAATGAGGTTGATGTATCAGACAGGTGAAAAAAATTTCACCAGACAGTCCAAAAAACGTGCCAATGATAATGAACTCGTAACAAAAGGAAACGTGAAATTAAAGCGAATGAATTTGGCGAAATTTGCTGCGGCGAGGAGGAAAAGGGCAGTTGAGTCTGGATGATTGAACTTGAACGAAATCATTTCACTAATGGGTCATATTTTTCACTCATAAAATTATAGCACGAAAAATAGCATTTTTCGTCATTTCGTTGACAAATTCGGGGGGGGGGGAGAGGAGGATTTTTTCACAGGTTCGTCTACACATTAGTAAAATATCTCAAAAATGCGAAAATTTTCATTTTTTAGGTTTCTGATGGTAATTTTTCAATAAGTGCCAAACTTGTAATTTTTTTTTCTCGAAAATGAAAAGAAATGCCAGTCCAATTTTTTGATATGTTATTCTACATAAAAAAGACTAAAACTGAGAATTTTTTCAAAATTTTTACTCGCGGACATGGTGGTTATATTTAAATTATAAGTTTTTAAATCGATTTTTTTAGGTTTTTGAAAGTGGCAACACTGATTTTGACATCACTCGTCGATTACCCTCTCAAAGTACTACAATTTGAAAAAGAGTTCAAAATTCTGTACCGTGTACAACCGGAGATATTCGCTACTGAAGTTTTCCATTTTCGACCATTTTGGAGAATTTTGAAACCCCATAGCTCCGGCAAAAAAAAATCGAAAAATGTCCAGTCTGCGTCATTCGTCATCGTTTGATGACCTCTACATAATGATCTGATTTTTTAAAAAAGTTGAACACCCATCGTGCAAAAATCTGTCTACTTGGCATGGAATGACCCTAATGTAAGAGTTACTTTACCTACTTACTCAACAAAGCAGCTAAGTATTCCGGCATGTGACAATAGGAATACTTGCATCTCTTCCGCCGACCCTCTGGGACAGCTGTTTTCTCAAAAGGGACATCCTAAGGAACATTTTAAAGCATATACTTTCCAGAAAAAGTTGGATTTACTTACAAAATGGCGGCCATTTTGATTAACAGGTCTGTGAAATCGCAGATTTTGCTTTTTTCGCATCAACATTGACTCAAACGAAATTTTTTGAACCGCACAAAGCTGAATCTAAAGAGTGTACAAAAATTCATCACCAGCCGAAATTTCAAGTGCTAAAATGCATTTTTCGATTTTTGGTGAATTTTTAAAAATCAAATTTTGGCCAAAAATGAGGGAAAAAATCAAAATTTTACCAAATTGTCCTAGAAAGCTGAAATTTGGGATATACCCTATTTTCGACATGCCAAATCGATTGGACACGGTTTCAAACCGATTTGAGCAGTTCTGGAGCCTCCAGCGGATTTTTGAAACTTGAAACTTCCACAAAATTCTATCAAATTTTTTTGGAAATCCAAAATTCATGCTGCACTCCAACTTAAACACGCTAGTAAATTGACTGTTGGCGAGTTTAAGCCACTTTGGAGCCTCCAGTGACTTTTTGAAAATTACTGGAGCCTTCAGTAAATTTATGAAACCTGAAATTTTTATCAAATGGCGTTAGAAAGACGTTCTGAAATTAATTCGGACACATTTTGATGCATTTTTTGAAAAACAGAAGTTTCTAAAAAACCGCTGGAGGCTCCAAAACGGAGTAAAACTGTCTGCATTCGACTTCATACCGTGTTGAAATTATTTGGCAGAGTAATTTCGGCTTTCTGACTCCATTTTGATGAAATTTTGTCAAAATTACAAGTTTGAAAAATTGCTGGAGGCTCCAGTAATTTCCAAAAAGTCGCTGGAGGTAGCAAAACGACAGTCGACTTCATACCGTATTGAAATTACGAGTAGTTTACAAATGAATGAATTTCAGCTTTCAAACTATTTGTACGTATTTATGATGAATCTGCTGGAGGCTCCAAGAATTTTCAAAAAGTCACTGGAGTCTCCAAAACGACTAAAACCCACCGGCAATCGACTTGATACAGTACAGCGTTCTTGGTGTCATCGGTGAATTTGGTTTCCTGATAAAAGTAGTGCACCTTTAGTGTGGGGAGGGGGGGGGTCAACACAAACTCTTTTCTGTACTCCTCTGCCAACATCTCTGATGCTTTTTGCTGATCTTCTCTCCACTATTTTGAAACGAACGACAAACATTTTCACCAATTGAGAGTTGGGCTCTGAAAAAAAAAATTCCAAAAAATTGTAGATTAATTAAACGTTAAACGGAGCAGAATTTCGAAAAATCTCTCCAGTGCGAGGAGTTCCCTCGCCCTTTCTCCCCCTCCCCAAAAAATCATGCATAAAAAGAATTAAAATTATTATTAGAAATTTCAAACCGAAAGTTGAACTATGTACAAATGAAACTCAATAATGGCAATAACTCGTTCAAAAACAGGAAAAAGTACTGAAGAGGTGAGATGGGGGAGGGGGGGGGGGGGGTCAAAAATTTACAATCTTGGAAAATTTATCTACACCATAAAAATGAAAAAAGATTGAAAATCGTTCAAATGTAGGCAGAAGTCGACTTTTTTAAATCAAAGAGTGGGTGGGAGGGACTATAGGGAGATCAAAGCATAAAAATTTCTCTACACCAAAAAATTTGAAAAAGATGAAAATCGTTCAAGTATAGGCAAAATTCAACTTTCTTAACTGATGAGGGGAGAAGAGGAGGGGGGGGGTCAAAACATGAAAATTTACAATTTTGGAATATTTCTCTGCACCATAAAAATTAAAAAAGATGAAAATCGTTCAAAAATAGGTAAACTCTACCTTTTTTTAATCAAACAGGAGGCGGGGAGGGGGGTCAAAACATGAAAAATTTACAATTTTGGAATATTTCTCTGCACCATAAAAATTGAAAAAGATGATAATCGTTCAAAAATAGGTAAAACTCCATCTTTTTTAACCAAACAGTGGGTGGGAGGGGGGGTCAAAACATAAAAATTTACAATTTTGGAAAATTTATCGACAGCATAAAAATTTAAAAAAATAAAAATCGTTCAAAAATTGGTAAACACCACCTTTCCTAATCAAACAGGTAGGAGGAGGGGGGTCAAAACATAAAAATTTACAATTTTGGAAAATTTATCTATGTACAGCATTAAAATTTAAAAAGGTAAAAATCGTTCAAAAATAGGTAAACACCACCTTTCTTAATCAAACAGGAAGGGGGAGGGGGTCAAAACATGAAAATTAACAGTTTTGTTGGATTTTTCAATTTTATAAAATTTCTCTACCTACGCCATAAAAAATTGAAAAAGATGAAAATCGTTCAAAAATGAACAAAACTCCACCTTTTTTATAGAAAAGGGGGTGGGGGGGGGGTCAAAACGTAAAAATTTACAGTTTTGTTGAAAATTCCAATTTTTGAAAATTTCTCTACAGCATAAAAATTGAAAAATATGAAAATCGTTCAAAAACAGGCAAAACTACACCTTTTTTTTGATATGGTTGGGGGGGGGGGTTCAAAACATGAAAATTAACAGTTTTGTTGGATTTTTCAATTTTATAAAAATTTTTTACCTACGCCATAAAAATTGAATTAGATGAAAATCGTTCAAAGATGAGCAAAACTCCACCTTTTTTTATAGAAGAGGGGGAGGGGGGTCAAAACGTAAAAATTTACAGTTTCGTTGGAAATTCCAATTTTCTAAAATTTCTCTACACAGCATAAAAATTAAAAAATATGAAAATCGTTCAAAAACAGGCAAAACTGCACCTTTTTTTTATGGTGGTGGGGTGGGGGGGGGGTCAAAACATGAAAATTTACAGTTTTGTTGAAAATTTCAATTTTGAAAATTTTCTCTACAGCATAAAAATTGATTAGGTAGTCATTTTATGTATAGTGGTTGGATGATTTGTTGATAATCAATTAATCAGCTGCTATAAGTATACCGTTGGTCTTTTGTAAAATCTTACGGCTGTTGTCTCGGACCAATGATAGAAGTTGTACTATCAACTCCATCATTTTGTTCTCAAATGTTGATTTCAGATTTCCTACGTCATTCGATGAAAATCGCTAGAGGCTCCATTAATGCCCTGAAATTATTAGTTGCTGATTTGTAGAAGTTGAACTGACAGAAATTATTCACATTCGTTCATTTTTCTCAAAAAAAAAATCATATTTCATGAAAAAGTTTAAAAATTGTGCTTGAAACATAATATAGGATACCTACCTGGGTGTATATTTTTTTTGAAGTTTTCAAAATTTCAATTCGCCAAAAATTCAAAAATGAACTTTCATCCTCTGAAATTTCGGTTACGATGGTTTTAAGACATTGGGTTTCACTCAAACCGGAGTCCGAAGAGTGCCACTTCAGGAGGTTCTTTTTCAGATTTTGAACATTGTTCCCCAGCCCATCCAGTCTTTGGATTTTTAATCCTTCTTACATTGACCCATACTTCACATACGAAGTTGGTCGAGCCTCTTCCTCATCAGCATTAGCCTAATTGTAATTACTGCTTCGATCACGCATTATTCATATCTCGTTCAACATGATCTAGATTTTTGATTCGCCTTTGGCGTACCTTATACATATACCTACCTACCTACCTAATGCTTGCATTCGGTAACACATGTTTTTTCTCCACTAATCGCACTTTGATTTATTTACCGGTTACACGGTCACGAAAATCGAGTACCGTGTACATATGTATGTAGAAAACAGTTATAACATACTAATTTATACGTTTACGCGACCATGCTGACGTATTTTTTCGTATAATACCTACGACTATTTTGCAAACATCGCTTTACCGCAGTGTTGTTCCTCAAAACGATAAACAATTTAGCGATGATTACAGCAAAATTAACCATCCATGTTTTGGCGAAACGCGAATTTGCGCGATAAGTAAATTACTTTGTTCGCATTTCTACGAATGTCGACTCGAAGTCGTCGAAAATCATCGATGATAGAAACCATTCGATTAGTAGGTATTCCCCATCCTCGTTCTCTGTATTATTGATCCATGATCCTCTCGATGAAATTACTCAATTTTGAAAATTGTATTTATTTATTTAAATCTTCTTCTATAACGTAACCAAGTTCAGTCAATGGTGGGATTATGTAGAGGATATGCGAACAAAATACATACTTACAGGAGAAAAAAAACGGACCTCGTGAGCGTATATAACCGGTTAGTTTCAAAAATACGTATAATAATTCGATCGTGGAATGTTTATTCCGAGCAAAGATTTCGTAATATTTTTTCTTCTCTGGTGTAAAATCATTCTGCCTTGTTAAACTAGGTACCTACTCTAGAGACGTGTGTACTGTGTAGTATATTTCTTTTTCCTTCTATGTTACGTATACCTACCTACGTAAATGTACGAAGATTTTTTTTTCAGACAATTTTTTTTCATATAGCTATTATCTTGATTTGTTTGCAGGTTTTATCTGCCATGAAATCTAACACCACAAAAATACGTCTTATAAGATGTACGAATGTCGAAATCTATGATTAGATGTCTAATCGGCGGGTGCTCAAAGCTCAAATCATATACGGACACTGGCAGACTGCTGAGACGTGTAAGTTGTGTACGTATTACCTACCTATAGTTATTTTGAATTAAACTCATAGGTAATGAAACAGTTTAGGTAATTACTTTCATATAGCAGCTCGAGCTCTCGGACTGCAAATTGGAGAGGAAAATTTTATCGAGGAAGGAATTGCACAAAATAAGTGCCAGATTTATACGGAATGATGATTTTCCAAAAAAAAAAAAAATGAATAAATTCTCGAAAATTGTCGAAATTATCGCGGTTAAAGTTCGCGTAAACGTGTTTAAATTACCGTGATAATCCAAAATGTTCAAACATCAGGAAAACAATTTAATGACTTTGGGAGGTTTAATGTGTGAGTTGTCGGAATACGACGAGTAGAAAGTGTAGAGGTCGTTATAAATGCGCGATAAATTGATTTAAATCGTCGAAAATGTGATTAAAGTTGATGATTTTTTGGGAAGCAGGATTGAAATGGGGTGAAAATTGAGGAAAATGTCGTTCAAATTGGTTGGAAATGTTGTCAAATGTTTTGGAGAATTGATGAGGTTCGATGAATGAGTCGAAATTTAATGAAATGTATTTTGAATTGATCTGAATAATGGCAAAAAGAGTGACAATTGGGGTATAATTTGACTCTGGAGAAATAATGTTCAAAATAGGGGACTGGGTGCCCAAAAAAGGTTCCTTTGTTGGATCAGATCTGTGTACAGAGTTCTAGGAAATTCAAAATTCATGTATCAGATAAAAGGGAATCGCAAGAGCACCTCAAAAATTACAGCTGCTAAAATTCATTTTTCGATTTTCGTCGATTTTCAAAAAATTCAAATTTGGCTCATTTTATGTGAAAAAAAATCAAAATTTAATTAAATTGACATTCGAGTAAAATGGGCTAGAATTTGGTTTTCACGCGCTATTTTCGACCTCTCGAGTCGATTGGTGATGGTTTCGAACCGTTTGGGAGCCTCGAGCGAATTTTTGGACTCTCTGGTTCTCGAAAAATGCTGCAGAGAATTTTTGAAAATTATAGGATCAGAAATGAAAAAAATCAAAATTTTACAAAATTAACTTAGGAACCTGGGCATGTTACCTATTTTCTCCTACACCTAACAATTAAAGATGGTTTCGAAACGTTTGGAACTATTCTGGAGCCTCCAGTAGATTTTAAAATTTCGACGTAATTTTACACAATGAATTCGCAAAGCTGCAATTTATTTCATACCCTAATTTTATCAACATACTGAGTAGAGTGGATATGGTTTTTAGTCATATTGGAGCATCCGTAACTTTTTGGAAATTCTATTTGTTCAAAAAAAAAATACGTTTTTACGGCGTTTTTTTGGAAAATCTTGAGTATCCGAAATGTAGCTGGAGATCTCAGAACGGTTTGAAACAATCTTCAATCGATCTAGATTGTTGAATTTGGAGTATAAAGTGAATTTCAGCTCTCCAACTTCATTTGGGTAAGATTTTGTAGAAATTTCAAATTTCAAAAATCTGCTGGAGGCTCCAGAAATGCTCAAAACACGTAGAAACCAATTCCAATCTATTTAAGAGCTTGAAAATACGACACATACCAAGTTTCAGCTTTCTGAATTAATTTGGCCCAATTTCGTTTTTTTTTCTCATTTCTGGTTTAATAATTTTCAAAAATTCGCCAAAAATAAATTGATAAATGCATTTTAGCACCTGAAATTTTGACTGGTGCTGTATTTTTCAACGTTTTTTCCATCGTTCGCCTCAAAAATGTAAGTATCTGGCAAATAAGATACCTCCCCTATGTAAGGGATTACGTAGGTACTTACAAGTGCTTCCAATTTTGGTTAAAATAATTCTGAAAAATTCTAAATATGCTATATCATAATATTGATATTTACTCATTGGAAAGATATCAGTTTGAGTATCGCTTCATCCTTTTGATCTGACCTCTCTACCCCCTCCCACCACTCAACTTGATAAATAGTTTTACAAAACATAATACCCAGACGTTTTTTTGGATATAAACCCTCAGTACCCTTCTCCAGGAAGCCCCCTTCCCCTCAGCTCTCAAAATATAAGTATATGAACTCTCAAAAATTCTGTTAAATATTTTTGACCCTTCTACATAATGAAAAAGTTGAACTTCCCCTTCCTCAAGTCATTTTAAAAAACCTCTGAAAGGAGATTTAATAAAATAAAATGAAAATTATTCTAATTTGTTTATTTATTTTTTCGACTTTGTGGGTCTCTTTGGTCAGCATTGTTGGGGAACTGAATGAAGGCTTTTCTTGAAAAAAGAACTATCTAGAAACGTTTTGCTCTGAGAAGAAAAATTTTCAAATGACCAATTTGTACCTACAGACATCAATTTGTATCTTTTTCGATGTTTTTATGCTGGGGAGGGAGGGGAGTGGGTTTAATACGATGTGACCAACATGATTTGGGCGACCAAAGGAGTGGTTTTTTTTTTGAAAATGTGGTCATTTAAAAGTATTTTCTCTAGAAATACATAAAACATTTTCAAAGAATTTATACAAATATCATTTTTTTTTGTTTTTTGTTTTTTGTTTTTTGCCTTTTTTTTCAACTTTGAGGGATTTTCTATTAGGGAACCATCATAATTTGTGAGACCGAGGGAGATTTTATATTGGAAAGGTGCTTATTTAGAAAGATTCTGCCCACAGATGAGAAATTTTCAAAAAATTCCTACAGACATTAATTTTTTATTTTTTAAAATTTCCCTCAAATTTGGTGGGGGGGGGCTTCACATACAATAGAGTCAACATCATTTGAAGGGTCCAAAGAAGGTTTTTTTCCTGAAAAGGGGATTATGTAGAACAATTCAAATATGGAAATGAGAACCTAATTTTGATTTATTCTCATTTTTTGTATGGAAAATCCAAAAAATTGAAATTTTCACGTTTTTTGCCTTCTAGTTCTTAAATTTGTTGTATATTCCTCTCTACATGATGAAAAAAACAAACTTGTTTACGTTCTCAAAAAATGACAAAAAAAAATAATTTCATTTTTTCAAAAATTATTGTAATCTTTGGATTTGGTTTGTCTTCTTCAGAAAAGCACCATTCAATGTTTTCGATTTGTACCCCCCCCCCCCCTCCTCCCCACATCCCCGATGAATCAGTGAAACTTGGACACCTTTTGACAATTTTCACAAAAATGGACATTTCTTGAATATTTTGCTAAAAATTGACACCTTTTGGCACTTTTGGACTTGAGCTTTGACAGAAAAAAAAAAACAGAACTTTTTGGTGATTTGGGGTGGGGAGGGAGTATAAAAATTGGTGGTCTTGCACCTTCGAAAACTGTCGTATGCATATTTACTGCTTCCTTAATAAAAACATAACGAGCTTAATAAAAAACAGACGAAAACACCTATATTCATTCATAACAAGAATGAAAAAGATACATAATAGCGTGATGTTTTATTGCTCTCGTGTCCTGCAGAGTGAGAAAAAACATCGTCAAATGTGCCTTTTGCTTGCAACTGGTCTCCAACATGTTCAAAGAGCACGTGAATGTGACGTCATGACAAACCTGCGATGAAGGATGACAATAAATGGCTTGAATATCAGGCTTGTAAATTGCTCAAAAAATGCACAGAAATACACGAGAAAAGCGAGTAGCTTGTAAGACAGTAGAACGAACAGTCAAGTGTTGAAATCCTATATACCAAGGATCGTGTCCAATGTTATCAGTTGTCGGATCTGATTGGTTATAGGCAGGGCTGTAAGGTAATTCATGTTGGTAAATTACAGCGGTATTTTACCATATTTTACCAAAAGTTTATTACCGTATTTTACCATAATTTACCAAAAAGCCAAATTGAACATTTTTTTTCCATCTTTCCTTCATAAATTTCCACATTTTCATGGAAATTTATGATTTGAAATTTACCAAAAATTTTCTCCATTTTCCAAAAAATGTCCATTGGAAAATTTCCTATAATCTCTAATAACACCTAAAACAGGTGAAAATTTACTTCAGAGGCAGGTCAGAAGTTCAGAACTTCGAAGTCAAACTACAAACAACTCTTGATATCTAAAATGGTAAAATACCATAAATACTGTAAAATACCGTATTTTACAGTACTTTACCAGCGAATAAATTACGGTAATTCAACAGCCCTGGTTAAGTATAGGTCCTTAACACAAAGTCTTTCAAAAAACGCATAATAAAAGGGAGAAGAGACCTAATAAAAGTTATCAGATTTGTAAAAAAAAATAAAAATTTTGAATTTTGAGTTGAGTAAGTAAGGATGAGAATGAAAGTGAACATTTCGATGTAAAAAATCAAACATTGAACTCTTTCAAAGATTTTAGAAAAAATTAAAATTTTGATAGCTTAGATCAGATCATGTCTGAGGACTCGAGTGTGATCTAAGCTTGGAGAAAAAATTGGCAATGGAAGGAGAATTGGCTCTAGCGTGCCCCAAAAAAGAAGTGAAAAAAAAAACGTCGGTTTGGAAGTATTCTGCTACAGATGAAAAATTATCAAATACCTACCTAATTCAATTTTAATACGTTTTTCAACTTTGGGGACTTTGCACAAGGATACTGTATAGTGGGGACTAGTGACTCCTGGTTACCCACCTAGAGGGGTAATTATGCCCAGGCTGGGGGTACACTGATTGGATCAGTGCCCTCTGGTGGATTAGTTCCATCCAGAGGATGCCGCACCCAACATTGGCGCCCAATGTGGGGCGCCAATGTTGGGGGTTTAACTGTTCAACCTGCCCTGGGGGCCCTCCTTCGTCTTACCACTCACAAGGGCACCACTAGATTAGAGGTATTAACAGACCCAAGGTGGCTTAGGCCTTATACAGTTGCCCAACCAAGTACCCCTATACCAAACACCCCAATGAAGAGTCAATGGTACTGTTCATACGTATATTTGATACAAAGGCACTAACGTCAAACGTCTATACGTCTGACCAATACAATACTACGTATTATTCTGCTGTTGAGCGTTCTATCTAAAGGCTTTAGCACCAGCAGTGATCATGCTACGCCATACATCAAGATAAAACTGCACAGAGGCAGGAACCTTCGGCTGCGGCATCCTCTGGATGGAACTAATCCACCAGAGGGCACTGGTCCAATCAGTGTACCCCCATCCTGGGCATAATTACCCCTCTAGGTGGGTAACCAGGAGTCCGTAGTCCCCACTACAATACCAACATCATTTGGAGGGCCAAGGAAGGGGTTTCCTTAAAAATGTGCTCATTTAAAAAATCCTTCTGATTGAAAAATTTTCAAAAAACTTTTACAAAATATCAATTTTTTATTTTTTTCCAAATTTTGGGGGTTCTATTTTAAGAGAGCCAACATCATTTTGGTACCCAGCGAAGGTTTTTTCTTGAAAAAGAGATTATGTAGAACAATTCTAATATGGAAATGAGATATTTTCAAAAATTTCTCCCTGAGTTTGATTTATGCTCATTTTTTTGTGATTTTTTCAACTTTGAGGGGCTCCTTCTTAGGGGGCCTAATATGATTTGAAGGGCTGAGGAAAGTTTTTCTCTTTTGAAAAGGGAATTATTTAGAAAAATTTTGATACAAAAGCAAAGAATTTTCATAAATTGGATTTTTTTCATTTTTTTCAACTTACTTATGGAACTACAGGTGCCACTTTTTTGCAGGTGAGGGAAAAATAGGGATTTTTTCTCATCCGGGTGGAGGCCGGAGGGGTGCCAACTTTGCAAAATAAGCTACACCCTAATAATCAATCACTCATCGCAGAACCTTGTTAGTGAGAACTCGCCCATGTTCGCATCAAATCCTAAAAACAAAATGTACCTAAATTGTTTTCCAATCAACCCATGCAACTCCCTCATTTCAAATCTCATTAGCAATCAAAACAAAAATTAAATGCCAAAACAAAAAAAAAGTACTACGTATCAATTTCAAATTCAATATAGGCAGTATATTAGGCACACGAGATACACGAATTATTTACCAGAGATACGATTGTAATTACGAATTTACAGGGCCGCGATAAGTACCATAGCTGATGGCGTATCGTATACCTACCTATGTATACCTAGATGATAAGCTCATCAACAGCCAAATATAAACGAGCCTCTGTCTGACTCGTTGTCTAATTGTATTTCGCGATTTAATAGCGATCACGTATGCGTAAAACAAAAAATATTTGGAATAATACCAACACAAGCGTCGTTCGTTTTTTAATTATTATAATTTTGACAAGAATGCACAATATATGTACGTAAGTACCTGTATGTAGATGTATA
Organism: Planococcus citri; assembly: GCF_950023065.1. NCBI lineage: Eukaryota > Metazoa > Arthropoda > Insecta > Hemiptera > Pseudococcidae > Planococcus > Planococcus citri. Next base: position 80,698,831 of record NC_088677.1, read on the forward strand.
GTATGTACTTCTACACATACCACACATACAAGTAATGTACATAGGACAGTTGAGCTTATATGCGTGTAAGACGAGTAGCCTAGGTAAGGTATACCTACCTACGTGCTTCATTATACCCAAGCTATTAACGTAGCAATACGTCTATGACATTTGTCAACAGTCGTGTTCTTGTTCTCGATGACTGGTTATAAATGTAAAACATTCTCTCTTCATCGTAGTAATAGGTTCGTTGTTTTCATCGGACACCGCAGCACCGGTTTAAATTCATTCTATAAGCGAAAAATCATCGTACACTGCAGCTATCGTATGCTATACGCAAAAATAGATTTAAAAAAAAAAAAATAACTGTATAATTAGAACGTGTCTGAAGACTCGAGTCATTATATTGGTATCCCCATTAGGGTGCAAATTGAAACGCTGCTGAGAAAAATTGAACAAATCTCATCGACGTGTTTAATGCTGCTTGAAGGTTTGACGCATATGCATTCGACCATGATTAGCACGTCTTGTAGCACTAGCACCGCAATTGAAATTAGTATATTCGATGGGTATGATTCTCTAACTAGGTATAAGATCATTAGGTACGAGTATATGCATCAAATCCACCACACAGTGCAGTAATAATCATTGCACTTGAAAATTATATTGTACAAATTATACGAGAACAATACGATCAAGTTTATTGCAAAATGTAATATGTACCTATTTTTAGCTTAATACGAGTAGGTACGCGAATTCTGATTTATATTTCTCTTGTTGCGCTGCTGCATAAACTACATTAGAGTACCGGATACGAGACGAGCATGGAAAAAATACATACCTATCGTACAAATATTTTATTCCTAAGGTCGTCCACGTATTATAAGGCTACAGAAGTTCATTTCCCCCACGGTGACTTATTATTATTATTATTGTGACTTATTCGTGAGTTATTTTTGAAGAAAACACGACCTACTGACTTTATTTATATCTTAATTTTTATATCCATCTTTTCGTGGATCTTTTCCTCTTCGATTTTTATCCACAATTATGGAGCTTGGACGAGTCAATTTTATGTAAATTGAATCAAGTTGCTGATATAGTCTTTAAATTTAACTAAAATTGAACGAACTTACCCTCCTCTTTTTTCGCCTTCCTTCCAAGTGATGTAAAATTCAGAACAATCATAAGTATGCCTTTTATTCTACTTTTAAAATGTTTTGGAATTTTGATCAAAATTGGAAGCTCTGATTTCCTTTTCAGTTGTGTCGTGTCGAGATCTCATTTTGAAAATCAGTTTGTTCAGAAAAAAGGTAAGAAAAATCCCAAGAACAATTCAATAAATCTCAAGAAAACTTGAAAAATTTCAAAAATTAGAAAGTTTGAAAATTCCTATAGAACAACCACTCATGATGATAGAAAATCTTAAGAATGTTAAAATTATTCAAAATCAATTTTTGTCCGTTTAAATCGAGATTTCGTCGTTTCCTTTTTGTCCTTTTTCCCCCGCCAAATTGTACATACTCGTACATTACAGAAAGATGATGAATTTTAGAAAATTGTTCATAAATATGGAAAAGGTCCCATTTAAAATTATTGTACTTACCTAAGTACATAGTAGATCTGAGGGCAAGTTATTTGGGCCATTTTGAAGCAATTTCTTCAGAACTACTAGTTCAAAAATCCACCGCAGACTGCAGGTCAGCTCGACTGCTCGAATCCTTCCTCACCTGGTTTAGAACGGAGAGGGGGGAATGTAAAAAATCGACTTCAGATGATTGAAACATTTTTTCACGCCATTTTTCAAGGTTTTAAGTCCATCAAAATTTTTAAAATGAGAAAAAAATGGTGAAAAAATGCTTTGAATGATCTTGTCGAGTTGGAATGACTCTACTCTATTTTACACCCCCCCTCCTCTTCTCTCTCCTCCTCACAGAAATTTCTTTTCAATTACTTCTTTGAATTTTTTTCAAAAACCTATGTAGTGTCGCTTTCGGCCAAAAATAGCAAAAAATCTGATCGTCTTCTATCAGAATTACCAAAAACTCTCATTTCTTGCCAAAACTTGCTATAAATTGATGTTTTTTTTGCTAAAAATTCCAAAAATTATCATCTTTTCCAAAAATTGTCACTTTTTCAAAAATTGCCATTTTTTTACAAAAATTGTCATTTTTTTCAAAAATTGTCACTTTTTTCAAAAATTATTGTAATCTTTGGATTTGGTTTGTCTTCTTCAGAAAAGCACCATTCAATGTTTTCGATTTTAACCCCCCTCCTCCCCACTTCCCCGATGAAACAGTAAAACTTGGACACTTTTTGACAAAATTGCCATTTCTTTTTAAAAAATTGTCACTTTTTTCAGAAATTGTCATTTTTTCCAAAAATTGTCATTTTTTTCAAAAATTGTAATCTTTTTCAAAAATTGTTCAAAAGTCTCGCCTTTTTGGCAGAAATTCCCAAACATTCTTTTTTATTGCCAAAAACTGCCAAAATGTACTTTTAAGTACATGTTTTTTCCCCTAAAAAGTTGCTTCAAAGTCTCACTTTTTCGACTATTTATTGTGTTGCCAAAAAGTCTTGATTTTTGCTAAAATTCTCAAAATTTTACTTCTTGACAAAAATTTTTGATTTTTATCAAAATGACTGAATAAAAGTTACGCGTTTTTCACCTCAAAAATCCTAGAAAATTTTCACTTTCTTGCCAAATTGCAAAATCTCGTCTCTTTGCCAAAATTATCATTTATAAAGTAGATATTGTTTCCCTTCCAAAAATTACCAGGAATTGTCGTTTTTTTGCTAAAAATTCTAAAAAAAACTGTCATGCACTTTATCCCCAAAACTTACCCTCAAGTCTCGCTTTTTTTTGCAAAAGTTGTCAAAAATATCCTTATTTGACATTAATTACTAAACAGTCTTGCTCTTTGCCTGAAATTAACAAGAATTCTCGCTTCTAAAATTGCTAAAAATTGAATCTTGTTTTCTGCTAAATAAATGGTAGAAAAAAACTTTTTTTTTAGTCAGAGTTTCCGAAAAGTCTTCATTTTTTTGTCTCAAAAATCTGTTATTGAGTCAAAATTGCAAAAAAAAAACTTAGCAGAATTAAGTATTACCAATCAATTTTATTTTTTTATTTTATTTTTTTGCCAAAATTTCATGTAAACGTTTGTAGAGACCCACGTTTGGTCAAAAATTGTTTTTTATAAATGTTTTTCCATCCAAAATTGCCAAAAATCCTTGATTTTCTTGCAAAATTGCAGAAAACGTTGTCAAAACTTTTTCAAAAAGTCTTGCTTTTTTCTTTTTGGTTGTAAAAAATGAGTTTTTTGGGCCTAAATTCAAAACAAAAAAAAATTAGTTCTTCTGTAGTGGGAGAAAAATACACGCAGTTCTCCCACTTATGTGGGAGAAAAATATTTTTATCCGTTGCCTACACTGGGAGAAATTTACATACAAAAAGTTCAGTCACCTTAATGGGAGAAAATTTTCCTGTCTCCTAATTGGGAGAAAAATTCTCATTCACCATAGCAACAGAATATTTTTCTACCCCCTAAGCGACAGATTTTCGATCATTTTAGTGCTAATTATGACGTCAGTGACCAAGCCGCAACAATTTAAACTTCCTACTCAGTGGTGGTGGCGCTTACGTCCAATTATAATCAAGAAATTATCGAACATAGCCGATTATACTCGATTACATCATCGTTTTTTAGGTGGTGGCGCCAAGCTGTACACCACTCTGGCGATAACAACCAATAGAAAACCAGTTCAACATGAATATCACCGAGTATAATTGAACATGACGTAATTCTAGCGCCAGCCGCGAAAGATAGCGCCACTAGAAGCGTTGAGCGCGTGCGCCACTGACTGCATAGGTTCCCCCGCCTGATTTCTCGTAAAAAGCGCAGTTATAAAAGCTCTGATTCGAGACAATTTAGGTAGGACTGCAGACATCGACGCCACCAAGTATAGTTCCAACTTTACTTCAATCTCCGCGAATAGGCTAAAGCCCATTTGCCAGAAGAGACCAATAAATCCATCTTTAGCTCAATATTTCCAACTGTGGTTCCTACTGTTTCCAGCTTTAGCTTCCTTCAGTTCGTGATTTATTAGACTGCAGCCTCAGACTTTGTCATCATCTGCGATGTCATCGTTTCTCAAGTTAAGTCCCTATGGGTCAATTAGTGAATCTTCAGCTGTCTTGGATCACTCTTTGAAATGCACAGAGATAGATTTTAATAACAAGTTGCCTTGGTTTACATCGTCCAACTTTAGATTTAAGTTTCAAGACCTTGGCTCACATTGTCTTTCTTTATTTTCTTTTTTGTTTGAAAATGACGTATTGCTCAGGACGTGCATTTTAGTTTTAAGTACAGACGCATCGCTCAGGGTGTCTTCCTTTCTTTTTTATTTTTTTAATATTTATCTTCTTTTTTGTTGCTCCTAGTTTAAGTATTCCCAAAATTCCCCAGGGTTGCGATCCTTTTTATTTGTCTTTGTTTTATCCCTTAAGTATAAGAATAAATGTCCTAAATGTGAATTTGTCTTGGACTTTTATTCAACTTTCATGACTTTGAGAATTCAATGAATATTTCCAACCTTACCACAAATAAGTATATCATTCCATTGAAAGTTAAATCATATCTTAGCTCAAGCTTCAATTAATCCAACTTTAACTCCACGTATTATAAATATGTATATATTGGGGAGGGAACCCATTTTACATCCGCGGTTCGTCCGATCCTGAGATCTTGATGAGCTAGTTATAGAATTGTGAGAGATATCATTTTGACATCGCCAATATTTCCATCACTATTTTTCCAACAGAACAAGAGTGCATGAATCCGATATCCAGATGGCCAAAGAGGATTTGAATTAGTCTATATTTTCTTATCTTCAAAGAAATCAAGATTCAAAAATTTCCATTTTTGAACTCTTGGTGAAAAATCAAAAACTTCAAAATAAAAAATTAAATTTTTTATTTTATGATTGTTTTTGGGTTTTTCCGAATATTTCTCCCTCCACACTTCATCAGACTAAAAAATGTTGCTTTTTGCCAAAATCGCTAAAAATGAAATCTTGTTTTTTGCTAAAATGGTAGGAAAAAAAAGATCACTTTTTCTTATGAAATTGTCGAAGTCTCGCTTTTCCATAAAAAATAAAGCCTTCTGTTTAAATTGGCAAAAAATTTCATTTCTCGTCAAAAATGGTCATTTCTTTACAAAAATTCCAAAAGCTGTAATTTTTATTCAAATCTTGCTCAGAAATCTCGTTTTTTTGCTAGGAATTTCCAAACATTCTCACTTTTTGCCAAAAACTGCCGAAAAGTCTTGCTTTTTTTCTAAAAAGTTGCCGAAAAAGCCTGCTATTTGCTAAAATTATCAAAAGCTTACTTTTTGCCAAAAATGCACTAAAATTCTCGATCTTTATCAAATTGGCTAAGCAGTTTTGATTTTTAACCTCAAATTTCTGAAAAAATTTCACTTATTGCCAAAAAATACAAAGTCTCGTTTTTTGCAAAAAATCGCTAAAAATTGTTTTTTTTTTTACTAAAAATTCCAACAAACTGTATTTTTTTGCTAAAAATTTCAAAAACTGTCACGTTTTTCCAAAAATTTCCCAGAATTTTCCTTTTTTTTTGGAGGGGGCAGAAATTCCCAGACATTCTCACCTTCTGCCAAAAAACGTTCAAAAAGTTCAGCTTTTTCCTGAAATTTTCAAAGTAAAGAGTACAATCTTTAAAGTTCATTAAGTTACAATAATTTATATTGCAGAACTTGAACGTTTTTATCAAATTTTCTTCCAAATTAAGCAAAAGAGACATCCCCTTCACCCCTAGCACTCTATTCGGGTTAATTATCAAGTACCATTGACCAAATCTCCTTCCTTTACCCAACTTCTTTATCAGTTAATCGAATATGACTAGTTCAACTAACGCTACTGGGCTACTGGTCCAGCTTATTGCGAAGAACCAATACCAGGAAAAAAGTTCAACCGGCCATAAATCAAACGTGCAAAAACATAGCGAATTTTACGCATTTCCTCTCATATATAAATTTTAATCGAAATCGAACCAGACCTTGAATTAACTATAATAACTAATAGGTTACATTGGCTGATTCATCTTTACATACGCCATCAAACCAATCCCATTGAATTACAAGAAATTCATTCAAAAAATTGTTTATACCTAATACATATTTTGAAAGGGGGAAAAGTTGTTGTGAACTTTAGAAAAAAATATGTCATCAGCATGCTCCATTTCCTCGTTTTACGCAAGTTCCATCATCATTCGACCTGTTCGATATCACTTTACGATGGAATTTTCCCTAATTTATGGCAATATGCCTAATCTTATTAACGACAAAGTATTTCATGTATAAAATTTATATACCTACGCGTATGGATATAGAATAAAATTATTATTTTTTTCGATTCTGTTCGTATTAACGATGGAAGATGTTCCTAAAGCGGATACCAACCTTATTAAGCCTTCCAGTTGAAAAAAACTTGATTTTGTATTGGCAAAAAAAAAAATAAAGAAGAAGAGGAAAAATACCATCAACGTATACCTACCTAATACAACATAGAAAATGCAAATTGATTTTACTCAGGCGAACTCCATCCATACTCAAATCATTTACGTCATATTCGTGACGTGATCCTCTGCACGTCGAACGTCATTGGTTATCGTAGTTCTTCGTCTTGCTCCTTATTTGTTTGTTCGAATTAGCTACTTCGATCTACTTTGAAAAATACCTCGCAGGCAGATTAAGTATTTTTTTTTCTCGAGAGTTGCATTTTACGGGTATTTATCCACCTTAAGATTGTACTCGTACCACAGAAAGAAGTTGTTGACTTTCAGCACGTAGGTATAGAGGTACGTAGGTACGATGCTGTAGAGTTTATCTCTCAACACTCATTCGCAATATCCGGAACATCTTTTTTAATGACGACGGTTTATTTGTCGTTCAATTCTGCGTAAAGCCGGCAGAACTTCGAGCTCGACTACTACTTTAAATGAAAATTCGTACGAGTCATCGCGAAGCGTTTATTTGCGCTGGTTAATTTTCTCTCTGGCGTATTTGATTTGACCACGCGTCATTGAGTGATTTCAAGTTATTGCGGGGTTATTACGAGACAAAAATGCCGTTAAGGAAGGTCTTTGTTTTATGGCTGGATTTTCCTTTTTTTTTTTTTTTTTTTTTTTGTTTTTGGAGGTCTTCTTTGAATAGAATTAGTATGATGCTTGAAAATATCGAATGTAAAATTAGTAAACATTTTGAAATTGGTTTGAGAAACTTAGGATATTTTGGGAATTTATTTTTCAATTTTTTTTTTATAGCTAAAATAAGTTTGTTAGTTTTTTGCTGGAATTGCATCTGTGCTTCTTCATGAGCAATTTTCTCTTAATTTGGTCAAAATTCTCTAACATTTTTTTTTTTTTTACGTCTACCTCAATGTAGGACCCACTAACCCAGAGCTCCTACTCAATTATCACCTCCCCCTCCAAAATATGTAGTATTTCCAGTAACTAAAAAAGTTCAAAAAAGTAACCAAAAAGGTTACAAAATGAGGGCAGAACATTTTAATGCAGATAAAATTACAAAAATTGAATTTATGTAAAAAAATTACGAAACAAAAGATTTCAATTAAAATCTAAAAATAAAACTCGATTAAGACTTTGCCAATTCTAGCAAAAATTGGAACTTTTTGGGCCATATTTAGCCAAAAAAAAAATGCTAATTTTTGGTAGAAAGGAAGACTGGGACAACTGGCGAGGCTTTTGCAACAATTTTTGAAAAACAATGCTTTTGGAATTTTTTGCAAAGAAGCAACAATTCTTGGAAATTTTTGGAAAAAAACGAGACATTTTGACAATTTTTTGGCAAAAGGCGAAACTTTTTACTACTCTTGACAGAAAGCGAAACTTTTTATTAAGACTTCAAGCAATTTTAGTGAAAATAAGAAAAAGTGGAGCTTTTTTACAATTTTTTACAAGATTAAAGATTTCTGTGCCTTTGTTTTAAAATTTTTGTCATTTTTGACAGAAAGTGATTTTTAGCAATTTGAGGTAAAAAGGAGAAACTTTTTAGCAATTTTTGAAGTGAGAATTTCGCCCGATTTTTGGAAAAGTGCAAAACTTTTTGGCAATATTGCCAAATGGACTTTGTTTGGCAACATTTGGTAAAAAAAAAAAACGTGATTTTTTTAGAAGTTTTTGACGAAAAATGCGGCACTTGAGGGCAATTGGGAGGGGAGGGAAGGGAAGGGGGTAAAGTAAATGACAGTTTAACAAGCTTTATCAAAAAAAAACTGTTTTTTTAAGCAATTTTTGGTAGAAAACAAGACTTACCTACTGATTTTTAGAAAAAGACGAGATTTTGCAATTTTTGACAAAAAGTATAGGTACGATTTTGACAATTTTAGCAATAAAGCAGGACTTTTTCGCATCATTGTTGTCGAAATAATGCGAGAGATTTAGCCCAACTTTTTAGGGGAAAAAACGAAACTTTTTTACAATTTGTGGCATAAAAGGAAAATGTTTTGGAAATTTCTGCCAAAAAAACGAGACTCTTAGGCAATTTTTGAAAAAAAAATGACAATTTCGACAGTTTTTGGAATTTTTAGCACTTTTTGCTATTTTCGTCAGAAAGTGACACTTTGATAATTTTTGAAAAAACAGGGCTTTGCAACCGTAACACTAACAATTCAGTTGGAAAAGAATAAAAATGGAAACCAACGATTCTCAAAAATGGCAATTACTCGTATTAGACTTTTTTCAAATTAATGTTATAGTTTTTTTTTTTTTTAATACAGAAAACTGATGAAAAAAATTTCGGGCAGATGGCGAGGGGGGAGTATGGGGAGTGGAATACAGTCACTTCACAAGGAAACCTCTTGAGGTGTCACACTCCGATTTGAACGGGATCGCGATTTTTGGAAAGAGCATAGTCTAAAACCCCCAAAACCAAATTTTCAGTTGTCCAAGTTCATTTTTCGATTTTTGGCGAATTTTTGAAAATTCAAAATTGACTGTTTTTGGCGATTTATGTTTTTTTTTAAAGTACGTACTTGATCAGTAAAAATGATCAAAATAAGTCCTAAAACTAATATTAATTACCCAAGTCCAAACATCATTTCCAGCCATTCTGGAGCCTCCAGCGCGATTTTTCATTTTCTCCAGAATTTTGAATTTGCTCCAGAAGGCGTGAATATGAAGTTGGGCAGCTAAAAATCGAATTGTATATTACACTCGACCTGTTTAACGAGTTTATCCACATTTGAGCCGATTTTGAGAGTGCCACCTCAAATGTGGCTTTTTGACCATCTTGTTTCAAAATTAAAAAATCCAAAAAATCAAAAGTCTCCCGTTTGTGTGGAAATTTTCGAAATTCATGCGAATCGCTGTATTTTGTCCATAACTAACCCCCCAAATCCAAATTTCACAATTTCCAGCCATTCTGGAGCCTCCAGCGCGATTTTTCATTTTCTCCAGAATTTTGAATTTGTTCCAGAAGGCGTGAATATGAAGTTGGGCAGCTAAAAATCGAGTTGTATGTTACACTCTACCTGTTTAACAAGTTTATCCACATTTGAGCCGATTTTGGGAGTGACACCTCAAGAGTGGTTTTTTGAGGTCTCACTCTCACTCTAAAACGGCTGGAAATGGTAGAATTTGCGCTCTGGGGAGTGGTTCTTGAAAAAATACAGCGATTGGCACAAATTTCAAAAATTTTCTCACAAACGGTTATCTTTTGATTTTTTGGATTTTTTAATTTTGAAAAAAGCTGGTCAAAAAAACACTCTTGAGGTGTCACTCCAAAAATAGGCTCAAATGCAGATAATCTCGTTAAACAGGTCGAGTATAATACACAACTCGATTTTTAGGTGCCCAACTGCATATTCACGCCTTCTAAAGCGAATTCAAAATTCTGGAGAAATTGAAAAATCGCGCTGGAGGCTCCAGAACAGGGCCTATTCTAAGGCGCAGCTCCGCACATTTTGCGCAGTTCCAAAAAAATGTGTGTAGTTCCAAATTAGTTTGTGCAGTTCCAAAAATTCAGCTACGTACGTTTTTCCATTTATTTATTAAAAAACAATTTTGAACAAACACAAAAGTCATAAAGATAGACAATGAATATGAGAAGTAGGTAGAATTTATATAAGTTCGGAAAATCAAAAAATTACCAAAAACCATGGATTTTTACTTTTTTGAAATCAAAATTTTTAAAAATTTTAGCCCTCGCTTCGCTCGGGCCAAATCATTTTCCCGTTTCATTCTCTGATTATAAATTAGAGAGTAAAAAAATTGTCTTCTCACATTAGAAATAACTGCTGTTTCACTTGAAATTTACCAAAAGAAGGTCTTTTTATTTCCATTTTTGGCTAAAATACCAAAAAAAAGCCCTATTTTTTATCAAAAATTTGTAAACAATTTGAAAACATAGGTAGATACTTATACTTAATTTTGTCCTGAAAAAATAATGAATTGTGAATTTTTGAGAGATTTTGCCCCCGCATTCCTACTTTTGAAAACGTTTTAATTTCCTGAAAACAAAAAATTTTGAAGTCATGAAAATTACCTTTCTGTATCAAGATTGATGTTGTTTTGCATTTCAAATTATAAATTTTTCACGGCTTTCGCCCTCGCTCCGCTCGGGCTAGATTATCTTTCTTTTCTTTTCTTTGACCTAAGTTGTGTAGAATAGAATAATTGACTTCTCGCATTAAAAAATTAAAAATAGGTACTTGATGTTGTTTCACTTCTGAAGAATCATGAATTCTCAAAAGCTTTTGCCCTCGCTTTGCTCGGGCCTTCGCATAATTACTTTTGATCGATCGCATTGTGAGCTATGTTTGCGCAGCTCCAAATTTGTCCTTAGAATAGGCCCTGCTCCAGAATGGCTGGAAATTGTGAAATTTTGATTTGGGGGGTTAGTTTTGGGCAAAATACAGCGATTCGCGTGAATTTCAAAAATTTCCACACAAACGGGAAAGTTTTGATTTTTTTGATTTTTTAATTTTGAAAAAAGCTGGTCAAAAAGCCACTTTTGAGGTGGCACTCTGAAAATCGGCTCAAATGTGGATAAACTCGTTAAATAGGTCCAGTGTAATACAACTCGATTTTTGGCTGCCCAACTTCATATTCACGCCTTCTGGAGCAAATTCAAAATTCTGGAGAAAATGAAAAATCGCGCCGGAGGCTCCAGAATGGCTGGAAATGGTAAAATTTGGACTTGGGTAATTATTACAGTAAAAGCCGCTTAATGTTATAACGTTTGTCCCAGCCAAGTTTAATAACATTAAGAGACTTATAACACAAACCGATTGAAAAAAAGGTGCATTTTTTTGTCAAAAGTTTGTACATGATCAATTTTTTACTAAATATGCAGTCATTGAACTAGAATTTCGCAAAAATTGCGAGTAAAAGTGTTAAAAATAGGTTGAAACTTCGAAAAGTTATGAAAAAAGTATTAAAAATGATGTTAATAAAAAAAAGTCTATAACATTATCCGATGCTCTTATTACAATATCCGATGGAATTTTAATGTAATAATTTATAAAAGATCGGGACCGAACCATTTTAATAACATTAAGCGATTTATAACATTAACCGTTATAATAATAAGCGGCTTTTACTGTATTAGTTTTGGGACTTATTTTGACCATTTTTACTGATCAAGTACGTACTTTTAAAAAAAACATAAATCGCCAAAAACAGCCAATTTTGAATTTTCAAAAATTCTCCAAAAATTGAAAAATATACTTGGGCAGCTGAAAATTTGTTTTTGGGGGTTTTAGACTATGCTCATTCCAATAATCGCGGTCTCGTTCAAATCGGAGTGTGACACCTAAAGAGGTTCCTTGTCGGCTTGACAAGATCATTCAGAGCATTTTTTGATCATTTTTTCTCATTTTTGAATTATGATGGACCTGAAACCTTAAAAAATGGAATGGAAAAAATTTTCGACCTTGTCAAAAGACGAGACTTTTTTCCACGGATTTTTGACAGAAAACTATTTTTAGGAAAAAATTACGCTTTTTAGTAATTTTTGACCAGCAGGTGAACATATTTCAGCAATCTGAGGTAAAAAAGTGAAACATTTCAGCAGTTTTGGAAGCGAGAATTCTGGTCAATTTTTCGCATATCTAAAGCAGGATTTTTTTGATGGTTTTTCGGAAAAAAGTGAGCATGTTTTGGAAATTTCTGGCGAAAATCGAGACCTATAAACAACTTTAGGAAAGTAGTGACAATTTTTAGAATTTTCAGTAAACAAAAAAAACGTCAATTTTTAGCAAATTTGGAAAGAAACGAGACTTTTTGGGATTTTTGGCAGAAATGTGAAAATTAGCAACTCGAGGAAGAAAAGAGATTCTCTGAAACAATTTTGTAAGCAAGAATTGTCGTTATTTTTTGGAAAGAAGTTGGACTTTGACAATTTTAGCAAAAAGCAGAACTTTTGTCAATTTTTCGCAATTTTGATTGAAGGCGAGACTTTTTGCTATTTTTTGACAGAAAACAAGACTTCGACGAGGATTAAAATTTCCAAAAAAAAAAATTCAAACACAAAAATGGGGATATCTGAATAAGTAGGTATCTACTATCTACATACATACTTACCTATAATCATCAAAATGTCGCGCGTGCAATGAAAGAAAGTAATTACGAATGAGAGTATAGGAATTGAATAAAAGGTGAGAAGGAAAACCCCATGTTCGGGTTGAAAAAAATCGTTAATCATTCGTCAGCAATGAAAATCCACTTGTCAACGTTGCTGTCAATTTGTAATCTTCTAATTAGCTCTCCCGCAAGAAAAATTATTTTTTCAACCTTGCTCGAACGTAAATATCACGTCCGCGTATGAGTACTTCTACTTATACGAGTGAAGAAGAGAAGAAGAGAAAAAAAAAACATAACAAAACATTGGCATCGTGAAGAAAAGGGCGACTCGAGATGGTAATTACCTCAGTAATATGCGGAACAATGATTCTTTTCGTTTTCATTATCGATGAAAATGTTTACTCGTCGACTCGCCAATGGCGGGTAATTTCACACACGACGATGACTCGTGTCAATTATTATGGGTACTTAGGTATGTACTATGTACATTGAAATGTACATACAAGTTTATTTTTCACGTAAATTGGACGAGACAGCAAACGTGTGCTCTGGTAATAGTTGAATCAAATGTGCGAAAAATTTGATCAGAGCATGAAGTTCGCAGATAGGTTATAATTTTTATGGAAATTTTATTGCCTGGTTCATTTTCAGATAAAGTTAATTTTCATATGCATATTTCGGCCAAAATGTACCATCAAATCAAAACTTATATTTTTCAGCAAATTGTGTCGTCAAAAATATACATAAATGTACATTGTTTAGAATGATTAGTGTATTGAATAATGGTACAAATTTTCAATCAGATACAAAAAAGATCACCACCACGTCGGCATAAAAATACCCTTCGTCTTGATGGTATTTTTAGCGGTAGATCCAGTCTTCTGAGTCTGACCTTTCTGAGGAGACGTAGCAGCCTTAGCTTGGGTAGCTCGACTAGCACCTGTACCAGGACCGGTGGCACGGGTACTTGGGTTAGTTCGAGTGGCACCTTTTTGGGTACTTGGGCTGGATCCAGAACCGGTTGCTTGAGAAGGAGATGAGCGTTGAGGGCCTCCAGCACCGCCTGTCGTGTACCCGCTGCCCGCAGAGCCTCGTGAAGCCGACGGACTAATTCCAGTCCCAGTGGTATATCCACTTCCTCGAGATTTAGGGCTACTGCCCCCTCCGGTGGTGTATCCGCTACCTCTGGTGCCTCTTGTGGTACTGCTCTCTGACGATGGGCTTTGGCTAGTCCCAACGGAGGAGCCAGGAGCTTGTCTTCTTTTGGCGAAACTGGATCGGTATTCTCGAGTAGGAGCCTTCGTGCTCTTGTAGCTTTCACCGCTGCTTCTTCTTCGTTTCATTTCTTGCCTGATTAGGGGCTGGACTCGATCGTTAGCGTATTCGAAACACCTGTTACCTTTCCAGAATCGTAGGAACAATGGTTTATTGTATTCGTTCATATGTTCCAGCATGGTCGAAGGGATAGTGGCACCTTTTCGAGTATACTCGTAACGTAAATCGTAAGCTTTATTCGATCTAGCTTGATGAGTAGCTGCCATCGAGGGTACTTTACGAGGTTTCAGGTAATCTACACCCGGAGACGGATCGACGACGGGCTGTAGACGTAACTTTTGCTTTGTTGTTGAACGTGACGGGTCTAACGATGTTGCCGTTGATGTTGCTGTGGCGGTTCCAGTTCCAGTTCTGGCTGATGCCCCTTTAGAAGATGCAGCAGCAGTCCGGGTTGGGGCTGTGGCTCGTTTTGCTCCGGCTGCAGCGGTTCCGGCCGAGGGAGCGTCTCGAGAAGCGCCGCTTACGTTGGTGTCTTCGCCTGGGTCGGCCACTCGGCCGCTGTATTCGGGGCATTGGTTCTGTTCGACGATTCTTTTCGTTTCTTTTTCGTCGCAGAATAAAGGAAGTCGATCCGAACTTTCGACGGACTGTCGTCTAGGAGCGTCGTCGCAGTCCGCACTCGAGCTCGGATCGCTAATCATATACCAGCTAGTTATGGTACCTGAGGATGGAGTGTCTGGTTGATGACTAAACGATTGTTTTCCATTTTCGGTGGTCTTCGGTGGTGTTTTTTTTATACCTTGCTAGGTAATATTACCAGTTTTCTAAGGTTTGGCTATACTTTAAAGGTAGTAAATAGATTTTTTCAGCGGATGAGAATGATTGTAGGTAGGTATGTATTATTGAATTGTGACGGTGGAAAATGGTGGAGTGAGGTAGTTCTTCAAAAAAATTGACAAAAAGTTCGTTAAGTATAAAATTTAGAAATTGTTCCCCAAAAATTTTACTCCTGAAAAATGTCTGAAATTTTCAAAAAAATATTTTGAAAATGTTTTAGCGAAAAAAAAAACACTCACGCATTATGTGTGAGAAGACCAACTTTTCTTCAAATACAAATCGTTTATGAACAAATTGAGTCACTTTTTTTTGAAACATTTGTATAGCAATTGATTTCTGTTCTTTTTCTATACAATCGAGTGGAATCATTTACGAACGATTGATGATTAAATAAATTAATCGATTTCTTGGTAAATCATTCGCAAACGGATTACTTAATTTACAATTGATTCGGTTTTTTTGTGAAACTATTGCATAGGATTAGAAATTGATCTGTTTTCAAGCGAAGTGAATCGAATCGAATCATTCACAACCGATTGAACAAATTGATTGGTTTCTACGCGAATCGCTCGCGAACGAATTGAATCATTTTTGGTGAATCATTCGCGAACTAATTGAATTTTTTAGTGAATCATTCGCAAATGAATTGAATAATTTTTGGAGAATCATTAGCGAACGAATTGATTCGTTCAAGTGAATCGTTCACCAACGAATTGATTCGTGTAAACGAATCGTTCGCGAAAGAATTGATTAATAGTTGTTGAATCATTCGCGAACGAATTGAATATTTTTTGGTGAATCATTCGCGAACGAAATGATTCGATCAAGTGAATCGTTCGCGAACACGAATTAATTCGATCAAATGAATCGTTCGCGAACGAATTGATTCGTTCAGGTGAATCGTTTGTGAAAGAATTGATTCGTATAAATGACTCGTTCGCGAACGAATTGATTCGTATAAATGACTCGTTCGCGAACGAATTGATTCGTATAAATGACTCGTTCGCGAACGAATTGATTCGTATAAATGACTCGTTCGCGAACGAATTGATTCATTTACATTTACTTAATTTTTGGTGAATCGTTCACGAACGAGTTGAATAATTTTTGGTGAATCGTTCGCGAACGAATTTATTAGTAGTTGGTGAATCATTCGCGAACGAATTGAATTTTTTAGTGGATCATTTTTTGGAGAATCGTTTGCGAACGAATTGATACGTATAAATGACTCGTTCGCGAACGAATTGATTCATTTACATGTACTCAATTTTTGGTGAATCCTTCACAAACGTATTGAATAATTTTTGGTGAATTATTCGCGAACAAATTTATTAGTAGTTGGTGAATTCATTCACGAACGAATTGAAGTTTTTAGTGAATCATTCCCGAACAAATTAAATAATTTTTGGTGAATAATTCGCGAACGACTTGAATAATTTTTGGCGAATCATTCGCGAATGAATTGACTAATAGTTGATGAATCATTCGCGAACGAATTGAATTTTTTAATGAATCATTCCCAAACAAATTGAATCATTTTTGGAGAATCATTCGCAAACGAATTGATTCTTATAAATGACTCGTTCGCGAACGAAATGATTCATTTACATTTACTCAATTTTTGGTGAATCGTTCACGAATGAATTGTGAATCATTCGCGAACGAATTTATTAGTAGTTGGTGAATCATTCGCAAACGAATTGAAGTTTCTAGTGAATCATTCGAGAACGAATTGAATAATTTTTGGTGAATCATTCGCGAATGACTTGAATAATTTTTGGCGAATCATTCGCGTAGGAATTGATTCGTACAAGTGACTCGTTCGCGAAAGAATCGATTCATTTAATCAATTTTTGGTGAATCATTCGCGAACGAATTGAATAATTTTTGGTGAATCATTCGAGAACGAATTGAATAGTTTTAAAAGGATCATTCACGAACAAATTGATTCGTATAAGTGACTCGTTCGTGAACGAATCGATTCATTTGATTAATTTTTAGAGGACCATTCGCGAACGAATAGAATAATTTTTGGTGAATCATTCGGGAACGAATTGAATTATTCTTGATGAATCATTCGAGAACGAATTGAATTAAAATAATATTGTTAGTGGATCATTCCCAAACGAATTGAATCACTTTTGGAGAATCATTCGCGAACGAATCGATTCATTTGATTAATTTTTGGAGGACCATTCGCGAACGAATAGAATAATTTTTGGTGAATCATTCGGGAACGAATTGAATTATTCTTGATGAATCATTCGAGAACGAATTGAATTAAAATAATATTGTTAGTGGATCATTCCCAAACGAATTGAATCACTTTTGGAGAATCATTCGCAAACGAATTGATTCGTTCAACTTTGAGTGAATCGTTCACGAACGAATTGATTCGTATAAGTGACTCGTTTGCGAACGAATTGATTCGTGTAAGTGACTCGTTTGCGAACGAATTGATTCATGTATATCTACTCAATTTTTGGTGAATCGTTCACGAACGAATTAAATAATTTTTGGTGAATCATTCGCGAATGAATTTATTAGTAGTTGGTGAATCATTCGCAAACGAATTGAAGTTTTTAGTGAATAATTCCTGAACAAACTGAATAATTTTTGGTGAATCATTTGTGAATGAATTGATTAATAGTTGTTGAATTATTCGCGAACGAATTGAATTTTTTAGTGAATCATTCCGAAACGAATTGAATCATTTTTGGAGAATCATTCGCGAACAAATTGATTTGTTCAAGTGAATCGTTCGCGAACGAATTGATTCAGTTACATTTACTCAATTTTTGGTGAATCGTTCACGAATGAATTGAATAGTTTAGTTTTTAGTGAATCATTCCCGAACGAATTGAATAATTTTGCCGAATCATTCCCGAATGAATTGAATAACTGTTGGTGAATTATTCGCGAACGAATTGATTCGTATAAGTGACTCGTTCGCGAACGAATTGATTCACTTACATTTACCCAATTTTTGTTGAATCGTTCATAAACACAAACGAATTGAATCATTTTTGGCGAATCATTCGCGAACGAATTTATTAGTAGTTATTGAATCATTCTCGAACGAATTGAATAATTTTCGGTTA
This sequence comes from Planococcus citri, assembly GCF_950023065.1. NCBI lineage: Eukaryota > Metazoa > Arthropoda > Insecta > Hemiptera > Pseudococcidae > Planococcus > Planococcus citri. Next base: position 80,716,645 of record NC_088677.1, read on the forward strand.
ATAAATGATAGAATTGATCAATTCGTTCGCGAATGCTTCTTTCAAAAAATTAATCAATTCGTTCATGAATGATTCCCTTATTAAAAATGAATTAATAGCACTCTCACAAACAATTCACTGAGAATTGAATCAATTTATATAAGTAGGTAAACAATTCGTTCGAAAGCAGATCCACTTGTTAATAAACGATTCGTTAAGAATACTGTAGGCTTTGTGAGATTTCAAGTTTCATTGAAATCGGTTCAGCCGTTTTTTAGGTATGAGTTTTAATTATGAATGAATTTTATGCGAAGTCACCCCATGAAAATTTTCAAAAGTGTTTCATAAAAGGTCAGTCCAATAAATTAATCAGAGTTACCATTTAATATCTTTCATTTTCGCTCAAATTATTTTACAAAGTCTATAATATTATACTCACCCAATTACGAATTAGACCACCATTGATTGGTCTTCAACCCTCTCCAGAGGTTGATGGAGGGGGATGCTTGATTTTTCAAATAAAACACAACTGAATCATGTACATATAATTCGTCGGAAATGAACAATTTATGCATTTTAATTCAAGCAGTTACCCAATTACACAAAATGAGCAATGACTTTTTAATGCGAATTTCAACTATTCTATAGGACCAACTTGGTTTTCCAAGGAGGGGGCAATATCGTCATGAGAAGTTAACTTTACTCAAAAGAGACTTTTTAGAAGTGTTAGAACTCGACTTTTTTTAATTTTTCTTCAAAGTTGGATTTTTTTTCAAATTTTTGAAAATTGAGAGGCCAACCGCAGCCCGAGTTTTTTAAAAATGGAAAAAATAAAAAATAGGGAATTATTGTCTCAACTTCTACACATAACAATCTGGGTCAGTAACTATAAAGTTCATAAAAGTCAGAATTTAAAAACAAACATGAAAAAAAAAATCATTAACAAAATAACAACAATAAAGGAACAACATGAAAACTCGTGCTTATTATACAATAATATAGGTAGGTATTTTTCAACATAGATAATTATTTACACCGCAGCAACATTGTATACCTTATACGAGATTTTTGAAAAGTCTGGCTCCTTCCTATTAAGTATCACCTGCGACGAATAAAAAACTTTAATTAATCGAAATAACAAATCGTATTGACTTACATAATAATCTTCTGGATACATTAGGTACTCTACCTTAATAAATCACAATAAATGGTAAATATCTTCATGACGTAACGATGCTGTAGAATCATCATCAGTTTCAATATTGGTAACATTTTTATACTTGGTGTTATCACTGTCTGCTTCTAGGAACCTGTAGTAACAATTTTTTTTGTCAAAAATGACTAATTCGTGTGTAAATGAATTTCCCCTAGTACCGGAGTTCGATGCTTTGTAAACACTAAACAGTTCGACTCCAAGGTAAAGCACTATTTTTTTTCTGAAGTGTTGCTGACCATCGAACAGCGTCGTCATGTGAGTCAGATAAGATTATAAAATTTGAAGATTGAGTTGATCGAAGGTTAAATATTGGTGAAATATGAATTTGAGAAATAAAGGCAGTTAAATACTCGTAGAAGAAGGAAGTAGATTAAATGCGAAGGTGTGGGAGTTGGAGGTCCTCATACATATAAAATAGTTTATGAATAGAAAATACATAGGTAAACTGTGGTTCTTTTTTTAATTGGGTGTTTATGCTATTTTATGCTGGGAAGGGAATGAGAAGCCTTTGTTTATGGTTTTGGACGCCACAGAAGGGTAACTTGTGGCATTACCTGTATAAGGTGTTTAATATACTTACGTATATGGTTTCTCTTCTCCTCGAATATCGCAAATGGTATTTGTTAAAGCCATAATGTAGTTTTTCGCCAATGTGAGCGTTTCGATTTTCGACAGCTTTCGTTCCATTTTTACATGAGGAATCACTTCTCTGAGTTGCTGAGGAGAAAATTTGATCATTAGTCGTTTAATCGATGAAATCATTCATTATATTTTAATGTGACGATTTTTTCATTCTTCCACCCCCTCCTTTATTGTTAGTTTTCAGTTTCAAAAATTCTCTGAAAATTTTAGATCTTCAATTTGAAATTGACTCGTACAGTGAGGACCTTCAAATTGAAAATAATCAAAAAATAAAACCAACCAAATATACTTAATGAAGAAATGAAAAACAAAAATCTTAAAATTGACCATGGCTGTGTCAAAATTCAAAAATTGCCGCGTCCACGCCCCTGCCCCCTCCCAAAAAATATGTGTGCCTGAATTTTTTCCAATCCTTTATGAACCTCAAGAATCTTAGGGAAAACATTTATTAGTTTTTTCAAGTTTTCTTTACATTTTTGAAGAAAAAAATCTGAATAAATTTAAATGCATAGAGGAGACTGGAGAGATATCCTTAAAACAGTAATGCAACTTGACAAGATCATTGAGATCGACTTTTCCCGATTGCGTTCTCAATTTTGAATTTTGATCAACATAAATTCTTGAAAAAAAAATGATTTGGAGAAAATTTTTGAGTGTCTGAAAAAAATCGAGAAATTTTTTCGAAAATAGTGCCTCAAAAATGGATTAAGCACTGTCATAATGCCAAATTTCAGGGACCAAATTTCATTTTTTTCTTAAATTTTGAGTTTGAAAAATTTTGAAAATTCTAATTTGGTGAATGATTAATACCAAAATCTGATCCAATAGATGCATAGAAAGCTATTGTAATTGTAAATGTTTGAAAATTGTTCCTAATCCTAGATGAATTCAATTAGAAGAAGTCATGAATCTTTATCAAGGATGCTTTTACGTACGGATGCAAATATTCAAATTTTCATTTTTTCGGGCAAATGAACGAACATTTCTGGGGGGGGGGGGGGGGCGAGAGAGGTTTCTTCTTGACAGGGGGTTTACTTAGAGAGATTCGGATCCAAGAATTGAAAATTTAAAAGAAGAATAATTATGCACTTCAATTTACGTGAGTATTTTTCTCCCCCCCCCCCCCCCCCTTTAAAAAAGCTCTACACAAAAGTTCAAAATAGTTGGGGGGGAAATAAGGTGGATTATTTTTTTGAAAAGAGGATTATTTAGAAGAATTCTATCGTAAAAATGGAAAATTTTGAGATAAATTGATCCCCTCCATTTTTTGATTTTTTTTTACATTTTGGAAGAGTCCTCAGCACGACTTTTTTGGAGATTAGAAAATTAATTTTCCTCTTAGGGATTTTTTTTACTAAAAATTACCATCTTTGAATGATTTTCAGGAAACAATGGGGTTTGGAAATGATCGAGGACAATAAAACGGGTCTATACCCCCCCCCCCCGAAAGGCTCGGACCACGCCTGAAGGAAAAAATAGGGTGTTTTCCATCTCCTTCCAGACCAAAATTCAAAATAAAACATACAAAAAAAGTTTTTTTTTTGAATCAATTTTTTCAAAAAAATTTCGCTTCGAAATTGAAAATTTTTGCTTCAAAAATGAGAATTTGACGTAAATAATGCGTATTTTTTTTTCTCCTAAAGGTGGGAATTTTCGTTCCAAAAATAAGCATTTTTTTGCTTCAAAAATGGGATTTTTATTTCGGAAACGGAAACCTTTTCCCCCCATTTTTGTTTTAAAAATGAGAATTTTTGTTCCAAACAACATTTTTTTGTTTGTGCATCAAAAATGGAAATTTTTTATCGCATTGGAAATTCAATACCCAAAAATGAAAATTAATCTTCCAGTACGAGAATTTCTTGCCTCAAAATTACAATTGTTTGCTTCAAAAATACGCATCTAATTTTTTTTAGTCCCTCAAAATGAGAATTCCTGTTCCAAAAACGAGTAGTTTTGTAGTTTTTAGCTTTATCACAAATGTAAGAAGTTCTGTGGGTTTGTTTGTGCTTCATAATGGGAGTTTTCAATTTCGTAATTGAGAATTTATTACTCAAAAATGAGAATTTTGCTTCAATAGAAATTTTTTTACTTTACCTCAAAATTTCGAATTTTTGTTCTATAAATGGAAATTTTTTGGATCAAAAATGGGAATTTTGAATGGGTCCCTAAATGGAAGATATTGTAGCTTCTTAATCGCAGATTTCGAAATTTTGGGCGTTTTTTGGAAAAATTTGGGCTCCAAGATGTATCTTATTTTTTTCAAACATGTCGAAAGTGGTCTCTAAAATATGCTTGTGTTCAAAATACACAAGATGACCTGAAAAGAACATTCCCACAAAGCTGTACTTACCCAATCGCAAGCTTTGATTATTTTGGAGTATTTTTTTGAAAAAATTTCTACTCAAAAAATTTCATTTTTCGTTTTTTGTCGAACATTTTTTGCAATAATCTGATTTTAATTTCTAAATTTGACCATGAATGTGTTTTTCCTATTCTGCCTGCTGTAATCTCATTTGGGTCTTATTTTTGTTCCAATTTCTTCGTGTTTCTTTTCAATTCTTAGACTTTTAATTGTATTTTATCACATACGTACTCGTACTTTCACTAATTTTGCATTATTTTTGTGTGATTTAATAATTTTTACCATTTAATCGTTCATACAATTCTTTTTATTTTAAAAATTAACTACATACCAATTAAAATTTCTGTAATTTTTCTATTCGAATGTTTCAGGTATATAATTCATCTACTTCGCAGAAATTTTCGATAAAAGCTAACGAGAAGTCGTCAATTTTACAAATGAAACTGAGGCCTCAACATTTTCACTCGCAACAGCTAAATTCTTCAATCAGGTAAGAATTTTTCTCAAAAAACTATTTATTTTAGGCACCAATTTCTGATTTAAAAAAAATTTAATTTATGTATTATTTGAAAAATGAGTTTCAAGGAGGGGAGGGGAGGGGAGGGGGTATGATAAATTTTATTCACTTTGAAGGAATTCTAAAAAAATTATCATCGCGTTGAAAAATTTTCTTGATGAAATTTTGGTTGTTTTTTTCCATCAAATAGTCCATCTTTATAATTTACTTTAGATTCAATACGAATTTTATCATTATTATTTTATTCGTATTTCTCGAATCACGTCGGTTTGTGTTTCTGCCTTTTATAATCAAAGTATGCAAATCAACATACACTCGAAGTAATACAATCACGTTCGGTTTATCGCAGGCACTAGCCCATTTACACAATTAGCTATGTATAATATTATACTCACTTCGAAAGCATCGTTCAACGAATGCATCCTCATTCTTTCCCTCTCGTTGCTTTCCAATCTGCGAATATTACGTTCTTTGGAACTAAGCCCCATTCTACGTCTTCTGCAGCCATTTTGATTGGAATACTTTAATTGAGATTTATACAAAGGTCGACTCGTCAGCTCACACGAAGGATACTTTTTGGCGCTACAGTCGCTACTTCCTGAGCTGTCCCAACAGTCTGTACAATAAACCAAAATCATTAGTATCGGTATTCAGCCGTAACGATATACAATACCGCACACCTGAAACGATCAGGTTCGTCTCACACACACAACTATAAATACGAAGACGATAACCTCAATTAACCTAATGAATTAACAAATTTCTATATAAATGTAGTACTAGGTATGTAATAGGTAGGTATACGCGAACAGGCGAACATGATACGTACCGGCATTTGAATTGCTAAAAGAAGAATACGATGAAAGTAGGTTATCATCGATGATAACTACTGTAGGAGTAGGCGAAGTAGAGCTGATTTGAGTTTCCTCCAAGTCGCTCGTAACAGTGACACTTTCTGTTAGCGAATCGTTATCTAAGTAGTCCAAATTAGAGTTCGAAGGTGATATTTCCACCACACTTCGCATGGTTTGTTTCCCCTTTCGAGATGTGTGAGTGTCTTTAGTGGATTAAATGGGTAAATGGTGCGTTTTCAAGTTATTTTCATCGGATTTCTGTCCCACAATTGTTTCGATGACATTTGATTGAGTTTGGAGCAATATTTGGGCTCTGAAAGTATCAAAATTTTTATCGATTAATGAGAAAAGAATCTTTGACTTTTTATGGAATTTCATGGCTTCTTTGTGTGTCAAATCTTGTGCTTTTGTTTTTGCCCATTTTAAAATTCCATTTGTCTAGAGTTTGAAAAAATCTTATGCAACGGATGTAACTGACATTGGTGAAAATTGAGGGAGGAGAGGAGTTCGAAAGAAAAATTATTGCGGTGAGACTAAACGTACGAAAGTAGTTGACTGTGAATTTCAATTTTCTGATTCATTATCATAAGTTATTTTTCAAACTTTGAGACGAATTTTGCTTCTGCTTCGCCGAAATTGGTTCAGAATCAGGATTTTAAACTTGAACGAGGGTTCAAGAAACCACTATTTTGATGTTTCTGATATTTCTACAAATTTTTCCAAAATTTAATTTAGATTGATACGTATAATTTAACAGTTTTTTTTTAAAATACTGATATTTTGATTTCTGTATTATTTTTTAAACTTGCCCCTGCTCCAGCAAAAGCACTCAGAATCAGGATTTTAAACTTGAATGAGGGTGAGGGCTCAAGAAACCACAATTTTGATTTAAACAATTGGAAAAAAATACGATTTGAATTTCAAAATGAGTGATATGATTTTATTTGGGCAGAAACCCCTCAAAAACCAGTATTTTAATTGAAAAAAAAATCTTGAATTCAGAAAAATGCATATACTTAGAAAACTTATTTTTGTTACCTATTCAAAGTTCAAAAAAGATTTTGTATAGAAAGTGAAAGCTAAATATTTTGAAGATGTAAAAATTCACTTTTATGATTCGAAATCATGAAAATTTTGATGATTTCAGCACAAGAAAAATATATTTTTATGGGGGTGGGGGGGGGGCAGGAAGGGTAGGCTGAAAAAAGTCCTGAATTTTTCCGAAGGTTTTTACGATAAAGTAATAATTTTGGATCGGAAAACATACACAAAAAACAACAATTTTGATTTCAAAATGTCCAAAAATCAAAATTGACATAAAAACTTGAAACATTACCATCATCAAGAAAAGAAAAAAAAACTCAGTTTTTCTGAGTTGTGACGTGTTTTTCTTATTCTGTTCGTTTTAAAATAATTGTAGGTGACTCTCTTTACAATTCAGATCCAAAAGTTTTGATTGCAATGATGAGAGCAGCTTATACCTGCAAAATCTATTGTAAAATTCAAGGTTTTATCATTTTTGAATTTAATGTTACCGAAATAGAGCTTTTTATGCTAAATTTTTGAAAGAACGGAAAAAAATCAAGAAATTATAATCAAAAGTCTTTTTAGGGAAGAATTTTTATGAAAAATTGCAAAAAATGATGAAAATGATCAATCAGCAGCGTTACATTCAAGCATAGGTAAGCAATCGGAGTGAAATTTAGGGGTGGAAAAAATTTTGGCTTATTTGAAAAAATATAAATACTGGAAAAAGTACAACAAAATAATGCAAAATAAATTCTTGAAAATTGATTTATGCACAATGTTTCAAAATTCAACTCTTTCTGCCTTTTATAATCCAAATAGATTTCGTTTATTTCAAGAATTGATTGTTGGAGAAAAATAGGAATTTGAATCAGTTAGATATTGGTTTTTTTAATATTCAGAATTCTCTATTTAATTGTTGAAATTCATTTTCAGAATCTTCAATTTTAGTTTCACTTTTTAATACTTTAATTTTCAATTTTTGTAATTTCATTTTCAGTTTTTAAATTCAATTTTGAATTTTTGAATTTCATTTTCATTTTTTAGTTTTATTTACAATTTTTAAATGTTATTTTCAATTTTTGAATTTTATTTTCAATTTTCAAAATTTTCGGTTTCATTATTCAGTTTTTGATTTCATTTTCAGAGCTTTCAGTTTCATTCCATGTTTTAATTTCAATTTTATTTTTTTGATCTACTCAATTTTCAGAGTTTTCATTTCCAATTTATGGTTTTATTTTCAAATGTTTGTCATAAAACTAATTTTTTTTCAGTTTTTGATTTCAATTTTATGTTTTTGATCTACTCAAGTTTTACTTTCATTTTTTTACTGCCCCCCCCCCCAATTTTCATTGTGCTTTTGCTTTTGTCCTGATTTTTTACCAAACTTGCAAAAATCTTCAAACTTTTTTCCCCAAAAATTTTAAACAAAATCTATTTTCGGCCAAAATTACCAGAAAGTTCTGCTTTTCCCCAAAATTGTAGAGAAACGTTCTATCCCCCCCCCCCAAAAAAAAACTCCAAAAAAGTCCTGCCTTTCCACCAAAATTACAAAAAGTTGTGATTTTTCGCCAACATTTCAGAGAAATATTGTTTTTTTTCATTCATTTTAAACGTTTCACTTTTTGATTGATTCTTATCCTTTTTTATAGTTTTGGATTTTCCCCATTTTTTCGTAGTTTTTGTATCGAAAGAAATCACGTCGATTTGGATAAATTTCGATCCTCTCCTCCTCCTCTTCCCCCTCCCATAAATTGAAAAATTTGAAAAAAAACAGGTTCCACTGCATTTTTTTGATTTTTCAATTTTTATAAATTTTCTGCATATCTCTATCTACCTATCTCTTCTTTCAAAATTTCATTTCATAATTAGGTATTTCTTTTTTGTTCCATTTTTTTTTTTAAAATAAGTAATTATAAAAATTTTGAATTGGAAAATGTTGTATTGAATAAATTTTAACCTGATTCGATGCGATCATCCCACTTCATCGTTTTGAAAATGAAACATGTGAAGAAGTGTTCTTGCCAAAAATCCTGCTTTTGTTCTGTCTGTACGTGTTGTCTTCCATATTAATCGCCTTGGGTACGAACTAGAGCCAGGTTTCGAAAAAATTGCTCTTAAATTGATGGAAGGGGTCACCAATCAGTACAATTAATTCAAGGTTCGGCGCTTCCTCAAAATTTTGCTTAGAAAATTAAAAAGTGTTTCCAAAATTTATCCATAAATCTGTTAGAAGTTCTAATGTTAGCCCAAATTCTCCATAAATCAATTATTGAAAGATCGAAAATTGAAAAAGCTTTTAAAATTCAGTTGTTCGAAATTCGTCGAAATTTAAAAACATGAAATAGGCTACCCCAACAAACTTCGAACTTCGAATAATGAAAAAAAAAGTTAGTACCAATATTTGTTAAAAAAAAGTTCTCGGGGCATTTTTGAATTGAAAAAATAGTGCCATCTATTTTTTTTTTGGGGGGGGGGGGACTTTTTTGGTAGCATGATTATTTATGTAGCTGTTCTGAGCACTTTTCGATAATTCGATTTCTCTGCTGAGTATTTTGGGGCCCACTTCCGATTTATTGTACCTAATCAACAAAAACCCATATTTTTAAGGAGTAATTTTTTTCAACGAAACGTTGTAAAATTTTTTAAATCTTTGTCACTTTTTTAAATCAAATTATTGTACCCCCCCCCACTCCTCAGAAATACTTGTTTAGTTGCTCAAGTTTAAAAGGGGCTCCAAAACGTTACAAGTGGTCTGATTGTAAAAATTGATTTTTGAGTAGACGAGGATATTTGAGAGAAATACTCGAGCTATTTCATTATTATTTTTTCAATTCACTAATCTGATAACTCAATGTCTTATAAATAGGTAGGCATTTTTTCTATGTAGATTGGTTCAATTGGAGAAAAAACTTATAAAATGGTCAAATTTTGACCAGCTCGTTAATTACTTCTCAAACGGTATATTACTCAATGAAAAAAAAAAGGCTCAATTTTATTGGGCCAATGTACGAAAGAAAAAAAAAGTGTAACGAATTAGTAGGTAGGTTTCTGCAATACTCGCGGATATTTTACACGCGTAATGCGACGATTTTCAACGCTTTCGCTGCTACTGAGTCTGTGAACGCTTCATCGATCGTTCATAATATAAAATAACGATGACGAAATTACTCTCACGTTTTTATTTAATGCATTTCAGTTATCAATTAAATGTAGAGTCGGATTCGATAGAATAAAAAAATAAATATAATATGCTTCCTATATCTACGTACTTTCGGTGTAAAAATTAAACGTTTCTGCATTCTGAGAAATAAAAAATCATCCAGGGGGGGGGGGGGTCATGAAAATCGGGTTGATTTTATTTTTTGGTTCATGAAGTAGCCTACTTTAAAACTCGAAGTGGTATTATCGAAGTAGAGGTATATTTTTGAGCGTAAGAAAGGCATCAAACTACCTATGTGTTTAATTTGTTTTCATCGCAAGATAAGCATAATTAATAACCCTTAAAGTAATCCAACATGCTTAAACACATGTTAGGTTAATATACCTAACCTACCATCTTTTCTAGTAGAACTAAAAACATATCTACCTAATCGAACAAATCTTGATTACAACTTACCCGACTAATCGCTATATTAAAGCAGCACCAGGCACTGTACACGTTGAATCATTGCTTAAATCGATTTATGACGCGGAACCATAATACATAAAGTACACCTACTGCCATATCTGCGTACAAATTTACACATTTGAAAACCTCCCCACAAATGAGAAAATTTTTAATTGCCGAACTCGAATCTCAAAGGGAACACTCTAAGCGAAAAAATTACTGGTTTTTAACACAAATCACGTGGTTTCGCACGCTTTACCTGGTCGCTTTGTAGCGTGATATTGAAGAATCGTCGATTGTCGTCATAGGCATTGGGTACTTTTTAGTTATAGATATCTAGGTACCTAGTATTTTGGAGGAAAACGCGACGAGCGAATAGGGAATTGGAGTTCTATTGTGATGTCTGCTCGAAGGCCTCTGTGGGTCTTTTTTTGAGGAGGGGGGGGGTCTCAAAATCAAGTCGAACCTGAATGATGATTTTTTAAAAATCTATTTTCAATAAATTTTGTTAGTATTCTCAAAGAAATAATTTCTTTTTTGTCTCTTGAGAATTTTTTTATTGTCTTTTTTTTCGAATATTGATCAATTTTCTCGAATTGTAATGGTTTAAAAATGAAACAAAAAAAATCACTTATAAATGAATTATATTTAATGAATGTTGTCTTTTTTGCTGGAAGTGTATAGGTACATTAAGAATAAGAATGCGAGTATAAAGATCACACAACACACGAGGCACATTTACACATTAGATCATGCACTAATTATTTAAAAAAAAAAAAAACAATTAAATTCACTTATAAAATACGTAACGTAGGTAAAAAAAAGAAAAATAATTACATTAACGAATACTTAGCACTGTGCTAACTATAATACAATGATACAAATAATACCATATATTACTAAATATACATACAATTAATGACGCAGTGCTACTGTAGGTATGTGTCAGGAATGTACGAGTACAAATACATGGTACAGTATCATGTCATACTTAAAAATTAGGTAAATGAATCTTTACACACATGCTTATGTATGTACCTATTTAATGAAAAATGTGTAAAAAAAGAAATTATAATGTAATAGACGAGACACGTATGGTAGGTAATTGCTTATTAAGTATAAAAGCTTAAAATTATAATAGGAACTCGTTTCGTTGTATCATTAGCCAATAGTTTATAAATTAAGTAGGTAACTTAAAAAATTAGTGTAATACGATAAATACATAGGTGGTTTAGGTTCCTAGATTTGGTAATATTTTACTGGTCTTTACTCTTAAGTTGGTAAACTGGTAGCATTGAGCTTTGAAAAAACTGATATAATTTTTACTATAATTAAGTATAATTTCTAATTTGAGTTCTATAAATTTTATTAAGTTATTATTCTAAAATTCTACTTTCATAATTCTACATACAAATGTCCCTAACAACAGCTTTTTGGGGGTACTAATTTATCTACGTGGTTTTTTTTTGACATAGTGATTGAAAATTGAACCCTGTTTAATTTTTTTTTCATTTTTTCGATTTTTCAATAAAGTTTTTGTACTTTTAAATGCAATTTGGTAAATCGTAAGGTAATGATCAATAATGGCTACTTTGAAATTTTATGGCTCTGTGATGATTGAAAATTTTCGTAAAGTTGAAATTTTCAGCAGGTAATACTTTCAGAATGTTTAATTTTCACGATTGAGAATTGCTTGTTTTTTAATCTGGTTCCTCCCCAATATATTTTTTAGAGTTCCGTGAAACCTACGAATGGAAAATTTTACAGTCTGGGAAGGAATATTTTTTGAACTCATGTTTTTTTTTCCAAATTGAAAGATTTGTAGCTGTTCAATCGCTAAAATGTTTTCTATAATGGGCTGTCTTCTGACTTTTTTTCCCTGAAAAATTAGGAAAAAGTTTGAAAAAAGAGCGTAGGATATTCGTGAACCAGCCAAAAAAATGTTCAAAAGTGCGCAGTTCATTTTAAAAATGAGGGGGAGGGGCATAAAGCCTCACAATTTTGATCAAAATGCAAAAATAGTCATGTGACATATTGAACGGAGATCTTCAAGAGCGACGAATTTGAATATCAGCTTAGTTAATTTTTGATTGGGTCCCTCAACCCTCCCCCCTCCCCCTTCCACTACCGTATTAGGCTCCAAATTTTTTGATACATTGGAAAAATTGTACCTACATTTATGACAATTTTTGGGAGCGATAAATACACATCAAGTCTTTTTTTTATTCGACTCCGTCTAGGTTCTCATTACACATTCTTCCTCTACCCCCCCCCATGAACTATCTAATCAAGTTAAAATGTATTAATTTTCTCTTTTATTAAACTGCCTCAAATAATAAAACTTGTTTTTTTTCCAAAATTCTTGTGGCCATAATTTTGGTTAGTTTTTTTTTATAAACGGTCATAAAATTCATGAAAAGTCATGAAAAAGTTCTTGAATTTTGCTCGAAACATACTTTAAAAATTTTCAAAAGCCCACAAAATGAAAAAATACAATAAAAAATTAGTTCAAAAAATCATAAAAATGGAAAAACTGAAATACCAATTTTTTTATCCTGTGAAAAATGGCAACCCAGTTAGATTTCCTCGCAGTTTCAAGTTATTTAATTGGTGGGGGGGGGGGTATTTTCATGTGATAAAAGTGTGAAAAATAGGTCGTGTAAAAGTCATAAAAAAGTCACGATTTTTTGTCCGGAAGTTTTATTAGACACCCTGTAACAAATTTCAAATGTGTCACCTTTTTCCCAAAATTTGCTCAAAAGTCTCGATTGTTACTCAAAATTGCAGTCTCGCTTTTTGTCAATATTTTCCAAAAAAAAGGTCAATTTTTCACCAAAAAGTAGCTAAGAATCTCACTTTTTCCTTAAAAAAAAGTCTTGCCTTTGACCAATAAAAATCAGCTAAAATTCTAATTTTTTACCAAAATAATGAACATTTTGTTTTTCCTCCTAAAAATGGCAAAATTTCCAAAAAACTTCACTTTTTTGGTAATAATTGCTTAAAAGTTTCACATTTTTGCCAAAAATTTACTGAAAAATAAAAACTGTCGTTTTTCCAAATATTGAATCTCTCCTAGAACTCTTGTCTTTTGGTAAAATTGTCAAAATCTCGATTGGAAAAAGTATATTTCTTTTGTGAATAGTTGACATAAAGCCCTTTTTCTACGTTTTGTTCTGGGTCCTTTTGATCAAACTTTTATTATTACTTATTTCAATTTTTTTAGTTGCTGAAATAGTTTTTTTTTCTTTTTTTTTTTGGAAGATAAACAAAATTGATAAGCCCTGGAAAAAGTGAAAAAATGGCAAAAACTGCAAAAAAAAACTTTGATGTGCTTCCAAGTGTTGACATCTCTTACAATGTATTTTGTATTCGCTCTCAGAATCCTTCCTCCCCCCCTCCAAAAAAAGAGTTGAAAATTACCCATTTCAGTGTCTATTTTATTACAAAATGCTTGAAAAATTTAATGAAAACAAAAATTTATAAATTGGACTTGAAGAAAAATTTATAATTGAATAAGTTCAAAGTGTTTGAAATAATCGTTGATTTTGTTTACAAAATAGAAAAAGTCGAGAGAACGTTGGAATTTCTTTTTCAAACACGTTTTTCTCCAATTTTACCTGAACACATTTTGTGCTTTTTATTTGAGAAGTTTCAATGGAAAAATTGTTCAAACTATTTGTACGATATTTTCAAATTTTTTCGATGGTGGGGAGGGGATAGGAGGGGGAGGAAAGAGTAAGAAAGTATAGAGAGTACAGCTTGAAAAATTGATGGATGTTCATGAGAAGACGACAATTTTGCTTTTTGAAATTCAGTAGTAGAAGTTGTATTTTTTTTGAGTTGGTTACACCTTCATTTAAATTTCGTTTTCAGGTTCTGTTTCATTATGAAATTTTTGAGGTGCAATTGCTTGGAAAAAATGGTCTTGATTTTTGCTCGTGTCCTGCTTCTGACTTACTTTCTTACAAAAACTACCAAAAATTCTGATTTTTTCTATGAGCCAGAAATGTTTTGGTCTGAAAAATTGTTAACCTCCCCCCCCCCCCCTTCAAAAGTTGAAATCGTTTTTAAATTCCTGTTTATTTTTGCGGAAGTTACTACGAAATTTTGTTTTCAACTTTCTAAATCAAATTTGGAAATTTTTTACTTCTTTTATAATTTTTTTCAACTCCATTTTCTTTCATTTTTCACCTCTATGTTGACCCCCCTCCCCCCTCTGCCACCTTTAATAAATTTAAAATATTTGTCGAAATGTTCTGGGCACTGAAAGTTTTGTTTTTGTAGTTTTTCATGTGGTCTGCTTTTCTATGTATTATGTTGTCCTGCTTTTTAGAAAATATCATTTTTAACACATTAATTCAGAGTCAAAGATCAAAGTGGCCACTATTGGGAGTGTTTCTGTAGCCACCCTTGATTCCATACCTTATTATGCCCATTTTATGAGAAGTGTCAACAAGCTACATAGTATATTAGATAGTAGATACCTACATACGAGTACGTATGTAATACAAACATACATGTACTTTTGACCTCTCTTTGAAACATCAACATTTTACAAACATCTACATAAAGATGAGTCATGCTTAATAATTCAGTCTAATAAATGCAAATTGATTTTTCCCCTCTTTTTTTTAAAAATTAAAGACGCGAATAAATTCACAATTTTTCTTCTTCAAAAAGGTCTGATTTTATTCCCTCGTTTTGGTAAACTCGCCTCCCTTCCTTTCCCCTGGGAAATGATTCCAAAATGCGCTGCTGTGTGTTTATACCTACCATACTTTACAAGTACACATGGGAAAGTACATCATAACGAGTAATATGGCATAAGCTCATAAGCTTAAACATTAAATACCTTAGTTAAAAATCATCCATCTATCCATACTCATCAGTCATCAAATTCCAATATGGCTGAGTCATCATCTCCGCGTCTTTACAGACTTTCTTCATTCTCTTCTGCCATTCATTTTCCTCGTCTCTCGGCATTGTCCCTCTGTCCTCTTTAATAATGCTGCGTTTTCAGTCACAAAAAAACGAACTTTTGTCCAAAAAATAGTCCCGTTTGTGAAGTCTTCAAACACAGCCGCAAGTTTCCACCACCATGTTTGGTATACTGCTTCTCTGAATGGTTAAACTATCGCTGGCAAATAGTACGTTCAAATTTGAGAATCTTGTAGGCGTGCAGCAGGTCGAAGGTAGAGGAAATTCGTGCGCTCTTCTCGCTTTAACCACCTGTAACGGATAATTTTATACATTATTATTACATATATGTATTACGACGAGCTTACTTATAGATTTATATATTTTAATTCGAGGCACGAGTAGCGCATAGTTCACATTTTTAATCTTTGACCAATTATTATTGCTCATGCGATATAATTCTACATACGTGCTATTGCGAGCGTTGTATTTTATTAAAAATACACGAGTGGTTCATTCAAGAAAAATGGACCAGTTTATGCGACGTTTTCTATTAACCTTATCATGAAGTTTATTTGTAAGGTATTTAGAATTTTTGTTGTCATTGAGAATGAATTTGTGTCTCGTTATAATTATTCAGGTGAAATGTAAACGGATAGATTAAATTCAATATACAATCATGAGATTGAAATACCTGTACCGAATGACTCATGTATGGGTTAAAGTGGGTACCTGGCTATACTGATGTGTTCTGTGTTATTTAGAAAATTCCACTCACCGATAAAAGTTCCGCGTAAGGTCTTTGAACGGTTTCATATCCTGGCAGAACACAAGTTCCTCTGCATACGTAGGCGTTAAATTTCGGAGGACTGAGGATCATTCTGTAATCGTCTCCTAATGAGCTGAAGTCTACCCATAAATCTTCTCTGCAGCATTCTTCTTTACCAGGAGTACATTCGACGCCTCGTTTCAATCTGGCGCTCTGAAATTGAAAGTGTTTCGATTAGTTTTTGATGAAGTCGTGTTCATTTTCATCGGATATGATTATAGAAAAAAGGTAGGGTGGGGGAGAGGGTTCAAAAATTTTAATGCTTCTCGATATTTTGTACAGTCATTTTTTTCAATCTGGAAACTGTTCAAATGGATGAAATGAGATCAAACTTGGGGAATGGAGTTCTTTTAGGGACCAGAGTTGACCCTTGGAGTGGGGAGGGTTCAAGTTGAAAACTACAGAAAGGTCATTTTTTTGAAGGGGCAAAATATGGCCCCTATAATTGATTAAAAAAAGGTCGAAAATGTGCTGATTTCATCTCCCTAGGTCATCCCCACCCCATTCAAGGTGGAAAAATATCATTTTACCCTTATTTTTGACCCCTCCTCACCCCTAAAATTGACTTCAGGAGCTTAAATTCTCAAAATGCAATGAGAGGGTGCCACTCGAGTGCCTTTTGCAGATTTTAACCTTCGAAGCCTATTTGATCCCTCTCCAAGACCATAATGGAATTCTTGGGTTATGTTATGTGTTTATTGTCCTTTAAGACAGCCTGTAGCTGCTCCAAATTGACCTAGGTAGCCCAAATTTTCACAGTACAATATTGGAAGGGTGTCAAAGAAGTGTCTTTTGCCTGTTTCACTTTCAACCTTCCAACCCTATTTGACCTCACTTATTCAGGGTCAAAAACGTGGATTCTCAGACTATACTGATATTTCATTAATTTTTAACGCGTTTTTCAATTTTTAAGACAGCCTGTACTTAGTCCCTCTAAATTCACCCAGGGAATCCAAATTTTAACAGTAAAATGGAAGGATTTTTAAAATGAAAAAAATAATATAATAATAAAATGAAGAAACCCCATGTTTGAAAAATTTATGGGCATCAATTTTTTTCTACCAAATCTGTTTGAATTATCAATATTATCTTTACTTTAAAGCTGAAACGGAGTATGTCCATGAAAAAATTGTCTCTTTCTTGCATCACTGATAAGACTCTGGGATGCCCTAAAATGGAAAATTTGCATCTCAGTACAGTAAAAGTGCACCATGGAAGATGCACAAAGGTAACCAATGTTCAATCAGGACTCAACAAACCCTTCTGAGTGTATCCAAATCTTATCAGTGATGTGTAAAATTGTACTTTTTTATGGACATACTTGGTTTCAGCTTTAATGTAACAATATTTGATTTTTAGGCACAGCCCCAAAGAGCAATACTGTAAAGCTCGATTGGTTTGACTATTGCCAGGTATAAAAGGCGTTTATTCTAAAGATTTAGCCTCAATTTTTGTCCCATAAGCCAGTATAGCTCTCAAATTTTCTCTTTTATCTGCAGTTTTTTCTCAGGATTTTGTTGACTCCAATTCAGTCTTGAATCTAAATGCATACTAACAAATACGATCAACTGGCAATATTAGCAACTCCATTTAAAATACATTTGGTGTTGACATCTCGCGGCGGTGCCACCATCGAATTGCTGAAAGGGGGACATTTTCATTGAGAATCGCATCTCGACAAGCCAAGTGCCCTATTGACAAATATTATGCGATAGCATGCTAAAACGCATGCTTTTATGCATAGCACAAGCATGCTTGAATTTGGACTTTTTTCAAAAAAAGCACGCATGCGTAAAAGTATGTACCTAATGTTAAAGCATGTAAAATGAAATAAAAATTGAAAAAAAATTTGCCCTGGGCAGGGAACGAGCCCGGGACCTGATGTTTCTATTTTTCAGCTTTACCTAACCAACTCAGCCACTTTGCTGCTTGCAAAGAGTGGAGTTATCTCCTCATAAATGTTTGCACTTTTTGGACTTGCGAGAAAAATTTAGAATTTTTATAAGTTCACAATGTACAAACATTTATGCGGAAATGACTCCACTCTTCGCAAGCGGTGAAGTAGCCGAGTGGGTTAGGTAAAATAGTAAAATAGGTACTGCTGGTCCCAGGTTCAATTCCCGCCCAGGGAAGAAGATTTTTTCAATTTTTCTTTTATTTTACATGCTTTAACATTACTTTTACATATGCTATTCGCAGGCTGAATTGAATCGCATGTTTATTTTTGAAAAAAGTCCTAATTCACGCATTACGCATCAACACGCCTGTTTTTATGCATAATTTTGTCAATAGGGTGTGCGTGTGTGTAAGCATGCATGAGTATGAAATGTCCTCCTTTCAGCATGATAACATGGGTTTCATGCATTTCACCACTAGAGTGCAACACTTGTTCGCCAACTCCAAATTGCGCATTTTTTTTGCAGTAGTAGCGCAGTCTGAACGGCCTGGGTTGAAACTAACTCTTATCAAAAATGCTCTGATTGGTTGGTTTATAACATCGACCTTTTATTCTCCTCAGTTCAAACCCAGCTACAGAGGCAAGCTTGTGCGTGTAATTAAAAAATCTTTCGTGCAATTATTATCAACATTACACGCCAAGTACCGTGGGACTACCAGTTTAGCCAAGCTCAAAAATGCTCTGATTGGTTGGTTTATAACATCGACCTTTTATTCTCCTCAGTTCAAACCCAGCTACAGAGGCAAGCTTGTGCGTGTAATTAAAAAATCTTTCGTGCAATTATTATCAACATTACACGCCAAGTACCGTGGGACTACCAGTTTAGCCAAGCTAACGGATAATGCACGCCATCTATTAGCAGAATCAAAAAGCTGAAACTGGTTCAAGCGTCTATAGAGGTCAACACTGAGGAGCTCAGGGTCTCTAAACTACCCGGCTAGCTCCAAGGTGCTTGTGTAGATGTCACTAGAAAGCAATGGGAAACTACTAGTGGAAGCTCGAAACAACGTCAATTCCCTAGAATAATCGCAGTGGCAATTAGGCATACACCTCACCCTGTTAGGGTACCACAAAATGCGATTTCCAATGTCCTGTAAAGGATAAGGAACCACGACGACGACGAACCTCTACTCTTATTGAAAATCAAACAAATAGTTGATGCAAACTTCCAACAATGCTTAAAACCATTCCAAATCACATTTTTAAAGAATTGAATACACGGGGTAAGGTAACTTCCATATTGGACTATTCACAGGGTAAAGTATCTAATAGACAAGTTCGCACAATGCGCAGAAGCGTTCTTTAAAAACATGATTTGGAAGGTTTGCATCAAAATGTACCATTGGAATAGCGGTCCAGATGAGGAGAATAAAAGGTCAATGGTTTATAACTGGTTTGAATCTCGTGCATCTGCAAAATTTGAATCAGCAAATCAGATGCTTGCGAGTTGTGGTAAAATTCAGTTTCACCCCAGGCTGCTAGGGGGATAAAACACCATTTTTCAATGGAGTTGCCAGTATTGTCAGTTGATAGTATTTGATACCAAGGTACTTTGTAGAGTTCGAGTGCGGCACAATTGAATCAGAAATTCTGATTGGAAAGTACGATTATTTACAAAATTTTCATAAAATGTTGAAAGGATTTTTAAAATGAAAAAATAAATAAATAAAATGAATGATAACCTGTGTTTGAAAAATTTTAGACATTGATTTTTTTCTACCAAATCTTTTTATTACCTACATTAATTATAACAATAATTTTCACTCAGTACAAAATTTCCCATTTACTCAATTTGTAGATACTGTAAAAGCTTGTTATAATGCTCTTCAAGGGACTTGAAAAAAGGAGCGTTATAAGCTGAAACACGTTATAAGCAAAAGTCGTGTTTTAACGCTGATGAGTGTAATACTTCAAATTCTCTTTTAAAAGCAAAAAGAGCGTAATGAAAGAAGTGGAAACGTAAAAAAATCTGAAATTTTACTTTGATTCTGAGGTCTACTACATATAATAATGTCAGTTTACAAAACTGTTTTCTGTGGTCAAAATTTTCAGAAAGCCTTGCTTTTTTGTTCCAAATTTTCCAAAAAGTAATCAGTTGCTTGGCAAAATTTTGAAAATTTTATGTACTTTTCAGTTCTCTTCTCAAGATTATGAGGGAAGTTCTAGAACTCTACTCTTTTGTAAAAACTTTAGATATTTACCTGCCTTTTTTGTAAGAATTGTAATCAAGCTTCTACGAGTATTTGGTAAAGTTTGATAAGGTTATCAAAAAATCTCACTTTTTTTTGGCCAAAATCGAAAATAATTTTACTTGTTTGTATGAACTGCAACTGTTGAAAGTTAAAAAACAGATTTTTTAGCAAAATTTTGCCATAAAATTTTTTTTTACTTTTTAAAAAATCAGAACTGTAAAACTTGCAAAAAAAAAACTGTTGTTGTGGCCAAAATTTTCAGAAAATTAGAATTTTTTAAAGCTTTTTTGTCTCGATAAATTGATTTTTTGTTGTTATTTTGTACGTTTTTCAACCTTTAGAACAGCCTGTAGCCCCTCCAAATTGACCTAGAGGGTCCAAATTTTAAATGTATAATGAAAGGGTGTCTCTGAAGTATTTTTGCCAGTTTCAACCCTTCAACCATATTTGACCTATCTTCAGGGTTATTGAAGTTGATTTTTGAGCAATTTTTCATGAACTTTGAATGAAATGGCGACTCTCAAAGGGTTGAGACACTTGGAAAAACAGTTTTAAGAACATTTTAAATACTTTTTCGTGAAAAATAATTTTTTTGAGCAAAATGGATAATTCCAAATTTTATCAGGGGTGGGGAGGGAGGGGTTTGGACCACTTCCACTGGTTAATTTAAAAATCCCAGCCGATAAAGTTTTGGAAAAAATTCAGTTTGTATTTTTTATGGGGTCAAATTCCATAGCTCGGATTACCCTATTTAAATTTTCCGCTACGTCGATATCAAATTGATAAATTACTCGATCGCATTTCATTCGGAAAATTTCCTAGCTGAGATAATAATACAGAAATGTCAATACCAACCTACCTCTTCACTTTCCGTATTCAGGAGTAAAAACGACGTTTTATTGGCGCTCTGCCAAGTCACATTGGTAGCGTACTCGGTTCCGATACAGGAGTCGCACGAGACCATCAAAACGGGATGTTTGTACTCCTTTTTGTTATTATTATTCGGCAGCCATGATTTGACCAACGAGGTAACATCGATTTGATACCAGCCATCTGTAATAATTAATCAAAATGACGTAAATATAAATTTAACGTAAACACAATTCATCTCTCATTTAGTACGAGTATATATATACGTTAGGGTTCGTGTTGTAATTCATATTCGCTCAAATCTTTCTCCCTCATCACCCTGATTATTCCAATAGGATTCTGAACTAATTATGCCCATAATTCGAGAAACGGATACAAAAAAGCATTGTTTGAAGTAGCCTTTTAGTAAAGTTACATAAGCTTACCTATAGTGCGTCGAGAGTCGAGTATAATGGAAAGCAAGCGTGATGAAAAGGATAGGGTGCGGAGGTTCGGTGTTTATTTCACACGTAGGTATAATATGGATAGAGGGAGCTTTGGAAAAGGGATGCATTTAAAAATTGCATCGCGATTGCGCCATTCTACGTGTAGGATGTGCCAACTGAATGTTACTGCGAGTGCGAACAGAGTTTTTGTGGGTGGTAGCTGAGATTACCAAGGAAAATATTGATTGGCGACGGTTAAACGTGTGGAATAATCGTATGTCAGCTAAGTCCACCCCTTTTTGGGCAATCTTTAGGGTGAAGAAAAGCACCACTGTAGAAAATTGGCCAATGGGTTGGCAATACTGACCATTTGAAAATATTGGGGATGTACGTAATTTTCATACCACCTATTGAATTAGGAAAGTGTGAAAGTTCCCTCATCTGCTTTGTTTTTTGTGCTCAATTCGCAATAATTCGTAAGCAGCTGAGTATTAGGTATAACTACAAATAAATTAAAAATGATTAAAAACAGGACATTTTTTAACTGACCTTTATCTGCTACATATTTCATTGTAATATTTTTGGGGTTACGATTCTTCGGCAATAACGCTGTTTTATCAACGATGGTAAAGTTATGCATTCCACTGTTGTTGATTGGTAGAGATCTTTGATGGAACCAAATGGTAGCCGAGGACAGATCGGTCGATAGTATTTCATCCGAGAGTTTGAAATTTAAACAAATTCCTCGTTTGTTATTCGAAATGCAAGTCACATTTTCTGTAAAAAAAAAAATTGAAAAAGAAACATTAAAATATGATGAAATATTTTCCAAATCAAAATTTTCTTGCATTTTTAGCTAAGCTGGTCCAATTCTGGGTTTTTATTTTACCAGAGAAGGGAGGAAGGTGTTGAATCGAGCGTTTTTGGAGCGATTTGGTGGAGTGGAGGGGATTTTTCCAATTTTTCCATTTCAAATGTGGTGAGTTTCTTCTCAGATTAATACTTACAAGAAATGTCTCATTTTAAAATTTGATAGATAAGTATATGTACCTACTTAAGGCACTCGAAACTTGAATGAGAACCAAAGTTGTGGAGAATTGATTTTACAATCTTTCACGTGCCATTAATTTTTTTTCTAAAGGGCTCTATTTTCTAAATATTTGCAAAAGAAACTGCCAATTTTAAAATTTGAAATAGCATGCTTAAAACTTGATTCTGAGATAATCCCACGAGTCCATTATCCCTTCTGTCATCACCTTGAATGACCATTTTCGTGAATAAATTATTGCTCTTGGACGCTTTTTCCCTGATTACTGAATCCTCGAATCAGATTTCCCAAATGAATATTCTCCGAACGATCTTCCGAATAAATTTTCCCAAAAATTGTATTACCAAAACGTAGATGAGAGTTTCTTGCAATTTTAGAAACAAAACAAAATTTTTGTGCAATTTTGACCAAAAAAAAAATTAGTCTTCTCTGTAATTTTTGATAAAGAGGGAAAATTTGTTCTGCAAATTTGTCTAAGCAAAAAGTAAGATTTTAGGCAAATTCTGCACAAAAAAATGGGCTGTTTTAGAAATTGCAGAACATGAGTCCCTTTCACAAAAATGAGGATTTTTCGCAATTTTGGCAGAAAAAATAAAACATTTCTTAGATAGGGTAATTTTGATTTTTTTAAAAACATTTTTTTGGGCAGTTTTGACAAATATAAAGCTGATGTTTTGCGACAAAAAAAGCAGAACTTTCTAGAAATTTTGGCTCGAAAATTTTTTTCTGCAATTTTGGCAACAACAAGACTTTTTTTGAGCTTTGATAAAAAAAAAATACATAGAACCAGTTATTTTGAAAATTCTGACAAAAAACAGATTTTTCTTGGAAATGTTGACAAAAGAGTAGGTATTGGTGTGACTTTGGCAACAGACGAGACTTTTTGAGAAACTTCATCAAGAAAAAAAAGTCTTCTGCAATTTTGGAAAAAAACGAGCCTTTATTCTCTGGAATTTTGATGAAGAAGTTGGGATTTTTTTTTGTAAGTACCTAATCTTACCAAAGAAACTTATAAAATAGATCTCTGGAAATTTCAACAAAAAAAAACAGTTTTTTTTGGCAGTTTCGGCAAAACATGGACCTTTTTTATTGTTTTTATAAAAGAGTAGAATTTTCCATAATTTTTCCATCTAGAAAAAGTTGAATTATTTACAAGACTTTCTAGAGATTTTGACCAAAAAAAAAAATTTCTGCAATTTTCGTAAAAAGAAATTTTTTTGCAATTTTTATTTTTAAAAAAAATATTTTTTTGACAATTTTGATGAAAAAAAGAACTGGCTATTTTGAGAATTCTAACAATGAACAGATTTTTCTTGAAATTGGTAAAAAAAAAAGTAGAAATATTTGAAATTATGGCAAAAAAATAAGACTTTCTGAGAAGTTTTACCAGAAAAAAAAGCTTTCTCCAATTTTAGCAAAAATACAATTAGTCTTTCTTACAATTTTGATGAAGAAGTAGGATTTTTTTTTTGCAACTTTGGCTGGTAAAAAATCAAACTTTCTGGAAAATGATACAGAAAAAACTGATTAATTCACAGTCTTAGCAGATTTTTTTGTAACAAAGAAAGCAATGAAAGGAACCAGTTATTTTGATAATTCTGACAAAAACCAGATTTTTCTGGACATTTTTGTAAAAAAAGATTTTTTGTAATTTTTACAAAAAAAGACTTTTCAAGAAGTTTCTCCCCTCCCTCTTCTCTCCCTCCCCCGCCCCACTCCCAAAAGGGCGATTTTTCTGCGATTTAGGCAAAAAGAACCTGAACTTTTATCCGTTTTTTGAGGCATCGTAGAGACTGAATAAAACGCTTTACCTACCCCAAAAATTATAAATGCCGGAGTTGTGGCGAATCAATTTTTCAATCGTTCGTGTGTCATTAGTACCTATATTTTTTCTAGGAGGTTTCATTATTGAAATATTTACAAAGAACTGAAGAGTTTTAAATTTGAAATATGTACCATATATTCGTACTCGTTGAAAATGAGAACGCAGAGACTGAAAATAAACTCTAAAATTATGGAAATGAATTCAAAAATTCTGAAAATTACTTCACAAAACTAGTGTAAAGGAAGGGTTTGGGGATGGGCCCTCCCTCCTGACAGGTTTTTAAAAATTTTAGACCTAATAAAGAAGCTATAGGTATATTTTTTCGATTTTTTTGGAACTTGAACTACACATTTTTGAAAGCTTTTGCTCTCGCTTCGCTCGGAGCTGTTTGCTTTTCTTTTTCTAAAAAAACCATCCTTCAAATTCTAAAATTTTGAAACCACAAAATCACTTTCCTCGCATAAAAAAACTTTGCTTTTTTATTAATCAGAATACGAAATTACGAATCATCGAAAGCTTTTGCCCTCAGTTCGTTTACGAAGTTTGTTTTTTTTTTCGAAGTTGGAATTTTCAAAAAACCATCATTCAAATTCTAAAATTTTGATACCGAAAAAATCACACTCCCCTCTTCTTTCGTTTTATTCGGCGAAATTGGTATTTTTTTCTCATAATGATTGGCAAATTTGTCTGTTTCATACCTTCTCTCCCCCTCCCTCCCCCCAAAACCTTTAGATAAGTTTCGTCTCTGTCCAGATGCTGCAAACGATCACTTTTGAAACAATAGAATTCAACGGTCGTCTATATTTATCGATGTTGATTGGAAAGAGCTAGATTGTACTATGTATTTTGACACGTTGAGATCTGAATTTTCAATTCGTCAAAAATTTAGAAATCCAAGTTACCTAATCTTAATACCACCGTAATTATAATACATTCGTAAGTGAAATTTTGAATGAAATTAGCTAATCCTCATTTGTATTTCTTTCTGTTTCAGGTGAGTACAAATTCTCATCGTAAGAATAGAGTATGGAATGTGAGCTCACAACCTCACCCATGAAGAATCTTACAGTAATTGATGGGATGAAGGTAAAGAGCAGTTAGGTACATATTATTGTCATTCAAGTTTTCCTATTCTTTATCGAATGTGTCTAGAAAAGTTTGTCTTGTTGTACGTAATATTCAATTCAAACTTTCGTACCAGACTAAAATCAAGCAAAAATACTCATTTGGGAGGGGGGGGCGAGACCACAGTTGAATTTATTTATCTCGACAATATACCTACCTACCTTTTTTCATGTATCAATATACCTAATATCTCTCTATAAATAAACTTGGAAAAACGACCGAACGGAATTTTCCTCAAGTCAATGGGACATTTAGTCGTATCTTGGGTTCAATTCACACGTGCTCAATGGCAAGTACATTGAGTGAGTATAGATGCATCAGTGTATCTGTATACCATATACTCGTACCTACACCTGTCAGTGTCCGTATATACAACAGCGAAAAATATTTAGATGGGAAATCGAAGAACATAGTACAAGGTAAAGGGGAATCGGGAATCATTCGCTGGCATGTAATTATTACATTTTTTAGTTATAAAAAGAATGCGGCTATCTGTACGCCGTTTGGGTCAAAGTTCTCAGTCTTCGAGTGACATTACTTCACAGTTTATACACAAACACATCCACATATTTTTCGCATTTTGTAATGCTTCAGCCCTTCCGTTCCATCATCCCTTCCACCTTCCTTTTCATCCTATTTTGTTTGGGTTTCCCGATTTCAACTATAAATACCTGTGTTAATCTTATAATATCGTGCACGTTTTATATGTACGAGCCACAAAAACATTGTCATCGACTAAATAATTATTTGTAATCGAATATGGTAATCAATCAGGCGTCAAAGTATGTAAACAAACAAGTGGAGTATATGTATTATCGTCTGCTATGCACACAAGTGTATTTACTCTTCTTCCTTTTCGACGAATAATAATACATAATTAAGTAAATAAATATAAAAATATAACTCTTATCTCGTCGTCGCACGCCTCCACAATCCATAAGCGTGCGAGATTCGTACTCGCGCAGCAGCCATTTATAATATCTCAATACTCGAACAGTTGACCCATACACGTTGCAGCAGCTGTCTTCGACTGGCGAAAAATTCCTTCAATTTTTTTTATCAAATCGAATCAACCCTTCCCCTTGAATTTTTTTACTTTCAATGTAAGTAAATAGACAGATCGCAAACAAGTCACGAAGTCAAGGTATCCACCTACGCACTTCGAACTCAAAGACAGGAAAAATATGATGTACTTAAGCGATTATCATCGAAAAAAAATTTTTTTCACGTAAAATTTGTATATTTTAACGATTACGCAATTAGTCGATTCGGCTTTGGCGAATACTCTTCCCCCTCCCTCCCCCTTCCTGTGCGGTGTAAGCTTTTTTACCGGTACATAATATGTATGCGTTGAAATATTACGTAAGGCCCAATATACAATATCGCATAGTGAAGCGATTAATTATTAATTACCGGTGAGTAATTATCGATGTAGCGCCATTCTTGATTTCGTTTATTCTAATGAGGCTTATTTAACGCCTGTTTTTTCGTTCCTTGTATTCTTTTATTTGATTTTAATTTTTTTTATCTCTTGAAATCGGATTCGGAATACACTTTATAAGGTATAGTGCTGCGTATTTAATTGACCTTACGAATACCTCGAGATGAAAAGATTCTCTGTATTATGTTGTATAATACTACATATGTGTACTCTTGTGTATTACAATGTTGAAAAGGGACAAAAAATGTTCCAAAGGTGGAAGCATTTGAGTAAATGGGAAGCCCGGCATTGCATATGAGCGTGATTTTTATGCTCTTATGATCTGTTAATGGAATCTTTCGCAATGTGTGTGCCGAAGATTTCATACGAATAGGTGAATTGGGTACTTGTAGTATTTTATTCGAGCATGACTCATATCGATTTGTAACGAGATAAAGTCAACTCGTGCGAGTAAGAATCAGATCAATGGTTATGAATGTGATTCGTGTGAACTGTTCGGTATTCTGTGAATCTGACGATTCAATCGTTCACGAACGATTCATTTTAGAAAAATGAGTTTCTGATGAGGGCAAATTTTGAAAAATTGAATTATGTATTTTCTCTAAAAGATTCTGTCGTTCGCGAACGATTCAATCTGAAGAATTCAAACATTCGGGAGCGATATTTTTAAGAAAATTGAGCGAGTTGAGGATGATATGGGTATTTTTGAATAATTCGGTCATTTCTGAATGATTTGGTCGTTCGCGAACGATTTGATTTGAATACCTATTTGAATCGTTCTCGTACGATACATTTGTAAAAAATAAGTCCACATTATGGATCGTATTTTTGAAAAATTTTGTTATTCTGGAATGATTCGTTCGAAATGATTTGGTCGTTCGTTGAGAATTTGATTCCTGAAATTGAATCATTCGCGAACGATACGTTTGGAAAAATTGAGAGTTTGTTTTTTACAATATTTTTGCTGGGTTGAGTCATTTTTCAATCATCATTTCGAAATGGTTCAGTAGTTCGTGAATGATTCAATCTTGAAAATTCAATCGTTCGCGAACGATTTGATCTAAAAAATGATACGATGGTTCGCGAATATTATGTGGGGAAGAAATGCGCCTCATGGTGGGTGATATTTTTTTTAAAATGTCGTTCTTGAATGATTCGTTTGAAATGAAAATGATTCAGTCGTTCTCGAATGACTCTATATGAAAAATTTGTTCGTTCGCGCACGATATCAATATTCGAAAAAAGCGATTCTTATGATGATATTTTGAAAAAAATTGTTATTCTTGGATGATTCGTTTGAAATGATTCAGTCGTTCGTTGAGAATTTGATTCCTGAAATTGAATCATTCGCTAACGATACGTTTGGAAAAAGTGAGAGTCTGTTTTGGACAATATTTTTGGTATATTGAGTCATTTTTCAATCATGGTTTCGAAATGGTCCAGTCGTTCGTGAATGATTCAATCTTGAAAATTCAATCGTTCGCGAACGATTTGATCTAAAAAATGATACGATGGTTCGCGAATATTATGTGGGGAAGAAATGCGTCTCATGCTGGGTGACATTTTTTTTGAAATGTCGTTCTTGAATGATTCGTTTGAAACGATTCAGTCGTTTGCGAACGACTCTGTAATATGAAAAATTCGTTCGTTCGCGAACGATATCATTAATTGAAAAAAACGATTATTATGAATGATATTTTAGAAAAAAATGTTATTCTTGGATGATTCGTTTGAAATAATTCATTCGTTCGTTAAGAATTTGATTTCTGAAATTGAATCGTTCGCGAACGATACGTTTGGAACAAATGAGACTCTGTTTTGCACAATGTTTTCGGTAGACATTGAGTCGTTTTTCAATCATCATTTCGAAATGGTTCGGTCGTTCGTGAATGATTCAATCTTGAAAATTTAATCGTTCGCGAACGATTTGAGCGGGAAAAATGATTTTTCGCGAATGGTGTATTTGAGAAAAAAAGTGAGGGAATGTGAGGCTGTTTTGGGCAATACTTTTGACGAATTTCGTCATTTTTGAATGATTTAAGAATTGTTCAGTCGTTTGTGAACGGTTTGTTCTAAAAAGTTCGATCGTTCACGAACGATTCGATCTAAAAAATGATTCACTATGGTTCGCGAATGGCATGTTGGGAATAAATACGTTTCTGGTGGGTGATATTTTCAAGAAAATTGTCTTTCTTGAAAAATTCGTTCGAAATGATTCAGTCGTTCGCGAACGAATCTATTTAAAAAATTCGTTCGTTTGCGAACGATATGTATGCTTGAAAAAGTCATTCTCATGGATGATATATTGGAAAAATTTGTATTCTCGGATGATTAGTTTTAAACGATTCAGTCGTTCACGAACGATTTGGTTAGGAAAATTCAATCGTTCGCGAACGATATATTTTTGGAGAACTTGAGTCTCTATGGATGATATTTCTGAAAAATTTTATGTCATTGTTGAGTAATTGGTTCGAAATGGTGTGGTCATTCGCGAACGATTCAGTGGGTAATTTTTATTCGATTCCGAACAAGTGAAAAAAATGCGCTTCTTCAGAATTTTTCCCAAATTTGTAGGCCGTAGTCGTTTGCGAACGATTTTCAAAAAAATGATTCAGTCGTTCGCGAACGATTCAATTGTGAATTTTCAATCAAATCCGAGCAATTGAAAAAAAAGTGTTTTTTCTGAATTTTTAAGATCGATTCAGTCGTGTGCGAATAATTTTGATCTTGAAAATTCAATCGTTCGCGAATGAATTTTGAAAAAATGATTCAGTCGTTCGCGAACGATTCAATTGTGAATTTTCAATCAAATCCAAACAATTGAAAAAAAAGTGTTTTTTTCTGAATTTTTAAGATCGATTCAGTCGTGTGCGAATGATTTTGATCTTGAAAATTCAATCGTTCGCGAACGAATTTCTAAAAAATGATTCAGTCATTCGCGAACGATTCAATTGTAAATTTTCAATAAAATCCAAACAATTGAAGAGTGATATTCCAAAACTCGCTTTGTCCATTTTTATCAAAGTTGGGTTTTTAATGGTACCTGGTAGATGAAGTATTAACTCACATTCCTACATCATCAACTTACCAAAATGAGGTGTTAAACTCACCTAAATAGCCAATTCACTAAAAATTAAAAAAAAAATAATGTTCCAAAACGCGCTTTGTTCATTTTTATTGAAATTTTTTTCAGCAGTATTTAGTGGATGAAATGTATACCTACACTCCTACCTCATAAATCCACCCAAATAAAGTGCTAAACTCGCCTAAAAAGCCAATTTACCCGTTTAAAGGGAAACAGATTTTCCTCTCTCCTGAAAAGTTATGAAAATGGACAAAGCGAGTTTTGGAATATCACTCTTCAATTGAAAAAATTGTTTTTTCTGCATTTTTAAGATCGATTTAGTCGTTCGTGAATGATTTGATCTGGAAAATTCAATCGTTCGCGAACGATATTTCTGGAAAATTCGAGTCTTTCACAAATAATGGTGATATTTTATTAAAAATTGACACAATTTTTAAAAATGGATTCGAAATGAATGATTCAGTCGTCCGGGAATGATTTTTACTGAGCAATTCAATCGTTCGCGAACGATTTGTTCAAAATGATTCAGTCGTTCGCGAACGATATTTTTGGAAAACTCGAGTCTGTTGCAAATGATGGTGATATTTTTGAAAAATTGTGTCATTTTTGAGTGATGGGTTTGAAATGAATGATTCAGTCGTTCGGGAACGATTTGTTTAAAATGATTCAGTCGTTCGTGAACGATTTATTCTGAGAAATTCAATCAATCTTTTGTGAACGATTTGTTCGCAGAAACTTGATCTTTTGCAAACGATTTCTTAATAAATGATTCCGTCTTGTCGTTCGTGAACGATTCAATAAAAAATGTTCAGTCTCAGTCAATCTTAAACCAGTTAAAAAAAATCTGTTTCTTCTGAATTTTTTCAGAACTTTTAGTAGTTTGCGAACGATTTGTTCTGAAAAGCTCCACTTCTCGCGAACGTTTTCTTCAAAATGACCCAGTCGTTCGCGAACGATTCAATTAAGAATTTTTAATCAAATCCAAAGATTTATTCAGTCGACGAATCATGTGATCAAGAAGTTTCAAATGATGGTGATATTTTTGAAAAATTGTGACATCTTTGAATGATGGGTTTGAAATGAGTGATTCATTCGTTCGGGAACGATTTGTTCGAAATGATTTAGTCGTTCGTGAACGATTTGTTCAAAGAAACTTCATCGTTTGTGAACGATTAAAAAAATAATAAAATTCCATCCTATTATTCGCGAACCGCAAATGATTGTCTCAAAATGATTCTGTCGTTCGCGAACGATTTACTCAAGAATTTTTGGTTCAACAATTTGTTTTGGTTTGGCCATTTCAATTGGTCGATCTTGTACATTATAAATTGAATGAAAACTCTTGCAGCAAAGTGAGGATGTACATTTTTCGTATGTTTCTCTCACCCCTGCCCCCTCCTTGTATTTGTATTAGGGACGCAAAATTGGCCACATTGCTCCCAAAAATTGCTCAGAAGGGTGAATAAAAAAAAAAAAATGTGAGAAACCTTGAATGTTCACCTAATTTAATGAAGTGAACTTCGGGTTGAAAAAGCTTCGTGAGTATTTTGAACCTTCTGCATCTGAGGAGGGTGGCAGCTATGGGTCTATTCCTCAAAGAAGGGTCTATTTTGAGAGGGGGAAGTCATCCCTGCCCTTGAAATTCTTCCTCGTTGGCAAATTTCGCCAAAATTGAACCAAAACGAACCCTTCGAGTAATTCGTGTTGAATTTAATCATCAAAATGTGAAACCCAAAGCTCAATCACATGTTCAGTGTGTTATCTTGGGGTCTGATTACCACAACATCAACGATAAGGAAAGTTCGACTAGACGAGTGCAAATATATACAAAAGTAATCGGAACGAACGCGAGTATGTTCAAAAATACTCAGCTACATAGGTTATCTCGTCTTCGTCTACCACAACCAACCGATGAGGCGATGAGTAACATTCGCCAAGTTAGTCGTATTTTCATTTCAAGTTCACCCAGGAAGGAAATAGATTCCTAAACCTATCAAGGTTAATAGGGAATTTTCTTCACTTTATCAGCTGACAATACTGAAACTTCTTCTATAATTTTTGCTCATTTAGTCTCTCGTGAGACGAAAAAAAAAATTCGCGTATTTATTTAAAACGAAATAACATTTTGTACAAAGTAAAAACGTGTTTTTTTATTCACGATAACATTCTTGGGATTCCTCGCGAAAATCTCTTATCGATTATTTTTTTCCTTAAAAATTAATCGTATAAAATTCGATTCATGTTTCGAGATGCATGACGGAAGAAGGCTACTACATTTTCGTAGAGTTATTTTCGCGTTTCATTCATCTTTCTGTACAGGTATTAAAGTTACTTAGAGCCAAAATTGGGCACCGAAACGCGAATGATGTGTGGGGGAGAAAAAGAATAATAAACGACTCAATAAGTAAGTGAATATGATAAGAAATCGTAACAAACGATACGATACAAGCGAACTGATAGCGAGAGTGTGAAGATGAAGGGTAAAGGGAGCGTTCTTCAACACATTCGAGTTCGAGGATGGCGCCCGATTTGGGGTTTGAGATATTTTTCGAAGATGACCCAGTTTTTAAAATTGATTAAAAATGTAGGTAGGCAATGTGTGTGTTTTTAGTAATCAGGAATTGCTGATACTAATGGGTATTATCGTTCAGTTATTCGATAACATTTTTAGTCAACTTTTGGGCTCCAGATTTCCCCAAGAAATGGATTCTCCGAAGCTAACCGAGATCTCGATCAAGTGTCTAAAATGATTATCGTACCTTGTTCTACAAAAAGCACCATTTGTCGATTATTCTGATCATCGCCGGTTCCATCGACGACATTATCATTGGGTCTATTGGTAGCATCGTCGTAAACCAGTTTCTGAACCAGGAAGTCCGGAAGCGAGTCGAACTTGGGCGTTTCTTGAGGCGTACTCTTCACATGCAGATTATTAATCAGCTGCTGTTTAATGAACTCTAAACGGTGAGCGATTTTTTGAGATTTTAAATATTCACCCAGCTCCGATTTATCATTTTTGCAATTCACGCAGTCCGGTATCGTCTCCAGGTCCGAGCCGGCCACGAACACCACCGTTAAGACAATCGACCACCAAATTTTATACAAATTTTCGTACATCGCGACGTACCTATAGGTATTTCTTTTTCGGGTAAAAATTTTACGAGAGAGAAAAAAAACACGAGGGAAATTGCGAATTAAGACTACGAAGTGTTACCACAGCAGCAGCATTCGAAATAGCACGAAAAACACAAACACACAACGCGCACAAAACACCGGTTAAACGATTTGAAAAATTTAGCTTTTGCGATTTTAAACGTACGCATGTCCAGAGAAGATGTACTTTTTACTCGTTGACCATTAAAATGATTTTAAGATTGGTTAGTTTCGACATTTGAGTCGAGTGTCTGTGAACGTGCGCTTGTATTAGTGCGTTAGCGAGTAGATCGGTTCAAAGAACAGATTCATGAAAGTTGTCATGCTGCAGTATCGTGTTAAAAAAACTCGACTTCTCTCACAGATGTTTAGATTAGATTATCTATATGAATGAGCAAACCCTTCGTTCGAATGCTTAAATAAACAAAATAACCCGCGTTTACCTATCATAGGTGATTCTTTCGCGATTTTTTTCCCCCCTGGGAGCTGGGTGTATTTCGTAGACTAGCACAGAAGTCTTGGGAGTATAGTGATAGGTACGTCAGGTTTGCTGCGTCGTTCACTAATTTTAACACGAGCTGAACCCGATAAAGAAATACACTGTGTTGCAGAGATGATGAAAAATTGAAAGAATTTTCGTTATTTTTAGTAAGTCTGAGGTGATTGACCGACGATTGTGGATTATTTTTGAATAAGATGAACTTAGACTGGTTTCTGAGTAATACGACGCGTATCAAGTTTACCTTTTTTGGTCGTTTGATCGACCCGAAAGGCATATATTTTGATAGGGTGGTGATTGAAAAAAATTTTACAATTGAGAATCTTTTCAACAGAAGTCATTTCGAGGAAATTCGCCCAAATTTGGAATTTAGGATTGTTTTGGTCTTGGATTTGGGGAGTTTGAGTAAAGGCGACGTTGTTGGCTTAAAATGTCAAGGTTTGAGGGATTTTAGGGCAAGCATGCTTCGATTTAGTTCAGTTTAATTGAAATCAGAAAGTTTTGGTCGCAGTGGTTCCCAAGAAATAAGAAGAAATTTTGGGGATTTTTTCTTGAATTTAGACCTCCCCCCCCCCAGCTCACCCTTTAAAGCGATTTGAAAGTTTCAAAGTGAATTTTAACATCACCTTTGAGATTGAAGAAATTTGAAAAAATTCAGAGTCATTCCCCTCTAGTACCTTCACCTTCAAACCAAGCTTCAAGTCAATCAGTATAGATTTTTGATCAACAGGTTTAGGTCTAGGGAGTCGTCAGTCCAAGGTTATAAATTAATTCATATTTCGTATACAATCGAAAATCGCAAATAAATCAATTTTTGGCGTTCAATTGGTCGAATTCCAATCAGGATCAATTTTCGATCAATTTTTGAGAATATAACTGATTTTTCATTTTGAACTTATGTGGATCATGGGGAATCGAAAATATCGGGTATAAATTGATTTTAGCACTTCGATCAATCGATTTTCCATCATGATCTATTTTTGATCGGGAAATCTATTCTTGAGGTCGAGATTTACATATTTTCCATTTTGAACTAATATGGATTACGGGGAGTCGAAAATCACAAATAAATTGATTTTTCGAGTTCGATTAATCGACTTTCGATCATGGTCGATTTTTCTATCTAAGGGTCAAGTGCAGGGTTACAATTCATAATTCTTTTCCAATATGATCAATCATAATGGAATCAAAAATCGCAAATAAATCGATTTCTGACGATCGATTAGTCGAATTTCAATCATGACCAATTTTCGATCAATTTATGAGAATAATACTGATTTTTCATTTCGAACTATGTAGATCATGCGGAATCGAAAATCACATGTAAAATCGATTTTTTTCAGTTCAATCAATCGATTTTCTATCACGATCAATTTTTTATCGAGAAAACTTTTTTTGAGGGAAGAATTTGATTTTTTATTCTCAGCATAAGATCGATTAAGTATGTGGGATCGAGAATCGAATTTGAAATATCAATTTTTTGAGTTCGATTAATCGATTCTCTATCATAATCGAATTTTGATTAAAAATCCTATTTTTGAGGTCAAGATTCATTTTCCATTTTGAACTTTATGAATCGATTTTTGGAATTCGATTACTCGATTTTCAATCATGATCGATTAAATCGCACATGAATCGACTTTTTCAGTTTGATAAATCGATTTTCTATCACGATCAATTTTTTATCAAGAAAACTATTTTTGAGGGAAGAATTTGATTTTTTATTCTGAGCATATAATCGATCATGTGGGATCGAGAATCGAATTTAAAATATCGATTTTTTTGAGTTTGATTAATCGATTTTCAATCATAATCGAACTTTGATTGAAAGTCCTATTTGTGGAATTCGATTAATCGATTTTTAATTATGATCGATTTTTTTTCATCAGAAGTCCAAATGCTGGGTTACGATTGACCTTCCATATCGAACATGATCGATCGTATGGAATCAAAAATCGAAAATAATAGATTTTTGAGGCTCGATTAATCGAATTTCAATCATGCTCGATATCGATCAATTCTTGAGAATAAAAGTGAATTTTCGTTTTTTCAACTCGGATCATGCAGAAACGAATAAAATCGATTTTTGCAGTTCGATTAATCGATTTTCCATCATGATCAATTTTTAATCAAAAAATCTATTTTTAAGGTAAAAATTGTTTTTTTTTTCAACATGATCGATCATATGAGATCGAGAATTGAATATAAAAATATCAATTTTTGAAGTTCGATTAATCGATTCTCAATTATGCTTGAATTTTGATTAAAAAATCGTATTTTTGAAATCAAGATTCATTTTCCGTTTTGAACTTTATGGATCATGTGAGGTCGAGAATCTTATATGAATCGATTTTTGGATTTCGATTAATCGATTTTTAATCAAAAAATCTATTCTTGAGGTAAAATTGATTTTTCATTTTCAACATGATCGATCATATGGGATCGAGAATCGAATATCTATAAAATATCAATTTTTGGAGTTCGATTAATCGATTTTCAATCATGATCAAATTTTGATTAAAAAATTCATTTTTGACTTTTGAGATCAAAATTATTTTCCGTTTTGAACTTTATGGATCATGGGAAGTCAAAAATCATATGTAAATCGATTTTGGATTTCGATTAATCGATTTTCGATCATGATCGATTTTTTTCACCCGATTGTTCAAGTGCAGGGTTGCAATATTCATTTCTCATTTTCAATATCATCTATGATATGGAATCAAAAATCGCCAACAAATCGATTTTTGAGGTTCTATTGATCGATTTTCAATCATGATCAAATTTTGATTGAAAAATCGGGTTTTTTGGGATCAAAATCAATTTTCCGTTTTGAACTTCAAGGATCATGAGGAGTCGAAAATCGCTTTTGAATCGATTTTTGGATTTCGATCAATCGATTTTCGATCATGATCGATTTTTTTTCATCAGAAAGTTCAAGTGTCTGGTTACAAATTCATTTCTCATTTCTAATAAGATCAATCATACGAAATCGAAAATCGCAAATAAATCGATTTTTGAGGTTCGATTAATCGATTTTTAATCATGATCAAATTTTGATCAAAAAATCGTATTTTTGGAATGAAGATTCATTTTCCGTTTTGGACTTCATGGATCACGGGGAGTCGAAAATCGCTTTTGAATCGATTTCTGGATTTCGATCAATCGATTTTCGATCATGATCGATTTTTTTCATCGGAAAGATCAAGTGTCTGGTTACAGATTCATTTCTCATTTCTAATAAGATCAATCATACGAAATCGAAAATCGCAAATAAATCGATTTTTTAGGTTCGATTAATCGATTTTTAATCATGATCAAATTTTGTCAATTTTGATCAAAAAATCGTATTTTTGGAATGAAGATTCATTTTCCGTTTTGAACTTTATGGATCATGGGGAGTCGAAAATCGCTTATGAATCGATTTTCGGATTTCGATCAATCGATTTCTGATCATGATCGTTTTTTTTTTCATCAGAAAGTTCTAGTGTCTGGTTACAAATTCATTTCTCATTTCCAATATGATCAATTGATCAATCATACGAAATCGAAAATCGCAAATAAATCGATTTTTGCGGTTCGATTAATCGAATTTCAATTACGATCAATTTTCAATCAATTTTTAGGGAATAAAATCGAGTTTTTAAATTGAACTTGATCGACGATAAGATATTTAAAATGGAAAGCTAATCGATTTTTAGAGTTGAAAAATTCGATTTTCGACCATGATCGATTTCTGATCAAGAGGTCTAATCGAAATTTAAAAAAAAAAGAAAATAACTATAAAAATGAAGTGACATGTCGATTGTTACTAATTTGAAGGTGCTGAGTTCAAATATCCAGTCATTTTTTCGATCCCACCCTTAGAACCCCCCTCCCCTTCAAACAGTGCCTCAAACATGGTTAAAATTTCAAAAAATTCAAAATGACGTGTGACGCGTCGTTTGTTAGGTCTTCGAAGACGCTGAGTTCGAATATCCGCTTATTTTTTTGATGCGACTCTCCAGTGACCCTCTTTTCTCTTCCCACTTTCAGCGAATTTTAAAAAAAATATACATACGTATATCTAGATTTATTTGAAAAGAATTAATCAACCCTTCACACTGTCAAATGCAACTGCGTCTTCTGTTCGCTGTTATCAATTGGTAAAATTAATACGACCGTGAATATCAAAGTGCATAATATAGACACGGTCCTTTATCCGAATATCAACGTTTCAATATCAATGTTTACTAATATTTCAAAGATAATATAAAACACCTTTAGTTCTCGGTAATTATCTCGAAATTAGGTACTCGAAACGAGTTCGCGGCCCATATCGAGCTGTTTCAACTTCCACTTTTCAGCTCTCCAATATTACAATATAGCCTACATGATCTCCTACTGAGACAAAGACGTGTTGTCTTGATCCAATAGACCACATTTCAACAACTCGAATCATCAATACATGCTTGCAACATTATTGCACTTGGCAAAGTATATAAAATATATAACGCAATATTTATATCTTATGTACGAGTATGTACCATAGCAACACATGCCAATGCCAATCACGATTACAAACAAAAAAAAAAAGTATATAAACAGGTATCAATTAGACAGGAATATTTGGTACACACGTATCCGCAATAATATTCCAACAGCACATCAACAAATAAACACGATGATACATATTTCATAAAGAAATCGATGTTTATCACTCTCTGTGTACAGATAGGTAGGTAGGTAGAGACGATGGAGCACCTGCAGCATCATCCCAGCGAGCATTTTTTTCCTCAAACCAGTAGGTAGACTGTGTACATTGAGTAGACTGTTATCACGCCGCATAAATATGATGATTACGATTAGGAGGATACATTCGTGTCACCTTAGATAAAACAAATAATAATAATAATAAAATAGTTGTACTCTCATTAAAAAAATATGAATTTGCGAAAAAAAAATTAATTAGCCGAGATAATACGTGAATAAAAATAGATTAAAAAAATTCATATACTTAGGTATGTAAACCATGCAGATAGGTAGCTAATTTGTTGTAAAAGAAGTGGAAAAAATGTAGATACACGTACACTCATAATGCATCCAACTGTCTCGGGAATCAGTTTGGGTGCAAAGGCCCGCCTTGAGGAGTGCTTATCGCGTCAAGGTTTAGATAAATTAATAAAACTGACCATTTTTTTCAAACACCACCATTCCCTTCTTCGCCGCACCTTCTCGTCTCGTGTATGGAAAAATTTCGCATTCATCGGCTTCGAGCTCGACAAACTTTGCATAATTAACGACTCTTCCCAGCGAGATAAAAACATGTTCGAATTTTATAACGTATCAGTTTGTACACAAATTTCGATTTCGAGTTGAAAAAAAAAAATTTCAGCAAAACCAACGAGGCGACGACGACGCTGCAAAGTGACCCACTTCATAGCACATGGTCATGACTTGGTCACGTGATTATGCGATCGATTCGAATCAGCTTATACAATTGAAGAATGAGATGGCGTGATAAAAAATTTTCGAAGGAGCTTCGAAGGGGATAAAACTATGATCTTAATTAACCATTTTAACGGCCTGATGCATCGTTTAGTATTATCGCACGACTTGATAATGTGAATTTCAATGAAATCTCTTCATACTTTGTTGGATGAGCTGAAGCGAGTACTTATATAATATTTTGTACAATGTCGAAATGGTTAATATGGTATTTGAAAGAAAAAAAAGAGTAATGATGCTGATAAAAATTGTGTAGGCAGCGAGTACGATTTGTAAGTATTTTATAGTGATAAGAATGAAACAATTTAATTCGATTGAAAAATTTCGTCTTAATTTTCATGCTGTAAGCACGCGGGCTCGTGTGGTTTGCAGATACTTGAGTGGTCAGTGGTGAAAAATGTGATGTTCGTTAGGAAAAGAAAGAGAAGGTATTTTTCTTCAAAATTATAAATTATATAGTCTGGCAAAAAATTAACATTTTAAGAAGAAAATGCTCAGAGTGGTTCGCCTCCAATTTGGACAAGAATGCTATAATCTAAAGTTCCAGCTGCCCTAATCGATTTTTCGCAGATTTTTGAAAATCTAAAAATCAAGGTTTTCCGAAATTTATTTATGTTTTTTCCACTTTTAACATTCACTTTCAGTAAAAATGATGACAAATCAGTTCTGAAACAATAATATCAATTTCTCCAAACCAAAATTCTGTAACTGCCAATGCGATTTTCGATTTTTAAGGATTTTCAAGTTTTTCCAGAAGGCAAAAATTTACTTCAATGGCTGAAATCGAGTCTTGGGAGCTTATTTTCGATCAGTTTTACGAGATTACCTACGATTCAGGTAATTTCCACCACTCCAAGTAGCCAAAAATTACAGGTCAAAAAGATCCAATTTTTTATAAATTTGTTTAAAAAAACTGATAGAATAAGCCCGAACTCAATTTCTAGCTCCTGAATTAAATTTCTTCCAGTTCTGGAAAAATTTATTAATACTGGGAAAATTGAAAATCGCGCTGGAAGTTCCAGAAATGCTAGAAATAGTGAAATTCGACTCCAATGCGATGAGGGGGTGGTTATAACAAATGAACAATCATTTGTGACAGGTTCAAGAATTTCCCTACAAAAAGTGAATTTTTGATTTTTTGAATTTTTTTGCCTCATAAATATAGGTATGTCGGTCAAAAAAAACACACGCTCAATGTACTCGCTTGGAAATGATATGAATTGGGACAAACTCGTTAGAAAGATCGAAAAGAAGCCAGAACTCGATTTTTGGCCGTCAAAACTAATTTTCAAGGTTTCTGAAAAATTTTAGAAAATTCAAAAATCATTCTGGAGGCTCCAGAATGATTGAAACTGGTAAAATTCGGTTCTGGGAGATTCAAACTTATTAGCTTATGATTTCCATTTTCATCATTCCCTCCTACCCCATCTCCAAAAAAACGCATTCAATAAAAAAAAAAAAACAAATAATCAGAAAATCACCATTATTTTTACGTTTGTGAAAATTTACCAAAAATCTACAAATCAATTTGGGCTGCTGAAATTTTGGTCATGGGTATCAGACCATGCTTATTTTAGCAGTCGCATTCCGGTTCAAATCGGACTCAGGCACCTGGACTGGAGTTGTCTACTTCTCCTACTCTCCTGTGAGCTCAAAGTTTCAAAGTTACGAATTTTTTTCTTTCAAAGATACGAAAAAATCTCACAAAATTGGACTCGAATTTGAATGTTCAAAAATTCACCCAAAATCTAAAAATGAACTCGAGTTTGCTTTGTTCATCTAACATGATTTTGTTGAAATCAAAGAGTATCAGTTCAAGTGGTTCTCAACATTAAAAAAAATTAATGAAGAAAACTTATTTCAAAAAATTTTGTCGGAAACAGTTTTTGTAGAATTTGATGAAGTGCTCTAAAGCGCCAGAAATAGTTGGTTTGAGGAATATGTGTGTCTTAATAATTTTCTCAACTTGAAAAAAAATTTTAAATCATATTTTTTCCAAGATGTTAACAACCTATCTTCTCTTATTTTCTCAGGATAAGGAATGAAATTTAAAAGATAGGAACGCAAACATCAAACATTTGAATATTTTCAATTTTTAAAAAAGCTGCATTTTCTCGAACATTTCAAAAATATGATACATATTTTAGGCTTCTGGTTTTTCGACTCAAGAAATTGTGAGAAAATTGAGAAATCTGCTAAAAAAAATGAAGAAAAGTCGAATGATTGTTCCTAAATATTTGGAGTTCTAATTCTGGAAATTTTTCTAAAAATCTCAAAAATAAAATTTCAAAAATTCTCCAAAAATTTTACACCGTTATTTCTTTGGGTAGAAACAGTGCTCATTTTGTTTTGATAATAATTTTTGAGATGGAAGCGTTGACTTTTCAAATAAACGAATATTTCGCAATCGTGATGTTTTTTTTTCAAGTTCACAAAAATTGTACATTATTTTTTGTGGGGGGGATCTTAAACATTGAAACTAGAGAAATTTGACCTGGCATGCAAGGTGGGTCATTTTGTTTTTACGGGGCGTCTCAAAAGTAAGTTTCGCTATTTTTTTTCTCCGGAACTACTGGACCAAACTGGATGAAATTTTGGGGATATTTAATTTTTGAGTTGCTGGTAACACTGT
This sequence comes from Planococcus citri, assembly GCF_950023065.1. Classification (NCBI taxonomy): domain Eukaryota; kingdom Metazoa; phylum Arthropoda; class Insecta; order Hemiptera; family Pseudococcidae; genus Planococcus; species Planococcus citri. The sequence goes on from NC_088677.1 coordinate 80,758,336, forward strand.
AATTTTTTCAAGTCCCTATGTTGAAGTGATCGCGTGCAGTTGCTTCTCAAACATTGAGTGACGATTTCAATTGTAACTGTCTCAAAATACCTTACATTATACGATTATTTAACGTCTACTGGAAAAAATTTGGTTCAAACTCAAGAGGAAATGTATTGATTGCAATGAACCAAACGTTGTGCGTGAGCAAAGGATGCTTTGACGGAGGAAATATTCCTCGGAACGCATCACTTATGCTTTGAATGTTGTCAAATGACGTCAGACTGTCGTTGAGGCAACCTTTTCACGTCAAATTGCAAATTTTCTGAGGCGTACGTCCATTTTGGCAAATTCTTCCGAAGATTTCCTCCATCAACGCATCATTTGCACATTCACAATGTTTGGTTCATGCACTCGACACATTTCCTCGTGAATTTGAACCAAATTTTTTCCAGTAGACGTTAAATAATCGTATCATGTATGGTATTTTGAGACAGGGACAATTATTGAAATCGTCACTCAATGTTTGAGAAGCAACTGCACGCGATCACTTCAACATAGGGACTTGAAAAAATTACAGTGCTACCAGCAACTCAAAAATTAATTATCCCCAAAATTTCATCCAGTTTGGTCCAGTAGTTCCGGAGAAAAAAAATAGCGAAACTTATTTTTGAGACGCCCATGGGTCATTCCACGTCAATCGGACCAAGAAGTGGTAGGTGGGTTCGCCGATTTTTTTGAAATTTTTCCTGTGGAAAGACCTTCCAAAGGGATGACCAATGGCGCAAATCGCGGCCCTCTAGCCCATTTTTAACGGCAGCCAGGGGGTGTCAAAGTTTTCAGTGATCCTAAAATACCATCCATTTCAGCAGTGGATTACTCGATAACCGCGATACCTATCAAAATGGAACTTTTTCCGATAGTTAGGGGTTTTGAAAGGCTTTTTGGTGATATCATAAGAATCAGTGTTGCTACTTTTTTTCGTACAAAAAATTAGCTGAAAAAGTTTCAAAACGTAGTTTTTATATCGTTCCGACTCTCAAAAATTCTGAAAAAAATATATTATGGACAACTTTTCATGCTAAACAACATATTAAAAAATTGGGATGGTAGCTTGGCGCAAAGTCGATTTAATAAAATTTAAAGTTTGCGAAAAAATGCGATTTTTTAATTTAAAACATGAAAACAAGTTTTGATAGGTAAAGTTGACCCATTTGACCCCTATTTTTACGTATCTGTTGAAAAAGTTGAAAAACCCCTTTCACTCATGAAATGAACTCCTCACAAGAAAATCAAAATTCGAAAAAATTCAATTTTCAATTTCAAACATCAAAAAAAGTTTAAATTTATTCAGTTGTCTTATTTTGACCTCTTTCTGACGTATTTCATGAAAAAGTTGATAAAAATTACACTCACAACAAAAAAATAAAAATTCGTTCATTTTTTGAATCTTTTCGAATTTTGATTTTTTTGTGAGGAGTTCATTTCATGAGTGAAAGGGGTTTTTCAACTTTTTCAACAGATACGTAAAAATAGGGGTCAAATGGGTCAACTTTACCTATCAAAACTTGTTTTCATGTTTTAAATTAAAAAATCGCATTTTTTCGCAAACTTTAAATTTTATTAAATCGACTTTGCGCCAAGTTACCATCCCAATTTTTTAATATGTTGTTTAGCATGAAAAGTTGTCCATAATATATTTTTTTCAGAATTTTTGAGAGTCGGAACGATATAAAAACTACGTTTTGAAACTTTTTCAGCTAATTTTTTGTACGAAAAAAAGTAGCAACACTGATTCTTATGATATCACCAAAAAGCCTTTCAAAACCCCTAACTATCGGAAAAAGTTCCATTTTGATAGGTATCGCTGTTATCGAGTAATCCACTGCTGAAATGGATGGTATTTTAGGATCACTGAAAACTTTGACACCCCCTGGCTGCCGTTAAAAATGGGCTAGAGGGCTGCGATTTGCGCCATTGGTCATCCCTTTGGAAGGTCTTTCCACAGGAAAAATTTCAAAAAAATCGGCGAACCCACCTACCACTTCTTGGTCCGATTGACGTGGAATGACCCCCATGTCGTTTTAGAGGCCCCATGCATTTTTTTGTTGGGAATTCCAGTTTCCCAAAAATGTCATAAAATGTGTCAAAAATAAACTGAGTACCTATATTAACGCATTCAGTGCTAATCTGGTCCAAAAAAATTTTCACTGGGGAGGGATAGGTACCTCCCTTGCTGGCAATTCATCCATGAAATTTTGAATAATAAAACATTGAAACAAAAATTGAAACTGGTTAATTAATTTTTTCGTAAGAATATTGAAATAGACATTTTTAAAATCTTACCTAATTGTTGTCAATTTTCATGAAAAGTGGACAAATTTTATAGCTTAATAGAACAAAAAAAAAATAGCATGAAGATCACATATTTTTGATAGTAGTGCAATGAAGTTCTCAAAATAGTGTGATTTGAATTTCCATCAGAGATTATTCCTGAAACATTGAAAACATTGACGAATTATGGGTCCAAATTGAGGTAAAATGAGATAATACATCATTAGCCAAAATTTCGGGTACCAAAGTTCATTCTTGATTTTTGGTGACTTTTTGAAAATGAGATTTGGGCCGAAAGTGAGAAAAATAACAATTTCATTACATCAATCTAGAAAGCTGAAATTTGTTTATGGTGCTTCATTTTTCATGTCTCGAATCGATTGGAAACGGTTTCGATCTGTTTTGAAGCGTTCTGAAAACTTTGATATATTTTTGAAAGTTGAAAATTAGAATTTCCAAAAAAATTTGCTCAGTGAAGTTCATAATGAATGTTGAACTTTATTTTAATATTCTAATTCAAGCATGTTGAGTTGATTGGGAGTGATTTTTCACCATTTAGGGGCCTCCAGCCAAATTTTGGAATTTTTTGAAAATCTAGAATTTGAAAAATATGACTGAAGCCTTCAATCGACTACAAGCATGTTAAAATCAGGGTATCCAAATTAAAATTTCAGCTTTTCAACTTCGTGGAATGAACTTTTATGGAAATTTAAATTTTGAAAAATCTACTGGAGACTCCAAAACTGCTCGAAACGGTTCGAAACTGCTTCCAAACGATTCGCTGGGTGAAACATAGGGCACATACCAAATTTCACTTTTCCATGTCGATTTGATGAAGTATTGATTTTTTTTGTATTTTTGAGCCTAAGATTTTCAAAAATACATCAAAAAATCAAAAAATGCTCCTGAGTGTCTGAAATTTTGAGTAGTGATGTATTTTCTCATGTTCTTTCGATTTAGCTTTGCCTGGTTCAAAAAATTTTCTACCAGTTGGGACACTTAACCACAGAGTGAACCCAAGTGGCAGAAATCAGTTCAATGTAAATAGTTTAATTTTTGAAACAATTAATTTTCGATTATGTATTTGGGTGGTAAAAAAGAAAACCGCCCAATAGGTACATAGAAAATTGCTGGATACCAGTCAGGTATTTACTCAATACAAAAGGCACACGATTGTAAACATAACTCCCACTTGATGTGCAAACGAGGTGGTTGGCGAAAGCTGTTTTCGAAATACGCCCGCCTTCGAATCGATATACCACCTTACGCTGTACACTGCGGTACGTAGTGCCCGACAAGCAAAGTGGGCAAATTGCGCTGATTTTTCGACGCTTTTGAGCTTACAGACTGAACCTTCTAGCGCCTCATGTTCTCTTAATATCAACGTCCTTTGTTTGTAACCCAAACGTTGTACCTCAAGGATCAATTTTAAAACTTACCCTTATGTAACTTCTTACTTAATTCTTAATATTTTTTTCCAAATTCTACGTATATTGTAGCTATTGGCCCTACATAGTTGAATTTCTAAGCAGTTTTACTCGCAGGTTTCTCATTTTTTTAATTCATCTTTCGAGTACAGTAGGTACCTACTTAGGAGCAATTTTATGAATTAAACTGTCATAATTTTTTTCTCTCAAAAACAACTCGACGAATCTCGATCTAAATCATCCCGCTCCCATCATTATCATCTCTCAACGATTACGTAACAAAAACACGAATTGCATAGTACAGCGCTCAGCGTAGCATTTCAAGTTGTACTATACAATAAAGCACAATGCACAACTACTTATTACTCAACCAACATAGTCGGTTTACTGTTTTTCTTCTAGCCGACGCGCTGTCTCGTTCATTATCCTATTTATATTATTTTGAAAACAAAAACCTAACTACCGCCAGTAAGAATCCTATACGAGTATGAATAATGCTAAGGGTACAGCTAGCAGCAATACAGTAACGAAACAACAATAATATTACGACAATTCGAACGGTTACGACGCCACCACCCCCAATTAAACCAGTCTCATGTACAGCTACGAGTACCTATACTCTTTAAGAACGCAATAGTGCAAAAATGCACTTTTATGCAATGCTTCCAGCAAACAGTAGGTCTGTTCTGTAGATGGTACAAAAGTGGCAACTCTTTTCATTGTCGCCGCGACCGACCTGCTGAAAGCAAAGGGTTCGTTTTTATACGCGTAAGAATAATGCAACTAATTTCATCCGACCAGTTTACAATGAGATTACCTATACCTTTCAACTGCCGTATAGTCGATGCTTTCTTAGAAGTGGGGGAGGGTGTGTGTGGATATTTTTTGTTTTGTATCTTACGTTAATGGGTGAAATAATGTTGATTCATTATTGATATTCCGTTCTGATGTTTAAAAGGTTAATGCTGGACTGTCGAGAGAGGGAGCAAAGGGGGCATGTTTGCCTAGGGCCTGCACTTTCTGGAGGGCCGGGCAAAAGAAGAGAATGTGATGGAAAAAACTCGGTTTTTTAAATTCTTAACGCACAAATTCAAAAGCTTTTGCTCTCGTTTCGCTCGGGCTTGTTTTATTTTTTTATTTTTCTGCATTGAAATCCCTAATAAAATTACCTGTTCAATTTTTAAAGTTTCAATGAGAAAAAATAAACGTCTCGCATAAAAAGTTCGTTTTTAAGCCTCTCGAAATACAAATTTTCAAGGGATTTTGCTCTCTTTTAAACCCGTTTTCTTTTCTTTTTCAAAATTAACACCCTAAAAAAAATCTTTCAAAAATTTTAAAATTTTGAAAGTCGAAAAATAATTTTCGTGTATAAAAAAACATCGGTTTAAGTTCTCTCAAAATACAAATTTTCAAAAGTTTTCGACCTCGTTTTCGCTCAGACCTGACCCATTTTTTCAAAATTAAATCCCCCCCTCCTACCCCGTGCCTATAATGGCAAAAAACTTCTTTTTTTTAGGAAAAAAATTAAGAGGTTGCTTACAAGTTTTTTCAATATTGGACAGCAGACTATCAAAAAAATAAACCTTTCGATCATCTTTGAAAAGATCACTCGTGATAGAAATCAAAAATCGATAGATTTTTCAAAAAATTAACTTTTGAAAAAAATGACGTAATTTTGGTCTATTTTTTTAAAACGAAACTAGCATTTTGAAAAAATTGACCACCCTTTACGAACGATCGAAATCGAAAATGGAAAAATTGCTCGATAGAAAAAATGATTATTAGAAACATCGCCTTTTTTGGAGAAAAATTTAATTTTAGTCAATTTTTGATCAGAAATTGATTGATTTTCGATCATGACCGTTTTTTTTTTGTTGGCAGGTTCAATTTGAGGTTAGGATGATTTTTGATTTTGAATATGATCGATCATAGATGTGGTCAAAATTCAAAATTCACAAATAGATCGAATCTCGGCGTTTGATTAATCGATTTTAGGTCATAATCGGTCTCCGATCAGCAAGTAAATTTTTCGGGCTGCAGTTGATTTTTCATCTCAAAAATGATCGATTTTGTGTTATCGATAATCGCGATTAAATCGATTTTGGGATTCGATTAATCGATTTTCCATCGTTATTGATTTGTGATCGGCAGGTATATTTTTGAGGCTTATTTATATCGAATTTTCTCAATTTTGAACAAATGATCGATCATAGATAAGGTTAAAAATTTCAACGGTACCTATTGAATTTTTGGGGTTCTTCGATTTTTTCGATCATGATGGGTTTTTTTGATGATCAGGTCTATTTTTCAGTCTGACGTTGATTTTTCGTTTTGAACATGATCGATCTTGTGGGATCGAAAATCGAAAATATATCGATTTTAGGATTCGATTATTCGATTTTCCATCATGATCGATTTGTGATCTGTATTGTATATACTCATTTTTGACGCTTACGTTCGGGTTAATTTTCAATTTTAATCAATTCATGATCGATCATATAAGGTCGAAAATCGCAAATGAATCGATTTTAGAGATTCGAGATTCGATTTTTGGTCATGATCGGCTCCTGATCCAGAAGTATATTTTTGATGTTGAAATAGATTTTTCATCTCGAAGATAATCGATCATGTGATCGAAAATCGAATATAAATCGAGTTTAGGATTCGATAATCGATTTTCCATCATGATCGATTTGTGATCGGTATGTTTTTTTTGACGCTTACGTTCGAATCAGTTTTCAATTTTGATCATGATCGGTCATATAACGTCGAAAATCGCAAATGAATCGATTTTCGAGGTTCGATTAATCGATTTTCGGTGATGATCGGTTTATGTTCCAGCAGTATATTTTTGATGTGGAAATTGATTTTTCATCACGAAGATGATCGATAATATTCGATCAAAAATCAAAAACATGAATCGATTTTAGGATTCGATTTATCGATTTTCCATCATGATCGATTTCTGATAAGTATGTTTATTTTTAACGCTCACGTTCGGATTCATTTTCATTTTTCAATTTTGATCATGATCGATCATACAAGGTCGAAAATCGCAAATGAATCGATTTTCAAGATTCGATTAATCGATTTTTGATCATGATCGGTTTCCGATCCAGAAGTATATTTTTGTTTTTTCGATGCTGAAATTGATTTTTCATCTCGAAGATAATCGATCATATTTGTTCAACATCGAATGTAAATCGATTTAGGATTCGATTAATCGATTTTCCATCATGATCGATTTGTGATCGGTGTGTTCATTTTTGACTCTCACGTTCGGATTAATTTTCAATTTTGATCATGATCGATCATATAAGGTCGAAAATCGCAAATGAATCGATTTTCGAGATTCGAATAATCGATTTTTGCTCATGATCGGTTTCTGATCGGGAAGTCTACTTTTGAAGCTGAATTGACTCATTTAGAACATCGATTTTTGAACTGGAAAATAATCGAGTAATTTTCCTCAAGAAATCAGGAGAGATTCTGGCCAGAAATGGGACGATTTTCAAATTTTTTTACTTATTTAAAGTTTTTTCTTTTCTTTTTCATTTTTTCCAATGTTAGGTCTCCATACATTATAGTTTTGGTGGCAGACTGAAGGTTTTCTCTTGAAAAATGGCTTATTCAGAAGATTTTTGACATTGAAATGGGAAATTTTCAAGGATGTTTACCATCTAATATACCTACTTATTTTTCAATTTTTCATGATTTTTTTTAAGTTGTGGGGGGGGGGGGCTCCATACAAGTGGGCCAAAATGGATGGCTGGGGTGGCCAGGGCAGCCTTTTTCTTAGCAAAAAGGGATCATTCCGAAGAATTCTGATCTACATAGAAATGAAAATTTTCCGGATGAATTGAATTTTGTTTTAATTTTATTGCTTGCAAGGCAATTCACGTCGAGATGAGATAAAGTTGGTTCCAACCTCCATCCAATAATCTCTCCTCTCGTTGCATCAAATATTGAACTGCATTCTTCTGGGACTTCATCAATCAGGCAGATAAATACGTGCTAAATGAGTTGCCTAAATTAACGCCTCGATTTTCTACTCCCATCGTAACGCAATCATGTTCCATACCTAATTATCTACCACTATACTTGGCACATTCTATTCGTCTTGATTCTTGAAACACGTTCGAAACATTTCGGAACCTGTAAATTCGATCATCATCGATGCACTCGGACATGTTTCCAGTGCATATGAGAGACCTCGAGAGTGAAATTCTGCCATCATTAATAAATTATTTGCGCGATGCAGATATATGCAAATATTACAATAACGGTTTTACTGGCGGCGGCAGCGCTAGGCTATGTGCTAATGAAAAGCTACATTTTAATAAGCGTACGGTGAATAAATGATGATTATAAATAAGAAGTACACCTTTTTACCTATATTCCAAGACTTACGGGTACCTCTACCTGGATGAATAATGGTGAAAAAAATCCTATTGGTATAAATTGATCATCCAGATCGTTGTAATGGTGTAGGCAACCATTGATAGTGTACGTATGTATGCACTTAGCCTGCATCTAGGCTACTTCGTGTGGTCAGCTTTACCTTAGGTATAGGTTTGAAAAATGGTACCATTGTATTCTAAGTAGAAGCAGAATTCCACAGTCCAGTTGAAGTAGAAAAGTGTCAAATTAATACTTGTAAATTACCTTCGCCTCGATAAGGTGAATACTTGCGCGTAATTCCGGAGGCTGCAAATTTTATACGACGACTTTCATTAGGTTAAAATATTCGTCTTATTGAAACAACATTTATTTATGGAGGAGGTTTCTGAACTCAGAGGCTTGAAATTGCTCAAAGGTTGTGCTTTTTTGAAAAAAAAAAAAAAAAAAAAAAAAAATAGAATAAAATAAAAAATTCTCTAAAATGTAATTGCCTCCCTTTTTCAGCCAAAATTCTCAAAAATTTATCTAAAATCCAAACTTGATTCAATTTTAAACCCAAATCGTGCGAAAAATATCCTCAATAATTTCTACATCTCATATTTTCTCAAAACTATATCCTCCATATAAAGCAACTCGATGTACAAATAGACTGTCTTGTACATTATGACGTATTTATGCACAAAAGCTGCACAATGCACATCTCCGGTACAGTTCAACTCCCCAACCAGACACAACAGCGAAAAAAATAATCTCAAAGCGAAGTATTCAGATACGAAAGAAGACCGCATATAGGAAGCAAAAAAAAAGAAAAAAGAAAAAGAGAAAAAAGACACCGATTAACTGCACCCGCGCTTACTATGTGTACATCTTTTAATGAATAGCAATCCAGGGGGAACGGTTTCTTTGTAAAGAATATGCCTATAGTACGAGCACCTTCAAATACCAGTCTAATCTGGGTACTTGTTACTCGAGCATTGGCCGGTTAAATGCTCAATACGAGTATACTTACGTTAGCCGATTCTAGTTCAGTTTAAATTTCATATTCGAGTAAAATGTTCATCCATTGATAATCACATCATCGCCTCTCGTCAGGCATTTAACAAATTGTACGCGAGTGTGTCTGTGCCTGTGGCTTTGTGCGCGTAGCTTCCTTTTTCGAAGGAGGATCTCTTTGCAAACTTGTACACATTTTTTTTGATCAGTTGGTATATTTTTTTTTGTTTTGGATCGAAAACGTTTGTATTTTTTTTCAGCGAAAAAGAAAATTGATTTAGATTGAGTGGTAGTTTTTCAAGTTACGTAGCGATTAATTTGAATACTTATTGAGTAATTTTTTTTATTTTTAATTTTTTTTTGAGTTGGTTTATTTGATATTTTTGCTTTTGTAAATAAGTAAGTTGGCAATGATTTCTCTTCGTTCAGTTACTTTTTTTTTTTGAAATTTGTATCTTGGTAAAAATTTTCAAAATGTGGGTAGGTATATTCTTATTTTTATTCTATTCAACTTTTTTGAAGAGGTTATCGAAATCTTCTCTCGAATTGTCCAAAAATGAGTACTTAGTCTTTTTTTTATTAATTAGTTGAACTCAATATCGCGACTGCCCAGTTCAATTTTTCGGCGAGTATTTTTATCAGATTAGAATAAAAAATGACCCAAAAATATATTATGTTCACCTAGTTACTTTTCACTCGTTTTTTTTGATACGAGTACCCTTCAGTGCCTTTCTAGTCCTTTAATTTTGGAGAAAAAGAAGTACGAAAAATTATGAAAATCTGCGATGACGTATCGATTTTACATTCAAAATCACCGAGTTTGCATCTATTTATTTTCTGAGTTCTACTTTCAGTGCCTCAGAACCCCCTCCCCCCCAAACGAGAGAAACTGAAAATGGAGTTGTCAAAAAATTAGGGCTATTTATTCTTAATAATAACTTCGTTAAGTCAACATCAAAAAAATTATTCGAAAGCTTGCGAAATTCATTTTAATTTTTTTACAAACTCGATGAGATACTCGTAACTTTTGAAGATTTGAATCCGGAACTATTTTTGATGTATCTCTATCTACATTACCTCATTTGGATACGTCAAAAATCTATTTTAGATTGTTAAGTCCTCTCACGATATTTTTAGAGCCTTTTTTGGGTGGGGGGGGGGGGGTTTAAACCAAGCTAAGGATGAGAACCATTTCAATAATCTGACAATCTACTTGTACTGGTAGTACCTACTTTCTGATTCGAGTGAAACCAAGTTAGATTGAAAGAGGATGCCCTTAAACCCCCTTAAACAAATTTTCAAGGGTAGTATGATTGTTGGCGAATTTTTGAAAATGTAAAAAGTTTTTAAAATCTGTTTTAAAGGTGATTTTCAAACTTTTTCATAAAATACAATTTTTTTTTGAGAAAAGTGAACTAATGTGTATAATTCCTTCATACTAAGTTTTTTTCTAAAAAAAAAAAAACAAAAGTATCTTTGGTCATAATGGTCACTTGAAAAGTTTGAAAAACTAACCAGGAAGTAACCAAAGAAGTTACAAGACGAGAGCAAAACATTTTAATGCAGAAAAAAATCACATTAAAGCCCATACATTTTAATTTAAAATGTAAAAAAAAAAAACGGGGGAAAAAATATTTCAATTAAAATTTAATAATGAAACTCAATTGAGAATTCGACAATTTTAGCAAAAATCAGAACTTTTTGGAAATTAAAAAAGGTTTCCAACTGTTTTGAGTAGTTCTGAAGCCTCCAGAAGATTTTTGAAACTTGAAATTTCCGCACCAAATTTCATCAAATATGGAGTTAGAAAGCCGAAATTTACACTGTAAACTGATTTAAATACGCTATGAAGTCGACTGCAGGCCGATTTTAAGTCATTTTGGAGTCTCTAGTGACATTTTGGAAATTACTGGAGCCTCCAGCAAACTTTTGAAACTTGAAATTTCCACTTAATTTCATCAAATAGCCAAAATTCATTCTGTAAACTCATTTAAATACGCTACTAAGCCGACTGCAGGACAATTTTAAGTCGTTTTGAAGTCTCTAGTGACATTTTGGATATTACTGGAGCCTCCAGCAGATTTTTGAAACTTGAAATTTCCACATAATTTCATCAAATAGCCAAAATTCTTTCTGTAAACTGATTTAAATACGCCATGAAGTCGATTGCAGGTCGATTTTAAGTCGTTTTGAAGTCTCTAGTGACATTTTGGATATTACTGGAGCCTCCAGCAAATTTTTGAAACTTGAAATTTCCACCAAATGCAGTTGGGAACGCCGAAATTCATTCTGTAAACTAATTTCAATACGCCACGAAGTCGACTGCAGGTCGAGTTTAAGTCGTTTTGGAGTCTCTAGTGACATTTTGAAAATTACTGGAACCTCCAGACATTTTTTGAAACTTGAAATTTCCACATATTTTCATCAAATAGCCAAAATTTATTTTGTAAACTAATTTAAATACGCTATGGAGTCGACTTCAGGTCGATTTCAAATCGTTTTGGAGTCTCGAGTGACATTTTGAAAATTACTGGAGCCTCCAACAAATTTTTGAAACTTGAAATTTCCACATAATTTCATCAAATTGCCGTAAACTAATTTAAATACGCTATGAAGTCGACTGAAGGCCAATTTTAAGTCGTTTTGGAGTCTCTAGTGACATTTTGAAAATTACTGGAGCCTCCAGCAAATTTTTGAAACTTGAAATTTCCACATAATTTCATCAAATAGCCAAAATTCATTCTGTAAACTGATTTAAATACGCTATGAAGTCGACTGCGGGTCGATTTCAAGTCGTCTTGAAGTCTCCAGTAACATTTTGGAAATTACTGGAGCCTCCAGCAAATTTTTGAAACTTGAAATTTTTACCAAATGCAGTTGGGAAAGCCGAAATTCGTTCTGTAAACTAATTTTAATACGCTCCGAAGTTCACTGCAGGTCGATTTTAAGTCGTTTTGGAGTCTCTAGTGACATTTTGAAAATTACTGGAACCTCCAACAAATTTTTGAAACTTGAAATTTCCACCAAATGCAGTTGGGAAAGCCGAAAGTCATTCTGTAAACTAATTTCAATACGCCATGAAGTCGACTGCAGGTCGATTTCAAATCGTTTTGGAGTCTCCACCGACATTTTGGAAATTACTGGAGCTTCCAGCAGTTTTTTGAAACTTGAAATTTCTGCCAAATTTTATCAAATGGAGTTAGTAATCAGAAATTTTCTCTGTAAACTAATTTCAATACGCTAGTTTTGAAGCTTCCAGCTATATGTACTTTTTGAATCAATTCGTGGCCGATAAAGTACCCGTTATTTTTTTCAAAATTGGTGTACTCCAGTCTAAAACATATTTTTGTCCATCGATTTCATACTTTTTTGAAAATTAAAAAAATTACCCTTCCGCCTCCGTTAGAGGTAGAAAGATGAAATTCAGTTTACACCCTATTTTTGGCATTATTCCAAGGTGGATTGCAGGCAGTCTCAATCCCTTCTGGCGCCTCCAGCACCTTTTTAGAAATTTCTGTTTTTCAAAAAATGCCACAAAATCTGTACGAATTAACTTAAGCACGCACTGCGCAGAGTGAATTTTGGCCTTTGAAATCCAACAAGTTTTAATTTACTGGAAGCACCAGGAACTTACAAAAATTTGCTGGAGGCTGCGAAACGAATTGATATCTACCCGCAGTCGACTTCATAGCGTATTGAGATTAGTTTACAAATTGAATTTTCGGTTTTCAACCGCATTTGATGAAATTTTGTGAAAAGGCTCCAACAATTTTTAAAAAGTTGCTGGAGGCTCCAACATGACTTAAAGTTGCCAGCAGTCGACTTCGTAATGGGTTTAAGTTGAAGTGAAGCATGAATTTCGGATTTCAACTTCATTTGAGGAAATTTTGTGGAAATTTCAAGTTTCAAAAATCTGCTGGAGATTCCAGTAATTTCCACAAAGTCGCTGGAGGCTCCAAAATGACTTGAACCCATCTGAAGTCGTCTTCAGAAAGTGTTAAGCAGAGTAAATTTCGGCTTTCCATCTCCATTTGAAGTTTCAGAAATCTACTGGAGGCTCCAGTAATTTTCAAAAAGTCGCTGGAAGCTCCAAAATGACTTGAAATCCTCCTGCAGTCGACTTGGTAGCGTATTCAAATTAGTTTACAGGATGAATTTTGGCTTAACAACTCCATCTGTTGAAACTTTGTGGGAATTTCAGTTTCAAAAATCTGCTGGATGCTCCAGAGCTTCTATAAACGGTTTGAAACCGTTTCCAATCGATTTGGCAGGTCAAAAATAGGGTACGTCCTAACTTCCAGCATTCTAGGTCAATTTAGTAAAATTTTGATTTTTTTTTCTCATTTTTGGCTTAAATTTGATTTTTAAAAATGCATCAAAAATCGAAAAATGCACTCGAGCATTTGAAATTTCGGCTGATGACAAATTGTTGCTTGTTCTTTCGATCTAGCTTTGTCCAGTTCAAAAAATTTCGTGCAAGTTCTATGTTGAAAAGCAAAATTTGCGTTTTCTCTGATCTGTCAATCAAAATGGCCGCCATTTTGTTAGTAAATCTAACTTTTTTTTGGCAAGTTTGCTTTAAAATACTCCTTGGGATGTCCCCTTGAATAAAAAAGTTGTCCCAGAGGATCAGGGAAGGAGGGTGCATTTGGTTTGATTTTTTTACTCAAAATCACTCAGATTTCAAAAGGTTAATCGACGTTTGGTTTCCAAAAAATACCTACTACATTTTTTTATAGATAATTATTCCATCACTTTTGAAAATTAGATAAGTACGAGAAGAAACCTCCAGAATTTTTTTCGTTTCACCATATAGGTACCTATGTAAAAGGATATTCTGCTAAAAATAACACGACAACCGAAGCATGAGACAATTGGTGAGATGATTACTATGGTTAGACTGAATGTTGACAAGATATTATAGCTGATGCGAGATTCCAGAACATTAACATGATTTAGTGATTATAACATGTTACGAAGATTGTGTGTGTAGATACATTTTAAAGGCAGTTATTATTTTCACTGTTATCTAGCGCTACGATTCGCATGACCAGTCTTCTGACCAATAATTAGGATATTGCCTAAATGCATCGTGTTAACTACCTAGATACACATTGGTATTTCTCTCATCCTATAGGTACATAGTTATAGGTATTACCTATCTATCTATATCAAAATGCATTTCCATACTTCAGTAGTAACCTACCTGTTTGATAAAATTTTCCCCTTCGGGCGTCTAAAATAAGCCACTGACTCCGAGTCGCGCACTAGATGTGCATAGCAATACCTTCTACATATACCTGTCTCTATTTAGGTTTAAGCGTACGTATATATCGTTTAATTAGCGAGAATTTTTCGCTTCTTTAACGCTATAGGTACATATATATGAGATGAGAGCGCGGGTGTTGGTTTTATTACTTTTGGGTCGCGACTCGCGAGCGCGAGCGAGTTTGCCAGTTACAATAATTAGGATTCAAAGAGTACATTATACCGAGCTGACCGAACCGAAGCTCGTTTAATTCTATGCAAGTCGAGTCTCTATGGCATGGCATCGCTCGTTGACCGTGTATCTCCTCGTATATACCTACCTATGGTGTATGTGTATTACTATCCTGTTGTTAATTTGTAATTACGAAAATTCGCCTTAATTATTCTCATACACATATTTATACTTATATGTACATAGCCATAGGTAACGTAGCAAAACGGCAAAGCATATTCTATTTTTAATTACTTTCCAACAGACCGCAGACATACGCGGAAAAATTAACAAAATTAAAAGAATTAACCGCCGTCAATCTCGTAAAAAATATACCAACGTAGTTCATATTTTTCCAAATTAAAACCCATAGTAGAGTCGTTCATCCAATATTACCCAACGAGTACATCAAACCCTTTTTTTGCCCTTCGTGTACATTTTTTTCGCTACGATAATTTTATTGCTTGTTAATTGTCGATGCAAATTGTATGTATCTGCGATGTGAAAACTCCCTGCTCTTGATATGAATTATGAGCTTATGGTGTATTCGAATCGTGATTTTTTTTCTTTCATTCGCACTTTTTTTTTCTTCGAAATTATTAGCACCTAATTTGAAAACAAAATGACGAAAATAATTCAACGGATGATTTTTTTAAATGTGTGTTGTTTGCTTCAGGATAGATTTTTCCAGTTTTTATGGAAAGCGGAAGAAAAGTTGGTTTCTGCTCTTTCTTTTTTTCCACCGGAAATTAAACGACATTAATTTTCATTTTTCTGAGTGGGGGGGGAGGGGGCAACAAAAAAACAACTAGTGCTTTTGAGCCGTTCTAAAGTCTCCAGTAAATTTTCGAATTTTTCCAGAAATTTTTAATCGCTCTGGAAGAGCCGAAAATGAACTTTCAAACCGATAAATTTGATCGATACTAATTATTGAGCACCATCTCGATTGTTTTAAGTTGTTGATCCCGAAATTCCAGCAGTGTGAGTTCAAAAGTAAATTTTTGACCAATATGTAAATTCTAGAAAAAATGAAATTTTGGTTTCGAGGGTTTTAGGACATGCTCTACTCAATCTAGGTTGGTTTAGTTTAAATTGGAGAGTGCTAATTGGAAAGGTTCCTGAGTCAGAACTCTTGGAACCAAATTTTCAGTTTGCCGGAGTTGATTTTTGGCGAATTTTTGAAAATTTAAAAATTCAAAAAAAAATGTTTCAAGGGCAATACTAAGTTTTAAAAAAAAGAATAAACGTAGAAATAGAAATCTGGACATAGGTTTGTATGTTCTAGTCGACTTCTGAAATCAATTCCCACTATTTTTGAGCCTATCTGGAGCTTCCAGCAAAAATTGACTTTTCTCTAGACACTTCAAATCGCTTTAGAGGGCGTTGCAATCAACTTCAGTTGCTGAAAATTAAATACCGTCATAAATTCAACTTTACGATTCGATTAGAGAAAATGAATCGCAAATTCGAGGAAAAAGGTTAAAAATTGTAGATATTTTTTTTAATGTTGGAAAATCTCAAATTTAAAAAAAATCCAAAATTGTCAATTCAATTCCAACTGGTCTAGAAAGTGTTGTAATCAAATTCGGCAGCTGAAATTGTAGGTAAATACTGTGATACCTAAATTCCAGATGCTAAATCAATTAGAGAATGTGAATGGCAAAGAGATGAAGGGTTGAAAACTGTATTTTTTCAAGTTGGGAATCTTAAATTTAGAAAAATCCAAAATTGACAATTTCTACGAAACCCTACAGGTTTTATTCGAGGTAAAAAATTGACAAGGCATGTAATATATACAGGCCAGTATGTAACGTTTGGCAACTACGCTGTTTTTGCAAAAATCACACCAAATCCAAACATTTTTGAACTAATAGAAAGCATTTTTTATTTCCTACAAAAAAGATTTACTACACTTTTTCCATAAAAATGATATTTTTCGACTTATTGCGATGAACATCAACATTACATCTTATGCCAAAATCAAAAAGTACACCCACAATGCCAAAAATCAACATTTCTTCCAAAAATGATACCAAGCTCAAAAATTAGGTATTGCATGAATAGAATGCTTTTTTAATTTCCTGCAGAAAAGATCTACTGCAATTTTTATATAAAAAGGATATCTTCTGAGTAATTGCGATTTATATTAACGTATCGTCTTATGGAAAAATCAAAAAGTCAGCCCACAGCACGTGTTGCCAAGTTTCAGTATACCGGCCTGTTAACTAGAGTCAGCCCTGAATATATTGAATCATCATCATCATCATCATCAACAACGTCATATGCCCCCAATAACAACCACCACTCCTCTTTGTCTTGAGCTGGTGTGGCCTCATTCGCAACTGAGCCAACTATTTTCCAGACTAATAGTCCACCTTGTTGGAGATCTTCCTTTCCCTCGTGTTCCAGTGACCTTGCCAAAGAGACTTCCTTTTTCTATGTTTTCCAGTCCTCTATTTAGCCTAGTTGGTTCTTGCAGTTGTTCCACAATTGATGCATTTGTTTGGTGCACAGTGTATAGTATCTTCAACATCCTGGGCCATACCCACATTTCAAAGGCATCAATTCTTCTTCGATCATCTTGCTTCAATGTCCAGGTCTCCACTCCATATATGAAAACTGGAAAAACTAGCATCCTGATTAGACTCTTCCTCATTTTTATGGAGATTTTCCAGTTGGTGGTAACTTTTCTCAACTGAGACATCACTGCTTTTCCAAGAGCTATTCTTCTCATTTCCTTGGTTGATCCTGTATCAGCATTTGCAAGTGAACCCAAATAAATAAATGAGTTCACTTTTTCAAATTCATTCAGGGCTTCAGATTCTGGTGAGTATGCAGCTCTATCAAAAACCATGACCTTGGTTTTCCCCACATTTATGAGGAGTCCCATGTCCTCACTGACCATCCTGACCAGCTTGATCAGTTCTGCCAGTTCCTCTTCACTTGCGGCTATTGAGGTGGTATCATCAGCATAATGGAGATTGGAGATTCTTCTTCCTCCTATCTTGACCCGCCTCCCCCAACATTCAAAAATGTCATTGACTAATAAATTTTCCTGCGCCAGAACAAAATGTGGTGTGGCATTGGGATATCCAGAGGTGGTGTATGGAGGTTGCACCATCAATTTCTCATGTTGAGCATTTTGCCTACTTTTTTATTTTAAGGGGCAAACATTTTTTTAAAAATTTGTAATTTCCACATTTATTGATTCTTTATTTTTCTAAATTTAAAAAAAAAAATTAAAAACAGGTGGAATCATTTTGACTCCTCACTGACAATTGTGTGTCCATGTCCAACTTGTTTGTGCACAGCAATTCGCCTAACCTTTTAATCTAACTTATTCAAGGAGCAAAAAATTTCAAGCTTCTGGCCTGTACAAAAGTTTTTAAAAAAATTCTGTCCCTTAAAATAAAAAAGTAGGCAACCTTCTCCACAGGGCAAATGAATGGCAGAGCATACACGTACGCATGTGTACAAGGAGTTGTTACTACCCTATCACTCGTTCCTGCGGAGCAATTGCAGGAAGAAACTGGTTTGTGACAATTGTCACCATGTTGGGGTTGGCAGGTTGACAGGGCCAGACCCAAGAGCACGTGGCCCACCGAGATATCCCATTTTAGCGGCCCTGATTTTGGGCTCCTCAATTAATCGGCCAAATTTTCTCTTATTTTTTAAAGTGCAGGACACTGAGCATAAACTCGGTAACTCAATGGGTGGGTACGGGCTTGTATCTTGATACCACCTTCTCAGTTCTCAAAGGCTTTTTGCATGATGTACTCGCCATAGATGTTGAACAGCAGAAGCGAGAGTATGCAGCCCTACCTTACTCCCCATTCTGACTGAAACTGATTTGACTCTTCTCCCACTACTCTCACCATCATCTCGTTCTTGCCATACAGTGATTTGGTCAGCTCGATTAGGTGCTTTGGAACTCCCATCTTGCATAGTATCTCATATAGCTTTGTTCAATTGACACAGTCAAAGACCTTTGCATAGTCAACGAAGCATAGTACCACAGGGATATTGAATTCACAGAATTTTTTGATTATTTGTCTGATGTTCAAAATCTGCTCTCTTGTACATCTACATACCTCTTCCAGGGATAAAACCTGCCTGTTCAGGTGGAATCTGCCTATGCAAGTATGCCTTGATCCTGTTGTTGATTATTCGGAGCATCACTTTACTTGCATGCGGAATCAGGGTAATTGTGCGATAATTAGCGCAATTTTTCGTATCACCTTTCTTGTGTAGCGGAATTAACACTGATTTGCACCAATCTTCTGGTCATTCTCTTTTGCGCCATATTGTTGTTGCATATCTTCCAGATTACTTCTCTGCTTTCTTACCCATGGACTGTAGTATCTCAGTCTCGATACTGTCACATCCAGGCACTTTGCGTTTTTGCAACGCCTTGATGGCATCTCTTACTTCGTCAAGTAAGATTCCCAGCTCTTCTACACTGAATTTTACAAGGTGAGTCAAAAATAGGGTAAGTACCAATCAAATTTCAGGTTTTTTTTGTTTACTTGTTTGCAATCCATGAATTTTTCATTTTTTCTCCAAGATATTCGCTGGATAGAATTTTAGATATAGGTGCTAAATTCCATTTTTACTCTGATTTTTTTTTGAAAATGAAGAATCCACATTTCTTGGTTTTCTGGACCAATTTTTCCAATTTTTTAGATCTTTTAAATATCAAATGGCGGAAGAAAAAAATGAGTGGGAGAGGGGGGATAGTAAATTTACTCAAAATTAATCGAGAGGAGGAGGAGGAGGAGGGAATTTTAATAGATAATCAGGCGTCCAAAAGTGACTACCTAAAGAAAAAAATTTGCGAAAATATTCTCGAAATTCCAATTAAACTTTCAACTAATTTGTCAAGCCTCATGACATATTATTTAACAGAAGGTATATCCACTTGGAAATAAATCCAGCCCACCCTTTCCCAAACATCTGATTTTTTCCAATTCGAAAATCTCTCAAAATACATGATTTATCGACACGATAGACCTAGTTGAAAAGTAAAACAAGCAAAATAAATGTATCGACGAAACAGCGGGTATTTCTTCGCAATCTGCGATCTGTGTGCTGCTTTTGATAATGTAAAATATCAAATCCATAATGCAGCAGTCACAGCTATGCACTTTTTATAATAAATTAATCTCAAATACGATCATAGTAGAAGAGTAGGTAGGTACTAGGTACCTACAAAAAAAAAAAAAAGACCAATGCGTTGATTTAAAAGCGCAGTAACAAGATACGGTTTAGAGTAGGTAAAATTTAACTGTATGTATTCATATCTGGCTTAAAATTAATGGTTCATGTACGCGGCGAATATCTGCGATTTTGTATCGTGTTTTACCTCACTAATAAACTTGTTTTCGTTATTGATTATCATAAATCAAGTTCCTCGGCCAGTTAAAATTAAATCGCTGTACGCGTAATATGAGATTACAACGGTTTATAATCATAGCAGATATCCGTTCTGGGTTCTGCGCTATAAAATTTCCCATTCCATCTCCTACGTATACAAAATTGCCAGCATTTCAATTTACTCTTTGATATAGGTATTTCTAACCTATCTGCAATATATACATTTAGGTAAAAGTACCTTACATACTATGAGAGTAATTTTCATTTATTGGTTATTGTGAGAGGCTGTGGCTGCTGTGTATCAAAAAAATATCTAAGGTGAAATTAGGATTAGGTATATTCGACCAGGTAGGTAATTTTTTTTTTCAAGAGAATAGTTTGAAATCTGCTGCAGATATAGTAAAGTTTATAGGTTATGTGTGGAATGGATAAGTGTTAGATACAGGTATCGTGTTACTGTTTTGAAAATTGAACAAAACACCGGATACGTAACTATGACGATATGAAAGATACCTTCTTATGTAAACCATAGCACGAGTAGGCAGGTACTTGATATATCGTACATTTTTTTAGATGAGAAATTGAGAAAGAGAAAGAAAGCTGAATGCTGGATTCTTTTTAAGCAACAATTTTAAATTGATACCAACCTAATGGGACAATATTGGCCAAAAAAAATGTAGGCAAGTTCCAGTTTCCGAAAAAAGTTTCCTGAATAGAGTCAAAATGAAATCCAGCACTTATCAACTCGAGATTGCAGTTTTTGCGACCCTTCCAATCGATTTAAATTTCATTCTCCGGTATGATTTTTGAAAAGAAAATCACGGTTTGCGAATGAGAAACTATCGCAAAAATTGTCTGGATTATTTTAAATGACCGAATACCAATTTTATATCGTTGAAATTCTACGCACAATTCAACTAAGTTTAAAATTGACTCAAAAACCGTTGAAAATGACTAAGAATAGAATAGACATAGCAAAAATAGTTCAAAAATTACGTAAGAGTTTATTTTTAAAACACAGCTTGAAATCAGCATGAGAATCACTGAAATTACTTATCAAAAATTGGAAAAATCAGTGAAATGAAGCAAAATTTTGGCAAAAGTTGGTGAAACGTGGCAAAGTGTATTTTTTTTTTTTTTTTTGTTTAAAGGATAAAAACATGAAAAATTTGATAAAAATGTTGAAATGTGACCAAATAAAATCAAAATGGAAAGAAATTTCCCAAAAACAACCAAAAAGTATCGAATATTGGAGAAAAATTTATTAAAATTCAAAATCTGGCAAAAATTGCTCAAAATTTTGTTAAAATGTTACCAAAAAATTGAAAATTGCTAAGAATTCATAAAACGTTGCAAAATTTGAGCCAAATATCAAAAAAATATTTGAAAATTCGAAAAACTATCTCTTAAATTTCTCAAAGCATCGTTGAAACGTAACAAAATTTAAAATGGTACAAAAACTTGGTGGGAAAACTGAACCGATCCAATCAGATCAGAACTCTGATTTGCATAATCAGACAATGTTGTCAGATCAAAAGAATATCCGGATCTGATCATTTCTGATCAAATAGGTCCGTTCAGATCTATTCTCATTGGATCAGATCGGATGAAGTTTCCTCTATCTGATCTGATGAGTTCTGCACAGATTGCTCTGATTAAAACTTTGATCTTGTCAGGTCAAATTAGATCCTGAGAAGTTTCGGATCTGATTGAAATTTGCCTGATCAGATCTATTCAGGTTTCATTTATGGGATCAGAAGAATTTTCTGGATCTAATCAGATCCCATCAGATTTACTCTGTTGAATTTCATCAGGTCAGAATAAATCTACTCCGTTCAAAATTTTGATCTGATCAGACTGATTAATCAGATCCGATCAGATTTCTCTCTTTAGATGTGATCAAGTTTGTTCAGATATTGTGTATTTTGTTCAGTGATTAGAATTAGATCAGATAAGCATGATCTGTTCTGATCAAAATTTTGATATGATCCTGTCTGATCAGTGATAAGATCAAATCAGGTTTTCTCTATTGTATTCTATCAAGTCTGAATATGTAAATAAATCTACTCTGATCAAAATTTTGATCTGATCTGATCAGACTGATTTAACGCGTCTGATTAAATCCAATCAGATTTCTCCTCTTGCATTTGATCAAATTTGTACAGATTTATTCCGAATCCGATCAATGATTCGATCAGATCAACTCCAATCAAGGGTTCAAGGTTCTTATATGATTAGATTTTATCAGATCTGAACATGATCTATTCTGATCAAATTTTGATATGATCAGGTCATGATCAGTGATAAGATTGAATCAAGTTTCCTCTTTGTCTTTCGGATCTTATCAGATCTAAATAAATGTACTCTGATCAAAATTTCGATATGATAAGACTGTTTAAACAGGTTTGGTTTGATCAGATCAGTTAGATCAGATCAAATCAAATCAGGGATGAGATCTGAACAATGAACATAGATCAAGATTTTGATATGATCAGGTCTGATCAGTGATTAGAAAATAAATCAGATTTCCTCTATCGGTTCTGATCCGATCTGAGTAAATCTACTCTGATCAAAATTTTGATCTGATCTGATCAGACTGATTTAACAGGTCTGATCAGATCCAATCAGAATTCTTTTCTTGCATCTGATCAAATTTGTACAGATGTATTCCAATCAGTGGTTGGATCAGATCAGATCCAATCAGGTTCTCATATGATTAGATCTTATCAGATCTGAACATGATCTACTCTGATGATGTTATCAGGTGTGAATAAATTTGACCAATGATTAGATCAGATCATATCAGATCTAAATCTAGGACATCAAAGGTTCTCATATGATAAGATCTCATCAGATCTGAACCAATTAATTCTGATCAAAATTTGATCTGATCAGATCTAATCAAGGACATCAAAGGTTCTCATATGATAAGATCTTATCAGATCTGACAAAAAATAATTCTGATCAAAATTTGATCTGATCAGATCTAATCAAGGACATCAAAGGTTCTCATATGATAAGATCTTATCAGATCTGAACAAATTAATTCTGATCAAAATTTGATCCAATCAGATCTTATTACATTTCCTCAGTTCAAATAGGACCAGATCTAACGAAACCGGTCTGATCAGATCCAATTAGATTTCTCCTTTTCGATCGGATCAGGTTTATGTACGTATAATTATATGTAGGTACTTCGATCAAAACTAATCAATTTGAATCGGACCCGAGGAATTTCCAGATCTTCAAATCTGATCAAAAAAACAGGTCTGATCAGATCGAATCAGATTTCCTTGTTGGATCTTGTCAGCTCTGAGTCTGAACAGATCTACTGCGATCAAAACTTTAATCGGGTGAGTTCTAATTACACTTATAGTCAGATCCAAACAGACATTTCTTTTCATTTCCATTATTTTTTTATCCAACAGGTTTAAAGATGAGTTTTAAATTAATGATTTACCTACCGAAATATTCCAAAGATATAAATGACGAATCAATGACCTAAGGAAAAAGATTGATCATTTTCACCTCTCATCTTCTCAAGAAACAAACTAAAGACTTAGCAGTTCTGTGGATTTGACGAATAATAATGTCTACTGGCCTGCTAAGTCCTAAGTTTCGTCCAATGAGAAATTAATGCAACGTAATCGGATCCATCTTCATTCCGAATACCTCAATCACGTCATTGACCAGCCATATTGTTCGTAATACGAGTAACAACGATCGAAATTCGGCAACTCGAGGATATTTTGTAAACAAACCGAGATTAGCGACTTAATTTACGAAATAGTGTACGTTTAAACTAGTACGATTAATTGTTTACTTATTTTTCTACTGGTATTTGGAAACATCCAACCTTAAAAAGTACGCAACTGTGAAATTCGTTCCGAATACATCGCTCGAAACAATATCAAAAATGGTAATAAAAAATAAAATATTTAAATTTCAACACTCGTCGACAAGGTTTTTTACGTTACAAGTCAAAGTGAATACATCGGTTCTGGCAGTAGTCGATTAGAAGTGAAGTAGAAATCAATCTGAATGTTTTCTGTATAGTGAACGAGTATCTTTCAAGATTTCGGTAAAATTATTTATTTTAACTCCTGTGTAATATTTTTAATCGATAATTGAGAGAATTCATCGCAATAGGTACATCAAGTTTGGGGTTTTCATGCGGCATTTGTCGTTGATACTCGCAATGCCCTTGGAAATCCCAAACGTGATGAACATCGTCACCTACTACATCTTCGCTTAAAATATCAAAAGGTATATGTACGTTTTGATTTTATTTATTTTTTTTATTATTTTGTACATCTTGTATTTAAATTAACAAAATGAGAGAGAATTTAAAAATACTTTTTTGTTTATGTTCACTTCATTACGTAAATAGGTAAAAATTACGTCGTCTCGTTGAATATCACACGTTCAAACACCGAATCGATGACTCAATCCCACGAAGAAGGTTCTTCGAATGTTTTCTGTGTTAAAGGTTCGTTGACCTTTTTCAAATGATCGAGCATTATGTTCGGTTTAGCTGTAAAATTATAGAATTTCAGGTGTAAATTTAACTAATAATATTTATATCTCATTAAAGTCGATTACATACGTCGAATAATCACTAATTATAATTATTTTAATTCTAGTAAAATAACAATAACGCGATACACCTTTCTATCCTAATAAATAATTGGTGGCTAGAAATATCAACACAGCTACGAAGAATACAAATGTGCGAAACTCACAAACGCTCGATAGTACAGAGTTTTCACGAACATGCTCCTGTTTCGAGGGATCTTGATCTTTAACCATTTTTTTCCGGTTTTTAATCGAACGAGAATCCTGAGTTATTCTATAACATAATTTTATCCAATTTAATATCCTCATCTTTAAGATAATAACGATTCTAAAGCATACGAGTAGTCAAAAGTATACGAAAACTTACACCGAATTCTCTTTTTTCTTCTTTTTACGAGGTATATCGTCGATATCACTAGTACGTTTCTTTTCAACGGTACTGCTCGCTTCATGGACCACTTTTTGGACATTGTTTTGACCCCGAGACGTGGCTACTTTACTCGGTGCCGAGATTTTCGCGTTGGTTCGTTTGTTTTTCTCGAACGTACTCCACGTTAGAACCGAAAAAGGTTTTCGAACTGTGCTGATGGGACTTGCAGTCGATTCAGTTAGACCGGAAGTAGCCTGGTCGGATTTTTCGGCGTTGAGAAGCGTGACCCAGGCGGTCGTTTGGTTGCAGTAGGATACGTGAATGTTACCTAAGATGGAGTAAATTGAATTAATATAATTTTTAACGAGTTCGAGTGTATTTTTGAATTGCAAACTCGAACTTAGAATGAAGTCAGGGTTTCTAATTTTGCTCTATTTTTTTGTCACTGAGATATCGAAAGAAGCTGTCGAAATGAATCGAGTGAAATCGGAGCAACTGACTTGATTTTTAGATCGAGTTGACACGTAAAATGATTACCATAAGGACTGAAAAGTTGCATGATATCGCTAGTCTTCCATTCTTTTGGAAACGTGATATGATAAACGTGATTTCTTTTAGGTACAGCTGAACAAATGAAACAAAACAAGTTTAAAATGAGTTAAAAAAATAGCTCAGAAGAGTCCAGACTCGTGCCAGTAATTTTTCACTGACACTGGTTCGAACTTTTCAGACAAATTACTCGTAAAAATGAATAAAAACTTACGTTCGGCTCCTTTAAGATTCATATACGAATAATCCATTATCCTCATTAAAAATAATCTGAAAATTTGGAAAAAAATTTAATATTTTGTGGGAGATTTCTGCAGAAAAAAATCTAAATTCCAAAAATTACCTGTTTTCATACGGTTTCAACAAATCAGAATCACATTTTACTAAATTTTGTTTAGCTTTTTTACCTGAAAAATAAATTAAAAAAAAAATTAATCGATTTTGAACTATTTTCAAGTTGGATTATTGTTTTGAAATACTTACCAAGGTGAGCAGTAAGAGTGATGAAAGCTAATCCGGTCATGTAAGCGTCATATCCGGCTTCATGAGCTTTACTTTCAGTTTCAGAGTAACCGAACTCTGAACTTTCGGGTTCTGTAATCGAGATAGATTATTTATATATTTTAAAAATTGTAATTAATCGAATGTAGAAAACCGAATGAATAAATATTCCAACCTATATCAGCTAATTTAAAAGGAGGTTCTCGTAACTGCTTCATCATATGATCCATTACACTGGAAGGAATGAGATCTTTGAAAGGTGATGTGCTGCACATATATTTCGTGTCAATAACTCTGAAAATAAATTCAAAAAGTTGTATATATTCAACGATCGGCTTGAAATGGATACGAGAATTTTGTAAAGCTCACTTGGGAAATAATTGATGAACTATTTCCTTGAATTCGGTATAACTGGGAGGTAAAGGTAAACAAAACCTGTTGATAATGTGGCAAATATCCAGCACCATATTATGACCAACGATTAGCTTTTTCTGAAACATGAAAATTGTTCAATTATAAACTTGAACCGATATTTTGTTCGATCTGGTCTAATTTTACCAACTCACCCTATCTGATATGTATTTAATAATTTTTGAAAATCCAAACGCATCTTTTAATTCATTCAAGTCTTTTTCAAAATTCTCTTTATCTTGCTCAATCTTCGATTTACCTTTCTGAGCGACTAAATATGCAGAGTTATCGACCCATTTCGTAGTCAGACTGAAATTTTTGGTGGAAAATTTCTCGTAAGCGGTCTAAAAAGAGAACACGTGACTTAAAACGGAGTAATAATTGAATTTTAAGATGAAAGAATATGATTGTGATACCTGAAAAACGAGCTTTCTAACGAAACCATTGCATTTATCGATCTGTAGTTCTTTTTCTTTATTTTCAGGTGATAAGAAATCTTCAATTTTGTTACTGAAAGATGTTTTAAAATTAATATCCCGAAGTATGATCAAAAATTAATGATTATTCGAGGTAAATACCAAATATCATTGACGATGCCAGTTAAATCATCGGGTATCGCTACTTTAGGATATGATTCGGTATCGTTTATATTCTGGTACTTTTGATTAAGTTCATTCAGTAAAGTTTCTTCGTCAGCTAACGTCAAATAAGGTATACCTGAAACGATATTTCAGTTTAATCGTCGAATGAACGTGGTAATTGAAAATAATCAACTGAAAAATTATACCTTCTTTGATTAACTTATTGAAATCAAAACCAGCATTAGATAGAAAACTTATAGAAGACGCTTGACATAGAAAATTAACGTCGTTATTTATCCGGTTGATCGATCGTGGAAATACGTAAAAATTGAAAGCTTTATAAACGTATCTGAAATCAAATTAAATCAATAAATTAGATCGAATTGGTTGTAGAAACGTTCCAAGTGTATGTACCGACTTGTTTTTAGCCTGATCATATCTATAAGTACAGATTCCAACTTGAACCAGCAGAAAGCTCAAACTGCCATCTCTCAATTTCGTGTAATATTCGGCAGGAGTATCGTAAGCTGTTGTTTCGACACCGTTTCGCAGTCCGGTAAATTCACAGTCGATTGATATAAAATCTGCTGAATCGATCGCACTCAGGACCTCAGGCGAACAGGTTGCAAAATCTGTAACAAAACATGCATTTAGAGAGAGACTTGTGGGATAATAATCACAACAGAGAGCTAAGATTGATTACATTCTAATGACTGATTAATTGAAGTAGTTGAATGAATTGGTTCTTACTTTTTGAAGTAACTTCCATGATGCGGAGTGAATCGAAGAGAATAAAACGATGAGGAGAATTTCTTTCTCAATCAAGCTGCAAGTTCATAAAACTACACATTTCATTTCAACGTTGTTATAATTTTAACTCGAACTGAACAGATTTTTGGACATTTGAAGCATTCGATTACAATGTAATGTTTCCGTATCTTTCTTTTTCCTTTTTGTGATCATTTGTTAACCAAAATTTTCGATATTCGGTTCAATTTTATGGACAAAATGTGGATTTTTTTGGTCAAAAATTGTTTTTTCAGATAACAGAAAAAAATATTTTTGTTTACATCTCTTCGAGATGATAAAATTTTCAAAGAAATTCGCGAAAAAAAACGAAGTGGCTGACACCTAGCGGCTGTTCCGTCAACTATCTGAAAAGGTGATATGATGAAAAGGTGAATGCAATTTTTCGTGTAAAAAATTCAACTTTTTCGATTATTCGCGAATTTTGGTGAACTTTGGTGCAGTATCAAATTATAGACAATAAAATTCCGTATCGATTGATGTTAAATTTTCATCATTTCGTGGAAAAATAATGATTTTATGAATACTTTTAGTTTGCTGAGTTTTGCATACTACGTACATTAACTTCAAACTCAAAATACTCGTAATTTTCAGTGAGCATGTGCGCGTTTTAAATAATCAAAATGTTCGGAGTTTCATCCTTTTTAAAATGGTTTTTTACCGAAAGCTCTATGTGCAACGGTTCAAAAGTTGTGGAAGTTTGAAGTTGCGAAAACAAGGCAAAAAGCAGCTGCGAATCGTAAGTACTGAACTTTGAACAAAAATTACTCGAAATTTTCAGTGGACACATAGGTATTTTAATATAGCAAAATGTTCGTAATTGTATCCTCTTTAAAATTCTTCTTTACCAAAAGCTCTACCTTCAACTGTTCAAAAGTTTTCGAAGATCAAAGTTGCGGAAAGTAATTATATTCATCAACACATGTTTGAATTGATAACAGTGATAACGCAATTTGAACATTATAAGATTGATAAGAAGTATTTATTCGATTCGAATGATAAACAACAACTGAACTGAACTCTTACGTCTAGCTCTATATATAAGCTACGGCATTGTACCTAGAGAAATCTAGAATACTCTACGACTAGAATAATCTACACTATTCTACTTCTATCATACTCTCGAATCATCTACACTCATTCTCGAACTATCCATACATAACACTTTCTTCCCCCCTAGAAATATATTTCGACTAAGTGTACAAAAAATTGAATAAAATCTAACTTAATCTAATTAATACTTAACGTAGAACGTAATCTTGCAAATGAGTTGGCAGCCTCCTCTCTCGTTGAGGTCTGAGCTGCGGAGGAGGTTGATTAGGAACATTTACAATTTCAGGTTGTTGGTTAGGAACATTTACCATTTCCTCAATATTCTGATTATTCCCTGGATTAGTCGGTTGACGAGCCAATTCCTCTTCGAATGTAACTCGACGCTTCTTCTCTTTGTTTTCTTCGACTCGTTCTTTAATCACAAAAGTCGTTGAACGAATTTGATCGATATGTTTCTTCACTTGGTTACTATCGTCGAGTTGAACGATATAATGTAATCTTCCCAGTCGACGAAGAATTGTGCCATACGTCCATACTGGTTTTCCCAGAACTCGACATTTTTCGACAACAACACGATTTCCAACCTTGAAACTTCTAACCGAGCGTTCAGGGTTTGACGTTCTCGCCTGAAGATGAATTGGCTTTATCGCATCCAATCTAATACGTAAGCGACGTTTTAAATATTTTTCAGCTGGGCTCAAACCATCTGCTAATGGTGTGCTTCGAAGTTTGAACAATACTTTTGAAATTAACGCTTCAATCGACAGGTTTTCATTCTTCATCTTTGTAAGTTTACTTTTCAACGTTTGAACAAAACGTTCCGCTAAACCATTTGTACTCGGTTTTCCCGGCGCAGTAAATATTTGGAAAATTCCTCGAACTCTGCAATAATCTTGAAACTTTTCACTTTTGAATAACGTCGCATTGTCTGACACGAGAAATCGTGGATAACCATGAGTAGAAAAGATATCTTCTAAAGCTACCATGGTACTTTCGGATGTTGGGTCTTTCTTGAATACTCGAACTTCTGGCCACTTCGACTTTGAATCGACAAGTATTAGAAAATGAAGTCCATCTTTTGGTCCGGCGAAGTCGATATGAACACGATCGAAATTTTCATCTGGAATTTCCCATTTATGAACAGGAACTTTGGCAGGCGAACGTTGATGAGTTGCACATAGGTCGCAGGATTTGACAGTTTTTTCAATATCCGAATCGATGCCTGGCCAAAAGCAATATCGTCGAGCCAACTGCTTCATTTTTACAATTCCCACATGTGAACTGTGCAATTCTGCTAATATCGCTTTTTGTAACGATTTGGGAATCATAATTCGGTCACCATAGAACACCATACCGTTTGATAACGTATACCTTTCTTCTGTCTTTGACTAGGTGATTGTTTCGGCCACATCGAATACATAGATTATCGATACCCAGTTCTTTGAAATTGACAGATTTTCTTCTTCTCGAACTGCTACGATAGCTGCTTGAACGGTGACGTTGTTCATTTGGTCGTTGATTACTTCGAGCTCTTGAACGACTTTGGCGTTTTGACACATGATTGACAGCTGGAGGTACCGTAGATGATGACGAATTTTTACTCATATCGTTACTCAAGATACGCGAAGTTTCAATTGCTTGAGCTTTCTCAATGGCATCTTTCAAAGAAATATCGCGTACTTGAAGAATTTCTTCTCTGGCTTTATCGTCTCGAACACCACGAACAAATTGCGCTCTCAGGAATAGATCAGCCACTGATTTACCACATTCACATTTGAAATCACAGGATAACGATAATTTACGCAGAGCTGTAATGAAATCACCGGCAGTTTCATTGGCATTTTGACACCTTGATAAGAATCGATGTTGCTCAGCAATTGAGTTTGGTTTTGGACATAGTCGATCTTCAATCTTTGTCACTATTTGATCATAAGTTAAACTACTCAGGCTATCTGGAGCTACGATGCTTTCCGCTTCACCGTAAAGAGTCGCACCAATACTGTCTAAAAATATCTGCTTGATTCGGTCTGGGTTTGTAATGCCCTTCGTGGCTATATAATTGTTGAAACGGCTTTTATATTGAGTGAAGCTTTCTTCTTTCTTATTGAATGCTTCAAATTTTGACACATATAAGGTATCGGTTACCTGCGGTGGCTGAGGTGCGCTTGCTGTAGTTAATTGCTGGCGAATTGTGTTTAAAAATTCGGTGAATTGGTCACCTCGTCGGCTAAGTGCGGAAAGGTGCCTCGTGAAATTCGTTACTTGATACCTGTGTAAAACTGCCTTTCCACACTGAGCGCCATCTATCAGTCCAAGTTCAAATCTAAAGGCATCTTAGGTGATGGGAAGGGTGCCTTGAGGTAACATAACTTTTGGTTTGAACATTTGGACTGATAGATGGTGCTCAGAGTGGAAAGACCGTTTTACACAGGTGTCAAGTAACGAATTTCACGAGGCACCTTTCCGCACTAAGCCGACGACCTGATAACGTAATATTGCTCATCGCGAATATAACACACTTTGACACTGAAAAATAATTGAAAAACTACGCGAAAAAAATACGCAAATCGACACTAGGACACACTAAAATAATAAATTAATTATACACTACACAGTTCGCGCACTATTTCACTGTATTCGCGAAATAAACACGATCACTTTGACACTATTTCTTTATCCTCGTCGCCAAAATGTTAAATATTGAAACGCGATTGATAAGAAGTATTTATTCGATTCGAATGATAAACAACAACTGAACTGAACTCTTACGTCTAGCTCTATATATAAGCTACGGCATTGTACCTAGAGAAATCTAGAATACTCTACGACTAGAATAATCTACACTATTCTACTTCTATCATACTCTCGAATCATCTACACTCATTCTCGAACTATCCATACATAACAGCAATTTGAACATTTTGGTGACATTATCTTCGAAAACTTTTGAACGGTTGAAGGTAGAGCTTTCGGTAAAGAAGCATTTTAAAGAGGATAAAATTACCAACATTTTGCTATATTAAAATACCTAGGTGTCCGCTGAGAATTTCGAGTAATTTTTGTTTGAAGTTCAGTACTTACAAATACTATCAACTAACAATACTGGCAACTCCATTTAAAATACATTGGGCGTTTTTGTCGCAACAAGGGCGCTATCTGAGCGGCTTGGCAAGTAACAGTAAGTAATAGGCATTCATGTCAAGGGCTGTGATTGGTCGATTTAAATCTCGCGGCTATCAGTACCACACAACAAACTAAAAAAACGAACTGATAAAACATCATAATACCGCAAAATTCAATTCAACCAATCAGAATGCTTCTGATAGGATTTAGTTACTTGCCTGGCCGCTAGGAGGATTAAACATCATTTTTCAACAGAGTTGCCAGTATTGTTAGTTGATAGTATTTGGTACTTACGATTCGCAGCTGCTTTTTGCCTTGTTTTCGCAACTTCAAACTTCCACAACTTTTGAACCGTTGCACATAGAGCTCTCGGTACAAATCCATCTTAAAGAGGATGAAACTCCGAATATTTTGGTATATTAACATAAGCATAGGTTTACTGAAAATTTCGACAATTTTTCGTTTAATGTTGACATATAGTATGAAAAATGCGGTTAAAGTATTCATTAAATCGTTAATTTTCCTCTAAATGGTGAAAAATTAGTATCAATCGATAGGGAATTTCATTGTCTTTAATTTAAGACTAACTAAAAGTTCATCAGAACTCGCGAACAATCGAAAAATTTGCTGTTTTTCGCGAATCACCAAAGATATTACCATCTACCAAATACTATCAACTAACAATACTGGCAACTCCATTTAAAATACATTGGGCGTTTTTGTCGCAACAAGGGCGCTATCTGAGCGACTTGGCAAGTAACAGTAATTAATAGGCATTTATGTCAAGGGCTGTGATTGGTCGATTTAAATCTCGCGGATATCAGTAGTACCACACAACACACACAACAAACTAAAAAAACGAACTGATAAAACATCATTATCCCGCAAAATTCAATTCAACCAATCAGAATGCTTCTAATAGGATTTAGTTACTTGCCTGGCCGCTAGGAGGATTAAACATCATTTTTCAACAGAGTTGCCAGTATTGTTAGTTGATAGTATTTGCATCTACTAATCACCTTTTCAGGACTGCGATACTAGCGATCCAAGCGAGGGTTTTTTCGCGAATAGACCATTATGAAGACACGAAATAATTTTTTTCGTTTTTTTCATTCGTCGAGTAGAGTTTATTGGAAAAATAGTTCCTAAATTTCATCTTATTTGTTCATTTAATCGTGTAATTAAATTAAAACAATCGCAGAAATTAAAATGGCGGAATTAGAGTTAAAAATCTTACGAACATCACCAAAACACAAACGTTTCGGTTTCGGGTTTCCGAGATGATCTGTGGTTTTTTCTCGCTATCCAGTTTTTTCTGTAACGCTATGGCTGCGTGAATCATTTTCAACTTTTTCAAGTTTGAGCGGGAATGAATGTTTTTCCATTGGAAATTGTTGATAATTTTATCGAATAAGTAGTAAAAGTTCGCGAAATTCCAACTTTTGAACGAAAGTTTAGTATTATTCGTTTAAAAAATGTACGCTTATTACATTTCCGCCATCTTTGAATCTCTTCGGTGACTAATTTCTATTCATCTAACGTTACTTTACTTTCGATTTACCACTTTACCGGTACTATCTTCGAATTCTTCGTACGACGAAATGTCTTCTAAAACCTTACAGCAAGTGTACGCCGATTGTGTATCGGCAGCTAAGCTTTCTCCATCAATTACTGTACAGAAAGGTTCGTATTTTATTACTCTCTTTGTTTGTATTCGAATACTAAGTTACTTCTCTATTCATACAGGTAATCTGTACCGGTGGAAAGGACGTGTAGCAAGTTCGATTACAGCTGAACTAAAGTACCGATCGTTACCTCATTACGGGCTCGAAATTGTCGATAATACAGCTTCTATTCCTTGTATAATTGTTGATCCAGTGGCGGCTGTATCTAAGTTTTTGGCATATTGCGATCAGACGATCATTATACGAGATCCTCACTTTAGTGTTGAAGTGTAAGTAAGTAAAAATTATCATTTATGGGTAAGAAATAAACGAAGGAATTCGTTGATTGATCGAGTATGTTGCTCAGTGTGCTTACAGAATCGAAACAGTACGACTTGGTGCATTTGTTTCTCGAACCTGATACTGTAAAGTTACCGGATCAAGGTCCAAATATTACTGTAGCTGCATCGATACTTGAAACGACCAAAGTTAACGATAAAAATCAAGGTTTCGTGATCAATATTATTCCACTTAAGATATCATCTGCTATTTTAACATCGAAAAACGAAGTTATATGTTTGGTTTTGGCTACCGTAATTTATCAAGGTAAATATTAATCATCCATAAGTGAATGAAATATCGTAATTAAATATACGATGGTTTTTATTATTAATCTGTGGTACTTTCGTTCAATTTAGATGAAGATCGTAAAAAAGACGACGTTTGGTTGGTTTTAAGGAACGAACAAGTTACCTGGAAAGAATTTCTAATCTCGAACAGAAATTATACTCTTAGTTTACCCAGTACCGAATGCTTAAATGATTTTAAGTGAGTATTCGAATCATATTTCATTCCATATTAGTTACCTATTGTTTTATCGAATGTGACCGGTTTCAGAAAATACAAATCGTTTCACATGATCGCAGATAAGTACTTGGATTTACCTCACCGGCAAATGTTCCACCATAAAGATCTCATTAAAACCATGGCTGTTACCTTGTTACCAGAAAATTCTCAAATCTCGTCGAATTTCACTCTAAACGATGAAATCCCCACCGAAGACTGGTTCAGGTGTGATTT
This sequence comes from Planococcus citri, assembly GCF_950023065.1. Lineage (NCBI taxonomy): Eukaryota > Metazoa > Arthropoda > Insecta > Hemiptera > Pseudococcidae > Planococcus > Planococcus citri. The sequence goes on from NC_088677.1 coordinate 80,793,036, forward strand.
CTACGATGACTATTCACCGTTTATGTTCAATTATTCCTCAATACTTACGTAATTGTGTAGTATTTTAGACGACCGACTCTACAAGTTGAAATTCGCCTCCGTTTACGGCGTAATTAAAGATATAAATTACCTGGAATCTTGGAACATGATGAATTGCCCTTGGTGCGACCCTCCTGGCCAAATCGATCGCCCAGAATGCAACTCAACGCCTGAGAAACCTGCTCAAGATGCTCCCAAACATCAATGGAGTTCCCTTGTATCGCAATTTAGCTACAAGACCGAAGACACGATACATTTACCTCGAATGAAAATTGATCCTCCGAAAAGCAAAGTCACCGGATTCGGTATCAGAGGTAAACCTAAAACCGTACTGAATATTTTACTTAGTATCATCATTCTAATTATGGTTTCCATTTCAGGTGGCAAAATAAACGTACAAATAACCTTACAAGAGGTTTCAACTGCTAGAGTAACATATGTGTTTCTAAAACGTTGGAAAATGGAACAGTATCCGGCCGGATTGGCTAAAGGAGTCACCGTTTGTTTCACCGATGTTAATATTAAACGTTCTAGAAAAAATAATTTATATTTCGTCAACACTCCGCTGACCAGGATACTTCATTTGAACGTGTTTAATACTTTAAAGTACGTTTTTTTACGAAAATTATTCATCGTGATTGATTTTATTTTTCTAAAACGTTTCTATTTTATTTGGACAGAGACGATTCAGGATCTCATTGGGGCGTATTTGGATTTCCTTATTTGGACGATGAAAGAGTATGGGGTACATTGGAACTAGAAATGCTGGCTAAAGTATCCATCACGACCAAATGTAAATTATGTAATGAAATATTCGCTCGATTTCGTTGTCCCAATGTTTTCTGCGCCAATCACCGAAAGAACTTCGATGAAGCTACGTACGAAGTCACAGCTACCGCGAGGTAAATCATCAAGACGGCTGGCTTATTGCTTATTAATTCAATTTTTTTTAAATGATCATTTTTCACCGATTTGATCGCAGATTATTCATCAGAGGTCCGGCCAACGTTCCGGCAAACACACTGTACTTGAAAAACGAACACGTCCAAATGTACCTCGACTTACCAGATCGAATATGGCGTAAACTATGCAGATATTCGGCTTTTTCGGAGCTCGTATATTCTCCTTATTTCAGCGACTTATCGGTACGTGATTGAATTCCCATCGAGTATCTTGACATTTGATTTTTATTTCAACTGTTGATTTTTTTTTATTCGCTTGCGTACAGTCTGAAAACACCAACGTTTTGATAAAATGTCTTTCGTCGTATTGCAAATATCTGAGCAAAACCAGATTCCACGTTTATTGTAAACGATTCAAAGGTAACGTAGGAATAGTCTTTGTTTATCGTTTGGATTTTTATTTCAATTTTACTATCGTGTAGATTTTTTTATTTATTTACGAGGAAATATATTTACAGGAGATGCCAGCAAAGAAAGAAAATACTTTTGCGTCGAAATGAAAAAAATCGATCCTCATAGATTCGCAGCGACAGGTGCTTTACTCGAAGATACGAGTACTTCGGAATCGGAACAAAGTCGAACCGAGTCTTCCATCGAAGCTGATAAATAATATGGTAAATTTTTGTGGTCTTGGATTTTTTAGATTTTGTTTTTACCAATGTTTTTCACCCCCCTCTCCTCCTTCTTCGCTGCAATGAAACTATTTCGTTCGTTTCGCTGCTTATAAAAAATTATGTGCGATGTATTAAGTATAGGTAGTCTTTCGAGAAAAAGTTGAATAAATTTATTATCGTTTGCAACATTTAGAAAACAATCAACAAAACAAACAAATGAGTTAATACATGTAAAAGAAAATATTACGAGTACTAAAAACACATTTTTTCGAACAACGTTCCAAAATTTGTTCGTATAGTCGTAGGTATTACTTAAATGAATAATTAAACATAGGTACCTGATGCATAATTTTATAATATGCAAAGTATTCGACAATAACTCTCAGGTCCCTACGCCTGATATGATATATTTTTGGGTGAGTGGCTCGGTCGGTTGTAGGGATAGTCAATTTGGAAATTAATCCCTTCTTTATATCTGGAATCCGTTAACTTATTTTCTAATCCTTGTTTCGCGAATTATTTGTCGAGCTTTTCTAAGGTTCAGGAATAAGGGAGTTTAGTTCAGAAAATACACAACAGATGTGCACGTCGATTCGAATTTCGAAGTATTCGTTTGGAATGGTTCGGGATAAATTTCAACGCATGATTTCTGAACTTTTTTTAAAATTAATTTTTTTTTTCGTTTGCAGAAAAAAATTTGTAATTTTTTTAAATTTGAAAATTCATTTGATGAAAAATTGATTTCCCATTCATGGAGAAAAGCATGGTTAAAATTTCAGAAACCGTTTGCTTGGTTTTTGAGGGTGCCGAGATCGAATATTTACCTATTTTTTTCAATTCAACCCTTCTTACACCCCCTCCCACCCCCAGTTTTCGAAAGTAACATTAAAACACTGAAGATTTTTTTTTCAAGATGAAAAAAATTGTATCAAAATTTGTGAAAATTGGTCCATAGTTTTCTTTTTGTCGAAAATCATAAGCTAAAAAATTTAAATGAGAAGAAAAGTTCCTGCGATATTCTAACCCATTTTATTTCGTTTCAAACATTTTCATTTCAATTTGGTGACTCATTTTTTATTTTTATTCATTTTTTGTAATGTTCAACCCACTTTTAATAATTATTTATCCATTTTTATGCTATTTTTTGATGTTTTTAAGTTAGTTTTTTCATTTTTTTTTCTCATTTTCTACAATTTTGAACTCGTTTTCAGTAATATTATTCAAAATTTTGATTTTCTAACTGTAATTTGTCAATTTTTATGATTTTTTACGAGATTTAAAATAATTAATTTTGATAGTTTTTTTTTTATAATTTTAAACGATTTTTGAATAAAATTTCCTTCGGTTCTTGCCTATTTTATGATAAACAATTTTAAGGCCTTGACAGATTTTCCCTCACATTTTAAACTATTTTTTGACTCAGGTCACGAATCAGAATTTCAGAATTCAGTTTTTTAGAGCCAGAAGTGTTTTTTTTTTCATTTGGTTTGGAATCACCAATATTAGGGCTTATTACATAATCTTGAACTGATGCGGAAGATAGTATTGATGGCATGAGAGGAGGAAAGAAGGGGGTGGGGTCATTTCAATTTTCCTGTATGAAAAAATACACAAATGGAGTTCTCTTAAGGGTGAAATTTGATTTTTTCCCCAAAAGTCAAAAAATGTGCTGCCCTGTTCCCCTCCTCCCCTCTACACTTGAAAAAAACTCCTCAATTTCATTTATCAAAAAATATTTCCGCGTCAGAAATTCTTCTTGAAACATTTTTTTCGCAAAAAATCCTCTTGGGTCCTCCTTACAATGTTGGTCATGCACCTTGTGTGGGATGGAGCACTCCAATATTGGAACAAAGGAATAATATGAAATGAAATTGAAGCCTGTAAAGATTTTATTTTTCGAAATTTTTCTACAGATTTCAATTTACACATATTTTTTTCTAATTTTGAGAAACTCAGACTAGAGGACCAACATTGTTTGAGGGACCAAGGAAAGTGTTTTCTTGGAAACAGGGTTGTTTACAAGAATTCTGACGCAGAAATATAAAATTTTCAGAACATTTTTACCGATTTTGACTTAATCCATTTTTTCTTCTCTTTCAACGAAGTGCATTTTTCGATTTTTGGTGAATTTTTGAAAATCAAAAACCCAAAAAATGAGAAAAAAATCAAAATTTTACCTAATTGACCTAGAAAGCTGAAAATTGGAATATAACCTATTTTCGACCTGCCAAATCGACTGAAAAGATTTCAAACCGTTTTGAGCAGTGTTCTGGAGCTTCCAGCAGATTTTCGAAAATTGAAATTTTCACAAAATTTCATCAAATGACGTTGGAAATTCGAAATTCACGCTACACTCCGACTTGAACACCATGTTGGAGCCTCCAGCGTCTCTTTGAAAATTCTTGGAGCATCCAGTAGATTTTTGAGAATTGAAATTTCCTCAAAATTTCATCAAATGGAGTTGGAAAGCCAAAATTCATTCTGTGAACTAATTTCAATACGCTATGAAGTCGACTGCAGGTGGATTTCAAGTGGCTTTGGAGCCTCCAGAACTTTTTGGAAATTACTGGAGCCTTCAGCAGATTTTTCAATGCTTGAAATTTCCACAAAATTTTGCTAAACAGAGTTGTAAATACAAAATTCACTCTGCACTTCAATTTCAAGTCGACTACAGGTGGATTCGAGTCGTATTAAAGTTTCCAGCTACTTTTTGGTTCCGTTTTTCAGAATATGCTATAAAATCATCCGAATTAGGAGCGAATTTCGGCTATTCAACTCCATTTGATGAAGTTTTGTTGAAATTTCTATTTTGAAACACTTACTGGAGGCTCCAGTAATTTTCAAAAATTTGCTGGAGACTCCAAAACGACCTGAAATCTACTTGCAGTCGACTTCAGCACGTTCTGTGGAGAGTGAGTTTTCATTTGTTGACATTTTGTAGAAATTTCAAAAATCTACTGGAGGCTCCAGTAGTTTCCAAAAATTCGCTGGAAGCTCCAAAACGACTCGAAATCTACCTGCAGTCGAATTGAAAACGTTAGATTTTCCAACCAACAATATTTGAGGAAATGTTTTGGAAATCTCCAATTTCAATAATCTACTGAAGGCTCCAGTAGTTTTCAAAAATTAGCTGGAGGCTCCAAAACGACTTGAAATCCACCTGCAGTAGACTTGAAAACGTTGGATTTTCCAACCAACAATATTTGATGAAATTTTGTGGAAATTTCCTATTTCAAAAATCTACTGGACTGGAGGCTCCAGTAATTTTCCAAAATTTGCTGGAGGCTCCGAAACGACTTGAAACTCACCTGCAATCGACATCATAAGGTACATATTGAAATTGGTTTACAGAATGAATTTCGGCTTTCCAATCCATTTGATGAAATATTGTAAAAATTCCAAGTTTCAAAAATCTACTGGAGGCTCCAGTCATTTTCGAAAATTTGCTGGAGGCTCCAAAACGACTTGAAATCTACTTGCAGTCAACTTCAGCACGTTCTGTGGAGAGAGAGTTTGCATTTGTTGAACATCTACTGGAGGAGGCTCCAGTAGTTTCCAAAAATTCGCTGGAGGCTCCAAAGCGACTCGAAATCCACCTGCAGTCGAATTGAAAACGTTGGATTTTCCAACCAACAATATTTTATGAAATTTTGTGAAAATTTTCAATTTCAAAAATCTACTGGAGGTTCCAGCAGTTTCCTAAAATTCGCCGGAGGCTCCAAAACGACTTGAAATCTGCCTGCAATCGACATCATAAAGTATTGAAATTGGTTTACTGAATGAATTTCGGCTTTCCAATCCATTTGATGAAATATTGTGAAAATTTCAAGTTTCAAAAATCTACTGGAGGCTCCAGTTATCTCCAAAACGTCGCTGGATGCTCCAAAACGACTTAAACTCACCAGCAGTTGACTTCATATCGTGTTTAATTTGTAATGCAGCGTGAATTTCGGATTTTCAACTTCGTTTGATGAATTTTTGTGGAAATTTCAAGTTTCAAAAATCTACTGGAGGCTCCAGAACTGCTCAAAACAATTCTGTTCCGTTTCCAATCGATTTGGCAGGTCAAAAATGTAAGGTATATCCCAAATTTCAGCTTTTTTGGTCAATGTGACAAAATTTTGAATATTTTCTGATTTATTTTCAGAATAATAGCGTTGAAGAATTTATTTTTTGTTCTTCTTAGCAACAAAAATTATGTTTTGAGATGATTTTATTGGTTACTCCAGAATAATATTTCGATCATTTTTTCGATTTCGAGTTGCCCAATTGATATTACGTATTGGTGTTTTTTATAGGGAAATACTTGATTGATTTTTTAAAAATCGGCTGGTTTCGTGTCATGATGCAGCAGGAAAAAAGTTATGTACCTATACCTACCTACCGAAAAGATAATTTTTTCTGTTTAGGAGGATGGAGGAGAAATTTCTGAACTTGTGATTGGGGGGGGGGGGGGATTCTTAACCCATTACTCCGAATCTGCGATATCCTGATCCAATTACTAATAAAGACCACTTACGTCCCCTTTAATATCCCTTTATCAACTTCACGACTTCACAAAGTGTTACCGGCGCAGGTACCTTGCACATATCATTGATATTTATAACATCGAAACAAAACAAAAACAAAAAAAAGGCTTTTAAAAAAACATTTATACAAAGGGGCGGTAATAATAATGCTAATATTCGTAGGTAAATTATATAAACGTGACCTGTATACAAAGTGCGATTGATTCAAAATCGTGATATGAAATCACATCGATTGGATTCTGCAGTATATCAAAGGTGGGGGAAATCCACCCTGTTGGTTAAACTTGCTCTTCGTCCGAGTGAATGATGAAGTTGGTTTTACGTCATAAACCGAAATTATCTCCGTCCAAAGTCTGTACTTCGGCTTGTATTTCAGATTTTTTACACTGCCTATCAACAGTAGCATACTTAGTACTGGAAGTACCACCGGCTGCAGTATTCCTCACTCTAGGCATAGTGCTCTGAATACAGCTCGAAGCGCTCTGATGGCATTTCGTATTCGGTCGAGTCGACGACGAAGACGACGAACTCGAAGGTCCATCAGGAGCGCCAGCACCACCTTGCAGCGAACTGCATCCGCTCATCGTCGAATACCTGCGTCCCAAACTGGACGGATACTTGAGGCAGCGGTAATTTCTCGTATTTAACGTGGCGAAATTACCTTTTTTCATTCGCAAAGAGCAAATATCAGAATGCTCTTTGATATCGCAAGGTCTGCCCGTGTCTTCGGCGTACTCGACGTTCAGGAAAGTCGAACAAATATCCGGTGGTGTTTCCGAGGTCGCGAATGGTTCCTCGTTCGGTTTGACTTTGTTGTTTTCCGATTTACAAGCGTCTATTTTCTCGATATAGTTGACGTCGCCCGAAGAAAAATAACTCGTGTCGGTCGTCGTGGCGGCTTTCTGTTGCTCTTCTACCGGTAAAATGTTCTTGATTATTTGAGCGATCGTTTGACATCGACGATGATGCACCGCTATGCATAGAAGGGCTACCATTTCGACGAATATGCACAGCGCTCCGGCTACCAAGAAACACCAGCCGTATTTGTAGTTGTGGTAGTTTTTACCCGTGTCGATTACCTCGGTCCACGGTTGCTCTTCGGATGTGGCTGTGTGAATGGCGAACGAATCGGTCAGCACGCAGACGAATACGAATAAGCCCGCTGCCAGAGATAGTCCTGTGGAGGCAAAATAATCAAATGTTAGGAATTTGCTGCGAGTTGTGAAGTTTAGAGAGGAATTACATACATATTTTTTCAAAATAATCTACACATCGAGTCGAAAAGGTGTTCTGGAGAGTGGATTCTATAGACATTGAAGGGAAGGGCCTGGGGGGGGGGTTGGTGCTGGATTTTGATAAATCTGGGTTGCGTTAGGGTAAAGACGAATTCCATGTTCATTGGGGGGGGGGGGTGATTTTAATCAACTTGATGGAGGCAGAAATGAAAGCTTCAAAAATCTGCTGGAGGCTCCAGTAGTGTCTAAAAAGTCGCTGGAGGCTCCAAAACGACTCGAAATCTACCTGCAGTCGACTTCATAGGATATTGAAATTAGTTTGCAGAATGAATTTCGGCTTTCCAACTGCATTTGATGAAATTTTGTTTTCAAAAATCTACCGGAGCCTCCAGGAATTTTCAAACAGTCTCTGGAGTATCCAAAATGACTCAAAACCACCAGCAGTCGATTTAATACTGTGTTCAAGTTGGAGTGCAATAAACATGTTGGATTTCCAACTTCACTTGATGGGATTTTCAAGTTTCAAAAATCTGCTGGAGGCTCCAGAACTGCTCAAAACGGTTTGAAATCGTTTTCAGTCGATTTTCGCAGGTCAAAAACAGGGTATAGGTATCTCAAATTTCAGCTTTCTGGGTCAATTTCTTTTTTTTCTCATTTTTGGCCTTTTGATTTTTAAAAATTGACCAAAAATCGAAAAAATGCACTTAGCACTTGAAATTTTAGCTGGAGATGAATTTTTGCATACTCCTTCGATCTAGCTTTGTCCAGTTCGAAAAATTTCGAGCGAATCGTACGTTGAAAACTGAAAAGCAAAATTTGCGTTTTCGGCTCACACGTGTCAATCAAAATGGCCGCCATTTTGTTGGCAAGACCAATTTATTATTGTCAAGTTTCCTTTGAAATGCTCTTTAATATTGCCCCCTTTAAGAAAAGAAGTTGTCCAAGAAGATCGGGGTAGGGAGGGGGCAATTATTCTCATTGTCATATGCAGGACTACAATAAACTAAAGAATTCATGGAAAGCAAAACTTGTAGAATAATTTTGATTTCTTTGAGGAGGAGGGGGAGGAGGCGGAGGGGGGAGGGAACCTGAAAATTGCCATTTTAATCAATTTGGCGGAGGCAGAAGAAATTAAAATGAGGTTGTGAAGGGATGAAATATGCACCCAAACATGGCTGTCGGACCCATGACATGAATGCACTTTATTGCACTTTGAATGCACCTCTTTGAGCAAATTTAGCCATTTTTACAACTACATAATTACATTATTAATCCATAAATATTTTGATCAAAAAGAGAAGGCAGATAAAAATCACCAGTATAAGTAATCTCACGTTATCTACAAAAATGGATTTAAATTCAACTCTGGACCCAAAAAATGCGCTGATTTTCAATTTGAGCCTAAAACTGGAATAATCTCCCCCCCCACTCCAAAAGTGATTTTTTTTTGGTAAATTATGGCGGTTTCAAGATGCATAAATTATTGTAATCTATCGAAATGAACCGAAACTTTGCACAAAACTCGAAAATAGAGTTGATTTTCAATTTGGGCCTCAAACTGACATTTCATGACCTCAAAATAGTTTTTTGTTTCTGCCAAGTTTTCATCAGATCATGCGAAGAAATATTTTGCTGTAGTTTTGCGATGTTTCCTTGATTTTTAGTTAGTATATTATGTATTTTATAAAATATTTCACAAATTTTTCGGAAATCCTAAAACAATTTTTTGCGATGTTTTGTGCCAAATTTTGCTCAGTTCAATTTTTCAAATTTTTGCTAACTTTGGTAAGTCAAAAAAAAAAAAAATTCAAGTCAACTCAATATCTACTTTTTTGAGGTATTTTCCAAGTACATTTTTTGAAATTTTATTCAGTTTTTGGTTGAATTTTTGGTCTTGTTTTTCAAATTTTGCAATGTTTCATCAACTTTTAAACGTTTTTTTTTTGACATTTTGACAATTTTTTTTAGGAATTTTGACCAAGTTTTTGCATGAATATTAATTTCACTTCTTTTGTGTTATTTTTTTGTAATTTTCAGCGGTTTTTTGCTTTTTTTTTGTTGCAATTTTGAAATATTTTAAGCAATTTGTGCGAAATCTCTTCCTTATTCCGTTCTAATGACTACCTATTAAATCGATATTTTGCCATTTTCAATGATTCGGACATTTTTTTCAATTCAATTCAATATTTTTCTCTCATTTTGTGATATTTTAAGTATAAACTTTTCGTTGTTTTTATATGAATTTAAAAAATGACGACAAAGTTTTACGAAATTTCTGATAAATTTTTGCTACATTTTTCCGAAATTCCAAACATTTTTGGCCATTCTTGGTGATTTTTATGCTAATTCCATTGTTTTTAAAATGCTTTAAAAACAATTTTATCAATTTTTCTGATTTTCAACCATTTTTTTGATATTTTGTACATTTTTTGCCATATTTTACTCAACTTTCGTGACGTTTCGTGGACTTTTAGTCGTTTTCGAGCATTTTGATGACATTTTAACAGATGTTCAAGTAATTATTTCGCTGTTTTGCATAATTTTACTCACCCTTTTCATCAATTTTTGGTAATTTTCATTGGCTTTTATAAATTTTGTCAATTTTTTTGAAATTTTTCATGTTTTTTATGTTGATTTCTAGATTTAAATTAAACCTATTTGGTGAGTGAGTTTTGAAAAATTATATATTCTGTTTAATTGTACCTACCTAATAATTGGTTGGTTTAAAAAATGACTTTTGATAATGTTTTTAAATATTATTTCATTTGTTCATTTTTTCAACATTTTACTTTTTATGAAAATTCACTAAGTAATTTTTCAAAATTTTATTCCGTTTTGATTATATTAGGTACTTGACTTTATTTTTTAGAATTTTTAATAATTTATTCTTGATGTTTCATGCATTTTTTGCAATACTTTCAATCGTTTAAAAATATTTTTATGAAATTTTAGCGAAATTTTAGGCAATTTTTTTCAAGTTTTGTTCAATTTTTTCAACTTTTTTTGCCAATTTTTGATATTTTTCATTGGTTTTATCGTTAATTTTGCAGCTTTTCACAATATTTATGCAATTGATGCAAAATTTCGTTTTATTTCGATCTTATATGTATAATCATTATTTGGGTATCTTCTTTTGCCACTTTTTGTTGTTTTTGGCTCATTTTAAAAAGTTGCAGTCAAGTTGCATGCTGTAATTTTTCATTCCATTTTCGTTAAATTTTCTATTCTTTCGTTCACTGAAATTTCAGTAATTTCTGATACTCAATCTTTAGCGATTTTATGCCGATTTTGCAGTTTTTTTTACAAGATTTTTTCATCCAAATTTTTTCAAAATTTACAAGTTGAAGAGTTATCAGCCCTATTCTATTTCTAGCCAGTCACTCATCAGGGTATCCAGTCTTTCGAGAAATTATTTTCTCTGATTTTTTCCTCTTTTGCAAATCAATTTTCGTGATCTTTCAAAAATGAAATATTATTTACACACAAAGTAGGGAAGTGAGGGGTGTGAATTTATGAAAATTTGAAAGTTCGAATTTTCTCTCCCTGTCTCTCTCTCCTCAGTAGAAAACTTTTTCATTTCAAAAAAGTTTTGACAATAAAATTGTGGAGTAAATTATGTAGGTCTTTATTCATTCGAGGTAACAGGATCTATCTGAAGACAAACTGGGATGTGGAGGGGGGGGGGAGTTGAACCCAGAAATTTAGAATTGTTTTATTGTATGTATTTTGGCATCTTTTCGAGCTTTTCGACGTAACAAACCAAAAAATTCGTGAAAAGCAAAAGTTGCAAAATAATTTTGGTTTCTTTGGCATCATTTGGGCGAAATTATACGCATAAAAAAATTTTTCTGAACAGATCAAAATTTGAGAGCCTCCCATTCCAATAATCACTGCGCTGGTTCCATTCCATTGTAAATTCCATTCTGAAAATCTAAATGAAATATTTCTCAATGGAACAATTCGTTCAAAGGAAATGATTAAGTCGTTCGCGAACGACAAAAGCCATTGTAAAAAACCATCAGTCATCATTCGAGTTAATTAAATTGAATCGATGCTCTTTCAATCGATATGACTTTAATTCATTAAAAAATAATGTCGTTCGCATCGTCTCGTAGGAGGTAAATAATCCTATACCATTCACTTTAAAGCTTGAAAAAAAAATAAGAAAAATGAACTGGAACAACGTGAAATCTCATAAATGGCCCTAATTATTCCATCCAGGGATCCAGGTCACTATGTTCAAATGACCATTTATAGATTATTTCAAAAACTACGCGAAAGCACATAGATTTTTATCTGTTCGAGATGAGAAAAGAATCTCGATGAAATCGAAATTCGAAATATCCCGCAACATTTCTTTTTCGTACACCCGCGCCCTATCATCATCGTCTAGCGAACGCTGAACGAGTATAAAATATTCATCATATACGACTTTTACGAGTACAAAAATCAGCAATAAGAAAAATCCTCCGGAGACTACAACAACTAACGTCTTTTCGATTGTAAAATAAGTCGGCCATTTGGCCCGTTTTAAAGGCACCTAAATACACCTGAATCAGCGTGTAATGGATATTTTTATTTTTACTCGTGTATTCATTTATACTACTCTCTTTTTTTTTTAGGTATCTCCCTCTCATTCGCCTCCTCCTCTTTTTTTTCGTTTTTTTCGTTTTTTTTTTTTTTTTTTTAAATACGGTTTCTTTTCTTGTCTTTTTGAAAAGTTCTAAAGCTCGAAACAGCGTATTAGAGCTGCGAACCTCGAAAGCTTAACGATATCAAATACTTAAAATAATCTCCCGCGGATTTGCTATTTCTCTAGCCATTATTACATGAATGAAGAGCTCCCGTATAAATCAGATTAAATTCTTAGTTTGAACATCTTTATCTAAAGGTTTTCTTTCTTCTTTCTTTTTCTTTTTCTTTTTTTTTTTTTTTTTCGTTTTTCTTTTCTCTTTTTTTGCTCTCTCTCCATGGCTGCGTTTCCCTCTCTACAGTATTGTTAGTTCTTTTGTGAAGACCCATGAGGTGAACTACCATTTTCTTCTTTTAGTGGCTAATTTTTTTTTCCTTCCTGTCTTTGGTTTTCATTTTCTTTTATAGGTACGACGTCTCGGAGTATTTTTTTTTCTCCTATCTAAATGATTTTACGTTGTTCAGCATTGTACACGTGACAATGGCTCTTTGCAGACTTTCGCTATACTATATAAATAGGATTAGTAGCTAACCTTAATTTGTTGCGATAGATGTTAGGCTATAAACTAATGCAATTATTGCCATTGATTGTTTCGCAGACTGAGAGGTATCATTTCGGGGTATTTGTTTATTTAAATAAAATGAGATGAAGAAGATAGTATACTTTATTTTATGGCACTTTGCGGGTCGTTGTGATTTTTTTTAGATATTTCCAATATTACTTAATGGGTGTCTGTTCATTTTTTTCGCCTGTTCTGTTTTCATTCATGCTAATAGTGGTCGGCTTCACTTCGATTTATAGAAATTGGTATTTTGAATCATATTTTAACCCAGAAGTGGTAGAAATAAAATCAAGAAATTCGTTTAGAAATCATCAATAGTCGAGAAATTGTCTCAGTTGAATGATTTTATTGCACTTGATGTTTTTTTTTTTGTTAATTTTTTCATAAAATGAAGAATTCCAGAGTGATATTGGTTTTGATGATTTTATTGTGATATTTTTCAGTCATGTCGCACCTCGGGAGTAATAAGGTCACATCTCAAAAAAATTGTTTTTGATGTTTTTGCATTTTTGGGGTTTGTATGACCCCCCTCAACCAAAAATTACACTTTGAGTTGGGTATATCATCTAGATCTTGTAAAAAACGCAAATGGCCTAACTCAAAATCTCAACAACATTGCAGGTTGTTTAGAGTTATAAGGTGACATCTCAAAAAACTCCACCTTTTTTGAGCAAATTTCGTACATACAAAGTGTTAACAAATAGTTTTGATTGTTTTGAATGTTTGTCAGTTAGAAATAGTCACAAGGAGTGCATTTTTTATTGGTTTGTACCAAATGAAAATTTTTTTTTAAATTGATCACTTTTCAGAAAAATGAATTTGCACATATCATGAAATTTTAGTTTTTTGCTCTCAAAAACTAAGCACTTTAGAAAAAAACTAACGACATTATGTCGATTGGAAATTTAATTCTCCACAACTTTGTTATCATGAAATTTTTTTTGGACGCTTCCTTTCGCCTCCACATCAACTTTAATGAAAGGTTCTAACTCAAAATGTTTTCCAAACATTGAAATATTTCCTCTTTAAGATTTTATTTTTCAAAGTGTTCTTATGCTAAATGAAGGTAGGATACCAGATCTTTAAAATGAGGTGCTATTCATTCCTCACAATTAATTATAAGTGGATAAAAATAATGAATCAAGTTTTTAAAAAAAAGAAAATCACTCTCCTGTAAAATTTCACTTTTTTGAGATGTGACCTTATAACTCCCAAGGTGCGATGTGATGTATTGATTGATTACAACGATTAGGTACTTATTATTTAATTATTAATTTGCTAATCAATGTTTTATGCTTTTATGTTTCAGGTGAGTGCAAATTTTTGTCATCCAATTGAGATAACAAGATGATAAGTGAGTCAATTATTCACAATTCATGTAAGAATCCACTTTAATCGTAAATTGTTGGAATATTTATGTGACCATCTGAAATCGACTATTGTAGGCCAATTTTTTTTCTTTTTTAAATTGCTCATTTTGCAAAAATTTTCTATGCTTGCGACCTATCAAAATGGGTTGAAATTTCGCCAGAATTTCAGATATGCCAAGGAAAATGTTTTTTGAGTATTTTTTGAATAAAGAATAGGGCAAAACGCTCTGACGTCACACAGCGTATAAGTGGTTGCGGATCTTGATTCCCCTTACATTCTGTAGGCTTCAAGCTAGTGATTGTTCTGTCCACTGTGCATTTTGATATGCCAAAACTTTCAAACCATCTTGAGCATCCTATTATTTTATGGCTCTAAATTGTAGAGAATTTTGTCCCCTTTCCAACGGTATTAAATTTTTTGAAATCCGCAAAAGTCTTCCTTGACCTTGAGAAAATTCACTGAAGGAGCTGAAAAAGGTAGCCAATTCAACATATTGTTCTGTTCACTTTGCACTTTGAGGCAACAGAATTTTTAAACCATCTCGAGGACCCCATTATTTTATGGCTCTAAATTGTAGAGAATTTTGTGCCCTTTCCAACGGTAATAAATTTTTTGAAATCCTCAAAGGTCTTCCTTGAGGAAATTGACTAAAGGCGCAGAAAAATGTGGCAAAATTCAACTCATTGTTCTGTCAGCTTTGCACTTTGAGTTGGCAGAACTTTCAAACCATCTCGAGGATCTCATTATTTTATGGCTCTAAATTGTAGAGAATTTTGTGCCCTTTCCAACGGTAATAAATTTTTTGAAATCCTCAAAGGTCTTCCTTGAGGAAATTGACTAAAGGCGCAGAAAAATGTGGCAAAATTCAACTCATTGTTCTGTCAGCTTTGCACTTTGAGTTGGCAGAACTTTCAAACCATCTCGAGGATCTCATTATTTTATGGCTCTAAATTGTAGAGAATTTTGTGCCCTTTCCAACGGTACTACATTTTTTGAAATCCGCGAAAGTCTTCCTTGAGAATGTTCATTTTATAATTTTTTTTTCTTTTTGTGTTTTCAAAAATTCAATGTCTTTCTAAATCTGGGCCCTACTTAAGGAAAAAAAATATGGTGATAAGATCAACAAGTGAATAATTTACAAAAATACTAATTTTTTATGCTTTTTCCTTTTCACCATTACGATTACAAAGCTCTGTTTTTGGATAACATTTTTGAAGTCTCGAATTCTGTCTAAAATAGCAAACAATTTTGGATTTTGTCAAAATTCCTCAAAATTGACACTTTTTTGCAAAAAGAAATTTGAAATTTCACACTTTTTTTCTACAAATTGTCCAAAAGTCTCGTTTAGTTGTGAAAAATTGTCAAAAAAAAATGCTTCGATTTTTTCACTGTCAACCTCTCGCTTTTTTAAAACATTTTCCAAAAAAAGGTTACTTTTTTACCAAAAAGTTGCAAAAAGTCTCACTCTTTCGACAAAAATTGCAAAAAAGTATCATTTTTTGCCAGAAAGTTACAAAAAGACTCGCTTTTAGGTAAAAATTGAATCTTACTTTTTTACCTTGGAATGCCAAAAATTGCCAAAAAGTGTCACTTCCATTGCTAAAAATTGTTGAAAAATTTCAAATTTCATTTTTTTTTTGGTCAAAAATTACTGAAAATTGTCGCGTTTTTGGTGAAAATTCCGAAAAATTTCAATTCTTAAAAGTTGCTTTTCTGCTACATAAAAGCTCAGTTTCTTTTGCTAAAATTGTAAAAATCTTACTTTTTTGTTAGAAATTGTCAAAAATTTTCACTTTCAACGTCAAGTCAAAAATTGCCAAAAAGTTGAGAAATAATCTCACTTTTCTGCAAAAAATTTCGAAAAAGTATAATTTTTTGCCAGCAATTGACTAAAATTGCTAAAAAGTCTTTTTTTACATACTTTCTCAATGAATAGCGCTTTTTGATCAAAAGTTGTGAAAGTTCAAAGCTTTGAGCTTTTATAACTTTTGATTAAATAGTGCTAGAGCTTTGGCGGAAAAACGAGGTTGTAGAGAAGAAAGAATAGATCGTTTTTCATGTTTCAAACACCTATGTGCTCGATCAAATTCTCGAGTTATAAAAGTTCAAAGTTTCAAGGTTACACAATTTTTTTACATTTAAATTAAAATATCTTGAAATTTTGATCGAGCACATGGGTGTTTGAAGCATGAAGAATGATCTACTGTTTCTCCTCTACAAGCTAGTTTTTAATTCAAATCTGTAGCATTAACCATTCAAAAGTTATTCAATAAAAACTAACTATAAGAAGAGAAGAAGACAATGAAGCAGTAATTGCCTCTTTTTGTGACGTCACCAAACCAGTGCTATGGCCTTCTGGAGGTGTTGACTTTATGTTAGACGTGTTTGTAATCAGCCAATATTTTCGAGTGTTGCATCATCCACTTTCAACTATCATTTTAATATGACCAGTATTGAAATAACAATTAATTAAAGATGAAACATTCTTTTTATATTTTACGATAAAATTAATAGGTAAATTCTGAAATATTTTATCTACTTTAATTTTTTTCGAGAAGTAATATATTCTAAAGCATACTGAATTTAATGACGCTAATGTTTTAATGTACCTACTACCTACATAAATAGAGGAACTAACATGTATGATTGTATGATGTAAAGCGAATAACTTCGGTCTCGCATTGTAGTCTGGGTAGCTCAGTTGGTAGAGCACTAGGAACGATTATTCAGTTTGCGCTATAGCATATACATTGGAAAATCCTCGTTTCTTGACCTAGGGGTCCAGGGTTCGAGTCCCTGTCCAGGCAAAATTTTTTTTTTGAAATAATGATTGTGGAATGAAAACTAACAACCGTGGTTCACGAATTTCTTAATTTAATTTAATTTTCATAGATTTCTACGATTAAATCTGTAGGTAAGGTAGGGTTACATACTCGATATATTTGATATTGTGAAGATTAAGGCGGATCGTGAGAAAAAATATCGGAGGATTTTGACCAAATTCAGTGGAGACGTTCATTTTGAGTTGAAAGTTACTCAGAAAAAATATTAGATCCAAAGGTGCCTATGAAGGGATAGATGAATGGGTTCTCAAAGAGGGGGCATTTTCGAAAAAATCTTGGTTTTTTCGCTCCAGTTCCTGCTCAACCTGATTTAGGAAAACTTTTCCAGTTATTAAAGGTAGTGTTTGAGATCCTGCGTCAAACTAGGCCATGATATCAAAGTCCAAGACCAGTTTTGGGGTTCTACTGAGCAGTTGAAAATTCGCAAATCGACCATTTTTGAGTAAATTTGTGTCTTGAAAATTTTTTTTCCTGAAATATTTCGCATTAATCGAGTCAAAATATATTTTGAGCATTTCTGAAGAATTTTGTGTGTAAAATTGGATCATAATTTTGAGGGTTTAGATTTTTTGAAAAAGACCATGCGATCTAATGAGCTGAAATTTCAATAGAAATTAATTCAAATATTTCGACGAAAATGATTTTTGAAAATGTATCATGTGAAAGCTATCAAAACTTCCTTTGTGCATTTTTGAAAAATTTTGTGCCCCAATATTGAGTCAATATTTCGAGCAGTAATGAAAAAGTCTCCAGCGACATATCAAGATGGGCCTCGTGTAGAAAATCTAACGAGTACCTACCGCTATAACCAAAATTAACTAAAAATTTAAAAAATAAGTTGATAAATTGATTTTACTTCGAAGTTTTTAACATTTGAAATTTTCAAGAGGCGTTGAAAGAATTACATTTTTAGGATTCGACCCTTCCAGTCGCTCATTTATTTCAAAATTAGTGTTTGGAAAAACACTGAGAAATTGAATCGAAAAAAATGAATGATATTCACTTTCGTTTCATCTCATCTTCGAATTAAAGAAAACTCATGTCACACCATCTCTCATTCTGGATTCAAGTTTGACAATACATTTATCCATCACAGAATACATCGAATGGTATTTCTGCATTTTTTTTTTCATAACACGATTTTAAATTATACGCTACTTTCTAATTCTATACTCGTCAATATGAACTTGCTCACGATAAAGTTCTACTTATCAAAACTTGGTGTGATTTTCCGTATATAAATTTAACTACCTTTCAAACTCAGCTCTTCTTTCTTCCCTCATGAAAAAATATAAACTCGAATACAGCACGAAAGAAATAAAATGAAAAAAATAGTACATTTATCAAATCAAAATAACGCACGAAACGAATCGAAAACTATAATTTATCTGCGTTACCAATCGATTTTTCTTTGCATCTTTTATCTCCATGATGAGCTAATTGTTGATAACATAGGTAAAAGATTTAAGATTAAACAATAAAATTGGCCAAGCCCTTCAAAAACATTCATTTGAATAAAATTAACTCTTTTTTGGAGGATATTTTTCGAGTCCCTCAGCTGCGCCACACGGCTAGCCCGGCAGCGTTAGGACCACGCGGTTATGACTGATTTACAGAAACGGTCACGGAGCCAAAGGGGACCTATAGGAAACTACTGGAGACGTTTCTGTTGCCTACCGATCCGAAAAGAAGGCGCAAACACACTTCAAAACTTTGCGCGTTTCTCAAAACACACTTTTTGCACTAAGACCAATTCCCGTAGAGCACGTAACTCAAGTCGATTTTATCCTGAACTTCTGCTTCAGAAAGTCCAACTATTCCGGCTATCTCTTCTGCTGTAAAGTCGTTCTTGATACCCCAGTTTATCACTCTTTTATACACTTCTTCTTTAGCTATTTTCCTCCCTATTTCCATTCCTTTTTTCATCCCTATTTCTCTGCCTTTTTCGCGAGCTTCTTCTCTAGCAAAATCTAGCTCGCCGTGTAAGAGCCAACAGGAATCCCTGAGTTGGTCGTACTGATCATTTTCAGCCGAGGTCCAGGTTAACTGATTACTCGCTTGCAGGGCCGACATGATCCAATCATCAGTTTCCGTAAGGTTATCGAGGATCTGTACGTATAAACTGTTCTCATAATCGTGTAAGAGAAAATAAGCGAATTTCTCGAGGTCTGTATGAAGTTGTTTGTGAGATTTCAGTCCTTTCTTCTTCAATTTATCGAGTTCCACGTACGTAAATTTCATTTCACTGATATCTATTTCACCGGTTTTTCGGTCCATCAGCGCATGTTTTGAGATGAAATGCTCCTTCTCAGGGAATAAATCGATATTCGTGAATTCTAACGAGTATACAGGTCTTAATGCATCATACATGTTCGGTTCGAATTTCATTCCGTCTAATTGACTGGAATATGCCTTTGACGCGAAATATACGGATCTTGACAGGCAGCTTTTCACTTTTGACAGATGCATCTCGATAATCACCGAACGATTATCCGAAGTTTTGCAGTAGATGTCGAACGCGAACATATGGCCGGTGGCATATCGAGGATCGATAATATTTTGTGTCACATTCAAAATATCGCTGAAATTCTCTTCAAATGCTGAATTGATAATTGGTAGGAGTACATCTTTCTTATTAATTATCTTTTGAAAAACGAAACCGCCTTTTGGATCTCGCACGTTCATATCATCTGAAAAAAAATCAATCAATGTTCTTAATTTGCCAAGTTATAGCTTATAAGAAGTGTACTGAAAGGTGAACTGATTTTGATCGTTTCCAAATTTTTTCATGTAAATGGGAAAGAGTTCACAATAAGGTTGGAAATATTTTTTGTGCATGTTAGTATAGCAAAAGCAATACGTAGGTGGAGAACTTTTTATAAAAAATTGCAGTAAATCCAAACAAAAAACTACTTTGAAGACATAATACATACTCGATTATTACGTGTGATGTTCAAGTAGGTATACTTACTATAAGATAATTTTTCTGCTGCTGCGTCTGCTGCTAACCATGAGCAATACCATATTGTGGTAATAAATAAAAGATTTCTATTGATGAGAGTCATTTCATCTAACGTAAGAAGTACTACCAGTTACGATGGTTCTTGCAGTTTGTCTGTATACTCAAATCCGTTAAAGATTTCGTGGTTTATTAGAATTATTACCTTTCATTTTATTAAATTTACTTCCTTTTTTGATAGATTGCCGTTCGCCCGTGTTTTTCTTCGGTTTACACATAGATAACTCTTGAAAGAAGGAAATAGGGTGAGGGGGATAGTTTAGGAAGCGTTCTTCGAAATTTTGAATATTTAATTGATTACGATTTCGAAATCCGATATCAATCACGTGGTACCTTACCTATGACGTAATGGTAGTAGACTTCAAAAATATTCATTCTCCTTTCACTTTTTATTTGTAAACCATGAAGATTACAAATTAAATTATTCTTGGCTCTTTTACCTTCTCTCAAGAGCATACAGGGCACGTGTTATATAAACACGAAATATCAACAATGATCTATCAATCACTGACAGGGTGTCCTCAAGCCTCGAAAACCTGGAAAAGTCAGGGAATTTGGTCGGTCTGGAAAAGTCGGGGAAAAGTCAGGGAATTTTGGAATTTACAGCATTTTTACTCAAAAGTCAGGGAATAATTTTGTGAATGATTACTTCAAACAGATTTTTCCATTTCTCCTAATAGTCCGGCATATGACGATAGGAGTAATTGCACACCCCCCCCCCCCCGGCCGATCCTCCGGGACAACTTTTTTCTCAAAGGGGACATCTTAAGGAATATTTTAAAGCAAACTTGCCCTAAAAAAAGTTGGCCTTAGTTCAAAGTGGCGGCCATTCGCGGATTTTGCGTTTCAACATAGGACTTGCACGAAATTTTTCAAACTTTACAAGGGTAGATCGAAAGATCATGCAAAAATTTATCACCTGTCAAAATTTCAAGTGCTAAAGTGCGTTTTTCGATTTTTGGTGAATTTTTGAAAATCGAATTTAGGCCAAAAATGAGGGGAAAAATCAAAATTTTACCAAATTGACCAAGAAAGCTGAAATTTGGGATATACCCTATTTTCGACATGCCAAATCGATTGGAAACGGTTTCAACCCGTTTTGAGCAGTTCTGGAGCCTCCAGAGGTTTTATGAAACTCGAAATTCCCACAAAATTCCATCAAATTGGAGTTGTAAAGCTGAAATTTATTCTAAAAACTAATTTCAATACGCCACGAAGTACTGTAGGTGAATTTCAAGTCGCTTTGGTGCTTCTAGCGACTTTTTTGAAAATTACTGGAGCCTCCAGCAGATTTTTGAAACTTTAAATTTTCACAAATTTCATCAAATGAAGATGAAAAGTTGAAATTTACTCTACACTCCAATTTTAACACCATCTGAAGACGACTTCAGGTGGGTTCAAGTCTTTTTAGAGCCTCCAGCGACTTTTTTGAAAATTACTGGAGCCTCCAGTAGATTTTTGAAACTTGAAACTTGAAATTTCCCCAACATTACTTTATCAAATGGAGTTGGTAAGCTGAAATTTACTTCGCAGACTACATGGTGGTTTCAAATAGTTTTGAAGCTTCCAGCTACCTTTAGGAAATTTCAATTTTCCAAAAACATGTCATACAACCTTTCAAAAAGTCGCTGGAGGCTCCAAAATGAGTTTAAATCCACCAGCAGTCCACTTCGTAACGTATTGAAATTAGTTTGCAGAATGAATTTCGACTCTCCACCTCAGTTTGATGAAATTTTGGGGAAATTTCAAGGATCAAAAATCTACTGGAGGCTCCAGTAATTTTCAAAAAAGTCGCTAGAAGCCCGAAAATGACTTGAACCCACCTGAAGTCGTTTTCCGAGGGTGTTAAAATTGGAGTGTAGAGTAAATTTCAACTTTCCATCTCCATTTAATAAAATTTTGTGAGAATTTGAATTTAAAGTTTCAAAAGTCTGCTGGAGGCTCCAGTAATTTTCAAAAAGTCGCTGGAAGCTTCAAAATGACTTGAAATTCACCTGCAGTACTTCGTAGCGTATTGAAATTAGTTTTTAGAATAAATTTCAGCTTTACAACTCCAATTTGATGGAATTTTGTGGGAATTTCGAGTTTCAAAAACCTGCTGGATGCTCCAGAACTGCTCAAAACGGGTTGAAACCGTTTCCAATCGATTTGGCATGTCGAAAATAGGGTATATCCCAAATTTCAGCTTTCTTGGTCAATTTGGTAAAATTTTGATTTTTCCCCTCATTTTTGGCCTAAATTCGATTTTCAAAAATTCACCAAAAATCGAAAAACGCACTTTAGCACTTGAAATTTTGACAGGTGATAAATTTTTGCATGATCTTTCGATCTACCCTTGTAAAGTTTTGAAAAAAACTATGACACATGTCGATTTTATTCACGCTATATTTTGAAAATTATCAATTATAACCGTACGTTTCGGCACTCTCGTTGCCTTCTTCAGCGGTAGAAACAAGACTGAAAGTATAACACAATTACGCAAGTACAGAACATAGATGAAACGCAGTACATAGATAAAAAGATGAATGAGACTAGAAAAGACAGGAAAATTCCACACCACCTCAACCTATAACCAGACGATAAATTTCGTTAAAATTAGACAAATCAGTCCTGAAATTGATCGCATTTTTGGCCTGATTGATAAAAATACATTCGAGAATTCGTCTTTTTAGGGTGTTTTTTTCAAAAGCCAAAATTTTAGTATTGTCAAAATCAAAATTATGCCCTGTCATTTTCGAATGTTCGCACAGAGCAGTAGATGTTTTTGAATTACGTACATCGTATTTGTGCCTGTAAAGACGATTCGATAGGTAGGTACCTGTCTCGCCAATATATACGCTATCACATTGACTACATTTTATAGAATAAACCACATTACTACATTTAAGTTTTTCATTGGTATCTTTGAGTTTAGAGTAAAATTTAAATTTATTACTATTGCAATTTTTGGCAGCAATTCTGGTGGAATCACTATTCACTATGTGTTTAATTCTGTTGAAGTACCTACCTATATATGGTATGGAGAAATATTTAATGCTAGGTTTATCAATAATATTGTCAACATTAGGAGTATTCTGATTAAAATTATAGTAACCATATTCGAAAAGTTGTTTAGCTACAATTTTAGGGAAATTGTTATCCTTAAGAATATTCAGAAACTGAGCCTTAATATCAGCATGAAATTTAGAAGATGTGAGTCTCAACATACGATTGAGGAGATTTTTAGCTGTGTTAAGTTTGTAATGTTTAGGTTGAAACGACAGATAATTAATCATACGATGAGATTTCGTGGGTTTTCTGTAATACTTAGTAGAAAATTTATTGTCTTCCAGGTTTTTGTAGAAACTGAGCAAAATAATTGTATCAATTTTTTGGATTTCACTGTCTACAAAAACCTGGAAGACAATAAATTTTCTACTAAGTATTACAGAAAACCCACGAAATCTCATCGTATGATTATTTATCTGTCGTTTCAACCTAAACATTACAAACTTAACACAGCTAAAAATCTCCTCAATCGTATGTTGAGACTCACATCTTCTAAATTTCATGCTGATATTAAGGCTCAGTTTCTGAATATTCTTAAGGATAACAATTTCCCTAAAATTGTAGCTAAACAACTTTTCGAATATGGTTACTATAATTTTAATCAGAATACTCCTAATGTTGACAATATTATTGATAAACCTAGCATTAAATATTTCTCCATACCATATATAGGTAGGTACTTCAACAGAATTAAACACATAGTGAATAGTGATTCCACCAGAATTGCTGCCAAAAATTGCAATAGTAATAAATTTAAATTTTACTCTAAACTCAAAGATACCAATGAAAAACTTAAATGTAGTAATGTGGTTTATTCTATAAAATGTAGTCAATGTGATAGCGTATATATTGGCGAGACAGGTACCTACCTATCGAATCGTCTTTACAGGCACAAATACGATGTACGTAATTCAAAAACATCTACTGCTCTGTGCGAACATTCGAAAATGACAGGGCATAATTTTGATTTTGACAATACTAAAATTTTGGCTTTTGAAAAAAACACCCTAAAAAGACGAATTCTCGAATGTATTTTTATCAATCAGGCCAAAAATGCGATCAATTTCAGGACTGATTTGTCTAATTTTAACGAAATTTATCGTCTGGTTATAGGTTGAGGTGGTGTGGAATTTTCCTGTCTTTTCTAGTCTCATTCATCTTTTTATCTATGTACTGCGTTTCATCTATGTTCTGTACTTGCGTAATTGTGTTATACTTTCAGTCTTGTTTCTACCGCTGAAGAAGGCAACGAGAGTGCCGAAACGTACGGTTATAATTGATAATTTTCAAAATATAGCGTGAATAAAATCGACATGTGTCATAGTTTTTTTCAATATTTCGCCTTGTCACGCGTAATAATTCTACTCCTTTTAACTTGTAAAGTTTGAAAAATTTCGTGCAAGTCCTATGTTGAAACGCAAAATCCGCGATTTCGGCTGACCTGTCAATCAAAATGGCCGCCACTTTGAAGTAAGGCCAACTTTTTTTTAGGGCAAGTTTGCTTTAAAATGTTCCTTAAGATGTCCCCTTGAGAAAAAAGTTGTCCCGGAGGATCGGCCGGGGGGCGGGTGCAATTACTCTTATTTTCATATGCCGGACTATAATGAAAAAAATTACCTTCGATTACTTTTTCGCGTGTCTCTTTTGTCAAAAATTTCCAAATTCCCAAAAAGTGTTGGTTTTTTGCAAAAATTGTTGAAGTCAAGTTATAAGTGTGTCATTATGTCATTAAACAATCTTAATTTTTTGCAAATTTGCTAAAATGTTTCGCTCTTTTGCTTAAAAAAAATGGCTAAGAAGTCCCGCCTTTTTCTGAAATTATTATCAAAGTCTCGTATTCTGCCAAAAATAGTTAAAAGTCTAGCTTTTATCCTAAATTGTCAAGAATTTTCTTTCATTTTTTTTGTGCAAAAAATCGCTAAAAATTGTGTTGTTTTTTCGCACTCGAAAACTCTCACTCTCCAATAATCGCTCAAATGTGTCATTTTTCCGCCAGAAATTGCTAAAAAAAAACCTTTTTTTTGCTGAAATGGTCAAAAGTATTGTATTTTATTACCAGAACTCGCGAAAATTCTCAATTTTTGATCCGAAATTGCTAAAAAAAAACCGTTTTTTTTTTAAATCAAAAAGTTGAAAAATTTTTTTAGGTCAATTTTTTTTGGCAAAAATTGGGAAAAGGATTGTTTTTGGCAGTAGTTATTACCAAAATGTTTTGCTTTTTGCTGAAATTGACCAAGTTTCTATCGAATTTCATTTTTTTTTAGATTTTGATTAAAAACGAAAAGTTCTTATTATGCAGTAAAATGTATTGCCCACGTTTTTTCACTTTTTTGGTTACTCTTGTGAGATTTTTAGGTGACTAAAGTCAATTTTTTTCTGAAAAAATGAGTACGAGCCCTGTAATTTAAAAAAATTATTGAATAAATTTGAAAAATGTTGACATTAACCCTTAAAGGCCCATTGAATTGTGACTCACAGTCCACCCCGCCCCTTAAAACAATTTCAGAAACGATGATGTTTGAAAAAATTTGCCCCCCCCACACCACCTGACTGTATGTGTAATTCATTTTTCAAGGGTTTGGAAAATTTTAGAAAGGAGGAGTTGCGATAAGGTCATTTTTTGGCACCAGCTAGTTATCGACTGAACCACTTTTAAAATGTTGTAATAAATGTCCCAAATACGAATCCGTGGTTGGTTAACCCAAAATGCCTGGTTTTTTTTGGGCTCCAGGGGTTCCCAAAGTTGTGAATAACAAAATAGTTTTAGGAACCACTGAGTATTATTTTCAAAAGCTTTTTTAGCGTAAAATATCGGTTTGAACCCGATAAACGTTATGCGAGGAGATTTTTCTATTTTCAACCCTTGGAGACAAAAATTGGGGGGTTTTGATTTTTTGGAAATTTTGGAACCACAATTTTGGACCGACCCCTTCGAACCTCGCTGAAAAGCTTTTTACAGTTTATTAGTATTTGAAAGACCTCCATCCTACAAAATTTTGAGCTCAGTAAAAATTTTCGCTGGTACTCAAAATCCAAATTTCCAATTTTTCATAATTTCGATATTTTGGGAACCCCTGGAAAACTAGAAACCTGCGATTTGCGCCAAACGTAATGTTTTGAGGTATATATTCAATAATCTGGATGAAAAAGTTGAATTAAGCCTACTGTATATTCGTAATTTTGGAACTTTTTATATTAGAGCCCCCTCCCACTTTAGACACCCCTGAAAAAAGACGTTTGTGCATATTTTTTCTAATAAATTGAATAATTTACGTTTGAAACACACTAGCAAGTGCTCGATAATTTATAATTTGATTTTTCCTGTAACTTTCAAAATAGAGCTATTTTAGGTCAAATTCTGGCATTTTTACTTCGTTGGAATCATGAAATCGTTATTTTAACGTCTTTTCGAATAGTTAAATCTCAGAATTTGATCCAAAATAGCTCAATTTTGAAAGTTACAGGAAAAATCATATGAAAAATTATCGAGCACGTGCTAGTGTGTTTCAAATATAAATTCTTCAACTTATTTGAAAAAATATGCACAAACGCCATTTTTAGGGGTGCCTAAAATGGGGGGCTCTAAAAAAAGGGTTCAAAATTACGAATATACAGGGAGCTTAATTCAACTTTTTCATCAGAATACTCGAATATACACCTCAAAACGTTACGTTTGACGCAAATCGCAGGTTTCTAGTTTTCCAGGGGTTCCCAAAATATCGAAATTACGAAAAATTGGAAATTTGGATTTTTGAGTACCAGCGAAAATTTTTATTGAGCTCAAAATTTGGTAGGATGGAGGTCTTTCAGATACTAATAAACTGTAAAAAACTTTTTAGCGGTGTTCGAAGGGGTCGGTCCAAAATGGTGGTTCCAAAATTTTCAAAAAATTAAAACCCCCAATTTTTGCCCCCCCCAGGGTCGAAAATAGAAAAATCTCCTCGCATAACGTTTATCGGGTTCAAAGCGATATTTTACGATGACAAAGTTTTTGAAAATAATAATCAGTGGTTCCTAAAATTATTTTGCTATTCACAACTTTGGGAACCCCTGGAGCCCAAAAAATGGTCATTTTGGGTTAACTATAACCACGGATTCGTATTTCGTACATTTATTACAACATTTTAAGAGTGGTTGAGTCGATAACTAGCTGGTGATAAAAAATGGCCTTATCGCAACTCCTCCTTTGGGAAAATTTGACGAGTTGACTTCATAAATAATTTACGAGGAAATGTTCTTTTTTTCTCTCCTAAAAATGACCAAATATTTATGTCGAAAAAATCTGAATTTTTAAATCAGTGGAGTGTGGAAAAATTCACTATGAAAGTAGTACAACTTTCAGGATTTTTTGGGATGATAAATAATATGAGATGAAATTACGAGGATGAATATTTCTGAAGTCTACTACCATTACGCCATAGTAGGGATGTGTGATTTATGAAAAATTCCAAATGGGTCGTTGCAACTAAAATAGGTAATTGTTAGTCATTTCAAGAAAATTCGATACATTCAATTTCTCCTTAATCTAGGAGATAGATATCACGTAATTGATCTCGGATTTCGAAATCGTTATCAGTTAGATATTCAAACGCTTCATGAAGTATCCTCCTCCCCCTATTTCCTTCGTTCAAGATCAAGAGTCATCTAAATTGAAGAAAACACGCGCCAACGGAAATCTATCAGAAAAGGAAGTAAATTTATCAAAAGTGAAGATAATTCTAATCAACCACGAAACCTTTTAAGAACTTTTTGAGGACTTGCTTACAGACAAAGTGCAAAAACCATCGTGACTGGTAGTACTTTTACGTTAGATGAAATGACTCTCATCGGTAAAAATCTTTTATTTATTACCACAATATGGTATTGTTCATTGATAGCAGCAAGTTCAGAAGCAGCAGCACCGCACGGAGGGCAAAAGACAACTAAAGAAAAAACACCTTCTGGTAAGTACTTAACCATTCGTATGTATAATTATCGCATATGTAATCAAAGTAGTTTTTTTTGTTTGGATTTACTGCAATTTTTCATTATAAAAGTTTTCCATAGTAGTTCTCACTTACCTACCTATTGCTCTTATTATACCAACTGCAGAAAAAATATTTTTAACCTATCGAGACCGCTTTCCCATTTACATGAAAAAATTTGGAAACGATTAAAATCTGTTCACCTTTCATTACACTTCTTATACTCGTAAGTTATAAGTAACTTGGCAAATGAACGTTGATTGATTATTTTTTTTCAGGTGATATGAAACTGCTGGATCCAAAAAATGGCTTCGTTTTTGAAAGGATAATTAATAAGAAAGATGTACTCCTACCTGTTGTCAATGCTGCATTTCAGGAGAATTTCACCGATATTTTGACTGTGACAAAAAATACTATCGATCCTCAACATACCGTCGGTCATCTAGTTGCGTTTGACATTCACTGCAAAACTTCAGATAACCGTTCGGTGATTATCGAGATACAACTGTCAACCGTGAAAAGCTCCCTGGCAAGATCCGTATATTTCGCGTCGAAGGCATATTCCAGCCAATTAGACGGAATGAAATTCAAACCAAACATGTACGATGTATTAAAACCTGTATACTCGTTGGAATTCACAAATTTCAATTTATTCCCCGAGACGGAGCATTTCATCTCGAAACATGCGCTGATGAATCAAAAAACCGGTGAAATAGATATCAAAGAAATGAAATTTACGTACGTGGAACTCAATAAGTTGAAGAAGAAAGGAGTGAAATCTCATAAACAACTCGTTACAGATCTCGAAAAATTCGCTTATTTTCTCTTAAACGATTTGGAGAATTGTTCATACGTACAGATCCTCGGTAACCTTACGAAGACTAATGATTGGATCATGTCGGCCTCACAAGCCAGAAATCAATCAACCTGGACCCAATCTGAGATTGATCAGTTCGTCCAACACGAGGATTCCCGTTGGATCTTAAACGACGTGGTAGATTGCGCTGGAGAAGTAGCAAAGAAAGAAGGCAAGGAAGAAGGCAGGAAAGAAGCTATGGAAGAATGGAATAAACGAGTGATAAACAACTGTATAAAGAAAAAATTTTCTGCGAAAAAGATAGCCAAATTATTCGGGCTTTCCGAAACAGAAGTCAAGGCTCAAATTGACCAACTTAATATTCCTCATCCGGAGCAAAAATGCTTAAAAAGGCCGAAAAACTGAAATGTGTAAGAATTGTGGATGAAAAACGTTTTTCTTACAACTTTCCGGTGAATTTTTTGACAGTTTTCTCGAAAAAAAAATCGAAAAATGAGTGTAAAGAATCATTAAAAACCGTGTTTTGCTCGTGAAATGTGTAAATATGTACTTTAAATTTTTTTTATCGTTGTTTGAAATTCATTTTATTGTTATTTTTACAAATGTACTCCATATTACTTGTAACTTCTTGAAAATTGTTAATTATGAACTTTTTTTGTTCAAAAATTAAAAATACTAAAAATAATTCTTCGCGCACATAATTATTTCCAAGGATGGTAAATGTTTGAATTTTTTAGTGTCACCAAAATTATAATTTTTCTATCAATTTCTCTACATTTAAGAAGGGTTCAAGTTTTGTGTACCCCCATATTATCTATCATGCATACGCTAGTAGAAAATATCGCTCGTTTAAAGCCCAAAAAAGTGATTTGAAGGTTTATCATTGTTTTTTTGAATCACCAAACCTCAAATTGGAACACTTTTAATACCTATTTATTTTATACTTAAAATTTTTCAGGCAGTTAGCTTTAAAAAACAATAGAAATATGGGTGTTGAATTAAACTAAGAAATTAGGAAATTAATTAATTAGTTATTTTTCTCGACGATGATATCAAAAATGCAGGATGTCTTAACCGTCCTACAAGCACTGCTTTTGTCCTGCTTTTTGACGATGTGTCCTGCAAGTTAAGGAGTTGTTTTACTATTTTTCACCAATTTTATCAAAAAGTCTTGATTTTTTACCAATCAGACTTCTTCTTTTCAATTCGTTTTCTTGTTTTGTAGAATTTTGATAAAATTTGGTTTATTTTCCCATCGGATTGATGAAAAAATTTTGTGTAAAAATAGTCTTTAGCAGGTGCAAAATACAAAAATTTTCCTCTTTCCTTTCTTTTCTCGGCTGTAAATTATTTTTGAAAACCTGTAATGCAGATTTTTGTCGCGAATTTTTTTCAAATTTTTTGGAATCATCAAATTCTTAGAAAAATTACATTTTTTTGTTCTGTATGGTATTTTTTAGAATTATGAATTTTTGAACGTTCAAGTTTGCCAGAAATCGCAAAATTCTCACCATGCTGCCCCAAATTGCCAAAAAATCAAAAAATAATTTTTCAAATCAAAAAGTGTTTCTTTTTGGACAAAAATTGCATAAAAGTGTCATTTTTTGGACACTTGCCAAAAAGTTCTGCTTTGCTAAAATTGTACCTTACAATTTTGGAATAAATTTCGACCATTTGACAATTTTTTCAAAAAACTACTTCTTGAGAATTTGGAAAAAAAAAACATTGCAACTTTTCGTTAACATGCCAAAAATTGGCATTTTGACAATTTTAAATTTGGCAAAAACAGAATTTTCTTGGGCAATCTTGGCAAGAGCAAAACTGCTTGGCGATTTTGGCAAAAATTGGCCCTTTTTGACACGTTTATCAAAAATGAACACTTTTTTGATAGTTTTTACTTTTCACAAAAAAACTGTACCTAATTATTTGGCAATTTCGACAAAAAAAACAGGACTTTTTAGGCAGTTTTGACAAAAATTAGCCATTTTTGACAATTTTACTAAAAGTGGACCCTTTTGATTATTTTGATAAAAAAAAACTGGGATTTTTTGATCATTTTGACAAAAATAGCTGCTTTTTTTGGCAATTTCGGCAAAAAAACAGGACTTTTTAGGCAGTTTTGACAAAAATTAGCCATTTTTGACAATTTTACTGAAAATGGACCCTTTTGATTAAAAAAAACTGGGATTTTTCGATCATTTTGACAAAAATAGCTGCTTTTTTGGCAATTTTGACAAGAACAGAACTGCTTGGCGATTTGGGCAAAAATTGGACCTTCTTGACGTTTTTATCAAAAATTAGACTTTTTTGACATTTTCATCAAAAATTGGACCTTTTTGACATTTTTATGAAAAATGATACTTTTTGACAGTTTTTACAGAAAAACCAAATTTTTTGGCAATTTTGGCAAAGAAAACAGGACTTTTTATGGACAGTTTTGACAAAAATTAGCCCTTTTTGACAATGACAAAAAAAAGGGGAATTTTTTGATAATTTTGTTAAAAACAGCTGTTTTTTTGACAATTTCGACAAGAAAAGAACTGCTTGGCAATTTGGGCAAGAACCATTTTTGACAATTTTTTGAAACAGGATTTTTTTGGCAGTTTTGACAAACATTGGCATTTTTTGACAATTCTACTAAAATCTGACCCATTTCATTATTTCGTCAAAAAACGACTGTTTTTTGATAAATGTGGCAAATACTGTATTTTTTTGAGAAATCTTACCTAGAACAGAACTGTCTCATGATTTGGGCAAAAATTAGACCTTTTTGACGTTTTTATCAAAAATTAGACTTTTTTGACATTTTTATCAAAAAGTGGACCTTTTTGACATTTTTATGAGAAATGATAATTTTTGACAGTTTTTACAGAAAAATCGATTTTGGCAAAAAAAAAACAGGACTTTTTGGGCAGCTTTGACAAAAATTGGCCATTTTTGACAATTTTTACAGAGATACCAAATTTTTTGGCGATTTTGGCAAAAACAGCTGTTTTTTTTTGGCAATTTCGGCAAGAAAAGAACTGCTTGGCGATTTGGGAAAAAATTGGACCTTTCTGATATTTTTATCAAAAATGAACCATTTTTGACAATTTTTTGGCTATTTTGACAAAAACAGGATTTTTTTGACAGTTTTGACTAACATTGGCATTTTTTGACAATTTTGCTAAAATCAGACCCATTTCATTATTTTGACAAAAAAAGACTGTTTTTTGATAAATCTGGCAAATACTGTATTTTTTTGGGAAATCTTACCTAGAACAGAACTGTCTCATGATTTGGGCAAAATTGGACCTTTTTGACATTTTTATCAAAAATGAACACTATGACAGCTTTTACAAAAAAATCGTAATTTTTTGGAAATTTCGACAAAAATAGAATTTTTTAGGCACTTTTAACAAAAATTGGTATTATTTGACAATTTTATTAAAATTAAACCCTTTTGATTATTTTGACAAAAAAAAAACGGGGATTATTTGGCAATCTTGCCAAGAACAGATCTGCCTGGCAATTTTGGCAAAAATTGGACCTTTTTTGACAATTTTATCAAAAATGATGACTTTTTGGCAGTTTTTATGGAAAAACGACAATTTTTTGACAATTTTGGGCAAAACAGGATTTTTTGGACAGTTTTGACAAAGATTGCCTCTTTTTTACAATTTTATTAAAAATAGACCCTTTCGATTATTTTGACAAAAAACGACAATTTTTTGATAATTTTGGCAAAAAACAGTATTTTTCAGGTAGTTTTGACAAAAACTGCCCCTTTTTGACAATTTTACTATAAATTGACACTTTTGATTATTTTGACAAAAAACGGAGATTTTTTGATAACTTTGACAAAACCAGTAGGATTTTTTGGAAATTTTGGCAAGAACAGAACAGTTTGGCAATTTGGGCAAAAATTGGACCTTTTTGAAATACAAGTCAAAAATGTACACTTTGTGACAGTGTTTACAGAAAAATTGTAATTTTTTGGCAATTTTGACAAAAACCGGATTTTTTTAGACAGTTTTGACAAAAATGGACATTTTTTGACAATTTTACTAAAATTGGACTCTTTTGATTATTTTGACAAAAAAACAACAATTTTTCAATAATTTTGGCAAAAACTGTATTTTTATGGGAAATCTTGCCAAGAACAAGATTGCCTGACAATTTTGGTAAAAATTAGACCTTTTTGACAATTTTATCAAAAATGACGACTTTTTGACAGTTTTTATAAATAAAGGACAATTTTGTGACAATTTTGGCAAAAACAGATTTTTAGGCAGTTTTGTCGAAGATTTGCATTTTTAGACAATTTTACTAAAAATAGACCCCTCTGATTATCCTGACAAAAAAACGACGATTTTGTGACAATTTTGGCAAAAACCAGTAAGTATTTTTTGAGTAGTTTTGACAAAAATTGACCTTTTTTGACAATTAAGTATAGGTTCTCAAAATTGGACATTTCTTGACTATTTTTCCAAAAATCGGTGTTTTTTTCTTTTACAAAAATTGATACTTCTTTACAACTTTTTCAAAAGTTGACTTTTTTTACTTGAGCAAATTTGCCAAAAAAAAAAAAACATGACCTTATTAAGCATGTTTGGCAATCAATTATTTTTTTGATGTTTGGGTAAAATGATTGAAAATTAAATTAGAAAAATTTACGAAATTTTGCTATATTTTCTTATGAACTCCAAAATTGAGTTCGTCGCAGGTGAAAAAACAGGCTGGCGCAGAACACAGATACATTATACCTACGTACGAATATATCTACTCGTAAAATTTGCATAACCGCGTATTATCGCATCATTCGTATCGCACAATTCGAACGATATAACTTGTTGAACCGAAAAACCGACAAACTTTACAGCCCGTAATTGGAAAAAATCAATCATTTAAAAACTTCACGAGAGAAGCAAAACGCGACACAGAAAAAAAAATCGCTGGCAAATAGTCAAACAACGCCATTTATTCGCAATTCACTTCGATAAAAGGCGGAAGCGGATAGAAAAGCCATAAAACTCGCATTTTTAAGAGTCGTAAACGCGCGAGCAAAGGGGTAGATAGTTAAAAAAGTGATAAATACGAATCGAGCTTAAATTTTTATAAAATCAAGAGCACCTAATACGTACGTGTACTCGATACCACGGTGCTCGATAGCTGCCTATAATACAGAGTAAGGAGTGAGGAGGGCAGACGAGGTGAGTGAAGAGGAGGGAAATTAACGTAGAATTTTCAATATTTCTAATACCGCGCGCGGAAGCTTTCGATACTTAGCTTTATTAGCTTATATTATACTATTTTAGCATACTGGAGTTGGCCTGAGAACCGGATTATTAAAACAATACCAGCTTGTTATGCGAAGGTAATGAAGAGTAAAATGTTTTAACATGAAACCGATAAACTTTGTAATACGGCCAATGAAAAGTTACCATCGATTTTATCGCCATAGGTACCTATACAAGTACTCGTACGATGCGGTGGGCTTGGACGTTGCACTCTTGCAACATTTACTCGACTACCTGCCTAATACACGTGCACTTGTGCAGTTTAAAAGTTACAAATATCGTACTGCATCGGATATCCCACAAATTGTACTCATTGCTCACCACATGAATGCACCTCTGACCACTAAATCGACTCGACTGCGGACTGATATCACGATCGAGTGAACTTTATACGAAGTGAAAAAGCTCCAGATACCGAAAAAAAAATACGCACAAGTTGCAAATACAATACCATACCGGCAACTCAACAGATACGAGTACCAGGGTATAATAGCGATGAAGGTAAAATGGCAAAACGTTTTATAGTACGATGAAATAACATTACATTAAATTAATTGATCGCCGAAAGCTGCATTTAACGTGAACGAGAGGAGAGAAAGTACGAGTACAATGTACAATAATACCAACCTGTATAGTCCTACTGTAGGTATACTGGCTGGAAAATAAGGTAAAGAAGGTGGGGTACGTCTACGTAATTTTTCTATATACCGACCATGTTTCATTTTTTATTTCATCCATTTGTACCTACTACGTATATAAAATAAATTCTCGTATTTTGTTCACCACTCTACTCTGTACAGACGCAGCAGGGTAAATAGTGGCAGTCAATTTAACGAGCACATGTACCAGTCTACCCAAGGTATAGGTATTTTTCATTGTTCTGATGATAAAATACGATAAAGAACGCTTAAGAGATGGCAACGAATATTCGAAAAGACGTTAAAATATTACGCCACACTTTACGTATACTATCCCTACAGGACAAATGACACGGCTTTTCCAAGTCGCCTTTGCTGTCATATAATACATATTCCTCTTCTCGCTGCTGGCCCCTCTCTATCTACTATTTTTAGCTTCCGTGCGCGTATTTTTTTTTTCAGTAGTGTTGTTGTTTTCTGGGTACCTTTTTTTTTAGTGTATTTCATACTTTTAAAAAAGTATTAAAGAACGTATCGCCGCGTGACGCGGAGTTTGTTTATGAAAAGATTATCGAGAATGGGGCTTGGGGTTTTTTAGATGGTGTTTTTTTACGTGTAGAATCGATTTGGTGCGTTTAAAGGGGTGAAAAATGGATCAATTTGGTGAAAAGTTTAATCAAAGATGATGATGTTGTTTTGTGATGAAATGTGCATTTTATGAAATTGAACAAAGCAAACTCGATCTGATGAGGAATTACGATAAATGACAGAAAATGAATATTTACCTTATTTTGCAAAATTTCCACCTCGCACCTACTAAAGTTGTTATCTAGGGTGAGAAAATAATTCCCTATTTTTATTTTCCCCCCATCTGCTAAAAATTGGTGCCGATCCAGTCCCCCTCCCTTCAACAAGTTGAAAAATGGAAAAAAAATCAATTCATCATAATTCTTTGTTTCTGCGTTAGAATCTTTTAAAATGATACCCCTTCTCAAGAAACAACTTTCTTCGGATCTTCAAACCATATTGACCCCCTAATCCCCTATAGTAAGGAGCCCCTCGAAGTTGAAAAAATCACAAAAAATGAGAATAAATAAAAATCGGGGAATATTTGTGGAAAATATGTAATTTCCACATTAGAAAATTGTTCTACATAACCCCCTTTTCAAGAGAAAACCTTCATTGGACTCCCCTCTCCCTAATCACTGAAGAAATTGTTTGAAAATTTTGTCGATGAGCAGAATCATTCTGAATAGGTAAGCACATTTTCAATAAAAATCCTTCCTTGGTCCTCCAAATGATGTTGGTCCCCTTGTATGAAGCCCCCAGAGTTAGGAAATATCAATAAAAAAAAAATGA
Source organism: Planococcus citri (assembly GCF_950023065.1). Classification (NCBI taxonomy): domain Eukaryota; kingdom Metazoa; phylum Arthropoda; class Insecta; order Hemiptera; family Pseudococcidae; genus Planococcus; species Planococcus citri. The sequence continues at coordinate 80,829,008 of NC_088677.1, forward strand.
AAAATTAATGTCTGCACCTTCGGGTACAAATTATTTGAAAACTATTCATCTTTGAGCAGAATATTTCTAAACAAACCCTTTTTTCTCTTTTTTTGGGGGGGGGGGCACACTAATTTTTGAAAGTTGCAAATCCGTAATATTTTGTACACCTCCCGCACCCCAAACTACCAAAAGGAACTGATTTTCGCTTGATCTGTTTTAAAAGTCCTTCCTTTGTTTCAAAAGCCCAGTTTTTTATTCTTATAAGCGACTCGTTCGCGAACGAATCAATTTTTTAGATCAATTTTTAGTGAATCATTCGCGAACGAATTGATTCATTTTTAATGAAATTGATTGATTGATTGATTTTTAGTGAATCATTCGCGAACGAATATATATGTTTTTGACGAATCACTCGTGAACGAATTGTTTTATTTTTGGTGATTCATTCGCGAACGAATTGATTCATTTTTGAAATTTTGATGAATCATTCGCGAACGAATATATGTTTTTGACGAATAATTCGCGAACGAATTGATTCATTTTTGGAAGGATTAAAACAATAAAATCAAAATTGAAGAACAACATGATCTGTAAACACTGGGTTAGAAGAAACAAGTGGAAGTGGTCAGGGCATGTGAGTAGGTTGAAAGACAATAGATGGACATATCGGATCACCTTCTGGTTTTTAGGGCACAAGCTTAGAAAGCAAGGTAGGCAGAAGGCGAGGTGGACTGATGACCTTGATGAATTTCTTAAGCACAAGCTGTATCACAGGGTAGCTCAAGATAGGAACGAATGGGGTAGGCTACAAGAATCCTTTGCCCAGTTTTGGGCCTAGCGTGAGTTTGGCAAAGTGGCAGATTTCATGTTCTCTTTTTTCTGCTCAAATGATTGTAAATAATGCTACTGTGTACAAACACGTTAATAATAAAGGATTATGTTATGTTATGTTATGTTAGTGAATCATTCGCGAACGAATTGATTCATTTTTAATGAAATTGATTGATTGATTGATTTTTAGTGAATCATTCGCGAACGAATATATATGTTTTTGACGAATCACTCGTGAACGAATTGTTTTATTTTTGGTGATTCATTCGCGAACGAATTGATTCATTTTTGAAATTTTGATGAATCATTCGCGAACGAATATATGTTTTTGACGAATAATTCGCGAACGAATTGATTCATTTTTGGTGATTCATTCGCGAACGAGTTGATTCATTTTTGGTGAATCATTCACGAACGAATTTATATGTTTTTGATGAATCATTCGTGAACGAATTGTTTTATTTTTGGTGATTCATTCGCGATCGAATTGATTCATTTTTAGTGAATCATTCGCGAACGAATTGATTGATTTTTAGTGAATCATTCGCGAACGAATTGATTCATTTTTGAAATTTCGATGAATCATTCGCGAACGAATTGATACATTTTTAGTGAATCATTCGCAAACGAATCGATTCATTTTTGATGAATCATTCGCGAACGAATATATGTTTTTGACGAATAATTCGCGAACGAATTGATTAACTTTTGGTGATTCATTCGCGAACGAGTTGATTCATTTTTGGTGAATCATTCACGAACGAATTTATATGTTTTTGATGAATCATTCGCGAACGAATTGATTCATCTTTGGAGATTCATTCGCGAACAAATTGATTCATTTGTGATGAATTTTTCGCGAACGAATTGTTTTATTTTTAGTGAATCATTCGCGAACGAATTGATTCATTTTTGAAATTTTGTTTGATGAATCATTCGCGAACGAATTGATTCATTTTCAGTGAATCATTCGCGAACGAATTGATTCATTTTCGGTGAATCATTCGCGAACGAATATATATGTTTTTGACGAATCATTCGCGATCGAATTTAAATGTTTTTGATGAATCATTCGCGAACGAATTGATTCATCTTTGGTGGTTTATTCACGAACGAATTGATTCATTTTTGATGAATCTTTCGCGAACGAATTGATTCATTTTTAGTGAATCATTCGTGAACGAATGGATCAATTTAATGCATTTTTGGTGAATCATTCGCGAACAAATTTATTTATTTTTTGCGGCGCATTCGCGAACGAATTGATTCATTTTTAGTGAATTATTCGCGAACGAATTGATTTATTTTCAGTGAATCATTCGCGAACGAATTGATCAATTTAATGCATTTTTGGTGAATCATTCGCGAACAAATTTATTTATTTTTTGCGGCGCATTCGCGAACGAATTGATTCATTTTCAGTGAATCATTCGCGAACGAATTGAATAATTCATGAATCAATTCGTTCGTGAAGGAGTCGCTCATACAGATCATTTCGTTCGCGAATGATTCATCAAAAATGAGACAATTCGTTCGAACTTTCGAAGAATGATTCACTAATAATTGATTTAACGAATTTTCGTTCTCGAATGATTCGCATCGCCACAAATTAATCAATTTGTTTGCGAATGAATAACTAAAAGCTAATTAATCGGTTTGCGGATGATTCGCCAAAAAATCAATAAACAGATCAACTCCTGCAAACGTTTTACAAAAAGTGAATCAGTTCGTTCGTAAAAGATTGACTAAAACCGAATCAATTCGTTATTCGTTTCCGAATCATTCCACTTGAAAATTGCATCAATTCGTCGTCAATAAAAAAAACCATAATAAAAACCGACCCCTCTCCCCCTCCACCCAAAAAGGAACGATTAAAATATTGCTCAAAACCAGGAGGGTTATTCTCCCACAACCAAAACAAAAAACAAAACCATAACCGATTAAAAACTGAATCGGTTTCGGTTTTGAAATTGTTCAGGTAGTAATCCTAATTACTGCGGATAATGAATGCAATATTTCTGCATTTTTTGCAAAAAATTCTCGTTTTTTGTCAAAATTGTCAGAGAGAGACAATTTTTGGCGAATTGACGAAAAATTGTAATGTTCTTTCGTAAAAATTCTCAGGAAGTAATGTTTTGATAAAATAGTCAAATGGTCGTAATTTTTGCCAAAATTGATGTGAAATTTTTTATTTTTCCCCAAAACGTCCAAAAAGCATTAATTTTTGCTCTGTCTGCTTAAAAAGTCCTTTTTTTGTTTCCGAGTTTTCCAATCAAAAGTTCTGTTTTTTACAAAATTTCTTAGAAATCTTCTTTGATTTGTCAAATTTCATTCCCCCGCGCTCTCCCTCTTTTCTTTCATTTTTTCAGTTTTTCAGTTTTTATGGTAATTTTTCGATATTTTTGAAATTTTTTTTAGACACACTGAGTGCCTCAACGTCTCTTTCTTGATAATTCTTTTCTTCTTTTCCCGAAAAAACTTCCAACAATGTTGGTCACCTACATAAAGACCTCCATTAACGTTGAAAATATCAAAAAAATTGAACAATTTTTTTTTTTCTGAATCCAATCTCTCGGATTTCTTTTAAAGTTCTTTTCTTCCAGAAATAAACGCCTTACTTGAATAACTGAAATTAATCTCTTGGTCTCTCAAGCAATATTCTTGGCTAGTTCAACTCATTCAAATACAATAATATTATCCACTTGAAAAATCAAAATTACATGAATTTCAATCGATCAAATTATTTTTAGAAACTTAGGGAGGAATCAAGATCCAAATTTTCATCGTGGAGGTGGAGGGGTGGGGGTAAAACGAAACCGTCAAATAGTGCTTTTCTGATGAAGATGGACCAAATCCAAGTATTGAAATTTTTTTTAAAAAAAGCAAAACTTACTCGTAGCTTTAAATTTTTTTAATTCCTACGTAAGTATTTATTTGTAAGAGCAAAAATGACAAAATGATGCATTTATACAGAAATTCACTGACACATGAGAAATTTTCCAAATTTTCCACTATCCGGACTGGTGGTAACATTATAAAGAAACTTTTATGAAATTTGTCCAAGCATACACACATTTCTACAGCTTTCAGTTCGATTCCTTTCTTGTGTAAAAATTACGAGTAAACGTTTCACGATTTTCTTTTTTTATTTCTTCAAATTTCATTTACAACGTGCTTTTTTACTCGCATCTGAAATGTCTCGACTCGAAACGCTACTGTCGAACTCGTTGGATTACAAAAACACGTACGGAAGTGAAGGCGAGGGGAGGACGACAGGGGAATTCGTAGCTTGAAGAAAAATCAGCGCCACATCGAATCGCATTTCCCGATACATTTTTAATATTTCCGGAATTTTTAAATTGAAAATTTTCTCAACTTATGGAATGTGTAGCGAATGTGATGTTTTAGAGAAGAAAAAAAAGGATGGGTGAGCAAAGGGGGAGTTCAACAGTTGAGAATAAAATATGGGTCGTGTCGAGACTAGCTTCCACTTCGAGTCGCTCTTTTTATCATATTTCACAACTTTGGTACAGAATTTACAGCTGAACGCGATGGAAACTTTTGAGATACTCGTGTTTATTTGTTTGTTTGTTTTTTTTTTTTTTTTGTGAAATTCCGTTCGAAATTAAAGAATTTTGGTAGGTACAGAGCTTGTCAATTGGAAAACGTATCGGGAAAAATGTCACGAATGATAGGTTTTCGAAAATTGTACGTAAATAGATGCGTGAAAAAAAATACGTTTGATGTGCAGGGATGCTACGCGGTTACTTTTTAAGTAACCAAGTTACTAAACGTTACTAATAGTAACTTTTGGTTACTTTTTAAAAATTTTGGTTACTAAAAGTTACTTTTTCCGTGTTTTTTCACAAATATCCTTTTTTTTCTTCAAAATTTTACCCAGAACTCTTTTTCTTTTCATAAAAAATGATGTTGTTTTACCTCTCAGGAATTGTGAATTTTCGAAAGCTTTTGCCCTCGCTTCGCTCGGGCTTTTCTTCATATTTCTATAAATATACACATAATAATTTCCTGAAAAATTAAAAATTTTGAAGCCAAGAAAATCAACTTTTTACTTACATCATCAGGAATGACGTTGTTTTACGTCTCATATCATCAATTTTCGCAGCTTTCGCCCTCGCTTCGCTCGGGCTTTTACTCATATTTTACAACTATCAAATGGGTACCTAGGTACATATATGTAATTTTCTGAAAACTATTAAAATTTGAAGCTTTTGAAGCCACAAAAATCAACTTCTTGCTTAAAAAATGAGGTTGTTTTATGTTTCGAATCATAAATTTTTCGCAGCTTTCGCCCTCGCTTCGCTCGGGCAGATAAGAATTCTACTGCTACAATTTTCAAACATTTCCTAAAATGGAAAAATCAACTCGACAAATTCCAAAAACATAATCTCATCAAGTCATCAATATCTGACCAATTATTTGAAAAAATCTTGTTGTTGGGTGGGGGGGGTGTGGTGGTAGAGTAAAAGTTGGGAAAATCTAGCGTGAAAAGTTGGGAGAATTTCAGTCTCCCCCCCCCCTCCAACACATCGCTTCATCACACCTCTGAAAATAAAATGTAGTAGTTTTTTATGGATCAGAGTTTTTCGGTCATCTCACCTATATTTTTTGCATTGGAAATTTTTTTGGTCACTTTTTTGGTTACTTTTTGGTTACTTTTTCCAGCTTTTTTGGTTACTAAAGTTACTTTTTTTGAGAAAAATTTGAGTAGCATCCCTGGATGTGCTAAATAATTTTTTCTGAGATGGTATGTTGAATTCTTATGATTCCTATCGAAAGTATTCTGAAAATGAACTTGAAAGGTTGTCTCTTATTTGTTTTGCAAAAATTTCAAGGTTCTGTTTCTTAAAAAATTGCCCAAAATTCTCCTTTTTGCCAAAAATTCCCAGAAAAAAATCATTTTTTAAAAATAAATTGCGCGAAGAAGTCTCACTTTTTCCAAATAAGCGATATTGTTAAATATTTTTCACCTCTCTACAATAGGGATTTGACAAGACAACTGTCGCGCTCTAGGAAATGGTAGTCAAAAACACCGGAACTAACAAAAGGTCCCGTTGTTATCAGCAATTTTCAACAATTTTCCTTCAATTTTCACAACATTACACTCAAATGTTTACACTGGGACCTTTCATCAGCCAATCATAAATAAGGCGACACTAGCGCGGCGCACCTCTGTCAAGTTCCTATACATAATGAAAAAGTGGAACTAGCCCACTTGCTCAAAAAATGAAAGAAAAAAGAATATAAGGTGCACCGGGGGAAGTCCGAATTCGGGGTAAGTCAGAAAAACTGCTCTAGCTCTTAGAGGCTTATATCTGCCGAAGCGCTACCCAGGGGTAACTTGAGGGTACTACCCCTACTTCATCACAGCATAAAAAATTTCGCGACCCAGTTTCATTTTACAGGCTTTTCATTGGTTCATTTTTAGTTGCTGTTTTGAATTTGATTTCAAATTGTAATCAGTGTTTTTCAAACTGCTTTTTACCTCAGAAGAAATGATCAGTAAAAGTGATATTATAAGTGAAAGTATTCCTAAAACAATAATGTAAAACCCCAAGTATTCAATTTTTGTTAATTTTCAATTATTCATTATTTATATCGCTTTTTCTGACTTACCCATTCTGACTTACCCCCTAAATTAGTGCTATGGGGTAAGTCAGAAAAGTGAACATTGATAATTAGGATTCGACTTCATCGATGTGTAATATGTAGAATAATATGTTTTCGAGGTCGTAGAATCCAAATCTGGAGTTATTTTTTTTGTAGGAGTGGGGGGTGAGGCGTGGGGAGGGGGCAATTCTAAATTTTTCGTACATTATTGTGTAATATGTCGATTGATATGTTTTCGAGGTCGTAGAATCCGAATCTGAAGTTATTTTTTTTGTAGGAGTGGGGGGTGAGGCGTGGGGAGAGGGAAAATTTCGAATTTTTCGTACATTATTGTGTAATATGTCGAATAATATGTTTTCGAAATCGTAGAATCCGAATTTGGAGTAATTTTTTTTTAGGAGTGGAGGGTGAGGCGTGGGAAAGGGAAAATTTCAAATTTCTCCTACATTATCATGTTATATGTCGAATAATACTGTTACGTTTATTCATGTAACGTCACAAGAAACAATCGCGGAATAACTTTTTAATAACGAATAATTGAATTTTATTTAAAATAAAAAATTCGAAAAAAAAAATAAATTCATCGAACATAACGTATTTACATAACAAACGACGATGTTTACGCATCAAAAATTCAAGGAGTAATAACCCTAAACGTATACAATGACAGAATCAAAAATTTAACGCTTAAATTCCAACATAGCCGCGTATTTTTCTTTAGAACTGGACACAGCCAGTAAATATCGCAAGATTTGGCGAAATACACTTGTATTCGCTAAAATAATTGTAATTTTACAGCCGAATATTTCTACCTAACAATTCGCGTCAAAACGTATTTTTTTTTATTTTTATTTAAAAATAAAATTCGCGAATTTGCAACTGCAAAAGTCGTAACACTCCCCCTCAGATTTACAATCACATGAATGTAAAGCTGGCAATACAAAAACGTAACTAAACAAGAGGAGCGTGATAACGTATTCGTAAATAAACAAACAGTTTTTTTTTAAATTCTACAAAAGATCGCGAAAACGTACAATTGATCATAAATTCGTTGGTTTATAATAAAATATAAATTATTTAGAAATACGTACACGTTTATTAACCAATATCGCATACCATCGTTATGAAATATTCACCAAATATTCGCATCGGTTTATTCGTTAAAATCGTAATCAGAAAATTTGCACAAAGCAATTTAGTTCAGGAAAAAAAAATACACCTGTACTTTGAACAAAAATACATTCGATCAATAGTTCAAGTGAACTATGAAAATCAACTTCAATTATCATTTCTCGAATCGTTCAACAATGCATCGTACATAAAATCGCTACTTTCAACAATTCTGTTTTTTTTAAAATAAATTTCTCGAATTTAAACTTGTCTTCTGTTTTATCAGACAAAACGATATCGACACAAGAAGAATAAAAGCTTTCAAGACTACAAATCGAACGTTCGCTCAACTTTTCGTAATTATCGAATTTCAAAGGCAAATTATTTTCGTTTAAATTTTGGACCGAATTCACTGAATAATACATCGCATTTTTCAAAATGACCTTTGACTCAAGTTTCAAATCATAAGTACCAAAATTCGTTTTACAGTTTACAAATTCTCGTTTGTACAAATGAGTATCATTTGATAGCTCATTTCCGAAAATCGAATACGTTCCTAAATTGTGTACTGTTTCCAAATTTACAACATTCGGATTAACGTTTAAATTGTTCCCGTTGGTTGTACCACTTGGTACATTATTAATGGAAAATTTCATCTCATCAGTAGATTTACCAATTGATCATCATTCAATTCTACTGAATTGAAAGTATCTCGTTTTAAATTCGTTAACCAAAATTTGAAATTCACATTCATTTACGTAATTGTGCAATATAAAATTAGCACACATTGTACTCGTATTTTTACACACCAGAATCGTTTTGTTATCCTACACCAGAATCGTTTTGTTACCCTCAAAGGAGTTATTTTCCACACAGGAATCATTTTGTTATCCTCAAAGGAGTTATTTTCCACACAGGAATCATTTTCCACACAGGAATCGTTTTCCACACAGGAATCGTTTTCCACACAGGAATCGTTTTCCACACAGGAATCGTTTTCTGATTTTTTTAAAAGGTTTTCTCCTTAGTCGTTTTCTGATTTTTTTAAAAGGTTTTCTCCTTAGTCGTTTTCTGATTTTTTTAAAAGGTTTTCTCCTTAGTCGTTTTCTGATTTTTTTAAAAGGTTTTCTCCTTACCACATATTCAGACTTTTCGTTTTTTTTAACTAGGTCTAAACCCAAAGCGACATCAACAACATTTGAACTTTTCGTTTTTTTTAACTAGGTCTAAACCCAAAGCGACATCGACAACATTTGAAAATACCCTCCCTTCGATGGAGCTTTTCACTACTTCACATTAGTTTTTATTTTCATTTCCTACTGTACTCACATCAACGCAAATATCGCTTATTATTTTCAAAATTGTAAAAAAATTTCGCAGGGTATATTAACCCTACCTGAACCAACGAAAACTCAGTCAACTGATGCGTTACACTTGACCATTGTGTCGATTTTTCTATTCACGATATTTTTTCGCAAAATTGTTTTCGAAATGTTACCGAAATGATTACCAACTACTCCGTTGCAGTCTGCACTGCCGTTGTCTACATTGCCGTTTTTACAAATGTCGCGAAAAACTAACTCAGCATTACCAATATTGTCACAAAGACCAAATACAAATATAGTTTTTGAATTTCTATCAAACGAATTAATTTCAAAATAACGTTTCCAAAATTCACACGTATCATTTGGGTGCGAAAAATTTAAAAGTTCACTTTCGTATTTAGCGTGAAAATTTCCGTTACGATCTCGATTAAAATAATTACCGTTCGTATCTCGATTAAAATTTCGAAAATTAACCGTATTCACCGTTTTGATAGTACCAGGATCATCGTCGATGGACCCAAAATTTACTTTTTCGCAGTACCAAAAGTCCAAACCAAAAAATGAATCGCCGTCGCCGACTCTATACTCGCAGCTTTCACCACATATGTTGTCGAAATTATCGTTGTTCGTTTCTTTGCATTTACCATTCATTATTGCATAAATTTCCGGATCATTTTGGCCGCAATTACCATTCGTTTCGACGTTGGAATCTCTTACTTGTCGCTTAACAATTATCCCCATTGGATAAATCGTACTCGGAAAAATCACCATTCGTTTTGTAACCAAAAAAATCGTATTCGTTCTCGTTTTCGTTGCACACAGCATTTTTGCACACAGCAATTCGACTATCACACAGATCAGTCGAAATTTCGTTTCTATCGCGTTCGTATAATAACTCATTAGTTACATCAAAACCTATTTCAACGGCATCTCGAATGGAATTAAATTTCAAGACATTTTTCGTTTTTCGAATTATTCTTTTTAGAAAAGAATTGGCGCGGCGTGAATAAATCGCGGAAGACATGTCGTTTTTCGTAGCCCTTCGACACTATGTAAATTAATAATTTCAATTGCGAATTAAATAGGCGCGGAACGTATTTTTCACAACCAACGGGCTGCTACCATGTTACGTTTATTCATGTAACGTCACAAGAAACAATCGTGGAATAACTTTTTAATAACGAATAATTGAATTTTATTTAAAATAAAAAATTTGAAAAAAAAATAAATTCATCGAACATAACGTATTTACATAACAAACGACGATGTTTACGCATCAAAAATTCAAGGAGTAATAACCCTAAACGTATACAATGACAGAATCAAAAATTTAACGCTTAAATTCCAACATAGCCGCGTATTTTTCTTTAGAACTGGACACAGCCAGTAAATATCGCAAGATTTGGCGAAATACACTTGTATTCGCTAAAATAATTGTAATTTTACAGCCGAATATTTCTACCTAACAATTCGCGTCAAAACGTATTTTTTTTTATTTTTATTTAAAAATAAAATTCGCGAATTTGCAACTGCAAAAGTCGTAACAAATACATTTTGGAGGTCGTAGAATTCGAATCCGGAGTCATTTTTTATGGTGAAGGTGGAAGGTGAGTCGTAGGTTCGCATGGGTGGGGCCCTCTCCCCAAACGGTGATACTTGAATAGCACTCGACCCTAAAAACTAGCTCAAGATTCGAATTCTGCGACCTTGAACACATATCAACCAACATGTTACACAATATTATAGGCAAAATTTGAAATTTCTCCTCTCCTCTTGCCTCGCCTCATACCCCTGCGAAAAAATAACCCCAGATTCGAATTATACAACCTCAAAAACATATCAATCGACATATTACACATTAATATAAGCAAAATTTGCAATTTACTCTCTCTCCCCTTGACTCACCTCCCACCCCTACAAAAAAAATATCTCCAGATCCGAATTCTGCGACCTCGAGAACATGTTATTCAACATATTACACGATAGTGTATAGGAAAAATTTGATATATTACCTCTCCCCACGCCTCACTTCCCTCTCCTACAAAAAAAATAACTCCAGATTCGAATTCTACGACCTCGGAAATATATTATTCGACATATAACACGATAATGTAGGAGAAATTTGAAATTTTCCCTTTCCCCACGCCTCACCCTCCACTCCTACAAAAAAATTACTCCAAATTCGGATTCTACGATTTCGAAAACATATTATTCGACATATTACACAATAATGTACGAAAAATTCGAAATTTTCCCTCTCCCCACACCTCATCCCCCACTCCTACAAAAAAAATAACTGCAGATTCGGATTCTACGACCTCGAAAACATATCAATCGACATATTACACAATAATGTACGAAAAATTTAGAATTGCCCCCTCCCCACGCCTCACCCCCCACTCCTACAAAAAAAATAGCTCCAGATTTGGATTCTACGACCTCGAAAACATGTTATTCGACATATTGCGCATCGATCAGGGTCGAATCCTAATAATACCAATTAATTTTGTAGATTTTCTGACTTACCCCAAAGTGGGGTAAGTCAGAACAAGTTACATTTTATTCGATTGTGCGAAAGCTACTGCGACAATCGCGCTGAAATTTTTACCATAGGTTAAGAACCCTTATGGGAACCTACATACCAAATTTCAGCCATATTGGTTCATTAGTACGAGAGTAACAGCTGATCAAAGTTGAAATTGTGAAAAAACGTTCTGACTTCCCCCGGTGCACCTTAATAATAATTTATGTGTATATTTTTTAAAATTTCAATCCTTGGATTTGGTTCATCTTCATTAGAAAAACAGTTCTTAATGTTTTCTATTTACACTTCCTCCCCCACTACCTACACGATGAAAAAGTGAAGCTTGATCCCACCCTAAGTTCCTAAAAATAATTTAATTGTGATCTGTTGAAAAAATGATTTCATATTTATGAGTTTTTTTAATGCTTTTTGGACGTTTTGACTCTCCCTGACAATTTTGACAAAAAACGGAATTTTTTTCGCTAAAAATACAGAATTGATGTACTCATTACCCAGTAATTAGGCTAATTAGCTGCTTGAAAAATGTTAAGACCGAAACTGATTTAGTTTTTAATAAATGGTTAATTGGTTATGGTTTTGTTTTGGTTGTGGGAAAATAACGCTCCTGGTTGTGAGCAATTTTAATGTTTTTTTTTGGAGGGGGGGTCAATTTTCATTCAGGTTTCATGCCCCGATATTGGCATGTAATTTTTTTTATTGACGACGAATTGACGCAGCTTTCAAGTGAATCATTTGTGAACTAATTGAGAGGTTTTGGTAAATCTATTACGCACAAATTGATTCGCTTTCCGTGAAACTTTTGTGGGAGTTGATCTGTTTCCAAGCGAGTCAAATCGAGTCATTTACGAACGATTGATGATTGAACAGATTGATTGATTTCTTGGTGAATCATTCGCGAACGAATTGACCAATTCAATCAATTTTTGATGAATCATTCGCGAACAAATTAATTCATTTTTGGTGAATCATTCGCTAACAAAATGATTAACTCACTCAAATCTTAGTGAATCAATCGCAAACGAATTAGTTCATTTTTGGTGAATCATTCGCGAACGAATTAATTCATTTTTGGCGAATCATTCGCAAACAAATAGATCAATTCAATCAATTTTTGATGAATCATTTGCGAACAAATTAATTCATTTTCGGTGAATTCGCGGAAAAATTTAGGTATTCAATTTTGGCGAATCACTCGCAAACGAATTGATGAATTCAATAATTTTTGAAGAATCATTCGCGAACGAATTGATTCTTTTTCAGCGAGTCATTCGTGAACGAATTGGCGAATCGTTCGCGAATAACTTGATCAATTCAATCACATTTTTGGTGAATCATTAACGAACAAATTAATTTATATCCGGCAAATCATTCATGAACAAATTAATTCATTTTAGGCGAATCATTCGCGAACAAATTGATTTATTTTCAGCGAGTCATTTGTGAACGAATTGGTGAATCATTCGCGAACGAATTAATTCATTTTTGGTGAATCATTCGCAAACAAATTGATTAATTCACTCAATTTTTAGTGAATCAATCGCAAACGAATTAATTCATTTTTGGTGAATCATTCGCAAACAAATTGATTAATTCACTCAATTTTTGGTGAATCAATCGCAAACGAATTAGTTCATTTTTGGGGAATCATTCGCGAACGAATCGATCAATTCAATCAATTTTTGATCAATCATTTGCGAACAAATTAATTCATTTTCGGTGAATCATTCGCGAACAAATCTATTAAATTTGGGCGAATCATTCGCGAACGAATTGATCCATTTTCAGCGAGTCATTCGTTAACGAATTGGCGAATCATTCGCGAATAACTTGATCAATTCAATCACATTTTTGGTGAATCATCAACAAACAAATTACTTTATTTCCGGCAAATCATTCACGAACAAACTGATTTATTTTTGGTGAATCATTCGCGAACGAATTGATGCATTTTTGGCGAATCATTCGCGAACGAATTGATCAATATTCAATCAATTTTTAGTGAATCAATCGCAAACAAATTGATTCATTTTTGGTGAATCATTCGCGAACGAATTGATGCATTTTTGGTGGATAATTTACGAACGAATTTATGCATTTTTGGAGAATCCTTTACGAACGAAATGATGCATTTATCATGAATCATTCGCGAACGAATTGACGCATTTTTGGTAAATAACTCGCGAATGAATTGATTCATTGTTGGTGGATCATTCTCGAACAAACAGATGCATTTTTGGTGAATCATTTACGAACGAATTGATTCATTTTCAGTGACTGAATCATTCGCGAACAAATTGGTGAATTTAAATTTTAATCAATTTTTGGTGAATCGTTCGCGATTGAATAGATCAATTGAATCAATTTTTGGTGAATCAATCGCAAACGAATTGATTCATCTTTGACGAATCATTCACGAACAAAGTGATTCATTCACTCAATTTTTAGCGAATCAATCGCAAACGAATTTGTTCATTATTGGTGAATCATTCGCGAACGAATTGATCAATTTGAGCAATTTTTGGTGAATCAATCGCAAACGAATTGGTTCATTTTTGGCGAATCATTCGCGAACGAATTAATTAATTTTTGGCGAAACATTCGCGAAGTAATTGACGATTCATATTTGGTAAATCTTTCGCGAACGAATTGATCAATTCAATCAATTTTTAGTGAATCAATCGCAAACAAATTGGTTCATTTTTGGCGAATCACGTGTGAACGAATTGATCAATTTGAGCAATTTTTGGCGAATCATTCGCGAACGATTTAATTCATTTCTGGCGAATCATTCGCGAACAAATTGATTCATTTTTGGTGAATCATTCGCGAACGAATTGATCAATTTGAGCAATTTTTGGTGAACCACTCGCGAACGAATTGATCAATTTGAGCAATTTTTGGCGAATCATTCGCGAACGAATTGATTTATTTTCGGTGAATCATTCGCGAACGAATTGATCAATTCAATCAATTTTTAGTGATTCAATCGCAAACGAATTGGTTCATTTTTGGTGAATCATTCGCGAACGAATTGATCAATTTGAGCAATTTTTGGTGAATCACTCGCGAACGAATTGATCTATTTTCGGTGAATCATTCGCGAATGAATTGATCAGTTTAACCCATTTTTGGTGAATCATTCGCGAACAAATTTAATAATTTTAGGTGAATCGTTCGTGAACGAATTGATTTATTTTCGTAAAACCATTCACGAACGAATTGATCAATGTAAACCATTTTTGGTGAATCATTTGCGACCAAATTTATTCATTTTTAGCGACTCATTCGCGAACGAATTGATCAGTTAAATCAATTTTTCGGAATCATTCACGAACGATTGAAATAATTATGTTTGAACAAATTGATTGATTTCTTGGCGAATCATTCGCGAACAGATTAATTAGTTTTTAGTGATTCATTCGTGAACAGACTGAATAAGTTTTAGTGAATCATTGGCCTTGGCGAACGAATTGCTGACGAGAGACCAATTTTAAACACCCGTGCAATGTGCATAATACATCACGATGTTTTTAATACATATGTACCACAGAGGCAATTTTTTTGAAATGTTCAATTCAATGCAGTGCTATCTAAATTTTAATGCACATCATATACCTATATGATACACGAATTTGAATAAATCCTTCATAAATAACGCATTCCTTCTCTTCGCATTCATCATCTTATATTACCTATTTCTTTGATGTTTGATTTTAGAAAACGGCTTTTTCTCCCATATTATAATTTTTTTTTCTCTGCCGGAATAAAACCTACATTTAATTTTTGTTTCGCGCCAAAGTAACTACGGATAACCTGTCAAGTTGATTTTATATATTATAAGAAAAAGCACACGCAGGGTAACCACAGATGTGTAGGAAAGCAGGGTGAAAGCAGAGCGAATCGCATCGAGAGAGCGAAAATGGCGAAGAATGACTTGCAAACTAAATGTAACGTACGCAGCGCGTATGAAAAATGGAAATCAGTCAGCAGGCGAGAGGCAGCATGCAGCGATGGATTCCTCAAATATGTATAGGATACGTATACGTGGGGGGGGGGGGGGTTGAGGGTAGAGGTGTATGCCAAAAAGAAAAGACGCCGGGAGAGTATCGGCAGGGGGGATGGAGGATATATGGTACATAATATAAGGCGCGTTAAAACATGCACATAGAGTTACAGTAGGTAGGTGTACCTTATAGTAGCTTCTATGTACTGTATAGTATAAAACGCGTATATAGTACATATAAAATATACGACTATACGACGCGTAGATACCCTCACACAACCCAACCCAACCCTCAACCCTGTCTTGGAAATGGTAGGCAGGTGGAGAAGTCGACAGAATTGGAAAATGAAGAAAGCTTTAAAGAGTGTCAAAGGAACCGTAAATGAAAGTAGAAGGCGAGAAGTTCGCGTACCGCGTATATGCATTAACAACTGGAAAAGATGAGGTGATAAAGTTATTACCGAGCTACCATTTAACCCTTCCCTTCGTCATTCGTCGTCCTCGTCGTTGGCCGTGGCGTATCCTATCCAAAACCCTGCACCTTGCTTTATATACCTACCTAGTGTAGGTACGTCTTCGTCGTCGTCGTCGCAGCTTTTATCGCGTAAGCCTATCTCGGTTGAATATACGAGCCTAGCTCGACGCTTCTACGGAATAATTTCACCCTTGTCGAGTTGCCGAAAATTTTAACTTAATGTTGCCAAAATATATACTGATACGAGAGCTTCGTCGTCGTATATGCCTATCACAGAGCAGACTCGCTAACACGAAGGTATATATCTCTCTGCCTAGGCCACGTTAAACTACAACACACAGCCTAGATATAGCCAACTAAAAGGCGCGCAGCTATAACGTAATTTCTCTTTACTCTCTCGCCCTTTCGAACACCTTTCCTACCCTGTATAGGTCTTCTTCTTCTTCTTCTCCAGCTTCGGCACCATCAAAGACGTCTAAAAGCTATTATTTTTAAACTCTATTAAATTAATCGCATTAAAATGGCGCCGAACGTTGCTCGAATTACAATTACCGCCGCAGAATAGCTAACTTTTTTAATTCGTCGTCGTAATTTTTCACGTTGCCGTGTGACATTGGCTTTTTTAAATTTACTGCTACGTACGTGTTGCATTTTTTTCCATCCCCCCGAACACCCCCTCGTCTGCTGGTTGGTTGTTTAGCCGGGTTCTCGTCTCATTAATGTACGTAGATAAGTCGTGTTCGCAACTTTTCTCCTCACAGCTATTATCTCGCGTACTCGTACCGCTCGAGCTCCCCTTCCACTTGTCAACTTGAAATAGCACCTGTTGTTTAGTATATTCTCGCTTTACCTATACCTACCTACGTATAAAACGTTCTCTTTTTGCACATCTATAGATGCATGATACTCTTTCAGCCTCTCCGCCGATCATCTTTTCACCCATCTGAGCTGTGAGAAGAAAGGATTGGGAGCGTGGTGAGGGGGGAAGGGGGGTATACTTTTGATGCCCTCCACGTAGACTTGGAGCGGGTGTGATTTGTGTTCGCGTCGAATAAGTTGCCTAGTCGATTTGCCGTAAATACGAGTACGAAACGTTGGCGTTCGTTCTTTCGGTACTGAATGAAGGTCGAGGGTGGGTAGAGGGGATATTATTTTCCATACGAAACGCGTGACAATTCGAGAGCGTTAATTTTATAGTACCAGATAGCATCGTGTTGTAATATTGTATGTAGTTACTTGCTGTATTAAAACGACTGCTGATGACGAGGTTCTCGCTTTGGAAGTTGCAACGTTCGTTTATATGTCAGAATTTTACTACTAAAGGGTGGTGGTGGACTTGTAATTGCTAGTAATTGTGGTTTATAAATAGAAGAGGCATCGCGAAAGCGCGGTTAATTTAATTAACGTTACGTATAATTATGAGGTGTGAATGAAAATGGTCTCGAGTGTGTCTAAATTATAAGTGCTACACGAGTGATCTCAATTATAACGAAGATTTTAGAAGGGCGAAAAAAGAATCTTTTTTTAATGAGCGGAAAAAACCACTCGATTATTATTGTAGCCGCCTGCAGAGATGAATGAGATGGAAGCAGAAAGAGAAGATATGAAAAGTGAATTGCTGGGTTAAAATTCGTAAAAAAAAGTCAACATATGTAATTAAAGGGTGTCTACAGGTAATGAAAGTAGTGATTTTCAGCAATTTTGCTAAAAAATGAGAAAAAGTTAGAATCCGATTAGACATGAAATTCGGTCGCTTAAAAAGTGACTTATTGTTAGTCACCTTGCAAGTCACTTTTGTCACTATTTTGGCTAAAATGGCCAAAAAAGTGACTTTTTAAAAAGATTTGTCCTGTGAAAAAGAAAAAGTGCAAAATTTTAGGAAAAAAATTAATATTTTTTATGAAAATCCTTCAGAATCATAATTTTAAAAAAAATAAAAGAATCAACTGTTCTACATTAAAAATGTAAGAATATGTGATTGGATAGATCCGATATTTTCTAAACCGTACAAAGGTAGATCGAAAGATCAGGCAAAAATTTATCACCTGCCAGAATTTCAAGTGCTAAAGTGCTTTTTTCGATTTTTGATGAATTTTTGAAAATCAAATTTAGGCCAAAAAGAAGGGAAAAAATCAAAATGTTGCCGAATTGACCAAGAAAGCAGAAGTTTGGGATACACCCTATTTTTGACTGACTAAATGGATTGGAAACTGTTTTGACCCGTTCTGAGCAGTTCTGGAGCCTCCAGCAGATTTTTGAAACTCGAAATTTCCCGAAATTTCATCAAAATGGAGATGGAGAGCCGAAATTCATTCTGCGAACTAATTTCAATACGCCACGAAGTCGACTGCAGGTGGATTTCAAGTCGTTTTGGAGCCTCCAGCGACTATTTGAAAATTACTGGAGTAACCAACTGGCAAAAAGCATGTCTACTCAACTAAAGCAGAAAACAATAATTTTTGACAATTTTTTTAAAAAACATCTTTTTTGATAATTATGGCAAGAAACACGACTTTTTCGGAACTTTTGACAAAAAACTGCCATTGATGAAATTTTTGTGTTTTTTTTGCCATTTTTTATGAAAATAATTTGCATTAATTTAGCTTTTATGAGCAGTTGAAAATGTTGATTTTGTGTTGAAAGTTGATTCCAAGTTCTGAAATTGATTGAAGCCTGAAAAATTTGGCAATGATGAAATTTGGAGCATTCCCCAATGAAATTTGTAAGAGGGTAAGGGGGGGAGGTGACAACGTTTAACGTCAAAAAATTGGCAATTCGAGTGAAATTGGACTTTGATATGGAGGATAATTTGCTTGAATTCAGGGTTTTGACGAAATTGACTTGAAATTGCCACTTTTCTGCATTATTAAGTCAATTTCGAGTCTTGAAGATTCAGATTGAAGAATATAAAACTGAGCTATAATGAAACCAGGAGCATTCATCGAGGAAATGGGGGGAGGGGGTGGTTCGATGCTGTTCCACCAATTGGGCTTCGATGAAGAAAAATTGAGTCGAGAATGTCAATTTTATGTTCAGAGTGAACTTTGAGTTTTGAAAATAGAGCTGAAAAATGGAAAATCGAGCATAACAAAATATTAAGGAGTATTCATTGACGAAATGTTGGTTGATCCTTGAATTCAAGATCATGGGAAATTGATTCCGAGTGTTTTTTGCTGTCTCAGTTTTGTGGATCCATTTTTAAAATTTTTTAAATGGCAACGAAATTCCCACAACATTTTATCAAATGGAGTTACCAAGTTGAAATTTACTTCGCAAACTGATTTCAGTACGATATGAAGTCGAATGCACGGTGCTTTCAAATGGTTTTGAAGCTTCCAGCTACTTTTTGGAAATTTCAATTTTCCAAAAAACGTCATACAACCTTTGAAAAAGTCGCTGGAGGCTCCAAAACGACTTTAGAGCCACCAGTAGTCGACTTCGTAGCGTATTGAAATTAGTGTACAGAATAAATTCCGGCTTTCCAGCTCCGTTTGATGAAATTTTAGGAAATTTAGTTTCAAAACTCTACTGGAGGCTCTAGTAATTTTCAAAAAGTCGCTGGAGGCTCCAAAACGACTTTCAACCCACCAGCAGTCGACTTTGTAGCGTATGAAAATTAGTTTACAGAATGAATTTCGGCTTTCCAACTGCATTTGATGAAATTTTGTGGAAATTTCAAGTTTCAAAAATCTACTGGAGGCTCCAGTAATTTTCAAAAAGTCGCTGGAGGCTCCAAAACGACTTTCAACCCACCAGCAGTCGACTTTGTAGCGTATGGAAATTACTTTACAGAATGAATTTCGGCTTTCCAACTGTATTTGATGAAATTTGATTCAAGTTTTAAAAATCTACTGGAGGCTCCAAAACGACTTAAAATCCACCTGCAGTCGACTTCGTGACGTATCGAAATTAGTTTGCGGAATGAATTTCGGCTTTCCATCTCCATTTGATGAAATTTTGTGGGAATTTCGAGTTTAAAAAAATCTGCTGGAAGCTCCAGAACTGCTCAAAACGGTTTCAAACAGTTTCCAACCGATTTGGCGAGTCGAAAATAGGGTATATCCCAAATTTCAGCTTTCTTGGTCAATTTGGTAAAATTTTGATTTTTTCCCCTCATTTTTGGCCTAAATTTTATTTTCAAAAATTCACCGAAAATCGAAAAAGATAACATAATATATACTTTGCTCTCATTTCTCAAAATTTTGGTCACTTTTTTGTTATTTTTCAGTTACTCGAGTCACTAAAGAAAAATTGAATAGTGGATTTGTCTAATCTACATGAATTGAAAAAATTCCAAAATTGAGGAATTTTAATTTTGATTTATTCAAAATAGTAAAGTTCTCTACTTTTGTATAGAAAACCAACGCAGAAATGTCGGTTGAGGGGGTGGGGGAGTGGAGACCAAAAAAAAAACTCCTCAAGATCAGTCATTATAATTATTTCCTATATTTTATGCGCTCGGAAACCAAGGGAAAACTTAAATTGAAACAAATTTCAAGGATTGGCACCCGTCCCTTTGTAGTACACAACATGAACACAAAGGATTGCAAACTTTTCTGTCAACATGGTAAAGAATAGGCATTTTTTGCTTGAAAATTTGTACTTTTTCGCATGAGGAGAAGCACCGGAGAGGGGAGAAGGGTTGGGTAAAATTTTTTCAGCTCTAAAATTCTTTTGTGAATTTTTTCAAAATCTGAGCCAAAGGCTGATTTGCTGATCTACGTACTTATCCTTTATCAAGGTATCTAGCAGATAGTGAAAGTAGTTAAAAACTAGTAATTTTAAAAATGGGTGGTGAAAACATGAAAAAAATCACCGATTAGTTCATTTTATTTTTTAAATTTTTATTGAAATTAAAAAATGCTTTGTATTCAAATTTTCTTTCAATTTCAGTTTTCTTGAAAAATTTCCTGTGAAAAGTTCGATTTTGTAAATTTTTTGTGTGTGGGGAAGGAGGGAAGGTGGAATGGAGGAATTTCTGAAAATTTGGTTGAAAAAAAGTAGGGATTTTTTCAACAAAAAAAAATCCGTTACTAACTAGTACCATGATCAACTTCTGGTAAATTTCAATGGAGGGGGGTATGAATTTGGCATTTTATGACACTTATTTCTGCAGTTTTGACAAATCATCATTCAATTTTGAGAATTTCCTATTAATTCTGAGTATTTTTCAATAATCTAAGCAGTATGTGCAAAATTTTACCCGAATGAGACATTTTATCAAATTTTTGTCGTTTTCTGATGGTCTTTTAATTTTTGATATTTTTGAGTAATTTTTACAATCAATTTTACAATTTTTATGTTACTTTATTTTTAAATATTTATTTCTGGCTCTTTATTAAAAGTCAAAATCGTCAGAATTTTTACTTTGGCCTTCTGCTTTATTATCTCATACATATATGTATCTATTGATTGATCAATAATTTATTTATAAATAACTAATCCACCTTAATGTTTCTTTGTTTCAGGTGAGTACGAATTTCTTTCGAAAAATGATAGAATATCTAATATGAACTCGCGTATGAGAATGAGTAAGTAATTCTATAATCCTTGTGAGAAAAGTTATGTAAGTCACTTCTACACCTGTGACCTTGTATTTTCAATGGCAAATCAAAAAAAAATTTTTAAATCACGGAATTTGAAAATTTGCTGGAATAATACGAGTAATTGTCCTGTAGGTTTGAATCGAGGTGATCTGATATTCCAAATAAGAATTTGGAAACGTTCAGTAGATGAAATTCTTGAGTTCACAAACGGTTTTGATTTTAATGAATTTAAAAAAAATCAAACTCTGTTCGAAAATGGAAAAAAATTAGAAATTTCAGCAAATAGTAAGCCGAGAGAGCTGAAATGTGGCGTGTGCCCTGTTTTCGATCATCCAAATCGATTAGAAATTGTTTCGAACTATGTATTTTGAGTGGTAGTTCTGTTTGTCACGGAATAAAATATTTTTCAAATTCAAGCAACACATTTTTGTAAGAAGTATCGTTTATGTATTAAAAGATATATTTTCAATTAACCGCAGCACAATGCGAAAGTATAATATACGTATCGGTATATGTATGAAAATAAGAAAAAATATAAGATTTTATAAAATAATAACATTATAGAATATGGATGGTGAAATTTTTAACGCAACAAATGATGAAAAATCATCCTATCAAAAAATAATATAGGCTATAAAAAATATGAAAACAATAAACATAACGAATATCAAGCACGCCCAGAAATAATAACTGAAACTGAAATAATTTAACCACGTATAAGATCGTAACGAAAAAATGATAGAAAATACCCCATTTCGTTTATATGTTAATTTTACTTTCGGGTTTTCAAAACCCTACTTTCTATATTTCCTGACAAATTCCTTGCATTTCATAGTTTTCATAACAAACTGATGAATTTCGAACACGTATTTCATATGTACATATAATTAACGATGTAATTATTAGAAATGCTATCGATAGCTCTTATTCGATTATGCAATACAACCAACTGATCCGGACTCTCCGGATACCTCATGTATATTTCGCCAAACAGCAAGAATATGCTGGCGTAAGATTCAGATCTGATATCAAAAGTACATAGTACCATTCCACTCAATCGACAGGTTTCCGGTAATGGAGCAGATCTCAGTGAGACGTAATGTGTTCAGAATCAGATCAATAAGCCTACGATGGACTTGAGTCCCAAATAAAAGTATTTGAGATTCTGCGTCGATTCAATCTAATATGCTATTGCTGTCAAAATCTGAGACAACTGTTAGGGTTCTATTGAACGGTTGAAAATTTACAAATAGTTTATTTTTGGGTAAATTCGCAATGTTTTGAAATTTTTTTCGCAAATATTACGCATTAATTGCGCCAAAATATTGAAATCTATCATTCCTGAAACTGAAAAAATATTTTGGAATGCAGTAATGCCATTTTTTAATTCTCATTAATTATTGTTATTGACCGACATAGTTTTTCTAATAATAGTTCCTATTCCAAGTAAGTATTCCACGCAGCACAGAAATTATGTATTTATTGTTCCGTTTTCAGTATTGTTAGGGCCGATCTCGACAACGCATCTACTTACGTCAATGCATGATGAAAAAATTGTCGTGATAGATGACTGTTCACTCCGAGATTCGCTTTATTAGTAAGTAGGTAGGTAAGTGAGTTTTTCCGATCTAGTGGAAAATTCCATAGGTTGGCATTTTTGGTGACTAATACGTCGATAGCCTGACTAGGTACATCAACATGTAGGTGCTATGTTCGTGATCTAGGTACTTAGCTACTTACCTATACCTACATACTTGTACAAGTAAGTATCAAAATTCAAAATCGTTGACAAATTTACTGATGAAAAAAAAAAAAAAAAAAAACTAATAAGAACCTCTCTTTGAGCTGTACTAATGAAAGAAAAATTTTCTTCATTTTTATCAAAATGAAAAATTTTTCAAAATAACGAACGAAAGTAATACAAATTCTAAAAATTCAGAAAAAAGGGGGGATAGGAGGTCTAACATTTCTGGGGATTTGTTTTTTCATCAATTAAAATTATCTGAGTTCATTAGTGATAGTACTATGTGTGTTCACGGACAAGCAATTTTTCCTTTTTTTTTAAAAAAGTGATCGCTGCAGATTTATGGTCCTTTCTTTTTCTACACGTGCCTAATCCTCCTTTTGTCCAATTCTACATACTTACTGTTTCTTTTTCTATCTCTTAAATATCTAGATTTTCGAAATACTCGTACAACACACCACCGATCATTAGATTTTCAACTTTTTACGTTATTTTGATCAATTTTGATTTTTTTTCATGAGAAATAGGTTATCAGGTACTTATAGGTAGGTGCATAAGCCAAGTTTGAATTTTCAAAAATTCACATATAAAATCAAAAATAAAATTCAGTACTTTGAAGTTTAATCTGTGTACATTTTTGGATGCTCCAAGATTTTTCTTCACTCAATTTTCAAAAATTTGAGGCATTTAGAATACGTTCTTTGTGCGTTGAACTTGACTTTATTACATGCTATGGACTTTTATTAGCTTTTTGTTCGAGAGTTCAATGAAAGTTGCAAAAGTGAACTTTACGTATTTTCATAAAAAAAAATTATTCACATGAAATCTGATTTGAAAAAAAAAAAAAAAAAAACAATCGTGATATCATCATGATTTCTATAAGTGTTATCGATAGTGAGAACTACAATTTGATTATGATGTGATGAGTTATTGTCCATTTAAAGCACTGAAACTCGATCGTCAATAATGAATAATTATTAAAAACATTTCGTGAGTGAGTTACTACAATAACATACTTTTATTAAGCTTGCTTAAATTTTTTCTAGTACATATATGTACTACTGTGAAATTTGTGTCCATCATTAACAAAATTTCATCTTGCTATACATCATCAAGGTAAGTTTAGAGATTTTTTTTACTTATCTTACTACAGATGTGAAAATTAGAATATGAGTATTCATCGTACACCTCACATGCTTCTTACCAATATTGAAGAAGAAAGATAATTTTGGAAAGTACATACGTAGTCCAAAGATATGTACATATGGATACCTATGTAATTCATTTTATGGGGCGTTTATTTTGATGTATTTTCATAGTCCATGAATGTGGTTCATTGATGGTAGTCAGTCTCACTATTAAGATAGTGATTAACTTTGAAGATTTAATTTTGAAGGTGACTAGGTAATCTGAGTTTCTTTTAACTAATACGTGGTAAGTAAATTTTCATTTTTCCAAAAATTCGAAGCAAAAAAAATAGGTTTATTTCAATTTAGTTTGTTCGTTTTTTATTATATCTGAGGCAATGTTTTTCACTTTCTCATGTTCTCATGACTTCCGGGTATGAATTGATACATTTTTTTCAAAAATTGCTCAAAAGTCTCACCTTTTTGCCAAAAATTGCTAATAATTACTAAGTACAGTAAGCGCCGCTTATTATCATTGCGCTTATTAGAATAATTCGCTTAATAGAATGGAAAGTCGTTGGGACGGAACGGCTGTATTTTTTTACATTGAAAGAATTTCGCTTAATATGGTAATTGAAGGTAAATGAAGTCGGTTAATGGAATGGAAATATTTTCAAAAAGCAACAAAAATCAATGAAATAGGAATACTTTTTGTCAAAAACAGACAAACAATCAAACAAAAAGTCTCGTTTTTTATCTAAAAATTTGAAAAAAATCTCCAATTCTCAACAAAAATTGCAAAAAAGTCTTCTTTTTTGCTAAAATTGTCAAAATTTTCGACTTTTTGCAAAAAGTTCCAACAAGACCTACTTTATTCCAAAAATTGTTCAAAGGTCTTGATTTTTCCAAGAAAAAAGGTCCATATTTTTAGCTTTTTTTTCAACATAAAATCGCCAAAAAATGCAAAAAATGCTCACTTTTTCAAAAAAAATTACGAAAAAGTGTATTTTTTTGCCAATAATTCCCAAAATTGCCACATTTTTGCTTAAGCCTTGCTTATTTTCCAGAAATTGCCAAAAAGTACAATTTTTTTGCCAATAAAGTTCTGCTTCTTGCTAAAATTGTCATTCTTGCTATTCGCCAAAAATTTTCCACCTTTTTATATGTACAGTATACAATTTCAATAAATCGTATTTTTTTAAATTTTTGCTTATTGGAATAATTCGGTTAATAGAATAGCACCCCTCCGTCCCAACCCGATCACATTAAGCGGCGCCTACTGTATAAAGTCACGTTTTTGTTTTATTTTTTTTTTTTACCAAAATTTTTTTAAAAATTTTGCGTATTTGGTAAAAATTTCAAAGAAATAGGTACCTATATGAAAGTTTAGATTGCTTTTTACCGAAAAATTGCCAGCTCCTTGGTCCTTGCTTCTTTCAGAAACATCAAAAAGGTGTTTGGAATGGACCTAAAAATGTACTGATTGATAGGTTATGGAAAGAACAAAATAATATGGTCAGAATAAGTTCTATTTTTGTAGCTGCTAAATTACATTATTTGGTCATTTAAGTACCCAGGTAGGTAGCTGTTTCAAAACTTTGAACCTCAATTTGAATTGATGTTCTCCATTATTCACTTTGATTTCAGACATGCCTATGCCCACGCAATGAGGACCAATAAGTATGACAAAAAATAGGTCGCATGATTTGAAAGTATTACCTAGATACATTGACCATTCTTAGATCCATGCAAAAATGAAGTGTTCCAAAAAATTGTTACTTTTTTGGTCATCGTTCATGCTATGTGTTGGAGTCTCATGTAACAGTGAAAATCAAAATCTAAAGGTAAATTTGGCAGCTGGAAAATATAAAAATTGGACCATATCGTTCACGGCCGAATACCAGGATCAATATGATTTGAAGGATATATACAAATTCGTTTCAAGGAACTACAATTACTATTTAACCACCGAAAGAAAATCTATGACGCCAGAATCTCCATATATTTCAAAAATAAAAAGGGCTTGTTATGCTCCCAATAAATCCACTGTAGACGAATTCTCTGAGATATTAGTCGAATGTGCCGGAAAGAATGGAACTTATAATTTAATTCAAGCTGCTCATGTCGGGAAACCTGGGTTGAAGTTGATGAAATCATTGAGGATTGGGCCTGAAGACGAAGTATTATTCGCAACTTTCTCCAAAAGTAAAACGAATAATTCTAACGAATCTACTGATGATAGTGCCATTTGTATTTATTCACTAGACGCGATAAACGAAAAATTTACAGAAAAAATTCGCAATTGTTTTGGTAGCGTGGCAAATTCTGAGTTGGATTTTGTATTGAGCGAAAAAAAGTGTGTTGGAACAATTTCAACAGTTAATATTGCTGCAGAGTGTATTCGAGGGGCAACCAATTCGCGTTTTGATGGAAATGATCGTATTACAAGTTCTCCTCTGTCCACATTCACTACACTTCCGACAGATATCATAAGTGCGAGGAAAGAAACCCACACTGTTATATTTATCGGTACAAGTCACGGATATTTGAAAACGTGTATAACAAATGATACAAAATCTTTTATCTACTTATGTATAAATTGGGATATTGATAACAATTCTTCGGTATATTTTGATTCACAGCTTTCTTCAGACGAATCAATTGTATTCAGGAATACTATGAAAGGTGGTGTCATCAAGAAAATCAATGTACCTGAAATACCCTGCCTAATATTCACAACTTATGATAGTTGCTTGCAGTCGGATATCAAATTGTGTGGCTGGTGCGCATTATTCAATTTTTGCGCGGAGAAATTTGTATGTACTCAAAATCCGATCCATAATGGGGTATGGCTTGATTATGATTTTCGAAAGGACACCAAAATTATTTATATCAATTCAAGATCATTTGAAAGAACTTCCGATGAAATTATTGAAATGATCATTGATAAGATACCCTCAATCTTCAACATACCCTCAATCTTCAACCAATCTAAATGTACTTTTGAAATTGGGAATAAAATTTACACCACATCTTTCACGTTAAATCAATCGACTGCCATTTGTCCCACTCCGTCAGCTAATACAATTTCAACAATGCCACTCGATTATGATCATCTCAACGCCACTTTACGAATCGAAACTAACTTCATTCCGAATATTGCAAGCATAAATATAACATTTTTTGATTGTAGAACGTATGTCTCTTGTGATGAATGTGTCTCCTCGTCATCGAATCGCAAATGTGGTTGGTACATTAGAAATGAAACATGTAGGCCTAAATATCTAATGACATGGAAGAACGAAAATGAGAATGTTGTGACTGGCAACAATTCAAATTGTCCTCCAGTAAGCACATCCCTCAAAACCAAACATGACACTCAAAGCTGCAGTGACACTCGAAGCTGCAATGAATCCAATACCTATGATGAATGCACATCATGCAATCTGCCCAATTATAATTGTGGATGGTGTCTTAAGAGAAATAAATGCTCTTTGAGAAATGAGTGTTCAAGTAGACTATGGTTATCATGGATCACCTTCGAATTACGAACGTTATTTTCAATCCATATCGACCAAACAGATTTCTCAATCAGTATATTGCATCACAAATACTTACCCAATGTAAGATCAAAACCTTTACAGTTATCCCTGTTTGTTCCAGACTTGGACTTTTCAAAAGATGAATTTTATTGCAAACTTACCTTCGAAACTCTGAATTCATCTTTTATCACAAATACTACTGTCATTAAAAACACAAACACAAATTACACGGTAATGTGTGAGACTCCCATCCTCAACAGAAGGCTTTCAATACCACCCTTCAACCATTTTATAAATGCAAATTTAACAATCGAATTACCCCATATCCCCAATATTTGCAACACATCCATCTTATTTTTCGATTGCAATTCATATAATTCATATAAAACTTGCATATCTTCCAACTTTGAATGTCAGTGGTGCCCAAATGAAAAAATATGCACATTCAATGCAACCAATCCATGTAAAATCAATACTAAGATGTGTCTCAATTCACTACCACCAATAATTTCATCCATCAAGCCCGTAGAAGGCCCATGCGAAGGTGGCACCAATCTCACAATTCTTGGTGAAAATCTCGGGTGTACTTTTGAAGATATTTCTCGCAGCATTATCAAAGTTGCAGATATACCTTGCATTCCTCTCAAAGAAAACTATGTACCTACAAAGATGATAGTATGCCGTATCAATGGATCAACTCCAGAGGAAAATCTTGAAGGACCAGTTGAACTACAGATGAATAAAAGTCTTTCTAAATCTCAACAGAAGTTTAAATTTGTGAACTCAAAAATCAATGACTTTTTTCCGAAAAAAGGATTCATATACGGTGGTACTGAGGTAACCTTCATAGGTGAACATCTGGATGCTGGAAGATCAGTTGAAATTTCAGTTGGCAACGCATCATGTCCGTTGATTTATCGCACCGCAAATGAACTGAAATGTATCACTGGCCCATCAGCGGTTGCAAAGGAAAGTGAAATAATCGTGAAATTTGATAATAACATTCGCAAGCCTAACAACAGCACATATAACTATATTAAAGATGCAGAACGCGATGAAAATGGTTATAACACTGCACCAAAAGGTATCCTTTCCGGAGGTGTTGAAATTCTAATCCGTAATATAACATTCACAAGCACAACATTGATTACAGAATTTCATTTTATAGTGCACATCAACAACACAAATCATTGTAATAGCTCGTGTGTAGTTCGAAATGATTCTACAGCAACTTGTCAGTCACCATACATTCCAGACATAGATAGATCTTCTTTTAGTTCACAGAATCCTGTTAAATTGGAATTTTCCCTAAAACATCAGACAGCAAAAGTTCGGATTATTCCCAATACCTCTAATAATTCTACGAAGTTCACCTTATATCCTGATCCTGAATTCTATTACTTTTTAAACTCATCGGTGGAATTCAATGAGAAAACATACGTCATTATTAAAGGACGACATATTGACTTGGCGTGCCAAAAATCAGACATAAAATTAGAAGTTGGTAATGAAACTTGCACTGTAATATCACTGTCTTCCAGTCAAGTCGTCTGCTCCCTACCAAAATCCCAGGTAAAGGATTTTGATGGAGACTTTAATGATGAACATGACATCTTGACTGAACTTGAAAATATTACAGTACTAATTGGCGATCATTTTAGAAAAATAGTCCCCAAACAGCAACAATTTTCTCCTGTGAAACCTAATAACCAGTCTGAAAATCACATCCTACCTATCATAATCATTTGCATGGCAATACTGTGTATATTTGCTCTAATTTTATGCATTTATCATTTTCACTATCGTCGTAATACTTCGGTAAAAAATTCACTAGCACTGAAGGAGATGCAACAACGTATGAACAAAATGTGCATCGAGTCGATAGCTTTAAAGCAAAGCATTAAGCAAGTTATCATTGAAAAACAAATTGAGCTGGACAAAGATGTATCAAGCATATTGGTAAGTAATTTTGAAGCCATGTGTATTATATCATACTTGTTAGTTGTTAAGTAACTAATTCGTTTTTCAAAACCAAGATCAGTAAGGTATCTACCTACACTACACATACTTTGTCTGTTTTTTAATTTTAGAAATTACCCAATATCTCAATTGTTGATGCCGAAGATTCAAGAACTACAGCTAAAACATCATCAGAGACAGAATACTTGTTGCCATTTGATGGAAAATGGGAGTTCCCAAGAGAGAATTTATCTCTTGGAAATGATTTAGGAGAAGGTGAATTTGGCAAAGTGGTTCAAGCAGAGGCGTTAGGAATCTTGCAGAAAACTGTTGTCACCATCGATTTAGTCTCTGAAATGGAGTTGATGAAACTGATTGGTGCACATGTCAACGTTCTGCAGCTCTTGGGGTGTTGCACTCAAGATGGTGATCTACTTATCATTACTGAATTTGCTCCACATGGAAATTTACGGGACTTTCTTAGGGGTCATTTACTTTCTGTCAAGAATAAACACACATTAAGCAATTTATCTCAGAATGATCTGCTAATGTTTGCTCAACATGCAGCTAAAGGAATGGAATATTTGGCCTCCAAAAAAGTAGGTGTATACTTAATTACTTACCCACCTAATTGTAAATTTATTTCATTTCACAAATTTTAATACAGAGTCAGCCACTTTATTTATCTAATAATAATAACCAAGTGTGATAGGTACCTATTCTAATGGAATTGATGATCAGTTATATGTTACACTAATGATAAGTATTTTTTTAGTGTGTGCACCGCGATCTTGCTGCGCGAAATGTTCTAGTGTCCAATAATTACATTATAAAAATAGCGGACTTTGGCCTCGCAAGGGATATTCGTAACAAAGACTACTACCGGAAGGAAAAGAAAGGCAGATTACCAGTGAAATGGATGGCTCCTGAAGCACTTGGCCATGGTCTTTACTCAACGCAATCTGATGTGTAATTTGGAAGCTTGGAATCGTTTCTTCTAAATCTAGTGATTTACTTGATGGTTTTGAAAATTGTTTTTCTAATTTGACAGATGGTCGTACGGTGTATTACTTTGGGAGATTCTAACGTTGGGAGCAACACCTTATCCTTCATTCCCAGATTTAGGAAAATTATTCCAGGCTTTACATTCAGGCTATAGAATGGAAAAACCCCCTAACTGCTCTGTTAAGCTGTATGCATCTCTTTTTTGTACTTCTAAATGTGTAATTTTAGCTATTTTGTTCAAATAAACTTTTTTTGATTCATAATTGCAGGTACAGTCTAATGCACAAGTGTTGGAGTTACGTGCCGGAAGACCGTCCTTCATTCACAATGATTGCCAATGCTTTGGAGGATATATCATCAAAGAATGCCAATGATGAGGTAATCATAGTATTAGGTACTGAATTTGAAAGAACAATGTAGGACTTGAAGGGAACTGGCGAATATTGTCTTCTTCTTTTTTCTCACTCTTTATCCTATCTTGTTGTTTTCTTCTCCACGAAACAATATTTTACTACATATAATTATGGTGAATTCGAAAGAAGGTTTTGGTTTTTGAATCCGATTTAGAAAATGAAAGACTTCGGGGTTAGGTATACCAAAAACAGTTTCATCAAATCATTAGATGCATAGGCATACGCATCAATTCGAACTTATTATTTTTTTGAAGTTTTGTAACCTGAAAGAGAAAAGTGGTAAAATCTAGAGAAGAATAATAAATTTTTAAAGCTCTTCCTGTCCTCCCCCTTCATCGATAAGACGATCTGTCTCGCAAAGGTTCTCGAACAATTTCATACAAATTGAAATCAAGGGATTCTATGGTATCAGCGTTTACTTTTTTATGCTCATGTAGTTACATACCTACCTAATACTCATTTCATGTTACATGTACTCGTCTATTGATTTGAGATTTACTTTCATTCATCTTTATTGCAGGGACTCCAGCGTTGTAATGTTTATTGGCCGCAGAGACCCGAGTTTAGTTCAAATGATGTAGAAAATCTAGCAGATCTTTTACAAGAATGAACAATTTACAATGTTTTGCAATGAGTGTTATTCACGAGGTTATACTTATTAGTTACCTACATATCTTGAGAAACGTAAGAACAAACCATGTTGGGGATTTCGGCCGAATTCAGTGGAGACCTTCATTTTGAGTTGAGAAAAAATAGGGCCCTCGGAGGTCCCCTTTTTTCTCAAATAGGCTACATATTTGGCTTTAATTGTGCTAGTACCTATATAGAAAGATATAATTTTTGAAATTTGAGAAATATTTTGGAACGCAGTGGTGCCAACTTTCTGGTCGTTATTGTCAATTTTAAACAATCAAGAAAAGTAGCTAAACAGTTGATAGGTAAATTTCGGCTTTTGAAATTGACAATAATGACCAAAAAATTGACAGTGCTGTGTTCTAAAATATTTCCTCAATTTCAGAAATGATATCTTTCGATGATTTGGCCTGAATGCGAAATATTTTTGAGAAAAAAAAATTTCAAAACACGAATTTCCCCCAGAAATATAAACAATAACCCTAAACGTGATCTTAAATTTTGACAGTAATGGTATAATTCGACGCAGAATTTCAAATACTATACGTACTATTTTGGAATTGAGTCATTTCTGAAAACCCATGAATTTTTCATAAATACATCTCCTTGAAGACTCATATCTTCCCACCAGTAGCACTTCCGGATCTAAAATTTTTTTCTGAATGGGAA
Organism: Planococcus citri; assembly: GCF_950023065.1. NCBI lineage: Eukaryota > Metazoa > Arthropoda > Insecta > Hemiptera > Pseudococcidae > Planococcus > Planococcus citri. The sequence goes on from NC_088677.1 coordinate 80,861,548, forward strand.
CGGCTTTCAACTCAAAAAGAAGATCGCCACTGAATTTGGTCAACAGTTTTGGACATTCTTTTTCTATATCAACCCTAATGTATAGAATAGATTCATGTCCTGTGGTAGTGCATACGAGTATAATTTGTCATCTCCAGTACGCATAATTAAATGTATCAGTAGAATTGTGTATAGAATTAGGTATCTGTAATTTTGTATTCAATTGATAATTGTAAATAATATTCAAAATCATTATACGCCTACCTACCTACATAATGTATATTCACTTGGATAACATCCTATTCACATATAAATAGATGTTTGAAGTCAGAACTCTCGATAATTTTACAAACAACATGTCGTCATCCTTTTCAAGTTTTTAGTCATTTGATCAGGCCCAAACTTCGAAGACACTCGTGTGAGATGATGCCTTCAAGGAAATCACATCGAAAAATAAAGGCAGTATTGAAACTTAGGTATGTAGTGTCTTAAATAAACCAATAACAATCAATATAAGGTAGAGTGGGGTAATTGCAAAGCACTGTTTGATTAGTGACACTTTGAGAGGGCGCTGTGAGAAGACTATTGCACGAATGAAACTGAAATTTGTACCACTTATACTTCAGGGGGTTCTCTATCAATGGTCAAATTTTGGTACAATTTGGTCTACAAATCGTGGAGAAAATTGCATTTTCAAAATTTGAAAATCGACGTTTGCAAATGCAAAAGTGGGCTATAATTTTTTTATTTTTTCATTTTTTTGCATTTTCAACACACTCACTCTATTCTACGTGTCATTTGTCAACTTCTGATGTATTCGTGGTCTTGATTCGGTAAAAAGTTCGATAACTTTTCTACTTCTCAAAAAAAATTTCAGGGGAGTGAAAAATGTTGAAAAATTATTTTTTTTAAACTCGCTAAAATGAACAAAAAATCAACTATTGATCATTTCTGATGTTTTTTATGTAAAAAAAAAACTCGTCATAGAAATCACTTCTCTAATGTGTAACTCATTGTGTGACTGTGGAAGTTTATTTTTTTTGTAATTTCGAACCATTTTCAAGTTAATTGGAGCAAAAAAATATTTGTGGTAAGTGCAAAAATGAAAAAAAAAATCGTTTTTGCAATTACCCCGAGTCGATTTTTTCTGGGGTAATTGCAAAAACGCAATTTACCGCCAAAATGAAAAAAAAATTCAAATTGCGATATCTTGCCTTAAACTTTAATCCTTCATGACCGTAAATCGTGAAAATTTCAGATAAATCGACAGTTTTTTCTATTTCACATGCATTTTTTTAAAAAACACTTCTCACTTTACTTATGAGTGGTTTCAACATGCTTTGATAAAAGTGTTTGCTACTGAGCAACAAGTTGAACCCCGCGAGTTGTGACCATGCGAATATGTCGGTAAAGGTCGTTGCTTCGATACCCCTTGTTGGCACAACCAGAAAATTGATATTTTTTGCATGAAGTCACAATTTTGCAATTACCCCACTCTACCTTACAGTATTGTCTAATCTACATAAATTGAAAAAATTCCAAAATTGAGGAATTTTAATTTCGATTCATTTGAAATAGTAAAGTTCTCTACTTTTGAATAGAAAACCAACGCAGAAATGTAGGTTGAGGGGGTGGGGGAGTGGAGACCCAAAAAAAAACTCCTCAAGATCAGTCATTGTAATTATTTCCTATATTTTATGCGCTCGAAAACCAAGGGAAATCTTCGAACAAGTTAGTTGAATTGAAACAAATTCCAAGGATTGGCACCCGTCCCTTTGTACTCGTAGTACACAACATGACCACAAGGATTGCAAACTTTTTTGTCAACATGGTAAAGAATAGGCATTTTTTGCTTGAAAATTTGTACTTTTTCGCATGCATGGGGAGAGGCATCCGGAGGGGTGAAGGTTGTCAGCTCTAAAATTCTTTTTTTGGTCCCTCAAAGATACCTCGTGAATTTTTTTCAAAATCTGAGCCAAGGGCTGATTTGCTGATCTACGTACTTATCTTTTATCAAGGTATCTAGCAAAAATTTCCTGTGAAAAGTTCGATTTTGTAAATTTTTTGAGTGTGGGGAAGGGGTGGGGGAGGTGGAGTGGAGGAATTTCTGAAAATTTGGTTGAAAAAAGTAGTGATTTTTTCAACAAAAAATAAAAAAATAAAAAAAAAACCGTTATTAACTAGTACCATGATCAATTTTTGGTAATTTTCAATTGGTGGAGGAGAGGGGTGTTAATTTGGCATTTTATGACACTTTCTGTAGTTTTGACAAATCATCATTCAATTTTGAGAATTTCCTATTAATTCTGGATATTTTTCAATAATCTAAGCACTCTGTGCGAAAGTTTACCCAAATGAGACATTTTCTCAAATTTTTGTCGTTCTCTGATGGTTCATCAATTTTTGATATTTTTGAGTTATTTTTACTACAATCAATAATTTTACAATTTTTATGCTACTTTATTTGTAAATATTCATTTCTGGCTCTTTATTAAAAGCCAAAATCGTCAGGATTTTTACTTTGGCCTTCGACCATTATTATTTCATAATGTATCTATTGATTGATCAATAATTTAATTTTATAACTAACTAATCCACCTTAATTTTTCTTTGTTTCAGGTGAGTACAAATTTCCTTCCGAAAATGATAGAATGATTAGAACTCGCGTATGAGAATAAGTGAGTAATTTTATAATCTTTATGACCTTATGAGAAAAGTTACATGTGTGCCATTCCACGCCAAATTGGTGGATTTTTGCTCGAGGGGCCTTCGATGCTTTTCAAAATCAGATCATGTTTAGAGGTCATCAAAAGACAACGAATGACGGAAACCGGACATTTTTTTGATTTTTTTTTGAAGGAGCTGTGGGGCTAATTACTCCGGTTGTACGTGGTATATAATTTTGAACTTTTTTTCAAATTGTAGTACTTCGAGCGGGTAATCGACGAATAATGTCGAAATCAGTGTTGCCACTATCAAAAACCTAAAAAAAATCGATTTAAAAACTTATAATTTAAATATAACCACGATTTCCGCGAGTAAAAATTCCGAAAAAATTCTCAGTTTTAGTCCTTTTTACATATGTAGAATAACATCAAAAAATTGGACTGGATTTTTTTTTCATTTAAAAAAAAAATACAAGTTTGGCACTTATTGCAAAAATATCATCAGAAATCTAAAAAGTGAAAATTTTCACATTTTTGAGATATTTTACCAATATGTAGACGACGAACATTTGAAAAAAATTTCCCTCTCTCGCAATTATTGTTCAACGAATTGACGAGAAATGCCATTTTTTGTGCTATAAATTAGAGTGAAACATATTGAAAAAATTGCACCGCTGTTTTAAACAAAAGCAGATGCCTAAAAAATGAATATTGTTGCATTTTTGAAATATTTCACCGATATGTAGACGGACATGTGAAAAATCCCCCCTCCCCCTAATGTGTCAGTGAATTTACGAGAAATACTATTTTTCTAGCTATGATTTTGCAAGTGATACATATTGGAAAAATTTTGCCTCCGTTTTAAACAAATGATAAGAAAGACATTTTCATAAAACTTTTTACTAAAGATTTGTTTTGTGCTTAATTCTAAAAATCGTTTTCAAAATAACTTTTTTGAATTTTTAAAATTTTCCAAAAACTGAAGATGAACCGAAGCTGATGAAAATCTATCAATATATATATCGCCGAATGTTACTTACTTACTGGGTGATAGAAATTATTAGAGAAACTATGATAGCTAGAAAGCTCAAACTTGGGATGTGGAAAGGTGTGGATAACAGGTTATCAGGAAAAATCTAAAAACTTTGAAAAGTTAATTAGGAAAGCTTCTAGAGCGAGTTGAAAGTTGAGAACTTATGTAGCCGAATCCAGTGAAGCGACGTTATGGTACGTTTAGGGATGTTTAACACGTCATCATGCACTGAAACAGGTTTGGTTGGCGAGTCTTTTGTGGCGTTTTTTGCGATATACCTGACAGTGGTATCTTACAACAATACAGAAACTCGCCTCTTCCTCTTCACCCTACATTTAAATCACTTTGCAATACAATAGTTTTTTTGCCTTTTAAAACACTCCACAACACCAGACACGTGCGTAAATCTATGAATAAGACAATAAACACAGCCTTATTGTACACAATTTCTACAAAAACCACATCACATGGGCCTACATGCATATGTAGGTACATTGTATGCTTCAGTAAATCCGAATTTACATTAGGGAGGGAGGTGGTGAGTTATGAAACACAGAAAGGATAGAATAGAGATATTAGGTAATCAGATTTTACAATATTTTGTCTGCCGTTTAAGATGAACTTGGAAAAACAATTTTTGAAATTTTATTCATGTTGAAATAGATTTTCAGTTATCATGCAAAAAAAATCATTAAAGGGTATCCCTGTTATGATAAGTGAATAATTCTGTGATGGGATACCTAAGTATCCTGGGAACTTGTGAGATAGGAAAAAACATAAGTTGAAAGATTTTCAAAATGTGAAAAAAATGTAGGAAAAAGTGAAAAGATTTTGAGTGGCTTTACCAACATTTTAAAATCAGCAGTTGTGATTTTCATTGTTTCCTCGCTTTTTTCTAAAAAAAAAAAAATAAAAAAATTGTTTTTTTAATAGGTACCTATGTACTTTTTTCGTAATTTCAATTTCAAAAAAAATGGAAAACCCAAGGGAAATAATATTATAATTTTTTTGGGAAGGTAAATCCCTAGATTAAAAAAACTCATGGACTGTATGCTGTCCAAAAAGCTCAAAAGAAAATAATTTCAAACTGCTATTTGTACTTTAAACCTGAAAGTAGTGCTATGACTGCTATGTAAATTTTTTTTGGGAAAATGTTACGCTTAAACCAAAGTATTTTTTTTCAAATTTTTTGAAATGACGGACCCGGGTTAAAAATCCAAAAAACTCACTTCTTGAAGGTTCTTTCATTCAATGATTGTAGGAAAACAAGAGTAAGAGGCTTGAGTAATGTGAAGATCAGGCGAGCGACCCGAGCGAAGCGAGGGCGCGAGCTGTAGAGTGAAAGGAAGGGGCAAAGACCGAGCGAAGCGAGGATCATGCGAGCAGCCCGAGCGGAGCGAGGGCGCGAGCCGGGGGTTGGAGCCGCGAAGCGGCTCAGGGGGCGTAGCCCCCTAGTTAAACATGTAAACGAGTTTGAAACGCATAAATGCCCCCGGAAAGTGTAACTGTAAGGATTGTCGATATTCTACCCACTCCAATCGGCTCTGTACAAGAAACAAGTTTGCGGAAATTTTTAATACAGAAATGTATTTTTCAAGCGACATATTTCTGTAGAACGTATTGTTTACGTATTAAAAAAATATATCTACGTATAAAAGTAAAAAGTAAGAAACATAACGTTTTATAAAATAATATGGAATATGAGAATTGAGATTTTCAACGCAATAAAATATAAGTGAAAATTATCTCTTCAAAAAATAATATAGGCTGGATGTAAATATGGAAACAACAATTATTATAACTAATAGCGAGATTGCCCAGAAACAATAACTGAAATTTAACCACGTATAAGATCGTAACGAAGAAATGAAAGTTAATTTTACTTTCGATGTTTGAAAACCGTACTTTTTACATTTTCTGACAAATTCCTCGCATTTCATAGTTTTCATAACAGGTTGATAAATTTCGAACACGTATTTCATGTAATTAACGATATAATTATTATCGACAGCACTTATTCGATTATGCAATACAGCTAACTGATCTGGACTCTCCGGATACCTCGTGTATATTTCGCAAAACAGCAAGAATATGCTGGTATAAGATTCAGATCTTGTATCAAAAGTAGTACCACTACCATCCCACTCAATGGACAGTTCTCCGGAGATCTCAGTGAGACGCAAAGTGTTCAGATCAATTAGCCCTTGATGGATTTGCTCAGCCTGGCATTCATTAATGGTGAGGATTATTGTTTCGGGAGGTTGAAACGAGACGACATTTTCATCGTTAATTTCATTCGAACGTTCAGATTGACGAGTCAACGAATCCAACATGATTATCAAAATTGCAGGCGGTATGCCAGATACGATATCTGCAGGAGCTGAAGGTTGAGCACCGGATCGAAGGACTTGCACCATGCGGTAATTTTGATAGGCTGCTATGATGGTTAATTTGAGTTCGATGTCGTTGCGTCCGATCATTTCACTCCATAGTTGCCTCGATTTCACTCTGGAAGGTAACCTTTGCCTGGTTTCATTACCGAGGGAAATTACATCGATTAAATTGGCATCTTCGATTAAATTCAGCAAGATAGGAGCTCCAGGATACTGAAGAATATTACGACGAGAGGTATTATTGGCACTGAAGTTGGGTGCTACTTCGATGATATACCATAATGCTACGTAGAGTGGGACTCGTTTAACCGGAAGCTGGATTTTAATATGCAGAGTGAGATGGTAAAGGAATACCTCGTTCAGAATAAACTTCTTGAGGATGGAGTTGATCGAAGGTTGAAGTTCTACTTGAGGCCGAGTAACACTCTGGTTTGTTTGTATCATTGAATCTAGGTTGATTTTCATCGAGTACAGTATCACCAATTGCCATAGTAATTTGTCACCGTAAATCGTATCACCTTCCACGCTTCTGAATAGCGAAATTAAAGCAGCTGAATTGAAATTGATCTCGTCCATATTGGCAGGATTTAAAATGAACGCTCGACAGACATCTCCAGTAAAAGGAGACACGATAGTGTTCCCTTTGACCTGCTGTTTGACGGCGCTGATGGATAAATAATGCAGTTCGAATCGTTCTATCAGCTTGGAGCGAATATCTTCATCTTGGAGTATCAGCAAAGGATTTCTAACGTGTTTCGAATCCGGTTCGAATAAAGCTGTTTGGCCAATTTTCACCAACACGAAGACTGCAACTTCGGTGATGTTCAGGAAAGTGATATTTTCTTCAATGACTACACGCTCGATTTGGTAATCATCGACGACATTAGGTTCTGGTCGAGCTTGAACAGTAGCCAACGAGATTTTGGAAACTCCATCGAAAGAGCTGAGAATCTTTGCCCTCCAATTTCGATACTCTGTATCGTTAGGGGCGACCAGTCGATCATTTATGGCGTTTTCAAGACCAGCAGCGTCCTTGTTGTCGAAGTACTCTTTAGGTGATACGAGTTTATTCAAGGTGGAATATTTATTATCGAGTTTAACGACCAGATTATCACGTAAACGAACAAATGCTTCGTAATTCGATGTTTTTAACGCAGGCACACGTGAACAAAGAAACGAGAGGAATTCCGAAGAGAAAATATTGTCGTAATTTTCCAATTCTTGGACCGATGGAACCCGTTTTACCGCATTGATATCGTTTATGGTAAAGCTTAGATCTGTTACCGATCCGAAAATAGCGTTTAGTCCGAAATTCATGTTTTCTAAGATGCCTATGTAATGAATGGTTACCTTTTTCAAACGAGGAAAATTGGGTTTACGTAAATACTCAGCACAACGATTGATGTCATCGGTATCAATTTGTCCATCGGTCGTTATTTGTAAACTCAATCCAGCATCTGAGCCGAATGTTTTTTCGATGAAATCCTTATTGAAGTCGCTTACAATGTAATCCATGAACGAAGTTGGGTGAGTTCCCCCGAACGCTCTGTTCTCCAGAACATTGCTTACACTTTTGCAATTGTCACTCCAAGATAGCAGAGCGTAGAATTGAAACAATTGGCTTAGGCGTACTATCACATTCCAATAATTGGCAATTTCCTTGGTGGAACCGCTCGCGTCGAAACACAGAATTTCCATCGCGTCGTCGTCGAACTACACTCACGAAACGAGATGAATTTATGTTCAAACACCGATTTATTACGTCGAGATCATTATGATGATCAACACAGCTAAATGTAGACTAACGAACTATGCTTCATAAAACCGACTATCGCAGCAATTTCTAATACACAATGGTAAAATGAAACGAATGACGAATACCTAATTTTAAAAGTGAACATGAAATATCGCTTTCGGAACTGAAAAGAGATGTTTGCTAGTGCTACGACGATGATGTAATTACTAATTGGATTAATTTATACCTTATCAATGCCTTCTCACGTATGTACTTAAGATTATTTCAGGCCATTGTACATATTACAGTCTGGGAATATAAAGGCATCTATTTAAACTGCGACCGTAAGCGATAAACTAGTCTTAGATTAGTCGGCGATTCGATGAAAAATGAAGTATGAATTCAGTCTACGTTAGTAGTCAGGTCTCAATTTGACAAAAAACGACGTCCGCTCGCGTATTCTGTCGAAAGCAATTTTATGATTGATTATTGTTCTATAGGTCAATACGAAAAAATTTAGCCCAGATGCCCTTTTTTTACCCTCCCCCTTTTCCGAGGGTCCACCCCCCTAACTTGAAAATCCGTCTATCTCTTCACCTATTAGTCGTACGAAAAAAAAGTTTGAATGAAAATTGTTCCTTAACATCTCCTCTACAACGTGGTCATCTTCAATTTCTGTTTGGAACAACCGTTGAGCTTAAAAGCTCAAAAAAGCTCTATCAAAATCCGTTTTTTTGATTTTCTGCCGAAATTTACAGATATACATCAAGAAGTATAATAACAAAAAATGTTTAGAATTGAATTTACTTTCAAAAGACCCGTATCACAACTAATTTCCTCACCTCCCCCTCGATTCCATAGGACCCACCCCCCTTCCCAAGATTCCGATATTTGATTTCAGGGACAATTGAAAATAACCTTGATAAAAATTGTTTGTTTTCATTCAATAATGCTGAAATATGCAGTTTCTGATAAATATAAGACATAAAAAAAGTCAAAACTGTTGACTCTTCTTCTGTGAAAACGAAAATTTGATTAGCAAATTACATAATATAAGTGATATTAGGAAAGAAGTTGTCAATTGGTAGGTTTCAAAACATGGAGTAAAGTTCAATTACAATAGGCAGATACGTATCAACACCTAGATGACAAACATTTCATTTTCAGACATTTTTTACATCATTCCATCATTCAAAAAAATCACTGGAGAAAATTTTAGTCTTAAGATATGAATCTGTACAAATAAATTTTAAAAATTTGCATAAAAATCGATCAAAATTTCCATCAAATATCTTTTTATTTTTACAGAACAGGCCTGTATGTGTGTAGTTTCGACTATTTTTATGCCTTACACAAATCAAAAACAGTGCATTTCAGCATTATTGAATAAAAACACAGATAGGTGCAACTAACGATTATAATCGATTAATAATCACCGATTATTTACAATCGTCCATAATGGATTAATCAGACCTTTGCATGATTTTTAAATTAATTCATATGTTTTGGTTTTATGTAATTTGTTATGTGGAGTTTCATATTTTCTTTTTCACTTCAACCCTTTCATTAGAATGACTTTTTCATTAAAAATTGAGATGGAAAACTGTTCACATAATGGTTCTGACTTCGCTTCTCTGAATGCAGGTATGTAAATGAGAAAGGTGAACTTCGGTTTATACCACATTTTCAACCTTTCGAGTAGTACAGATCAATTCTTAATTTGTGATAAAAACTTTGATCAAATTTGATGAAAATTTTTAAATTTTTATGCAAATTTACAACCTGAGACCAAAATTTTCTCCAGTGATTACTTTTGAATGAACATGAAAATGTATGAAACACTGATATCTAAAATGAAAAAATGATTCAAGAAAGTCTTTAAAAAAAATTGCTTTTGAAAACATGTGTCTGAATCGAATTACATTTTGTCCCTATTTATGGTCTACTTACCTATCTTTTAGAAAACCAGAGTCCAAAAATTGCTGGAGGATGAAAAATGGTTCGAAATCATGACTAATCGACTCGAAAGATCTAGAGTAGAGTAGGTACAATTAAATTATTTCAACTTTCTCTTTTTTATGAAACTTACGATATTTTTTCAAAGAAAACGAGCTAAATTTGAAATTTTGAAAATTCATCAAAAATCAAGAAATGAACAGGCATGTAAATGAGAACGGTGAGATTCAGTTTATACCCTATTTTCAACCTTTCGTGTAAAAAAATGTAATTTTGTAGCGGGGAAAAAAATTCAAAATTGAGTAGTGGATATGGCAATAGGGAAGATTGGCCACATCTTTCCTAATATTACCTAGTTACATGTAACTTGCTAATCAACTTTTCATTTTCACAGAACAAGCCAACAGTTTTGACTATTTTTATATGTCGCATATTTCAGCATTATTGAATGAAAACAAACAATTTTTATCAAGGTTATTTTCAATTGTCCCTGAAATCAAATATCGGAATCTTGGGAAGGGGGGTGGGTCCTATGGAATCGAGGGGGAGGTGAGGAAATTAGTTGTGATACGGGTCTTTTGAAAGTAAATTCAATTCTAAACATTTTTTGTTATTATACTTCTTGATGTATATCTGTAAATTTCGGCAGAAAATCAAAAAAACGGATTTTGATAGAGCTTTTTTGAGCTTTTAAGCTCAACGGTTGTTCCAAACAGAAATTGAAGATGACCACGTTGTAGAGGAGATGTTAAGGAACAATTTTCATTCAAACTTTTTTTTCGTACGACTAATAGGTGAAGAGATAGACGGATTTTCAAGTTAGGGGGGTGGACCCTCGGAAAAGGGGGAGGGTAAAAAAAGGGCATCTGGGCTAAATTTTTTCGTATTGACCTATAGAACAATAATCAATCATAAAATTGCTTTCGACAGAATTAGCGAGCGGATGACCAATTGAGACCTGACTATAGTATGTGTGTTGCAGTCGACTTCGTGACGTATCGAAATTAGTTTGAGGAATAAAGTTCGGCATTCCATCTCCATTTTTGATGAAATTTTGTGGGAATTTCGAGTTTCAAAAATCTGCCGGAGGCTCCAGAACTGCTTAAAACGGTTTGAAACGGTTTCCAATCGATTTGGCGTTCTTAACGTATCGAAATTAGGTTTAGGAATGAATTTCGGCTTTCCATTTCCATTTGATGAAATTTTGTGGGAATTTCGAGTTTCAAAAATCTGCTGGAGGCTCCAGAACTGCTCGAAACGGTATATACTAAATTTTAGCTTTCTAGGCCATTTGGTAAAATTTTGATTTTTTCCCCCTCATCATTTTTGGCCTGAACTGATTTTCAAAAATTCACCAAAAATCGAATATGGCACTTCAGCGCTTGAAATTTTGACAGGTGATGAATTTTTGGCTGCTCTTTCGATCTACGTTCGTACGGTTTAAAAAATTTCGTGCAAGTACTATGCGGGAACGCAAAATCTGTGATTTCGGCTAACCTGCCAACTTTTTTTTTAGGACGACGGCTAGAAATGTTCCTTAGGACTATTCTTTTAAGAAAAAAGTTGTCCCAGAGGATCGGTGAAGGGGGGGTGCAATAGATCGTAATGCGGGCCCCGCTACAAATTCCAGAAAAAGTGAAAAAAAACCACAAAGGGTAAGTATGTATCTACTATACCTATCGGCTATCTCCTCGGTTAAGATAGGTGAATCAGCCCTTGGCTCTGATTTTAAAAACATTCACATGGTACAAATATATATCTTTGGGGGACCAAAAAAAAAAAAAGAATTTTAGAGCTGAAAAAATTTCACCCAACCCTCCTCCCCTCTTCCCATGCGTGAAATTTTTTAGTTCCAGAGGCGCTCCTACAAGAGAGATTTGGGCCCTTAATGAGGGGGAATTTTCGAAAAAATCGTGGTCTTTTCGCTTCTGTTTGCTACACAACCTGTTTTGGGAAAAATAACTCACAATGGGAACCTCTTGAGGTGTCCGCCTCCAATTTGAACGGGGCCGCGATTTTTGGAAAAAGTGTGTTCTAAAACCCCCAAATCCAAATTTTCAGCTGCCCAAGTTCATTTTTCGATTTTTGGCGAATTTTTGAAAATCCAAAATTGACTATTTTGGTGATTTATGCTTTTTTTTTAAAAGTACGTACTTGATCAGTAAAAATGTTCAAAATAAGTCCTAAAACTGATAATAACCCCTCCAAATCCAAATTTTGGCATTTCCAGCCATTCTGGAGCCTCCAGCGCTATTTTTCAATTTTTCCAGAATTTTGAATTTGCTCCAGAAGGCGTGAATATGAAGTTGGGCAGCTAAAAATCGAGTTATGAGTTATACTCGATCTGTTTAACGAGTTTATCCACAGTTGAGTCGATTTTGGGAGGGATACCTCAAGAGTGGTTTTTTGACCAGCTTTTTTCATAATAGGTAAGAAATCCAAAAAAATCAAAATTTTACCGTTTGCGAGGAAATTTTTGAATTATTTGCGCGAATCGCTGTATTTTGAACATAACAAACCCCCTGAGGCCAAGTTCCACCATTTCCAGCGATTCTGGAGCCTCCAGTGCGATTTTTCAATTTTTCCAGAATTTTGAATTTGCTCCAGAAGGCGTGAATATGAAGTTGGGCAGCTAAAAATCGAGTTGTGTGTTATACTCGACCTGTTTAACGAATTTATCAACATTTGAGCCGATTCTGAAGCGGACACCTCAAAAGTGGTTTGTTTTTTCCAAAAAATTGTCAAAAATTCTCGTTTTTGCAAAAATTTGCAAAAATATTTGGCTTTTAGAATAGATGTATGTAATTGATAAAAATTTTGGGTTTTTTTTTGTTAGCAAGTTACGGTACTTTTTTCCAAAATTTGCCCAAAAGTTTCGCTTTTTGCCAAAAATTGCGAAAAAATTAATTTTTCATAATATTACGCATATTGCAACAGAAAGTTTGTTGTTTTTTTTTTCAATAAGCAAGTGATCTCCAAAAATAGACACTTTTTGCTAAAATTGTCAAATTCTTGCTTCTGACATAGAATTTTAGCATTTTTGCAAATTTGCTGAAGATTTTCACTTTTTTCCCCCGAAAATTAATTGCTCAAAAATGTTGTGTTTTTGTCTGAGAAATTGGTCTTGTTTTTTTTTTGGTAAAATTGTGGCAGGGGTTTACTTTTTGCTGAAAATTGTCAAAATTCTATCTATCGTTTTTGTCTGAAAAAATTGACCAAAAAAATCACTTTTTTGCCAATAATTTTCAAAAAGTCCTATTTTTTTGGTAAAATTGTCACTGAAATTTGCTTTTTGCTATAAATTGTCAAAACTTCTCGTTTCTTCAAAAATTCACAAAAATGTTTGCGTTTTTGTAAAATGCTCAAAATTACGGTTATTTTTTGCAAGTAGATCTGACTTTTTTCCAAAATCTGCACAGAGGTCTAATTTTTTGTTATCAGAAATTGTCAAGAAGCCTCCTTCTCGTGCTAAAAGTGTCAATGTCTCGCTTTTTGTCAAGAATTGTGTGCTTTTTTTGCCAGAAATTGCTAAAATGCTCCTTGATTGCCAAAAAAAAAAAAATGTATTCAACTGTATTCGTCCCAATTTCGCAATTTGTAATGTTCTTGTTTTTTTGTGTGATTTTTAAAGCGTTTTAATGTTTTGCTCTCGTTTTGACATTTTTTGGTTATTTTTTTTTTTATTACTTTTTTCAAGCTTTCTTGGTTGCCAAAGTTCCTTTTTTTTTTTTTTTTGAAAGAATTGAGAACGAGCCCTGGTTCTGGACCTTCAATCGACGCAGCATGTTGAAATTAGGTAGTGCATACCTAAATTAAATTTCACTTTCCTAACTTCTCGAGTAAAATTTTGTGGAAATTTCAACTTTTATAAATCTGCATGGATGTTCTAAATCAGTTCAAAATGGTTTGAAACGATTTCCAATCGATTTGAGGGATTTAAAAAAAGGTAACGTAACCAACTTTTAGGCCAGTTTGATGAAATTTGGATGTTTTCCCGTCCCTGACACCAATTTGATTTTTAAAACTTCACCAAAAGTCGAAAAATGCACTTCAATTTTTGAAATTTTTGCTAAAAATCTGTTGTTGCATGCTCTTTTGATTCAGCTCTGTCCCGCTGAATAAATCTGCTGCCAGTTGGGATGCCTTCCTTGTGATAATTGGAATAAAATGAATATTAAACTATGTACCTAGAACGTGAAGACTTGAAACAGAACAAAAATCTGTCATTTTCATTGTCAAGTTGAGAAATCTCAAATTCCTTTCTTATTTATCCTCGTAAAGGCTATAGGTGGATAAGTATGGTGAATTTGCCCCCGAGAGCTTCAGGGTTGATATTTGCATGGAAGGTTGGTACCCTTGAGCACCTTCCGTCACCAAAGTTACAGACCCCCAGACCCCCCCGTTTTTGAGAAACCCCCCCTTTTCTAAAATTACAATAAAAATTTTTTCCTCAGCCCCATGTGAACCGATTTTTTTAATTTTTTGGTATGTTGTAAACATCCATAAGAGGCATCCCCACAAAAAATTTCAACCCCCTCCCCCCATATTTTCCCCTCAAAATGGCGTATTTTAGTTTTGTTTGCCCGTTTTAGCAATGATCATGATTCGGCACAAAAATGCGAATAGCATTTTTAAATGTATTTTTTACTCCTACAAAACATATATTTTTTTCAAAAAAAATTTTTTGGTGAGCCGTGGTCAAAAATTGAAAAAACCAACAGAGGGGGTTAAAAATGGATTCTGGTGTAAATCATTGTTTTTGGTAAACAAGGTGTCGTTTCCATATGAATCGAACCCCCCGAACACGAATATGACGCCCAATTTTATGCTACCCTCATCCACACCCCTCCAGCGCCTCTGCCCCCTTCTCAATTTTTACTATACGAGTATTAAAAGTTGAGCTATTTTCGTAATGTTGGTATTGTTTCCATATGGATCGAGCCCCCCGAACACGAATATGACGTCCACTTTTACGCTACCCTCATCCACACCCCTCCAGTGCCTTAGCCCCCACCTCAATTCCTACTATATTAAATATTGAGCTATTTTCATAATGTTGGTATCGTTTCCATATGAATCGAACACTCCGAACACGAATATGAAGTCCAATTTTATGCCAACCTCAACCACAACCCTATACAGTGGCTCCGCCCCTCACCTAAAGCATAAATGTTTTCACCAACTCTGATCAATCTTCTACAAATAATTACTCGGGTTGTTATTACTTTTAAAAGTATGTTTCGCGAAGGTTGAAAACTCGTAAAACAATGACCACCGCAAGGTTCAAACTTTAACATTCAAGTTTCGAGGTTTCCATTCGTGCCAAAATGACACCCAGCATTATGAAAATAGGTTTAGCATTTCAAATAATAAAAATTGTCGAGCTGGCTGTAGCCAGAAAAGCGATGGATGAGAGTAGAGCTAAATTGGAATTCATATTCGTGTTCGGGGTGTTCGACTCATATAGAACCGACACCAACAATATCTGAACTTTCAATATATGTAGTGAAATTTGAGTTGGGGCAGACGCACTGTGGTGGGGTGTGGATGAGGGTAGCAAAAAATTGGAATTCATATTCGTGTTCGGAGGGTTCGATTCATATGGAAACGATACCAACATTATGAAAATAGCTCAATATTTAATATAGTAGGAATTGAGGTGGGGGCTAAGGCACTGGAGGGGTGTGGATGAGGGTATCAAAAAATTGGAATTCATATTCGTGTTCGGAGTGTTCGATTCATATGGAAACGATACCAACATTATGAAAATAGCTCAATATTTAATACTCGTATAGTAAAAATTGAGAAGGGGGCAGAGGCGCTGGAGGGGTGTGGATGAGGGTAGCGTAAAAGTGGACGTCATATTCGTGTTCAGGGGGTTCGATTCATTTGGAAACGACACCAATATCACGAAAATAGCTCAACTTTTGATATAGTAAAAATTGAGAAGGGGCAGAGGCGCTGGAGGGGTGTGGATGAGGGTAGCATAAAATTGGGCGTCATATTCGTGTTCGGGGGGTTCGATTCATATGGAAACGACACCTTGTTTACCAAAAACAATGATTTACACCAGAATCCATTTTTAACCCCCTCTGTTGGTTTTTTCAATTTTTGACCACGGCCCACCAAAAATTTTTTTTTGAAAAAAATATATGTTTTGTAGGAGTAAAAAATACATAAAAAAATGCTATTCGCATTTTTGTGCCGAATCATGATCATTGCTAAAACGGGCAAACAAAACTAAAATACGCCATTTTGAGGGGAAAATATGGGGGGAGGAGGTTGAAATTTTTTGTGGGGATGCCTCTCATGGATGTTTACAACATACCAAAAAATTAAAAAAATCGGTTCACATGGGGCTGAGGAAAAAATTTTTATTGTAATTTTAGAAAAGGGGGGGGTTTCTCAAAAAAGGGGGGGTCTGGGGGTCTGTAACTTTGGTGACGGAAGGTGCTCAAGGGTACCAACCTTCCATGCAAATATCAACCCTGAAGCTCTCGGGGGCAAATTCACCATACTTATCCACCTATAGCCTTTCTAGTTTTATTTCAGAGCTGGTTCACAGTCAAAATAAATACCAAAATTAATTTCAAATAGAACTTTCAAGCAGTCAAAATTCCAAATTATTTTTCCAAGATTTCAGCCCTAAAATCACATTTTTTTCCATCGTATCTTCGCTGGTTTAGATTTTCAACCATTCCTATTCGTAATAACCGCAAATCGAAACTAGCTCCTGACTCGGGAAAGGGAAATATCGCATTAATCTAGTTCCGCTTGTCAATAAAAACCGAACATAAATTCAAAATCGCAACAAAGTTTTCCAATACGTGCTATACTTATGTATTTTTAAACTTGAGAAGAAAATCCGCTGAAGAAAAAAAAAAACTCTTAGAACCACGTGTTTGTCGAGAACTATCTATTTTATATTCGCATAAAAAATGTTACGTCTATTTTACTTAAATCGAGCAGGTCTACAACAGAATACACTCTATATACTCACTCCTCCTAATTTATATTCGTATATTAATTGAAATGAAAAAAAAACCACCACGATAGGACTCTACGTACAGCACAGAGAATTTTCGAAATCTGAATATGGAGCAGATAAGGATAGAAAAATGAGCCCGGGTGTGCTGCACAGGCAGCAGAATATATAGGCAATCGAATAGAAAAATATGTACACTATTGATATATAAGAAAGTATACTATATAGGATAGAATATGCAGGAATACAGGACAGGATATATCGAGTACGCCGAGAATCGACAGTCGAAGAAAAAACACGAGAAAACTTTCAAAACGAAAAGTGTAAATGAAGCAACTATTCTTATAGTACGATAGGATAGCTAAACGTACATAGAAGGTATATACGCGAATAGAACCGATATGAAAATGCTATCAAGATAGCAGCATAAAAACTGCACGTAAAAAGGGTTTTATTGGTTTTTCGATTTGAAGAAAAGGCAACCAAGTGCGTTATGTTGCTGGTATTGCTCTCTTCTTTGTTGCCTGTCTTTCTGTGTACCTTTCTATGACACATGATATTATTACGTAACACGTATACGAGTATAGATCAGATATACGTTTTACGTAGGTGTAGGTGGCCGTTTATACCGCTCTGATGGAACTTTGCGATACGCATCTTGGACATTTTATACACTTGTACACCTATTTCGTTACCTTTTTAATAATTAGAGGAGACGTGCGAAAGAGCACATGCAGAGAGAAAGAGACAGAGAGTACGAGAGTGTAGGCCGAAAAAAATAACATACTGTACTGTAATCGAGTAGGTAGGTAGGTATACGAATCAAAATCAAAATGACGTCACAAAATGGCTGTTGAGCTTTGGGGAAAAATACCTGAAAACCCGAGGCAAGGCAGTGGAAAATTCTACGTACAACTACGAGTAGGTACCTAGTTACACCGAACGAATAAACGTTTTTCGCGGTTCATCGCCCTCCTCCTCGCCCCCTCCCTCCTCCTCTCGCGGTTCATTTCTCACTTCTTTGCTTTTCTTTTACACTTTTGAAAAACCTTATAACGAGTTAGCGTAAAATTCGCTCTCGCTACTTTAGTATTACTTTCTAATACACCGGGGAGCGATCAAGTTCGATACTTTTCATAAAACAACGTGAACCTAACACAAGTTGTTATAATTTTACGATACACGTAGCGTAGGTACGAACGCCTCCTGCCTTCCAACCCCCAACCCCCCCCCCCCCGGTTGGTTGGTATTTTTACCCATCGTGTATATGCTTCCGCACACAGCAGCGAAGCCGAAAGCTTTAACCATACGTAGTTGTACCAGCAACTAGCATAGCGAATTTTATAGTTTACCTATTTCACAAATTATTACAATGCTATGTACCTACCTCGTACATATGTATATAGTTAGGTAGGGTTTGGTAGGCCCATTCATTTCGCAAAACGCACCAAGCGTAGGTTTCTGGCTAGTCACGCCTAATTATCTAATACCCTATACTCTATTGTACCTTGTCATAAGTATGTAATTCATAAACTGCTATATGGTTTCTCATTTCAAGTGTATAGAGTTACGAGGTACGTTACTGCGTGTGCTGTGCTGTGCTGGTGGTGCTATATATGCAGAATCCAGAATCATTCGGATACAATTTGGCCTGCTGTGAAGAGCTGTGTAGTGTGGGATACTCATTTTAACGTAAAGTTGAAGGGTTTAGGGATGAGAGTGTGCTGGTTTTAAATTCATTATGTATTTGTACGATTCGAGTGGTGTGGCCCATCTAGTTTAAATTTTGGCGAATAGTTTGGATATTTGATATTGAATTTTACCTACTTAGTTCCGAAAAAATGGTTTCATTGTTATGAAATAATATGTTTGCTCGAAGTTTGATTAGTTTCGAGATGTAAACAGTCTAAGTTTGGCAGTTTTGCAAAAAAAAATAATTGATGTGCGAAAAATTCGAGGAGGACGGAAATGATGGTGGTTTTTTTCTTGGATCTTCAAGAGGAACCTTGGAACCTGTTTGAAAGAAATTGATCGCAGTGATTGCGAAAGCGGCGTTTTCGAGACTCACTTCTACCTCTTGTTCGAAGTGTCAACTGTAATTTTTATAATCTCTTGTTATTTAATCTTTTTTTTTTTTGTGTGTGCTATTTTATTTTAAACTTTCTATTGTTCTCACAAAAGAGTATTTTACTGTTTTTTCATGAGCTGTATCTCATAATATGTTTTTTTCCTTTTTTTTTTTTTTTTTTGGTTTTGTGTTAATTTTCCCCTTTTTTTTTCTCATTTCAAACTTATTTTTCTCACTAAAGAGTATTTCTTAATATTTTGTGTAATTTAATTACTTATCTGTATTTTCGATTCCCCCCCCCCCGCAGTACCTACTGTGTTAATATTGTAAATAATACCTAGTTTATTGACATTGTAAATACAGCTAAAGCTGTCCACTGCAATAAACGATTTGATTTGATGCTTATCGATCTTATAATTATTTGTGAAGAATTTTAAAAGATTATAAAAAATCTTTGTTGTTTTTGAGCAAATAGGTATGCATTTTCTGTGCGTGGTAAAATTTATTTTTCAACTGACGTTGCCAATCACTACCACCGTCTCCTCTTCTTCTTCCTCTTATCTTCCCCCGAATCAAATTTTATCATTTCCATTGAATCCAGAACTTTCATTTATAAATTTTGAGACATTTTTTTTCGACCTTCGCCTTTCTAGAAAAAAAGTTCTTGGTAACCCATGTACCATTGGGTCGATTTAGACTGTTCCCAGTTAATTCTCCAAAGTCTGAACCGTTGCCTGAAGATTTATTTCAATGCCAATTGAATTGATTCAAGTTTAATTATTTTTTCGACCTTGGAATACAAGTACTTTATGCCTTGTTCACAACCCACCATTGCCTTACGATTTACCTCTTAATTGTGTTCTTTTTGAAATGATTAGGTACTTATCAGCCCATTAATCAATATTTTATTTTGTTTCTATGTTTCAGGTGAGTACGAATTTTTCCATCAAACCAAGAGAACCAGATGTGAGTCGATTTAGTAAATTTTTACAATTCATACGATAATTTATAAGACGTACCTGTTAATTAATGAATTGAAGTAGTCATTCAATGGTTTACACGTTACGTAGGTAATGCTTCTGTGGGGGGGGGGGGGGCGTTCAAAAATCAGTTTTTGGTATTTTTGAAGGTCTTCCACCACATAAAAAAATTCTGAAAAATTCTATGTTGTTCATAGGTACATACTAAAGTAGTGAAAAAGTAGTGTAAAAATTGGTAAACAGTAAATTTTAATTTACAAAAATATTTTTGTTAAATTGACCAAATTTTGGAGAGATTTTCGTCATTTTGGTTTGAAATTCGCTGAGAAAAAATTTTAGCTTTGGAGATGCCCTTGGAGGGGATACTTAGGCACCCAAAGAGATGACATTCATTTTGGAAAAATCTTATGGGTTTTTTACTCTAGCTCTCAGAGGCACATCCAAAGTCAACATTTTCAAATCAAAATGATGATCTGTTTTCACCTGATCAAACCATCCTTTAGCAAATTTCTTGTTTTTGGGTGCCCAAAAGTCCTGCTCATCCTTGCTGCTTTCCCTTTTGTTTAAATTGGCCGAATGTCCTACTTTCTTTCCAAATCCAGAAAGTACCTACTGATTTTTATTCTAATCACCGAGAAGGTCAGTCTAGTGGTTTTTTAAATTCCCAAATAGGTCCTGTTTTTTTTTTTTTTTTTTTTTTTTTTTTTTTTTTTTTTTTGTAGAAATTGTCCGAAAGAGGTCTCATCTTTTTGACAAAAATGCCAAAAATTCTGTTCTTTTTTGTTGCTTAAATTGCTTGAAAAAAAATCGCGTGTTCTGCCAAAAATATCCAAAAAGTCCTCCCCCCTCCTCCATCCTAATAACGCACAAAAACTAAAAAGTTGCATTTTTGCCAAAATTCTGGAAAATTTAATTATCTTTGAAATTGTAAAAAGTCACACTTTTTGTCAAAATTGTCAAAAAGTTTCAATTTATGTCAAAATTGCAAAATAAAAATTCTGGTTTTTTCAGAACTGTCAAAAAACCTGTTTTCTTTTTAAAATTGTCAAAACCCCTGTTTTTTTTTCAAAATTGTCCAAAAACCTATTTTATTTTCAAAATTGTCAAACATTCCTCTGTTTTTAGTTGTCAAAATTGTTCAAAAATTTCATTTTTGCCAAGTCAAAAAATCCTTTCTTTTTGTGAAATTGTAAAATGTGACGTTTTTTGCCATAATTGTCATTGTTCCAATTTTTGTCAAAGTTGCGAAAAAAGTTGTGTTTTTTGCCAAAATTGTTAGAATGTCTTATTTTTTGTCAACATTTGAAGGGCTAATTGTGAAAGTCGCCTTAGTCAGCTGTGATTTTTGTACAAATCAATGAAAACGCTGTTGTCCTGCTTCAGTGATAATGTAAAAACTTCATGGTCAAGTATTCAAAAAACATCTTCAACTATCTCAGAATGCATTACAATACTCATTTTTCCCTTTAAAAGTGATGAAATATGAAAAAAGAATGTTTAAAGTTGTGTGAACAAAAAAATGACTAAGGCGACTTTCACAATTAGCCCTTCATTTCTTAAAAAGGCATGTTTTGTGTCGAAATTGTCAAATGAAAATCTTGTTCTTTTGCTAAAATTGCCAGATAAAGACCAGTTTTTTTTTGGTCGAAATGGTTAAAATGCTATCGTTTCATTCTGTCAAAACTGACGAGGAATTTCATACCCAAATTTTATTAAAAAAATGTCATTTTTTTCAGAATATTGTAGAAAGTTACATCAATTGTTAAAAAGTTTTCAGTTTAATCCAAATTGTCAGAAAAAAGTACTGCTAGGAAGATTAATTTTTGCCCACATTTTCAAAATGCTTTTGTTTTATTCCGTCAAAATTTTCAAAAAATTTCATTTCTGCCAATTCTTTTAGAAAATTTCCTCTTGCAACAGACCTTCAAGTTGTTGCAGTTCAAATTGAGACTACTCACAAAATTACATTTTGCTCAATTTATATTCCGCCAAATTCAAAAGTGGCTGATTCTGATCTCAAAAATCTTATTGGTCAACTTCCAAAACCATTCATCTTATCCGGTGATTTTAATTCTCATCACGTAGCCTGGGGTGCTTCAAGGAACAATAAAATGGGCAACATATACTGTACAAGATTGTTCAGAATTGTTCATTGTATCTGTCAAACAATCATGGATTATCTACATACTTCAATGTATCAACTCAAACATCGTCATGCATCGATTTAATCTTCACAAGTTCGAACATCAGCTACCTGATCAATACGTATATCTGCAATGACCTCCATAGCAGTGATCATTATCCTCTGATCACAAAATTTGCTGATTCATCTCAACAACCCACCACTGAAGAAAAATTCCTCTACAAAAATGCTGATTGGTTTCTTTTCAACTCAATTGTGGAACAATTTCTTCCAAATTTTGATGAAAATATCAGTGATGTCATCGAAAAATACTCTCAAGTTATAGCTAACGCCATCAGATTTTCAATTCCTTCCATATTATTAGTCTCAAATTTCATTTCTGCCAAAATTTTCAGAAAATTTTATTTCTGCATTCTGCCAAAATTTTCAAAAAATTTCATTCTGGTTCAAAATTATGAAAACAAAAAAAGTTACATTTTTCGACAAAATTGTCAAAAAGTTTCTCTCGAAAAGGTTCTGTTTTTTTTGGTAAAATTGTCGGAATGACCCATTTTACCAAAATTGTCACGTTAGTCGAATTTTTGGCAAAATCAACATGTATTTGTCAATCCTGTTTTTCTTGTCAAAATGCTTCTTTTTTTTTCGTCAAAATTTTCAAAAACTTTCATTTTGGCGTCAAATTTTTAAAAAATTCCATTTTTTTCAAAATATTGAAAACTTTCCAAGTTATGTCAAAATTGCTCAAAAAGTCATGTTTTTCATATTTGTTGTGCATTTTCTTTCATTTTTTTTATTCACATGTACCCATTGTGACGGGGCGGGGGGGGGGGGGGGTGTGAACTTCGTAAAAATAATAATCATCAGGAGAGTTCAGGGAATTTCGATTGCAAGTGATGTTTTGATTTGAAACTTTGAAGATAATAATGATGATGAATTGTTATTGTGATAGCGAGAGGTGAGGGTAATGTTCCTTCTGAATTTGATTTTTTTTAAAGCTGAAAAAACTCGATTTCGCAAACTTTGTAACTTACTTATTAGTTTAGCATTCGGCATACTTGGTACGACTTTTCAAGCCTACTACGTATATATAAAGTATAGTCTATATCTGAGAATTTTATCCATCTGCAATATGGAAATATTTGCTCGCCCGTTTAAAGAAAATGAAGTGTTACATTGGTACGTAAATTTCGCTATTCGTATCTCATCTTATGGGTATTTTATCTACATTCGGGTAGTTTAAATTGCTGCATTATAAAATGAAGTATAATAAACTGCCACCGATTCGACTCGATGTATGTAAAAAAAAAATATTGCCCACGTTTTACGAGCATTTACTACATACATAAATGTACGCCAACACTTACCCGACAATGTATACATAGCGCTCGCTAACAACGTCTTATTATCCTTATAAAAGTGTCCAGCCACCGAGCAAACGAATCCGACCAAAATGAGCACAAATCCCGAACCAACGAATACAGCGCACCATCTAAAAAAAAAAAAAAAAAGAAAATAACGAACAAATAATCAATTAAAATAAAGAAACAAAATATCGCAGCCAGTTGCTGGCCGGTTTTTTTTTCCTTTTGCTCAGGAACGAGATCAAAATGGAAGTCTGTGAGCCGAAGCCCTGAATTATCTGCTATGTAATTCATTGACCCGGTACGTATCCTGTGTCATTAATCAATGACATAAGGATAAATTTGTTTTCATGTAGCACTACTGACGGTCGCAGAATTACGAGGTTTTTCTCTTTTTTCTCTTCTTCTTCGTCTTTAAACGTCTTTTGAGAAAGTGCTTGTCATATAAGATGCTCATTTGTTATTGTGTTGGTGCTTTTGGTTATGTATGTGTAGATAGGTTGGTAGGTAAGGTAGTGTGTCCACCGTATATACTCGAGATAATTTGTAATTATTATCGAGGTGCCGGAATAGTGCGAATTGGAGTTGTTTGCTGCGAGATGCGAGATTTTTCTTTCACGGGTTAGGTTAGATAAATATGAGGATAAGTTGAATTGCAACATCGCGCTGAGTAAGGTGTAGAATTAAGCTTACGAGGTACGGTGATGAATTGATTTTACTACACGAGCTCGTTTCAACGTCGAGATGAGATGAAAGATATTTTGTTGCGAGAGATTGGAGCGTACGAGGTTGATTTTTTGATAGGGTTTTTACCCTGTTTGGGTTTTAGAAAAATTTATGCTCGAGGGGGAAAAATTGAATTTTTGAAAATTTCTGACAATTGGTAAAATTTTAATGTTTTTGAACTCGAGAAATTTGCCATTCTGGATGAAATGGAAACAATGGCAGAAAATTGGCAGATTGATGCTGAAGATGGTTCAAAGTTGCCAAAAATTACGCATGATTTCTCAATGTGAAAAAAATAGCATGGACTAGTCAGAAAATGAACAAAATCGGCGTAAAAATTGTTGAAATATCTTCAAAATAAGGTCTTGATTCGTTTGCAAACGATTTACTCAAAAACGAAGAATCATATGTAAAAGACCGAATCACTGGGGAACCGAACCATAGAAAAAACGAACCACGATTGAATCTTGTAAATGATTCGGTCGTGAACGACTCGTTCTGATGAGAACAGTCGTTCGCGAACGAATGAATCATTTGATAATCAAAATACTTAGGTGTAGATGACACAACAAAACTTGAGATGACACTTTCAACCATATCATCAAAAATTCAATTCAATTCGTTCGCGAATGATTTGTTCAGAGTCAACAACTCATCCGAGAACGACTGAATCACTACTAAATTAGATACAGTGGAAAAAGTTATTGAAAAATATGGATTTTTGAAATCCATCAATATTCAATAAGAACTCGTTCAGATGATTCCTGATTCGTTCGCGAACGATTTGGCCTCAGGCGAAAAATCAGTCGTGAATTAATGAATCGCCTATAAATCAAACCAGAAGAACGACTGAATCACGTGGAAATAAAATCAGATTCCTCAAGACAATGCGAAAAATTGTATACTTAATCCATTTTATTTATTACTATAAAATGATGAACGAATCGGTCGTGAACGATTTTCCCAGGGGAGAGAAGTCGTTCGCGAACGAATGAATCGCTGAAAAATCAAGTTACGTAGATTCAAAAATCATTACGAAATTTTAACCTAACCATATTTCAATCATATGTATAATTTTCGTTCGTGAACGATTTGCTCAGAATCGATGAATCGTTCGAAAACGACTGAATCACTGCTAAATCAGATCCAGTTAACGAGAACATGTCAGAATTTGATTTTTTTTTCAAGTCCATCAATAAAC
This sequence comes from Planococcus citri, assembly GCF_950023065.1. Lineage (NCBI taxonomy): Eukaryota > Metazoa > Arthropoda > Insecta > Hemiptera > Pseudococcidae > Planococcus > Planococcus citri. Next base: position 80,886,774 of record NC_088677.1, read on the forward strand.
ATTAGAAAACGATGTATGATTTCTGAACGATTTGCTCTGAAAAGAAAAATCGTTCGCGAACGAATGAATCACTTGAAAAGTCAATTACGTACAAATGATATTACGAAACTTCACTTAACAGTATTTTATCTCAATCTAATCATCAAATACTATAGACTTTATTCGTTCGCGAACGATTTGCTCAGAATCGATAAATTGTTCGAAAACAATCGAATCGCTTGAAAATGAAATCAGACACTCGTCAAGATAAAATGAAACATTCTCTAATCCATCTCATCTGCTTCTAAGAAATGGTGAACGAATCGTTGATGAACGATTAGCTCAGAATCGACGAATCGTTCGAGAACGACAATCAAATCCAGTGATTAAGAACGTAACAAAGTTTGATTTTTTTCAAGTCCATCAATAAAAATTTGAAAAAGATTTTGATACCTGAACGAGTTGCTCGGAGGAGAATAACCATTCGCGAACGAGTGGATCACTGAAAAAGTGAAAATTCAGATTGGACATGAATAACATAAGGACACTTTGACAATTGATATTTTTTAAAGATTTTTTTTTAATAGAAATGTATCAAAAGAATCATTTGCAAAAGAATAGATTCATTTTTAGTAAATCATTCGTGAACGAATTGATTGATTCATTAATTTATGATTGAATTTGTTCGTGAAGGAGTCACTTATACAAATCAATTCGTTCGCGAATGATTCATTGAAAATGAATTAATTCAGTCGAGAATGATTCACTAAAAAGTGCATCAACTCGTCCGCGAATGATTCATTAAAATTCAATTCTTTCGCGAATAATTCTCCAAAAATGAATCAATTCGTTCGCGTATGATTCTCCAAAGATGAATCAATTCGTTTGCGAATGATTCATCAAAAATGAATCAACTCGTTCGCGAATGTTTCATGAAGAATGAATAAGTTCGTTCGTGAATGATTCATCGAAAATGAATCAAATTCAATTCGTTTGCAAATGATTAAGCGAAAATGAATTAATTCAGTCGCGAATGATTCACTAAAAAGTGCATCAACTCGTTCGCGAATGATTCATTAAAATTCAATTTTTTCGCGAATAATTCTCCAAAAATGAATCAATTCGTTCGCGAATGATTCTCCAAAGATTAATCGATTCGTTTGCGAATGATTCATCAAAAATGAATCAATTCGTTCGCGAATGATTCATCGAAAATGAATTAATTCGTTCGCGAATGATTCATCGAAAATGAATCAACTCGTTCGCGAATGTTTCACTAAAATTCGAAACAGGGTGTCTACTGGCAAGAAAAAGGCAAGAAAGTTAGAAAAAGGCGAGAAATTCGCTTGGGTGGCAAGAAAGTTAGAAAATAGTATAGAAATTCCTTCGAAAAGCAAGAAAATTTCCAAGAATTCACATCAAAAATCTCTGAAAAATTGAAGTTTTCCCAGAAAAATTTCAAGTTTTTATTTTGTTAAAATTGATGTTGTTCTACTTTTCGAATCAAAAATTTTCCAAAAATTTTGCCCTCGCTTCGCTCGGGCCATTCAAGATGTTATTTTCAAAACTTTTGAGAATTCAAAAATTAAATAAGAAATTTTTGATTTCCAGGTAATACCCAAACCATTTAAAAGTGCAAATTTTTCATTCACTGAACAGAACGACTAACTTTTCAGAATTGTTGATATTATTGTGCTCCGATGAAAATGTAAAATAAAGCATACAAAATGGTCGTTTTTTCGTTTTTCACAATTTTTTCAACAAATTTTGGCTCTCGCTTCGGTCGAGCAGTAATTTTGACTTCATTTCAATAAAATGATCATTCATTGTGAAGGATTTTCTGAAAACAACCTAAAATGTCGATTTTTTGTGTCTAAAATTCTGATTTTGCTCTCCCCTCTATCACAAATACGAGTAAAAATATACCTAAGCTCTTTCATGGGTTGATCCTGTAATTGTGTATGTCACTGGTATTCAGCACGTTAAAATTTTGATTTTTGTCGGAAAAATAACAATTTTTTGTTGGAAAAATGACACCATACTCCCCCTCCCCCAAATAACACGACTTCGATCCGCATTCGAGTTTACTTTTCATTTTGTTACGGTTGTCATCATAATATGTACAATTGAATTCACTTACGTAGACTTTCCTCAACGTTTGTTTTTATTACTATTTTTCCATTTGAGAAATTAATTCACTTCTCTGCTTTGAAGAATAACTTTTTGAGAAATTTTGTTGGGGAGAGGGGGGGTTAGGGGAGTTAGCGAAGATTATCTATGCGTAAATATGAAGAGGGGAAAGAAATTTTATTTTTGGAAGCAAGAAAAAAGCAAGAAAAAGGCGAGAAATTCGCTTTTTTGATTTTAGTAGACACTCTGAATTCGTTCGCGAATGATTCTCCAAAAATAAATCAATTTGTACGCGAATGATTCTTCAAAAATGAATCAATTTGTTCGCGAACGATTCATCGAAAATGAATCAAATTCAATTCGTTTGCAAATGATTCATCGAAAATGAATCAATTCGTTCGCGAATGATTCATCGAAAATGAATTAATTCGTTCGCGAATGATTCATCGAAAATGAATCAACTCGTTCGCAAATGTTTCACTAAAATTCAATTCGTTCGCGAATGATTCTCCAAAAATGAATCAATTTGTTCGCGAATGATTCATCGAAAATTAATAAACTCGTTCGCGAATGATTCTCCAAAAATGAATCAAATCCAATTCGTTTGCAAATGATTTACCGAAAATGAATCAATTCGTTCGCGAATGTTTCTTGGAAAATGAATCAATTCGTTCGCGAATGATTCATCGAAAATGAATAAACTCGTTCGCGAATGTTTCACTAAAATTCAATTCGTTCGCGAATGATTCTCCAAAAATGAATCAATTCGTTCCCGAATGATTCACCAAAATGTGCGTCAACTCGTTCGCGAATGATTCACCAAAATTCAATTCGTTCGCGAATGATTCTCCAAAAATGAATCAATGCGTTCGCGAATGATTCTCCAAAAATGAATCAATTCGTTCGCGAATGATTCATCGAAAATGAATCAAATTCAATTCGTTTGCAAATGATTCACCGAAATCGTTTGCGAATGATTCATCGAAAATGAAATAATTCGTTCGCGAATGATTCATCGAAAATGAATCAACTCGTTCGCGAATGATCCTCCAAAAATGAATCAATTCGTTCGCGAATGATTCATCGAAGATGAATCAACTCGTTCGACGAATGTTTCACTAAAATTCAATTCGTTCGCGAATGATTCATCGAAAATGAATCAATTCGTTGGCAAATGATTCATCAAAAAATGAATCAGTTCGTTCGGGAATGATTCATCGAAAATGAATCAACTCGTTCGCGAATGTTTCACTAAAATTTAATTCGTTCGCGAATGATTTATCGAAAATAAATCGATTCGTTCGCGAATGATTCACTTGAAAGTTGCATCAATTCGTCGTCAATAAAAAATCATGTGACATGTGAATTTCATTATCTTTTCGGCACAGTAGATATTTTAGAAGACTGCGTACTCGTACATTGAATTTTTGAAAACGAAAAGTCGGTCTTCTCTCGCGAGCTGTGTGTGATTTTTTTAATTCTACAATTGCTCGTTGTATTGGTTACAAACTCCCGGATTTAACGAGATCAGACTTAAATCACGTCACACAATGTATCTCGCATCGCATAGGTAGTAGGTACTCTTACATCTGAATGAACCAGATTGTAACGTAATAATCTCGTAATATTGGATAAGAGCCTAACCTCATATAAATTCATATTATCAAATAACCTCGAGGCAATATACGGGTAAAAGACGGTACGCAAAATGAACGTAGGAGTTTTCCATAACACGCTCACTTTCATTGGCGCGCTTCTCACACGCACACACACTCATAAACCCAGACCCATAGTTACCCACCATGCTGCCGCGCTAAAAGAAAAGGTGAAAATTTCAAAGAAAATAACGAAATGGGCGAAACGTGTTGTACGCGGGTGGTGTACCATGTAATGTAAAAACAGTTAAGATACTAGCAACACGAGAGAAAGCAGCGTACATACTACAGATAGAAAAGCTAGGAGCGAAAGTTCGCTATTACCTTTAGTTTGATGATATATAGTATGACCCTCTGTGGACTTCATACGAGTACAACCCCTTTGGCACGATTTTCTAATTTTCTGACTCCTGAGAATTTCGTGCAAAATACTCGTACGTACGTACGTACTACGAGTACCATACATACAACAGCGTGATCTCGACGCGAACACAAACGACTCCTCTCACGTAATTCCGTCTCCCTCTTCGTATTCCTCTCGCCGTCGTCATTCAGCCGGCAAAAAGTAATAGATATTTAAACGCCGCCACCGCCGTTATTCCTTGTTCTTCTCTCTCTCTTCGCAGTGCAATGTGTGTCTGTGTCTATCTATTTCTATATACTGTCTTGTACAATACACTTATCTTAGCACATATTCGCACTCACACGCGTACACGTACGAATAACTTAAAAAGTCCCACCTTCTTGACGTCTGCCAGCGTCTCTTACACATCTCCCATAGCGCGCATTTTTTTTTCTCTTCTCTTCGGTTCAGTTTTTTTCTTCTTCTTCTCGCAAAAATATCTATCACAACGAGTGAACGCCCCGAGATCCATTTTACTATACATAATGTAACCAATTTGTACCTAACATTTTAACGTTTTTACTTCATCTTATGCCATTTCCCCGCCATTATTTCTTTTCCTATCTTTATTATAATCATTATCGTGATTTCATTCCATACAGTGTAGAGCGGAATGGCGCATGGCGGCACTTTTTATAGCATTATCACTTCACGAAGGCGGTAGAATGCGACGTTATACCATCCGTACTCGTATACTCGTACGTTGGTTGGAATGAGTGTTGAATTAACGACGCGTACGTGTATTGTTCGTCTTGCCCCCGGCGGCCCTGCCCTGTCCGCGATCTCAATCCCAATCCTGAATCCTTTGCCGTGTGAAGTTCTAGTTGGCCGAAATTCTATATCTTATCCTTTTCTTCTCTTTTAGTCTCGTATATGATAACGATATTTAAGCGAGAGTATTTTAATAATATAGTCATCGCTGCGTTCGTGTTGGCGAATAAAAAGCTAAAACAATCACCATCAACACTTCCGTCCCTTTTTCATATACAGTACTAGTAATCTAGAATACAATGTAGAGATACGTATTCGCGTATGTGAGTTTTTATATGTACTCGTACGTTTCCACGGTTGCGAGCACCTGACTTTTGTCAGTTGTATTTGTCTGCGTTACCATATCAGGGTATCTGACAAGTACTAGTAAAAGTAGTAAAAAAGTAGTAAATTTCAATTTTTTTGAAAATTTTCCTGCAAAAAATTTGATTTAGTTAATTTTTTGTGTGTGTAGGAGGAGGGAGGGGGGGGGTCGAGTAGAAAGCTTTCTGAAAATTTGGTTAAAAAAGGGTGCCGAAAACAGCAGTTATTTTCTCAAAACAATTTCGTTTCCAGATCTCATTCAATTGGGGGGGGGGGTCAATACGACAAATTTTATAATAGTCGGGGAGTCCGCTTAGGCGGCCATTTTGATTGACAGGTCAGCCGAAATCGCAGATTTTGCGTTTCAATATATAGTCCGGCATATGACAATAGGAGTAATTGCACCCCACCACCGATCCTCCGGGACACTTTTTTTCTTAAAGGGGACATCCTAAGGAACATTTTAAAGCAAAGTTGCCAAAAAAAAAGTTGGCCTTACTTACAAAATGGCGGCCATTTTGATTGACAGGTCAGCCGAAATCGCAGATTTTGCGTTTTAATATAGGACTTGCACGAACTTTTTCAAACTTTACAAAGATAGATCGAAAGATCATCCAAAAATTTATCACCTGTCAAAATTTCAAGTGCTAAAGTGCGTTTTTCGATTTTTGGTGAATTTTTGAAAATCGAATTTAGGCCAAAAATGAGGGAAAAATCAAAATTTCACCAAATTGACCAAGAGAGCTGAAGTTTGGGATATACCCTATTTTCGACATGCCAAATCGATTGAAAACGGTTTCAACCCGTTTTGAGCAGTTCTGGAGCCTCCAGCAGATTTTTGAAACTCGAAATTCCCACAAAATTCCATCAAATTGGAATTGTAAAGCTGAAATTTATTCTAAAAACTAATTTCAATACGCTACGAAGTACTGCAGGTGAATTTCAAGTCGTTTTGGAGCCTCCAGCGACTTTTTGAAAATTCCTGAAACCTCCAGCAGATTATTGAAACTTTAAATTTTCACAAAATTTCATCAAAATGGAGATGGAAAGCTGAAATTTACTCTATACTCCATTTTTAACACCCTCTGAAGTCGACTTCAGGTGGATTTCAAGTCATTTTAGACCCTCCAACAACTTTTTTGAAAATTACTGGAGCCTCCAGTAGAGTTTTAAAATTTGAAATTTCCCCAAAATTTTATCAAACCAAGATGGAGAGTCGAAATTAATTCTGCAAACTAATTTCATTACGCTACGAAGTTGACTGCTGGTGAATTTCAAGTCGTTTTGGAGCCTCCAGCAACTTTTTGAAAGGTTGTATGACGTTTTTTTGGAAAATTGAAATTTCCCAAAAATAGCTGCAAGCTTCAAAACTATTGAAACCGCCATGTAGTCTGCGAAGTAAATTTCAGCTTGCTAACTCCATTTGATAAATTAATGTTGGGGAATTTTCAAGTTTAAAAAATCTACTGGAGGCTCCAGTAATTTTCAAAAAAATCGCTGGAGGCCCTAAAATGACTTGAACCCACCTGAAGTCGTCTTCAGAGGGTGTTAAAATTGGGTTGTAGAGTAAATTTCAGCTTTCCATCTCCATTTGATGAAATTTTATGAAAATTTAAAGTTTCAAAACTCTACTGGAGGCTCCAGTAATTTTCAAAAAAGTTGTTGGAGGGTCTGAAATGACTTGAAATCCACCTGAAGTCGTCTTCAGAGGCTGTTAAAAATGGAGTATAGAGTAAATTTCAGCTTTCCATCTCCATTTTTGATGAAATTTTGTGAAAATTTAAAGTTTCAATAATCTGCTGGAGGTTTTAGGAATTTTCGAAGAGTCGCTGGAGGCTCCAAAACGACTTGAAATTCAATTTTGTGAAAATTTAAAGTTTCAATAATCTGCTGGAGGTTTTAGGAATTTTCAAAAAGTCGCTGGAGGCTCCAAAACGACTTGAAATTCACCTGCAGTACTTCGTAGCGTATTGAAATTAGTTTTTAGAATAAATTTCAGCTTTTCAACGCCATTTTGGTGAAATTTGTGGGAATTTTGAGTTTCAAAAATCTGCTGGAGGCTCCAGTAATTTTCAAAAAAATCGCTGGAGGCCCTAAAATGACTTGAACCCACCTGAAGTCGTCTTCAGAGGGTGTTAAAATTGGGTTGTAGATTAAATTTCAGCTTTCCATCTCCATTTGATGAAATTTTATGAAAATTTAAAGTTTCAAAACTCTACTGGAGGCTCCAGTAATTTTCAAAAAAGTTGTTGGAGGGTCTGAAATGACTTGAAATCCACCTGAAGTCGTCTTCAGAGGCTGTTAAAAATGGAGTATAGAGTAAATTTCAGCTTTCCATCTCCATTTTTGATGAAATTTTGTGAAAATTTAAAGTTTCAATAATCTGCTGGAGGTTTTAGGAATTTTCGAAGAGTCGCTGGAGGCTCCAAAACGACTAGAAATTCAATTTTGTGAAAATTTAAAGTTTCAATAATCTGCTGGAGGTTTTAGGAATTTTCCAAAAGTCGCTGGAGGCTCCAAAACGACTTGAAATTCACCTGCAGTACTTCGTAGCGTATTGAAATTAGTTTTTAGAATAAATTTCAGCTTTTCAACGCCATTTTGGTGAAATTTGTGGGAATTTTGAGTTTCAAAAATCTGCTGGAGGCTCCAGAACTGCTCAAAACGGTTTGAAACAATTTCCAATCGATTTGGCATGTCGAAAATAGGGTGTATCCCAAATTTCAGCTTTCTTGGTCAATTTGGTAAAATTTTGATTTTTCCCCTCATTTTTGGCCTAAATTTGATTTTCAAAAATTCACCAAAAATCGAAAAACGCACTTTAGCACTTGAAATTTTGACAGGTGATAAATTTTTGGATGATCTTTCGATCTATCTTTGTAAAGTTTGAAAAAGTTCGTGCAAGTCCTATGTTAAAACGCAAAATCTGCGATTTCGGCTGACCTGTCAATCAAAATGGCCGCCATTTTATAAGTAAGGCCAACTTTTTTTTTGGCAACTTTGCTTTAAAATGTTCCTTAGGATGTCCCCTTCAAGAAAAAAGTTGTCCCGGAGGATCGGTGGTGGGGTGCAATTACTCCTATTGTCATATGCCGGACTAATAGGATTTGCACAACATTTTTCAAACTGTACAAAGATAGAGATAAAAGCCAAAACATTTCAATTAAAAATGTATTTAAAAAAATTAAAAATTGACAACTTTAGCAAAAAGCAGAACTTTTTGGAAAGAGTAGTTCTGAAGCCTCCAGAAGATTTTTTAAACTTGAAATTTCTGCACCAAATTTCTCAAATATGGAGTTAGAAAGCCGAAATTCACTCTGTAAACTAATTTCAATACGCCACAGAGTCGACTGCAGGTTGATTTTAAGTCGTTTTGGAGTCTCTAGTGACATTTTGGAAATTACTGGAACCTCCAGCAGATTTTTGAAACTTGGAAATTTCCACATAATTTCATCAAATAGCCAAAATTCATTGTGTAAACTGATTTAAATACGCTATGGAGTTGACTGCAGGTCAATTTTAAGTCGTTTTGGAGTCTCCAGTAACATTTTGGAAATTACTGGAGCCTCCAGCAAATTTTTGAAACTTGAAATCTCCACCAAATGCAGTTGGGAAAGCCGTTAGTCACTCTGTAAACTAATTTCAATGCCTCACGAAGTCGACTGCAGGTCGATTTTAAGTCGTTTTGAAGTCTCTAGTGACATTTTGAAAATCACTGGAACCTCCAGCAGATTTTTGAAACTTGAAATTTCCGCATAATTTCATCAAATAGCCAAAATTTATTCTGTAAACTGATTTAAATACGCTATGAAGTCGACTGCAGGTCGATTTCAAATCGTTTTGGAGTCTCCAGTGACATTTTGGAAATTACTGGAGGCTCCAGCAAATTTTTGACCTTTGAAATTTCCACCAAATGCAGTTGGGAAAGCCGAAATTCATTCTGTAAACTAATTTCAATACACCATTAAGTCAACTGCAGGTCGATTTCAAATCGTTTTGGAGTCTCCAGTGACATTTTGGAAATTACCGGAGCTTCCAGCAGATTTTTGAAACTTGAAATTTCCACCAAATTTCATCAAATGGAGTTAGAAAGCAGAAATTTACTCTATAAACTAATTTCAATACGCTAGTTTTGAAGCTTCCAGCTATGTACTTTTTGAATCAATTCATGGCCGATAAGGTACCCGTTGTTTTTTTTTTTTTTCAAAATTGGTGTATTCCAGTCTGAAACATATTTTTGTCCATCGATTTCATACATTTTTGAAAATTTAAAAAATTACCCTTCCGCCTCCGTTAGAGGTAGAAAGATGAAATTCAGTTTGCACCCAATTTTTGGCATTATTCCAAGGTGGATTGCAGGCAGTTTCAATTCCTTCGGGCGCCTCCAGCAACTTTTTAGAAATTTCTGTTTTTCAAAAAATGCCACAAAATCTGTACGAATTAACTTTAGCACGCACTGCGCAGAGTGAATTTTGGCCTTTGAAATCCATTAAGTTTTAATTTACTGGAAGCACCAGTAACTTCCAAAAATTTGCTGGAGGCTGCGAAACGAATTGATGTCTACCCGCAGTCGACTTCACAGCGTATTGAGATTAGTGTACAAATTGAATTTGATATAGTGAGATTAATCACGACTGAGATAGATGGTTTTTATCAGAATTACTACCTACTTAGTTGAAACAAGAAATATTCCCTAAGGTAGTGAATATTTGCCTCGCCTGGTTAGCTCAATATATTGGAGAGGTCTCAGTCATACTACTCACTTTTCACAGAAATAATTCCCAATCACCAATCAAATGCATACATACAAGATAATATGATTTATTGTTGCTCGGAAATAACATAAAAATACATATTATAAAAGTTAAACGAGCATAAAATGATTTTACTACCTTAGACTCGAGTTAGTAAATTAAGTAATAATTAATATTCGTTAATAGATAATGAGGTTGGTAATTTCTTACCCATTGAAACTGTACACATTTCCTAGAAAATGTGCTATTAATGTTGATGACTTACTCATCAGGTTCACAAACTGTCCGCTTTTCCTGTCTCTTCAGGGTGTCCCTAATACTAGACACAGTCGACAGGTCTTGGTTATTTTTACTGAGGGTGCTTTTCCAGACGAGAAGTATGTTCCGATGGCTAGCAGGATCGGAGACATACCCAATAGAGAACGTGAAGAATTACGATCGATAATTTTAATCACGAAGCAAAATAATATTAACCACTATAGAAGTGGGCGAGAACGGAATAAATAGGGGATGAGTGTCCCCGTAGAGGGAACTCATCCGCTTCTAACATACATAAATACACTTTGTGACCAAGAACCTGCCTTCGCGACGGTCGGATTCGAGATACACGAGCATACCATTTAATTGGTACAACTTGATTATAAATTCAGATCATTTTAAGTGCAACTACTCGGTAGTCTTGCGACTACCTCGTAGGTGCAGCTTTATCCGAAAATACAACTGGATTAAAATGCAACTTATTTAAAACACAACTACAACTAGTTTGGCTCGTGGCTGTGTTGCTCTATTTATAGTCGTAGGCGCATCGTTCGATGCGCGGCTATTGATGACATTGAATTGTCATCAAAACGTATTAGAAGAAGTTCTCACATTACCAGACTTGCGCAGTCTTTGGGAGTTGTTATTTTAATCATCGCTACGGCGATGCTTCTTATACTCATCACTATGACGATGCTTCTATTAATCATCCCTTACGTGATGAAGGCATATTTCCTCATATCATATGCCCTTCCGGGGGTTGACCCCTTTACAGCAGGTCACGGGGGGAAGCACGGATCACAAAATAAGAGGAAAAATATGCCGTACCCCGCTCTCCCCTCCCTTCCAAGACAAGGGAGGATGCGCCACCCCTGCCCCTCCGTACTTTGCTGCGTTGATCTACAGACTGTTTTGAGGTGACAGGTTTTCACAAGATGGGTCGGAGGGTGGGAATTTTGAATAAAAATGCCATTGACTTTTCCCCGCAATCAAAGACACCAATTACTTGATAATCAGAGATCGCAGTGTCAATCAACAGGATCGAAAATGGTAATGTTTTTTGTGAGAATAGTAAGAAAAATTCTAAAATTTTGGAGTTCTAAAAGTAGCCCTTCTATTTTTTGTAGCCAAATGTGTCCTAATGGGTTCGTTGCGAAGATAGTCCTCATAAATTTGGATGGAATAAATACGCGGAGTATGTACTCTACCAACGAGAGTGGTTCTTGGTCACTAAGTAGTATTATGTCAATTTGGCCTATAAATTTGGAAAAAATTTCTTGCGAATATGATATTTACAAAAAGCCAGCATCTTTTATGACGAATTTTGCGGTGTTCATATCGCAGATTTTAAGTTTTTGTTTCCCCATTTTTGAATTTGTACCCCCGATCAAAAAGGAAGAAAAATTGAGAAAGTTCAAAGGTTTGCAAATGTTATGTAGTCCTGCCTTCCTATTCTCTAGAGAATGCATACAGTTTCAACAAATTTAGCTTAATTCTAAAATTTTGCGTAATTCTAAGATTTTTATCTAATTCTAAAATCATAATGTATGGCATAACGATAAATGCAGAAAAATATGGATCTAACATTATGGAGAAAAGAGGCTGAATGTATAAAATGATATGAAAAGATTGCGTAAAAAAGAAATTTTGCTTAATTCTAGAATTTTGCTTAATTTTAAGTGAGTAATATCTATACATAGCATAAAAAATACGTGCATGAGAGTAGAAATATTGATGCAAAAATTGAGTACGGATACATATAACATACAAAAGTGTAGGATACAAAATCTGAACTGTCGATTTAATGTGGATTTGTAAAAAGTTAATTGTTGAAGAATTACGGATATTTTGTGATGGGAAGATGTGGTCGTTTAGTCGCCAACAGTATTATTATTAACGAATCTCAGATTTTCGAGTTATGAAATCTCTCGACATCAACATTTAATATGGATCATTACTCAGGACTGCGTTTTTGTTGAGTCATAATAATTCTGTGGGGAAACAAACTATTAGTGTGTTTTTCGAAAAATACTTACTTATTGTATCTTGTGTATAGATGGGAGTCTGAAAAGTTAGTCATGCTTCATTTTTATACTTAACTCTAGAGTTAAATTAAAAAAAATAAATGATTAATTATGTACAGGGAAGATTCAATTTCACTTTTATTAGGCACTTCCAGTGATCCAGAGCTCTACTGGTTTCGGTTAATGTAGTCGTTTTTATTCGTCGGCTTCCGTGTCGCTTATCTCTTCATCTTGCGATGGTACCTGTTGATCGTTAATGGAACACCTAGGATCAGAATAAAGCAGTGTCGCACGCTCGCGTGACAAATTAATAGACGGCAAGCTGACTCGTTCTGCCTGTTCTATAGCCGCTTCTACCATACGCACGATTCGGTCGGTGCGTCGGCGTACATGTCGAACTGAGCTGTCGTCATCGTCATTTTTGCGACGTTCTAGGCGACACAGTTTACCCATCTTTCCGAGATTACTGTTTTCGTTGGAGGAGGTTTGTGTGCTTTGTACTGTTACTGCCTTTGACGTATTTGGGTGAGAAGAGGTTAAGGGTGTGGAAGGAGTTGTGGTCAAACGGGGAGGTATTCTTACAGGGGTCAAGCAAATCCTAGGGATTTTTAAATCAAGTGGTAGTAATTGAGGAGTGTATTCTGACAAAATATCTATGTCAGGTGTAGGGGGCCTAGGATTTGGGATTATCGTTTGCTTTTTTAATACCTGGGGGATGAATTTATCTCGCATCATCTGAATTATATTGGCATATAAGTTAGATGGGTAGAAGGGGCCTTTTCGGTCCATTCCAGTCCTGTTTCTATGGAATTCTTCGAATATATCTGAGGTGTGGAAAACCCTTCCTCCGAGGGTCCGTTCCCAATCGAAATTTAGGGCTCGGTTGATTTCTGAGAAAGTCGTTTGGTTGATATCTTCATGTGGTATGAGGGGGAGGATTGTGAGTTGTTGAACTTGTAATTTTTTCAACAACAAACAGATTGCTTGGAATGCATAAAAGAAGTGTTCATATGACGTGTTTCGTTTCACATCAAAATTTCCAATGGAAATCATTATTCTCTTTGGAAGTTCTTTAAACGTCCCTAGGTATGAGAGCAGTTCGGACGCCAGCAGGTCTCTACAGTACATCTTATTATCGATCAGGTTTTCATAGGGTTTAGACACACCTAGGTATTTTGCAATACCGTTGGCGTGTCCATCCCCCATGATTAAGATATTGTATGCGAAAAATGCGACGTTGTATGTATCTTCCAAAATTTCATATCCCGCGGCAGTAAAGCCGTGCGGGTAGGAATTAATGGGATAAAAGGGTTTCAACTCGGCTGAATCGGAGCCGAACCGTGCTTTATAATTTTTACGAAAAAGATTTTTGTCCGCAGACGTGCCCTTTTTCGGTTTTGGTGGGGGAATTTTCGATCTTGACCTCGTAGCATCTACGTGGTCTGAAATATTACTAAGTTTGGGATCTGGGGCCCTAGAGCTGTCAAACGAGGTTGACGGAATCGGCCCATTCATATTTACGCAATTGAGTTGCGAGATTATTGGCTGGGTCACTGAATCATTTTGAATCTCTTGATTTTGAGGATTGATGATCAATGGGATCGGGGTCTCTGCTGGTTTTGGTCTTGGAATTGGTGCAGAGCCACAAGAAAGATTTTGTGGTTTCGCAAAGGCGGATCGTGATGATTGTTGGACTCGTCGCCACGAGGGTGGGGGAGAAGTGCACTGAGGTATACCTGAGTTTGAAATCGAGGGTTGTGGCAAGACGGGTTCCCTTTGAGAGGAGGAAGGTTGGGAATCTGTAAATGGATTCATTCTCGGAAGTAGATTTGCAAATAAGTTTCCTATTTGATGATCTAGGAGCCTATTATACTGGGTCGTCAATTTGGCGTATTCCTTTCGATAATCTTCTAACTGGCTTGTTAGGGTAATATTGTCGTTAACCAATACCATCTCAATACGCGTAATATAATCTCGTTGTAATGCTAGTTGGTTCACTAGGGACTGGACTCTAGAGTCAGTATTGAGTACTTCGAATATTCGTAGCGATTGGTCGACAAAGAAAGAATCAGATCCTAGGATCAATTGGTTACATGACGGATGGGGACATGGGACACAAGGTGCACCTTGTTCTGTTCTCATAGTGGAGTGTATATACAGTCGGTATAGGCACCCAAGATGAAAAAGGTGTCTACACGCTGTTATGTAAATATCGTCATGAATAGCTCTTGCAAATGGTCCTGGTAAGGCTAATGATAGCTTGCATTGGTCACAGATTATTTCGCAGTACGACATAATCGTGAGGGAAAATTAAAATGATGAGAAAATCGAAAAAAGGTTCTGAGAATTATTTCCAAAAAAAATTAACGAAGTTCTGGAGAGTACTCAAAAGGAATGAGTCGAAGTCATTTGAAAATCCGGCAGATTCTATTGAAAATTGGCTAGGTATTGGAAAAAATCGATCAAAGAATGATCTATTGGAGCTTTTGTCGAAGTCTTGCGGTTGGATAACGAGATTTTTGAGATGAGTTTGGAGAAATGGTAAAAAGCACAGCAGTTTGGTACAAAGACACAAATGATCACTCGCGAATTCGATGCAAAAGGGGTCCAATTGGCTCACTTAGATATGGGCCAACCAGATCACGTTGTATGGAAAAAGCAAACTCGGAAACGAATAGGTAAAGCAAAGTCAAAAACTTACCACAGCTAAGTCGAGAGGTGTTGCATGGATCCCAGCACTACATATAATAAGGTTTGATTCGAAAAAAGGTAGCGCTTTTATTTTGATTTTACCAGCTCTTCAGTTGATACAGATTATATGAAAAAAATCATTCCCACCTCCAAGTTTATAATTTTTGGGTGTATGTGACCGTAATGAGCACTTGTGCGTGAGAATCGATAAGAAGACAAGGTAATTATCAAAAAAAATAAAATAAAATAATCAAATAGGTGATAGAGAAAAAATACGTAATTTGAATGACAGTTATGTCCTCGTACGTTGACGTGTTTATGGCCTTTAACTGGTTACCCAATGGTCTCTCTAGAAGTGGTAGCGTTTTGTCTGGACTTATGAATGAAATTTTTCAAAAAGTGCTGACTATATTAAAAAAATAGAATCGTCAGACGAGTTGAATGAAAATTTGCATAGAGTTCAGTTTTTCAGAGTAGCAAATTCATAGAGATTGCTATTAATCATCGAAGTAATGCAGGCTTATTACTTGCATTGCCAGCAATTATTTTGTTTCTACTGCTGCTGGTTTTGCTCGAATTTTGTATCTTACGTAGTATCTTAATGAGGCAGTGTTTCTAGTTGCCTATAACTGTCACATAACTCGCACCATTCCCTGAGTCTTCTCTATTGCGCTGGGAACCATTTAATTATCCACAATGTATCGATGATTATTTCGGGTTTCTTATGGGGGTTTGTGGCTTTGTATCCTACAGTAGCATAATATTTAAATCTCGTCGTTTTACTATTGTCTATAACAGAAAAATTAAACACGTTATATGTATTCTTACGTACGGGCTGTTGCTGTTGTTGAACTGTAAATGCGCCTAGTAATGTGTTGATTAAAGTTATATTATGCATACGATTACGAGTAAGGGTTTTTGATGGGAAAAAAGGTGGTTTTTAAATTGGATTAGAGTGGGTTTATTGTATGCTGTGTGCATCTTTCAGTATGTTGAACGGTGATATTATGTGTGTATGAATTTTGAAAAAATTACAGGTAGTATGCCAAGACCTAGATCTCAGTATACTTACGAGTATTCGAATTCGTATTTTTATAAAACGGAACTAACTACCTGAGTGAGAGAAAAAATCACTATAAGGAATACTTGTGAATCGTGTGTAGATTACTTGTTAAGCGCATTCCTTTCCTACGTCTTCTGGTGGCGAATCTCGGACCAATGTGTGTACGTATTTATTTGGGTTCGTTTACGTATTCTTCTCCAGCTGGTATATGCGGGTGTCTATGCTCTGTGTTGACGAGATGTAGCAAGGTCAATGTCACACTCGCTTACTGTGTCGCTGGAGTAACGAACTTAGGGTGTGAATACTTGTTGTTGATGTCGGTCTTCGTACATGGCACAGTGGGGTTCCGGTTTCGTCTACCTGTTATGTGTCTATTTTTACCAGGGTGAAAATTACGAGTTGAAAACATCGTTCTTCGTCTGTATCTTAGAATACTTACATATAGAAAATGCACTGGGGACAAAAAATGAATTATTAATCGAATGTAATTTTAAGTGTTACATTAAAAGGGATATGTAGTTGCTGGAGAGTATAAGAGGACATGTGATAAGATAATTTTGTCTACTGATTACTTAGGAGTACGCAAGGACATATGATGGGGTAGTTTCTGTGTACTCCCACACAGTTTGGGGTGTGTATTTTTGAATTTATACTACTCGGAGCATTATTGCCTGGAAATACACCAGGACATATGATGAGGTGTTTTCAGTGTATTTCCAAGCGATTTAGATCGTAGTTTTGTAGCTATACGAGTATACATACCACTGTAGAGTGATAGAAGGGGGTTATGGGGTTTGAAAAATATTTACACTTTCTGATTCTTAATGCTTTACTTGTCGCATGTCGGTTGTGATAGAAGTAATATGTGGTTATTGTTGCACTCAGGAAATGTGTCAGGACATATGATAGGGTATTTTTCGCACATTTTCCAATTCGCAACAATAGAGTAGTGAATTTTTTGCAAAGCATTAAGTTTTCCATGATGGGTTTCCTTCATCATCTGATTTTTCATCAGGAACCATTTCGAAAAAACGAGCGATAGGCTCTTGATCGCTGTCAGATACGTAATTTAGGAATTTTGTCTCGAGCTGTTTTTTCCAGTGAGTAGCGGGTTTAGCTCGTAATCTAGCGAGAACTCGTTCTGATCGCGTTCTAGTGGGTAATGAGGTAGGCCTTTGAGCACTTGCCCCTGCCCTAGGGGCGTTTAAAGTTTCGCTAGGTTGCGATTCTGGAATTGCAGAGTCAGGTGGGGTATCCAATGGGTTTTGAACATTGGGAAGGTCATTATTGGGTGAATTTTGGAGTGCTATGGGAGCATCCGAAAATATTTCATCGTCATAATCTTGGCTATCTTGACTATCTTGGCTATCGTCGAAGGTTGAAATAGTTTCTTGTGACAAAAATTCAGTTGCCCTATTCTTACGTGGACGGCCTCTCGTTCTTTTTATCGTAATAGGGGGTCCGTCCTGTGCTCCTGAAGTGGAACTATAGAGGTTTGGTGGGAACTCCATTGTAGTAATTTTCCCATGAAATTTGATGAGAATTGAGCTCTAAGTGCTTTCTCACGCTAGATTTCTCGGCTTTGGGTTATAAAAGTCTAAGTTCAAATTTATAGCTTTTGCTCATATGGCTCATTGTTTTACATTGGGTCCTTTCTATTTTCAATCAATAAAACTGCCAAAATGTGACATTTTCGCCGGAAATTGCCATAATTAGTGTCTGGCATGTGCAATTTATTGGTGTAAAACTATTGTGAATATGTGAGTTTGCTTTACTGCAGGATAGATAAATCTGTCAACAGGTATGGGAAAAATGTCAATTAAATGCACAAAAATGAATCGAACTATTTAGCATTTAGCTATTATTAGTATATGCATTTCTATTTGTTTTTATCGATAGAATTACTGAATTTATAAAATTAATTGGATTATTTTAAGGGTTGTTAGCATGTGCATAAGCATAGAACAATCAAGCTGACGGATTAATAGCCTGAATTAATAGATTTTAGAAAGTGAATCGGACTATTTATTTGCTGAGAATATTTACGTTTTTGTTTTCTCATACTCGAAAGTACAAGAAAATCAAACAGTAAAAATGTCAGAAAACTATTGAATGGTAATAAATTGTGAAAAACTGTCAAAATGTCAAGTAAAATGGTTGAATAATTGGTATTAATGTTCCCTAATTTCCTATGTGATCAGTATAGAAAAACAGAAAACATTAATATGCAACATTTAAGAGGTGCATATCTATTAATTTTTAAGTAAACATAGAACAATAAAAGTTGACAGATTAATGATTTGAATTAAATTGTAGAGAATTAATCGGAGCATTTAGCTGCTGTGAATATTTACGTTTTCATTCTCCCATACTCGAAAGTATAAGAAAATCAAGCAATAAAGATGTCAAAAAAAACTATTGAGGGGTAATAAATTGTCAAAAAACTGTCAAAATGTCAAGCAAAGTATTGAAATGTTCTGTGTTAGTATCCTCCAGTTTCCCATATAGCATAGAAGAGCAGAAAACATTACCACATTACATCAATCAATTAGTAGCTATTATTATTGTTAGTTTTTACATTTGATGAAATTAAAGTCTAAGCCCGTATGTATCTATGCTTAATACAGTAGTCTTTTACGTATTTGTTGCTGAGTATCTATGTGCCTTGTACCCAATTACTTTGTCACGAGTACAAATTAAATGGTGACATTTTTATTATACTGCAGCAAATAGGTGTAATAATGATCAAAATGAAGACAGTTTTGCTAATTAGGTGTTCTCAGGTATCCGAGACGATTTTGTACATGCGGCAGATAGGTGTAATAAAGTAACCAGAAAGTGGCGTTTTTATTGCTAAGCAATAAATGTCAATGCGTTTAACCAAAATACTGGAGTCATTTGTATACTAATTAGCTATCTACTGCCGCTATGATTTTGTAGGAATCTTTCGGCTCGGATATTTTTATAGGCATCCTGTTTGATTATGGCACGTGTGTGCAGCTATATGAGCTGGATACAAAGAAGATTCTTCATAGGGGTGATTTCTATACGTAAAAAGATCGCGCTCTTTTCTAAATGAGAACTTAGATATTTTTCGTTTCGTAATTTTAAAAACATTTCATCGGAGATTTCAAGTCTTTTCAACGATCTTTTGGACTAGATTTTCGAGATTTTGAACTTATACAGATGCAAAATAGGGTGGTTAGATAAGTACATTTTTATAGAGAAATGTAACCAGTGTGGAATTCGATCAAATGGCCTAAATTATTCAGGTCATTTGACCATTTTCTCACTGGTAACTTGAGAAAAATTTTTACAGAGAGAAAATTCAACGAACTATTTACAAGCTGAACTTGTCCTATTATTCTACAGATTTTCGTCTGTAAAAAGCAAGAAACAAATTCGTTCCTAGGTACCTACTTGAATAAAATGAGCTTGACTGCTTATTTTACCCATACACCAAATTGTTAAAATATTACTAGGTACATAGAAAATAACTAGATTAAAGTGGCCAAAAAATGTTCATCGAAATGAGACATTTTAATGATTTTAAAACTGGGTGGCCTCACTCAAGTTGTCATTGTACTCCATAGGGGAGGAATGAGTTTGAGTGAATTTTTTCTCAACCTAACTACACTCGTTTTCGGAATTTTGAACACTTTGGCTATGAGCATAAAAAGATCAAAATTTTATGCTTTGCTTTTTAAGGGTAGTTTTGCATTTTTCTATCAAGTTGTCAGATTTTCATCTTCTGACTTGGCAGAAAACAGTAATTTCACCCTAATTTTAGGTCCGAATTTATCAGATGGCTAATCTGTTCCATTTGGAACAAAATCAACCTCGGAAGAATTTCTGCCTTGTTTGTGTTGTATTTTCAGATTTTCATCTTCGTAATTTTCACAGAAATGTCCGAAAATACACCACAAAGAGGTTAGTTAGGTTAAGAAGCAATTGAACTGATTTTAAAAGTATTTAAACTATTTTGATTCGGACCTGTGTTGTTACAATTTGCGAGTCAAAATGGTCCCTATTTGAATTTTTACATGTCCCTATTTATTTTAGCTCAAGAGAGTGTCTGAAAAAATTCGTTCTATTTTTGTTCTAATTTATAGACGTTTTTCAAATTTTTACATTATTTAATGAAAATTTAAGAATTTCATGTATTCGGTATTTGTGGGCAATTTTCTAGTTTTTCCAGTGAAGGAAAAACGAAAGACTCTCATGATGATAAAGAACTCACTTTAGGAGACAAGCTTACCAATCGCTCACAGGGAGTCCCATGATTCTCTGTGAGTTAAATGATTTTCATGAGAGTCAATATTATTGCAAACTATACCACAAGAAAATTGATTAAATTATCCAACTCTGATCTGTATTAAGCATGGACTTTCATGATGATAAATTACTCACTTTAGGAGACAAGCTTACCAATCGCTCACGGGGAGTCCCATGATTCTCTGTGAGTAAAATGATTTTCACGAAAGGTCATGAGAGTACAGATCATGAGTCAAATATTTCAGAATTTTATAATTTAGAATTTTCCAAAAATACATGATTAATAAGGTAGCGCAATTCTACTGTGATTCTTGAGATAATTATCTCCTTTTGAGGCTAGTCAGGCTTTTGCCTTGCTCATTAAGGAGTTTTTTTCTCAATTGGCACAGTATAGCTGCGATCCCCTACTCACCACGTAAGTGAGAGACTAGCAATTCTTATGAAATCAAGGTTTTATTTAGATGAAATTTTGGTAATTATTTTGAGATTAAAATTCTCTGAAAATACACAGTAACCAGGGTACCACAATTCTACCGTGATTCTCGAGATAATTATCTCCCTTGAGGCTAGTCAGGTTTTACACCTTGCTCATGAGGAGTTTTTTCTCAATTAGCACAATATAGCTGCGATCCCCTACCCACCATGTAAGTCAGGGATTAATTTTTTACAAAGCCAAAATTTTACGTAAGTTTAATTTAGGTATTTATTTTAACAGAATTAAATTATTTTGACTCGGACTTGTATTTCTAATAATTATGAATCAAATAGTTTTTCAGAATTTTTTCCTGCCCCTATTCGCAATTTATGCACGAAAGAGTGTTTGAAAAAAATTCATTTTATGTACATTAAAAAAAAAATATACTGCATTATTTTAGCATAGTGTTAGTAAGCAATATTTATTGAAACTTCTCCTCACTAGAATTTGAGCTATAATTTTGCCTGCATATCTACCTACGAGACTTCGAGGTAAAAAACGTAATTTTAGTGGGGTATAGGAATTTAAAAAAAAATCAAAATGAAAAAAAAATCAAAAAAAAATCAAAAATTTTGGAAGGTTATAATTTAGATTGGTTTGAAACGTAATTTTTAGCTTGAATTATGCTCGTTTTTTCGAGCTTTTGGATTCAAGAAAGTTCAAAAATTAATTTTTTGGTAAATTTAAATTTTTTAGGTTATGAGTTTTCGAAGATCTGTGGCATGTATGATTTTTTCTAGAGAGGTTCATCCACGTCAGGCGCCAGACTAAGTGATTAGTCAATTTTGACATGCAACATATCTTGGAAAATCATATTTTTTCACTCGAATTGTGTTCTTTACGAGAACCATTTGGAATTCGAGTTTGACAAAACTTGAAAAAATCGAAAAGTTTAAAGATTTTGAAAAATTTGAATTTATTAAGGGTGGGTTTTTTAGTAAGTCGGACTGAAAATTTTGCAATTTTCATGAGAATTACGCGGAAGTTAGGCGCCAATATGATATAGTGAGATTAATCACGACTGAGATAGATGGTTTTTATCAGAATTACTACCTACTTAGTTAAAACAAGAAATATTCCCTAAGGTAGTGAATATTTGCCTCGCCTGGTTAGCTCAATATATTGGAGAGGTCTCAGTCATACTACTCACTTTTCACAGAAATAATTCCCAATCACCAATCAAATGCATACATACAAGATAATATGATTTATTGTTGCTCGGAAATAACATAAAAATACATATTATAAAAGTTAAACGAGCATAAAATGATTTTACTACCTTAGACTCGAGTTAGTAAATTAAGTAATAATTAATATTCGTTAATAGATAATGAGGTTGGTAATTTCTTACCCATTGAAACTGTACACATTTCCTAGAAAATGTGCTATTAATGTTGATGACTTACTCATCAGGTTCACAAACTGTCCGCTTTTCCTGTCTCTTCAGGGTGTCCCTAATACTAGACACAGTCGATAGGTCTTGGTTATTTTTACTGAGGGTGCTTTTCCAGACGAGAAGTATGTTCCGATGGCTAGCAGGATCGGAGACATACCCAATAGAGAACGTGAAGAATTACGATCGATAATTTTAATCACGAAGCAAAATAATATTAACCACTATAGAAGTGGGCGAGAACGGAATAAATAGGGGATGAGTGTCCCCGTAGAGGGAACTCATCCGCTTCTAACATACATAAATACACTTTGTGACCAAGAACCTGCCTTCGCGACGGTCGGATTCGAGATACACGAGCATACCATTTAATTGGTACAACTTGATTATAAATTCAGATCATTTTAAGTGCAACTACTCGGTAGTCTTGCGACTACCTCGTAGGTGCAGCTTTATCCGAAAATACAACTGGATTAAAATGCAACTTATTTAAAACACAACTACAACTAGTTTGGCTCGTGGCTGTGTTGCTCTATTTATAGTCGTAGGCGCATCGTTCGATGCGCGGCTATTGATGACATTGAATTGTCATCAAAACGTATTAGAAGAAGTTCTCACATTACCAGACTTGCGCAGTCTTTGGGAGTTGTTATTTTAATCATCGCTACGGCGATGCTTCTTATACTCATCACTATGACGATGCTTCTATTAATCATCCCTTACGTGATGAAGGCATATTTCCTCATATCAAATTTTCGCTTTTCAACTGCATTTGTTGAAATTTTGTGGAAATTTCAAATTTCAAAAATCTGCTGGAAACTCCAGTAATTTCCACAAAGTCGCTGGAGGCTCCAAAATGACTTGAACCCATCTGAAATTGTCTTCAGAAAGTGTTAAGCAGAGTAAATTTCGGCTTTCCATCTCCATTTGAAGTTTCAGAAATCTACTGGAGGCTCCAGTAATTTTCAAAATGTCGCTGGAAGCTCCAAAATGAGTTGAAATTCACCCGCAGTCGACTTGGTAGCGTATTCAAATTAGTTTATACAGAATGAATTTTGGCTATCGAACTCCATCTGTTGAAACTTTGTGGGAATTTCAGTTTCAAAAATCTGCTGGATGCTCCAGAGCTTCTCGAAACGGTTTGAAATCGTTTCCAATCGATTTGGCAGGTCAAAAATAGGGTAGGTCCCAACTTCCAGCATTCTAGGTCAATTTAGTAAAATTTTGATTCTTCCCCCCTAATTTTTGAAAATCAAATTTTAGGCAAAAAATGAGGGAAAAAATCAAAATTTTACCAAATTGACCAAGAAAGCTGAAATTTGGGATACACCCTATTTTCGACATGCCAAATCGACTGGAAACTGTTTCAAACCGTTTTGAGCAGTTCTGGAGCCTCCAGCAGATTTTTGAAACTCGAAATTCTCACAAAATTTCATCAAATGGAGTTGGAAAGCCGAAATTTATTCTGCAAACTAATTTCAATATGTGATGAAGTCGACTGCAGGTGGATTTCAAGTTGTTTTGGAGCCTCCAGCAACTTTTTCAATATTCCTGGAGCCTCCAGCAGATTTTTGAAACTTTAAATTTTCACAAAATCTCATCAAATGGAGATGGAAAGCTGAAATTTACTCTACACTCCAATTCTAACACCCTTTGAAGACGACTTTTCCTGAAAATTTCATCAAACGGAGATGGAAAGTCAAAATTCGTTCTGCAAACTAATTTCAATACGCTACGAAGTTGTCTGCTGGTGGATTTCAAGTCGGTTTGGAGCCTCCAGCGACTTTTTGAGAGGTCGTATGGTGTTTTTTTGGTAGCTGAAAGCTTCAAAATCATTTGAAAACATTTGAAACCACCATGTAGTCGACTTCATATCGTATTGAAATTAGTTTTCGAAGTAAATTTCAGCTTGATAATTCCATTTGGTAAAATGTTGCGGGAATTTTAAAGTTTCAAAAATCTACTGGAGGCTCCAGTAATTTTCAAAAAAGTTGCTGGAGGCTCTAAAACGACTTGAACCCATCTGAAGTCGTCTTCAGAGGGTGATAAAATTGGAATGTAGAGTAAATTAAAGCTCTCCATCTCCATTTGATGAAATTTTGTGAAAATTTCAAGTTTCAAAAATCTGATGGAGGCTCCACGATTTTTCAAAAAGTCACCGGAGGCTCCAAAATGATTTGAAATTCACCTGCAGTACTTTGTAGCGCATTGAAATTAGTTTGCAGAATAAATTTCAGCTTTCCAACTTCATTTTGATGAAATTTTGTGGGAATTTCGAATTTCAAAAATCTGCTGGAGGCTCCAGAACTGCTCAAAACGGTTTGAAACAATTTCCAATCGATTTGGCATGTCGAAAATAGGGTGTATCCCAAATTTCAGCTTTCTTGGTCAATTTGGTAAAATTTTGATTTTTCCCCTCATTTTTGGCCTAAATTTGATTTTCAAAAATTCTCCAAAAATCGAATTTTGACAGGTGATAAATTGTTGCTTGATCTTTCGATCAACCTTTGTACAGTTTGAAAAATGTTGTGCAAATCCTATATGTTGGAACGCAAAATCTGCGATTTCGGCTCACCTGTCAATCAAAATGGCCGCTATTTTGTAAGTAGGGCCACTTTTTTTTGAATACAAGAGCTAGAAATGTTCCTTAGGACTCTCCCTTAAAGAAAAAAGTTGTCCTGGAGGATCGCCGGGGGAGAGGGTGCAATAGACTTTTAAGTGGGCTCCCCAACTATGACACTTTCTGCAGTTTTGACAAATCATAATTCAATTTTGAAAATTTCCGATTAATTCTTGGTACATATTATTCAATAATCTAAACAGTCCGTGCAAATTTTATCCAAATAAGACATTTTCTCAAATTTTGGCCGTTTTCAGATGGTCCATC
The DNA here is from genome assembly GCF_950023065.1 of Planococcus citri. Taxonomy (NCBI): domain Eukaryota; kingdom Metazoa; phylum Arthropoda; class Insecta; order Hemiptera; family Pseudococcidae; genus Planococcus; species Planococcus citri. The sequence continues at coordinate 80,911,835 of NC_088677.1, forward strand.
AATTTTTGATATTTTTGAGAGATTTTCTCAATCAGTTTTACAATTTTCATGATACTTTATTTGTGAATATTTATTTCTGGATCTTTATTAAGCATAAAGATCGTCAGAATTTTTACTGTGGCCTTCGACCATTAATATTTTATATCTGTATCTGTTGATTGACCAATAATTTTATAACTTACTAAACCACCTTAATTTTTCTTTGTTTCAGGTGAGTACAAATTTCCTTCGAAAAATTATAGAATAATATGAACTCGCGTATGAGAATGAGTAAGTAATTTTATAATCCTTTTGAGAAAAGTTACGTACCTAAGTCACTTGTGACCTTTTTTATTTCGTTCTGTCGTCAAAATGTAGAGCAAATATGGGGATTTCAGAAAAAAAAATACCTATTTAAAAATCAAATTCGAATTTCAGTGGTTGAAACGTACAAAAACATGAAAAAACAACGATTTTCCTATCGATTGTTAGCCCCGTTTATTGGTACACCTTTATAAATAATTTGAAAAATCATGACCCTCTTTTGGGCCTAGCATTGTTTTAAAATGCTCAAAAATATTTTCATCGAAATTTTGGTCATTATTTCAAGTGCTGGATATGACCCATCATTAGATACACGGAAGAATGGTTTAATTACTAAGATTTGATCTAAGATCGTGTATACCTACCTTGATTTCTTAATAGGTATATTTAGGGTCGAATTACTCGATCTTGAGTGTATCTAATATGATGTATAAATGTAGCATCACCAGCACAGATAGTGAAATATTTGATAATGAAATATCGAGAACGAGATAAAACGTTTTTAATAAGATTCAGTTGCGGTGTATGATCATCGCAGGTACAAGTAATACCTACCAAGATTTGCCGGTTTGAAACATTTTAATAATATATATAGTACAATGAAGCTCAAGCTAATTTGCCTGTATTCGTTTTTCATATTTTGTTTGACATTAAGGGGCAGAAAAGTTGGCGCTTTTGTAAGTATTTCGCTATTTTGGATCATTTCTAAATCGTTATAACCATTGGCCACAAAATGGAATTTCCTAGAAAATGTTTTTCCGATTTCAGACCTGTTCTTCTGGAAAGCTCGTACAGTATGCCCTAAACCTTATAGAGTTTTACCCTCTCCCAAACAATGCCGCAGAATGGGAAAAAGCATTCATTCTCTTATCTAGTGAGTACATTACGATGAAAAAGAACCTGACTGCTGAGTACACCATGATGAAAAACAAGCTGACTTCTGAGTACACCATGATGAAAAACAACCTGACTACTGAGTACACCATGATGAAAAACAACCCGAGCAGTGAATGTGGCAAATGGAAAGACGAATACTTGAAGGTTGTATCCGTAGAATTTACCCGCAAAATCATTGATGATGGTGACTTGACTCTGACTTACGGCGGCTTCGCGTTTCCCACGATCGCCGACATGAAAAAAAAACTGCAGAAGGAAAAAGGTCAGTTGGATGAAACCGCAGTGTCAGAAGCAAAGAACTTGGGAGACTACGAAACTAAGCGCAGGATGAGATGGTTGTATTATATGACATATGCCGAAACAAACTTTGCCAAAAAGCTCAGAAAGTTATTGCGCACCTGGAAGGTTTCGGCTTTCACATTAAGCCGATTTATTGATACGGTTTACACTGTAAGCTGCGGGAAAATCCCCGATTTTTCAGTCAAAGGACTGGATGTGAAGGATGCACAAGCTGGATTCCAAATGTACGGAGTGTTCGATAAATGTTTATTGGATTGCGTACGCATCGTTTTTGAAATACCGAAGCTCACTGGTTTTCTTCCCGACCCAGAGGAGGGTGCACCAGGGGAGTGATTCAATGGACAAAACGATAGTACCACCTGACCTGATCTTTCAAATGCGAAAAATTTAAACACTTCCTAGAGTACTGTTTGAATCTGAGTGTATTATAGGCTTATTTCCTGGCAAATATATTCTGGGCTTCGATTCAAATGAAGCAAACAATACTGTAGTTTTGCAAAATTTCGAGATTTTTACCTCTCCTCCCCCCCCCCATGAGTTCAAATTTTGCGAGGAATTCGAATATTTTGATGAAAACGGTTTTTTTTTGAGCATTTTTGAAGAATTTCAAGCTCAAAATTGCGCCATAATTTTTGGAATTTTTGAAAAAGCATCGTATGATTTATCAAAATGAGTCAAAGTTCTGCGGTTAACTCAAATATTTAAACGAAAATAATTTTTTGAATATTTTTGTAGAAATTTGAATTCAAAATTGAGTTTTAATTTTGAGAAAGATCAGAAGTGTCGTGCGACTTCTCAAAAATAGGTCAAAATTTGTGCAGAGATACCAAATATTTCCAGAAGAAAGTTTTCTAAGCATTTTCGAAGAATGTATGGGCCCAAAGTGACTCAATTTTCCAAGTTTGGTTGTAGGTTTCATCATTCAGAAGGTGACTATGAAATTATTCAAAAAATTCAAATATTTTGGAAAAATGTTTTTTCGAGCATTTTAAAGAATTTAGCACCCGAAATTGTGTCATGATTTTTGGGATTCTTGAAAAAGCATCATATGACTTATCAGTTATCATATGGGAAAGGTCGAAGATGTCGCACGACTTCTTAAAAAATAGGTCAAAATTTATACAGAAATTCCAAATATTTCCAGGAAAATGTTTTCCAAGCATTTTGGAAGAATGTTGGGCTCAAAATATAGCCGATTTTTCGGATTTGGCAGAAATGTTTGATTTTTAAAAGTGACTGTGGGATTTTTCAAAATGAGTTACAATTTTTCTAAAAATTCAAATATTTCGGGGATGTTTTTAATTTTATTACAAGATTATTACACCCGTAAAGGAGGGGGGGGGGGGGGGGGTTAGATTTGGTTTGTGAGGTTGATATTTTTTATTAGGGAGATGAATTTTTGTATTTCAGGGGGTTCGTCAGGAATGATAGGTGGGTTTTCTTTTATCTGTAGTGTAAGTCTGTTTTGTTTTAGTTGGGGACAGTTGAAAAGTATGTGTTGAATGGATGTGGGTTCGTTTCTGCAAAATTGGCATGCGGGTTTTGGTTCTTTTTGGTATAAAAGGTGGTGAGTAATTTTTGTGTGGCCTATTCTTAGTCTAGTAATAAGGATTTCTTCTTTTCTGTTCAGGTGGCCAAGATTTTTCCAGGGGAGGATTGTTTTTTTATGTTGGAAGAGTTTGTTTGAAGTTTGTTGTGACCAAAAGTTCTGCCAGTTGGTAAATGTGTTGTAAGTGATTAGAGATTTAATATCATCAGGAGTGAGAGAGGTAAGAGGGGAGGGGGCAGCGGCTGTTTTTGCTAATCTATCAACAGTTTAGTTTCCGGTGATACCTATGTGGCTGGGAACATACATGAAGTTAATTGAGTAATCATAATTTTGGAGGTTAAAAAGGGACTTACGTATGTCTTGGACTACGGGATGGTCAGAAAAAATGTTTTGAATGGATAGCAGTGAACTTAGTGAGTCGCTTTGGATTAAGAATTTTTTATTTTCTGATTGAATGGAAATTATATCTATTGGGCAATGTTTTATGGCAGTGAGTTCAGCAGTAAAAATTGAGGCACAGTTGTGAATTTTGAAACTGAGAACTTTGCCATTAATTGAGTAAGCATAACCAGTATAAATGTCAGAAATTTTTGAACCATCTGTGAAGCATAAGTTATATTCTGTATAGTTTGATAACAGTTCTAAGTAATGAGTCTTGATTAAAAATGGGGAGTGATCATGTTTTGGGTAGTTTCTTAAGTAGAATTCCATCTGTATAGGTTTGAGAGACCAAAGGGGATAAGATATTGGTTTATGAATTAGGTTTTCTGGGTCAATTTGTAGGTTGTTCATATTCTGGGATTGGACCTGAAGTATGGAGGAAATGCTGAGAACTGTACACATTGAGTGATTTTTGAAGAGGGTGAGATGGATTATTTGCAACAGTTGTTGAGAATTTGTTTGTTATGAGAATTTTCCTAAAATCAGGAGGAAGCTCTGCAGCTTCACAATGAATGCTATTAATTGGAGATGAATAGAGAGTACCAATGCAGATGCACAAGGAGGAATTTTGAACAGTTTTGAGAATGTTAGTATAGTTTTGTTTGAGAGGTTTGTAAAGCATGGACTTCCATATTCAATTTTACTACGTATCAGAACTATATATGTACAAGTGGAGTAATAGTTGGCGTGATGGGTTATACTTAGGATTTTTAACAATTTTTAGTAAATTTAGACGTTTGTTAAGTTGAGCATTATGTTGAGAAAATGAGGAGTCCAAGTAAGTTTTTTTTTTATCAAAAGTAAGTCCGAGGAATTTGGTAGTTGGTTTAAAAACTAAAGGATGTCCTTTGAATTCAAGGATAGGTTTTGGGTAAGTTTTATTTCTCTTAGTATAAATAGTATACAGTGAGTTTTAGATTCAGAAAATGTTAGTCCATTTGATTCAGCCCATTTTTCGATACAATTGAGAGTTTTTTGGATAATTTCTGAGGCTAGTTTGATGTTATTAGAGCGTATTGAAATGTTTATATCATCTGCAAAAATTCTTAAGGAAACAGGTTGGGGAGTAATACTACAGATATCATCAATTAGGAGTATAAATAGGATGGTGCTAAGCACAGAGCCTTGAGGGACTCCATTTTCAATATCAAAAAGTTCAGAGTATGTATTTTCAATTGTGACTCTAAAGGTACGATTTGATAAAAAGATTTAAATATGTAAAGTAAGCTAAATGCCCTCAAATTCCTATAGAATGTATTTTTTGAAGTATTCTGTATCTCCATGCTTTGTCAAAAGCTTTTTCAAGATCAAAGAAGACTGAGAGTACAAATTCTTTATTTTGAAAGGCAGTATTGATTTCCTGTGTAACACTGAAGAGATGGTCCAGAGTAGATCTTTTTTTCCGAAAGCCACTTTGAAAAGAACTGAGGGAATTTGTAGGATCGATATACCAAGTAAGACGTTTCATAACCATTTTTTCTAGAATTTACATGGGACAGAAGTTAAGGAAATAGGCTTGTAACAAATGTTTTTTTGAAAATTTTAAAGAATTTTGGATCCAAAATTGAGTCATGATTTTTGCAATTTTTGAAAAAGCATCGTATGACTATGACTTATCAAAATGGGTCAACATTTTGCGAGAAATTCGAATATTTCGACGAAAATGTTTCTCGAATATTTTTGAAGAAATTTGATCTCAAAGTTGAATCAAGATTTTGGGAAAGGTCAAAGGTGTCACGTGACTTCCTGAAAATGGCTCAAAATTTGTGCATAAATTCCGAATATGTATTTCCAGGAGAATGTTTTCCAAAGATTTTCGAAGACCGTTGGCCCCAAAATTGAGCCAATTTTCTGGGTTCGATAGAAATCTCCAATAATTTAAAAATAACTATGATATTTTTCAAAATGAGTTTAAATTTTTCTAAAAATTCGAATATTTGGGGGGAAAATGATTTTTGAGCAGTTCTGATGAATTTTGAGCCCAAAATTGGGTCATGATTTTTGAGATTTTTCAAAATGCATCGTATGACCTATCAAAATGGGTTAAAATTTTGCGAGGAATTCGAATATTTAAACGAAAATGCTTTTTGAGCACAAAATCTTGGCAGCTGAACAACCGATCCCATTTCTGTTGCTCAATATTTCTGTCTCTCTAAAAAAAAAATCGCGGCTTTTCCAATCGATTAATGAAAATCACTAATCACAAAACCGAAGTCGAAAAACGATCGCGATATCCGCCCTGGAATAAATTCAACTCGCCTAAAAATAACTTAAGATAGGAATAAGATCATATCCTCTTAGTCAGCCATCTCTTAGCGTTTACAAGCGCTATTTTACATTACAAATAGCCCTCTTACATTTATAGCTAAGGTATAATATAAGCATCTTCTATAGTAGAATCGTATTTGAAACTACATTCACAAGGGATCTGGGTAGTGTATCATATGTATAACACATATACAAAGTATACATTAGTGCTAACGTGCGTAGTACACACCGAACGAGCTTAAATTCTTAGCAGACATTCGAGCGCGAACGAAATACGCAAAAGCCAGCGGAATGTTAATTAAGCGAATAAAATCTCGTACTGTAGTACCTGCATGCATACAACACGAGTATACGCGTATCGTACTCGTAGTACGTATAACTAATGCTATAAGATGGTACATCTTGGTTTAATTTATTACATTCGCGGCATACGTGACGTTAACGCAGCACTTGGTTTTCTTGGAGTTTTCAGACCACGTAGCACCACATACCTTATCTGGAGTCGCCACCGAGCTATTATTTTGGTGGAATACCGGTTCGCCGACATTATTGTTGAATATTTGCAATTATGTGCTGTACGCGTCGTACTTGCGTACTTCTTGCGATATATCCGTTGAAAAAATCAAATTCACGTAGCCCGGCTACCTATAGGTGTAGGATTTCACATTCAGGAAGCTCAAAACTGATTTCTTTCGAATCTGAAGATGGAGTTTATGATAGTTGAGAGGTACCACCATAATCGTCAACTTTTTTCCAAGCTTGTAGTGGTCTAATCTAACATCAATAGGGTATCCACAAGCCTGGAAAACCTGGAAAGGTCAGGGAATTTTGGAAATTTACAGCATTTTTTACTGAAAAGTCAGGGAATTTTGTGAAAAATTACTTCAAACACATTTTTCCATTTCTCATAATGAAAAAATTCACCTACCTTTGCTCAGGCAATTTTTTCGCCGGTCGGTTTTGTCATAAATTTGCAAATTTCCAGAAAGTCTTGTTTTTTGCTAATATTGTTGAAGTCTTGCATTTCATCAACTCATGAGTTGTGAGTATCATTAATAAATCTCGCTCTTTAGTGCTGAAACGTTTCGCTATTTTGATAAAAATGGTTAAGAAGATCTGCCTTTTACTGAAATTATTGTGGAAGTGTCGTTTTCTGTCAAAAATAGCAAAATTGTCGAGAATTTTCTTTGTCTTGTTTTTTGCATCCAAAAACTCCCACTCTTCTCCAATAATAGTTCTAATGTGTCGTTTTTTCGCCAGAACTTGCTTAAAAAAAACTTTTCTTTTGCTGAAATTGTCAAAAGTCTCATACTCATTGCTAGGAGAATCGCAAGTATTCTCAATTTTTGGTCTTAAATCACCATTTTTTTCAATCAAAAAGTTGCCAAATATTTTGTAAGGTAAAGTGGGGTAATTCCGATAGCAAGTCCTAGTTTTGTTGCAAATCACATTTTGGCACAACTGATGAAGAAAGTAGGTAGTTTTAGTGCTGACCTACGCCCATTAATGATCAGATGGCCCATCTGCTTCATTTTGTCAAGTCTGTGGAGTGATCAAAATCTGAATGCCCAAAACCTTTGCCGCAAAAAACAGTGCATTTTTGAAACTTGTTTTTATCGTTCAAACCTTGTTGAAAAATTCTGTTTAGAAGCTGAAATTTGATTGATAGGTGTTAAGGTGTCAGTACCGGTTTAGATTTTGCTTTTATAATTATTTTTTTGGTGCTAATGAATTGTTAAACATGTCGATCATTTTTCATGCTGCGGGGTAATTTTGATAGCCCTAGCAAAATTGCCCTGTAATGTTGTGTTCTCTGCTTTGATGTAGTATTTTTGGGGGGGGGGGTTGAAATTATCAAAGAAAAACATCAAAAGGGGGCTTTTTTCTCTAGTTAGTCTAGTCTTCAAGAATTATGCCTCAAAAATGCATATTTGTAAAAATGTTGTAATTTTTGTTCTAATGATTCAATTTCAGAGTTGGCGCGATTCGAATCGTGTGAAAGAATCGAGAAAGAATCCGATTCTCACGATTCGAATCGGATTCGAATCGCGGTTCTCCAAGTCAAACGAATCGGGAAATGCAGGAATCCGATTCTCTTTTACAGAGAATCGCACCTTCTCGATTCCCTGCGATTCCTTGCAGGTGTTATTCACGTGTTAAAATAGTAAAATGCACTGTTTTCAATGGCTTTTAGTGATACATTTGCATTTTGTAGTTTGGGACTGATGACATTTATTTAAAGGTTAGCTGTTGTGTGAAAATATTGTGAATCAGTGATTCTATGCAGTGAAAGAATCGCGCAATGTAAGAATCGGATCCTCTTTAATAGAGAATCGCGCCTTAGTGATTCTCTGCGATTCCCTACTCACAGCCACAAACGAAACAATAGAACATGCAAAGTGATCATATCCCTAGTTGGGGAAATTGCTGATTCTATATCAAATTCATTTGTCAGTCCTGAAGTTGAAAAAAATTAGCATTTGGGAATCGGAATCGGAGGGAATCGAGAACCGCTAAAGAATCGGATTCAGAACCGGATTCGCTTTGTGAAAGAATCGAGACTGGAGAATCGCGATTCTCCCATGTATGGGAATCGTAATTCAGGAATCCGATTCTGACAAACCCAGGAATCGCGCCAACTCTGTTCAATTTACATGAAATAAAAACCTATGTATATGTACGATAAATTGTATATTTCAACATAACTGGCTCGGAATTACCCCAGGAGAATTATTTTCCTTATAAAACTCATTTCCAGTAACTCGACCTTCCAAAATATTTTTTCAATTATACCTATGTATGAAGCCTCTGTACAAATCACTCTTCAATATAGTCAATAGGGGTGTTCGAGCGCTCTACAGAACGCTGCAGAATTTACAGAAAACATAAAAAATTTGGGGTTTTGTGCGCTCATGATAGACTCAAAATGGACTACAGACTGCTGTAATGCAATTTTACAAAAAACTGTAAAAAAATGTCAACATTTTCTGTAATTGCTGCAGGTTTTTGTAACTTGCTGGAGAGCGCTCGAACACCCCTATTGTGTAGCTGAAGGATGTAGGAATAAAGTTGTTTTATCATTTTTGCCCCAAAATGTACAATAAACCTAAAAAATGAGAAATTGCTAAAATTTTGAATTTTGCCATCGGAATTACCCCACTATACATTAGTTCAACTTTTTTTTAGCAAAAATTGGAAAAAGGAATTGCCAAAATATCCTGCCTTTTGGCTGATATTAATGAAGTTTCTATTAAGTTTCATTTTTAGATTTTAATTTAAAAACAAGTCCTGTTTTTTTTAGAAAAAAAAGTAGGATCCCTGGAATTTCAAAAAACTATTGATTAAATTTGAGTAGATACACCAGAGTATGGAAAGGAGCTGTTGAAGATGATAAATGAAATATTATACGATGAAGGTATGCTGCCTAAGGACTTTAACTTGGTAAATTTTGTACAAATACTAAAAATGAACAACTCGCAGAACAGCTCTGAATATAGAACCATCACATTAATGAGCCAGTCACTGAAGCTGCTACTCGCCGTCATAAATGCCAGAATTGAAAAGAAGATAGATGAAAATCTAAGCGAAACCCAATATGGCTTTGTAGCAAAAAAAGGGACGAGAGATGCAATTGCCCTGCTGAAAGTGATCATTCAAAGAGCACTGAATGCAAATAGGGAAATCATTGCTTGCTTCATCGATTATGAAAAAGCATTTGATCGTGTCAACCATGAGAAGATGTTGGAGATCCTGGAAAAATACAATATCGATAACAAAGACCTGCAAATAATCAAGAACCTGTACTGGGAGCAAAGCGCTAACATCAAGATTGGAACTGAGTACTCGGAGAACGGATGTGGAATAAAGAGAGGTGTGAGGCAAGGATGCCCCCTCTCACCTAGGCTGTTCAACGTGTACGCAGAAGAAATAATGAGAGAAGCGCGAATCAAACAAATGGGATTCAAGATCAACGGCAAGAGAATAAATGAAATAAGCTACGCAGACGACAAAGTGATCCTTGCTGAAACAGAAGCGCAGATGCAGAAAATGATCAACCAAATCAACAGTGCTGGATTAAAATATGGAATGAAAATAAATGCAGGCAAGACCAAGGTTATGAGATTAACAAAAGGAGACGATAAAGAGGTCAAAATCAACATTGGAACTCAAGAAATTGAAAATGTAAACCAATTCAGATACCTTGGAGGGCTGATTAACAACGATGGTAAAGATCATAAAGAAATTAAATCACAGATTGGAGTGGCAAAAAGTGCTTTCAATAACCTCGCCAATGTGCTGGGTAATCGAACGATGAGTCTAGGTTTGAGAAAGAGATTTATGAGATGCTACGTATGGACTGCTCTGAAGTATTCCTGTGAAACATGGACCATGAGTGCAGCATGCAAGAAGAAAGTGCCTGCGTTTGAGATGTTGTGCTATTAAAGGCTACTACAGATCTCAAGGAAGGACTTCATTACCAACAAGGAAGTATTAGCAAGAATGGGAGAGGATTTGAGCGGAAAGTCGTAGTAGAAGATATCAAGAACAGAAAGCTAAAGTATTTAGTACATAAAATATGAGAAAACAGTATTTTCTTGCTAGTGGTACAGGGGAAAGTTCAAGGAAGAACGGCAAGAGGGAGGAAATGATCGAAGCTGCTAACAACAGACTTGCTGGCGAACTCTCCCTGTAAGACCCTGAAAGAAACTATCACATATGCTAGAAACCAGCTATTACAAGGTCTGGCAATGAAGTTCTGGGAAGTTGTTCTCAGAGGTAAATGATACACCACTGGTGTACTCGCAAACACGTTGTGTAGATTAAACCTTCTTTTAATACTGTTAAAAGTTTCAATGCTGTAGGTTGTTCCATATTTTTTTGGTACGAGTTTTTCAATAGTGACTTTTTGTACGATGTCGTGAAAAGGAGTGTTGCAAATTACTTCTTGGAGGAATGGTCACCTCCTCAAGCGTCAAGACATCTTAGTGTCTCCTCACTATTTCTACACCCCAGATTTGATTCCTAGGGACCTTTACTTCATTCTCAGTTGGTTTTTACCTGAGAATCAACACCCATTGCATTTTTGAGGAGGACTCAAAAACCACCGCTCAAATTTTGAAGAATTCACCTCTGAGAGACGCAAAACAGTTTTCTAAGTGGGAGCATTGAGTAAAAATATGATGCACTGAGTTGAAGGAAGGCTACACTAACAACTTATGAGGTCAATCTCCTTTGAAAATTATTTTTTACTTAGCTCAGAGGACATTTCCTCACAGCCACTTGGCAACAAGAATCTCATGGCCTACTTTTTGTGACGTTTTGATCACCTGATCTTCCTCAAACATTTCGGTAATTTTTTTAAACATCACTTTTAACCTTTCAAGACATTTACCTCTCCCCTAACTCAAAGTCTGATCTCCCTGACTCAAAGATCCTCCTCAAGTCACTCCTCAGAGTTTTACAGCGCGACCTTAAACGTTGTTAAACAGCTGTAAATCCCGTAAAATTCACCAGATTGACTTGAAACTTATAACAGTATTAAAGAAAGGTCTAATCTATACAACAATGTGTTTGCGAGCACACCAGTGTTGTATCTTCTACCTCTCAGAATGACTGCCCGGAACTTAATTGCCATAGGTATTTTAAAAACCATTGGTATTTTTTCACTAGGGTGGAAAGACAGGAAGACTGGATGAAAGAATGAATTAATAAAAACATAAAATAAAATAAAATTTCAGTATTTAGTTCAGCATTTAGTCAAGTTCAGTATTAAGTTCAGTACTCTGTCCACTTCATCATTAGTTTCAAGTTCCAATGAAAGATGTTTGAGGGTTCAAATAAAAATTTTGAAAAGTTTTTGAAAAATGATGTTCTTCCATTGTGTTTACGCTTGAATGCGAATTATTAATACCTACAATTTTTGTTCTTTTAACAGAACGCCTCTCTTTTCAAAAATGTTGATACCATCGATTGAGCTCAGCACGTTAAAATCTTGATTTTCCCGCTAAAAAATCAAAAAAAATTTCCCACTGAGTTTGAATAAGGGCCACCCTATTGAGCACATAGTCATGCTTGGAAAAAAGGGCACAACTGTAGATCTATTAACGATATTTGGAGCTCATGATGTTCGAAAAAATTTGACACCCCCCCCCCCTCACCTCATCGCATGTGTAATTCATTTTTCAAGAATCTAGAAAATTGAAGAAATTGGTATGGAAAACCTGGAAAAGTAAGGTAAAATCATTTCCAGAAATGAGTGGACACCCTGAAATGATTTCCTTCGAGTGTCAGATGACGACACGTCCGAAATGCCCCTTTTTTTTGTAAATTCAAAGATCTCGAAATGATTGAATACAACATATTAAAAGCGAGACAGATCAGTTAGACTACAGGGCTGATTACAGTCTGTTAAAGTTCCAAACTAATTTCGATGAGTTAAGAAAAAATAAAGCTTCAAAGTTCAGTCATTTTTATAATTTAAACGACCTTCTGAGAGCCCTGTAAAACACTAAAACGTCAGATGTATTTCTTCAAAGGGACACACTTTTCTCTCTTTTTTTTTTTAGCAATTTAACGAATTCGCAAAAAATTACAAATAAAATGTAATATCGCTTCGCAACGAGACTGGCTCGACGAGGAAAAAAAGCAGATACAAAATGCGAAAGCAACAAAACGGTACAAAAAAATGACGAAAGAAAGAACTGGTATGCAATTTACACAAAAGTCTGCCGTTTAGATAGATATTAACGCGGTTGGTTTATTCATCGTTGAGTATCACTGCGAATCAACTTTATACAACAAGAATACTGACTTAGCTTTCTGCGAAGTTATAACCTACTTTTGTTTTTCAATTATAAGCCTTATACATTAGCCAGTATAGTAGTACAGAAAATTGAATATTTATTTAATTAAATCACATCGCAGCATCTCTCACACAGAGACTGAGATTCGTGTAGGACGAAAACGCGAACAGCGAGTGAAAACTATTCGTGTTGTATTCTTTCGCAGACGCAGACAAGCCATGAAGGCACACAGCTTGAAATTTAGCAACGTTTTAGACGAAAATGAGAAAATTCTTTAAAAGGGCGAAAACGATAAATAGCATTTTTTTTCTTTTTTTTTGGTTGTTGTTATTTTCAATACTTTTTAGTTGGTACAGCACAAACGAAGATAAATTGTTCGTTATAATCAAATTCATTCTTGTTAATGTACTGCTATACGCGTATATAACGAATACATAGATACAAATATACAGACGACCGAGGACGAGGGGGTAGGGGGAGGGACAAAGTACGTAGTTTTACGTAGGTACCTACTACTATACTATATACGAGAGCGAAAACAAAGAAAACGTGAACTAAACGGAGGAAAAAACACCCTTATATATTCTTTTTTTCCCCCCGTAAAGAATACAAGTTGAAAAAAAAACATCCACGCGTGTTACCCCCCTTCCCCCTCCCAGCGTCAGCCCCTCTTTACCTCGACTTGGAAAACAAACGAGCGAAGAGATTGTACGTTGAAATTAATTCCGATAGAATCGACTTATGGAGTCCTATTGTATGTATAAGATTACACTGCTATATAAGATGCTATATGGAGAGGGAGGAACGTAGCGGGGCAGACGATATCCGATATTGCTTTGTCGTTTTATTTTCGCAAATAACTCGGCGAAACGAAGGGAATTAGTTTTATTGTACGAGCCACGTTGAAAATGTAGCTTAGCCCAAAGTGTATAGATAAAGAGGGATCGTGGAGGGGTGTATTTAAATGCGACCAATTTGCACCATTATCGAAATTCTTTCCGCCTTTTTTTTCTCTCCCTCTGTCTCTCTCACTCCCCTGGTTCCTTATTATAGTAGATACGTTTTCCAAAGCGAAGAATTAACTGTAATGGTATCGCGATTGTACGTGCTTTCTACGTGTGCCATGTACAGGTTATAGGTACTTATACGATATTAGGTATAGGTAGAGATGCTCACCTTATTCTACTCATGACGCTTATCGTTGATTCCATATCGGGACGGAGGAATACTGGGTGAATTGCCATTTGACTCCAGTTTGTGTAGCTGATTGTCACGCAGCTGGATGGTGATATATCTGGAATCAGATCAAATACGCGTATGGATTAGTTTTTTTTTTATTGGAGGAAGGTTCACAAAAAATGAAAGTAGTCAATTATATTCTCTCGACTCGACCCCTTCTTCTTAGTTGGTGGTGGATTTGGTGTAAAAAGAGAAAGAAGAATGGATGAGGCAGGTGGGAAGTGTGACGAAGTGGGAGAAAGATCCCCCAGATCTGATTTTCAATAATATTAACGTGAAACTGCATTATTTCCCCCCTCCTCTTCTCAGGATATCCCTTGCCAAAAGATAAATACGTCGTATTTACGGCAAACTGAATAGGCAACTTATTTCACATCATTTTTCTTGTACGAGTAATTTCTTTTTGACAGTTGATCCATTTCCATTTTTAAAACATTTTCCAGGTCATTTTTCAAATATTTTTGAAGAATTTTGAGATCAAAATTGAATCACGATTTTGGAGAAGATAAAAAGTGTCACGTGGCTTCTTAAAAATGGGTCAAAATTTGTGCAGAAATCGAAGAATATTAGGCCCAAAGTTGAGCCAATTTTCTGGGTTTAGTAGAAATTTTTGATTTTACTTTTTCCCCCTTGAATATGTAACTCATTTTGTAAGGTCGCGTAGCACTTTTTTCAAAAATCCCAAAAATCGTGACCAATCACGACCCAATATAGTACTCAAAATGATTCGAAACTCCCAAAAAAAAAAAAGGTTTGATGAAAAACTCTGATTGCTTGTCAAATTTTTACTCAACGAGAATGATAGATAATATTTTAAACCCTTTTGATAAACGTGATACCTTTTTCAAAATTTCTGAAAATCGTTCAATTCTGTAGGTACTCTAAATTCTTCAAAACTGTTTTAAAAAAGTTTTGTCAGAAATTTTTGATTTTCTGCTGTTTTAACCCATTTTGATAGCTTGCATGACACCTTTTCGAAAACGCAGAAAATTATGACTTACTGCTTTTTCATCGTCACGAATTTTATTTTTCTATATATATATATATACAATGATTTTTCTTTTGAATTTCTGGATGGTTTTTATGGATTTTCTCCTGTTTTGACTGATTTTAACATCTCGAATTTTGGTTATTTTTTTCTAAAAAAAATTTTTCCGTGATTTCATTCTGAATTTTGATGATTTTTTTCAGCTGAATTTTTGTGAAGTTTCCGCAATTTTATTTGTATCTTGAATTTTCTTGATTTTTTTTTCAATTTGTTGCGATGGTTTTTTTCTTAATTTTAGTGTTTTTTACTATAATTTTTTCGGAGAAGTTTTTCTCCTTTTGATCGGATTCTTATTCCAAAATCCTCGTAATTTTTTTCAACTTTTTAAATTTTAGCAGATTTTTTCTAATTTTTGGAGATTTTTTAACCATTTTGAATTTTGCTTTTAAGCTTTATTCTTAGGAACTTATGATTTTGATGGTTTTCAAAATTATTCGTTAACTAATTTTTTTCTGATATTTCCTCTGCTTCCTGTTTCGGTCATTTTCTTTCAATTTCAATAATTTTGTTGCATTTTTTCTATTCTTTTTTTTTAAAAAAAACTTGTGTCAATTTTTGGCCAGGTTTTAATATATTTTTCTCATGAATTTGAGGATTTTGTTCTCTTTTTGAAACAAGGTACATTTTTCGTATTCAAATTTTCAAAATAGTTTTCATAAATCACCATTTTCCCGGATTTGGATCATCTCCCCCCCCCCACCTTTATATTTGATTTTAATAAATTTCCCATTCTAAAATGATTCTTCTTATTTATGAAATTTTTTACAATTATTGTTTATTCTTTCTCAACACTTAAATAATTTTTTTCATCGAATACATACTCATGTCAAAATTTCTAAATTTTCACCATATTGATATTTTTGTGTTAAATTTTTTGAAAGGATTTTGGATCAGATTCGAGCTTTCGCTAGTTTTTTTTTTCTTTAATGGTTATGAAATAAAATTATTAAAATTCGAGCTTTGATGATTTACTCTGTGTTTTTTGAAAAAACTGTTATCGAGATTTTCGTTATGATTTGTTGTAGAAGATTTACATAGGATAAGTAATTAGTGTTTATGAAAATTTAAAATTTAACTTTTCTGACATATCTAGATAACACATCAAATGATTAACTGATTGGCAACTCAGACTGTGAAATTTTAATGAATTTTTATCATACCACACAAAATATAAATTTCTATTTTGTGTAAGGAACATTTCGATCAGTGGAATTCAGTTTGATTGGTTCGGACATTTTATTCTTTTTCCTATAAATTTCTCAAAAAAAAGACCATCTTCGATGGATAGCAACGTTATTGCAGTTTTCTCATTTTTTATTATTAGTGGTATCATGTCATGTTGTATGGCGCTACCAGAATCCGATGTAAGTGATAATTTTTTCTTTTTGCATTCCTATAACTTGTGGGGTGTGATTTTTTTTCTCATTATGAGATGCAATGGAATAAATTTTAGTGTTGATTTTTTCTCAGATTTTTGGAATTATCATAGGTTCTGGTTTGTTAAAAGGCTAAACTTGGTTGATTTTTTTACCAAATTTTTTGTGGGGTCTCCACTCTGCACTATAATTGTCTGGATGATGAATTCACTGTCACTTTACTTTTTTCCCCATTTGTTTTCAATATTCCGTCATAACAAGAAAATGCCACATCATTATTAAAAAATTGCATATTCATTTCAGAATGAGAACAGCACAAATAAATCCATCCCCATCTGCGCAAAATACCACGCGGTCCTTCAAGTCCGCTCACAGTTCCTGGAGGACGCAGAATATTGTTTCAAGTTAGAACACACCTTTCCCAATAAAGACAAAATGTTGGAAGATTTGAAAAACAATGCCTCCGTATACAGCGATACAATTACTCCAGACTGTATGAGTAAAATAAAGAACCTTACAGCTTCTACTAATGTGCATACGGCGACATGGTTACATTTCCTCGCATTCTCAAATGGACCTTTGGCTAACGGACTCCGCAATAAACTTCTGGAAGGAAAAATTTTTGTTTTTGGATTTTGTGCACTGGTGGGAAAGATTTTCAATGACATCAGCGGTGCTGTTTACTATGGTCCAGTACCAGATCTCAATCCTGAAGTTCTCCAAGAGGGGTTAAAGAGTTATGACATTAAGGACTATTTATCATTGGAGTCTGCAAAGGTTTTGATAGAAATTGGAAGCATGACAACTGTGCATCGTGACAGAAACAGGTCATTGGAAACATATTGAAGCATTCCAATGGGGAAAACTGTACTACTCGTATATAGGAGCTTCATGTAGGTATGAATATAAATAAAGCATACCATTCTTTACTCATAGTTTTGTAACATTTTCAAGTTTTTGTACCATTTTTCTCAGTATTCTGATATTTTTACACAATTTTTTTTGGAATGCTTGTTTGAATTTTAATAATAGGTATTTTCTACCATTGAAAAAATATTTTTTTTCCTTTTTTTTGGTAATCTATTTTTATACATTGACAAAGTCACTTCTGAATATGAATATTTCTACATCAGTTCATCATCATAACATATCACCCTGCTGCAGCCCATTGCTTTGCAAATGGAGTCAGTCTACATGGTTGACAATCATCATCTTGCTCTGGCCATTAGTACTCTGCTTTGCACAAAGATTGTCTACAAGGCATCTGCTCTCGTGACTCATCCAAAGTACTCGAGTATCTGGCCAAGGACCACTGCCCGAGCAGCAATCGAAAATATTTCTGCATGCGTGAACACCCGCGTTCACGCGGCAGATCACCCGCAGATCGCCCGCAGATCTGCCTCACCATGCGTAAATCTGGACTTCTCCCTCGTATCTGCATAGCGTTTCTGTATGCGTATGTGAAGCATTTAAGCGTGCATTTCTGCCTGTGTATTTACGCATGCGTATTCGTGGCAGAAATACATGCGTTTCTGCCAGTGTATTTCCGCATAGCTTATTACCTACTGGTTGTATAAATGAATCGATTATGGTAAGTAAAAAAATCGTAACTTGGATGTTTCAATTAGATAAATGAAATGCATTTAAACTTTGTAATTGATGTTCAAAAATCAGTGCGACTTTTAATAATAATTTCGGCCTTCGGGTCTTAAATAATTTGCTCTTTTGATTATTTTCACAATTTTTCAGCTTTCAAGTTACAATTTTTTTGCTCGCCATGATCGGTTCATTTATTACACCCTGTACACCAGTGAAATCTGCTGTAAATCATTCTGTATAACTCGTTGCATAAGATTGACTGATGGGTATAACATTGTGTTTGCAGAGGGTAGAATAATGTCAAATTAAAATATAAACATTTACCTACATTTTTTCATCAGTACTTTCTAGCTGATAGGTAAGTAAGTATAGGTACAACAGACTTGTAATGGTTTTTTTACCCTCAAAGAGTTGTGTTTACTTGCTTTTGTAATTCAAATTCAGTGAAAAATTCGCAAAAAATATACCCATACCTACTTTGAGAGTAATTTCTAAATAAACATAATATGTATTATGTATCATATGTACATATTTATATCATCTTCACTTCAAGAAAAAATAATGGACGTAACTGAAATACTTTTCATTTTTGGTTTTTGGTTGGATTTTTAATCAGTATTTCGATATGTGAGTAGGTATTGGTTTTTTAGTTTTTGGTCAACACATTCAAGCTCACTTCATTTTGTTGTTTTTTTTTTTTTTTTGGTCATTTCAAGTCATTAAACATTTTTAAAAAGCAATTTCCAAGCTAATTTTTGTCAAATTTTACTGACATTTTCATAGTTATTGGAATTTAAAAATGTTTTTATTGAGTTCCCTGGATTTGAGAGGAAGTTTCAATGATGTTTCACAGGATTTTGGAAAATTTTACTGGAATTACTTCAAATTCTACATGGTTTTGATGATTATTTATGTCAAAAAAATAAAACAAAATGGACTAAAATCAAACTTGAATATTTTTGTTGTTGTTACAAAACCATCAAATTACATTCAAAATTGTTAATTGGTCATGTATTGAAATGAAATAGAAAATACTGGTTTTTAAATTTATTAAGATCCACGAATTAATTTGGATACTTGTTGGTTTTTACACCACACTCCTGCCTATGAAAAAAAAAAACATTGTGCAGATAATCACACTATGAAAATATGAACCAATTCATCAAAAAATTATTTCACCTTGATAAACTTGTTGTACACTGCTCGAAAACGTCTCAAAAAAATTGAAAAACCATGTCCCAGGCACACATATTTATTTCAAGACAGAAAACCCAAAATTTGAACAAAAAAAATTACCTTCCCAAACAAGGATCAATTAGGTATATATTCAACATTTAATTCACATTTCTAGACCAGCACCAGTGGCGTACTCCTATAATACAAGTCATCCAGCATCCCCTGATAGTACCAGAAGCGGAGGGTTAGAGGAAACAACTGAACAAGAACAACCAACATCTACATTCTAAACGCACATAGCAGCCAGCATACATACAATGGATACACAATACACAGTATGTCTGACAGCAAAAACTGGTTTCTGTTGCTGTTCAAGTCTGGGACAAGGGTGAGAGGGAAGATCCTAATGTAGACAATGCTCTATTCATTCACTAGTACCGGATACCTGTATACGTAAGGTGGGGGGAGGAGGGAACATCTTCACGTGATTTGCATTGGAGGTGAAAGAATGATAGAAAAACTGCCCTTATTATTGCTTTTTTTTTGATCACATAATTGAGAACTGGTAAATGCAGGGCATTCTGTGGAGAATTTTCAGTATCCCTTGCGTGAAAAAAGTGTAACCTGCATAAACGCTACGAACAAGGATGCATAAAACCAGGTGTAAATATGAGGGAGACGCATGCGTAACGCATGCAGAAACGCACGCAGAAAACACTTAAATTATTCCAGAATTACGCGGCGTTTTGCATGCAGAATGCATGCAGATCGCCTGCAGAACTGCATGCATTCTGCAGAGCAGAACACACGCGTAAATCAGTTGAAAATTGCTGCTCGGGTGCAGATAATCATTTTGCCACACCAATTTCTCTCAGAATTGAGGCAGTAGTTCTTTTTTCTGTCCAAGGGACTCTCAGTAGCTACCTTCAGTTCCACTTTTTCATTGCGTTGATCCATTACCGATCCATTTCGCAAATGGTCCAAGTCTCTGATGTATACAAGAACACAGAGAACACTGACACATTCACTAGTTGAATTTTAAGGGTCCTGCTTAATGCTGAATCACCCCATATTCGTTTCAAACAAGTCATCACAGTTCTGGTGAGCTGGCAGTGGTGATGTATTACCCGTTCAACAATGACCATGCTAATTTCAATGTAAATGTTGATCCATCCATATCCGTCACTTTTGGATACCACATGTTGATGTGAATTTCAACCCAATTTCAACCCAATTGTCGATGTAGGAGTAATTGTCAAGCAATGTTGATTGCCATTCATGTTGACAATTGGTTCTACAAGGGTCAAAATTTGCATCAACATGTGAGATCCAAATATGATGGATGTGGATGGATCGACATTTGCATCGACATGTTCATTGATACCCTGCTAGGAAAAAGTTGAAAAATTAATTTCAATAATGGAAACTTTTTCCAAAAATGATCTTCTCAAAGGTAGCCATTGTTTGTGCTGAAAGCAGCATCAACGCGGAGGCCACCTTTGAGAGGTATAGATGGAAAGTCTGTACAAAATAAGAAGTTGAACATGAACTCCTTATATTGAGAAGGTGCAATACTTTATCTAAGAGTACTGAACTAATACATTTTCATGTCAACAACATGTTGATGTTAATGTCAATGTGAAATTTGACATCAACATTATTATACACCCACAATATCAAAGTCATTTTCAAAATTTGAGAAATCTTTGAAAATTTGGTCTAGGTTGGTGTTGATGTATTTGTGGACCATCAACTTTCACACTGACATATCATTGACAACTCCAAACTATGAAAAAATGAATAATTTTGTAAATGCCATCAAAAACTTGTTCTTCTCTTCAAAGAAAAT
Organism: Planococcus citri; assembly: GCF_950023065.1. Taxonomy (NCBI): domain Eukaryota; kingdom Metazoa; phylum Arthropoda; class Insecta; order Hemiptera; family Pseudococcidae; genus Planococcus; species Planococcus citri. The sequence goes on from NC_088677.1 coordinate 80,932,683, forward strand.
TATATTTTAAAATGTTTACTGAACTTTTAAACGCTAAAACAAAATTTTAATTCTGAAAAATTGGTCGACATAGTTGTGGATGTAAATTTCAAGCATCAAATTTTACATCAACATGTCAACATTGCATGTCGAGGTATCAGAAACAATGAAAAAATTTCAAAAATGTTCTCTAACCTGGCTTATTTACAGACAGAAAATTCCTACTGAGTAACTAATTGATCCCTTTTCTATCATTATATTGGAAAAAAACATGGTCGATGTAAATGTCGATGTCGGTAATTGTTGTGCTGGTATCACATCTCAACTTTGATTCTGTCAACTTTCCCAGATCTCTAGTAAGTTGTTGGAATCACAAATATCATTATCTTTGTTTTTGTCCTGTTGATCAGTAAACCATATCTTGAGCTGCATTTCTCCAGGGACTTCAGCAGTGTGGACGTGTACTCCACACATGAGGCCACTAAAGGTGTGTCATCAATTGAATGTATTCAGGCTTCACTAACCATCCTTCTCCCTTTGTCTAGCTACAAAAGTCGATATCCAGAAATATGTTTTTTCTGATAATTCAATCCCAAAGCTATAGAAAGCTGACTGCATTTTTTGACCTAATACATATCGCACCTCGGGAGTAATAAGGTCACATCTCAAAAAAGTGAAATTTTACAGGAGAGTGATTTTCTTTTTTTTAAAAACTTGATTCATTATTTTTATCAACTTATACTTAATTGTGAGGAATGAATAGCACCTCATTTTAAAGATCTGGTATCCTACTTTCATTTAGCATAAGAACACTTTGAAAAATACAATCTTGAAGAGGAAATATGTCAATGTTTGGAAAAAGTTTTGAGTTATAACCTTTCATTAAAGTTGATGTGGAGGCGAAAGGAAGCGTCCAAAAAAAATTTTATGATAACAAAGTTGTAGAGAATTAAATTTCCAATCGACATAATGTCGTTAGTTTTTTTCTAGAGTGCTTAGTTTTTGAGTTTTTCTCAAAAAACTAAAATTTCATGATATGTGCAAATTCATTTTTCTGAAAAGTGATCAATTTAAAAAAATTTTCCATTTGGTACAAACCAATAAAAAATGCACTCCTTGTGACTATTTCTAACTGACAAACATTCAAAACAAACAAAACTGTTTGTTAACACTTTGTATGTACGAAATTTGCTCAAAAAAGGTGGAGTTTTTTGAGATGTGACCTTATAACTCCAAACAACTTGCAATGTTGTTGAGATTTTGAGTTAGGCCATTTGCGTTTTTTACAAGATCTAGATAATGTACCCAACTCAAAGTGTAATTTTTGGTTGAGGGGGGTCATACAAACCCCAAAAATGCAAAAACATCAAAATCAATTTTTTTTGAGATGTGACCTTATTACTCCCGAGGTGCGATATGTGGCTATGGTAAAGAAAACCAAATCTTCATTCCAAATCCATACTCAATATGTTTCAACAACCCAAAGGCTGTGATTTCTTCATCAGAAATCTCAAAATAATTTCATGAATAGATAAATATTATATACTTGTACGAGTATTTTGGAAAAATTACATCAGTATGTGATCCTAGATAAGATATCAAATAGGTAATAAATCAAACAGATAAGGTGGATATTTAAATTTTGAGTGTTCAGTTTTCATCTCAAAATCATCATTACCTTTGACAGATATTTAATCAATAAATTGTAATTTGATTCAATGAAGGCATTTGGTATTCATTCTGGGTATGTTCAAGATAATTTCCAATGTAAAAAGTGTAGGTGTATGAAGCTACCTGTGTGTTTGTTTTGTACCATAAATTTACCTGGATAATGAAAAGCAACCTATTAGTTGTTTTAATTTTGGTCAAATATGCCACATCTAATGGTGGGAGTGGGACACTTGACAACTCTGTAAGTACCTCTAATTCCCTTTTGAAATTTAAATCACCAATTCTAAACATAAAATTCGCAATTAAATGAGCAAAGTTGTTGAAAAATTTAATTCTGCTTTTAGTATGAAAATCTTGATATGATTGAAAAATTAGCATGGAGATCAATAGGATACTTGAAAACGCCTGAAGATTGGCATCAGGCATTTGTCAAACTAGCCAAACACTACAAAGAAGACATCAAACGTTATATAAATGAAAGTCACGTGAATGAAGCTCAATATAAAGAAAGCATGGAACGATGTAAAAATGAAAGTTGTGTGAATGAAGCTCTATATTATAAAGAAGACAACAAACAATTTAAAAACGAATCTCATAATATAAATAAAAGGGAAAATATGAAACACCAATTGATCCTAAAGTTCTGTACACAACTGCTGGAAGATGCAGAATGGTATTTTAATTTAGAACACGTCTTTCCCAGTGAAGATGAAATGTTTACAGATTTGCAAAATAATGCCTCCACATATACTGATACAATTACTCGCGACTGTTTAATGAAAATGAAGAATTTGACTAATTACAAGACGTGTATTAATGAGCACACCATTAAATGGCTGCATTTCCTCGCATTTTCTAAAAGAAGATTGGCTACCGGGCTCCGGAATAAACTTCTGGAAAGAAGTATTGATGCATTTGAATTTTGTTTATTGGTGGGAAGAATTTTCTCGTGCACGAGGAGTGTTGTTTATTACTCATATAGTCCAATAAAAGATCTCAATCCTGAAATTGTTCAAGAAGTATTGGTAAATTTTGGAATTGAGGGCTCTACAGTATTGGAGGCAGTGAAGGTTTTGCTAGCAATTGGAAACATGACAATAATATATCATGATAATAATTGAAGAATTCCACTTGTGAAACTTATACTGGGAGTTCATGATGAAGGTACGAGTACATAATGTACATATAAATAAAGCAGTGATGATTCTGATTTTCAAGATTGAGCTCAAAAGCAGTTGAAACTCCCAAGAAAAAGTTCAGATGAACAATTTTGATTTCTTGCCAAAATTTTTATATTAGGAATGAAAATATTTTAAGCCGATTTTGATACCTATACTGTACTTTTTTCAAAATGCCTGAAAATTGTGAGCAATTTTTTTATCCTGATTTTTTCGGAGAAGTTTTTCTACTTTTAATCGAATCCGTGTTTGTTAAGAATATCGTTATCGAGATTTTTGTTGTGGAAGATTTAGAATCAGCAGGTAATTGGTGTTTATGAAAAGTTGAAATTTAAACATTCCGGTATTTCTAGATAACATGGTATCAAAATGATTAACAGATTGGCAACCGAGACTGTGAAATTTTAATGAATTTTCATCATACCACACTGTGAGGAACATTTGATCAGTGGATTCCAGTTAGATAGGTTCGGACATTTTCTTCTAGTTGGATATCTCTGAGAGTAGAATACTCTTGCCTATAACTTTCTGTTAAAAAGACATCCAAGATGGATAGCAACATTGCAGTATTCTCTGCATTTTTTGTTATTTGTGGTATCATGTCATGTTGTATGCCACTATCAGAACCCCATGTAAGTGATAATTGTTTATTTTTGCATTCCTATAACTTGTAGGGTATGATTTTTTTCTCATTACGAGATGCAATGGAATAAATTTTAGAGTTGGGGTTTTCTCAGATTTTTGTGATTATCATAGGTTTGTTATGAAGCTGAACTCAGTCGAATTTTTCTCCAATTTTTGTGGGGTATCATCTTTGTGTAATTGTCTGATGATAAATTCACTGTCACTTTATTTTTTCCCCATTTGTTTTCAATATTTCATCATCGGTAACAAGAAATTGAAACATTACAAGTAGATGAGAAAATATTTTGAAAAATTGCACATTGATTTCAGAGTGACAGCAGTGAAAAGAAATTGATTCCCATCTGTGTAAAATACCAAGCGTTACATAAAGTCCGCTCAAAGTTTCTGGAGGATACAGAATATTATTTTGAGTTAGAACACACCTTCCCTGATAAAGACAAAATGTTGGAAGATTTGAAAAATAATGCCTCCGCACATACTGAAATAATTTCTCAGGACTGTTTGACCAAGATAAAGAATTCACCGAACTCGATTTATGTGCATGCCGTTAAATGGCTGCATTTCCTCGCATTCTCTAGTGGACCTTTGGCTAACAGACTACGGAATATGCTTTTGGAAAAAAAAGTTGAAGTTTTTGGATTTTGTTCACTAGTGGGAAAGATTTTCAATGATGTCAGCAATATTGTTTTCTATGGTCCAGTACCGAAACTCTGTCCTGAAATTGTCCTGGAGGGATTAGAGTATTTTGGAATTAAGGAGCATGCAACATTGGAGTCGGTGAAGATTTTGGTAGAAATTGGAAACATGTCGACTGTGCATCGTGAAGGAAACATGACAACTATGCATTGCGATAATTGAAGTATTCCAGTAAGGAACCATAAAGTAGGAGCTTCATGTATGATTCTGATTTCATTTATTTTTTTAAAATTATGCCTAAGAATTTTGAATGATTATAGTTACTTCTGTTTTATTATTCAACAATCATTGTTTCATTAGGTACTCTTTAGTTTTGTAATATTTTCACATTTTTGTACTATTTTTCTCAGTATTCTGATATTTTCCCATAATTTTTTTTGAATACTTGTTTGAATTTTAATAATATTTTCTATAATGATATGATTTTTCCCCACCATTGCACTTAGTTGTTTTTTTGGGGTGATCTATTTTGATATGTAGATGACAAGGTCACTGCTAAATATTTCTACATCAGTTAATTTTTGTTTGAAATGGGGAAGGGGACGGGGACTTTGAAATTAATTATGCTCTCATCATCAAAACATACTTATCACCCCATTATGACCATTACAGTTAGGTAATCCTGCTGGTAAGCGCATGCAATTGCTTCCGGTCCTATGCACTTCTCACACATTTGGAAAAGCTGCTGTTGGCAATGCCATCAATATTATCGATTGCTAATTGATTAATTTTTCCAATTACATATTGCGATTATCTTAATATCGCAATATCAACAACTTGCAATATTTTCTGCAAGGATCGTTAGTGTGCAACAAGGAATTTACCCATTCAACAATGACCATGCTAATTTTGATGTAAATGTCGATCCATCCGCATCCGTCACTTCTGGATACCACATGTCGATGTGAATTTTGACCCTATTTTGACCCAATTGTCGATGTAATTGGTGACCAATGTTGATCGACATTCATGCGGACAATTGGTCCGACATAGGGTCAAAATTTGCATCGACCTGTGGGATCCTAATGTGACTGATGTGGATGGATCGACATTTGCATCGACATGTTCGTCAATACCCTGCCACAAAAAAGTTGAAAAATTAATTTCAAAAAAGGAAGTTTTTTCCAAAAATAATCTCAAAGGTGGCAATTGCTTGTGCTGAAAGCAGCATTGACACAGAGGCCACTTCTGAAAGGTACAGACAGAAAGTCTGTACAAAATAAGTAGAAGTTGAACATAAACTCCTTATATTGAGAAGGTGCAATACTCTATCTAAGAGTATTGAACTAATACATTTTCACAACATGTTGATGTTAATGTCAATGTGAAATTTGACATCAACAAATACATCCACAATATCAACATCATTTTCAAAATTTGAGAAATCTTTGAAAATTTGGTTGAGGTTAGTGTTGATGTATTTGTGGACCATCAACTTTCACATTGACAACTCCAAATTATGAAAAAATGAATAATTTTGTACGTGCCATCAAAAATTTGTTCTTCTCTTCAAACAAGATGATATATTTTAAAATGTTTACCAAACTTTTGAACGCTAAAACAAAATTTTAATTCTGAAAAATTAGTGTGGATGTAAATTTTGAGCATCAAATTTTACATCAACATGTCAACATCGCATGTTAAGGTATCAGCAATGATGAGAAAATTCCACAAATGTTTACCAACTTGGCTTATTTACAGACAGAAACTTCCTACTAAATAACTAGAGGGTGTCCAGAAATATCCAGTACCGCTAAAAAAGTTGTCTACTAAAATACTTTGGTTGGTCACAGTGAATGATAATAATGATAGCACATGATTGGTTGTTGGACTGGAGAGATGACATTCCACCAATCATATGGATCTATTTCACGTTGCCAACCTATGTTTTTAATGAAAAACTTTCTTAGGGGTACTTGATATTTCTGGGCACCCTGTAATTGATCATTTTTCTATCATTATATTGGAAAAAGACATGGTCAATGAAATTGTTGAGGTCAACAATTGTTGTGGTGGCATGCTAAAAGCTGGAGGGACATTGTTGTGATTTGGAAGTAAGCTCCACCCACAGTTTTGACATGCGCAGTGATAGATTCGTCGCATCAACTTTAGCAATTCTTGCAGAGTTGTTATCATGATATTTTATATCGAAGGCTGCGGCATCCCTTGCTGTAGCCCATTGCTTTGGGAATGAACTCAGTCCACTGGGTTGACAATTGTCCTCTTGCTCTGGTTCTTTGTACTCTGCCTTGCACAAAGATTGTCTTCAAGGCATCTGCTCTGGTGACTCGTCCAAAGTACTTGAGTATCTGGCGAAGGACCACTGCACACCATTTTCCATCAGTATAGAGGCAGTAGTTCTTTTTGCTGTCCCAGGGACTCTCAGTAGCTACCTTCAGCTCCACTTTTCCATTGCGTTGATCCATCACCAATCCATTTTGCAAATGGTCCAAGTCTCACAGGAACACAGAGAAGACTAGCATGTTAACCAGTTGAATTTTAAGGGCCCAGCTTATCGCTGAATCGCTTTATATTTGTTTCAAACAAGTCACTATACAGTGGTGAGCTGGCAGTGGTGATGTATTTCAGCTTCATGTTTACAGGTGTTCTCAATGATGGATCCAAGGCAGCAGATCCACTTCCCAACTTTGATTCTCTAAACTTCCTAGATCTCTGATGAGTTGTTGGTTAGCCTGTCAGTTATCATAATTTTTGTTTTTGTCCTGTTGATCAGTAAGCCATATCTTGCACTGAGACCGGCTTCCTCTAGGCACTTGGGCATTGTGGATGTGTACTCCACACATGAGGCCACCAAAGTTGTATCATCAATTGGATGTTATCAGGCTTCACCACCACCACCACCACCATCCTTCTCACTTTGTCTACCTATAAAAGTCGATAACCAGACATATGTTTTTTCTAATAATTCAAACCCATAGCTGTAGGGAGCTGACTGAATTTTTCAATAAGATATCTGGCTATGGTGCAGAAAATCGAATCTTGATTCTAAAGTCATACTCAATATGTCTCAACTATGTACTCAAAAGCTGTGATTTCATCATTCAAAATGTTGGTGTAATTTCATTGATAGATATATTACATACTCATATTGTGGAAAAAGTAGGTATGTGAATGATCCTAGATAACATATCAAGTAATAAATCAATCGCGGATTCTCAAAATTATCATTACATTTGACAGATATTTAATCAATAAATTTTAATTTGATTTGATAAAGACATTTGGCATTCATTCTGGGTATGTTCAGGATTATTTCTAATGTAAAAAGCATAGGTGTATGAAGCTACCTGTGTATTTGCTTTTTACCTTAAATTTACCTGCATAATGAAAAGCAACCTATTAGTTGTTTTAATTTTTGTTAAGTATGCCACATCCGATGGTGGAAGTGGGACACTTGACAACTCTGTAAGTACCTCTAATTTTTACATTTGAACTGAAATCACATCAGTTCTAAAATAATTTACGATTATGTGAGCAGAGTTGTTGAAAAATTTAATTTCATTTTTAGCATGAAAATCTCGACATGATTGAAAAATTAGCTTTGAGATCAATAGGATACTTGAAAACGCCTGAAGATTGGCATCAGGCGTTTGTTGTACTAGCTAAAAAGTATAAAGAAGACATCGAACGTTATAAAAATGAAAGTCACACAAATGAAGCTCGATATAAAGAAGACATCGAACGATGCAAAAACAAAAGTTGTGTGAATGAAGCTCAATATAAAGAAGACATCGAACGATATAAAAATGAAACTCTCATAAACAAAAGGGAAAATGTGAAATGCCTATCAGTCCTAAAATTTCGCACACTGTTGCTGGAGGATGCAGAATGGTATTTCCATTTAGAACACGTCTTTCCCAATGAAGATAAAATGTTCGCAGATTTGCAAAGTAACGCCTCTGCATATACTGTTACAATTTCTCGCAACTGGTTGATGAATATGAAGAATTTGGGTAATTTCGAGCATATTAATGAGCACACCATTAAATGGCTGCATTTCCTCGCGTTTTCTAAAGGAAAATTGGCTACTAGACTCCGGAAGAAACTTATGGAAAGAAATATCGATGCTTTTGAATTTTGTTTTTGGGCGGGAAGATTTTTCTCAAACGCTGGGGGTGCTCTTTATTTCTTGAATAGTTCAGTAGAAGAACTCGATCCCGAAATTGTTCAAGAAGCGTTAGGATATTTTGGAATGGCGAGCTCTTCAGTATTGGAGGTAGTGAAGATTTTGCTAGGAATTGGAAGCATGACGACACTGTATCATGATAATTGAAGCATCAAATTTTAGACTTTTCGAATAATCTGCTTATTTTATTTCTAGTAATATAAGTCTATCTGAAGGGGGGGGGGGGGGAGTCAACAATATTTTGGATGGTAGTGAAAAAGTGGTGATTTTCGATCAACAAATTTCCCTGTATAGATACCCTCTTACTACCGAAGTATGGCTTCAAACAAATAGAATTTAGAATGGTCGTTCAACCAATTGCTCATAACATTAATGAACCACACCATGCTATTACAATCTTCCCAAAGAAGTGAATCGTTTCATCTATGGACTCAAAAGCTGTGATTTCAACATTCAAAATCTCGGTATAATTTCATCAATATTATGTACCTATATAAAGATATATTATGTACTCCTATTTTAGAAAAATGAGGTACCTATGTGAATGATCCGAGATAACATATCAAATAATAAATCAATCGCAGATAAGGTGGATATCGAAATATTCAACTTTTATCTCAAAATTATCATTACATTTGACAGATATTTAATCAATAAATTTTAATTTGATTCGATAAAGGCATTTGGTATTAATTCTGGGTATGTTCAAGATATTTCTAATGTAGAAAGCGTAGGCATACGAAGTTACCAGTGGATTTGTTTTTTTACCATTTTATCTGGATAATGAAAAGCAAAAGCAACCTATTAGTTGTTTTAATTTTTGTTAAGTATGCCACATCCAATAGCGGGAGTGGCACACTTGACAACTCTGTAAGTACCTCTAATTAGCATGTGAATCGAAATCACGCCAATTCTGTGGGCAAAGGTATTGAAACATTCAATTTCGTTTTTAGCACGAAAATCTTGACACGATTGAAAAATTAGCATTGGGATCAATTGGATACTTGAAAAAGCCTGAAGATTGGCATCAAGCATTTGTTGCACTAGCCAAAAAATATACAGAAGACATTGAACGATATAAAGGAGACATCGAACAATGTAAAAATCTAAGTCGTGTGAATGAAGATTGATATAAAAAAGATATCGAACGATATAAAAACGAATCTCTCAAAAATGAAAGAGAAAATGTGAAATGCCTATCGGTCCTAAAGTTCCGCACACTGACACTGGAGCATGCAGAATGGTATTTCCACTTAGAACACTTCTTTCCCAGTGAAGATAAGATGTTCGCAGAGTTGCAAAGTAACGCCTCTGCATATACTGTTCCAATTTCTCACAACTGGTCAATGAATATGGAGAATTTGGAAGAATACGAAGATATTAATGCGCATACCATTAAATGGCTGCATTTCGTCGCATTTTCTAAAGGAAAATTGGCTACTAGACTCCGGAAGAAACTTCTGGAAACAAATGTCGATGCTTTTCAATTATGTTTTTGGGCGGGAAGATTTTTCAAATACACGGGGGGTGCTCTTTATTTCTGGAATCCTTCAGTAAGAGTTCTCAATCCCGAAATTGTTCACGAAGGATTAGGATATTTTGGAATAATGACGAGCTCTACAGTATCGGAGGTAGTGAAGATTTTGCTAGCAATTGGAGACATGACGTCAATATTTCCTGATGATTGAAGCATTTCACTTGTGAAACCTATACTATAGGAGCTTCATGAAGGTACCTACATATAAATGAAGCAGATGATTCTGGTTTTCAGTTTGTTTTTTTTTTAAATTACGTTTGAAAATTTTTTTGGACTGTTGTCTGTTATACTTATGTAGTTCTGTTTTACGGCCTACGGGTATGTGTTGCTTGCTTAAGTATTTTTATTCAACAGTCATTTTTTTCATTACTTGTTAGTTTTGTAATATTTTCAAGTTTTTATACTATTTTTCTCAGTACATATTAGTTGATCTTTTTGCATAATTTTTTTCAAAATGTTGGTTTGAATTTTAATAATATTTTCTACAATTTTATAACTTTTTTCTACCATTGCTTGTAGTTTTTTTTTTTTTTTTTTTGAAAAATAATTGATCTTGAGTACAATTTATTGAAATAAGTTGAAATTTCGCAAGAAATGCCATGAATATTTAAGTAATATATTGACAAAAATGTTTTTGAACATTTGTAATGAATTTAGGCGGCAAAATTGGGTAATGCAAATTTTTTGTAAAATTGTTACGCATTTCAATCAGTGGCGAAGCGTGAAAAAGTCGTCATGTAAGCTAGAAAGCTACAGAAGTATCAATAATTGCAAAATTGAAAGTATTAAAAGTATCAATTATTTTGTTTGAAAAAAATGACCCCTAAAAATATGATAACCCATAATAGTTCAATTTATAACAATATTATAAACCAAACCAAACCAAACCAAACAACATTTTACAATTTAAAAACAGTGTTGCAAAAAAACTTTTTGATTTCACAGCTTGTTTTTACATTGAATTTTGATTTAAAATTGAGCTGAGTCAGACCTTAAAAGTTGAAAATTCAGACTAGGAACTAAAATGTTCAAAATTCATCTTGAAGAATGCAAAGAAAACATAGCTAATTCATTGAATTTTGAGAAATTAATTACGTTTTTTTCTCTTGAAAAGGCCAGAAAAAAAGAACAAAAATGCTGATGTTAAAAAAAAAGTTTTAAACAACCTGGGAAAAAAAGTTTTAACCAAACGTTTTTGGTACAAAACAATTTGAACAATTCTACAGTGTTTAAAAATGCGAAAGAAGCGAGCTTGAAGCCGGCTTCACCAATGCGTTTAGTGACAACTCTTTCCCTGCACCCTTCACTACCGCTTAGGACTATATGCGCATGCGTCAGAACGACTCAACCAGCCTCAGCTGAAGCCGAACGAATAGGGCTTCCAGCAGAACAAGTTGCCTACTCCAACCCCACATTTTGATAGATAATTTTGATTCTTTCATTTCGCAATTTGATATTTTAAATTTTCTGTACAATTTCTGTACCTACTGAAGTAATATTTTCTTTTTTCTTTTTTTTCTTTTTCTCGTGTAAGCCCGGCTTACTGGCTTACATGCACGCTTCGCCCCTGATTTCAATAGATGACAAAGTCACTTCTGAACTGGCGAAAAATGATATTGAAATTCGATTACACCCCATTATCACAAAAGTAAGCAATTTGCAAACTTCCAAACACTCAGTTGAACCCTAAAAGTGGTCGTGGTTTTTTATTGCAATGGCCTACGTCCATGCAGACGCAACACTACCTATGGTTTGAAACTGAACCATTTTTCCAAAACAAATTACTTAAGAGCTAGAGCTTAAAAAGCACAATTTTTTGGAAAAATTCCTCTCTTTGTGGAGCCATATCTCTCCACCAGAGACACCTTCAAAGTAAACATTTTTCATGAAGGACTTTCATACGCAGAGAATGAGGATTTCCGCTGAATTATGCCAAAATCCCACTATCAGGGTATCTAACAGGTAGTCAAAGTATGAAATTAGTCAAAAAGGTAGTGAATCTAAATCTGTTGCCCTGCATATTTGCAAACGAAATAAATGTGCCCATGAAATAAACATGCACTTCAATAATACTTCACTTCCAACCCTTCCCACTGTTAAATACTTAGGTATCAACTTTGACAACAACCTTTCCGGGTCCTCTCATATAGAAGAAATCAGATCCAAATGCTTTAAAAAAATTAATCTACTCAAGAAACTAAGTATCACACACTTCTTATGGTTCTGATCGTCATACCTTACTCAAACTTTACCAGACACTCATCAGACCAGTTTTAGATTATGGATGCTCTGTCTATACTTATACCCCTAATAGTCGCCTCCACAGGCTAAACACTATTCAAAATACAGCTGTACAAATTTCCACTGGAGCCTTTAGAACTACCCCCACTGTAAGCCTTCTTAATGATGCTTCTGAATGTCCACTTGACATTTATGTAGACAGTATATTTCCACATCAACATACTTGAGCATAAAATCAAACCCTGACTTCAACTTAAAGTTGGAATATATAATTCCTATACATTCACTATCTGTAAAATTCCAATCTTTTCTTCAACAATTTGAAGAAAACAACATTAAAGTACACCACTTGTTAGTAAACCCTATCCCACCTTGGCAATCTTTTAACTATGTTATTGACCTATCCTTCACAGAATTTAACAAAAATCACACCAACTCCATCATACTTAAAAGACATTTTCTTCTCCTTCTTGACAAGTATGAAGAATTCAGTCATATATATGTGACCCGCTCTGACAAAACCGACCATTTCGACAAAATTTCAAAAAATGTTTTTTTCTCAAAAATCTGATCTTTCAACCCTTGAAACTCATTTTAAACATCATTATTTTGGACACTTTTTTTTGTCGAAACGGTCGGTTTTGTCAGAGCGGGTCACATATACTGATGGTTCAAAAACTCAACAATTCCCTGGATGTGCAATCATTCATGGCGATGTATCTATCCCCATTGCTCTCCCCTCCCTTTGCACTATCCTTACTGCTGAACTATATGCAATTAAATCTGCAATTTCATATTCCCTTGATTTTTCTTTAAATAATGTCATAATTTTTACTGACTCACTATCTGCTCTTTCATCAATAAAAAACTATAAGTCAAAGTATTCACATCCTATATCACTTAAGATCATTGAACTTCTTCAACTTTTCCAAAATAGCATACCCAAACTATGTTGGATATACCTTCTCACTCCCAGATTCAAGGAAATGAGCTATCAGATAAAATAACTAAACAGGCACACCTCTACCTCCTCCTTGCCAACATACCAATCCCTCTATCTGATTTGAAACTCCATTCCAAAACACTAATGCATGAAGTATTTCAATCTTCATGGTCTCAGGTCCCCAAGCTCAAATAAACTCAAAAGCATCAAAAACACCACATCTTTGTGGAAAACTTCTGAACAACTTCAACGTAAATCTGAGGTTCTTCTCACCCGACTCAGGACTGGCCACTCCCTTCTCACTCACCAATTCATATTCCTTAAACAGCCTCCACCATTATGCCCAGAATGCAACATCTCCCTAAACATTGCTCATTTACTAATAGACTGTCCTTCCTACCAGAATGAACGCTCCACACACCTAAGTTCTAACCAACTGCAGGTCCTCCTTTCTGACAACCCTTCTCACACAGACGGAGTTATTAAATTTCTAATCTCAACAAAATTAGATTAAAAAATTTAAAATTGTATGTACATACTTAACTTTATTTCCTGTGTATAACCTAATTTTAAGCTTTTCACTTGTAAATACGAGCCTCTTGCCGATAAGTTGCTATATATAGCTCATTAAATAAATAAATGAATGAATAAATAAATACTTAAATAAAAAGTGAAAAAATTCACTAATGCGTTCATTTGTGCCTATTTTTTTTTTTATAATTTTGACTGAAATTTAAAACATTTTCTATACAAATTTTCTTCTAATTTAAATTTTTTTGAAAATTTTTTTGTGGATAATTTGACTTGGTTATTTTTTTTTGCGTGTGTTGGGGAGGGGGGTTCAAGTAGAGAGTTTTCTGAAAATTTGGTCAAAAAAAAGTAGTGAAAAAGTAGTGATTAATAAAAATCTGTTACTAGATTCCACGATTAACTTTGGGTAATTTTGAAATTTCTTTTTCTCGGGGGGGGGGGGGGGGGGTGGTTCTATAAATTTTATGAAACTTTCTGCAGTTTTGACAAATCATTCAATTTTGAGAATTTTTGATTAATTCTTGGTATTTTTCAATAATCTAAGCAGTGTGTGCAAAATTTAACTTGTATGAGACATTTTCTCAAATTTTGGTTGTTTTCTGATGGTCCATATTAATTTTACAATTTTTATTATATGTACTTATTACTTTATTTGTGAATAGATATTCATTTCTGGCTTTTTATTGAACGTCGATATCGTCTGAATTTTTACTTCGGCGTTCCGCCATTATTATAAGGTGCACCGGGGGAAGTCCGAATTCGGGGTAAGTCAGAAAAACTGCTCTAGCTTTTAGAGGCTTATATCTGCCGAAGCGCTACCCTGGGGTAACTTGAGGGTACTACCCCTACTTCATCACAGCATAAAAAATTTCGCGACCCAGTTTCATTTTACAGGCTTTTGATTGGTTCTTTTTTAGTTGCTGTTTTGAATTTGATTTCAAATTGTAACTAGTGTTTTTCAAACTGCTTTTTACCTCAGAAGAAATGATCAGTAAAAGTGATATTATAAGTGAAAGTATTCCTAAAACAATAATGTAAAACCCCAAGTATTCAATTTTTTTAAATTTTCAATTACTCATTATTTATATCACTTTTTCTGACTTACCCCCTAAATTAGTGCTATGGGGTAAGTCAGAAAAATGAACATTGATAATTAGGATTCGACTTCATCTATATGTAATACGTAGAATGATATGTTTTCGAGGTCGTAGAATCCGAATCTGGAGTTTTTTTTTGTAGGAGTGGGGGGTGAGGCGTGAGGAGGGTGCAATTCCAAATTTTTCCTGCATTATTGTGTAATATGTCGATTGATATGTTTTCGAGGTCGTAGAATCCGAATCTGGAGTTAATTTTTTTTTATGACTCCAGATTCGAATTCTACGACCTCGAAAATATATTATTCGACATATTACACAATAATGTAGGAGAAATTTGAAATTTTCCCTTTCCCCACGCCTCACTCCCCTCCACTCCTACTAAAAAATGACTCCAGATTCGGATTCTACGACCTCAAAAACATATTACTCGACATATCACATGATAATGTAGGAAAATTTTGAAATTTTCCCTCTCCTCACGCCTCACCCCCACTCCTACAAAAAAAAATAACTCCAGATTCGGATTCTACGACCTCGAAAACATATTATTCGACATATTGCGAATCGATCAGGGTCGAATCCTAATATCACCAATTAATTTTGTAGATTTTCTGACTTACCCCAAAGGGGGGTAAGTCAGAACAAGTTACATTTTATTCGATTGTGCGAAAGCTATTGTGACAATCGCGCTGAAATTTTTACCATAGGTTAAGAACCCTTATGGGAACCTACATACCAAATTTCAGCGATATTGGTTCATTAGTACGAGATTAACAGCTGATCAAAGTTGAAATTGTGAAAAAACGTTCTGACTTCCCCCGGTGCACCTTATCATAATTATTTGTATATCTGCTGATTGATCAATAAATTTATAACCAACTAATCCACCTTAATTTTTCTTTGTTTCAGGTGAGTACAAATTTCCTTCGAAAAATGATAGAATATGAATTCGCGTATGAGAAGTAAGTAATTTTATAATCCTTATGAGAAAAGTTACGTTAGTCATTTCTACACCTGTGACCTTTTTATTTTCGATGGCAAATCAACAAAAATTTTAAACGCGGATTTTGAAAATCAGCTAAAATAATTGAATCGGTGAGTGCAGAAAGGGAACAAGTCACATTTTTGGAAATTTTTTTTTCACGGATATAGGGGTTTCAAAGTACTGCGGATCCACTGGTTTTGTCAGATTTCCGCAAAACTGCCGGGAAAGTGGTATTTGGGCGCAGAAAAAGGGCGGATCCGCATTTATGACTTTTTTGTAAAATTTTTTAAATTCCTTGAAACATAACTAACATTTTTGAGAAGACCATTTTTTGAAATTTAAGTTGATCTCTGAACTGAAAAATGATGAAAAAATTAACAACTTCGGCAAAAAGTCTTAGAACTCAAGGAGTTTTTGGTCAATTTAAACGAGATAGCAGTCTAAATGATGTACTTAGATGTAGAATCAAGCCCCATTCGTGCCCGAGCAATTTCAAAAAAAATTTTGTCGATTGGGTGCAGAAAGGGTCTAAGTCCCATTTGTTTAGGCAGCAACAGCGCCGGCGCACGTGAATATTTTTTTTTCTAAACAGTGCTAAAAATTGTGTCTTGGGGTCCTCTTTCAATGACCTTAAGCATGTTTACCAAAAATTTTTGATTTTCAAATAAATCAGTTTTTTGTTATTCCTGAAAATTGCGAAAATGGACTTGTTCCCTTTCTGCACTCACCGATTCAATTGTTCATCAGGTTTAAATTGGGGTGATCTGGTTTTCCGAATACAAATTTGAAAACAGTAGAATAAATTTCTGAGTTTACGAAACGATTTTGATTTTTAATGACTTTTTGAAAAACTGGAACTTGGGTCAGAAAAGGGTCATTCCACGTCAATTCGACCAAGACATTCGAAAAGATTCAATTTTCAATTTCAAACATGAAAAAAAGTTCAAATTCATTCTGTTGTCTTATTTTGACCTCTTTCTGACGTATTTCAAGAAAAAGTTGATAAAAATCACACTATCACAGCAAAAAAATAAAAATTCGTTTTTTTTTTAGAATTTTTTTGAATTTTGATTTTTTTGTGATGAGTTCATTTCATCGAGTGAAGGGGGTTTTCAGCTTTTTCAACGGATACGTGAAAGAAAATTGGGGTCAAATGGGTCAACTACACCATCTAAAACTTTTTTTCATGTTTTAAATCAAGAAATCGCGTTTTCTCAAAAACTTTCGATTTTTTTAAATCGATTTTACGACATAATACCATCCCAATTTTTTAATATGTTGTTCAGCGTAAAAAGTTGTCCATAATATATTTTTTTCAGAATTTTTGAGAGTCGGAACAATATGAAAACTACGTTTTGAAACTTTTCAAGCTAATTTTTCGTACGAAAAAAAGTGGCAACAGGCAACACTGATTTTTATGATATCACCAAAAAGCCTTTCAAAACCTCTAACTATTGGAAAAAGTTCCATTTTGGTAGGTATCGCGAGTATCGAGTAATCCACTGCTGAAATGGATGATATTTCAAGTTCACTGAAAACTTTGACACCCCCTAGCTGCATTTAAAAAAGGTCTAGACGGCTGCGATTTGCGCCATTGGTCATCTCTTCAGAGGGTCTTTTCACAGAAAAAATTACAAAAAAAAATCGCTGATACCCCCCCCTCCGTTCTAACCACTTCTTGGTTGAATTGACGTGGAATCACCCAAAAGGGAAAATACCAAAATTTTAGCAAATAGACCAAGAGAAGTGAAATTTGGTGTATGCCTTGTTTTCGACCATCCAAATCGATTCGAAACGGTTTCAAACCGTTTTGAGTGCGCGGTAGTTGTGAAGCACCCTTGCAGATTTTTGAAAATTGAGATTTCCACAACACTTTACCCAATTGGGTTGTTGAAATGAAATTCACTTTGGTATCTCATTTTTAATATGCTGAATCGATTGAATGGCGGTGGTTTCAGGCTGTTCTGGATCCTTCGGGTATATTTTGAAAATTCCAGATTTTCTAAAAAGTGGTCTAGAAACCGTCCAAAAATGCAAGCCTTTGTCAGTATTACACCGAACTCGTAACCTTATGTGGGGAAATTCGGCTCTAACACGTACCTATACGCCAGACCTGACGTCATCTAATGGCAAAGGCGACTATTTGATGTCGTATTCGTAGATGCGGGTGATATATTGACAAATTTTTTCACCAATGTACTCGTATGAAACTTCGGACGTATTTAAAATACGCACCGGCATCCACCGCCGAGTGTTGGAAAAATCTATAATGAAAGAGATAAGCTGCGTGTGGGGGATAGGCTGCGTATAGCTTACCTATATAGTAAGGAGCAGGATTCAGGATATAATCTCTGCATGCATGAGGGCGGGAAAAGAAGAGGAAAAGGGTGTACCAGCAGTACAGCAGCAATGTGGCGAAGATGCTTTTACAACACGTTTAAAGCTTTAGGTAGGGATGTCGGGTGTATACAGAGTATTCCAAGTATATCGCCGTCTACTATGTACAGCACAGCACAGCATACCATACAATGCATATCTATACTGTGAATGTGTATAGTACTGTGTGTGTAGTGTGCATGTATATGCTATGGGATAGAGGATAAAGCTACCTAATTATATTTAGCACATTAACGAAAAACACGACTTGCATTTAAACAGCGGGTAACGTCGTTAAAATAAATTGCCTTGTTTGCAACATTTTTGCGTACGATTCCGACGCGAATATAATATCGCAGCGCAATAAAACAAAAACGGCAAACTATACTAAACGTAGCATACTAAAGTGTATACTTCTTATGCGCGAATATACTCTATATACGCGAATACGATGGTATAGTATACGAGTACGAGGAGGATGATATTCGAGAAACACTGGTATTAAAATGAAACTCATCGTCTGGTGCGACGTCGATGCCATTGCTTCTGTCACTCGTGCCGTCGTACGCCGCATTTCGCAGTCAAGATGTTCCATCAAAAAGTAAAACAATTGTCTAGTTTATAAGTTTTGCCGTCGTCGTTTTTATGGTTGATAAGTTTGGAAAGTTATTTTAATTTAAATGATAAAGCGTCTCGAGAACGTGCAATATTTTTTTGCTTTCAACCGTTTTTCGGCTGTAGCTGTTCGTACATGGATAAGCGTCGAGTTTTCTTCTCTGTGCAGTCTCGGTCTCATCTTGGATCATATTCTAATGCTTTTGGATGTGCGCTCGTGTAGAAATGTACGAGTAGTTACCTCTAGCTACCTATTTCGTAAATGGCGTGGCGACGTTAGCTCATTTACACCAGCTTTACGTAGTAGCAGCGTATTATTCACGCTAACCGAAAACTTTTCAGGTTTTTTCACTGTTCGTGTGAAGATGTAAGACTATAGTATTGAGAATCTTCGCGACGATGTTTTACTGAAGAATATTCTCTTTGAAAAATGACGAGATTCTCTTCTTTTGGAAGGTTGTGATATGGTGTGGTTCATTAATGGTCTGGTTCCTACGATGAAATGATTTAGCAACTTATCTTGCTAATAAATGTTACGAGTAATCGGTTGAACGACCGTTCTTAATTCGATTCATCAAAGCCATTAACTCAGTAGTAAGAAGGTGTCTACAAGAAATTGTTTATCGAAAACACTACCTTTTCTCCACTTTTTCACTACCTTCCAAAATATTTTTAACCCCTGACCCTCCCTCCCTCCCTCCCTCCCTCCCTCCCTCCCTCCCAGATCAATTTTTATATCGCACATTGGGAGTGATAAGGTTACCTCTTAAAAAAATCGATTTTGACATTTTTGCATTTTTAGGGTTAGTATGACCCCCCTCAACCAAAAATAACACTTTGAGTTGGGTACATGTCAATGGAAAATACAAGATCTCTAATCCATCACTTGTCGACACGACATTTGTTGACACCAATGTCGATAAACGATGAGTGAGAAGTTGATATCAAAATCGACTGTCGTCTCCCTTCATTTTTTGCCTCCACAAGGTCTCGACATTGGTGACATTTCTTTCAGTCTAAAAGAAGCAAATTTTGATTGAAAATGTGCGAAATGTGCCCAAAACTCCTTTTTTGATTCAAGTAAAATTATTCTCAAAAATATTTCACCCTCAAAAATTTTGTCGAAAGAAAAAAATTTGCCCTGGGTAGGGATCAAACCTAGGTTGCCACTCACTTCTGTCACATTCTCTAACCACTAGACCATTGCCGCTGTTGAGTAGAGAGGACTTGAAAGAATATCCAGTCCATCTTATTCTGGACTTGAAACATTTTTCTTATTGTATTGTCGACTCAGACATCGACAAATGAGTCGGCAATACTTTGAAATTTCTAAAAATATTTTCTAGATCTTGTAATTGACATAGACTTTTTCATCAATATTAACCAGGTGGTTCACTTCGATTACAAGATCTACAGAAGTATCTAATTGATGTTGACATTTTGTAGATACTTTTGTAGACCCTATAATCGATATCGAAATTCAGGTTGTCTTGCCGATGCTAAAGTTAATGTCAAATTACTAGATTGACAAAAGTTACGACGATACAAGATCAAAATTTTGTAGATGCTTTTGTTGATCTTATAGCCGACATCAACTTAGGATCAACAAGATGACCTGAATTTTGATATTGATCATGGGTCTACAAAGGTATCTACAATATATCGAAATCTTGCACATGACTGTAGATACAAATGTAGACAGAAATGACGACCATCAGCATTTTCATTATAGCTTTTGAAAATAGTGTCAATTTTCAATCAATTATCTTAAATGTAGTTAAATTAACTCCTTTGTGGACAATGATCCGACTTTTTTCAATCAACAATCATGTAAAATCATGTTGATACTTTTGTCGAGGCCACTGACGATCTTGTCAGTGCTACATGGGCGATACCAGATCTTTAAAATGAGGTGCTATTCATTCCTCACAATTGATTATAAGTTGATGAAAATAATGAATCCTGTTTTTTTAAAAAAAGAAAATCAGTCTAAAATTAGCAACTAATCAATCTTTTATTTTCTTTTTCAAAAATGTAGCCCAATACCTACTTACTATTTTGATTTATATTTGAAACTTTTAATGCACCAGCTTCTGTCTTTTTCTTTCTAATATGCACATTTCTTCAAGCGTTCTTTTTCATGTTACCAAACAGGTAGGTTTTATGCCTGGAAGAGGTACAAGAGAGCAGATTTTGAACATCAGACAAATCATCAAAAAATTCTGTGAATTCAACATCCCTGTGGTACTATGCTCTGTTGACTATGCAAAGACTTTTGACTGTGTCAATTGGACAAAGCTATATGAGATACTACGCAAGATGAGAGTTCCAGAGCACCTAATTGACCTGATCAAATCACTGTATGACAAGAACAAGATGATGGCGAGAGTAGGTGGAGAAGAGTCAAACCCGTTTCAGCCAGAATGGGGAGTAAGGCAGGGCTGCATACTCTTGCCTCTGCTGTTCAACATCTATGGAGAGTACATCATGCGAAAAGCCCTGGAGAACTGAGAATGTGGCATCAAGATAGGAGGAAGAAGAATCTGCAATCTCTGTTACGCTGATGATACATACCATCTTAATAGCCGCAAATGAAGAGGAACTGGCAGAACTGATCAGGCGGGTCAGGATGGTCAGTGAGGACATGAGACTCCTCATAAATATGGGAAAAACCAAGGTCATGGTTGTTGATAGCGCTGGATACTTACCAGAATCCAAAGCCCTGAATGAATTTGAAAAAGTGAACTCGTTTATTCATTTGGGTTCACTTGTGGATGCTGATGGAGGACCAGCCAAGGAAATTAGAAGAGGAATAGCTCTTGAAAAAGCAGCAATGTCTCGGTTGAGAAAAGTCACCACCAACTGGAAAATCTCCATAAAAACAAGGAAGAGTTAGGATGCTAGTTTTTCCAGTTTTCTTATATGGAGCAGAGACTTGGACTTGGACATTGAAGCAAGATGATCAAAGAAGAAAAATTCATGCATTTGGAATGTGGGTATGGCGCAGGATGTTGAGGATACCATACACTGCGCACCAAACAAATGCATCAATTGTGGAACAACTGCTAGAATCAACCAGGCTAAATTGAATATGTGAAACTAGGATAATGAGTTATTTTGGTCACATAGCTAGAAGTGGACCGGAAAACATCAAAAAATGAATTCTCTTTGGCAAGGTCCTTGGAACACAAGGGAGAGGAGCATCTCCAACAAGGTAGACTGATACAGTCTGGAAAATAGTTGCCTCATTTGCGACTGCAGCCACACTAGCTCAAGACAGAGAGGATTGGTGGTCATTACGCTTGTGACTATGACGTTGATGATGATGATGATGATGATGATGATGATATTATCTAATAGAACTTTTTGCAACAAAATCACTACTTTTCATTACTGTACTCTCTACCTTCCTTCAACCAAATTTTTAGACAGCTCTCGACTCAACTGCCCCCCCCCCCCCCTAATGTACACGCAAAAAATTGACAAAATCACTAATTTTTTACAGGAAAATTTCCAAAAAAGTTTTAATCTGGTACCTACAAAGTACTTTTTAATTTCAATCAATATTTTCTTTTTTCAATAATTTGAAGGTTTTTGTTGCAGGTTCAAATTTTTTCATTTTTTCACTACCTTTTAGACTAAATTCACTACTTTTTCACTTCTCTCACTACCTACCCATTTTTAAAATCACTACTTTTTCACTACTTTCACTACCTGTTAGATACCCTGAATTTTTAAAAAATATGATGCTGAACTTAATTTGGACAGTTTTTTGTTAAGTTGTCAGTGAGAGCCAATTTTTGGCAATTCAAAATTCTCCTCTCTAAATTTGAAATGAAACAGTCAAATTTTACTGCTTAGCAGTCACGACATTTTGCCTTTTTAGAGCCAGTAGCACAATGCAGGTTTAAATTTTGGTTTAGCTGAACTTAGTTTAAATCTTGAACCAGGTTCAACTTCAGTAGCGTTGCACAACATTGGTTCAGGTTTAGATTAACTAATCATTCAATAACGCGTCATTTTAACCAAATTTTTTCGCAATTATTGTTGGTTTATGTCTGTGATATCGATGTTTTGGAGTGATTTTTGATTACATATTTTTAATGATTAGAAAATCTTACAATTGAAAATGGAAACAAAGTTCTAATTTTTGAATTTCAAAAAAATAAATATTCATGAACGAATACTTGACTAGATTTAATTTTTTTGCTGCAGGAAATTAATTTGTTTGAGGTAAAATGTCCAATTTTGAACAATAGTCATCAAGGTGAAAAATATCAAATACGCGAATAACCATTTAAAAACATGATATTCTTTCGCAGGAAACTCTATGCAGTATCACTTTAACCTAAACACAAACCCAAAGCTACCTCAAACATCCGTCGTACAAAACTGTATAAATCATCGCCCTCTATCCGTCCGTACGTATGGTCGTTGGTCGCCTCAATATTTAATACTTTCTCGCAACTAGAAAATTTTACACAATAAAAAAAAAAGATACCTAAAAATCCCACAATCCATATGTATAGATTGCAAGTCAGTCTCAGGAAAAAAAATTCCAACTCGTCCCAGTAGCAACTCGCTTATCTAAAGCTTTGAAAAACGAATACAGCATCGGCATCAACATACACGCGAGAAAAAAAATACACTACACACTATATAGAGAAAAACATGTCAAATACCAAAACAAACGGATCAACACTCGAATAAAGAAAATGTCCAACACCGACGACGACGACGAAGACGAAGACGAAGAAGAAAAAGCCTACATATATATACGAATCGAGACGAGATTTATTTTTGAAAAACTTTTCACCCTGTTCGCGTCCCCCTATTCCTCCACCTACGACTACACACGCCGAGAGAGAGTATAATGCATACATTCTTTCTCATCTCCGCTGGTTTTTTTCTCTGTCTTTATTTTTTTTTCATCTCACTTTTCGTATATATGTAGTGTTTCTTTATTCTAGCGAGAGTGGAACTGAACTGGTCAGTTGATCGATCACAATTCGTAGCTAAAATGAAGTTTCAGCTTTCAGCATGATTTCGTGTGTACGGTATATACCTCTTGGTTTTTATTTCATTCTCTCTGTCGTCTCTTGTGTATTAGAAACGTAAAAGTTTATACAGAGATACGCGACGACCAGAAGTGAAAAAAAAAGAAAGAAAAAAAAAACCTAAACCAACAGAGAGAAAAGAAGAAGAAGGAGAAAAAAAAGTACGAAATAAATGAAAAAGGACATAGCAGATAAGAATAGAGAGCGAAAAAGAAAAAAAAGTATCGCAACAACCAGCGAGTCGGAGAGAGAACGAGTAAAATTGGAAAAAATATTACAAATTCAATTTACGAGATTCTTTTGTTTTTTTGCGTGTCACTTATTACTTTCGACGTAACATTACATTTCCATTACGCGCCAAAGACGCTGAACGGAAAACGTTTTACTCGTTTAGTTGCCTCACTGCCGGAGTCGCACTCTATACTCCCACTATAAGAGTGTATAAGATGTACATGCCCAGACTTACCCACCTTATTACGATATCTGGCGAGAAAGGGGAGCAGGGTGTGAGCCCAGTCTCTTTCTCGGTGTATTTATTAAAAACTCGCTAAAAACAGCCCCGAGTCCTATAGGTAGGTATAGGTAACTGTAAAATACTCCCATAAAACCTTTACTCTATTACACGTAGCTGTGTAGAGATACGAAGCTATAAGGTAGTATCATTTGTCCAAAAACTAGAACGTATACCTTCGTACACAATCCCAAGTACGTAATTCACGTTGCAAAAATTTTTATCGGATTTCGTTGTATTTAGAGCTGGGGCAGAAAAAAAAAGGGCTAAAGCAGAAAATTCGTATTACACGTATTGACCTGTGCACACTGCCGTTGAATTTTATCGCATACTGTACTTTCTACTTACACAGGGTACCAACATGGTATATACCTATAAGATGGGGGGTAAGTTGGTGTAGGTAGATGAACCACTTCGTCGTCGTCGTTCGTATATTTTTCGCGCACGAACTACACACAGCACCATGTATAGACTGCTAGGTTTTCTTTTATTTTCTTCTCCTTTTTTTTTTTTTTCAACTAATGAACAAACAACGAAACGGACCACGGGCGCTATTTATCTTGATTTTGAAGAATCAAGCTGAAATTTTAGTGGTTTTACAACCGAAAAGGGACTGTAAATGGGAGCCGGCCATTAATCACCATTAACACGAAATTAATACTAATCTTAACCGTCTCGTCGAAAAACTAAGATAAAGCCGGCAAAAAGTTGGACTTGCCACGTCCGCCCATTTTTTTTCCAACTCTCTCTCTCTCCAAAGGCCGCAATAAAAGTGACGCTTCAATGAAACTCAAACGGCCACTGCTACGCCGCGCCCCCGCTTTCCAGTGTCCGAGGGGAGTACTAGACGAGTGCGTACGTAGTATTTCACTATGTACTTAAAAATGGAACCAAATCACCTGACAGAAAGCTAAAGGCAATGAAACATGTTCAGACTTATAGGAAAACAGCGGTGCAGGTCATTATTTATATACGTGATTAAAAATATCGTGTAGTCCCTCCCCGCTCCCCCTTTCTTCTCAAATGCTTTATTTTTTTTACCAAAGGTATGTAAAATTCGAGGCTCGTACTCGATTTTTTCCAAAATGAAAAAAAAGTAATTTTGGGAACCGAGAAGTACGAGAAAAAAAATTTGGAAACATGAACAGAACACTTTCATGCAGAAAAAATCACAAAAAACAAACTCTTAAAAATACTTAAATAAAACTACGAGTCAAAACATTCCAATTGAAATCTGATAATGAAACTCGATCGAATCGTTGGTAATTTTAGTATACTTACAGGGCTTTCTGAAAATTATTGATAAAAAAAGATACATTTATACAATTTTTGTCAAAAATGTGAAATTATTTTGCAACGTACGTTTTGGCAGAAAAGTAAGATTTTTTGGCAAATTTTGGGGAAAAGGTCAAACATTGTGGAACTTTTTGCAAAGCAGTAAGAATTTTCATCGAATTTTCAGCAAAAACCAAAGCTTTATGGCAAGGCCGTCGAGAGGGAGGCAAAGGAGACAGTTTACCCCTAGCTCGCTCTTTCTGGAGGGCACGACAAAAAAGGGCCCATGATTAAAGAAAAATCGTACTTTTTACTTCTCAAAAACAATTTTTCAAAAACTTGGATTGAAATATTCTATTTTAGCATAAAACTTACTTCACCGAAAATTGTCTCTCTGTTTAGATAATTCTAACAATGTATCTAAGATTCGAAACTTACCTGAAACAAAAAAACATCAAAGATCGATTAGTTGATATAATATAGGAGTAGAAATATTTTCAAAATGAATCTCAATGCTCCAAAGCAGTTTTTATACATTATTTATGTAATTAAACCCAGGGACGTCGAAGGGGGAGACAAATATTTTTCAAATTCTAAAATTTGAAAAGCTAAAAAATGAATTTTTTGCATAAAAGAAGATCATTTCTAGTTCTCTCGGAATATAAATTTTTAAACGTTTCGTCTTTTTTTTTTTTTTTAAATCGACTTCCCAAAAAACATTGTTTTTAAGCCTCCCGAAATCAAATTTTCAAAAACTTTCGACCTTGCTTCGCTCGGGCCAATTTGTTTCTTGTTTTGAAATTCAAAAAATCACACGAATTTGTGCCCCCAAAAATTCATAACAGGAATTAAAAATTTTTTATAAGTCGTATAATATGATATCAATCGGCAAAATTGGATTTCTTTCCCTATAACAGTCGGAAAATTTTCAATGGCCCGCCGCGCCCCCTCCCTTACACCTCTTAAAAGTCCTCTATAAAGTTTCGTCCCTAGAAATGGGGCTAAATTATATTTGCCCCTGGCCCGTTTTGGCTCTCGATGGCTCTGCTTTATTGCACTTCTGATTTAACCAAAAAGCAAGGAAGGCTATTCAGTAAATTTTTGGAAAAATAGTGACGAAACTTATCAGCAATTTTTTGTAAAAAAAAGTAGGACTCCGACCGACAAATTGTGGAAAAAAATGACAGTTTTTCGCAATTTTGGGTAAAAAAAGCGAGAATTTTCAACAATTGCGCAGGTCATGTTGACAGAAGAGAGATTTTGAAATGTTCAAGAAGCCATCTTGTGACAATTGCGACCTATCAAAATTGATTGAATTTCGCGAATGGAACAAAATTACCAATGCTTTGTGTACTTATTTGAAACTTTTGAACTAAAAATTCAACAAAATTCTGGAAAACAAGTCATCTCTTGACCTGTCAAGATAAATTGAAATTTTTTGAGAAGAGCGATAACATTTATGATTTTTGATTTCGGTCGAATCTAAGAAAGTTTGAGCCAAAAATTCAACTGAACTTGAAAAACTTTTAATAACTAAGCTTTGTTTTTTAGAAAATTTTACCAAAATTTCATTAATTTGAAGTAATTTTCAGTAATTTTAAATATCAATCATTCAATTCTCTTTTTTTGGTCAAATCGCACCTCGGGAGTTATAAGGTCACATCTCAAAAAAGTGAAATTTTACAGGAGAGTGATTATCTTTTTTTTTAAAACTTGATTCATTATTTTCATCAACTTATAATCAATTGTGAGGAATGAATAGCATGTCATTTTGAAGATTGGGTATCCTACCTTCATTTAGCATAAGAATATTTTGAAAAATAAAATCTTAAAGAGGAAATATTTCAATGTTTGGAAAACATTTTGAGTTATAACCTTTCATAAAAAGTGATCTGCAGGCGAAAAAAAGCGTCCAAAAAAATTTTCATGATAACAAAATTGTAGAGAATTAAATTTCCAATCGACATAATGTCGTTAGTTTTTTTCTAGAGTGCTTAGTTTTTGAGTTTTTCTCAAAAAACTAAAATTTCAATATATATGCAAATTAATTTTTCTGAGAAATGTTCTATTTTAAAAATTTTTTGTTTTGGAACAAACCTACAAAAAATACACTCCTTGTGATTATTTTACATCTTAAAAACGTTCAACACTATCGAAACTGGTTTCTGACACTTTGTATGTGCGAATTTTACTCAAAGAAAGAGGAGTTTTTTGAGATGCGACCTTATTACTCCAAACAACTTGCAATGTTGTAGAAATTTTGAGTTAGGCCCTTTGCATTTTTTACATGATCTAAGCAGCATACCCAACTCAATGTGTTATTTTTGGTTGCGGGGTCATGCAAACCCCAAAAATGCAAAAACATCAAAATCGATTTTTTTTGAGATGTGACCTTATAACTCCCGAGGTGCGAAATTTAACAGGTTTTCAACATTTTTTTTATGCTATTATGGCAAGCTTCCCTCATATTTTATCATTTTTTTGATAGCTTTTGTCATTTTTAGCTTTTGTCAGCTAAGCAAGCACACCTGCACCTCCCCCTTGCCAACATTCCAATCCCTCTATCAGACCTAAAGCTCCATTCAAAAACTTTAATGCATGAAGTGTTTCAATCTTCATGGTCTCTAATCCCAAGCTCAAATAAACTAAAAAGAATAAAAAACACTACATCTTTGTGGAAAACTTCTGAACAACTTCAGCGTAGATCTGAAGTTCTTCTCATCAGACTCAGAACTGGCTACTCTCTTCTTACTCACCAATTCATATTCCTCAAACAGCCTCCCCCATCATGCCCAGAATGCAACATCCCTTTAAACATTGCTCATCTACTAATAGACTGTCCTTCCTACCAAAATGAACGCTCCAGACTTCTAAATTCCAACCAACTTCAAGTCCTCCTTTCTGATGATCCCACTCATACAGACAATGTCATCAAATTTCTTTACTCTACTAAATTAGATAAAAAAATTTAAAATTTAAAATTTAAAAACTCAGGTAGCCCATTTCTTTTTCTTTTTACTGATTGTAACTTTATTTCTAGATATGTATTATACCCTAATCATAAGTTTGTCTTAATATAGGGCCCCTAGCCTAAGTTGCTGTAAATGGCTCTTAATAAATGAATAAAAATAAAAATTTTTTGCATTTTCTTAATGGAGGAATTAAGGAAAAACTCTAACCTTCATTTTTAATGGTAGTCTTTATTTTTTTGTTGGTCAAAACCCTAACCTTGATCAATAATTTAAGAAAAAATAACCGAAATTTTGATAGAGTTAGATTATTAATAACTGGGAATGGAGAAATTATTTTAAGTCATCTGATAGGAGAAAGATATTAATTATTCCCTAGGTGGGGAATAATTACCTAGTGACAGAATAGTTGTATTAGTCGGAGAGCTGGGAAGTTATTCCAAATAACTCTATGCACAAAATATCAAATCACATTATAATCAATCAATACCTTCAATCGTGTCAATATGATTTATTATTATTAGATTCAACATGAAAGTGCATGTTAAGAGGGGGCTAATAGTATAAAATAACCTAGATCATTCTATACAATAAATAAGGGCTCATGCCAATATTATACGACTCGAGTTAATAACTTGAAATATGATAGTGATCCAATGTATTCAGATACTATTATTTTAATCGAGGATGGTGAATCAAAGGTCATCACACAGATATATTTTGGTACCTATTTAAATAATATTTGTGAATAAAGGGCTTATGAGCAATATCCATAAACATTTACATCAATCTGATGGAGCAATGATTAATTTAATAATGGTGATGTTATTCACCATTTAGGTACCCATACTGTCCATATTTTCTTATCTCTTTCCCATGTGTCCCTAATAATAAATACAACAACAGAAATGTGTCATTCCGTAGGTAAAGGGCCCATTTGGTTGTTTCTATTTATTGAGATAATTGTGTTTTTAGTGAAACAGTTGAAAAAATCGAAAATCGAGGTTTTGATGGATTTCGATGTAGAACATATCCGACTATCTCATGTCGAAGTATCAAGGCCGCAGGTGCGCCCCAAGCAGAGAAAAACGGAACTAAAGTTCTATAAAGGGCCCATTTGGTCGTTTTTGCTTTTTAGCAGTAAATTCGCTTCCAAAAAAATACCCTACAAATTATACTGCACCTAGTTGCCAGTGGCAACATGTATACCATTCAAAAACGCGTTTTACGTTGGTGCAGCATTAGCCGTGTGACACTGATAACAGACTGCGGAGCAGGAGGTCTGGGTTCAATTCCCGCCTGGGGAAGAAATTTTTTGAAAATTTTTTTTCATGATTTTTATTTTTACAAGTTGAATTTTGACAGAAAATGTAATTTAATCATTTTTTTTCTGCTTTTGAACAGAGTAATGAATTTTTATGCAAAATTTAAATTTATTAATCATTGTTTTTCAGGCTTAAAATACTCATAAACATGAAAATATTGAGTAAAAATAATCGCTATTGCAGGTGGGTAGTAATATTTGACATCAGAAACAATAATCTTCAATTTTAGGTATGAAGGTTTTCGGATTACGTGAAATTTCAGCTTTTTTCAGAAAAAAAACTTTGAAGGCAATTTTCTCAAAAGTTGAGTTTTTCAAATTTTTAGTTCTGGATTTTTTTGAGTTTTTTTTTTGCACTTTTTGGGCTTCTATCCAGCTCATATGATTGCTCCGGAGGTCTACTTCACCCCCCCCCCCACCCCCTAACTCAATATCGACCAAATGGGCCCTTTACCTGCGGAATGACACAAATGTATTACAAGAAGCTCCTTTTCAACAAGAAGCATTATCGATGCCTGGGAAGACCGAATAAAATGCCCAAATGTACCTACCGTGATACTTGAAATATTAATAAATATCAGTATCACATTATAAACAAGAATTTACCATTGTAATAATGAGTCAATCACACTGAAACAAATAAACAGTAATAGTTACATTAAAACGATGCACTCAGTGCATTAAAACGCGGTAATTTTGGTATAGGAATGAAACGCATTAATCAGTACATATTTAGAGAAGTAACTATTACACAGAAGTGCGGTAACTATTGCATCGCCTTTATTCAACAATATTTAAAATGTGGGGGGGGGGGGGGGTTAAGTACTATCAATTTCAAGTTTCTTCGCACATCTAGATAATTCTCACTACAATGAATTTTTCAAGACTCAATTTCCCTACAAAAACTTTCCTACCTAACTGCACTGAAAGAAATAAACAGTAATAGTTACATTGAAACGATGCACTCAGTGCATTAAAACGCGGTAATTTTGGTATAGGAATGAAACGCATTAATCAGTACATATTTAGAGAAGTAACTATTACACAGAAGTGCAGTAACCATTCCATCGTTTTTATTCAACAATATTTAAAAAGTGGGGATAGGTGATATCAATTTCACGTTTCTCCGCACATCTAAATAATTCTCACTACATCACATTTTTCTAGACCTAATTTTCCTAAGAAAATTTTCCTACCTGACTGGGATTCGAACCCGCGACCTCTCGTTCCTAACTACCTACACTTAACGACATGGCCGCGAGTAGAATATTTGATTCAGGCCCTCGAAGAATTTATAGGTTTTTGAAAAAAATGATTTCATTGCAGTATGTCGATGTACTCAGTACATCGTTTACTGTATTCAGTAAATCACTACAAGGTTCTCAGTCATGTTTAAGGAATGTAATCATTGCTTACTATACGATGTACTTATTACCCACCAAACAATGTTTTGAATACCATGTCTGCAGGACTGAGTCCCCAAAGAAATGTAATGAGAACATAGAAATGAATTTTAAAAAGTGATGCAATAAATCCATCCTAGTGATGTACTCATTCCATCACTTGATGCATTCTCTGATTTAACCTATGTAATCATTACATCAAAATGATGTAATTTGAAAATTACTGTACTGTGCAGTAACCATTGCATCAATTTTGGGACTGAATAAAGCGTTTTGAAAATCATTTCTTTCAGTGTGGGATTCAAACCCGCGACCTTTTGTTCCTAACTACCTGCACTTAATGACATGGCCGCAAGTAGAATATTTTATTTAGGCCCTTGAAGTATTTATAGGTTTATCACTGTTTGGGAATGGAATGGAATGGAATGGAATGGAATGGGATGGGATGGGAATGCTTACCAGTTATTGATGAATTGATTTACAAAAACGATGTATTGAGTACTGCGCTAACTACATTCTCATACATCAGAAACTTAGTGATGCAATAAATCCATCCTGGTGATGTACTCATTACATCAAAATGAGGTAATTTGAAAATTACTGTACTATGCAATAACCATTACATCAATTTTGGCACTGAATAAAGCGTTTTGAAAATCATTTCTTTCAGTGAAGGAAGAGGGGGACTCTCCTGCCTATAAGTATAGATCTGTGTAATTTTATTCATAGTTGATGAAGTACCAACGAGCTCGAGATATCAATGCTAAGTGAAGATCCTTTCTTGCAGCAAGCATCGCGATGGTACATGGCTTGCCATAAGGGGTCTACATAGTTCCCATTCCCACGTTACCTACACTTCCAGTACATATAATAAAAGATCTATTTATAACTGCCAAGGCGGTTAAGGCATATCTCACTATATCAATTTTTCTTTTATTTTGGTGAACATCCTCGCCCCTTTCATCACCCATAGCTAACCTGTGGATTTGAATGAAGAGCTCTTATTTGAGTTATTTATACTCACTTGTGAAAAAAAAATTTATTGAATCCCTAAAGTTGTCAGGTTCCATGAGAAAAATTTCTTCAACCATATTGGTAAAAATAAGTCGTGCCAGGAAGCACCCCCGCCCCCTTCACAAAATATATAAAAAATCTAAAAAATTGACATTTTCTCGTTTTGTTATTTTTTAATGCGTAGATTTTGTTCATTCTCATTAGAGGTACTGTTGAATATTTTTGACCCTTCTGCGTGATGAAAATATTGGAAATGGTCCCCTTTCTCAAGGAAAAAAATACAATGTATTTCCAACTTTTTTTTCAAATAAAGAACTATCTAGAAGTATTCTGCTTAGAGATGAAAACATTTTAAATACTTTGCATTTACAGACATCAATTTCCTTTTTTTTTCGATATTTTTCAACTGTCCTAGAGAACTTCATGCAAAAGGACCAACATCATTTGTATTTTGAAGGGCCACGGGAAGGGTTTTCTTGAAAATATTATTTTAAGAGGTTCTCTAGGTTCTCATATTTTGGGGAAACAAATTGCTTCGAACAGTGTAATAGGAAATTGTGCAGAATTTCATCTACGAGTATGTACTTCACAAATTGTGAATTTTCTGAAGGAAAAATTGAAACTTTTCTGTCCTGGTTTTGAATTTGATTTTCAAAGGTCAACACGTCAAGAGGCTGAAAAACAATTTTCTGTCAAAGTATGGGAGCATCTTTTTATAGCATTTGCAATTATTCAAATTTTATTTGCAACTCCCTCTTCCAAAATTTGTTCTACCTACATCTGGTTAATTAATATGAAAAATACTAGAGGTGGAAGGGGGCTCTGGGGTAAAAAAAAGTTGAAAAAATTTCAGTCTCCAACCCCTCCCCCCGACACATCAGTTCGTCACGTCTCTGGTCTTCACATAGGTTTTCAACTCGTTTACGATAGGTAATTTTGCTAGATTTTTACATTTGAAATGTCCCTGTGAAGCTTATTTTAAGTCTGAAATTGGAAGTGGTGATCAGAATAAAAATGAAAAGCCTCGAAAATGATTCGTCCTTGCTAATCTGGTATGTTACGAAATTAAATAAACTTCAAAATTCTAACTCGACTTTTTCGATTTCGCGTCTCCTGTGTAAAGTTTATTCTGTCCTTTTGTGTGTACCTCAAACTTCTTTACTGTGTTTCATAACTCTGAACGGATGCAGTACATACTCATAAGCAGTATACGTAATTATCTCGACGAAGGAAAAATATACTTAATGAATCACTTCGTAGACGTACTTCTTCTATACGTACATAAATCTTACGCCATCGTCGTCGTATGAATTTATAGTTTGTGTAACTTCATCCAGCATGCTTTTATATGTATACAACGTATAGTTTATTGAAACCCTTCATATAGTAGTACGAATTTTATGGCATGGCTTGAAATATATATACTCGTACGAGATTCAAACTTTATGAATGCGCGTGCTAAGTAAATGTACATTTTTTAGATGATTTTTATTAACCTACGTATATTAGGTTTGGGAATTTCGGTCCCAAATACTCGCGTTGTACATCATATTGAACCGTAAAGTGACCCTGAATCTACACTCGTACAAATTGATTTGAAATACGTAATGTCCGAGTAAGTAATGTTTCTTTGAAAAGGTGAAGGAGGCACGAGGATTAGGAGGAGGGGCGAAATTCGCGAGAATTAATGTCTTTGTAAGATGAGAAAGAAAAAAAAACTCAACTCGAGAATTGTTTTTTGAAAATTTTGCAGCGAAATTCCTTCTCGATAAATTCATTATAACGCTGGTAGAAAAAGAACAAGAAACAATACACCCAGTTTACGCTCTTCATTTATATAGCGTAGTATAGATAGTACTTGGCAACTGGAAAGCTTCCGGGAAAGTTAAGCTTTAAAAGGAAAAACTCTTACAATGGTATTAATATCGAAGATTTGATTGGTGCATGTTCAATAGTCGTACTACAACACGCAGGTAAGGCAGCCGCTGCGTTCGTTTAACAATATCGACTCTCTCACTGGTACTAAAATCTGTTGTCAAATTCTTTTATAATTGGTACGATTTAGTCGCTGAATTCGCAAATTTTCAGCCGATTGCGCGCGTATCGTAAGACGAGACGCGGCGCATTTTCAAAATTATGACTTTTAATAAAAAAAAAAGTGGGGTGAGAAGTGTCATTTGAATGGAAAACTTTGTTAATTTAACGTTTTCACTTTTATCGCGCGAAGAGCTGCAGCAACAGACGCGACGCAGCTCAGACGAAGAAACGAATAAGTTTTTCATTCGTCGTCGGTCTGAGAAGCATTTTTTTTCGCCTCGCTTTTTTCGACTCGATTCTTATTGTACGTATAGTATTATGGTATAACTCGAGTGTACGCGTATAATGAATTATTATAAAAAGTTATCGGCGGCGCGTTCGCAGCAACGACGAGCTCTTTTCTTTGTGGCGTACGCTGCGAGTAAAATGTGACGCTACGTCGGGTACATTTGCCTGAGAATTTTATCGCGAAATTAATATAACTATTTGTCATTCGTCTGAGATCTGCGTATGAAATTGGGCCCGACGGTGTGACTTTTAATTTTACACTTTTGATTAACGCGTCGCTCGTATTGTTGGATAAGGGAGGGAGGGGTAAGATGGCGGGAAATGGAGCTCCAGCTCCGGCGTCTCGTATAAATTACTTTTTAATAAAGTGTTGTTCTTGTTTACGGTGGTGTAATGCCCTGTGGCCCCTTCGAGCTTTTGATTGTAAGTGATCTGGTCGTCGTTTCTCTCTGTCTCGCTGTGTGCCTCTGCTGAAATTTCAAGCAGACGGTCTCTTTTATAGAAAATGCTACAGTTGATAAAAAAAACTGTATTGAATAACGACGAGTAGATAGGTACAATGGATGAGAATTTAATTATTGAAAACGGCAGGCATTTTGGATTTTTGAAGTGCTACTATAAGGTGCTGGAGTCTGTAAAGGGATATTTTTTTCTCGAGAAATTGCGAAGCATAAAATTATTTATTCGTTTGATGAAGGATTTACCTAACGATCGAATCGAGTTCATATAAGCAGCTATTTTTTTCAAGATCTACGAAGTTAACTCGTGGAAATCCTTGGAAACTGAAAAACTTGAAGTGAAAAATTCACGAAAAAGTTCAACATTCGAGAAAAACGGTTTCTTTCGCAATTTCGTAGGTATACAGAGTCCGTTAAGGGTATTCCCGGGTAAAATAGGTGAAATATTCCCTTCTTCTTGGATTTTTGAAATTTTGATGAAACTATGTTGGGTACTTTTAAAATAAATGTTTTAGCCAGAAAATTTCCCCTGTCCCTCCCACCTGGCCCACGATGTCGAAAAAAATGTGTTTTTTTTTTCAGGAGAAAATTCGTACTTACTCCAAGGAGTTCTGAATTAAAAATTTTGAATTCATCCAAAATATATGGAGGAAACACGAGTCTGGCAACGTGAATTTTTTGACCTCCCCCCCCCCCCCCTCCACCAGAGGAGAGGTCGTCGTCGTCGTTTCCTTATAAGCGGTAGGCCTATTGGCCTGTCTGCTGCGGTGTGGAACCTGTTGAGGATGAGCCTGAGGTATCCGTGAGTTTTCTCCTAGGTCTCCCTCTGCTTCTCTTCCCCGTTGGT
Source organism: Planococcus citri (assembly GCF_950023065.1). Lineage (NCBI taxonomy): Eukaryota > Metazoa > Arthropoda > Insecta > Hemiptera > Pseudococcidae > Planococcus > Planococcus citri. The sequence goes on from NC_088677.1 coordinate 80,968,507, forward strand.
GTATATTGGAGGACCTGTTTTGGTGATCTTGTTTCCTCCATCCTTTTGACATGATTTCTCCAATCTTTCCTATACTGTTTTATCTTCTTCATGACTGGCTTCACTCCGAGATCTGCTGTTATTTTCTCGGATGGGACTCTGTCTCTGAGAGTCACCCCTGCCGTTCTCCTCATGAACTTCATCTCTGCTGCCGTTATTCTTCTTTTATCGGATTTCTTCAGTGCCCATACCTCGCTTCCATACGTCATCATTGGTATTGCTAGGGTATTGTACACCTTCAATCTTGTTTCTTTTCGCACCTTACTGCTTCTCAGTGTCCTATTTATCAGTCCTGTGACTCTCAGGAACTTTGCAATCTTTCCACCAACATTTACTTCTCCCTGGTATGATATCGTGTTTCCCAGGTATTTGAAATTGTTGACCTGTTCAATGATTTTTCCATTTATTACAATCTTGCTTCTTACTGGCTCCTTTCCTTTGAAGGCCATTGTTTTTGTTTTCTCTGAAGATATTCTCATATCATACTTTTCTGATGTCTTTGTTAAATTATACATTGATCTCTGTAGGTCATCTTCTGTTTCGGCTAGTACTGCTTGATCATCTGCGAATAATACTGTTGATATTTCTTGTCTTCTGTCTGTCTTGATTCCATTTGGCTTCATTTTCTGCCATTCTTTTACCGTGTGATCCATGTACATGTTGAATAAAACACAAGACAGTGGGCATCCCTGGCGAACTCCTCTGTTTATTTCTGCTTGTTCTGAGAGTTTATTTCCAATTCATACTCTTATTCTAGTGTTCTTATATATGCTGTTTATCACCTTTCGCATTTTATATGTTATCTCTTCATCTTTTAGGACTTCAAACAGTTTTTTTCTATTAACCCTATCATATGTGACGTGACGTGACAAAATCGACCTTCGGACCTAAAAAATTATTTTTCACTTTTTGACGGATTTTTGGTACTCGGACATTCAAAAATCATTTAAAACCACCCAGAAGTCCCTATGATTTGCATAGCTCCATATACATGGTAATCCAGTCAGAAGTGTGCTCATTTTTTTGATTTTTTTGATTTTTTTTTGATTTTTTCATTATTTTAACTTTTAAATCGATCTGGAGGCGAAACAAAGCGTTCTACGAGAAAAATACATCGAGCAAAGTTGTAGAGAATTAAATTTCCAAAAACCTATAAGAGGTTTATTTTTCTCCTAAATGCATAGTTTTTCCGTTTTTCTCAAAAAACAAAAACCTCATGATGATTACCATAAAATTTTTGTTTTTTGAGAAAAACAGAAAAACTATGCATTTAGGAGAAAAATAAACCTCTTATAGGTTTTTGGAAATTTAATTCTCTACAACTTTGCTCGATGTATTTTTCTCGTAGAACGCTTTGTTTCGCCTCCAGATCGATTTCAAAATTGAAATAATGAAAAAATGAAATAAAAAATTGAAAAAATGAGCGCAATCACGACTGAGCCCCCTGTATCAATGTAAATAACCATTTTACCCAGTGATATTCACACAAGACAGGCAAGAAACGTTATCCAAGACTATGTTTAGCTCAGTTTAGCCGGAGAACCTGATTAGAACGCAAGCGCTTCCGCTAAACGAGCAGAACTGGACTGAAAACTTTAACCCCCCATAACTCAAAAACTTATTTTCGGCTTGAAGGTCGATTTTGTCGCGTCGCGTCACATATGCTTTTTCCAGGTCTATAAAGCACATGTGTGTTTCTAGGTTGTATTCGATCCGTTTTTCCATCAGTAGTTTTACTGTATAACTTGCATCAGTGCATGATCTTCCTTTTCTAAATCCGTTTTGACTTTCTGACAGCTTTTCTTCTGCATGCTCTGCCAGTTGTTTTGCCAGTATTTTCGCATATATCTTGTAGCAGGTGTTGAGTAGACTTATTCCTCGGTAGTTTTTCAGGTTTGACATATCGCCTTTCTTGAACAGTGGTATTACAATTGCTGTTTTGAAATCTTCAGGTACCCTTTCTTCTTGGTACATCCTATTTAGGAATTCCAGAAGTCTTCTTTTAAATTTGCCACTTGCATATTTGTACAATTCTGTTGGTATGCCATCTTCTCCTGGAGCTTTTGCATTTTTTGCTGTTCTCAAAGCTTCTTGAAGCTCTTTAATTGAAATTCTGTCTTCTGTTTCTCCAATTTCATCTTCTATCTTTGTATCTAACTTGTGCATTTTCATCACTCCAGAGTTCTTCAAAATATTCCTTTGCATCATTGATTTTAATCTTTGGCAAACTCACTCTTTCGTTAAAATTTGTGTCAATTCTTCTTATGATCTTGTACACCTTTGGCCATAACTTGTATGTGTCATGCTCCAGGAATGTGATGAAATTTTCTCAGCTCTCTCTCTGTAATTTCCTGGACTTTCTCTTGACTTTTGCCGACTGTTTTCCATATTCTTCACCATCAACCTCGTTTTTTGTGCTCATGAATTTTCTGAATGCCTGTCTTTTCTTTTGTATGAGTTCTTGGATTTCGTTGTCCCAATTCTTTATTCGCTTTGCCCCAATTCTGCAAGGAACCATTCCTAAGCTTTCTTTTGCCGCTTTTGTCGCAATGGATTTGATATTTTTCCGTTCTTCTTCTATGTCCTGGCTTGCTGGTATCTCTTGACTAATGATGTTCATCCGTCTTTGGTACAGCCATTGGTTGGTTGGGTCATCCAGGGCTCTTGTGTTGATCTTCTTTTCATTTTTCCTTGCTGGTATTCTTGTTGTTTCCATTCTCATTACTCCTTGAACAAAATGATGGTCAGTGCCTGTTTCTAGGCCTCTGTATGTTCTTACATCCAAGAATTTCTTTGCGGCATTTTCATTGGCTATGAAATGGTCGATCATTGAGCTTTGTCCTCTTGTATTGCTCCATGTCATCTTGTGATCTTTCTTGTGTTGGTAGCAGTGTTGTCATAACGAATTTTTTTTTTCGTTACGTTATATCGTTTCGTTTCAGATTTGTGAAATTTTTCGTTACGTTATTTTTCCGTTATTTCGTTGCACAGATAATTCCGTTACGTTATGTTTTTCGTTTAACGTTATTACATCATTTTGTTTTTCCGTTATTTCGTTATTTCGTTTCGTTTTTCGTTATAGCACAAATTGCCCAAATTGGGGGTTTCTCTGAAAAAAACTGAAAAAAGTACAAGGTTGGTCAGTATACCTAAAGTGTACCTTCATTTCTCAGTAACTTTATGCAATTTCATTCCAACTTTTAAGCACTTTTAGTCTTTTCTCTATTTTTGCAACATTTTTTTAATAGGTGAACTTTTATGTCAATTGACTATTGAGCCACTTTATGCAGTTATTTTTATGAAATTTTTCCAATTGTCAGTACTTCTATTTTTTAGGATGTCTAACAAAATTATTGAAAAATGACAAAATAGGACTTCAGTACGACTTTCAGCAGGTCATCTATCAAGCACTTATGGAATTTTGGGGGGGAGGCAGTGGTGTCGAAAATTACGTTCAAACTTCAAATTCTTGACCAAACATTTGCAAAAAATGTGAAATTTTATTCCAATTTTTCAATTTTAACAAGAAAAAAAAACAAAACATGCAGTTATTAACGATGAATTTTTAAAAATTAAGTAATTAACCATCAATTTTAAAATTGATGAATGAATATCACATCATATGTTTGCTTAAAATCAAATTTAAGTCAAATTCTTCAATTTTGATTGTAAATACTTATTTCATATTACCATTAGCTTCAAAATTTCGAAATTTTCATTTTCAAGTACAGTATTTTTCAATTTTCAAACTAACTTTTTCAATTTTTTATTGATTAAGTAATCATTTTTTAATCATTTTTCCCAAAAAATTGAAGAAAAAAGCGAAAAAAAAAACGGAAAAAAAAACGAAAAAATAACGGAATTTTTTTCGTTTTCCGTTTCGTTATAGCATCAAGATTTTTTGTAACATTATAATTTCGTTACGGTTTCTTCTGCAACAAATTTCGTTTTCGTTTATCGTTACGTTATTATAACGGAAAAAATTCCGGTTTTTTCCGTTTTTTCGTTTTTTCGTTACGTTATGAATAACGTTATGACAACACTGGTTGGTAGAATGTGTTCATGATTCTTAATTCGTGACGAAAATAATACTTGAAACCACCATAGGTATCTCCAAACCTAATTCAAGCACATGAAATTTTTCTTCAAAAAATATATCTGCATGAGTGATATAATTAGTATTTCTTTTAAAAATCCTCCAGGTGGGTTATCGTCAAAAACCCAAAAAACACTCAAAATATTGTGTTTTTTGTGTCACGGGACCTCCAAGAAAAGCGATACTGCCTGTGATATAACTCTGCAATTTTGCATGCGAGCCTCCAAAAACAATAGAAAACCAACCAACTTCTTGAAACCCCAATTTTTGGGGCCATTGGCACCCCCTCGCCCCAATTTTGGGCCGAAAAAATGTTGGCAATATAGGTGTCGTTATCATATGAATTGAACTCGCTGAACACGAATATGAAGTTAAATTTTCAGTTGGACCCTCCTGAGGGTCACTTTGGGGGAGAAAGGATGCCCAAAAATTGAATTTTTCGTAAAAAATGCATCATTATTAAATTTTATGGTATTTTTTTGGCGAAAATTAAACTTACAAAAAATTCCTGGAGGCACCAGAACTATTTAACACGTTCTTCCAACGAACTGGACATTTTATAGTTGCAGAGTTCAAGAAATGTTGACAACGTTTCCGGTCATTGCACTTCTCCCTTCATATGCCACTTTTAAGTCAACTATCTAAGTATTGAAACCAAGCAATGAAATTCGAATATTTTTTTAAAAATATGTTTTTTCAGCGATTTTCAAGAATTTTGTGCACAAAATTGAAACAATCCTCAGGAATTTTCATAACATTGCTATGCTTTCTTGAAATTTGATCGATTTTTAGAAATTATTGTAACTACTTATTCGATGAATCGACTCAATTTCGAGCTCAATAAGAAAAGCTCAAAACAATTCAAACACAAAATGTGTTTTGCATTTTTGGCCGAAATTTCAACCTATTTTGATGAGAAGCGTGGAAATTTCTGCAACAAAGCGGAAATCTCGACTCGATTTTGAACTCAAAATTCTTCAATATATCGCTCGAAAAACGTTTTTGTCACAATATAACTCGCAAAATTTCAACCTATTTTGATAGGTTGCGTGACACCTATTGAAAATTTCCAAAAATTATTACCTAATTTTCCAAAATTAATCAAAGAAACATTTTCGTCGAAATATTCGAGTTTCTCAAAAAAACTTCAACCCATTTCGATAGGTATAGCATGATTATATGTATTTTTTAATCAAACTAGAATTCACAACTCAATTTTGGGCTCAAAAAAGTTCAAAATCGCTCTAAAAACATTTTTGTCTGAATTTATTTGGATTTTTCACGAAAGTTACGTCTGCTTTGAAAGATTGATAGATACTTCTTCAAATCATAGCCCAATTTTGAGCTCAACATTTTCAAAAATTTCCAAAAATACTTTTTTTCAAATATTTGAATTTCTCGCGAAATTTCAACCCATTTTGATAGGTTGCGCGACATTAAAATAGGTATCTGATCCAATTTTGGGCTCAAAATTCTTGAAAATACTCAAACGTCATCTTTATTGAAATAGGTAGGTACTCGTACTTGAAAAATTTCATAAATTTTTGGCTATTTTTTTCGATTTTTTATGATCGAAAAAATTGGCACCACTGCGTTCCAGAGTTGGAATTTTCCGCCTCACACTCGCCAAAGTTCTTACCACGGAAGAGAAAATAATTCTTTATTTTTTATTTTTCCCCATCTGCAAAAAAAGTGGAGTTGAAAAAATCTTTAAAAAAATCAATTTATCAAAATTCTTTGATTGTTTCTGCGTCAGAATTTTTCTCAAAATTTGCTTATAACGTTTTTTTGTTGCCAAATTCGCCCCCTTCAAAAAAATGTCTATTTTTGGTGAAATAATCAAAAGGGTAAATTTTTACCAAAATTGTCTAACTTTCCTGTTCTTGCCAAAATTGTCCAAAAAACCTCTGCCTTTGCCAAAATTGTCAGAGAGTCAATTTTTGGCAAGTTGACGAAAGATTGCGATGGTTTTTTGAGAAAATTCTCAGAGAGTAATTTTCTGATAAAATAGTCAAATAGTCATAATTTTGCTTGACTAAAAAGTCCTATTTTTGTTCTTTTTGTTTCAAAGCTTGCCAAAATAAAAAGTCATGCTTTTTTTAACTAAATTTCTTTAAAAGCTGATATTGGGAAAAAATACCAATTTTGAAGATTGATATCATATTCATATGACTTATAAAAATCTTCTCTTTCTGTTTTTGATTTTTAGGTACCCAAATGAGATTTTCTCAATGTTTTTTCAGAATTTTAATTTTGAAAAAGAAAAGAACAGGCTCAAGTTAGGGCAAAAGCTCTTAAAAATTCGAATTTCGAGATGCATAAAAACGATACTTTTTACGCGAGAAGTCAATTTTTTCAGTTTAAAACTTTGAAAATTGAATGATATTTTTTTTAGAAATTTCAATTTTGAAACAAAGAGCGATGCAAAGGAAAAAGTTTTTGAAAACTTGTGTTTTGAGAAGTAGAAAAAACAGTTTTATCTTTCATCACATGCCCTTCTTTTGTCGGGCCACCCAGAGTAAGCGTGGGCCTGGGGCAAACTGCCCCCTCCGCCCCCCACGACGTCCTTGGGGTTAATTATAATGTATGAAAAATACTTTGGAGCGTTGAGATTCATTTCAAAATTATTTCTACTCCTATAATATTTATCAACTAACCGATGTTTGATTTTGTTTTTTTGTTTCAGGTAACTTTCGAATCTTACATTGTTAGAATTACAAATATCTAAATAGAGAGAAGATTATTGGGTAAGTTTTACGTCAAAATATCTGAAATATTTCATTCAAGATAAAATGTCTGCAAAAGATGCTTGGAAAGAGATGAACATGAAAAAATTTTAAACCCTCAATTTTCAAATATTGAAATTCCCTGTTTCTATTTTTACCAAAATTCAAAAAAAAATTTGAGCTTTTTCACTCGACTTGAATTTTGGCTTCGTTATTTTTGTTGGAGCAATATACTCGTGGAGGGGGGGGGGGTTGAAAGGGATAGATCAAAAATCTAAGGGAATATTCGTGTGATTAATCTTCAAAAAGTATCATTAGATAATCATATCGCCCGACTTGGCCAATATTTTCAAATTTTGACCCAATAATGAGGATGGGAGGAAGGGGTAGAGGGCTTGCGATCTCAAATCTTTCTACACAACAGAGAAATTCGGCTCACTAAGCATCGCATCTACGGGGGTTTTCCCAGTATAGTATACTCGTATATTCCACCCGCATAAAATATTTTCCGAACGACTCGTTAATTTCAAACTTGTACATCTGTACAACAAAAATATGCAGCTTTAGTTAAAAAAAAAACACATACACCTATACATATTTCAAACGTAGGTATTTAAAAAACAGGAAGCGCTGGTAAAAAAAAAATCACGTAAAATACGAAAAAAAAAGGCAGGCACATAAAACAACAGAAAAGTTCCGCGCCGCGTACCAAACAACAACAACAACAACAACAGCAACAGCAAAAATAGCAACGAAGAAGAGAAGAACGACGAGGCCTTGTGTAGCTCGGCAAATGGGCACACGCCAAACAAATTCCTCGTTTTTCTTACCGTTTCACAATTCACATTGCTGATTCGAGTCAAAAGGGCAAGAAAAATGCGAAAGTATTTCGTTTTTACGTTTAGAAAATTACGTTTTTTGCGAAACTGAGAGAGTGAAGAAGAAGCAGAAGAAGAAGAAGAGGCAGGCTGAGGCAGCTTCATCGCAACCGAGCAACATTTTGGAAACACTGTAGCTATCAAATTTATTCCCGCTCCATTTCTTTTCCCACTCAAATCGGCACACGAAAGGGTGGAATTTCTTGAGTTACTTTAATATAGCTTGAAGGGTTAAAACGGTAACTTGAAACACTCGAATTACTTCCAACTCATATAACTTAATATCAGTATTTTTTTTCTATTTTTTTTTTTTTTTCAAATACGATTTGTCTTTTGACTCTTTTTAAAAGAATTTTTCGTCAGTTATTTTATCGAATTAAAGCGAGTTTCTTTTTCCTCTTCTTGAACTCTCTTTTCCTTGAGTAGAGGTACCCGAAAGTATTAGGAGGTATTTTTTCATTTTCTTGTTTTTTCCACACCCTTTTTTTCTTCTTTACTCCAGTTTTATCGTCGATTTCGTTTTTTTTTTCTTCGACTATTGTTGTTGTTGTTATTGCTTCGCGATGGTAATTTTTGGCAGGTTTACAACTAATACACGCGTGTATAGGTTTCCATCATTTTCTATAAACATCGAGTAATACGATATGAGCTGACTACGTATATGAGAAGGCCTGCAGCAGCTCTGAGCTCACGTCACAAATAGCCCAACCAGACCCAATAATAAGCTATAAATCTTACCGCCAGCCCGGCCACCGGAGGAAGTAGGGGTGCGAGTAAGACGATGCTAAGTTGTGAACTGCAGTTAATCCTGCGTTTGGTCTGATAGCACAGCACAGCACAGGCATGGAGGGCAGAGGCACGTTTATACGAACGCAAAAGGGATAAGACCAGGCCGAACCGCGTACTATAAGGGTCTTGCAAGGGTCACCTTATAGTATATACGTAGTATACGGCAACGAACAACAACAAGAAGAAGAAGAAGAAGAGCAGGCAGCCAGCAGGGCAGGATATAGCGAAAGTTTATAATAGTGTTATAAACGGGTGTGAAATTCGAGTTGTTATCTGTTAAATGGACCAAACCATGCTGAATGAGGTGGAATTGAAAAACTTGTCGCGTGCAATTTTTTTTTTCTTTCGGAGCTGCGACTGCGATTGCAGCGCCGTTTCGAATGTTGCATTTATTTAGCTCGGTATTATCGGGCGTATTTTTACGTGTACAGGGTGTGATTCGTGAGACAAAGATATGCAATGGATTTTTTAGGGGTACTGGATTACGTGGTGGGTAATTTGTGTTTAGTGTTATTACGTGTAGAACTGTTGTATAGGTAGGTGTCGTAAAAAGGATGACGCGAGGGAGTACTATACGAGTAAGAAGGTGAGTGATTTGAATGAAACTTTGATAAGCTTATAGGAAACCGAATTCTGCGTTATGTCGACGGTGATTTGAGTGTATCGAAGGTAAATTTTAAAACTGTAGGAAAAGAAGTTGAAGGTTAGATGAAAGATTTCGGAATAGAGGCAGAATGAACGAAGAAAAGATGCGATTGGAACAGTTAGAATACATATCAAGAGTACGAGCTTTTGAGAATTTTCACAAAAAAGCATAAAATGTGACAAGTTGAAGTTTTATTTTGGAATGTGGAAATTTTCTCTTGTGAGCTGTCGAAGTTGACAAAAAAATAAAGAAATGAGATGCTGTGTTTTAGGATATTCAAAGGGTATTCCTAGGTAAAATGGGTGAAATGGCCCTGTTCCCAGATTTAGAAAATTATGATGGATTATTGTTGGATACCTCCAAAAATTTTTTTGAGCGGACCCCCCCCGACCCACCTCCCTTGGACAGAATAGCCAAAAAAACAAGTTTTTTTGTGAGAAAAATTCTCTATCCATGAGTAGTGGGAGAAAATTATTCTGATACTATGTGGAATGTGTATGCAAAAAAAGACGGAAAGTATTGTGTTAACAATCAAGAAACAGAAGAGGTCTGGGTCAACTATTGTACAAGAATTGTATGGAGATGACACAGGTCCTGCTCAAATGGAAGTTTCATCCAGGAGAGGGCACCACGAATTGAAATGTGGGAGCTGAGGAACGCAGTGGAGAAAGCCAGAAACCACAAAGCAGTGGGGGAATGTTAAAAATAATGTAAAAATTGCATATTTATCAGTAATTATTTATTACGGCGTTTTTACTGGTAATTCTTCCTATTATCGTGATACATTGTATTCAAGAAGTCAACAAACATCAAAGATGACTTTGTAATATTTTTTATACTCACGATTCCGAATTTTGAATATTCCAACTAATGTTCTGATCACGCTAATGTTCGTATTATGGTGATTTTCTACCATTTTATTTTAATGTACATATTTGTTTGTTTGTAAATATGTTAAATACATCGTTTTATTTTGAATTGTGCATCATATTTTATCAGGTTATGATGATACATATTTCATTAGGTTATGGGTACCAGACGTGTTTAACTGTGCCTCTTCGAGATAATATGCTAATCAAGATGTATTTCGTTTATAACTTTATCTGAATTTGTATTCAAAGGTTCATGTGTGGTTGTACATATTATTTGAAAAGTAGATTGCAGTTGTTTACTGTTGATATCTAATCGCGCGTTATCATTCGACATATAGATTGTGGATCGCAGTTGTGAGCTGTTGATATCCATATTCGCCTAATTGTTATCATGGATTATATCAAGGGTATAAAGCCACTGTCCAATTCCAGTGATTGGCCATCCTGGAAAGATAAAGTGCTCAACGTACTCGCCTTGGTTAATACCGTGGAGATCGTCGAGGGTACATCAACCTGTCCAGAAGAACCAAAATTGTTGGATAAAGCCAAAGACACAGCTGAAATTTGGAAGTTGATTGCAACATGGCAAAAATCTTCTCACCAAGCGAAGATAATTATTTCACAAACCGTTTCCCAAGAGCTACACAGTCCTATCCCTGGTAGGCTCTCCACGCATGAAGCATGTTTAGTGCTCACAAAGGAATTTGACGATAAGGCTGAAGATCAATTGTTCCGCAAATGCCTTAATTTCTTCAGTACCAAGTGGTATGATTATGAAGATGCACCCTCTGTTGTTGCGACTTGTGAGAATTAAAAATCAACATTGAGAATTTTGAGATGATCTAGAAAATCGCAAAATCAAGACAGTTGATAAGCTGTCGGGAATATTATTTGTTTCTAAAGTTTTACACATCCTTTCAAGTTGTTTCAAAACTTTTAAATCAAGCTACCTACCTTCTTATCAAATCGCAGGCTGATAAGTCTCTAAGTGATCTGTCCAATTCACTTATCATGCACAAGCATAATGTCCCACCAGTACATAGTTTACCTTTGTTGTTGTCCTCATCCAAAGCTATGTTTGCTAAATCTGGTCAGAAGAGTGCTTTGAAATTTGTTGCTAAAACATCAGGGAATGCATCTGGGAATGCTTCCAGGAATTACTGAGGAAACAACCAAGTGTGTATACTGTTCTGGGAAAGGGCACTGGCTCAAAAAGTGCTCACAGTGGATCAACAATGGTAAACCACCCTTTCCTGCTCGCTTTAACAATACTTCTGGTTGTTCCCCACAAGTTAATACCTACTTCTAGTTGTTTGCTGAAAGTATTCGATGTTGATTCAGAAGTGCTCTACTTGCTAATTGTGAGGAACTGAATCTGGTTACACCTTTGTTTGATCAATCTTGATGATTGATAATGGTGCAACGAAGCACATTACACCCAATCAAGAATGGTTTCAAACATACAAGCCATTTCTGAAGAACCAATACATCAAAGCTGCTGGCAGTTTGTCATGGATTGATCGAAATTGCTAGCTTAGAAAATGTTCAACTTGTCAAGTTCAATTTGACTGCCTTATGGCACGTTCCTGGTATTTAAAAGAATTTGTTCTCAGTCATAGCTGCAGTGCACGATTGAAAGCCTGAGAGCAAGTTTCATTTGAATCCAACGTTTGCTAATTTGAGGCAGATAATCGCGTAATGTGATTTCTCTAGGTTCATGATCCTTGCAACGAGGCTCGGATTGCAAGTATATTATACGTAGCCTATTGCTCCTACCATAAAATGAGTATAATAACCTACGCTTATGAGAGAGTTACATTATTAACTACTAAGGCGATCAGGGCATATCAGCTCATTACATATTTTTTACCAAAAAATCCAAAAACTTGTTTTTTGCCAAAAATTGCAATAAAAGTTGCCATTTTTTGAAAAAAATTGCAATTCTTGAAAGACAGTCCTTCTTACTTGATAAAATTGCAAAAGTCTCACTTTTTGCTAAAATTATCAAAAATTATCATTTAAGAGGTCAAAATCGAGTTTTGAGTTGGCGGATTTTTAAAAAAATATCACGCAAACCTGTCAAAATGAATCAAAATTTTAACAAAAAGTCAAAAATTTCGATTAGAAATTCAAGGCCAAAATTGGAGGCATGATTTTAAGGTTTTTAGAAAAAAAAATCACGCGATCACTCGAAATGGGTTAAAATTTTGAGAAAGGATCAAACAAATATTCTATTGTTTATGCTTTAATAACAATTTCCCAATTTTTTTTCTAAATTATTATGGATCAGGAAAAAAACTAGAAATTTTATTCGAACATCTGGCTTTAACCAGAGAGAAAATTTCAAAGCTTCGCTCGACTCGTACAAATTGTAGACACATTTGCATACATCCAAACTAAATAAATATTTTATTTGAAATTCGAATTCATCTGGGCCTTGATGAAGGTCGAATTTTATACAATAATTCCCTTTTCACAATTTATTTACCAAAAATTTTCCAAATTAAAACCAACTCGAGTAAGCTATGTACATAGGTAGGTATATGTATAATACGATACCTGTACACTTTCGGTTTTTCAGTTTGATAGTTCACCTTATAGGTATGTTATTCGATGTGAAACGTGACTTAATTCTTCTCCTTTCCTTCTCTTCCCAAAAAAATTTGTCCCTTTCACTTCATTCCGAGTTTCGCTCCTCTCTAGGGAAATTTCATATGCTCTCGACGCCAAAAAGCTGGAAAAAAATTTGAAACTCTCCAGCGAAGGTATTTTGTTTCAAAGAGAGTAAAAAATCCAACTCATCGCAGACATACTACTCGTAGTAGGTACTAGGTAGCTGAGCTTCGACTGAAACTGGAACTATACGTAGGTAGGTATACGTAAATTCAATACGAAATTTCAATTTAGTTTCATACATTAGATAACTTTTGAAGCTTCGTTTAGCAATTATAATTACAAATAGGTAGTCGAGTACACTAAGCAGCGAGCACTCGAGACAACGTCAACGTTGGACTTGATCCCTTCGTCGCTTACTTCACCTTATACGTATTTGTAGGTACTGTTTGCATTGCCATCTTTATGTACTCGTACTATGCGATCTGTGCTATACAAATAGGTAAATTGACCCGTTCGCAGCAGCATGTTGCGAAACGTACGAAACGACGAATAGTTTTACGCGGGTATTTTCTCAAGTTTGGGTACTTGATACGCGGCTGGGGTCCGGGGGTCGTGGCCGAAGAGTCGAGGACGCGGACGCCGATGTCGACGACGACAAAAAACCAAAGTAACAATTTTGTTGTTTTGTAATAAATGAAAAAAGTTTATTAATTTTACTTAATGAAAAACAAAAAGTTACGCTTGCTTTTTAAAATGCGCCTTTTTCATAATTAAAAAACTCGTTTTCTGATGAATATACTACCTACCTATCCGGACTACCTACTCATGTAGCATACGAATGGTCGTCGTGCCTTTTAAAGAAAAGCATAATAAACTGCCGCCGCTGTACGTACACTTACAGCGTATCGCTTCATTACAGCGTGAAATTTTCTAGCTCACCCTTTAAACTCTCGTATACCTAGTCACGCGTTCTCACCTTTTTTTCCCTTTCTTTTTAGCTTTCTTTTTCGGGTTGAAGAGAAGAAATGGGTACTTTTCCAAGTATCCTAAGGGTTGAGAAAATCTTCAGACCTGTTTTCTCCACCATATACAATACATGTAGGTATACAGAAAATGGGGCAGATTATACTTAGGTATGTAGGTTGCAAAAGTCGTATATACGTCTTTTATTTTACGACCTGCGTAAATGGAAATAAAACAGACTAAGTCAATAATAAAATTGCTCGTAGGACGTCGCAAAGATCAAAAAGGGCGACAGGAGATGTTAGAATGACGTAGATGAGAAAATGTCGAAAATGTTAGTACTTTTGAGCGAATTTTCATCTATTCTGTGGGCAGAACTTCGAAAAATCGCTAAAAAGTGAGCAAAAAGTGGAAAAATGTCAGTGAGCAAAACATTAAATTTCAATATACAGGGAAAAAATCACAAAAAGCAAAACATAGGGATTTTTGGGAATTTCTGGCAAAAAGAGAGATTTTTGGATCATTTTGGGAAAAGGTGAGACTTTCTGAATTTTTTTGCGAATAAACTGGCAAATAACAGTTTTCTTAAAAAGTGAGAATTTGAATCTATAATTTTTGAGATATGAGATTTTTTGACAATTTTAGCCAAAACCCGCCTTTTTGACAATTACAGCGAGACTCTTATAATTTTAACAAATTTCAAGCAGCTCATCACTTCTTCAAGGTTGTTGTAGAAGTTGTTGATTTCCCCTGTACTGCTTTCTGCTGTTGGCGCATAAGGCCATAAGCTTGAATTATCACGATTGGTTTCAGCTTGACCTGCAATCTCACAAGTAGTATCCTCTCTGATTTTGGAATTATGGCACTGATTTCATCGCTGATTCTGGTATTTATTAATATACCCATGCCTAGTTCGGGTTTGTCTTTCCCAGTGTAAATTATTTCATTGTCTTTACATATCTGCCCAGTTTCTACCATTTCCAGTCTTATCAGGTCTCGCTTATTCCTAATATATCAATTTGTAATCTCCGGGCTTCCATTACATTAGCAAGTTTTCCAATTCTATACAAAGTTCTTACATGCTGGGTTGCGACGTTGATGTTGTTCCACCTTGTTTTGACTCCACATATTCTTAGCATCCCACCCAGCTGCCTTGGCAAATGAGGATCAACCTGACTGAGACTTCAGGCTGTTGCTAAATTGATGTCCATATAATTCTAGGGAAGTGTAATGGTGTTGGTTTTCCATTGCCTTCCACCATGATTTTTGGTCGGGGTTTACTCTCTTAGCCAAATTTGCCAGTTTTTAGGCACTGGTATTCACCTTCTCACTCTGAAGATCTTATGCTTCCCTGTGGCTGGAACGAGTGAGTTGTTGGTGTTCTGCAACTCTTATGCATTCTTGTTTGTAATCTGTATTTATGTAGAGGCTTGGCCTTCAACTTGCCACTCCTCCCCATCGTTCCACCAACTGGAGAATCCTGCTTTAGCCATGTTTATCGATTCCGAGTCCATTGAACAGCAACATGTTACCACCCCACACAATGTGGATGCGCAGAATACCCCTGTTGTTGTCTTCACCTTCTCATCTGTCCTGGGGGACTAGCTTCTCTTGATGATCCGAGCTACTACCTAGAGATTACCTCTAGAGACAACAACCTGTGCCCTCCCAGGGTAAAAAGATTTTATTTTGTGGCAATAATTTGGCAAATAAAATTCACAATTTTATTTGAAAAATGTTACCTTTTTTGAAATTTTTGGCAAAAAATGATTTTTGGTATTTTTGATACTTTCCAATGTTTCTAAAAACATACTTACTTGCAATTTTTGTTGAGAAAACTAGACTTTTTTCAATTTTTGGCGAAAAAGCAAGACTCGCTGATATTTTCTGGCAAGAAAATGAGACTTTTGATTCTGATTTGTCAATAAAATCTGAAATTCTGAAAATGAAACCAAAAATTGAAAATGAAACAAAACCCTGATTTAAAATGGGTGTGATTTATCGGCACGACAGAAAAAGGCGTTTTCACGACGAGAAAAGGGCATTTTAACGACAAAAAAGGACATTGCACGGGAAAATAATCATTTCACGACGAAAAAAGTTTTCAAACGACGGTAAATGAATTTGAACGACGATGTAAGATATTGCCCGACAGAATAATTTACTGCACGTCTATATAATATATTCAACGACAAAATGTGCACGACAAAAAAATGTAGAAATGAACGACAAAAAAATGCAAGTTTATGGGAAAACGAACGACATGGAAAATTATAAACAGCACGTCACAAAAATTTATTTTTCGATTTCGCTGGCCTTCCAGAAGAACAAGATCAATCACGTAGAGAACTGTATAGTGTATGTACCTGGGTAATTCTCTAGAAAAAAAGGTCAATTTTGATATGATGCGGGGTAACATTTCTATGAGAACAGTCAACCAGTGTTGCCACTTACCAGAAAAAAATGTTAGATTGGGAAGCTAGCAAAAATAATTAAAAATTGCTCTAAAATTGGCGCAAAAAGTGTGTGACAGTTTTCAAAATATACCTTTGTGTTCTATGATAATGGGAATGTGTCAATTTTTTCCCCAAAAAATGAAGTTCATGACACTTAATAACATTTATTTTCAAAAACATGGCGTGTGACAGCCAAGTCCAAATGTACACCAATGAAAGGAGGGGCTAAAAATCTCAATACCAAATGTGAAATGTGTGGGGGGGGGGATGATCCTTCAATGGACCAAAAAAAAAAAGAAAAATTCATGCTAAAATCTCTGAGAAATTTGCCACGTACACGAATTTTACCTTTTTTTGAGAATTACCAACCTATATATCTAAATGTACTATCAGTTTTACTGATAAGGATGCGACAAAGTGGAAAGTTTCACAAACGTTCTCTACTCTCGTAAATTCATGTTTACAAGTTGTTTTTTTTTCAAAAAGAGTAAATTTTTCGAATTTTTTTTTTTGGCGGGCAATAATTTATTTTCCCGGGCAATTACTTTTTAGGCGGGCAATAATTTATTTGGATGTGGATTACATTTCTTTCGTCGTTTGTATGAAATCAAATTGTCGTTCGTATTATCTAACTTGTCGTGCTGAACTGTCGTTAATAATCGTCGTTGAAATAGCCTATTTTGTCGTTCAAATGTCCTGTCGTTCGAATCACTTTTTCTGTTGTGCCGATATATATTTCCCATTTAAAATTGAAAACTGAAAATTCTGAAAATGACGCAGAAAATTAAATTGAAATCGGCTTATAAAATCAAAAATCCAAGACTTAAAATCAAAAACTGGAAATAAAATTGCGATCGTCCAATACCACCTATAGTAGAAGGCCTGAGCGCAGAATTGTTATCACCTTCTGAAGTCACACCTAGAAGGGAACCGATCGTTTTTATCATTTGAATTTTAACGTATATTTAAATGGCGAGTTCGTGAAATTGAGTAAAACTTTCGTTAAAAAAGTTATTAAAATTATGATATTTTAATTAATACTCGTTCTAAAATGGGGTATAGTGATGAAATATTGTTGTTTTCAACTATTTGCGGTGTTGGTTTATTTTCTTTTTGTACAAAAGTGAATTTTTCAAAATCGGTTTGTGTTGTGACTGTTATGTGATTTGAATGTGTAGATCTACATAACCTTGTGAAGTGAATTAAAAAATGAAAACTTGTGTGTACTAGTGCCTGTGTTTTACTGGAATAATGTCACAGTGAAATGAATAGTGAACCATATAATCTACAATGCTTTTTAAATCTGCATTGTGAATACAACCATCCAACTACAATGGATATCTAATCAAGAAACCATCAACATCTCAAACCAATTAGCTGAAAGTGTTCCAGTCATTAATTTATCACTCAAGTTGGTAAGCAAAATCAGAGAAATTGTTTTTATCAATCACATTGATGCTGAAGAAACTAAACAGTTACCTGTCATGTGTGGTTTTTTACCTGTAGTTGAAATCTTGAAAATGGAAATGGAATACATACCTACATTGGAATAGAGTTGATATAATTTTATTTTAGTGGGGTTTTGACAAGTTAACAAACATTTGACGATTATTTCATTCTATTTCACCAGTGAGTGTTGTAATATCCTCCAGAAGGTATAATTTTGTCACGTCTATGCATAACTTTCATCTTTAATGTTGAAAAACAGTATTGTTTATAACCTCATTTTTTCATTTTTTTTTTTTTTTCATTTAAATCATTCCTACGTGATCTTAAATTCATTATTCATGTAAATAAAATATGAAAAATAAAATTTTTGCAGGATTTAATTTGTTTCAGTGCATTTTTCATTCATTTCCATAGTGTATTAAGATTAAAATATGTTAGATACATAAGTAGTCCCTACTAGTGGTGACGTCACAAAACAGCGCTCAGGCCTTTTACTATAGGTGGTATTGGATCGTCCTGAAAATTGAACGAAAAAAAAAAAAAATAATAAAAAATAAAATCGAAAACATTAGCAATTAAATCAGAACCTGAGAGTAAAAATTATGACTCTGAAAATGAAAAGGGGAGAAGGAGGGGAGAGGGGTCTCCGAAATACTATACATCTAAAAATCAAAAACTCAACTAATGAAATTGAAATCTGAAAACGAAATAGAAAATTTAAAATGAAATGAAAAACGAAAATTAAAATGAAACAGGTAACTAAGTACTAAAAATGAAATAAAAAATTGAAATTTGAACAGAAAACTTGAAATTCTGAAAAATATTGAAATCCAATTTCGCAAATGAAATGAAAAATAAAAAAAATTCATGCATGAAAAAATGAAAATTCTAAAAATACTCGTTTGATCAAAAACAAAAAAATACTCTCATCTCTGTATTTACGGCAAACTGAGTATGCAATTCTATTAACACCATCCGATTAGGTATCGTTAATGTAAGCCCTGAAACATCTCGATCCTTTATTGAAGAGTTATAACATTCTGCGAGAAATCAACGTCAAAAACTGATGAAAAATGATTTCTGGTAAACCTAGTGGATTACAATAGCTTTGGCATTTTTTTTTTGAGTGAGTATATTTTGAAGAAAGGAGAGAGAAAAATGAGAGAAATATCAAGCTACATATCAGAAAAAAGTGATATGGGTGCAGAATAAAATATTTCTGAAAGTTTTGAAGACACTGATTCTGAAGAATGTTTGGCCCTTTTGTCACCAATTAGATTTCAAATTTTCAATTTATTTTCGTTTTTTGTGGAATTTAAAAAAATTTTCGTTGTTTTTCCACTGGACTAATGAGAAAACTTTGTGTAAATTGGAGAAACATTGTGAGGGGAGGGGTAAAATTGTCTGGAAATTTTTTTAAAATGGTAGTGAAAAAGTAGTGATTTTCGCTTGAAAAATATTCTATCAAAAGTCCTGCTAAAGTTCTGCTTTTTCATTTTTTGAAATTTTTTTAGACACTTTGGTGAGGGTTGAAGCCCAAAATTTGAGATTCGGATCCGCAGATTTTCAATCTGGCAACCAGGCAACTTTTTACCCTTAGAATCAAGACAAGTATTTTTTTTTAAATTTTCAGAATTTCGTAAATCTGATAATTTTAATTTTTAATCTGATTTAAATTCAATTTTATAGCGTACTGATTCAGATTCAAACTAATTCCTCGAACATTTTACAGGCGTTGAAATTTCAAAACAATCCAACACTTGTATCAAAACCTTCGCAGCTCGAATCATCGAACTATTTAGAAAGCGCGGACTCACTCGAGCTTGAACACACGACCCACTATGAAAAAAAATTTCCAAATCATCTCAACTTGGTAACTGGAAATCGTGCAACGAATACCGTACTTTGAAGGAGAAAAAAAATGAATCAAACCATACGCACGTTTGTCTACGCGAATAAGAATCACTAAAAGTTTAAAAATTGATACATCGCAGGATGTATGCTGCGGTATATATGTCTACGTATATACTGTATATTCCAATTAGAGGAAAAATTCGAACGAAAATCCGGCCATTACGTCACGGTTTGCTGCACCAGCACAGCTCAGCGGTTTGGTTTGGTTTGAGGGCTTATATACTCGTAGCCGTAATACTCGCAGTACATTTCAACGTCCGCCCCATTACTTGAAATTAACGCTAGGCAGTTCGAAGGCTGATTAAAAACTCGACTGTTCTAGTTCTACTCGTAATTCTGGACAAACTCTTTGGAAATTATTGCAAAACGAAAACTTTTTGAAACAAAGCTTCTTGCATCCATTTTCGCTCACTTTGGCATAGGCATGCGTGATGTAAATTCTAATACACTGTACTATCGCAGAAGGCGAGAATCGAGGGGTGGTTTTTTTTCTAGGGGGTAGAATTTCACACGATACGCGATAGGTAGGTAAGGTACAAGTAGGTAGACGTGTATATAGTGTAGTAATTAGTTTAACCGGCAGCGACGGGGCAGGGGTTTGGTCGCCATGCATGTGCGTAGGTTCGATTTATTATCTGGTAATAGGATCTTTGATTAAAGCACCAAGGCGACGGCCAAATTCGCTCAGCAATTAAATTATCGGCAAGCTCTTATCATAGTACGACGATGTCGCATCTCTCATATCTCGCATTCGCAACAAGCCGACCGACCTTTTAAGGGCTAGCATAGTTCTAAATGGAGCCACGTAACTAGCTACGTGCCTTTTGCACACACCAGCACTGTACATACGCCCCTTTAGGCTAATGACGAACAAACAGAATAAACAACACGTACACGTAGACTATACTTTCTTCTGTACTAGATACCTACCTACCTATCTAACCTATGAGTAATGAATTTTTATACCTATATAAATAAATACACGAGTAGGTACGCTTCTATGCTGGTTGCTGCCTGCTGGTATACTCTGCAGAGTTGGGACACTGCGACGATGAATTAGTCGGATACTCTCGTATTATAGTTCACGTAGGTAACACGATACCTTGCCCCCCTCCCCTCCCTCACCTCGCTGCTACGTCGCTGCTTATTAGCGTTCTCTAGAAGGTGTTTTCATTTATATTTTCGAAGGTATAGGATTATTTTAAATTAGATCATTTATATAAAAAGCACTTTTCAAGGCGTGTATTTCCTCCTTATACTCGTACGTATATTTTACGAGATGAGTAAATGAATAAAATTGATGCTATACTCGTATCAAGAGACATAGGATTTTTAAACAAATCGAGTGTGTATGTGTATGTGAAACGATACTTAAACGAAACGAACATAAACGTATTGATTATTGAACTTGAAAATGGAAAGGAAACGAAGCGAAGGGAAAAGCTTGCTACCGAGGACGAGCTCCAGTACCATACTTCACTTATACGTAATGCTATTTTAGAGAAGTAATGTAGCCCAATCCTTTTATGCCTAAGAGCTATTTGACGGGTGAATTTGGAAAATTTTCTCGTTTAAGATGGATTATCATATCACGTGACAAATTGTGGAAAAAATTTGAGTCGAAGCCAATTCTGGGCTCGGTATTGGAAGAAATTTTAGGAATTAGACGTAACACATTCATCAATTTTATTTCTGTCTCTAAATTACGTAAAGAGTAGACATTTTTTTCTGAGAAAAAATTGAAATTTTTAATTTAAAAAGAGCAAAAAGCTGGGTAAAATAGGTGATTTGGTCGTATCCTTGGGTAAGGCTCAATAATCAAACCCCTGTGATGGAATTTTTAGATCGCTAAATCTCCTTTAACCTCTTCGAAAGGGGGTGAAATTGCAATTTTAGTAAAAAATTTCCTACTTTGCTGTTTTTAACCGATTTTTTTTTAAAACTTGCAGAGGTGTTAGATACCACCAGAGGCTGTATGTACATGTATGGAAATTTTGTGGAATTTTTTCAAGCACATCTTCTCGGTAAAATGCACATTTTTAGCTGTCAAATGGCATTTTTGGTCATTTCATTCAGAGGTGTAACGTAATGTACATAATATGTCGCGTATGTCATCCAATGCTCAACACGTTATTTTCATATATTATATTTTTTTTAAATTTCACTACTAGGATACTTGCCGGACATTTCGCCATCATCGTCAAGTTTCAAAAGCTCAAAGCTTCCAAGTTTATCGAGCGACAACATTTTTGTTCAACATTTTTTAAAACGGCTGAACCGATTTCGATGAAACTTGAAATCTCATTAGGCCTGCACGATTCCTACAAAGAACTAATACGACCCTCAATTTTTGGTGAATCATTCGTGAACGAATTGATCAATTTTTTAAAAGAACCATTCATCAACGAATCGATCAATTCTTTAATTTATGAATCAATTCGTTCGCGAATGATTTACAAAAAATAATGCAATTCGTTCGTGAATGATTCATTAAAAGTTGAGTGAATGAATCGATTCGTTCACGAACGAATCAATTATCCGAATCAATTCGTTCGCGAATGATTCACTAAAGATTATTCAGTTCGTTCGCGAATGATTCATTAAACATTGAGTAAATGAATCGATTCGTTCGCGAACGAGTCAATTTTACGAATCAATTCGTTCGCGAATGATTCACAAAAAATAATTCGATTCGTTTGTGAATGATTCATTAAAAATTGAGTAAATGAATCGATTCGTTCGCGAATGATTCATCAAAAATTGAGTAAATTAGTCGATTCTTTCGCGAATGATTCGTTAAAAATTGAGTAAATGAATCGATTCGTTCGCGAATGAGTCACTTGTACGAATTGATTCGTTCGCGAATGATTCATCAAAAATTGAGTAAATTAGTCGATTCGTTCGCGAATGATTCGTTAAAAATTGAGTAAATGAATCGACTCGTTCGCGAATGATTCACTAAAAATAATTCAATTTGTTCGCGAATGATTCATAAAAAAAGTGAGTAAATGAATCGATTCGTTCGCGAATGATTCATAAAAAAAGTGAGTTAATGAATCGATTCGTTCGTGAACGAGTCACTTATACGAATCAATTCGTTCGCGAATGATTCATCAAAAATTGAATCGATTCGTTCGCGCGCGAATGATTCAGTAACTGTTGATCAACTCGTTCGCGAATGAGTCACCTAGAAATCAGTCAGTTTGTTCAATCGCCAATTGGTTGTGAATGATTCGATTCGATTCGATTAGATTCACTTCGCTTGAAAAGAGATCAATGTCTATACAAATCAGCCGTAAATTAATTGATCCGTTTGCGAATGATTCACCAAGAAATCAATCAATTTATATAATCGCACATCGTTCGTAAATGATTCCATTTGATTATACTTGAACAGATCAATTACTGTGCGTACAAAATATGTTTCAAAAAAAGTGAATCCATTCGTTCGTGAAAGATTTTTATTTAAAGAAAAGTCGGTCTTCTCACGCATAATCCGTGAGCGTTTTTTTTTTTTTTCACTAAAACATTTTCAAAATATTTTTCTTTAGCGCTTGAAATTTTGACTGATGATAAATTTTCTCATACTCTTTCGCTCTAGCTTTGTCCAGTTCAAAAAATGTCGTGCGAGTCGTATGTTGGAAAGCAAAATCTGCGATTTCGGCTGACCTGCCATAAACAAACCGGCCGCCATTTTGTCAGTAAGGCCGACCTTTTTTTGGAAAGTTTGCTTTAAAATGTTCCTCAGGATGTCTTCATCAAGAAAAAAGTTGTCCCATAGGATCGAGGAGAGGCGAGGTCCTAGGAAGTTGAAATTTGGATATGTTGATCATAATGGGTGTGGTACTGACCAATCGTATGATTTTGGACTCATTTTATCCATTTGGGCCTTGGGGTCATATCGCACCTCGGGAGTAATAAGGTCACATCTCAAAAAAGTGAAATTTTACAGGAGAGCGATTTTTCTTTTTTTTTTTTAAATTTGATACATTATTTTTATCAACTTATAATTAATTGTGAGGAATGAATAGCACCTCATTTTAAAGATCTGGTATCCTACCTTCATTTAGCATAAGAACACTTTGAAAAATAAAATCTTAAAGAGGAAATATTTCAATGTTTGGAAAACATTTTGAGTGATAACCTTTCATTAAAGTTGATGTGGAGGCGAAAGGAAGCGTCCAAAAAAATTCCATGAAAACAAAGTTGTAGAGAATTAAATTTCCAATCGACTTAATGTCATTAGTTTTTTTCTAGAGTGCTTAGTTTTTGAGTTTTTCTCAAAAAACTATTTCATCATAAATGTGCAAATTCATTTTTCTGAAAAGCGATCAATTTAAAAAAAATTTCCATTTGGTACAAACCAATAAAAAATGCACTCCTTGTGACTATTTCTAACTGACAAACATTCAAAACAATCAAAACTGTTTGTTAACACTTTGTATGTATGAAATTTGCTCAAAAAAGGTGGAGTTTTTTGAGATGTACCCTTATAACTCCAAACAACTTGCAATGTTGTTGAGATTTTGAGTTAGGCCATTTGTGTTTTTTACAAGATCTAGATAATGTACCCAACTCAAAGTGTTATGTTTGGTTGAGGGGGGTCATACAAACCCCAAAAATGCAAAAACATCAAAATCAATTTTTTTTTGAGATGTGACCGTATTACTCCCGAGGTGCGATATCATGCCCCTCCAAAAAATGATCTTACTGGGTCATTCCACGTCGATTCGACCAAGAAGTGGTAACGGAGAGGATGAGGCGGCGGTTTTTTTTTTTTTTTGAAATTCTACCTGTGGAAAGACCTTTTGCGGGATGAGCAATGGCGCAAATCGCCGTCCTCTAGCCCATTTTTAAAGGCAGCCAGGGGGTGTCAAAGTTTTTAGGTAATTTGAAATATCATCCATTTCAGCAGTGGATTACTCGATAACCGCGATACATACCAAAATGGAACTTTTCACCATAGTTGGGGGTTTTGAAATTTGAAAGGCTTTTTGGTGATATTATAAAAATCAACGTTGCCACTTTTTTTCGTACAAAAAATTAGCTCAGAAAGTTTCGAAACGTAGTTTTCATATCGTTCTGACTCTCAAAAATTCTGAAAATAATATATTACGGACAACTTTTCATGCTGAACAACATATTAAAAAATTGGGATGGTACCATGTTGCAAAGTCGATTCAAAAAAATTCAAAGTTTGCAAAAAATGCGATTTTTTGTTTCAAAACAGTAAAAAAAGTTTTGATTGGTGAAGTTGACCCATTTGACCCCTATTTTTACGTATCTGTTGAAAAAGTTGAAAAAACCCTTTCACTCGATGAAACGAACTCCTCACAAAAAAAAAATCAAAATTCGAAAAAATTCAATTTTCAATTTCAAACATCAAAAAAAGTTTAAATTTATTCAGTTGTTTTATTTTGACCTCTTTCTGACGTATTTCATGAAAAAGTTGATAAAAATTACACTCACAACAAAAAAAAGAAAAATCCGTTTATTTTTTTTTTTTATTAAAATCACGTTACTTTGAGGGGTCGTAGCGCCACCCCCATGGGGCTAGGGAGTTGGTTGATAGCTCATTTGATAGGTATTTGAAATTAGATGAAACGATCACTAAGCTCATTCTACTCGAAAGAAAACCCTTGATGGCAATTATGTTTGGGTCAAATAGTATTTTATTTTGACTGGGCTAATAATTTGGCTGAAATTTTTTTTGTGAATTACCTACCCCTAAATGAAAAAAATAATGGGGTGGCACCTGAACATTTCAAAAAATTTAAAATGAGGACAATCCCAACCAATAAGTTACACATCTGCATTTGTTTCACTCAGTGTTCGCTCTACTGCATCAGAATGCACGTAATACTCGTATGCATCAAGTCAATGTCCACAGACCATGATGAGCTGCTGACGACGATATACGAGTATGACGTCGATAAAACAACTACCTACGTACGAGTATGAAATTATTCTTCTTTGAAACGCGCGCCTATAGTAAATTGCATTAGAGATGTTTTAAGCTTTTAAAGCTTTTAAAATACTTAACATATAGGGCCCATTTTCACGATAGACAGACACGGTGCAGTGCGTTGAACGGCACGTTAGGTTAGCTCGAGTCGTCGAGCTCCAGCTCGGAGTACGTTACGACGTTGTGCAATTTAGCAAACGTTAGTGATGTAATTTCGCGACTTACGACAGTATTATTAAATTTTTCTTTGTGTTATGGGTTGTGGAGCTCGCGCCACGCCAGGCGAAAATGTTTGACACTCGCTTGTTTATATTCTATCTAATGCCAAAGGAACAATTTACACCAGCCGAGTCGTTCGCGCGTCTTCGTCGTCGTAAAAAGTCATTTTCATTCGATTACATCGCGTGAAAGCGTTTCTTTAAGAATTTACCAGAGTGAGAGAGATAGAGAGAGATGCGGCTGCAAAAAAAATGCACTCTTTGATGTTATAGTCTCGAGTTGGTTAGAGTTCAGGAAACGTGTCTCTTTATGGGCTGTGCTGTACTGTGCTGTGTGCATTATGCATCGGTTGGGTTTTATGCATTAAAGTTGGCGAATTGCATATTAATTATTATGCTGCGTGTGCCTACTTTATGTGTATTTAATTGGCCAGGCTGTATTATACTATAGATATAAAATGCAATCATCGTATATACGTATACGAGAAGGACACATTATTTCATAGTACGTACCTAGAGGTACGAATAGAATGAGTAGACCTCTTTAACCACATACACGATCACCGCAAATTATATATTGTACGAGTTGGCGCTGGCGAGTCGAAAGGCAGAGAGCTAATTTAGCAGCTGAGTATGTCATGTGCTTTGGAAACTTTTACCCTAGCTCGTATGCATAGTACTACCGACATGATATACCTCGATGTGAATTAAATTTTCAAAAAATGATAAATACCAGTATTTAGAAGCATTAAGCATCGTCTAATTTACATTCGTACAATATTAAGTCTGCGAGATGTGGTCCACAGAGAGGGGAGAACCGCCACAGTACTATAGCGTACGAGACACAAAAATACACGTGGATATGTACCTACTACCTACACCATAAGCATGTGCTAGTGTGTTAGTTTGGTACACTGTGTAGAGTGTAGAGGAGAGAGAGTTGGCTCGGTTATAACGCAGCCTCTTTCTCTGTTCGCTGCTCGTATTTCTAACCTCGAAAACGCATACATCATATTGCAGCGGGAAACCTTTCTCGTTTCTGACATTGTCTATTCTATTTTCTGTATTAATTTCCTTTCACGCCGAAAATAGTCTATAAATTATACGTTTTTCACATGATACTTTGTTGCGTTGAAAATATTTGAACGGTACACGACCATTTCATAAATTTGCACCGTCTCCCGTCTCCCCTCATGTGCCATCTACCATCTTTGTCCTCCACGTCGTGGTCGTGGTCGCGCTGCAAATAAAATTTCAACAAACGACCGGTACCGGACTTCATCCCGTATACTGTATTTAATTCTCCTTTTTCTTCTTCGCTTTCTATACTCGCTCCTCGTCTCTCGCCATCCTTGATTTTCTTCTGTACGCTTCCTTATATTCTTTCGTCGTTCCTTTCTTTTCTTATACCTTTTTTTTTTTTTTTTTTTACTCCGAGTAAATGACTGTGTAGCCTAGCTTGAGCTTTTTTTTCCCTTCAGCTTTCTTTGGTCTTTTACGCGTTATAGGTCGCAATTTTGTTCGCTGTGTGCGATTAGAGTGTCCACTAAATCTATATACGTATATATGGTTGCGTACTGTATTCAATCTAATTGACGATAGCTGGATATAAATTTATAACCTTTAACCTTTCGAAACATAAACAAGATTTTTTTAAAAGCACGAATTTACTCTCTGCTTAGAAACGAGCCGAAAGAAAGTGTCACCTAGATGTTCGATTTTCACTTCTTGAAAGACTATATTTTTTCTCAAAAATGTTGAAGGATGAAAGAAATACTCGATGAATTAATTTAATATAGAGAAAGTAGATTAAGATAGGAGAAAAGAGAAACAATTAGAAAAAGAGGCAGGATATTTAACAGGTAGTAAAAGTAGTGAATTTTGTTTAAGGTATAGTGAAAAAATGAAAAAAATCATTGATGATATCATTTGATTTTTTTTAATAATTTTGATAAAAATGCTTTATGTATACATTTTTTTTTTGAAAATTTTCCAGTAAAAAATGTGATTTTGTTAATTTTTTGCGTGTAGAGGGGGGGGGGGGTTGAGTGGAGAGCTTTCTGAAATTTTGGTTGAAAAAAGATAGTGAAAAAGTAGTGATTTTTTTCAACAAAAAAAAAAATCCTTTCTCAGATACCATGATTAGAGATGTGCAGTCTGAAAAGTGAAAAGTGAAACGTACTTTTCTTTCAATGAAAAGTTGAAAAGAAAGTTCCTACTTTTCATTTCACTTTTCAGTTTTCACTAAAAAAAAAGCGAGTGACCAATCAATTTACTCACCAGAGAACACTGACCTCATTGATGAAGTCAAATATCTAGTTTCACTCTCTCCACTCCCCCACCTTCGCAATTCAGCACCCATATATGGGCGCTGAATTGCATTTTGATATTTTTCACAACATTTTTTTCAAAACAGAAAAACCCAAAAATTTTAGAGACTCTAGAAAGGCTCAAAACTACCACTTTTCGATCAAGTATGTGAAAAAATAGGATTTGTTTTTTTGTGAGTTTTAGATAGGCAAAAAATACATAAATTTGAAGCTTTTACAGAGAGCTATTAATTTGAGACTCGCACGATTTACTTTTCACAACTTTTCACACTTTTCAATGAACTTTTCACTTCTCATTTCACCAAAATTACTTTTCTGAAAAGTGCACAGCTCTAACCATGATCAGTTCTGGTAATTTTCAATTTGGGGGGGGGGGGGCAACTTGGCAGTTTTGACAAATCATCATTCAATTTTTAGAACTTCCGATGAATTCTTGGTATTTTTCAAATAATTTAAACAGTCTGCAGTGCAAAATTTTACCCAATGAGATATTTTCTCAAATTTTTGTCGTTTTCTGATGGTCTATCAATTTTTTAAATTTTTGAGTGTTTTCACAAATAATTTTACACTTTTTATGATACTTTATTTGTGAATGTTCATTTCTGGCTCTTTATTAAACGTCGAGATCGTCAGAATTTTCACTTTGGCCTTCGACCATTATTATTTCATATATCTGTCGATTGATCAATAATTTTATAACTAACTAATCCACCTTAATTTTTCTTTGTTTCAGGTGAGTACAAATTGCCTTCCAAAAATGATAGAATAATATGAACTCGCGTATGAGAATGAGTAAGTAATTCTATAATCCTTATGACTTATGAGAAAAGTTACGTACGTATGTTAGTCACTTCAACACCTGTGACCTTTTATTTTCAATTGCAAATCAAAAAATAAATTCTAAAATCACTGAATTTGAAAATCAGCTGACATAATTGTCCATTAATTTTGAATCGAGGTGATCTGATTTTCCAAATACTAATTTGGAAACAGTAGATCTAATTTTTGAGTTCTCAAACGATTTTGATTTTTAAGGAATTTTTAAAAAATTAAGCTTGGGGCAAAAATAGGAAAAAAATCAAAATTTTACCATATAGACCGAGAGAGCTAAAATTTGGTGTGTGCCTGTTTTCGACCCTCCAAATCGATTGGAAACGGTTTCGAAACATTTTGAGTGGTGGTTCTGGAGCACCCTATAGCAGATTTTTGAATATTGAAAGTTCCACAATATTTTACCCAATTGAGTTGTTGAAATGAAATTTACTTAGTACCCCATTTTTAATATGCTGAGTCGATTGGAGATGGTTTCAGGCTGTTCTAGAAGCCTTCGGGTATCTTTTGGAAATTTCGGGTATGCTAAAAAAAAACCGTCCAAATTAACTTTAGCTAGCTTCATTTTTTTTTTTTAAATCAAAATACAAGGTATCTACCGGGCGACCAAGAATAATGGATTTTGATATATTTTGGTTGGCCAAGACGGGGAAAAAATTTCCCTAAGTAAAAATTGGAAAATGAAATAACAATCGAGAAAAAGTGCTTTCGAATTATTGTTTCGATGTAAAATGAAAGATTAGGTATTTCGTGTTTCATTGAAACAATCATTCAAACGTCCATTTTTTACATGATTATTTAATTTTGTAAATTTCATGATGGGAATTTTCTCTCATTTTTGGTAACATTGAAATCCTTTATTCTTGGTCACCCGGTAACAGGTAGTGAAGGAATAATGAGAAAGTGGTAATTTTAAAAAGGGGTAGCGAGAGTGGTGAAAAAGTAGTAAATTTAGTTGAAAAGGTAATGAAAAAATGAAAAAATTCAAACGGGCAACAAAAACCTTCAAATTATTGAAAAAATTCATTGAAATTTGATAGAGTGAGATCTGACAAGATTGATATAGATGGTTATTATCATAATTCCTACCTACGTGCTTAAGTCAAGAAATATTCCCTAAGGTAGTGAATTTATGCCTCGCCTGGTTAGCTCAATATATCGGAGAGGTTTCAGTCATGCAGCTCATTCTCCACAGAAATAATCTCTAATTACCAATAAAACTCATATTAATTACACTAAAGTGATAATATGTTTATTGTTAATTAGAAATAATGAAATCAAATACATATTAAAAAGGGTACAAAGATAAAGAAGTATAGAATAACTATAGGGTTGTTCTATAATAGGTACATGCACAAGCTTATACCTTACGACGCGCGTTAATGGATTACTGAAGGTGGGTAATTAGATACCCTAGAAATTGCATGCAATTTCGGAATAAATGGTGAGATATACTCACCCAGGTTCACATAATGTCCGCTTCTACTGTCTCTTTCAAGGTGGCTCACTAATACTAGGCCGGTCGACAGCAATGTAATACACGAGGTACCTATTCTTCTAGGACTATCTCCGATGGCCAGCATAATCGGATGATATCCGGTGTGGACGCGATTAATTACGTATACGATAATTTAAATCACGAAACGAGAAACATTTTAACCACTAAAAGTGGGCGAAGACTGAATAAAAGGAGATGAGCATCCCCGTAGAGGGATCTCATCTTACTCGTATCTACATAAATGCACTTTCTGACCAAGAACCAGCTTCGCGCGATCGCCGAGTCCAAGATCATTTGGAAGCTCAACTTATTTAGAAGTTTAGCCCATTTTAAATACAACTAGTTTAGCTCGCGTCCGTGTTGCTCTATTTATACTATTTTTGGGTGCATCGGATGCGTTCTATGCGTTTGCTGCGCGCGATTACGTTATAGCTACGTAGTAGGAGTAGCACAGTAGTAGGAGTTAACACATTACCGAACTTGCAGTTTAAGGGAGTTATTTTATTCATCATCTCTATGGTGATGATTAATTTAATCATCGCTTAGGCGATGAAGGCATATTTCCTCATATCATATGCCCTTCCGGGGGTTGACCCCTACAGCAGGTCACGGGGGGAAGCACGGATCACGAAAAATAAGAGGAAAAATATGCCGTAACCCCGCTTTCCCCTCCCTTCCAAGACAAGGGAGGCTCCACCACCCTGCCCCTCCGTACTTTGCTGCGTTGATCTGCAGACTATTTTGAGGTGACAGGTTTTCAAGAGATGGGTCGGAGGGTGGGATTTTTCAAGTGGAAAAGTCGTTAATATGCTCCTGACTACTAAAGGTGTCTATAATTTTTGAAGTCAATAATGAGGGATCGTTTGCTCAAATTTATAACCAATCAAACAGGATCGAAAAATGGTAATGTGTTTTACAGAAAATTCTAAAATTTTTGGGTTCCGAAATGGCCCTTCTTTTTTTTTGTTATGTAGCCAAATGTATCCTAAATGTCTTAATGGGTATGAACTGAAGGTTTTCCTTATAACTGGATAGAATAAATACGCGAAGTATGTGCTCTGCTAACGTGAGTGGTTCTTGGTCATTAAGTGTCATTATGGTAATTTGGCCTATAAATTTATGACGATTTCCTATTTCTTGCATATATGACGATGACGACGAAAAGCTAGCTTCTTTTATGGAGAGTTTTACTATTGTCATATTGCAGATTTTAAATTTTTGTTCCCTAATTTTTGTTCAGATGTGACGACCAAAAGTATAAAGTTAAAAAAGTTCGAAAGCTAAGAAAATTTGATTAACGTCACTGTGTGTTCTAATTTGTACATTATGCGGCCCTATCTTTCCGAAAGTGCATGCAGTTTCAAAAATTTTGCTTAATTCTACCGTTTTGCGTAATTCTAAGATTAATTTTAAAGGCATACTATATGTACATGGCATGAAAATAAATGCGTAAAAACACGAATCTAACATTGTAGAGAACAGAGAATGAATGTAAAAAGTTGTATGAAAAAATTGCGTAAAGTTTCATGGAGAAAAGAAAAAATTTTGCTTAACTCTAAGATTTTGCTTAATTCTATTGTTTTGCGTAATTCTAAGATATTCGTCTAATTCTAAAGGGATAATATATGTATATGGCATAAAACTAAATGTATAAAAGTAGACACATAATGCAAGAATTGAATATGAATGCATATAAAAGACAAATATTGTAAAGAATGCAAAAATATGAACTATTGAATAATGGTGATTTGTGAAAATTATCTGTTGAAGAAATGGTGGTATTGTGTGATGAGAAGTTGTAGTTGTTTGGTCACCAACAGTATCATTATTAACGAATCTCAGTTTCTTCGAGTCAAACATCTCTCGAAGTCATCAATTATCATGGGATCATTACTCTGGACTGCGTTGTTTTCGAGTCATAATAATTCTGTGGGGAAGCAAACTATTAGTATGTTTTTCGAAAATACTTACTTGTTGGAGTTTGTTTATAGATGAGAGTCTGAAACGTTAGTAATGTTCTACTTTTATATTTAAATCTAGGGTTAAATATAACTGTTTAATAAGTATATAGAAAATTCAATTTTACAACTGCGATCCAATCCCAGTGATCCATAGCTCTACTGGTTTTGGCCTGACAAATTGATCTCTTTCTCAGCCTCCTCCTTCTCTATCTCATCATCTCGGGATGGTGTTCGTTGATCATTTAAAGATGACCTGGAATCAGAAGCAAACATACGAGCCGCGCGGTCGCGTGGCACATTAACTGGTGGCATGCTGGTTTTTTCCACCTGCTCTATAGCTTCTTCTACCATACGCACGATGGGATCGGTGCGTCGTCTTACATTTCGAACTAAGCTTTCCTCCTCATCGCGTTTACGACGTTCTACACGACGTGGTTTACCTTTCTTTCCGAGATTGTTTGCATTCTTTTCGGTGGAAATTTGTACACTTTGCACCGCTAGATCTGTTCTGCTTGAACAAGAAGAGGTAGAGGGGGTGGAAAGGGTTGTAGTTTGGGATAATTTAGTAGATGAAGTCGTAGTAGGAGGAGGATCTATTTTAACAGGGGTCAAGCAAATTCTGGGAATTCGAAGATCCAGTGGTAGTAAAGGAAGAATATTATTTGGAGGAATTTCAACATCAGGTGTAGGGGGTCTGGGAGATTGGCTTGTAGGGTGTCTGGGAAGTACGTCTGGGATAAGCTCATTTCTGAGGGCTAGAAGCACGTTGGCATATTGGTTGGATGGGTAGAATGGGCCATATTGGTCGATTCCTGCCCTATCTGTATGGAATTCTTCGAAAATATGTGGAATTCTAGTTATTCTAGCTCCAAGAGTTCTTTCCCAATCGTAATTTAAAGCTCTGTTAATTTCTGAAAATTGTTCCTGATTGACTTTCTTGTGAGGGATAAGTGGAAGGATTATGAGTTCTTGCAGTTTTAGTTTTTTGAATAATAGAATAATAGCTTGGAATATATTGAAGAATTGTCCATATGACGTACCTCTTTGTACGTCAAAATTCCCAATTGACATCATAATTCGTTTTGGGAGTTTTAAGAACGTTTCGAGATATAAGAGTAATTCAGAAGCTAGAAGGTCTCTACGGTACATTTCTATGTCAACCAGGTTTTCATAGGGTTTAGATACACTTAAGTATCTTGCGATACCATCAGCGTGTCCATCCCCCATAATTAGGATATTATAGGCCAAAAATACGATGATATAAGCATCGTCCAAAATTTCGTATCCTGCTGCCGTAAAGCCATGCGGGTACGAATTAATGGGATAGAAAGGTTCTATTTCAGCTGAATCGGAGCCGAACCGGGCTCTATAATTTTTATGAAAAAGGCGCTTGTCAGCAGAAGTGCCCTTTTTTGGCTTTGGGGGGAAAATTTTGGATCGTAGTGTCGTAGGAGCTACGCGATCCGAAGTCGTACTAATGCCGGAACCTGAGGCTCTAGAGCTGTCTGACGAAGTGGAAGGTGTTCCAACTACGTCTACATATTTGAGCTGCGAGATTATGGGCTGGGTTAATGAACCAGCTTGGACAGTTTGTTGTCGAGGGGTGACAATCGTTGGAATTGGGGTCTCTACAGGCTCTGGTCTTTGAATCAGTGCAGAATCACAAGAAGTTTGTGGTTTTGCGAAGAGAGGTTGTGCTGAGTTTTGAAATTGTCGCCACAGTGGTGGGGGGGATGTAAACTGCGGTACATCGGAATTTGAAGTCGAAGATTGTGGCATGACGGATGCAGTTTGAGAAGAAGAAGGTTGAGGATTGTTTGAGGAATTTATTTTCGGACGTATATTCGAAAATAGATTGCCTATCTGATGATCTAGGAGCAAGTTGTATCGAGTCATTAAATTGAAGTGTTCTCGTCGATACTCCTCCAGCTGATTTTTTAGTTCAATATTCTCGTTAATCATCACCATCTCGATACGTGTGATGTAATCTCGTTGTAATGCGAGTTGATTTACGAGAGACTGGACTCTAGAGTCAGTGTTGAGTACTTGGAATATTCGTAAGGATTGATCCACAAAGAAAGAATCAGATCCTAAGATCATTTGCTTACATGACGGATGAGGACAGGGGACACATTGTGCACCTTGTTCTGTTCTAGTAGTGGAATTTATATACAAGCGATATAGGCATCCAAAATGAAAAAGGTGCCTACATGCTGTTATGTAGATATCGTCATGAATTGCCCTTGCAAATGGTCCGGGCAGTGCTAGAGATAGCTTGCACTGGTCGCAAATGATCTCGCAATACGACATGATTTCTAGGGAAAAATCAAACTGTGATGTTGAAAGAATTGAAAATTGTTCGGGAAACTATTCGAATAATCGAATAAATTTTTTGGAAAAATGGTCGAAAAAAATCTGATCAAAATTGGTCGAAAAATTCAAAGATTAGTTGAAGTGGTCCGATACAAAATTATAATCACGCTGAATGATTCGATTGAAACGAGAGATTGTCAATAAGGAGTTGACAATATTGATCGAATAGTTGATCAGGTGAAATTGTGTTCAAAATCTGGATTTTTGAGGAAAAAATTGTAAAAAATAATAAGACTGAATATTTTGGTGCAAAGGTACAAATAATCACTCGCGAATTCGATGCAAAAGATCCAACTAACTTACTTAAATATAAGCCAGCTAGATCAAGTTGAAATATAAAGCAAACTCGGATCGAATAGGTAAAGTAAAGTCAAAACTTACCACAGCTAAGTCGAGAGGTGTCGTGTGGATCCCAGCACTACATATAATGAGGTGAGATTCGAGAAAAGGTAGCACCTTTATTTCAGTTTTCTATCTTTTTGGATGATACAGATAGATGAAAAAATCGTCCCCACCTCCAAATCCATAAAATTTTGGTGCGTATATGATTGTAGGAACACTTGTGCGTGAGAAGTAGATAAGAAGGCGAGGTAATTATCAAAAAATAAAATAATCGAATATAAGAGAGAAAAATATGAGTGACAAGTATCGCCGTCTGTTGAAGTTTTTATGGCTTTTGACTATTTTATCGAATGGTCTCTCTGGATGTGGTAGCGCTTCGTCTGGACTTCATTCTAAGTTTCTATGAACTGAATTTTCCGAAAAAAGCTGACTATACAAAAAAAATCAAGATCGCCAGACGAATAAAATGCATGGAATTTTGCAC
Organism: Planococcus citri; assembly: GCF_950023065.1. Taxonomy (NCBI): domain Eukaryota; kingdom Metazoa; phylum Arthropoda; class Insecta; order Hemiptera; family Pseudococcidae; genus Planococcus; species Planococcus citri. Next base: position 81,003,953 of record NC_088677.1, read on the forward strand.
ATAGTTCAATTTTTCAAAGTAGCGAATTCGTAGAGATTGCTATGAATCGTCGAAGTAATGCAGGCTTATCGCTTGCACTGTAGACGATTAATTCATCTGTAATGCTGCCGGTGTTGTTCGAATTTTGTACCTTACTTGATATCTTAACGAGGTACTAACTTATTTGACGTTTTTATGAGCAGCTAGCAATCCTATTTACTCGCGCCGTTGACCAAAATTGTCTTCTGTGCTGCGCTGGGAACCATGCGGTTATCAATTTTTAGAGAAGATCGTTTTGATTTTATTAGGGGACATGGTACAATATCCTATAGTGGCATAATATTTACATATCGTGGCGTATACTGAAACAATAAACACACTGTGTAGAATATTACGTAAGGGCATTTTACTGTTGTTGGGCAGTAAATGCTGTGTTCGAGAGATTTTTAATTAAGGTTACATATATGTACAGCTTATATTATACCTACGATTACGAGTCGAAGATTTTAATAGGAAAAGAAAAAAAGATGATTTCTGGGTTGAGTGGAAGTAGGTATATTGTAAGGTGTGTTTGAACAAGGGTGTGCTATATGGATAAGTTTAGGAGAACGAATAGTATTCTATAACATACCAGGACCTAGATCTAGGTATGTTTGCATGTATTTGAATTCGTATTTTATGAAAAGAAGATAGGTATATGGGCTATTGAGAAGATAATTATTTCATGGAATACTCGTGAATCGTATTTAATTTACTTGATAAGCGTATTCTTTTCCCAAGTCATCGGGTAGCAAATCTCAGACCAATCTGTGTACATGTTCATTTGGGTTCGTTTGCGTATTCTTCTCCAGCTGTCATATGCGGGTGTCTGCGCTCTGTGTTGACGAGATGTAGTAGGGTCAATGTCACACTCGCTTACTGTTTTGGAGTAACGAATTCGGGGTGTGAAGATGCGTTGTTGATGTTTGTGTACGTAAATGACACAGTTGGGTTCCGGGTTCTTCTACCTGCTACGTATCCGTGGTGTATTTTACCAAGGGCTAGAACTACGATTAACATAAAAAGGAATCGGTTATCGTATGCAACTATAATATCAAAATCAAGTGGTTTTTATATTTACGTTAAAAGAGCAGTATAGCTTGAAAGTACATCAGGACATAGGATAGGGTATTTAGCGTATCTCCAATCGATGTAAGATAGTATTTTACTTAGTGTCCGAATTACGAGTTCGAAATATAGATCTTGGTAAGTGTCTTAGAATACTTACTTATAGACAAGGTACCGAAGACAAAAAAAATGAATTAATGATCGAATATAATTTTGATTAAAAGAAAAAGAGAATGTTTTCGCTTAGAAATACACGAGGACATCTGATAAAGTATTTTTTGGTGTACTTCCAAGCAATTTTGGATCGTAATTTTATAGCTGTACAAGTATACATACCACAATAGGGTAGTAGAAAGGGTTATAAGACTCAAAAAAAAAATATTTACACTGACTTATCCTGAATGCTTTGCTTGTTGGGTGTATGTTGTAATTAAGAAATGTCATAGGACATAGATCTTGTGATTTTGCGCATTTTTAATTGCGGTGATTAACTATTGGTGAGATTATTTTTCATCTATTGAATTTTTATGGTGACTGCAAAGTGTAACAGGACATATGATTTTGGGTTTTTTGTACACTTCTCCGTCGTAATACGTGGTGATTGTTGCGGTCGAACGATGTAACAGGACATATGGAAAGGGAATTTTTGTACATCTTTCAGTTCACAACGATAAAAGTGGTGAATTTTTTGCAAAGCATTAGGTTTTCCATGGTTGGTTTCCTTCATCGTCTGATTTTTCATCAGGAACCATCTCATAAAAACGAGCAATAGGCTCTTGATCGCTATCAGATACGTAATTTAGGAATTTTGTCTCGAGCTGCTTTTTCCAGTGTGTCGCTGGTTTTGTCCGTAATCTAGTGAGAACTCGTTCAGATCGTGTCCTAGTTGGTAATGAGGTAGGCCTTTGAGCACTTGCCCCTGCCCTAGGAACGTTTGATTCTGGAATTACAGAGTCAGGTGGGGTGTCAAATGGGTTTTGCGCATTGGAGAGGTCATTATCAGGTGAATTTTGGAGCGTCATAGGAGCATCCAAAAATATTTCATCGTCAGAATCTTGGCTATCCTGACTGTCTTGGCTATCATCGATTGTCGAGATGGTTTCTTGAGACGAAAATTCAATTGCCCTATTTTTACGTGGACGACCCCTTGCCCTTTTTATTATGAAAGGGGGTCCATCCTGTGCCCCTGAAGTAGAAGGTTGGGATTGTGAGAGGGTTGAATTTTGAGAAGCATGTGTTGTAGCTTGCACCTTTTCAGGTCGTTTATTCCGTGCCTCAGCACGTTTTTCGCGAGCTGATTTTGCTACTTCTTGTAGGACCACTTGAGATGCTTTTCGAAAATCTTTCTTACTGATTACAATTTCAGTGTCATCTTCCTGATCTGAATCGAGGTATAGTTCATCATCTTCACTGTCGATTTCAGATTCATTTCGATAGTCAGTAAGAAATTCTTTGATTCTTTGCTCTAATGAGCGAGAGTCAATGCTAGATTTCAGGCAAACTTCGCTTCTCAACTTTTCTAGGTTCTCCTTTGTAATAAAAAGAGTCAATTGGCGAATGTTTGCTACTCTGTTGATTTCATTGTCGTCAGTTGGTTCCAAAAGATAGCAGTTATGGCCATTTCTTTGGACAACGATGTATGGTCCAGTTTTCTTTTCATATAACTTGCCAGAGGTCTGTTTGGCAAAGGATGATTGTTTATGATTGGCCATTAAAACCCAATCTCCTTTTTTGAAAAATGTTGGGTCGGGGTGACTTTTATTGAAGGCGTACTCTTCTTCTATTTTCTTCAGCCTTCTTTTCTCTCGAATAAAAGTCTCGACTAATTGACGGGGGGTCATTTCATTTATCTTTTGGGTGTCTTGCTCGATAGTATAGACAGCCTTTTTAGCCAATGAGTCAGCGATAATGTTGGTAAATTCATGTTTTCTTGCAAAAACATGGATGAATTCAACTTTTTCAAATTCTTTGCGAAGTTCGAGAATTTCCTTGAATAGATGTTCATGGTGAACTGGTTTATTCCGCGAATTTTTCCAGTTGTTGGTTTGCCATAACGAGCAGGTATTGTTGAGCGCTTTTATTGCGTAATTCGAGTCACTCAATAGTTTCACTTTTTTTATATCATTTTCTTTAAGCACTTGCAAAACCGTACGGATTGCAATTAATTCAGCGAGATTATTCGAAATTGGGTATTGAGTGCTCGTTATGCGTTCTGAGATATTTAATATTGAGTCTGGCGCAAAACAAATACCGATTCCAGCAATTGCGTTCGCGTCACCATTTTTTGAGCAGGCTCCATCCGCTGTAACACGGACGTAACCATCTGTGTCAAATATCAAGTCAATATCGGGATTTAACGTTTCCTCGAGACATTTTTCAGTCGAGACAGATGGAATTTCGCGTTTGATCATTTTCTCATGAATTTTGATGAGTTCTTTTCTGAAGTTGAACTTTACACACGTCTGGGGTATTTGTAATCCAATAACATCTGCGATGCCCCAGGCTTCATTGGGTTTAAATCCAAATGAAGTTGGTGTATTGTTCAATTCATCCTCAATTTCAGAGATGATATCTTGCCATCCAAGATGTGAACGGTAAGGATTGTGGTTCTTATTGATTTTTACTCGTAGTTTGTCTCCAATCCAGCGCATCGTCCTTTCCACAGATGAAGATTGTGGATTGTATGCACTGGTGTGAGCCGCTTGAATTTGGTGTTCTTCGAGTAAATTGTACCAAGAACTGGAGATGAACTGTGAGCCATTGTCTGTTATTATTTTCTTGATGTTCACCTTATGGCTTTCAATATCAAAAATCACCGTAGCCATTTGTTGACAGATTGACTTTTTCTTGATATTGTAGAGTGTTCGTAGCCATGTTCGATTTGTGAAAACATCTTTTGTGACCAGGAGGTATTTTGGGTCATTTTTCATTGCAGGTAAAGGTCCAAGCAAATCAACTGATAGAACATCTCCGAGTGCGTATGCTTCAATGTGTGCATATTCAATAGTCTTGTGATTTGCGTAGTTCTTATTAACTTTACAGACAATACATACGTTGCAAATTTCGCGAATATACGCCAATGAGTTGTTGTGATAAAATATTCTGCGAAATATTATGTCAAGTTTGGTAGATCCTACATGGCCATATATGCAATGTAGGTAATCGACAGTGTCGTAGAACAGCTCATTAGGCAGACAGGGCACTTTTGAACCGTTTTCTAATTTTTTCATGAGAATTTTCTCCCCTCTGACGTTTTTGAATATTTCAAATTTCGAAAGTTTGTTTTTCTGAGCATCTCTTTGCTTTTTATTGTTCGCCGGGATACGTTCCTCAAGAATTTCAATGAGTTTTTTACACGTCGTGTCTGTCTGCTGATATGACGAGATGTTTCTGAGACGTTTATGAAGTTCAGGAATATTTTCAGCAAGAAATTTGACTTCCAGGGGTGCAATTCCTGTCTCAAATTCTTGTGAGTGAGGTTCTGATGGCTCAGTTTGGGGTTCAAATGGTTCCAGCTCTGTTGGATCTGAGTCATCCGGAATTTCAACATTGTGAACTTCTAACTCAGGTGCCTTTATTTTGTAAAGGGCCTTGTTTGAAAAATTCATATCATAAATAATATCGTAACAATTTAGAACGGTTACCCAGTGAGCCGCCTTTCGGTGGGTTTGAGCAATTTCTCGAAATCGGTTGATTATTGGTAAAAGGTTAGATCTGACATGGACTCGTCGACCATGTAGCCACATTTGTAATTTTTGAACACATTTTACCAAACACATAATTTCTCGGTCAAACAAGGTGAAGTTTTTCTGATGATCTTTGAATGCTATCGAGATGAACATGATGATGCGTTTGTCATTATCGACCATATAAAATAGTACTCCGTTCATCGAGTCATCAGAAAGTTGAGTGTCTAAGAACAGATCACCTTCCTTTGGAGCTTGCTGTAATTTGAAATCCTTCTTGAATTCAGCTTTCAAGGTCTCAAAGGCTTCTTGTTGTTTTTCTGTCCATTCTACAGGTACATCACCTTTCGTAAGATGGTAAATAGGGTTTACAATCTGGGAATATTCAGGAATAAAATCCCTGTAGAGGCCGGTATTGCCAACTAAAGCCAAAATGTCGTTCTTTTTGGATAGAGAGAATTTTCCTCGTTTAGTGTGTTTCTTTTCAAATTCCTCTAATTTTCTAATTTTTTCACTTTGCTTTCCAATTCCCTTATCGGAGATTACGAAACCAAGATGATCAGCGCAATTTTTGAAAAATTGAGTTTTTGTTGGATTTAGCTTCAGACCGTGCTCTCTTATGAGGTGAAAGACTTTTTCGAGTCTTTTGATAGTTTCCTCAAAAGTTGTTCCAGATATCTTTATGTCGTCGACATATTTTGTGATTCCGTCCTCATTTTCAATGACTTGATTAATCATGTGTACAAACTCACCTGATGAAATTTTCAGGCCGTATGGTAGCCTGGTGAATTCGTACACTTGCCCCTCAACTTGAAAAGCAGTAAATTTACGTGATTCCAAATCAAGTTCAAGTTGCCAAAATCCCGCGGTGAAGTCGAGGGTGCAAAAGAACTTGTCGCCAGCATTGTCATAGAGCATGCTTGCGATTGTATTTGGCTCAGTTAAGACATTGACTAGGAATTTATTGAGTTCGTCAGCATCGAGACATAAACGAATATCTCCGTTTTTCTTAACTACGGGTGCTAACCCAGTTGACCAAATGCTAGCAAATTTTGTGCTAGCGTAAATGGTGCCGGAATTTGAGACACTTTTTTAAAAAAATGCTAGCAAATCAGTTGCGATTAGGTCGCATTAGAGTAGCAGAATTGCGCACAAATAGCTAGCACGTAGCTGGCACAAAGCTAGCAAAAAGCTAGCATTTTGTTGGCACTTTGCTCTGCATTCTGCTACGTACATGCGACTAAATCGCGACTGATTTGCTAGCAATTTTTGCAAAAAGTGTCTCATATTCCAGCACCATTTACGCTAGCGCAAATTATGCTAGCAAGAAGCTAGCTTTTTGCTAGCGTAGAAAAACTTTGATCAGTAAAGTAATTACTATTAGTTAACTTTTTAAAAATTCTGGGTGTTTACCTTTAACAGGTGGTAGTTTTCCAGGAAATTCCAAAAATTAGGCAACTGTCCCAGCTCAGAGCTAGCATAACGCTGAGATCTTGGGATAGTATAAGAAGAGTGATGTCACTCTTCTTACTTTTCAACAAGATACCACCTTGAGCTTATATTCAACTTGATGACACACTTTATCTAAGAGTAGCAAACTATACCATGAGAGAGATCGACGCTAGCAATTCGCTAGCATTATGCTAGCGCATAGGTTGAAAAATCTCTTTATTAAATAAAAAATGAAGTTTTTTTTTAAATAGAAAAATTGTCAAAATTTAAAATTTGAAAATGAAGTATCAAACAAACCATGAAAATGAAAAATTTCAAAAACATTTGAACAACATTTTAGTCCACGGCAATGGGAGTAATTGCACCCCCTGCCGATCCTCCGGGACAACTTTTTCCTTAAAGGGGACATCCTAAGGAACATTTTAAAGCAAACTTGCTGAAAAAAAAATTGGCCTTACTTACAAAATCGCGGCCATTTTGATTGAAAGGTCAGCCGAAATCGCAGATTTTGCGTTTCAACATAATACGTGCACGAAATTTTTCAAACCTTACAAACATAGATCGAAAGATCATACAAAAATTCATCACCTGTCAAAATTTCAAGTGGTAAAGTACCTTTTTCGATTTTTGGTGAATTTTCAAAAATCAAATTTTGGCCAAAATGAGAGAAAAAATCAAAATTTTACCAAATTGACCAAGAAACCTGAAATTTGGGATATACCCTATTTTCGACATGCCAAATCGATGGGAAACGGTTTCAACTTGTTTTGATCAGTTCTGGAGCCTCCAGCAGATTTTTGAAACTCAAATTGAAGTTGTAAAGCTCAAATTTATTCTGAAAACTAATTTCAATACGCTACGAAGTACTGCAGGTGAATTTCAAGTCGTTTTGGAGCCTCCAGCGACTTTTCGAAGGTTGTATGGCGTTTTTTGAAAAATTGGAATTTCCTAAAAGTAGCTGGAAGCTTCAAAACCATTTGAAACCTGCGAAGTAAATTTCAGCTTGCCAGCTCCAATTGATAAATTAATGTTGTGGGAATTTCAAGTTTCAAAAGCCTACTGGAGGCTCTGAAATGACTTGAACCCACCTGAAGTCGTCTTCAGAAGGTGTTAAAATTGGAGTGTAGAGTCAATTACAGCTTTCCATGTCCATTTGATGAAATTTTGTTGTCCCCTTTAAGAAAAAAGTTGCCCCGGAAGATCGGCGGGGGGAGGGGGGGTGCAATTACTCCTATTGTCATATGCAGGAATATTTTTAATGATTTTTGTATGCGCGCTGAGGGATGGAAAAGATACTTGCTCGCATTTTGCTACAATAAATAACGCAGAAAAAGGTTTATTGGTGAGAAATGCGTAAGATCTGGTAGCACATTCCTATCATTTGACTACAAAGAAAACGCCAAGTCACCAGATGCAGAAACTAGAGATATGCTTACATTTTTCTAGAGCCAGATGGCTAAGTAAATGCTAGGTCAGAGATGCAAGAATATTACCTGAAGTTTCCTATCATAAAACTGTGAGCAGGTACATATTAGTCAGTGATACGCTGGCATTAAGCGAGCAGGTATAGAGTGAGGCAAAAGCTAGCTGAGATATGCGAGAATATTGCTTGAACTTTCTTGGCATAGAATTGCAAGCAAGTATCCATCAGTGATACGTTAGCATCAGGCGAGCATGTATGAAGTGAAGTAAAAGCTAGCTGAGATATGCGAGAATATTGCTTGAACTGTCCTAGCATAGAATTGCGAGCAAGTATCCGCCAGTAATACGCTAGCATAAGGCGAGCAAGTTAAAGTGAAGTAAAAGCTAGCTGAGAGTCGCTGGAAAACAGCTCGAAAATTGCTAGAATTGAATTTGCTAGCGAAAAACTGCAAGAAAATCGCTTACTTTTAGCGAGACAATTATTGCTGGCCACAAAAAGCGAGTAAATTGCTAGCAACTTATCAAAACGCGAATAAAACGCTAGCTTTTTGCTAGCATGTGGTCAACTGGGAAGGTGTTAATGTAGCATGAGTGTGAATATTTGATGATACCGAGAGCGAGCATTTTAGTTATTGCTTTGCGTAAGGCTGGCAACAATTTTTTACTAGGTCGAAATTTTTCTCCTCTCCATGGTTGCAGGTGTATGTTTTCTTCTTGAAATGTGAATTTAACCTGCTCTCCAGTATATTTGCCAGGGTTGAGGTCAAAAATATCGGCAAAATGCTGTAGTCTATCGAACCCTCGGATCGCTTGTTGAAATGTAATTGATCCATTCTCAAGAGCCACATTCAGATCAGCTCGTAGATTTTCTTTAAAAGTACGCTGGGCCAATCTACGCTCTTCAAAAATTTCTTGCTCAGTGATTGTATAGTATGTGTCAGACATATCTTCGGAAAATGTTTCATATTCTTGTTCATTAGCAACCAATGAGAATACCGTCAATGCACTTTGAAATTCATCAGTGTGCATGAAAGGTATTGTAAATTTTTCACAAAATTTTGGTCTACATTTTACGAGTTGTTCGGGTACATTTAACTTCATTTTTAAGTAATCCATGGAGATTCTGCCCAAAATGAATGTCTGACCTGGTGCATCAATGATGTAAAATGGCACCTTTATCTTTTCATTCCCAAGTATCATTTGAAGTTCAATGATATGCGTTGCAGATGGAATTAGCGTATTATTGGCCAATCTAAGTTGGACTTGTTTTTTGAGTTTGATGAACTTAACCCAAGTCGGAGCCTCTTCAAGGAATGTTTTGACCATTAAACGAGAGAGTACATTAGGAAGTGCCCCTGTATCGAGTTGTAACGCAACCTTTCTTGCACCAATTGTGACTGGTATGACACACGCAGGGTCATTAGTTTTCTGAGTCACAAGTTGTGAAGAGGTTATTGGGTCAGGCTCATTGTTATTGAATGAAGTGTTGTCTATCGCATCAACGAACTCGATATTTTGTTTTTTCTTTTTATTTATCATTTTATGGAATCGCTGTTCATTGATTTTTGCGACTAATAGTTCACCCAAGCTCATAGCTGTTGGTGAATCTGATAGAATTGCATGGTCGTTATAGAGATTGCGAATCGCGTTCTTAATTTTTCTTTCTGGTTTGAGTCTATTGCCTAAATTTGAGTTTTTGAGCGTTGAAATTTGATAGATTGGGGCTTCTGTTGTGTTTTCATTGGTGTCGCTTCCCAAGTATTCTACTTCTGCTTGAGCGGGAAGTGTCGCCATTCTTTCTTTGAATGTTTCGATTCGTGCTATCTCTGAGATGAGCAAATTGCGGACATCACGGTATTCCGTGATGGAGGGAAAATATCGTTTTATTGAAGAGACATAGTGGAATTTTTGTTCTATTGGCAATAATTCTTTGCGTGCACCAACTCTGGGTCTGGTGTATTGTTTACCCTGACTATGAATAATTTCTGTTTCCAAAAAGCTCATAGCTGGTATACGTAAGAATTTTATCTTAGGATTGTTAGCTACACGTACATATATGTTCTTAAAGTCGACATAACGAGACAATTTTATATCAAATTCATCTGGTGCGCGTGGTTTTGCCAGAGGGAATAATAGGATTATGCTCTGTGCACCCTTGTTGAATAATAAGTCGGTTATGTTGTGTAGCTGTTTTTCAATGATGTGATACGGTTTGCGCGAAAAATTGAATTCTAACTGACCTGCAGAGACTATAAAGTGAGATTTTTCCGGGAAGTGAGCTCTCTGCAACCTACGGTGTAATTCTTCAAGGGCTAATTGGTCGCGTAAATAGTCGGGTAAATCATTTGATAACGTTACTTCGCCGCGCATTATGTAATGGCTCAACCCATCACCAACCCAAATATATTTTTCCAAAATTGAATTTGAAGGGGCTGTGAAGGCACTAGGAGTTGCCCCTCGGCTACCTAGTGGCTTTCGTTTCCCGAAGCAGAGCTTTCATCATCGTTGGAGGGAGTGGTTGTCATTAATTGCAAGGCAGCAGTAATCGTTTGTAAATCTAACTCTTCTGGCGCATCTGCGAAGATTGTGTTCAACATGTTGCATGTCGCCACCTGATCATTCAAATCTTCTGGGGGTGGTTGATCTACAACATATTCATCCAAATCTTGATCAAATTCTACTGCTTGTACGGCAGCTGCAGGTGCGTTGGATTGAGTTTTTGGTCTAAATCTGTTAATTGTCAAATTGCCATTTTTATCAATACCGAATGGCTTGGGTGTTGGATTTGACGTAGTCGTATTTGGGTTTTTTACTTGATTAGGGTTTTGAAGTATCGTTTTCTGTTCTGGCTTATCCTTCGGAGGATAAGTCGTTGCAGGAAGATTCGACGAAGTTGGAGGTGAGAACGTAAATGGTTTTTCATTTTGAACTGGCTGGCGATTGTTGGTGAAATTTTCATTAAAATTTTTCGGAATCCCCTTCTGCGAGATAAGATTATAAATTGCCAGTAACTGCTCATTCGAAGGTGTGCCCTTATTAGTGTATCGCGAATTATTTACAGGCGCGGGTACTGGAGGGTCATCAAATTTACGTCTATAATTTCGTTGAAACCTAACAGGTACTTCATTTTCAGGATCGTATTGAATTCTAGCCAAATTGGACAATTTTTCAAGAAAATCATCCATAGACTGTCCTTCTTCCATTAGTCTAGTCTGGTAATTTTCTGGAGCTTTCCCTATCAGGATGTCGATAATTTCATCCTCACTTCTATGGCGGTGATTTCGAAGTGATTTAGCCCATCTGGCCATTTTATTCGCCATATCTTTGAGGTCTTCCGCGGAGGTGAACTCATATCTGCAAGCTTTCATTGCTTCATTTTGAGCTCGGCGATCCCAGTAAAAGTCCAGAAATTTATTTTTCAATTCGCGGTAATTTCGTACGTTTCGTACAGTCTCAAGAAATGATTTACGAGTTTTTGTATTAATCACCCCTTTAAATGCCAGAATCTTATGTCTTTCAGCTACACTCGTTTCCGAAAAATACGCATCAAATTCGTCTAAGAATTCATGCGGAAAGTGCAGTTGGTCGTCTGTGAAAGTAATACCTGCACTTTTTATAGATCCTGCATCAATCGCGAGAGATTTAACTTTTGAGCCACTTGCCGAGGGAGTATATTGAATTTTTTCTTTGATGTTATTAATTTCTTTGACAATTTGAGCACAACCTTCGTCACGCTTTTTAGTTTCTTGACAAATTTTGTCAATTGTTTCAGAAATTCGTTGCAAGTCCAAAGTGTTCCCTTTCATGGCATTATTTGTTTCAATCAGAGCAACGCGAGTAGATTTTAATTTTTCTTTCAACTCATCAACCCAGGTTCCTGCTTCTTTCAGGTTGTTATGAGCTTGGGTTGCGAGGTCAGCAAGTTTAGAGTTGACATAAATTCCAATTCCCTTTGCCTCGCATGCTACCTTTGTGGCATTTTGAATTTTATCTTTTTGATTTTCAAAATTCTTTTTTACTTCGGCATCAATTTTTTCATTCCAGTCCCAAGTTTTTTGAAAAATTGCAAATACTTGTTCGTTGGTAGTATCCTTAAAAAGCTCTGGTTCAAAGGGGCGAAAGTACTGTTGGGTACCTATCCCTTCATCACTTGGGGTTTGTAGGTCACTCATATCCTCGTATACATGCTCTTTAGCATTTGCCTGAGAATGATCACTGAAGAAAGAGTGAGTGGAATTTTGGCTATTTTCTTGTTCCATTTCACTGATGTTATTTAAAACCGATTTCCGATTACGTTTACGAAATTCGAAAAATTTACAAGGTTTTCTACTCACCCTACTGCGTGTGTTCAAAGCTGGAGGAGTGTTCATAGAATCACGAAAATACAAAGTATAGACGAAAATCCAACGCGAAAGTCTAACTTGAGCAAAAGTCACACTGGAAATAATCGAACTGTTTGGATAGTCTGAGCTTATATAGTGATTTTGGATACCTATTTTGACAAAAAAGAGAAGTGGAAATCTGGAGGTTTGGTGGGAACTTCATTGTAGTCCTTTTCCCACAAAAGATCGTGAGAATTAAGCTCTATGTGCTTTCTCACGCTGAATTTCTCCGCTTTGAGTAATAAAAGTCTATTTCAAGCTCATTTTTCTCATTTTTGGATGAAATTTATGGCTTTGATCATTTAAACTCATTGATTTACATTGAATCATCCCTATTTTGACCAATAAATCTGTCAAGATGTAGCATTTTTGTCAGAAATTGTATCAATTAATGTCTGGTATCTGCAATTTATGGTACAGAAATATTGTAAATGTGTATGTTGGCTGAATTGTAAAAAACATAAATCTGTCAGAAAACAATCAAAAAATATGAATTAATTACAAAAAATGGATCGGAGTATTTAACTATTGTTAGTACATGGTTTCTATTTAAGTATAGAAAGAACTGACAGAATCAATAAATTTGAGAAGTTAATTGGAATATCTTAGGGGTTGTTAGTGTATGTATAAGCATGGAACAATGAAGCTGACAGATTAATGGCTAGATTTATTGCATTTTAGAAAAAATTAATCGGAGTATTTAACTACTGTTAGTATGTACATATGCATAGAACAATCAGGCTGACAGATTAATGATTGAATTACTAGATTTTGAAAAATGAATCGGAGTATTTAGCTACTGTATTTATGTCTGTTTTTGTTTTCTTATACTTGTAGGTATAAGAATAATAAAAATGTCAGAAAAATATTGAATGGTAATAAATTGTAAAAAACTGTCAAAATGTCAAGCAGAATATTTGAATTATTGCATGTTAATATTCTCCGGTTTCCCATGTGGCCACCACAGAAAAGCAAAAAATATTAAAATGTTAAATCAATTAATTATATGGCTATTAGTATGGTTAGTTTTTACATGCGACGAAAATAAAGGCAGCCTTTGTGTATCTATGCTGTATTCAGTAGTCGTTTATGTATTCGTTGCCGGGCATCTATATACTCCAGCAAGTAGGTGTAATAAAGTAGTTGAATCTAGACGTTTTTATTATATCCAAAAAATAGGTAAGAAAAAATGTAATCAAATGATGACATTTTTATTATATCAAAAAGGTGTTCTCAGGTATCCGAGAAGATTCTGTATGTTTTGGTTAAATAGGTGTAATAAAGTGACCAAATAGTGACAGTTTTTATTGCTAAAGCAATAAATGTCAACGCCTTGAACGAAAATGTTCGAGTCTCTTGCTTATTAATTTTTATGACTATCTACTGGCGCTATGATTTCGTGAGAATATTTCGGCTCAGAGATTTTAAACAAAGAATTCTATTCAAAAGTAAAGGCTCTGTAAGGCCATGGCACGTGTATGCGGCTATATGAGCTGGATACAAAGAAGATTCTCTATGGGTATTGTACCTATGCATTTTATATGGAAAAAGATCGCGCTCTTTTCTACTGAGAACTTAGATATTTTTTATCTTGTATTTTTAAAAAGTTTCCTCGGAGATTTCGAGTCTTTGCAACGATCTTTTTGGGCTAGATTTTCGAAATTTTGAACTTACACAGAGTCAAAATAGAGTGAGCAGATAGATACATTTTTCCAGAAAATGTAGCCAGTGTGAAATTCGATCAAATAACCCAGATCATGCAGGCTATTTGACCATTTTCTCACTGGTAACTTGAGAAAATTTTTACAGAAAGAAAATCAACGAACTATTTATAGGCTGAATTTATTCCATTTTTCTACAGATTTTCGTCTGTAAAAAGCAAGAAATAAATTCGTTTCTAGGTACCTACTTGAATAAAATGAGCTGAACTGCTTATTTTACCCATACACCAAGCTGTTAAAATATTACTAGGTACATAGAAAATAACTAAATTAGAGTGGCCAAGAAATTTTCATCAAAATTATGACATTTTGATGATTTTAAAACTGGGTGGCCTCACCCAAGTTATCATTGCACTCCATAAGGGAGGAATGAGCTTGAGTGAATTTTTTCTTAACCTAACTATACAGACGTTTTCGGAATTTTGAACACTTTAGTTATGAGCATAAAAAGATCAAAGTTTTATGCTTTGCCTTTGGTGGGTAATTTTGCATTTTTCTGCCAAATTGTCAGATTTTCATCTTCGGACTTGTCAGAAAACAGCAATTTTGCCTTAATTTTAGGTCCGAATTCGTCAGGTGGCTAATCTGTTCCATTTGGAACAAAATTAACCTCGGAAGAATTTTTTCCTTATTTGTGTTGTATTTCCAGATTTTCGTCTTCGTAATTTCCACAGAAATGTCCGAAAATACACCACAAATGAAGTAGTTAGGTTAAGAAGTGATTATATTGATTTCAAAAATATTTAAACTATTTCGATTCGGACTTGTACTGTTACGAATCGCGAGTCTAATGGTCTTGTTTAGAATTTTTTCTTAGTCCCTATTCTAAATTTTTGCATTTGAGAGTGTTTGAAAAAATTTGTACTATTGTTATTTTAATTATATAGACGTTTTTCAAGTTTTTATACTATTTTATGAAAATTTTTGGTTGCCATTTTCTCAAAGATAGACTCACATGATGGTAGAGTACTCACTTTAGGAGACAAACTTACCAATCGCTCATGGGGAGTACCATGATTCTCTGTGAGTAAAATATCCTTCATGAGAGTCTTATGAGAATAGCAATTTTTAGAATTTTTGAATTTTAAAAATTTTCAAAAGTACACAATGAATGAGGTATCACAATTCTACTGTGATTCTCAAGATGACTATCGCCCATGAGGCTAGTCAGATTTTACATCTTGCTCATTGGGAGAAGCCCTCTTGATTGGCACAATATAGCTGCGATCCTTTATCCATTACGTAAGACAGAGACTAGTTATTTTTATGATCTCAAAATTTTATTTAGATGAAATTTTGTTCATTATTTTAAGATTAATGTTCTCTGAAAATACACAGCAACCAGGGTACCGCAATTCTACTGTGATTCTTGAGATAATTGTCTCCCTTGAGGCTAGTCAGGTTTTACACCTTGCTCATGAGGAGTTTTTTCTCAATTGGCACAATATAGCTGCGATCCCCTATCCACCATGTAAGTCAGAGATTAATTTTTTACGAAGCCAGAGTTTTACGTAGATGAAATTTTGGTTGTTATTTTATGAATGATATTCTCTGTAAATACACAGTGACCAGGGCATCACGATTCTACCATGGTCCTTGAGATGATTATCTCCCTCGAGACTAGTCAGGTTTTACACCTTGCTCAGCAGGGAGTTTTTTCTCGATTAGTATGATATAGCCGCAGCTACCTACCCACCATGTAGGTCACAGAGTAATAACCACTTTCATTTTTTAAAAGAATTTATTATTATGACTCGGACTTGTATTTTTACGAATCATGAATCGAATAGTATTTCAGAATTTTTCCCTGCCCCTATTCGCAATTTATGCACGAAAGAGTGTTTGGAAAAATTCATTTTATGTACATAAAAATATACTACATTATTTTAGCATTGTGTTAGTAAGCATTATGCACTGAAACTTTTCTCATTAAAATATGAGCTATCGTTTTTTCTAAGGACCTATCTACGAGACTTAGAGGCAAAAAACGCAATTTTAGTGGGGTATAAGAAATTTAAAAAAAAAATCAAAAATCAAAAAAAAAATCAAAAAAAATCAAAAATTTTGGAAGGTTATACTTTAGATTAATTCGAAACGTAATTTTTGACTTGAATAATGCTCATTTTTCGAGAGCTTTTTGAATTCAAGAAGGTTTAAAAATTAATTTTTTAAGATATAGAGGCCTTTGAGTTCAAAGGTCAAAGGCTTACCATTGAAACGTAATTTTTAGCTTGAATTATGCTCGTTTTTCGAGCTTTTTGGATTCAAGAAAGTTCAAAAATGTAATTTTTTAAGACATTTTGGCCTTTGAGATTCAAAGGTCAAAAGCTTACTATTGCAACGTAATTTTTATCTTGAATTATGCTCGTTTTTCGAGCTTTTTGGATTCAAGAAAGTTCAAAAATTAATTTTTAGTAAATTTAAATTTTTATATTATGAGTTTTCGAAGATGCGTGGCATGTATGAATTTTTCTAGAGAGGTTCATCCACGTCAGGCGCCAGACTAAGTGATTTAGTCAATTTTGACATGCAACATATCTTGGAAAATCATGTTTTTTCACTCGAATTGTGTTCTTTAAGAGAACCATTTGAAATTCGAGTTTGACAGAATTTGAAAAAAATCGAAAAGTTTGAAAATTTTGAAAAAATTTGAATTTTTAAGGGTGGGTATTTTAGTAAGTCGGACTGAAAATTTTGCAATTTTCGGAAGAATTACGCGGAAGTTAGGCGCCAATATGATAGAGTGAGATCTGACAAGATTGATATAGATGGTTATTATCATAATTCCTACCTACGTGCTTAAGTCAAGAAATATTCCCTAAGGTAGTGAATTTATGCCTCGCCTGGTTAGCTCAATATATCGGAGAGGTTTCAGTCATGCAGCTCATTCTCCACAGAAATAATCTCTAATTACCAATAAAACTCATATTAATTACACTAAAGTGATAATATGTTTATTGTTAATTAGAAATAATGAAATCAAATACATATTAAAAAGGGTACAAAGATAAAGAAGTATAGAATAACTATAGGGTTGTTCTATAATAGGTACATGCACAAGCTTATACCTTACGACGCGCGTTAATGGATTACTGAAGGTGGGTAATTAGATACCCTAGAAATTGCATGCAATTTCGGAATAAATGGTGAGATATACTCACCCAGGTTCACATAATGTCCGCTTCTACTGTCTCTTTCAAGGTGGCTCACTAATACTAGGCCGGTCGACAGCAATGTAATACACGAGGTACCTATTCTTCTAGGACTATCTCCGATGGCCAGCATAATCGGATGATATCCGGTGTGGACGCGATTAATTACGTATACGATAATTTAAATCACGAAACGAGAAACATTTTAACCACTAAAAGTGGGCGAAGACTGAATAAAAGGAGATGAGCATCCCCGTAGAGGGATCTCATCTTACTCGTATCTACATAAATGCACTTTCTGACCAAGAACCAGCTTCGCGCGATCGCCGAGTCCAAGATCATTTGGAAGCTCAACTTATTTAGAAGTTTAGCCCATTTTAAATACAACTAGTTTAGCTCGCGTCCGTGTTGCTCTATTTATACTATTTTTGGGTGCATCGGATGCGTTCTATGCGTTTGCTGCGCGCGATTACGTTATAGCTACGTAGTAGGAGTAGCACAGTAGTAGGAGTTAACACATTACCGAACTTGCAGTTTAAGGGAGTTATTTTATTCATCATCTCTATGGTGATGATTAATTTAATCATCGCTTAGGCGATGAAGGCATATTTCCTCATATCAAATTATAAAATACTTTGTGTACAAATTCTCTTCCAATTTCAATTTTTTTCAAAATTTTCCTGTGAAAAATAAAATTTGACTTTGTTAATTTGTTTGTGTGTGCGTGTGGAGGAGGGGGAGAGCGTTGAGTGGAGAACTTTCTAAAAATTTAGTTGATGAAAGATAGTGAAAAAGTAGTAAAAAGGTAGTGATTTTTTCTAAAAAAATTCTAATAGATACCATGACTCAAATGGAGTTAAAAAAGCTGAAATTCACTCTGCAGAACTAATTTCTACCTTACCTCAGATAGAAGTTTCGGTTTCAGTTTAAAAGATTCAGTTTTCGTTCAAAATCCTTCGGTTTTTGGCTCAAGTTTTCAGTTTTCCAATTATTTCAAATCATAAAAAGACTTATCCTCCTCCCTTCCTTCCTTCCTCCCTCCCTCCCACCAACCAAAAAAAACTGGAGCAATAGTAAAATTGGTCCTCTGATTTCGCTCAGTTTTTGTACGTGTTCTCGTCTTAGATGATCCGCCAACATTTTTGTTGGTGGAGTTACGAAAGACAGGTAGGTTTAGTAAATAAATAATGCATATGAAATACTGAAATTCAAACTTTCAGAATTATAAAATAGATTACGTATCAGATGATTAACTGATTGGCAAATATAGCTCGTAGCCATGAGAGATAAGTAACTAAATACATACATATTCGGTAAATATAAATAATGATGTAAAATTAACTTCTTCAAGTGGTGTTGAAGAAAGATACCTACATTTTGTTGCCATAAGTTTTCCTATCAGGGATCTTCAAATGGAAAGCCACGTTGCTGTTTTCTGGTTTTTTGTTATTTGTAATATTACGTCCTGTTTGACGCTACCAAAACCTGATGTACTCGTAAGTGATGATTTTTTCTTTTTGCGTACAATTCTTGGGATGTGACTTTTTTTTTGTATTACGACATGTCATGGATTGAATTTCATTGGAGATTTTAGAGCTTCAGGGTTGATATTTGCATGGAAGGTGGGTACCCTCGAGCACCTTCCGTCAGGAGAGTTTCAGACCCCCACCCCCCCCCCCCCGTTTCTGAGAAACCCCCCTTTTCTGAAATTACAATAAAACAATTTTTCTCAGCCCCATGTGAACCGATTTTTTTAATCCTTTAGTATGTTGTGAACATTCATAGGAGGTATCCCCACACAAATTTTCACTCTCCTCCCCCCCATGTTTTCCCCTCAAAATGGAGTTTTTTAGCTTTGTTTACCCGTTTTAGCGATGACCATGATTCGACACAAAAATGAAAATAGCATTTTTAAGTGTGTTTTTGACCCTTAAAAAACATACATTTTTTTCAAAAAAAAATTGAGGTGGGCCGTGGTCAAAAATTGAAAAAACTCACAGAGGGGAGAAAAAATGGATTCTGATGTAAATTATTGTTTTTGGTAAACGAGGTGTCGTTTCCATATGAATCGAACCCCCGAACACGAATATGACGTCCAATTTAATGTTACCCTCAATCACACCCCTCCAGTGCCTCTGGCACCACCTCAATTTACTATATTGAAAGTTTGTTGAGCTATTTTCACTAAAAAAATTAAAAAATCGGTTCACATGGGGCTGAGAAAAATTGTTTTATTGTAATTTCAGAAAAGGGGGGAGGGTTCTCAAAAATTGGGGGGTCTGAGGGTCTGAAACTTTCCTGACGGAAGGTGCTCAAGGGTACCCCCACCTTCCATGCAAATATCAACCTTGAAGCTCTCGGGGGAAAATTCGCCATACTTATCCTATATCCTTTGTCCCTAGTGTAATCGTCGAGGCGATGTCTATCTTGTTCATTTTTTGCATTTGTTTTCTAAATTCTGTCGTAATAATTTGAAACATGAATAGTGAATAAAAAAAAAATGTTGAAAGATTTCATGTTAATTTCAGATCGACGAAAGACATAAAAAGAATATTCGCGCAGCTTTGGCGAGTTTAGGCGACTTCAAAGAACCAAAAGACACTTGTGAATGGATCCGAGCGTGCAGCATGCTGTCGATAAGGTATCTATCTCAAGAACGAGAAATCGTAACGCTGGAAAATAAATTGATAGCTGATGGCAAGAAACATGAAACCCGCGTTGCAGAACTCAAAGCAGACATAATTGAATGTCAAGAGAAGTGTCGCAAATACCGGTCAATTTTTAAAGTACGTTCTGAACTGTTGGAAGATTCGGAAAACCTTTTCAAAGCACATCACGTATTCCCGATTAAATCAGAAGGCATACTGGAAGATTTGACGAACACATCGTCCAAATACACAGATATTTTCACACCTAAACATTTGGACCGGATAAAGGAGCTGGGGAATAGTACAGATATCCATACTCTGACGTGGTTGCATTTTTTAGCATTCTCCGATTGTGTACTGGCTAATGGACTGCGCCTAGAACTGCTTAAAGAAGAAATTGATGTGGTAGCATTTTGCCGTTTTGTAGGATTAATTTATGACAAAGTTAGTACAGTAATTCACGATCCAGATCCTCTGGATCTTGATCCTGAAACTATCATAGATGGATTGACAATGTATGGGATTAAGGTATCTAAGACAATGAAGCAATACGTAAAAATATTGGTTAAAATACCAGACATGACCTCAATTTAGAATCCGAGCTCGGGCCCCGACAATAGTTAATTACAATTTTTTTCTACACGTGATACCAAAAAGAACGACATCAAGGCCGTGAAAAAGAGCTTGAAAAAAAAATTGCAAAAGTGTCGAGAACTGTGTCTCATGTACGAAGTAGTTTTTATACTCGTAATACGAACTGACCTACTAGTAGGTATTCATAGAACAGATTTTCAGAGTTTTATCTCAGAATTATCATTGCATTGGATGGATATTCGATCAACGAAATTTCAATTAGATTTGTTAAAGATAAACCTATTCGGTATTCGTTTTGGGTATGACCTAGCATTTCTAAATTTTTAAAACAAATTTTACCATAAATTTACCTACGTAATGAAAATTAACATAGTAGTTGTTTTAATTTTCGTTACGCACTCGTCCAATGGTGGGCCACTTAACGACTCTGTGAGTATACAATTTTAAAATTGAATAAAAATCGTACACCCATTCTAAAGTAATTACCCACGATGATGCGAGCAAAAGTGTTGAAAAATTTAATTTCGCTTTTAGCTTGGAAATCTCAACGACACGATTGAAGAATTTGGATGGAGATCAGTAGGATACTTGAAACAGCCAGATGATTGGCATCAGGCATTTGTCGTCCTAGCCAAAACGTACAAAGAAGAACTCGAACGACATGAAAACGGACCTGACAAGAATGAAGGAGACATTAACGAAATTCACGAGGGTAAATCACGACATTACAAAGAAGACGACCTGAAACGATGTGAAAACGAAACTGTGGAAATTAAAAAAGAATTACTGAAATTTAAATCGGTCATGTGGGTGCGTACATATCAGCTGGAAATGGGCGAATACTGTTTCGGATTGCAATACGTGTCACCCGATAAAACCAAAATGTTGGAAGAGTTGAAAAATAATGCCTCCAGATATACCGATACAATTACTCCCGAATGCCAGACATCAATTGGTAATCTATGTAGTGATACCGTTAATGAGCATGCCGTTATATGGCTACATTACCTCGCATTCTCTGATAAAATTTTGGCTACGAGACTCCGCAAGGAACTGTTGGATAGAAAAGTGGATGTGTTTGAATTTTGTACAATGGTGGGCGCGATTTTCTTGCGAATTGGCCGATTTGATTTCGCCGACGGTTTTTCAAATCCCGAACCTGAAGTCGTCCTGGAAGGATTGAAGATGTTTGGAGTTCGGGTAGGTGGGGGATTGGAGTCGGTGAAAGTTTTGTTTAGAATTGAAAGCATGACGATGACGAGTTATAGACGTAACGACGAGCAAGGAGATGATTATGATGAGAATTCAGCGAAAACCTAATATGTACTCTAGGGTTGTCCACATTTACACAGCAAAACTTATTTTGTTAAATATTCACTGTCTCACCCGCTCATTTTTTTCCTTTAGGTGTAGGTAGTTCACAAAAAAAATTTCAGCCAAATCCGTGAAGATTAACCCGTGCCCCCGGGCCACTCAATGTCCTTATGGGAATTAACATAGGATTGTACCTGTAAAAAACACAAAACTTCAGTTTTGACCGAATTTCTTTGAAATTGATGGTTTGGACCATAAAAAGCAATAGTGTAAACAACTTGAAAGTGTTTTGACAAATTTTCAACTCCGAGGGGTCCATTATTGAGGAGCCACAAACCCCCAAAAAACGCCAAAACCCGCAGTTTTCACGATATTTGGGGGTTTGTGGCTCCACAATAATGGACCCCTCGGAGTTGAAAATTCGTCAAAACACTTTAAAGTTGTTTAAACTATTGCTTTTTATGGTCCAAACCAACAATTTCAAAGAAATTCGGTCAAAACTGAAGTTTTGTGTTTTTTACAGGTACAATCCTATGTTAATTCCCATAAGGACATTGAGTGGCCCGGGGGCACGGGTTAATCTTCACGGATTTGGCTGAAATTTTTTTTGTGAACTACCTACACCTAAAGGAAAAAAATGAGCGGGTGAGACAGTGAATATTTAACAAAATAAGTTTTGCTGTGTAAATGTGGACAACCCTAATGTACTCGTAGTTTTGTTTCAAGAAGCCTGTAGTCCACAATAGGTGGTGCATAAAAAAAAATCGAGGTGGCAAGCTAATTTTTGGTATACTGGTCCATTTTGATGTTCTGAAAACAAATCCGAGGAGTTCCCTTCTGTGCCGGGTGAGCTTTCCCCCAAATTGTGGATCTTTGCCCCCCCAATTGGGGTTTGACCAAAATCTCATGAAAAAAATGTCGGATCTAATCTATGTATTTCGAGATCATCATCATCATCATCATCATCATCATCATCATCATCAACGTCATAGTCGCAAGCGACTAGTGTGTCCCCAATAACGACCACCACTCCTCTCTGTCTTGAGCTAGTGTGGCCGCAGTCACAACTGAGCCAACTATTTTCCGGAGATCTTCCTCTGCCTCGTGTTCTGGGCACCTTGCCAAAGAGAATTCCCTATTCAATGTTTACGGTCCTCTTCTGGCTACATGTCCAAAATAACTCATTATCCTGGTTTCACATATTTTATTTCGCCTGGTTGGTTCTTGCAGTTGTTCCACAATTGATGCATTTGTTTAGTGCACATATCTTCAACATCCTGCGCCATACCCACATCTCAAAGGCATCAATTCTTTTTTGACCATCTTGCTTCAATGTCCAGGTCTCCGCTCCATATAAGAAAACTGGAAAAGCTAGCTTCCTGATTAGTCTCTTCCTCATTTTTATGGAGATTTTCTGGTTGGTAGTGACTTTTCTCAACTGAGACATCGCTGCTTTTCCAAGAGCTATTCTTCTTCTAATTTCCTTGGCTGATCCTCCATCAGCATCCACAAGTGAACCCAAATAAATAAATGAGTTCACTTTTTCAAATTCATTCAGGGCTTCGGATTCTGGTAAGTATCCAGCTCTATTAACAACCATGACTTTGGTTTTCCCCACATTTATGAGGAGTCCTAGGTCCTCACTGACCATCCTGACCCACCTGATCAATTCTGCCAGTTCCTCTTCATTTGCAGCTATTAAAGTAGTATCATCAGCATAATGGAGATTGGAGATTCTTCTTCTTCCTATCATGACACCACCTTCCCAGTTCTCCAAAGCTTTTTGCATGATGTACTGGCCATTGATGTCAAACAGTAGAGGTGAGAATATGCAGCCCTGCCTAACTCCCCATTGTGGATGAGGGTTGGTGAAAATTGAACGTTTCAAATTGCACGTGAAAAATTGCATGTGAAAAATTGCACGTGTGAAATTGTACATATACAATTGAACGTGTGTGATAATAGAACGTTTACAGCGTTCAATTATTATGTTCAACTATCCGTATTGTTCTGAAAAGGCTAAAAATGAAGTTCAGTCCCTATAATTTTGGTCAGTGCACATTGAGCACCCTCTCAACCGTTTTAGGGAGTTGTCGCAAAATTCAATGAGTCCGATTTCAAATGTAAATTTTTTATCTGCTCATAAATTCCAGAAAAAAAATGAAAAAAATTCAAGTAATACTGTAAATTTAACAAGCAGTCAATTTCAGACAGTTTCAACCTGTTCAGGAGCTGGTATCCATATTTTGAACGTTCAAAAGTTGATTTAGATGGTTTTTATGGAACTTTGTGAAAATCTGAAATCTCTAAAATACAATCGGAGGTTCCAGTTCCAGAACGCCTTGAAACCATCTCCAATTGAGTCAGCATGTTGAAGTAAATTTTACCTTTTCACCTTCTTTGAGTAACATTTTGCGAAAATTTCAACTTTCAAAAATTTGCTGGAGGCTCCAGAACTGCTCAGAACGTTTCAAAACTGTATTTTGGGTTGGTGAAAATCTCACATTATTAAATCATTTTCAGACGTTAAATTTGCAGACGTTCTATTTTCACATGCGTGCAATTATCACACACATTCAATTGTATACATGCAATTTCACACGTGCATTTTTCTTACGTGCAATTTGTTGGTCCCTGTGGATGAAACGAATTCAACTCTTCTCCACCTACTCTCACCATCATCTCATTCTTGTCATACAGCAATTTAATCAGCTCAATTAGGTTCTCTGGAACTCCCATCTCACATAGTATCTCATGTAGCTTTGTCCAATTGACACAGTCAAAGGTGTTTGAATAGTCAATGAAGCATAGTACCTCAGGAATGTTGAATTCACAGAATTTTTCACAATTATTTGTCTGAAGTTCAAAATCTGCTCTCTTGTACTCTTCCAAGCATAAAACCTGCCTGTTCAGATGGAATCTGCATATGCAAGTATGCCTTGATCCTATTGTTGATTATTTGGAGCATCACTTTACTGGCATGTGGAATCAGGGCTATTGTGTGATAGCATAATTTTTCATATCACTTTTCTTGTGTAGCGCAATTAGCACCGATTTGCAACAATCTTCTGGCCATTCTCTTTTGCGCTATTATGTTGTTGCATATCTTCCAGATCACTTTCTCTGCTTTCTTACCCATGGACTGTAGTATGTATCTCAGTGTTAATACTGTCACATGCAGGCACTTTGCATTTTCTTAATGCCTTGTTGGAATCTCTTACTTTTGATATCCAGCTCTTCTACACTATCCACTTCAATTTCTGGTACTTCATTGTTGTTTGGGCTCTGTGGTTCACTCCAATATAGCTTGCTGTAATACAATCTCCAGTTCTTCAGAATCTTATTTGAGTTCCATGCAACTCTACCATCCTTAGCTGTGATTTCACTTAATTGTGGTTCAAAATTTCTGGTGATCTGTTTTATATTCTTGAACAGTATGCTTGATTCGTTGTGGTCAGCATATTCTTGAATTTTTCTCAACATCTGTTCAGGTAGGCTTCTCCATCTTTCCTACAATTTCTATGGATGCACCTATTCAAGGCTTGGAACTTGTTAACATTTCCTTCCAGTTTTACTTTTCTGCATTCTTCTATGAGCTTCAATGTTTCTTCCAACATCCATGGTCTACATTTTATGAGTTCTTCCTGCCTATTCTTCATCGCCGAATCGCGTTTCTTTTAGATTTCCACCTTCCCATAAGATATTTGGGTCCTCTTCATCTACGTGATCAATATTTATTCCGGCAGCAAGTCTTTTCCTTTCTTGGTTGGTAAGGCGTTTGTGATTTTTGTTTGTCGTTTTTTCCCACTGCGAAGACACAATTTAATCAAAGTCACCAGCAATTGGTGATCCGATGCTACATCTGCTCCAGGATAAGTCTTGGATTGTGTTATCGCCAACTTCTACCTCTAATATGAGCAAAATTATGAATGTTCCCCACCCCCATGTCTTACACCCTACCCTCACCAAAAAACCAACTCCACCAGATTCGAAAACTCTACGACCTTGAAAACATATCAATCGACATATTACTTGATAATACCACCAAAATTTGAAATTTCCCTATCCCCACTCAGTACTCACCTCCCGCCCCTGCCAAAAAAAATAACTCCAGGTTTGGATTCTACGACTTCAAACACAATATATATTATTATACTTCTTTGAAAATTTGAAAAATGGCCCATGATAAAATCTAGTTTAGGCCTGGGTACACCTTATTTTTGACATCAATTCCAAGATTTTCAAAAAATTAACTTTAGCATGTACTGTGCAGAGTGAATTTTGGCTTTCCAACTCCATGTGATGAAATTTTGTATACATTTCAAGTTTAAAAAATTTACTGGAGGCTCCAAAACCACTTGAAATCCACCTGCAGTCAACTTCACAGCGTATTGAAATTAGTTTGCAGAATGAATTTCGGATTTCTAACTTCATTTGAATGTTTCAAAAATTTGCTAGAGGCTCTAGAACTGCTCAAAACCTCCATAAAAAACTGCAACAAAAGTAAAATTAAGTCTTCCGATTTTGCTCAGTTTTTTTACAAGTTTCAGTTCTCGTTGATGGTTCGCTGAAATTTCTGTCCTCAATACTTTCGAGCGGAAAGTGGTGAATCTAATACCTATTTTCACTTTGTAAATTGTAGTATGTACTGTCGAACGTTGTAGGCTCTTATCTCAATATTGGTTGAGCTTACACATATGTAGTTCATATCTGTTTGTAGAGTTTTAAAAGGAAGGTATAGTACCTACATAAAGTATATGGAATACTGAAATTCAATCTTTCAGACTTATAAATACATAGATTACGTATCAGATGATTGACTGATTGGCAAATAATAGCTCTTAGCAATGAGATAAGTACATGCATGCTTGGTAAGTAGGTATACGTACTGACGTGAAATGAACATCTCCAAGTGGCGTAGGAGAAAGATACCTACATTTTTGTTGTCATAAGTTTTTCAGTCAAAGATCTTCGATGGAAAGCCACGTTGCTGTTTTCTGGTTTTTCGTTATTTGTAATGTTATGTCCTGTTTGACGCTACCAAAATCTGATGTGAGTGGTAATTTTTTCTTTTTGCATACAATTTTCAGGGCGTGATTTTTTTTTTTTATATTACGACTTGTAATGGATTGAATTTCATGGAGGTTTTTTTCTATTCTATGTAGCTTTGGTATGAAATCAGTTCAAATGAGGTTGAGTACATATCGTCATATGAACATTTTTATTGTCAGTTCATGTCCTTTAGTCATCATGGACAATGGATTCACTAATCGAATGATTCTATTTGTCATTTGTCTCGTTAATCATTTCCGTTTGTTTTGAATATCCTGTCGTATATCAAAAAAAAGTCACGTCATCGGTCATTCTTTAAACAATACGGGTGAATAAGCTAAAATGTCGAAGAAATTTCATGTTGATTTTAGCATGAGGACAACGTAAAGTGGCTCCATTCCGTTTTGGGGCGTATCGGTTATTTCGTAAACCCAGATTATCCGACAAATTGGATGGTAGCCTGTTCCGTATTGGCAACAAAACATAAAAGTCTTGAACAACGAATTCAATCACTTGAGAAACAACTTCAAGGCCGTGAAAAAGAACTTGAAGACAGTGAAAAACGACATCAAGACAGTGAAAAACGACATCAAGACAGTGAAAAACGACATCAAGACTGTGAAGAACAACACCAAGGGCGTGAAAAAGACCTTGAAAAAAATTTGCAAAAATCTCGAGAACAATGTCTCATGTACGAAGTAGTTTTCATAATACGAAATGACCTACTAGTATTTATGGAAGACATTTTCAGAGCTCAACACATATTTCCGGTAGAATCAAAAGACATATTGGCTGATCTGAAGAACACTCCTTCCGAATACCCAGAAACAATCACACCTGCGTGTTTGGAATCAATAAAACAGCTACCGAATGATACGAACGAGCATACTCTGATTTGGCTGCATTTCCTCGCATTCTCAGACCAGGTTTTGCCTTCCAGAATGCGCGATGCATTGTTAAATAATACGATCGACGCCCTCGTATTTTGCACATTTATTGGAGATATTTTCCAGAAGATTAGTCCGTTTGATCGGTATGCTCGATATCCGATGATTAATGCGAATGCTCAGAATGCTGAACTTATCCATAAAGGAATGACTATGTTTGGAATTACGTGTGATAAGATGCTGGAGTGTATTACGGTTCTATTTAAAATACCCAATATGGCGACGATATATAAACCTAGTTCGACGCGTTCGAAAAAGTACACGATTACTACCAAAGCATTTGAATACCTATCTGTCGAATCTTGAATAAATTTTTTGCACTTTGTTCTTAGGTCATTTTCTAACAAGTACACTGAAAATCTGGACCCAATTTCACCTTTGAAATTCTTCAAACAGGCTCGAAAAATGGTTTCATTGAAATGTTTAAATTTCTTGCAAAATTTTAACCCATTTTGAGAGGTCACGTGATATTTAATTCAAAAATAATGACCCAACTTTCGAGTGGAAATTTTTCAAAAATATTCAAAAAAAGTTTTGATTATAAATTTTTGATTTTTTTCCCAAAATTTTGACCCATTTTGGCCTGTTTTGGGGAAAATTGCCTGAGAATTCAGAGTAGGTATCTTTAGTTTTTATCATAAAAAAGCCTATGGGAAATTTTTCCTGCTCAACTTTCAAGCATGTGCACGAAAAACGTCATATTTTCTAACCGCAATTTTTCTCCTCCACGTTGCTTAATAAATATTTCATAGTTTATTTTAATTTTTCTCTCTATATTGATTATCACATTTTCTTGTGGAAAGCAGCCGCGAGGTCCAAAAGTTTCCTGAAGTTTGCATCTTTCATACTTACCGTACCCTATACTTTTTGAGAAGAACTTGGGTTTAAAAAAATGCGTAATGTGTTTTATAAAACTTTAGCGAGTTTTTACCAAATGGATTGCAAATTTGTCCATCTGTAGTAGTAGTAGTATGAGTATGAAAGGAGTAACTGAGTGAAAAAAATGACGCACGATGTTAAATAACTTTACCTCTTTTTATTCTTACGCGAGGTCAACAAACCTCGCTGTACGATACGCGGTGATACTCTAACGTAGATTTTTTTTCCAAAGTGTCACGCTTGGCTGGTGGAAAGTTTTTTTCGTCGAGATGAGACGAGGAGGAGAGGTGGTAAAAATATTAAATTATACGAATACGCGAATTTAGAAAAGCTCTAATTCTCGTCGTCGTTTTCTCGTTGTTGGTTGCTATGTAAGTATGTTGTGTGGCAATTTTGAAAACGTTAGTCTTTTGAATTTAATCATTTTTAGATGGTTTGGAATATTCTTTAAGGGAGGGGGGGGGGGGGAGGTTAGTATGGGACAGTGGTTAAAATAATATGTTCAAATTAGCTCAGAGAATGAAACTTCAAAAATAATTTGTAAGTTCTATGAATTAGGTGCTCTTGTTGATAGTTGAACCTGCGTTTTTCAGAATAGGGGAAGGGGAGGTTACCTCGTAATTTTCACTTATTTCTGACTCTTAATTGCCAAAATTCAAAGGTTGAGTATTTCATCTATCTCGGAACGAATCTTTTTACAGTGTTTTTGCGAGAGAAAAAATGGTGAATTCTAAATCAGTAATTTATTGAACTTTTGAATGTTCTTATCAAAATGGGTTGAATTCGAAAATTTCGACAAAAATGTCTTCAAAATATTTTTGTAGTTCAAACCTAAAAATTATGTCATAATTTTTCAAATTTTTGATAAACAAGTCGTGCGATCTGTATCGAAATGAATTTTGCAAAAAAAATTCAAGTTTCTGAACAAGAATTTTTCGGTCTAAAAATTCTTGAAGAGTGCTTAAGCCATAAAAGTTTTTATGGAAATTCCGATTTCGAGTTAGGTTTAACTGTTGTGGAACTATTCAAAAGTGAGCTTGCTCACCCCAACATTGGGGGGGGGGAGGTGCGCATGGCCCCGAATTTGAGGTTACAAAAAGTTAGTTGGTTTTCCATTGTTTTTGAAGGCTCGAATGCAAAATTGCAATAAGGGTTCTATCATTGCGAGTATCGCATTTTTTGGTGGTGCCGTGATACAAAAAACCCAATTTTGAGTTTTTTTTGAGTTTTTGAAGACGGCCTAAGCTGGAGGAAAAATTTGAAAAAAATACCAATAATTACAGTAGGAACTCATGCAGATAAATTTTCGAAAGAAAAAAAATTTTGTGTTATTGAATTTGGTTTGGAGTTATGGTGGTGGTTTCAAAATTGAAAATATTCGTCTCTCCTCCATATATTTTAGGAAAATTCAAAATTTTCAGTTCAAAACTCGTTAGAGTATGATTTGTTTCCCGAAAAAAAAAAGTTTTTGTTGCCAATGTGGCAAGGGGTGGGGTGGGAGTTACTGAGCCCAAATAGTAAGATGCAAGTTTGCGAGAAATAAAATCAAGCAACAACATGATACTTCAGTACATACTATTATTTTGAACGAGAACTTTCATTCATATTTCTACATCCGACCAAATAGACATTTTTACCGACTACGAATCGAATCGTTCGCGAACGAATCACTTATACGAATCGATTCGTTCGCGAACGAGTGACTTATACGAAGCAGTTCGTTCGCGAACGATTCATCAAAAATTGAGTAAATGAATCGATTCGTTCGCGAACGAGTCACTTATACGAATCGATTCGTTCGCGAACGAGTCACTTATACAAATCGATTTGTTCGCGAACGAGTCACTTATACAAATCGATTCGTTCGCGAACGAGTCACTTATACAAATCGATTCGGTCGCGAATGATTCATCAAAAATTCAGTAAATGAATCAATTCGTTCGCGAACGAGTTTCTTATACGAACCCCGTGTCTAATACTCCTATTTATCCTACTTATCCTACAAAAGTCATTTTTTTTGTCTATGACACCTTTTTGTCCTTTTAGTGTCCTTTTTTCAACAATTTTATCCTAAAGTCCTTTTTTTCCAAAATGACTTTTTCAAATTTTCAACTTTTCCTTCTTTTTTCTGGAATTTTGAACTTGTAGAAAAGGGCTTATTTGTCGACTTTTTTAGAACTTGAATCACACATTTTTTGAGCTTCTGCCCTCGCTTTGCTCGGGCTATTTGCTCTTCTTTTTCCCAATAGGTGACTTATTGTTCAAATTCAAGAAATGTTCAAAGTTTGAATCAGAAAAATAAATTACGATATTTTTCAAGTTTGAATTTTTTCTTTTCTTTTTTTTTTTGAATTGGGTTGTTGAATCATCATTTAAATTTCAAGATTTTGTAGCAAAATATAGGTAGCTTATTACACAAAAAACATCGTTTTCATACCTCTCAAAATACTGAATTTCTAAAAGTTTTGCCCTCGCTTCGCTCGGGCCTATTATATAACTTTTCTTTTTCCAGTTTTCAA
This sequence comes from Planococcus citri, assembly GCF_950023065.1. Classification (NCBI taxonomy): domain Eukaryota; kingdom Metazoa; phylum Arthropoda; class Insecta; order Hemiptera; family Pseudococcidae; genus Planococcus; species Planococcus citri. The sequence continues at coordinate 81,034,807 of NC_088677.1, forward strand.
TTTTCAAAAAAAAGTCATAATTCAAATTTTAAAATTTTGAAGCAGAACACGAATAACTCGACACACATACAAACATTGATTTTGTATCTCTCGAACTCGAGATGATGATTTTAGAGGGCTTTTGCCCTCGCTTTGCTCGGGTCCGTTAGCTTTTCTTTTTCGGATTTCAAATTTTCAAAAAAAATAATTATTCGAATTTCAAAATTTTGAAGCAAAATAATATACTTACTTAGTACTTAGTTACTCATCACACTACATAACATAATTTTTTATATCTCCTAAAATACCTTCTAATTTTTGAGAGCTTTCGCCCTCGCTTTGCCAGGGCCAGTTTGTTTCTCTTTTCCTTAATTAATAATAAATTCCGAACGTGAAGGAGAAATCTCGCCCACTCTCTTCCCCTCTTGAAAAATCCGCAGTGCTCAAAAACTGTCCTGTTAACAAGTCCTGCTAAAATTCCTTTGGTTAAAAACTTGAATAAAAATTTTGAACCTCCCACCTTGAAAAAAATTTTGACACCCCCTCCCCTACATATCAAGAAATTCCATAAGTGCTCGAAAAATGACCTGCTGAAAGTCCTACTAAAAATCCTTTTCAAGTCCTTTTTTTTGATTTTGAAATTTTGTTAGACATCCTGACGAATCAATTCGTTCGCAAACGAGTCTCTTATACGAATCAATTCGTTTGCGAACGAGTCTCTTATATAAATCAATTCGTTCGCGAATGATTCACTAAAAATCATTCAATTCGTTCACAAATGATTCATAAAAAATTGAGTAAATGAATTGATTCGTTCGCGACCGAGTCACTTATACAAATCAATTCATTCGCGAATGATTCACTGAAAATTATTCAATTTGTTGCGAATGATTCATCAAAAATTGAGTAAATGAAACAATTCGTTCGCGAACGAGTCTCTTATACGAATCAATTCGTTCGTGAATGATTCATCAAAAATTGCGTTAATGAATCGATTTGTTCGCGAACGAGTCACTGTACGAATCAATTCGTTCGCGAATGATTCATCGAAAATTAAGTAGATGAATCGATTCGATCGCGAACGAGTCACTTGTACGAATCAATTCGTTTGCGAATGATTCATCAAAAATTGAGTAAATGAATTGATTCGTTCGCGAACGAGTCACTTATACGAATAGATTTGTTCGCGAACAAGTCACTTGTACGAATCAATTCGTTCGCGAATGATTTATCAAAAATTTAGTAAATGAATCGATTCGTTCGCGAACGAGTCACTCATACGAATCGATTCGTTCGCAAACGAGTCGCTTGTACAAATCAATTCGTTCGCGAGTGATTCCTCAAAAATTAAGTAGACGAATCGATTCGTTCGCGAATGAGTCACTTATACAAATCGATTTGTTCGCGAACAAGTCACTTGTACGAATCAATTCGTTCGCGAACAAGTCACTTGTACGAATCAATTCGTTCGCGAATGATCCATCAAAAATTGAGTAAATGAATCGATTCGTGCGCGAACGAGTCACTTATACGAATCGATTCGTTCGCGAACGAGTCATTCATACGAATCGATTCGTTTGCGAACGAGTCATTCATACGAATCGATTCGTTCGCGAGCGAGTCACTTATATGAATCAATTCGTTCGCAAATGATTCAGTAACTATTGATCAATTCGTTCGCGATTGATTCGCCTAGAAATCAGATTTTTTTTTGAAGAAAACCCGCTTCAGCTTTTTTCATAATATCGGGTTATCCCCATTGACGTTGCACCTAAATTCACAGATCTCCTTAACTCAATTACACCCTTCGTGGGCGAACTGTTTTTCATTTCCATCACGACATGACCGCGAATAAGTAACTTGGGTGTTTACAGCAAATCTTATGTACGAAGTTGTTGATTTTTTATATACATACGTACAATTTTTTTTCACGTTTTACGAATGTTTTCTTTATTCTGAAACCAAATCACCAACTACCTACTCGAAAGTCCTACACGCTCTCTAGGTACGCAAATGTAAGTAATGTACGTGCATCAGAGTGTATTACACGCGGCCAGCTCGTGTGCGGTTTTTTTTTTTTTTTATTGCTCACGTTATCGCGTTTAAACAAGGATAAATTTTTCGTTGTCGGATTTGCCAGCTGGCATTTTAAATAAAGCAGCGCACACAGCGCAGCGGTCCAGGTACACAGGAAAAAGAAAAAGGCGAGATAGGCAGGCGAACGTAGCCGAGGGGACGAACGTTTGCAACGTCCAGCCATTCTCGTGCCAATTTACAAACGCTATCAAAGGTGAAAACAGCAGAAAATTCACGTTACAAAAGATAAGCTACTTAATGGGCAATGATTTCTAAAAGAGGGTGAGTCAGTGTGCGTGTGCGTGTGCGTGTGTGTTTGTTTTTTTCTCCAAAGGTACTATTAATAATATTTCAAACGTAGTATACGCGGTGGTAGCGGTGGTGTGGTGGTGCTTTGTGAATGGAAACCGAAACGCTTGTGTATAGGTTGGAGACTAATTTGTATATAGGTATGTTTCTAACGTGCGTGGTATATACTCGTACTGTTTTCTTCAAAAAGGTAATATAAAAAATGGCGGTGATTTTTTTCTCGAGTAGCGTACGGAATACGCGTCGAGGCAATAATACGCAGTACTCCGTGTGTAAGATAAAACATAAATAAAAAGTCAAATACAGTATACTCGTAAGCAGACTCTCATACTCATATACACTCTCTCACACACACTCACACACAGGCCAGGCCAGGCCCAGGGCAGGGCACAAGCACACATGCCATTGCAGAGGCATCTCGTGTTTCAGCCTTTTCACCGCATCAATGTTGTGCGGGAAAAAACGTCAAATGTCAAGCTCAGATTAGAAAAGGACGACGATGCGATGCGCATAAAAGTACATAGTTGTATTTCGACGCTGCGAGAATTGGATTACGTGGCGTTTATTGTGGTGAGAAGAGGGACCCTTTCCCATCGCATACGGCACGTATACGCGGTTTTCCCGCCAGCTTCTGCTACCATCAGCTAGGTAATTTTTACTCCGGATCGTGTCACTGTTTTGGTAAAAAGTTTTAAAGTATTACCCACTTAATGTTTTCGGATCCGCTGGCTTTTCTATTAACGTATTAAATAACCGCGTTAGACTCTCTTTTGCGAGCCTTGTACAAGATATTTGTGTGGAGTTTTCCCTGTACTATGCTATAGAGTTGAACCAGGCTAAAACTTACGTTTGAAAAATACTTCCTAAAACGTAGTAGATACGATAGGGGCATAGGGGGTTTCAAATTTTTTCTCCCGAGTTTGTGTCATTTTTTGGTTCGAACATTATGACGATTATGAAGGAGAAAAAATGGAATTTTTATGGGATAGCAGAGTTCATCATTTGGACTAGATAAGTACTCGTATTTTTGTCTCAATCTGGTGTGATTGAACTGGAGGCTCCCTCCCCCCCCTGGCAGAAAAAGTTGACCGAAATATTGAGAATTTTTTAGGAAAATTGGTCGAGTTGGAAACAGTTGGGAAATTTTGGAGAGTTGGGAAGAAATTACGTAAGCGGGAAAAATCAAAGAATTATTAAAAATCATGGGTTACCTATTTTTACTTCCTGAATTTATGAATTTTCAAACATTTTCGCCCTTGCCTCTCTCGGCTGAGATCATTTTCCTTTTCCTTTCTCCGACCAAAAGTAGAAAAATTGACTTCTGAAATCAAAAATAATGTTGTTTCACTTGAAATTTCGCCTGAAAGTCCCAACTTGTGCCAAAATACTGAAAAAATTGGTTGTTTTTGAAAACATGAAAATTATGTCCTGAAAAAAGATGAAGAATTGTAAATTTTCGAGATTTGAATTCTGCTCTTGTGCAATTTTTCAAAAATTTTCTAGAATGATAAATCAACTTCAGAAATTTATGAAACATTTAAAAAAAAAGGTGCGAAATTTCATTCTAAAATACCAAAGCGCTCAAAATTTTGGCGTTGGAACTTGTTATATTGAAAATGATTTTTTTAATTTTCTGAAGCTTTAGCTTTCGCTTGGCTCAGATAAAATCAAAAATGTTCTTCTCTCTTTTTGAATTTCGATCTCAGTATTAACCTTGCAATAGAACGATTCAAATTTTTTGCCATTCAAAATTTTTGTTTCCAACTCCTCCATCCAAAATTTGTCTGACACCACATCTGACTGATGATTATGAAAAATACTGATAGGTGGAGGGGAGGGGGATCTGGGGCGAAAATTCGGAATATATGGCGAAAAATGTTGGGAAAAATGAAGCATAATGTCACAAATTGGGTTCAAAAGTGAACCGACACAAATCATCTGTTATGATTTTCTGAATTTTTGAGAAAATGTAGTACAACTTATCAAAACAGGTTAAAATTTCGCGTGATATTCAAAATATTTCGACGACAATAGGCTTATTTTTAAGACCGACTTTGAAGAATTTTGAGCCGAACATTGTGTCATGATTTTCTGGATTTTCGAAAATTGAGCTCAAAAGTGAATGAAAATTTTCAGAAGTTTTAAAAAAAATGTCATGTAACCGATCAACGTTAACTATGATTTCAGAAAAAAAAACGAATTTTCTATGTTGACTTTTTTTGAGTCTTTTGAAAAATGTCTTTTCATTTATTTTACTGACAATTTTTTTAAATGGCGACTCAAAGTAACTAAAATGATTTTTTGTGGGGTGGGGGGGTGGAGTGATGAAATGAATTTGATTCCCCCCTCTCTTTGAACTTTGTGATTGCTAGTCATGTTTTGGTAAACAAAAAATTAAAAATGTTTGTAGTAAAATGAACCACAGCTCTGCTACCATGTGATATAATGGAATGTGATTTGTGATGGTGTTGTGAAGTATGTCATGCGACGACTGGTTGGAATTGTCTGATTGAGAGCTTTTCGTTGTTTATAATGACTGTCAACTCCTTTTTAATGGCATGACTGCAAGTAGCCAAAATGTTTCTGGGGGGAGGAAGGGGTAAATAAAATATGAATTCGATTTCTCCCTCTCTTCAAAATTTGTAATTATTGTTGGCCATTTTTTAATGCTACCACGTGAAATAATGAAGTGTGATTTGTGTTGTGATGGTGTTGTGAGTATGTCATGTGACGACTCGTTGGAATTGTCTGATTGAGAACTTTGTGATTTCCCCCTCTCATCAAACTTTGTAACTGTTGGTCATTTTTTAATTGAGAAAAAAATAATTGGAAAAAAATTCAATTTGTAGTAAAATGAACCATGGCTCTGCTACCATGTGAAATGATGAAGTGTGATTTGTGATGGTGTTGTAAAGTATGTCATGTGACGACTCGTTGGAATTGTCTGATTGAGAACTTTTCGTTGATTATAACGTCTAGCAATTTATTTTTAATGACATGACTGAAAGTAGCCAAAACGATTTTTTTTGGGAGATAAAATGAATTTGATCCCCCCCCCCCCATAAACTTTGTGGTTGCTGGTCATGTTTTAGTAAAAAAAAAAAAAAAAAAAAAAAAAAAAAAAAAATGGAAAAATTCATACTTGCAGCAAAATGAACCACAGCTCTGCTACCGTGTTAATAAATTGAATGTGATTTGTGGCGGTGTTGTGAATTATGTCATGTGACTACTCCTTGGAATTGTTTGATTGAGAACTTTTCATTGATTATAATGTCTGGCAAATTTTTTTAATCCGATGACTCAAGTACCCAAAATGATTTCAGAGGGGGGGGGGGGGTAAAATGAATTTTATTTACCCCTCCCTCTAAACTTTGTGATTACTAGTCATGTTTTGGCAAAAAAAAATTATGAAAGTCGTAGTAAAATGAACCACAGCTCTGCTACCATGTTGATAAATGGAATGTGATTTGTAGCAGTGTTGTGAAGTATGTCATGTGACCACTCCTTGGAATTGTCCAATTGAGATGTTTTTGTCAGTAATGACACCTGGCAACAGTTCTACTTTTTGCTGGAATTGTAAGTCTTGCATTTACCAAAATTTGTCAAAAATTATGTTTTTTGCAACAAAAAAAAATTCGAAATCTCTCACTTTTTCAAAAATTGTTCAAAATTCTTGCTTTTTGCCAAAAATTGTCAATTGTTTTGCTGTTCCTTATTTTTTAAATGTTCATTAAACCATTTTGAAACCATTGAACTGGTTTCCAGGAATTCAAGGTTCGAAATAGGTACAATCAATCTGTAGAATTTTACTCTAGATCTTTGTTGACTAATCAATGTTTGAAATTTTTTTCCTGTTTTTTTTCAATTTTTCTTTGGAGGCCAATTGATAATCAGTTTGAAGTTATGAAACCGGTTCTGATAATTCAGAATGTGTGATGAGTACGATTAATCTCTAACAAACCAGTTTAAAATCATACCATTGAACTGGTTTCTTTAATAATTCATGACAATAAATTGAAATAATAAATCAAAAAGATTTCACTTTTTATTTTTTAGAGATTTGTCGACAACCAGTTTGAAACTGTTGGAACTGGTTTCAGTAATTCATAATATGAAACCATCGAAAAGGTTTCACTCTTTTTCTGCTTACGTTTTTTCTACTTTTTTTCTAGAGGTCTATTAGCTACCAGTTTGCAAGTATTGAACCAGTTTCAGAATCTCATAACATGAAGAATAGTGAATCGAAAATAGGTCACCATTGTTTTCATTTTCCTAGTTTTATAAGCAACCAGTTGGATCATTTCGCTTTTTTTGTGTAAAGCTCTTTTGTCGTTTCCTTTTTTTAGAGGCTGGTTCGCAACCAGTACGAATCATTCAACCGGTTTCATGAAATTAAGACTTTTATAGTGTTTCGTTGGGAACCAGTTTGAAACCCTTGAACTACTTTCAAAAATTCAAGACTTGAAATGTGATTAATTTGTAGCATTTTGCGTCCCTCGTTAGAAGTCATTTTCCATTCCTTATTATTCAAAGGGTCGTCGATAACCATTTCAAAAATCATTGAACCGGTTTAAAAATTCAAAAACTTCAATAAATGGAGTATGGTCAACTCTGGTATTGCAGTCGTTTTCTTTGAAACTACTTTAATTGGCTTGTATTTTAGCGGTTCGTAGTCGTAGGCAACCAGTTAGAAACCATTGAACCGGTTTCAGAAAATCAAGGCTTGAAAGTATAATCAATGTAAAAATTCGGTCTCTTTCTTAGAAATTGTTTTTTTTGTCCGATTTTTCAGGGGCTCTTCAGCAACCGGTTTGGAAACCATTGAACCGGTTTGAAAAATTCTAGTTTTGAAGTCTGATTGGTCTGTAGTATTCTCAACCTGTCCATTTGATACTTTTCTCCTTTCAACAAATCTAATAATAAGTAGTTACATATTGGTAACCACTGAACCGGTTTCGGATACCTAAATGCCAATCTTCTTTCAACTCTAATTTTGAGTTTATTCATCTGTGATTGGTTATAACATGATTAGATCAATGTCTATAGAATCATTCGAAGTAAATGTGCTGGGAGGGAAAAGATGATGGTGCTTGGAAACCATTCAATAAGTTAAATAAAAATCTCGCTACCTTTCTTACTGACAATGAGGCAAAAATTTTAACAATACGTTAAGCTCGAAGGAAAATAATTCACCGAACATAGCTCTCATTTTGAAAATCAACGAAACCTAATTTATACCTCTTATTGTCAAAAAAAGGTTTCCATTTCTAATACAGCAAATGGAAGAAAAAAAGATGAAGGGTTGAAAAAAGGAGAAAAAAGGGATACGAGGAGGAGAAGACGAAAAGACTGGAAAAAGGTGAAAAAGAAAGGTACCAATATATCGATTATAACAACCGACTATTGTATTTGGTATCCTTATGTAAAAAGATTTACAATACGAGTACCATAAGTCGTGGAAGAAAAACTGCCACGGCGCGGCGCGGCGCGGCGGCGAGAGGTAAAGAGCAGACGAAAACGAGCAGTCATCGTCGTCTGAGCCGTGAAATGCTTTTTCTCTGCTTTCCTTTTCTTTCTTTGCTCTGTGGCAAGAAATCGTCGAAAATTTACCTTCATTTAAATAAAACGACGTCTTACAACCGCAAAAAGCCAAAGTAACTTTGCGTTGAAAGAAAAGAGAAAAAATAACTCGAAGCTTAATACGATAAACCTCTAAACGTACTTACTTATGGTCGAGTTAATCCTTTTAAAAGAATGGCAAGCTCTCCACAGGCCAATCTTGAACGTTACGCTGGTATAAAGGTTTAAATTGGTAAGTCTATAAGACTCCTTTGTGTAAACCCATCCGGTGCCCACGAATGCCCCAAAGTAACTTAAAGCGCAGATAAAACCGACTAAAATGCTAACTCTGGAAAGAGTTACACTACCGTTTGCGGTGCCTTCTCTGTCCCTTGAGCACATTACCTTCTACTACAATCCGGCTGCCTTTTATTTTACGTTATTTTTACTTTATATTATTTGTTTTTTTTTCTTTCTTATTTTTCGATGCTTTGAGTTTTTTTTTTACTTTTTTACTTTTTTTTTTTTACTTTATTACATACATATTTCTTCTTACGTGTACCTATATTTTTATTGTGATTTGTAATTCTTATTCGCGAGTTTGGGTTTTACTCGAGTTCTTTTCTTTGTTTCGTATTATACTTTGGGAGGGTTTCTAAATTATTTTTATTTTTGTTTCTGTTTCATTTTTGCTGTTTGTTTTTTTTTTTTTGGCTTGCTCGGATCGTTTGTAGTGCTCAGGTTTTTACGGTATTCGAATTAGTGTCATTTTTTGGGCGCTTGGTTTTTTTCTTCTTTTTTGAAGTCTGTGTAAGTTTCATGGCATTTCTTCTGCGTGGTGAAACTGGCCAATTGATATGCAATCTGTAACATAAAAACGTATTTTTTTTGATTATTATGAGCGAGGTGTTGATTGGGTTTTTGCATGTGATAACCACAGCTCTGCTACCATGTAAGTAAATTGAGGGCGATTTTTGAAGGGTTTTGAAGTATATCGTGTGACCAGTCGTTGGAATCGTTTGGTTGAGAGCTTTTTAGTGATAATAATGTCTGGCAACTAGGCTCACATGGAATGACTGAACGTAGCCTAAATGAATTTTTTCGGGTTATGAAATGAATTTTGTTTCTCCCTTCCTCCCTCCCTTCCTCCCTCCTTCCTTCCTTCAGAACTTTGCAATTTCCAGTTATTTTTCGCTTGAGAATATTGAAATCTTACAGTTGCAATAAAATTAACCACAGCTCTGCTACCATGTGAGTAAATTGAATGCGATTTGTGGCAGGGTTGTGAAGTAAGTATGTCATTGCCATGTGACCACTTGTTAGAATTGTCTGATTGAAAACATTTCATTCATATTACTGACAATTTTTTAAATGGCGACTCAAAATAACTAATATGATCAGAGGGGGGGGGGTGTTAAAATGAATTTGATTTCCTCCTCCCTTTGGACTTTGTGATTTGAAGTATGTCATGTGACGACTCGTTGGAATTGTCTGATTGAGAGCTTTTTCATTGATCATATTATTGTCTGTCAAATTCTTTTCAATGGCATGACCAAAAGTACCCAACATTTTGGAGGGGGTGAGGAGGAGGGTGAGATAAAATTAATTTGATTCCCCCCTCTGAACTTCGTAAGTGCTGGTCATTTTTTTAATTAAAAAAAAATAGTCATCAGATAAAACAGAAAGATTTTGAGTTGTAGTAAAATGAATCAGGGCTCTGCTACCATGTGAAATAATGAAATGTGATTTGTGACGGAGTTGTGAAGTATATCATGTGACAACTCATTGGAATTATCTGATTGAGAGCTTTTCATTGATTATAGTGTCTGTCAACTTCTTTTGTAATGGCATGACTGAAAGTAGCCAAAACGTTTTTTTTTTTTTGGTGGGTGGGGGGGGGGGAGGGTTAATATGAATTTTACTTCCCCCTCTCTTTTAACTTTGTAATCGTTGGTCATTTTTACTTGAGAAAAAAAAATAATTGAAAAAAAACAGAAAATTTTCAATTTGTAGTAAAATGAACCACAGCTCTGCTACCATTTGATATAATGGAATGTGATTTGTGATGGTGTGAAATATGTCATGTGACGACTCGTTGGAATTGTCCGATTGAGAACTTTTCATTGTTTATAGTGACTGTCAACTTCTTTTTGATGGCATGACTGAAAGTAGCCAAAATGTTTCGGGGGGGAGGTGGAGTGGGCAATAATATGAATTTGATTTCCCCCTCCCTTTACACTTTTGTAATTGTTGGTCATTTTCATTTTTTAATTGAAAAAAAAACAAAAATTTTTCAATTTGTAGTAAAATGAACCACGGCTCTGCTACCATGTGAAATAATGAAACGTGATTGTTGGTCATTTTTTAATGGAGAAAAAAATCATTGAAAAAATAAACAGAAAATTTTTAATTTGTAGTAAAATGAACCACGGCTCTGCTACCATGTGGAATAATGAAGTGTGATTTGTGATGGTGTTGTGAAGTATGTCATGTGACAACTCGTTGGAATTGTCTGTTTGAGAGCTTTTCATTGTTAATTCTAATGTCTGTCAACTTCTTTTTAATGGCATGACCAAAAGTCGCCAAAATGTTTTTTTTTGTGGTGGGGGGGGGGATAAAATCAATTTGATTCCCATCTCTAAACTTGTACCTAATTGTTGGTTAGTTTTTTAATTTTAAAAAAAATGATGATCTGAAAAACAGGAAGTTTTTGAGTTTTGGTGAAATGAATCAGGGCTCTGCTACCATGTGAAATAATGAAGTGTGATTTGTGAGGGTGTTGTGAAGTATGTAATGTGAAGACTCGTTGGAATTATCTGATTGAGAGCTTTTCATTGATTATAATTATAATGACTGTCAACCTCAACCTCTTTTTAATGGCGTGACTGAAAGTAGTCAAAATGTTTTTCTGGGAGGGGGTGAGTGAGGGGGGATAATATGAATTTGATTTCCCCCTCTCTTCAAACTTTGTAATTTTTGGTCATTTTTTAATTGAGAAAAAAATAATTGAAAAAAATTCAGTTTGTAGTATAATCAACCACGGCTCTGCTACCATGTGAAATAATAAGTGTGATTTGTGATGGTGTTGTGAAATAAGTATATCATGTGACGACTCGTTGGAATTTTTCTGACAGTGAACTTTTCGTTAACTTTAACGTCTAGCAATTCATTTTTAATGACATGACTGGAAGTAGCCAAAATTATGTTTTTTGACTTTTGAGTAATAAAATGAATTTGACCCCCCCCCCCCCAATGTACTTTGTGATTGCTGGTCATGTTTTGGTGAAAAACAAAAAAAAAAATGGAAAATTTCAAAGTCGCAGTAAAATGAACCACAGCTCTGCTACCATGTTGATAAATTGAATGTGATTTGTGGCAGTGTTGTGAATCATGTCATGTGACACTACTTCTTGGAGTTGTCTGATTGAGAACTTTTCTTTGATTATAATGTGTGGCAATTTTTTTCAATGGCATGACTCAAGTATCAAGTACCTAAAATGATTGGGGGGGGGATGAAATGAATTTGATTTCCCCCTCCCTCTAAACTTTGTGATTACTAGTCATGTTTTGGCAAAAAATAAAATTAGGAAAATCGTAGTAAAATGAACCACAGCTCTGCTACCATGTTAATAAATTGAATGTGATTTGTGGCAGTGTTGTGAAGTATGTCATGTGACCACTCCTTGGAATTGTCCGATTGAGATCTTTTTGTCAGTAATGACATCTGGCAACTTTTTCATTTTTTCATGACTCAAAGTGGACAAAATGATTTTTTGGACAATAAAATGGATTTGATACCCCTACTCCCAAAACTTCGCCAGTGTTTATAATTTTTTTTTGCGAAAAACACTTGAAAATTTCACAATCATTATAATAAAGTGAACCATAGCTCTGCTACCATGTCATATATTTATGTTGATAACATAATGTATACATGAAACAACTGGCACGACAACCAACGATATCAACGCCAACATAAGAGCCGGAGATGCCTCTACCTCCACCCCTTCACCTCCCCCCCTCCACATCGCATCAAACAAGGATGAGTAAACAACGATGAAGAGTAGCGAGGAGGGCTCGACGACGCGTATGCCATGATTAAGTACGACGTTTGTAATATTCGTCGGTTGGTACGCGTATAATATAAGTGTACGCGACTATAGGATGAGGACTCTAGCTAGAGCAAGAGCAACTCGTCCGGGTCGGACGAAAATTACGAAGCGTGTTAAAAATATACGGCCACATTAAGGGTTACACAGAGAAAAATTAAAAATTAAAAATAGCTACACTTTAGCTGCGGCGGCACGATAAATAGGTTTTTCTGCTGACGAAGTGGCAACAAAGACATTTGGCTGGCGTCTAGCGCGCGCTTTTTTTTCATTTTTATGGCTTCCGAAATAAAATACTTCCTCCGTCATCAAAATTCCATTTCCCTGCCGTTTATCCGCGAGGGCTTTCCGCTACTCTCTTTTTTTTCTGCTTTTGCGAGCGCCGCAACCGAAACGACGACGACGACGTACAACGCGGTTCGTAAAAATATCAGCTTGACTTTTGCTATACAGCAGACCGCAAGAGTACCGCGCGTCTGGGACTAGGAGGCTGGGCGGTGTGTCATCATCGTTATACCAGTATGTGCGGTTTGGTTTGGTTGAGGATAAAAAGTATGGAAAAACTTGTAGCAGCCGGAATGCTGTTCGAGAGAGCCGAATTTTTGGGTTTCGATATGGGTGGATTTTTTTTCTGTTTTTAGGGATTCTTCCGTATTTCTATCTCCCTCGATGCTTATCGATTTTGTACATATTTTGAGAATCTCTTTCCAGTATTTTAATTATAGTTTTATGTGGCATTGGGGGCACTAAGGTCTGGTGTGAAAAGAGTAGCTAATTTCAAAAACTCGGAAGTTCTTAAGAAAAGGTCTGAATTTTGAATCCTAAATCGCTGGATCATTATGTAAGGTGTTGACCATTTTGTTGCCATAAGGACTTTTTTTGATCATTTTGAATTGATTATTTGATTAATGCAAAATTCACCCATCGATTATTTTCGTTTATTAAAAAAATTCAAATCAATTGGCGATTATTGCTTTGAAATGATGGCCAAAAAAAATGTATAAATCGCGTTGAAAGGCTCAAAAAATTGTGTTTTAAATCTCTACTTTTTTAGCTGTAAATCTAGAGGAAGGGTTTTGTGTCCAAATTTGAAATAAATAGGAACTCTGATTTGGAGCATTGGAAATTTTGGGTTTAAACGTTCTCAAATTTTCAGAATATTTTTGGGACTGCCTTTTTGAATGTTGAAAAGGTCAACGTGACAGCAAAATGTATGAAAATAGAATACGTATACAGATTTTCATTCAAACCCCCTTCCTTTTTTTCAATTTTTTTTTACCTCTTCTTAGTCTTGTTATTGTTTGGGTTTTATTATTTTTATGAAAAACATTCCCTGAAAAGTTCATGCCCAACTTGAAATTGGATCGTCCCAGGGACCCTTTCGCTTGATGAAATCCCCCTCCCCATACATGAAAAAATTGAACTTGGCCTCCTCTTTTGACATTTTTGTTTTAAGATTATTGTAAGTATCTTTGAATTTTGCTAATTTTTATCTTCTTGACTGTTTCGCCAAATTGACGCTTTTTGCACCCCCCACCGGTCCACCCCCTTCAAAAAATTGACACTTTTGAAACATGTTCCAAAAATTAACACTTTTGAAACATGTTCCAAAAATTAACACTTTTGACAACTTTTCCAAACATTGACACATTTGGTAAACTTTTCCAAAAATTGACATTTCTGACAACTTTTTCATGAATTGACACATTTTGACAACTTAATCAAAAAATTAATATTTTTTGACAACTGTTCAAAAAATTTACAGTTTTGACTACTTTTCCTCAAATAGACACTTATGATAACTTTTTCCAAAAATTGACACTTATGACAATGCTTTTTTTCAAAAATTGACACTTTTGACAATTTTTTCAACAATTGACACATTTGACAACTTTTTCAAATATTGACACTTCTTGACAACTTTTCAAAAAAATAACATTTTTGGACTACTTTTCCAAAATTGACACTTTTTGACAACTTTTCCAAAAAATTGATAGGTTTGACAACTTTTAGACAACTTTTCCAAACATTGACACATTTGGAAAACTTTTCCAAAAATTGACATTTTTGATAACTTTTTCATAAATTGACACATTTGGACAACTTCTTCAAAAAATTAATACTTTTTGACAACGTTTTTTAAAACTATTTTTTTTGACAACTGTTCAAAAAATTGACAGTTTTGACTACTTTTCTTCAAATTGACACTTATGACAACTTTTTCCAAAAATTTGACACATTTGAAACTTTTTTAAATATTGACACTTCTTGACAACTTTTCCAAAAAATTGATTGGTTTGACAACTTTTAGACAATTTTTAGACAACTGTTGAAAAAATTGACAGTTTTTTTTCATAAATTGACACATTTTGACAACTTCTTCAAAAAAATTAATACTTTTTGGCAACGGTTCCAAAAATTGAGACGTTTGACATCTTTTCCAAAAACTGATTTTTTTGACAACTGTTCAAAAAATTGACAGTTTTGACTACTTTCCCTAAAATTGACACTAATGACAACTTTTTCCAAAAATTGACACTTACGACAACTTTTTTCAAAAATTGACACTTTTGACTATTTTTTCAAAAATTAACACACTTGACAACTTTTACAAATATTGGCATTTTTTGACTACTTTTCCAAAATTGACACTTTTAGACAACTTTTGGACAATTTTGAACAATTTTTCCAAACATTGACACCTTTGGTAAACGTTTCCTAAAATTGAGACTTATGAAAACGTTTTCCAAAAATTGACACTTATGACAACTTTTTTCAAAAATTGACACTTTTGACAAGTTTTTCAAAAATTGACACTTTTGACAAATTTGTCAAAAATTAACACTTTTGACAACTTTTCCAAATGTGTATTGACATTTTTTGACTACTTTTTCCAAAATTGACACTTTTAGACAACTTTTCCCAAGAATTGACACTTTTTAACAACTTTTCCCAAGAATTGACACTTTTTGACAACTTTTCCCAAGAATTGACACTTTTTGACAATTTTTCCCAAAAATTGACACTTTTTGACAACTTTTCCAAAAAAAATTGACGGATTGACAACTTTTAGGCAATTTTTGAACATTTCCAAACATTGACACCTTCGGTAAAATTTTCCTAAAATTGACATCTATGACAATTTTTTCCAAAAATTGACACTTATGACAACTTTTTTCAAAAATTGACACTTTTGACAAGTTTTTCAAAAATTGACACTTTTGACAAATTTGTCAAAAATTAACACTTTTGACAACTTTTCCAAATGTGTATTGACATTTTTTGACTACTTTTTCCAAAATTGACACTTTTAGACAACTTTTCCCAAGAATTGACACTTTTTAACAACTTTTCCCAAGAATTGACACTTTTTGACAATTTTTCCCAAGAATTGACACTTTTTGACAACTTTTCCAAAAAAAATTGACGGATTGACAACTTTTAGGCAATTTTTGAACATTTCCAAACATTGACACCTTCGGTAAAATTTTCCTAAAATTGACACCTATGACAATTTTTTCCAAAAATTGACACTTTTTGACAACTTTTCCAAAAAAAATTGACGGATTTGTCAACTTTTTGCCAATTTTTAGACAACTTTCCCAACAATTTACACCGTTTGGCAACTTTTCTAAAAATTAACAATTTTCAACTTGAGCAATTTTTGGCAAAAAAGCAGGACCTTTGTTTGGCAATTTTGGAACCAAAAGAGGACTTTTAAAACCCGAAAATCAAATTTTTAAATATCTTTGCCGTCTTCGGATTATCCATTTTAATGTCTAACGAGTCAGTCAAAAAGAATTATCGAATAAATGAATTATTTATCTGTTTTCAAAAATGTTGATGTCCATAAATCCTTACAAATGGGTCCAAAATTATTCTTCAAGATTCGCTTCTCAGTAGTTCTTCGGTCAGAATAGTCACAGTTCGATGCAAAAACGCCCAAAAATTTCCGGAATATTTTGTATTTATAATTTTTAACATTCAGACCATTTTAACTTTCTTCTTCCTATTCCAGATCCTGATACCAGCAGTATTATTAAATTCCAAGTATTGAAATGAAAAGCTAAAAAAAATTCCAAGTAGGTAAACTTGGGAAATTTTTTTTCAATGTTTTTTACTCCAATTTCCTGTAATTGTTGGGTTTTTATTATTTTTATGAAAAACATGCTTTACTCGAAATTGGATCGTCCCAGGAAACCCCCCCCCCCCCCAACACATAAAATAATATATCTTGGCCTCCTCAAGGAAAAGAAATGAGGAAAATATGTAGAAAAAAAATCAGCCATTTTTACATTTTTGTTTTAAAATGAGTGCATATTTTTTGAATTTTTCCGATTTTTACCTGAAAAACACTATTTAATATTTTCAACTCCCCTTTCTCTCCTCCTGACAGTGAAAACAAAATTTTCCCCTTCTTCTCCTCCTTCCCTTAAATTTTTAAAGGTATTTGAATTTGTGGTTATTTATGGAGGAATCCAAACTCAAAAATTGAAAATTCAAAAAAATTCAAATGACTAATTTTCATTTTAAATTACTTGGAAAAGGGTTGAAATGCCAAACAATGAAGAATGTTGGCAAAATGTTGAGATAATTAATTACAGGAAACACTCTATTAAAATGACTTGAAAGTATACTTTAAGCATTAAAGTCACTGAAATTTGACAAAAAAATTGCTTGAAAAAATGTTGAAAATATGTCGAAATGATTTAAAAACTCGACAATAGAAGTAAAAACTCGACAATAGAAGTAAAATTTATGAAAATTGCCAGAGAGTGACGAATTAAAAAAAAAAAAAAACTTAGCGTTTAAAAATTATACCCATTCGATAAACCTCACGATTTGAAAAACATCCTCGGCTTATTTCAACGTACAGGGGAATATAAGGACGCTACCCTCTCAAAACAAATCAATCATGTCGACCAAATCTCCAATCTTTCCAAACATCTATATCTCGTTGAAGCGAGCCAGCGCGTAAAAAAAAATCACGACCCATTACCAAAAAAAAAAGAAGAAGAGCAAACCCCCACCCCTCCCCACCAACCTCACAAGCGTCAAGTACTAGGAAAACGCCGAGGTTTGAAATCAAAAAAGCGTTACGAAGAAACAAAAAGAGAGGCGCAAAAGCCAATGTACACGGCCACGAGGCCATAATTCTAATTTGCTTGACAAGTTAACAATTTTTGTAATGGAATTTTAATTAATACCGGAAAAAGAGGCGACGCGGGCGCGCCAGCGAATCAGCGACAAAATTAAAATTTCACAGACGAAATTCAAGCTTTAGAGAGAGGAAGAGACGGTGCAGTGGTGGTGGTGTTGGTGGGCTATATACGGCTGGAACTGCTGCTGAATATGTACTTGGAAGCCCAAGCACTGTATACTATTTTGAAGAGGAAACACGCGCTTCTTTCCGTTTCTCTGTTCAGCGTTCGCCGCCGCCGCTATATGCGTCTGTACTCTTTAGTATTTGTAGGAGCGAGAGAGCGACGTGCCGAGTTGAATTTGAAAAGTGCGAAGTTTCGCCCGCCAACTTTTTCAAAGCTCATTATGTCATTCAGAAAATTATTTCGAATGCTGCCGTCTCCCAGCGCCACCGCCTTCGGTAACGTTTGAAATTTACTAGTATTTTATAACGAGAAGGAGAAGTGTATGCTATACCAAGTTTTATCAGTTGGAAAACTTTTTCACTCGCCAATAGGGGGTGCAAAAATTTCAACCCTTATAGCTCGTATATATAGTTATATAAAGACTTTTATATAGCGAGTGAGAGTGTGAGAGTGAGAGAGTGAGAGAAAAGTAAACCGAGTGTACTAAATGTATGAAAAAGCTGGTCGCCATGGTCGATATGGTACACGTCGTCGTCATCGTCGTCGAGTCCAAGTGATAGGTCCTTATAATACGTATGTAGTGTACTCGTACTACACGTATGTACCGAACCTATGCGTAAAGGTGTATAACTCTCTGTAGCATCCTTTACCCCCATATTGTACCTATATTTTGTAGTGTGTCACACGTACGTAGCTGCTATACGAGTATACGTACCTCACACCTACTCGTAAAACTGTAAATATGTGTTGAAAATGGTATCAGGGTGAGAAAAAGAGGATGAGTTGGGGGTACGAGGATAATGGCGCTCGAATGAGGACGCGACTAAATCATCACCGCCATCGCCATTCGCACAATATACCACTGCATTAATTACATTCGCACTCGCCATCAGTAGATACAAATTTCGTCGGGATAAAATTTATTAGCAATATTCAGCCTGCCACGAATACTTTTGGTCGAATTTTCACCGAAAAAAAAATTAAAATCCTACTGCGAAACGAAAGGTTTATTTTTAGGAAATAGTTCGGCTCGTGACAATAGGAAGCATTGTACCTCCTTCTCCCCCCCCCCGGGTGATCTTCTGCGATAACTTTTTTTCTAAAAGGAGAGTCTCGTTGTTTTTCCAGTTTATGACAAATGTACTCGTACGTTGAGTTGTGTGAAAATTGTGTAGTATTTTGAATAAAATTAGATTTTTTTTCTTCTCACTTTAATTAATAATTAACGTGTTTCGTTTGTTTTCTGTTTCAGGTGAGTGTAAATTTTTTGTCGTGATCGTAAGAGAACGAACGTAGAATTAAGTAAGTGAATTTATTCAAGTATGTAGACACTTTTGCGAGCATTTCTGAAACTTTTGAGCCCGAAATTGGGTCGTGAATGTCATGATTTTCAGTAGTTTTGAAAATATACGTAATGCAACCTGCCAAAAAGGGGAAAATTTTCTGGAGAAACCCAAAATTTCTCGTCACGACTTTTTTTGAGCATTTCTAAAAAATGTTGACCCTGAAATTGGGTCATAATTTTCGGGGTTTCTAAGCGTGTCCTGCAATTCAGCGAAGTATGTAGGTTAAATTTTTGGAATAAAGCTAAAAATTCCAATCAAAGCTTTTTTTTAGAGTATTTTTTAAAAAAATTATGCCCAAAATTTCATCATGATTTTCAGTTTTATAAAAATGTGTCCCGTAATTTGCCAAAATAGGTCAAGATTTTCAAAAGATGTCGTGCGGCCTGCCAAAATGAGTGAAAATGTTGGGAGAAAATCAAAAATTCCGATCAAGTATATTTTTGAAAGTTTCTGAAAAATTTCTTCCTCAAAATTGGGTTATAATAATTTTAAAGATTTTCAAAAGTGTCCCTGCGACTCATTAAAATTATGTAGTTAAATTTTTGGAAGAAAATCGAAAATTCCAACTAAAGCATTTTAGAGCGTTTCTGAAGAATATCGAGGGCATAATTTTAGCCAAAGCTTTCGAGATTTTTCTGAAAGGAGAAGTATCGATAAGGCCATTTTTGCGCCCGGACAGTTATCGACTCAACTACTCTTAAAATGTTGTAATAAATGTTCCAAATACGAATCCGTGGTTTGTTGACCCAAAATGACCAGTTTTTGGGCTCCAGGGGTTCCCAAAGTTGTGAATAAATAAAGAATTTTAGGAACCACTGAGTATTATTTTCAAAAACTTTTTCAGCGTAATATATGTGTTTGAACCTGATAAACGTGATACGAAGTGATTTTTCCATTTTCGACCCACGGGGGCAAAAATTGGGGAGTTTTGATTTTTTGAAAATTTTGGAACCACCATTTTGGACCTACCCCTTTGAGCCCCGCTAAAACGCTTTTTACAGTTAATTAGTATCCGAAAGACGTCCATCTTACCAAATTTTGAGCTCAATAAAATTTTGCACTGGTACTCAAAAATCCAATTTTCCAAATTTTCGTCATTTCGATATTTTGGGAACCCCTGGAAAACTAGAAACCTGCGATTTGCGCCAAACATAACGTTCTAAGGTATATATTCGATAATCTCGATGAAAAAGTTGAATTAGGCTCCCTGTATATTCATAATTTTGAACCCCCTTTTTAGAGCCCCCCACTTTAGGCACCCCTAAAAAATGTGTTTATGCACATTTTTTCAAATAAATTGAAGAATTTATTTTTGAAACACACTAGCCAGTGCTCGATAGTTTTTCATATGATTTTTCCTGTAACATTCAAAATTGAGCTATTTTGGGTAAAATTCTGAGATTTAACTCTTCGAAAAGACGTGAAAATAACGTTTTCACAATTTCAACGAGGTCAAAATGTCAGAATTTGACCTCAAATAGCTCAATTTTGAAAATTACAGGAAAAATCAAATAAAAAATTATCGAGTACTTGCTAGTGTGTTTCAAATGTAAATTCTTCAAATTATTTGAAAACATATGCATAAACGCTTTTTTTAGGGGTGCCTAAAGTGGGGGGCTCTAAAATAAGGGTTCGAAATTACGAATATGCAGGGAGCTTAATTAAACTTTTTCATTTGGATAATTAAATATATGCCTCAAAACGTTACGTTTGGTGCAAATCACAGGTTTCTAGTTTTCCAGGGGTTCCCAAAATATCAAAATTACAAAAAATAGGAAAATTGAATTTTTGAGTACCAGCGCAAAATTTTATTGAGCTCAAAATTTGGTAAGATGGACGTCTTTCAGATACTAATTAACTGTAAAAAGCTTTTTAGAGGGGCTCAAAGGAGTAGGTCCAAAATTGTGGTTCCAAAATTTTCAAAAAATCAAAACCTCCCAATTTCTGCCCCCGAGGGTCAAAAATAGAAAAATCATCTCGCATGACATTTATCAGGTTCAAACAGATATATTACGCTAAAAAAGTTTTTGAAAATAATACTCAGTGGTTCCTAAAATTATCTCTTTATTCGCAACTTTGGGAACCCCTGGAGCCCAAAAAGTGGTCATTTTGGGTCAACTAACCACGAATTCGTATTTGGTATATTTATTACAACATTTTAAGAGTGGTCGAGTCGATAATTGTGCGGGCCCAAAAAATGGCCTTATCGATACTCCTCCTTTCCATCGAAACTTTCTTTATTGAGAATAAATTTGATCACGATTTCCAGAATTTTGTAAAAAGTTTCTCGTAATTTGGCAAAATAGGTGAAAATTTGGGAAAAAAATTCAAAAATTCTTATTTCAAGCATTTTTGAGTATTTCTGAAAAATGTTGCTCTCAAAATTGGGGCCATAATCATAATTTTCCGGATTTTTCAAAAGTGGCCTTCGACTCATCAAAATGGGTAAAATTTTTGAAAGAAGATCAAAAATTTACACGAAAAGTTTTTTTTAGAGAATTTTTGAGCATTTGGAGCACAAAATTGTATCGTTATTTCTGAGATTTTTGAAAATTCCAAGTATGAAAACCTTCTTTGAGCATTTCTGAAAAATTTCAAGTCCGAAATTTGATTGTGATTTTTAGAATTTAATAAAAAGTGCCATATGATTTGCCAAAATGAGTGAAAATTTTGGGAGAAAAATCAAAAGTTCTGATCAAATATATTTTTGAACATTTCTGAAAGAATTCGTTCCTGAAATTGGGTCTTAATTTTTGGGATTTTCAAAATTGTCCAGCGACCTATTAAATTTGGAAATTTTTGGAAAAAAACGAAAAATGCATTTTGAAGGATGTTGACCGTGAAAGGCTATAGGTGGATAAGTATGGCGAATTTGCCCCCGAGAGCTTCAGGGTTGATATTTGCATGGAAGGTGACGTCCAATTTAATGCTACCCTCAACCACACCCCTCCAGTGCCTCTGCCCCCACCTCAATTTTTACTATTTTAAAAGTTGAGCTATTTTCATAATGTTGGTGTCATTTTCATATGACTCTCAGGCACCTCGAACACGAATATCAAGTCCAATTTTATGCTACCCTCATCCACACCCCTCCAGTGCCTCTGCCCCCAACTCAATTTTCACTATATTGAAAGTTGAGATATTTTCATAATGTTGGTGTCGTTTCCGTATGACTCGAACAACCCCAACACGAATATGAAGTCCCAATTTTATGCTCTGAAAAAACTTGTGCCCAAAATTTCATTATGATATTCAGAATTTTATAAAAAATGTCTCGTAATTTGTCAAAATAGGTCATCATTTTGGAAGAATATCGAAATTTTCGTGATTTTCAGTGTTTCTAAAAACATGCCATGTAACCTAGCTATCGAAATGGGTGAAAATTACAGGAAAAAATTAATAATCCCCATCGAAACTTTTTTTTGACCATTTCTGAAGAATTTTCAGCCTAAAATTGAATCACGATTCTTGGAATTTTATTTAAAAAGTTTCATGGAATTTGCTAGAATGAGTCGAAATTTCGAAAAAAAGAGCATTCCCTCCAACATTTTCTATGAACATTTCTCAAAATTTTTGAGTTTGAAATTGGGTCTTGATTTTCAAGAATTTTGAAAACATGCCATCAAGTAACTAATCAAAATGGGTAAAAATTACAGGAAAAACCAAAAATTCTCATCAACAATTTTTTTGACCATTTCTGAAGAATTTTCAGCCCAAAATTGAATTATAATTTTTGGAATTTTATTTTAAAAGTGTCATGGAAAATTACAAAAATTAGTCAACATTTTGAAAAAATAAAGAATTCTCATCAAAATCTTTCATAGCATTTCTGAATACTCAGAGCTCGAAATTGGGTCTTGATGTTCAGTATTTTGGAAATGATGTCATGCAACCTACATATCAAAATGGGTGAAAACTTCAGGAAAAAATCAAAAATCCTCATCAACAATTTTTTTGACCAATTCTTCAAGAATTTTCAGCTCAAAATTGAATCACGATTTTGAGTATGTTATTAAAAAAGTGTCATGGCATTTGCCACAATGACTCAAAATTTTGAAAAAAATGAAGCATTTCCATCAATGAGCATTTCTGAAGTCTTCTGTGCTCGAAATTGGGTCACGATTTTCAGGATTTTTAAAAATATGTCATAAAACTTATGAAAATGGGTGAAAATTTCAAGAAAAAATCAAAAATCCCCATCAACAATTTTTTTTGACCAATTCTGAAGAATTTCCAGCCCAAAATTGGATCACGATTTTTGGTAAGTGTCATGAGATTTGCCATACTGACTCAAAATTTCAAAAAAAATGAAGCATTCCCATAAAAACTATTTATGAGCATTTTAGAAGACTTCTGTGCTCAAAATTGGGTCACGATTTTCAGGATTTTTGAAAATACATACTTATAAAACTTATCAAAATGGGTGAAAATTCAAGGAAAAAATCAAAAATCTCCATCAACAATTTTTTTGACCATTTCTGAGTAATTTTCAGCTCAAAATTGGATCACTATTATTTGAAATTCTACATATTTAAAAAGTGTCTCGGAATTTTCCAAAATGGGTCAAAATTTTAAAAAAAAAACATTACCATTAAAACTTGACAACGAGCATTTCTGATGGTTTTTGAACTCGAAATTGGGTCTTGATTTTCAAGATTTTCGAAAATATGTCATGTATAGTTAACATAACAAAATGGTCAAAAATTTCAGGAAAAAAATCAAAAATCCCCATCAAAACGTTTTTTGATTATTTCTGAAGAATTTTCAGGCCAAAATTGAATGGGATTTGTCATAATGACTCAAAATTTCGAGAAAAATTAAGCACTCCCATCATTACTTTTTATGAGCATTTCTGAAGACTTTTAAGCTCGAAATTAGGTCACGATGATTAGGATTTTTGTAAAAATTTCATGTGACCTACCATAATGGATGAAAATTTCAGGAAAAAAATCAAAAATCCCAGTCAAAACTTTTTTTTGACCATTTCTAAAGAATTTGCAGCCTAAAATTGGACCACGATTTTTGAAATTGCTGGTAATAAGAAGTGTCATAGTTGAACATTTTCATCAAAACTTTTTACGAACATTTCTGATGACTTTTAAGATTAAAATAGGGTCGTGATTTTCAGGATTTTTGAAATGATGTCACACAACCTATCAAAACGTTTAAAAATTCGGAAGAAAATCAAAAATCGTCATCTCGAAAAATTTTGAGTGCATGATTTTTGGACTTATCCAAAAGGTGTCACATTAGAAACCTTGGGAGAAAATCAAAAATTCGCATCGAAACTCTTTTTGAACATTTTGAACAGTTCTAATTCCAAAATTGGATCATGATTTTAGAGATTTTTGAAGAGAAACAAGTTTCATGCGAACTATCAAAATATGTTAAAATTTCGTGTGAAAATCTAAAATTTTCATCAAAATCTGTATTGAGCATTTTTGAAGAAGTTAATTTATCGGGTAATTATGAAAAAGCGTCACAAATTGGATTTCTCGATGTTTCTTCGAACTCATTCTCTCTGGATCCAAAAGGCATTTTCACCTTCCTCATCCTCCATGTTTTTCATTAATTAAATACAATCCCAAAGACATCTGTATACGATTATATAATTCGTAAAAAATAAAAACAAAGCATCATAACATGAAATTCACACCTGCATTCAGAATCGTAAAAAACGTCGAAAATCCTCGTCCGGCGAACAAGGGTGAGGGGGAGGGGGAGATCGTCGAATATAAACTCGTAAAATCGATTTTTCACCGCCTCGCGAAAGTCGTAACTCATTTAATATGGCCGAAGGCGATGTGCGAAAACGAAATTAGTCCAGGACCAAAATACGACTAGGTAATATAACCCACTTAGTAGGTATTATTTTATAGTATACGAGCGCGAACCGAATACATAGATAGAGAAGGCAAAGGTTTCGCCGGTATAGTGACCACCACGCCATGCCACGCGGCTACTTGGAATGACCATACCTACCTAGTCGTACACGCAGCGAGAGCCGAGAGATGGGCGAGCAAAGGCATTAAGAGCAACGAGAACCGAGAAGAAAACGGCCAAACGATTTAATAGAAAATACGAAAGCTTAACGCGGTAAAAGTTAAGTTTTGGCTTGCACATTAAACGCATACCTATACTCGTATACAAGCTGATAGTATACAGTATTAGTATAGTTCAGTATACCGATAGTTAATGGCGACCGGCCCGATTAGCTGGCGTTTCTTTGCTTTGGAAAACCGCAAATTGTAACTCGCCTATGAAATATATCGGCGTTTGGCGCGTATAAACTTCTTTTGTCATTAGCGAAATTCCTCCTGTTTTATTGCGGGTCGATGCGCCACGCCAGCCACGTTCGCCATTATGGTGTTGAGCTATTTGCCGAGTAAGGTATATATCTATAAATGTATACAGATAAACGGTAATACCTATACCTAAATCGGTCGCCTATAAGCATCCTCCATCATCGTGGCTTCGATGAAAAGTGATTTTATAGTATTTTACGTAGGTCTAGGTAGGTACGGTAAGGTACCTAGATAAATATCCACTCGAACGTAGGGTCGGCGGCCAACGGCCAACGGACCGAGATTTTCTATTTTCGTTCAACTCGCTCTTTTCTAACCGCACTTAACGCCTATCAAATAATACACTGTGGGAGTAAGTAGGTATAAACCGTAGTTCACTTTTCAGCCATATTCTAAACACTTAAGGAGTTCTGGTAATTTTATATTCGACCGAAATTGAGATATTTACTATTCTCGACTCTTTGCTATGGTAAATCAAAATTTTGCTTTGTTGTAAGCGTTCGAAGAATAATGCTTTTATGAAACGAGGGGATGAAGAATTTTAGATCCGCGATGCCCCCGGTTTTATGTAAGGTGCACCGGGGGAAGTTGGAATTCGGGGTAAGTTAGAAAACTTGCTCTAGCGCCTAGAGGTTTATATCTGGCGAAGTGCCACTAAAGGTGACTTGAGGGTACTACCCCTACTTCATCACGGCATAAAAATTTTCGCGATTCAGGTTCATTTTAGATGTCTTTGGTTCAATTGTATTTTGTTGTTGTTTTGAACTTATTTTGAATTTGGTCTAAAATACAGGCTTTCTATTTCTTAGTTTTTCGCATATAGCGGACAAACCGTGCGTCCTAGTGAAAATCTGATGAGAGTAATCTCAAAGAGAATTAAATTCTCTACAATTTTGTTTCTGTGCAATTTTTCTAGGAGGCTCGGTTTGTGATCTACGCCTCTGCAAAGTTTAGCCTGTTCTGACTTCCCCCAATTGCGGTAAGTCAGGACAGTTTATATTTTATTCCACTGAGCGAAAGCTACTGTGTCAATCACGCTCAAATTTTTACCATAGGTTAAGAACCCTTATGGGAACCTACATAATAAATTTGATCCATATTGGTTTATTAGAAGGGGAGTAACAGCTGGTCAAAGTTGAAATTGCGAAAAATCATTCTGACTTGCCCCGGTGCACCTTATCCCAAGTGGACTGACTTCATTTAGAAATCTCATCATTCTTTGAATCTGTATGTCAGAAACTGGCAGATTTCCTCGCTGATAAAATCACAAACGTATACAATATAATTAGGTACATTTTACAATCCTTTATAGTCCGGCATATGACAAAAGAATATTCACACCCCCCCCCCAATCACTTGAGACAACTTTTCTCTTGAAGGGACATCCTGATGACCATTTTGAAGCAAACTTTCCAAAAATAGGTTGGCCTACTAGTGCACCATGGAAGATGCGGGAAGCTAACCATGTAGAGACAGATTGTACAGCATTTTCAGTCGCATAAGCGAGAGAAATTCGTTCTGCCTCTAGTCAACATTAGAAATAGTTCTGTAATACGACATCTAGCGGATTAATTCTCTCACAACTTTGTGTTGGAAGAGAAACGCTAGAGAAACCAGTCATTTGGCGACTCCCATAGTGTAAGCTCTGGTAAATCAGTATTCCGGAGATGAATAGTTTATCTATTTCATGTTTGCGTAAATCTTGTAGTGAAACAAGTTGCGTAAGCCCAGTCATATTTCGGAATATGAACTGGTGAAGATATTTGCAAGTGATCTATTTCGAAAGTGATTTGTTCCACTGATTGAGTTGACCAGATGGACTCGGATCC
Organism: Planococcus citri; assembly: GCF_950023065.1. Classification (NCBI taxonomy): domain Eukaryota; kingdom Metazoa; phylum Arthropoda; class Insecta; order Hemiptera; family Pseudococcidae; genus Planococcus; species Planococcus citri. The sequence continues at coordinate 81,061,646 of NC_088677.1, forward strand.
AGGAGTTATTACGTAAAACGACTGTTGATCCTTCTTGAAAGTCTCTTCTTAAAGAGTAACATAGATGGACCTTCCCACATCCATTTATTGTTCCCATTCCCCGTGGTGATGTGCTTTGCACTTCCTAAGGCATGAAATGTCATCTCTCCTTACATAATACTGTACAGGCCAGTATAATAATTAGCTTCAGTAAGTTGTTACTTTGTAATTGATAAATAAACGATACAAATAACAACTGAAGGAATTTCTTATTTTGTAAGATAATTATCATTAAGGGAGCCCTGCAATTGCGCCAAATGGTTAAAATCATGTACCCAGAATTGCGCCAGGTTTTAAAAAAGGTATACTGGCAATTGCGCCGAGTTGAGAAAAATGTAATATGAACAAAATATGAACGAATCGTTCATCGTTCAGTTGCAGTTATCTGAATTGATAATGAATCACCAACCTATAGAGGTGCATTTTACTATATTCATACATAAAGTACCTACGTATGCACATATTATTTTGTAATTATCTGGTAGAGTAAGTACTATGTATGTACATATCCGAAGACTCAGCTTTTCCTCCTCACCTATGAGCGTCAATAGACATACGGGAAGGACAAGGAATGTGTGTGAGGCTTTTCATTCGACCTTAAAAACTTACTTCTCACATGCTCATCCAGATATATGTGAGGGCGCATACAAAAAGGTACCTTATGGCCAAAAAAATGTTTGCCTATGGAGGGTTCTACTCGATTTTTGAAGAATCCCTAGGAAAATTGGGCGAAGAAGAAAAAAAAATAATTTTTTGGCCATAAGCTACCTTTTCGTATGCGCCCTCGGTGTATTAGAAATGTGGATTATTTTTTTTTGACAATCTGTATCTATTGCTGGAGCTGGACTGAATACTTATAGGTACCTAATCGTAAGAACGAATTTTTTAACCACACCAGAAAAATTATAAATCTGACAATCCGAAGTCTGAGTATAAGTGTGATGGGAGGATTCGTTCTTTTGACTGGCGCAATTCCCCATACACATATTTTTTTATGTGGCGCAATTCCGGGTATGCCTAATTTTTTTACTCGGCGCAATTCCGGGTACTTTTGGCGCAATTGCATGGCAGCCATCATTAAGCTGAATGTCTGTGTTGTGGTACATAAATACACTCAGTGTCCGAAAAGTAGGTAATGAGAAAGTAAGTCGCCAGGTACCCACGAAGCTCTAAGAAGCTAGGTACTGCTAGGCCTCTAGTAGGTAGCTAGTGTATGTGACGATCCTATACATGGAGATGTGCATAATAAAATGTATATCATAATGTGCAGGTAAAATCTATCTCCACAACCAATGTTCAATCAGGACTCAACAAACCCTTCTGAGGAAATCTGAACCTTATCAGTGATTTGTAAAATTGTACTTTTTTTGATGGACATAATGGATTCAGCTGTACATCCATTTTTTTTTTCAATTTAATATTTTTTCCATTTTGAAGGGCTTATGTAGGGGAAACAACATCATTTTGCGGCTTAGGAGTAATAAGGTTACATTTCAAAAAAGTGAAATTTTACAGGAATGTGGTTTTCTTTTTTTAAAAAAACTTGATTCATTATTTTCATTAATTTATATTACAGTGGAAATCGCTTATAATGAGATCGGTTAGTACGAGATTTCGGATACAACAAGCAAAATGCTCGGTCCTGAGCACAACACCATTTAAACATGTACAATATGGTACCTGTTAGAACGAGCTCATTTATAACGAGGAATCCGGATAGTACGAGCCAAAATTCTTGAAATTTGGTTCATTTTATTGTCTTTTCTTCCACTTATAACGAGTGTTCATGCAAAAAACATTCATTAAATCCCAAATTTAAGTTTTGTAAATTAATTTGATGAAATTTTGAAATTCAGACAGATTTTGTGGCATTTTTAGAAAAACAAAACTTTCTAAAAAGCTGCTGGAGGCTCTAGAACTGCTCAATAAATGATTTGAAATTGTTACCAATCGATTTGACAAGTCGAAAATAGTAGTAAAATTGACAATTTTTTCCTACACGTGTTATATGAGTATCATTTATAACGAGAAGCTCTTTACATCCGGTTATTATAAGATACTCGTTATAAATACAATACCTTTTAGTATGAGAGACCGGATACAATGAGCAAAATGTCTGGTCCCTTCAATCTTGTTGTAAGCGATTTCCACTGTACCTAATTGTGAGGAATGAATAGCACCTCATTCGCATAAGAACACATTGAAAAATAAAATCTTAAAGAGGAAATATTTCAATATTTGGAAAACATTTTGAGTTATAACCTTTCATCAAAATTGATCTGGAGGTGAAAGGAAGCGTCCAAAAAAACTGCATGTTAACGAAATTGTAGAGAATTAAATTTCCAATAGACTTAATGTCATTAGTTTTTGGTGCAAAAGAGGATGACCAGAAGATTGGTGCAAATCAGTGTTGATACCACTACACAAGAAAGGTGATACCAAAAATTGCGCTAACTATCACAGGATAGCTATGATTCCACATGCCAGTAAAGTGATGCTCCAAATAATCAACAACAGGGTCACGGCATACTTGTATAGGCAGATTCCACCTGAGCAGGCAGGTTTTATGCCTGGAAGAGGTACAAGAGAGTAGATTTTGAACATTAGACAAATAATCAAAAAATTCTGTGAATTCAACATCCCTGAAGTACTATGCTTCGTTGACTATGTAAAGGCCTTTGACTGTGTCAATTGGATAAGTCCATGGGTAAGAAAGCAGAGAAGGTGATCTGGAAGATATTCAACAACATATCGCACCTCAGGAGTAAGTAATAAGGTCACATCTCAAAAAAAATTGATTTTGATGTTTTTGATTACACTTTGAGTTGGGTACATTATCTAGATCTTGTAAAAAACGCAAATGGCCTAACTCAAAATCTCAACAACATTGCAAGTTGTTTGGAGTTATAAGGGTACATCTCAAAAAACTCCACCTTTTTTGAGCAAATTTCGTACATACAAAGTGTTAACAAATTAGTTTTGACTGTTTTGAATGTTTGTCAGTTAGAAATAGTCACAAAGAGTGCATTTTTTATTGGTTTGTACTAAATGGAAAATTTTTTTAAATTGATCACTTTTCAGAAAAATGAATTTGCACATACATGAAATTTTAGTTTTTTGAGAAAAACTCAAAAACTAAGCACTCTAGAAAAAAACTAACGACATTATGTCAATTGGAAATTTAATTCTCTACAACTTTGTTAACATGAAATTTTTTGGACGCTTCCTTTCACCTCCACATCAACTTTAATGAAAGGTTCTAACTCAAAATGTTTTCCAAACATTGAAATATTCCTCTTTAAGATTTTATTTTTCAAAGTGTTCTTATGCTAAATGAAGGTAGAATACCAGATCTTTAAAATGAGGTGCTATTCATTCCTCACAAATTCACAATTAATTATAAGTTGATAAAAATAATGAATCAAGTTTTTAAAAAAAAGAAAATCACTCTCCTGTAAAATTTCACTTTTTTGAGATGTGACCTTATTACTCCCCAGGTGCGATATGTTGTTGAATATCTTCCAGATCACCTTCTCTGCTTTCTTACCCATGGACTGTAGTATCTCAGTCTCAATACCATCACATTCAGGCGCTTTGCGTTTTCATAACGCCTTGATGGCACCTCTTCAGGGTTTGTTCTCTACGCGTAGACTATCTTTGTCTACATAGTCTACATTTCGCACCTCGGGAGTTATAAGGTCACATCTCAAAAAAGTGAAATTTTACAGGAGAGTGATTTTCTTTTTTTTTAAAACTTGATTCATTATTTTCATCAACTTATAATCAATTGTGAGGAATGAATAGCATGTCATTTTGAAGATTGGGTATCCTACCTTCATTTAGCATAAGAATATTTTGAAAAATAAAATCTTAAAGAGGAAATATTTCAATGTTTGGAAAACATTTTGAGTTATAACCTTTCATAAAAAGTGATCTGGAGGCGAAAAAAAGCGTCCAAAAAAATTTTCATGACAACAAAATTGTAGAGAATTAAATTTCCAATCGACATAATGTCGTTAGTTTTTTTCTAGAGTGCTTAGTTTTTGAGTTTTTCCCAAAAAACCAAAATTTTAATATATATGCAAATTAATTTTTCTGAAAAATGTTCTATTTTAAAAATTTTTTGTTTTGGAACAAACCTACAAAAAATACACTCCTTGTGATTATTTTACATCTTAAAAACTTTCAACACTATCGAAACTGGTTTCTGACACTTTGTATGTGCAAATTTTACTCAAAGAAAGAGGAGTTTTTTGAGATGTGACCTTATAACTCCAAACAACTTGCAATGTTGTAGAAATTTTGAGTTAGGCCCTTCGCATTTTTTACATGATCTAAGCAGCATACCCGACTCAAAGTGTTATTTTTAGTTGCAGGGGGTCATGCAAACCCCAAAAATGCAAAAACATCAAAATCGATTTTTTTTGAGATGTGACCTTATAACTCCCGAGGTGCGATTTATCGTGTAATCTATGTAAACTTCATGTAAAGTAGACTTCCTGTAGACTATGTGTAATGTATGTCAACTTCGAAGTTGTGTATTCCCAAGTAATCTCCCTTCTTGCTAAAAATTGTTGTTTTTTTTGCAAAAAATTGCCCTCAGCCCTCACTTTTTAACTGAAAAATTGAAGAAAAAAAATCTTGAACTTTGAACAAAGATTGTGAAAAAGTATAATTTTCTTACTAATAATTGACAATATCTATGTACTTCTGCTAAAATTGTCAGTTTTGCTTTTTTTCAAGTTTTTTCCTTTTCAAAAGTTGTTAAAAATGAAGTACTTGCTTGTTTTTCAAAAATTGATAAAAATTCTTGTTTTTTCAGCCAAATTTCTGAAAATTTTCATTTTTTGCAAAAACATTAAAAAGCCTACTTTTTTCTACAAATTGTTCAAAAGTTTCATTTTTTTTACCCAAGAAAATGCAAAAAATCTGGTTTTTTGAGAAAAATTAGGAAAATGCTGTGTTTTGCTGAAATCATCAAATTCTCGCTTTTCAGCATGACAATATTGCTAAAAATGTTTACTTTTTTAAATCAAGAATTAGATTTGCCAAAAATTGCCAAAAATGAAAAGTATTGCTTTTTTGCCAAGTAACTTATGTTTTTTTACTCGGATTCTCGAAAATCTAATTTTTTGGACGTTTTTTGAATCTCGTTTTTTCAACCCTTTTTGGATTTTAACCTCAAATTTTAAAAATCTTCTGCCAAAATCCATGTAAAAAACGCTTTACTCTAAAACAGAAAACAGTTTTTCTTGTAGTTTACATAGTTTACATAGTTTACATAGTCTACAATGTCTACATGTAAACTATCATTGTCTACAGTAACGTTGTTTACACGTAGACAAAACGTGTAAAGTAGACTATTTATACTTGCCAACCCTGCATCTCTTACTTTGTCAAGTAAGATATCAGGCTCTTCTACACTGTCCACTTTGATTTCTGGTACTTCATTGTTATTTGAGTTCTGTGGTTCACTCCAATATAGCTTGCTATGATACAATCTCCAGTTCTGTAGAATCTTATTCGAGTCCCATGCAACTGTACCATCCTTGGCTGTGATTTCACGTGATTGTGGTTTAAAATCTCTAGTGATCTGTCTTATCTTTTTGAATACTATAAGTATGCTTGATTCGTCGTGGTCAGCATATTCTTGAATTTCTTCACAACATCTGTTCAGGTAGGCTGACTTCTCAAAGAACCCCCCAAAAAATTAATGAATTACTAAAATTACGTCTAAAGTTTCAGAAATGACTTTCTGGCAATTTAATTAAATTTTTTATTTTTGTCAAATGGAATTTTTTCACTTTTGCCAGTTTCTTGCTAATACCTAGCTAGTACTTTCAATTTTCATAATTTTGTTATTAAAGGGGGCCTACCATTATTAAAAATATACAAAATTAAAATCGTATCGTCGAGGAAATTACCCAATCACTCTGCTACTTTACATAGATCTTAAAAGACGAAAAGTTTCCATTTTAAAATTCACGCGTAAGATATATAAATTTACATCGATATTTTCCACCATCATCCTCGTTCTAGAAATTTTTTCTTCATACTTCTTTTCCAATCCGAAGTCGATCTTTTCCCCGACAATTTTAAAAATATATGGATATGCTTTTTACTTGAGGGGAAAAAAATGAAAACAGAAATGGCTATAAATTTAAAAAGTTTTTACGCCCCTTTGCTCTTCATCGCCGATTTAAAAATATTCAATTTTCACTACCGCATTCGTAAGTGCGCTTCGTATATTGTACTATGTATTGCAATATCATATCCATAAGCTAAAAATGGCGTTTTTTTTTTTTTTTTTTTTTTTTTTTTTTAGTCGTTAGTTATAACACACTGAATATATGTACAGTATATATTTTTATAATATGCGAGTATTCTGTACATATTTATACGCAGTAAGTTATATCAATGTATTTTTTATGAGATGGACATGTCCAATGTACACACGACTGATTTTGTCCATATATCCGTATACACACAAATATAAGAAGCACGAATATGGCTGAAAATTTAAATTTCGCCGGCGTTTCTTTTATTCAAGGTTTTCGGCGTTCTGTTTGTGTTATATACTCACTACTGGAAACGTAACGTTAGGTTAAATCTCGCTTAGAGCAAATCGTGCCGTTCTTTTTTCCTTTCTGGCCTTTTTTTTTTGCTCCTTTTTTAATTAACGCCCGAAATTACAAAATGAATTTTAAACAACGCTTCGTCAGTAGTATCTAATTTTAAGCGGTACGCGAAAAAATTTAATTAAGAATTTAATAAATACAAAAATAATAATAACAATAATAAAGGAGAAAGACAAATTAAATGGAGAAAAAAAAACCAAAGAGGCAGGATAGGTAGGTAGGTAGGTAGTAGGTACGTTAATAATATGAAAATCCGGCCGACGTCTAATCTATAATACGCGCGAGCTACGACGACGAAGAAGATGAATTTATTAAAATAACAATATGTTAAAATACTCCTCGTCGCGGAATATATAAGAAAGAAAAATTTAAGCGTACAAATTACCTGCCATCGGTATATGTATCTGTTACACAGCGCGGTATTTTAGCCACCTTTTTTAAACGCTCCTGGCGCAGAACCCCCCTGACTCCGTTTCGGGCCACTTTCCAATAAAACCTTGTTTGGCGCGAAAGCGAAGCGAAATTTTACTCGGTTCGCAGCGAGACGAGAGTTAAAGATGGGAGTGGATCAAGTCGCCGAGTATAGTTTTTTGTTCTTTTCCAATAAAATAGCTTTTAAAATTTCTAATAAAAGGTAAAACGAGCTCGTTTATGCAGGATAAACGCTTTAAGACGATTAAACGCCGCTTCGAATACAATACGGAATTTATTTTAGACCGAAATACTTATCTATCAGTTTTCTTTTTTAATCCGACTTGCCCCCGGCACTATATTTTTTTTTACTGCAGCTTTTACTTCATTCGTTGGTTGGATGGTTCGTTCGTTCGTTGGTTCGTTTCGCGAAACTATAAAGTACACGATTATTTTATACTGTATTATTAAGACAGACGGATGAGTTGCCATTTAAATATGATACCGATACACAAGTTCTGTTCCTCTTTCTTTCTTTCCCTCTCTGTGTGTTTGAGAAAAGTCTAGAAAACAGTCTGAAATTTATAATGAAAAATAAACAATCTGGTGATGAAGATGGTGACGCTGACGCAGGCATCGAGCATCTTTTTTCCCTTTAGCTCTTCGAAGAATTATCAATTCTTTGGCCAATTAAAATTTTAACTTTGTTTTATCGCGATAAATTCATTCCGCTTGGGACATAAGGAGAGACAGAGAGAGAAAGTTATTATCAAGATGTTGTACATTTCGCTGGCTCGTTCGTCGTTCCTTTTGTTAACAAGGTACTTAAAAGTATACTCGCGCAACGCGAATAGGATTTATGTCGAATTTCTCATTTTTAAGATTATTTTTAAAACGAGAATTAAAAAAAGGGTACAGGTCGATTTTTAATGACGAAGACAGTCGAGCGAATCTTCTACACAGTTTAATCCTTTGATGTAGGAATCGTCGTCACATAACCAACTGGCTCCAAAACGGACGACGGTTTTTTTTTCTCTCTCTCCTAGTCTATATAAGTCGTCGTCGTATATAGCACGGTGCTCGAGCAGACGAGGGATATTCTCTCGTTGAATTTTTAATACGTATGACCTTTTTTGTATATAGAAAGTGCGTTTGTGTAGGTGAAATCTGCTAATTCATTTATTCGTTTACCTCAAAATTTGTTGGCATAAAAGCACACAGGCCGAAAGGACTCGTCCAGAAGGCTCGATCTGATAAATAATTCAGTCGTTTGTTTCCGATGGTTTCTGTATATACTAGAAGGTATATGTATGGTCTGCGTATATAATATAGCTGGTTTTATGTAGTATTTCACGCTGTCAAAAATATCATTCGTTAATTTTAGTAGGTACTATATAGGATGACGATGGTGAAAATGGCCAGAATAAAAAGTACTTGAATCTGAATACGTACAGAAGGTGTCGAAAAATATGGGTACAATTTTCATGGGTGTTGGTGTTTGTGACGATTCGTGAAGGATTCAGAAGTCACGTCTTTGTGTATAGGAAGCATTATTGAGGAATCGATGATCGTGGAAAAAATCTTTAAAATAAGCCATCTTTGAAAGAATATTGATAATCGGATGGAAGTATGATTCGATGCATGAAAAATGTACCTAGCTACCTACACCAAGAAAAATGAGGACGATTGATTCTCGCATTTATACTCTTATAATGTGCATACCTCGTGTAAATATCAGAAAATGCTTCCCTTATAATTTATGGTAAATAATTCGAAAAAAATTTCTGATTTATGCCAAATGTTGTATTAGCCGCATACAAATTAGCCATGTTGATAATGGAATAATTTAGAGGAAAGAGAATAATATTGAAAATGTTTGGAAAATTTTTATCGAAGTCGATATAAATTGAAAATTTCTAACGTGAATTCTCGAGAGGGAGAATAATACGGATTTGGAAATGGGGAAATAAAGCTGAGAGGAAAGAGGATGTGGAAAAATCGCGAGTACGAGTTTGATACGTACGGGGACGGTCAAAAAGTAAGGTTCCCGCCCCTGGAATTTGTGTAAAAATGAACGAAAACGAAAAGTTGAAAAAGTGGTTTGATTCTCTGAACTTTCTAAATCATTTTGATATAATCGTCTTTAAGATTTGAGTTCTTGTCACTTTGAAAATCAGCTTCGCAATGATAGTCCTCGATAAAATGTCGTCCAATTTCTTTGAATGTCGATTGAACTCGTTTTTCAGCATCATTCTCGTCACCTTGGCATTTTTCGATGGAAACTTTGTTCTTCAGATGAGAACCGAGCTATTACAGCAAGTTGTTTGAAATTATTAATTGTAGGGTATTGTTTGCTCTCTGGTTTTTCTATTTTCTAGTGGCTGAGTGTTGGTTAATTATCTATTTATCTACTTATCTATCTATTTGTTTCTTTATTTCATTATTTTTGTTTCTGTCTGTGTAATGTGGAGAGAGCCGATGCCCTGCTCACCAAAAAGTACTGGTGGGGTCGTAATATGTATCTATTAATAAGATTGTACTGTATGAATGAAATAAATAAAATATAAATGTAAATGTAAATAAAGTGTACCTGGCCACCTGGTGCATGCTCGGAGCGGTGAGGGTTGATGGAGTCCGACTGGCAATTCGAATTTGTCGATTAAAGCGTTGGTGATGTCATTAGAGGTTTAATCAACAAATTCAAAATCTCCAGAGCTTTGATCGACAAATTCGAATTGTCATTTGTACCTACTCCATCACCCTGCAACGCTCCTATCATGCACCAGTGGCCAGGTACACTTTATTTCTCACCTGAAAAACGAGTTCAATCGATATTTACGAATTTGGACGACCACGACATTTTATCGAGGACTATCATTTGCGAAGCTGATTTTCAAAGTGGCAAGGGCTCAAATCTTAATGATGATTATACATATCAAAATGATCTAGAAAGTTCAGAGAATCGAACCATTTTTTCAACTTTTCATTTTCGTTCATTTCCACACAAATGCCACTGATGGGAACCTTACTTTTTGACTGTCTCTCATTTGAGATTTTCACTTGAATAGAAATAGTTTGTCATAAGGTTGAAGGAATTATTGCACCCCCCCCCCCCCAGTGATCCTCTGCAACTTTTTCTTAAAGGGGACATCCTAAGGAACATTTCAAAGCAAACTTTCGCTAAAAAAGTTGACCTCATCAACAAAACGGCGGCCATTTTGATTGACAGGTTGGCCAACATCTCAGATTTTGCTTTCCAACAATCATAGGACTTGCACAGGTGAAGAGTATACTTGAACATATCTAAAGGAAACACGAGGCAAAGATCCAGAGGGACAACTAGGGAACATACATGTATATCAGTAAGATCAAATGGAGTATTTATGATAGAAGAACTAGAAGACGACCTAATGCTGCAAATCCCAGAGTATGCCTCGGCGCATTGTGTTAGCCGGGACTTTCAGATGAGTATAGACACTGGACCTGCGTATAAGACAACCAACTGGCAGCCATCTTGGCAAAATATCCTATGTAACGCCAATTTATCCCGCTGGGTGATCTTGGCGCGCAGCCAGGAGTTCCTTCCAGACTATACAACCCTCCCTTTTCCCTCTTGCCTGCAAAATTGAAGTACAGCGCTGCCAAGATCACCCAGCGGGATAAATTTGCGTTACACAAGTTTTCCTTACCATTTCCGTTCCCCTCGGCCTGCAGTTGGTTGTCTTATACTGCAGGTCCAGTGTCTATAGAGATGAGTAAGGGCATAGCGGTCAAATTCAGACGAGCCTTTGGCAATGTTGACACTCTAAAGTCAAGGGGTGCCAAAGTGGGTGATGTGGTGGAGATATACAGCAAAGGGAACTACGTTTTATATGCAGTAACCAAAGAAAGACACCAGTACAAGCCGACAATAGGAGACTTTGTATGAACAATGAAAGCTCTGGCAGCCAAATGCGTTGAGCTTAACATCACAAAAATCAAAAATCGCAGTACCAGGATTAGGGTGTGGCTTGGACCAACTTGAATGGCCACTAGTTAAACAAGCGCTCCTAGAGTGCTTCAAGGGCCTTATGGTGACTCTGAGAGTTTGCACCCTCCCACCAAACATGAAAGCGTGACTACGTGAACAAGATGTCAAAAACCAATATTGTCAACTGTAAATCAAATTATGCCCGAAGCCAAATTCAAGACATGAAATACTCAGGACCGAACTTACCTGGATCTTGAGATAATCCTAAAATTTACTATAATATTTTTAGGGAAATATTTAATCAAACGACAAAAAAGGTGGTTTAAATGACAGGCAAGTCTTACGACAATAAGAGGGGTATTAACGACAAATTAGGTGCTAAAAACAGAAGCTTTTAAACGACTAAACAGGTAGTCATCACAACTATTTTTGTTTATGAATCACGGACTACTTCTCCCAACAGATATGAGCGTTAGAACGACAAAGTATGATTTTCAGCGACAACTACATCTGTACTTGGGTATAGTGTTTGAACTGCACATAATTGGTTCAATGGAATATGATGAAGTTGTAATTCAAAACTGTCTACATTTTGCCACTTCTCCAGATGTGTCTTTAAAGGAGTGGATCTCTGGGTATCAATGGGCTGCTCAAAACAAAAAAGTGATTCAAATTCCAGGCGATTCCAGCGCTGCTTCCTTTTTTTCAACATCTCCAGCACAGCCAAACACTCAATTACTCCCAAATTGATCAAAACCTTCAAATCTGCAGACAAACATTGGAAAACTTTTGACAAATTCCTCAAACTCAAACATGGAATTTGGAAAATCAGCATTGCATCGAACAATTTGAAATTATCAACTTGCTCATGGCCTTATTTCATGAAAAGAACAACATGTAAACATGTACTTGGAATCCAAAGTTGTCAGAATTGGGTTTGGGACCCCCCCCCCCCGAGGCGAAATCCAATTCCTTTGGCTAAAAACGCAAGCGTGGGAGGCCACCAAAATCCAAAAGGGCACTATTGATGCAATGAAACTTTTTTTCTATCGATTTGCAAATGTGTAGTCTGTGTAGTCTCTTTTTAATTGTATAAATTGTCGTTTTTTAATCATAAAATTAGTCGTTCCTAGATGCTATTGAGTCGTGAATTGCGCTTATCCAGTTGTCCTGTAAAATAATTATTTGTCGTTGAATGCATTTTTTTACCGTGCAATATAAAATGCCTGTCGTTGAAGTAATTTTTTTGTCGTGTTTTTTGTGGGTCGTGGTATTTATTTTTTCTGTCGCTTAAACCCCTCAATTTTTGTCGTGCATTCCCCCTTTTTTGTCATAACGATAAATCATACCCTAATATTTATCTATACTTGTAAATACTAAACTTATAATATAGAAAACAATCTTTTCTTGTGGGCAGTTGGTGAGAAGCCCTAAGCAAGTGCACCGACTGCCCCACAAAAGTCCAAATAAACCTCCTGGCAATAACTAGGTGACCTAACTTGTTGGGATCACCCCTAGGCAAAATTACTCCCCCTTCAAACTTCACCCTGAGACGGGTTGGGGGCTCAGTCGTGATTGGAACAGGTATGCATGGAAACAAAACCTGAGAAGTGACAACTGGGCCTTAGGCAACTGCCTAGGGGCTTGGGTCATGGCGGACAATCAGTTTCACCTCCCTCTCTCGCTCTCTCCTCTCCCCTCCCTGCTTAGACTTGGGGTGAAGCTATAATTATATTTAGATACATATGTTTATTCTAGTAACCTTTAGTCTACGATTGTTTTTTTCTTTAGGAAAAAAAACATATAATTTTGAATTATGAGCCCAAAATTGTGTTGGAATTTTATTAAAACTAGCATATGATTTTCCAAAATGAATTAAAATTTCAGAAACATTTCCATCAAAACTGTTTTTGAGAATTTTTGAATGTTGAGACCTATAAAATGGATCATCATTGTCGTCGTCATTTCCTTATACACAGTGGCCTGTTGGCCTGTCTGCTACAGTGTGGAACTTATTGAGGATGAGTCTCGAGGTATCGATGAGTTTCCTCCTTGGTCTCCATCTGCATCTGTATATTGGAGGACCTGTTTTGGTGATCTTGTTTCCTCCCTCCTTTCAACATGATTTCTCCAATCTTTTCTATAAGGTGCACCAGGGTAAGGTCCAAATGGGGTTTTCACAATTTTAACTTTGACCAGCTGTTACTCTCCTACAAATGAACCAATATGGTTCAAATTTATTGTGTAGGTTCCCATAAAGGTTATTTACTTATGGTAAAAATTTGAGTGTGATTGACTCAGTTGCTTTTGCTCAGTGGAATAAAATATAAAGTGTTCGGACTTACCTCAATTTGGGGTAAGTCAGACCAGGCTCAACTGTACGGATGTGTGGTTCAAAAACAGAGCATCCTACAAAAATTTTATGTTGACAAAATTGTAGAGAATTTAATTCTTTTTGAGATTACTTTCATCAGATTTTCACTGATTCCTATCTATAGCAGAAGAGCATTAAAAATTGAATTACATTCCGCAATTTTAATTACTTGATTTTTAAAAATTAATTTTAGTTATCCAACTTTGTCAAAATATTGGCAATGATTACATTCCTTAAACATGACTGAGAACCATGTAGTGATTTACTGAATACAGTAAACAATGTACTGAGTACATCATCGCGGCCATGTTGTTAAGTGTAGGTAGTTAGGAACGAGAGGTCGCAGGTTCAAATCCCAGTCAGGTAGGAAAATTTTCTTATTAGGGAAATTAGGTCTAGAAAAGTTTGTTGCAGTGAGAATTATTTAGATGTGCGGAGAAATGTGAAATTGATATCACCTATCCCCACTTTTTAAATATTGTTGAATAAAAGTGATGGAATGGTTACTGCACTTCTGTGTAATAGTTACTTCTCTAAATATGTACTGATTAATGCGTTTCATTCCTATACCAAAATCACCGCGTTTTAATGCACTGAGTGCATCGTTTCAATGTAACTATTACTGTTTATTTCTTTCAGTGTTTCTAAATCCGTTTTGACTTTCTGACATATTTTCTTCTGTATGTTCTGCCAGTCATTTCGCCAGTATTTTTGCCTATATCTTGTAGCAGGTGTTGAGTAGACTTATTCCTCTGTAGTTTTTCAGGTTTGACATATCGCCTTTCTTGAACAGTGGTATTACAATCGCTGTTTTGAATTCTTCAGGTACCCTTTCTTCTTGGTACATCCTATTTAGAAATTCCAGTAGTCTTCTTTTAAAGTCACTACTTGTGTATTTGTACAATTCTGTTGGTAGCCATCTTCTTCTGGAGCTTTTGCATGTTTTGCTGTTTTCAGAGCTTCTTGTAGCTCTTTAAGTGGTATTCTGTCTTCTATTTCTTCGATTTCATCTTCTATTTTTGTATCTTGTGCATTTTCATCGCTCTAGAGTTCTTCAAAATATTCCTTTGCATCATTGATTTTTATTTTTGGCAAACCCACTTTTTTTGTTAAAATTTGTGTCAATTCTTCTTATGATCTTATACACCTTTGACCATAACTTGTATGTGTCATGCTCCAGGAATGTTATACAATTTTTCCAGCTATCTCGCTGTAATTTCCTAGCCTTTTTCTTGACTTTTGCCAACTGTTTTCAATATTCTTCACCATCAACTTCATCTTTTGAGCTCATGAATTTTCTAAATGCTTGTCTTTTCTGTTGTATGAGTTCTTGGATTTCGCTGTCTCAATTCTTTATTCGCTTTGCCCCAATTCTGCATGGAACCATTCCTAACAATAAGCTTAACATTTTTGAGAGCTTTTCACATAATCTATCAAAATGAGCGAAAATTTGACGAGAAAAAATCAAAAACTTATGTAAAAACTCTTTTTTGAGAATTTCTGTAAAATTAAAAAACCTGAAATTGAATCATAATTTTTCGGATTTTTCAAAGTCAGGGTGTCTAACAAAATTTCAAAATGAAAAAGTAGGACTTTTAGCATGTTTTAAAGAATTCTTCCCTAACATTGGGTCATAATTTTTGGGAATTTCAAAATTGCCCTGTGATCTATTAAAGTTAGCAATTTTTTTGGAAGAAAACGAAAAATGCATTTTTGAAGGATGTGTTGACTGCAAAAATTTGACGCAATGAAAATATGGTGCTGGAGGCAGCAGTTGAGTCCCTTGGGCAGCAAAAAGAACTAATGCCACCATACTGAGAGAAATAGGTGTGACCAAAGGACCCATTCTGGTGGTCCTATGCCAAATACTCAAGTATGTAGTTTGGACGGGTCACAAGAGCAGATGCCATGCCATGGAGACAATCGTTGTGCAAGGCAGAGTAGAAGGATGATTGTTGATCCGGGTTGACCAACTCTCATTTAGTCAATCAATGAACCCGCAACAAGTTTGCTGGAATCTACTTGAACGGTTTTGATTAAAAAATCATGACTTGACATTCAAAAGTCGAATAATTCCCATTGGAAGTTGAGAAGAGTCGAAATCATGTTGCGAAAAATTGTGAATTTCATTTAAAATTGTAGACTCGATTCGTGAATATTTTTAAGTACCTAGATGCTTTTCAGTCTTGATACTGATGAAAAAGATACACGCTGACTTCAAAGCCCTCCTAACGCAACGCATTACTAATTACTGTCAGAGAAAATTATCAAAAAGAGGAAAATTTTTCACCACTGATCTCTCTCCCGTCCTTCTTTCTATTTTCTTCATAAATATACTATACCTACTCTGTAACCTTCGAAGCTTTTTGGTGAAAAACAGAATTTTCTTTTTAAATATTTTACGACTTGAAAGGCGCAAGCAACACGTCATTAAATTTCTCGTTCGGCCAACGCTCAAGATTTTTGTGCTGATTAAGAGAATTACATCCTTTTAAAAAATTTATATAAAAAATTTTTCACGCAGAAAAACACGATCGTTATCATAACGACAATATCATGTTCTCTATAAGACTATAAACAACATAATACAGAAATGCTTTAAATAAAATGCTATCCGCGAATGGTTGAAGGAAAGGGAGGGGAAGGGGAAGGTCACAGCGAAATAATCAAAAAATATAAAGTCTTTCATCACGCTGCCGTGGCACTTTTACTACAACATCGAGCTAATAAAAAATTTGTCGGGGAGAGAGATCTGCGAACAAAAAGGTCTTAATAACATTCAGCCTGTCCATTTTTATCTCTCTTCTTCCATGCTGCTTGGTCACCTCGCTATTGATTACAAAGCGGGCCTAAATGAAGGGTAAGATGAAGGGGCAAGGTGAGCTTGACGATGAAGAACGCGAATACGAATATTCTTAGCGAGTTGAAAAAATAAAACAAATTGCATTACGAGTTTGTAAAATGAATGGAAAGTTGAATTGGAAAATTTACGAAAGTGATGACGTTTCTCTTTTTTTTTTTAATGTATAATATGGAGTTCGTCGAGTTATATAAAGTTGTTTGGTATTTTAAAGCACAGAGCTGGCAGTTTTCATTACCTACTTGTTCGGCTGTTATACCTATTACCCTTTTAACCTACCTTGTTTGAGGTTGTTTGAGGCTTTGACTATATATACATGGACTGCTATCTCCTATTGTTGTTGAATGGGAATCGTGAAGCCAAAGCAATAGAGGTACTAGATCGGGACATGGGCTCTGAGCATGCGCGAGATTTCGTAGCAATGAGCGTAGCGGTTGTTGGAACGTAGGAGGGTGTTCGTCGCTCCGTGGTTCACCGTGATTGGAAGGTGCGAGGGTGGGTGGGATTCCTGCGCGCGCATGAAAATTCCCGATGCTCCCGATCTAGTACCTCTATTACTTCGGCTTCATCGGCAACAATGAAGATAGTAGTCCATGTATATATAGTCAAAGGTTTGAGGTTGTTTTTTTTTATCGAGAGGAGATGTTGAGAATGTTTACTTTTTTGGAATGTGATAATTTAACCTGTTACTGATTTTCTTTTTTTCATTTTTGTATCAGGAACTGTATTTTATGTGTGTGTGATTTTGATTTCAATAATTACTAATTTTTATTTTTCGTATTTGTTTCAGGAATGTGTTATTTCTCTTGTACAGTACAATCAAATTTTGGGTTCAAAGTAGTCGCTGTTAGTTGAATTCGAGCATCGAGTAACTCCAGTAAGGTAATTCACTAAACAATTTTTTTCGTTCAATGATTGATTGAAGAAGTGCTCAGTCCCCAGTTTAGGTTTTTTTTTATGAGTAACAATTTCTCTAAAACAGAAAAATATGAAAATTCACTGGAGGCTCCAAATTGCTCGAAACCATCATCAATCGATTTTAGATAAGAAGATTTGTGCCCTAAATTGATCAAAATCGTGCTGCATTCCTTTTTTTTCCCATATCATTACAATTTTTTCGAAGCTGGAGAATCTGAAAATCTGCTGGAGGCTCCAGAACGGCTCAAAATCACAACCAATCGATTCTGTAGGTGAACATTTATGGTTAAATTGATGGAAGTGATGAAAAATTCCATTTTAACTCTGTTTATTGAAATTTTTTCACAACTGGAAAATCCGAAAATCTGCTGGAGGCTCCAGAATAGCTCGAAATTACCACCAATTGATTTTTAACGTGTCAATATTTGTGCCTGAATTGATCAAAATAGTGTTAATTCCATTTTAGCTCGTTTCATTGCAATTTTTTCAACACTGAGGAATCCAAGAATCCGCTGGAGGCTCCAGAATATTTTTAAACTGCCACCAACTGATTTCCAGTGATTAAAATTCGTGCTTAAATTAATTGATAACGGGCTTGATTTCATTTTATCCCTGTTCGGAACAATTTTTATAGAACTGGAAAACTGGAAAATTCGCTGGAGGCTCCAGAATTTGTCAAAATCACCACCAATGGAGTCTAAATTAATAGGAAAGGTGCGGAATTTTATTCTGACGCTTTTCAGTACAACTTTTGTGAAACTGAAAATTTCTAAAATTTGCTGGAGGCTCCAGAACAACTCGATATCACCACCGTGTTCATTTTGATGACCTAGATTTGAGCTTAAATTGGTCGAAAAAAGTATGGACTTGATTTAGCCATTTTTGTAACAATTTTTCATCAACTGGGAAGTCTGAAAATTTGTACTGGAGGCTCCAGAAAGTCTGAAAATTCCCACCAATCGACTCTGGAGGTCAAAATGTGTGCCTAAAAATTGATCAAGGGACTGCTGAATTCTATTTCGACCATTATTGATGCAATTTTTCTCGTATTTGAAAAATGCAGAAATCTGCTGGAGTCTCCAGAATAACTTAAGACCACCATCAAATCGACTCTGGAGGTTAAAAATTGTTCCAACAGTAACCTAACATGCGTTGAATTCCATTTTGGCTCGAGTTACTTCCAGAATTCCGCTGGAGGCTCCAGAATGATTCGATATCACCCTCGGTTGATTTTTGAGGTCAGGGTTGGTTCCAAAATTGATAGAAAATGTTGATCTGTTCAAAAATGGAAAAACCAAAGATCTGCTGGAGGCTCCAGAACGATTATTTTCTGGAGGTCAAAGTTTGTGCCGAAATTGTTGGAAAGGCAGCTGAATTTTATTTTGATTATTTTTCATCGGCTGGAGGCTCCAGTTTGCTTAAAAAGACCATGAATTCATTTCAGAGGTGAAAATTTGTGTCTACATTCATAGAAATGTGCCAAAATCTATGTTATCTATTTTCATGACAATTCTCCCACAGCTGACAAATTTAATATGTAGTTCGCTGGAGGCTCAAGAAAGATTCGAAATCACCCTCAGTTGATTTTGGAGGCCACGGTTTGTGCCTAAATTATTGGAAAGATTGCTGAATCCCATTTTAATCATTTTCTTCGTGACAATTTCCAAAAATTAGAAAATCCCAAAATCTGCTGGAGGCTCCAGTTTGCCCAAAAAGACCATAAATTTATTTCAGAGGTGAAAATTTGTGTCTTGATTTATCAGAAAGTGTCAAATTCCATTTCATTTATGTATTTGCATGATAATTTTTCCAAAGCTGGAAAATTTAATAATTTGCTGGAGGCTCCAGAACGATTCGAAATCACCATTAACCAATTTTAGAGGTCAAGGTTTGCACCTAAATTGTTGGAAACAATGCTGAATTCTATTTTGATCATTTTTCATCGCAATTTCCAAAAATTTCCAAATCCAAAAATCTGCTGGAGGCTCCAGTTTGCTTTAAAAGACCATAAATGTATTTCAAAGGTCAAGATTTGTGTCTACATTCATAGAAATGTGCCAAATTCCATTTCATCTGTTTTCATGACAATTCTCCCACGGCTGAAAAATTTAATAATTCGCTGGAGGCTCCAGAACGATTCGAAATCACCCTCAGCTAATTTTGAAGGTCAAGGTTTGCCCCTGTATCATTGGAAATACTACAAAATCCCATTTTGATCATTTTTCATCACAATTTCCCAAAATTGCAAAATCCAAAAATCTACTGGAGGCTCCAGTTTGCTCAAAAAGACCCGCGTTTATTTTCAATAAAGTTTCGTATCGTAAAAGGTGTTTTTTTGATAATCAAAAAGACCATCAATCTACAGGATTTTTGTCTGGATTCATCGAAAAGTACCAAATTCCATTCTTTCTGTTTTCATGACAATTATTTTTCCAAAGCTGAAAAATCTAATGATTCGCTATTCGCTGGAGGCTCCAGAACGATTCGAAATCATCATCGATCAATTTTGGAGGTCAAGGTTTGTGCCTGAATTATTAGAAAGATTGCTAAATCTCATTTTAATCATTTTTGTCGTGCGGCAATTTCCAAAAATGGGGAAATCCAAAAATCTACTGGAGGCTCCAGTTTGCTCAATAAGTCCATCAATCTATTTTAGAGGTCAAGATTTGTATCTTGATTCATCAGAAAGCGCCAAATCCCATTTCGTCTATTTTCATGACAATTTTTCCAAAGCTAAAAAATCTATTGATTCGCTGGAGGCTCCAGAACAATTCGGAATCACCATCAATCAATTTTGGTGGTCGAAGTTTGTGCCTGAAATGTCGGAAAGACTGCTGAATTCCAGTTTAATCATTTTTCATCGTAATTTCCAAAAATTGGGAAATCCAAAAATCTGCTGGAGGCTCCAGTTTGCTTTAAAAGTCCATCAATCTATTTCAGAGGTCAAGATTTGTGTCTTGATTCATCAGAAAGTGCCAAATTCCATTTCGTCTATTTTCATGACAATTTTTCCAAAGCTAAAAAATCTAATGATTCGCTGGAGGCTCCAGAACAATTCGGAATCACCATCAATCAATTTTGGTGGTCGAAGTTTATGCCTGAAATGTCAGAAAGACTGCTGAATTCCAGTTTAATCATTTTTCATCGTAATTTCCAAAACTTGCAAAATCCAAAAATCTACTGGAGGCTCCAGTTTGCTCAAAAAGACCATAAATTCATTTCAGAGGTTAAGATTTGTATCTTGATTCATCGGAAAGTCCCGAATTCCTGTTTATCAATTTTCATGACAATTTTTCCAAAACTGAAAAATCTATCTAATAATTCGCTGGAGGCTCCAGATTCAGAACGCTTCGAAATCACCCTCAGTCAATTTTGGAGGTAAAGATTTGTGGATAAATTGTTGGAAAGTCTGCTGAATCTAATTTTGATCATTTTCCATCGCAGTTTTCAAAAATTGGAAAATCTAAAAATCTGCTGGAGGCTCCAGTTTGCTCAAAAAGACCATCGATTTGTGTCTGTGTTCGTCGAAAAGTGCCAAATTCTATTTTATCTACATTCATATGACAAATTTTCCAAAGCTGGAAAATCTAATAATTCGCTGGAGGCTCCAGAACGACGAAGTTCCTCGACCAGTAGATACTGGCGGGCTAGATTTGTACTGAAATTGATCTGAAGAATTCTGATTCCATTTTAGCCATCTTTAGAGCAATTTTGAATATCCAGAAATCCGTTAGAGTCTCTGGAAGGACTGGAAACGGTCACAAAACTGTATTTGAGTGATCAAAAATAGAGTTTACTTCGATTTTACCAAATTTTGATTTTCTCACTTCTTGACTTTTTTTAACGTGGTTGAGAAATTTGCCAGAAAGCTTTTTTTTTTGTTGGCTGGTCAAAAGTTTAAGGGGAAATCTAATTTTTGAAATTTAATCAACACTTCACTGATGGCTCCAGATGGTTGAAAATATGAGAAACTACTCTGGGGTGAGAGACAGGGGGTGTCAAACTTTAATTAGTCCGGAGGTGTTTCAAAAAAAAATTTCACAAGGTACTTCAAAAATATTAATATTTTTGCTGAAAAAATTACCATCGTAGTTCCAAAATGGCGATTTTGACATTTTCAAAAATTTATTTAAAAAATCGAAAAATTAATATCGAGTTGGTATTTTAATTAAAATTTTTAGACGAGGTTTTTGAAACATGCTGTTCCTGAAAATCAAATCGAAGTTGGACAGGCACATTGGGAAATGATGTTTCTACCTTTGATGTAATTTAAAACAGCACATTTTAGTCCTCATTTGACGTAGAAATAATTCGATCACAAAACTCATACATTACGTCAATTAAAATTACATCTCTCAAAAATTTCAAAAAAAAATTAATTAAAAAATTGACAGAAAATCGAATCACTCACCTCTAGAGACGATGACCTAGTCGACTTTAAATCTCGAACAAAAAATACTTAGAGGAAAAAAAACACGAAGCGATGCAAATGTCAAAAAAGGTATCGTTTTTTTCACGTCGTCGCGACGAAAGATTTAATACTCGTACGTAATAAAACGGAACGAAGCACCGATAACGTAACGTTTAACGTAGCCGGCTAACAAAATGTCTCTGAAAAGGTCTACTTTTTTGAGTTTTGACGAAAGTCGAAAAGGCTGCGATACAGACTATAGAGCGAGAAGAAGCACGGTATTCTATACACAGACGCGATAGCGAGATACCGCTAATATTTCGTGTTCGCCGACGACACTCTGGAGTACACGGCGCAACATGTGACTTTTCATTATTTCTCTGGCTGTTCCGTTACGCTTTTACCACCCTAATATACCTAATAAGCGACCGGATGAAAAATTTTCATTTATGTTTTCATTAAATGCCAGCAGCTGTGGCTGTGGTGAATGTACTATATACACTATATCGTACACAGTACATTTTCATTCATTTGAAAGATTGCTCAAGATTTCCTCTTTGTATTTGTCTTTCGCTCTGCTCTCTGCTCTCTGCTACGGCGACGACCGTACTTCGTCAATTTTCGTATGTATGGTATGGTACAGGGTGAGGAGGGGGTGTCTTTTCAAACAAACTGAATATGTGAAACGATGGATAGGTGGGTAGTGAAGTAGTGAGGTAGATGTATGAATATGCGATGAACTGAACCTACGCGAGGATATTTTTAAACGCGGAAAAATGCAAATTTATGGCGCGATTTTGTCAACGCATCCATCACGTTGCGTTGCGTGTTGTGTGTATTTTATCCTTTTAATTTCTTTCTTATTACTGAACTGAGTACGTCTACGTATGTACATGATGAGATGGAAATCAGTGTAATTGTTTGTTTTCTCATTTTCGATGCCTCCTTCCTTTTCGGTAGTTTTTTAGAGAAAAATTTGCAACGCTTATTTTGGAAGGCAGGAACACTTCCTCCTTCTACATTTTCAGCCAAAATGTTTTTGTCGTTCTTTCCAATTTTCCTACTGTGTGAATTAATTTCTAAAGGGTTTGTTGATGACTGTTTAGATAGGCGTATAAAAAAAATTTCATGGGGCATCATTTCTCAAAATTATTAGTATTAGAGAATAGTGAGAAAATGGTTCGTTTCATGTCCAATGAATAATGAGCTCCGATTTTGCTCAAAATTAATTGCTAGATTTCGTTTTATTGGTCCAATGCCTCCAACGCCTTTGTCAGATAATGGGAATGTGGCATTGTAGTGTTGCAGGAGTCGAGAATCGAAAAAATGAGTTGATATTTGTATTTAGCACCCTCTAAAACCTATAAAACGATATGTCACACGGTTTTTTTCAATTTTTTGGGGATTTTGGGGGCCCAGTAGGTGCGTTGAAGGGGCCAAATCATAAAAATGAGTTGAAATTCGTATTCAGCGTCCTCGAAAACCTAGGAAACGACATGTCACACGATATTTGAAATTTTTTTACATGTTGACCAAAATTTTGGGGCTGCACCCCCCCTCCCATTTTTTTACAAATTTGAACTTTTGAAATTTTTGGGGATTTTTTTGAAAGTACTTCCAAAATCCATGAAGCATACATTTGTGTGATTTTCGCAACTATGGGACTTTGTGTCCCTAATGCGATTCGCAAACCGGTGGAGTGGGGGAAGGGGGGTAGGTGAGCCCCAAAATTTTGGTCAGCTGGTGAAATAATGTTAAATATCGTGTGACATATCGTTTCCTACGTTTTCAAGAGCGCTGAATGCGAATATCGACTCATTTTTTTGATTCAACCTCTACAGCGCCCCTATTGAGCCCTCCGGTGCCCCTATTGGACCCCTATTTCCCCGAAAATTGAAAAAATCGTGTGACATGTGGTTTATTAGGTTTTTGGGGGTGCTGAATACAAATATCGACTCATTTTTTTGATTTGACCCCCTCCAGCGGTCTTATTGGCCCCCAAATTTGCTGAAAATTGAGAAAATCGTGTGACATGTGGTTTGTTTGGTTATTGGAGGTGCTGAGTACAAATATCGACTCAATTTTTTGATTTGACCCCTCCGGATTTCACTTCTTATCTGAGGCTTCTTGAGAATGATTTTACTTGCAATTTTAGATTCAAGTGGCAGCTCAAAACATACTATTGTTATTGTTATTGACCCATCTGTCAGGCCTCTCAAGGTCATTGACCTGTGTGTATGGCTTTCAAAGGCCTTCTGGCGTTCTGGCTGCTCTCATGAGCTCATTGACCTATCTGTCTGGTTTTATGAAGATCGTCTGACTTTCTGGCTGACCACCCAAGGTCATTGACCTGTGTGTCCGGATTTTGAAGGTCGTCTGGCATACTAAGGTCATTGACCTGTCTGACTTTTGAGAGCTGTCTGTAGTTATGTCAGACATCTTAATGTCATTGACCTACATGTCTGGTTTTTATAGATCATTCATCTTTCTGTGTTGCTTCCTAAGGTCATTGACTTGTCTGACTGAGTTCTAATGGTTGTCTGGCTTCTTAAGGTCATTGACATATATGTCTAGTTTATGAAGATCGCCTGACTTCCTGGCTGACCACCCAAGGTCATTGACCTGCGTGACTGGATTCTGAAAGTCGTCTGGCATACTAAGGTCATTGACCTGTCTGACTTTTGAGAGCTGTCTGTAGTTATGTCAGACACCTTAAGGTCATTGACCTACGTGTCTGGTTTTTATAGATCGTTCATCTTTCTGTATTGCTTCCTAAGGTCATTGACCTGTCTGACTGAGTTCTAATGGTTGTCTGGCTTCTTAAGGTCATTGACCTATCTGTCTAGTTTATGAATATCGTCTGGCTTCCTGGCTGAGCTCCTAAGGTCATTGACCTGTGTGTCTAGATTCGAAAGGTCATCTGGCTTCCTGTCTGGCCTACTAACGCCATTGACTTGTCTGTCTGGCTCTTGAGAGCTGTCTGTAGTTTTGTCTGAGCTCTTAAGGTCATTGACCTATCTGTCTGTTTTCATACTTAGATTGTCTAACTTCCTGTATCGCTTCCTAAGTCCATTGACCTGTCTGACTGGGTTCTAATGGTTGTCTGGATTTTAAGGTCAATGACCTATATTTCTAGTTTATGAATATCATCTGACATCCTAACGTCATTGACCTGTTTGTCTGGCTTCTGAAGGCTGTGTGATCTCCTAAGGTCATTGACCTGATTGTCCGGCGTCTGAACGCCGTCTAGCGGTATTTCACGCCTCATAAGTTCATTGACCTTTTGTTTTGGATCATGACGGTTGTTGTCTGACTTCTGAAGGCCATCTGGCGGCTAATCGAGTCTGTCAAGGTCATTGACTCCTC
Source organism: Planococcus citri (assembly GCF_950023065.1). NCBI lineage: Eukaryota > Metazoa > Arthropoda > Insecta > Hemiptera > Pseudococcidae > Planococcus > Planococcus citri. The sequence continues at coordinate 81,086,633 of NC_088677.1, forward strand.
TATGCCGTTATTTCTTGGCTCTGTTTCTTAACTCGAAAATGGTCCATTTCTGATCGAAGGCTGCGCTGTGGTGAAAATCTGAACCCGGAAATGAATTCACCGTCTCAAAAAACCTCACTAGCTAAAGTTTTGGCCCAATTAAGTTGCTTTAAAAAGTTTTTTTTTTGCCCCAAAAAAATGCACGAAACCCCTTTTCTTTGCATTTTTTGGATCATTTTGATTTCCAAAAAAATCGAGTAACAATTCTTCGAGTCCAAATCTGATATCTTTGAAACGGATGGAAGGGGAAGGGAGAGTCGAGTGTTCCGAACAGTTCGTAATGTTGGATTTTTGAAAATTTGGCAAAAAATGACTAATTTAGCCAGGGGTTAAGTTCATGCATTTTTTGAGCAAAAAAACTTTTAGTCTTGAATCGAGCTGAAAATTGGGTAAGGGGTTTTTTTTGGGACGGCGAATTCATTTCTGGTGTCAGTTCTTCTCATGAGTGCACCATTCTCTCCGGGAAACCACCTTTTTTGAGCTCAAAAATACTGTGAAAAATAGTCGTGGAATTTTGAATTTTTCATGACGGATTCTGACTAATTTGAGGCAGCTGATTTCGAATATAACGTCAAAATTGATGCTGGATGTTTAAATCGCGAGATAAGCGCCCGTTTTTTACGAAGACGAGACGATCGATTAAATCTGACCGCAGATTCGGACTCGGTGCCCTTGGATTAGTTGAAAACGACCCCTTACTCGATTTTTTTGAAAATCTAAAAAATCCAAAGGGGTAAGTAGGTACTAGGTATGTTCATACATTTTTTTGGGCAAAAAAACTTTTTGTCGCCAATCGAGCTGAAATTTGGGCTGTGGGGGTTTTTTGGGATGGCGAATTCATTTCCAGCGTCAGATTTTCACCAGAGTGCTCCATTCTCTCAGAAACTGCCTTTTTTGACATCAAAAATGACTCGAGAAAAAGTTGTCAAATTTCGCATTTTTAATGACGTTTTCAGACTAATTTGAACACCCTGAATCCAAAAATGACCATTGTTTTGCGATCGAACTCGTATTCGGCGAAATAGTCGCAGTTTCTCAACGAAGGAAAGGCCCTAGAAAAAAATGGACACCAGATTCGAACTCAGCGACCTCAAATTAATCGAAAACGACCCTTTACACGATTTTTTTGAAAATCAAAAAAATCCAAAGGGGTACGTTCATACATTTTTTTGGGCAAAAAAACTTTTTGTCGCCAATTAAGCTGAAATTAGGGTATGGGGGTTTTTTGGGACGGCGAATTCATTTCCGGCGTCAGATTTTCACCAGAGTGCTCCATTCTCTCGGAAACAGCCTTTTTTAACATCAAAAATGACCCAAAAAAAATTGTCAAATTTTGCATTTTTAATGACGTTTTCTGACTACTTTGAAAACGCTGAATCCAAAAATTACGTTTGTTTTGCGATCGGACTCATATTCGGCGAAATGGTCGCAATTTCTCGGTGAAGTAGCGCTCCTGGACGCAAATGGACACTAGATTCAGACTCGGCGTCCTCAAATTAGTCAAAAACGACCCTTTACTCGATTTTTTTGAAAATCAAAAAAATCCAAAGGGGTACGTTGATACATTTTTTTGGGCAAAAAAACTTTTTGTCGTCAATTAAGCTGAAATTTGGGCTGTGGGGTTTTTTGGGACGGCGAATTCATTTCCGGCGTCAGATTTTCACCATAGTGCTCCATTCTCTCGGAAACAGCCTTTTTTGACATTAAAAATGACTCCAAAAAAAGTTGTTAAATTTTGCATTTTTGATGACGTTTTCTGACTAATTTGAACACCCTGAATCCAAAAATGACCATTGTTTTGCGATCGACCTCGTATTCGGCGAAATAGTCGCAGTTTCTCACCGAAGGAAAGGCCCTAGAAAAAAATGGACACCAGATTCGAACTCAGCGACCTCGAATTAGTTGAAAACGACCCTTTACTCGATTTTTTTGAAATTCAAAAAAATCCAAAAAATGTAAAGGGGTTAGTTTAGTTCATACATTTTTTTGGGCAAAAAAACTTTTTGTCGCCAATTAAGCTGAAATTTGGGCTATGGGGGTTTTTTGGGACGGCGAATTTATTTCCGGTGTCAGATTTTCACCATAGTGCTCCATTCTCTCGGAAACAGCCTTTTTTGACATTAAAAATGACTCCAAAAAAAGTTGTGAAATTTTGCATTTTTAATGACGTTTTCTGACTAATTTGAACACCCTGAATCCAAAAATGACCATTGTTTTGCGATCGGACTCGTATTCGGCGAAATAGTCGCAATTTCTTACCGAAGAAAAGGCCCTTGACAAAAATGGACACCAGATTCGAACTCAGCGACCTCGAATTAGTCGAAAACGACCCTTTACACGATTTTTTTGAAAATCAAAAAAATCCAAAGGGGTACGTTCATACATTTTTTTGGGCAAAAAAACTTTTTGTCGCCAATCAAGCTGAAATTTGGGCTGTGGGGGTTTTTTGGGATGGCGAATTCATTTCCGGCGTCAGATTTTCACCAGAGTGCTCCATTCTCTCGGAAACAGCCCTTTTTGACATTAAAAATGACTCCCAAAAAAAGTTGTGAAATTTTGCATTTTTAATGACGTTTTCTGACTACTTTGAACACGCTGAATATAAAAATGACGTTTGTTTTGTAATCGGACTCGTATTAGGCGAAATAGTCGTAATTTTGGAAATCAAAAAAGTCCAATAAATGCAAAGGGGTTAATTCATGCTTAAACGCACAAATTTACCAGTTTTAATATTTTGAAAAAAAACCATTTAAAATTTATTCTAGTTCACCGTTCTAAAAAATTGTGACAGCTCCTCCCCCCTCTCTACCTCCCTTTTAAACGAGCACTCAAGTGATTGAAATCATTCCGCAATGTTTGCTTTTTCTTTCAACTTTCGGGTTTTAGAATTGAAGGCGAATTCGGTGATTTTAAAAAAGAAAAAATGTCCAAAAATGACTGATTTGAACTCTTGATTTTCAATATTATTTTGAAGGTATTTTTGCCTCCATTCATCTCCCTCTCTCGCAGCCTTCATCGTAATTTTCATTATAAAACCAGAGGTCAATTTTTGTAGTTTATTAACCTACGATTTACACATTTTTATTTATTTTTTTTTTTTATAATTTTACAGGTGAGAAATGTGTTGAACCGCCGAAGATTTCGTATCGCATTGTTTCCATCTTACGCAAGAATTCCGCAACCTTTCTGATTAGGCAATCGAATCACGAAGATGAACTGCAAATCAAGAACATGATGTATCACGCGGTCAATTTTTTTTAGTCTAAAAAAAAAAAGAGTCGAGATGTAAAATAAATAGTTTCTATTATTTTTTATTCTTTTATTGAGAACCAAATTTTTTATTGTGTAAATTCTCTGTGATGTATATGTATTAAAGTAAAAATAAAATATAAGATCTGAATGTTTTATTCGAGTTGTGTTTTCATTTTTGGAAATTCTGTGTAAAAAATGACGAAAACTCGAAATTATAAATCGAAATATCCCTGCGAAAACCTCGCTAGGCAACTCTTTCGAATCAGACTTGAAAAAATTATAACTCCAACGGACACACAGCGCCATCTATAAAAATAAAACGGAGCTTTCGTTCTGTTTTTAACTACGAGGGTTAGAAAAATGACGAAATGAGAGCTAGATATGCGCGTGGCGCTATCTATCGGAATATTACGGAACTACTTCGCAAAGAACACTCGAAAACCCATTTCTATTGCTCGAATTCGACGTAGTTCCGTAATATTCCGATAGATAGCGCCACGCGCATATCCAGCTCGCGAAACGTGATTTTTTGAAACCAATCAAAAGCGCCATCTATCGGAATAAAACGAAACTTTTGTTCTGTTTTCAACTACGAGGTTATAAAAATGACGAAATGAAAGCTAGATATGCGCGTGGCGCTATCTCTCGGAATATTACGGAACTACTTCGCAGAGAACACTCAAAAACGCATTTCTATTGCTCGAATTCGACGTAGTTCCCTAATATTCCGATAGATAGCGCCACGCGCATATCTAACTCTCATTTGGTCATTTTTTCTGCCTCGATTTTTGGTTTCGTTTTATTCCGGTAGATAGCGCTGTGTGTTGGTTCGATAGCTAAAATCAATGTCATTTGAGTTGCCTATCGATTATTTTTGCAGGGGCATTCGTTATGGGTGAAAAATCACCATGTTTCGACATCGATCAATTATTGAAGTTGCCTATCGAGTATTTCGAAGCCGTTTTCGACTCTATAAATCTCGTATTTTTTTACTTACCAGTTACTTACCATACACTTAATTTGAAGATGATTTTTTTGATTTTGCAGCTATGTTCAAATTTCGGCATTTGAAGCAAGTCGCCTAAAACTTTTTTCTGCAGGAGCTTAATAATTATGGCTGAAAAACCGTCATAAATTACGTGGATATTTTGAAGAAATATGCTTCGGGTGGGAGGGGGGGTGGGGGGGGGGAATGAATTTGAAAATTAGTGTGCAATATCATCGTGTGAGGTGTCGAAATGTATGTTTTTGAACTTCCCGAACTCGAATTTGACATTATTTTGACGATCAAGTCAATAGGGAGGTCGAGGGGGGGGGTGCAAAATTTCAAAATGAGCTTACTCGTCATGTAAGATATCAAAATATCTGTTAACGAACCCGCTGATCACGATTTTGATAATATTTCAGCCCTAAACCCAAAAGGGGCTTAAGTGAGAGAGGTCCAAAATTCAAAAATGGGCCTAAATATCATGTTGCGCATTTAAATATATGTTTTTGAGACTCCTGAACACGAATTTGATACCGCTTTGGCGAAAACCCTAAAATGGGCTTTTGAAGGGGAGGTTCAAAATTCAAAAATTAACTCAAATTTCAAATGACATATCAAAATGTATAGTTTTGAAGCTCCTGAATACTAATTTGATGCCATTTTGAGCTAAACCCAGAAATGGGCTTTTGAAGGGGAGGTTCAAAATTCAAAAATTACCCCAAATTTCAAATGGCATATCAAAATGTATAGTTTTGAAGCTCCTGAATACTAATTTGATGCCATTTTGAGCAAAACCCCAAAATGGGCTTCTGAAGGGGAGGTTCAAAACTCAAAAATTACCCCAAATTTCAAGTGGCACATCAAAATGTATGATTTCGAAGCTCCAGAGTACGAATTTGACATCATTTTAGCGTGAGCCCCAAAATGGACTTTTAATGAGAAGGTCCAAAAGTCAAAATTTGGCCAAAATTTCAAGTGGTATATCAAAATGTATGTTTCCAAGGCTCTGGAGAACGAATTTGATATCATTTCGGAGTAAACCCTAAGAGAAGATTTCAAAGAGGAGGTTCAAATTCCGAAATTGCCCTAAATAACACGTGACATATCGAAATGTCTGTTTTTAATGCTCCCAAACACGAATTTTTCATCATTTCGGCGGAAACCCCAAAAGGGGCTTCTGAAGAGGAGGTTCAGAACTCGAAAAGTGCTCGAATATTACATAGCACATCAAAATGAACTTTTTCAAAGCTCTCGAGTACAAATTTGGTATTATTTCGGCGTTAACCCCAAAATGGGCTTCAGAGGGAAAGGTTTAAAAATCAAAAATGGGCCTAAATATCATATTGCACATCAAAATTAAGGTTTTAGAGACGCCTGAGTACGAATTTGATATTATTTTGGCAAAACCCCCAAAAATGGGCTTCTGAGAAGGAGGTTAAATGAAAAATGGCCATTGTTTGTCTACTTTCTACGAATTCGTCAAGTTGCAAAACGCAAAATGAAATAAAATAAAAAACAACACGAAACAAAAATCGTTTCAATTTTTTAACGGCAAAGAAATCAATACAAACTTAATTCTACAACACGTTGACCAATCTGGAATAAAAAACACTGCCGGCCGCTGGACAGTGAAAAACCATGATTGGCCATTACAAAAATACACGAATAATAATAACATGTGGTATGATACAAATTTTCAACAAAAAAAAACAAAACAGAAATGATACAACATAAACATAATACACATAAAAACAAGAGGGGCGGGAGGGGGGGCTAATTTTAATTTCTCCACGAACTTCATCATAAACCAGCATGAATGATCAACAATTTTGCTCCTCACTTATCTTTCATCTCAAAATTGACAAAAATAAAGTAATCAATAAGTAATTAAAATAAAACCACTCACCTGGATCGATGTGTGTAAACTAACTTAAACATAAGTAACATAGTAACGACTCACTTGTACCACTGACTCTGCCCACAGTACCAAAATCGAACCCCAGTCATCTCCCATCCGACCACAATGATGACTAAAACACATTCCTAGAAAGTTCGATGCTAATCATTTCAATAGATCAATTTTCAAATACTCTCCCACATTACGATGACGGAAAAACCTTACACCTTTAACTAGATTCAAACAAAGCATAAAAATCCAGATCGACACCCGCTCTTCTTGCACTCTCAACAGTCCAGCGAATCGAACCCTTTGTCGGGCCGGACTCTCTGGAACATATCTCAATTCCCTACACTCACCACCGGCAGTGCTGTAGAATGTTCATGACTCTGTCATGGCATTCGACCAAATCGCCAACACTGCGGGATAGGCTGAACTTGATCCTCAAGGCAAGGTATATAGCTAACCCCGCAGACAGGTCATATTATAACTTCGTACGAGGGTAAAATTTACAACACGCTGACGTCAGCGCAGCGTAGGAATACAAGTTACACTCGTACGAAGTGTGATAACAGACCGCCTGAAAGGCGCCAGCCTACATCCTCTTTGATAAGCCGATCCTGTAGAAACCCCGGTCGGCACGTGTACCGCCGGGAAGCAGTAAGCAAGTAGACGGCGCACGGATTTCTACCCTAACCTCGCCTAGGACGGCTACAAGGGCAGTCCGAGCTCGGTCGACAGGTCCGTACGCACCAACCTCTGGCCCGTACCAATATTGAGGCGCCGAGCAAGCCCCCTATCATCTTTAAATATCTAAGTATTTATCTGAAATGATCACTAAGCAATTCATTTAGAATTTTATTCCACAGTAAAATCCTTTCGAAGCACCATAAAAAATGAATTCGAAATCGCCTCAAAAAATCCATTTAAAATTGAAAAAAAAAAAACAAAAAAATGCATTCAAAATCATCACGAAAAATTAAATGAAAACGATCGTGAAAAAATACATTTAAAATGACTGCAAAAAAATAAAAAATGCGACACCTACAATCGTGATGCTAAAAAACAAAAACAAAAAAAAAAATCGGTAACCCAATAAAATCAATAAAAAATCATCAAACTTCTGATCGACATCGGTAAAATTATATAAAACACCTTTAAACTAGTTAAAATGAATAAAATGAACAAAAAAACAAGTTAAAAACTTCTAGAAGCAGACAAAAAACCTCGGAACTGCGAAATTATTATAAAAATCCACGAACCTTTTCACAATTTGACGACGCGACGGTTTAAACTCGACATAGTTAAAATCAGTAAGTTAATACAGCTAAAAAAAATTCAAAAACACAATACAACGCGATACAATGTTTCAATATTTGACATAATTTTGAGAGAAATTAATATTTTTTTATACTACATGAAAAAGAATTGAAATTCGAATAAACTGTAAATTCAAAAATGCTCGATAAGCATAAAAAAAACTGCAGAAATCTGAGGCTCGTACTTTTAATGCAATATCAACTATTTTTTTGACAAGAATTTCATTTTGTAATTCCATAAAACTTTTTCCTTCAATGTTTAGTTTCAAATTATCGAAAACTTGGAACCCTCTCTTTGTTCATCCCTTTCTCCTTAACTGGTTAAAACAGCAGAAAAAAATGCGTAAAAATCTCCAAAATTATAGAAAACTACCAAAAAATAAAGAAATATCACCGAAAATTGAATTAACAGTCAACATGACGAACCGGTTACTGAAGGTTTTCAAAAACTAAGATGACAAATCAAGTAAAATAGGACACAATTTCGCTACAATTGCTTACAGATGTCAAAAAATAACATGATGGAAGAAAATGTTAAAAAAAAAAAAAGAAAACCAACAACAAACAAAACAGACCAGCATCATCAAAATGATACATAACTTCACAAAAATTACAAAAAGATTCAATAACGTCTTCGTTTCAAAGGTGGATCATCATTACCTTCATCATCAGTAATATCGTCAAAATCATAAAACGTAGGTGCGTGAGAAGTATCAGCATGGGGAGGTGTAGCGTCGCCATTTCTCCATAACTTCCAATCTTGTAACGCTTCAGCGTGCGAATAATGACACTTTTTCCTTCTCTGTCCATGAATTACTATTTCTTCGACTTCTATTTCATGGCTACAAATCACAAACGTGATATTCACGAAGCAATTAAACCCTTATTCTGTATCACGTATCGATTCAATATTGTAGAATTTCACTTACGCATCTCGTTCTGATGCAAATCTCCATACTTTTCCGCATAAGGGTTTGCGACACACGTAACTCATCCATAGGCCGTATTTGAATGGAATCAAAAAAGCTCCGGTAAATAACGAAGTAAGTGCAGATATCGTAGCATCTCGGAAGGAAACTGAAACCATTAAACTTTCACAATGTAAGTTTAAACTAAATCACACTCACACCATCCATCGTATGCTCACTGGATTACTCACAACATCTCATGAACCGCGCAGGCTTCGGATCGGTACGACAATTCCACACAATTAATCCACCATCGATCGCTAAGTGATATGTCTTATTTTCGTAGGTGATTTTCTGAACTATCGAGCTTCCAGATCGGCGTGTTAATAAATCGTATCGCTCTTGTAAAGTACGATCTCCGCAGAATATTGGAGGACTTAATAGTTCACTAGATGAATGATCACTCCAGGGATACGGTTTCGATAATGCTTCTTTATCTGCAAAATACAATAGCTCATAATGAAATTTCTGGGTATTCATCTGTATTTAATGATGATTAACCATTCCAGTAACAATTTATAATGAGGCATACTATTACTTAGGAGGCAAGAAATCACTTACATTTCAATTGTAATTCAATGGATAAATCGTAGAGTTGTTTAGCGGCGGATGCGCCAAATCTTTCCATATATTTCGTTTTAAATGCTGGTGACAGTGAATAAGCACGGGCAAATTCCACCAAAGGATCAAGTAATCTGAAAAATTTACAGGTAAGTGATGTAACAGTTTCATTTACGAGTTATATGCATCACTTCAGACACTCACGAATCTATTGCTTTTGGCTGTTGAGTAGCGGGAGTAACTTTTACAGAGGTATCGGGGACTCTGAAACATTCATTTGTGAGTGATATAACCTTACATTTTTATTTACGAGTTACGCATGGTTTCGGACACTTACTTATCTAATGCTGTTGGCTGTCGAGTAGCATGAGTAATTTTTACTGAGGCATCAGTATCCAATGCTTTGGGCTGTCTAGTAGCACGAGTAGCTTTTTCTTCGGCATCAATCAATGCCTTTAGCTGTCGCATAGCATGAATTAATTTTACTTCGGTATCAGTAAGCACTGCTTTGGGCGGTTGAGTAGTATGAGTAATTATTACTGAGGCATCAGTATCCAATGCTTTGGGCTGTCGAGTAACATGAGTAGCTTTTACTTTGGCATCAGCCAATGCTTGTAGCCGTCGCATAGCATAGAACATTTTTACTGTGGCATCAGGATCCAATTCTTTGGGTGGTTGAGTAGCATGAGTAACTTTTACTGAGGCATCAGTAGTATCCAATGCTTTGGGCGGTTGAATAGCAAGACTAACTCTAATCGGAGCATCAGTGTTTAATGCTTTCAGCTGTTGAGTAGCGGAGGTAACTTTTACAGAGATATCAGGGACTCTGAAAAATTCATTTGTGAGTGATATAACCTTAGATTTTTATTTACGAGTGAGTTATGCATTGTTTCAGACACTTACTTATCTAACGCTGTTGGCTGTCGAGTAGCATGAGTAATTTTTACTGAGGCATCGGTGAGCAATTCTTTCATCTGTCGAGTAACAAGAGTATCTCTTATTGGGACATCCGTATTTAATGCTTTTAGCTGTTGAGTAGTGGGGGTGACTTTTACCGAGATATCAGGAAATCTGAAAAATTCATTTGTGAGTGATATAACCTTGCATTTTTATTTACGAGTGAGTTATGCATTGTTCCAGACACTTACTTATCTAATGCTGTTGGCTGTCGAGTAGCATGAGTAATTTTTACTGAGGCATCGGTGAGCAATTCTTTTCTCTGTCGAGTAACAAGAGTATCTCTTATTGGGACATTGGTATTTAATGCTTTTAGCTGTTGAGTAGCAGGGGTAACTTTTACCGAGATATCAGGAAATCTGAAAAATTCATTTGTGAGTGATATAACCTTGCATTTTTATTTACGAGTGAGTTATGCATTGTTTCAGACACTTACTTATCTAATGCTTTTGGCTGTCGAGTAGCATGAGTAATTTTTACTGAAGCATCAGTATCCATATCCAATGCTTTGGGCTGTTGAGTAGCACGAGTAGCTTTTAATTTGGCATCACGCAATGCTTGTAGCTGTTGCCAATGCGAAGGATAATATTTTTCTATTTTGGCATCAATATCCAATATTTTGGCATCAATATCCAACGCTTTGGGCAGTTGAGTAGCATGAGTAACTTTTACTGAGGCATCAGTAGTATCCAATGCTTTCAGCAGTTGAGTAGCAGGGGTAACTTTTACCGAGGTATCAGGGACTCTGAAAAATTCATTTGTGAAGTGATATAATCTTACATTTTCATTTACAAGTTACGCATTGTTTCGGACACTTACTTATCTAATGCTTTTGGCTGTCGAGTAGCATGAGTAATTTTTACTGAGGCATCAGTATCCGATGCTTTGGGCTGTCGAGTAGCATGAGTAGCTTTTACTTTGGCATCAGGCAATGCTTGTAGCCATCCCAAAACATGAAATTTTTCTATTTTGGCATTCATATCCAATTCTTTGGGCGGTTGAGTAGCAAGATCAACTCTCATCCGGGCATCAGTATTTAATGCATTTAGCTGTTGAGTAGCGGGGGTAATTTTCACTGAGGTGTCATGGACTCTGAAAAATTCATTTGTGAGTGATATAACCTTACATTTTTATTTACGAGTTATGCATTTTTTCAGATACACTTACTTATCTAGCACGGTTGGCTGTCCAGTAGCATGAGTAATTTTTACTGAGGCATCGGTGAGCAATTCTTTTCTCTGTCGAGTAACAAGAGCATCTCTTATTGGGACATCGGTATTTAATGCTTTTAGCTGTTGAGTAGCAGGGGTAACTTTTACCGAGATATGAGGGACTCTGAAAAATTCATTTGTGAGTGATATATCCTTACATTTTTATTGACGACGAGTTACGCATTGTTTCGGACACTTACTTATCTAATGCTTTTGGCTGTCGAGTAGCATGAGTAATTTTTACTGAGGCATCAGTATCCAATGCTTTGGGCTGTCGAGTGGCATCAGTAGCTTTTAATTTGGCATCAGCCAATGCTAGTAGCTGTTGCGAAGCATGAAATTGTTCTATTTCGGCATTAATATCCAATGCTGTGGGCGGTTGAGTAGCATGAGTAACTTTTACTGAGGCATCAGTAGTATCTAATGCTTTCAGCAGTTGAGTAGCAGGGGTAACTTTTACCGAGGTATCAGGTACTCTGAAAAATTCATTTGTGAGTGATATAACCTTACATTTTCATTTACGAGTTACGCATTGTTTTAGACACTTACTTATCTAATGCTTCTGACAATTGAGTAGCATGAGTAATTTTTACTGATGCATCAGTATCCAATGCTTTGGGCTGTCGAGTAGCATGAGTATCTTTCAGTTTGGCATCAGTCATTGCTTTTAGCCGTCGCTTAGCATGAACAGATTTTTCTACTTTGGTGTCTTTGGCATCAGTATCCAATGCTTTGGGCCATTGAGTAGCATGAGTAACTTTTACTGAGGCATCAGTAGTATCCAATCCTTTGGGCGGTTGAGTAGCATGAGTGAGTTTTACTGAGGCATCAGTAGTATCCAATGCTTCTGGCTGTGGAGCAGCAGGGGTAACTTTTACCAAGGTATCAGGTACTCTGAAAAATTCATTTGTGAGTGATATAACCTTACATTTTTATTTACGAGTTACGCATTGTTTTAGACACTTACTTATCTAATGCTTTTGACAATCGAGTAGCATGAGTAATTTTTACTGATGCATCAGTATCCAATGCTTTCGGCTGTCTGGTAGCATGAGTATCTTTCAATTTGGCATCAGTCATTGCTTTTAGCCGTCGCTTAGCATGAACAGATTTTTCTACTTTGGCGTCTTTGGCATCAGTATCCAATGCTTTGGGCTGTTGAGTAGCATGAGTAACTTTTACTGAGGCATCAGTAGTATCCAATGCTTTGGCCGGTTGTGTAGCATGACTAACTTTTACTGAGGCATTGGTAGTATCCAATGCTTCTGGCTGTGGAGCAGCAGGGGTAACTTTTACCATGGTATCAGGTACTCTGAAAAATTCAATGTATAATAATATACCAAGCTTTGTATCTATTCACGAGTTGGCGCATTGTTTCATACACTTACGAATTTAATGCAGTCTTCAACGTTTCAATCGCGTACTCGTGGTGCCTTATTTCATCTCGCCAAATCAATTCTTGGGTCAACTTCGGATTTGAAACCCAATCGACTTCATTAACGGCTGCTAGCATTTGCTCGAATTCTCGTTCGATATTTTGATAACGTTCGGTGATTCCGCCGCCGGCCTTTTCTCGTACCAAATATTCGTGTAACGCACGTAAAGATTGCAACTCCGGCTCGGTTTTCCTCCACAATTCAGCTAACGGTACACGATGCAATTGCGCCAAAATCTCCATTAATGAAAACTCATTAACGACCGGTAATTTTCGTACAAGTTTCATCTGCACATAAAGAAAAGTTCATCCAGATTTAAAAAGTTCATCGAATTCACAATATGGTAACTTTAGGTAACTTATAAGTATTTTTTTACTCACGTAATTAAACGCTGTTTTAAAAACATCAACATGCTTATCCGGCACAAACGTTTCGAATGGATTCGAATCTTGTACACGAAATGCAAACATTACAGCATGCTGCAGAGAAACCGCTCGAATTGTATTAGAATTTTCTGCAGGCGAGCAGTAAGTTACAACTACCGGTATTTTCTTGTAATTATTGATGCCAGTTTTACGAATGCTGCAGTCATCGGATTGATCCAACGTATCAGTTATCGGTACCGTTAACGTGTAAATTTCAGATACTTCGATATCGATATCGACAGTATTAGTTGATGAGGTAACCATCATTTCATCCGCAGTGTTCATGACGCCACACTATTATTATTGATTGCTGTACCTACACCACACCTGTTGAACACACACATACGAAATCAATTAATAATTATTCGATGTACTAACAAATACATATATCGACAAAAACAAATGAAATTTCAATAAAAGCAAGAAAACTTCAATGGAAATTAAATACGAACTAGATAGGTATAGTTCCAACTTATCGAAAAATCAACATAATTAAGCCACGAGAGAGGACTTGCACTTGATAATTTAAATCAAAACATACATAAGTGTTTTATATCAACGTTTTGCTCAAATTTTGAGGCATATTGTGGTCATTGTCACGTTGTAATTTTTTTTTTATTGCATTTTAACAAGTCTGAACGTGTTCACCTGTGCAATACACACCATCAAAGTATGTACCTACCTACAACTAAGCTGAGTAAAAATTTCACAGGAGAATAATAAAAAGTGTACAATGGTTCGAAAATAAAAATCACTCTAATTTCTCAAAACTACATAAGATTTCGGCACAGTTCAGCGAAAACTGAACAAAAATACAATATTAAAACTTGAAAATCACGTAGATTGTCTAACAAATGTTGAAATTCGAACATCGAGCCATTCGAGCCATTAAAAATTCGCATAAACTAATGAAAATATCATCCAAATCCGAGTTCATTCTGCAAAATTGTCTCAAAATCAATTTCATAGTCATGGACCCAGTTGAAATTTCACAAATTTAAAAATGAAATCACAAATTATCTTTATAAAATTTAATCTACCACCAGGGGAAAAAATCACTCGCAACCAACACGAAAAAATTCAATCAACCCTCTCCCTCACCATTCAATAGATGTGTTCTTTTTACACGGATTTTATCTGGCAGATTTTCGAAAATCTGGATTTTGGACGATCTTTAAAAATATCTTTTTTTCAAAACCTTTTGGGATTACATTCACCAATTTTTCAAAACCTCGAGCTTTTTTTTTCAAAGTCGAGCAGATTCTAGAAAATCTGCCAAAATCCGTATAAAAAAAAAACACATTTCATGACATTCAAATGTTCAAAACTGCCTACCACTAAACCTAATCAGCAGGGGAAAAATCCATTCGAAATCACCTCAAAAAATTTACTTAGAATAATTATTTTCCCAAAAAAAAATTCCGAAGCACGCCACAAAACATCAAGTAATTTGAAATCACCTCGAAAAATTTGTTTCAAATCATCGTGGAAAAATCCATCCGAAATGACTACAAACAAACTAATGCATTTGAAATCACCTCGAAAGATTGCATCAAAATGAACGCGAAAAAATTGATTCAAAATGACCCAACAAAAAAAAAAATAAAAAATCTTCGAATTTTTTCACCCATCATTGAATGTATTTTTCCGAAATTGAATAAAATCTTGCTCAATGACAATGAAGACCAGAAAAATTGAAAAAAATTCCATAAATTTACCAAACGCAGTGTCTAACAATTCAAAAGTTTGAAAAAAAATTCTGTTCAAAACTACCAACTAGTTCTTGAGGTAGGCAACACATACGACATCTGTCAATACATAATACAATATTATGTACATGTTGTAATAATCTTCGTTCTCAACCTCAAACTATTTTGAAAAAATTACAGGGAATATTACCAAAAAAAAACTGATTGATTAAATTTCAACAAAAAACAGAAAATTTCACACGAAATATTTACGTACAATTCTAACACGATGGTAACATTTGGCGTAAGGCATAAAGGAAGAATTGACACTCGACACTTGATAATTTGAATCAAAACACAGAAAATTTCATTCGAAAGCAATCACAATTGTCTTAATCAGTTCGGTGCGATAGTTTCACGTTTTCTAAAATTTTTGAACGAACCATAAATAAATGAAAATCCACAACACACACGAACAGGGTGTCTAATAAAATGTCAAAATGAAAAAAAAAGGACTTAAAAAGGACTTTCAGCAGGTCATTTTTCGATCACTTGTGAAACTTTTTGAGGAGGGGGGGGGGGTCAAAATTTTTTTTCAGGTAGGAGGTTCAAAATTTTCATTCAAGTTTTTAGCCAAGGGAATTTTAGCAGGACTTTTAACAGGGCAGTTTTTGAACACTTGGGATTTTTTAAGAGGGGGAGGAGATATAAAAAATTATGTTATCTTGTGTGATGAGTTACTTAGTGGTTAGTAGATAGATATATTATTTTGCTTCAATATTTTGAAATTCAAATGATTTTTTTTTTTTGAAAAATTGAAAATGAAAAAAGAAAAGCTAACGGGCCCGAGTGAAGCGAGGGCAAAAGCTTCAGCAATCCAGTATTTTGAGAGGTATGAAAATGATGTTTTTGTGTAATAAATTACCTACACGTTTTGCTACTAAATCTCAAAATTTCAATGATGATTCAACACCCCAATTCAAAAAAAAAAAAAGAAAAGAAAAAATTCAAACTTGAAAAAGAAAAGCAAACAAACCCGAGTGAAGCAAGGCAAAAAGTTTTCAAAATTTCATGTTTTGCTGAGAAGTAAAAAAAATTTGCAAGGAAGGAGGAGTTTATTTTTCTGATTCAAGCTTGGAACATTTCTTGAATTTGAACAATAAGTCACTTATGTGGAAAAGGAAGAGCAAACATCCCGAGCGAAGCGAGGGCAGAAGCTCACAAAAATGTGTGATTCAAGTACTAAAAAAGTCGACAAATGAGCCCTTTTCTACAAGTTCAAAATTCCGGAAAAAAGGGGGAAAATTGAAAATTTGAAAAAGTCATTTAGAAAAAAAAAGGACTTTTGGATAAAATTGTTGAAAAAAAGGACACTAAAAGGACAAAAAGGTGTCATAGGCAAAAAAAAGGATTTTTGTAGGATAAATAGGAGTGTTAGAACCCTGAGTCGAATCACAGTCCGAATTAGACGAAAATCGTCCATAAAATCTACAACTTTCGTTCAATTACGTACAACTAATTAGCATAATAAGCGATTAGAAAATGATGAAAAAAAGTTGGAAAAATTTCTCCGAATTTCAAAAAAATCAATCAGACATCGAACACACGCAATTAAAATACCTACAACCAAATCGAGTTAAAATTACATAAAGTATGAAAAATGTACAAAATTGTCACAAAAATGACAGAATGTTTCCAAAACTGGATAAAATTTCATCAGAGCAAAACAAAATCCAACGAAAATTTCGGCAAAACAGCGCAATAACTCGAAAATTACGTAAAGTACTCCAACAAACGATAAAATTTGGACAAATCGTCAAAAATTAGCATAAAATGTTAGAAATCAGCAAAATTTGCCTCAAAATAGATGCAAATTGTTCAATACTATCGATGGAAGATAGCAAAATTTGAACAAAACAAAATTTTTTAGTCATAAACAATTCACGTGATCAGAAAAATTTCAAAAACCTCATCAAATAAGCATTCAAAATTCAGCAAAAAAAAAAACAAAAAAAAAACATGAAAATTGAAACACCGGCGTAAAAATGAAGAAAAATAACTACTGAAAATTGAACTCAAAAATTATTGTAACCAAAATGATACATAGATAGGTATGTACCTCAACTTGGTTCAAAATAAATACTCTCAAATCACATAATTATAAATATACGAAAAATTGATAAATAGTAAAATCAACAAATCCAGCAACAAAATTGCACAGAACACGTTCAGACTTGTTAAAATGCAAAAAAAAAATATAAATAAAAAACTAACGGAAGCTGGTAAAACAGATCACAAATTTGAACAAGCGTACAGTATTCAACATGACTAACCAAAGCATCATAAAACCTGAGAAAGTGACATAAAAACCCATGACAATGTCCACGACTTGATGAAATTTCACTCAATTTAGTTACGTAAAACTTGACTACAATACAACACATTTCAAAACAAAACCAAATTACAACGTCATTCACCACAATATGCCTAAAAATTCGAACAAAACGTTGATATAAAACACTTATTTAGGTATAAAATTGAAGAATGAAAACTCCTTAAAATTACGCGAGCCACAGTACAATGAAAAATCACAAAATCGGACACAATTCTACACAAATATTGCTTGAAATTTGCAGAAAATGACGAACGAAAAACGTACCGAAATAAATTAACCCAAGAAAAATGTCTGAAATTCGACTAGGTATAAGAAAACGATGAAAATTACAAACAATCGAATAAGGTATCATCATCATCGTAATTATAAGTACGAAATCGAGCAAAAATTACTTATTCGAATTGGATTAACTTACCGAAAGAGAATGAGATTAATGTCGTCTACGATCATAAAATATTGCGTTTTCCGTAATCGTATCAAGTTTCTTTCGCTGCCAAGAGCCCGACCGGCGGCTGCACCGTTCTAGGTTCTAGGTAACTAGTGTAGGAACATGTTCACTGCGATCTGTAAATAAAAATAGTCATTAAAATTAACATTTTCGATACAGGTAGGTACTTACAAATAGAAGAAAATGAACAAACTACATGAAAAAAATGCAAAAAGAGTATAGAGTTTGACTTCTAAGGCTTACTCAATAGTTCAACACAGTACGTTTTGGATCCTTTAGCACAACTCGCCTTATTACCAACATTTACTAATTCTGTAACGACTAACGACTACCGGAAAGAAGCGAAATAGAGACAAAAATATACTCAGTAAAGCTAAGATTAAGGTAATTATATTCATTCGAAATTCAAATAAGAGTAACTCACCGGTAAGGTAATTGACGTCTTCGATCACAAAATCGTTTGTATAATACTTCAAAATAATCTTCCGTTCACTGTAACCGGTAAGGTACTTTACTGAGTATGGTGGAACACGTTCATTGCGATCTGTAAATAATCACAACAGGTAGTACATAATTACTTTAAATTCATTTTTTCTAAACATACGAATATGTATCGAGTGTTGAGGAAAGACAGCAAGAGCAAGCAGAAAGCACAAAGCACAAATTGAAACACTTCGAATCGCCCATCTACGTTTAGTTCAAAATATCTCACGTTGCTAACTTCACTCGAAGAAAAATGAAAAACAATTACCGTAAGAAATCACGATAGTACGCGTCGTATATACTTAAGCACCCCTTTCCAATGAAAATTCACTTCATTATGAGATGACACAAAATACTGAGCGAAATCCACAAGCCAACGCCGAAAAATGAACCAAATCATACCATTCCTACCGCATAACCTATTGTTGCGCTCGCATCACGAACCGACAAGACCAAAATCAAAGGGAATCGTACCGCTGGACCTATTGTTTGTTTTGCGTCACCAACAACGGAGCAACGAACGATGCCAAAACCTGCACAGTGCACGAAATCGTACCGTCTCACCTCCAGTGTTGAGTCACCAGAGACATTACTTTGAAAATATCGCACATTAATTATTCAAAATTGCTACGAAATCATTATTAAACGAATGAATTTACGATAAGTAGATATAAACATAACTTTCAAATTTCAACATTTTAGTTATAGAGAACAATCGTAAAGGAAAATTTCAGACTTTCATTCCCTTCTGAACACCGTGTAGCGTAGAGAATGATTAGTAAATTACATTTACATACCTTTCACGTAGCAAACAAACACTTTTTGACCATCAAATGCATTAGTTAACGCGAATTCGAAATAAAAATTCACTACTTACACCATTTACGTGAAAAAAATTACCGCAAGACATCGTAAAACTGAAGGAGCGAACTCGGCGTCCGAAATTCCAATTTTCTAAAATCAGTGGCGTAGCCAGGATTTTCTTAAGGAGGGGGCAAAACCAGATTTTTAGGCATAAAAATCGAAATGAGGGGTAATTTTCTGGAAATCTATTGTAATGTGTGGTGATTTTATGAAAATGAAGGCAAAATTACTGCTCGAGCGAAGCGAGAGCGAAAATTTTGGAAAAAATGGGTCCAAACAACGAAAAAACGTCCATTTTTGCATGTTTTCTTTCAAATTTTTGCTCTCAAGGGGGGGGCCATGGCCCCCTTCGCCCCCCCCCCCTTGGCTACGCCACTGTCTAAAATGAACAAGTCAAGGTTGTTTGTACGAATTTCAGAGGTTGGTTTGGTTTGGTTCGGTTCATTCGTCAGGCGCACGCGCAACAACCTTTGTGACGTTACGTCACTGCAGGCTCCTCCAATAAAATGTCTCATAACAGCGGAAGTATTCCGAGCGTACCCGAACATTCCCGAAGCAACTTACTCCTTCCCACAAATCCCACCACAATAATACCTACAATTCAATTTACCGTGAAAAAATTCTGACGGTCTTATTTGTTTACGAAAAAATGATTATAATTTTTGTTTTCAATTGGAGGGCGAGATGAGGATACCTACGAATTGAAAAATACTAGATATAGACAACAAGAAATTTCCAAATTCGACAATTTTTGCAAAAGCCCAAATTTTTTTCGAAATAAAAACAAGGGCGAAACATTTAATTTGGGGATTTTTACTTCGGAACACATTTCATTTCGGATCCATCTCCAATTTTTGAAAAAAAAAAAGACAATCAATGGAAACAAAATAACTTACATATTGATAACTTTTGGCAATTTCTGACTCAAAAGCCAACTCCTGGAAAAATAATAATAAAACAAGATGAGAAATTTTAACAAAAGAAATGTTTTTCTAGCAATTTCTAGCAAAATAGCGAGACTTGGGACAATTTTTTTTTAAAAAAAAGAGTAACTCGAGAATGTTTAGCAAAAAATGACCATTTTTAGAAATTTTGTGAAAAAGCGAGGATTTTTTTTCAATTTTTCGACAAAAAACAAAACTTTGACAATTTTAGCAAAAAACAGAACTAAGAACTTTTAGGAAATTACTGACGAATATGTACATTGTACATAAGCAAAAATTTTGGATAATTTTTTTTAAAAAATATAAAAAACGCAAAAATTTGACAATTTTAGGAAAAATTAGAAATTTTTGGGCATCACTGACAAAGAAATTACATTTTTTTCGTGATTTCTTTTCGAAAAGCGAGACATTCCGATTGCTAAAAAAGCTATGATTTTTGCCTTTTGGCAATAAGCAAGACTTCTACACCATTGTGGCAAAAAAATAGAACTTTTAGGAATTTTTGACAATTCTGGGCAAAAATTACACTCTTTTTTTGCAATGTTTGTTGAAAATGAGTACATAATTAAAAAGTGATATTTCCCTGGCATTTTTCAAAGTAAAACAGCGGAACTGTTGTGCAATTATGAGGAAAAAATGAATATTTTTCAAATTTTTCACGAAAATTTCAACAAGAAACGAAAACTAATTAGAAAATTTTGACAAGAGGTGAGATTTTTTGCCCATTTTTAGCAAAGTGGTAGACTTTGACAAATAACGGTGCTGTAAATAACGACTCATCAGTTAAAACTTCTTCCTTACAAAGTGACTGGATAAATCAAACTACATTTTAACAACCAGTAAGCCATTGTACCAAAGGAAGTGCGGGTAGGCAACACAAATGACATTGCTCCACCTCACGATGGCATAATGTGTTGCCTACTCCAAGTTATTACGTAAAAGACGAACAGCGAATTGCAATTCGAAAAAACTGTCTAGGAATTCGATACCCCCTTGACCTCGCAAATTTTTCGACAATTTCAGCAAAAATTACGCAAGGAAATCGTAATTTTTGGTAAATTTCGTTGATATGACACAAAATCAATTGAAAAACAACTCGAAAAGTTACCAAAATATTTCTAGATTTTTAGTAAAATTTTCTCCATCAAAATACATCTGAATTGAGCAAAAATTAACAATCAAGAAGCGGAAACACTGCACAATGGTCCCAACAATTACCTACTCTACTTGCTGAAATATGCCAAAAATAGATCAAAAAACTAATGAAATTCGGGTAGGTATAAGTCCTTAAAAATTTACATAAATAATTGAAAAAAAAAATCAGCATAATTGAATACGTTTTGCAAAAATTAATTGAAACTGCACAGATCGAGTAGAAATTCATCAACAGCTTTAATGGAACATCGCAAAATACCAAGACTTGAAAAATCTCGCAAAAAATTCCTAAAACTGGAAAAATTATCGAAAATTTTGTCAAATAAGAATTGTGATTTTGCAAACCAGAAAACAATCAATTCATTCGAAATCGACTCGACTGAAAACAAACATTCGAAATCACTTACACCAAACCAAAAATAAAATTCGTATCCCCCCTCCAAAAAAAAAAAATCAAAAAGAATTTAAAATCGAAATCAAAACAGACATTCGACAATAACACGAAAAAAAACATTCGATTTCACAATAGGAAAATTTTAAAACAACTCGAAAATAAAAATCTATCTCCCCCCCCCCCCCCCTAATCAAACAAAAACTCATTCGTAATCAACGTAAAAAAAATCACATTCGAAATCACCATCACTGAAACATTCATTTTGCAGCAACGCGAAAAAATCCATTCAAAATCTCGACAGAAAAATTTCAAATTAGGTAAATCAAAATTGAAATTCTAACCATGAAAGAAAATCATTCGAAATCGAAAATGTAACCGAAATTCTAATTTAAAATTCAAAGCACCACAAAAAAATTCATTCCCAATCACCTTGAAATATGCATTCGAAATGATCGCTGAAAAATTCATTTAGAATTGTCCTCCACAAAAAAATCATTTTCAAAGCAATGCCAAAATTGAAAAATTCATTTAAAATTGAAAAATTAAAAAACCAATTCAAAATTAGAGTAGGTAAAACAATGCATTTTTTTTCAATTCGAAATCATCGCGAAAACTTCGATCAAAATGATGAGTGAAAAAACTCATTTGGAATGACTGGAAAAAAATTCAAATTTTTTAACCCAATCAAATAAACAAAAATTAAAAAATCATTTACTTGATCAACTTCGGTAAAAATGAAATGAAACATATTAAAACTAGTTAAAAATGAACAAAAACAAAATTGAAAACTTCTTAGAAGCAAATAAAAAACCTCGACCTGCGAAATTAGAATACAAATCGGTGAAACTTCTCACAACTTGACGACAGTATCAACTGGCAGTAAGTAAAATACATTTCAAAATCGACATCGTTAAAATCAGTTAATACAGTAAAAAAATATCCAAAATTTGCGATGAAAAATCGAGTAGAATCGGACACAATACTGTTACGATGGCTTACAAATGTCGAGAAATACAATAAAAAGTAAAGGAAAAAAAAACAAAACCGATCCAAAATCGTCAAAATAATACGAAACTTCACTTCGAAAAAATAACAAAACGTGTGACAAACGAGGGGGAAAAAGCACGAACAACAAAACTGCGAATTCCAGAGAAAAATTCAACGAATTTTTAGTTTTTTCGATGGGTTATCATTACTCTCATCTTCAGAGTCTATGTTCGCTTCATCGGTGATATTATCAAAATCATAAAATCCAGGTGCGTGATCAGTATCGGCACGCGGAGGCAAGACGACGCCCAATTCCAATACTTTCCTATCATGTAGTACGCTAGCGTGTGAATAATGATTCTGTTTACTCGTAGGTTCATTTCGAACTACTTCTTCGATTATTTTCTCATGTCTACATATTACGAACAGATATTCACCAAGCGATAAAACCTCATTCTGTATCGCGTATCTAATAACATATCCGAAGATTCTACTTACTCATCTCGTTTCGAACGGCCTCTCCATACTTTTCCGCATAAGGGTCTGCGACAGACGTAACTCATCAATAGCCCATACTTGAACGGAATCAAAAAAGCTCCGGTAGATAACGAAGGTGGAGGTTTCACTGTCGTAGGATTTCGAATGTAATCTAAACCACATGAAACATAACCGGGTAAATTTCCACTAGGTAAATCATGACCACATCATTCATCGAATTATCATCAAGTTATAGAGATACTCACTACGTAAAGATGTTTTATCGTAAGGATTCATCAACTGCTCAGGCTTCCGATCGGTACGACAATTCCACACATTTAGTCGACTATCGATTGCTACTCGATATGTCTTATTTTCGTACTTGATTTCTCGCATCTTCGAGGTTCCGAATCGTCCTACCAATAAATCGTATCGTTCTTGAGGAGTACCATCTTTACTAAATATTGGCGGACTTATTATATCAGTGGATGAAAAATCACCCCAGGGATACGGTTTCGATATCGCTTCTGCATCTGCAATATTATAACAACATAATGAAACTTCTAGGTGTTAAATGATCATTATACAATCATTCCAGTAATAATTCAAGAATTAGGAATACTCGTTAGGAGGCACAAAATGACTTACATTTCAATTGTAATTTACTGGACGATATATCGTCGAGGACTTTTGAAACTGATGGTTTTACGAGAACCCTTTTACGAGCTGTTCCTTCAAATTTAGCCAAAAAATCGAACCATATATCGTCGATATCTTTCGATACGTCGAGGTCTTTCGATACTGATGGTTTTACGAGAACCCTTTTGCGAGCTGTTCCTTCAAATTTAGCAAAAAAATCGGTCAAGGAGTTTTCATATTTCGTTTGCATTGATGTTAGGTGATCAACAGCATGGTCAACTTTCACCGAAGCATCAGGTATCCTGAAAAAATTCATTTGTAAGTGACATACATACATTTTTATTCACGAATAACGCATCATTTCAGACACTTACGAATCCATCGCATTTTTCAACACTTTAATCACGTACTCGTGGTGCATTATTTCACCTTGCCAGATGAATTTTTGTTTCAACTTGGGAATTTCCGAAACCCAATCGACATCGTGAATATTGGCTAGCGTTTCCTGCAACTCTCGCTCCATATTAACATAATTTTGGCTAATTCCGCCGTTGGCCTTCTCTCGAACCAGAGATTCGTGCAACGCACGTAACGATTGCAACTCTGTCGCACTTTTCTTCCACAATTGACCCAACGGTTGATTGTGTAGCTCCGCCATAATTTCCATCAGAGAAAATTCAGTCACGACTGGTAATTTTCTAACCAGATTCATCTGCACATGAAAAACAGTTCGCCATTATTAAAAAATTCATCGAATTCACATGCGGTTATATTTTTTCAACTTTAAGGGTTACTCACGTAACTATATGCGGTTTTCAAAGTACGAAGCTTATCCAGCGAAAACGTTTCGAATGCGTTCGTATTTTGTATACGAAATATAAACATTACGGGATACTGCAGAGAAACCGCTCGAATCACATTTGAATTTTCAGGCGAGTAGTACGTGATAACTACCGGGATTTTCTTGCAATTATTGATTTCAGCTTTATGAACGTCGTACATAGTTAATTTGTCATCGAATCGATCCAACGTATTAGTTACCAATAAGGTGTAAATTTCAGCCACTTTGATATCGATATCAACACTAGTTGACGAGGTAGCCATTTTATTCGCAGTTTTCATGATGCACACTAATATTATTGATTGCTGTACACCACACCTGTTGAACACACACAAGAAATCAAATAATTATTCGATGTATCAACAAATACATAAATTATAAATCATATAACATTAATGAAATTTCAATAAAAAACGAGAGAACCTCAATGAAAACTGCACACGAATTAGGTAGGTATGGTTTCAGGTTGTTGAGGTTTTTACACAAGCTATGAAGTCCGGCATATGACAATATGAGTAATTGCACCCCTCCCCCGCCGATCCTCCGGGACAACTTTTTTCTTAAAGGGGACATCCTAAGAAACATTTTAAAGCAAACTTGCCCAAAAAAAAGTTGGCCTCACTTACAAAATGGCGGCCATTTTGATTGACAGGTCAGCCGAAATCACAGATTTCGCGTTTCAACATAGGACTTTCACGAAATTTTTCAAACTTTACAAAGGTAGATCGAAAGATCATGCAAAAATTCATCACCTGTCCAAATTTCAAGTGCTAAAGTGCGTTTTTTCGATTTTTGGTGAATTTTTGAAAATCGAATTCAGGCCAAAGATGAGGGGAAAAAATCAAAATTTTACCAAATTGACCAAGGAAGCTGAAATTTGGGATATACCCTATTTTCGACATGCCAAATCGATTGGAAACGGTTTCAACCCGTTTTGAGCAGTTCTGGAGCCTCCAGCAGATTTTTGAAACTCGAAACTCCCACAAAATTCCATCAAATTGAAGTTGTAAATCTGAAATTTATTCTGAAAACTAATTTTAATACGCTACGAAGTACTGCAGGCGAATTCCAAGTCGTTTTGGAGCCTCCAGCGACTTTTTGAAAATTCCTGGAGCCTCTAGCAGATTTTTGAAACTTTAAATTTGTCCAAAATTTCATGAAATGGAGATGGAAAGCTGAAATTTACTCTACACCCCAACTTCAACACCCTCTGAAGACGACTTCAGGTGGGTTCAAGTCATTTTAGAGCCTCCAGCGACTTTTTTGAAAATTACTGGAGCCTCCAGTAGATTTTTGAAACTTGAAACTGAGATGGAGAGTCGAAATTCATTCTGCAAACTAATTTCAATACGCTACGAAGTTGACTGCTGGTGGATTTCAAGTCGTTTTGGAGCCTACAGCGACTTTAGGAAAGGTTATATATGGCGTTTTTTTTTTGGAAACTTGAAATTTCCTAAAAGTAGCTGGAAGCTTCAAAACCATTTGAAACCACCAAGTAGTCTGCGAAGTAAATTTCAGCTTGCCTATTTCATTTGATAAATTAATGTTGGGGAAATTTCGGTTCCAGTCATTTTCAAAAAAGTCGCTGGAGGCTCTAAAATGGCTTGAACCCACCTGAAGTCGTCTTCAGAGGGTTTTAAAATTGGAGTTTAAAGTAAATTTCAGCTCTCCATCTCAGTTTGATGAAATTTTGTGAAAACTTAAAGTTTCAAAAACCGGCTGGAGGCTCCAGTAATTTCAAAAAAAGTCGCTGAAGGCTCCAAAATGACTTGAACACACCTGAAATCGTCTTCAGCGTGTGTTAAAATTAGTTTGCAGAATAAATTTCGACTCTCTATCTCAGTTTGATGAAATTTTGGGAAAATTTCAAAATTTCAAGTTTCAAAAACCTACTGGAGGCTCCAGGAATTTTCAAAAAAGTCGCTGGAGGCTCTAAAATGGCTTGAGCCCACCTGAAGTCGTCTTCAGAGGGTGTTAAAATTGGAATTTAGAGTAAATTTCAGCTCTCCATCTCAGTTTGATGAAATTTTGTGAAAACTTTAAGTTTCAAAAACCGGCTGGAGGCTCCAGTAATTTCCAAAAAAGTCGCTGAAGGCTCTAAAATGACTTGAACACACCTGAAGTCGCCTTCAGATTGTGTTAAAATTAGTTTGCAGGATAAATTTCGACTCTCTATCTCAGTTTGATGAAATTTTCCCAAAATTTCAAGTTTCAAAAATCTACTGGAGGCTCCAGGAATTTTCAAAAAAGTCGCCGGAGGCTCCAAAACGACTTGAAATTTACCTGCAGTACTTCGTAGGGTATTGAAATTAAGTTTTTAGAATAAATTTCAGCTTTACAACTCCAATTTGATGGAATTTTGTGCAAATATCAGGTTTCTTGGTCAATTTGGTAAAATTTTGACTTTTCCCCTAATTTTTGGCCTAAATCCGATTTTCAAAAATTCACCAAAAATCGAAAAACACATTTTAGCACTTGAAATTTGGACAGGTGGTAAATTTTTGCACGATCTTTCGATTTCGGCTGACCTGTCAATCAAAATGACCGCCATTTTGTAAGTAAGGCCAACTTTGTTTTGGGCCAGTTTGCTTTAAAATGTACCTTAGGATGTCCCCTTCAAGAAAAAAGTTGTCCCGAAGGATCGGCCGGGGGGGGGGGGTGCAATTACTCATATTGTCATATGCCGGACTATTGAACATGAAATTACAATAAAAACATAGTAACTTCAGTAAAAAAATCATACCAATTTGTTAGAAAAATTATTTCTCGTCAAGTAGGCACTGAAGAAAAGTAAAAGTAACACTTGCATAAACAAATAAGTATAAGTACGTCGAAATATGAGAAATTTCACAATCGAAAACAATTAAAATTACCTATTGAAACAATAATAATCTCGAATACGAAATAGGTACCTACACAAAGAAAGTCTGAAGTCACAACAACTTAAAACATACACAAACCCAAGCAGAGAGAAAACCAATGGGAACTAAAATGATGACATCTGGCGATCGGACTCCAAAATCATGAATTCATGATCATTCGAATAAACACCCAAGTTATTATACTTACTTCAAAGTTGGCTCATCGGAAACATATCCAACTGTTCAAGCATTCCATCAGCCCCTCCCCAGCTATACATATGAGCTGGGAAACAGCTGAAGGTATTCTAACACTACACTACCGTAATACAGTTTCAATCCATAAATAAAAAGAGAGGAAGATCAGATCAAACACCATAATACTCAAAAATGACACCGAATAAAACCAAATCATCTTCTTCGAACGGAATCGTTCACGAACGACGTACTCGTAACATAATAGGTGATTTCCAACGAACGATTGATTTTTCGATCTGCTACTAAATAGATAGGTACGATTCGACGATCATCGCAAAGGGTGAATGGAGAAATCGCCAATGCCATCGGATATCTCAGGCAGTCGAACTTTGAAAATTTACAGGATCACCGTTCCTTGAAATATACAAATTGGAGGATCGCTGAAACCTGCAGTAGATAAGCTGCCTGCTGCTGTAGATTATTCATAGGTATTTCGAGCGAAAACATAATTCACAACGCAACAATCTGGTTAAGTACTTACAACAGGAAATAAGATTCAGAAAACTAAATAACAATAGGTCCATATTATACGTAGAATTTCCAACGAACGATCGATTCTTCGATCACGTTACCAAGTCAACGATTCAACGAACAGCGCAAAGGGTGAGTGGAGACATTCAATTCAATCACATCAGTCGATCTTGAGAACCTTTCATTATCCCTCCTCGGAATCCAACTCCAGGATGACTGAAAACTGAAGCAGGTGCCTACGGTTGGTTACATCATACTTCGAGCGAAAACGTTATTCACAAAACCAACAATTACAGGTACAACAAAATTTATAACAATAGGCAGAATTTCCAACAAACGATAGATCCTTCCGGCCATCAAGTGACCCAAGTGAACAATTCAAGGAACAACGTAGGTGAATGGAGAAATTTCGTCTTAGTCGACCGTCGAAACACAATTCCAATATCCTTCCTCAAAATACAACTCGAGGATCACTGAAAACTGTAGAATGGTACCTACCGTAATTCACATAACGCTAGGTGCATATTATGAGTAGAATTTCCAACGAATGATCGATCCTTCAATCAAATTACCAAGCGAACAATTCAACGAACATCGTAGGTGAATAGAGAAATTCTATCTCAGTCGATCTCCGTAAAAACTTTCATCATTCGTCCTCGAAATCCAACTCGAGGATCGCTGCAAACTGAGTAAGGTACTTGCGAATGATTACTCCTATTTCGAGCGAAAATGCAATTAACAAGGCAACAATTACTCGTAGATACAACAAGATTTAGAAAAACAAAATACATATAACAGGTAGAATTTCCAACGAACAATCGATTTTTCAATCACGTTACCAAGCGAACGATTCAATAAACGCAAAGGGTGAATGGAGAAATTTCATCTTAGTCGATCTTCGAAAATCTTTCATTATTGCTCTTCGAAATCAAACTCGAGTAACTGAGAACTGAAGTACCTGCAGATGATTACTCCTATTTCGAGCGAAAACGTAATTCACAATGTACATAGTAATAGATACAAGGCTTGGAAACACAAGTAAAACAATAGCTACAACAGAATCTTATAAAACTTCATTTCATCAGTCAATATACTGATATGTAACGAGACACTTCTTAAATCATAATCATAACACAAACACCGATGTACCTAACGAAATATGGTCGTATTTACGAACCATGTTTAAAGATTTATAGAAAAACATCGTAGGATGAATAACTTCAAGAACTTACCCGCGTTTCACGTTAATATCAAATTCGACTTCGACATCAATTCCGCTGAGTAAGTGTACAGCTTAGTATGGCGAGCGCGTCTTGGACGATGGGATCCGATTCACCGGCAATCCGGAAATAATGTCAAGTTCAAGCTGGATACGTCTGAAACAAAATAAGAATTCAACTGATACCTCAAAACATCAAAAAGCCTTCGCAGAAACAATAGAAATCGAAATGAATCAATTGTCATCGACACCTATGATATTGATACCCTAGGAAAATTTCTCATCCAATCCAACTCTCTAATACCAAATCGTGTTGTACGACTGTACGTACCATTTACGTAGATCGTGGATCACATTCAGATCACACAATTCACAAAAATACGATCGAAAATTTGCAATTTACTCATGTACGAACGAAAAAGAGAACCTTCGTTCACATGGTGGCATGAATAACATGACGGGTAACTGAGTGAAAACTCTGATTTGTAGCTTCGCTACACAATATTGAATAAATAAACGAAGCTTCAACTTACCAAAACAATTGAAGTTTAAAACTGCTTTCAAATAAAATAATTACGTAATTAGGCGTCTTTAATTAAAAATCTAAAAAGACCAGACAGACTGACAGACAAAAAAGGTAAACGACCGCCGGAAAATGACTAATGGCCGCCAAAAAACGTCAAAAATGAATGAAAAATGATGTGAGGTTGAATGCGAGGTCACGTGATGTGTTTCGTGTTTTTCATTGGCTGTTAGTAATATTTTTTCTGTGATTTTTGTCATTTTTTCAAAACTTTTTATTTTTGTGCGTTGGAGCGCTAGTGGAATTCGTGTTATCCTTTCACTTTTCAGTTTCATTATTTCATGAATCAACAACTTGAAAAGAAGAACGATTATTTAATAAATTAGATATAAATGAAAACGATACAAGGTACATATATAAAATGATATAAAATAATATTCGATAACAACAATAAAAATATAAACGTTCAACATGAATAATAAAACGATTACGAATAATCAACGAACATAAAACTCATCGTTTCAAGCAGCTATATCGAAAAATCTATCCATCATAGCCGCTACTTGCTCCGGCGTATATTTCACGTATTTCTCTAAATTCTTGGCGAATGGAAGATGAGCGTATCTAGAAACACAGATCATTATAATTCGATATCTAGAATATTTACTATCAGAATTCATAATGTATTCGATAAAGGTACCTGTCGTAGAATAGATTATACTTCGGTAAAATGTACTCTTTATTGTCTCTTTTTAGACCTTCCCTTAGTTCGAAATCAGGAACAGAATATCCTCGTTGGAGTTTGGATATTTCTTCGATTTCTTTATTGAATCCCTAAAAAGTACGTACACAGTGATTAGAATACGAACACTAGCAAAAAATGTAATACATATGAAACCGGTAGGTCTAGGTAGACAAGAACTTACAGAAAATCGTTCTTTCAACGTAGTCTTCTCCTTGTCTTTCAATTTACCGTAGTATACTTGAATATCTTCCATATCACAAATGAAACTCAGTACTCGACTCCAACTAATAATAAATACAAAACGAGTAATTAGATTTGATGATATGAGTACAAGTCCGTCGTATATCCATCTGTAGCTAGTATTACTCATACTCACCACTGTTGATAAGTTTTTTTATGAGTAGTTATGGAATTGAAATAAGTTTCTTCGCAGTCTGGTTCTGATAAAGTAACCAATTCCAGTAACGAACATCTTTGTAGACTTTTCAAAACGTGATTACAATTATTCAATCGGAATAGAGCTTTTACTGCTACATCGCAATACAAATCGCTCTTATTTATGAGAGTCAGGTTGAGTTGAGATAGCACTTTTTCTAAAAATTCACAATTATTATAAAGATTTGATCTTACGCGAACGAAATAGAATATTGAATATTGCAAACGTACTGATATAAATTCCCAAAAGAACTTTATTTTTATCGAAAGGACCACGTTTAGGATCGATTGTGATCGTAGCCAAGGCATTAGTGTAGATGTTATCTTGAGCTAGAACCGTTCCAATGATACCAATGTAGTCTAATAACTGCTCTAAGAAGAATAACACATCGCTGGTGAGCTGGTAAACGGTACCATCTCGAGGAAGTGACATGTTCGAATCACTTTTAACGTGTTCGACGAAATCTTCCAGTACTTTGGATCCCTGCGTGCAAAAAAAATCAACGTCATCGACGAAGTGTTCAACGATGGCCGAAGGAACAAACCAACTTTTACACAAAGAATAAAACAAAATCACTTACGGTGTTCTGAAGCTTATTCAATACATTTCCAAACTGAGTTCTAACGTTGAAATCGCAACTTTCGATAATCTTCTCGAAATCCGGCTTCATATCCAACAAATGTTTCAAAATAGGAAAAATAACCAACGCTGTTGAGAAATCGTGCCTATTCACGCATCTTTTAGCTCGACTTGCAATATTCTATAGAAAATAACAGAAGGTAAAATAATGTTGCGAAATCTACATAGCCTAAAATCTATGAACCAATTTTTTAGCATCTTACTTCACCGTCTTGAACAACGGCATCCAAAGCATCTTGAATAATGATCTGGAATACTTGATGTTGATGCTGAACCGGTATAATAGTTGAAAGCAGAGATAACTCGTTCTGCATTAGTTTTTGTACAGCCATAACGATGGTTAAGTAATTTTCCATCTCTTGTTCGTCGATAACGTCTTCACGATTTTCACCTAATCAAAAGTAATAAATTTTAAAACCATAGGCAGAAAAATCTATACACAGAATGGAATTTCATTACGAACCGAAATGAATAGTACTTCGACGAGCTCCCAAACTAAATCCGGTCGAGTATTCTAATGTTTGCGATACTCTTTGTACCACTTTATTAGCTTTCTTTTCGAATCTGTAAGTATTTATTCGTAGAATCATTTCTAATATGAGTAAAAATAATTCAGTACTCAATATTCAACTTACAAATTTTGCAAACGTTTCGATGGTTTACGACTAGTGGACGAGTCTGCACGTTGATACTTTGGTCTCTGAAAAAAGCATCATTATTAGTTAATATTCTATTGGAAAAGTACACAGATATGTTTAGAAAATAGCTTACTATTGTAGGAGAAGCAGCGACTCCTTGAATACTGCCACCACTTCCACTTTTTTGATGCTCTTTCAGCATGTTTAATGATTTCATGAGAACATTAGCTCGAATACGAGCGTAAACATTCATGTATTCGTCTCGAGATTCGTTCATGAGCCAGTTCGCGATACGAATCAAATCACCGGCTACATTTTCAGGAAAATGAGAATACGATCCAACCGATGAAGAGTCATCAACCGTTACCTCTGAATAATTCAAACAACAAATTAAAGATCATCAAGTACATTCGAACAATAATATCTCAAGTACAGCAGACAGTTCACCTTCATCATTGGCAATAAGATCTAGTAAAGTGATCGGTGCTATAGCTCTGCTGTGTTTTAAAATCATTTCTTTGAACTCACGACTCAAAGCATCGCCACCACTGTTAAAAAGTGATGACTGAAACAAATTCAATCCGAATTAGTAACTATCAAGATTCAAATAACGAAGGTGTTTCTATACTTACAACATTCTCCAACTCAACACTCTGAGGGTTATTCTTTTCAAAATATATTTGAGCTTGTTTCAGCCGATCCAACGCGTTCAAGAAATTATCCAAACCTTCAGCTCCGTTCGGTCCAGCTCTAATAATACTTTCTACCTCTGTACTAACGCTATAGTATGCAATTACGTGATCCAAAGCCGAAATGGTTTTCTCAATATCTGAAATATTTACTCAAGTTAAACCATCAATCTATGTAAAATACCATGAAACAAGTTACAATTACTTTTTTGACAACTTTGAAGATTTTCAGTTTCACTGTATAATGGTAGAATGGTTTCTTCAAGTTTAGATAACCGATTCTCGAACATCTCTAGGATGTTGATCATATTACTAGTGATTTGCTGACTCTGTTCAAACCGTTCTTTGAATAGGGTGAGGTTTTCATCCTCCTAAAAATATACAGAGCGTTTTTAATTAGAAATTAGCCTGAAATTATCACATTTTGGAGTTCAAAAGTGACAGATTAGCTTATGTACCTTTTCTAGGATGAGTTTCACGTTCTGTAAGTTAGTGACTTCCGACATTATTCTGATTATGTGAAGCTTACTAGAGGAAACGTGATGATCGATGGATGAGTAATTATTTTATTTCGTTTTAATTACATGATAGATTCAAATATATTTCCAATGAAAATGATTTTACTTTTCACTTTTCAGACAATCATCTAGTTTGTTGTTGTTGATAAAATATTTTTTTTTTGATAAAAAATTTCACGAAAGAAAAAATATTTTGTCGAGGCATCGTATTCATTACGAAGGCACTTCAGAAAAAAGATACCTACTCGAATCGCATTGGACCATTTTAAGTAGGAAAAAAATTGGCTTCGGCCAATCACAGACGTGAATTTTTAATAGCGAAAGTTCAACACCCCAAAATTTTGGAAAAGATAGGCTCCGTGCGCTTTTTCGATCTATGACGATTTTGGAATCCTTTGTGATCGCGTCTCTTCAGTTCGCGGTGTTTTTTTCGTCGATTGTTCATTTCTAAAGTTTAAGAAGAAGTTTTCGCTTTGTTTTAATGGGAGAAATCATATTACCTGGTGTAAATGAGAACTGAGAGAACTGAGAAGACATCTGAGGTGTTGGAATTCGCTGAAATGTACTTATGCCTATGATGATCGATGACCGGTGAGTAATGAACTATGAAGTTTTCATCACAGGAACTCCACGTTGATTAATTAATCAAGAAGATACTTAATTTATTACATCGATACGAAATTACTGCATATCGACGCCGACGAATTGATAGATTTACTTTGATCGATAATACTTACAATGATAATCTCTTATTTGCAGTACTCAAAGTGTTGGATTACTTGGATTGGATTCCTTCGAGAGACCGGAGATTGAGTTAAAGATTTCAGCATTGCTGTAATGGAATCTATGGATGATTATCGACGGTATGTTATTGTCCAGCTATAGGTACCCATGTTATTGTCATATTATGTTAATTGATTTACAAATTCCGGTGGACCGGAAATAAGAGCTCCGAAGATCGCAATCAATGACTTGGGCCACGAGTGTTACCAAAGAAGCTTCCAGTTTCTGTATCGAATAGATTCATCGTGTCAATTGCTCAATTCAAATTCAAAGATCTACAATCTATCTAGATCTACTTTTTGATTGTTTATTGCTTCATTTGCTTCCGGTGCTTATCATGTAGGTTTATTATTCGTAATGCAAATTGCCGGAGTGTAAATTCAATTGTGTTTTAGCGTGCAGTGCTTATCATTTAGTGTTCGAAGACGTATAGTTACCTACGATCTCTAGTTTTACTTTTAGATCATTGATAATCTATTTTACACAGTTTGTGTTGCTTAAACTTCATACTTCAGGCATGGAAAACCGATTAATTGCGAAGGTTTACTTAGTGATTGGCTTTCAGTTTCAGTTGATGTATTTTCAATAGGTAGGTAGGAGATTATGTTTTTAGCTTATGCTTCAGTTATCATGCTCAGTATTCACTAAATCAGTTTGAGTTCAGATTTTTGCTTTTAATTACGTTTTCAATCAGTTTGTTTGTTTGTTTACACGGATTTTGGTAGATTATCGAGAATCTGCCAATCTGGATTCTGGTAGTTTTATAATCCACAAGAATCTGCTTGATTTTTATGAGCTTTTATTGCTTTGTTTAGTGTTTTACATCGTATTGAAACGTTTTGAACACCTTTTTATGCAAATTTGTTAAAAGAGATCATTTGGACAGATTTTATGCCATTTTTTTTTGGAAATTTTTGAAATTTTCAATCGAGAATCAAAATTTTTGTTGCTTATTGTTGCTGAGAATGAAGGTTTTGAAAGGTTATAGGTGAAAGGTGAATAAGTATGACGAATTTGCCCCCGGGAACTTCACGGTTGATATTTGCATGGAAGGTGGGTACCCTTGAGCACCTTCCGTCACAAAAGTTTCAGACCCCCAACTCCCCCCCGTTTTTGAGACCCCCCTCCTTCTGAAATTACAATATAAATTTTTTTTCTTAGCCCCATGTGAACCGATTTTTTTAATTTTTTGGTATATTGTGAACGTCTGTAAGAGGTATCCCCACAGAAATTTTCATCCCCTCTCCCCATATTTTCCCCTCAAAATGGCGTTTCTTAGCTTTGTTTGCCTGTTTTAGCGATGACCATGATTCGGCACAAAAATGCGAATAGCATTTTCAAGTATGTTTTTGACCCCTAAAAAACATATTTTTTTCAAAAAAAAATTTTTGGTGGGTCGTGGTCAAAAATTGAAAAAACTTACAGAGGGGGTAAAAATGGATTCTGGTGTAAATTATTGTTTTTGGTAAACGAGGTTTCGTTTTCATATGAATGGAACCCCCCGAACACGAATATGACGTCCAATTTTATGCTACCCTCAACCACACCCCTCCAGTGCCTCTGCCCCCACCTCAATTTTTACTATTATATTAAAAGTTGAGCTATATATAATAATATTGGTGTCGTTCTCATATGAATCAAACACCCCGAACACGAATATGAAGTCAAATTTTATGTTACCCTCATTCACACCCCTCCGGTGCCTCTACCCCCTCAATTTTTACTGTATTAAAAGTTGAGCTATTTTCATAATATTAGTGTCGTTTCCATATGAACCGAACCCACCGAACACGAATATGACGTCCAATTTAACTCTACCCTCATCCACACCCCTCCAATGCCTCTGCCCCCACTTCATTTCATAATAAGAAATCCAAAAAAATCAAAATTTTAACGTTTGCGAGGAAATTTTTGAAATTTGCGCGAATCGCTGTATTTTGAACACAACAAACCCCCTGAGGCCGAGTTCCGCCATTTCCAGCCATTCTGAAGCCTCCAGCGCGAATTTTAAATTACTCCAGAATTTTCAATTCGCTCCAGAAGGCATGATTATGAAATTAGGCAGCTAAAAATCTAGTTGTGTGTTATACTCGATCTGTTCAACGAGTTTACCCACATTTGAGCCGATTTTGGGAGGGACACCTCAAAAGTGGTTTTTTGACCAGTTTTTTTCAAATAAAAAATTCAAAAAAAATCAAAACTTTCCCGTTTGCGAGGAACTTTTTGAAATTAGCGCGAATCGCTGTATTTCGTCCACAACTAACCTCCCGAGACCGAATTCCGTTATTTCCCACCGATCTGGAGCCTCCAGCGCGATTTTTAAATTTCTCCAGAATTTCCAGAATGGATGGAAATGACGGAATTTGGCCTCGGGGGATTTGTTGTGTTCGAAATACAGCGATTCGCGCAAATTTCAAAAATTACCTCGCAAACAGGAAACTTTTGATTTTTTTTTGATTTTTTATTTGAGAAAAACTGGTCAAAAAACCACTCTTGAGGTGTCCCTCCCAAAATCGGCTCAAATGTGGATAAACTCGTTAAACAGATCGAGTATAACACACAACTCGATTTTTAACTGCCCAACTTCATATTCACGCCTTCTGGAGCAAATTCAAAATTCTGGAGAAATTTAAAAATCGCGCTGGAGGCTCCAGAATGACTGGAAATGGCGAAATTTGGATTTGGGGGGTTAATATTAGTTTTAGGACTTATTTTGAACATTTTTACTGATCAAGTACGTACTTTTTTTAAAAAAAAGCATAAATCACCAAAATAGTCAATTTTGGATTTTCAAAAATTCGCCAAAAATCGAAAAATGAACTTGGGCAGCTGAAAATTTGGATGTGGAGGTTTTAGAACATGCTCTTTGCAAAAATCGCGGTCCCGTTCAAATCGTAGGCGGACACCTCAAGAGGTTCCCTTGTGAGAATGAAGATTTTGAAATTTACTTTGAAGAAATCAGTGTCTATACTCATTCATTAGGTTAAGTTTTCCATGCCTGCCCAATTTCCACTTTTCACAGTACATATACAACACGATGAAAAAAAATTCAACATTTTGATTCAAATTGTTTTATTTTTATTTCCAGACATAAATGCATTGCGTTACGAGAAATGGTAAAAAAAGACACACAACAACGATGGCGTAAAGAAGTAAGTGAATAAAGAAATATTATAAATAATTAATGACAAAAATAAACTTACTTAGATGATAAACAAGGTTGTAGTATATGTAACAAAAAAAGAAAGAAAAATAATTACGATAAAATAAATAACCTAAATAATCATGCAACGTAGTACAGTATATAAAATAACTCATCTCTCTAATGTTTTTCGTTGACATCGAGAATTACAACTCAATTCACACAAACAATAGGTATATCCTAGTGACAAATAAACTAAAATTGATCCCATTCGAATCTCAGCCCCAACAATTGGAAATTTATTTATAAAAATCAAACATTCCCTACCTATCTTCCGAGCTCTTTTCTCTTCCATTTACAATAAAAAATAAAAACTCCATCGTATCACACTAACTCCATTTCCATCTCTGCTCAGCACTCTTAACCTACCTCTATATAATATAACTTACTTCAATAATATTATCACCCATTTATAACCACAGCCCACGTACCAATAAATTGTACTTTCTTTACGTTCATTCTTAGAAAAAAAAATTCTTTAATACAAATAATAAAGAGATATTAAACGATAAAATAATGTTCCTATTACACATAGCAGTATTTTTTGTCAAAATAAATGAAATGTGTACGTACATATATCAAGGTGAGCGAAAATTCAACATCCGAGTTCATCTCTTCGATTCGTCATCACTTATAAAAAAAATTACGCTATACGTCGAACTCGAATATTAAAATTTTCATCCCTATTTCATAATAAATTTTGATTCCATTGTTAAATAATTATACGTGCAGTATCGGCGATCAACACTTATGCCAAGTTGAACAAATAATTCATCCAAATTATTACAATCAAGTACGTGATGTGATAAGAGAAATTTTAAATTCACCTTCGAGGAATATAAGTAATATTTATATAACGATATTACAAAAATATAAACCATCGTATAGTATTATTAAAAAATAAAAAATGTAAAAATTGCAAAAAAAATAAAAACGAAAAAAATATAACAAAAACAAAACACGAAATTCAAAATAATCAAAAAAAGAAAAACCTAACAAAAAAATTTTACATAAAAATTTAACTAAAGGTAACGATTAAAAAATACTACAACCCTATTTGTTTTTACTTAATAATTATGTTACTATAAACGAATGAAAGATAATAATAAATTTATATAATAATTTGAAAAAAACAAAAAAATATTACAACTACTTTGTTTACGGCGTTCAAAATTGAAAAAAGTTGTCACCTCAAAATAATATCAGTAACAATAATAATTTTATTCATGTTTCCATTTGCAAATACGAAAAATTAAAACCAAGTTCGTCCAATAAAAACATCACAGATCGCTGTAAAAATAATAAAATTCAAAAAAAAAAAGATTTAAAAAATTCGTTAAAAATCGTATAAAATGTAAAAAAAACAGCTTAAATCAAAAATTAAAACGTAAAAAAAAAGGAAATCAGGGAAGTAAAGTGAGAAAAAGCTTTCAAAATTTTCAAAACTCATGCCACGCTTGTCGTTTGAACTTTTAGAAAATTTAATAAATTATTATTGATACTGTTATTATTTCAAACAAATAGAAAAAAAAATTATATAAACGAGATGAAAAGTTTTAATAAATAAAAAAAACGCGTACGCCTTCATCAATTCACTACCACAAAGAAAAATATATAATTCGAAAAGCTATAAAAACTACAAAGAACAAAAAAAACACCTATTCGTATATATTTTCATCTTTTCAACCTTATATAACCATACCTACTTCCGATGAAGTGATCTTGGAATTCGAATTTAAATAAAAGGGAAAGGGGAAAGGGGATAAAAGCGAATAAAAATTTGGAAAATATGGTTCTCTATATAACCGAACGAAGGAAAAAAAAGGTAAAAAAAATTACAAAAAGAAGTATTAAAGCTTTAAAGAGATCAGTGATGAAAAAAATAACATTGTCGCATCGAAAATATTTTTTGTGTATTTTTTTAATTTTTTATGTTTTTACGTAGAATGGACTTAGGTATGTAATTTATTTATTTTTTTAAAACGAATGATTCGATGAAAAATGTATCAAATACGAAGGGTAGTGAATTTTTAATATTTTCGTTTGATGATGTAATATTCTTTTACAATGGTCAGTGAAGGTATCGTAGTGGATTTTTTTCATAAATTTTAATATCATTATTTTAATATTTTGTGGTTTGTATTTAAATTTGTGAAAATACATTTCATCCTTTTCAACTTTTATTGGTGAAGAGAAATTTTTCGAAATTGAAATTTCCAACTGTTTTGACCCCCTACCCCTCTTCAGTTGTTAATATCGGACTTTTTCCTATTTTTGAACAATTTGCATCTTTTTAAATTTTTAAAGGTGTCGAAAATGTTTCCAAAAGTGTAAATTTTAATGTATTGGCCCCCTTCTCCCCTCTTTAGTTGAAAAAAGTGGACTTTTGCCAATTGTTGGTCAATTCGACGCATCTTTTTGAATTTTTATAATGTGGAGAAATTTTTCAAAATTGAAATTTTCAACAAAACTGTTGATTTTTATGTTTTGACACCCCCCTCCCTCCCACCCTAATTCAGGAAAAAGGTGAGCTTTTGCCTATTTTTGAACGATTTTCATATTTTTTAAGTTTTAAGGGTGTCAACAATTTTTTCAAAATTTAGTTTCCAACAAAATTGTAAATTTTAATGTTTTGATTCCGCCCTTCCACCTCTCTTTAGTTGAAAAAAGTGGACTATTGACAATTTTTGGACAATTTGCATCTTTTTCAATTTTTACAGTGTAGAAAAATTTTTCAAAATTGAAATATTCAACAAAATTGTACATTTTTACGTTTTGAGCCCCCCCCCCTCAACTTTGAAGTTGAAAAAAGTAGACTTTTGCCTATTTTTGAACGATTTTCATCTTTTTCAATTTTTAAGGACGTGGAAAAATGTTCCAAAATTGAAATTTTCAACAGAACTTTAAAATTTGTATGTTTTGACACCCTCTCACCCCTTTGCATCTTTTTGAATTTTTATACTGTAGAGAAATTTTTCAAAATTGAAATTTTCAACAAAACTGTTGATTTTTATGTTTTGACACCCCCTCCCTCCCACCCGGATTCAGGAAAAAGGTGGACTTTTGCCTATTTTTGAACAATTTTCATCTTTTTTGAATTTTAAGGGTGTCAACAATTCTTTCAAAATTTAATTTCCAACAAAATTGTAAATTTTAATGTTTTGACTCCGCCCCCTCCACCTCTCTTTAGTTGAAAAAAGTAAACTATTGATCATTTTTGGACAGTTTGCATTTTTTTCAATTTTTTCAGTGTAGAAAAATTTTTCAAAATTGAAATATTCAACATAATTGTACATTTTTACGTTTTGAGCCCCCCTCCACCTCAACTTTGAAGTTGAAAGAAGTAGACTTTTGACTATTTTTGAACGATTTGCATTTTTTTCACTTTTTAAGGACGTGAAAAAATTATCCAAAATTGAAATTTTCAACAGAACTGTAAAATTTGTATGTTTTGACCCCCTCTCACCCCCTCTTTTGATTAAAAAAATTGGACTTATGCCCATTTTTGAACGATTTTTGTCTTTTTCAATTTTTAGAAGTGTGAAAAAATTGTTCAAAATTGTAAATTTTCATGTTTTTACCTCCCTCTCCTCCCCCTTCCATCACGATTCAAGATAGAATTGGAATTTTGCCCATTTTTGAACTATTTTCATATTTTCCAATTTTTTTGGGTGCAGAAAATTTTTCAACAGAATCGTAAATTTTTATGTTTTGACCCCTCTTTCCCTCCCTACAGTTGAAAAAGTTGGACTTTTGCCTATTTTTGGACAATTTGCATCTTTTTCCATTTTTAGAGTTGTAAAAAAATGTTCAAAATTGAAATTTCCAACAAAATTGTAAATTTTCATGTTTTTACCTCCCTCCCCCCTCTCCCTCCTCCTCCATCACGAATTCACGATTCAAGAAAAATTGGACTTTTGCCTATTTTTGAACGATTTTCATGTTTTTCAATTTTTTTGGGTGTAGAAAGATTTTCAACAGAATTGTCAATTTTCATGTTTTGAACCCTCTCCCCCCACCCTACAGTTGAAAAATTTGGACTTTTGCCTACTTTTGGACAATTTGCATCTTTTTCCAT
Organism: Planococcus citri; assembly: GCF_950023065.1. Lineage (NCBI taxonomy): Eukaryota > Metazoa > Arthropoda > Insecta > Hemiptera > Pseudococcidae > Planococcus > Planococcus citri. Next base: position 81,128,058 of record NC_088677.1, read on the forward strand.
TTTTAGAGTTGTAAAAAAATGTTCAAAATTGAAATTTCCAACAAAATTGTAAATTTTCATGATTTTACCTCCCTCCCCCCTCCCCCTCCCCCTCCATCACGATTCAAGAAAAAATTGGACTTTTGCCTATTTTTGAACGATTTTCATCTTTTTAAATTTTTTTGGGTGTAGAAACATTTTCAACAGAATTGTAAATTTTCATGTTTTGACCTCCCCCCCCTCCTCTCACTCTACAGTTGAAAGAGTTGGCCTTTTGCCTGTTTTTGGACAATTTGCATCTTTTTCAATTTTTATGGACGCAATAAAACTTCTTAAAAATTGACATTTTCAGCCAAATTGTAAATTTTCATGTTTTGACCCCTCCCTCCACCCTCTTCAGCAGACAAAAACATGGACTTATGCTTATTTTTAAACAATTCTTCTCATTATTGAATTTCATTTTTGTAGATCTTTCGGTTTGAAATTTTGAATATCGAAAAATGTATGATTTTTTGAAGTGGAGGGAAGAAGGGGTAGGGAACTCCTCGCACTGGAAGGATTTTCAAAATTCTGCTCGGTTTAACGTTTGGTTAAGTAATTAAAAAATTTTTCGATTTTTCTTTTTTTTTTTTTAGATTTTGACCATTAGCTGGTGAAAATGTTTGTCGTTCGTTTCAAAATTTTTTAATTTTGTTCTATTTTTTTTACAGATTTATGGAGAAGACATCTTGTTGTCGACATTTCGCCATCGAAAGTGTATCGAAGAAGATTTCCCTTCCTTCGAAAACTTATTCGGTAAGCATGATTTGAAGAAAAAAAACTCACTACGATACCCGATGTAATCAAGTAGGTACCTATTTACAAAGTGTCTCAAAAAACACCTCGTCGTTTCGCAACAATGCTAATTAATTTTTTTCGAACAATAAAGAAAGAAAAAAAAACACGAAAAAAACACAAATTAAAAATGTCCGTATAAAATAAAAGTTATTAAGAAGAAAAAAAAAAGTAGAACTTGGGTAAATATACGTAGGCATATTGCATATCATCATGTCCTATATAATAAACTATGTACACTTCCACAAAAGCACTTTTTGGTACTCGCGTAAGTGTATTTAAAAAAAAAAAAAAAAGTAAAGAAAGAAAGAAAGAAAAAATGATAGTAAACGAAAAACAATAAAAACGAAAAAAAAAACCAACCAACCAACCTTTTATTCGTCTAAGGATAAAAGGCGTTGGTGAAAAAAGTTACCTATACATAATAAAGAGAGATAGCTAGATAGATAGATACATAGAACGAAAGGGAGGAAAACGGAAAAAAAATGCAAAATTCTTTCGACGATAATAGATAAAATTTTACAATAACAAAACGATGGTTGGAAATAAGAAGGAAAAAGAAAACAAAATCAGCAAAATTTTCTGCAACTACAACGCAGCTTTACAATTTTCATTCGATGTTTTAAACACCACATACTTATTAAATATCACATCGTTTCCTTACTAACTTTATCTTATTCAATATAATATCACTGTCAGATCACATACTGAAATGGCACTAGTTCCAATCCATAATCACTGTCTCAGTTGTACTTGGTAAAAAAAAAAAAAAATGAAAAAAAAAAGGAAAATAAAAACTGAAAATAACTGAAACCTACCTTACTCTTTCTACACATACGAATTACATAAGAAAGAAGTGTGCAAACAAACGAGAAGAAATAAAAACGAAAGGAAAGGGTTACACATGATCTCGAGACCGTAAAAGTAATTACGATATAATAATAAATATTAATAATAGGTAATATATAGTACACATATACTAACATCTATAGAAAGGGTTTGAAAAATGACGAATATTGTTTTTCAAATTTTCCATTAAATAATTAATTAGGTATATAAATTAACATAACGAACGAAAGAAACTATTGCGAAAAATTACCTACAATATGTTTTAGGAAAAATTACACATAGTACATGGTAAAAGAAGAAAAGAAAGATAACGGTTTGACTATTCGTAACGTTTGGGAATTTTTTTTTTACTTAGAAAAAGAAACGAAATAAGATGCTTTAAGTAGATTATACGTAGATACATACACAAGTGTATTAGCTGAATAGAAAGGGATTCGTTTTACGAGTAAATAAATTTCATGAAAAAGCTAAGTAGGATCCTTGATATTATTTTTAATTTTTTTTTTTTCATCATTGTGGGTGGTTTTTGGTAGGTTACATTACATATGTTGGACTTTGAATGGCTTCTTTTTTCCATCGTTTCGTTTTCAATGTACGTATGAGATGGGGTGGGTATAGGATGAATTAGTCTGGGGGTGATAATTTAACCATAATTGTGTGGGAAGTAATAAAATTTATCAAATAGTGGAGCAAAAGTGCTTAATTTGGCATTTTTTTGATTGCAAAAATGAAATTTGAAATGGAACTTATGAATCGGATTTGTTGTTTTTCTTTTTTTTTAAAAATATTAATTATCTATTTTTTGTTCTTTCAGATATGGATTCAAGAAGACGTTCTCGAGTTCTCGGGTGAGTGGATGATGCACTTTCAAATTCGTAGGTAAATTTTTATTTCATGGGTAAAAATGCTGAGTCATTCGTACTTCGTAGGGACGAATACTTTTCATTTTTTTAAATTCAAATGTTCTAAAAAGAGACAAGAAGAAAGGTTCACTAGTTGGTATTTGTTTATACTTCGATTAACTTGATTTTTTTTTAAAGAATCGATCATGTAGAGATGGAAAGATAAGGTATACCTATCTAAATATTCATACGTGAAAAAATAGGTCACGATCGTGAGCGTCGTTTTAATTTCTTGAAAGAAATTAAAAAAAACTTACATTTATTCGTAAAAAAAAATTGCTGTGTGGATTTTAAATAATTATGTAAAAAATGTTTGAATTGAAAATTCTTACTAAATAAATTTTCTAATTGTAAAAATTACTGCAGAACTGATGCATAGATTCTTATATGAAAAAAAAAAAAAAAATTGAAATGAAACGTAGTTTTCTCTGATTTTAAAATTCAAGTACAAAACGTATAAAAAATTTATAAAAATCAACTTCGAATTGCGAAAAAATTGAAAAAATTGAATACTAAAAATACGTAGATATTTAAAAAATGAGGAAAAATTTTCCCTGAATGTGGAGCAATTAAAGTAGGCCTATCTAAAATCTAAATGTAGGTATATAAAAAACTGAGAAATGTTGCATTAATTAAAAATGCCACAAAATTGTGGAAAATCACGAAAAATTTGTACGTAAATTTTCACTTATAAAATAATTTGTATCGAGGTTTCTTTAAAAAAAAAATTAGTGTATAGTTTTTGTAATATTTTTCATTCACGAAGTACATAGGAGGAGAAAGAGGCAATTTTTTGTTCTTTCATCATGGTCTTTGTTTTTTAACGTTTTAAATGACAATTTTCGCCATATAGTTGTTTTTTTTCAGTATTCACACTCAAATTTCCATCTCTTTGTGATCAATTTTTCAGTTTTATTTGATTGATTCTCATTTGCACTCGTAATTCTACGATTGGGCATTTCCAGAAAGAAATTGAGACTGAAAGTGTTTCAACAAAATATTTTGAATGGGCATATAAATAAGCCACAAAGTTTAGGGGTTGAGTAGATTTTCGATCGATGACAACCCCCCCCCCCCCTTCATCTTGAAAAATACACGAAAAGTTAGAAAAACATAGCAATTTTGAAGAAATATAGTTTGTTGGAATTTAAAATTTTGGTGGGTCGTTTTTTTAGGGGGAGGGGGGTTGAAAAATCAGCCAAAAATGTTTGCAAATAAAATATTCTGTGGCCTTTTTTTTTTTTAATTTCTTGCACCAAAAATATTGAATAAATTATTGAATTGAATTTGAATCGTTTAGAACTTGAAATTTTTAGAGAGTTTGTTGGGAATTTTTATGATTTCTGCTCCCTCTCCCTCCTTTCCTGTAAATTCGACGGTTTCCAATCTTTGATGAAAATTGAAATTTCCAACAGACTCTTCTTAGTGTAAAAAACATATCCATATTAAAAAACTCATTCCTGGAAAACAAAGTCGCGAGGTTACCCCTCCTCCCTCCCACTCCCTGGAGCTTAAAATTTGAAATTTTTCAAAAGTTTCACAAAATTCTAATGAAATGAAATTTTTGTCTAGATAAAAAGTTATTTATGGCAGGAGCAACAAAATATGCTTCATTTTTTAATTTTTGGAGCAAACTTTCAAATCTCATCTGTGAATTCATTTTCACTTTCCCTTTCCTCCTTGAGCTCAAAATATTCAATTCTTGAGAAAAATTGAAAAAAAGAAATAATTCTGGATTTTTTACTCTGAAAATCAGGGATTTTTCTAAAAATAATTCAACTTTTGTAGTTTTTTGTAGAACATTTTTTTGAAATAGGGAGGGGAAGGTTGAATTTGAGATAGTAATTTTGTTGTTTTTTTATTCTGGATTTCAACTCTGAAAATCTGGGAATTTTCTAAAAATAATTCAATTGTTTTAAATAAATAGTTTTGTAATAGAAATTTTCTTAGAAACGGGAGGGGGGCGCAAGAGTTAGAACTGAGATAAAAATTCTGTTTTTTTTTTCAAGTTTGAGAGATGATGACAGATGAGAAAAAAGTTCACTTTTTCTGCTTGGAAAATGAAAAAAAAGTTGACGTTTCTGAAGTTGTTCAATTCACAATTTTTGGGTCACTTTACTTTCAAACTCGAATTTGGCCTCCGGGAGGGGAGGTGGGGGCCAGGGGGGCTCAAATTCGAAATTTTTGAGAAAATCGTCCCAAATGTCGAAATCTATGTTTCTGAGGACGCTCAATTCAAATTTTCGGGTGATTTTACTGTTGAACTCAAATTTGGACTCCAGAAGAGGTAGGAGGGGGGGGGGCTCAAATTCAAAATTTCTGAGAAAATCGACCAACATGTCGAAATCTATGTTTCTGAGGATGCTCAATTCAAATTTTTGGATCATTTTACTTTTAAACTCAAATTTGGACCTGTAGAAGGAGGGGTAGGAGAGGGGGGCTCAAATTGAAAATTTCTGAGAAAATCGTCCAACATGTCGAAATCTATGTTTCTGAGGACGCTCAATTCAAATTTTTGGCTCATTTTACTATTAAACTCAAATTTGAACTCCGAAAGGGGTAGGAGGGGGGGGGCTCAAATTCAAAATGTCAAAGAAAATTGACCAACATGTTGAAATTTGTGTTTCTGAGGAAGCGCAATTCAAATTTTTGGGTAATTTACTTTCAAACTCAAATTTAGACTCCGAAAGGGGTAGGAGGGGGGGGGGGTGCTCAAATTCAAAATGTCAAAGAAAATTGACCAACATGTCGAAATTTGTGTTTCTGAGGAAGCTCAATTCAAATTTTTGGGTATTTTACTTGCAAACTCAAATTTGGACTCCGGAAGGGGGTATGACGGGGGGGGGGTGTCAAGTTGAAAATTTCTGAGAAAATCGTCCAACATGTCGAAATCTATGTTTCTGAGGACGCTCAATTCAAATTTTTGGGTTATTTTACTGTTAAACTAAAATTAAGTTCTGAAGGAAAAAAACAACAGATTCTAAAAATTGTTCAGGGTTCCTCAAAATATCTATAACTCGAGTATGGTTCCACCTTTGAGCAATTTCAGCAGATGACATTTTTTGCTCCAAAACTTACTCCACAATATAATTTCTCTTCAACTAAAAAACCTTTCTTTTCTTGAAGTTCGTCTCAAAAACTTTGGCCAGAATTTTGAATTCGTTCAATTTGGACACTTTCTTTTTCAAATCCTATAATGAGAATTGTTTTTAAAAAAACTGATTGTACTTAATGGGTACTCGAGGGAATGGGGAGGAGGGGGGGTCTGTTAATTTATTTTCTGAATCCTGTGAAATGATTTAATTCGCATATACTTCTAGTGCCCTTTCTTCTCGTACCCTAACATTTGAAATCAGAAATTTTTAATATCATCCTATACCCACACACACCTATCGTCGATTTAAAAATGAGCTAGCGCAATTCTGAATAATAAGGTACCTAGATCCTAAACGCATAAAAACAACGCGATATCATACTCTTTAAAAAAAACACACAAAAAAAATTACTTACCTATACTTAAATACATTTATGTAAATGCCAAATCGTAATACGTATATAAAGTACGAAAATTTCAGTAAAAATATCGGGGGAAAAAAGTAAAAAAAAAAAATTAAACCGATTTTTTAAAAAAATAGGACGTCAAACACGTTCCGAATTTGTACATTAGAAATATAACTTATTATTGCATTCGAATTAATAAGAGAAATCATCACAATGTTTTTTGTTTTTCAAAATGAGCTAATACACATTTTTTTTTTCGATACCATTCCGAGCAACAGGTACAAAATATAATAGTCTGAAGTCTGATCCTATCTGTTTACTTCGTGGATTTAATTTCAAAGCAGGCGAATTATGAATTTATGATTCTTTTTTGGGGGGGGGGGGGTGATACTGCTAACGCCATTTGTCGGATTTTTGCTTCTTGAGAGGGATGGTGATGGTGTGAAGAGTAAAGGGATGGGGGGGGGATTTCAATGTTAGTCGGAAAAATGAACGAATACACCGAAATACACATACCATACATGAAAAAAAAATAATATAAAATAAGAAAGAAAGAAAGAAAAAAGTAAGATATTACGATAAATCATTGTGTTGGAGCTTGGGGGTAAGAAGAATAGGTAAAGAAATAAAATAAATAGGTATATAAGATATTTTTTAAAGAGAAAAAAATATAAGAAACGGGGTAGTAAAAAAAATAATAAACGACTGAAAGAATAATTAAATATGAATTGATAAAGAAAACGTAAAAAGAGAGAAAAAAAAACAAAACGAACGAACGAACGAATAAACAACTAACAAATAAACAAGAAGTATCCAGTACCTACAGTGTAAGAGAAGCAACGACGACACGTTGTAATGTAGCATAGTACAAATCAATTATGTAAAGGAAGGGATCAGAGGGCGCAGTACGGTAAATCATCATCAAGACAGACACACGGAGAAGAAAACAGAGAGAGAGAGAGAGAGAAGAAAGAAGACCAGGAGAAAAAAATGGCTGCTAACCCAGGAGCGACAATAAAGAAGAAGAAGAAACACGCCGGATCCGGATGACTTGTGTGAAAAGAAAAACTGCACATCAATTCAATATATAGACTAATGAAAGAAGGACGATTCGGCAGCAACAGCAGCCGACGACGATGGCTGGGATATCCTGCACCTTGACCAGCAGCGCCAGCCTCAGGTTCGTGTCTTAATTAATCGGAAGTAGTAGACGCTCTGGAGTTATGACTGTTATGTAAATGGGTAGTTAAATGCTTAGACAGGTAATCAGCTCGAGCGAAGCATTTGCCGCACATTTCGCAATGATACGGACGCTCGCCGGTATGAATACGTACGTGTCTGGTGAGATCACTCTTGCCGCCGAAGGCGCGACCGCAGAACAAACAGGCGAATGGACGTTCGCCGGTATGCTTGCGTACATGAAGTTTCAAGTTTTCTTTGGAACGAACGGTTTTGCTGCAGAATGAGCAAGCGAACAGTTGCCGTTCGCGTTGCCTTTCGGAAGTGGGAAAGCGTAGCAGATTGAACAGTGTTGGCTCGATGTTGGTCGAAGGTGCCAGCGAATCTGCGGCCGGTTCTTCTTTGGTGGCTGTCGAAGCACCTCCGCTCGACTGAGGTTCGACCTCGTTCGAACTGGATACTTGACTCTCCGATACCACCGTCGGTTGCTGGCTGCCATCAGCCGTTCTGGCATCTGCTGGCTGGGATGTGGATTGCTGTTGCGATTGCTGTTGTTGCCCCCCTGGTTGCTGCTGCTGTTGTTGCTGTTGTTGTTGCTGTTGTTGCTGATGATGATGCTGCTGTTTGGATTCCTTGCTGCGGCCGCCGATGCCGGCGATGTTTGGCTGCAGCATTTCCAGCGTGTGGTTCAGACGGTGTTTCTTGAACGACTTCAAGTATCGGAACTGCATGCCGCAGATGTCGCAAGTGAACAGCTTGTCGGCCGGCAGTCTAGCTCGGTGGTTTTGTTCGCGATGTTTTATATAAGCTGAACGGTATCGGTAACTCTGTCCACATTGGTCGCACTGAAACGGTTTCTCCTCCTTGCCGCTGCTACTGCCGCCGCCGACGCTATCCGCCGAACTGTGAGGACGGCGGAGTGGCTCGCCGCTATGCTGCAGCAACGTGTGTTGTTCGAGTAGCCAGCCGTTCGGGAATCCGGCCAAGCAAATGGCGCATTTGATAAAACTACTACGTTGAGATAGATCGTTTGGACTAGAATAGGCGCCGGGCGCGACAGACCCGAACAAGCTGCCCGCCTGGGCTTGTAGTATAGAATACAACGACAAATTATCACCCGTGAGAAACGGAGACGGCAGTATGTACGGCGGGAACATGAACGGCGTCGACGAACGACTGCTCGAGCTTAGCTGGTCCAAAGACGTCGGACTCGGCGTAGCCGACGTGCTCGGTGGCAATAAAAAATTATGCACTTGCGGTAATCGATACAAGTCTAAAGGAGACAGCGTCTGAAATTGGCAGAGAAAACAAGTTGCATTAGTCGTCGATGATCGATCATCAAAGTCTGCAGAAATGCAGCGAATTCAATGTTACCAGTACTTGAATACAGAAAAAAACGAGTATGCTTACGAAGTAGGCTATATTTACTTATTATTCATCGTATCGAGAGGCAGACGTTGAAGATCGTGCAAATATCAAATTAATATGATGAAAATTCAATTCGAATGATCCACCTGGATCACGTGTACAAACTGTTGACCATTTGGATGTACCATATTTTGCATACTTAGTTGGAATTTTACACCTTCCAGTTCTTACCTTGGGTGAGAAAATAATTCCCTGCTTTTTATTTTCTCCCTATCTGCGAAAAATGAGGTGCCTGTAGCACACCTCCCCCCTCCCCCAGTTGGAAAAATGAAAAAAAATGCCAAAAAAATCCAATTTATCAAAATTCTTTGTTTCTGCGTCAACATTTTTCTAAATAAAGTCCTCTTTTCAAGAAAAAACTTTCTCCCGCCCTTCAAACCATATTGGCCCTCCAGTAAGGAAGTTGAAAAAAATCATAAATACATAATGAGAATAGGTGAATCAAAATCAGGGAAAATTTTTTGAAAATATCTCATTTCAACATTAGAATTGTTTTACCTACATAACCGCCTTTTCAAGAAAAAAATCTTCGTTGGACCCTCAAATGATATTAGCTCTCTTGTATGGAGCACCCCCCCCCCTTTGAAAAAATCTTCGTTGGGCCCTCAAATGATATTAGCTCGCTTGTAATGGTGCACCTCGCCGCCCCCCCCCCCATTTGGAAAAAATTGAAAAATATAAAAAATTGATGCCTGTAAAAAAAAATTGAGAATTTTTCAATGGGCGGAATTTTTCTAAATAAGTAAGCACATTTTCAAGAAAACCCCTCGCTCGGTTCTCTAAATGATGTTAATTCCCTCGTATGAACCACCCAAACTTGAAAAATATCAAAAAATATAAAATTGATGTCTGTAGGTAGGTACAAATTATTTAAAAATTTTTCATCTCTAAGCAGAGTACTTCTAAACAGTCCTTTTAATATTCAGTTCTTTTTTGGTGTCATGCTAATTCTCAAAAGTTGTAAATTCCCCTCCCAACCCCAAACCACCAAAAAGAATTTATTTTCGCCTTATCTGTTGAAAAAGTCCTCTTTTTGTTTCAAAAGTCTTGTTTTTTGCCAAACTTGCTTATAAGGTTCTTCCCTGTTTTTTTTTCTGCCAAATTTGCCCAAATAAAAAATGGTCAGAAAGCGTCAATTTTTGACGTAATAATCAAGAAGGTCAGTTTTTGCCAAAATTGTCAAGCAGTCCTAATCTTGCCAAGATTGCCCCCCCCCCCTCAAAAAACGCTGTTTTTGCCAAAATTTGTTAAATTTGTCTTGAAGTCAATTTTTAGTGAGTTGAGGAAAAGTTGTCATGTTTTTTCGTCAAAATTCTCAGCAAGTGATTTTTTGATAAAATATTCAAATGGTCGTAATTTTTGCCACAATTGATCAGGAATTTTTGCTTTTTGAACAAAACTTCCAAAAAGCATTTATTTTTGCCTTGCTTGCCTAAGAAGCCCTCTTTTTTGCCAAACTTGCTCATAAGGTTCTGTTTTTTCTGCCAAATTTGCCCAAGAAAAAAATTATTGCCAGAAAGCGTCAGTTTTTGACGTAATAGTCAAGAAGTATCCATTTTTGTAAAAATTGTCAGAATATGTCCATTTTTGGGAAAATTGTCCAGAGATGGCCAATTTTCGCCAAAATTGTCAAACAATCCTGCTCTTGCCAAGATTGCACCCCCTCCCCCCCAAACGCTGCTTTTGCCAAAAATTGTCAGAGAAGTCAATTTTTAGCGATTTGAGGAAAAGTTTACATGTTTTTTCGTCAAAATTCTCAGTAAGTGATTTTTTTTTATGAAACATTCAAATTGTCGTCATTTTTGCCAAACTTGATCAGGAATTTTTGCTTTTTTGCCAGAACTTCCCAAAAAGCATTGATTTATTTTGCCTTGCTTGCTTATAAAAATTCCTCTTTTTATTACAAAATTTACCAAACAAGTCCTGTTTTTTATAAAATTTCTTTAAAAGTTTCTTTGTTTTGTCAAATTTTATTCCTCCTCCCCCCCCCAAATTCATTCATTTTTTTCAGTTCTTATGGCAATTGAAATTTTCTTTAGGAGCTTTGCGTGCCTCCAATTCTTTTTTCGAGAGAATCCTCGACAATGTTGGCCACCTACATAAAGACCTCTTAAGTTGTAAAAAATCAACAAAAATTGAACAAATCAATACATTTTTTTGGAATTCATCTCCCAGATTTCTTTTTGGCAATTAACGCCTAAATTGTGGAGGGGGGGGGGCAAAAATATTCTCTTTTTTTTTCATTTTTTGAGTAAGGGGACGTGAAACAAGTTCCATTTTTTCATCCAACAGATGAGTTAAAAATATTTAACAATATTTCTAATGAATGAATGGACCAAATTTAAGGATTGGAAGGTAAAAAAAAACATGAAAATTTTAATTTTTCGGATTTCTTGATATTTTGAGAACTGTGAGAAGGGGGGGACAACTTTCTGGAACGATTATGGAGTTTTCAGTAGAATCTGAATTTTCTAACAAAAAAGAAAAAAAACTAATAAAGCGATAAAATGGAATCCAACGCTCTTCTCATCAATTTCGGCACGAATCGTGGCGTCCAGAATTGATTGGTGGTAGTTTTGAGCTATTCTGGAGCCTCCAGTGTAGATTTTGAAATTTTCCCGTTTAAAAAAATTGTTAACAAACGGATTTGAAATAAATTCAGGGCCCTTTTTGTCAACTTGGGTACAAATGGAAGTAATTTTTGAGTCGTTTTGGACCCTCCAGTAAATTATCGGATTTTCCAGTTTTGAAAAAATTGCAATGAAATGCACCAGCATAGTTTAGATCAATTTATGGGTTCAAATCATGACCATCACAGTCAGTCTTTGGTGATCTAGAGTATGTACTTCTGGAGCCTCCAGCGTATATTCAACTTTTCCAGTTCGGGAAAAGTCATTATCAAAAAATGCTATAATGAAATTCAAAATTCTTTTGATCAATTTTGGTACAAATCTAGGCTTCTAGGATGTACAGGTGGTGGTTTCGAGTCATTCTGGACCCTCCAGCGAATTTTTATGCTTTCCAGTTTTGTAAAAAAATTGCCATGAACACCATTGAAATGGAATTCGAGGGTCTTTCAATCAGTCTAAATACGAATCTCTTCATTTAAAATAGATTGGTGATCATTTTGAAGCATCTGGAGCCTCCAGCAGATTTTTGGAATTTGCAATTTTGAAAAATTACCTCAAAAATGATCAAAATGGAATTCATTACTTTTTCGATAAGTTAGCTATAAATCATGATCTCCAGGATCAATTAGCAGTGAATTCGAGTCGTTCTGGAGCCTCCAGTGGTTATTAGAATTTTCCAGTACCCAAAAAATGTTGCCCTCCAGAATCGATGACTTATTATTTTTTTCTTTTTTTGATTTTTTTCAACGTTGAGGGGCATTATAGAGGAGAATTAAGATAGTTTGAGGGCTAAGGAGGGGGGGGGGGTCTTGAAAAGTAAGACTATTTTTATAGAAACAGTTTCCAAATTTTGGTTACAGGATTCAATGTTTTATTTATCCATTTTTTATAGTTTTTCGAGGAGAGGGGGTTTGAGGGGTTCTATTTAAAGGAACCAACGTTGTTTGAGAAGCCGAGTACGGGTTTTTCTTGAAAAGAGGGTTATTTAGAAAAACTCTACTCCCAGAAACATGAAATTTCCAACAAAAAAAAATACTTTACTTATTCGAATTGAATTTTTTTTTGGGGGGAGGGGGTTGACTTGAAAATCTGGGAGTGGTTTTTTTGAAAAAGGAAAATAATTCAAAGAATTCTGACGCAGAAATTGAAAACTTTCGTATGTTGGGGGTGGGGGAGGAGAAGGAGGAACTCTTCGCACAACTTTTTTTCGAACTTGGAAAAAATCAAAGAATAAGTTCATGGAATCAAGTTTTTCCCCGCTCAACTCAGACTATTAAATATACATTAATGAAACTTGACAACTCAACATATTAAAAATTATATATTTTTATTTGAGAAGAAGAAGAAAAAAAAACGTAAAATAACCGAATTAAAATGAAAAACAAAACGAAAAAATGATTATGATGGGGGGAAAAAAACAAACGAGACAAGAAGAAAACATACGTAAAATCATAATATCTAATAAGATATTACAAACGATCAAACACAAAGGAAAAAACGAAACAAAACAAAATGTCACCAAATTTTATATACTCTAACAATGAGAAAAAAGAGAGAGAGAAAAAGAGAAAAAATGAATGAAACAATATAGTTTACATTAAAAGGTATAGTTATATCAGAATTACTAATGATTGTCCTACCGGTATATAATTTGTCAACTAAAAAACAAATAAAATTGGAAAGGAAAAAAAAATCATGCCAAATTGCCAAATGAAAATCTTGTCGATCGTTTTCTTACTTATAAAATCAGCGATTTTATTTTCAATTCGCGTCAAAGTATACATTGTAGGTGAAATATTAAAATACGTAATACACATTTTAGTATATCGATCGAAATAGGTATAGTACTGTATGCTACGAATGATTACTTATTCGGGGCGTACTTATTTGTATTCGTACTAAAGCTATTAATTTTCTACAGTAAAATAGCTAGTACCTAGAGTAGATATAGGTTTAATTGCTGATGGACTGCAATTCGTCGTCGCCGCGCACCGATCAAATAAATATTACATAGATGTACCTAGCACCTTTGTATGGTACTCGTGTATGTAGATGAGCAAGAAGGGACGAAATTTTACCCGTGTTGTGTTTATCTCGACTCGAGAATTCGAGAATAAAGCAAATAATTTACTTGGGCATAAATTCGAGGTATTAAATTAGCACCTAAGCTTGCACAGTGTGCGCTTATTGTCAACTAGACTTTGGTAATTATGCATGTACCTAGTACCTATTCGTCGTCCGGCTTTTGTGTAGGTATAACGTATCTGCCCTCGCCCCCTCGCCCGCGCCATCGAAATCTCCAAAGGGAATATATACGAGTAAATTCTATTCTACGATTTATGCTACGCTGTTAAGCAAATGCTACTGGGCGAAAATCGGCGACAGTGCGTTAAATTATAGAGGAGGAGTGATTGCATAGCCGCAGAGAGAAGCAAATTACGCATTAGATACGATGCTGTGGTGTAAATGTTTGTGTTTGTGGTTGAAGTGAAGTGAAGTTGCAAGATGGTGGTTTGAAGGTGTTTGGGGTGGGTGGTTGAATAATTCTGGTGATGAGTTAGGATCTAATGATGATATTGAAAGGTTGAGATAAATGTGACAAGTGTCTAATGTGGATAGATAACTTAGATGTGAAAATTATCAGTCATCGTTTCGTGATCAAATCAAAATGAGAGAAAATCGATTTTTTTTGGAGATTTTCAATTTTTTTACCAGTGAGTTATTTTATCTAACTTGAGGTTTTATTGACAGAGAAAATTTTTTTAGACCATGAAAGTTTTCCAATTTTCGTGAATCTGGTGGGATTATTGGGAGAATCGGAATGACGTCATTTTTTCAATTTTTGAGAATGTTAGAGGTTATTGTGGGACTCGGTGAGCTCCTATCAAAAAATCGAGCCAAGATTTGAAATCAGCACCTTCAATACCCTAACGAACGATAGGTCACTCGAATTTTTCAATTTTTTGACCTCAGGGCCTCATAGGACTCCTATCTGAAAAGTTGGTCGAAATTCGAAATCAACGTTTCTGAAAACTGCGAACGCAAGGCTTAAGCTTCCTTTATAGTGGCGATAAGCTGGCAATAGAAAATTTCTACAGAAAATCATGGAATTTTTTCAAACTCAATTTTAAGCACTTTTGAACCTCTAAACTTGTAAAATAATAACGTTTCTTATAAATTCTGATGATTATTCACTTTAATAAAAAGTTTTCAATCTTCATCTCATTCATCACTTTTCTATGGAAAAGTTAAAAAATTTTGACTTTTCCATAGAAAATTGATAAAATTCCACAGCCAGTATAAATGCTTCCATTTGAATGTACACATTTGTCTTTTCTGTAGAAAAATTCCACGGCCACTATAAAGGAAGCTTTAGGTCACGTGATTTTTTTCAATCATTTTGAAAATTGTACTCGAATAGTGGAACTTGGAGACCTTTATAAAAAAATGAGTTCGAATTCAAAATCAGCACCTCTGAAACGCCAACTTACAATAGGTCACACAAATTTTTGATTTTTTGTTCAAAGCAGAGAGAGCTTATGGTGGAATTTGAACAGCTCGTATCCAAAAATACTTTTTGGTGATTTATACAGAGTTCTTCTGGAGCCTCCAGTGGATATTCAACTTCTCCAGTTCAGGAAAACCCATTATCAAAAAATGCTATAATGAAATTCAAAATTCTTTTGATCAATTTTGGCACAAATCTAGGCCTCTAGGATGTACAGGTGGTGGTTTCGAGTCATTCTGGACCCTCCAGCGAATTTTTATGCTTTCCAGTTTTGTAAAAAATTTGCCATGAACACAATTGAAATGGAATTTGAGGCTCTTTCAATCAGTCTAAATACGAATCTCTTCATGTAAAATAGATTGGTGATCATTTTGAAGCATCTGGAGCCTCCAGCAGATTACTGGAATTTGCAATTTTGATAAAAATTGCCTTTAAAATGATAAAAATGGAATTCGTCACTTTTTCGATTAGTTTAGCTATATTAATATTATGATCTCCAGAATCAATAGGCAGTGAATTCGAGTCTTTCTGGAGCCTCCAGTGGATTTTCGAATTTTCAAATTCTAAAAAAATTTTGCCTCCAGAATCTATGACTCATTATATTTTTATTTTTTTGAATGTTTTCAACTTATAGTTTTTTTTTACAGCAATTTTTCGATAATTATTATTTTGAACTTTCTTTTGCCCCCCCCCCCCTACTCTCCCACGAAAAAGCCTTGAAAATAAGGGCTCCCAAAAACCGAATAAACCAAGAATTACGGGAATTTTTCAATTTTTTCCGAAAGGGAGGGGGCTTATTGTTGAAGTTGAGGAGCTCAGATCAGTTTAAACCGAGTCAATATTCGAAATCACCGCATTTTGATAATCCAACGAACGATTAGTTACACTAATTTTTCAATTTTTTGAAATGTTTGAAGCTTCTTGTGGGATCTAGGGGACCAGTATCGATAAAGTTGATTGAAATTCGAGATCTGAGCTATCAAAAATCTTACAGGGTATCTAATAAGTAGTGTTAGTAGTGAAGAAATGAAGAAATTCACAAGTGCATCAAAAACCTTAAAACCACTTGAAAAAAAAATTTATTTTGAAAAGTAAAAAATACTTTTATATACTAATTTTCAATTTTTTTTTTTGAAAATTTTCCTGTGAAAAATTTGTTTTCGTTGATTTTTTTTTGTGTGAATAAGGGAGGGGGGTTGAATGGAGAGTTTTCTTTAAGTACCTAATGAAAAAGTAGTGATTTTTTTCAAAAAAAATAAATCCGGTAGATAACTACTAAGTCTTGCAAATATGATGGGCCACATAATTTTTTCTTCAAAAATTTCATCAAAATTGAGGCATGAGGGGGGGGGAGTGGGCCTGGCCAGATAAAAACTTGAAAGAAAATTACGTTCTGGCGTTTCCTCTAAATAAAATACCAGGTTGTAAGAGGAAAGTTTGTTCAAACATATGGTTTTCAGGATCATTTATTGCAGTTTGATTAATTTTTTTTCGAGTGTTCTCAAGAAATAGATTTTCAACAGAAGGCAAAAATGAAAAAAATAAATATGGAAATGAATCAATTCATTTTTGGAGCCAAAACCCACAACGTGTTCCTAAAATCAAAAACGATCTCCTCAGATCAGGTTATAGGAAATGGGTTTAGCTCAAAATTTTGAAAAAAATGCATCGGAGGTGTGAAAATTCAAGTTTTCAGGGGTACTAAGATCCTCGATTTGATCACCATTTACTCTCGAAATCAAAACTGAACCCTCAAAAGATAATTGGGACCCGAAATTTTGAAAATTGAATAGTGATTGTGAAGAATCAAGGCAACACCTTCTGAAAGTTGGCCTTTCAAGTTTCAGGATCAGAATCAGCGTCTTTGAAAAATGAAAACATACGAGGAATTAAATTTTTTTAAAATCGCTCAAAGTCCCCCCCCCCCCAATGTGCCCTAAAAATTGATCAAAACGCATAAAACAACTCAGTATACGAGTAAAACATTTACCTACAACACCTTTTATGAATTTTACCCAATTTTCTAAAGCAGGAATTTTTTTTTAAAAAAAATGTTTTGAAAGTGATTTTTTAAAGTTTGAAATATTTTATATTTTTCCAGCCAATCAAGATAGAGGATTGGGGGTTGCTTCATTTGAAAAAGCACTTTTATTTCTTCGAAACCAGAAAAATGGTTAAAATAATCAACTTTAGAACGAATTTTTTCAGACTTTTCGTCTGGCATATACTTTCCTGACCACCTAGCATAGAAATCAACGATTTGAAAAAATTCCATACCCATCACTCCTTTATCGATGTCACAAAATTTTCCCCCCCTCGCCTCTTTTATGCTCAAATTTTTCAAAAATACTCAAAATTGGACATGATTTGTGAAATGTACGTACCCATTTTTTCCAAATTTTGACACACATTTTAAAAATCGACCAATTTCAAAAAAAAGTTCAGGCTTGAACTTTTAGAAATTTGAAAAAAAATGATCTCGAATTTTTTTTCTACCTCTTCTTCAGAACTGCATCATTCGTGAACAAATTCCCTCCAATTTCAACCAGTTTCACTTCATAGGGTTGTAAATTTGAGCACTGTAATAATTAATAAAAAATCGAGGGGGTGGGGGGAGGGACCCGTTCTTGATATGGAATGACTCACTTGTCTTGTGATGTGACATCTGACTCATGTGGAAATTTTTTGATATGTCTCTGTAAATCCTTAGAAGTCTAATACATCGCAATCATGTCCAGCTCAATAAATTATGAATTATCTGCAATATTTCTTTCCAATATCGATTTAAAAATCGCGAAATTATTCAGCTTCACCCCAACGTACATCTATCTAGCAATAAGCAATCTTGACGAGAAGGCCAGCAAAAACACTACTTCTACTCAATTCTACTCAATTCTACTCAATTTGCACGTGAACTACGTTGACGAAAATGTGCGTCTAGTGAAATTTGAAGCACCCTTATGCAAAAAGCTTTGCAGTCGTTAATATTCTATTGTATGATTTGCCAACATAAGTAGGCATTAGAGCAACCAGCAACGTTGCGATCGAATTAGGTTGACTTGAGATGATATTTTCAAAAGCTGTTGCTGAAATATTTTCACATGAGTATTAACTCTTAATTGGGAATGTGGAAAGTACCGAACAACCATTTTGACTATAAAGTTTCATTATTCCTCAAAATTTGATAGAGAAAATATGTAATCTTACTGCCTAATATAATTTATACAATGTGTAACAGAATATTGGTAACATTTCAATATGATACTCACAAAAAAAAAAAAAAAAAAAAAAAAAAAAAATTGAAAGAAATAAAAATCTCCATCAGAATGAAAAAGAAAAGTGATAAGTTATATACCCGCATTAATTAAGTATGCAGATCCCAGGTACTCGACTAGTAGTAACAAACAACCACAATAACAACAATAAATAACAGTAGACTAATATCAATAACAATAACAACAATCATGATAACATCAGAGCCTCAGAGGCATTTTATAGTGACCTAGTGAAACTGAAAGTGATCAGGAAACGTGGAGAAGTTGCATGAAATTAGCTTGGGCTTGGGTTATAATTCACACACCTTGGGCAATATATGTAGTACATATCTTCCTGATCAAATTTTAAAGTTCTAAATGTATGATCATCACCTCCTGCAATATTTGTACGTTTTTCTTTGCGATTGGTTCGAAAATTAGTTACTGGTTCAATCATTTTACTCTTTATTTTTCGTCCAACTGCATCCATTGGAGTTTTAATTCACGTGTTGGTTCAAATAAAAAACAACAAAAATAAAAAAGTAAAACGAAACAAAATGTAATACTTAAAAACTGAAACAATAAATAAACCTAAACACAATGAATTACAGAGGATTTGTTTTTTGCTTTTTTTTCACGCTTTTGTTGATGTTTTTGTTTTAACGTTGTAAACTGCAATAAATCTATCTAGGTAAATTAATTAATAAAGACTCTTTTTAATATGTAGATATAAAGTAAAGGTAAAAATTCGAGAAAAAAAAACTAAAAAACGCGAAAACAGAAAAAAATTGTTCAATAATTTTCATTTCAATAATTCAACAGTTTGATGTTTTTTTTTTCATTTTTCGCCAAGAACAAAAAAATACCTAATAATAGGACACAGGAAAAAAAATACTAAAAATAATCGGTTCGTAATCGTTATAAAAAATAATAAACAAGCAAACAAAAAAAAAGAAAAACAAACAATTACGAATGAATAAAATGCGAACAAGTAATACAACATAAAACACGAAAAAGAATAAATACAACGAAAAATAATAGTCGAAAATTTGTTTTTCTTTTCATTTTATTTTTATGTGCCTATTCGCTTAATAAAACGCAAGATGACTCGTTGATAAAAGGTTGGTATAGTAAAATAATACTCTAATACCTATCTACATGTAATACTCGATCTATGTATATTACACGAATTACATCTTTGATACATTATAATTACATAAATTATAATATTGTGTACAGTACCATGTTTCTCATCGCTATAACTACGAAATATGTAAAAATCACAGCCAAACGTTGTAGATTTTATTATATTATGTATTTAGCCAACTACATATAAACTATACCTATCTAATTAGAAGAAGTGTGTAGCGTACTCGATTGCGATAATTTATTAACACGATCGCGTTGGAAAGAAGCTATATGTATGTGCTTGTCAAGTCGCAAACACTTTGGGAGTCTCTGGTTTTGCGAGTGTTATGAAAACAAAAACCTTCTGCGCTAATTACTCGCGTAGATGTAATATTGTGTAGAGCCTTATTAAAATAAGTGACTGTGTTTCAGAGATCGTCTCGGATAACCAACTTTTTCCTTGTTTTGTAATGTATTAGGTACTGTTGTGCTTTTATAACCTTTTTTATGCGGTCAAGGGTGCTACAAGTTTCGATATTTTTATGGTTTTGGTGTAGGAGGGGGGGAATGAAATTGTTTGAGAAAGGGACCTGTGCATCGTTTATCTGGTCACATGAAATTTTAATCAGAGAAATGTTTGGATCTGTCATTTTTGTGCTTCAGAAAGATATCCAGTGGAAAAAATCGTTCACGAACGAGGAACGACTGATTCAATTGATGTTTACTCATTTTTCGATCAGGAATCGTTTGCGAACGACTGAATTGAAGTTCGAAAAAAATTTTCTCAACATTAGAAACATCTTGTCATTGGAATTTGAAAATTGAAATGTGATCTGTCAGGAGAAAACCAGGTTAGTGTCCAAAAAATCGATATATTTTTTTTGATGGATAGTGGTAGTACTCAGGGTGCAGAATCTGCCTGTGGTGGTAAAAACGTTCGCGAACGATTCTTTTGACCCTAAATGTAAGGTTAAAAAAATAGAGCAACTACAAAAAAAATGAAAAAAATTTTTTTTTTACATTTTCTTAAAATGTATGTCCGGGGGAGTCAACATGCAAATTTTTGTGGTTATCCGCTCACATTTGTAGGATTTAGGCCGTTTTTTTGAAATTTGAATGAGGCTTAAGCTGGAAAAATCAACTCTTTTCACCTTGAACAAGTTTTTTGAAAAAATTGAAAAACTCATTAAATAACTTATTTTATGTTGATAATTCATTCTTAGTAGTTTTCGCGAAATTTTTGGTGCAAAATTTTTAAAAAACGAAAAAATCGATTTAGGGAAATTTCGATTATCGGCCTTTGGCAACCCTGATTTTGAAAAAAAAATGTCAGGTTATGTTGGCATCCCTGGTGGTCAAAAATGGTCCAAGTTTCACGGACCTACGAATCATAGATCCCCAAACACATGTATTCAAAACTTCAAATGCCCGTCCTGTAAAATTTACGTTTTGGACACTAACCTGGTTTTCTCGTGACAGATCACAAATTATCTCTCAGTTTTGAAAAAAAATCTTTGAAAACATGAATCATTCGCGAACGACTGAGAATCATTCGAAATGATTCATTTTCAAAGATATTGAATTGTTTGCGAACGAATAAATCGAATTTTAAATCATCTTTATTTTCTGGAAAACTGGTTTGAAACATGAATCGTTCGCGAACGACTGAATCAATTTGATTGAGAAGGAATCACTCCAAATTATTTATTTGAGAAGATATTGAATCGTTCACAAATGAATAAATCGGATTTAAAATTATCTTTCTTTTCTGAAAAAATGGTTTGAAACCTGAATCGTTCGCGAACGACTGAATCAATTCGATCCAGACAAGAATCATTCAAAGTGATTTATTTTCAAAGATATTGAATTGTTTGCGAACGAATGAATCGAATTTTAAATCATCTTTATTTTCTGGAGAAATGGTTTGAAACGTGAATCGTTCGCGAACGACTGAATCAATTTGATTCAGAAAGGAATCATTCTAAGTGATTTATCAGAGAAGGTATTGAATTGTTTACAAAAATGAATAAATCGAATTTGAAATGATCTTTTTTTTTTTTGGAGAAGTGATTTGAAACATGAATCGTTCGCGAACGACTGAATCAATTTGATTCAGAAAGGAATTATTCAAAACGATTTATTTTCAAATGTATTGAATTGTATGCGAACGAATAAATCGAATTTTAAATCACCTTTATTTTCTGGGAAAATGGTTGAAACGTGAATCGTTCGCGAACGACTGAATCAATTCGATCCAGACAAGAATCATTCAAAGTGATTTATTTTCAAAGATATTGAATTGTTTGCGAACGAATGAATCGAATTTTAAATCACCTTTATTTTCTGGAGAAATGGTTTGAAACGTGAATCGTTCGCGAACGACTGAATCAATTTGATTCAGAAAGGAATCATTCTAAGTGATTTATCAGAGAAGGTATTGAATTGTTTACAAAAATGAATAAACCGAATTTGAAATATCTTTTTTTTTTTTTTGGAGAAGTGATTTGAAACATGAATCGTTCGCGAACGACTGAATCAATTTGATTCAGAAAGGAATTATTCAAAACGATTTATTTTCAAATGTATTGAATTGTTTGCGAACGAATAAATCGAATTTTAAATCACCTTTATTTTCTGGGAAAATGGTTGAAACGTGAATCGTTCGCGAACGACTGAATCAATTTGATTCAGAAAGGAATCATTCAAAGTGATTTATTCGAGAAGGTAATGGATTGTTTACAAATGAATAAATCGAATTTGAAATTATCTTTCTTTTCTGAAAAATTTGGTTTGGAATATGAATCGTTCGCGAACGACCGAATCAATTTGATTCAGAGAGGAATCGCATTCAAAATGATTCATTTTCAAAGATATTGAATTGTTTCCGGACGAATAAATCGAATTTTAAATCATCCTTCTTTTTTGGAGCAAAGGTTTGAAACATGAATCGTTCACGAACGACTGAATCAATTTGATTCAGAAAAGAATCATTCAAAGTGATTTATTCGAGAAGGTAGTGAATTGTATACAAATGAATAAATCGAATTTGAAATTATCTTTCTTTTCTGAAAAATTTGGTTTGGAATATGAATCGTTCGCGAACGACCGAATCAATTTGATTCAGAGAGGAATCGCATTCAAAATGATTCATTTTCAAAGATATTGGATTGTTTACGAACGAATAAATCGAATTTTAAATCATCCTTCTTTTCTGGAAAAATGGTTTGAAACATGAATCGTTCGCGAACGACTGAATCAATTTGATTCAGAAAGAAATAATTCAAAGGGGTTTATCCAAGAAGGTAACGAATTGTTTACAAATGAATAAATCGAATTAGAAATCAAATGAGCTTTCTTTTTTGGAGAAGTGGCTTGAAACATGAATCGTTCGCGAACGACCGAATCAATTTGATTCAGAGAGGAATCGCATTCAAAATGGTTCATTTTCAAAGATATTGGATTGGTTGCGAACGAATAAATCGAATTTTAAATCATCTTTATTTTCTGGAAAAATGGTTTGAAACATGAATCGTTCGCGAACGACTGAATCAATTTGATTCAGAAAGAAATAATTCAAAGTGGTTTATCCAAGAAGGTAATGAATTGTTTACAAATGAATAAATCGAATTAGAAATCAAATGAGCTTTCTTTTTTGGAGAAGTGGCTTGAAACATGAATCGTTCGCGAACGACCGAATCAATTTGATTCTGAGATGAATCATTCAAAATGATTTATTTTCAAAGATTATGAATTGTTTGCAAACGAATAAATCGAATTTTAAATCATCTTTATTTTCTGGAAAAATGGTTTGAAACATGAATCGTTCGCGAACGACTGAATCAATTTGATTCAGAAAGAAATAATTCAAAGTGGTTTATCCAAGAAGGTAATGAATTGTTTACAAATGAATAAATCGAATTAGAAATCAAATGAGCTTTCTTTTTTGGAGAAGTGGCTTGAAACATGAATCGTTCGCGAACGACCGAATCAATTTGATTCTGAGATGAATCATTCAAAATGATTTATTTTCAAAGATTATGAATTGTTTGCAAACGAATAAATCGAATTTTAAATCATCTTTCTACCCTGGAAAAATGGTTTGAAACATGAATCGTTCGCGAACGACTGAATCTGTTTGATTCAGAAAAGAATCATTTCAAGTGATTTATCCAAGAAGGTAATGAATTGCTTACAAATGAATAATTCGAATTAGAAATGATCTTTCTTTTTTGGAGAAGTGGCTTGAAACATGAATCGTTCGCGAACGACCGAATTAATGTGATGCTGAGATGAATCATTTTGAATGATTCATTCGAGAAGATATTGAATAGGTAATTCGCGAATAAATAAATTGGATTTGAAATGATTTTTCCATTTCGGATCATGAATCGTTCGCGAACGACCGAATCAATTCGATTCAGATAGGAATCATTCAACATGATTATTTTTTTAAAAAGAAATAAATCGTTTGCGAACGAATAATTTAAAACTGGAACTAAATTTTCTTAGCTCTGGAAACATGTCATATTGAATTTTTTGTTTTAATCTATAAAATTGAAAAAATTGCTGCGAACATGAATGAATCACTCGCGAACGAGTGGATTGACATTGAAGTTGGGCAATGCAATATTTTCTTCGCGCGAAATAATCTTTGCATTTTGAAAAAAAATGTTTGGAAACGTGAATCATTCACGAACGACTGAATCATTTGAATCATGAGAGAGTTTATTGGGAATGATTTATTTGAAAGGGTATTGAATCGTTCGCGAACGAGTGATCTAAAGTTTGAACAAAATTTTTCTCAAATTGAAAATAATATTGTCATTTGAATTTGTAATGATTTTTGTAGTTCTGAAAAAAATCATTGGGACATGAATCGTTCGCGAACGACTGTATCATTTTGATTCAGAAAGGAATCATTCTAAATGATTCATTTTGATAATACATTGAATTGTTTGCAAAGAATTAAATTGAATTTGAAATGATCTTTCGGTTTTGAAAAAACGGTTCGAAACTTGAATCGTTCTCGAACGACTGAATCACAATCAATTTAATTCAAAAGGAATAATTGTAAATGATTTATTTTGATGAAAATACATTGAAATGTTTGCGAATAATTAAATTGAATTTGAAATGATCTTTATGTTGTGAAAAAATGGTTTGAAACACGAATCGTTCGCGAACGACTGAATCATTTTTTTACAAAGAGGAATGCCAAAAAAACTATACACCTGATTTATATTATTGAAATGATCTCTCCGTTTTGGAAAAATAGTTTTCAACATGAATCATTCGCGAACGACTGAATCAATTTGATTCCGGCAGGATTCATTCGAAATGATTCGTTTGAAAAAGTACTGAATCGTTCGTGAACGAATGAATTAGAGCTCGAATAAAATATTCTGAGCACTACAAACATCATGTAATGTGAATTTGAAATCATCTTTGAACTTTGAACGAATGATTGTAAACATGAATCATTCGCGAACGACCGAGTCAATTTGACCGAGTAGATACAGCACACTTTTTGAAAAAAATTTTCGGGTCTTTTTTGGAAGAAATTTTTTAGGAGACAAGTAACGATCTATGTTTTTTAGGTGGAATGATGAAAAGTGATTCATTGAAAGAGCAACTACCTAACTGAATCACTTGGTGAAGAAATCGTTCGCGAACTAATTTGAGAAACACTCGGGTATGAAAAGTGATACGACCTAGCTGATTCTAGTATTTTCGGCATTCTGAATATAAATGAGAGTGGCACATCAGATCGTTTTTTGAGCATCAGAATAGCATGGCTAAAATCGTTCATTTTTTAAAAAATTGAAATGAAATGAAGTTTTTTGGTCGAAAATTGAATTTTTATTCAGGAAAATGTATCCAGTTGGTCTATCCCCCCTCTAAGCTTGCTCTGCCCATATTTCTGAATTAGATTATAAAAACCTGGCACACTTTTTCAACTTTTTGATCGATTGTACGCAAACTTCAAGATATACGAGTTACCTAAACCTGCTAAAAATCTTAGATTATCATGAATACATTTATAATACATAGCAGTTTTTACCTCTCTATGATTAAATTATTAAAGTATAACTAGCCATATTTTTAAAGTACTTTGTACCAACGATTAATTTTTTAAAAATACTACCGAATACACCGTATCAATCATGGTCATCTTTAGCCACCAATTCACGTGAAAAATTTCGTTGTATCAAGCATAATAATATTTTCAATACGAATTGCGAAATTACCTTATTGATCGAAAAATATAGCAACACAGATGATAAATTTTATTTTATAAATACACGAGAGAGATGAGGCACTTGGTTGATATTTCAAGAACTGCCCACCTTTGGATTGTCATTTTAAAGATAAATTCATATTTGTAACGATCGGTGGGAAAAGTTCGAGAAAGGGGTTAAAAAAATTCAAATGATTATTCGTCGCCTAGCACCCTAAGTATATACGTATTGACACGGTGTGCCCTTTCTATATAAAAAAAATTCAAATTAGGAAGGCGATACACACAAACGCGAAAAAAAATTGAAACAAAATACTACAATAATAAATTACATAGAATAACTACCTAATAATAATGAATAAAAATAAAAATCGAAACTGAAAATGAAGAAAAAAGCGCATTGTTTTACTTAATTTTATTATTTTACTTCGTATTATTAGTAATATTATATAGTTTTGCTACTAAATCAACGAATAAAACACAACAATTTCAAATATCACAAACATTCACAATCTTTTATACAACGTATTATATTTATTATAATATATAGTATAATTATAGTAGAACCAATGAGGCACTAATTCAGTAACATCTAGGAACGAATGTAATCTCGAAAATTTGTACTTTGAAAAAAAAAGAAGAGATTTGTTTGCAAACGAACGAATTATTATGTACTCAGTTATTCGGTTTATTGGATTGATTATTGCTCGAAGCAAGGATTTCAAAGTTAGGGTCGCTTTTGCTGCTGGTTGCTCATCGCGAAAGCTTACAATGCGATCTTTAATTACTTAAATTAATATCGTGAATCATTTAGGTACACAATATGAACTATAAATGTATGTTTATGATGGGCCTAGCAGGCCTAAGACTGTAGCTTTTTGTAGAAGTATGTCAATTTCGTAAAAATGTGTTGTTCTTTTTTCGAGAAGAATGATACTAGGGTGATTTTTATTATTGAAAGCTATCGCGAAAAATATTTTAATATTTATGAAAAGCGTGGGAGAAATGAAACTTAAGCAGCAAAAATTGCCTTCGTTATTTATATTACCTTAAAAAAAAAAAAAGAAGAAAAGAAAACAGTGACCTTTTTCATATTTTCATATAAGAAACAGGAAGTCGAGAATTCGATAAATATTGAAAAAAAACGTGTTTTTTTAAAAGTATTTTACGAGTGACTGGGTTGTAGTGAGGCCAGAAGGGGGGATGAATGGAATTCTCGAAACTGAAAATATCCATACCGTATCTTCTACTCTGAATCACAAATCAAAAGGCTGAAACGTCGTTTTGGAAAGATACTCCGAATATTGCAAAAAAAAAAAAGAAAGAAAACAAAGGCCTGTTTTGAGATACTTTTTTTTCGAAGATTGATTCCTTTTGTGACAAATTATTTAATAAAAAGCTTGAAAATTGCCAAGACACGAAACTGGGTCGGAGATTTTTTGATGATACTCGTATAATGAAGTCTTCGGTTCGAGAAAAAAAAAATCATTCGTGTGTTATTTTCACGAGAGAATTGATGGAATGGAGTGGAATGTATTCTCGAGTTGTCATTTTTTTTCATTTATTTGATTGGGATCGTCATGGGCCTTGAGTTTTTTCGTACAGTCAGTCATCCTATCGATTGCATGATTAAAAATTCGTGGGTAAATAAGTGTATTGATCATTGGAAATATGAAACAATGTTGTCGAGCGAGCAAGCACGTGAAAGAAGCCTAAAAAATTATTTTCCAAGCGAAACTACATCATTAAAGGAATGCGTTCTAAGTTACAAGTACATAAATTAAGCTTTTTCTTGAGAAAGAAAATCTAAGCAGTTTTTCTGAAGATCGAAGCCAAATATGAGGGCTGTAAGAGTTCAGATTGTTATTCATGACTGTTGATGAGGGTTAAAAAAATGCAAAGGTGATTAGGAGATGGTTTTCAGTTTTCGAAATTTTTTTGAATTTTTTTTGTTTTAACCAGACTCTGATTTTTTTTATTCTGGTGAGAAGGGAAGTGAAATCCCAACATGTCAAGAGAGATGGGATTATTCGAACAAGGAACGATTCGTGAATGTTGTTTTATTGGACTGCTTATTTCAAAATGACGAAATTTATTTTTGTGATTTTACACGCATTTTTTATTGTTTTCATGGCATCTACTTCTCTATGGAACTATAAGATTGCCGATTTTTCATCAATTTTATAATTGATTTCAGCACGAATGATCTATTTTCATTTCGGTATATTTAATTGGCCTAAAATATGTTAACAAATGTGAGGGTACGATCTTTTCCTTTTTCAGCCTACCTGCAAAAATTTTTCTAAATCTAAAGCTGATTTTCTGTGTCTTTTAGAAATTTGCCATTCATCTTTTTTCAATGCTCAAAAGAGCTGGCTGATTTTAGAAATCCGCACCGAAAAAACCCCTGTTGCTTTTTATTTGAGCGAAAGGCCTCCCTCTCCTCATAGCCAAATTCTAGAAAAATTTTCAAGTTGAAGCAATGGTTTGTTTTTTAAAACCTTGGTCTGCGTAGTTACTCGTAATTTCCAAGATTTTCTAACCAATGTGAAGCTTCCAATGGCTTAATTTTGAGGTGTTATGGAGGAAAATTTGTACCAGAAAGTTCATTAATCAACACATCAAACCTTATTCAAAATAATTTAAACAGACATCAATTGATTTCATCAAGTTTCAGCTAAAAAAAAAAAAAATGGCAAAAAGGTTGAAAAAGTTCAAAAATGATCAAAAGTAAAGAAACCGTCTCAAAATCGAAAAACCTATCTAAAAAATATGTAATTCATTTGTGCGATTTTATGTGTCATCAAACTAGCGGGCGAGGGGAAGGGGACAAAACTCAAGGTCTTCAAAAGTACCTCTATTGTTTCTACTATCTGAATTCTAAACCGAATTTTATTTTTGCCAAAGCCCCAAAAAAGGCTATAGAGGTGAGAGAATGAACTAAAAATATCAAATATTTTCGAGAAATGACGACGCGACAAGATTGAGGGGTGGAGGGGAGAGAGAAATTTCCAAATTTGAAGAATCTCGAAGAAGAAGAAGGTGAAGATATTCTATTTTGAAAATTTGCAGATCACCTGTATTAATTTTTTGTCATTCGATTTTTCAGAATTTGAACGATTGAATTTTATAAGAGGGGGGGGGGAGCAGTCATTTTTTGAGACGGGGAGAGTCTAGAGAGGTGCGAAATTGCAAAGAAAAAAAATCAAAAAATTTTAGGAGTAGATGTCTTGTTTTCTCTTTTTATTTCTTATTATTTTTTTTTTTCTAATTTAGAAAGGAACGATCGGTTTTTTCTGTGTAGAGGAGGGGGGGCGGTCTACAGAACTAAAAAACTGGTTAGAAAAAAAAACGAAAACTTTCATTTTGTAAACGTAGACTTCCACTATTTGTTGTGGCCCAGGATTTTTTTTTTTTTTTGTCACTTCTTTTTTGAGTGCACGCTAATTTTCAAAAGTTGTGAGTCCGTAATTTCTTGTACGCCCTCCCCACCCCAAAGATCCAAAGATGATTGATTTTCGCCTTATCTGATCAAAAAGTCCTCTTTTTGTTCTAAAATTGCCAAATTAAAAGCTTGCTTTTTCTGAAAACTTTCTATTGCCAAAAAATCCTGTTTTTTCAAAATTTTAATAAAAGTCCCGCTATATATCAAAATTTTCAGAGCTTGACAATTTTTGGCGAGTTGACAAAAAGTTGTGATTTTTTTTTTTCATCAAAATTTTCATGAAGTATAGTTTTTTGATAAAATTAACATTTTTCCAAAATTGTTGACTTGAGCTTTTTTGGCCTACTAAATGTTCAAAAAGCAATGATTTTTGCCTTTTCTGCCTGAAAAGTCCTCTTTTTGTTTCAGTAGTTCTGTTTTTCGCAAACTTGCTTATAAGGTTTGGATTTTTTTTTTGTCAAATTTGCCCAAGTCGAATAGTGTCAATTTTTAAAGAAAAAAAATTTCAAAAAACGTCAATTTTTGGCAATTCGTGACCATTTTAATGAAAAGTTTCAAAAAATATCCACTGTTAAGTAAACTTGTCAAAAAAAAACAATTTCTTCAAAAATTTCGTTTTTTGTCAAAATTGTCAGAGAAGGTCAATTTTTGGCGACGAGTGACGAAAAGTTGTAATGTTTTTTCGTCAAAATTCCCAGGAAGTAGTTTTTTGAAAAAATAGTCAAACGGTCGTAATTTTTGCCAAAATTGTTAAAAACTTTGAGGAGCTTTTTTTTGATTTTGTCTTGCCTAACTTTGAAAAGTCCTGTTTTTTTTTTTCGGCAAACTTGCTTACATGGTTCTGTGTGTTGGTTTTTTGTTGCCAAATTTGCTCAAGTCCGAAAGTATTGATTCTTGAGGAAAAAAATATCCAGAAGCGTCAATTTTTGGCAAGCTTACCAGAAAAGTCCTCTTTGATTTTGGAATTCGATTAATCAATTTTAGAATTTGATTAATCGATTTTTCAATCTATTCATCAATTTTGGAACCCGATTAATTGATTTTTAGAATTCGATCAATCGATTTTTAGAATTCGAATAATCGATTTTTAGAATTCGATTAATCGATTTTTGGAATTTGATTGATTGTCAATTTTTGGTAAGCTTACTAGAAAAGTCCTCTTTGATTTTGGAATTCGATTAATCAATTTTGGAATTAGATTAATCGATTTTTGGAATTAGATTAATCATCTTTTCAATCTAATCATCAATTTTGGAATCCAATTAATCGATTTTTAGAATTCGATTAATCGATTTTTGGAATTCGATTAATCGATTAATCAATTTTTCAATCTAATCATCAATTTTGGAATCCGATCAATCAATTTTTAGAATTCGATTTTTGGAATCCGATTAATCGATTTTTAGAATTTGATTAATTGATTGTCAATTTTTGGCAAGCTCACCAGAAAAGTCCTCTTTGATTTTGGAATTCGATTATTCGATTTTTGAAATTCGATTAATCGATTTTTGGAATTCGATTATTCAACTTTTCAATCTAATCATCATTTTGGAATCCAATTAATCGATTTTTAGAATTCGATTAATCAATTTTTGCAATTTGATTAATCGATTTTTGGAATTCGATTAATCGATTTTTGGAATTCGATTAATCGATTTTTGCAATTTGATTAATCGATTTTTTTAGTCATTCACAAGCAATTCTTAAAGTTGATCGAGAAGTAAATTTCCGACAACATGATCGATCAAATGAAATCAAAAATCGAAAATGAATCGATTTTTGAGGTTCGATTATTCGATTTTCAAGCACGATCGATTTTTCAAGAACTTCTTTTTTTTTGTCAAATTTAATTTTTTCCTCAAATAATTCTTTTATTTTTTCCAGTTTTTCTTGCAGGTTTTCTAATTTTAGCAAGTTTTATTCTCTCATAAATGTGTACCAAATGAAACTTGTCAAAAACTGAAAAACAAACTCGAGCAACTTCGAATAATATGATGATTCTTTTTTCCCCTGACTGACGTATCAACATCAGCAGAGTAATAAAAGTGTGCGAAGGTCTTTCTCATTTTTCAAAGTCAATAGAATAATTATCTGAAAGGTGCTGAAAAAAAGTACTACATTTTTATTTTGTTGTATTTTTTCAAGATTTCGATATTTTTGTGAGCGAGGGGAAATCTCACTCAAAATCTTTCAGAAACTCTAATTAATAATCCTACATAATATTATAGAAAATCAGTCATCTAAAAATTCCTCCAAAAGGCGAAAAAGGAAAAGAAAAATGTACGTACCCGCACACTTCATTGATCAAAATACATACTAAATCAATATTCCGCATCAATATGTGTAAAGATGCACATTACATAAGTACAATAACTGGTAGTCTAGTAGTTTACTATTGATCGAGACGATTAACTGGGAGGATTCGGGGACGCGGGTACGCGGGGACAGAAAACGAAGAAGAAAAAAATCATATTTATAAGTAATACTTTTTTTCTAAATTTATATATAGGTAATAAACAAAAAAAAAAAAAAAAAGAAAAAAAAAGAGAAAAGGTAATGTAAACAATAACAAAGCGTACTTAATAACAAAACAAAACACATACGCGAAGAAAGACGAGACAAAAATCATAATTTTTATATCACTATGGCTTACTTAATGCGAAAGGAAAGAAAAAAAATAATGAAGAAAAGAAAAAAATATATATATGAAGAAGACGAGAGATAAAAAATAAAAATAAAACAAGAGGAATCGAATGATGAAACAAAAAAAAATAATAATTTGTAAATTTTTTTTTCTCTTACTATACAATGGGTAGATACTTATAGAAAAAAAAAAAAAATTGCCACGAAACAAAAAGAAAAAAAAACGAAACGAAATAAACGAAACGAAACGAACAAAAAAGAAAAATAATAATAATAAAAAGAGAAGAAAAAAAAATATGTAAGAAATTCATCTAAAAAGTTGGGCGAAATAATGATGGTAATAGTAGTAACTGTAGAGCATAAGTCATGGCGACGGCGACGGCGTCGGTCTATGCATAAACATAGGCGGCGCGCTGGTAGAAGCTTCGACGTTATTCTCGGACATGGATACGGATAGATCACAAGGTAAAGGCAGATCGGGAGGCCTGTGCTCTTCTTCGGGACTAGGCGACGAGAGGAATTTACGTACGTATTTGGGATAGTGCGTTTTCTCGTGAGCCTTTAGTATGGTCGATCTGGAGAAGGTCTTGCCGCACAGCGAACACCTGAATGGGCGTTCGCCCGTATGCACTCGGCAATGATCTTTCATATGGTGTCGCAGCTTGAACGCTTTGCCGCAGTATTCGCATTTGAACGGACGATCGCCTGTGTGCGCTGGTAAATGGCCGATGAGCGAGCTAACGTCTGGGAAAGCCTTTCCGCAGAATTTGCAAACGGCTCCGGGCGATTCGGCCGATGCGTCGGCGGACGTTTGCGAAGCGTCGTGCGCCAGCTCCATCAAAGGCGTACGCAGACCGCTCCATTCGGCGTCGCTGGCGTTCTCGCCGACGGCAGCCGCCGCCAGACCGAGCGCCGCCGCCGACGAGGCGCTAACCGCCATCGGATGTGGAGCGTATTGTAAATGAGGTTGACTTTGTTCGCGATATTTCAACGAGTCCAAACTATGCGATAATATATGCCTGGTTAGTTTACTCTGATGCGGAAATGCGGCCCCGCAATACGTACACGTGTACACCGCCTGCCTTTCAAAATCTCCTCTTTCCCTGTCCTGCAACCAAACAAAAAAAGATCATCAACTTCGCTGGCTTGGCTTTTGTTGCATGGCTGTGCACCAATTTATAATGCGTAATTACCGCCCCTTTAGATAGGCTTTCCGCGCGCGCGTTTCAAATTCATGTGAAAAAATAATAGGAAAGGTGAAAGTAAGAAAAAAATGAAAAAAAAAGGTAAATTTTGAATAAATTTCAGAAAAATAAAAAAAACGATTTTTTTGCCATCGTTTTGAGTAATTAAACGCGAAATATATGAAATTATATAGGTATTTGAATGAAAATTCGCAGCCCGCAAGAAGTTGACGATCATATTATTGTTTGGTAGCGAGAACGACGAACATGAGAAGGGTTAATTTTTGTTCCACTTTTGCTCGAAAATCGCTTACTATACCGAGTGGTTAGTTTATCCTCACGTTTTTTTTATACAAATTATTTTGGCCTTACGACTTTTTTTTTTACTCCTGTGAAAATTTCATAGCAAGAAATTATAGAAAAAAAAATCATCTAAATAATTAAAAAATATGTAAAAAATCGCCAAAATGAAAGTCAACTTCTTGAAAGCAAAAAAAAAAGAAAAAAATTATAAATAAAATAACCGAACAAACAAAATACTGTAAAAAATACGTAAGAAAGAGAACACAAATTTTAAACGAAGAAAAAAACCAAAACATTTTTACGATTAAGGTACGAGAGAAGTATTTATGAGTAAATATATCCAGCACATTTTTTAGTTCAATTCAAAAAATAAATAAAGAGTAAAGGAAAGCAAGTGATTTGTTTTATCGCTCTACTGAGAATTAATGTAACACACAACCGCAAACCTGTATGTACTTAGAAGCGATTAATTTTACGTTACAAAGGTTATATGGTTTTTTTGGTTATTTGTATTTTATTAGGTGTATTGGTTTATGTAGTAGAAAGAATAAAAGAAGGAATAAGTGAATGAAAAAAATTTCAATACCGAAGTATGTAAAATTTGCGGTAATGTCGTGTCGCACTTCTACATTTTTATAGGCTATTGTACACATTACTAGGCTACACATACTACTCATACGTACAAATATACTAACAACGGGTACTTTAAATACGAGCCGCGTCCCATAATACTGATTTCCAAGCTAAAAGTTCATATATAGGAGGTTAAGATAGAATAATATGCAACGGAAGCAAATCAAAAGTAAAGTACTTAAATACGAAAATGTTGAAAATTGGCAATTAATATTGTACGAGTATATCTACGAAGTTACATATGTAGTATTCTGAGCTGTTGGATGCCACTTGGAGATCTGCGAATAAAGGTTGAGAGGTCGAGCTTTTTTCTAAAAATTGTCTTTAAATGATGGTTTTACCAGGTGGATATTCCAAAGTGACGAAAAGAATAATTGCCCCCCCCCCCGGATCCTCTGGGACAACTTTTTTCTTAAAGAGCACATCCTAAGGAACATTTTAAAGACAACTTGCCAAAAAAAGTTGGTCCCACCAACAAAATGACAGCCATCTTGATTGACAGGTCAGCCAAAATCAAAGGTTTATCTCCAATAGATCGAAAGAGCATGCAAAAATTCATCACCAACCAAAATTTCAAGTGCTGAAGTGAATTTTTCGATTTTTGGTGAATTTTTGAAAATCAACTTTAGGTCAAAAATGAGGGAAAAAAGTCAAAATTTTACTAAATTGTCCTAGAACGCTGAAATTTTGGATACACCCTATTTTTGACCTGCCAAGTCGATTGGAAACTGTTTTAAACCATTATGAGCAGTTCTGGAGCGTCAGCAGGTTTTTGAAGCTTGAATGCAGTTGGAAAGCCGAAATTCATTCTGTGAACTAATTTCAATACTCTTTGAAGTCGACTGCAAGTAAATTTCAAATTGTTTTGGAGCCTTCAGCAAATTTTTGAAAATTCTTGGAGCCTCCAGTAAATTTTTGAAATTTGAAGTTTCTACAAAATTACATCAATTGCAGTTGGAAAGCCGAAATTCATTCTGTAAACTAATTTCAATACTCTTTGAAGTCGACTGCAAGTGAATTTCAAATTGTTTTGGAACCTTCAGCAAATTTTTAAAAATTCTTGGAGACTCCAGTAAATTTTTGAAACCTAAAATTTCATCAAATACAGTTGGAAAGCCGAAATTTATTCTGTAAACCAAGTTCAATACTCTTTGAAGTCGACTGCAGGTGAATTTCAAGTTGTTTTGGAGCCTCCAGCAAATTTTTGAAAATTCTTGGAGCCTCCAGTAAATTATTGAAATTTTGAATTTGCCACAAAATTTCATCAAATGCAGCTGGAAAGCCGAAATTCATTCTGTAAACCAATTTCAATACTCTTTGAAGTCGACTGCAGGTGTATTTCAAGTCGTTTTGGAGCCTCCAGCGAATTTTTGAAAATTCTTGGAGCTTCCAGTAAATTCTTGAAACCTAAAATTTCATCAAATACAGTTGGAAAGCCGAAATTCATTCTGTAAACCAATTTCAATACTCTTTGAAGTCGACTGCAGGTGTATTTCAAGTCGTTTTGGAGCCTCCAGCGAATTTTTGAAAATTCTTGGAGCTTCCAGTAAATTCTTGAAACCTAAAATTTCATCAAATACAGTTGGAAAGCCGAAATTCATTCTGTAAACTAATTTCAATACTCTTTGAAGTCGACTGCAGGTAAGTTTCAAGTTGTTTTGGAGCCTCCAGCGATTTTTTGAAATTTTTTAGTGCCTCCAGCTAATTTTTGAAAATTTTTGAAGCCTCCAGTAAATTTTTAAAACTTAAAAATTTCATCAAATGTGGTTGGAAAGCTGAAAATTATTCTGTAAATTAATTTTAATACTTACGCTATGATTTGGCAGGTTGGAAATGGGATTTATTCCAAATTTCAGCTTTCCAGACCAATTTGGTAAAATTTTGATCTTTTTCTCATTTTTTGCCTGAATTTGATTTTCAAAAATTCGCCAAAAATCGAAAAATGCATTTTAGCACTTGAAACTTTGCCTAGTGATGAATTTTTGCAAGCTCTTTCGATATAGCTTTGTCCAGTTCAAAATATTTCATGCAAATTTCTATGTTGGAAAGCATTTTTTGATTTTCGTGAATTTTTGAAAATCAAAATGTGGTTGACCCAGAAAACTAAACTTTGGTTCTTATCCTAATATTTGATTCCCTTAAAATTGATTGGAAACATTTTCGAATCACTTTGAACGGTTCTGGAGCCTCCAGCAGATTTTTGAAAAATATAATTTCCACCAAATTTTACCCAGCTTAAGTTAAAAATGAACAATTCACTTTATACTTCGATTTCGACATGCTGAGTCGACTGGAAATTATTTCAAGTTGTTCTGGGGTCTTCAGCCATATTTTGGAAATTCCAGATTTTCATAAAGTGTTGTAAAAATAAATGTGCAAATTATAAATTCAGCGTGTAAGATGGATCAGAATTTGGCAGAAACAGATTTCGGGAAAATAGTGTGTTATTGATCAAGTGTGTCTCTAAAAAGCATCAATCATGTTCATAAGTGCTGAAAGTTGATTGAGACAGGGCACTTTTTGAAAATCTGGAATTACAAAATATGACTGAAGACTACAAAACGGATTGAAACTACCTCCAATAGACTCAGCATATTATTGATTCCAGCTTTCCTAATACAAATGAGGAAAATTTGGCGGAGATTTCATTTTTTCAAAAATGTCCTGGAGGCTCCAGAACTGCTCAAAACGATTCGAAACTATTTACAATCGATTCCAGGAGTAGAGTTGTACCAAATTTCAGTTTTCTAGATCAATTTGATGAAATTTTGATTTTTTTTTTCAATTTCCGACCTGCATCAATTGATTTTTGAAAATTCGCCGAAAATCAAATAAGCACTTTCGCTTTGATATTACAACTTGAAATTGAGTGGTCAGACACCTCTCTTTTCCCTCCCCCCTTAGTTACAAAAATATTTTTAAGCAACATAGAAAAATCTAATTCATCTAAAAATTTTCAATTTTTGCGTTGGACGAGGAAATATGTAATTCGATTTTCAAGAAAACCTTGTATGGAGCTCCTTTCCAGTTGTAAAGAATGCAAATTCAAAAATATAATTTAAGAGGCCGAAGGTGAATTTTTTTTGAAAAGGAGAGGGATTTGGGTTACTTATGTGGAAAGATTTGGACCAGAAAGTTTTTTTTGAAGAATTCTGATTCAGAAGTGCAAAATTTTCAAAAAAAATTGTGACTTTGACTTCAGACTTTGATTTTATTTTATTTTTAACAATTTTTTCAAAATTGGATGCTACATGCAACGGTATACCAGAATTGCTTAGGAAGCTGGGGGGGGGGGGGGTTGAAAAAAGGATCATTTGAAATAAATCTGATATGGAAGTGAAAAATTTCTGAATAATTTTTTTTCCAATGAAGTGAAAGAAGAGAGGAAGGCTCTCGACACATTTTTTCAAACTTGGAAAAAATGACATGATTGGGATTTTTTTTCTTAGAGGGATGGAGGCGATAAAAAGCAAAACTTCGATACAAAGAACCATCTAGGGAACATGGAGGGGCCTTAGAGCACTCCAATCGAAAAACTTGAGGTCATATTCGAGTCCATCGCATCCAAAAACACATCAATCGATGCGTCGCATAACCTAATTTTCAATCTGAAATTATAATCCAAATTTTAAAAGCATTTCCTTCCCTATCAACTCTCAACTGTGTCCATCTCGAAAACATTTGGAGAAAAAATTCTTTAAAATTGAAAAAAATCGTTCGAATTAATTATTTGAATTTTTGCCTCCTCCACATGATGATAGTGG
Source organism: Planococcus citri (assembly GCF_950023065.1). NCBI lineage: Eukaryota > Metazoa > Arthropoda > Insecta > Hemiptera > Pseudococcidae > Planococcus > Planococcus citri. The sequence continues at coordinate 81,165,460 of NC_088677.1, forward strand.
CAACCTTTTTTACATGTGTGCAATGTAGGTTGCATCATAATTTCCTAAAAAAAAAAAAAAAACGATATTCTACCTACAAGCTGTCTAGATAGATACGACTTGGAATATTCCCTGAATTTCAAACTTCCTCCCAAATAGAGCAGTAGTTCGTACTCTCAAATACACATACTTACTTGAAAATTAGAGCTCATTTAGAGTATTAATTTGAAGGGACAGCTCTTCCAAGTGGCAACCAATATGGTATGTTGTGTCTTCTTTCTAGGTCTATATGCTAGAATAAATTATCTAATGCTAAATACTACCTATAAAATTAATTATCATCTACAAGTTACTGTCGACTGTGTAGTTTCATGCTTCGAATAAAATGAGGTGCAAAGAAAATACGAGCACAATAAGCTGATGTGAAGTTCAGCATAGCATTCAAGAAGTTTATCTTTCTCTTATGAAAATTATTCACTCTAAAATAACCTGCCACTATACATTTCATGTTGTGTCAGTGTCATGTACAGGCGAATTTCACAAAATATTATTTATTCAACGATATATACCCAAGCTCAAATTCAAAATCATGAGGCTCGAATTCGACATAATCACACCACTAAATTCACCGAATGCATTAATTGAGCCAATAAATGAACAAAGTAGGAAGGAGAGAAAATTTCAAGTGTGACCTTGAATTAACCAAATACGTACAGGAGGAATTATTTAGGTAGTTCTGGTGTCAGTGATATTCTGAAATGATGCCAACAAAGAACAAGTGCCTTCAGACTTCAAAGCTTTCTGGTATTGTGGCATCGTACGTACTCATATGTTCCCTAGAGAATTTTGAATCGGAGAACTTTGCATTACCTAGGTACTTTTAGCTTGGATGAAGATCTCACTTCACAATCTCAATCTTTTTGGAAGTTTTTTTTTTTTTTTTTTTTTTTTTGAAATACTGACTTGGACTCTCTTACATGTTGATGAAGTTCTGATTTTAATTCAACTATTTGCCCACTGATGGAATCATGATTGTTGATATTGAAAATTGATCCCTTTTGTCTCGAATTAGTTTAAATGCAGATATCCTGTAAATTCGCACAGTATTGGCCAATTTGCTTTAAACCATAGGTATTTTTTCGACAAATCTATATTGACTACTTTAAAATGACATTCATGCATTGGGAAAAAACAGGAAATCAGTTTTGAAGAAGAATATATCACTAAAGAATTCCATTAGAATGGAATTAGGTAGAAAAAAATGCATTTCTGTTCATATTTTTCAACTTCAATAACTCAGAATTGGATTTCATTCAAAGAAAATGTAAGAAATGAAGAATTACCATTTGCACGTTCTCAACGCTGCCTCAGAACTAAAGTTTTTTTGGTGTTTCTAATTCTACGTGTACTCTACGAATTTATACTGTAGCATAATAGGTAAAAAAAAAACATATCGAATATATAAAATACAAATAATTATTATTGAAAGTACTGGGATGTCTTACCTGATCTAAATGTCTATTTATACTAAAATCTGAACCACTATTGCCGCTGGAGCTTTTTTCTTCGGTTTTTATCCAACTCGTCGTGTCATTTGGTTCTTTTTTTGATAACGACTGCAAATGATAAAAAAAATTGTTTAATAAAAACGCACTGGAAATTACTCAGCCTACCCCATACCCTGAGATAATAATTAAGTTTTATGTTTCACCAATTTCAAGCGTGATTTTCTAATATAATTATGGAGAAAGGATAGGATTGAGGTGGGGTTGTCAAGAGGTGTTTGAATGGGTGAGATTTTATCGAGTAATACTTTGTAGTTTCTACAGCGATTTGTATGGTTTTTATGAGTTGAGCCCTAGATTTATCTTTTTTTTCTACAGATATCGACTTCTGAAAACTTTTTTTCGTTCAAGGCGTAATATTTTTTATAATGCGAAGGTATTGGTAAAGTTCGAATGTCTAGATACGATAGGTACACCTGTCCGCGACCGACCGACGGGGTTTGCATATTGACGTGTAAATTTTATCGTTACCCGATTACATTGACGAACAAACAAACGCAACTAAGGCAAAATTTTCGCATTATCTGGTCTGAAAAAGTATTATAGCCTACGCGTTAATAGATAAAGTTAGGTTAACGTTTATACGTCATCAAGTACGGTACGTCGCTTGCACACGGCGTTCCGAAAATCATGGCCTCGTGTATTGCAATATGTACATATAATGCGTACTAATTACTACACTCGTATGTCATTCAAAGTCGCAGAACTTGAAAATGAACTTGATAGTTCGATGAGCGATTCACTTTGACTCGATGAATTGTTTAGAAAAATGCATACAATATATTTTTATCATATTTGACGATGGATGTTTTTGGAAATTGTTGACGATTAATTAATCATCATTTTTTTTTTGTTTATTGTTACAGGTGGATATTCAAGTTCCACGACGAGAAGATGTGGTTGAAATTCAATACCGGTAACTTGGTAAGTTGTGTTAGAAAATTGTCTCATCATAGCAGAATTTTTGAAAAACTAGTTTGGAAATGTCGACTTTTTTAATGTTTAGAAGTTTTGCCCTTGAATAGACTGCAATTCTTCGAATGAAAATCACCTGAGGGATACTATAGCTGTGTCCTTATTGCAGCAGAAGGTGGGGTGAGGGAACTTGATGCATAAAATCAATTGAGGATTTGAAAAATATAGCTACATTCAATAATTTAACATGATTTTGTGTTTGCTTGCACAAAATAATCTTAAGTTTGAGAAACTTTTCAATTTTTATTTCATTGAAAATCCGAATGACTGTTTTTTTTTGCAAATTTTGCTACAGGATGTCTCAAAAGTTAGGATTTTTTGATATGTAGATAGATAATTGTTTTGTAAGTTCATGGAGATTCTCAACAGTACTTGCCCAATATTTTAATGAAATCCATCAAAGATTATAATTTTTTTTGGTATTCAAATTATTATGTACAATACAATGTTACCAGAGAGCCCTGAAAAATCAATTCCAAGTTTCCTCATTTTTAAAAAAAAGAAACATCCGAAATTTTTCAGATTCCATTGTTACCTGTGTCCATATTCAAAGTGAATCCTGACTCCTGAGTACTGCATAATTGTGGCTGAGTACATCAGTAGTGTGTTAGCGTATTTGTGGCTTAAAATATCAAAGTTTTAGGGCTTAATTTTTTTGCTTAGTTTGCAGATTTTTTTAGTGGCATATTTATGGCTTAGTGTTGAGGATTGCTGTTCATTTGTTGCTTAGTTAGCAGGGTTTTTTTTGGCATATTATTGTTGCTTAGTTGGTATATTTATTGCTTAGTGCACTACTGGCATTATCTCAGCATAATTATGGCTTAGTACATATTCAAAGTTACAGCTCATCTATTGCTTAGTTAGCAGAATTTTTTGACATTTTTATGGCTTAGTCGTTGACACCATTTTGGTGTATTTATTGCTTAGTGTGACGTTAATCACTCTGATTTTGCAACACCACAATATTTCGGTACTGGAAAATTTTTCACAGAAGAATGTATCATCTGAAGGAACTTCATGGCGTGGAAAATTTGTCTTCAAGAAGAATAGTCATTCAGCTCATGAAGAAAGAGATGCTGCAGCTTCTCATGAAATAAAAGGTCTGTTGGTTTTATGGTGTTGTGTGCCGCTGAGAAGACCGTGCTCTTCTTGGAGGTTGTAGTTCGGTAGTGGCAGTGATACCATCAGGAGAACCGTTGTTCTCTTGGAGGTTGTAGTTCGGTAGTGGAAGTGATGCCGTCAGGAGAACTGTTGTTCTCTTGGAGGTTGTAGTTTGGTGCCGTTGGGAGAACCGTTGTTCTCTCAGGGGTTGTAGTTCGGTGGTGTTTTCAATGTTGCGCGAGTATTTCATGTGAGAGCTGCAGTGTCTCCAAGTATACCTGTATTTGTATGGGATGGAGATAACCAAATCTGCAAAAGAGGTCCCAGGATACGATCTGATGCACCAAAAAAGCGAAGGAGGTACTGGTACCTATGGAGATCCATGGCATATATCCTGTCAGTTTGCTGTAGTTCCTGAAAGCAACGTGCTGTAGCTCTTTGTGATACATAATATGGTAGTGATACCATCAGGAGAACCATTGTTCTCTTGGAGGTTGTAGTTTGGTAGTGTTGTGTCCTATGTGTGAGCTTTAGCGCCGCATGGAATACATCTGTGTTTCCAATTGAAGTAGGTTATAGTGGTTGTGATGCCGTTGGGAGAACCGTTGTTCTCTCGGAGGTTGTAGTTCGGTAGTGGAAGTGATGCCGTCGAGAGGACCGTGCTCCTCTTGGAGGTTGTAGTTCGGTGCCGTCGGAAGAACCGTTGTTCTTTCGGAGGTTGTAGTTCGGTAGTGTTGAAATGTATCACAAGAGAGCTAAATCATCATTGCATCTAATGCAAGTATTTGTCTGGGATGAAGCTGTTCCATTGATTTGATTGAAGAAATCGTTCCTGAAAGCAACATGCTGTAGCTCCTCATGGTACAAGTTTGGTGGGTTTGTGTTCTATGCGTGAGCTTTAGCGCCGCATGGAATATCAGTGTTTCCAATTTGATGCAGTTTGTAGTGGTTGTGATGCCGTCGAGAGAACCGTTGTTCTCTTGGAGGTTGTAGTTCGGTAGTGGAAGTGATGCCGTCAGGAGAACCGTTGTTCTCTTGGAGGCTGTAGTTCGGTGCCGTCGGGAGAACCGTTGTTCTCTCGGAGGTTGTAGTTCGGTAGTGTTGAAATGTATCATGAGAGAGCTAAATCATCATCGCACCTAATGCGAGTATTTGTCTGGGACAAAGCTGTTTATTGATCAGATTGAAGAAATCAGAGGAGTGCCAGAGATCCTTGATGAGCATTGGATTTCCAAGAGATTCTTTGTGATTGGTGAGTTTGAATTTTACATGATTGTAATGGTATTGTTGCTTCTACATCTGCTTACAGTAGTGTTAGTGCTCTTGCTTAGTATATGCGGTATTTTAGTGAATTGGTTGCTTAGTATAAGTGCAGTGTTTTATGTAGCATTATAAATTGCTTAGTTCATCTGTGGCTGTGTATTGTGATTTTGTTCATACTGTGTATCTGAGTTATATGGGAATTCATGGTGGAAGAACCAATCACCTCTGGAATCCTGATGGAGAAGAAATTCATGCTGTAAATTCAATCTTGGAAACAGAAGATGGTGTTGTGTCGCGATGTTGTGCACTTCATACAAAAGCTGTAGCTAGCCATGAAGTGCAGGTCAATCGTTTTTTAAAATGGCGTTCTGTGCCATTGGGTGAAGACCGTTGTTCTCTCGGAGGTTGTAGTTCGGTAGTGGTAGTGATGCCGTTGGGAGGACCGTTGTTCTCTCAGGGGTTGTAGTTCGGTAGTGGAAGTGATACCGTCAGGAGAACCGTTGTTCTCTTGGAGGTTGTAGTTCGGTAGTGGTAGTGATGCCGTCAGGAGGACCGTTGTTCTCTCAGGGGTTGTAGTACGGTAGTGGCAGTGATACCGTCAGGAGGACCGTTGTTCTCTTGGAGGTTGTAGTTCGGTAGTGGCAGTGATACCGTCAGAAGAACCGTTGTTCTCTTGGGGGCTGTAGTTCGGTAGTGGCAGTGATACCGTCAGGAGAACCGTTGTTCTCTTGGGGGTTGTAGTTCGGTAGTGCTGTGCCCCATGCGTGAGCTTTAGCGCCGCATGGAATATATCTGCGTTTCCAATTGATGGAGCTCTCCTTCCTTCAGATCACTTCCCGACAAATGGTGAGCTTAGGTTTTTTGTTACTTTGTTGTGTAGTTGCGGTTTTGCTCATTAGAGTAATATGTATGTACATTGTCAATTAGTGTAATGAGGTATTGACTGCATAGATGCACAACCATGTAACCCACAAGTCAAATCACAAACCCCACACTGCAATATAAGGAACAATTCTGAGGAGAGCTGGGAAATAGCTGCCCCCTTCCATGTACTCTGTAATATTGGTGTTTACCAGAAATTCTCAAAAAGTTGTGGAAGTTTTACTTTTTTGACTAAGAAGAGTGAAAAATAACCATTTTTTTTGGCCAAAAATTGATCAAAATTTTCGTTTTTTACAAAAAAATTGCGAAAGAATCTTACTTTTTTGACATGATACTCTTAGTGAAAAAAAAACACTTTTTTGCCAAAAATTGCTAAGCTCGGCCGTTTGATAAAACTCATCTCTTTCTGAATTGCCAGAAATGGTTGCTTTTCTCCAGAAGGTTCAAGAAGTCTGTTTTTTTTTCAAAGTTTGTCCAAAGTCTAGCTTTTTGATACTGATCACTTTTTTAGTGAATGTTGATTTTCAAAAAGTCTCGGGTTTTTTTTGACATGCCTTGAGTGTGAAAACAATCACTTTTTTGCTAAAACTGTTGAAAAGTTTCATTTTTTGCCAAAAATTATTAAAAAGCTCTGCCATTCGCCAAAATGGGCAGTATCTTGTTTGCTGCCAAAGAAGCAAAAAGTTTCACTTTTTGGCAAAATTGATGTAAGTTCTCGTTTCATCCGAAAAATAAAAAATAGAAATTGTCGCTTCTTTGCTAAAAAATTAATTCTCAAAAAGTTTCAGTTTAATGTTTACCGAAGAGTGGCGAAATTGCCTCAGCCTTGACATAAATTTCAGCAGTTCTACTTTTTGTCTAAATTCTCAAAATTGTGATCAATTCTCCACTGTTGAAATGTTTTTTTTTTTTTTTTTTTTTTTCAATTACTTACTTATTTATTAAGAGCCATTTACAGTATTTTAGGTTAGGGGCTCTATATTATGACAAACTAATTGGAATGTTTTTTGGATCATTTTTTCAGGCAGGTTAATTTAAATTGAAATATATTAGTTTTTTTGGTGACTTTTTCGTTCTGAATCATTTTTTCAGGCTGGTCAATTTAAATTGAAATAATTATGCTCTTTTTTTTTTGGTGACTTTTTCGACATTAAAATATTTTTGCTATCGTTTTGTAACGTGTTTGGTTGCTTTTTAGATTTTTTTTTTTTTTGGAAAGAGCTGAATAAGGTTACGATCCTTGGCTTTGCCCAAATTGGAAAATTTTACGAAATACCAGATCGATAAATTAGGAGTAAAATGCAACCTTGCTATTCTTGAATCAAAAATTTTCATTTTTTTCAAAAGTTTTCAAAATTTCATGCAACTTACAGAAAAATTGAATTTTTGAAAAAATCAATTTTGGAAATGATATTTTATTGTTAAACCTTTTGTGAGAAAATTTCCAAAAATTTTACACCAAGTCTGCTTTGGCCAAATTGTCTCCCTTTTCTGAAAAGTGAAAATTATTTACCTCTCGAATGATCAGGTTTTTTTTGTCTCTTAGGTTGAAAATTTCCAAACATTTTGCCCTCACTTCACTCGGGACTCGAGTCAAATTATAAACACTCCAAAAAAATGTCAATCAAACATTTTTTTTGTTTGTTCATGAAAAACTTGAGAAAAAAATTTCAAAAATGAACAAGTGGCAGAGGTTGATTGTAATTTGATATGAAAATTTTTGAAAAAATTTCTAATCGTATATACTTGGGAATTTTTTTGTAGAGTTAGGTGAGAATTTTGTGATTTTGCCCCCTCCCCCCTCCTCTGAAATAGCTCTTCGCTAAGGTCCCCATCTATAATTTGAGTAAACTTACCATGAAATTTGTGTTTTCACCAAAAATAACGGTTAAATACAAACGTATGAAGAAAATATTAGAATTCAATTATCTCTATTGTTGCACTGGTAAAACTTTTTTTTTTGTTTTCTCATATTATTGTGAAGTATCACGTTTATTTGTGGGTTATCCATCATGTGGTCCTACATCTACGCAGTCGAAATAGTGTTGAAAAATACAATAAAAAGAGGGATGCTTCTCATCTTTTTGTGGTTATTAAGTATGTATGTATTGTATGTACTCGCATTCGTTGTTCATGAGTGCAGTTTTCGAGTTCAATTCTTTCATCAGTTTTCTTATCAACTGGTTGCATTTGGCCATATGCCGAAATAATAGTAGAAAATCCATGGTTTTTATTTTTTTCTCCGAACATCAACTTCCTCCTACAATGTTCCAGAAGATATAGTCAACATTGTTTCTTTGTCTTTTGCTTGGCTCCGTTTATAATTCTTCAATAGTCACCTAATCCTCCTTTTGTTACATTTTTTAACAGTGGTTTAAATCACCTAAAAATATCTGTATGGTTCCCTCCCTAGAAATGGGGCCAAATTATATTTGCCTCGGGCTCGTATTGGCACTCGACAGCCCTGGCCATCGAAAATTTTTCATCTAAAAGTATGCAATTATTTTTATTATTTTTTTTTTAGTCCATGTAGCCTAAAGTTTCCCTACACCCAAACCACAGATGAAATAATTCTGCCCTTAAAATTACCTACGTATCAAATAGAATATCAAACCATCTCTCTTCGTACATATAACCCTTGACCAAACATCGTGAATTGGCAATTTCACAGAGCTGTGTTACTTACCAACAACGTCACACTCGGCATATTTTGCCTCCAACCTAACGAATTTAGCGAAGGCGAAGGGCGAAAAGTAAAAAAGTACACGTTACGAACGAGTTTTTTTTTCTACATGTATTTGTAGTGTATCTCCTTTTTTTTTCCTACATTATGCGAACCTATTACGCATACATAATGAATACTCTGTCGTCGTCGTCGTCGCTCGCTAAGCGCCTGAGCCGCACAGTGCACTGAAAAAATGTGCAATCGACTCCCAATTCTCGATTAATTACTTCTTCGAAGCTTTGCTACGTTTAAAACACGTTTACTTTCGTTTACGTGTGCGAAAAATTGATACCTGTGACGTGGTGTTGGTGTTGCAGGATGTCTTATGCAGTACCTACTTCACTTTACATTTAGACAGATGTAGTTCTCACTCACTGGCTCTTAAGTTTTTTTTTAACTCTATGTAGACCTACCGCTGGGTGTTATCAAGCTGTACATAAGTTCATCTCTAATGATGCCCTATACGTATGTCTATCTGTACATAGTAGATATTTGTTACAAAGTAGTTCATATACTTTGTATGTGCATACGTATGTAATGTACGCTCGTATGCAACATTGTTGCCTGCTGTTGCCGTTGGTGTTGACTGCTTATCTGCGTTGGCTATTCGGACCACTGTATACAGGATATTCGTATACCTTGAACACTATAGGAGGGTAATGATAACAGATAACGTGCAATTGCACTAATCTGGCCTGGGTACTGATAAATCCGCAGCGTAATGTGGTCGATGGTCCAGTTTCCATGCGATAATGGCAACAAAATTCGCAATTTTTTTTTCACACTCGGCGTCAATTTAGATAGGATTTTTTTCTCTCATTTAGTATTCTCGATTTGATACATGCCTATAAATACATATAGTATACGTATAGACGTATCTATGTACCTGCGTAGGGTATCGTGTTTCAGAGAAGTTATCGTATAGCTTTAATGCGTACCAATTTATACCCTACCTACCTAATGTGTAAGTACTATACATAAAAAAAAAAGTACATACTGTTGGCATATGTGACTGTATGTATGTGTAGGTTATGGTGCGTACTATGCCTAAATCTTATAACAAGATAATTTATACCGATGCTCGCCAGAGTCTGCGCAGTAGCGATGCGATAAAACAGCCAGAGAGAGAGCGAGAGAGACAGAGACAGAGACTCGCATGAGCGAAATTTTTTTTATTGCATATACACGAGGCAGCGGTCGCGGCCGCCGCGCCGCGTATTTTCATTAAAATACACATATACTGTGTGTAGAGTGTATACTGTATGGTATATGGTGTTGTAGTTGTATATACTGAATTCGGTTTGGTTTAGTAGTTAGACTATCATATTATGCACGTGTCGATTTTTCGTTATCTTTTCTCGGTGTTTTAAAAACCTTCGTTATCTTAAGTACAATTATAAGATTCTTGAGGTATATATATTCACATTCTCGGTCAGCCTATTGATAAGGCGAAGCAAAAAAAAATAACAGAGACTAATTTTTTTTTCATTAAGGTGGGTTCGTGACAGTAAACTAGAATTACCAGTCTATCGCGGCGTTGCTTTTTTTTGCTGCGTGAGGAGTGAAGGCGGGGTATGGTTGAATAGGTCTACAAATATGGAATATGGGTTCACGATGGGTTGACTTGGCTTATGTAGTGTACAGCTCGAATCTCGATGGTGTTGTTTTTAGTGTTTGGAAGTTGGGAAAAGTAGTGGATGAAATTGGTGATCGGAGGGAAAACGATTTCGTTGGTATTGGGAATGGATTATTGGGCTGGTGCTGAAGTGCACGTAGGTGTGTGGGCTCTTGAGATGTTTTGTACCTGGTGTGATTTGATTGGGTTGGAAATTTTATTTGGTTGGTAACATTTAAATGGGCTAGTTGCAATTTTTTTTTGAAAATTTTTGATTGAAAACTAAAATACAGAGTAAAAGATAAATATAAAAATATAATTGAAAATTGGTAATTTTTTTTTCAATTTTCATCTTTTAAAATGTACCTTGAATTTTTGATGGCATTTTTCAAAAAAAAATAATAATAATAAATAAATATTGCAGCTTGTCCATTTTAGTATAGTTCATGATATTTTGGGGTAAGGGAATGCCTGGGTCGAATTGAGAAGTTCATTTTGGAGCAGGTGCTTTGAATTTTCAAAATGGAGTATTCAATGTTTGAAAAGAGTCGAAGCTGTCAAACAGAGGCGCGGGGGTGTCTCCCCCCCCCCCCCTCAGACAGAAAGATTTAGGCGAAAAGTTGAAAAATTTTATTTTTTGGGATAAATTGGAGAATTGAAAAAAGTTGGGAAATTTGGGAATGTTGGAAAGAAATTGGGCAAGCAGGGGAAATCAAAGAATTACCAGAAACTATTGTTTTTTACTTCCTGAATCATAGAAAGTCTCAACTTCTGCTGAAATACGAGTATCAAAAAATGCCCTATTTTTCACCAAATATTGCAAAATAATGATTTCTAATTTTTGCAAAAATTGGTTGTTTTTGAAAGTATAAAAATTATGTCCTGAAAATTTGCCCTCGCCTCGCTCAGGCTCTCTTCATATTTTGAAAAGTTCTTTTTGAGACACCGTAGAGTGTACATCTCTTAAGCTTTATTTAAAATGCCTAGTAATGAATTCTCAAGACACTGAAGAAGCCAAAACCATCCATGCTAACCAAGTGAGCATGATCTTGAATCTGCAAGAAAATACCCGTGCTGGCCAAAAAAAAAAAAAAACACCAAAACCTTCACAATCTCAATCAGCTTTGTTAATTCTAGTCAGGAACAAGTTCAAGAGTATCTCTGTGCCAGAAGAATCTATACCAAATAAACAACCTCTCAAAGAAAAAGATACCAGTAATGAATTACCAACAACTATAAAATTTAGAGTTCCTCCAATTTTTCTAGCTAATGGAAACATTAAGGAACTAACCAGTAAGATAGATGAGCTGGGTTTAGAAGATTACAATGCAAAATTATTTGGCAAGAGAATAAGAATTAGCTTATCTTCCCCTGCAATGACTATCGAGCACTAATAAAATTCTTTGATACCAACAAATAATTGGTAATATCATACATTTCAAAACCAAGTTAACCATCTGTCTGTGGTCATCAAAGATATACCTACCAGTTTGTCAATAGAAGATATCAAAAATGAATTGATTGATAAAGCTATACCTGTTATTTGTTTACACCTCCTCTTCAACAGAAGTAAAGAACCTCTGCCAATTTGTGCTCTTACAACCAAAGATGATGATGATGGAAAACAAATCTTTTCTTTAAAAAGCATTTACCATGTATTGATTCGAGTTGAACCACGAAGGAATCCTGATATTGTGCAATGCAAGAATTGCCAAGAACTTGGCTATTCTAGGAATTATTGTTGAAGACCTCCTAAATGTGTGAAATGCGCAGAAAACCATCTAACTTCCAACTGGCCTCCCAACTTTTTGCATCATCAAAAATTCAAAAATGATTTTGTTTTACGTTTCGAATTATCAATTTTTCACGGCTTTCGCTATCGCTTTGCTTGGACTAGATAATTTCTTTTTCTTTTCTCTGACCAATGAAGGAAAGTTGAAAAACTGACTTCTCATATTGAAAATAATGTTTTTCTTTTGAAAACTCATCAATTTTCAAAAGCTTTTGCTCTAGCTTTGCTTGGACTTTTATTTTCTATTTTTAAAAATATTTTTATTTTAGAAATTCAAGAAACATAACCAAATAGCAAAATCGTAATTGTTCTGTTATCTTTTTGAATTTGATTTTCAAAAGCCAAAAGGCTAAAAAAACAGAAAAATTGCAAATTTTTGATTTTGAATTTCAGTACTTACCAATCTTGGAATAGAACAATTCAAATGTTTCATCAAGTATAGAAGAATCATTTTTAACATTTAAAATTATTCAAATTTTTTTTTTTGAATTACATCAATCCAATCAGCATGGAAAATACTGGAAGGTGGTAGGGGAGGGAGTCAGGGATAGAAAGTTGAAAAAATGTGGCAAAAAAAGTTGGGAAAATTTCAGTTCTCACTTTTGCATAAATGAGATGAATAAGAAGATTTTTTTTTGTTTTTTTCATCAATTTTTGGAAAAATTAAGGATTCAATGTTTGAAACCTTTGATTTAAAAATTGGGGGGGAAGGTGTGTTTGAAACAAAAAAATATTTGGAAATTTTCTCAAATTTATATCATATATTTGGGGTTGAAAATCACCTTGACTCAGAATAATTCACGGATGTCTAAATTTTCAGGAGAGGGTGGAGGGGATAAAAAATGTCAAAAAGGTCGAACTAGAAATCAATCGACAGGAAAACTGAAGTTGTAAGAGTAAAACTTATCAAAAAATCACCCTCGTGAACGTTTTTTTCTTGTTTTTTAGACCTTGAAAAACCTTGTCTCGTCTCCATTCTTTCAAATTGACTTCGGAGGCTGAAATTTGCAAGCCCCTAGGAAAAAGGTCGGGCCCGGAGGATAATACTCCTTTCCATCCTCTGGAGAGGCCTGGAAATTTTGCAAGCATGTTCAGAAGGTGCCCTGGAAGATGTGCCTTTTGAGAGTTTTGACTTTTCAACATCTCCTTTGTTCCCTGTTCTTAATTTTTTATAATTGCTGGTGCCTCTCCAAAGTGATCCAGATGGCTTAAACTTGGTGTGTATTTCCATAGGGTGCTCAGAAAATTCCTTTTGGTAGTTTAAATTTTCAATCTCTTTCTCTTTTGTCTCTTTACAGCTCCTGAAAAGTGGATTTTCCAGCTTTTTTCAACATTTTTTTGGTTTTGTGGCATCGCTGGGGCCTTTCAAAAGAGATCTAGGAGGCTAGAATTTGGCATGTATTTCCGAAGGGTACTCTAGATGTACTTTGAGAGAGAATCGTCTTCTCAACTCCTCTCCACCCCTGTTTATAGTGACAAAGGAGTCCATTTTCTCGTTTTCTTATTATTTTTTTGATTTTCAATTGCTGTGTTTTTTGTTGGATTTTTCAATTTTTCCAAAATTTTGTTTTGTTTTTGTTTTGTTTTTGATTTTTAGTTTTAGTTTTTTCTTTAAGGGTTTTCTAGTGTTTTTCATTCATTTTTAGTGTGTTTGTTTTTTTTTGTCAACTTTGGTTTTAATTTTAATTCTAATTATTCAACAATTTCATTTCACTTTCAAGTTTCTTCTTTGTTTGTTTGTTTGATGTTTTTTTTTTGGTCCACACAGAATCTTTAATGTCTACCATCTTTTGGAACTGGGCATTTTTTTTCCAAAACAGTTTGGGCCGCGATTAGAGTGAAAAAACCTCAATGTTTTCGAAATTATATCCTCTTTTGACATTTGAGTGTTCATACCCCCCCCCCCCCAGGAATGCATTTTCCGGGCTAAAATTCTTTCTGGAACATTTTCAACTCAAAATAAAGATATTTGTCCAAAATCTTCCATTTTTTTTTTCGATATCTGCCCAAATAGAAATACATTCATCATGATGGATTGCAAAAGAAAATTTCGAGAGTAGTTTGATCAAATAGAGACCTTCATTTCGAGTTGAAAGTCGCTCAGAAAAAATTTGAGATTCAGAGGTACCTCTGGAAGAAAGTGGGAAAATATCGTTTTAGTGAGAAAACTCTTGGAAAATTGAAGAGGAGGTGGGAAAATTTTGAATACGCCATTTTACGATGAAAAATAAGGCTTCCACTGGTTGCTTCGTAACTGTCCAGTCTCACTTGACGCATTTATGAATTTATGATGTATAAATATTTCTCATTCGCGTGGCAAGTTCGATAAAAATGCATCCAGAGCAAAACCAGTTTCACGTCATGAAAAATGATACCCGACAAAGCCCCTCGAAAAATGAAACGAATGACGTGGGCCCTTTCCCGACAATGTAGCTATCATCATTCGAACGACATTTCTATCGATAATGGAACGATAACTGGCTGTTTTTTGCAACTAGATCAAGGTCAAATGATCTAAAAATTTCATTTTTCAAAAATGTCCGAATAAATCTCGATGAATAATTCAACCGACTCGTAAATTTTATCATCTCTTTTTCGAAAAATTCGCTCGCATTTAAAACTGCATACGCTCGGAATCGAGATAATATCAAATTCAAATTCGTTACACAAAGTAATCGGTCCGATAAAAATGAAAAAAAAAAAACCTAATGATCTTCGAAATATGCAAATACTGTGTGTGCATATAACTAGCAGATAAATCCGAGACTATAGAACCGCACTAATGTATTCGTAGATGAATTTATATAGCCTAAAAATACCCATTAAAACCATCAATTCTGTACTCTAATCAGTTTTATCTTACAAATACAAAACGAATAATTAAAAAAAAAAAAATGAAAAAGAAGACAGAGAGAAAGAATATCGACGCAATACGATGGCCTAAGGTATAAAGAAAAAAAAATAGATAATCGTGTAGGTATATTCTATCATCGTATAGAAGATAGGTAGGTGCTGCAGAGAGATAGAGAGAGAGAGGCTCATGTGTACTAAAATAATGGTGAATTGCGCTCACGGTGGTACACACATAGTACACGGCGCGGTTATTTGTTTTGAAGTACGTAGGAGTGGTTGAGATTTGAACTTTGAAGCTTTTAAAAACGGCCAGATATAAGAAATGCATCGCTTCGATTAAAAGTTAAACAGATAAGTAACATGTGAAAATACAAGTGCTTCTACATCGATTCGAGTACCCACACGTACCCTATACCTTACCATAACTTTACGACAGGAAACCTAAAGTTTACCTTAGGCCGATGTACATATATTATATTTTCTTTCAACTATCACCTACCATTAGAAGTATATGTACACGAGCAGCAAAGAGCTCGTGTTCATGACGTAAGATATCTTAACTGTACTGAATACTTATTAACCTACGGATAAGAGCCTAAGAGGTCATATTTTTCTTATTCGATTGCATTTTAAATCGCAACTACCTAGTGATTTTTTGGCAATAAAACCAGAAAAACCTTTGTAATCGGATGAGCTAATACGCCGAAATAAATTGTGCTAAGATGAAAGATAAATTAATTTTTAGACGTAGAACTTGATAACTTTTCGTGGAACTTTTTTCTGCAGATGTATTGCATCTGTTGTGTTTTCCATCGTTCGATTAAGTTTCAAATTTGTGTAAAGTTTACCTATTGTGTCTCGAAATTTAGGCGAGTTTGAAATAATTTTAAATTACAGATGAATCGACCGAAAAGGTGAGTTGAGCCCTGAAAAAAATCCAATAGCCTGGTTAGTATTTATTGAAGAGAGGACAAAGTGAAATTAAATTTGACACAATTTTTTTGAAAATTTCCATACGATGAATTCGAAAACCGTCTGAATCTGAATTTGATTGAAAATGCAAAAAAACCTCTTATTTTTGTGTATTTTTCGTCAATTCTTCAGTCTCGGGGGGGGGGGGGGGGGGGTAACAAAATTGCTAGAATTCAGTCAAAGAGACGTTTAAAAGTTGAATATCAAGATGGATCGAGAAAAAAAACTGTTGGAGGATTTTGACCAAATTCAGCGAATACTTTCATTTCGAGTCGAAAGTGGCTCAGAAAAATTTTAGCTCCGGAGTTGCCCTAGGAGAAAAAATATCGCACCTTGGGAGTAATAAGGTTACATCTCAAAAAAGTGAAATGTGATTTTCTTTATTTTAAAAACTTGTTTCATTATTTTCATCAACTTATAATTAATTGTGAGGAATGATTAGCACCTCATTTTAAAGATCTGGTATCCTACCTTCATTTAGCATTTGGTACAAACTAATAAAAAATGCACTCCATGTGACTATTTCTAACTGACAAACATTCAAAAAAATCAAAACTGTTTGTTAACACTTTGTATGTACAAAATTTGCTAAAAAAAAAAGGTCGAGTTTTTTGAGATGTACCCTTATAACTCCAAACAACTTGCAATGTTATTGGGATTTTGAGTTAGGCCATTTCCGTTTTTTACAAGATCTTGATAATATACCCAACTCAAAGTGCTATTTTTAGTTGAGGGGGGGGGAGTACAAACCCCAAAAATGCAAAAATGTCAAAATAATTTTTTTTTGAGATATAACCTTATTACTCCGGAGGTGCGATATGGACTCTCAAAGAGGAAGTATTTTCAAAAAAATTGGGATATTTTTGCTCTATCTTTTACCCAACCTGTTTTGGGAAAAATAGCTCATTTCCAAAAGATAGTATTTCAGATTTGGCATCGACCTGGACCATTTCTATCAAAATCCAAGACCACTTTTAGGGTTGTACTGAGGGGTTGAAAATTTGCTAATTGCTTATTTTTGGGTTGATTTGTGTTTTGAACATTTTTTCTTCTCAAATATTTCGCATTGGAAGATCAGGTACATAGAGCCAACATTGCCCCACCAGACTGTGAAAAAATGGTTGAATACTATGCGAACCTATGGAGTGATCCCGACAATGAAGTTGAAGCGGCAAACCATGAGGAGAACAAGTATGAGCCATTCTCTTGGGAAGAGCTAGATAGACATGAGAAAGCCCCAGGCAGCGATAAGTTACCAACAGACTTATTCAAGAACGCCACAAACCGTTGAGAAGAGACTGCTAGCTTTCTACAAAAAATACTATTAGGTGCTACCATACCAGAAGACTTCCATACTGCAATTATTGTAATACCCATTTTCAAAAAAGGAGACTGAAATGACCCGGGAAACTACTGTGGAATTAGCCTACTAAATGCTGCTTACAAAATACTTGCAGAGATGCTAGTGAGAAGAATCAAGAACCATGCAGAGCCAATAATATTGGAATGCCAAAATGGATTTTGAAAGGGAAGATCATGCATAGATGAGGTATATGCAACAAAGCTGCTGATGGAGAAGAGATGAGAATATAACCTAGAAACCCACATGTGCTTCGTTGATCTGAAGAAGGCGTATGATCGAGTAAGAAGGAAGAAGGTTTTTGAAATCCTGAGGGAAATCGAAGTGAATGAACAAATAGTACACTTAATTGAAGAAATATACGAGGGTCATTCAATAATTAAGTTTCCCTATACTCGAAAAAATTGAAAAAATAACCAAAACATTTAGGAAAAAAAGTATAATATATTTGAAGAAATTCTCTATTTCTCTACGTAATCGCCGTTACATCCTAAGCACTTGTTGTACCAGTAGAGCAGCTTTTCTATCCCCGCGCGGTAGCGTGGTGCCGCCAAATTCTCAAAGTAGGTGTGCATGGCGCTCTTCAGATCGGCTGCGTTTTCAAAGAAATCGCCTCCAAATTCGATTTTCAGGTGACAAAACAGGTGATAATCCGATGGGGCCAAGTCTAGGGAATGGGGGGATGTGGAAAAACTTCCCAATTAAATGTTTTAAGGAGCTCTTGAGTGGCATTTGCCGTGTGAGGACAGGCGTTATCGTGAATCAGCAGCACTTTTTGACGCAATTTTCCTCGTCCTTTGTTCTGAATCACGCGTTGGAGGTTTCTTGAAGTCTCCTGGTAAGATAACAAATTAATGGTTTTACCTTTTTCCATTTATATTCCTCCAGAAGAATGCCCTCAGTATCCCGCGAACAGTGGTGATCAAGTTCTTGTTGATGGTGTCAGACAGCCAGCCAGAACACTGCAAATCGTGAACCTCTTCTCACCCCTCCTAGAAGGATTTAACCCACCAGCAAACCATCTGGACACTCATGGCACCTTCCCCATACACCATAACAATGTCTCAATGAATATCACTCGCGTCATTTCAGAGAGCACACAAAAAACGAATTGTACGTCAAACTTCACAATCGATGGCACGTGCTAGTGGTAGCTTCATGGTTTTAGTACTGCAGCGTCCATTCTAGCGACACTACCACGCTGGAATTTTTAGAGTAGTGCCAAAACACCCTCAGAAACATCCCCCCCCCCCCGCAAACAGAATGAATTTTCCATTAGTAGTTTCCGAGAAAAAAAAATGGGAAACTTAATTATTGAATGACTCTCGTACATACATGGATATTGGATAATGTAATAAGAGTAAGATCTGGAAACATGTGGGAAGCAAAGAAGATAGGAAGAGGAGTAAGACAGGGATGCCCAATGGCATGTGGTCTGTTCAACATCCACTTTGACAATATGATTAAAGAATGTCTGAAAACTAAGCCAAAAGGGCTAGACATTAAAGACACCGCTGTCAATACCCTGCTATTTGCTGATGATCTGGTGGTCTTTGCTGACAACAAAGATGACTTGCAGAGAGCGATGCACAACCTTCAGAAAATAGCTGATAAAAATATGGAATGAGAATCTCATTGTTGCAAACAAAAGTGATGGCCTTCGAGGGGAAAGAGCCAATACGCAGTAAAATCTTTGTAAATGGACTGCCAGTGGGGAGAAGTTAAAAGCTTTGAATATCTCAGATGTGAGCTTTCACGTATAAAAGGAGAAGTCGATGTACAACTCAAGATCATCAAATTCCTGAGAGTAAGCGGAGCGATAAACCGAGCAATTCCTCTAAGAAAAGTCAGATCCGGAACTCGAATAAGAATCTACAATATGCTAGCAAGACCAATGTTGCTGTATTGAAGTGAAACATGGGCGATGAGAAAGGATATAAAAAGCAGATACCGCAGCGGAAATGAGATTCATGCGAGCCATGGCAGGATACACATACAAGACGAGATAGGAAAAGAAACGAAGACATCCTGAAGGAGCTAGGAGCAGAGCCAATCATTAGACGAGTGAAAGATTACAGAAAGAAATGGCGAAAACATGTTGATAGAATGCCTGATGAACGATCCCCTTGAAAAGTCAAAGAATACACTCCAGCTGGCAGGATGAGCAGAGGAAAACTGAAGAAAAAACTTGATGATACATCGGCAAGCAATTATTCTTCTACAGTTTCCCAGACAGGCTGAACAGCTCACCGGGTCAAAGTTCAATGATGATGATGAAATATTTCGCACCAATTGAGCCAAAATACTGGAAAACATATTTTCTGAAAATGGTAGAATATTTTGGTTCAGTGGTGTCTAAAATTGATTTTGGTGGTTTCAATTTTTTATTGCCAATTTTAAAAAACTGAAAAAATTTGGTCAAGTTTTTGGCTACTTTTCTCCATTTTTTGAAACTGGCAATAATAACCAAAAAATTGACACCAGGGAGTTCCAAAATATTTCCCCAGTTTCAGAAATTAAATCTTTCAGTATTTTGGCTTAATTGATCCGAAATATTTGAGAAGAAAAAACTTCCAAAAAATAAACGATTTGCCCAACTGCTCAGCAGGGCTTTAAATGGGGTCTTAGATTTTGAGGACGGTGGCTTCTAGGTCGACACAGAATCACATTCATCTTTTGGAAGTGGGTCATTTTTCCCAAAACAGGTTGAGTAAGAGCTAAAGTGAAAAAACCATGATTTTTTCAAAAATGACTCCTTTAGAGACCACCATGTTCCATCCAGGGGCACCTCAGGAGCCCAAATTTTTTCTGAGTAACTTTCAACTCAAAAATTAGGGTCTCAGAAAATCCTTCGACCTTTGAACCCCGTTCAAAAATGTTTAAAAACTTCTAAAATCATTAAATCAAGTGTAACTTATCAAAAAAAATTATTATATGGTCGAATAAATTGCGTTAAAAATCTCTCATAAAATGCTTATCGTAAAAAAAAAAAAAAAAAAAATTAGGAGAGAAAATTCACAAATTAGGTATGCGAAAAACCGTCGATTATTTTAGATAGGTGCCTATTTATTGCCGACTAAAAATTCATCAGTAACGGGCAAAATAACATTATCGAAAAGAGATTGTTCCAACCAAATGCTAATGCGTATTTCCTTTTAAAATAATTATTGCGATTAGAATTTTTTTTATTACGAAATTTCATCATTTTTACCAATTTTTATGATAAATTTATCAACTTTTGTTCTCATTTTCATGGGCTTCCTGGAGTGGGAATTTTCATCATTTCGATAATTTTTATTGCTCGATGATGATTAAAAATTTTTACGTGCGTGGTCTATTTTAATATAATTATGAAATAATGAGCTAAAAATTCCGATTTTTAAGTTGCGAAAATTATCAGAGAATATGTGTACGAGTTGAAAAATACCTACATATTTTTGATGAAAAATATTAAAAAAGCAGTATTTTTTCATGAAAAAGTTGAACTGGTGTCATTCAGGGCTGTCGAGCGAGAGGGCAAAGAGGGCAGTTTGGCTCTGAGGTCCTGAGATGAAAGAAAATCCTGTCTTTTTTTCGTAGAAAATGAGGCCAAATTATTGACTCTTCGACAGTCCTGGCGTCATCAGCGATATTTCAATCGGGAAAAAAGCCTTTGTGGGTAGACTTTCATGGAAAATCATACTTCACTTGAAATTAAAATTCGGAAAATAATGATTCCATTTTTTCTGGATACAAAAATTTAATAATTTTTACTGATTTTGTTCTTCGACTTCTGCGTCTGCATTTTCCTTGTAATGATGTTGGTGGGTGGATGACTATTGGCTAATTCTATAAAATACGAGTACGATGAATTTTCTGGCCAGTTCGTCAAAAAAAAATAATGGTGATTTTTTTCTCCATTAATGGCATTGGCAATATTATAACTTTGAGAAATGGGCGTTGTATTTTTGGTGGTAATTTACGGTATTTACCGTAAATGTACGTACATAATACCTGTACCTATTTCGATGCAACTTCAATGGAAATTGTGTGGTAATTACCTACAAGTGATAAGCAGTATAACGAACGGTTTGATAAAAATGGTGATGATGATGAAGTTACGCAATCTGTTACATTGTATGTAACATTTAGCCGAACGGATGGTTTTTGACGAATGATGACTGACGAAATGACGAGTGATTTTTTTTTTTTTGATAATTAAAAATCAAGGATTGCTAATCGTAGGATGATAGTTAGCTTTAAAAAATTGTCGGTAAAAGTTGACGTTACCGTCAGGCGTCAAAATCGGATTACAAATGAAGAGTGATATTCCAAAACTCGCTTTGTCCATTTTCACAACTTTTCAGGAGAGAGGAAAAACAGTTTCTCTTTAAACGGGTAAATTGGCTTTTTAGGCGAGTTTAGCACTTTATTTGGGTGGATTTATGATGTAGGAGTGTAGGTATACATTTCATCCACTAAATACTGCTGAAAAAAATTTCAATAACAATGGACAAAGCGCGTTTTGGAACATTATTTTTTTTTAAATTTTTAGTGAATTGGCTATTTAGGCGAGTTTAACACCTCATTTTGGTAGGTTGATGATGTAGGAATGTGAGTTAATACTTCATCTACCAGGTACAACTGAAAACCCAACTTTGATAAAAATGGACAAAGCGAGTTTTGGAATATCACTCTTCAAATATACCATAGTGTATGACTTTCTGTCGGATTTCCCAGAATATTTGAATAATAAAATCGTGGTAATTGGGGGGGGGGGGGGTATGATTAGTTGTGCTGTGACGATAAACACTCTAGAAAGGGATGTTCAATTCAACAGGTGTTTATTGAAAAATAAAAAACACGTATTACTGTGCTTTTCGCAGAAATATCAGCGGTGATGTATTAATTTTTTTTCAATTGAGGCAATTTAGATGAAAAAAATGATTTGATAAAATAAAAACATGTGAAAATTTCCTCTCGTGTGTCCAGTTCCAGTCTTCATTGATTTTGAATTTGGTATTGCGGGGGGGGAGGGGGAAGGGATGGTGAGAAATCAATGTTATTTTCAGCTTTCTGGAATTTTTGGATTCGGTTGGTTTTTTAATCTCTGGGTGATTCTCGTTTTTTCAATTCAAACTATAGTCACAGGGAGCCAAACATGAGCTCAAGCAAAGTGAACTTCTCTCCGAAACAAAATTTTTCTGAAAAATCACCAAATTACAAATTTGAGAATTTCTGACTTGAAGGACGGTAGCAGTTTGGGAATTTTTGAAAAAATCCATCAATTTTGTAACATGATTCCCTTCTTAAAGTTGAACAAAGCTGCCTAAAATTAACAAAGAGTCCAAGGCAAATGACCTTTCAACGCCCCCCGCCCCCAAACCGAAATATTATGTGACAAATGACAATTTATTAAATTATGAACCTGTTGGGAATTTCTGATTCGAATTAGGTTTACTCTCCTGATCGTGAATTCTTTTTTTGAAGAAATCATGAATTAATTGATGATCATTTTAGCATGAAAATGGTAGGTAATTTTCCAATGGAGTTGCTATAGCTTTTACATAAGCTCTCTAGAACTTCGAAAATTTCCTAAAACACGTCAGAAAATTCAAAGAGAATATAAATAATTTCAAGGATATTTTTTCCTGAGAAGATCATCTGCGTCAATTTTTCACTTTTATTCTTCTCCTTATTTTGAAATTTTGTTCACGATCTTTACAGAAATGAGAGAAATTATTTTCGAGAGAATTCAATTCGAATGGACATTTTGTGATTTGAAAAAAAAAGAAAAAATTTAAAAAACAAGGGAATAAGGATGAAGAATTTTTTTGAGTCATTTTTCGAGTTGAAATATTTTTATCACGATTTTATGATCTTTTGACATTTTTTCTCATTTCTTTCTCGCTTTAAAGAGTATTTGAAAGGGTCAATTTCCAAACTCATTTTTTTAAGAATTGGTGTAATTTTAGAAAAAAATTGTAGAAATTGATTGCTTCAATTCAATACGTAGGTATTCATCATTTTTTTTTGTTTTTCTAAAAAAAATTAGCTTAGACCAAAAAGAAAAAACTTAAAAATGGATTATAGGGATATTTTCATTTGTTGAGAAAATTTGCCTGATTCAAGTTTCCTCTCTGTGAAGGAGGGGGGCATGATAACAAAAAAATCATCATTTTTTCAATAATATCTGAAAAAAAAATCGAAAATGGGTAATGAGAAATTCAACAAAAATAGTGTTTTGAAGGCCAAGAACAATGAATTAATTGACATTTTTTCCTTGTGAATTCCATAATAAGATGAAATGATGCTGTTTTTCATATACAATCCTCTTCCTCTCCCCTTCTTTCACCTTGTTTCCCTAAATTTTTGAACAGAAAAGTAATCGCTGGAGACAGGAGTGAAAAATGAAACGAAACCCTAAAGTTTATTTTTTTCTAGTTTTATTCCATTTTTTAGAAGAGGGGGGGGGGGTTATTATTCCTTTTTTCACGTTTATTATTGCTTATTTTATTCGATGGTTTTATTTTGGTTCCTCGTCGAGTCGTTGCTCGATTTCATTTGAGCCCTTTTACGTCTGAGAAAAGTTCAACTGTTGAATTACAAGAATTTTCATGAGAGAAGTTGGACCGAAGACTCAGAAAGGAAAAACATGAATTTTAGTTCACTTATTTGGGAAATTGAGGAGTTTCTCCAAAACACAAAACTTTATTTTGGAAGTTCTATTTCAACAAAAAAAAATTCCAAAAATTGTGAGCTAATTTTTTGAAAATTTTTGAGAAGTTACAGAATTTTTATGTGTTTGAATTCAAAAAAATGTCTGCTTCGAATAAAATTTAAAAGGAGAAAAAACGTAAGTGAAGAGTTTAAAAATAAGTTGAAATTTCATTTTGGAATTTTGAAGAAGAAATTCAGATCTGAGTTTCTCATTTCGATGTAAAAATTGAGATGTTACTGACTTTGAAAAAATAAAAAATGAAAATAAATAAACTCTGTAAAAAAATTATAAATAAGATGAAAAATTCAAATTGATATTTTTTCTATCCATAAGTCCAGTAGTTTTCGGAAATGAATTTTTTTCCTCTGATGCTGCATCATATTAGCCCAGTCAAAATGCAATTTGACCCAAACATTAGATCAAAGCCCTCCAAAATCAGTTTTTCGTCAGTCAAGAACTCCTGAAATATTGAATTTTGAGTAAAATGAGCTCAGTGATCATTTCATCTCCTCTCCAATACCTATCAAATGAGCTATCGACCAACTCCCTAGCCTCAAGGGGGGGTGGCGCTACGACCCCTAAAAGTGACGTGATTTTAATAATTTTACATTTTATGACTTGGGACTTGTAATCTGTTCTAATTGATAAAATGAAGTCAAACTTGGGGAATGGGATTCTTTTGCAAGCTAGAGTTGACCTCTGGAGTCTGGAGGGTCAAAGTTGAAAATTACAGAAAGGTCATTTTTTTGGAGGGGCATAATATGACCCCAAATCGATGAAAAGGGTCCAAAATCATACCATCGAACAGCACCCCCATTGTGACCAACATATCCAAATTTCGGCTTCCTGGGTCATCCCCACCCCATTTAAAGCGGAATCAAGGTGAAAATCCCCTTATTTTGCCCATATTTTCGTGTTTTTTGTCATCTTAAAAGGAGTGGGGATGACCTAGGAAGCTGAAATTGGGCGGGGACTTTTAGTATGTTGTTCAGCATACCACCCTAGACAATAATCACCAAAAAAACCTTTGTTTGCAATAATGTTTGGATATTTTTCTAAAATTTCAAATGGAATTCGATCAAAATCGAAAACACTGGCGTTATTTTATCTTTTTTTGTTCCTATTTTGTTGAATGCGAAAATTTTTCCTCGTAAGCTGTCGATATGGTTGAAAAAAGTACTAACATTTTACATCTTATTGGATTAAAATTTTCCTTTGCTGGTTTTATGAAATAATTGAGATAAGAAATCGAAAAATCTTCAGATGATGAAATTTTATAGCTAATTTTCATCAACTTGGCGTTCAGTTTTCGTCTGCATCTGTAAATTTATGACTTTGGAAATCAACATAATCTTTCGGAAAAAATTAAAGAAAATCTCCAATTTCTAAAATGAGTGATCACTCTAATTCAATTTTTTTCTCTCAAATACCTCAATCTTCGTGAAACTTACAAGTTGAAATTCTTCCAGCCATTAAAAGCTTGTAAATTTCGATTTTTTTTCAAGAAATGAATAATGTTTTCTATCGAGCTGATGCTTTAGTTTTTCAGTTTTTCAGCTTCCAAAAACATTGAAGTTCATTATCATCCAATTGAGCATGAACCATCCCCTCTCCTTCTCCATTAACAGACTACATGATGACTTGGTCGTGGTGCAAATACAAGAACAAATTGCGAATAAATTCGATAATTTTGACCATAATGATGATCATTATGACCAAGAGATTTTCAGAGGTTTTGAGAATATCGACTTTCGATCAATCAAATTAACCCCTCTCCCCCTCCTCTTTTTACTCCTCGTTGTATGTCTCTTGATCTTCCTTCAGTCTTTTGCACAGAGTTTCTCAAAAAATTCATCGACGTAAGTTGAGCAATTTGCCTCAGTGCCTACAATAAAACTACGAATTACTACATAGGTATATTACAGATACTTGAAAATAAAAAAACCCGGGTTCAATATCATCGCTCTGATTGTACTGTACTTTAGATTCCGATTACAACCTAATTTGATGTGTATTTTGAATGAGTAATTATGCGTAATTGTGTACTAATTGAACGCAGTTCGGCTTATGTTCGATATATACTACATATAGCCTATTCCTAATTGTAAGTCTTTGTGGTGTCTATCTTGGTGTATTATGACCTGCTCTTCAACACGTGTCGTTTGATAAAACTTGAAAAAAATAACCCGTCGGTCAAATATCGACTACTCGAAAACCAACCTTATAATATACCTAGCAAGCATTTTCTTTATGCGCAATATCGTGTAGGTTTGGGTATTCGTATTTCATACGGCCCATCACCTATGCCTATGCCTATCACAACAGAAAAAAAATAAATGATAACCTATACGTATTACGCACTAACTAATCTCGTTACAGACTATGTAAATTGTACTCGTATAAACGCACATTTTATACCTACCATTCATTTATATTAGCTATGTATGTATTTGCACGTATCGTACATTGTACCTATGTAGATGCGATGTGTACCACTCTTCTTACCCCATTCTTTAGGAGCAAATGGCACTCGCAGTCGTATGTGCTCACACCCAAGCCCATATACGAATACGTTTTGCAAAATATTATTACACTAGAAAAAAATAATATATTTCGAGGTATCTCTTCATCATCTCCGCCTATGAAATTTAATAATACGAGTACGAGTATCTTTCTACAGTATATTGAATTGAATTCAAGACGAATAAAATGAATGACGAAGTACACCATAAATGGCACAAATAGAAACATATTCGATTCTCGACAAAGTAGCGAATTTTATCTCGTCGATATTTGCTTATCAATTTCAAGTTTCTGCGCCTCTGGCCTCTGTCGTGATATTGGGCTGTGTGTTTTTTTTTTAATCGTTTACGAAGTTGGCGTTGGCCGGAAGTAAAACTCGATAAACAAATTTGCCTATTAAACGCTTTCAATTTTTTTTATATCTCGATTATCTCCATCGTGTGTCTGCGTATCTGCGAGGATAGATTTAGCGTTGATCAGCTGTTTGTCTGTCGCTTTGATCTTGGTATTTTGTTATCGATTGAGTCGTGAATGGAGTTTTACTTTTACATTCGTAATTGCTTGTGATGGATTTGAAGTCGAGTTGGGTGAGTGAAGTTTATTCTTTAGAATATTGTACCTACCTTTTGAGTTGGAAAGAACCGAGATGTCCTGATGTTCATTAGGACTAATGTGGGAACGTAATTGATAAATTGGCATTTGCAATGTGCCAGAGAGTTTAAATTTGACTGGAAACCAGCTCAGGTCGATTTGTGTGGTTGAAAATTATGGTAAATGTCGAATTTGAGGTTAATAGATTCATTATGTGGCAATTTCTGTTGATAAAAATTTGCTGAAGGATTCAGAATTGCTCGAAATGACTTAAAATCACTTCTAATCGATTTGAAAAGTCAGAGACATTCAGCTTTCTAGCTCAATTGAGTGAAATTTTGATTCGTTTAACTTCGCTTTGAGCCAAATTTTATTATTTTTAATTTTCCAAAATTCAAAAGTTGACTTCAGGATCTGAAATTTTGGATGGTGAGGTATTTTTTCGATCCAGCTCAGTACCTGAGAAGTGAAAAAAAAGTTGACTTTCGTTTTCAAATTTTCTAGTCTTTAGTTTTTTTTTCATTATTTTGTTTTTTCAAAATTTTATAAGGATTTTTGGTTTTTAGTTCAAAATTTTATTATTTTTCTTTTGGTTTTTAATTTTTTTCTACGATTTTTTGGACGTCAGTTTTTCAGTAGTTCTTTTGAGAAGGAAGGGGAGAGAGAGGGGGATAATGGCAAATTTTTCAGTCCTTAATTTTTTTTTCATACTGATTTTTCGAAAATTTTATAAGGTTTTTGGTTTTTAGTTCAAGTTTTCAGTGTTTTTTTTTTTAATTTTTGTTTTCTTTCTAGGATTTTATTTTGGACTTCAAGTTTTTCAATATTTTTTTGGGGAGGATGGGGAAAGGTGGTATGATGGCTAGTTTTCCAGTCTTTAGTTTTTTTCATTCTGTTTTTTCAAAATTTTACAAGATTTTTTTTGGTTTTTAGTTTAAAATTTTCTTTTTTTTCTTTTGGTTTTTAATTTTTTTCTACGATTTTTTGGAAGTCAGTTTTTCAGTAGTTCTTTTCAGAAGAAAGGGGAGAGAGAGGGGGTTAATGGCAAGTTTTTCAGTCTTCAACTTTTTTTTTCATACTGATTTTTCAAAAATTTTATAGTTTTTTTTGGTTTTTAGTTCAAGTTTTTAGTTTTTTTTTAAAAAAATTTTGTTTTCTTTCTACGATTTTATTTTGGACTTCAAGTTTTTCAATATTTTTTTGGGGAGGAGGGGAAAGGGGGTATGATGACAAGTTTTCCAGTCTTTAGTTTTTTGGAAAATTTTATAAAAATTTTTGGGTTTTAGTTCGAATTTTTAGTTTTTTTTTCTATGATTTCATTTTGGGCGTCAAGTTTTTCACTAATATTTTGGGGGAAGGAGGGGGAGGGGATATGATGGCGAGTTTTCTTTCTATTCTGTTTTTTCAAAAATTTATTTAATTTTTTTCTTTTTAGTTCAAGAGTTCTTGGTTTTTATTTTAATTTTTTTTCTACGATTTTATTTTGGACATCAAGTTCAATTATTGTTTTTGGGAGGAGAAATAATGACAAGTTTTGAAATCTTTAGTTTTTTTTTCATTCTGCTTTTTCAAAAATTTTATGATTTTTTGTTTTTTTTTTAGTTCAAGTTTTTGTTGTTTTTTCTATGATTTTTATTTTGTACGTCAAGTTTTTTAGTAGTTTTTTGGTAAGGAGGGAGGGAGAGAGGGGGCGTGATGGCAAATTTTTCAGTCTTTAGTTTCTTTGCATTTTGTTTTTTCGAAAATTTTATCAAATTTTTTGGGATTTAGTTCGAACTTTTAGTTTTTTTTTTCAATTTTTACTCTTTTTTTCTACGATTTTATTTTGGATATCAAGTTTTTTAGTATGTAGTTTTTTTTGGGAGGGGAAATGACAAGTTTTTAAATCTTTAATTTTTTTTCAGTCTGTTATTTTCGAAAATTTAATAAAATTTTTTGTTCTCCAGCTCAAGTTTTTTTAGTTTTCAATTCTTTTTTTTTCACAATTTTATTTTGGACGTCAACTTTTGTAGTAGTTTTTTTGGAAGGGGAAAATAATGGCAAATTTTTTGTCTTGAATTTTTTTTATTCTGTTTTTTCGAAAATTTTATAAGATTTTTCAGTTTTTTTGGTTTCAAAGTTTTCATATTCATTTTTAGTTTTTTTTGTTTTGTTTTTGATTTTTATTTTAAATTATTTTTTTCTACGATTTTATTTTTGACATCAAATTTTTCTGCAGTTTTGGGGGGGGGGGTAGGGGGTATGATGACAAGTTGTTTTTGTTTTTTTTTTTCATTCTGTTTTTTCAAAAATTTTATAAGGTTTTTTCAGTTTTTGTTTTTAGGGTTTTTTAATTTCCAAGTTTTCATATTCATTTATAGTTGTTTTAGTGGGGGGGGGGGGTTGATTTTAATTTTAATTTTAATTTTTTTCAACGAAATTATTGTCGACGTCAAGTTTTTTCGTTGTGTTTTGTTTTTGATGTTAATTAATTTTTTTTTTACAATATTATTTTCGACGTCAACGTTTCAAGTATTTGTTTCCCGGGGGGGGGGGGGGGGTGTATGGTGGTCTCGATTTTACTTTTTCTCAATCATAAAGTCTTGAAAATTCAAATAGCCAAATTTTCAACTCTTTTTTTTTTGTTGAAGAAAACTTTGGTTTCTTGAAAAAAATAACGTAAGTAGGTACATATTTATAATTTTTGTAACATTTACTCCTTTTTTTCGTCCAATTCGACTTATGTCTATCGCTAGTTGCCTGATTTTTGAACAAATTTGGGACATCCTGTATAATAAATCTTCGTATAAGTAGCTTAAGTTCAATGGTACATTTTGGTGTATTGAACTTTGAAATATTAAAATCTTGTATCGGTTGCCTTGTAAAATTTTATTGGTTTCTTTCATCACAATTATCGTTTCATTTTCCTCCTTTTTTTCCTTTTTTTTTTTTTGCTGCCTATGCCATATTTTAGACGAGGAAAAACATCATCATCTCATCACCCTCTTATCACGTTTTTATATCGGTCCTTTTAACTCCTGTTCTTTTGGCAAATATTTTTTTTTTACGTATTCGACTTTTTTTTCGCCTCGGTAGGACTCTTTTTTTCTTCAAAATTCAAAAAATACCAACCTTATCGAAAAAGAAAAATACATTTCAAAGGTATTTTTCTCCCCCTGTAATCCCCATAAGGAATTTCTTTTGAAATGAGTGTTTATCAATGAACATGAGGATTTTTTTCATTTCGTTATTATTAGTTTTTTCTTCTTGTTCTGCGCGATGCTGGCGTTGTCGAAAATATGTTTTAATTTGTCGTGTATCATCATGTTATATAGGAAGCTAAGAGGATAAGAAGAGAAAGAGTGGTGGTTTGAAAAAGCTTATTTTGTTGGCAAACGAGTTTTTAGGGTATTTGGAATTTCAGAAATTCTTACCGGATGCCTATTTATACACGATATAATCGAGAGTTTTAACTTAGAAAGTCTTTGCTTGATGTTCGACGGTGGCGTTTTTTCCCTTGATTTTTTTATGGAATTTTTGTGTATTGAGTTGTCAAAGATTTAATTAATTTTTCGTTTTCCTCGCGAATTGTTTCGAGTTTTTTTTTTTCTTTCAAACTCTATATTTTTCTTCAGTAGTTGGATGTTCAAAAGTATTGACAAAATTGAAATTTTTTCCTTCTTATGTGACCTATAGCGAAGAGGTATATGAAAAAATTCACGTAACTGGTACCTGTAGGTAGGTAGCTCAGCTGTAGGAGGTTTTTTAATCTCGCAAATACGTGTGGAATATAAGAATAACTGAAGCGTGTAAAATTTCTTGGTAAAAGTGTCCGCTGCTACTGAGCAGATGGTGCTTGTAATCGATAATTTGTCATTAGATAATAATTTACCAAATGACCTGAAAAGATTATTGTGCTTGCGACGCGACGTGATAAACGGTTCTACAGAATGAAGGAGTTATATGCTTTTGTCAAAATTTTCTATTGAATTTCAATATCGTTGTATAATTATTATCGATAAGATCGATTCATTCAAATTTTTTTTTTGAGGTCAGCCTTCTCGTTTGGGTATTGATTTTTTTTGTCGTTTAGGTGAGATTAATTTTTTTGAGATTTTTTTACGTGAAGAAATATCTGAGAAAGAGATGTAGGGATAATTTTTTCAAATTACATATAATTAATTTTAAATGATTCGAGGTGTTTTTAAGATGATTGACTCGTTGAACTTTTTTTAGAGGATTCGAAAAAAAGTTTTGGGGCGATGTGAGAAAACTGTGATAAAATTCTTGTGTCCTCAACCCAAATCTGCACTTGTCTACTCGATTCTGATTCTACAAACAATTTGACCCCCCCCCCCCCCCCAAAACTGAACTGGGCTTCACAGAGAAAAAGAGACTGAAGTTCGAAGTGTAATTTAGGTGTTCAAATTGGTCATCAGAGGCTTTAGTTTTTACTCTGGCCACAATTCGTTTTCAAAACTGAAACTGAGCCCATCAATGCTTTCGTCAAGTTGATCAATTTTTAATGACCTTTAAAATCAATCAGTTACGCATCCTTCATCAATTTTTGTGACTTAAATGCAATTTTAAATTGATTTCTCATTTTTTTTCGCCCACCTTTTTCTTGAGTGATCTACTTCTTGATAAAGTTGCCAAATAGTCCAGCTTTTTCATCAATGTTGTGAAAAATTTCTGCTTTTTAGTCACAATTGCACAAAATTTTGGCTGTTTTGGACAAAATTGCCAAAAATAATGCTGTTTTTATTCTTCATAAAATTTATACATTTTTCATCATGAAATTCTGAGTTTTTTTTCTATTTTTAAAAATAACTTGAATAATCCTCCCCTCCCCCCCCCCCCAACAGTTGAAAAAAAAATTTCAGAGATCTTTTTATTGTCGAATGTAAAAAATTCTTGATTTTTGTCAAAGTCATTATAAACACCCCCCCCCCCCTCTAAAAAAACAAAAAAAGATAGATTTGAACTTCTTTGTGGCAAAATTGCAAAAAAACATAGTTTTTAGCAAAATTTGCAAAAAAGTTTCGAGTTTTTGCCAAATTTTACAAAATAAAAAGTTCTTAAAAAATTTTTTCAAAAATGTTGAAATTTGCATTATGATTTTTTCAATTTGGAATTTCTGTTATCAATTTGAAAATGGGAAAATTTCGACTCGAATTGATTATACATCTTCAGTTCTTCACCTTCTGAAACATTTGAAAAATATCTTGTCCAAAGCCCTTCTTCTTGCCCAAAATTTCAAAAAAAAAACTTCCAAAATTTTTAATTTGTTTTTCATTTTTGCCAGTTCTTTTTAAAAATGACTTGAATAACGTACCCCTTCCTCCCCTCTCCATCATTTGAAGAATTTCCTTTTCGAAGGTCCTGTTTCTTGCCAAATGCAAAAAATTTCTGATTTTCGTCAAAATAACGATAAATTTAGCATTTTTTGACAAAATTCCAAGAAAATCATACTTTTTTGGCATAATTTGTAAAAAATCTTTCCAAACTTTCCAGAAAATTCATGTTTTTTTCATTTTATGCATAAAGTTTAAAATTTTACATTTCTTGTAGATATTTATTTTCAAGTATGGAAAAATCAACTCGAAAAATTCCAAAAAAAATAATCGAAGTAATATTGAAAAAAATGAAATTTTGTATGCAACATTGTTGTCTTAAACTTTCTCCTTTCAACCATATCTTGCCAAATATGTAGTTGGAAAAAGCTTGGTTAATGGAGGGAGGTGAGTAAGGGGGGTCTGGAGTTGAAAAATAAGAAATTTTTAGTCTCACCCCCCTCCCCTCCTCCCGACACATTGCTTCGTCACGCCTCTGCCTGTTTTTTGCCCAAATTTTCAGTATTTTCTCTTATTTTTTTCTGTTCCTCTTTTTTTATTTCAAAACTTTAAATTTGTTTTTCATTTTTTTCATTTTTTTTCATTTTTTTCTTGGTTTTTTTTTGGTCACTTCTTTTTGAGCGTTTTTTTTTTTTTTTTTTTGAAAATGAATTTAAGAATCTTTTCTTTCCACACGAATTTGAAAATTTTTCTTCTTGAGTCATGTTTCTTACCAAATGACAAAAATTCAGCTGTCTTTTTGTCAACATTTTTCAAGATTTGGGCTCTTCGGTTTGATTGCAAAAAAACTTTGATTTTTTTCGTCAAGACTCCAAAAATGTTGGTTTGGTTTTTTTTGTCGAAATTTGTCAATGCTTTTTTCAATTTTCTCAATATTCAACATTAAAATTTTTCTATTATTATTCTCATAATTTTTCAGAATTTCAAGTTTTGTTCTTCATTTTTTTTTTTCATCATCGAAAAATCTTGACTTAGATCCATTCTGCTTCCCCTCTCCCCCCCCGTCCTTCTGAAAAATCTGACATATTTCCTGTTCAAGGTCGTATTTCTTGCCCAAATTGTAAAAAAAAGCCCCGGAATTTTGTCAAAATAGTCAATTGCAAAAAGACGATGTTTTTTGCCAAAATTTTGTCAAAAAAACAGATTTTTTCAATTTTCTCTACACAGTAGTTTGAAATTTTTCTATTTTATTTTTCAAGATCTTGATTTTGCTTCTTCATTTTTGTGTAGTACCTACTCTTTAAAAATTACTTAAATCATTCCCCTTTTCCTCCCTTCCGAATAATTTGAAAATGTCTTTCCTCAATTCCCATTTCTGGCCGAAATTGTAAAGAACTCCTGCTTTTGTGGTCAAAAAAAGTCATACTTTTTTGCCAAAATTGTCAGAAAGCAGAACTTTTATCCTTCTCTTGGTGAAACTTTGAAAATCGATTATTCTTATCTTTCAGAATTTTCAGTTGTGTTCTTCATTTTTTTTTCAGTTTTAAAAAAAAACAAACTGTGAAATTTTCCATTTATTCCCTTCGTTTTTCGAAATGTTTAGTTTGATTTGAAAATATGCAGAATAATAATGTTTAGTTTTGACTTGAGAAACAACTCTTTCTACAATAAATTTCGACCCCCCCCCTCCCCACCATCTTTACACCCAAAAATTGAAACATTTGTTGGTAAATACCTCGTTTAAGATAATTTCAGCGATTCATTTGCTAAGAGGGTTAACTTTTTCAAACACTTTTCGATCTGTTTAAACTTCAC
Organism: Planococcus citri; assembly: GCF_950023065.1. Taxonomy (NCBI): domain Eukaryota; kingdom Metazoa; phylum Arthropoda; class Insecta; order Hemiptera; family Pseudococcidae; genus Planococcus; species Planococcus citri. Next base: position 81,199,444 of record NC_088677.1, read on the forward strand.
TTTGGCTAAAAATAATCCAGGCTGCGGGTTCATTCCAAATACTGAAGATAAAACAGCTGGACTAAATTAAGGAGGAAATAAAAGCAGTATAGAGGAATCCACCTACAAGATTCCATGGGGGGTGAGCTGCCTAATGAAGTGTGGGAAGTTCACGTGCGTACCTTATTTCATTTCATCTACTTCCACATACTTGATGTTGAAGTGTAGAAAGTTTACTCTATTATTGATGATTCAATCACCCTTTTCGTGAAAGAAAGAAAAAATCATCGGATCTCTCTGACGAGTGAAGAATACATTGTTCACATCAGGTGATGCGATAGGAGCATTTTTCGCAGAATATCACATAATAAATAAATTTACCCGCTACCACATGGATATTTATTTCCATTTACATTATATTATAGGTACCTATTTATTATTAATTATTAAACAATCATCTACATAATATAAGATAGTTAATGAGGTAGTATATTCTACGTAAAAACACGCGTTATTTCGCAATCGATAGAGTATTTTTTTTTTTTTTTTCAAAAACCGAGACCGACCAAACGAGGAAAAATATCCAGTCTCTTTGTTCTGTACGTTCTTTTTTTTCCACGAAAACCCCCAAGTACCTATATATCCACTATCCAGTATCCAGGTAGTTGGAGTGTAAAAATGACGCAAAAAAGAGCACCCTGTCGCGATCACTGCTCACGAGAGTCGGATTTCTGCATTTTAGTCGAACGAATGGCGCCCGTTTAAGGACTATCGAGTAGCTTAGGAACAAAACTGCACCAACTACCTCGTGTATTATACAAAGAACTTACGTATGCACGCGAAATATTCACCTTTTTCTTTTTTTTTGTTCTTTTGTGCTAGTTTTTTTTTTTAGAACCACGAGTATACGTGAAACGAGACGACTCGTAAAGTCTCCGCATACCGAACATATTTTTATTTTTTCAACAAAAATATATCTACAAAGTAAAGAATAAGGCTGACTGGCTGACTGTAGGAGTGAACCGCTGCATCGACTGCAGTTCGAATTCTACTCTATTGTACGTAGAGACCCGAGACCCGACCGAAATTCGCCACATTCGCCGAGTCGATAAAGTCGATCTATAAAATTGCCAAATGCATTATACGCACACGCAGCCAAAGCCTTTGCGAGTGCACTCGACGAGCAAATTGCGTGTCTGCGTCGAGCTTGGGCTTCGCGAGCTGCACCGTGTGTGTGTATTTTTCGACGTCGACGTTGTTGTTGTTGTTGTTGATGATGTTGTTGTCGTTGTTGCCAAAACATCGACCGATTTTCTACGTAGAGTAGGTTTTGTTCTATTGCATGTGCAACGTATAGTATGCCTTCTCTTGTTCGCCGTTTTGCCAAAATCATCATCGAGCAAAGTGTCGTAGACGTTACTTTATCAACGAGATTATTTCTCGAACGAATTATTTATTCGAAAACGTGATTAATTTTACGTTAAGGTATTTAAAAAACACGAAAATGGAGAATTTTAAATATTTACGTTATTCGAGCGTATAATAAATAGTAACCTTAGGTATGGAAAATTCGATATATTCGAGCAACGAGTATCGAATCATTATTTTATTCGGTTCGACGACGACGTGACAGTTACGTTACGTTACATTTCATCGCAATATACTTATACGAAATTTAATGAAAAATTGATAATACTGTAATATAGTAGGTGGTTGTTTTTTTCCCAGTAATTTATCTCGAAAAATCAATATTATCGTTGAAATTGTACATCGGAAACAGATAAATCGATTAAAAATGGAGGTAGGGTAGGTACGAGTATAGCGATTCAAAACAAGCGCGTAAATAAAAAATAATAATTGCTGAACGAAAAAAAATCTACGAAAATAGCGAAATTATATAAACGAAACGATAGAAGGCTCAATCGAAGAGCTAAAGGGGGGAGGGGAATGCTTGGAATGTGACATGCTCTTGTACATAAAATTGTCTCCTGTAGGATTCCACTTTCTCTGCCTTTGATGGATTCTCGATTACTTTTCAGTAAATTTGACATATTTGATTAAAAAAAACAATCAAAACGACTCGATTGTCAATTTTTTCTCACTCCTGGGTATAAATTGAATACTTCCAGCAGTCGAGATTGATTCAAGAGCGTGTCCTTCTCCTTACCGATACGTTTCTCGCCTCGAAGATACCATAAGTGCTCAATTTCCATTTACTGTATGGTTTTTTGTACGTACACGAAAGTATACGTATCGGTTTATATGTATTTTGTAGGTAGGTAGATAAAATATGTATGTACTGTTTGAGATTCAAGACGAGTGATAATGTTGAAAATTCGGTAGCCGAATACGTGTCCGAAATTAAACATGAATAGGCGACCAATGTTGCATCCATCCAAGACGCCGTATCATTGATCAAAGTGAATTTATGTGAGAAAATTAGCTTCGTGTTTCATCGTGTGGTTTATTTTTAATCATCGTGCAGTTGGGGGTTTTTGGCGAATTTATTAATCAGGAGGAGGGGGGGGGATTTCGAAATATGCTGGGAGAATTTTCGAGATTTTTTTGAAATCTATTTTGTCTTTTTATGGAGGTTTAGTTGTTGGAAAAATTTTTCAGTGGGGAAAATAAGTATGTGGAAAGAACACAGACTGTTCAAAAAATCACCTTTGCCAGGTTTTTCATCCAGTTTAAGTCACAGAATTGATATTTTTAGAGATTTGAGAATTTTAATGCTGGCCTGATCTCAGATTATGGACATAGGAGGGGTATAAGGGTAGAAACGTCTGACAAAAGCAAATTATAAAAAGCAACAGCGAATCGACTGAAATCATAATTCGGTGCAACTAAAGATAATAAAATTCAAATAAAATGAGATATTGGAGAAAATAATATTGCTCTATATAATGTCTTGTCTAACTCAAAGTCTACCAAGCAGCTTATTGTACGAGATCGAGAGAACCGAATTTTCCACGTCAACTTGAGAAAGGGGTGGAAGGTAAAATTTGACGAAATATTTCTTTGATTTTCGTCTCACTTTTTAAAGGCATTCGAACCAAAGAACGAGTCCCTCGTATTATTCAAATTGGCCTTAAAAAACGTTCGTTGTACCTTCTTGTATATTTTTATTATTGTACTTATTACGTTTGTGCGATCTATACCGTTAAAATTTTGATTAAATTACTTATCGAGTCGAGTTTAGGAACCACTTTTGAATGTATTATTCCATTTACTTATACAGCCTATCAATAGAAGCCATTATAGCTTTTTAGAATTTATCGTAAAGGAGGAGGAGGAGTTTATTAGGTTGTTTTGGTGCTTAAAACTGGAGTTTGCCCCGTATGGCCTGAAACGCCAGCGTGTTAATCATTCATTATTAGTTCACTACTGATAATTTTAATTTTTAACTACGCCAAGATAACGAAAGTTCGTGTTACCTTTTTCGCCAATGAACCAATTAGATTGTGAGAAATTCGTGTTTGGGTATAAGATGCCGATTTTAATTGAAAGTAAATTTGAGAAAATTATTTTTTTAGAACTATGCACGAGTTTGGGTTTGACGATTGTCTCATTGAGTGGGGTTGATATTTTTGCAGAGTGTATGAGTGTGGGGGAGGGGGTGTTTTGAGGGATACTCACTACTCAGTTTTGAAGGATTTTTCTACAGAATTTGTGAGCAGATGGGAGGGGGGAGGGGGGTGTTTTGAAAAATATAGAGTTTTTTAGGCCAAGAAAAATTCTCTAATTTTTACATTTTTTGCATTTTTCAACTTTGGGAGGCATTATTAAATTTTTATGCGGGGTTAACAAATTTAAAGAATTTTTGTTCCCATTATAAAAATGACAACTTGATGGATCAGTAGTAGAAAAATCTCAGAAAAATTTTTCACAAGTGTAATTATTTTAGCTGAGACTTGAAAATTTTCAATGCTATCGTGATCTTTGTAATTAAAGAGCTTCAGATTGACCAGAAATGGTGAAATTTGATTTCCAGTGATGGGCACTTGGAAAAAAAATTGAGAAGTGTAGGTATACATATTTCAGAAAAAAAGAAGTAGGTATCTAATCGCGTGGAAATTATCGAAAATAGAGAAATCGATTCCTGAAATTTTCATCAAAATTGAAGCCGATCACGCTAACAAAGAAAGAATCCTTGAAAGCACAATTTTTTTTTTAACCAAACAAAGAGAAATCAATAGAAAACCAAATTTTAGGTATTGAAATTTATTTTTCGAGTTTTGGCAAATTTTTGAACATTGCAATTTGGGCTATGAGAAAAATTGTTTTATTGTTAGAATTATTGAAATGAATGGTTCTTTTTGATCAAGGTTGTAAAAGTCTGATTTTTTGCCAAAATTGCAAAAGAACGTTTTTTTTGGTAAAAATCTTTAGTCTTGTTTTTTTTGTCCCCAAAAAAATATGTTTTCTGTCAAAATTGCTGAAAAAAAATCTCACTTTTTTGTACCAAAATTGCAAAAAATCCCACTTCTTTGTAAAAATTATAAAAAAGCCCCACGTTTTTTCAAAATTCCTGTTTTTTTTTTAAATTGCCAAAAAAAAACTGTTTTGTGTCAAAATTGATAAAAAAAATCAGTTTTTCCAAAAATGTTACTTTTTTTTTTGCGAAATTTCCCAGGAAGCCTTTTTTTTTGTTGCAAAAATTGTACAAAACCCATTTTTTTGGTCAAAAGTTTCAGTGTTAGAATTATTTAAATGAATGTTTCTTTTTTATCAAAGTTGCAAAAGTCTGATTTATTACCAAAATTGCAAAAAAACTTTTTTTTTGATAAAAATCTTCAGTCTTGTTTTTTTTTGGTCCCCAAAAAAATATGTTTTCTGTCAAAATAGCTAAAAAAAATCTCACTTTTTTTTACCAAAATTGAAAAAAAAAACCACTTCATTGTAAAAATTTTAAAAAAGACCCACATTTTTTCAAAATTCCTGTTTTTTTAAAAAAATTGCCCAAAGTGGTTTTTTTGCCAACATTTCCAAAAAAAAAATCTGTTTTGTGTCAGAATTGATGAAAAAAATCAGTTATTCCAAAAATTTTACTTTTTTTTGCGAAATTTTCCAGGAAATCTTTTTTTGTTGCAAAAATTGTACAAAACCCATTTTTTTGGTCAAAAGTTTCGGTGTTAGAATAATGAATGTTTCTTTTTTATCAAAGTCGCAAAAGTCCGATTTTTTACCAAAATTGCAGAAAAATTTTTTTTTGATAAAAATTTCCAGTCTTGTTTTTTTTGGGTGCAAAAAAATGTTTTCTGCCAAAATTGCAAAGAATCCCACTTCGTTGTAAAAATTTAAAAAATGACCCACGTTTGTCAAAATTCCTGTTTTTTTAATAAAATTGCCAAAAATGTTTTTTTTTGCAAAAATTCCCCCCTCCCCAAAAAAACTGTTTCTCTGTCAAAATTGACAAAAATCAGTTTTTCCAAAAATTTCACTTTTATGTATTTTGCAAAATTTGCCAGAAAACTTTTTTTTTGGAAAAATTGCAGGAAACCCAATTTTTTGGTTAAAAGTTTCAGAGTTTTGTTTTTTTGTCGCAAAAAAAATGTTTTCTGTTTTCTGTTTAAATTGCCAAAAAATCTAATTTTTTACAAATTTCAAAAATTTCTATGTACCTATTTCTTTGGAAAAATTATATGAAAGACCAACGATTTGTCAAAATTGTCATGAACTCTGTTTTTTCATTAATATTGCCTAAAATCATTTTTTTTTTACAAAAATTGTTTTTTTTTTGTCAAAAGCAGAGTTTTTTGTTCTATTGCAAAAAAAATACGATTTTTGTCAAAACTGCCAAAAAAATTTTACCTTGTAACCAAAATTGCAAAACATTCTACTTCATTGTAAAAATTGTACAAAAGAACACGCTTTTCAAAAAAGTCAAAAAACCTGTTTTTTCATGTTTTTTTTGGTCAAAATTTCCAAAAAAAATCTGATTTTCTTTCAAAATTGAAGAAAAAATTGGCTTTTTAGCAACATTAGGTACTTACTATAAAAAATTTTACAATTTTTGACAAAGTTTTGTTTTTTGCCAAAATCACAAGTCTTGTCAAAATCGTAAAAAATTTTTTTTTTAGCAAAATCACCTTGCATAAACTGCTCAAGTTTTCTTTTTTGCCAAAATTGCAGAAAAAAGTTTTTTTTGGCCAAACTCGCGCTTTCTCAAAACAGTCAAAAACCCTGATTTTTCATTGTTTTTTTTTTTTGCCAAACTTCTCAAGAGAAAGTCTGATTTCAGGCAAAATTGGGAAGAAAATTTCATCAAAATAATCGCAAAAAGTGTCAAAAATGCACGTTCTTCGCCAAAATTGCAGAAAAAACTTTTTTTTGATCCGAATTTTCAGAAAGTTGTGCTTTTTTGTGGCATAAAAACCTGCTTTCTTTGTCAACATAGCAAAAAAATCAGATTTTTACCAAAATTACCTACAAATCTTACTGTTTTTGTAAAATTGTAAAAAATCCTACTTTTTTTGTAAAAACTGTAAGTAAATCAAAATTGGTCGAAAATCTGTTTTGTTTTTTTTTGCAAAATTCTCAAAAAAATTTTCTTTTGTAATAATTTGTCTAAAAGTCTGATTTTTTTTCTTGAAAAGAGATGAAACATATATATTCAAAAAATTTGTACAGATATCAATTTCTCATTTTTGTTTTTTTGTTTTGTATATTTTTTTCGTCTTTGAGGGACTTTACACTCGTTTAAGGAAACCAACATCATTTGGGTGACGTGCCGGGGGGGGGGGGTTCAAAACTGTGCTTATTTGGAAAGATTCTGCCCATATTTGGAACATTTTTTAAACGTTTCACTAGACATCAATTTTTCATCTTTTTTCATTTTCCAAAAAAATTAGGAGGGCTCCATACAGGTCCAACAAAGGTTTTTTCTTGAAAATGAGATTTTGTAGAACAAAATATTCTAATGTGTAAATGAGATATTTTCAAAAAAATGTCCCTGGTTTTAAAATTTCCAAAAAAATCTGCTTTTTTTACAAAATTAAAAAAAATAGTTTTTTAGCAAAATCCCCAAAAATTTTACAGTTCTTGCAAAAAATGCCAAAGTTGTTTTTTGCCAAAATTGCAGAAAAAAATATTTTTTTGACTAAAATCGCTAAGTGATGTTTTTTTGCCAAAATTGCAGAAAAAACTTTTTTTTGATCCGAATTTTCAGAAAGTTGTGCTTTTTGTGGCATAAAAATCTGCTTTCTTTGTCAACATAGCAAAAAAATCAGTTTTTTACCAAAATTACCTACGAATCTTACTGTTTTTATAAAATTGTAAAAAATTCTACTTTTTTTTGTAAAAATAACTGTAAATTAAAATTGGTTGAAAATCCATGTTTTTTTCTTTTTGCAAAATTCCCAAACGATTTTTCTCTTGTGATTATTATTTTCTTGAAAATATGGTTATTTACTCATTTAAGGAAACCAACATCATTTGGGAGGCGTTGGGGGGGGGGGTTAAAACTGTGCTTATTTGGAAAGGTTCTGTCCATTACTGAAAATTTAAAAAAAAATTCCACAAACATCAAGTTTTCATTTTTTTTTAAATTTTTCCCAAAATTGAGAGGGCTCCATACAGCTTTATCAAAGGGTTTTTCTTGAAAAAGAGGGTTTGTAGAACAATATTCTGATGTGGAAATGAGATATTTTTTTCAAAAAAATTTCCCTGATTTTAATCTATATATATTAAAAGAATCGTGTAGAAAAACCTTGATAGAGTCCGCCAGCCTCTTCTACTGAACCGATTTCAACGAATTTTTTTTTAAAACGTTCCTTTTGACGTGTAGATATGTCATCAAGAAAAAAAAATTGAAAATTTTGAAATTAAGGGCCGAAAAAATTGAAAAAACACGTTTTCTATTGTGTTTAAACAATAGAATTTCGAATAGAAACCTTGATAGAGTCCGCCAGCCTTTTCTATTGAACCGATTTCGACAATATTTTTTTTAAAACGTTCCTTTTGACGTGTAGATATGTCATCAAGAAAAAAAATTCGGAAATTTTCAAATTAAGGGCCGAAAAATTTGAAAAAACACTTTCTCTATTGTGTATAAAATGCACGTTTTACAGAATACAATGCGCACGGACAACAATACACTCAGAACGTTGCTATGTGGGCGTGTTTACAGCATAGGGGTGTTGAGGAGGGAATGTTGTTGTTGTGTTGCGAGTTCCAATAAAGCAGGTTCTCCTATAGGACTGGCATTCATTGCTATACTTGATATTTCATTTTTTTTAAAACTGGAATGTGGTGTCTGTTAAAATAAAAAGGAGAGGACGTTCTGCAGTTGAGATAATTTTTGGTTTAGAATTTTATTTCCACAGTACAAATTGAAATGTTTAGTGGAACTGGAACAAATGTTGGTAAAAAAGTTGAAGTGAAGATAGAGGAAGGGTTCAGTACAGTGTAGCCAGAATTCTCTCGAGGGAGGGGGCAAAACCAGATTTTCAGGCATAAAAAATCGAAATTAGAGGTAATTTTATGAAAACCCTTTGTAATGTATGGTAATTTAATGGAAATGAAGGTGCAATTACAGCTCAAGTGAAGTGAGAACAAAATTTTTTTGAAAAAAATGAGTCCACAAAAAACGAAAAAAACAGTTCATTATTGCATGTATTATTTCAAATTTTCACATGCGGGGGGTGGGGGCAATGCCTCAAGTCACATCCCTCCTATAGCTACGCCACCACTGGTAGGGTTTCTATACTTGGGATACAAATTTGACTACCTTACCTCAGATTTTCATTTAATAGGAATGAATTATTCCAGCATACTCCCTACCTACTCAACAAGAATTTCAATCATTTTTCTACCCAATTTTTACGTATACAGAATTTCAGAAATTTTACTCCTAAAAAATGATGATGTCAAGTCAGTATAGGTAGTTATACCAGAGTAATTCAATACCCCAAATATAAATCTGAAGTGAACAGTCGGAAGTTTTTTGAGAAAAAAATGTCGTTAATTCATTTTAAAAATTGATAGAAATATTGTTCAAACTTGAATTTTTTTTCTTGAAAAATTTGATTTTTTTTAAAAATTGTATTTTAGAACCAGAGTAGAATTCGCTATTGACATATAGGAGCAGCCCGAGCGAAGTGAGGGGCATGAGTCGAGTCGTCAAAAAAGCGAGCCCCGAAGGGGCGAGAGGCCTGAGCGAAGCGAGGGCCAGGGCGAGCAGCACGAGCGAAGCGAGTGCGCGAGCCGTTGTGGGTCTGGGTCGCGAAGCGACCTAGGGGGCGAAGCCCCCTAGTTTATTCTTATTTATTTTGTTTTTTTTCCTACTGTGGGGAGCTCTTTCTAGGGAGCCAATATGGTTTGAAGAGCTGAGGAAAGTTTTTTCTCAAAAAGGGGATTTGGTTAGAAAAATTGTGACCCAAAAAACAAAGAATTTTTTTTAGATTTTGATTTTTTTCAACCAAGAGGAGGGGATGTCACTAGCATCACTTTTATTGCAAATAGAGGAGAAAAATGAAACATAGGGAATTATTTCCTCACCCAAGGTAACAACTGGGGGGAGAGAGGGAGTTGGAAAATTCCAACTTCGTAAATTAAGATGAGTTCTAAGGAAAATCTAGTTCTTTTCAGACCCCTTTACTCCCCCCTCCCCCCTAGAGTTGATTTTCAATCAATTAGTGGAGAATTTGGCGAACGAATGATGGAAAATGGTGAAAACGAGCATTGGAAAATAAAAAGTACGAAAACAAAGCGACCAAAATAAAATAAAAATAAAACTAAAAAAAAGCTACATAAAACGTATCAAATGATAAGAAAAAACTAAGCACTCACCAGAGGTCGATCTTGCGCGGGTAGAAAGTTAGAGGGTCCTGGAACAACTTTTAGGCATTGCGGCGATAAGGCGTGACTGCCGATGGTCATGTCGCTGGGTCCACTGTGCATGGACTCGTCGTCATCGTCCGGATCGGGCGTCATGCTGCGTTGGTCGTCGCCGACGGACGACGAGTCGGCAGGATGGGGCGGCGATACGGACATTGGCAGTCGTGATGAAGGCGAATGTGGTTGCGAAATATCGAATCCAGCAGTGCTGGCGGATCGGGTCGGCGAAGACGCCGAGGCAGAAGGGCACGCCGATGTCCTTGGCGGAGGCGGCGACGTCGACGACGACGACAGCGACAGCTGCTGCGTGCCGATGGTGGTGGTTGTGGTAGTGGTTGCTGTTGGATTGGTTTGAGGAACGGTATCGACGACGACTGTGGCGGTTGATGATGTGGCTGATGATGACGATGATGAGTTGTTGTGTCTCATGATGCTGCTGATGCTGGTGGTGGTGTTGTCGTTGGCTGTAGCGGCGACAGTGACGACGTCTTCGTCGCTGGGAGATCTGGAACGGCGGCGTATTAATGGTAACGGTTCGTGCGCGTGCGCGTGCGCCGAGACGACGGCCATGTTTGGTCCTCCGGTGGTGGCGATCACCGTCGAAGGCATGTCGTCCATTTCGTCTCGCGAAGACGTGTGCCCGTCATCGGAGCAGAGGTGTTCGCGATCCGGCGATATCGGCGTTTTGTGTAGGTGGGTCATTTCGGTGAGACCTTTGACTTGTAGGCTTTTCGCTGTCTTCAAGAACGTCGGCAATTGGCAATAATCTAGGTTCACTTCGCCGCGGTACATAAACTCTACTAAGGTTCTCAGCTCGGCGAAACAGACGTCCTTGAGGATGATGATCGGATGCCTGTTCGGATGGTCTAGAAATAAACTTTGAAAATAGGAAGAGCAGGCGGACAGTACGACTTTGTGAGCGCGTATGGAATGTCCCTCCGAACAAGCGAGGGTCACGTCGACTAGACTTTCTTCTTGCAACAATTGACTAAATACTCCGAGTAGGTTATTTTGATGATTATTCCAGCGTAAACAATAACGGTCACTTCCCATGTCTGTGATCACCCTGCGAACACATCAGAACGTGCCAGCATTACTGACCCATATGCACTTCACCACAGCTCTGGATGGCTGCTGCTGCTAGTACTTTCACCCTCTCAAATGACTCTAATCGACTTGTAAATGCAGACAGCCTGTCTTGATTTGATACGATAACAATAATCTCGCCTACTTACATGTTTTAAACAACTTGCACATGATGTTGTTTTCCTATGTGATTCTCGCTGTGGTACCTGTAACATAAAATTCATATTTTTCACTTCTCCAATATTGTCAAATTGTCAATGATCGCGAATCATTATCGATATCCTCTATAAATTAAGATGCCCGGTTGCCTGCCTTTCTTCGATCTGACAGCCTACTACTCGAAGCGAAACACTCTACGATATTTTTAGCATAAAATATTATATAACATATGAGCTAGACAGGTACGCGATTCTTTAGCTATCAATTCAAACAAAGCTACTAAAAAACCATCGATAGGTATTTCGTATTGGAAGCGTTTGAAAAGGATAAAAAAAAAACTAGACAGCTGCGCCAAGCGCAGCTGTAACAGTGTGCGTAGCTTCTTTAGTTTGGAAAGCGCAACGCAATTTTGGAAAAGAAGCATAACAAAATTTCAAAAAAAGGCGCAACTTCGAAAAAAGCACAATGCGACTTCAAAATAATAAGCACAATGCGATTTAGAAAAAAATCACAACGCAAATTTCAAAAATAGAACAAGATTCCGAAAAAAATCAAAATATGATTTTGAAAAAAAAGCATAACGCAACTTTTTAAAAAAAAGATTGGAATTTTGAAAGCAGAACGCAATCATGATTTTAAAAAAAATCACAATATGATTATGAAAAAAAAGCACATCACGATTTTCAAAAAAAGCACAATGCAACTTTGAAAAAAAGCGATTGGGATTTTGAAAGCAGAACGCAATCATGATTTTAAAAAAAACGCACAACGTGATTTCGAGAAAAAAAGCACAATACGATTTTCAAAAAAAGAAAGCACAAAGCAACTTTGGAAAAAAGCAATTGGGATTTTGAAAGCAGAACGCAATGATGATTTTAAAAAAAGCACAACGCGATTTTGAAAAAAGGCACAACGCGAATTTTAGTTTAAAAAAAGCACAACGCGATTTCGAAAAAAAAGCACAACACAATTTTGAAAAAAAAGCACAACGCAATTTTGAAAAAAAGCACAGTGCGAACTTTGAAAAATGATCAACGCGAATTCTCAAAAAAGCACAAGGCCAACTTTGAAAAAAAGCACCATGCGCTTTGGAAAAAAAAGCACAACGCAAATGTTGAAAAAAAAACAGAACGCGAAATTCAAAAAAAAAGCACAACGCGATTTTGAACGCGATTTTGAAAAAAAAGCACCACGCAATTTTGAAAAAAAAGCACAACACAATTTCGGAAAAAAGCACAACCCGATTTTGAAAAAAAAGCGAACTTTGAAAAAAATCACAACGCAATTTCAAAAAAAAGCACAACGCGATTTTGAAAAAAAAGCACAACACGATTTTGAAAAAAAAGGCACAACGCGAATTTTAGTGAAAAAAAAGCACAACACGATTTTGAAAAAAAAGCACAATGCAAACTTTGAAAAAAAGCTCAACGTGAATTCTGAAAAAAGCACAAGGCCAACTTTGAAAAAAAAGCACAATGCGGATTTTGGAAAAAAACACCGCGATTTCGAAAAAAAGCACAACGCTATTTCAGAAAAAAAAGCACAATGCAAACGTCGAAAAAAAGCACAACGCAAACTTCAAAAAAAAAAGCACAACGAGATTTTGAACGCAATTTTGAAAAAAAAAACACCACACAATTTTGAAAAAAAAAGTACAATACAATTTCAGAAAAAAAGCACAATGTGAACGTTGAAAAAAACACAATGCGATTTCAAAAAAAAACCGATTTTCATTTTAAAAAGCACAACGCGAACTTTGAAAAAAAGCACAAAGCAAATTTTGGAAAAAAAGCACAGCGCAATTTTGAAAAAAAAACGCACAACGCGATTTTGAAAAAAAAGCACAACGCGATTTCAAAAAAAAGCACCACGCAATTTCAGAAAAAGAAGCACAACCCGATTTTTAAAAAAAAGCACGACGAGAACTTCAAAAAAAAAGAACACAACGCGAATTTTAGGAAAAAAAGCACAGCGCAAATTTTAGAAAAAAAGCACAACGCGATTAAAAAAAAAAAAACACAACGCAAATTTTGGAAAAAAAGCACGTGATTTTAAAAAAAAAGCGCAACGCGAACTTTGAAAAAAAAGGCACAACAAAATTTTGAAAAAAAGCACCACACCATTTTGGAAAAAAAGCATAACGCAATTTAAAAAAAAGCACGATTTAAAAAAAAAGCACAACGCGATTTTAAAAAAAAAGCACAACGCGAACTTTGAAAAAAAAAGCACAACACGAACTTCAAAAATCAAGGCACAACAAAATTTTGAAAAAAAGCACCACACCATTTTGGAAAAAAAGCATAATGCGATTTTGAAAAAAAACACGAGATTTAAAAAAAAAGCACAACGCGATTTTGAAAAAAAAGCACAACGTGAACTTCAAAAAGAATCACAACGCAATTTCGAAAAAAAGCACCACACAATTTCGAAAAAAAGCACAACGCGATTTTGAAAAAAAAGCACAACGCGAACTTCAAAAAAAAGCACCACGCAATTTCAGAAAAAGAAGCACAACCCAATTTTTAAAAAAAAGCACGACGAGATTTAAAAAAAAAGCACAACGCGATTTTAAAAAAAAGCACAACGCGAATTTTGAAAAAAAAGCACAACGTGATTTTTAAAAAAAAGCGCAACGCGATTTTTAAAAAAAAGCGCAACGCGAACTTTGAAAAAAAAGCACAACGCGAACTTCAAAAATCAAGGCACAACAAAATTTTGAAAAAAAGCACCACACCATTTTGGAAAAAAAGCATAACGCGATTTTGAAAAAAAACACGAGATTTAAAAAAAAAGCACAACGCGATTTTGAAAAAAAAGCACAACGTGAACTTCAAAAAGAATCACAACGCAATTTCGAAAAAAAGCACCACACAATTTCGAAAAAAAAGCACAACGCGATTTTGAAAAAAAAGCACAACGCGAACTTCAAAATAAAAAAACAACGCAAATTTTAGAAAAAAAGCACAACGCGTTTTCGAAAAAAAGCACTACGCAATTTCAGAAAAAGAAGCACAACGCGAACTTTGAAAAAAAACACTATGCAAATTTTAGGAATTGAAAAGCACTAGATTTTGAAAAAAAAGCACAACACAATTTTTAAAAAAAAGCACAACGCGATTTTAAAAAAGAAGCGCAACATGAACTTTGAAAAAAAGCACAATGTGATTTTTAAAAAAAAACAACTCGATTTTGAAAAAAAAGCACAACGCAATTTTAAAAAAGAAGCGCAACGCGAACTTTGAAAAAAAAGCACAACGTGATTTTAAAAAAAAAACTCGATTTTGAAAAAAAAGCACAACGCAATTTCAAAAAAAAAGAACAACACGATTTTGAAAAAAAAAGCACAACGCGATTCCGAATACACTATGCTATGCTATTCTGAAAGCTCCGGAGCACAACGCGATATATCAGGAAAGCATAAGCACTGCAGTACTGAGAGATTGAGAGAACCTCTTGGGAGCACAGCAAAATCACAAATGACTTGGAGGTTTTGATTCTGAAAGGGTAACCACCTGCTTTCAGCATCTACGTGTGTAAATGAAACACCTGCAGGTGTTTCACAAATGACTGGTGGGTTTTCATTCCGAAAGGGTAACCACCTGCTTTCGGCATCTAGTCTAAAATTGAACAATGGGAAAGATAACACTGTAGATAAGAATATTTTAGGACCCCTGCAGTGTTACATTTTAAAACCAATGTCGGCTTCCCTTTTGATACCTTTCTCATTGTTCAATTTTGAAAATTTAAAGTCGGCTTCGCTTTTGTCGGCTTCCCTTTTGATATGGCCCTTTTCCCTTTTTTATTCTTTTTTTGGTACAAATTTTCGTAATTAATTGCAATTACTCAAGAAGCTAATTGAGTAATTGCAATTATAATTACGACATTCCCTCCCTCAAGTTATGCCTCACCTACCTACGAAAGATTCAAAAAAATCGGCCCATTCCTCTAAGAGAACATTCGAGCCAAAGAATTTTTCAACTTTCGGAACGAAACCAATAGTGTGCTACGCACACTAAAAAGAAAGAAAGAAAACTACACATGCATATCGACGAGAGAAGATAGCGAGCTACAAAACTGCATTATTAGTACGACTGTTCCGAAGGTCATTCGATACATTGTACAGTGCGATATAATTTTTTTCGTGTCTAAAACTACCACCTTATATACATACTGTATATTTTAACGATTCATTTTCTTATCGTGAAAAAAAAATTAGGTACCTGAAGAAAATGTTTAGTGAAAAAAAAACCTTGATAAGACACTACTAAGTACATTCGTCGTGTACTTGTATGTACTTACATATACAAATGAAGCTCGCCGGAATTGCAATTTTTTTGAAAAAAAACCCATTACATACAACTACAAAGAAATGTACATAGAGTTGAAGTGAAATGAAAAGCGATAGAAAGACTTGTTTCTTGGTAAGAGTAGGTACTTATAAGAGGGCAGCGATGAGAAAGCGTTGACGTGTAAATTTATGACAAGGACGTAATTTAGAGGCTAAAATTGCGCGACCGAGAGGTCATAAAATTTCGTGAAAACATAAAGGCCGTTAAAATTTACACATTTGAGGGAATCTTATCGCGAAGTGATTGTGTTCGAGCTTCGCGAACTACATAATATGATAGCTTAGAAAATTTTGAACAAAGAAGGAAAAAATTAACCGGTGAGGAAGTTGGATTTTTTAAAAATTTTATTTGATGGGTTTGGGAATTTTTATTGGGATTTTGGATGGATTTTTGAGAGATTGAGGTGATGAAAAATGATTTTCAGATTATGCCATCGAAGCAGAATTTATTTGTAAATTTTAATTTTTCAATTCAATTGTGTGCAAATTGCCATTGGATTTCTCGTGTAAAGTTTTTTTTGTGGTGGAAGTTTCAGGACGGCTTGAAACCATCGTCGATCAATTCGATCAAGGTTGAAAACAAGCCATGCACAAGCAAAATTTCAGCCATCTAAAATCAATTTGGTAAAATTTTGATTTTTCCAAAAATTCGTCAAAAATTGAAAAATGAAATTTAGCAGTACCTATGATTTTTTTCAAAAATCATCCCTCTTTGAAGACTCCTGGTTCAGCCCCCTGAGCTGTGGGGGGAGGGGGGTCTCAAAATGTTTCTGAGTGGCCCCACTCAAAGTGAACTTCCTCACCGATTTCCGTCAAAATCCAGATTTTTTTATTCGTCCAATTCATCAATTATCATAATTTACCCAAATTTTCAGAACAATTAATTCCTGGGAAAAAAAGTTGTATCAAGTTTCATAAACTTTGATACAAATTGTATCAAATTTGATCCAAAAAATTGATATAATTTTATCAAACTATATACTGTTTGATAAAATTATGTCAAACTGTATCAATTTAATGAAAGTTTTATTTATTTATTTTATTGGGTGCCATAAACAGCTGCTATGGCTAGGGGCACCTCATCATTACATTTGGCACAGTTATCTACATAGCAAATTATAAATTATAGATATTACAAAGTAAGAAAATTTATAATGTAAGCGTATAATTATTAAACTATAGTTTTTGTCTTAGTCCTGTGGTATTTACAAAGTTCAGTACATTATTTATTGCGACTGGATCATCTGATAGGATAGTATTTATTTGATTGGAATTTAGAAAGAGGGAGCGAGCATGTTGGAAAATGGGACAGTGTATGAGTATGTGGGGAACATTTAGAGGAACATTGCAAGTGGAACACATAGGAGGAGGTTGTTTTAGGGATAAGTATTGATGGGTGAGTAAAGAGTGTCCAGTTCGAAGGCGAGTTAGTATTACTTCTGAACGACGGTTGGGTTGTTCAGATGTTTTCCAGAATGATGCAGAGTTTTTAATACTTTTTAATTTATTTGTGTTAGGAATTTGGGACCAGTAGGAGTGGAACTCATCAAACATGATCTTTTTTGCATGTAATTTTAAGTCAGAAAGGGGAACTGGTATGTTTGCTATAGGTAGATTTTTGAAAGCCTGTTTAGCAGTTTTGTCAGTAATTTCATTACCTTCTATTTGAGAGTTTGAAGGGATCCAACATAACACTAAATTTTGAAGCTGAGGAGTAGACTGAAGAAAATTTACAATTTCTTGAGAGATGGGATGAGAGTTCTTTGATTTATAATTTTTTATAGATAGGATTGCAGAGAGTGAGTCAGAGAAGATGACAGTTTCGTTTTGTAAGAAGTCTGTAGTGTATAAAATAGCATATTTTATCGCATACAATTCAGCAGTTAGAATGGTGCATTGAGAAGGCAGAGCAATGTAATTCTATACAATTGTATCAATTTCATCATAATTTGATAGAATTGTGTCAAAGTATCCATTTTGATGAGTGACAATTTTATAAAATTGGATCAAATTCATCATAGTTTGATAGAATTGTGTCAAACTACATATATCAATTTTGATGAAAGTAATTTTACAAAATTGGATCAATTTTATCATAATTTGATAAGATTGTATCAAACTTCATCAACTTTTTATGAAAATTGTTTTATAAAATTGGATCAATTTGATACCTAAGATTGTATCAGGTTGTATAGAATTCTATGAGATGTTTTTTAAGTGGTCTTGAATAATTTGATCAAATTAATCATATAGAGTTTGATCAACTTTTCTATATTATATCAAATTGTTTGATGAAATTCTATACAATCAGATCAATTTGATACAATCTCCTCCTGTGCTTTTCAAGGCAATATTCACCTTTCCCTCCCCCTCCCCGTCTTCTACACGCAAGAGCAAATTATTTTGAAAATGTTGAAAAAAAAATTTTTCAGATCAAATTTGATACATTTTCTTCCTGAAAAATTCCAAGTCCAGAACGTTGAGAAGGGCATATGTGTTTTTTTAATACCTCTTCATTCAACAAGCAGGTTGGCTGAGTAGGTTAGGCAGATGGACTAAAGTAGCTATGAAGTAGAGATACGCGAGTTCGAACCCTTCCTGGGGCAAAATTTGCCAATTTTTTTCACTTTTTTTAGAAAAAAATTTTTCTTGCAACGCCAATTGTTCAAAAAAATTATGCAAGATAACTATTTCAGCATTTTTATGAGTTTATGAGAGCTCATTAGTAACAAATTTTGGATAAATTGTGTATAAAGTTGATCAAATTGATCAAATACATATGTATAATTTCTATCAGTTTTGATCTGGTCAAAATTTGGATCTTTGATAGAAATAAATTATTTAATATTTTTAATTAAATTTGATACAACTTTTTTTCCCGTTTTTATTTTTTTAATTTTCCACCGGATTTTACATCTTTGTGACCCATTTGACCCATTTGGGCACATATTTTCAAAGTATTTTTGTGCTTGTTCAAATCCGAAATTTTCTTCTGCATTATTAATGGGGTAGATCAAACAAAAAATGTATCCTCTCCTGGAGTTGAACGAAAATTGAAGAAAAAGTTTACTCTGAGTGGAAGACTACCTAAAGTTTTTTTTGAATCTTCTAGCTGTTCAAGGGGGCATGAGCTCGGGGTCCTCAAAATAGAAAATGATGATTTTTTTTTTTACAACTTTTGGGCATAACCAGTGCAATCCCTCAGTCAACCCCCCACCCTCCCCCTGCCCAAAAAATTCGATCAGAGTTTCTGAACTTTATGTTCATTACATTCAAAATTCAAAGATTTCTGGATCGCGAAAATTACAATTTTTTATCAACTTGAAAGCACTTTTTTTCCAGCATTAAAAATTTATTTTATGAAAAACTAACGTTGGATTCGTGTTCAGCAGGTCAAAATACTCCGATGAACGAACTTTTCGGGATCATTTCGATTTAATCTTCAAAATTCATATTTTTCTACTAGTTTTAGTGGTGCAAAAAAAAAAATTCAAGAGAAAAAAGTGAATTTGGACAGTTTGATCAAAATGACTGTGAAAAGTGTGGTAATCTCAGGGTGGTTGAGAAGGAGGGAGAAAGGGGCAGTTCGCCCCAGGCCTATGCTTTCTGGAAGGTCCCGGAAAAAGAAGGGCATGTGATGAAAGAAAGCCTTTTTTTTTTACTTCTTGAAGTACTTACAAATTTTCAGAAGCTTCCGCCCTCACTTGGCCTTGTTCTATTTTCTTTTCAAAATTGACATCTTTAAAAAAATTTTTAATTCTGAAATCTTAAAAGCCAAAAAAAAACTCTTGGCATTAAAAAACATTGATTTAATTCTCTCGAAATCAAATTTTCAAAAACTTTCGCCCTTGCTTTGCTCAGGCCAAGTTGTTTCTTGTTTTAAAGTACAAAAAATCAAATTTGGGTCCCCAAAATTCTAAAACAGAAAATGAAAATTTATATGAGTCATACAATCGATTGGCAAAATTGTTTTTTTTTCACTATATTGGTCAGAAAATCCAAGTCGAACCCCCTCCCTTCACCAAAAAATTTTTAATGGTGGAAAAGTGCTTTCGAAATGATGAAAAAATTGTAATTCTCTCGATCCGCCAATCTTCAAGCCCTTGGTAGAAGGCTGAAATTGGCGTTGAATTTTGAATTTAAAGTGGGAAGTATGTTAAGAAACTCCAATCGGAACTTTTGAGAGGGGGGATGACCGAAGGATTGCGCTGATTTGTACTACTCAAAAGTGACAAAAACAACGATTTTTTTTCAAAAATGACTCTCTACTTTGAGTACTCTTATCTCAGCCCCTTGAATTGCTGGCGAGCTCTAGGGTTCGAAAACTGACTATCAGAAAAAATTTTCAATTACCTACTTGATACTTTTTTTAGTGACATTGCCAGTTGAAAATTGCAATGATAAAATGAAAAAAAAAAAACATTTTTCGACTATCGTTGAAATTTAAAAGCCAATTCACTGGAAAGAAAATTGGTAATTTTCCTAAAAACATTTCGACCAAAATTTTGTGTATTTCAAAGCCTGGGGGGGGGGGTGAGGAAGGGAAATGGGCTGAAATTTTGTAAAGGGGGGAGGGGGCTGAAAAAGTTTGAAAAATTGAATTTTTGATTAATTCGAAAGATTCACTGTTCTTCTCACTTGTAGCTCAATTTGAAAAATGTGCAAGAAAACACCCTTGACGAGGAGGAATAAATTGGCATAAAAACCTTTTTCAAAGCCTGGGGTAAAACCCGCGATACTTCTGATTTTTATTTTCAGTGCAGTGATTTTTTTCAATTTTAGATGCACACCAATTTTAACAGTATACGGGATTGTATAAAGCTCACATTTTAATGCATTTTGCATATTTTAAAAACCTCATTTCATCGTTTGAATTTTTATTTATTCATTTTCGTGTTTTATCGTAGCAGAATTGAAATTTAGGCATAAATGACTACTCTTTTAACCGGTTAAAGTAAACGGTAATTTTTGCATTTTTAAATTTAAACTGTGTAATATTCTAATAATTATTCCGCCCAGTTTTGAATTTAATTAATTGTGCGTTCATTCGCTCGTGATAATCCTTGAGCTCCCCTTGGCTGACGTCATTGTTATCAAATTTACTGATGATGTGGCCAAAAAAAAACTATGCTCTAATAGGGTGCTTTGCAAGAAAAAAATTGACCTTCATGTTGAGTTAAAAGTTACTCAGAAAAAGTTTTAGTTCCGGAGTAGTCTCATAAGGGGAGATATGGGCCTTCAAAAGGGGGGGGGGGGATTTTTTTGAATAATACCTTCTCCTTGAGGATCCATATATCTGCTCTCCAGGGACACTTCCGAAGCTAAAACTTTTTCTGAGTAACTCTCAACTCAAAATGAACACCTCCTCTGAATTTGATCCGAATCCTTTGACTTTTTCCACCCCATGAACGCACCAAAGACACTGATGATAATCAGCAATCGGTCTAAAATAACTATTTACAGAATCACTTCAATTTTATTCGCTTTTTTTCCATGTTAAAAAAAACATCTCGATTAAAAAATTAAAAATTAAAACTTTTTCTTTCAAAATTATTGTATTTTACCTAATAGGGAAGAGAACAATTTTCACTCAAGCGAAGCAATAGCCAGAGTTGGACAAAGTCTTCTCAACAATTTCGGCTAGTTTCCCTCATTAAAAAAAAAATGTTTACCGATGCCGGAAATTTAATAAAGTGGAAAACAAGTTCAAAGTATATCCAGATACGTAGGCAGGCACTACTTATAAGTACTTGAAATACTAAAATATAAGTAGGAAAAAAAAGTTCAACATAGCTGAAGAGAATCTACGCCAAACTCCTTGGAAAAAGACAGATTTCAACAGTCTTTTCAACTCTTTTTTGGAAAGAATCTAACCAAAAGTCAATTTCAAGGCCAGATAGTTCTCGTTAAAAACTTTGGATTTGGTAGGTAAAATTACTTTTTTTATTTAAAAAAAAATTGTTCTGTCCACCTCTCGTTTTCTGCTAAAAATTGCAAAAAGTTTCGCCTTTTGTAAAATTTGCCAAAAAGTCTCGTTCATTGATTAAAAATAGTCGTTTTTATTAGCAACAAATTAAAATTAGGTACTTACACCTATTTTGCCAAAAACTTTTAAAAATTTCATTTTTTTACTAAAAGTTGAGAAAATGTCGTGTTTTTTTTACAATACTTAGTTGCAAAAAATATCACTTTTTGTCAATAAATGTCAAAAAGTTCGACTTTTGGCCAAAAGTTTTGAAAAAGTCTTGCCTTTTGCTAAATTGTCACAGTTTCGCGTTCAGCCAAAAATGAGTAGGTTCAAAATTTCAAGTTTCGTCATTTGTCAGAAGTGCCATAAAGTCTCGCATTTTTCCTAAAATTATCGTTGCCTTTTTGCCAAAAGTTCAAAAAATTTTGCCCCCCCCCCACAAGTTAGGTACTAAAAGGTCTCGCTTTTTGTTAAATATTGCTTTGCCAATGTTTCAATCGAATTTAATTATCAAATTATGGTTGGAATGTTTTGTTTCGTATAATTTTTGTTTACGTTAAATTCAATTGTAACGATGTTTTGGGGTGGGGGGGCGAACATTGAAGATGCTGCGAGTCCTGGTGAAATTTTATTTTCGCCCCTGGAGGGGTGAATATTTTTCTTGGATGTTTTTTATTTACACATTATGAAATACAAACAGCTCAGACAGGACTCAGAAATGTGCTCAATCTACTTCAATATATTTCAGTTTCTTCGTCTTCCTTATTTTGGTAAAAAAATCTCACTCAAAAAAAAAATGAAAAAAATAAGCTAGTGAGGGTGCCAAATTTTGAGAAAATTATTGTTTTCAAGTATTCACAAAATTTTTTAAGACGAAGAAAATTCAAAATTTCTCGAGGGTGCCAAATTTTTAAAAAATTATTGTTTTCAAGTATTCACAAAATTTTCGAAGAGGAAGAAAATTCAAAATTTCTCGAGGGTGCCAAATTTTTAAAAAATTATTGTTTTCAAGTATTCACAAAATTTTCGAAGACGAAGAAAATTCAAAATTTCTCGAGGATGCCAAATTTTGAAAAAATTATTGTTTTCAAATATTCACCAAATTCTCGAGGAGGAAAAAAGTTCAAAATTTCCTGACTTTTACCAATTTTTCAGATTTTTCCAAAAGGAAGGACCTCAATATTTCAAAATTCTACACTATTTTTCAAAAACTTACCCAAAACATGCGAACAGAAAAGAAATGATTATTTTATCGCGAACAATATAATTCGAAACGACGAATCTCGCACATTAGTTCAGACAATTTGTTTATCAATCATTCTTCAATGTATGACTGCTCAAAATATTCGAAGTTTCCCCTTCCTTATTACTTGTTTTCGTCTAATTTCTCGGTTGTTATCGAAAAAGCCTTCATTAGGTCAATTGCCTAATAGGCCTCGAAATTCATAGAGTCATAGTACATGATTCAGGTATTATCTTTTTTACTTCATTAGCCTATTAACCTGATTAGTAAAAAAAATAAAAAAATAAAAAACATTTCCTCTATTTTAATTGTCGATTTACGAATTTTTCTCTCTCTTTTCATATTTCAGCATTTTGAGACACAAAAAGGAAAGGTTACAGTTATTATTACCTATAGCAAATACATATCTGGCCTGTATATTTTCATATCTTTCATTCTTAGCTGATTTTCCACTTGATTTGAGGAAATAAAATATCATTTTTTCCCCTTTTAAAAGAAATTATTACATCGAGATCAAAGGGAAACGACTTTGAGAAAAAAAATTCTCGGAATTGCTTTTTATATTGTCCCTTTATTCCTTTTATATAGGTATTTTTTTTAACAGTTTGTAAATGGGCTAAGATTGCGATTCGATCGATTTAAAAATTACAATGCTAGGTCGACTGATAGGCGACCGAAATTTTTCACAGATTAAGTAAAAAAAAAAATTCATTTGACCTATGAAAAAGGTTTTTTTTTTCGAATTAGGTAGTTTCAATGATATCTGAGGTCATATTGGTAATAAGACGTAGACTATGAACTCCGTAGTATATTCATAAATGTGTATATCATGGGTCGTAGGCTAGGTATAGGCACCAGTGGTTACAAAATTATCTAATCTAAATAGCCTACCTACCATGCTAGCCTGCCTTATCCATACCAATACCAATACGTTAGTATATGTGTACTTAGTACATACAATGGCCAAGCACTTGAAATTGAACGCGATTACAGGTAACGAAGCGCACAACGCGTCAGCTACCTCTCTTCTGCTCCCCTTCCACCGATAACCACATTCGTTTTTACTTTGACCAATGACGATGCCTTAGCAATCTTCTATAGTATACACTGTGTTTATGAAGGTATGATTTATGTAGGTACTCTTGACACACGTGTATTTATGTATTTAAACCATTTATGGTAATTGGTAGTGTCTGTCCGGGTCTTATTTTGGGGTGATTTTGTTGCTAATGAGATTATCTAAAGGGTATGGGTGGACTAGGGCTATAGGGTGTACTTTATTTACCTATATATATAGTGAATTTTTTTTTTGCTCCCACTTCCTAAAGTTATTACCTCTGGTGAGAAAAATGACTGTTGTTAGTAAAAATAAGTCGTGCCAGGAAGCCCCCTCTCCCCCCCCCCCCCCAGTTCTCAATATACATGTATAACAAATCCGAAAAATTGAAATCGAACAAGTACTTGATGTGTTTTTTTTCCTAGAAGAAAAGTAATTTAAAAGAAATCTGAGACATTGAATTCAAAAAAAAAATTAATAAAAATACCAATTTGTCCAATTTTTTTGATTTTTTTCAACTTTGGGAGATCGTTATGGAGATGGCCAACATTGTTGGGGGTTTTCTCGAAAAAAAATTGAAGGTACTGCCCTGAAGAAAATTGAAAAAAATGAAAAAAAATGAATGAGTTGGGGGGAAGCGGTTGGGAATAAAATTTATCAAAATAAAGAAACCTTTTCATCAATTTTGTAAAAATAAGACTTTTGTTTAGTCACTTTTGAAACAAAAAGAGGACTTATCAGGCAGGCAAAGCAAAAAATCAATGCTTTTTGGACGTTTTGGCCAAAAACCAAAATTTTTTGATTAGTTTTGGCAAAAATTACGCCCATTTTGACTATTTAAAAAAAAATACTTCCTGGGAATTTTGACGAAAAAAAAATCACAATTTTCCGACAACTCGCCAAAAAATTGACTCTCTCTGGCAATTTTGACGAGAATGGGAATTTTTTGACAATTTTGGGAAATGCAATCATGTCCTTTTAGGCAGTTTTGTTTGACGACTTTGGCAAAAATTGACCCCTTTGACAATTTTACCAAAAATGAACACTTTTCGACTATTTTGCCAAAAATTGGCACATTCTTACGTGGGAAAAGGCAGGAAAAAAAACAGATCTTTATGAGCAAGTTTGGTAAAAATCAGGACTTCTGGAACAAAAATAGGATTTTTCGAACAGATGAAGTCAGAAATCAATTCTTTTTGGTGGTTTGGGGCGAGGAGAGGGTACAAAAAATTATGGACTTACGACTTTCGAGAATTAGCGTTCCCCTCCCCCTCCCCCCTAAAAAAAGGTGAAAAAAAGGCCTGTTTAGAAGTATTCTACTCAGAGGTGAAGAATTTTCAAAAAATTTGTAGATACCTGTAGACCTCAATTTTACATTTTTTGGATTTTTTCAATTTTGGGGGCTTTTCACTAAAGGACCACCATCATTTGGAGGAGCAAATGAGGGATTTTCTTAAAAATATGTTTATTTGGGAAGATTCTGCCCATTGAAAAATTTTCAAAACATTTCTACAGACATCAATTTTGGACCTTTTTTTAAAAAATAATTTTGATAGTAATGGACATTGGACACTCTTGACTATTCTGCCAAAAATTGACAATTTTTTACACTTTTTGACTTGTGCAAATTTGACTGAAAAAAAAAACAGAACCTTTCGAGCAAGTTTGGCAAAAAAAAAAACAGGACTTCTGGAACAAAAAGGAGAATTTTTTAAACAAATAATAAAGCGAAAATCAATTGTTTTTGGTGGTTTGAGAGGGTGGGATGGTGGTGTCGGTGTACAAAAAATTATGGACTTACAACTTTCGAGAATTAACGTCCCCCTACCCCTCACCCCCCCCAAAAAAAAGGTTAAAAAACCCTCAAAAATTGACACTTTTTTACACTTTTTGACTTGTGCAAATTTGACAGAAAAAATCAATTATTTTTGGTGATTTGTGGGGGGGGGGGGGTGTGGTGGTGTCGGCGTACAAAAAATTATGGACTGACAACTTTCGAGGATTAAGAACGTGCCCCCAAAAAAGAAGCGAAGAAAGGCCCGTTTAGAAGTATTCTGCTCAGAGATAAAGAATTTCCAAATAATTTGTACCTGCAGACATCACATTTGGCATCTTTTTTGATATTTTTCAACTTTGGGGGTTTTATAAAAGGGGACCAACATCATTTGGAGGTCCAAGGGAGGATTTTTCTTTAAAACATACTTATTTAGAAAAATTATTCTGCCTTGAAAAATTTTCAAAAAACTATAGACATCAATTTTTCATTTTTTTTTCATTTTTTTCAAATTTGGGGGCTTGAAACAAGAGATCCAATATCATTTGGGGGCCCGACGAAGATTTTTTCTCTTGAAAAAGAGGTTACGTAGAACAATTTTAATGTGGAAACGAAATGTTTTCAAAAAATGTTCCCTGATTTTGATTTATTCTCTTTTCTTGTGATTTTTTCAATTTTGAAGGACCCCTCACCAGGAAGGGGCCAATATGGTTTGAAGGGTAAGAGAAAGTTTCTCCTTAAAAAAGGGATTATTTAGAAAAATTATGACGCAAAAACGAATAATTTTGATTAATTGATTTTTTTGTGTCATTTTTTTCATTTTTTCCAATGGGAGGGGGCTACTGAGACCACTTTTTATGCAGATAAGGGAGAAATAAAAAATAGGGAATTATTTTCTCATCCAAGGTAACAACTTTGGTGAGTGGGAGATGAAACATTTCAACTTTGCAAAATGAGGGACCCCATAGGGTGGTCTGAAAGGTGCACCCTTCTTATGTACGTATTGTTTTGAGGTAATGTACTTGTAATTGAGATGTCTACAGTGGACGGGGGAGGGGCTCGATGAGGGGTGAGGTGAAACAGAGGATCAATGTTGAAATATTCTTCTCATTTTCAATAACCGAACTTCCCTTACTTTTTTTTGAAAACACCAAAAAAAGTCGTGTTGTGTGATGAAAAGTAGCCCTAGTTTTTCCTTCGTATGACCCAACTACTCATCTCCCTTCACCCCTCCTACCCTTTCATTCTAGTATAACGTGAAAATAACCTCTATTGCAGGTCGCATGTGTAGTACACGTATACAGAGTATTTAGGTAGGTCGGTGGTTACTAGGTAATATATATGTAGGTAGGTATCTTACACATTGTGTCGGTACTCGAAAAGTACTTAAAACTTATGTACGAACATACGTCTACTTGGAGCTTATAAATGCACTTTAGGTTGAGCTTTTCAAACGTGAAACGAAACGCAACGATGTGATGAGGTATCAGGACAGGAAGGGGTCGGGGAGGGGGGAGACCAGCATATGGCAGGAATGCGGTATAGGTATAGCGCACATGAACGACGACTGCGGTGGCGGCAGTTTGGCATGATGAAAGGGTTGTGGAGGGGGTGTATGATGACGACGAAAAACAAAAGCACAAAATGCGCAATTTTCTCGCTAGGGCTATACGTATGTAGGCCTTTGCATGCGACGATGGCGAAGCAGAGGTGCACGGTGAAGCATATACGCGTATGTACAATATTATCGAACGTGTATGCTGCTGCAAGTCGTCCGAGTTTAGGCCTATATAAATGGTAACCTAAGTTACATATACGTAGACGTACAGTACACGATATGAGTGCGTGTGTTCGTGCTGGTACGTACTTTAATGCATGTCGAGTGTAATGATGTAGGTCATCTTAACTTAAGAGCACCGGATAGATTGTGCGAGCGCCGAGCTGAGCAGATGTTCGATTATGCGCCGCGTAAGTGCAATTTTACCCCGACAGTGATGTTTTGCGGCTAGTTTTAGGTGCATAAATACTGTAGTATGCATCTCGAGTGATGAGTTTTCAGGAGTGGGTCAAGGGGTTGGTTTTTCTTCCTTGATTGTAAGAAGTAAATGATTCACATTTTATGTGCACTTATCCTGACTTGGTAGAGGGAATCTAACCCATCCTCATCCCTCTGAGGC
Organism: Planococcus citri; assembly: GCF_950023065.1. Lineage (NCBI taxonomy): Eukaryota > Metazoa > Arthropoda > Insecta > Hemiptera > Pseudococcidae > Planococcus > Planococcus citri. Next base: position 81,227,075 of record NC_088677.1, read on the forward strand.
AATCTACTCCGAATTGGAGTCAGATGGAGATCTTCTTTTTGAGTTGAAATTTACTCAGAAAAATTTTGAGCTTTCAATGGGTCCCTGGAGGGAAGATATGAATCATCAAAAAGGGGTCATTTAAAAAAAAAATCGTGGTTTTTTCGTTCCAGCCCCTGCCTAATTTGCTTCGGATAAAATGACCCAGTTCCAGAAAATAGCATTTGAGATTCTGCGTCGACCTGACCCTTTGCCATCGAAATCCTAGACGACTTCTATGGTTCTATCGAGGGGTTCAAAATTTGTGAATCGATTATCTTTCTTGTGGAGACACGTGAGAAAGTGCTCCCAAAAAAATTTCAAAAATATTGAAAAATGCCATAAAAACTGAAAAAATGAAAGAATTGAAGGGAAAAATAAAACTTGACAAAAAAAAGCTTTTAAGCAATTGTATTTTTAAAAATTGCACTTTTGTTTGGCCAACTTTGGAACAGAAAGAAGACTTTTTTGACAGGCAAGGCAAAAATCAATCGGCTAAAATTACGAACATTTCACCACTTCATCAAAAACCAATTCTTGAGAATTTCGACGAAAAAACATTATACCTACAACTTTTCGCCAAACATTGACACTTTCTGACAATTTTGACAAAATAAAACTAGAATTTTTTGACAATTTTAACAAAAACTTGATTTTTAGGCAATCTTGGTAAGAACAGGACTGTTTTACCATTTTGGCAAAAATTGGTCTTTTCGACTGCAATTTTACCAAAAATGGGTATTTCTTAAAAATTGTGCCAAAAGTGAGCACTTTTTTTGCTTTTTGATCATTTCGCAAAAAATTGACGCTTTTTGACATTCTGATTCTTCCTCAAAAACTGGCATTCTTGAATAACTTTATCTACTGAAAATCGACACTTTTTAACTTGGGAAAATTTAGCACCCCCCCCCCCAAAAAAAGGACTTTTTAAACAGATAAGCCGAAAAGCAATTCTTTTCGTTAGCTTGGAGGGATGTTGGGGGGGGGGTCAAAAATTATGGTCTTACAACTTTTAGAATTGGCGTACCCCCTCCGAAAATAAACAAGTGGCAAAAAATGTCTGTTTTGGGGTGAATTTGTATTTCGAAAAGTTTTCTTCTCGAATATTTCAGATTAAGTAGGGGCTGGAGCTGAAAAACCATAATTTTTTTTTAAATCTACATTTTTGAGGATCCATTATCTCCTCTGGTGACCTCCGACGTTGAAATTTTTTCAGAGTACCCAACTTTCAACTTAAAATTAACGTCTCCTCTGAATTTGATAGTAATTAGATTTTTGGTGAATTTTCGACTATCGTGTTTTTTTTTTTTTTTTCTAAAATAAATAAAGTTTTCTCTAAAAATAATGGAAATGAACCCAGTAAGTAATATCAACTCATTCTGGAGCTTCCAGTGTGATTTTTGATTTCTCCAGAATTTGAAACTTCTCAAAAAAGCATTAAAAATTCATTCGAGGAGCTGGAATTTTTGAAAATTTACATGAATGGTTGCATCATTGTCTAAAACTAACATCGCGAATCCGAATTTCACTATTTCGAGCCATTCTGGACCCCAGCTAAAAATCGAGTTCGACCTGTTCAGCAAGTTTATCCACTTTTGTGTCGATTTTCAGGCGGGCATCTCGAGTGAGGAGTTTTTTATCGGGAAATTTTTACCTAATACCCTCGAGACGTCCGCCTAGAAGTCGACTTAAAGCAGGATAGGCTCCTTAAACAGGTCAATAATGAGCCACAACTCGATTTTTAGTTGCCTGAATTAATTTTCACGTGGTTAGAAGAAATTTTAAAATTCTGGAGAAATCGAAAATCGCGCTGGATGCTTCAAAATGATCGAAAGTGGTCATTCAAGAATTGAAGGATCGTATTATTTTCACAGTTTTTTTTTTTTTTTTTTTTTTTTTTTTTAGCGTGAATTACAAAAACAATCAATTTAAAATTTATAAAAAATTCTTCAAAAATCTAAAAATTGATTTGAGCTTTTGTAATTTGTGTTATTGGGGATGGGAGAGGGGGGCTTTCAGAATTCAGACTCACATTTTTTCAGAAAATCATGGTCTCGTTCAAATTGGGCTGATTTACAATTTCAACAGAATAAGAAATCTTCGATTTTTTGGGTCAGGCCGGGCGGTAGCACGGCGAGGGGGTTGGGAAAAAGAACGTCGCCGCTACCGCAAAGCCTACTCTTCTGAGACCAACAAACGCGAAAATGAGTACCTTTCGATCTCAAAAACGATCGCACCAATTTTCAAGTTGAATACGTCATTTTGAAGATCTTGACGAGCTTATCAACATACCAGAATTTGAACGTTGTGCGTTTAATACCAAAAGTGCACGAGATCTTCAAACATGTCGTTTTTTCACCGTTTTTTTTTCTCAAGTTTCTTCAATACACTTTTCAGAAAATCTGCTGAGTGAAATTCGATGAAATTTTGCATGATGGTGTATTTATACACAATTCAGGTCGCTACGAAGGGATTTTTTGAAAAACGAATTCTAACCACTTTTTTACCCAATTTGAAATTTTCAAACGCTCATTATTCAGAAAGTATTTTTGCAAGTGAGCTAAAACGTACAAAAGGCACTTCTCTGTAGCTTTAGTAATCTATATGCCGAATTTCATTATAAATGATTGAGTTTAAAAGTCTGTAGCTTTGTTCAATTAACTCAAACCAACGTCAACTTTATACGTATGTATCAATCAGAATGGCGTTATATTCGAAACATACGTTGCATTCGGCGTTGTATGGAGTTGAAATGCGCGGTCTTCAACTCAGCCTCAGTGGCTGCGTGACTTAAGCTTCCGCTTACTATGCAGGAGGTCCTCGGTTCGAATCCCGCCTGTACCTAGGTGAAAATTTTTTTCAAGTTGATTTTTTTTCAAGTAATTATTATTTTTTAATTGAAAAATTGTCATCACTGCGTTTTATATTCTTGAATCTCAACCTAGAAAATTGGTTCTGTTTTTTTTTAATCTAAAAGAAAATAATTTAAAAATGAAAAAAATCAAAATTTTACCATGTTATGTTAGAAAGTTGAAATTTCGTGTGTAAATTCATTTCAGACAATTCAAATCAATTGGAAATAGTTTCATACCATTTTGAGTAGTTCTGGAGCCTCCAACAGGTTTTTGAATGTTGGAATTTTGACAAATAAATAAATGAATAACATGCACTAGAAAAAAAATCTTCAGAAGAGAATTGAACCCCCGCCTCCACAAGTTTTTTAAGGAAACCATGTTTGAGTAAAAGTGAATGCAAATCTAACCCAATATTTTGTTCATAAAGACTTCAGAAAAAATTGGTGATATCCCCCAAAAAAGTACCTCACGGTAAAAAAAAGGGGGTTTGAAAAAGAACGCGCGAGGAAGGTTCATCGCCATTGCAAAAAAAACTTCAAAAAAATCTCCATAATACAACTGAAAAATATCCAAAAAAAATAATTCAAAACAAAAAATTACTGATATCTACATTGCAGGGAGTTGGAGAATGATTGGTGGTACCTACTTACCTGCCTACGTACCTACTTCAGAGTTCGCAAATAATGAACAAAAATTTGCCAACTTCCGCCCACTTCTTTAGACAACTAGGTAGCTTCCATTTCCAGTATCCATGATCAGCGGAAGTTGGCAAATTTTTGTTCATTATTTGCGAACTCTGAAGTAGGTACGTAGGCAGGTAAGTAGGTACCACCAATCATTCTCCAACTCCGTGCAATGTAGATATCAGTAATTTTTTGTTTTGAATTATTTTTTTTGGATATTTTTCAGTTGTATTATGGAGATTTTTTTGAAGTTTTTTTTGCAATGGCGATGAACCTTCCTCGCGCGTTCTTTTTCAAACCCCCTTTTTTTTTACCGTGAGGTACTTTTTTGGGGGTACGTTTTTCCAAATTTTAATGAAAATGTGCAGGAAACGATCAAAAATCGTAATAAATTGCTGTGTAGATCATCCGGCCGGAGGGGTTTCAGGGGTTCCCAAAATGGAAAAATTCAATTTTTTTAGAATCAAAATTAGGCACAAATCATGATAAAAATTCAGAAAGAAAAATTCTGCCAAAATTTATCACCTACATGGAAGAGGAATACGCTACATAAATTTTTTTGGGATCACGTCTCTGAAAGAAGCTACCAGAAGTGACAGTGAAAAGCTGAAATATTTCATTTAGAAGATATACCGAAGTTCGTGGAAGTTTCAAAAAAAATTCACATCTAGCATCACTGTAAGATTGAAAAAATTTGATTGAAAACTGCCAAAAATGAAATTTTTTAACTGAAATGACAATTTCAAAAACGACTTTTAAAACAACTCTTTTGAGCTTTTTTGAGCTTTCAGTTGAGCTTTTTTGAAGTTGTTGAACTTTCAGAGAAAATTTTCAAAATTTATTGTTTTCACCAAGAATTGTCTTTTTGTGAAGCTATTTCAGGGCACAATATATTAGAAAAAAACGACTTTTTGAGTTTTTTTAAGCTATTAGTTGGAAAATTTTCAAACTTTATTTGGTGATTTTTGAGCTTTTAGTTGAGCTTTTTTGAAATTTCAGAGAAAATTTTCAAACTTTTGTTTGATGATTTTTCTTTCTATCGAGATGTTGTTCGTCGAAATTGGTTCAGCAATTCGAAAAAAACGACTTTAAAAAGGATTCTTTTGAGATTTTTTTGAGCTTTCAGTTGAGCTTTTTTGAACTTTCAGGGAAAATTGTCAAAATTTGTTTTCATCAAGATTTGTCTTTTTGTGAAGCTGATTCAAGGCACAAGATGTTACGGAAAAAACGACTTTTTGAGTTTTTTTGAGCTTTCAGTTGAGCTTTTTTGAACTTTTTGAACTTTCAGAGAAAATTTTCAAAATTTGTTTCACCAAGATTTGTCTTTTTGTGAAGCTGATTCAAGGTACACAATGTTAGGGAAAAAACGACTTTTAAAACGATTTTTCGAGTTTTTTGTGAGCTTTCAGTTGAGCTTTTTTGAAATTTCAGAGAAAATTTTCAAACTTTTGTTTGGTTATTTTTCTTTCTATCGAGATGTTTTTCATCGAAATTGGTTCAGCAATTCGAAAAAAACGACTTTGTGAAACGACTCTTTATTGAGCTTTTTTGAGCTTTCAGTTCAGCTTTTTTGAACTTTTTGAGAAAATTCCCAAAATTTGTTTTTACCAGGTACAATATTTATGTACTTCATTGTACATTGCATATTATCAAGTTTTGAGCTTTTGCAGAGCTTTTAGCTTCAACTTTTGAAACTTTTTTCCGTCAAAAATTGTTTTTTCAGGGAGATCTTTCAAGGTGCAATGTAGGTACTTTTGTGTACCCATCAAACATGGCATAATCAATTTTGAGCTTTTATTTCAGTCCTTTTGGAGGGGTTAAGGGTGAACTAGCGATTTGAAAATTTTTTCACAGCAGTTTTAAACCTCATGGGCCAACTTCTAACTGGTTGTACTTTCAAAATACCATCATACGTGGGAGCGATTTCTTGAAGTGCAGATATATTATTATTATTTATTTGTCTAGATACTGTTATAATTATGTTGCATTTTTTCTGTAATACTAAATCAGCATTTTTTTCTGCTTACAGGATGCTGCAAAATTGTTGGAATCAAGACGATTCGCCGGGCAACTTGATAGGTGAGCAAAACTCATTACATTTCAGTATTTTTTATTTATTTATTTATTTAACAATTTCCTATACAAGTTTTTTATTCCTGAATTTGTAAAGCAAAAATGTTTTAGTTTTTCCATCATTTTTAGAGAAGATGAAAATCGCGAGGTTAACATCTTACGCATCTGGGTCATTCCACGTCAATTGGACCAAGAAATGGTAGGGGGGTTCGGCGATTTTTTTGAAATTTTTCCTGTGCGAAGACCTTCCAAAGGAATGACCAATGGCGCAAATCGCAGCCCTCTAGTCCATTTTTAACGACAGCCAGGGGGTGTCAAAATTTTCAGTGAACCTAAAATATCATCCATTTCAGCAGTGGATTACTCGATAACCGCGATACCTATCAAAATGGAACTTTTCCCAATGGTTAGGGGTTTTGAAAGGCTTTTTGGTGATATCATCAAAATCAGTGTTGCCACTTTTTTTCGTACAAAAAATTAGCTCAAAAAGTTTTAAAACGTAGTTTTCATATCGTTCCGACTCTCAAAAATTCTGAAAAAAATATAATATTATGGAGAACTGTTCATGCTGAACAACATATTAAAAAATTGGGATGGTAACTTGTCGCAAAGTCAATTTTAAAAAATTCAAAGTTTGCGAAAAAATTCGATTTTTTGATTTAAAACATGAAAAAAAGTTTTGATAGGTGAAGTTGACCCATTTGACCCCTATTTTTACGTATCTGTTGAGAAAGTTGAAAAAACCATTTCACTCGATGAAATAAACTCCTCACAAAAAAATCAAAATTCGAAAAAATTCAATTTTCAATTCCAAACATAAAAAAAAAATTAAATTTATTCAGTTATCTTATTTTGACCTCTTTCTGACGTATTTCATGAAAAAGTTCATAAAAATCACACTCACAGCAAAAAAATTAAAGTTTGATTATTTTTTGAATTTTTTCGAATTTTGATTTTTTGTGATGAGTTAATTTCAACGAGTGAAGGGGTTTTTTCAACTTTTTCAGCAGATACGTAAAAATAGGGGTCAAATGGGTCAACTTTCACAATCAAAACTTCGTTTCATGTTTTAAATCGAAAAATCTCATTTTTTCGCAAACTTTCAATTTTTTTAAATCGACTTTGCGACAAGTTACCATCCCAATTTTTTAATATGTTGTTCAGCATGGACAGTTGTCCGTAATATATTTTTTTCAGAATTTTTGAGAGTCGGAACGATATGAAAACTACGTTTTGAATTTTTTGTACGAAAAAAAGTGGCAACACTGATTTTTATGATATAACCAAAAAGCCTTTCAAACCCCCTAACTATAGGGAAAAGTTCCATTTTGATAGGTATCGTAGTTATCGAGTAATCCACTGCTGAAATGGATCATATTTTAGGTTCACTGAAAACTTTGACACCCCCTGGCTGCCCTTAAAAATGGGCTAGAGGGCTGCGATTTGCGCCATTGGTCATCCCTTTAGAAGGTCTTTCCATAGGGAAAATTTCAAAAAAATCGCCGAACCCCCCTACCACTTCTTGGTCTAATTGACGTGGAATGACCAATGGGATTAATTTTACCTCGAAGGGGGTCTTCGTTGTCTAAAATTTCACGTTTACTCAATTTCAATTCCGACTTTTATGTGCACTACTCGGAGGTATAAAAGGCTTATTTTAGTATTCGTTATCTGAAAAATCACCAAAATTATACCATCGAAAACTTTTCGCACTTCAGTCCTTATCTAGTCAAGGCTCTCTTATGCTTGACTTTGTTGGTTCAACTCAACAACTTACATACGTATGAAATGCAATGCCAATTATACCAAATGAAAAAACTGAACCGAATCCTCGTGAAGTGGTTCATACTGCATTATAGTTCTCTCTTATCTCGAGTTAATTGCATCAGATTAGGAACAGAAATATTTCGGTGCAAGTTTTAAAAAACGAATGCGGCGAATAGCATTGCAGAATGGTCTCGCCACCTTTTGAAGAATTCCCTCCTAGGACTCGAAGTTTGAGACCAGAATTGCATCTCGTTCATCTCGCTGCGATGGTAAAAATTTATCCCAAAAAAATGGCATAATAGAAAGATGCATATCGCAGGAAAAGAGTAAAAAAAATTAATGCGAACACTTTCAAGGTCGATGAACTACGTTGAAAATTTGGCTACAGCTGTGTGGCAGCTGCGCCGACGGCCGCAGCAGCAATGCCTATACGCGGTGATAATGACGAAGAGAGACGACTTCGGCGACGACTACGACGACGATGGTAATACGGACAACGGAGACCGGAGACCGCCACTGTTGCCATTTATTTAGCGACGGAGGACTATGGTGGTGGCGATGACGACGACGATAGCGAAGAACAGAATATAGTTGCAGAAGAGAGGACCGAAGTGAAGTGAAGAGAGAGCGAAGTAATAGACGGAGAAAGAAAATTCGTCGTGAGCTTTGTTGCTTAACGACTTAACACGTCGCGCGTACATCGGCTAGGCTGAACTCCAACTTCATAGAAGTTAGGGTAGGCGTTCGTTTCGTGGATGTAGGCCTGTAGTATAGGCTTAATAAAATTCGCCGACTAAACTACATAACGCGAGCCGATAGGCGGAAGCGAGGCCGGAGAGAAATGGAATAGACGGAATAGTCAGAGAGGGAGAGGGCAGCATGGAGCGAGAGCGGCGCGGCGCCGGCGGCTGCGGCGGTGGCGGCGGCGCAGCGACGACGACGTCAACGATGCAGGATGGCGGTGTCAGCGGTGAAGTCTGCGAATCCGCCGTCGTCCCCCGGCCCCGACGCTGGGTCCTGTGCCCTGTGCCCCCCACCGGACCCCCCAGCTCTTCGACTTGGAGTGCGTACGACGGCTACGACTACGGCTTTCCTCATCGTCGTCATTCGGACGAATTTGTGCGCCGTCGTCATCGATCCGCGAAAACGCGCTTTTTTTTCGATGCAGAAGGCCTGGCTGGCGGATGAGTGCGGGGCCAGACGTGTGTCCTATGTGAGTCTAGGCTGGTCGCAGTCGCAGTCTCATTGAATGCATCGCGAAACGGCGAAAGGTCATTGGAATAGGGAATTTGGGAAATCTCTTGGTTTGGTTTTCCTACACTACCAAGCGCGGTATTGTTGGATGATGGATGATGGATGGTGGATCTGTGACGGATGACGGATTCCGCTGCAGATTCTGTCTGCAGATTGCGAGACAATGTTGGCTGGCAGGAGTGGAAAGTGATGAGGGGTTTCAGGTCTGTCAATCATAAATGTGATGTATTGATTAGAAAACCAGCATTTGTCTCGGTGCCAATTTTTGACGATTTGAAACATACTACGTGTTGTGGTGAAAATTTAATGATGGAGTGGTTAGTCTTGGACTTGGACTGGACATTCAAAAATTGTAAAATGCTCAAAGTGGATAAATGAGATGAAACGTATCACTTCAAAGATTTGATAGATGGTCCAATGGATCGCGAAGAGAAGAATTTGAATTGATATGATATGAAAGTGATTAACAACCACAGGAATCGCTATACTTTCGGTTTGATGGCATTTGAAACGTTGTTCAGTAGAAAGTGAGTATGAAAGTACTCATTTGTTGATTCAGTTCGAAATTTACATGTGTTGAGGAAACCTCCGGGGCTCCGGATTGTGATCGTATGGAAGCCCAGAGAATTATTCGGAGATGTCAGTAAATCAATGAAAATATTGGCATGATAATATGAGAACTTCTGATCAGACTGAAGGATTCTTTCGCACTCACGTCAGACATCCCTAGACTTGAAAAAATTTTGAATGTTTTGGTCTACAGCTTTTTTTTTTCATGATACAAGTTTGGAAGGCTAAAATAAAGCATCTACAGTACCCAAGGACAACTGAAAAAAAAACGTCCAGAGGAAAGTGGTTGGTCCAGAACCGTCGAGAAGGGGGGGGGCAAAGGGGGCAGTTCGCCCAAGCCCTCGCTTTCTGGAAGACCTGGCAAAAGAAGGATCTGTGATGAAATGAAAACCTTTTTTTTATTTTCGAAAAATTTTGCTCTTATTTCGCTCGAGCTTGTTTTATTTTATTTTTCAAAACTGAAATTTCTTTAAAAAATATCATTCAACTATTTAAGGTCTCCCTCACTTGGGCCTGTTTTTTTATACTTTATTTTTCAAAATTAACATCCTAAAAAAAAATTGGATCTTAAGAACCGAAAAATAAACTTCCTGCACAAAAAACATCGTTTTTAGTTCTCTCAAAATGCAAATTTTCAGAAGTTTTCGCCCTCGCTTCATTCTGACCTGTCCTATTTTTTTTTCAAAAATCAACTGCTCAACAAAAACATCGTTTTTAGGCCTCTCAAAATACAAATTTTCAAAAACTATCGCTTTTGCTTCGCACGAGCCATTTTTTTTTCTTGCTTTAAAATGAAAAAAAAATCACATTTGGGGCCCCAAAAATCCAAAACAGAAAATGACAATTTTTATAATTCATAATTTTATGAATAAATATGATATCAATTGGAAAAATTGGTATTTTTTCCCCTGGGTATATCAGGAAAATTTCAGGTCGAACCCCCTCCCCCTCTAAATGAATCTCGATATTGTAGTTCATTTAAAATGCAAGACCTTCAGAAACTACTTCGAATACGACAGCATAATTTTTTTTTAAATTTTAGATTCAGCATTTTTCATTGTTATAGTTTTGTTGTGACAAATGCATGACTTATTCAGCATTTTCATAGCTTCAGAACATGTTAGATACCCTACTTGGGCATATTGTTGACACAGATATTTCATCGGAAGTTGATTTTTCATCTTGCAGGGCCGGAAGTGGACCATCACAGTGCTGAGAGTCAATTTCCGGCACTTGCGGAATGAAAAACGAATCACATTTATAAAACAAAAAAAATCAAAATGAGGAAATGTTTGGAAAATGCAAATTTTGCGATGCTAGCCGAAGGTACGAAACAAAGGCACGTGCCATGAAAATTGCAATTCCTCATTTTCTGTCTTGAATATGATACTAATTTCTTCAAATCATTAAATGCTTTATTTGGGCTTAAGCATTCCATAAATGATGTCAGTTCTTCTGATTTTGCCCATATTTATATAGGTACCTATATTATATTTCTTTCCGTCAAATTCCCTATGATGGTCTAGTAAAATCTCAGCCACCATCTCTGTCTCAATCATTTAGAATGGGTCGGGGAGGGGGAGGAGGTGCTTGTAATTTTCTCGCATTGATTTTTTTTTTGCGAAAGTGCTGAACTTTAAATGTTTATAAGATAAAATTATGAGGCTAATTAAACTGGAAGCATCTATTTGCGCGGTATTTTGAAGAGAATAGATGAAAATTCATAATCTGAAAAACTCGAAGTTGAACTTTCATTGTGAAAGCTCAGTTTTTCATTTCGAATGCGAAAGTTGGAAACGAACATTTAAAGTTTTTAAAAAAAAGTACAAAGCAGACTTTTTTTTAATTTCTTTTTAACGAACTAATTTTTCAAATGGAATCTAAAAACTCTGTTGGGAAGGGGGGAGGGGGTTGGAAAGGTACACAATATATTCAAGGAAACAGTGAAAGTGAAGTAACATATCGATTGTTGCTGATTCGAAGGTGCTGAGTTCAAATATTTATTCATTTTTCCAATTCAACTCTTCTGATCTCTCCCCCTCCCCAAATTTAACAAAAATTGTCAAACTTTCCAAGAAAAAAAATGAAATAACATTCAGATTATCGTTTGTTCGGTTTTAGAGAGTGCTGAGTTCGAAAATTTATTAATTTTTTCGATCCAACCCTTCTGACCCCCACCCCCACCCGCTCTCTCGCCTTAAATCCAAAAAATGGCTATGATTTCAAGAAAAAAATATAATAACATGCAGCTCATCGTTGTTCGTCTAGTTTTTGAGAGTTCTGACTTCAAATATTTATTAATTTTTTTGATCCAACCCTTCTGACTCCCACCCCTTCCGCCTTAAATCCAAAAAATGCCCAAAATTCCAAGAAAAAAATGTTAAATAACATGCAGCTCATCGTTTGTTTAGTTCTTGAGAGTGCTGAGTTCAAAGATTTGTTAATGTTTTCGATCCAACCCTTCTGACCCCTTCCCCTCCTGCCTTAAATCCAAAAAGTGGCCAAAATTCCATCCAAGAAAAAAAATTGAAATAACATGCAGCTCATTGTTCGTTTAGTTTTCGAGAGTTTTGACTTCAAATATTCATTCTTTTTATTGATCCAATTCCCCTGAAACCCTCCTCCCACATTCTCCAAATTTGATTAAAATCTCGAAAGATTTAAAGTGGTTAAGCAGCTCGTCGTTTGCCCTCACGCCAATTTTGGAAAAACAAAGAATTAGGAAAATACGATGTGACGAGTCAATTTTACTCATTTGATTGAAGGTGCTGAATTCGAATTTTTTATTTTATTTTTGAGATGTGATATTGCAGTAGTGTCCTTTCCTCCCCCTCTCATATTTTGGAAAGGAATGAACGTAAAATTGTATAAATGCTGTGCAAAACATGTTGATTCCCAAAGGCAATGCTGAGGTGAGGTATTTTGAGATTCGGAACGAAGCAGTGTGTCTGGAAAATCTAAACCCCGAAAATCGGTGGGCTAAAAATCAAGATATATTTCATCACGTTTCTGAAATTTTTCGCAATTTTTTATTCAGAATTTGAAAAATGGGACTCAGGTGGTGGTTTAAAAATCAGTGGATGAATTTACTCGTATTTTTGAATTTTTTCGATGATCAGCTTGTTGTTAAAATTCAATTGAATGGATAAGATCTCATTATCGGGTGTCCAACTGTCCTGCCTTTTGCCTACTTATGTGCCTTGCTATCCTGCTTTTGATCAAAATTTCCTGATTTTTTTCAATCAGATTTTGAATTTTCAACTGACGAGTGGATATTAGGTAGATATTTCTCCTATTCTCTTTTCTTCACTAATTAAAAAGTTTTATGTGGAAATAGTGGCAACATTGCTAGTTGCTAGTCTTGAAGTGATTCCACCAAAGAAATCTTGAACATTGGAAAAGCGAAAAATTTATTGCGAAATGTCCACCTATCCTCCCTCCTTTCCTCCCCCTCAAAAAATTCTATTTGAAATTTCGATCCTTCCTCTCCCTCCACCCCCTCTTCTTCTTGAAAAAAATCAAAAGAACCAAAAAAACGTTTCGCTGAAAGTTTTGTCGAAGTCCTACAGAAGTTCTACTAATTTATTTCGAAATTTAAAACTTTGCTTTGGCGCCAAAAAAATACATATGTATTCGGATTTTTGAATGTTCAAAATATTTGTACTTCACGAAAGCTCCTGTAAAAAAATAAATTTTTGGGTTTGCAAAAAAAAACAAATGGTTTTTTGTTAGCTCAAAATTGAATTTTAATATTTCCTTCGCTAATAGTGTTGATGAAGGGTTTTTTTTGAGAATCTCCATAAATGTTTCAGAGATGATTTTCTAAAATCTGATTCAAAACTGATTGTTTTCAATTTTTTTTTTTTAACGATTTCAAAAATCCTCGAGAACTCAGATGTGACAACCCCCCGCCCCCCTCTAACTTTCTTCATGAAAAAGAAAAAAAAGTTGAATATTTTTTTGTAGAAATTTCAATTTTGAAAAATAAAAAAAAACAAGCAAGCCCGAGCGAAACGAGAGCAAAAGTTTTCGAAAATTTGTGTTTTAAGAAGTAAAAAAACAGGCTTTTCTTTCATCTCAGGCCCTTCTTTTACCAGACCCCGGAGCAAACTGCCCTCTTTGCCCTCCCTCTCAACGACCCTGTATTCGAATATTGGTGAAAAATGTAATATTTTTCGATCACCGAATTTCTTAAAGTGTATAGAAAGATAAGGTACGGTTTTGGGCCTATTTTGAGGGGTATATATGAAGGGAGGGGGTTAACATTTCTGACAATAATCACCAAAAAATCGTTGATCGGAATAACGAGTATGTGGTTCACCCATCCCCCCCCCCTATTTGACTGGACTACGAGACAGCCACACGAACGACAGTAACGTGCGCGAACGCTATGTAACTCCCCACGATAGCACCGTGGACTATCATGCCCAACCCCCGGCAAATATGACGCGAGGTCAGTTTTTATTTTTTTTGACTATGTTGCACAGACTCAAACTCGTTGAAACTTTTACGGTATAATCTAGACTAAATGACGTATTTTAGGGGGAAAAAAATAGTGACTGTACCTCCGCAATTTTTTGACAAAATGGCCGTTCAAAATTTTCAAAACGCCACAATTTGGTGAAAAATGGTCTAAAAAATTTTGAAAAAATTTCAGGGGCTTTCACTCGCCCGTAAGAATCGATATAAAAAAAAAAAACGCGAAATTTTTATCTATACATTTGACGAAATAAAACTGGAAAATAAAGTTTAAAAAACACATTTTGGCCTCTCCCCCCCCCTGGAAAAAAGGTCTGGGGGTCTGAAAATTTTTTCAGCGTATCTTCTCATCGTGGGTAACCTTTGGGGTGACTCACGTCGAAATCCATTTTTGGGCCCAAAATCGTACCTACCTTATCCTCCTATACCCTTTCTATGTAAAGGAACCTTGTATTTCAAGATCGTTTCGTTCGCGAAAGATTCGTTCATACGAACAGGGAATCAGTTTCAAAAGAACGAAGGAGTGAATATGAGAGAAAATTTAAATAAGCTCGTGCCTCATCCAAATACTCAATTTTCAATCAGTGAACGTCTCTCTCCTTCGGTTTTCCTCTTACCTATACGTCGTTCGCGAATGATTCTCAAAACTCGAATACATCTCAAAGGCATTTTAAAATCAATTTTTCAACTTTCACGAAGAGTAAATTCAGTCAAATGAAGATTAAAAAAAAAACAACGTATCAAAATTTTGACATCTAGATGCGTTTCGAGTACACAAAAAAAAACTAACGCTACGGTACAATTAATTTATTATCCTCGTCTTTAGCCGGCGTCGTCGTCGGTGTCGTGACATACGGATGCGTAATTAGATTCGTTATCTATATTATACGAGTGTAAAGTTATAGCCAGAGCGAGATACTATGTCATGCAGTCTCATCGTTATACATTAATACACGACCACGACCACGACCATATAGGCATACTAAACTCGAACTTTAGCATTCGATATGAATGTCGATATAGGCATAGTGATAGGCTCGAGAGCTTTGCTATTCGATGTTGTAGGTATGATGTCGCATGCTTTAGGTATTCTTACTTATATATATTTTTACGTTCCTCTCTCTCTCACTCTTACCATTGTTATGTGTGCTGATGTTCAATTCGTGTTTGCGAATACGATACCATTTACGAGTATATTGATGTGTGTGTGACTGTGTGTGTGAGTGTGTGCTCGACTCAAATAATCTAGCTTATCGTGACGACGACGACGCCGACGACGACAGTCGTTTGAAATTTGGATTTATCCACTCGAGCGTGTAATTTGATAGCTCGAGTGCTGAGAGGGCATAGAAGATGAGGGGTTACTCCCCATGTACATACATATATCGAGAGGCTTGCGTATAGGTACCTACATCGAGTCAATTTTGATTTATAAAAAAATAGTATTTTGGGCATTAGAACGATGCTCGGGGCTTGGAGGGCATTTTACATCGTCATAGAGGTAAATTTTCGGCCAAAACGAGCAAACAGGGAAAAAATTAATAGCTTTAGGACGTTCGCGAATAGGTCTCTAATAAGTGGGTAGATCGATGAAGAAATATAGGTAGGTATACGCGTATAGCTAGCGGTAAAAGTGAAATTTTGCCCGGCGTGTAAATTGATACTATGGATGGTCCTCGTATTATGGCTCCGGATCAAGCACATAAGACTACCATTGTCGAGAAACACTATATAATGAAATTATACCTACGAACAACTCCAGTAAGTATCTAGCATTCTAGCTGTATTTCTTTGACGTACGAGGTAATGGTAATTACCAATATTGAACCCTACACTGACGAAAAAAAGCATCTAGACGTTGCTAATTAGTGGCAGAATCGAGGCCTACGACTTTGGTTCGCCCTACTCTTGCAAAATTCGCACAGCCATGCATCGAATTCCGTTAAATTTGAATTATCGATAGTGTTAATGGTTGAACCAATCAAAGAACATCGAACGTTGCACGAGACGGTGAAGTTAGGTCACAAATTTAGATATACAGCAATGTGTGCAATTTTAACACCTACTCGATTTCCTTATCGTCGTCTCTGTATAGCACAGAAATCGACAATCGATCGCCATATTATGCCTCGAATCGAACGGCTCGTGCATAATTTTAATACATTATCCGCAGTTCCACGAAAAATTTCACGTTATTCGACGTCATCACCGGCGTCGTAGGACGATTTAGTCGTGAAATAGCTTCGACTCGAGAGTCGAGTGCGAAAAAAAAATTCTCGGCGAGAATAAAAAAAAATTCACAGTGAGAATAAAAAAAAATTTTCAGTGAGAATTGAAAAAAATTCTCAGCGAGAATTGAAAAAAATTCTCAGCGAGAATTGAAAAAAATTCTCAGTGAGAATTGAAAAAAATTCTCAGTGAGAATTGAAAAAAATTCTCAGTGAGAATAAAAAAAATTCTCAGTGAGAATAAAAAAATTCTCAGTGAGATAAAAAAAATTCTCAGTGAGAATTGAAAAAAATTCTCAGTGAGAATTGAAAAAAATTCTCAGTGAGAATAAAAAAAAATTCTCAGCGAGAATAAAAAAAAATAACCTAAAAAGCATTTTCTAAAATATACTTATAAAAGCTCTAAAAAAACAACCAAAATAAATTCATACATACTGAACGATACAACTAGCTAGTTGGGTAGGTAGGTAAATAGGTAGTAGGCATACACGGTAAGCAGGCAACTCTAGGCATATTATGTAACGTAGATAGGTACAAGTAACGAAGACGAAGACGACGACCACGTCCCGATGATGATGAAATGCAAAAAAAATCAAATTACCGTTCATATGAAAAAACTCGATGAAAAAATATTTACAAATTTCTTCAAAAAAAATTGAAAAAAAAAACGAAAAAAAAATTGACGAAAAATGCAAAAAAAAAACAAAAACGAAATTGAAACCGATAAAACAAAAAAACAAAATAACGAAACGAATATGTATAAAAATTAAAAAACGATAACAAAACTATAGGTAAAAAAAAGAGAAAAAAAATCGAAAAAAAATTAAATAATAATATGAAAAACAAAAAAAATCACACACGCACATACACCAGCGCGATTCGCGAAATAATAGCCGCGGATAAAAATTGTGTATAAGTAGTCGTGAATTTGTTGCGTTATCGAAGAAGCGAACCGATTATGAAAAAAAATTTCGCCGGCATCGAGAACACTCTGTAGGAAATTTTTTTTTCAATGCATCACGACGCCGCGTTCGTCGACATGGAGGCGATTTTCTCTCGCTAGGCAGGTAAAATTTACTTACGCTTACCTGGCTACATTGATTTTGAAAAAATTTTACGAATTTGACGGCGGCGTTTAGGTATTAAAAATTGTAGTAGAGAAAAAAAAAACACAAACGCAAAAATTATTACGATTACGACGAATCAGATACAAGTATGAGGGAAATTCGCACATGGGATAGCGCGTGCAAAAAATGCACCGGCTCGATGTGACGTTGCCGGTCGACTACTGCTGATTGCCGTAGCCAATATCGCGGCGAGAATGAGCGAGAGCGAGACCGAGACCGCCGCACACCGCACAGAGAGAGAGAGAGAGAGAGGAACGACGTCGACGAAGGCGAAGGCGAGAGCGCGACGCGACGCGACGTTTTCGGCGGCCTGATCGTGGAGTGTGTAGCCTACTGAACGGGCGTTCTGCTGGTTGCGTTCGCGACTCCGGACTCGGGACTCGAAGACTTGGCGAGGCGCGAGTGTTGTGCCTTGTGCCTGTGCTGTGCGTTGCCGAATGCCGATCCCGATGCCGTTCGATGGGTAGACCGAAGACGATACACAGCCAGAGGACTGAGGAGAAGGCGAAGGCGACGTCGACGTCGAAGACGGGTAGACTCTGCGTCAGACGTACCGGTACGTAGACAAAGAGGTAGCGCAGACCGGAGACCGGAGACGCGGAGACATCGTCGGTGTACTATACTCTTTTAATAAGGTTCACGCCGGCCTTTTTTCACTACGACGCCCATCGTCTCTAGCAGAGAACACGTCTGTGTGTGAGCCGGAGTGAGGAGTGTGTTTGTGTATAGACTAGGTCTCTGCCCTCATCTCGAATTCTCGATGTAAAGATAAAACAAAAAAAATAGATGTCTGGGACCCATAAACCAAATTCAAATTGGGAATGGATAAGAGTAAAATGTATTTAAACGATTCGTTCATCTAATGACTTGATGAGTATCCCACCACAGATGAAAATGAGATTATCGTGAGGGGGTGAAAAGTTACAAGCCTGGTTGCCCCTTTTATATAGGAGGAAATTTCTTTTCTTCAATTTTACCTTAATATTGCGTACGCAGCGTCTGTATAAAAAGGTATATAGTTAGACTTTCCACCCCTACTCGAACTCTAAAGCCAACAATTTCTATAGCGAAAAAAGGAAAGGGTTTCTCGAAGTCGAACCGTCTGAGTTTTTTGTTTATTTTCTGCTTGTGTTTTGAAATTGAAAATTTTCCAGTTCCTGGTAACTATGGAGGCTGAATTGGTTTGGGTTGGAAAGATGACGCAAGTAAGTTGAAAACTAGGGCGAATGAAAATGAAAAAAAAAACGTATTGAATAAGTATAAGTTTTCGAATCATAACTTCATTTCTATGGCTCCTGGCTCCTTGATTCTTTCAGAGCTCGTTACTTGGTCACTTTTTCAAAACTTTGGTAATCAAATTTACTTTCTTTAAATTAAAAAAAAAAATCAGTTTTGGCTCTTAGATACTTTTTGAAGAAAAAATAATAATACAGGCGCGGAATGGGTCGGTTGGGAGGCGTTGGTGAGCAAACGTCATCATTTATGTACAATTTTCTTCGGACTTTTGACTGATGATTCAGCAGGGTCATCCCTTCCCCCACCGATCCTCTGAGGCAACTTTTTTCTTGAAGAGGTAATCCTAAGGCACCACCTGTCAAAATTTCAAGTGCTCAAGTGCCTTTTTTGATTTTTGATGAATTTTTAAAAATTAAATTTGGACCAAAAATTAGGGGAAAAAATCAAAATTTTACCAAATTGACCTAGAAAGTTGAAATTTGGGATATACCCCATTTTTGACCAGCCAAATCGATTGGAAACTGTTTCAAACCGTTTTGAGTAGTTCTGGAGCCTCCAGCAGATTTTTGAAACTTGAAATTCCCGCACAAAATTTCATCAAATGCAGTTGAAAAGCCGAAATTCATTCTGTAAACTAATCTCAATACGCTATGAAGTCGACTGTACGACGTTTCTAAGTCATTTTGAAGCTTTCAGTGACTTTTTGGAAATGACCAGAGCCTCCAGCAGATTTTTCAATGCTCTAATTTCCATAAAATTTTGCTAAACAGGGCTGGAAATTCAAAATTTACTCCGTACTCCAATTTCAACACAGGTTCTAGTCTTTTTGGAGCTTCTAGCTACATTTTGAAAATTTTTCGATTTTTGATGAATTTTTGAAAATCAAATTTAGGCCAAAAATAAGGAAAAAATCAAAATTTTACCAAATTGACCTAGAAATCTGAAATTTGGGATATACCCTGATTGTGACCTGACAAATCGATTGGAAACTGTTTCATCCCGTTTTGAGTAATCCTGGAGCCTCCAGCAGATTTTTGAAACTTGAGATTCTCACAAAATTTCATCAATTAATGCAGAACTGAAAAGCCGAAATTCATTCTGTAAACTAATTTCAATACGCTATGTAGTTGACTGCTCGACATTTCCAAGTCGTTTTGAAGCCTTCAGTGAATTTTTGGAAATTACCGGAGGCTCCGGCAGATTTTTGAAACTTTAAATTTTCACAAAATTTCATCAAAAATGGAGATCTAAAGCTGAAATTCACTCTACATTCCAATTTTAACACCCTCTGAACCCCAGCAACTTTTTGAAAATTCCTGGAGCCTCCAGCAGATTTTTGAAACTTGAAATTTTCGCGAAATTTCATCAAATGGAGTTAGAAAGCCGAAATTTACTCCGCAAAACCGTTATTTTTTTAAAATCGGTGTACTCCAGTTTGATTTGAAAATTTAATAAATTCTCGCTTCCGCCTTCGTTTGAGGTAGAAACATAAAATTCAGTTGACACCCTATTTTTGGCATTATATCGAAATGGATTTCAGCCAGTTCCAATCTATTTTGGAGCCTCCTACATCTTTTTGGGAACTTCAGTTTTTTAAAAAATGCTACAAAATCTGTCCGAATTAACTTGAGCACGCACTGTGCAGAGTAAATTTCGGATTTTAAACACCTTTTCATGAAATTTTGTAGACATTTGAAGTTTTGAAAATCTACCGGAGTTTTCAGTATTTTCTAAAAGGTCATTGGAGACTCCAAAACGACTCTAGTTTGCAGAATAAATTTCGGCTTTCCAATTCCATATACTTATTGAAATGGAAATTTTGTGGGAATTTCAAGTTTCAAAAATCTGCTGGTGGTTCCAGAACTACTCAAAACGGTTTGAAACCGTTTCCAATCGATTTGGCTGGTCAAAAATAAGGTATATCCCAAATTTCAGCTTTCTAGGTCAATTAGGTAAATTTTGAATTTTTCCCTCATATTCTGCGCCCTCAAAAACTCAATTTTTTTCAATTTTACACTTCCTTAATTTTAAAGCCAATTTTGGTATTTGTGGTCAAATTGTCTTCAAAAATGTGATCTTCACCCTTAAATTCTGATCACCGTATGGTATTTTTTTGAAAATTGTAAATTTTTACCGTCCCTTTGGAGTTCACTTAGCAGTTTGAGGTCAAATGGTGTTCAATAATCAATTCTGAGACTTCTAAAACTCAGATTTTGATACCCGTATTGGATTGAAAAATTTTTATTTCCCTTTAGGAGCCAATTTTGGGATTCAAGGTTATGTATAGTCTACAAATATGCATTCTGCACCCTCAAAACCCGAAATTTTGATACAAATATTGCGCTTTTTTGAAAATTTTCAATCGTACGAGTATGTTTTCCTTTTTGTGAGCCAATTATGGTATTTGGGGTCAAATGGTTTCCAAAAATAAGTTCTGGGTACTTGAAAACCCCAAATTTTGGATCCATATATATGTTTTTGAAAATTGCAAATTTTGTACCTCTCCTTCGGAGCTAAATTTGGTGTTTGAGGTCAAAAGGCCTCCACAGATGAATTCTGCACCCTCAAAAATTCAAATTTTGATAGGAACGTTTTTTTTTTGTTGAAAATTTTCAATTTTATACTTCCTTAATTTTGGAGCAAATTTTTGTATTTGCAATGAAATAGTATTAAAAAATGAGTCCATCAGTCTTACATTTTGATAACCATATTGCATTTTCTTGGAAATATCGAAGCTCAGTTTTTAGGGTTTGGGGTCACGTTGACTTTAAAAATTGATTCTGTACCCTTGAAAACACAGATTTTGGAATCCTTGTTGCATTTTTTTGAAAATTTGTTAATTTTGTGCCTCCCTTTTGAAGCCTATTTTGAGGATTTGGGTCGTGAGTAGTCATTAAAAATAAATTATGCGCCCTCAAAAACCCAAATTTAGATAACAATATTGTAAGTTTATTTTAAACTTTTCAATTTTATATTTCCTTATCGGGAGGCAATTTTAGTATTTGGGGTCAAATGGTGTCCAAAAATGAGTTCTGTGTCCTGAAAAATCCAGATTTTGGTATCCATATTTTATTTTTTTGTACCTCCCCTTCGGAATCTAATTTGGTGTTTGAGATCAAACGCCCTTCAAAAATGAATTTTGTGTCCTTGAAAGCACAAATTTTAGTACTACCCATATTATATTTTGTTCGTTCCTTTCATCAAAAATGAATTTTGCTTCCTTAAAAAAATCCAATTTTTGATGCAAATACCGTACTTTTTGAAAATTTACAATTTTATGCTTCTTCCTTGGAGTCAATTTTAGTGTTTGGGTCAAATGATCTCAGGCGTGGGCTGGGTTAGTTGAGGGGCCTAGGGTGATGCACCGAATGGAGCCCTCAAAATTTGGATCGAGCGAAGCAAAGGCAAAAGGTTTCAAAAATTCTGGTTTTGAGAGGTAAAAAACATTTTTTAAAAAAAAATTTACTGTTTTTTTTATTCCAAAATATGTAGTAGAATTTAGAATTTTAGATGATGGATTTTTAGACAAAAGCTTGAATTTTCAAAAAAAGTTCAATTTTGAACTTTCAAAATTATGGGTGGATTATTTGAAAATTCATTATATGTACTTAGTATGGTATTTATCGAAGAAATTTGTTTCAATTTTTTTATTCGGGTGATCTATTATGTACCTACGTTATCTCAGCACTCATAAAAATTCAAACCTGTTTTTCGATTAGGTATAATTTTACATACCATCTTGAAGAAGCAGTTATCGGCAACAAATTATCGTATTTTAAAGAAAAAATTAACAATTTGAGAACTCCTGAACTTGGCAAAAAATGAACTTTGAATTTTTTAATGGCCTAAAACCGATGATATGAAAATACTTAAGACATTATTAGAGGCCAACTGAACTAGAAAAAAATTCATGTAGGTAATTATTTGAAAATTTCTTTAAATTTTTTCAACTTTGAGCTCTAACCGAGCCGAGCCGGTGATACTGACAGCGAGTCGAGAACGTTGAAATTCTATCAATTAAAATAATATTTATATCAGATTTGTGAAAATTATTTTCAATTCTCGACAATTAGCAACAAAAAAATTCGAACTTTTTTATCACATTCAAATCCCTAGATCATTCCATGTCAAATTAATCCGGCTTTGGATTTGGGTAGATCTTCCGATTTTGCTCAACTTTTTTCTGTAGATTCCTCGCAGAAAGAGTCGTTGAATCATAAACTCCCTTTGGGGTAGGTGAGGAGGAGCTAATTTTTTCTTCAGCAATTGAAATTTTTGGAATCTAAAATTTCCAAACGCTTGCAAAATTTTGGAACTACATATGATTTGAAAATTTGAAAAAAATCCAGAATTCATAAATTTCTCTGATATTTATAATTATGAACCACAATTTGTTATGGAATTTTTAAAATTATGGGGGGGGGAGGGAGCGAAGCTTTAAAATTTTGGTCAGATAATGCAAAAAACTGTGAAATATCGTGTGACATATCGTTGTATACGTTTTTAACGGCGCTGAATTCAAATCTAAACCTATTTTTCCGATTTGACTCTCTCAACCCCCACCATAAGGCCTTTGAATCTGGACTGAAAATTGAACAAAATTGTAAAACGTATAGATTATTAGGTTTTAGGAAGCAATGCATACAAATAATATCAACCTATTTTTTTAGATTTGAGCTCTGCACCGCTCATTCGTTGTAACCCCCCCCCCCCCTCCATCAAAAAAATATTACCGACTTTTAAATTTGAAGCAATTATGAGAAATACTGGTTTTCAGCATTTTAAAAATAATCTATAATTTATAATTTGTAATGTAACTGTGCCAAATTTAAATGTTGTGGTGACCCTAGCCTTAGTAGCTGTATATGGCACCCAAAAAATAAATGAATAAATAAAATAATTCTGAGTGACTTCAAAAATATTTGCCAAAAATTTAAAAAGTTCAAAGTTAAGCTGTTTTTAAAAGCTGACATTTTCTGAAGCTGGA
This sequence comes from Planococcus citri, assembly GCF_950023065.1. Lineage (NCBI taxonomy): Eukaryota > Metazoa > Arthropoda > Insecta > Hemiptera > Pseudococcidae > Planococcus > Planococcus citri. The sequence continues at coordinate 81,250,352 of NC_088677.1, forward strand.
AAAATGTGAGAGCTACAGTTCAAAAATTTGAAAAAAAAATCCAAGGACCATAATTTTTATATTTACAACTATGACTTTGTTCCTGATGACATCTGCAAAATAAGTGGTGAGCCAGGTGGGGGGAGGGGTACGGAGAAGAGTGAACAAATAATGATGTTTTTTCGATTTTATGAAATTGGCAGCAATGATTGAGAAATTGGCTTTGGGTCATTTTTCCTACAACAGGTTGGGTAGCGACAGGAGCGAAAAAAACACGATTTTTTCGAAAATACCACCTCTTTAGGAGCCCATTTCAACTCAAAATGAAAGTCTTTGCCTGTACCTGCTTGTTTTTTGAACGATTGTATATATTTTATGGATATTTAGTTGGAAATTAAGTGTTATATGTCAAGTTATGATTAAATTATGTATCTACTTACTTTAATTCATTCGTGAAAGAATCCTTTTAGAGAAACAAACCGCGAGTCTTTCGAAACTGCGTATTTAAACGCGAAGTAACACTTTTACTCGATATCACGACGACGTTAAAAAATAAAAATACGCGTATGCACAAATTAACTACCTCTCAACTAGTTTGATAAAACTACTAATTCGATTCTAATTGTAAGTACATCAATAGGCTCGCCTTTATCTCTATTCTGCGTTATCACCGAAGAGGTCTACGGGTCACCTGCCTGCCTTTATGGATTATTCTGCCTTTGTATGCCTTTATGGATTATTCTGCCTTTGTAAAAATGATGAAAGACGTTCGTGATCAGCTGGGACTTACGTACTTGAGATCTGACAGTGAAGCCTGATTTCGGCATGAGTAGGAATAGAAGGGCTACATTTTTCGAAAAAATGTTTATTGCATCCTTTATAAATGTCTAAAATTACAAAGCTTCAGTTGGCCATTTCGTATTTTTTAGCCATAATTTTTGTAAAAAATGATGGCTATTGCGGTAGGCCCAACTTTGGATAAAAAGGTCGGGGGTCAAAAATTTTGATAGTTCTCAACGTTTTGACCTCAAACTAGACGATTCCCGGTGTGTCAGTTTTTATATATTTATAGATTTAACTTAGTCATTGTGGTGCCCGTTTTAAGTATACGTAGTCATGGTGGTGCCCAGTTTTGGGCTTGTGGTGCCCAAATTGGGCACCACAAGGTCTTTTTAAATAAAACGATGCAGAATCGAGTGAAATGCACTCTAAGGTGAAAAAAATTTTTTGAGGCGGGCACCACAAGTACCAAGTTTATTTGTATCGGGCACCACTATGACTAACTATGATTAAAAATCCAAACTGCACCAAAAAACCTTTATCATACATATATATGTGATCCTCTATGTAAGCGGGCACCGCAATTACCATAAAAGACCCGGGCACCACAAGGTACTAGGTACGTGTATTCATATAGATACATAATATAGGTTTATAAGTTTCAGCACGTTGGTGATTTTTACATTTTATGACCTGGAACCTGTTCTAATCGATAAAACAAGGTCAAACTTGGGAAATGGGGTTCTTTTGAGAGCTGGAGTTGACCCCTGCAGTGGGGAGGGTCAAAGTTGAAAATTACAGAAAGGTCATTTCTTCGGAGGGGCATAATATGGCCTTAAATGAACAAAAAGGGTCCGAAATCATACCATTGGTCAATATCTTCATTGTGATCAACATATCCAAATTTCAGCTTCCTAGGTCATCCCCACTCTATTTTAGGCGAGAAAAACCACATTTTACCCTTATTTTTGACCCCCTCACCCCTAAAATTGACCCAGGGGGTCGAAATTTTCAGCATACAATGAAAGTGTGCCATTTGAGTGCTTTTTGCAGGATTAAACCTTCCAACTCCATTTGACCCCTTTCCAGGATCAAAGAAGTGGATTATTGCGTGTTTTTTGACGTTTAGCCAAACCTACAGCCCCTCCAAATTGACCTAGAGAGTCCAAATTTTCACAGTATAATGAGAAAATGTACCCGAAGTGCCTTTTGCAGGTTTCAACCTTCCAACCCCATTTGACCCCTCTCCAGGATCAAAAAAGTGGATTTTCCTTCTATTTCACACGTTTTTTGAAAATTTTGACGTTTAGGAAAGCCTACAGCAGTCCCTCTAAATTGACCTAGAGAGTCCAAATTTTCACAGTACAATGGGAAGATGTACCAGAAATGCCTTTTGCTGGTTTCAACTTTCCAACCCTATTTGACCCCTTTCCAGGGTCAAATGTGTTTTTTGACGTTTAGGAAAGCCTACAGGCCTTTCAAATTGGCCTAGAGGGTCCAAATTTTCACAGTACAATGGGAGGATGTACCCGAAGTGCCTTTTGCAGGTTTGAACCTTCCAACCCTATTTGACCCCTTTCCAGGGTCAAATGTGTTTTTTGACGTTTAGGAACGCCTACAGTCCCTCCAAATTGACCTGGAGGGTTCAAATTTTCACAGTACAATGGGAGGATGTACCACAAGTGCCTTTTGCTGGTTTCAACTTTCCAACCCCATTTGACCCGTTTCAGGGTCAAGACAGGTTCGTTACCATATTTTGTGAAGGAGGAAGAAGAGAGTTGGGCGAAGCCCGAGGGGGTGCAGGGGGAAGGGGGGGTTCAGGGGGACGAAGTCCCCGCAAACACAGGCGAAGCACAGGATTGAAGCGAGGGTGCGAGTAGTTCAGGAGCCCTCAATGTTTCTGGCACAAAAATTTGGCTCTTACGTAGCGGCAGACTGCTACGACTTTTCTGGATTTGAGGTTTTTTTGCACAACTTCACCTCTCAACCAGAGACGATATTTCCATGTTTTATATATTATTACTGAGCACTACAGGTGCATGGTGCAAGAATGCAGAATGAATTCTGAAATGAAATTTTCCCACGTTTCTGTTCGAATTTTATCAAAATAACGTGATTGAAACAAAAAATTGACAAGACACTTCTAGGGAGGTCTCAATTATCTCAAAACGATGGCAAAATTACTGAAAAACATTCCATAATGTCAGATTATTTGCCAGGAAAAGAATTTCCGAAACAAGGAAACAAATAGAGCAATCGTAAAATGACCCCATTGTCTTACAAAACACTCATCCGAATCGCACAAAGCCTCCAAAAACAGCTGAAACCAAACACAATACGCACTGTGTGTCTGTGTACCCATAACCGATACATAAACCACACGTATAGAAGAACAGTGAGAAGAACTATACCTACCTATAGAATCCCCCAATCCCCCATTGGGCTGGCGGGGCACGATTGTAAACTCGGCTGACAGTGCGAGTGAGAAGTAAAAAGATAAAAATAGGCAAACGGGCATGGGCACCCTCCGCTCTAAGAAGTGGCCGCGGGCCGGTATCGGCATCAACGCCGCCACCGCCGCCACCGTCGCCGCAGCCGACGTTTACGTTTCAAAGTGTTGTACATATTATAGGACCGGCGAACGAACGGAACGGATATATATGCGAGTATTCGCATTCGCAATACGTGAATATAAGAAAAAATTGCTCAACCGGTAGACTAAATACCAACTCGTAAAAAAAAATTAAACGAGAGGCACGTGTAGTAAAATTTTCAATGCCAAAATGGCGTATTTTACTTGCAACGTAGAAGTATCCGCGTACCGAAGGCTTTAATAACACACGAATAACCGCGTCTCTTGCTCTTTTAGTACTCCCTGTCCCTCTCTCGACGCTCGACGTCCTCATCGTCCCTCCGTAAAATTTTCTGTACACACATTCGCACACACAAACACGCGAGCCAACTGGAAAAATTTTCTAGCCAGTTTTTTTTTACCTCATTTTCTTTCTCTTTTTTCCTCGACGATTTTCACGTTAATGTAGTTAGTCGGTGTGTTTTTTTTTACTCGTTTGATGGATGCGGCGGTGCAGCAGCGGTGGCAAATTTTTGTTTCTAGATGTCTTAAATTTAAGCCGGGATTACTGGCAACGCGTGAACGTGCCAAAGTCCCACTCTACAGATTCTTTTTCCTCCTCTGTAATCTAATTATCCTCATTACGAGTTTCCATACTATTATGCATATGCACCATGAACGTACTTACGAGTATCGACAACCTAATGCAATCCAATATTTATTTTGTTTTCTCGCTCGCTTTTTTTTTGTCGTCTTCCCAAGTTCGAGGTCGACTTTTCGAACGCACGCAGAGGCACACGTGTAGAACGTCATAGAAGGAAAGGGGTACATTATGTCGAAGAGAGAGAACGGGACAACAAAATCGTTTTCATTTTCACCAAATTGGGCAATTTTGTTCGTCATATTTGAATTTAAATCATAGTGGTGGGGAGAGGGAGGCAGAAGGCTGGAATGCAGTTCATGGGAAATTGTCAGATACGAGTTACGAGGATAAAAAAAAATCAAACGCATAAAGGCCCTCTTCACCCGGTCTAAAAATCAACCTTGAAATGTTTCTATTCATCGCAAGAATAGTGACAGCTAATCAATTATTTATTACAGCAACTGCAACTTTATTGGTGAGAGAATACAAATTTCTAATTTTAGCGAGGAGAATAGAAGGGAAAACAAGAAAGAACTATTTTTGATTTTTTTTTGTACCAGCAATTGCGTCAATAGAGCTTATGAATTACCTGCCTATCTTTTCAAGCATATGGTTTATCTATTTTAGTGAACGGAATTTTATGCATAGGAGCACAACATTTTGTATGATAACCAGCGACCCCAAAATAAATTTTTCAAACACGGGAGCCATTTATGTCAAATCTCCCACCCTCCCCCCCCCCATGCGAAGGGCACAGGAGTTAGAATTATAATTTTTGAAAATTTGGTCACTTGACCGTTCTTGTGAGGTAATTTACGAATGCAGCCAAAATCTGTGAAAATTACGTATGTTGAAGGATCTCGCATCGATGCGTGTCTGGCCACTCAAAGTCATCTTGTCCGTCAGACCTCTCAAGGTCATTGGATCTTCTGCCCCACCCTTCAAGGTTATCAAACCATCTCTTTGATCACTTAAGGTCAGGTCACTATAACTTACCTCTCCAGCTTTTCAATCGTGTCTACATATCTGGCCTCGTGAAGTCATTGACGTACCTGTCTGGTTTTTCAAGACCGTCTGGCACCTTTTTTGGGCTCTCAAGGTCATTGACCTGTTTGTCTGGCTTATTCTCAAGGCCGTCTTGTTTCCAGTCTAGCCGCCTGAGGTCATTGACCCGCCTGTCTGGCCTCTCAAGGATATCTGGTTCCCTGTCTGGGCTTCTTAGGTCATTGACCTATCTGTCTGGTCCATTTAGGTCATTGACCCGTCTGTCTGGCTTCTCAAGAATGCTGGTTTCCTTTCTGGGCTCCTGAGGTAATTGACCTATCTGTCTGGTCCCTTTAGGTCGTTGGCCTGGCTGTCTGGCTATCTGTCTGGCCTCTTTAGGTCATTGGCCTTTCTATCTGGATTAATCCCATGGCTGTCTGGCTTCCTGTATGGCCTCCTGAAGTCATTTATTCGCCTATCTGGTTTTTCAAGGCCATTTAGCTTCTTCCCAAGGTCATTGACTGACCTGCCTGGGTTCTTAAGGTCGTCTGGCTTCTTGTGTGGGCTTCTAGGGTCATTGACTGCCAGTCTGGCTTCTTTACATCATTTACATTGTCTGTTTGGCTTCTCATGGCTATCTAGCTTCCTATCTGGCCTCCTGAGGTCACTGAACCACCTCCTGTCTGGCTTCTCATGGTGTTCTTGTTTCCTGTCTTGCATTCTATGGTCATCAAAATGCCCATCAGTGTCAAACTATCTGGCTTCTCAAGGTCGTTGACTCAGGTGGCTGAACTCTGAAGGTTGTCTGTCTTCCTACCTGGCTCCTTAGGGTCATTTACTTGTCAGGAGAGTCTCTTATGATTATCTACCTATTTACTTGAATCTGTGAGAACAAAAAGGGACCAAGTCACAATTTCAGAAAAAAAAATTTAACGGATGTGTGGGTTTTGAAATACCCCGGATCAACTGGTGATGTCAGATTTCCGCAAAACTGCCAGGAAAGTGGTATTTTGGCGCAGAAAAAGGGCGGGTCTGCATTGATGACTTTTTTGTTAAATTTTTTAAATTCCTTGAAAAATAACAAACATTTTCGAGAAGACCATTTTTTGAAATTCAAGTTCATCTACAGTACTGAAAAAAGACGAAAAAATTAACAACTTCGGCAAGAAGTTTTACACCTCAAGAGGTTTTGGAAACCCCATTTGTGCCCAAGCAATTTCAAGAGAAATTTTGGCAATTGTGTGCAAAAAGAGTCTAAGTCCCATTTGTTTAGGCAGCAACAGGGCTGGTATACATGAATATATTTTTTTTGAAACTGTGCTAAAAGTTGTGTCTTGGGGTTCTCTTTCAATGACCTTAAGCATGTTTACCAAAAATTTTAGGTTTCCAAATGAATCAGTTTTTTGTTATTCCTAAAAACTGTGAAAATGGACATAGCCCCTTTTTGTTCTCACCAATTCACTTATATAGTCAATTTCAAAAAACTGAAATAATTTGCACCTCAAGTTTTTTAGCTTTCCTATTTCTAGAGAGGGTTCATTTATTAGATTTCTACAGATTATGCTTTGCATGACAAATGTACGATTCATATTCGAATTAATATAGAAAAATTCATTAGTTCGCATTATGATCGGCAGATGACGAATTATTAGCCAGGGGGTTGCCGTACAATTCATATTCGAATTAATATAGAAAAATTCATTAGTTTGCATTATGATGGGCAGATGATGACGAATTATTAGCCAGGGAGTTGCCTTCAAAGGTATGAAACTATGAGAGTCATATCAAATCATAGACATTTCCTCAGCAAAATTGAGCTTGTTTCATGAGAAAATATTTCTCATTAGTCACTCCAAAGTACATATTTCTCTATGAGTAGCAATTGCAAGCAAGCAAAACCACATCTAGAAAGAACATTTGAGAAAGCATGATGTGATGAGTGAACAAATTTATGTACAGTAGAGCTATAGACCAAAGTCTTTGGTCTCTTTTAGAATGGAACTGCAAATTGCGTTTTCATGAGTAGGTAATACATAGAGTAGAGAGGGCAGGGTCTCTTCAATATGCTTGGTTGAAAGAATTAAATGAAACAATCTGCCCTCTGAGATGGTTTTGGGTATTCTTATTAGAAAAAAGTGCTCAAAAAAGTTTAAAAGTGATGGACATTGTTTTGTTGGATGGGTGACCTTTTTTTGATCTCACTGTGCAGCATTTTTCATGATATTGAAAATTACTATTGATTAAAATCACATATCCTACCAAAATTAAGTTTTCTTTTATATTTAATCCAATTCTTCAAAGCGTGAGGGGATGGGTCTTCAAAATGTAGCATCACTGATCTATTCTCACTAATTTGAGGTTGATGAATTTAAATATGTATACCTAAGTATCTATTTATGAGATTATTTTGATTCAGATTCCACAAAATGCCCCTCCCCCTGGTGGCGCTCTTTTACAAATGAAGGGGGGATGATGCAGCAGGGAGACAAAAAATAGATAGTTTTCTTTCTAATTTGGCTTAATTTTTTGCAAGTACCTTTCAATCTAATTCTTCAAGGTGTGAGGGGATGGGTCTTGAAAATGTAGTATGGCTTATTTATCTATTCTCATTAATTTGAGGTAGGTAGATGAATTTAAATGAGATTATTTTGATTCAGATTCCACAAAATTCCCCTCCTCCTAGTGTTGCACTTTTTTAAATTGAAGAGGATGAGTTGGAGGAGGGGGAATGACACAGCCAGGGGGGCAATGAGAGGTAGAGAGATAGATCCCAAAAAATAAATGAATATTCTAACTCGATCTTGAATTTGGTGAGGATTAATATATGTATCACAGCACACATTTCATGATCCAAAAATTTTTATACATTCAAGTGCAAAATTACATAAAAATCAACATAGATGTAACTATTTATGCTGTTTCAAAATATATTTATACTGTTTTCAAAATTGTCACTTTCAGCGGGGGGGGGGGGACTTGCTCACACATTGAATTTGGGTCCAAATTACCAAAAAAAAATGTATATGAGCGTGTAGTAAGTATATCAATTGTTATGTTTTCCGGGGTGCTGAACACGAATATAACCTTCGTTTTTTGAATGGGACTAATTTGAGGTCCCTTGCACCCCCCCACCTCTTGAATCAAATTTTGAATAAAAAACAACAAAATTTGACATCAAGAGTCTGGTAATTTCTACTGAAATTCCCCCTATTTGAGAACCCTGATCTCTCCTGAGCTACCTCTAAAGCCAAAATTTTTCGGAGTGACTTTCAACTCAAAGTAAGGGTCTGCATCAAATTTGGTCAAATACTCAGTCTTTTTTTTAGCGGTCTGGTTTAAAGTACAAATCAAAATCATGATTTTCGAGGGGAATTTTGTCTCATTTCTCATATTGTCCAAAATCCTACATCTCCTTCCTCCCCGTTTCCTCCAATTCCAAATGGTCAACAAATTTGAAACCTGCGTCCTCGAAAACCATAGTGATGAAAGTCTAGAAAAACAGATTTTTGGGGTATTTTTAAGAAAAAAAGCTCAAATTTGAAGCACCCCTCTCTTTCGGATCTCGAACGTAATGACATTTTTGAACTCAGCAGGGTCTAATTATACGAAAATGATCTCAAGAACGGTCACCATACGAAATTTAAAAAAATAGCAAATTGAACGAAATTTCTCACAAAATTAAAAATTTACGTAAACTAGTTTTTATTTCCGTATATGTCTACATTATAGTAAGGTCCAACATTTCTAACGAAAAATAATATAATCAGCTTTCCCCAAATACGCGCACAAAAGCGATTAAAATACGTGAAAAAATTAAGAACAGTTCTTCTTCTTCCTCTTGTCCTTGTAAGACCTTACACCTTTTCTTCCCGAAATTATAGTTAATTATCGAATAAGTATGTAGGTAATAGGCATCGAACTAATAATTTATTGTTGAAACAGTGTGTAACAAAAGATAAAAATCTTCACAAATAGGCTATTAACTATTAAAATTATCGCTGAAAACATGATAAAGTTGCGTAAAAAATGTTTCGTTTAACGCAATAGGCGTAAAAAATAATATCGAGATGATAGGTCATTGTCAAAAATCACGTGAAAAAAGTAAGTTAAGAGTAGAAAATGGCCTTGACTTCTTTAATATCGTAGGTATATTCTGACAATTTTCTCAAAATACGTAAAAAAAAAAGACGTACTTTTAGAGAGCAATTTTTTGGCATTAAGAGGCACAGTGCAGGGAGTTGATACTTATTACTTACGCATTAGAAATTATGAAAACCGTGGAAATTGGTCGGAAAAATTGTGAAAAAATTAGAAAGCACTGAAAAGTCCCCTTCCCCGGCCCATTTTTAAGTCTTTCACGTCTCAAATCAGAATATTTAGTATTTTAATTCGTGACTCAACTTTTGTTTAATTAGACGAATCAAGTCTCACAATTTCCCACCCGGTTTGAGAGCAGAAAAAACAACGCTGTATAGTGTAAAAAAATGTTCCAAAATTGATGGGGGGGGGGTTGATTTTCAAAATTTTGGGAATTCAGCTTCCCTTCTCATGTACTAGTCTTTGGGAGGAGGTGTTATCGAAAAAATAAGCAGCTTTCCAAAAAACCCTATGAAACGATGTATCAGACCTTTGACAGTTTTTTGAAAGTAGTGACCAAAATTTTGGGACTCTGTGCACCCCCCCCCCCTCTACCAACCATCATTCTGCAAATATCATCTCAAAATGTCCACGATTGTCAATGTCAGATACCTAATTGTGTACTCAGAGATTTTTTTTAATATCTGATTTATTGCTCTTAAATTTGTGTAGTTTTTAAAAATCAAACTTTTAAATAAAGCTCGACTTCAAATTTTCAAAATTTTCAAAATTTTTGTTTTTCAACTACTCGGTGTGAACGTACTTTCTTCATATTTCAGGAGTTTCGTACAATTAGACTCCAAAAGTGGGCAGTAGGATGAGTCTTTTTTTTTTTCAAAATTTGATAGAGCTTTGCAGAAACCCGTAGCCAAAAAACCCCAACAAGATTTCCAAAAAATTCAAAATTTTGTTGGCTCACGTTGAACCCCCTCCTCCTCCCACCGTTAGTACCTGAAGTTTGAAAAATTTTTAAAAAATTTCAAATGTTTCGAGTTTTATTTAATTTTTTTTTAGGTCAGATGGCATCATATTATCGCTTTTAGACATTAGCTAAGTTAAATTTTGTTGGGTTCAGGAGTTCTCAAAATGTTTCAATGATAATTTTATAGGTAATTACGCATTTCCTTAATATGATAAAATATTAGAATTGAACCACTGATTTACATTTTAACATGATAGTGGCCAGTGGGCATCAATTGATCAACCGAAGTGAAAAAAATTGATTTTTTTTCCGATACGAACCGACATAATTTTCGAATTTTTCGAATTTTGAGATCTTGCCGGGGGAAGTAGAGGGGAGGGGTTAGTATGGTCCTAAAAATCGTAGCAACACTGACCTAGACACCGAAATTTATTTGCTTTGTGTAAATAGTATGTACCTATGTACTTTTTTGACTCTGTGAGCTGTACTGACAAATCTAGGCTTCGGAAAAAAAAATGTTTTTTTCGCCAATGCTTATCTTAAGTGTGGTCATGTATATTTTACAGTATTGACGTAAATACGCCTACGGTGCATTGACTATTTATCGGATAAGCTTATCAAACGATGTACCCTTATCACCATCACCTGGTGCAAAATATTCTGCGAAACGTAAATTGCCAACTCGAATGTATGGCCACGAAATACATAATAACTAATATGTGTTTCATAAATAATTTGTCATACTTATTCGGGGAAAAATGAAAATGGGAAAATCCTCCTTCGTGAAAATTCATCGTGATTTAAATTTCTTTATCTCTTCATTTATTTATTTTTTTTACATAGGTACATGTGTTTTTATATTTTTAATTAATTTTTTTATACACCTCCGCAGTTTTTTCTCATTTCTTTGAAAATAAGTCGGATGTGATAGCGAACTTTTTTATAAATTAATTAGCGATTCTGACTATTCACAGTGGCAAAATATGTATGTAGGTAGTCAAAATTGAGTTACTCACATTAAATTCATGGAAAATCATTCCATCAATTGATCGGTTTTATTGATCAATTGATCATATCGTACTCAGATTTGTTCATCATCTCATGTTTGAGAAAAATTTGATGATTGATCAGTCAAAATGAATTGATCAAAGTTTGAAGAGCAGGTGCAGATATAGTACTTTTTTTCATTCATATTGAATTATTTTATGATTCGCCTTATCAAGTCGTCCTAGCAATCTCCTTTTTCAATGTAACGTCTATTTTTTTCTAGTTATTAAGCCTCCAGTTCCCAACCTTCTATTCATCGATGACGAATCAGTGACATTCCGTCGTCAAATGAGTAAAAAAAAATGAATCATCGATTCAATCTGTAAATTTGATATGAATGAAATGCCTATTCATTGAGTGAAAATTACGTATCATTTGAAGAAGCAGTAGTAACGAAATCGCCAATTCGATAAACAGATTTCAATTTTAGACTATTTTTTATTCAATATTATTTTCTTTGTTCGTCTACTATTTTATTATGTTGTATATTTTTGCTGTAATACTAAATCAGCAATTTTTTTTGCGTACAGGATGCTGCAAAGTTATTCAATTCGTCGGACAACTCAATAGGTGAGCAAAATTAACAATCTTCAAACTTTTTGCTCTAATTTTATCGTTGAGAATAATTCTACCATGGCCAGTGATAATTCAGCAAGATGTGGGTACATCTTTCCAGTCCTATTCGGTGTAAATTTTGATGTTTGAAGTTAAATAGTCGTCAAAAATGAATTTCACATCCTCAAAAACTCAAATTTGAATGCGAACGTTGTATTTTTTGAAAATTTTCAATTTTATACTTCCTTAATTTTGAAGCCAATTCTGATATTTGTGGTGAAATGGTCTTCAGAAATGAGTTCTGCACCCTTAAATTTTGATACCGTATTGTACGTATTTTTTTAGAAAATTATAAATTTTGTTATTTTTACTTCCCCTTCGAAGCTTAGTTTAGGGTTGGGGTCACAATGACTTTAAAAATTGATTCTGTATCCTTAAAGACACAGATTTTGAAACCCTTATTGCATTTTTTTTTTTTTTTGAAAATTGTTAATTTTGTACCTCTCTTTTGGAGCCTATTTTGAGGTTCAAGATCATGAAGTCATCAAAAATGAATTCTGCATGCTCAAAAACACAAATTTTGATACAAATATTGTACCTATTTTTAAAAATTTTCAAATTTATATTTCCTTTTCAGAGGCCAGTTTTAGTATTTGGGATCAAATGGTATCCAAAAATTACAAGTTCTGTGTCCTTAAAAACCCAGATTTTGGTAATAAATTGTAAATTTTGTTCTTCCCCTTCGGAGCTATATTTGATGTTTGAGGTCAAATGACCTTCAAAAATGAATTCTGCACCCACAAAACCCCAAATTTTGATATAAATATTGTATTTTTTGAAAATTTTCAATTTTATACTTCCTTAATTTTGGAGCCAATTTTGATACTTGGGGTGATGAGAAAATTATAAATTTTATAATTTGTACCTCCCCTTTGAAGCTCAGTTTAGGGTTCGGAGTCACATTGGCTTTAAAAATTGATTCTGTGTCCTTGAAAACACAAATTTTGAAACCCTTGTTGCATTTTTTTTTTTTTTTTTGAAAATTGTTAATTTTGTACTTCCCTTTTGGAGCCTATTTTGGGGTTCAAGACCATGAAGTCATCAAAAATGAATTCTGCATCCTCAAAAACCCAAATTTTGATGCAAATATTGTATTTTTAAAAATTTTTCAAATTTATATTTCTTTTTCGGAGGCCAGTTTTGGTATTTGGGGTCAAATGGTATCCAAAATTGAGTTCTGTGACATTTATAAAAACTCAACTTTTGGTAATCGTATTTTATTCTTTTGAAAATTGTAAATTTTGTACCTCTCCTTCGGAGCTATATTTGGCGTTTGAGGTCAAATGATCTTCAAAAATGAATTCTGTGCCCTTAGAAGCAAAAATTTTAGTACCCATATTGTATTTTGTTGAAAATTACCGATTTTGTACCTTTCTTTTGGAGTTTGGAGCTCATTTTGAGGTTTGAGGTCAAATGGTTATCAAAAATGAATTCTGCGTCCACAAAAACCCAAATGATAAGTACAAATATTGTATTTTTTGAAAATTTTCAATTTTATATTTTTTTTGGAGTCAATTTTGCTGTTTGGGATCAAAATGGTCTCCAAAAATGAGTCGTGAGGCTTTACAAACCCAGATTTTCGTATCCTTGTTTTTTTTTTTTTTGAAAATTATGAATTTTGTGATTTGCGCCTCCCCTTTGAAGCTTGTTAATTTTTGTATCAATCTTTTGGACCAATTTCAAGGTTTAGGTCATGGTTTTCAAAAATGATTTCTGCGTCCTTTAAAACCCACATTTTGACACAATATTATTCCTACCAATTTTGAAAATGCCAATTTTGCGTTTTTCCTTTCGATATTTTGGGTTTGGGACTTTGGGGGCCAAATGGAGTCATTAAAAATCAGATCAGTGCCTTCGAGAATTCCTGTAACCAAAGTTTTACCTTTTTTTAATGGAAAACTCTCGAGTTTATCCAGCTTAATTCTTCATTTAGAGCCCTGTGGATCCCCCTCCCCCATTCTCCCACCACCTCTTCTGTTGTTTCGTATATACCTGGTGGAAAAGTTCGGAAATTGATTAATGATTGATCAAATTTGTCACTCTCGAATTTTCAAAAAATTTGCGTCTCCTCTCGCTTTTCAAATGTAATTAATATTTGAAGGATCTGAAAAACTAGAAAACTGGGAAAAGTCAGAGGATAAATCAATTCTTCAAAATAGTGAACATCCTGTTCAGGTTTTTTTTGGCAGAGAACCTGTGATAGGTTATGGATGATGACGATATTTTTTTTCATTCCTTCCTATTGTACAAGTAGGTATACCGATTTCAGAGTTGATCGATGTTGCATTTCGCAACAATAATAATTTCCAACTATCTCAGTCACGGTCATTGCAGTTGTAAAAATCTTTCATCTTCTGCGTGCAACGTCCTACGTCGCGTCGTCGCCGGCCGTCTAATTATACTATGCACCTGTCTGATGCCCAAACCGACCTCCTCTTCTATCGAAAAATTGTTGCTTGCGGTTTTTAATACGCGTACAATGTTATGAGTTATGCGATAGGTATACTTTGTAGTTATAGTTGGAGTGAAAGGTTGCGCTCTGCTCTTTTCTTTCTCCTCGTGTTATTTGGCAATGAAGTAAAGGCGGAACAAGGAACTCTGGAACTGGAATAAAGCTCGCTGTATCGATAATAATTGAGCGTCGGGTACATACAAGTATAGGGTGATCATTAACGAGTGGTCATATATCGTGTATGACTGAGGTATGAGAACGAGGTTCTTTCGAGGCACCGGAAATTCTGTGTGAGGTTCTTTGGAGTGCTCCATGCACCGTGTTCTGACACCCCCCTCCCCCACCAATGTGCTCCCTTGCTTCGTCGTATGTTTAGTTTTCAATTTCAAGAAGTTGTTGTTTCATAATCTAATGCTTGACTCTTCCAGGGCTACGATTTTAAAAATCTTCCAACTAGAGCAGTGAGCCTTCCTAATAAAATGGGAGTTTCTTCTAATTGAAAAATCTGACTCCTCTCACCGATTCAATTTTAACAAACCTTAAATTCTAGATTAGAAAAACGAGCGGGTGTTCAAAATTATTTTAATATTTATAGAGATAAAAAATCCGAACCCTTCAACCTCCGAGAATGGAAGCCAAATGCTCTGTAAAGGACGAGAAGAAATTTGAAAAAAAAGAGCATTATCTAAATGCTAAACTACACGATAAGTTCCTTTTGTCTAATCGTATATTCTATCGAAGAGAAAGTCGAGTTAATTTTGATAGAAAAAGGGTATTAATTAATTCTAATTTAAATTTTAATTAAATTTGCAACTTGAAATTTAGTTTATGCAAGTTATTCAAATTCGCGAAGTTAAATTTTCGACGGACTTTGTACGTGTTTGCAAATTCTTTATAGATGAGTAGGTAAGTAAAAATGGGTGGTTTTTGGTTGCAGTGGGTATAATTATTTCACCGGTGGAAGGTCAGAAGAGGGAGGGTATATTTACCTGCATCAGTTATGATTTTCGCGAGAAAACTTTTACTACCCTTTGACCCCGATTAAGCTGAAATTTGCATCATTAAGAGAACATGTATTTCAGTCCTCAAAATTAAATTTTAAGCTGTCGGAGTTGATTTTTCGATTTTTGATGAATTTTTGAAAACGGTAGAAATAGTCCATTGATTAATTTGCTGCAAAAAAGACTGAGTAAGTAAACAGACTTGGGCTGAAATCTGATAATTGGTTCATAAATATACTAAATTTGACTCTTCAAATCGATTGATATCATTTTCAAGCTGATCTGGAGCCTCCAGTGAAAGTTGACTTTCCTCCAGCAATTTCAAAAAGCTCCAGAACTCAACTTCGGCAGTTGAAAAATAAATCCTGTCATAATTTCGACATTCCTCATCGATTAAGGTTGGTGGATCGCAAATCTGAGGTAACTGATTGAGAAAATGTATTTTTTTCTCACGAATTTGAAATTTGAAATTTAAAAAAAATCCAGATTCGTAAATCTTTGCAATAAAATAGATACTCCAAAAAAATGTCTTCCATTTTAAAGTTTGCCCCTCCCCCTAATCGATGATTCCATTTTTGAGCCAATCTACAGTTTCCAGCAAGTGCGAACAATTTTGAAATTTTTTTCCAAATTTGAGATTTTCAAAATTATTTTTTCAAGAGTAAAAAAAAGGTGTAAAGTCTTCTCTCTTGAGAAAATTTTTAGTCACGGATATGCTTTTTGGTCAAGTTGACTTGATGCTCGATCCCTTTCTGTCTGGCCTCAACTTGAGGTCATTGACCCATGTGTCTGAACCCTGCAGGTCACTGACTTACCTATCTAGCCTCCCAAGATCATCAGTCTGCATTTCTAGTATCGTAAGGTCATTGACCTTCCTGTCAAGCCTCTCACACTTGCGTATCTGTCAGTCTGTCCTTCTCTTAAGGTCATTGACCCATGTGTCTGAACCCAGAATGTCACTGACCTATCTGTCTAACCTCCCAAGATCACCTCTCTGCACGTCTACCCTCGTAAGGTCATTGACCTTCCTGTCAAACATCTCACAGTTGCATATCTGTCGGTCTGTCCTTATATTAAGGTCACTGACCCAGGTGTCTGAACCCTGAAGGTCACTGATTTACCTGTCCAGCCTCTCAAGAGCATCTGTCTACATGTCTAGCCTCTTATGGTCATTGACCTTGCTGTCTAGCCTCTCACAGTTGCATATCTGTCGGTCTGCCCTTATATTAAGGTCACTGACCCATGTGTCTCAGCCCTGAAGGTCACTGACTTACCTATCTAGCCTCCCAAGATCATCAGTCTGCATTTCTAGCCTGTAAGGTCATTGACCTTCCTGTCCAGCCACCCATAGTTGGATATCTGTCAGTGTGATCATATATTAAGGTCATTGACCCAGGTGTCTGAACCCTGACGTTCACTGATCTATCTGTCTAGCCTCCCCAGATCATCTGTCTGCATGTCTAGCCTCTTAAGGTCATTGGCCTACCTGTCTAGTCTCTCATAGTTGCCTTATCTGCCTGTCTGGCCTTATCTTGAGGTCATTGACCCATGTGTCTGAACCCTGAAGGTCACTGACTTACCTGTCTAGCCTCTCAAGATCATATGTCTGCATGTGTAGCCTCTGTAGGTCATTGACCTTCCTACCCAACATCTCATAGTTGCATGTTTGTCCGTCTGACCTCACCTTGTGGTCATTGACCAATGTGCCTGAACCCTGAAGGTCGTTGACCTATCTGTACAGCCTCCCAAGATTGTCTGTCTGCATGTCTAGCCTCTCAAGGTCATTGACCTACCTGTCTAACCTCTCAAGGTCATTGACCTACCTGTCTAACCTCTCATAGTTGCCTTATCTGCCTGTCTAGCCTTATCTTGAGGTCATTGACCCATGTGTCTGAACCCTGAAGGTCACTGACTTACCTGTCTAGCCTCTCAAGATCATATGTCTGCATGTGTAGCATCTGACCTCACATTGAGGTCATTGACCTATGTGCCTGAACGCTGAAGGTCGTTGACCTATATGTCCAGATTCTCAAGGACATTGACCTACCTGTATAGCCTCTCATAGTTGCCTTATCTGCCTGTATGGCCTTATCTTGAGGTCATTGACCCATGTGTCTGAACCCTAAAGGTCACTGACCGATCTGTCTAGCCTCTCAAGATCATATGTCTGCATGTGTAGCCTCTGAAGGTCATTGACCTTCCTGTCAAGCATCTCACAGTTGCATATTTGTCTTTCTGACCTCACCTTGAGGTCATTGACCCATGTGCCTGAACCCTGAAGGTCGTTGACCTATCTGTACAGCCTCCCAAGAACATCTGTCTGCATGTCTAGCCTCTTAAGGTCATTGGCCTACCTGTCTAGTCTCTCATGGTTGCTTATCTGCCTCCTTGGCTTTTCGGGACTATCGACAAACGTCGATGAAAACATGACAAAATGGAATCCAGAGCAACTTCTCCAGCGAATTTTTCAATTTTTAATTACGGGAAGGGAAAAATGGAATAAAGGAAGGAGTTCTTTCATCCCTCTCCACGTTGGCTTGAGTTAAGGAGACTTGACCTTAATACAATTATAAGCCCAAAGAACTTCTAGTCAAGTACTTTTCAAAATAAGTCCCTTTCATACTTGACGTTGAACTAGCCCTTCCTTCTATCCCACTATCTCGCCATATCAAGAAACATCACATACATAATTTGTACGTTAACTCATCATTTTTCAGAGCTTATTATTAAATAAACACAGACGAGCATTTTTTTTCTGCGCTATGCATACGCGAAGGTCAAGCAGAGAATTTTTCGCCGATAAAATGTTTACGCGAAAATGTACGTACTTGCAATAACGAATTATATGTACTTAATTTTCATATTGCACATGTTTCAGATCATATTTGACGTGCATAAGTGTTAGAAGAAAACTACCAAAAATAATTATAATACAAATTAACCGAGAGATAAGCTGCACTGCACTGCACATTAAACCCGCTGCCGCCGCTGCAGCTGCATGCCTTCTCGCGGCGATAATTTTCGCCGTTGGCCCGTTGCGTTGCGTCATTATATTGTACGATGATGCCTCGATGCATCTGTTGCATCGTGGAACGAGTAGATAAAAAAAAAAAAATTACAAAGATAGAAAGAGAAGTGAAATAAAAAATTGGCCAACTCATCGTTCATCGCAAGCATCAGGCGAAAAAAGAAACCAACGAGAGAAAATAAAGAACGAGAAAGAAGTATCTATAAAACATGCGAATTTCGAAGCTAGTCGAGAAGGAGGAAGAGTAGGAGGAGATGGTGGAGATGAAGAGGAAAAGCAAAGCAGCAGCAGAAAGCAAAGAAAGATAGAGTGAAGGTGTCTAATCCTTGGAAATGCGAAT
The DNA here is from genome assembly GCF_950023065.1 of Planococcus citri. Lineage (NCBI taxonomy): Eukaryota > Metazoa > Arthropoda > Insecta > Hemiptera > Pseudococcidae > Planococcus > Planococcus citri. The sequence goes on from NC_088677.1 coordinate 81,268,852, forward strand.
TGGCGAAACTGTTCAAAGTGTGGTTTGTGACCAAAGCAAAGCAAAGCGGTCTGGCTATGGCTAGGCGGCGTATGTCGGCAAGACGGCGGCGAAGAGAGGAGACGGGAAGAGAAGGAAAGCGCGTGTATAGCGTAGGGTAAGCGGGTACGAAGGAGAGTGTAGCTGAGAAACCGCGAACGCGTCGTCGAGTCGTTGAACCTACGCGAAAAATTTTCAAGGGTCGACGCGTATTATATGTACGTACGTAGCGTATAATATTTTCGGCTGTACACGTACTGTTGTTACTAGTCGCCGTGGTCGTGGTCGCGGTCGCGGTCGTGCAAGTCGCCGACACGACGACGACGACGCGACGCGACCGTCCTAAGCCATCGCGCATGCAGTAGGCTAGGTTATAGGCGCAAAAACTGTATACATATTATCACCAGTCCCAGTCACCACACACTCTCACACTGTCTCACTCTACTCTCATCGCGAAAACACAAACACCGCTATCTGCGCCATCTCTCTGTCTCTATGCCCCTGGCCCCCTGCTGCTCTGGCTCTTTGTCACTTGCGTAATTCTCTGTCTCTGTCGCTCTCTCACTCGTACATATGTAGGAGACGAGACGAGTATATGTGTATGTATGCATTCTGTAACAGCAGCACGTACCACGATACCGCTTAATATAGTACGTATTTGGCTGGTCCCTCGTCAAAATGAACTCATTGCCGAAAAAAAATTTGACATCTTTATTTCAACTTTGTATTCGACTCGTTGATGAACGTGTTACTGGCGTGTAAAGTCGAACGATGAAATACATTCTAAATTCTCATATACGCGGAACGTGGAGTTGAAGAGTTGAAATGAAGTTCTGTGATAAGCTGTGCAGGGTCAGGGTAGTTTTGGGTTCGGTATATCGTATAGATGAATGTATCACCAGTTTATAGAACTGGTTGGGGGGGGGGATAAAAAAGTGCAATGAGATATTTGTATTTGGGTTTTGGGAAGAAAAGAGAAAGAAAACCAAACAGAATAACCATTCCCATCTTCATACAGGCCATTCAAGAAATTTCTGCGAACTAGTGCCCTAATTGGATCAAAAGTCTCCACAATGGCCACATTATCAAGACACACAATACAAGACCGGAGAATTAAATTTCAATTGAATAGAATCAAAGGACCAAAATTGAAAATTTTCGCAGAACCTGATCTGAAAACAGAAACCAAATCGCACATGACTTGAAATTGAAAATAATCAGTTGCCAAATTCAGGATCCAGGACCTCAAAATCTGGAAAAATTGCAACGATCATATCCGTATACTTAGTGGCGGACTGGGTCGGTTCGGGGCTCCTGGAGGATGCACCGAATGGGGCCCCAAAACTTTTTCCCTTCCCTTCTCGTTGTGTTTTTCCCCAGGAAGTTGTGCGATTGATTTTTAATTTTGTCTTTTTATTCGATATAGCAAAAAAGAGGAGATTTTTTGAGGGGGAGGGGGGTGGACGAAAAATTTGCCATAAGAAAAAAATACCAATTTCACCGAATAAAATGACGAGCTTTTAAAGTGAAATAAAAGATGAAATGACAATTTTGTCAATTGATAAAATTTGCATTTGAGCTAATGAAAAATTCTTATTTTCCGTTTTGAATTTATGGAAGTTTCAAAAATAGATTTTTTTTTTTTGGTTTAGAGAAGAGATAGAAATTAACCCAAGCAAAGTGAGGGCAAAAGCTTTTAAAAATTAGTATTTTGAGAGGTAAAAAAACGATGTTTTTAAAAAATTTGTTCACTTTTTTTGCTCAAAATTTTATAATCTGAATGACTGTTTTTTAAACATTTTAAATTTGACAATGAAAAGCAAACAGGCCTAGAGCGGAGCGAGAGCAAAAGCTAGTTTCGAGAAGTAGAAAAACAACGTTTTTTAAAGTGAAAAGTGGTTTTTTAGTGTGCGTAGCACACTATTGGTTTCGCTTTGAGAAATGAAATTTCATTATACATGAATGTTCTCTTAAACTATCCAACCGTTTTTTGTACCTATTGGACACCATTTGAGAATCATTAAGGCGGAGGGAATAGATTATTTTTCATTCAATTCGGATGGGTAATTGCTGAGTAATTGCAATTTTAGTTCATTATTTTAATGCATTAAATCCTAAAAAAGGGAAAAGGGGACTTGCAAAACACCTGCCGCTCATTGTACCCTGCTATACCCCCAGTCTATTCCATCTCCGCTTTTCAAATCAGCTGTCTCATTGTACCCTGTTACACCCCTCATCTGTTAGCTGTATGTTCCAAGTGGGAGTGGTTTGGTGGGGCGTTTACCCAACAAATATATTCTTTTAATGCCCTAACCCACCATGTGAACTCGTAGTCGAATGGTTAGGGCATGTAGGTAGGAATAGGAATTGTAGGGTCCCAGGTTCGAATCCCCATCAGGTAGGTAGGTATAGGTGACGGATTTTTCGTTGGAAATATTGGATAGGTAAATGCTGTGGAGTGAGTACATGATGCTGGTGCAAAAAAAAAACGAATTTTGAACCCTGTAGCTCCCTCATTTTGATTTATAAAAACAAAGTTATGAAATATGATGATATCATTTTGCTAAATGAATTTTCATTTCACTTATTCAAATACTTTTTACTATACCTATAGCGCCGTAAGTACAGCAAAAATTACCTTGAGATGAGTAATTTTTACTTTTTATGATATAAAAATTACTTTAAAATGAGTAATGTTTACACAACTTGGTTAATGTAATTTTTATTATCATGCTTTAGTAAAAATTATTAAAACAAAATGATTTTTACTAATGTTATAGCAAAATTTATTAAAATGATGATTTTTACTATAAGATTACAGTAAAAATTATTATTGTAACTGAACAGTTGAAAATTGCTGATTTTCAAAACAAATTTTATCATACAGGGTGACCCAACAAAGGTGCCCACATTTCTTTTGGTTATTACGTCAGTGGTAACACTGCTACGGTGGCGAACGCGCGCTCTTTCAAAAATATATGGCCTACGAATTTGTTTTGGTGTGGTATCAGTTACAATGGATTGCTTTATTGACGAAGCACAAGCATTTTGCTAAAAGTGTATTTTGCGGAAGTCCTAAAAAGTCAGTTTGCTCCTCGAAAATCGCAAATTCGTCTGCAGTTTACCGCTCCTGGAGTCGAGTGAAACGTCCTAAAAAAAATTACACCTGACCAAAATTGTAGAGAATTAAATTTCGAATTGTTAGGATGTCATTAGTTTTTTCTAGGATGCTTAGTTTTTTATTTTTTTAAGAAAAAAATCAAACTTTTTGAAATGAACTTTTGAAAAAATTGCATAAAAATCGATCTGGAGGCGAAACAAAGCGTCCTAGAAAAAAACTAACGACATTATGTCGATTGGAAATTTAATTCTCTACAATTTTCCTCGATCTCATTTTTCCGTGGAGTGCTTCGTTCCGCCTCCAGACCGACTTTTATGAAACAAAGTTTGCAAATTTCCAAAAGTTTTCAAAAGCTCATTTCAAAACGTTTTTGATTTTTTGTAAAAAAAATTAAAAACGAAGCATCCTAGAAAAAAATAATGATGTTCAAACGATTCGAAATTTAATTCTCTATCATTTTGGTCAGGTGTAACTTTTTTTAGGACACTTCGTTCGCCTCCAGGAGCGATTCGAGCTTTTGTCCACCCCTATTATATCGCGAAAATACACTTTCAAGCAAAATGCATAATTCTTTAACAATAAAGCAGTCTACGGTGAACGATAACATGTCAGAACAAATTCGTATAACCTGTACTTTCAATAGCGCGCGCGTTCAACACTGTAGCAGTTTTACCACAGACGCCATTACAAAAAGAAATGTGGGCACCTTTGTTGGGTCACCCTGTACTTATATTATGTATTTTTGTATGGGATCTGGTTATTGTGCTAAATACAGGGTGATTCGGATAAGACCTGAAAAATTAAAACCACATATTCTACTCGTCGAATTGAGAAAAAATTTCCTTTGCAAAAATTTTGAAAAACCAACCCTTAATGAGATATTTGCAATTAAAGTTGTGTAAAATATGGCAACACCGCATTTACATTTCCCTTATGTGTTACGCATTGTTACATAGCTCAAATCAGAGTGTTATCAAAAAGTGTTCCTTAGTTACGATTTCCTACTTTGATTTGAAGTGCAATCGTTTACCAACCAGCAATTTCTATTGTTTTTAGGAAACAAAATCGTAATTTACCGTGACAAATTTTGCGATGTTGCCAAAGTGAGCATATTGGTTGAGATAAATTATGTTTTATTGAGGAATAGCATTTTTTTTTTTCATAAAAGTATTTAAAATTGATAATTGAGTACAGGAAACCTTCAAAAACATTAGTTTCTAACAAATTGGAGAGTTTGTCAAAATTGAAAAATTTGATTACTCAGCATCCAATGGACCAAAAAAGAGAAATTAAAGTTTAATGAGTGTCGAATGAGAAGTACTACCGCAATCATTAATAAAAATCGAAATAATTTAATTTAACTTCAAGTTTTGATTGTTTTTCATCTAAGAAAACACATTTCTGACTTCAAAACATCAAGTTATGGACCAAAACAGAAAAGAATGATACTCTACATTTCTGAGATCTCACTTCACTTTTTCCACCACCTACCCCCCAAAAATTTTCAATAGAGACGCCGAAACGCCCAATTTTAAGAAAACAGCTGGCCCCCTTTAAAGGTCAATAACTCCGAAATGAAGCGGTTTTGGTCTATGGTGTGTATAACATTTTTTACTCCTATTTATGAGTAGAATACGTGGTTTTAATTTTTCAGGTCTTATCCGAATCACCCTGTATGTACGAGTAGTCAACATTTTTTGTAAAAACTACCCATATTTTTTTCGTGTTATTTAGAGGCAATGCGAATTCTTGACATATTTTATATGATTTAATAATTTTAGAATCAAAGGCAAATTCTGAAAATTGGTTTGAAATTTTATAAATTTGAAGACAATGGAAATTCTAAAAAAAATATGAAAATTTGTCATTTAGAGACACTGAGAATTCCAAAAATTGATTAAAAGTTCTATAAGTTGTAGATAATGTGAACTTGAAAATGATATGAATAATTGAAGAGCTCTATTCCAAAGTGGGTTAAGTCATTTTTTCCTCCAAAAAATGCGTTTTAAAGTTTTTGATACTGAAATTTGTTCTGTTTCCAAAGGTCGGTGCACCTTTCCTTTCTTTGAACATAGAACAATCACTTGTAGAAAAATTTACTTTGAAAAATCCATCCCACTTTGGAATAGAGCTCTTCAATTATTGTATGTAATATACCTATATGAAGATAATGAGAATTCTGAAAAATTAGAGGCATGCACTACTTAGCTATGTAATAGCGGTTATAGCTGTAGAAAAGGCAGCTAGCTACGACGCACACTTTGCAGCTAAGCTTTGCTTAGCTGTCTAGTTTTTTGGTTAGAACATTTCTAGAAATTTGAATACCCAATAGATTTTTATAAAAGTTCGATCTCAATTTGAAAAAAAAACCGTAGAGGTCCAAGTAAAGTGAGTGTAGAAAATTTTCAAAAATTGGTATTTTGAGAGGTAAAAAACAATGTTTTTACGGTGACTGATGAGTTTATTTTTTTGACCACACGATTTTAGAATTTGAATGTACTAAAATTGAAAATTTAGATTTCTAAATAAAATGAGAGAAAACTTGTCAGAGCGAATTGAGGGCAAAAGCTTGCAAAAATTGTTGTTACAGAAAGTGAAAATATCATATTTTTTGGATTAAACATGACCCCGGGCACCCTTCGGTGTCTCGGGGCCCCTTGCGATCGCCAACTTATATACTTACCAACTTTAGCCCCCTCTCTCTACCCATGACTAACTTGTGGAATGTGGATCAAAGGGAACAGCTCTTTATACCTACTTGTGAAAAAAATATTTGTCAACACTACAAAGTTGTCAGGTTTCAAGAAAAAAATTTCTCCAACCATGTTAGTGAAAATAAGTCGTTTCAGGTACCCCTCCTTTCCCACCCTGCAGTACTCAAAATACATATGTAAGAAATCAAAAAAATTGAAATTTTTGCGTTTTTTTTACCTTCTAATCCTCAAATTTGGTACATTTTCATTAGAAATATTTTTCAATATTTTGCACCCCTCTATATGATGAGAAAGTGGAATTTGATTTGTTATCTATTCCTCAAACATATTTTTAAAAATTTCAAAGGAAACAAAAAGTTGTCATAAATACTGAAAAAAGTGAAAGAATTTCTGTAGGGGGGAGGGGGGGTGAAATTTGGCAAAATCGAGAAGCTTTTCAAGCAATAATTCTTGTTGGAAACCTTTATCATTGTCAAAAAGTCTTGATTTTGTGCCAAAATTCCAAAAAAATGTAACTTTTTTCATATTTCTTCAATCTTTTGTATACTGTTCATTTTCTTTGCCTTTCAGAATTTTGGATGCTTTCATTTTTTTCCCTTGTTTTTCTTGAAAGTAGACAAATTTTGGGCTGGCAGACCCACCCCCCTCCACCCATCATTAGATCACTTGAAAACTTTAGGTACCTGAACGTTCTGATTTTGTGCTGATGTCACAAAAAAAACTGTTTTTTTTTTACTTTTTTTAAACTTTAGTTTTTTCAACGTTTGTTCTTAATTTTTATTTTTTTGGAGTTGGAAAAATTTCAACTTGGTTAAATTTTGATAAGACCTCCTTCTCTCTCCCTTAATTTGACACTTTAGTACGTAGAAGTTTCCACTCAGTATCTAAGGGACACCCTCATCTTCCAACAAAGGGTCATTAATTATTATGTTTTTGGCCAAAATTGCCAAAAAGCCCGATTTTTCCCATTCTTGCAATCAAATTTTGAAATTTTCCATTCATTTTCATTTTTTTTCTGAATGTTTTTTTTTTCTAGTTCTGTTTGAAAGTAGAAAAGTATTGAAATGAAAAAATTGTCACGTGAAAAATCCCCCCCCCCCCGTTGAATCTTCCTCTGCACTTGAATATTTGTGAAGGCTTCTTGCTGAACACCCATTTTTTTGTTTTAATATTTTTTTTTTTTTTGCAAAAATATCCATAAAAATCTTGTTTTTTATCAAAGTTAATGATTAATAGACATTTTAAAAAAAATTACAAAAAAGTTTGATTTAGGTGTATTTTTTATTTTTTCAAGTGTTGAATTTTTTTCATTTTTTTTGAAATTGGAAAATTTTTAACCTGACAAGCTCCACTTCCCATCTCTCCGGACATTGAAAAATTTAAAAGAATTTATTTACGTACTATACCTACCAGAAGTATTGCTTTTCGAGCCAAAAGCTCTGTATTTTGTCTGAATTGCTGAAAAAAGATTACTTTTTATTGCAAAAATTGTCAGATTATTTCCATTTTAGCAATCAAATTTTGAAGTTTGAAATTTTTTTTAGTTCTGTTCAAAAGTAGAAGAGTTATGTGAAATGATAAAATTTTCACGTGAACCATCTCACCCGCCTTCTTTGCATTTAGATAGGTATTTCTGAACGTTTCCTGCTGAACCTCCATTTTTTCATTTTAATATCTATTATTTTATTATTGCTTTTTTTTGCAAAAATTATCACAAAATCTTGTTTTTTGATAGTTTATAAAACATGAAGTTTTTGGCATCATTTCAAAAAAGTCTTATTTTTTGATTTTTTAAATCAGACTTTGAATTGTTTTCTGTTTATATTATTTCCCTCCTCTTTTCAAAATGTTCATTTTTTTTTTTTTGAATTTGGAAAAGTTTTAAGCTGACAAGCCTCTCCTTCCTTCCCCATGATATTTGAAAAATTTGACTGTTTTTTGCCTAAATTGTTAAAAAGGATTGCAAAAATATTTTGAAGTTATTCTCTCATTTTCTCAGATTTTTTTTTTCAATTTTTTCCATTTCTGTTTGCCACTAGAAAAATTTTAACCCAAAATTTTTAAAATTCGAATAAGAATTTATTCGATGCCCTCCACTTTTCCTCTCAAACAATGAAATTATGTCGTGAATTGTGTCTTGCGTTGACATTTTGCCTTGTTTGTGAGATAACTTGAGGAGCATGTGTATGAAAATTCTGAAAGAATTGATAGTTCTTGTTCTTATTGCTGCTAAATAGAATACTCAATATAGAGAAATCCTCAGCTTGAGATCGAAGGTAATTCTAGCTAGGGAACCTCATCATGAAGTATCCTCCAGAGATTTAGATGGGCAGTGGTATAGTGGTAGCTCTTGGCCCAAGTACCACACCGTTAAAATTTTAGCTGCCAGTTTCAAATTTAGCTCTTACAGTAGAATTTTGAATTTTCAAATTTTCAAAAATCGCTACCCCGATGCTCAGGTTTTTCCCACGGCGTCGTCGTGGGAAAATTTTGTAACAAGTCCCTCGTGCTAGCGCGTGGGTTGGAATTTTCCCACGACAACACCGTGGGAAAAACTTGAGCGTCGGGGTGACGATTTTTGAAAATTTTACAGTGTGAGCTGAACTCAAATCCTCCTTAAAAAAAAGTGTTTTCTCGCCATTGTTGGCAAGGAGGGTGAGGTAGTGTAGGGGAATTTTTTTGATTCCTGCACTTTTTTTTTTGGAGGTAGGTCTAGGTATCTAACATGTTTCATCAAAATTTCGAAAATCCGAGGACTGGAGCATTTCACCTGTTTTACCCGAGAATACCCTTTGTATTCTGAGAGAATCAGAAACAATGTTTTTTTTTTAATTTTTTGGCTTCTAAAATTCAAAAATTTGGAAGATTTTCCCCGTAAAATCAAACTTCTCCCCAACCTGAATGTAATTCTGACTGCTGGAAATATTCTTGTTCGCAGCCTCATTGATCGAATTAGCGAATATTTTTTCACGTTCATTGATACTGTATAGTTCTTTGTGGATATAGTTAGTTGTAGCAAATCTAATTCGACGACAGCTGAGTACCTATACTTGTATATCTCATTACGAGTTTGTTACATAATCATTAATTCAGTACTTGGAAATGTTTGTACACGAAGAGATTTCCACACCGGTTCATACCTACTCGAATTTCCCGCAAAAAATATTGAGGTTTTTTGTTGGCGTTTTTTTTGGGCTGCGCTTTTTTGCTCGTTGTTTTTCAAATTTTATGCATAAGGTAAAAAGAACCTTTTAGCGAGAAGTTTGTTAGATTAGGAAGAAATAACTCTTGCTTCTCAGTTTTTACTATTTATTAGTGCAAAGCTTTTCAAACACCAAGTGTTCATCATCAGGCTTAAATCACTATTGAACAAAATAACCAAGTCTACAAGCTTATATACTAGTGTACAAGGGTGTGGTAGTTTAACAGTACAAGGGTGTGGCAGTACAAGGGTGTGGTCATGTGGAAGAGGGTGTGGTTGTAGGTGAGGATGTGGTAGGAGTCATGTCTTCAAGTTTGGTTTTAATAACAGAAAGTAGGATATTTTCTAAGGGTTTTAAGTCATTATTTAGTAAATTTGTTTTGTTTTTCTTCATGGCTATTGCTTCCCTAATGTTTAATTGAGATGGTTTATCTATTTTTTGTATGAGGTTCAGGTTTTCAAAGGAAGTAGTGTGGTTGGTGGCAATGAGATGATCTGAGAGAGCAGACTTATTTTCATATTTGTATTTAGCATAATAAAGATGTTCCTTGAACCTCTTTTTGATGTTTCTTTTGGTTTGACCTATATAAATTCCTTGGCAATCTTTACATTTGATTTTGTAGATGCCACTACAGTCTTCAGGTTTGTCTTTGTCTTTAGTGTTACCAAGAAGGTTTTTAATTTTGTTATCATTGGTGAAAATGGGTTGTATGTTGTGTTTTCTGAAGACTGTTTTCATTTTATTTGTGAGAGGGGGATAGTAACTGATCCTAACTCTTTTGACATCATCTTTTTCAGCAATAAAAGTTGTGGCATCTCTGATTAGTTTTTTGTTTTCATGTTTTCTTATAAGTTTTTGGATAGATGTTTTTGTGTAGCCAAGGTTGGAAGCAATAGACATGATGTTTTTTATTTCTTTATTTTGGTTATTTTTATTTAGGGGGAGATTTAAACACCTGTGTATCATGCTGTTGAAAGCAGCAAATTTTTGGTTCCAAGGCTGGAAAGAGTCTGAAGGAATGTAGTTATTGGTGTGGGTGGGTTTTCTATAGATATCAAATTCAAGATGGTCAGAATGTCTAATGATTAACATGTCCAGAAAAGGGAGTTTGTTTTGTTGTTCAAGCTCATAAGTGAATTTGATGGTAGGATAGAGACTATTTAAAGCATTGAGGAATTCCTCAATGTTGAAGTCTTCAGGAATGATACACAGGATGTCATCAACATATCTAAACCATGCTTTGGGAAAGTTTTTATTGTTCTTTTTGAATTTTGTCTCAAGGTGGCTCATGAAAAAATTTGCCAAAAAGGGAGATAAGGGGTTGCCCATAGCTGTGCCTCCTGTTTGTTTGTAGTAAGTTCCATTTATTTGGAAAATGTTTTGGGAAGTGCATAATTTTATAGTATTCATATAATGGGTTATTTCTTTTTTGTTGATATTTTGTTCTTTTAGCCAGTTTTCTATCATTTCTAAAGTCTCAGGAATAGGCACACTGGGGAAAAGATTTTGTACATCAAAAGATATGAGCCTGTCTGTGTCATTAATAGTAATCCCTTGCAGTTTTTCTGCAAGTTCATAATTATTTTTAACTTGAAGAGTTTCAGGAAAAGGAAGGTTTTGGAGGTTACAAAGGAGTTTTTTGGCAATGTTATAGGAAGGAGAGTTGATATTGGCCACAATTGGTCTCATAGGATAGTTAGGTTTATGGATCTTGGGAAGACAGTACATTTTAGGAACTTTAGGATTGGAAGGAAAAGGAGTGTTATTAAGGAAGGGAGTAGTTTTCACCAAACTTTTCACTTCTTTCACCATTTTATCCACAGGATCACTTTTTAACTTCTCATAAGGTCCTTCATTAAGAAGGGTTTCACACTTTTCCAAGTATTCATCTTTCTTCATTATCACTACGGTGTTTCCCTTGTCTGCTTTCATATAGTAGACACCTTTCTGTCTCAAGCTTTTGATGGTGTTGTTGTGGGGATGAAATGGAATTCTTGTTGGTTTATGGGTTTTGATGATGTCTACCACTTCTTTCTTTATGCTGATTTTTGTTTCTGAGGTCTCTCTCCACAATGAAGCATCCACATCAGAAATAATATCTTCAATAGGAGGCCTCATGGGTGGTAAAGAGAATTTTAGACCCTTGTTTAGAAGATCCAATTCTTCTTTGGAGAACACCACATCAGTTAGGTTTTTCACATACACAGTAGTCTCATTAACACCATTACTGTCACTGCCACTGACACTAACAACATTGCTAACACCACTATGGTTACTTTTTTCTTTTAACAGATTTTTCAACTTTTTGTTTTGTGAATTTCTTTTCTTTCTCTTTTTCTCCTCAATTGATCTGAACATCTTTCTTTCCATTTCATCCCACTGCAGTTTTGGTATGGTCTGGCTTAGTTTTTTGTGAAGTGCATATAGTTCCACTTCTATGCTGGATCTTTTTGCATACAGGCTGTGAAGCTCAGAGCTTAACCAATAGGTTTTGGCTTTCTCTAGAGCCCTTTTTGTGGAAGGAGTTTTCACTTTACTGTTAAACACCACACACTTAGGGAAAACATTGTGTACCCTACACTGTTTAAGAAAACTAATATCAAGAGGTATCAACTTCACCTTAGTTTTTAGACTTTGGTATCTGTTGAATAATGAATTAGGTTCATTAGGCTCGAATGCCATAATGTCAAAGGTAAAAAGAACCTTTTAGCGAGAAGTTTGTTAGATTAGGAAGAAATAACTCTTGCTTCTCAGTTTTTACTATTTATTAGTGCAAAGCTTTTCAAACACCAAGTGTTCATCATCAGGAAACATCATGGCCATTGCTTCCAACCTTGGCTATACAAAAACATCTATCCAAAAACTTATAAGAAAACATGAAAACAAAAAACTAATCAGAGATGCCACAACTTTTATTGCTGAAAAAGATGATGTCAAAAGAGTTAGGATCAGTTACTATCCCCCTCTCACAAATAAAATGAAAACAGTCTTCAGAAAACACAACATACAACCCATTTTCACCAATGATAACAAAATTAAAAACCTTCTTGGTAACACTAAAGACAAAGACAAACCTGAAGACTGTAGTGGCATCTACAAAATCAAATGTAAAGATTGCCAAGGAATTTATATAGGTCAAACCAAAAGAAACATCAAAAAGAGGTTCAAGGAACATCTTTATTATGCTAAATACAAATATGAAAATAAGTCTGCTCTCTCAGATCATCTCATTGCCACCAACCACACTACTTCCTTTGAAAACCTGAACCTCATACAAAAAATAGATAAACCATCTCAATTAAACATTAGGGAAGCAATAGCCATGAAGAAAAACAAAACAAATTTACTAAATAATGACTTAAAACCCTTAGAAAATATCCTACTTTCTGTTATTAAAACCAAACTTGAAGACATGACTCCTACCACATCCTCACCTACAACCACACCCTCTTCCACATGACCACACCCTTGTACTGCCACACCCTTGTACTGTTAAACTACCACACCCTTGTACACTAGTATATAAGCTTGTAGACTTGGTTATTTTGTTCAATAGTGATTTAAGCCTGATGATGAACACTTGGTGTTTGAAAAGCTTTGCACTAATAAATAGTAAAAACTGAGAAGCAAGAGTTATTTCTTCCTAATTTTATGCATACTTTATTTTAATGCGATCGGTGTTGGCTATATTGTTAATTAGCCGGTACACGTAGTAGTAGGTATACTTATAAGTAAGTATAGGTAGGTTAGTGCGAAGGTAGCGTTGAAAGTGAACCGGCGAGTTGTATGCCAATGTTAGAATTTTCCGGTTCGACATTGCACTTATCGCGCGGCGGGCCCGTTTTCGACGTGAAAATTCGTTACGCTGCCAGCGCAATAACTGCTTTAATAGTCCATAAACGAGAAAGCTTTCCTCGTTCGCTGGTAAAGATTGCTTATCGGCGATTACAGTCATTCGCGTAACGTACAGCCATTTTTTTTTCAAAACATTTTGGCCACATATACGCGATTTCTAATTATCTGTATATGTATGTGCAGCGAAAAATACACACATAGAAAAAATCGACACTCTTTTTAATACGCGAGCTTATCTATACAAAAGTACACGTATGTAGGTATAACTCGAGCTTTTCTAGCATGTTTTTTAGAAAAAAAATTCTACGTGGTCAGTTTATAGGTAATTCTGGGAGAGAATTTTTTCAAAGTTGATTTAGGCTACAAACAACTTTATTAAGTAAAAGTTTAGTAGGTGTTTTGCTGCGGGCAGTTTTCTATTATAGATTTCTTATTAATTGGCGTAATTACAGTGCTATATCTATGCACAACTTGTACTGTAGTGTATGTGTACCTCTCTATACATGTATTCGTGTTTGGCAAATTATTTGATGATGATATTTAGACCTGGAGGCGTCCTCTATATAAAAAATTTAACTGGCCAATTTTTATCTTGATGGAATTTTTTTTCAGAGGAGTGAGAGGGACGCGTTTTGTGATGCGAAATTGCAGATAACGAGTTTTTTGTTTCACGTGTACCTCTATATTTCTAGATTATTCAATATCGATTGGTTCACCTTTCACTAATGCAACATCGATCGGCGAGAACTAGAAGGATTTTTGCAGGGCTATAGCTTCATGAATATAAGTTTTAAATCGAGTGGATGAAATTTCGAATAGAGACAGCGAACGCGTTCAAATAATTAGGTAGTTTTAAAGGGATCAGGACCCAAGGGGAGGGGGTGATTGGCGAGGAGATCTTTTTAGAGAAGTTGGTGTTGATTGTATTTTTTGAAAATGTGAAGAGGGAAAATTGCAGCGAAGGTGAAATTTATTTATTATAATAAAGGATTGATCGCCGGTATATATTAATCACGTAATTATATTAATGATGACTTCTGGGTAATTTTATTGCGATAATTGAGCTGACGAATTATCATTTTGACGATTAAAACACTTTTATCAACTCCATTTTTACCCTAGCTGATAGTGAGAGATAAAAAAAAAGCCATCAAATGAATATTAATTTACTGTACACGTACAAAATTATTATTTTTCAATTTGTCATCATCATCATACAAAGTATGATCCTCTCCTATTAATCACTTCAGTATTTTTTTCATAATTTTTATACCCATTTATTCTAAATTTTGAGAACTGGGGATATCTGTCAAAAAATATGTACAGACTTAGAAAGTGGGAAAATATGTGAAAAAACTTCACTCGAGTGAAATCACCGACCAAATGTCACTTGACAAATTACAAAATCGCTGAAAGGTCAAAACATTTTTAAATGGTGACATTTTTTCATTAATATGTGTCACTTTTTTCTTTATTTTCGAAGTAGGTCCCTCATAAAAGCCTTGTGGCACGTTGAGAAGGTGGGGCTGTGCCACAATGTTGTGCTCTCATATAAATAAAATAAAACTTCTATTAATATAATTATTAAAAAAAAGGTCCCTCTGATTTAAAAAAAAAATTTCCTTGGTTTCCTGCAGACCATCTAGCTCAGTGCTCACATTTTTTTTTTTTTTTGAATGAAGTTTTTTTCTTATATGTATAAATGTCTATATGGCTGTAAATCCAGCTCTTGTTTGGTATCACTATAAAGATTGTATTTAACACGTTGCACATCGCTACCTGGTCGGTTAAATCTTCTTGAGGAGTTTCAATCACAACATACTTACTCGTCTTTTTCAGAGTTGAATTGTACAGATGTACAGCAGCTGGTATACAGTTGATGGAATTTTTGGTCTGAATTTATTCATTGTCAAATTGCCATTTTTGTCGATGTTGAAATAGCTTTGGATTAGAATTTGGGGTTGTCATAGCCAAGTCGGGTTTTTGCTGTTGAGGATTTTGAAGTACTACTTACTTAAATGTCTATTGGCTGTAAATCCAATTCTTGTTTGGTATTGCGAAAGATTGTCTTTAACATGTTGCAGATCGCTATGTGGTCGGTTAAATCTTCTTGAGGAGTTTCGATTACAACATACTTGTCTTTTTCAGAGTCGAATTGTACAGTATGTACAGCGGCTGCATGGTTGTACAGTTGATGGAATTTTTGGTGTGAATTTATTCATTGTCAAGTTGCCATTTTTGTCAATGTTGAAATGGCTTTGGATTGGAATTTGGGGTTGTCATAGTTGGGTTTGGTTTTTGCTGTTTAGGATTTTAAAGTATCATTTTTTGCTCCGGTTTATCTTTAGGTGGGCAAGTCGGTGCAGTTTTTGATGTTGTAAGCGAAATTTAAATTATTTTCATTTAAATTATCAGAATAATTCAACATGTTATGGAGTTCATCTAAAATATCATTATCAATATTTTGCATCATTATAATCAAAATTTAAAAATTCATCTAAAATAGCTGAAGTATCTACAGGCATAAGTAATTAGTAATAGGTGATAGAGGAGGTAAAATGTTGGTCATTTCTTCTAAAATTGAATCTACTGTAGGTTCAGAGAAATGATGAGTATCTACAGGCATAGGTTTATCAGTAATAGGTGATAGAGGAGGTAAAATATAGGCCATTTCATCTAAAATTGAATCTGCTGTAAGTTCAGAGAAATGATGATAAGTATGTGTTTCAGTTTGCACAGGCACACGATTATAACTACCCTTGTTGATCGTTGGTGTCGCTTTTTGCGACACGAGATTATTTGATATTTTCAATTTTTTGTGGTGAAGGGGGGGGGGGGAGATATCATAACATTTGGAAACATTTTAGGAAGAAACTGAGAATTTTTCATCAGCAGTGTTTTACGAGTAGGTACATTCAATGCATTTTGAAGAAAATTTTCAACTTTGTGAGGAAGGGCTGTGAAAATGTCTTACTTGTTTTCAAGTTTTTTTGTCTTCATTCTTAGGGTTTTACAAATTTTTTTGGTAGAGTTTCAATTTAGTTTATGGGAGTTACCCTTTCTTTTTTCATTTTTCTGTTTTTATTTAAGCCCCTATTTTTTTATTTTTGTGTGTCAAATTTTAGTTTTTGTTTTCATTTTTAATGTTTTTTTTTTGTTTTGTTTTGAAAGGAAAGAAAAGAGGGGGAAGGAGGAGGGGGGGAGAGTTATAAACATTTTTCTTCACAATTTCAAAGCACATGGTGGGAACAAGAAAAACAAACTGTGGGTAGGGTTGTGAAAAAAATTTAATGTTTGTTTTTTCATTTTTTTTTAAATTTTTTTGATTTTTAGTATTCATTTTAGATTTTTCTTTTGGATTTTCAGATTTCATTTTAGGTTTTCGTTCTGTTTTTCTAATTTTTTGGTTTTCAGTTTTCATTTTTTGGTGTTTTTAGTTTTTATTTTTCATTTTCCTTTTTTGGCGTTTCTGGTCTTTATTTTTCATTTTACTTTTTGGTTTTCAATTCTCCAACATTTTGATTTTCAGAATTCATTTCATTTTTTCGTCCTGTTTTTTTCAATTTTTTGGCTTTCAGTTTTCGTTTTTTGGTGTTTTTAGTTTTCGTTTTTCATTTTATTTATTTTTTTGGTGTTTCTGATCTTTATTTTTCATTTTCGCTCTTCGTTTTCGATTTTTCAACCGTTTGATTTTCAAGGGGCATTTTGGCAATTATGACAAAAAATCAAATCTTTTTAGCAGTTTTGGCAACAAAAAAAACTCAGCCTTCAGCACAAAAAACAAGACTTAATGGTTTAATTCTTTCAAATGATTTAAATGCATGTTAGGAAGAAGGAGGAAAGAGGAGGAGGGTGTTGTCATATCAAAACTTTTTTACTTTCAAAAAAAAAATTGGAAAAAATGAAAAAAAATTTCAAAATTTTGAAAAAGGGAGAAAAATAAAATTGAAAATATTCAAAGTTTGATTTTAAAAAATCAAAAAACATACTTTTTTGCAATGTTTTCAACACATAAGTAACATTTTTTGATAATTTTTGCGAAAAAACTTTTGGATTCAAATATTTTAATATGTTGTAGGTCAAGGGAGAGGAGAATTTGTTGGCCATTTTTTAAAACCCCAAAAAATTACCTGAAAACTGTTCTTGGTGACTGCTTATAACAATAATAGAGCCCAAAAATGCTTAAAAAATTTTTAAAAAATTCCATTGCACTTATCAACTTTTTTGATTTTTGCCTCCTAAAAATATTGGCTTGAAAATACTGTTTTCTTTCTTTGAAACTATCGAAAACTTTCAAGATCTCGGATTTGATGATTCAGCAGCTGAAAATCTCATCATCATCATCTACTATTCTATGCGTTCTCTATACAGGGTGTCCACAGGTCTGGAAAACCTGGAAAAGTCAGGGAATTTGGTCGGTCTGTAGAAGTCAGGGAAAAGTCAGGGAATTTCGTAATTTTCACGCAAAATCCCTGGAATTTTGAAAAAACGATCAATTGAAAATTTTGAATAAAGACCTGTGATGAAAAGAAAACACTGTTTTTCGCTTCTCGAAACGCAAATTTTCAAAAGCTTTTGCCCTCGCTTCGCTCGGGCTTGTTTTCTTTTCCTTTTCAAAGGCAACATGAAAATTTCTAGATTATAAAAATCAAGTTTTTATGCCAAAAAATGAACTCCTCACGAAAAAAACATCGTTTTTAAGCATCTCGAAATACATACAAATTTACAAGAGCTTTCGCCCTCGCTTGGGCCTGTTCTGTTTTCTTTTTCAAAATCAACTTCCTTAAAAAAAAAACATAATTCAAATATTCTAAAATTTTAAAAGCCAAAAAAAAGCTACTCGTCCTCACTAAAAAAACCAAACATAATTCAAATATTCTAAAATTTTAAAAGCCAAAAATAAGCTACTCGTCCTCACATAAAAAAACCTCGTTTTTATGCCTCTCGAAACTCAAATTCTCAGAAGCTTCCGCCCTTGCTTCGCTCGAGCCTGTTTTCTTTTCTTTTTCAAGAGTAAACTTCCTTCAAAAAGAACATCCATTTCAATATTAAAATTTAAAAAACCAAAAAATGAACGCTCTTTGCATTCAAAAAAAAAAACTCGTTTTCAGGCATCTTGAAATGAAAATTTTCGAAAGTTCTCGCCCTCGCTTCGCTCGGGCCAATTTGTCTCTCATTTTAAAATGAACAAATTTCACATTTTGAGGCTTTCAAAAATCAAAAAAAGAAAAGAAAAATTTTCATAAGTTATATGAATACATATACCTATTGTATTTTATCAATTGGCCAAACTTGATGCATGTTTTATTTATTTTTAATTAGAAAAGTTGATAATCAAAGTTAAGCAGTTTTTTATATCCGAAGAAGTATCCAGTTCGAAGAGAAGCTTATAAAAAAATTACCCCCCCAAATTTTTTTTTTCAAAAAATTAAAGTATGGGGTGAGCATAGAAAGTTGAGAAAAATGGTCTGGAAAAATGGAAAAATTGGTCTGGAAAACCTGGAAAAGTCAGGGAAAATCATTTCCAGAAATGAGTGGACACCCTGCTATACCCTTTTGTACTCAAGTATGCAATTTCCTTCATTTTTTAAAGTTATTGCATGCCTTTGAAAATTTTCTAACTGAAAGAACTTACTTTTCTATTTAAAAAAAGCTAGGAAAAAAAGCCAAGAGTTCTTGTTCAAATTCAATCAAGTTAAACAATTTTCCAACTCCAAAAAAAAAAAAAAAAAAACAGGAAATATAATATTGAAAATTTCAAGTTCTAAAATATGATATTTGAAATTGAAGAATCTAAAGTGTGTGTTAATAGAAATTTTTCCACGTGTTTGATTAGGTGAAGAGGCTGTCAGGCCTAAATTTTTTGACTTCGAAGGGAAAAAAATGAAATAAATTCAAAATTGTAGGTACTGAAATGAATAGAAAATATTTTCTTCTTTGGTTGCTGTGTTGATTTTCAGTTTCCATTTTTGTTTTTATTTTTTTAATTTTTCCACAATTGTTCAATGCTTCAATTTGAATTTGGGTCAACTTTTTATTTGAATTTTTGATTCTTTTTGATCCTTCAACTGTCAAAGTTTGAAAGTACGTGATTCAAAATAATTTTTTTGTTTTTTTTCTCGAGTTGGGTTTTTCAATGTTTCATTTCTAGATTTTTACAATTTTGTTGTCGATTTTTAATTTCTTTTTTGGAGTCATTTTGGGGTTCTGATTTCAGCTTTCATTTTTGGCTTTGGTTTTTAGTTTTTCATTTTCTTGCAGTTTTTGTTTTAATTTTTTCTGAGGTTGGAGGGAAAGAGGAGGAGTGTTTATTGGATACTTTGTTTCGAGAGGCTCTCAACAAGACTTCATTTTTAGTCGAGATTCAAAATGTTGAAAGTTGTTATATATCCAAATTCGAGTTTGTCTGGTGAATTATTATCATAAATTATCACAAGTCTGATAATCACTTCGTAACATAATGAGGCGAGAGTGGGTTTTTTGGTGGGGAGTGGGGGGATTTCAAACAATGTAGAATTAATTACTTTTCTGTGCAAGAGAGAAAGAGATCTTTACCACAAAATTAAGGATAAGGATGGATCTCTCGATGACTCGAATTCTGCGTGTTTTTTTCGTACATCTATTAAAACACAAGTGTTTAAGCGCCAGTCGAATTGCACTGCAATCTGCAGGCGGCGTCATCGTCGTCAATTGGTGCGGGGGGAAATCTTGACTTGGCCGGGTGTGTGAAGGGTATTGTAAGTACATTCGGAGGTGGAAGTCGGTAGAGGTGTGCACTGTGCGAAGAACTGAGGAGGCGAAGTAGAAGGGAAAAGTATACGTATTACGTTTGTGTGTAGCCAGGTATGGTATGAGTTGCACACGCAGGTAGGTACGTTTGAGCTGGTACACTGTGTACATACATATTATTTGCTATCGCGAATCCTATTATAATATTACACTGTATTCGCGCAGTTTTCGTTTGGCGTTGTGGTGTAGTTGTTGAAAAGAGACACAATGTGTGAGAGAGAGAGAGAGAGAGAAAGAGTGAAGAAGAGAGGTAGCTGCACTCACGTACTATGTACACGGAGAGGTTTATGTTGAAGAGGAGGTGGTAGAGGCAGTAGTGCCAGTGCCAGTGCCAAACGATGCGAGAGAGCAGCGAGCGGAGCGATTTCGTCTCTCCGAAATGCATTTCTCCTTTTTTCAAGGTTATAAAACCATAGCCTATCAACGATAGCGTACTAGCTACCTCCCTTCACCTCTTGTTCCGGTCGGACCGCGGTCTATATGCCGTTTCGTTTCATATTTTTATATGTACTTCATACAATTTATGTAACGTTGCGGTGTGCGTAAACGACTTCTCTTTTTGTACCCCTCCCCCCTTTGCCCCTCTGTACCATGCCAATTGCCATAGATCCATCTTCATCGTCTTCTCTTCTTCGTTTATTTTTTGCATGTTTCTTTCTCTCTTTTTTCTTTTCTTCTTAAGTGTATTTTTTGATGAATTTTATTTAGTATTTTTTTTTAGCGAATGGCGAATATTAGGCGTCGTTTACAAGTGGTCAGGGCATTCGTGATTGATTACTAATTATGTACTATAGGAGTATAGAAGGATGTGTGATGTGGCTGTGTCAGGATGGTGGATGGCCGGACCGAGTTCGATGGGTTGATAATAAGCATACTCGTGTGTCCGGCTCATGCTTGGATTTTCTCTTTTATCAGTCAGGATATTTTTCATTTTTGAATCACGATGATTCGTATATGCAATATTTTGATATGATTTTTACCATTTTTCATGATTCTGAGAAGTGCATCCGATATTTTATCTATTTACCTGCGAATTTTTGTAAAAAGTTGAATGTTTGACGATTACTAAAAATCCGTGTCAATTTTCGCTGTAATTTTACGTGTTGGGGCTTTTCAGTGAGTGTTTTAATTGGAATATCATGATGGGATATTCTGTATCATTTTATGGTTCTGATAACTCCATCCGACGTAGAATTACGTCTATTGCGAATTTGAAAGCTGTCAATCGTTGCTCGTGTCAATTCAGCCTTAATTTGGGCTGAAGTGATCCGATTTTGATCAAATTTTTTGTTGTAGTTTTCTTATATCAAGGTGGAAAATAAATTGTTATCATTGGCTTCCAAAATCCCCTTGGGATATAGTGGCCGAGGAGGAGGGATGAGCAGTGGAGATTTTTCGACTGCTGAAACGTGGAGAAAATCGGTTTGCAGGATTGGCCCTTCAAATTTCTTGAAAATTCATTTTGAGTTAAAACTTACCCAAAAAGTTTTTAGCTCTGGAGGTGTTCCTGGAGGGGAGAAACGAGCCCTCAAAAAGGAGGGATTTTCGAAAAAATTGTGGTTTTTTCGCTTCTATCGCTACCCAACATGTTTTGGGGAAAATGACCCTTACCCAAATGAAAAAATTTGGCGTTGAAATCCAAAACCACATTTTGAAGTTCTACTGAGGGGCTGAAAATTTGCAAATTGCATATTTTTGTATAAATTCGGGTTTTGAAAATTTTCTCTTCACTGACATTTCACATCAATTGTGCCAAAATTTAGAAATATATCGATCTCGAAACTGGAGAAATTGACCAAGAAAGCTGAATTTTAGGATTTACCCTATTTTCGACATGCGAAATCGATTCAAATCTTTTTCAACCCGGTTTGAGCAGTTCTGGAGCCTCCAGCAGATTTTTGAAACTCAAAATTCCTACAAAATTTCATCAAACGGAGATGGGAAGTCGAAATTTACTTTGCACTCCAATTTTAACAACCTTTGCGGTCGGCTTCAGACGGGTTTAAGTCATTTTAGAGCCTCTAGCGACTTTTTGAAAATTATTGGATCCTCCAGTAGATTTTTGAAACTTGAAATTTCCCAAAATTTCATCAAATGGAGATGGAAAGCCGAAATTCAGTCTGCAAACTAATTTGAATACGACATGAAGTCGACTGCAAGGTGGTTTCAAATGGTTTTAAAGCTTCCATGCTACTTTTTAAATTTCAATTTTCCAAAAAACGCCATACAACCTTTCAAAAAGTCGCTGGAGCCTCCAATTTTTAAAACTTAAAATTTCAACAAAATCTTATGAAATGAATTAGGAAATCCAAAATTCACGCTTCACTCACCAGGCGGTGGATTTCAAGTCGTTTTGGAATCTCCAGTGACTTTTTGGAAATCATTGGAGTCTCCAACAAATTTTTAGAAATTTCTGTTTTTCAAAAAATGCCACAAAGTCTGTCCGAATTAATGAGTTTCGACTTTCCAACTCCATTTGATGACATTTTGTTGAAATTTCAAGTTTCAAAAATCTACTGGAGGCTCCAGTGATTTCCAAGAAGTTACTGGAGGCTCCAAAACAACTTGAAATCCACCAGCAATGGACTTGATATCGTTTTCAAGTCGGAATGCAGCTTAAATTTTGGATTTCAACTTCATTTCGTGAGATTTTGTTAAAACTTCAGGTTTCAAAATTCTACTGGAGGCTCCAGTGATTTCCAAGAAGTAACTGGAGGCTCCAAAACGACTTTGAAATCAACTGGCAGTCGAGTGAAGAGTGAATTTTGGATTTCCAACTTCATTTCATGAGATTTTGTTGAAATTTTAAGTTTCCAAAATCTGCCGGAGGCTCCAGGGATTTCCAAGAAGTTACTGGAGGCTCCAAAACGACTTTGAAATCCACTGGCAGTCGAGTGAAGAGTGAATTTTGAATTTTAAAGGTCATTTCATGAGATTTTGTTGAAATTTCAAGTTTCCAAAATCTGCTGGAGGCTCCAGGGATTTCCAAGAAGTTACTGGAGGCTCCAAAACGACTTGAAATCCACCGGCAGTCGAGCGAAGCGTAAATTTTGGATTTCCAACTTCATTTCATGAGATTTTTTTTGAAATTTCAAGTTTTAAAAATCTACTGGACGCTCCAAAAATTTTCAGAAAGTCGCTGGAGGCTCTAAAATGACTCAAACCCTTGAACCCACCAGCAATCGACCTAATATCGCTTTTAAGTTGGAATGCACTTTAAATTTTGGATTTCCAACTTTATTTGATGAGATTTTATTGAAATTTCAAGTTTCAAAAATCTTCTGGAGGCTCCAGTAATTTTCAAAAAGTCGCTGGAGGCTCTAAAATAACTCAAACCCATCTGAAGTCGTCTTCAGAAGTTGTTAAAATTGGAGTGCAAAGTAAATTTCTGCTTTCCATCTCCATTTTGATGAAATTTCGTGGAAATTTTGATTTTCAAAAATCTGCTGGAGGCTCCAGAACTGCTCAAAACGGGTTGAAACAGTTTCGAATCGATTTGGCATGTCGAAAATAGGGTATAACTCAAATTTCAGCTTTCTTGGTCAATTTGGTAAAATTTTGATTTTTCCCCTCATTTTTGGCCTAAATTTGATTTTCAAAAATTCACCAAAAATCGAAAAAGGCACTTTAGCACTTGAAATTTTGACAGGTGATGAATTTTTGCCTGATCTTTCGAACTACCTTTGTACGGTTTAAAAAATTTCGTGCAAGTACTCTGTTGGAACGCAATATCTGCGATTTCGGCTGACCTGTCAATCAAAATGGCCGCCATTTTGTTAGTAGGGCCATTTTTTTTAGGACAAGGGATAGAAATGTTTCTTAGGACTCCCCCTTTAAGAAAAAAGTTGTCCCTGAGGATCGACCGGGGGTGGTGCAATAGATCCTTATGCCGGCTACCCGACTATATTGCCAATTTCAGAAACCAAAAATAAAATTATCATAATTTTTCCCTTCTTTTCCTTACCTTTTCCTCTCCTCCCTTCCAGATTGTCCAGATGTCATCACGGAAATGTCACAACTGTAAATATCATGGAAATTATGTTTTTTGGATTTTTTCACATATTCTTGAATTTTAGCTCTGAAATTTTGCTCGTTTCAGAAAATTGAGCTTTTTTGAAAGAGCTCAACTTTTGACCTCTGAAATTTTTGGCAAATATTTTTGAAGGTACTCTCAATTAGCTTTAAAATGCCATAATTGCTTCAAATTTCAGATTTTCCCACCGGATTTTTTTCAAATTATTGAATCACAGTTTCAAAATTTTTGCAAACTTATAAAAATTATTGATCTTCCAAAAAGAGCTCAACTTTGAGTTTTTGAAATATCCAAAATTGGTCATCTTGATGAGAAACTTTAATTGCTGAAGAAAAAACTAGTCCCTCGTCACCTACCCCATGCACGGGGGATTTGGAATTCAATGATTCCTTCTAAGAGGAATCCACAAAAAAAATTGAGTAATATCGGAGAAGCTTTCTCAATTTTCCGAGTAATTTTTGGTAAATGTGATTTTTTCCATTTTCGAAATCATTGTAACTCGTGTTTTTTCACAAAAAATATTCCAAGTTCAATTTTTTTTTGCCAATTGTCGAGAATTGAAATTGATTCTTATAAATCTAAATATTCCATGACGGAAAATATTTTAATTGATAGAATTTCTGTGTCTACGACTCGCTGTCAGTATCGCTGTCAAATACTTTGAAATTCAATAGTCACTGACGAGAATTAAAATGAAATTGTATACGATTACATCAGCTTGTCTTTATCATGGCCCAGCGTGTTAGTGTAATAAAAGGAAAACGACTCTTTGATGGATTTCAAAGGTTCGTTTTGCTTGGCCATCCTCATTATTATTTGAACTTGCTAAGGAATAGAATTCTTTTAGATTCGTACTTGGAAATTTTTTTTTTTTTTTTTTTTTGAGAACAAAAGTACCCATAAAATCTAATTTACATGCCTCATAATTTATATCTATCTAAATTTTCTACCACCATAAAATTCAGAATGACTCAACATTTAAAAGTTCTGAATTTGATGTGTTTTTTAGAAAGAGAGTGACATTGAAAAAATGTTAGTAATTAATGCATCATTATGGCTTGGGTTGAAACCTAATCATTTCTGATCGTATTGAATAGAAATGTTGCTTCGAAATTTTTTTGATTATTTTCGTTGAACGAGTTCTTATTTTTTTTTTTCAAATCAAGATGTACCTACTGTTTTTGGAATTTTTGTCCCTATACTATTTTTAGAAGTTTTTTTTGAAACGATACAGAAGTAGATATTGTACCTGCTGACTTTTGAGATGTTTTCATCAATGATTAGTTCCTGCGATATCAAACACATTATTGAAGAATTACTTTGTTTGACCCTCGAAAGAATTTGATTCTTAGTGGCAACAAACTCATCGCTGAAGGCGTATTTTTTACTCTCATCCTCGTCCTCCTCTTCTAGCCTGTTTTATCGATAAAGCTAAATTATTGCAATTCGCTCGCTCGTAAATATCTCAATTCGAGCCTGTCGGGCAATTGATTTTTGCATAATACACAAATGTATCTAACCTATCACGTGCTCCATCCGTACGCATTGTGCTAAGGATACGAACCAGATTGCCTTAAATATGCATACAGTCAACATTTACCTATAGTACTTGCTCATTGCTGTATAGATAGATAGCTCTAAAGCTACCTACTTACTCGTACTATGTAACGGCAAAATTGTATCAAGGCATGTACGAGTAATATGTATTTATTTCTTTTTTTATCTATTGTTTAAGGGTATAGTTTTTATGTACGTGTGTGTGGTATTTATGTATTTAATGTGCGAATTATAACATTATAGGTACATGCTATTATGCCGATGTGCGTCACAATTTCTTATCTACTCACCTGCTGCATATTCATGCAATGAAGAGATAATTTTTTTCGATTACGTGGTTTTTTTTCGCACTTTCCCCTTTCTCTTTCTTCGGAAATCGCGTCGAAAAGCGATAAAAACTATCAAAATGAATTTTTCGGGAAAAAATTGGCGTATATAGTCGTACGTGTAACGCGGCGTGTCACCACATTAAAAGCGACTAGGTCGGACGGAAAAATCGCAGGTTTTTCTTGATAAAATATAGGAATGTCAGTTTTTTTTAACGTTGAAAAATGAACGATTATTTTGGCGATTTTTTTCGAAATTCGATGTGACAACATTGTTCGTAGAAAAACAGATTATATTTTGCGATTGCGTAGGGGATTGAATTTTTTCGAAATTTTTTCCCCTCCCTTGAACTGCACAAAGCTAGATCGAAAGAGCATGCAAAAATTTATCACCTGCCCAAATTTCAAATGCTGAAGTGTATTTTTCGATTTTTGGTGAATTTTTAAAAATCAAATTTGGGTCATAATTGAGGAAAAAAAATCAAAATTTCACCAAATTGACTGAGTAAGCTGAAACTGGAGAAATATCTTACTTTCGACCAGCCAAATCGATTGAAAACGGTTTCAAATCGTTTTGAGCAGTTCTGGAGCCTCCAGTGGATTTTTGAAACTTGAAATTTCCGCAAAATTTCAATAAATTAGTTGGAAAGCGGAAATTCACTCTATAAACAAATTTTAATACGCCATGAAGTCGATTGCAGGTGGATTTTAAGTCGTTTAGGAATCTCTGGGAATTTTTGGAAATCACTGGAGCATCCAGTAGATTTTTGAAACTTGACATTTCAACAAAATCTCATGAAATTAAGTTGGAAACCCAAATTCACGCTTCACTTGACCGGCGGTGGGTTTCAACTTTCAAGTCTTCTTAAAAATCACTGGAGCCTCCAGCAGATTTTAGAAACTTGAAATTTCAACAAAATGTCATCAAATGGAGTTGGAAAGCCAAAATTCTATTAATTCGGACTGACTTGGGGCATTTTTTGAAAAACCGATATTTCTAAAAATCTTCTGGAGGCTCCAGTAATTCTCGTGGTGGATTTTATGTCGCTTTGAAGCCTCCAGTGGCCTCTTGGACTGGAACCTCCTCCAGCAGATTATCAAATGACGTTGGAAATCCGAACTTCTCGGCTAAAAGTTGACTTTATGTAGGGTTTAAGTCATTTTGGAGACTCCAGTGACTTGTTGAAAATTCTTGGAACCTGTAGTAGATTTTTGAAACTTGATATTTCCACAAAATTTCATTAAATGCAGTTAGAAAGCTGAAATTTATTCTGTAAATTAATTTCAACACGCTATGAAGTTGTCCGTAAAGTGGGTTTGGATACTCCGGTGACTGTTTGGAAACTGCTGGAGCCTCCAGCAGATTTCCAATGCTCGAAATTTACAAGGGCTTTACTCAATTTTTCCACCAAAAAAAAAAAAAAAAAAAAAAAACTAAGTATGACCAAAACAAATCAAGAAGTAATCCAAAAAGTTGCAAGACCTGCGCAATAAAGAATTTTAATGTGTGAAAAAGTTCACAAACAAGCCAGAACGTTGCAATTAAAATGTAAGTAGTAATTGAACTCGATTGAGATTTTTACAATTTTAGCAATAGCACGACCTTTTGGCATTATTAACCCAAATTTTAAGAAAAAATTCAGACTTTTTGGAATTATTGTCAAGAAAAATGACAACTTCCAGTAATTTTTGAGAAAAAAGCGAAACTTTTTAGAAAATTTTAGCACAAAAAGTAAAATTTTTCAGCAATTTCTGGTTTTTATAGGTAAAAAAAAAAGAGTTGTTGATTTTTGAGAAACACGACTTTTTGGAAATTATTGGCAGAACAGCTATACCTTATTAGGACGAGTCAGATTTGTATTTTTTTTTAAATCCCAAGGTCTTACCCTCTAATTTTGTTCTTTTGGATAAAAAAATGACACCATAAAATTTTTGTTAAAAAATTTCAATATTTAGAAAATTTCCTTTTACATAATGTAAAGCTGACACACCCTAACATACAATACATTAATTAGTACTTTTTTTTGCAATTTTTGTCGAAAAGGTGACACTTTTTGCAACTTATCAAGACACAAGTGACTTTTTTGGCAGAAATATTGACAAAAAGCGAGACTATGGCAATTCTAATGAAAAGGAACGCTTTTTGGCAATTTTTTGGAACAAACGAGACTTTTGGACAATTTTTGGGAATAAAGTGAGACATTTGGAATTTTTGGCGAGCTAGTGATTATTTTTAGCAATTTTTGGCGAGAAAGAACTTTTTTTGGAAATTTTTACAAAAAACTGGTGAGACCGAGGTATTGCACAGGTTATCTTACCCAAAATTAGCGAAAAACCACGATTTTCTACTTTGATGATCCCTGGCTCAGCCTCCTGAACAGCTTAAAGGCTCAACATTTTTCTGGGTAGTCTTCCACTCGAAAACATTCATCACCTGTCAAAATTTCAAGTGCTAAAGTGCCTTTTTCGATTTCTGGTGAATTTTTGAAAATCAAATTTAGATCAAAAATGAGGGGAAAAAATCAAAATTTTACCAAATTGACCAAGAAAGGTGAAATTTGGGATATACCCTATTTTCGACATGCCAAATCAATTGGAACCTGTTTCGAACTGTTTTGAACAGTTCTGGAGCCTCCAGCGGGTTTTTGAAACTCGAAATTCCGACAAAATTTCATCAAATGGAAATGGAAAGCCGAAATTCATTCTGCAAACGAATTTCAATATGTTACGAAGTCGACTGCAGGTGGATTTCAAGTCGTTTTGGAGCCTCCAGCAAATTTTTGTAAAATTACTGGAGTTACCAGAAGATTTTTGAAACTTGAAATTCCCACAAAATGTCATCAAATGGAGTTGGAAAGCCAAAATTCTATTAATTCGGACTGACTTGGGGCATTTTTTGAAAAACCGATATTTCTAAAAATCTTCTGGAGGCTCCAGTAATTCTCGTGGTGGATTTTATGTCGCTTTGAAGCCTCCAGTGGCCTCTTGGACTGGAACCTCCTCCAGCAGATTATCAAATGACGTTGGAAATCCGAACTTCTCGGCTAAAAGTTGACTTTATGTAGGGTTTAAGTCATTTTGGAGACTCCAGTGACTTGTTGAAAATTCTTGGAACCTGTAGTAGATTTTTGAAACTTGATATTTCCACAAAATTTCATTAAATGCAGTTAGAAAGCTGAAATTTATTCTGTAAATTAATTTCAACACGCTATGAAGTTGTCCGTAAAGCGGGGTTTGGATACTCCGGTGACTGTTTGGAAACTGCTGGAGCCTCCAGCAGATTTCCAATGCTCGAAATTTACATAAAATTTCCTCAATCAAAGCTGGAAATCCTAAATTTTCTTCGCTCTCCAATTTCAATGCTCTATCAAGTCGACTGCAGATAGGTCCGAGTTATTTTGACGCCTCCAGCGACATTTTGAAATTTCCTAGAGCCTCCAGTAGATTTTTAAAACTTGAAATTTCAACAAAATTTCACAAAATCAGTTGGAATAAATTTTAAAACGTTACGAAGTCGACATCAGGTGGTTTTTAAGTCGTTTTGGAGTCTCCAGTGACTTCTTGAAAATCACTGGAGTCTCCAGCACATTTTTAGAAATTTCCGTTCTTCAAATAATGCCACAAAGTCTGTCCGAATTAATGAATTTCGACTTTCCAACTCCATTTAATGAGATTTCGTTGAAATTTCAAGTTTCGAAAATCTGCTGGAGGCTCCAGTGATTTCCAAGAAGTTACTGGAGGCTCCAAAATAACTTGAAATCCACCGCCTGTCGAGTGAAGCGTGAATTTTGAAATTCCAACTTCATTTCATGAGATTTTTTTGAAATTTCAAGTTTCAAAAATCTACTGGAGGTTCCCAGAATTTTCAAAAAGTTACTGGAGGCTCCACAATTATACTTGAGCCTACCAGCAATCGACCTAATATCGTTTTCAAGTCGGATTGCAGCTTAAATTTAAGATTTCTAACTTCATTTGATGAGATTTTGTTCAAATTTCAAGTTTCCAAAATCTGCTGGGGGCTCCAGTGATTTCCAAGAAGTTACTGGAGGCTCCAAAACGTCTTGAAATCTACTGGCAGTCGAGTGAGAAGCGTAAATATTGGTTTTAATAACTTCATTTCATAAGATTTTGTTCAAATTTCAAGTTTCCAAAATCTACTGGAGTATCCAATAATTTTCAAAAAGTTACTGGAGGTTCCAAAGTGACTTAAACCCACCAGCAGTCGAGTGCAGCGTAAATTTTGGATTTCCAACTTCATTTCATAAGATTTTGTTCAAATTTCAAGTTTCCAAAATCTGCTGGAGGCTCCAGTGATTTCCAAGAAGTTACTGGAGGCTCCAAAACGACTTTAAATCTACTGGCAGTCGAGTGAGAAGGGTAAATATTGGTTTTAATAACTTCATTTCATGAGATTTTGTTCAAATTTCAAGTTTCCAAAATCTACTGGAGGCTCCAATAATTTTCAAATAGTTACTGGAGGTTCCAAAATGACTTAAACCTACCTGCAGTCGAGTGCAGCGTAAATTTCGGATTTCCAACTTCATTTCATACGATTTTGTTCAAATTTCAAGTTTCCAAAATCTGCTGGAGGCTCCAGTGATTTCCAAGATGTTACTGGAGGCTCCAAAACGACTTGAAATCTACTGGCAGTCGAGTGAGAAGCGTAAATATTGGTTTTAATAACTTCATTTCATAAGATTTTGTTCAAATTTCAATTTTCCAAAATCTACTGGAGGCTCCAATAATTTTCAAAAAGTTACTGGAGGTTCCAAAATGACTTAAACCCACCAGCAGTCGAGTGCAGCGTAAATTTTGGATTTCCAATTTTATTTGATGAAATTTTGTTGAAATTTCATATCTACTTAAAAAATCAACTGGAGGCTTCGAGAATTTTCAAAAATCTACTGGAGGCTCCAAGAATTTTAAAAAAGTTGCTGGAGGCTCCAAAATAACCTAAACCTCCCAGCAGTCGAGTGCAGCGTGAATTTTGAGTTTCCAACTTCATTTGACGAGTTTCAAAAATCTACTGGAGGTTCCAAGAATTTTCAAAAAGTCACTGCAGTCTCTAAAATGACTTGAAACCTATACAAAGTCGACTTGGCGTGTGTGTGTGGGGTGGAAGGGGGTCGAGTAGAGAGCTTCCTGAATATTTTTTTGAAAAAATATATTGTGAAAAAGCAGTGATTTTTTCAATAAAAAAAAATCCATTAGGTACTATGTACTTTGGAAAACATGTGTCCGACTAGCATAATTCGTATTCCCCCCCCCCCCTCTGTATCAGTCCGCAAATTTTCAGTCGAACCCCCTCCCCTTCTCAACAATTCTCCATATAGTCAGTTTCGTCCGTAGAAATGGTTGGGTAACGACAGGAGCGAAAAAACCACGATTTTGTTCGTAAATGCACCCTCTTCAGGAGTCCATTTCTTCCCTCCAGGGTCATCTCCAGAGCTAAACAATTTTTTGTGTAACTTTCATCTCAAAAAATCAAGGTCTATGCTGAATTTGGTCAAAATCCACCAACTTTTTTCTCTGGATGATCGACGCTGAAATATGTACCTACATTCATATTATCAAGAATTTTGAACAGTCAATTTTTTCCTTATATTATTGATGTTGGAAAATTTGAATACCATTTTTTTGTGGCAAATTTATCATGTTTCTAAACCATTGTTGTTATTTTTTTTCTTTACAGGACTTTGGTGTCTCGTATTAGGCTCAGCATCTTGTTCACATGGGCTGTCAAATGAATCGAAGATACTCCATTTCCCAAGGTAAGACTTTGTGGCATTTGCATTTTGTAAATTTACAGTTCGTGTATGCATATTTCCGGTGGCTTATCGCTGCAGTTTGTACATTATGCGTGATTTTCGAGAAACAAGGTGAATATTCTGATTCATGCAAATTCCCCTTGTCCCAAATCGTTTACGATATGATATTGATTACGTAGCAGGTAGAAGTGCGTACGTTGGTTCAATTACATTGTATACTCGAACTACATTACGTATACGTAATTATACGTAAACGTACCATTTACAAGTATACTTACGTTAAATCTACGTTACGTTGAAGACGACCTGAGCTGTCTGGATGTCTGTCTGCCACTCTGCCTATGCCTATCCCTATCTCTCCGTCTGTAGTCTGTACAGTCTGCGTGATACGGCCACAGCACGGTGACGCATTCGATACGGCGAGTTATTTTTCTTTGTGTTTTTCCTCGCAATCGATTTGGGATCGCAGACTGTAGACTGCAAAACGCGATGGCCTGATATGAACCGTGTATACGTACGTATTATATACACTTACACTCTACATATACACGCACGTACGCACGCCAGCCAATGTACGCCGTCTATTTACGAGAGAGAAGTAGGCTGCTGGGGTACCAGGGGGGGTCCCATGACGTGACACTAATCGTTAGCCGCCGCAAAACTGGATTTTACTCCGACCAATGAAAACGCATTCCCCACACACAAATAAAGGATATAGTAAGGATAGCAAACTTACAATTTTTATTGAAAATAGATTCAAACTGCCTAATTTCGCTATTTCGTGTGATATTAATTTATTGTTTCAATTATTATTCATTACAAATGACTAATGAGTAATTTTTCTATGCAGTACCTACCTACCTATGCAATCATGTCATTTCATTTATTATAAATAATTGATAATTTGATAACTGCAGCAACTAGCAAATCTTGCTCGCGATATTACAACTCATTTCAAAAATTTTCAGATAATTCTTCAATCTGAAAAGAATAAATTTTGATCTACGTACATTTTGCAAATATGAATGATCACTCTGATCTAGAAATCGATTAGATTAGAATGAATTGACTTTTCAAAATGCCGAAGGGCTTATGGTAAAAAATGATTTGTATTCTCACTCTCTTATTACATATATTTCCTTCTCATTACTTATTTTGTTTTTTCTCGTCATCTAATTCTAAAGTAGTACAAGTAGTTTTTCAGTTCTCAAAATTTCTAATTAATAATAGGTACGTATTCTCCTTTCTAGACCTGGAAATCAGTCTACTGTGGAAAATCAACTCAGAAAATGTTGAGTAAAATTCCAGATAACTGAGATAACTAAATAAATATTCATCAAAGAAGTTCGTGAATCGGTTATGAACGTTTATCTCACTCTCCTTTTTTATTTTTTCACAATTCTAAAATTGAAGATTGAAATTTACAAAAATAACACACAACACTCACAACAGTGTTATCACAGTTTGAGTGGGAGGTTATGGAAACATAAAACACGTTTTCATTGGTCGGAGTAAAATCCAATTTTGCGGCGGCTAACGATTAGTTGACGTGACCACGTCTCGCAAGTAGCAGCCACGACCCGACGGACGCGATCTAACCCAAAAAAGGTACTCTTTGTGCGGATCTCGACCGTTCAAAATGGGATATTTTTGCAACGAGGAATTTTTTTTTTCGGATTTCGGCCGCAGCTGGGTCGTCGTAGTCGTAGACGACGTGGTCAAAGCGAACGGCTCTCGGCTCGGGCTCGAACGTAGAGGTAATTACGTTACATCGCCGGTCCCGCCACCGGTCTGCGTTGCCACCGCTGCGCCAAATGACAAGCAATAACCGCGGCACCCTGAAACAGAACGACCTTGATATCACGCATCGCACGTGTACGCCTACGACTGTTCAATTGTGGTCGTTGTACTTGTACTTTTTTTTTGTTTTTCTTTTTTTTTTAGAATTTTTTTTGTTCTCTGTCTCTCTCTCACTCTGTGTGCTGCGGCTCGATCGCGCTGCTGTCTCCCTGTGTGTACCAAATGTGGCATGCGAGTGTGTGAGCTCGCTTGTGAGCTCTGCAAAGACGAAAATATTGCGTCGTGTACGAGTACTTACGTACTTACGTATTTGTATATTACGTATATTTTAGGAGTGTTGGTCGTGTACTAATGTGTAAATAAATTACGGTGGCAGTGCGGCGCCGAGAAGAGGTTTTATTGAGTTTGGTCGTTGTGCTTGTACATAGTGTATAGTGTATAGTGTATACTCGTACTCCGCCTCACCTCGCCTCTCACTGCTATATAGCATTATTACGACGACGACTGATTGACGGATGTCGGTTGGTTAACTTAGGTCGCGTTCGCAGATCTGGTTTAGGAGGCTAAACTGAAACTGAACTGAACTGGCTGACTGATTGTACTACTGAATGATGCGAGAGCGAGAGATTGATGGCCATGTAGTAAACGCAGAGACGAAAACGAACCAGAATGACGATCAGTTTGGCATGCGATGTGGTTAGGGACCCCTGGTTCAAGTTCACGACTAACTCGATGCGTTGAATTGGAATTGATATTATGCGAATTTTTACATTGTATAGGAGTAGCGGCGAACAAAGATGGGTATTTTGGATCAGTGTCTGTATTGCTGATTGGACGGAAGTGGTGAAGATGTTGAGTGAGAAAATTATGGAGATGGGGGTTTGATTTTTGGATGTAGTGCAAGTATTCCGATTGGTAAATTATTGAATTAGTGTATTTTTAGGAATTTTCGAGACAAGAGACAATACAAGGAGATTATTTTGTGAAGTATCAAAGTCATCAAAATTGTTAAAAAATCTCCCTTTTGGCCCAAAAATTGAACGCAGTTGCCAAAAATCAACCAAACTTCTCAAAATTGAACGACAATTTGTCAAAAATGTAGAAATAAATAATGTAAAACCCATTTCTATTTATTCATTCAGGCAGCGTTTTTTTTTTTTTGTGAAAGAATTCAGAAATATCAAAAAATTGCAACAAAAAAAGAAAGAATGGGGGGGGGGAAGGATGAAATTTGACAAAAAATAGGACGTTTGATTGACCAAGTTTGGAACAATAAGAGGACTTTTAGGCAGGCAAGAAAAAAATCAATGCTTTTTGGACGTCTCGGCAAAAAAAGCTCAAATTTCTGAGCAATTTCAACAAAAATTACGACCATTTGACTATTTTGTCAAAACACTACTTCCGCAGAATTTTGACGAAAAAACATAACAACTTTTCGTCTAGTGGCCAGAAATTGGCTCAGTAATTATTTTGATGAAAAACAGAAATTTGTTTGTCAACTTTGCCAAAAATTAAGAGCGCTGCAAAAAATACTGTTTTTGCCACGATTGTTAAAAAACACAAGGGACACATTCTTGACTATATTTCCAAAAATTGACACTTTTTGACTTGGCCAAATATTCTTTTTGGATTTTTTTTTGGGGGGGGGGGGGTGTAATAAGAAATTATGCACTTACAACTTTTGCGAATTAGCGTGTCCCAAAAAACGAATTGACAAAAAAAGGTCTTCATAAATATAGAGCGGGAAAATAACGTAAAAAAGCAGCGGCAAAAAGGAAAAAATTGGCACATCAATTTTTTCTTCAGGAATGTGTTTGGATGGACCCTCTGAACCACCAAAAAAAAGCCGACTCTCCTACCCCTGGAGGAAAATTTTTTAGGGGGCTGAAACCGGTTCCGATTCACGTTTTTTGCGTTTTACTCCGTAAATATTAGGTTTTTGAGAAAAACTACCATGACGAAAAATGTTCCCCTTCAAATTCTCGACAATTTGATGCTACGCTCGATACCCATTGCTCAAGGGGGGTGTCCAAAAAAAGGGGTGGAAAGAGTAGGTATTTCAAAAAAAGTCAGTCCAATAAATTGATCAAAATTACCACTTAAAATCATTCGTTTTCGCTCAATTTTTTTTTACAAAGCCTACTCACCCAACTACTAATCAAATTACCTTTGGTTTGTCTTCAACCCTCCTCGGGGGTTCGTGAGGGTTGCTTGATTTTTCAAGTAACACACTACTGAATCATATATTTTAAAAACAAATCTGGACGTGCGATATATCGAATAGTATGTTTTCGAGGTCGCTGAATACGAATATGAACTTATTTTTTTGCATACAACCCCTCAAACCCCCCCTGTGCCCCAAAATGGGGGTCAAAATTTCGAAAAATCGTGAAAAGTCGAGTGATATATCGAATGGTACGTTTTCGAGGCTGCCGAGTGCGAATATGAACTTATTTTTTGGATCCCACCCCCTAATGTCCCTCTGTGCCCCAAAATGGAGGTGAAAATTTTGAAAAATAGTGAAAAGTCGAGTGATATATTGAATTGTATGTTTTCAAAGTCGCTGAGCGCAAATATAGCCTTATTTTTTGGGCCCAACCCCGAACAGCTCCCAACTACCCCAAAAAAATACCCAAATTTTGAAAAATTGTGAAAAGTCGAGTGACATATTGAATGGTATGTTTTCGTGATCGCTGAGTACGAATATGAACTTATTTTTTGCATACAGCCCCTCAAAGCCCCTCTGGACCCCAAAATGAGGGTATACATTTCGAAAAATCGTGAAAAGTCGACTGATATATCGAATGGTATGTTTTTTTAAAAAACACGAACTACGAACTACAAATTTTCGATGTTTTCTTCCATAAAAAAAATTATTGTTTTCGATTGGTAGCCAATAATAGATGAAATCGAAAACTTTAAAGAAAAACAATCGAAATGAAAACACTGAGATAGACAAGAAGATTGACATCTTACCTACTAAAGACATTGTGGATAATTTTGGAGCGTTAGTAGGACGTTTGAATAGTAAAATGAGTGAAATAATAAAAATGAGTCTATAGTCGTATTCAGCGATCTTGAAAACATACTATTCGACGTATTACACGTTTTTTGGTGAGTTTTCGAAATTTTATCCTATTTAGGGGGTGTAAGGGGACTTTGAGGAATCGTAAGTAGAGCAGGAAAAAAGTGCATACTCCAGTTCAGTGTCTCGAAAACAGACAAATCGATATATACCTCGACTTTACACGATTTTTCAAAATGTTGACCCTCATTTTGGGGCACAGAGGGACTTTGAGGGGCTGTATGCAAAAAATAAGTTCATATTCGTACTCAGCGACCACGAAAACATACCATTCAATATGTCACTCAACTTTTCACATTTTTTCAAAATTTGGTTGTTTTTTTGGGGTAGTTGGGAGCTGTTCGGGGTTGGGCCCAAAAAATAAGGCTATTCGCGCTCAGCGACTTTGAAAACATACAATTCGATATATCACTCGACTTTTCACTATTTTTCAAAATTTTCACCCCCATTTGGGGCACAGAGGGACATTAGGGGGTGGGATCCAAAAAATAAGTTCATATTCGCACTCGGCAGCCTCGAAAACGTACCATTCGATATATCACTCGACTTTTCACGATTTTTCAAAATTTTGACCCCCATTTTGGGGCACAGAGGGGCTTTGAGGGGTTGTATGCAAAAAAATAAGTTCATATTCGTATTCAGCGACCTCGAAAACATACTATTCGATATATCGCACTTCCAGATTTGTTTTTAAAATATATGATTCAGTAGTGTGTTACTTGAAAAATCAAGCAACCCTCACGAACCCCCGAGGAGGGTTGAAGACAAACCAAAGGTAGTTTGATTAGTAGTTGGGTGAGTAGGCTTTGTAAAAAAAAATTGAGCGAAAACGAATGATTTTAAGTGGTAATTTTGATCAATTTATTGGACTGACTTTTTTTGAAACACCTACTCTTTCCACCCCTTTTTTTGGACACCCCCCTTGAGCAATGGGTATCGAGCGTAGCATCAAATTGTCGAGAATTTGAAGGGGAACATTTTTCGTCATGGTAGTTTTTCTCAAAAACCTAATATTTACGGAGTAAAACGCAAAAAACGTGAATCGGAACCGGTTTCAGCCCCCTAAAAAATTTTCCTCCAGGGGTAGGAGAGTCGGCTTTTTTTTGGTGGTTCAGAGGGTCCATCCGAACACATTTCTGAAGAAAAAATTGATGTGCCAATTTTTTCCTTTTTAAAACCGCTATTTGCCCGCTCTAATAGAGGTAAATCAAGAGCTAATTTCCGTCAAGTAATTGATTTTCCTGGAATAGCCTAATTTGAAATTGAGGAGGCAATTGTTGCAAAAAAGATACTAAATTAAATTTAAATTTCAGCAAAGGAACTTTCGCCACCTGCTGACTCCAGGTGAGCAATATGGCTCATGCAAAAAACATCTCGACAAAATTTGAGCTGGTGAAGTTGATTTCGCAAACATTTTTGAGCTCATTTTATTTTTTTCAATTCAACCTATGTTTAAAGATTATTTGAGGTGTCTGCAAGACCATCATAGTCATCAAAAAGGCATCCTTTTGGCCAAACATGGAACGAAATTACCAAAAATTAACTAAATATTCTCGAAATTGAATGGTAATCTTGTCAAAAATATAGGAATAAGTAATTACGAGTACCTATTTAGGTTTATATTTAATTCCCTATTCCCCCCCCCCCCACTACTGAAAATAACTATGAATTTGTGACGAATGGCAAATGTTGAAATTAAAAACTGTTTAAAATTAAATTGGCTAAAAATTCATGAAACGATGTAAAAAAAAAAGAATTACTTGAAAGTTATCAAAAATTGGCGGAGATGGAATGTTTTCATTATTTTTCCAATAACACTGGGGTGAAAAATTCTGTAAAAATCACCCTTCAAAGTATAGTTTGAAACCTAGCTGTAATTTTGAAAAATTGTCGTCCAAAAGTGAAAATTTTATCATCCAAAAGTCATCAAAAGGTCATCATTTTTAATTTTTTTGATTTATATGTAGTAGACACCGTGTAAAGTTATTTTGAAAAAAAATTCAAAAATTCAATTTTCTCGGTTAAGTTTGAGCATAATTATTTCTTGAAGAAAAGTAAGAAAATTTTGATTTTATCAACAATGAATAATTTTTGAAAGTATGTATCGACTTTTTTATTTTTTCGAACTGTCAACTTGCTTTTTCAGCGTTACAGTTACAAAGCATTACCTTCGGCTCAAAAAGTCAAATTCTCGCTTTCTGCAAAAAATGTAAAAAATTCTCAAAAAGTGTTATTTTTTGCTAGAAATTGCTGAAAATTATCGCTAATTATGTACTTTGCCAAAAATTCCTTTTTTTTTCAAAAATTGCCCTAAAGTCTCGCATTGTTGCCAAAAATTGTCGAATAGCGTTGCTGTTGTATTAGAATAATATTGTCATAGTCTCGCTTTTTGTCAATATTTTTCCAAAAAAAGTCACTTTTCAACTTGAAAGTTGCAAACAAGTGTCACTTTTTCGAGAAAAATTGCAAAAAAGTATAACTATTTTTCCAGTGATTTCCAAAAAGTCTCATTTTTTTCTCAAAAATTAACCAATCTCACTTTTCACTAAATTACGACGAAAAAAATCGGTCTTTTTTACCTAAAAATACCGAGATTTACTAAAAAACCACACTTTTTGTGGTAAAAATTTCTAAAAAGTTTCGCTTATTTCCAAAAAAGACTGAAAATGGTCGCTTTTTTGACAAAAATTCCAAAAAATGTTTCCAAATGTGTCGAAATTTTGTTTTTTTTTCTTGAAGTTGCCTATAATGTTCAGAAAAATCAACGTAAGTCGAATAAGAACACTTGAGGGGGCTTAAAGCCTTTATCAACAGAAACACTGTTACACGAATATTGTAGGGTTAGGGATGGTAATTTTATCTCTGGGATCAAAAACATTCACAAGATTTTTGAATTTTATGCCTTTATGACAAGTGTGATTTTTAAAACATAAGTAGCTGCCCCAATTGCCAAATGCCAAAGATTTCTGGGTAGCCCAGAATGCTGCATGAAAGTTCATACCATGTTTTGTAATTCACGATTCCAACGCTCAGATTTTCCATTCAATTGCTGAGTTTCAGGAGGTCAAAAATCGTGTTCAATTTTCTCTCTCTCACATATTTCATGTAATTTTTCTCGAATAAATATTCTTTAGCACCATCACTTCTCAGATAACACACCTTTGCATCATGTCCTAATTTATTTCTAGCACTGATTAGAAATTGCTCAAAACAATTTGCTACCTCATCACTAGAACTAATACAATAGGTATTTATGCAATATGCATACCTAGAGAATTCATCTGTAAATGACACAACATATCACTTTTTGCCTGACCTAAGGGACGTTAATAAAATCACACATTAGTGTCCTTGACTATTGCGTCTTTCCTAATTCTTGAAAATAAATACATCGGCATCGACACAAAATGATGAAAAAAAATACACCCTCAACTGTAAGCTTTCAATTCTCAGTTTTTATGACCATTACTAATTTGTTCCCATCTTAGAGTTCGGCAAGTTTTCAATTACAAAGAGCAAGCAGGCGAGCATCCGTATCACATTTTTAAAACAAAATGTTGCAGCTGCAAGTCTATTGTGTATCTATACATCACGCATCCCTCACATGTGTTGTCTTAACTCTTAAAATTTTATCACCTAGAAGTCTGCAAATGCAGGACCTCAAGCAGGGACATTTCTCAACTATTACGTGGAATATCGGCTATTTCACCGCATTCCATGTGGATACAAAAAATATATACCAAAGAAACGAACCCTTCTCACTGGTAACCATCGTATTCGTGTACATATACACGTAGGTACGTAAGGTTAGGGTAGGTCTACCACGAATATATGTACCTATTTTACATAACAATGACCACTTCAATGTACGTCCGTGCATTAAAAAGTATGGTCTTCGTTGTCAGATTTAATTCAAGCCACATGCCTTTAAATCCGCGTTGATTCATAGTACTCTTACAAGCTCTTGGTACCTATCTAAAATCAACATGTACTAAAATCAAACTAATCTAATTATCTATATTGCGCAATATAAAAGAAATTCGAACAATATTACCAACTTTATACTGGATTACTTGTACCTATCTACCTTGTACCTATTTTCTCTGTGATTCGATTCCTCTTCATATTATTGATGACGCGATCTTCTTAATGAACAATTTTGTTGACCAAAAAAACTTTCGAGGATTTATCCCTTTTTGGATGTACCCGGCGTCTCCACCATGTTGGGAAAACCAACAAAGTATCATTTTTTGGACCATTAATAGTCCGGCATATGACAATAGGACTAATTGAACCCCCCCCCACCGCCGATCCTGCGGAAAAACATTTTTCTTAAAGGGGACATCCAAAGGAACATTTTAAAGCAAACTTGCCAAAAAAAAAGTTGGCCTTACTTACAAAATGGCGGCCACTTTGATTGACAGGTCAGCCGAAATCGCAGATTTTGCGTTTCAACATAGGACTTGCACGAAATTTTTCAAATTTTACAAAGGTAGATCGAAAGATCATGCTAAAATTTATCACCTGCCAAAATTTCAAGTGCTAAAGTGCGTTTTTCGATTTTCGGTGAATTTTTGAAAATCGAATTTAGGGCAAAAATGAGGGGAAAAATCAAAATTTTACCAAATTTACCAAGAAAGCTGAAATTTGGGATTTACTCCTATTTTCGACATGCCAAATCGATTGGAAACGGTTTCAACCCGTTTTGAGCAGTTCTGGAGCCTCCAGCAGATTTTTGAAACTCGAATTTCTCACAAAATTCCATCAAATTGGAGTTGTAAAGCTAAAATGTATTCTAAAAACCAATTTCAATACGCTACGAAGTACTGCAGGTGAAATCCAAGTCGTTTTGGAGTCTCCAGCGACTTTTTGAAAATTCCTGAAGCCTCCAGCAGATTTTTGAAACTTTGAATTTTCACAAAATTTCATCAAATGAAGATGGAAATCTGAAATTTACTCTACACTCCATTTTAACACCCTCTGAAGACGACTTCAAGTGGGTTCAAGTTATTTTAGGGCCTCCAGCGACTTTTTTGAAAATTACTGGAGCCTCCAGTAGATTTTTGAAACTTGAAATTTTCCCAACATTAATTTATCGAATGGAGTTGGCCAGCTGAAATTTACTTCGCAGACGACATGGTGGTTTCAAATGGTTTTGAAGCTTCCAGCTACTTTTAGGAAATTTCAATTTTTCAAAAAAAGTCATACAACCATTCAAAAAGTTGCTGGAGGCTCCAAAACGAATTGAAATTCACCACCAGTCAACTTCGTAGCGCATTGAAATTAGTTTGCAGAATGAATTTCGACTCTCCATCTCAGTTTGATGATAGTTTGGGGAAATTTCAAGTTTCAGAAATATACTGGAGACTCCAGTAATTTTCAAAAAAGTCATTGTATGCTCTAAAATGACTTGAAATCCACCAGAAGTTTTTTTCAGAGGGTGTTAAAATTGGAGTGTAGAGTAAATTGAGGCCACTAGAATCAAAAGTGTACTTCTCCACCTTTTTTCGAAAATGAGTTGAGTATGGTTTGGTATACTACAACATGTGCCGCATCCGATGAAAATGTCAAAATTTGAATTTTGTGCCAGGAAGTATGGTAAAATAGCGTGTAAAGTTAGGTGTTGGAATCAAAACTGCACTTTTTTAATGGAGAAGTGCAGTTTTGAAACCAACCTGGCGGAAATTGAATGAGGACTAGTGTTATACCTTGAAATTAGGCTTGAAATTGAATAAATTCATCAAGTGAGGACCCTTCCCGCAAAAAACACCTTTCATTTTTATTAATAAAAATTAATTTTTTTTACTTTGAAAAAAAAGGAAAATTATTTCAATTTCCAAATGAATGGTCTAAAAATACAGTATTATTTCAATTTCTTAAACTTTACAAGATTTTCTGAACGTTTAGCACTGTATTGCTAAAAAAATTTTGATGAAATGCGCTACAAAGATATATTAAGTGTATGGTTGGAGACAAAACTGCACTTCTCCAAACTTGAAGCGACTCAGGAACTCTTATGGCAACGTGTAGGGTAAAACAAACATGCGGGTCACTATCGGCATGTTGGTACGAAAATATTAGACCTATTACCTCGGTATTTTATGTTACGATGAATGCTAGGGAGGTTTTTTGCGTTTTTCTCAAAAAGTTCAAAAATGGAGAAGTACACTTTTGATTCTAGTGGCCTCAATTTCAGATTTCCATCTTCATTTGATGAAATTTTGTGAAAATTCAAAGTTTCAAAAATCTGCTGGAGGCTTCAGGAATTTTCAAAAAGTAGCTGGAGGATCCAAAACGACTTGAAATTCACCTGCAGCACTTCGTAGCGTATTGAAATTGGTTTTTAGCATAAATTTTAGCTTTACAACTCCAATTTGATGGAATTTTGTGGGAATTTCGAGTTTCAAAAATCTGCTGGAGGCTCCAGAACTGCTCAAAACGGGTTGAAACCGTTTCCAATCGATTTGGCATGTCGAAAATAGGGTAAATCCCAAATTTCAGCTTTCTTGGTCAATTTGGTAAAATTTTGATTTTTTCCCTCTTTTTTGCCCTAAATTCGATTTTCAAAAATTCACCGAACATCGAAAAACGCACTTTAGCACTTGAAATTTTGGCATGTGATAAATTTTTGCATGATCTTTCGATCTACCTTTGTTAAGTTTAAAAAAGTTCGTGCAAGTCCTATGTTGAAACGCAAAATCTGCGATTTCGGCTGACCTGTCAATCAAAATGGCCGCCATTTTGTAAGTAAGGCCAACTTTTTTTTTTGGCAAGTTTGCTTTAAAATGTTCCTTTGGATGTCCTCTTTAAGAAAAATGTTGTTCCGGAGGAAGAGGGGGGGGTGGGTGCAATTACTCCTATTGTCATATGCCGGACTATAATTGCCAAAAAGTCTGAACCGAGTTCAATTCTTCGCCCAGGTCTTGCAACTTTTTGGAAACTTTTTAAATTTTTTTTCGGGCACAACTTTTTTTTAGTTTTTGAAAAAATTGAGTAAAATTTTGGCTCCGGAGGTGCCCTTTGAGAGAGACACATGGGTTCTCGAAAGAGGGAATTTTTGAAAAAAATCGTAGTTTTTTAGCTTCTGTTGCTACACAACCTGTTTTTAATAAAAATGGCTCAGTCTCAATGAATGAATTTGAGCCAGTTTCAGGGTTCCACTGAGCGTTTAAAAATTTGCAAATCGCTTTTTTTTTGATTAGGTACTTTGTGTATCGAAAATTTTTTCTTCTAAAGTATTTCCCATTAATTGAGCCAGAACATCGAGAGATATTATTTTTGAAATTTTGAGAAAATATTTTGAAACATTTTGAAACGCATTGGTGCCAATTTCAAAAAATCGAAAAATTGTTGAAAAGGAACTTATGAAATTGTTTCGATTTTTTGAAACTGCGAAAATTATCAAAATTTCAGAAATGATATTTTAAATATTTGGATAAGTATATTTAATTTTTCCAAATAGGGCTCAAATTGTGAAAAACTTTGGAAACTTTTTCAAATGTTACAATATTTTTTCAATTATTTTATTTTTATTTTATTCATTTTTTATTCAAGGTCTCTTGATGCTTTGAGTATAGATAACATTAACCTCAAACTATTAAAATCTGAAGTTTATAGCCCAGTCAATATGCAATTTGACCCAAACATAATTGCAATCAAAGGTTTTTTTGGTGAATATTATCTAGGGTGGTGTGCTGAACAACATGCTTAAAGTCCCCGCCCCTACCCCACGAGCTAACCCCCCCCCACAGTGGATCAAAGCCCCCCCCCAAATCAGTTTTTCATCAAGAACTCCTGAAATATTGAATTTTGAGTAAAATGAGCAC
The DNA here is from genome assembly GCF_950023065.1 of Planococcus citri. Lineage (NCBI taxonomy): Eukaryota > Metazoa > Arthropoda > Insecta > Hemiptera > Pseudococcidae > Planococcus > Planococcus citri. The sequence continues at coordinate 81,312,947 of NC_088677.1, forward strand.
AGTGATCATTTCATATCCTCCCCAATACCTATCAAATGAGCTATCGACCAACTCCCTACCCTCAAGGGGGTGGCACTACGACCCCTCAAAGTGACGTGATTTCAATAATTTTACATTTAATGATTTGGGACTTGTAACCTGTTCTAATTGATGAAGTCAAACTTGGGGAATGGGATTCTTTTGGGAGCTAGAGTTGACCTCTGGAGTGGGGAGGGTCAAAGTTGAAAATTACAGAAAGATCACTTTTTTGGAGGGGCATAACATGACCCCAAATAGATGAAAAGGGTCCAAAATCATGCCATCGGACAGTACCCTATCTGTGATCAACATATCCAAATTTCAGCTTCCTAGGTCATCTCCACCCCATTTAAAGCGGAATTAAGATAAAAATCCCCTTATTTTGCCCCTATTTTCGGGTTTTTCCATCTTAGGGATGGTTATAGAATTGATCTAGAAATTTGAAAATTCTTCCTACAATCTTTTGAGATCATTTTGCCATAATTTTTTACTGGGCTTATCAGATTTCAAAAAAAAAAAGAAAAAAAGAAAAACAACCCATCCTAGGGTTTTTTATTCGAAAAATTCTGTAAATTAGTAGATAGAAAAGCTGGAAAAAAACTTGGTAATAAAATATAACTTTTTCAAAACCAAATTTTGTCCTTTTTGATCAAAAAATGACCAGAATCAATCCAAAAAGCGAAAATTTACCAATTTGAGTTCGCCACATGATACCTTCTAGAATATGGTTGAATATCTGATTGTGCCCCTCATTTGAGGGTCTTTGGCTCAACAAGATGTTTGACTAGGGTGCTCAAAATTTTACTGGGTAGTCTTCCATTCATCAACTAAACTCTCTCTGGTCGAATGCAGCCTGCACCACCCCCTTGGAATTAGAAAGATCAAGCAGATGACGTTTTCTGAAAATTCTTCACTTGAACTAATCAGATTTTGCCAAAACTAGAGATTTGAACTTGACGTTTCCACTAATAAGTCCGTCGAAAGGTCACTACTTAACATCTGATTGGACCAAACAAGTTGACCAGTATAATTACCCGAAGTACTAGCGGGCTGATGTCGATGTCATCATACCGCAGGTAAGTGCCAAAGTACTTACCTACATTATATACGTACATTGTGCACTGGTAGGTCGTGCATGCGCGTCCTTTAGCACATAGGTATATACCGTACAGAGAAGAGGGTAACCTACGTTTGGTGAAATTTCGACCTTCTGCAGAAGGCGCGCTATTTGTAATGGTATAGCTATAGCGCATTACGATTTACCTACCTAAACACAACACGTGCCGGTCAGATTTGCATAAAAATTTCATCGCCGACAACTTTGAAACGGCCACAGCAACCAGCGGCAGCGCCGGTATAATAATGTGTATGTGTATGCGATGCACTCGACTAAGGCTATATAGGTAGTTAGGTACATTACTAGTACATTTACCATTTACCTGCCTTCCTGTCTAATTACCGATAACTTAGCAACGACCCTACTGCCATTTATTATTCGCTATCGCATTCGCCGATTTGCCGCTAAACGTTCGAATCTGAAACCGATAGCGATAGGTGGTCTGGCTGCGTTAGCGTTACAGCTTACTACAGCCGACGAGCGACGAGCTAACCATCCTGTTGTATAGGTATACCTTACCTACATAGTCTAATCATGCCATCGAATCCCCCGATCCCAAACCGACGGGCAACGGTGTTCGTGTGCTGTTTTTTTTTCACGCGCGAAAAAATTCTACGGGATTGTTTTTTGACGTCAGAGAATTGGCAACGATGGGTTTGTGCATAGGAATAAATTATATGAGGTTTTTTTTTCTTTCGTGGAACGGTTTTATTGCAGTTGATCGTCGTATACACATAGTAGAGTCGGGTTGTTGCGCTGACAATTTGAAGGAAATTTGAAACGTGCCAGCGAATTGTTTGCTGCGACGATGATCGAGTAACGATTAACGAATGGGTTTCAAAATAAATGATTTGGATTTTGAACGGAGTGAATCGTTTGTGAACGAGTTGAATAGATTACGGATTGCCCCCAAGTCATGATCGGATAGATAATGGAGCGATTGAGTGATAGACGAGCCACTCTGACAATGAGCCTGGCCAGAGCTCAAAATGGGTTCTTTTACCCTCTCTTGTAAACACAATTTGCGAATCAGTATGCTTTAATCTGACCTGAGATATTGGACTACTGATAAATTCCCATCACAGAGGTGAGAAGGCAGTCAAAAGTGACTCTTTTGCAGGGCTTATAAAGCATAGAAATGGTCAGAGGTCAGAAATCAGAGCAGAACACTAACAAGATGAAAGACTGCGTTGTCAGGGACTGACTAAGTATTAAGAGCAGTTTGTCATTTGCCATAGCAGAACTTGTAGCACTCAAGACTGGGCGAAAACTCTATAGACATCACTCCTCTTTGCGGAAAATTGATTAAAAAGAATGAAAAATGATGATAATATACAACTATGGCTGACAGAGTGACAGAATCAAAACAATCAGAAATGAGTGAGCTGGTTACTCAACTATAGCTTTTCAATTTGGTACCATGGTATCAACATATTTTGAACAAGTTATCGTTTATTTCCTAGGTACTTGAAAGTTTCCCATGATGAAATGATGACGTCCATCTATATCGTTCGCTGCTATCTCAAATGTACGATTTCAACATCAAAATTGTCGGAAATGGCTTTATAAATGCAACAATCGTACGTTGTTTGAATTTATTTTACCTACTACTATATGGAATTTTACTGGACCAAAAAAAAGCTTTCGAAAGTTGCAAAATATGGCTGGAGGCTCTAGAATGACTCGAAACCACCTCCAAAGGCTGTACAATTGACTCAACATGTTGAAATTTGGATATAGAGTGAATTTTAGCTTCCCAATTTAATTCGGTAAAGTGTTATGGAAATTTAAAGTTTCAGAAATACCCTGGAATCTCCAGAACTATTCAAAACGGGCTGGAAATTGTTCCAATCGTGGGGAGAGGTTGAAAATAGCGTACATACTACATTTCAACTTTCTAGGACAATTTTCTGTTTTTTTTTGTTTTTTTTTTTTCATCTTTGAGCCAAATTCGATTTACAGAAATGCACCCCAAATCGAAAAATGCTCTCCAGACCTGAAATTTGGGCTGGTGATGTATGATATTTTTTCCATGAATGTAAAAATTGATTGAAAAAGAGTAGTTTTTGATTTCAGTTTCAATTTTCCTTTTCATCAGTTTGAGTTCAAATTTTCGGTCTTCAGTTTTTTTTTTTTTTTCACTTTCAACAATTTAAATTGCAGAAATAGTATGTACCTAGACCTACCTACAGAAGAACGATTTTCAATGATTTTTTTTTTTGCAATTTTATGTCATTTCAACACATTTTCAACACTTTTCATGCACTTTTGGCACATTTTGTTCTAATGTCATTGCTTTTTTTCATATTTAGTCATTTAAATACTTGTTTTAAAGCATTTTTTTTTTTTCATTATTCTAACACGTTGAAATTTTCCAACCGTTATGGCAAATTTTTCTAAATTTTTGTTATTTTTGATAATTTTCCTCCATTTTGAGCTTTTTTTCAGCGTTTCAACGTTATTTTGACGTACTTTTAGCACACTCTCATTTACTTTTGACAAAACTCACTGAAATTTATTCATTTTTTTTTGCTTTTATGATAATTTACAGTGTTTTTAATTATCATTTTTTGAGCAAAGGAGAAATTTCAGCAATGTTTCATGCAAATTTGCTGAATTTTTTCTCAAATTTTACTAACATTTTATCAGTTTTTAGTAATTTTAGGATGATTTTAATGCTCAATTCGTATTTTTAAGCCGTTTAAGAAATGCTGCACTTATGGATTTTTTTATACATTTTAATTTTGACAACCTCCAGAGCTCAAGTTTTATGTGGGTAACTTTCAACTCAAAATAAAAGTCTCTGCTGAATTTGGTCAACCCACCGAATTTTTTTTCACGGTTCACTCTAAGGTAGATATTTGCAGGGCTTTACTCAATTTTTCCACCAAAAAAAAAACTATGACCAAAAAAAAATCAAGAAGTAATCCAAAAAGTTGCAAGACCTGCGCAATAAAGAATTTTAATGTGTGAAAAAGTTCACAAACAAGCCAGAACGTTGCAATTAAAATGTAAGTAATAATTGAACTCGATTGAGATTTTTACAATTTTAGCAATAGCACGACCTTTTGGCATTATTTACCCAAATTTTAAGAAAAAATTCAGACTTTTTGGAATTATTGTCAAGAAAAATGACAACTTCCAGTAATTTTTGAGAAAAAACGCGAAACTTTTTAGAAAATTTTAGCACAAAAAGTAAGATTTTTCAGCAATTTCTGGTTTTTATAGGTAAAAAAAAGAGATGTTGATTTTTGAGAAACACGACTTTTTGGAAATTATTGGCAGAACAGCTATACATATTAGGACGAGTCAGATTTGTATTTTTTTTTAAATCCCAAGGTCTTACCCTCTAATTTTGTTCTTTTGAATAAAAAAATGACACCATAAAATTTTTGTTAAAAAAATTCCTTTTACATAATACTATAAAGCTGACACACCCTAATACATACAATACATTAATTAGTACTTTTTTTTGCAATTTTTGTCGAAAAGGTGACACTTTTTGCAAGTTATCAAAACACAAGTGACTTTTTTGGCAGAAATATTGACAAAAAGCGAGACTATGGCAATTCTAATGAAAAAGAAACTTAGGAAAGCTTTTTGGCAGTTTTTTGGAACAAACGAGACTTTTGGACAATTTTTGGGAATAAAGTGAGACATTTGGAATTTTTGGCGAGCTAGTGATTATTTTTAGCAATTCTTGGCGAGAAAGAACTTTTTTTGGAAATTTTTACAAAAACGGGTGTGACCGAGGTGTTGCACAAGTTATTCGTATCTTACCCAAAAGTAGCAAAAAACCACGATTTTCTACGTTGAGGACCCAGCTGGCTCAGCCTCCTGAACAGCTTAAAGGCTCAAAATTTTTCTGGGTAGTCTTCCACTCAAAAACATTCATCACCTGTCAAAATTTCATGTGCGAAAGTGCCTTTTTCGATTTTTGGCGAATTTTTGAAAACCAAATTTAAGCCAAAAATTAGGGAAAAAATCAAAACTTTACCAAATTGACCAAGAAAAGTGAAATTTGGGGTATACCCTATATTCGACATGCCAAATCGATTGGGACCAGTTTCAAACTGTTTTGAGGAGTTCTGGAGTCTCCAGCAGATTTTTGAAACTCGAAATTCCGACAAAATTTCATCAAATTGATTTGGAAAGCCGAAATTCATTCTGCAAACGAATTTCAATACGTTACGAAGTCGACAGCAGGTGGATTTCAAGTCGTTTTGGAGCCTCCAGCAAATTTTTGAAAATTACTGGAGTTACCAGAACATTTTTGAAACTTAAAACTCCCACAAAATTTCGTCAAATGGAGTTGGAAAACCGAAATTAATTCTGAAAAATAATTTCAATACGCCATACAACCTTTCAAAAAGTCGCTGGAGGCTCCAAAACGACTTGAAATCTACCAGCAGTCGACTTCATATCGTAATGAAATTAGTTTGCGACGTTAATTTTAGCTTGCTAACTCCATTTGATGAAATTTTGTGGGAATTTCGAGTTTCAGAAATCTGCTGGAGACTCCAGTAATTTTCAAAAAGTCACTGGAGGCTCCAAAATGACTTGAATCTACCAGCAGTCGACTTCATATCGTAATGAAATTAGTTTGCGACGTTAATCTTAGCTTGCTAACTCCATTTGATGAAATTTTGTGGGAATTTCAAGTTTCAAAAATCTGCTGGAGACTCCGGTAATTTTCAAAAAGTCGCTGGAGACTCCAAAACAACTTAAAATCCACCTGCAGTTGATTTCGTTATGTATTGAAATTAGTTTGCAGAATGAATTTCGGCTTTCCAACTCCATTTGATGAAATTTTGTGTGAATTTTGAGTTTAAAAAATCTGCTGGAGACTCCAGTAATTTTCAAAAAGTTGCTGGAGGCTCCATAATGACTTGAAATCTATCAGTAGTTGACTTCATATTCTATTGAAATTAGTTTGCGAAGTTAATTTCAGCGTGCTAACTCCATTTGATGAAATTTTGTGGGAATTTCAAGTTTAAAAAATCTGCTGGAGACTCCGGTAATTTTCAAAAAGTTGCTGGAGGCTCCAAAACGACTTGAAATCCACCTGCAGTCGACTACGTAGCGTATTGAAATTAGTTTGCTGAATGAATTTCGGCTTTCCAAGTCTATTTGATGAAATTTTGTGGGAATTTCGAGTTTCAAAAATCTGCTGGAGGCTCCAGAACTACTCAAAACAGTTCGAAACAGGTTCAAATCGATTCAGCATGTTGAAAATAGGGTATATCCCAAATTTCATCTTTCTTGGTCAATTTGGTAAAATTTTGATTTTTTCGGCCTAAATTTGGTTTTTAAAAATTTTCGGAAAGTCTGCTTTAAAATGTTCCTTCGGATGTCCCATTAAAAAAAGTTGTCTCGGAGGTTCGCGGGGGGGGGGTACACTTATCGCTGTTGTCATATGCACTAACTCTAAGTAATATGTCATTTTAAAATCACTCATCAGAAATCCACCATCTTCACATGTTCTTTTCACATCATCCAACAATTTTTTCTCGACAGTCGTCTTCAACAATCCAAAAAAGGTAATTCTCCAATAAACACAGCGCACAACCGAGCCTCTCACCTCTCACCTCCCCATCCTCCTGTCTCGATCCCGAACAACGTACGATACGTAAACTTTCGCATCAGGTTAAAAATTGGCTCCACTATACGAGAATTTTTTTCTCAAAAATATTCGTTTCTCATTGTTTAAATTTCGTCTCGAGTCTTTTTTTTTCCTCTATGGATGGGCGTAACACGACGACTATTTTTGGTGACATTAAAACCATTAATTCGTTATATACCTACATAGACCATACGTTGACGTGCTATTGTCAAACACGTGGCTGGTAATTTTTCATTGCTTCATCGACAGTATTTACTCGTAATTTAATCGAATTGTCTAATTGTCTAAATGCGACGCCTTGCCTAGGGCTAGGCTAGCGCAATTAACCAATAATCGACACCCCACCCCCCCTCCTCCTCCGTCTCTGTATAGTCTATAGGCACTTACACAATGGTATCTTCTGTCTCGTACTAACCGAGCATACAGGTATAGGTAATAAAATACGATAAAAAATTCGAGAGAGAGAGAGAGAGAGAAGAAAAAACTCGCGAAATCGTCAAAAAAAAAATTGATAAGAAGATACGCAAGTACGTATAAGTATAGCTTGACAGATGGGGGAGGAGGTACGGATGAGGTAAGTGAGATGCACACTCGTTCGCACTTCGCAGTTGATCCGGCGACGAGTGCATGGCATAGGCACAGGCAATGCCACTTCATTATGATTTTTGCACTGACTTATTCTACGTACGTGTGTACTTTTTAACAGACACTGATACCTCATCATAACCTAGGTGTACTATGTATCAAAATCTTCTTCATCGCGAATACGTCTGCCTGTGCCTGTGCGGCGGTTCGGTGGGGCCGCACCCCTGCACTCTGCATTCTGCAATCGACTTGCGGAGATATCGCTATCGCACTCGCGAATCGAACCCGAAACCCGAATGCGATGCGAACGCACACTGAAATATTTCAGTACTCGGGATTCGCCATTCGCCATTCGGATTCGCGGTTCGGGTCGCGGGTTCTCTACTAAAAACACAGCACAGCACACAGCGGTGTACAGTGTATTCATTATATGACGAAGACGAAGAGACGCGAACGACTATCGCAAGGTCGATAAAGTCATCCGCCAAATACAACCAACTTAACGTGTAGTCGTCTATGTGTGCATACTCTCTACAGTCTATACTACATGAGCCATGCATACACACACACACACATCTTACAACTAGATGAGAAGGAGAGGGGAAAGAGAGGTAAAAAAATACACGCATTCTATATGCCCGTCTACTCTGCCTATATGTTTCCTCCGTTCGGTTCTGATGCGCTGCCCAAGCCCATGCCCAGTTTAGAAAAAAAAAATTGCTGTTATTCGCGCTGCTGCTGCGACTGCGACTGCGAATGCGATTCAATGTAGAAGAGAATTTTCGTTAATAGTCCATTCGAAAACTACACTACACGTTCGACTGTACTCCTCTACTCGACCATTTACCTACGATGCTGCCTACCTAGGGCTACCTCTCTTCCTCACTCATCCTCTGGCACTCACGCACACTAACCAGCTCACTCCAAATTCACCAATACCTACACACATCGTACTCAATTTACGTATAGGCTCGACCTGAGCTGAGCTGAGCCCAGCACCATATCACAGTGTGCCTGTTGTGGTAAAGGTAAATCACACTGCAGATTTATCTACCTAAGTACATGTACAGTACACGTACACACGTACACACGTTCGTACATTAGGCAGATATCTGCCCATAGATAACTCTGTTATAAATCGCGACCAACCGGCCAGCCGCCGACCTGTATTGAAACGTTGTAAATTTTTTTTTTTTTCATTTCGCTTCATTCTCTTTCTCACTCTTTTTCTTCCTTCCTCTTGAAGTACGCTCCGGCTCACTCTGTGGTGTGCCTGTGCCGCAGTGCCGGTTCGAGTGAAATAAAAAATCACGCACGAAACGAGTCTTTTCGCGGCAGCGGTGGCCGCAGAAGCAGCGGCAGTGACGGCGGTGGTAGTGGCCTGCGTACATTACATATACGCCAACGACATTTTAGGCAAGTAGGTGGAGGAGGCATAACTTTACATGGTAGGCAGCAGCGAGTAGGTATAATTTTTTGCAACCTTCTTCTCCTCCTCGTCTATACGATACGATATGCTTTTACACACAGACACACGCGGATATAGCGCATATAATATAGTCAATTAGACGAGAAAGAAAGAAACAGAGAAAGAACCGGAGACGGGGGCAAAAAAAGGGTCACCTCTGCGATTGCAACTTTTTTTGGTCAATTTTTTTGCGCGAAGGTAGGTTGACGATACGTTTTGGCTGAAAAATATGCAATAGGAGGATGGAGTAGGTACCTCTATTGAAAGGTCTTATAGGTATAGCGAATTATAATGAATACATTTTTGAACGAGACCAGCCAGACCACCCATATTTTGGGTAAAATTTCCGTACCAATGTACGAAGTCGAACGGTCTGAAAAATTGTTGGATTTTTCTCAGGTCCCTAGTAGTCCAGCATGTGACAATAGGAGTAATTGCACCCCGCCCGCTGATCCTCCGAGACAAGTTTTTTCTTAAAGGGGACATCCTGAGGAACATTTTAAAGCAAACTTGCCCACAAAAAAGTTGGCCTTACTTACAAAATGGCGGCCATTTTGATTGACAGGTCAGCCGAAATCGCAGATTTTGCGTTTTAACATAGGAATTGCACGAACTTTTTCAAACTTTACAAAGGTAGATCAAAAGATCATGCAAAAATTTATCACCTGTAAAAATTTCAAGTGCTAAAGTAAGTTTTTCGATTTTTAGTGAAGTTTTGAAAATCGAATTTAGGCCAAAAATGAGGGAAAAAATCAAAATTTTACAAAATTGACCAAGAAAGCTGAAATTTGGGATTTACCCTGTTTTCGACATGCCAAATCGATTCGAAACTGTTTCAACCCGTTTTGAGCAGTTCTGGAGCCTCCAGCAGATTTTTGAAACTCGAAATTCCCACAAAATTCCATCAAATTGGAGTTGAAAAGCTAAAATGTATTCTAAAAACTAATTTCAATACGCTACGAAGTACTGCAGGTGAATTTCAAGTTGTTTTAGAGTCTCCAGCGACTTTTTGAAAATTCCTAAAGCCTCCAGCAGATTTTTGAAACTTTAAATTTTCACAAAATTTCATCAAATGGAGATGGAAAGCTGAAATTTACTCTACACTCGAATTTTAACACCCTCTGAAGACGACTTCAGGTGGGTTCAAGTCATTTTAGGGCCTTGAGCGACTTTTTTGAAAATTACTGGAGACTCCAGTACATTTTTGAAACTTGAAATTTCCCTAAAATTTCATAAAACTGAGATGGAGAGTCGAAATTCATTCTGCAAACTAATTTCAATACGCTACGAAGTTGACTGCTGGTGAATTTCAAGTCGTTTTGGAGCCTCCAGCGACTTTTTGAAAGGTTTTAGGTTGTATGACGTTTTTTTGGAAAATTTAAATTTCCAAAAAGTAGCTGGATGCGAAATAAATTTAAGCTTGACAACTCCATTTGATAAAGTAATGTTGGGGAAATTTCAAGTTTCAAAAATCTGCTGGAGGCTCCAGTAATTTTCCAAAAAGTCACTTGAGGCCGTAAAATGACTTGAGCCCACCTGAAGTCGTCTTCAGAGGGTTTTAAAATTCGAGTGTAGAGTAAATTTCAGCTTTCCATTTCCATTTGATGAAATTTTGTGAAAATTCAAAGTTTCAAAAATCTGCTGGAGGCTTCAGGAATTTTCAAAAAGTCGCTGGAGACTCTAAAACGACTTGAAATTCACCTGCAGTACTTCATAGCGTATTGAAATTAGTTTTTAGAATAAATTTTAGCTTCACAACTCCAATTTGATGGAATTTTGTGGGAATTTCGAGTTTCAAAAATCTGCTGGAGGCTCCAGAACTGTTCAAAACGGGTTGAAACCGTTTCCAATCGATTTGGCATGTCGAAAATAGGGCGTATCCCAAATTTCAGCTTTCTTGGTCAATTTGGTAAAATTTTGATTTTTCCCCTCATTTTTGGCCTAAATTCGATTTTCAAAAATTCACCAAAAATCGAAAAATATATTTCAACTAAACTGGTCATCGAAACCGGTTTTTTTTCCATCATCAATCGCTTCCATGTTCAAAAATGAGACACACACAGAGTTCCTTACCATGAAGAAATACTTAGTTACGAGCTCATTATTCATGTTTACGTTGTAGACTCTAGCTAGCGAGTACTTTATTTTGCAAAGTTGGAATTTTTCACTTCCCATTCACCAAATTTCATACCTCGGTGGTGAGACAATAATTCTCAGTATTGTTCATTTTTCTCTTATCTACCCCCCCCCTCCTTTTGAAGAAATGAAAAAAATGACCCAAAAAATTCAATTCATCAATTTTGTTTGTTTCTGCGCCAGAATTTGTTTAAATCATCCCTTTTTCGAGAAACGTTCTCTGAACCTTTAAACCATATTGGCCTCCTGGTAAGGAGCCCCTAAGAGTTGAAAAAAATCACAAAAAATGGGAATAAATCAAAATTAGGGAAAATTTTTTGAAAATATTTCATTTCCACATTAGCATTGTTTTACCATACATGTGCCCTTTTTCAAGAAAAAACCTTTGTTGGACCTCCAAATGATGCTGCCTCTCTTATATGGAGCCCCCCAAATTTGAAAAAAAAAATTGAAAAAGATATTAAAATATATGTCTGTAGAAATTTTTTGAAATGAGCTGAATCTGTCTAAATAGGCACATTTTCAAGAAAAACCTTCCCGTGGTTCTCTTCGCAAAGCCTCCAAAGTTGAAAAATTGTTTGCAGTTACAAATTATTTCAAAAATTTTCATCTCTTGGCGGAATACTTCTAAACAGACCTTTTTTTGCTTCTTTTTTTGGGGCAAACTAATTTTCGAGAGTTGTTAGTCCATAATTTTTCGTACCCTCTCCTCACCCCAAACCACCGAAAATAATCGATTTTTGACTGCATCTATTCAAAAAGTCCTGTTTTTTTGTCAAATTTTCCCCGCAAGTCAAAAAGTGTCAATTTTTGCAAAACAGTCGCGAAGTGTTTATTTTTGGTAAAATTATCAAAAAGTGTCCATTTTTGGTAAAATTGTCAGAGGGTTCAATTTTTGCCAAAATTGTCATAGAGAGTCAATTTTTTGGCGAGTTGTCCAAAAGTTGTGATGTTTTTTCGTCAGAATTCTCAGGAAGTAATTTTTTTTTAAAAATAGTCAAATGGTCGTAATTTTTGCCAAAATTGATCAAAAATTTTTGCTTCCTTGCCAAAACGTCCAAAATGCATTGATTTTTGCTTTGCCTGCCTAAAAAGCCCTCTTTTTGTTTCAAAATTGGCTAATCAAGTCTTGTTTTTACAAAATTGATGAAAAAGCTTCTTTGTTTTGACAAATTTTATTCCCAACACCCCCCTCAATTTATTCAGCTTTTTCAATTTTTTAATATTATTGAAAAAATTTTTATGGCAGTGCGTTCAATTTTTTTTCGAGAAAAACACCAACAATGTTGGCCACCTGCGTAAAGATCTTCCAAGTTTAAAAAAATCAAAAAAAAATGGACAAATTGGTAAATCTAAAATTTGATTTGAGCTGTTGGAATTTTTGTTGGAAGGGGGGGAGAGGCTGGGTTCAGATTCACATTCTTTCCAATCGTGGTCTCGTTCAAATTGGAGGTGAATTGCAATTTCATCATTTTAGAGCATCGAAAAATCTGCTGGAGGCTCCAGTAATTTCCATAAAGTTGCTGGAGGCTCCAAAATTACTTGAAATCTACTCGTAGTCGACTTCGTAGCATATTGAAATTAGTTTACAAAATGAATTTCCAAGTTTCAAAAATGTGCTGGACGATCCAGTAGTTTCCGAAACTTTGCTGGAGGCTCCAAACGACTTTAAATCCTCCAGCAGTCGACTCATTAGAATAAGTTGAAGTGAAGCGTGATTTTCGGATCTCAAACTTTATCTGATGAAATTTTGAGGTAATTTCAAGTTTAAAAAATCTGATGGAGGCTCCAGAACTGCTCAAAATGATTTGAAACCGTTTCCAATAAATTTGGCAGATGGATAATAGGGTAAAAATTTCAACTCTCTAGGTCAATTTGGTAAAATTTTGATTTTTTTCCTGAATTTTTACGCGTTCTTTCGATCTGGCTTGGTCCAGTTCCAAAAATTTCGTGCAAGTCCTATTTTGGAAAGCAGAATCTGCGATTTTTGTCGATCTTTTAATCGAAGTGGTTGCCATTCTGTTAGTACATATAAAGCCAACTTTGGAGGGGGGGGAGTTTTCTTTAAAACGTTCCTTATGATGTCTTCTTTAAGAAAAAAGGTTGTCCAAGGGTGTTATGCACTTTGCACATATCAACGCCTCCCCCCCCCCCCCTCCCCAAATCATAACACGCAGAAATTTCCTCAAATTGCATTAGCAGCGTTCTTAATCGTGATGATCGTTAATTATTTCATCTTTTTATAATGAATTTTCTCATTGTATTCGTGGAAAATTGTGTCTAATATGGGTTTTCACCTGACACCTTTTTTTTCCGGTGAAAAATGACATTTTTTCGTATTTTTCGTACTTTTTGAAATTGGGATGACGTGGTCATATATGAAAATGATGGTGTGCTTATTTGTCTCTCGTTATCGGCTTAGTAATCAAATCGCTTATCAGTTTTATGGGTTTTTATGCATCGCGCGTGTGTTTTGTACCTACTAATTATTTCTGTTTTAGGATAAAATAAGTGCAATATGCATAACGCTGAAATTTTTTTTTTCAAATTATCGTTTGATTCGACTACATATTATTAAAACGGCGATAATGAGAGTTCAAAAGAGCACGTCAATATCGTATCCTTGTGTTGAATATTTTTTTTCTCGAAAATACATACGAGTAGGTACCATATGCGACGATATGACCTTTCAGGATCGAATTTTATCAAAGTTTTGTTCATTTTTATTTAGGTAATTTTTATTGAAAAAGAAAATTTTTATCTGAAATACTTAATGTCATCTTAGATGTTGACCACACCACCCTCCCTCACTCTATAGTTTTGGATACTTTTTTTTAAATCAATGAGTTATGCAAAACGTATCGTGACCTCTTTCTCTCCCCTCCTCTTCGTCCCCTCAATAATTCACACGGATACTCTGAATTTTCATTTTCATAAAAATAAAAGAAATTCTCATTTTCAATGTTTTCGATAGTAATGTTTTCAAATATCTTTTTTGGGAACAAAATGTCTTAAATGCCTTCGCCTCCCCTCTTTGAATTTTGAAAAACTTCTTAAATTGTTTGATGTGCTTAAATTTACATTCAGTCTTTCGATTCTATTCAATTTATAGTCCGGCATATTACAATAGGAGTAATTGCACCCCCCCCCCCGCCGATCATCCGGGACAACTTTTTTCCTAAAGGGGACATCCTAAGGAACATTTTAAAGCAAACTTGCCCAAAAAAAAGATGGTCTTACTTACAATATGGCGGCCATTTTGATTGACAGGTCAGCCGAAATCGCAGATTTTGCGTTTCAACATAGGACTTGCACGAAATTTTTCAAACTTTACAAAGGTAAATCGAAAGATCATGCAAAAATTTATCACCTGTCAAAATTTCAAGTGCTAAAGTGCGTTTTTTGATTTTTTTGGTGAATTTTTGAAAATCGAATTTAGGACAAAAATGAGGGAAAAAATCAAAATTTTACCAAATTGACTAAGAAAGCTGAAATTTGGGATATACCCTATTCTCGACATGCCAAATCGATTGGAAACGGTTTCAACCCGTTTTGAGCAGTTCTGGAGCCTCCAGCAGATTTTTGAAACTCGAAATTCCCACAAAATTCCATCAAATTGGAGTTGTAAAGCTGAAATTTATTCTAAAAACTAATTTCAATACGCTACGAAGTACTGCAGGTAAATTGCAAGTCGTTTTGGAGCCTCCAGCGACTTTTTGAAAATTCATGAAGACTCCAGCAGATTTTTGAAACTTTAAATTTTCACACAATTTCATCAAAATGCAGACGGAAAGCTGAAATTTACTCTACACTCCAATTTTAACACCCTCTGAAAACGACTTCATGTGGGTTAAAGTCATTTTACAGCCTCTATCGACTTTTTTGAAAATTACTGGAGCCTCCAGTAGATTTTTGAAATTTGAAATTTTCCCAAAATTTCATCAAACTGAGGTTGAGAGTCGAAATTCATTCTGAAAGCTAATTGCAATATGCTACAAAGCTGACTGCTGGTGGATTTCAAGTCGTTTTGGAGCCTCTAGCGACTTTTTGAAAGGTTGTATAACGTTTTTTTTGGAAAATTTAAACTTCCTAAAAGTAGCTGAAAGCTTCAAAACCATTTGAAACCACCATGTAGTCTGCGAAGTAAACTTCAGCTTGCCAACTCCATTTGATAAATTAATGTCGAGGAAATTTCTAGTTTCAAAAATCTACTAGAGGCTCCAGTAATTTTTAAAAAAGTCGCTGGATGCTCTAAAATGAGAACTCACCTGAAGTCGTCTTCAGAAGGTATTAAAATTGGAGTGTAGAGTAAATTTCAGCTTTCCTTCTCCATTTCATGAAATTTTGTGAAAATTTAAAGTTTCAAAAATATGCTGGAGGCTTCAGGAATTTTCAAAAAGTCGCTGGAGGATCCAAAACGACTTGAAATTCACCTGCAGCACTTCGTAGCGTATTGAAATTGGTGTTTAGAATAAATTTTAGCTTTACAACTCCAATTTGATAGAATTTTGTGGGAATTTCGAGTTTCAAAAATCTGCTGGAGGCTCCAGAACTGCTCAAAACGGGTCGAAACCGTTTCCAATCGATTTGGCATGTCGAGAATAGGGTATATCCCAAATTTCAGCTTTCTTAGTCAATTTGGTAAAATTTTAATTTTTTCCCTCATTTTTGCCCTAATTCGATTTTCAAAAATTCACCGAAAATCGAAAAACGCACTTTAGCACTTGAAATTTTAGCAGGTGATAAATGTTTGCTTGATCTTTCGATCTACCTTTGTTAAGTTTGAAAAAATTCGTGCAAGTCCTATGTTGAAACGCAAAATCTGCGATTTCGGCTGACCTGTCAATCAAAATTGACGCCATTTTGTAAGTAAAGCCAACTTTTTTTTGGGCAAGTTTGCTGTAAAATGTTCCTTAGGATGTCCCCTTTAAGAAAAAAGTTCTCCTGGAGGATCGGCGGGGGGGGGTGCAATTACTCCTATTGTCATCTACCGGACTATTAAGATAGAGCTTCATATCCGGCTCGGAGGACCATAACGATGCTCGAGATTCGACTCGGAGGACCATATGAATGTGGAGTTTTCTCTGAAAATGGGTTGAAGAACCTTACCAATTTGAGATAGAGCTTCATATCCGGCTCGGAGGACCATGACGAAATTCGATACCCGACTCGGAGGACCATATTGTGGATGGGGAGTTTTCTCGGAAAATGGATTGAAAATTTTGAAGCAAAGAATGAGCATGCTCAAGAAGAATTTTTTTTTTCTAAATTCTGGAGGATTTTTTGTTTCAATCAAACTTAAGGTCCTGATATGGTGCTGCTTTTTCATTTGGAAATTTTATGAGACACCTTGCGACCTTTTTTGATTCCATGGGGTTTATTGAGACTTCATTTTGAATCAGAGAGTAAAATTTTGAATTCATCTCGACGATCAATGATCAAACCATTCTCCTTTTCTCAACATTTCCTCGAAATGAACATCGCCATACTCGAATAATTCTCCCCTTAGCATTCCTCTAAAACTTCTTTTTAGAGAACTTCCACCACTACTCGCTCATCGTCCGCATTAAGTAAATTTTCGGATACTTAGGTTGCAAAATCTGGCTATATTCTTCGGCGACCAGCGATCACGATTCGTACTCTTGAAGAAGAAAAAAACCAGCCAGTAGTTATTTGAAACAAGAATATCCCGTTCGATGCTGCGTACAAGCTGCTTAATTTATGCATTGTACGATGTACATTGTAACAAAGCTATCATAAAAAAACATAGATATGCCTGCACTCGGATAATTATAACTAGGCTGCGACGACGATACACTATGTACTATGTACGAGGAGCATGTACAATGTACATGTAATGCGCTCAATGCAGGGGCGGAGGTGGTGAGGGCGGCATGGCATCGGCAGCCACTCAGACGGGGGCAGCGATGAGGTGCGCTGATGAATGAGCGCAGCGCGATCGCGATGCGCGAATAACCTTGATTTTGTACATTTTTATACCTCGATGTGGTATGTCCTACTGAGGTGAGATTTTTTTTTGTCGAATTTCCACTCAAGTAGCATCGTTGCGAATTTTTTTTCTGAAGAGGGGAGGGGGAAGGGGACACAGACGCGTCTGATTTATGGTTACTATTTTACCTACCAAGACTACATAAAAAATTTGATGGAATTTTGGAACTAGTTTGCCCATATTTTTCCTAATGATACCCTCGATCAAATGACGATCTTGAATTTTGTGCGTTTCTTTTATTGTTGATCGAACGTTTTGAGAATTTTTGCGAAGGTTTTGTATGTATGTGGTAATTGGATGCGTGATACATTCTTGCTAATCGTATGCACTTTTTTACATTCTTTCTTCTTCGAAAGATTAGCTACACCCGCGCACCAAACGTACACATTTATCCTAATGACCTTGAGAGCCAGCCGACGTCGTGTATTTTGCACATTGGAAAAGAAATATACACGCGCCAACGAAGATATGAATTTTTAATTCAACATTTTTTTTTCTCTTCATCTTTATATATACGACTCTAGACTAGGTACTTGTACATGATGCCTACGACGTTGCATCCGTTTCGGATTCGGGCCGATGTGAATCCATTTTTTTTTTTCGACCGTGGTACCACGTGGAACGAGAGTGTTGGGGAATGTTCGCATGTACTTAAATGCGAATGAATGCGAAAGTCTCAGTCGCATTAGGTTGGCTGATGGGCTGCGTGATGAGTATGATCTCGTCTCGAAGATGAATTTTTTTTTCTCTCCGAGATATTTTAGTTTGGGGGTAATAACCATATAGATCTGGGTTCTGGTCGAATTTTCAACTGTGTCTGCGGGTTTTTGAGGAGTGAACGAACGTCCTGAAACAATGGTAGTGTCACGATAACGGAAACATAACTATTGGTTATGACGCTGAAATGTTTTCACGACGTTTTTAGATTTTCATAGTTCGAGTCAGATACATTGTTGCATATTCGAATGCAGTCTAGCGAGTAATAGACACCAACTACATCACTAGGAAACCGGTTGGTTTTTTTATAAACGGGTTTCCAAAGTGCTGGGAGGATGACGATATAGATAAATTGAATGCAATTTTTTTTCTCTGACGATGCTACGGCCAGCCTATAATAGGAATTGGTGAGAGAATTGTAAAGATAATGCAGGAAAATGCAATAAATGCGACCTTAGGTATTTCTTTGGTGTGAATTTAAAAAAAAATATTTAATAATGGTAGAAAAAATTGTTATTTCTCATTTTTGCGATTGAAAATTTTTGAAAAATTTCTTTCGTGTGATTATTTTTTCAAGTTGTGTTTATAGACTGATTTTGGGAACCATTTAACTGGTTTCATGGTTTCAGGTTTTGCCTGTCTTGTGTTAGAAATTGGATTGAAATTATCCCCTTTGGTTGTAGCATTTGAAAAAGCCAATCAGTAAAAAATTGTCAACCATTTTTATTGAAATTGAAATTATCTAACTTATCATCTATCGAATTATCGAAGAAATGAAATAAATATTTCAATGTAGGATTTTTTTTAGGGAATTCTTGTTCTGACTGAAGTTACTACATATTTCAACAAAGAAGGAATCTTCACTGATTAATTAAGAACTTTCGGAGCTGCACGAAAAAAAAATGAAAGAAGCTCTTGAAAATACATAAATTGACAACATTTTGGTGTCCCCACTGTCCCCTGCCTGATTTTCAGGTTGCTTTGAAGTTTCACGAAGAAGTTATCCCACCGGTGGAGAAATTTTTTTGGACCAAACCAAGCCAGTTCGAAAGAGTGTACAAAAAAAAAATTGTCAAAATTTTGGATGCATGAGTTAATTTTTGGAGATTTGGGAAATTTTCATAACCTTGGACCAAAAAATTGTTGACCCTCCGAATCGTTTAAGAACCATTTTGAGCAGTTCTGCAGCTTCCAGTTACATTCTGGAAGTACTAGTTCTCTGATAAATGTCCCAAAATCTGTCGTGATGAACTTAAGATCTCATAATAAATGCGATCTGTGCCTCAAAATTACTCAAATGTAACCCCCTCCCCCCCAGTTGAAGGCAAATTCTATTTTTTTTAAATGTTGAAGTCGATGATTTGCAAACGACAAAA
Organism: Planococcus citri; assembly: GCF_950023065.1. NCBI lineage: Eukaryota > Metazoa > Arthropoda > Insecta > Hemiptera > Pseudococcidae > Planococcus > Planococcus citri. Next base: position 81,331,997 of record NC_088677.1, read on the forward strand.
TTTCAAATCAATTCGCCATTCGCGATGAACGGTTCATTTTTGAATAACTCGTGGTTCAGGATGAAAGCTTAATTCGTCAATTCATTCATTGTTCGCGAACGATTCATTTCAAACAGATTCATCGTTCACGAACGATCCATTTACAAGTGATTCATTATTCGAGAAGAGGTCTATTTCAATTCGATTCGTGATTCGCGAATGATTCAATAATGTAAAATCGATTCTTTTTCCAGAACGAGTAATTTCAAACGCATGGCGTCGCAAGGTCCTCTGTATTTCTGTCTGGATTTTTGAGGTCATTGACCTTCATGCACGTCTGTTTGTCTGAGTGCTTGTCTAGCTCATTAAGGTCATTTACCCGTCTGCCTGGCATCTTCTGGTTGCCTGTTTGCCTATCTGACCTCTTAAGGTCATTGACCCATCTGTGAGACCTCTCATATGGTAGTCTGTTCACAGGTTATTGACCCATCTGTTGTCTTCTTGCCTCTCAAGACCGTCGGTGTTCCCGCCTGTCCTCTTGGGTTATTGACCCGGATATCTGGGCTCTGAAGGTCAAGGTCACTGACTAACCAGCTCAACACTCCAAGGTCATGTATTGACGTGTCTGGCTGGCCTCTTGAGATCATTGACCTGTCAGTATGGTTTCTCAAGGTCATCTGTCTATCTGTCTGGTTTGACCTCTGAAGGTCATTGACCCGTATATCTGGACTCTCGAGGTCAAGGTCACTGACTTACCCGCTCAACACTCCAAGGTCATGTATTGACATGTCTGGCTGGCCCCTTGAGATCACTGACCTGTCAGTATTGTTTCTCAAGGTCATCTGTCTGTCCGCCTGTCCGTCTAGTTTGACCTCTAAAGGTCATTGAACTATCTGTTCAGTCTCTTGAGGTTTTTTGTATTCCTGCCTGGCCTCTAAACGTCATTGATCTGTAAACTCACCAAGTAATTGACTCACCTGTCCAGCTTCTCAAGGTTGTCTTGCGAGCTGCTTGAGGTCATTGACCCGCAAACTCTCAAGGGCACTGACTTACCTTTTTATAGCTTCTCAAGGTTGTCTATCTGCCTGTTTGGCTTGTGATGATCATTGACCTATCTGCCTGGCCTTGTAAGGTCATTGACCTGTCAGTATGGCTTCCCAAGGTCATCTGGACGGCTTCTTGAGATCATTGACTAGTTTGTTTGCCAGCCTACTTTGACTCTCCAGGTCATTGACCTGTCTTTCTGGCTTCTCATGGTTGTCTAAGCGCCTGTCTGGCTTATTAAGGTCATTGACCTGTCAGTGGCTTCTCAAGGTCATCTGGGCGGCTTCTTGAGATCATTGACCAGTTTGTTTGTCAGCCTACTTTGACTCTCCAGGTCATTGACCTGTCTTTCTGGCCTTTCATGGTTGTCTGAGTGCCTGTCTGGCTTATTAAGGTCACTGACCTGTCAGTATGGCTTCTCAAGGTCATCTGGCGGGCTTCTTGAGATCATTGACTCGTTTGTTTGCCTACCTACATTGACTCTCCGGGTCATTGACTTGTCTTTCTGGATTCTCATAGTTGTCTGAGTGCCTGTCGGGACTATTAAGGTCATTGACCTATCAGTATGGCTTCCTATAAGGTCGTCTGGCGGACTTCTGGAGATCATTGACCCGTTTATTTGCCAGCCTGCCTTGACTCTGCAGGTCATTAACCTGTCTTTCTGGCTTCTTGTGGTTGTCTGAGTGCCTGTCTGGTGTATTAAGGTCATTGACCTGTCAGTATGGCTTCCTAAGGTCGTCTGGCAGGCTTCTTGAGATCATTGACCTGTTTATTTGCCAGCCTTCCTTGACTCTCCAGGTCATTGACCTGTCTTTCTGCCCTCTCATGGTTGTCTGAGTGTCTGTTGGGCTTCTTAAGCTCATTGACCTGTATGGCTTCTCAAGGTCATCTGGCGGGCTTCTTGAGATCATTGACCCGTTTGCTTGCCAGCCTACTTTGACTCTACAAGTCATTGACCTGTCTTTCTGGCTTCTCATGGTTGTAAGCGTGCTTGTCTGGCTTATCAAGGTCATTGACCTGTTAGTATGGTTTCAAATCTACCTCTTTCGCAAATGATTCATTTCAAACCGTCTCATCGTTCGCGACCGATTTATTCTAAGCCAATTCACGATCGCGATCGACTAATTTAGTGTAGTTTCTGTTTCAAATAATATAGATTTGGCTTTCGCAAATGACTCATGTCGAATCGAATCAACATTCGCAAATGATCATTCGATTCATCATTCAAGAACGAGTCATTTCGAAACAATAAAATTCGTGAATTCCTCTCTTTCCTCTCATCTCGATTTAGCTTGTTAGTAAACATCCCATTCAATGCCATAAGTAGGTATTGAAGTTTTTAAGAATCTCTCATCACATTTTGTAGTATTTTTCAAGTTTTTTTTTTTTTTTTTTTTTTTTTTGAAAAATAAAACTTGAAAGAGGGAGTGGGTGGAGAAGGTGAGAAAATTTTCGTTTATCGAAAAAAGTGATATGATTTGTTGAATTGTATGTTTTCAAGGACGCTGATTCCAATTTTGAAACTTGTTCGACCCTGAAATGAAAAATATTCCGAATACCTAGATTTATAAAGACTCTGATTCTCGATCTAATGATGACCGTTTGCCCAAAAAATCAAAACAAACTTCACATAGGAAGGCCAAAGATTCAAAATTTAAAAAAAAATCCAACTCCTGTATCACTCGATTTTGATTTCATTTTTTTACTGCTTGCAAATGTTACTCTACACCAATTCTTGGAAATGTTGCGAACCATTGAACTGAAAATACTCCAACAATTAACAACTCACTATGACGGAAACGTGCCGTTTATCGATAAAATCTCGCCAACTTATCGCTTGCAATTTTTACAAAAAAATTATTCGCATCTGATTAGGAACCATTGACGAATCGATTCCAACAAAATGCAATACGTTAGAAACCGCCTCGTATTCTTAAAATGTAGCATCATTCTATCCTATCGATCAAATAATTATATAGCGATTCCTTTCTGGTGGATTTTTTTTTTTTTGAAAGTTATGTAATTTGTTGGTAAATTATTCGCGATTGACTGAGAACCATTGAACCGGTTTCAACGCTATATGTAATACATTGAAACCGAAATGCAGGCGTTAATATTTTTTAGTCATGTGAAAATGAAACAGAATATTTTGAGGAGTGATTTTTTGGAAATTTGCCTCGAATTTCACCTACTTAGTTGGATAATTCTTGAATGCATATGAACCACATGCACAAAATACATATCGAGTTCTGCATCAGAGTCGTCGAGAAAATTGACGCTAAATTCGCTTCTTCAAAGTTTTGTCGGCTCCGATAATTTGACGATTCATGTCATGACTTACCTAGTGACTTCGTTTTAAAGAAAACTGGCTCGTGCAGTCGTCTCATCAAAAAATCTGAGAAAATTACTCACTTGCACATGCACTCGGTGGTGAAAATTCGGTATCGTAGGCTTTGGCACCTTGCTACTCGGAAAGGGCTACTTAGTATGCATTTTTCGTCGAATTTTAACACCATATCACTGTGTAACATGATTCTGAGAAAATTTTAAAAAGCCCAATTTTCCATCATCTAATCAAATTATCCGTCTAGCGTTAATTACAAAACTGCACAAATTAGTACCTATAATTGGCATTTTTTTCACATTACTTTTTTATCTGCTGAGTGCATGCAGACCGTGTACTCGTACATTTAATTCTCTTTCGCGTAGATGACGTAAACTGGATGAAAAAAAAAGTCGAGCGCCGGCTAATGAGCCAGCAGCTAATCTATGGTATCTATTTGCTAATGAGCTGCGAGGGTCTATAGGTTGAGCGTAGCGTTGGCTAACACGAAGTTCATGGCGTTGAAAATGTTGCATATCTGGAAATTCACCAGGTAGCCTTCGATATATCTAGTCACGCCATTTACTCGTCGTCGTCGTAGTCGTCGTGGAGATGTAATAGACGCCCAAGTCCACTTTGATATACTTTGTAGTGCATGAACATACATACATATAGCTTATATACAAAGATCCTGTTAATCTGCATGATTGTAATTTTGTTTCGCTATGTGGGGATTGGTGTGTGTGCGGAGCTCTTTGAGATGCAATTTTTTTTTGTATATTTGTTCTAAATTTCTAATTGACGAGATCGTCCTACGAGACTCAAGTGATAGGTTTTGATCTGCAAAAACGTAGGTAGCTAGAAAAGTGAAGACAGAGATGGAGAATTGTACAAATGAGGACAGAAGTCTGGTCTGGAGTATTCACGATATAGTGTGGTATTCGTGTCTGACTTCTGAGTGTATTTTTATAAGTTCTCTAACGTGAAGAATGAGATGAAAATCGAACAAATGCGATCAACTGTATTTTTTTTTTCTTTTACCATAGCTGGGCAAAAAATGTACAAACGAAAAAAAAACGAAGAAAAAGACATGACGATGAAGAGAAAAAAAAACAACAACAACAAATACGTATTGAATGAAACTCACGTATTTCATCATGTAGGTATAGGTAGCGTATACCTTTGAAAAATAGATAGTATATTACGTATCATAGTATGTAGTAAAAAGTAAAAACGTGAAGAACGATTCGAGTTGGCTTATAACATGATAAGTACAGTGTTGGGAAAGGGGACGAGGAAATAGTGGATCGTTTTCACGAGTATTTTCTCATATAAACAGGGCACAGACTGACTATGAAGGTAGAAATTGGCGAACTCGCGTGCCTCGGTTTTATTCTCTCGGTGTGGTTGCCTTGTCCCCAACTATGGTCTGGACTCTGGAGTGCTGCGTATCTAAAGATATAAGCCATATAGACATTAATACAGTATGGTGAGGTATGCTATGTGTGTACTGTGTATCGTAGGTATAGTGTATAGGTACCTATGTTTAGATGTAGAAAATACCTACCGAAGTAGACAATGAGCAAACGGCCAGCGTCGTTGTAAAGGAAACAGGGCAAAGGGTAATAAACGCGCTCGGCTGTGTTTTCCTTCGTATCGATCGCACGGTCACTGAAGTAATCACGATCCCGGTCCTCGATGTGAAACGTAGCTGCTTATCTTGGCTTTTTTTTATGGTTATTGCATAGATGAGAGTCTTGGGTTTCTGAAAGTAGAAAAAACTAGACAGCTGCGCCAAGCGCAGCTGTAACAGTGTGCGTAGCTTCTTTAGTTTGGACAGCGCAACGCAATTTTGGCAAAGAAGCATAACAAAATTTCAAAAAAAGGCGCAACTTCGAAAAAAGCACAATGCGACTTCAAAATAATAAGCACAATGCGATTTAGAAAAAAATCACAACGCAAATTTCAAAAATAGAACAAGATTCCGAAAAAAATCAAAATACGATTTTGAAAAAAAAGCATAACGCAACTTCTTAAAAAAAACGATTGGAATTTTGAAAGCAGAACGCAATCATGATTTTAAAAAAAATCACAATACGGTTATGAAAAAAAAGCACATCACGATTTTCAAAAAAAGCACAAAGCAACTTTGGAAAAAAGCAATTGGGATTTTGAAAGCAGAACGCAATGATGATTTAAAAAAAAGCACAACGCGATTTTGAAAAAAGGCACAACGCGAATTTTAGTTTAAAAAAAGCACAACGCGATTTCGAAAAAAAAGCACAACACAATTTTGAAAAAAAAGCACAACGCAATTTTGAAAAAAAGCACAGTGCGAACTTTGAAAAAAGATCAACGCGAATTCTCAAAAAAGCACAAGGCCAACTTTGAAAAAAAGCACAATGCGACTTCGGAAAAAAAAGCACAACGCAAATGTTGTAAAAAAACAGAACGCGAACTTCAAAAAAAAAGCACAACGCGATTTTGAACGCGATTTTGAAAAAAAAAGCACCACGCAATTTCGGAAAAAAGCACAACGTGATTTTGAAAAAAAAGCGAACTTTGAAAAAAAGCACAACGCGATTTCAAAAAAAAGCACAATGCAATTTTGAAAAAAAAACATGATTTTGAAAAAAAAGCACAACACGATTTTGGAAAAAAAGCACAACGTGAACTTCAAAAAAAAAAGCACAATGAGGACTTCGAAAAAAAAGCACAACACGATTTTGAAAAAAAAGGCACAACGCGAATTTTAGTGAAAAAAAAGCACAACGCGATTTTGAAAAAAAAGCACAATGCAAACTTTGAAAAAAAGCTCAACGTGAATTCTGAAAAAAGCACAAGGCCAACTTTGAAAAAAAGCACAATGCGGATTTTGGAAAAAAAACACCGCGATTTCGAAAAAAAGCACAACGCTGTTTCAGAAAAAAAAGCACAATGCGAACGTCGAAAAAAAGCACAACGCAAACTTCAAAAAAAAAGCACAACGAGATTTTGAACGCGATTTTGAAAAAAAAACACCACGCAATTTTGGAAAAAAAAGTACAATACAATTTCAGAAAAAAAGCACAATGTGAACGTTGAAAAAAAACAACTCGAACGTTGGAAAAAAACACAATGCGATTTCAAAAAAAAAACAACGCGATTTTCATTTTAAAAAGCACAACGCGAACTTTGAAAAAAAGCACAAAGCAAATTTTGGAAAAAAAGCACAATGCGATTTCAAAAAAAAGCACCACGCAATTTCAGAAAAAGAAGCACAACGCGATTTTTAAAAAAAAAGCACGACGAGAACTTCAAAAAAAAGAACACAACGCGAATTTTAGGAAAAAAAGCACAACGCGAATTTTAGAAAAAAAGCACAACGCGATTTTTAGAAAAAAAGCACAACGCGATTTTTAAAAAAAAAACACAACGCAAATTTTGGAAAAAAAGCATGTGATTTTTAAAAAAAAGCGCAACGCGAACTTTGAAAAAAAAGGCACAACAAAATTTTGAAAAAAAGCACCACACCATTTTGGAAAAAAAGCATAACGCGATTTTGGAAAAAAAGCATAACGCGATTTTGAAAAAAAAACACGAGATTTAAAAAAAAAGCACAACGCGAATTTTAGAAAAAAAGCACAACGCGATTTTTAAAAAAAAAACACACAACGCAAATTTTGGAAAAAAAGCACGTGATTTTAAAAAAAAAGCGCAACGCGAACTTTGAAAAAAAAGGCACAACAAAATTTTGAAAAAAAGCACCACACCATTTTGGAAAAAAAGCACAACGAGATTTTTTAAAAACAAAGCACAGCGTGATTTTGAAAAAAAACGCACAACACAATTTTGAAAAAAAAGCACAACGCGATTTCAAAAAAAAGCACCACGCAATTTCAGAAAAAGAAGCACAACGCGATTTTTAAAAAAAAGCACGACGAGAACTTCAAAAAAAAAGAACACAACGCGAATTTTAGGAAAAAAAGCACAACGCAAATTTTAGAAAAAAAAGCACAACGCGATTTTTTTTAAAAAAAAACAACGCAAATTTTGGAAAAAAAGCACGTGATTTAAAAAAAAAAGCGCAACGCAAACTTTGAAAAAAAAGGCACAACAAAATTTTGAAAAAAAGCACCACACCATTTTGGAAAAAAAGCACGAGATTTTTTAAAAACAAAGCACAACGCGATTTTGAAAAAAAAGCACAACTCGAACTTCAAAAAAAAAGAACAACGCAAATTTTAGGAAAAAAAGAACCACGCAAATTTTAGAAAAAAAGCACAACGCGATTTTTTTTAAAAAAAAGCACAACGGGAATTTTGGAAAAAAAGCACAATGTGATTTTTAAAAAAAAAAGCCCAACGCAAACTTTGAAAAAAAAGCACAACGCGAACTTCAAAAAAAAGGCACAACAAAATTTTGAAAAAAAAGCATAACGCGATTTTGAAGAAAAAAGCACAACGCGATTTTAAAAAAAAAGCACAACGCGATTTTAAAAAAAAAGCACAACGCGAATTTTGAAAAAAAAGCACAACGTGATTTTTAAAAAAAAGCGCAACGCGAACTTTGAAAAAAAAGCACAACGCGAACTTCAAAAATCAAGGCACAACAAAATTTTGAAAAAAAGCACCACACCATTTTGGAAAAAAAGCATAACGCGATTTTGAAAAAAAAGCATAACGCGATTTTGAAAAAAAAAGCACAACGAGATTTAAAAAAAAAAGCACAACGCGAATTTTAGAAAAAAAGCACAACGCGATTTTTTTAAAAAAAAAAACAACGCAAATTTTGGAAAAAAAGCGCAACGTGATTTTGAAAAAAAAGCACAACGTGAACTTCAAAAAGAATCACAACGCAATTTCGAAAAAAAAGCACCACACAATTTCGAAAAAAAAGCACAACGCGATTTTGAAAAAAAAGCACAACGCGAACTTCAAAATAAAAAAATAACGCGAATTTTAGAAAAAAAGCACAACGCGTTTTCGAAAAAAAGCACCACGCAATTTCAGAAAAAGAAGCACAACGCGAACTTTGAAAAAAAACACAATGCAAATTTTAGGAATTGAAAAGCACTAGATTTCGAAAAAAAAGCAGGACACAATTTTTAAAAAAAAGCACAACACGATTTTGAAAAAAAAAGCACAACGCGATTCCGAATACACTATGCTATGCTATTCTGAAAGCTCCGGAGCACAACGTGATATATCAGGAAAGCATAAGCACTGCACTACTGAGAGATTGAGAGAACCTCTTGGGAGCACAGCAAAATCACAAATGACTGGAGGTTTTGATTCTGAAAGGGTAACCACCTGCTTTCAGCATCTACGTGTGTAAATGAAACACCTGCAGGTGTTTCACAAATGACTGGTGGGTTTTCATTCCGAAAGGGTAACCACCTGCTTTCGGCATCTAGTCTAAAATTGAACAATGGGAAAGATAACACTGTAGATAAGAATATTTTAGGACCCCTGCAGTGTTACATTTTAAAACCGATGTCGGCTTCCCTTTTGATACCTTTCTCATTGTTCAATTTTGAAAATTTAAAGTCGGCTTCGCTTTTGTCGGCTTCCCTTTTGATATGGCCCTTTTCCCTTTTTTATTCTTTTTTTGGTACAAATTTTCGTAATTAATTGCAATTACTCAAGAAGCTAATTGAGTAATTGCAATTATAATTACGACATTCCCTCCCTCAAGTTATGCCTCACCTACCTACGAAAGATTCAAAAACATCGGTCCATTCCTCTAAGAGAACATTCGAGCCAAAGAATTTTTCAACTTTCGGAACGAAACCAATAGTGTGCTACGCACACTAAAAAGGTACTCGTATTCGAGAATTTTTTCGAAATGAAGGTTGTTTCTGGTGGGTTATTCGGTTACGTTTTTGAAGTGGATTTGGTACTGCTGAGTGTAGTTTTAGCCTAGGGAGGCGTTTTTGATTGGTTTTTGTGCCAAAATCTGTTGCAGAAAGAAATTTTTTTTTGAAAAGATGCCGAAATTTTTAGAATTTGAGAAAAAATGTGTTTGTTGGTGTATCGTAAATCGAAATTCGTTTATAGCTTGGTGAGAGAACCATTTTTAGACTGGGCAGAGATCTAAATAACGTTGATGAATAGTCCAACAAATGAACCACCTAAGGCCAAAATTCTTGTCCTAAATCTTTATCGACTCGAAATACGTACATCAATAATCGATATTGCAACATTTGAGAAAAAGTGAAAATCTTTGAGGTTTTTTTTTGTATCTATAGAGAGCCCTTTGTCACGCCATTTATTTGAGGATTTGATTTTTTAGTGATTCATTCGTTCCCATCCCGAATACTTCATGCTTTCTGAGGGAATCATTCGTAAACGAATCAACTCGAATTTTTTTTTGATATGTTGGTAATGTAATGTATTGATTTATGGTTTCATTTTCATTTGGTTTAATTCACTGGTGATTCATTCGCGAACGTTTGAAAAAATTAATCTGTATCACGTTTTTCTCTCACAAGATTTGATTGATTTAGCTGTAATTTAGTCGTTCTTAAAACTTTTGTAGATAAATCAAAAAATGTTTCGTTCTATCTTGTTGCTTATTATCTGATTTAGTTTCAAAATGATTCAGTCGTTCACGAACGATATTTTACTCTGAGCAAGTCGTTCTCGAACGACTGATTCGCTACTTTTTTTGATGGGTGAAGAAAAACTTATGTTTTGTCTTTTGTTGTATTTCTCTGAGTTGATTTTCAAGTGATTCAGTTGTTCGCGAATGATTTCTTTCCTCTGAAAAAGTCGTTCGCGAACGACTGATTCGCCACTCTTGTTGATAGGTCGAAAAATGTTTCGTTTTGTGTTTTGTTGTATTTCTCTGAGTTGATTTTCAAATGATTCAGTCGTTCGCGAATGACTTTTTCCTTCGAGCATGTCGTTCGCGAACGACTGATTTACCACTTTTGTTGATAGGTCAAAAAAATGTTTCGTTTTTTCTTGTCCTGTGTTATCGGATTTGATTTTCAAGTGGTTCAGTCGTTCGCGAACGATTTTTCTTTTCTGAGTAAGTCGTTCGCGAACGACTGATTCACCACTCATGTTGAAAGGTCAAAAAAATGTTTCATTTTGTCTTGTCCAACGTTATCTGATTTGGTTTTCAAATGATTCAGTCGTTCGCGAACGACTTTTTTCTTCTGGGCAAGTCGTTCGCGAACGACTAATTCGCCACTCTTGTTGATAGGTCGAAAAATGTTTCGTTTTGTCTTTTGTTGTATTTCTCTGAGTTGATTTTCAAGTGATTCAGTCGTTCATGAACGACTTTCATTCTCAGAGCAACTCGTTCGCGAACGACTGATTCACCACTTATGTTGATGGTTCAAAAAAATGTTTTGTTTTGTCTTGTCCTGTGTTATTTGATTTGGGTTTCAAGTGATTCAGTCGTTCGCGAACGACTTTTCTTCTGAGCAAGTCATTCGTGAACGATTGATTCGACACTTTTGTTGACAGTTCTAAAAAAATTTTGTTCTTTCGTTTTGCCTTGTGTTGTATTTATCTTAGATGGTTTTCAAGTGATTCAGTCGTTCGCGAACGATTTTCCTGTTCTGAGCAAGTCATTCGCGAACGGCTGATTCACTACTTTTGTTGATAAATCAAAAAATGTTACGTTCTTTCGTTTGCCTTGTGTTGTATTTATCTGATTTGGTTTTCAAGTGATTCAGTCGTTCGCGAACGACTCTTTTCCTCTGAGCTAGTCGTTCGCGATCGACTGATTCACCACCTTTCTTGAATGGTCAAAAAAATGTTTTGTTTTATCTTTTTCCTGTGTTTTCTGACTTGATTTTCAAGTGATTCAGTCGTTCGCGAACGACTGATTCACTACTTTTGTTGATAGGTCAACAAAATGTTTCGTTTTGTCTTGTCCTGTGTCATTTGATTTGGTTTTCAAGTGACTCAGAACGAATTTTTTCCTCTGAGGAAGTCGTTCGTGAACGACTGATTCACCACTTTTGCTGATAGGTCTAAAAATGTTTCGTTATTTCGTTTTGTCTTGTGTCGTATTTATCTGATATGGTTTTCAAGTGATTCAGTCGTTCGTGAACGACTCTTTTCCTCTGAGCAAGTCGTTCGCGAACGACTGATTCGCCACTTTTGTTGATAGGTCAAAAAAATGTTTCGTTTTATTTTGTCCTGTGTTATCTGATTTGGTTTTCAAGGGATTTAGTCGTTCACGAACGATTTTTCTTTTCTGAGCAAGTGATTCACCACCTTCCTTGATAGATCAAAAAAATGTTTCGTTCTATCTTGTCCTGTGTTATCTGTTTTGGTTTTCAAGTGATTCAGTCGTTCGCGAATGGGTTTCCTGTTCTGATCAAGTCGTTCGCGAACGACTGATTCACCACTTTTGCTGATAGGTCAAAAAAATATTTCGTTTTATCTTGTCCTGTGTTATCTGATTTGGTTTTCAAGTGATTCATTCGTTCGCGAACGACTCTTTTCCTCTGAGCAAGTCGTTCGCGAACGACTGATTCGCCACTTTTGTTGATAGGTCAAAAAAATGTTTCGTTTTATTTTGTCCTGTGCTATCTGATTGGGTTTTCAAGTGATTCAGTCGTTCGCGAACGATTTTCCCGTTCCGAACAAGTCGTTCGCGAACGACTGATTCACAACTTTTGTCGATGGATCAAAAAATGTCTCGTTTTGTTTTGTCCTGCACCATTATCTGGTTTTCTTTTCATGTGATTCAGTCGGTCGTTCTCAACTGATTCATTATTTCTGAGCAAATCGTTTGCGAATGAACTGAGTACCGGTTTCAAATTTTAATGATAGCATCAAAATGTCGAGTTTCGTCATGACAACCATGCTTATTTCAGTTTTTCAAAGATTTCATTCGTTCGCGATGAACGAGTTGTTTTTTTAGCAAGTCTAGTGCGAACGATATGTTTAACTACATACAAGTTTTGTTGATGGATTATAGAATGTTTTGTTTTGTCTAATTTTGATTCAGTCGTTCGCGAACGATTTATCTCTTTTGAGCAACTCGTAATTTTTGTTGATAAATTTAGAATGTGAAGTGTTTGCTTTTGCGGTGTATAATTTTCCATCTGATCTCATTTATTGGTGACTCATTCATTCGTGAACGATTTTGCACCCCTATATAATGAATCGTTCACGAACGAATCATCTTCAATTTTCATTGATATGGAGTTTGATAATGTCAAATCAAATTTTGCCATTTCTTCTTTCAATTGATTCGACTTAGTGGTGATTAAGTCGTTCTCGAATGATTCGTCAAATTAGAGCGAATCGTTCACGAACGAATTGAGTCACGTTTTCAGCTGTAGGATTGCAACCGTCAAGTTTCGTCATTTCTTCTATATCTGATTTGATTCTTCAGCAATTTATTCGTTCGCGAACGATTTTCTCTAAGGAGAAAAATCGTTCTTGAACGAATGATTCACAGTTTTCATTGATGAATTTGAGCAATGGCTCGTTTTGTCTTTTCGTGTGTCATCTGATAGATTCCGAAGTGATTCAGTCGTTCTTGAACGACCATTTTAGCGATTCTGAGTGAATTGATTCAGCAGATAAAAATAAATTTTCATGTTTTATAGTTCTTTGGTATAATCTTTCATCTTGTTCGATTTACCTATCGGTGATTCATTCATTCATTCATTCATTCGTGATCGACTTTTGGCCTCCAATCAATCGAATCGTTCGCGAACGAATCATTCTCGATCAGAAATTGAGCAAATTCAACTGAAGATCAAACGGAGTAACAATGAACTTTTCATAAATTTTTTGACAATTTCAAATATTTTTTTTTTTTGCTTTTTCTCTATAGTTTTTAAACTTTGCTTCAATATTCTACCAATTTTTGTTATTTTCTATAACTTTTGGGAATTTTATCAATTTTTTAAAAGTTTTGAACCAATTTTATGTCTATTTTATTAATTGAAAAATTCTAGATTATAATTGGCGAGATTGATACAGCTTCAATCAACTTCACAGAGCTTTCGTAACAACTTTTTGGATGAGTGAAACACTCTCTTTTAATCTCGTAATCATCATTTGCAAAGAAGTTCAAATGAATTTAATACAAATACAAGTACCCTACGATAAAAGAAGTAGAACGAAACGCAAAAGATATACCCCAGCATAGCATAGTAGGTCTTCTTCAATCTCGTTAAAATACAAATAATATAATTTTCGTAATCGAATTTCACTAGACTAACAGTCGCACAACTTGTACTTTTATTTTCACAATTGAATTTTGCCTTCAAAAAATTAAATATGCAAAAATATTAACGTCTCGCTGCACCGTTGGCTAATGGGATAAATAGGTGAGGAGAGGTACAATGGCAACAAATACTCGTTTTTACACACTCGATACTTGTTCTACGTTCAGATCCTGTTTTATAAAACGAGATATTCAATTTTCATCGTTCAGCAGTACGTTGAGGTTTGTGGATGGCGAGGGGGTTCTTTTTGAGAAAAATTGTCGCATTTATTTTGCAAAGGGTGTTTGAATAAAATGTCCGATAAATTGGAATAAAAACGTTGATTATCAGTTTGAGCAGCAAAAAATATCATTGGGATTTCTTTTCTTTGAAAAATTTGATAACTAAACTCTTCAAAGATGCATCAAAAAAATCAATTTTTTTTAAACACGACTTGAAGAAGAAAAGTTACAAATACCCAAACGAATCATCAATAAATTTTTTGTTATGCAAATTTTATTGCATTTTCCACTCACACACACACACAGACACAGAAGAGCAGTCGAATAAATCAAAAATTCCCCTTCTCCCTTCTTCGCAATAAATTACAAACGCAAACCTCAAAAATGAACTCATCGTATTTAAGCAAATTAATGGTAATTCGTTAGCGCCATACGAACGACGACGAAACTTTTTAAATTTCCTTTAATTTATGGATATTTATTCGGTTCTTTTTGGCGTTTTTCAAGATTAAAAAGGTCTGGTCTGGCTAAAGAGAGTATACACACACATACTATCGTATAGTTAGGAAGCGGCGCACGTTCACCAGCCAGATTTGCTTCGATCCGACGAATTTTAGGCGGCTAAGCAACGTACCCTATTTACGTGTTGAGAGATGATAGTACACAGAGTGTGAGAGAGAAAGACAGACAGACAGAAAAAGAGAGAGAAAAGGCTTTAAGTTGATGTCGACGTATAAGCGCGAGCACAGACGGAGAGGCCGAGGGAGGAATACGGCGCGCCGGATGAACGACCTGCAAAGACTTTCGACAAACGTGGCCTTTTACGTTTTAGGTTTTAGGTTTTACCACCACCATTACAAAATTGCGTCGTATCAAACACATCGTATGTACTACGACAAGTAGTCGAATATGCTGCACAATACAAAAAGATAAACACAATGTAGCCACTCTAATAGAAAAAAAATTGTTCGTCGGGGCCCCCCTATCCCGATTGGTTAGGTTTTTTTCCTCTCATTTCTCGAATCTGTTGTTTAAATTGCAATGAGAGGTGTAATGTAAAATGATAAAATGCTGTGCCAGACTTTTGTACCTATCAAATAGTGATACGTAAATGCGAGATTAAAGTAGGTACGTGATTACGTGAAGAATATACCTTATTTTAAAGTTGAAATTTTCCAGCTCCCATCCTGCACCAAAGTTGTTACCTCTGGGAAGAAAATAATTCCCTATTTTTTTATTCCCCCCCCCCATAAATGCAAAAAAGTGGCGGTGGTAACCCCCCAAGTTGAAAAAAATGTCAAAAAAAAATCCATTTACCAAAATTATTTGTTTCTGCGTCAGAATTTTTCTAAATAATCCCCTTTCCAAGAAAAAATTCTCTTCTGTCCTTCAAAACATATTAGCCTCAAAGTTGAAAAAAATCTCAAGAAATGAGAATAAACCGAAATCAGGGGACAATTTTTGAAGATATCTCATCATCTTTTCAAGAAAAAACGTTCGTTGAACCCCCATAAATATGATGTTGGCTCTCTTGTATGGAACCCCCCCCCCCCATTTGGAAAAAATGAAAAACTATGAAAAATTGATGTCTGTAGAAATTTTTCGAAAATTTTTCAATGACAGAATCTTTTTAAATATGTAGGTAAGCACATTTTAAATAAAAACCCTCCCATGATCCTCTTCTGAAAAAAAAAAAAATGAAATCGAAAATGAAATTTGAGAAACTTTTTTTGTAGACAGATATTCGTTTTTTGTCCATTTCCATTTTGGTTTTCAGTTTTTATTTTCGTTTCTGTTTTCAAGTTATTTCAGTTTTCATGTTTTAGTTTTCAAATTTTTTTGTGGTCAGTGCATACTTATTTATTTTCTAACTTTTTTATTTTCAGACTTCAGATGTCGTTTTCGTTTTTTCTAAAATTTAATTTTTACAATTTTTTTTTGTTTATATTTTGTTTCGGGGTTTTCAGTTTTCACAACTTTAATTTTTCATTGTCAGTGTTGCTTTGGTTTTCAGTTCTCGTTTTTGATTCAAGGTTTTGTTTTTGGTTTCAAGGTTTCGGTTTCGGTTTTCAGTTTTCAATTTTTGTTTGTGATTTCTCGGTTCCATTTTCATTTTTTTAAATCTTATTTTCAAAACTTTTGTTTTTAGATTTTTAGGAAGGGGTGGAGGAGGGGGGAGGTTTAGTTCTCTTTTTTGTTGCTTAGGATTTTGGCTTTCAGGGTCCCATTTCACATTTATTTTCACAGTTTTTAAGTTTTTTGGTTTTCAAAGTTTTTCATTTTCAACGTTCGTTCTAGGTTTTGATTCAAGGTTTCTGAACTAAGTTCAACTCTTTGTTTTTGACTAGTTAAACTGAGTTCAACTTCTTGACCGAGAGTCGTACAAGTGGCCCTTAAAGATTTAGTTTGCATTTTTTGATTTCGTTTTCATCGTTTTGAGTATAGATATTTGGTTTTTCAAAATGTTTTTCATTTTTATTGTTTTTTTTTTGTTCCAATTTTCTCAGCATTTTCGATTTGGGGTTTCTTGGTTTCAGTTTTTTTTTGGTGTAAGAGTATTAATTTCGTTTCAACACCTGTTTGCTTTTTTTTTTTGGTTTCAACGTTTCTTTAATTTTAGAGCTGCAGGTTTTTCAATTTTTGTTTGCGATTATTTCTCGTTTCATTTTTATCTAATTTTTTTCATTTAAATTTTTCAGTTTCATTTTTAGAGCATATGTGCGTTTTGAATTTTTTCTAATTTGAGAACAACTTTTGTTTTTGGTGTTGGTTCTCAGTTCTTATTTTTGATGTTTTGATGGTTTTCAGGTTTCCGTTTCACTTTTGTTTTGTTTTCGTAGTGTTTATGTTTGTTTTTTAGTGTTTTTCAATCTCAATGTTGCTTGGTTTTCAGTTCTCGTTTTTTGTTCCAGGTTTATTGGATTTTGTAATTTCTTCTTTGCTTGATTTTCGAAGTTTTCTAGGTTTTTAGTTCTTTTTTCTGAAGTTTTCAATTTTGTTTTTTAATGTGTTGTTGGGGCTTTAATTCTAACTTTTTTTTGCTTTCAATTTTCAAATTTTGGTTTATGATTTCCATTTTACAATTTTTTAAGTTTAATTTTCCAATTTTTTTTTAGGGTTTTCAGTCATTTTTCTTACATTTTTTTTGTTTTTCAATTTATTGTTGTACTTTTAAATGATTTTTGCTATTTTTTGGTTTTCAGTTACCATTTTTGTTTTTTAATTTTTTGTGAGAGATTTTATTTCGTTTTTTCGTTTTGATTTTCAACTTTCAATTTTTGGTTTTTGATTATTGTTCGGTTTTGCAAATTTTCCAAGGGGTTTTATTCATTTTTCTGAAATTTTTGAATTTTTTTTCGCTTTTTTCAATGTAGATTTCATTTTTAGCTTTTTTTTGTGGTTGGGGGGGGGGGTTACTTTCTGTTTTTCATTTCTTTTTCACATTCTTTTGTTTGGTTTTCTTATTTTTTTTAGAGTTATCATTCATTTTCCTGAAGTTTTTTTATTTTTCAATTTATTGTTGTAGCTTTAATTTATTTCTAAGTATATTATTTTTTTAGTTTTCAGTTTTTAATTTTTTGTTGGAGCATTTATTTTTAGTTTTTTCTTACAGTTTTCGGTTTTTTATTTTTTCCTCCATTTTTTTGGTTTCCAGATTTTCTAATGCTTTACTTAATCATTTTTTTGAAGTTTTTACAATTTTTTTATCGATTACTTACTACAGCTTTTATTTTTAGTTTCTTTTTTCGAAGGGGGGGGGAGGTTTAATATTCTGTTTTTCAATTCCTTTTCGCATTTTTTGCTTGGTTTTCCGAATTTTCTAATGCTTTAATCATTTTTCTGAAGTTTTAAATTTTTTTTTCGATTTTTCATTGGAACTTTTACTGTGGGGTTTTTTTGGTGGGGGGGGGGTTAATTTTCTGTTTTTAAATTCTTTTTCGCATTTTTTGCTTGGTTTTCCAAATTCTCTAAGGTTTTTATGAAATTTTTGATTTTTAATTTATTGTTAGACTTTTTAATCTCTTTTTTTCTTACATTTTTAGTTTTAGTTTTTATTGTATTGTTTCTCATTTCCATCTTCGTGTCCTTACAATTTTGTGTTAAACGTCGTTTTCTGATTTTTACTATTTTCGTTTCACATTCACTTGCATGGTGAACTAAGATTTTTCGGTTTTCGTTCTTCATTCTCGTTCTATGTGATTTCACTTGGTTTTCGGTTTTCTTTTTTAGTTTTCACAGTTTTCGTTTATGGTTTTAACGTTCGTTTTATTAAAACTTCTATTTTGGTAATACATATTTTTCATTTTTTCTGATTCTTCAATTTTTGCTTCAAGTATGGTTTTCGATTTTCGGTTTTTATTGGTACATCTTCGTTTTTTGATATTTGTTTTTGGGTTTCGAATCCACTTTCTGTTTTTGTTTTTGTGAAATTTTGTTTTTAACTCGTCTCTTCAATTTTTTCGACCTTTTGTTACATTTTTTACAATTTTTTTTTGGACAATTTCACAATTGAGCTCAAAATTTTACCTCTGTGTGACTTGGAGAACTCTCCAAAAAAAAAAAAAAAAAAAAGGTAGGTATCAATCATCATGGGTTATTTTCAAGAGACTGCACTTATGCAAACCAATTCGTTTGCGAATGATTCACTAAAAATTATTCAATTTGTTCGTGAATGATTAACCAAAAAATTGAGTAAATGAATCGATTCGTTCGCGAACGAGTCACTTATGCGAATCAATTCGTTCGCGAATGATTCATCAAAAGTTGAGTAAATGAATCGATTCGTTCGCGAACGAGTCACTTTTACAAATCGATTCGTTCGCGAATGATTCATAAAAAATTGAGTTAATGAATCGATTCGTTCGCGAACGGGTCACTTATACGAATCTATTCGTTCGCGAACGAGTCACTTTTACAAATCGATTCGATGAAAAATTCAGTAAGTGAATCGATTCGTTCGCGAACGAGTCACTTATACGAATCGATTCGTTTACGAACGAGTCACTTACACGAATCGATTTGTTCGCGAACGAGTCACTCACACGAATCGATTCGTTCGCGAATGATTCATAAAAAATTGAGTAAATGAATCGATTCGTTCGCGAATGGGTCACTTATACGAATCTATTCGTTCGCGAACGAGTCACTTTTACAAATCGATTCGATGAAAAATTCAGTAAATGAATCGATTCGTTCGCGAACGAGTCACTTATACGAATCGATTCGTTTACGAACGAGTCACTTACACGAATCAATTTGTTCGCGAACGAGTCACTCACACGAATCGATTCGTTCGCGAATGATTCATAAAAAATTGAGTAAATAAATCGATTCGTTCGCGAATGATTCATAAAAAGTTGAGTAAATTAATCGATTCGTTCGCGGACGAGTCACTTATGCAAATCAATTCGTTCGCGAATGATTCGTCAAAAGTTAAGTAAATGAATCGATTCGTTCACGAACGAGTCACTTTTGCAAATCGATTCGTTCGCGAACCAGTCACTTTTACAAATCAATTCGTTCGCGAATGATTCATGAAAAATTGAGTAAATGAATCGATTCGTTCGCGAACGAGTCACTTACACGAATCGATTCGTTCACGAACGAGTCACTTATTCGAATCGATTCGTTCTCAAACGAGTCACTTATACGAATCGATTCGTTCACGAATTAGATTCATTTTGCTTGAAAACATATAAATTCCTATATAATAGTTTCACAATCACAAAAACCGAATCAATCGTAAATTAATTGATCCGTTTGCGAATTATTTACCAAGAAATATATTAATCAATTTATTTTCGTCAATCGTTCGTAAATGATTCGATTCGATTGTAAACAGATCAATTGCTGTACTAGTGTTTCAAAAAAAGTGAATCAATTCGTTCGTAAAAGATTTTTATTTGAAGAAAAGTCAGTCTTCTCACGCAAAATGCGTGAGTGTTTTTTTAAACCGTTCACATTTACCTATTGGTAAATTAGAAAAATGAGTTGATCAAAATGGGGTTGGTGAAATTCTTTCACATTTTCGTTTGCTCATTTGACAGAATCCTGCTGATACATGATTTAATTAGCCCTTCCACTTTCACCTTTTGGATCCCAAATTATTTCTCTATAGATTCTGGCCCCATCTACCAGTTCACCTTCAAGAGGTGGCCCAACCTCATACATTCACTCTGCCTTTTATTCGTAATTGAATATTAAACTTGATACATATGAATTCTCTTTAATTATTTTACTCACGAAAACTATAATATTTCTTCCCCCAATCTAATCCTGCTGTTATTGTTTTTAATTTGCAGTTCGGTCAGAATTTCCACGCTACCTGTGTCGTCGTTAAGGCCGAAGTTCCAGAACTAATCGCAGGGTGCTTTTGAGACATAGGGGTAAGTGTGGCTTTTAAATTTTAAAATCAATCAATCGCTTTTCTACGAGTGTAAAGAAATAGGTACCTACTACCTAATTATAACCGCTCAGACACCTTTGTATGTATATCTATATCTACCGGTGAATTGGGGACACGTAATTACGATTGTGATGTAAACGACATCATGTGAGGAAATCGAGCTATAGTATATATGGAAGTGGAAAGTAGCGAGGGGTCTAAACAGACAGTAAAAGTAGACGTATCGTATCGGTGTATATATGGTATGGAAATGGGGAATGGATGGGGTATAAATACCGCAGTGATGGATGTGCCCGCTTATATAGAAGTTATGGGGCAGCACACGGCGGCGGCCACGGGGACCATTAGAAAGGGTGAATGGAACGGTCAGCAGACGACGCGAGGTTTAGCCAAACGTAAACGTTTGTTAAGCCTGGTTATGTGCGGGTATCGCGAGCAGTACACAAGGAGGGGGGAGGGGGTGTGAGGAGGGTATGCTGTAGTAGTAGACACCCCGGCTGTGCTGATCCGCCTGGGTGGTGTTAGCAGCGGCTTTATAGTTCAGACTTGAGAGCGTGGCGGCGGTTACGGTGGCGATGGTGGTGGTGGGCCCTCGACAGAGAAAAATGTACGCGAATTCGATAATGGGATCGTGCCGGTGTAGAGAAAGAGGCAAAGCCCGAGCCCAAGTCGTAACGGCTAACGGCCGGCTCGCTCGGTCTCTCGACGAAATTTCTACGTCGGTTCTTCGGGTACGTGGGAGAGGGGTGGTGGAAAAAAACGAGGACGACGGACTACTACGATGGGGACCTGACGACGACGACGACTCGACGCGACTCGTCGCGTAATATAAAATTGGATGAAAGGGGGGGGGGTGATCAGGGAGACGCGCAGAAGCGAAGAGATGAAAATACATATAAGGCTAGGGGCTGGCTGGGGAGCAGTATATACGATGGAGAATGTGTAACGCCATTTTAACCGCTTTTTGCGGGGGCTCCGCAGACGCGCCGCCGAAATAAACGCCGCACCGGCAGCGGCGACTGCAGCCGGAGCGACCGGCGCGTCAAGAGGTTTATTTTGTTACTATAATTGCAACGAGAGACGGGTAGAGGAACGAAAAAGACCTCACGGAAAGGACGCGGATCGACGAGGCGGCGGTGTTTCGCCAGCGGCCGTAAACGAGCAACGACCTCCTGTTTTACGTTTCGTTTCTTTTCCTCACCCTCCTGTCACCCTGTCGACGTCGACGTCGGTACTGTCGGTGGTGCACTTGGAGCTTTTCACCACCATGGAGCAGGGTGAGCTTTCATCGTCTGCGAGCAGAACTCCGAAGGTATGAGACAGTGTTGTGTAAGTTTTGGTACCTATCTGTCTACCTCGATGTGTAAAAAGTTCACCTGGATTACCTACCTATGTGTACTTGTACGATGGTGTTTGTTTTGGAGATTTTTTTTCTCCACCGATAACCGATATGTATAATATTCGAAGAACGAGTTGTAAAGATTAATCCCTTAGAATACGTTTATTAATGATATTATTATCCTTAGGGGAAAATATACAAGTAATAGGAAATTCTTTATATTTTCGTGTCTCGACGAGCAGTATACAGTGTTGATTTTTAGATTACGACTCGACTCGACTCGTCGCGACGACGACGACGAAAACGACGAAGAAAACGACAAACTTGTTCCCCATATTTACTTACCTATATCGCACATGTGTGCGAAACTTGGCTTAGGTAAATACACTTGGCGTACTATACTTTGAAACAAAAAGAGAGAATATGGCTTTAGGTGACGCAGGAGGCGCAGGAGGCGAGGCAGCGGTATCGTCGTCGGCAAAGGCTAATTCTCGGTCAATGAACTAGGTATATATGTACTTCTACCCCAATAGTCTCGTCGTTGATTCGTCGATTTTATTCCTCTGGCAACCCCCCTCCCCCTCTCCTCCCCCTCCTCCTTCACTACCTCAGTGTTGTACCCGGCTATACGAGTATAACCTGCTCGCATCAGCTTCCTCCTCGTCATTGTCATCGTCGTCGTAGTGGTAACAGTTACACAGGCATTGCTACAAAAAGTAATATGGACGAAGAAGACAGAGTAGTACCAGCAGACGTGGTAGTTATCGCCATTACCCTGTTTGCCTCGATTTCCCGATGTACCCTTGTACCCTTCTTGTATTCCCTTCTTGGTCCTCTTGGTGCTGTTCTGCTTCTACTTCTTCTTCTGCTTCTTCTTATAACTTGCAAGGTTTTTTTTCTCTTTACTTTTTATCAACCGTGCAAACAGCGCAAAGGAGCAGGAGCACGTTCACATCGCGTCAAACTGTCAAAATAACAGACGATAAAGAATAGCGTCTGTTTCCTAGACTCTCTGTGTATTTCTGCGCCATCTCCGTAGAGGTTCCATTATTTTTCGTAGTGGGTTTTTTTTTAGTTTTTGTTTTTTGTGTTAAGCACGATGTACGGGTTTTGTGTGTGAGTAGTCTGTGCTGGTAAATTTTGCTGTTTTTGAGGTTGTTGATGTTGACGAGTCAGTGTTCGTGGATTGGTCCAGATTTGGTATTTTTGCTGTAGCCAAAGTCCCAGAATTGTTTGTTGTGTTGGAATGAATGGAAGTTGGATGATCAGTAAGGCCAAAACTTGAGATTTTGTTTGAGAGGATGAGGGGGGGGGGGGGTGCAACCGAAAATTTTCTGACCGATGTGAAAAAAAAATACAAACGAGGGTAAAAGTTTTCAAAAATTCGTATTTTGATGGATAAAAAACCAAAATGTTTTGAAACATTTTTCAAGTGTGAATAATACATTTTTAGAATGTTGATTTTGAATAGAAAACATCAAGCCTGAGTGAAAGAGAGATCCCAATTTCAATAGAAGAAATTCCGAAACAGCAAAAGCTTGAGAACATAATGTGTACTTAATTCAAGTTTTTAAAAAGTCGGTAAGAGTAGCTTCTTTTTTAAGTCGAATTTTTTAAAAATATTTTCTGACTTCGTTGAAATTTGCCAGCTTTTTATCAAAATTTGCCGACGTCTTCATAATTTTACAATTTTTTTTAGGGGGAAGTAGTCCAGCCTTCCACACCCCCTCTTAGTCTTATCCATGGTGGAGACCTTTACTTTGAGTTGAAAGTCCAAGCATTTTAACTATGGAGGTAGCCCTGCAGAGGCTAAAAGAAGCTAGACAGTAGACAGGAAGACAGACGACCTTGGGAGGCTATATAGACAGGTCAGTGACCTTGAGAGTTCAGACACATGGGTCAATGACCTTAAAAGGGCAGAGTCACGACCATGAGTGACTAGACGGTTAGGCCAGTGACCTTAAGAAGCCAGGTAGACGAGCCAATGACCTTAAGTGGCCAGACTGGCAGACAAGCGATCTTGGAAAATCATAATACTTATGGGTCGATGACCGCTAAAGGCCTGATAGGAAGATAGACAGACACCCAGACATCTACAAGAGGATAGACAAATAGTTCAGTGACCTTAAGAAGCCGGACAGGTAGACATTGTGAGACCAGACAGACGGGTCAATGACCTCTGAAGACTGTACAGTGTACAGGAAGGTAGACGACATTGAGAGGCCACATAACCAGGTCAATGACCTTAACAGATCCGATGGATAAATGGCACTAGGATGCTTGATAGATTGGTCAGTGACCTTTGGAGGTCAGATGCACGGGTCAATGACCTTGATATGGCAGACTTACGACCATAACAGACTTGACAATTAGGTCAGTGACCTTAAGAAGCCAGGTCAGCCAGGTAGATGAGACATAATGACCTTGAGAGGCCGAGCAGGCAGACAAGCGACCTTGGAAAGTTATAATACTTATTACTTACGGTTCAATAACCCTTAAAGGCCAAACAGGAAGACAGACAGACACTCAGACAACTTTGAAAGGCTAGTCTGATAGCTCAGTGACCTTGAGAAGCTGGTCACTGGTCAGGTAGACATTGAGAGACCAGACTAACGGGTCATCAGTGACATCTGAAGACAGTACAGGAAGATTGATGACCTTGAGAGGCCACATAGACGGGTCAATGATCTTAAGAGGGTGGATGTATAGACAGACTGGCAGATCAGTGACCTTGAGAGTTCAGACACACGGGCAAATGACCTTCAAAAGCCAGACAGGAAGACAGACAGACAGACAGACAGACAGACAGACACTTATAGACAACTTTAAGAGGCTAAACAGATAGCCCAGTTACCTTGAGAAGCCACACAGGTAGACATTGAGAGACTAGATAGACAGGTCAATGACCTCTGAAGACTGGACAGGAAGATAGACGACTTTGAGAGGCTACGTAGACAGTTCGATGACCTTAAGAGGTCGGATGGATATACAGACAGACAGATCAATGACCTTGGAATGTTGGATAGACAGGTCAGTGACCTTGAGAGTTTAGACACCCGGATCAATGACCTCAAGATGTCAGCCTAACGGTCATGAGAGACCAGAAATTTAGATCAGTAACCTTAAGAAGCCAGGTAGATTAGCCAATGGCATTAATAGGCCAGATAGGCAGACAAGCGACTTTGGAAAGTCATAATACTTACGAGTCAGTGAACTTTAAAGACCAGATGGGAAAACAGACAGGCTAGACAGATAGCTCAGTGACCTTGAGAAACATTGAGAGATCAGACAGATGATGAGTCAATGACCTCTGAAAACTGGACAAAGATATAGATAACCTTGATAGGCCACATAGACAGATCAATGACCCTAAGAGGTCAGATGTATATAAAGAAAGATCAGTGACCTTTGGATGCTGGATAAACATGTCAGTAACCTTTAGAGGTCAGACACATGGATCAATGACCTTAAGATGGCAGACTTACGACCATGAGAGACATTGACAGTTAGGTAAGTGACCTTAAGAAGCAAGGTAGACGAACCAATGGCCATAAGAGACCAGACAGGCAGACACGTGACCTTGGAAAGTCATAATACTTAAGGTTAATGACCTTTAAAGGTCAGACAGTAAGATAGGCAGACACCCAGACAACTTTGATAGGCTAGATAGATTGCTCAGTGACCTTGAGAACCCGGACAGGTAGACATTGAGAGACCCGACTAACGGGTCAATCATCTCTGAAGACAGTACAGGAAGATAGATGACCTTGAGAGGCCACATGGACGGGTCAATGACCTTAATGAGGTTGAATGGATAGACAGACAGGCCAGTAGTTTATTATGAAGGTTCAGGGAAGATGGAAGGAACAAATGCTCCTCAAAAGTTGAAAAAAGGTCATACATATTCGAGAAGTTATAGGAGAAAAATGATTTTTTTGGTAAGAAAACTTGAAATAGTGGGAGCAGTTTGATTTACTTATGTTGATGTTATGGACATGGAGCTCTACAGACTCATTAAAATTATTAGCTAAAAGGGCAGAAATTGGATTTTTACCCCTTTTTTTGACCTCCCCAGTTGACTGGTAATGGTTTCGGACTGTTCTGGAGCCTCCAGTGAATTTTCAGATTCTCGGGTTTTAAAAAAAAACGCGATAGGTGGGGTGAAAATGAAATTCAGCACCTGCGAACTCGAATTCACTATTTGCGCAGCCCTTTCAATCGATTTAGGGATATTTTCAAAATCTTTTTGTAACGGATTACATCGAAATTTTAGATTTATTTTTCAAAAATAATTGCTGGAAAAAATTATGAATTTGAACCGATTCTACACTAGTTCAAAAAGATTTTGAAAATGAGTGCCTCAATTGATCGAAAGGGCCATAAAAATAGGGAATTCAAAATGATAGTTGTTTAATTTCATTTTCACGCTATAGATTATTTTTTCTTCAAAAACCGGTGAATTCAAAAATCTGCTGGAAACGCCAGAACATGAAGAAATCGCCATCAATCGACTCGGGAGGTCAAAAATGGAGCTCGAATCGAATTTCAGCCTTTCATGCCAATTTGATGAATTTTGTTTCTTTTTTTTTTACAAATAAATCAAACTTTGAATTTTCAAACATTCGCCAAAATTTGAAAAAAGAATTTCAGATTTTGAAATGTTCATTAGTGGTGTGTTATATGAGGTCATCATTCAAATATTTTTCGATTTGATCAAATTTAGGTTTTTCTGTCATGAGAAATGAGCCAAATTTAAATTTTTAAAAATACGTCAAAAATCAAAAAATGAATTTCAAGCATCTGAAACTTTCAACTGTGGTGTATCTTGGATCCCTCTGTCAATTTTCGGCTTTCCGTTCCCATTTGATGAAATTTTGTGGGAATTTCGAGTTTCAAAAATCTGCTGGAGGCTTCAGAACTGCTCAAAACGAGTTGAAACTGATTCCAATCGATTTGGCAGGTCAAAAATAAGGTGTATCCCAAATTTAAGCTTTCTAGGTCAATTTGGTAAAATTTTGATTTTTCCCCACATTTTTGCCCAAAACTTGATTTTTGAAAATTCACCAAAAATCGAAAAAGGCACTTAAGCACTTGAAATTTTTACATGGTGATGAATGTTTGCCTGTTATTTCGATCTACCTTTGTACGGTTTAAAAAATTTCGTGCAAGTCCTATGTCCTGTCAATCAAAATGGCTGCCATTTGGCTCCGCCCCCTCCGAGCAAAATGCAAAAAAAAACAGTAAAACGACAAATAGGTAATTCCAAACCTAAACTAATTCAATATTCAATGTACCATAATACCTACGTGGCTGAGCTTCGTTCTGCGTATTACTTTTACTGCATCACATCTCCATTCCATTTTCAGCAAACTGAAAAAAAGTGGATAATGAGCCACGTGAGGAGATAAGGGTACGGCGAAAAGTTCATTTTATCTTCATTACAAAACCAACACATATACGTATATACGAGTAGAAGTTGAAAAACGCCACGTTGCAATAAACGCTTCTAAAGGCTTGACCTACTTACGACTCGCACGGAATAGACTTGCGTTAAGAGCGCTGTGCACAACTTACTCTCGCCATTTCTCGCAACACACCAATTAATTTCGATTCGACGAATCTCATTTTGCAGCGAGAAAATCCCATCTTTGCAGGCACTACCAGTTCTGAACCCAACCCCCCTCCCCCCTCCAACTGTTCCTTTTCCCTCCCATACATTGAGTCATGTTTCTGTACTCATCCATCAGCTTCACAGCTCGCGTCGTAAAATGGCAAAAAATGGCAAAAACGAACATGTACGAGTATACGAGAGGTCACATCTACAGGAGAGAAAAAAAAAAGAAACCTCTGCTGGGAAAAACTTGTAGTAGTATGTAATAAAAAAACGAGTCAAAACTCTTCGGGGTTCAGTCGCCGCGTCGTTATACAGAGCAGAATATAGTGGCGAATACCTACTCGAAATATAGCACACAGCTCTTGAGCCATGTCGGGCGCAAAGATAAGGGCTGCAGAGCAGGCAGAAGGCAGAAAGAGACGGAGAGATGGTACACTTGAGATAGCAGGACCTGAAAGTCGAGTCGAGTCGAGACGCGGCGCAATATAACGCAACGTGTAACGCGCAAATACACCCGCTCATCGGGTACACAAAGGCAAAGGCATCTACACAGCACATCAGAAGAGCCGAGTTCAAAAGAGGTGCAGGGGTAGGTTGGTATTTTCGCGTGTAATGGGTGTGGTAGCTAGCAGCCTAGCAAACAAAAACGTAATAGGTAGCACACGTTTCTTATAGTAGGGCTCGACGCTCAAAATCGAGGCACCAGACAAATCATACCAGTCGAGAGTAATTTTTCATTTAGTTTTTTTTTCCTTTTTTCTATACTTAGTTTTTACCAAGACTGGTACTGCATCTAACCCCCGAATGTATTCGAAACAGATGGAGGGGGAGGAGGGGTTGACGAAGGGTACGAAAAAAAAGAACACACAACACAATAAGGGGTGTTATGAGGAAATCGGCACGACTGCTTTGGCGGACGTGGTACTTTCGCGTGTTATGACTCAGGCTTCGAGTAAAAAAAAAGGCACGGAATAAGCGTAAACAATAATTCATCAGCAACGTCAGACGTCTCGTCGCGACGACTTCTCGTAGTTCGTCGTCGTCGTAGTCGTAATCGTGTGGCACAAATGTACGCCAGGCAAGGCAAGGCAAGACCAGACCATACACAGCGGCGATATCAGCAACACAATTTCACTTCGCGACGTAATTAATCACTTCGCGACGTACGATGTCGCGTACCGCAGACATCGCCAAAGTTCCCAAAAGGGAACAGGACGTACTCGTACTCGACGAAGAAAAGGTCGATGTAGCGTAAAAGCGAAAAATATGCTAATTGATGGAGCTGCTGCGGTAAGTTGTGCACGTCGTGTCACCGTTCTCATCTTTTCCACGCGAACAAAAAGAATTATATCGGATGATTCGGATATCAGAATGCCTCGATGCTCGAAAATGATTCGTATGCTGTGTAAAATATCCGATTTGACGCAATTTATGAACCCCTGAGTCGCTATTTTCACTCTTGTTCGTAGCATTTTGTTTTTCCTGACAAAAATCCTGGTTACACATTGGTAACGATTCTCAATACTATTTTTTGAGGGAAGGTTTTTTTTATATTTTTTTTGGTTCCTGGGACACACAAGGTGCCAGTGGTTTTTTCAAATAAACATATTTATTTACATCTTAACCCTTAAACACCCAAGCAAATCCTGAGATGTTATGAAAAAATGCTTTCAATTTCCTGAATAAGATCATCACAAGTATCACTTTTACTCACAGTTCACCCCCCAGCCCCTTGAAGCCACCTCGATAATGATAGACTTATTTATTTGATTATTGTCAAAAATCGAGGAAGCAAAAAACCCGATTGGGTCAATCTTGGAACTGAATGATATAGTTTCATTAGATGTAATGAATGAGTGAAAGGATAATTCCAAAGAACACCTCACCCCTTTTTGGGGGGCAAACATTGATAAAAGTTGGTATAAAATACTTGGACCCATGCTCCATTTTTGGATGAACACATTGATGGTTGAGCTTTCACAAAATGAAATTAAGAAAGGTGTGTAAATGGTGGACCAGAGCAATTTTTTAAAAATTTGATATGCTTGTCTCGATAAAAACCTGAAAAAACAGAGCATGAATACGCAGAGTACATAATATGGGAAATATTATCAAGTAGGCTTGAAATGACAGAAACAAGAATTGAAAGGAACACAGATGCTTTTAACAGCACATAAGTTCAGATAATCTACAATCCACCCATCAAATCTGTTTATCACTCCGTAGATATTCTTTCTCGATATTTGTCACCAAATAGTTACATCCTACAAAGGTTAGCAGTACGATTGTTTTTCTGCAGAAATATCGAAATAGGTTTATCTACCACTTTGAAAAGCTTTACGCGGTCAAATTGCAGCACTCCCTGGCATTTCATAATGTTCAAGCATTCATGAAGAAGTCACTATCCCTCCTCGATCATAGATAATGTAGTTCTACATCATGAAAATTGCACGAGCAGAAGTTGTCGTTTATAATCATGAGATTGTGTCTAGCAGTCTAGCTCATGACTACAGGATTCAGGGGATTTGAGATTCAGTAAAAAGCTTTCAACTGTTGTTCAACCACAACTCTGAACTTTTGAATGTTTTGAGAAATTCCTGCTGAAGTTGATATTCTTTCTCGATATTTGTCAACAAATAGTTACATCCCGCAAAAGGTTAGTGGTACGGTTGTTTTTCTGCAGAAATATCGAAATCGGTTTATCTACCACTTTAAAAGCTTCACACAGTCAAATTGCAGCACTCCCTGGCATTTCTTATGTTCAAGCATTCTTGAAGAAGTCACTGTCCCTCCTCGAACATTGATAGTGTAGTTCAACATCATGAAATATCATGATTGGAAACGACGACTTCTGCTCGTATCCTTTCACTCATTCATTACATCTAATGAAACTATATCATTCAGTTCCAAGATTGACCCAATCGGGTTTTTTGCTTCCTCGATTTTTGACAATAATCAAATAAATAAGTCTATCATTATCGAGGTGGCTTCAAGGGGCTGGGGGGTAAACTGTGAGTAAAAGTGATACTTGTGATGGTCTTATTCAGGAAATTGAAAGCATTTTTTCATAACATCTCAGGATTTGCTTGGGTGTTTAAGCCGTTTAAGGGTTAAATCTAAGACTAAATCTAAACAAAATGTAATATCTTAATTTATCTCTAATCCTAGATCTAAGATGCGGGGGGAGGGGGAGGGAGGAAAGACTGGTTGTCCACCACAACCCATACCCCCCCTTAGGTGGTTGCCAAGGACCCAATCACCCTACCAGGCTTCGTTATTCACACATGCCCATCAGATAGACTGAGTCCCCCAACCCATCTTAGGAAAAGGATTTTAGGGAGGAGAATTCGGTGCCTAGGCAGGGCTTCCCGGTAAACACACCAAACGCGAATTGCCGGTGGAAATCGCAGTCGCGAAAATCGCGTTCGATTCGCCGGCGAATAGAAGGCAGAAATCGCAGTGAAAAAAATGAAAAATCTCGTTGCGAAAATCGTAGGCGTATCGCCGGCGGATTCAGCAGTGATATTTTCAACGCGATACTCGCGTTCTATCCGCCGGCGAATCGAACGCGACAATCGCGCTGAAAAAATTTGAAAAAAACACTGCTGAATCCGCCGGCGATACGCCTACGAATTTCGCAACGATCTTTTTCATTTTTTTCAGCGCGATTTCCGCGGTCTATTCGTCGGCGAATAGAAGGCGAATTTAGTAGAGTTTTTTTACAATATTTTTCATGCGATTTTCGCATTTGTTTCGCGTTCAATCGAGTGAGCATTCAGATGTTCTTACGCAAGCATGCAATAATGAGCAGAATGTTGTGTTTTTTTTTATCTTTTCGTTCGTGTTTATTTCAAATTGGTTTTCTGGTGTTGAATTTTGATTAATTTTTTTGGAGTGATAACGAACAATTTTTTTTCGTGGTGTGTACATAGAATAAATTTTTCGGCGATGAGTCAGATTGGAATTTTTTTGTGATTATTTCTAATGAATTTTTTTTTAGCAATTTTTGACACTTTTTTGTGATTTTTAAAATAAATTTTTCACTGTATTGATTCAAATTTATATCCATCCAACATTTACTATTCACCTGTCCTAAATTACAACAAACAAGACTATCTCTCCAAATAGACCCAAATTCAATGACCATTCCAGATAACCCTTCCGAAATCCAAAAATTTATAACCCTACTTAAAAGCACCAACCTAATAAACCAAATCTAAACCCTTCTAGCCACGGGTGTAATAATCGTGTAATTATAAACACCCAAAACAAAAAAAAAAAAAAAAAAAAATTTAATTTTTTTATTCAGCTTGGAATTTTTCATGGTGATTTTGAACTGTTTTTTTAGTGATGAATTCTGATAAATTTTTGATGATTTCAAATGGATTTTGTATAATTCAATTTTTGTGTTTTTGGTTATTTTAATAAATTACAATTGATGTTGTTGCATTCTTGTGTGAAGTGATTTACCCAAGTATAGGTACTTCATCGTTTTTTCTTTTGTTATTTCCTAGTTTGTCTTCCTACATCAGAATCAGAAAGCATTCTTCACTTAATTTACTCGTTATTTATTTTGTTTTCTCGATTTTTAATTATGTAAACAAGTAAATTACTCGTAAAATTAATTGAAGAATACGTTCTGATTCTAATGTGGGAGAAGAAACTAGGAAAAAACCAAAGCAAAACATCATTGCGATTATCGCCTTCGAATCGCCTTCAAATCGCGTTCTGATATCGCTGCGATTTCCGCCGACGAATCGCCTTCGAATCGCGTTCTATTTCAACAGCGATATCGCTGCGATTCCCGCCGGCGTATCGCCTTCGGATTCCGCTGCGGAAAAAGCGGACATTTTCGCCGGCGATTCGAACGCGATTCCCGCCGGCGATACGCCGGCTGCCAATACAATGATCGCCTTCTATTCGCTGGCGTATCGCGTACTATGTGTTTACCGGGTTGAAAACCAGATAGATATAACTCTCAGTTTTGGTTTCGGTTTTATGTTTTTTGAAAAAGTAAAAATATTATCTCTCTCATTCCAGTTTTGCTTAAGGGTTTGATTTCAGAATCGGTTTCGGTTTCAGTTCTGGTATTGGTTTTTTCCTTTTTTCTCCATTTTTTTAGAGGGAAGAAGGCCAAGAAAGTGATCAGTGATCACTTTTTCAAATACATTGTGTATGTGACTAGAAAGCGGCACTTTGGCAGTGCCAAAGTCAACTTTTTTAGTTTTCTGGCCTTTTCACCTTTAGCATCAGTTTTTACTTCATTTTTTTATTTTTTACCAAAAATTCAGTATTAATTAGGCTAATTACCTGGAAAATTCCAAAACCAATTCAATTTTCAATCGGTTACACTATACGCCATTTTCAGTTATAGATTTTGTAATATTGATGGTGATGTGATTTGTTCATTTCAGTCGTATAATGGAATGGAATCAAAAAAATGGTGGGAAAATGTCTATTTTGCTTATTAAAATGAATACGAGGTAAAAAAATAACATAAATTGGCGGTATTATTAATAAATTGAGAACTTGAAAATTTTTGTCTACAACCAAAGATGGCGTATTTCCATACCTGGTATCCAGTTCCTTAGTTACGCTCTTGCTTTCGGTTTTGAATTTGAGAAGATAACGCTCCCAGTTTTGGTTTTGGCTTTAGTTGTAGGAAAATAACTCTCCTAGGTTTGGTTTTAGTTTTGAGCAATTTTAATTGGTTTTTGGGGGTTTCAGTTTTGGTTTGCAAGCCCTGTGCCTAGTGGGAGGGGGGGGGGTCAACAAGTGCTGGTCTCCCCTTTGCATTACACGAGTTTCGGATATGGGGAGACTTTTGCTAGTAGGTTGGTGCACTTGCTAAGGGCTTCACACCAGCCTCTCACATTGAACTTAAGAGTACAATACTAGATATGACTAATTATTTTAGGCTGAAAAATTTAGGAAAATAAGTACGATTAGTTAACTTGGTCTACTTTGCAAATATGTACAGCATTATAATACAAGAAAGAAACCCACACTGAATTAATTTAAGGTTATGATTTTGAGAAAAATATATTTAGGGCATGCATAGGTTTTGAAAAATCTAACTGCATAATTATAGTTATTTACAGCTTGAGGTAATGCATTTTAATGGGTTATTTACAGGGCGTCTTCCAGTCGATATTTGGTTGGTAGATCAGTATTGAAGCTGTTCCTCCTTCTGGGTGCATACTCTGACAGTAACTGGGTGGTCCCTGAAGCATTTGAAGGGCTGATTGTGAAAGTCGCCTTAGTCATTTTTTTATTCACACAACTTGAAACATTTTTTTTTCATATTTCATAAATTTTAAAGGGAAAAATGAGTATTGTAATGCATTCTTGGATAGTTGAAGATGTTTTTTTAATATTTGACCATAAATTTTTTACATTACCATTGAAGTAGGACAACAACGTTTTCATTGATTTGTACAGAAATTGCTTTTGACTAAGGCGACTTTCACAATTAGCCCTTCATTTGATGATGGATTGTTTCACTGTTGGCCACTCCAGTTTATCCACGCCACACCCCTAGTTTTGATACTGCCATCTTTTTGATCTTAAGTTGGTCGTCATTGTTGTTACAAAGTCCTTGATTGACAGCTTATCATTGTACTGTTCTTTGGTGATGGAATAAAGGATGTAATTTCCACCTTTTTTGAGCTCAACTACTTCACCAACCTTAGCACCCCTTGACCTCAGAGTGTCCTGGTTGCAGAAGGCTCGTTTGAACAGGAGCGCAATGCCCTTGGACATCCTGAAGTCTTGGCTGACACAATGGGCCAGGGCAAACTGTGGGTGTCTAAACAGATCATCCATTTTTGGTTTCAGGCTTTTGGGTTTCAAGTTTCGCCGTCAAATTTATTTTTTATGAGTCTTTTAGTTTTTTTAAAACACCGTTTTTTGAAAAATATACACCGGTTTTGTTCTGTTTCTTTTTTTCAAATTTTCTTCAAAACTGTGGAAAATTAAATTTCATTTTGGTTTTTATTTTTTGTTTTTTTTTCAGTATCTAACATTTTCTGGTTTGCAATTTCTGCTTTCAATTTCAGATTTCTTGGTTTCAACTTTCAAGTTTTTATTATGGTTAAATTCGTCTTTGGAGTTTCTTGTCAATTATTGATATTTTGATTTTTACTTTTTTAGTTTTTGTTTTTTCTAAAATTTCATTTTTCAACGTATTTCTTGTTCTTTTTTCTGATTCAGAATTTTTGGCTTTTAGTTATAATTTTGGTTTTTGTTTTTTTTTTCATTTTCAACACATTTTTTGTTTATGTTTAATTTTTTTAATTTTATTTTTTTGTTTATTGTTTTATTTTTTTTGGTTTTTAGTTCTGGTTCTTGTTTTTTTTCTTTTAGTTCCAAGATTTTGTTGTTGTTTTTTGTTCGTTTCTGTTGGATTCTTGGTTTTGGGATTTTAATTTAGCTTTCAAGCAATTCTTTTGAAATTGATTTTGCTTTCAGTTTTCTCAATTTCAAGTTTTTATTTCTTTGAAATTTCGTTTTGCATCATATTTTTTAGTTTTTTAGTTTTCTGTTTAGTTGTTAGAGAATTTTTTGATTTACTACTTTCATTTTTCCATAATTTAATTTCGCGATTCATCTTTTTGTTGCTTTTTTAAATTTATTTCAGTTTTGTGTTTTGGTTTTTGTTTTCTTGATTTTTGATTTTCAGATTTCTTTTTATAAAGTTTTTAATTTTTTGTGTTCGTTTTTGTTTCTGAGGATTTGTGTTTTTGAAGTTGTTTGTTTCTTGCTTTAATTTTTTCAATTTTTTGGTTTTTAACTTTCTTGATTTTGAATTTTTAGACTTTCTAAAATGGTACTCTTGTGTATTTTTTTTCATTTTGTGTTTTTCAATTTTTTAATCATTGTTTTTTTTTCTGTTTTTGTTTTGGTTTTCTTTTTAAAATGTTTTTGTTTCTGTGTTCTTTTTCATTTCTGAGAGTTGCTGTTATCAATATTTTTTGCTTTTAGATTTCATTTTCATCTTTTTTTATTTTCATTTTTTGGTTTTCTAATATTATGGTCGTTTGCAGGTTTTTTTGTTACAATTTTTCAGAAGTTTCCAGTTTTCTGCTGTTTTTGTTATCTGATTTTTGTTTTGTTCTTTTTTATTTTCTGTTTTTTTTCAGTGCTTTTTTTGTTTTTTTTTTCTGCTCGTTTTCATTTCTATTCTGAGCAGAATTCTTTTGTTTTTTTTAAATTTTTTTTAATTTTCCAGCGTCCTGTTGTTTTTGTTTTGTTTTTTCTCAGTTCATTTTTTATGGTTTTTGTTTTTTTTGTGCGCGTTTTCATTTCTATTCTGAGTGTTTGTGTTTTCAGAATTCTTTGCTTCTTATTTTTATTTTTCAAAATTTCCAGCTTCCTGTTGTTTTTTCAGTTCTTATTTTTGTGGTTTTTGTTTTTTTTTGTGCTCGTTTTTATTTCTATTCTGAGCTTTTGTGTTTTCAGAATTCTTTGTTTTTTATTTTTATTTGAGTTCTATGTTTTTAATTTTTTTGGCTTTCACTCTTTCAGTTTTTAGTTTTTTTACATTTCAATTTTTTGCATGCAATTTTTTGATTTTGCTTTCTTTAGTGTTTTGGTTTTTTTTCATTCATTTTTATCACGCTATTATTTTTTTCTTATTTTTTGATGTTTGTTTTTCTGTTTCATGATTTTTGTTTTCGTGGTTTTCGGTTTTCAGCTTCTTTTTTTTTTTAAAGTTTTTGGTTTTTTGTGTTCGTTTCCATTTCATCAGAATTTTGTTTTCCACCTTTTTCATTTTTAGATTTTGGTTTTCAAAAAATTTTTTTCCACATTTGTTTTCTTGTTCAAGTTTTTTGGTTTTTTGGCGTTTGGTTCTATTTTTTCTTGTTTTATTTTCAGTTTTTGTTTTTGATTACATGTTTTTTTGGGGTGTTTTTTATGTTTGTTTTCATTTTAGTGGTTTCGTTTTTTCGATTTTGATTTCGAGTTTTTGTGGTTTTCAGTTTTTTTTTAAAAAATCGATTTCAGCTTTCATTTTTCTATTTTTACTTGTTTTTGATTTTCATGTTCTGTGGGTTTTTGGGTTTGCGTTTTGTCTGTTCAAGTTTTCATTTTTTTCAACATTTTTTTATACTGGGCGTGTACCTATAGTTTTCTGATTTTCGGTTTCATTTTCATTTTTTTGTTTTTAAAATAATAATATTTTGGGTTTTTGTGTTTGATTTTCGATTTTTTTTTTTGCTCTCAGTTTTATTTTTGGTTTTCAGATAGTTTTTGACCTTTATTTTTGTTTTTATATAAATTTTCATTTCAAAAGTTATCTTTTCCCTATTTTTTTCATTTTATGGTTTTTTTATTGGTGGGGGGGGGGCAAGGGGTGGCAATCTGGGTTTTCACAATTGTGTTTCGTATGAATTTAAAAAGTGTTCAAAGGATGAATTTCTTTGCAATAACCTTTATGTTTCTTATCTGCATTCTATTTTAAAATCAATATTCGAAATTTTCCTGAGATGGTTGCTTTTCAGTAACTCACTTTAGCATTTTTAGGTAACAGCTTGCATTTTTTTCTCCTTTTAACGATGAAAAAGGAAAATAACGATATGAAGGGGGGGAGGAGAGAAGAGCTGGTTTAAACTTCGAATTGATGTTTATTTTTTCACTTTTTTGTTATTTGCCTTTTCCTCTTCTCAGGTAAGTACTTGCAGTGATTCTTTTACTGTACATTGGTGTCCCGAATATTGGGCACATTTTTTGTTTATTCCCTTTCTGACGTATAATCGTAGAATATCTTTTGTCAGGTTTCCTATAATTTTGAAACGAAGGAGTGGGGGTGTTTTTTGAGTATGAGTAACCTTTCTCTTACGAGTATTCTTAGACAAAAACAGGTAGCAATTACTCTCAAAATTTTTCCGAATTTTCATTCAATTTCTTATCGTTACGTTATTGTTTTCCTTTCATATAATTTTTCTTTGTTTTGTTTGTTTGCTTCCGGTAGCTTGTGAAAATGGGCTATTGATACGTTTCATTTTGTTCGAAATACAATAATATCCAGGCCAAAGTTATACAGAATTGATAGGTATAATACATATAATGGTTATTTGATAATAATGTCATATATGGGGTTACTTTCCTCTTACTAAGTAAACCTACCTACCTACTCTATTCGTCTCCATCATCGTCCTTGATACACGGTCTCAAATTAGCCACGTAATCAGCTCATGTCGCTTTTTTTCTTCCCACTTAGGTGGTTCATCCTTGGAAAATGTATAAGAATAGTCGACGACGAGCTAAAGCTAAAGGGTAAAAAAAATCTGCCTGTCTTTTGTAGATTTTTTTTCCCTCTTTTTGGAAGACTTACAAGGACATTTTTTGTCGCTTTCTCCTTGGGAATCACTGATTACGCGGCGGCACGAGAAGAAAATTATACCTACGGTGTGTGTATATAGCATCTCCACTCGTCTGGCTCGAGGGCCGAGGGGGCTGCGTCAGTCGCCGTAGCCGCCTTTTCGCCTTTTTATATATATAATAACGGCGGTCGTAGGCAACAGGGTTGGATGCGGCCGCCGCATGTACCTACTCTGTACGTAGGTATATATATCGAATGCGTCCTTGAATAGAGAGAAATGTCTGCCTAGTCTGTGATATTGAATGAACACTAATGAAGAGCACAAGCACAAGCCGTATAGTCGAAGATACCCAGGCCTGCTATGTGGCGAGCCTACATCGATTTTCTGCGTTAAATTTCCAACAGGCGTAACGCGCCTAGCCGGTCAAGGGCGAACGTTCGCAACTGATGCCGATGCCATTCTCTCTATCTCTGCCTCTCTCTCTCTCTTTGGGCTCGAGCTTTACGTTTAGATTTAGCCGAAATAAGTTTCGCACGCGTTTTATCCTCCTCAGCTGTGTGTGTGTGTCGTGTATTCGACTAGCGCGCGTGTAACGATGATAACGGAGGCGCGACGATTGGTCGGTTGTTTTAGGTTTTTTTCTTTTTTTTGTTTACTTCAAAGTCGTCGACGACGGCGACGATGGGATTTTTTTTTTGGCTACGACGAGACTGCTGCAGTTGCTACAGCAGCCAGAAAGACAGTAGTATAGGCGTATTTTTAGCGAGATATTTTCGCCTTCGCTTCGCCTGTGCCTTTCGCACACACGAAGGTGAAAAAATTATCGATTCGGGGCGTGATTCGAATTTTCTAAACGTGCAGGAAGGTCGTCGAGTGGAAATTTTTCATTATTGGTTGGTAAAATTTGGACCAAATTGTGCCTATTGTATCGATTTTGAGATGAGAATTTGAAATTTTAAGTGGATAGGTGGAAGATTAAAATGAGCACTTTCGAAACGTTGAGTACATTTACATATTTGATGTTTTCATAGGATGTCTATAATGGTCTGTGAAAGCATGAAATCACAAAATTAGACGGAAAAGTATTGAAAAGAAACGAAAAAATTGTCTATAACTTCAAATTATGTCGAAAAGTTGAGAAAAAAATGTCAAAGTGCAGAATTTTGGTGAAATATTTCTCGCAAAGAATTGCATTTTTAACAATTTTGTCGTTGCTTTGTTCAGACATTTTTCATAATACTGCTCAGTTTACACTTTAGTCTGACTGTTTTTCGAAAAAAATCACATTTGAGCCTCCAAAAATTCAAAACAGGAAATGAAAATTTTTATAGGTAAGTCATATGAATATGATAAATGAATCTAACTTATTTTTCTAATTGAAATGAAGAGGAGTGTGAAAATCCAAAATTTGAAGAGATTTTTTGTAGGAATACCAAACTGCTTCAAAGGAATTTTTATACCTGAATACCTTAAAAACTGAAAAAAAAATGTTTCAAATCGGGAGGGGTGCGATATTTGTTGAAAAAAGAAGCTCTCAAGAAATTTTGTAAAAAACAAGTCTTTTGCTTGGAAAACTTTGAAACAAAAAAAAGACTTCTTAAACAGGCAAGTTAAGAATCAATGCTTTTTGGCTGTTTTGGCAATAAAAGAAGCACAAATTTATTGGTAGTTTTGGCAAAAATTACGACTATTTGGCCATTTTATTAAAAAACTACGTTCTGAGAATTTTGAAAAAAAAAAAGTTTTAACTTTTCGTCAACTTACCAAAAATTGACACTCTCTGACATTTTTGACAAAAAAGTATACTTTGTTGACAATTTTGGCAAAAACAGACGATCTTGGCAAGAGCAGGATTGTTTGAAAGTGTTTGCAAAAATTGGTCCTTTTTGACGATTTTACCAAAAATGGACCCTTTTTGATAATTTTGACAATTATGCCAAAAATGTACATTTCTTGACTATTTTGTCAAGAATTGACGCTTTTTGACAACTTTTCCTAAAATGAACACTTTTGGACTTGAGCAAATTTGGCAAAAAAAAAAAATCAGAACTTTATAAGCTAGTTTGGTAAAAAAAAAACAGGAATTTATTTGGCGATTCTGGAACAAAAAGAAGACTTTTTAAATACAGATAACGCGAAAATAAATTCTTTTTGGATGCACTGGTTTAAAAATTGGACAAAAGTGGCCCATCACTTTAAAGTTCCAAGAGCTTTAATCGCATGTTTTGAATTCCAAAATTTCATCAAACGGAGATGGAAAGGCGAAATTCATTCTGCAAACTAATTTCAACACGCTACGAAGTCGATTGCTGGTGGATTTCAAGTCGTTTTGGAGCCTCCAGCGGCTTTTTTAAAATTACTGAAGCCTCCAGTAGATTTTTGAAACTTGAAATTACCGCAACATTTTACCAAATGGAATTATATGGCGAGCTGAAATTTAATTTACTTCGCAAACTAATTTCAATACGATATGAAGTCGACTACGTCGTGGTTTCAAATGGGTTTGAAGCTTCCAGCAGTTCCAGCTACTTTTTGGAAATTTTAATTCTCCAAAAAACGCTATACGACCTTTCAAAAAGTCGCTGGAGGCTCCAAAACAACTTGAAATCCACCAGCAGTCGACTTCTTAGCGTATTGAAATTAGTTTGCAGAATGAATTTCCACTTTTCATCTCCGTTTGATGAAATTTTGGGGAAATTTCGAGTTTCAAAAAACTACTGGAGGCTCCAGTAATTTTCAAAAAATCGCTGGAGTCGTAGCGTATTGAAATCAGTTTGCAGAATAAATTTCAGCTTTCCAACTCCATTTTGATGAAATTTTGTGGGAATTTCAAGTTTAAAAAATTTGCTGGAGGCTCCAGCACTGCTCAAAACAGTTTGAAACAGGTTCCAATCGATTCGTCATGTCGAAAACAGGGTATATCCCAAATTTCACCTTTCTTGGTCAATTTGGTAAAATTTTGATTTTTCCCCTCATTTTTGGCCTAAATTTGATTTTCAATAATTCACCAAAAATCGAAAAACGCACTTTAGCACTTGAAATTTTGACAGGTGATAAATTTTTGCTT
This sequence comes from Planococcus citri, assembly GCF_950023065.1. Lineage (NCBI taxonomy): Eukaryota > Metazoa > Arthropoda > Insecta > Hemiptera > Pseudococcidae > Planococcus > Planococcus citri. Next base: position 81,372,504 of record NC_088677.1, read on the forward strand.
TATCTTTCGATCTACCTCTGTACGGTTTGAAAAGTTTTGTGGAAATCCTATGTTGGCACGCAAAATCTGCAATTTCAGCTGACCTGTCAATCATAATGGCTGACATTTTGTAAGTTGGGCCACTTTTTTTTTGAGTACAAGGGCTAGATATGTTCCTTAGGACCCCCCCCCCCGGTCAAGAAAAAAGTTGTCCCCGATGATCGACGGGGGGGGGGGGGGTGCAATAGATCCTTAAGCGGGCTCCCCGACTATAATATATGGGTTTTTCGAGAGCTCTGAATCTGATTGTGAAATACATTTTACGCCAAAATCAAAAGTTGCACGTTTCTGATGGACCCCTCCCACTTCCTCTCACCCCTAGAACAAGGTTAGCACCCAAAATTGTGAAAAATTTAATCTGGATGTCAGAATGCTGGTTTTCACAGGCATTGATTGAACAAATTTGGGTAATCGATGATCACAAATTAATGCATAACACTTTCTTGGTTCACTCTTCAGTACCTACTATCGAACATGGATTCAAGTATAAATCTTCTCTTTCTTTCTGATTTTATGGTTTCAGCTATCAAAAAAAAAACAATAATAACAAGTATTATATTACAATGGATAAAAAACAGACGTTTGCAGGGCAGGTCTGTGACCCAGACACATTTAAATTTACATATTTTTCGAAGGAATTGAATTTAAAGCTTCGAGTTCTTCGAGTAAAACAGCGCCATCTGTCTGAACTTTTCTCATTTTTTATTCGGTATTTAAATAAAGGGTCGCACAATTTGTTGGATTTGAAGCATGATTCGAATTTTTTTTTGTATGTGTAGGTTCAGAGTGTTCTGTCTCTGAAAATATTGTGAAATTCGACATTTATTCCACTTGCGGATATTTTATTATCGTGAAAAATTTTTCGACTCTGAAATTGAATGGGAGGTTTTGTCCTAAAATGTTTAAACGCAATGGAAATGCGCTCAATTTGATTTTTGAGTTAGAATGAATTTGGTGAGGGAAGGAGATTCGAGTATTTGCAAATTTTTTCAACGTTTTTAGGCCACCTCACGAACCTTCTTGAGTTGAGCTGAAAAAGTAAACATGGCAACTATTAGTTGGAGAAAACACGATACCAGAGTCTTCAAAAATTACCGAAACGCTTACTCGACTAATTTTCGAAATTTTCGGTTTTTTTTTAATCTCCCCCCCCCCCGTCCCGTCCTATCACTATCCAGTTTGTCTCTAAGGTAAGAATTTCTAAAATGTGATTAGGGTACTTCAATTTTTCAGTCAAAATAATTTCTAAAATGGGAAAGATTTAGTTATTTGAAGCTTGAGAGCGATAAAAATCGAACTTTCAAAATGAAAGACTATGGTATTCAAGAAAAAACCTCCTTCGGGCCCTCAAAAGTGTTATCCTCTTTGTGTAAATCCTCCCCTTCCTCGCCATGCACTCAAAATTGGAAAACAATTGAAAAATAAAAATGCACACAATGTAAAAGTTTTTTGAAAATAATGGGGAAGTTTTTTTTTGAAAATGGCGCTGAAAAGGGTTTAGAGTCAAAATGAACAATTTTCAAAAAAATTCACAGGCTTCAATTTTTCATCTTTTATTCGTTTTTTTGAACCGTGGAGAAGAGGCTTCATGTAAGGGAACAAATATTTTTTGGGAATTTGAGAGAGTTGAGGAGGGGTCTTGAAAAGAGGATTATTCAGTAGAATTCTAACCGTGAAATGAAAAATTTTCAAAAAACGTTTTGCTGTATTTTCATTTTTCATTTTTTTTTCAATTTTCCCAATTTTTTTCAGGAGGGTGCTACACAGGGGAATAAAAATATTCGTTGAGAGTTTGAGAGGGTTGAGGAGGGGGTCTTGAAAAAGAGTATTATTCAGGAGAATTTTCAAAAAAACGCTTACAGACTTCCATTTTTAATTTTTTTTTCCATTTTCTGAATTTTTTCAGGAGGGGACTCTACACAAGGGAACAAATATTCGTTCGGAGTTTAGAGGATGGGGGGGGGGTCTTGAACAGTGAATTATTTAGAATAATGAAATAAAAAATTTTTTAAAAATATTTACAGACTTTCATTTTTTTTCTATTTTTCTTAGGAGGTGAACTCTAGTACATAAGTGAACGAATATTCTTTTGGAGGTTGAGATAATTGGAGAAGAGGTCTTGAAAAGAGGATTATTTCGAAGAATTATGACCATGGAATGAAAAATTTTCAAAAAACCTTTACAGACTATATTTTTCTTTTTTTCAATTTTTTCACAAGGGGACTCTGCACAATGGAACCTACATTGTTTGAGGTACCGAAGAAGGTTTTTTCTTGAAAAAAGAATTATTTCGCAGAACTCTCATATTAGAAATTGAAAATTTTCTGAATATTTTTAGCCAATTTGAATCGTTTGTTTTTTTTAAAATTTTTCCCAACTTTGAATGTTTTATACGAGAGGACCAAAATACGAGTAGCTGGAAAGAGATTTTTCTTGAAAATGGGAGAAGAATTTTGAATCAAAACTCAACAATTTTTGAATAAATTGGATTTTTTTCATTTCTACTTCAACTAGTGCAGGATTCCTGGCTCTACTCAATTTCTTGTTAGAATACTAAAATTTTTCGAGGGGTTTTCTCATAAAAATTGAACATTTTTTTCAGGAGGGAGGGGGGGTATAAAGTAGTGATGGGGCGGGTAATTGTACATAATGTATTTTTATGTAAAAATGAACAAAACTGGAGAAAAAAATGATTTTTAAATTACATTATCCGGGTACGAAACCAAGAGAGGGGGTGGGGGAAGGATGACCACTCTCCCCCGGCCCCCCTTTGTAAAATTTTGAAAAAGTAGACAAATTTCGGCAAAATTGGAAAATTTCAATAAAGCTGACAAATTTCGACATAGTCGAAAAATTTAAAAAATGTGAAGGCTTGATAAAGAACGTATTTTGCCTTCGCTAACCCAATAATTTACTTCTTGAATTATTAATTTTTGAAAACTTCGGCCCTAACTTCGTTCAGACCTGTTGATCTTTTTTTTTCAAAATCAAACTTTCTAAAAATCTATTATTCAGACTCAAAAAAATTTTGAAATAAAAAAATGAGCTCCTCAGCACATAAATGAAACTCAAATTTTCGAAAGCTTTTGCCCTCGTAGTTCTTTCGAGCCTATTTGCTTTTCATTTTCGAACTTGAAATTTCTATAATACGATCAGCATTCAAGTTCTAAAATTTTGAAACCAAAAAAATTAAATTCCTGACAAAAAGCATGATTTTTTCACCTATCAAAATACGAATTTTTGAAAGTTTTTGCCCTCTGCAGTTCGTTTGAACCTGATTGCTTTTTTTCGAACTTGCAATTTCTGAAAAATCGTCATTCGAATTCCAAAGTTTTTGAACCAAAAAATCAACCCCCCCCCCCTAAAAAAAAACAACGTTCTTTCACCTATCAAAATAAAAAATTTTGGAATTTTTTGCCCTCAATTCATTTGGGCCTGTTTGATTTTCATTTTCGAAGTTGGAATTTCTAAAAAATCATAATTCAAATTCTAAAATTTTGAAACCGAAAAAAATTAAACTCTTTGCATAAAACGCATTGTGTCCTCCTCACCTATCAAAATACGGATTTTTGAATGCTTTTGCCTTCGCTATACGCTCGAGCTAGTCCATTTATCTTTTACAAAGTAAGAAATTCCATGTTTGAGGCTTCCAAAAATTGAACGAGGAAAACGAGAAAACGTTTTATAAGTCATCATAGGCTGTATAAGAAGACCTACATACCTGTAATGTCAACTGGCAGAATTGTTTTCTCATTTTTCGTTTTATTCGTCGAAATTTGTGAGCATTTTCTTCTCATATCTGTCGGCAAGTTTTCGGTGAAACACCCCCCCCCCTCGACAAAACACAAAACTTTCAATTTCGCCCCCGACTCAAGTCAAAAATTATCTACTCAATTCAAATGTTTCGAAGCTCATCCGAATACTGAAAGGGGTCAAGTCTTCAACTTGGACTGTTTTTTCAACACATCACTTCTTCTAATCAAAAAAATCTCTCGATAAAAATCGTAATTTTTATTGAAAATTCAAAATGCAATTACAATAAATACGTTCGCAAACCGAGACACTTCAAGCGAACTCGGCACGCCATTAATTAATTCTCAAATTACAAAAATCTTCATTAAAAAAAAAAAATCTAAAAAAGAAAATAATAAAAGAAAAAAAATGCACATTACTTATTTTAAACATAAAACTTTTTTTAAAAAAGTTATAAATGAAAATTAAAAAGGACAAAAAAATTCGCGACAATTTACATTACTTTTCCAATTCTTATACGAAGTAAAAAAAAAATTGAGAAAAAAGAATGGTCGCTCACCTAAAAAAAAAAAAAGTAAATAAAAAAGTAAGTAACAAAAAATTCCACAAAATTTTTGGCAATATTTTATACTCCATGGCCGGAAACATTCTATGCAGGTTGTACTCGTAAAAACGTCAACGTGATAATAATTTCTCTTCAAGCTCGATTAAAGCTATTTGAATTCATATCTGGACGTTTCGTTGTGAATCTGTAAAAAAAATATAATAAACAAACGTCAATGTCATTCTCGTAATTAAAAGTTGTAGGTATAGGTACATATAATCAGTACACAGATGAAGGAAGGCGATGAACTGAAATCCAAAGGCAAGTCCCCCCTCCCCCTTCTTTCCTCTCTACCCATTTTAATCTCATCATGCGAGAGAAGTAAGTAGTGCTCGTATTTACGGCGAACAGAGTATGCAAACAGTATCACACGATCGAGCCAGATAACGATGTCGGTTGGCCGCTCGTGTTTGTAATAATATCGTTAGGCTCAAGGGTACGACTCCGACTGGCTGGCAGTGGCAAGAGTATAATAGCCTATGGTGGGAAAGCTGGCCTGTTTTTTCGGCATCATTTAGGGGGTATACAGTACACACTTTGCAACCTGAACCAAAACAAATTCGGATCGATACTCGTGGCTCGTGTCTGAGACCTGTATCTACGTACGACGAGTAGGTATAATAATAAAGTGCGTTGGCAAAGTTTGAAAATTTATCGCCGTAGAGACCTGATTAGGTATAGGAGGCGAAATATGTAGCGAGCCGAGCGAGACCGAGTATAGGTAATTATATTGTTTTATGGTACACAATAATACGTACTCGTATAGTAAAACCAGGCACCTGCAATGTGAAAAACCGCATCAGGGCTTGTGTTTTTCGCTTGTGCAGCAGGAAAAAAATACCACACGTACGTATAAAAGGCGCTCTGAAAATTTCGCAAACCTCTTAGCCGAAGGGATGGAGGGATGGGAGAGAGGAGGGAGGGGAGGGGTGGAGAAGGAAGAGGCCGAGGAGGAAAACCGGCGAGAGAGAGAAGCAATTTTGCGAGAGGTATTTAACCGTCAGCATTGCCGACACGAGGAGTAAAAACGTGCGATATAGAGGAGTAGGTAGGTATATGGTAGGCAAGGTAGGTAAGGTAGGTAGGTACTCGTCGTACTATGCAGAGAGAGTATACGCGTCAAAATGTATACGAGTACGTGAAATTCTACGTATTCTAGACGACTACGACTAACTACGAGTACGACTATGGTGCAACGCCCCCGCCTCGAGAAAATTTTCCACCTTTTGCGCGTTTTTGCCCCGTACCCTGGACCCCGGTCGCCCTGATTTACGTACACATTGGGACACGGTACTTTACTCCATCGATTATTTAGACTGCGTTGAACGACCGGGCAAGGCTATACCTACCCGGACCTACCACACAAACACACATACACCGCCGCCAGCTCCCCCCAACCCCTATCTGTTTGTGGCTGCCGGCAGCCGCCTGCTGCCTGCTGCCTGCCGCTGCCGTCATCATCATCATCGTCGTCGTCGTCGTCTACGACTACGACTTTTTCAGTAAGTATATATATATAATATGTATAGAAAAGCTCCCATTTTCTCGACATAGTCGCCTATCTGTGATGTGCCTCGGCGCGTATTTATTTATTTACACGGATATATTTTGGTGCTACTGCTCGTACAGAAAGCTTGTTGTCGGTTCAGGGTACCCGGACTGCGATGATTATTTGGGGGTATGCTACGATACGATGCGATGTCGTCGACGACGACGACGAGTCAAACAATACCGCCGTCGGCGCTGCCTGATCTCCTAAACTGTATTATATATATATGAGAAAACATAATAATATAACCCTTTCCGTAGTTTGGTGAACTTCCTTTATCGAACAATATCCTATTTTTACCACTGCACCGACAAGTTTCCCGAAATATTAATCGAAAGAGGTTTTTTGTATTTTTGAATTATACATAGGTATTATTATTGTCTTCTTTTTTTATCGTGATTTTGTCCCATTGCTTTGGGACGATTGGGTTTTTGGAACGTAGTTTTGGAGGTGAAGACGACTTCAGGTGGATTTCAAGTCATTTTAGACCCTCCAACAACTTTTTTGAAAATTACTGGAGCCTCCAGAGTTTAAAAAATCTACTGGAGGCTCCAGTAATTTTCAAAAAAGTTGTTGGAGGGTCTAAAATGACTTGAAATCCACCTGAAGTCGTCTTCAGAGGCTGTTAAAAATGGAGTATAGAGTAAATTTCAGCTTTCCATCTCCATTTTTGATGAAATTTTGTGAAAATTTAAAGTTTCAAAAATCTGCTGGAGGTTTCAGAAATTTTCAAAAAGTCGCTGGAGGATCCAAAACGACTTGAAATTCACTGGTAGGACTTCGTAGCGTATTGAAATTAGTTTTTAGAATAAATTTCAGCTTTACAACTCCAATTTGATGGAATTTTGTGGGAATTTCGGGTTTCAAAAATCTGCTGGAGGCTCCAGAACTGCTCAAAACGGGTTGAAACCGTTTCCAATCGATTTGGCATGTCGAAAATAGGGTATATCCCAAATTTCAGCTCTCTTGGTCAATTTGGTGAAATTTTGATTTTTTCCCTCATTTTTGCCCTAAATTCGATTTTCAAAAATTCACCAAAAATCGAAAAACGCACTTTAGCACTTGAAATTTTGACAGGTGATAAATTTTTGCATGATCTTTCGATCTATCTTTGTAAAGTTTGAAAAAGTTCGTGCAAGTCCTATATTAAAACGCAAAATCTGCGATTTCGGCTCACCTGTCAATCAAAATGGCCGCCATTTTGTAAGTAAGGCCAACTTTTTTTTTGGCAACTTTGCTTTAAAATGTTCCTTAGGATGTCCCCTTCAAGAAAAAAGTTCTCCCGGAGGATCGGCCGGGGGGGGGGGTGCATTTACTCCTATTGTCATATGCCGGACTATAAGATGAATTTTAAAATAAAGAAAAGAACACAAGACTGACTTTTCATCAAATATAATGTTATACGAACAAATTGAGTCCTTTTTTATAAAACATTTGTGTAGCAATTGATCTCTTCATGTACAATCGATTCGAATCATTTGGAATAAATTTATTGATTTCTTGGTGAATCATTCGCGAACGGATCAACTCATTTACGATTGATTCGGTTTTTGTGAAAATATTGTATAGGAAGTTTTGAGCGATGTGAATCGAATCATTCACACCCGATTGGTGAATGAACAAATATTGATTGATTTCTAGGTGAATCACTCGCAAAAGAATTGATCAAAAGTTGGTGAATCATTCGCGAACGAATTGAATTTTTAGTGAATCATTCGCGAACGAATCGATTTATATAAGTGAGTCGTTCGCGAACGAATCGATTCATTATCTTAATTTATGGTGAATCATTCGCGAACGAATTGAATCATTTTTGGTGAATCATTCGCGATTGAACTGAAACTCGTTCGCGAACGAAACAAATCATTTACCTGATTTTTCGCGAATCATTCGCGAACGAATTGAAATTTTGGGTGAATCATTCGCGAACGAATTAAACAATTTTTTGTGAATCATTCACGAACGAATTGATTCGTATAAGTGAGTCGTTCGCGAACGAATCGATCCATTTACTCAATTTATGGTGAATCATTCGCGAACGAATTGAATAATTTTTGGTGGATCATTCGCGATCGAACTGAAACTCGTTCGCGAACGAAACAAATCATTTACCTAATTTTTCGCGAATCATTCGCGAACGAATTGAAATTTTGGGTGAATCATTCGCGAACAAATTGGATAATTTTTGGTGAATCATTCGCGAACGAATTAAACAATTTTTGGTGAATCATTCACGAACGAATTGATTTGTATAAGTGAGTCGTTCGCGAACGAATCGATTCATTTACTCAATTTATAGTGAATCATTCGCGAACGAATCGATTCGTATAAATTTACTCAATTTACGGTGAATCATTCGCGAACGAATTGAATAATTTTTGGTGGATCATTCGCGATCGAACTGAAACTTGTTCGCGAACGAAACAAATCATTTACCTAATTTTTCGCGAATCATTCGCGAACGAATTGAAATTTCGGGTGAATCATTCGCGAACAAATTGGATAATTTTTGGTGAATCATTCGCGAACGAATTAAACAGTTTCTGGTGAATCATTCACGAACGAATTAAACAGTTTCTGGTGAATCATTCACGAACGAATTGATTCGTATAGGTGAGTCGTTCGCGAACGAATCGATTCATTTACTCAATTTATGGTGAATCATTCGCGAACGAATTGATTTGTATAAGTGAGTCGTTCGCGAACGAATCGATTCATTTATTCAATTTACGGTGAATCATTCGCGAACGAATTGAATAATTTTTGGTGAATCATTCGCGATTGAACTGAAACTCGTTCGCGAACGAAACAACTCATTTACCTGATTTTTCGCGAATCATTCGCGAACGAATTGAAATTTTGGGTGAATCATTCGCGAACAAATTGGATAATTTTTGGTGAATCATTCGCGAACGAATTAAACAATTTTTGGTGAATCATTCACGAACGAATTGATTCGTATAAGTGAGTCGTTCGCGAACGAATCGATTCATTCACTCAATTTATGATGAATCATTCGCGAACGAATTGATTTGTATAAGTGAGTCGTTCACGAACGAATCGATTCATTTACTCAATTTATGGTGAATCATTCGCGAACGAATTGATTTGTATAAGTGAGTCGTTCACGAACGAATCGATTCATTTACTCAATTTATGGTGAATCATTCGCGAACGAATTGATTCGTATAAGTGAGTCGTTCGCGAACGAATCGATTCATTTACTCAATTTATGGTGAATCATTCGCGAACGAATTGAATAATTTTTGGTGGATCATTCGCGATTGAACTGAAACTCGTTCGCGAACGAAACAAATCATTTACCTAATTTTTCGCGAATCATTCGCGAACAAATTGAAATTTTGGGTGAATCATTTGCGAACAAATTGGATAATTTTTGGTGAATCATTCGCGAACGAATTAAACAATTTTTGGTGAATCATTCACGAACGAATTGATTCGTATAAGTGAGTCGTTCGCGAACGAATCGATTCATTTACTCAATTTATGGTGAATCATTTGCGAACGAATTGATTCGTATAAGTGAGTCGTTCGCGAACGAATCGACTCGTTTACTCAATTTATGGTGAATCATTCGCGAACGAATTGAATAATTTTTGGTGGATCATTCGCGATCGAACTGAAACTCGTTCGCGAACGAAACAATTCATTTACTCAATTTTTGGCAAATCATTCGCGAACGAATCGAATAATTTTCCGAGAGTAATTCGCGAACGAATTGAATAATTTTTGGTGAATCATTCGTGAACGAATTGAAATTTTTGGTGAATTATTCGCGTACGAATTGAATAATTTTTGATGAATCACTCATTTATTCGTGAAAGAATACGAATTGAAATTTTTTGCTAATCATTCGCAAACCAATTGAATATTTTTTGGTGAATCATTCGCGATGGAATTGAAACTCGTTCGCGAACAAATCGATTCATTCACTTAATTTTTGGTGAATCATTCACGAACGAATTGAATAATTGTGGTGAATCATCCGCGATGAAATTGAAACTCGTTCGCGAACAAATCAATTTATCATTTACTTAACTTTTGGTGAATCTTTCACGAACGAATTGAATACTTTTTAGTGAATCATTTGCGAACAGATTGAAATTTTTGGGTAATCTTAAAAAATTCAAGTCGATTGCCTTTCAGTGATTCTGTCTTCATATCAAAATTTTAAGTCGATGGGCTGAACAGAACCCGATGAAATGACATTAAATTTCTGAGAAATACATTTTCAAAGGTATCACTTCCCAAGGTGCGGATGAAAAACTGCTCTTGTGAGCTCAAAATGTGAAAAATCATCATTTGGTGACACTACACGAGAAATTGCTTGAAAACCAAAATCGAATTGCTCACTGAGCTAAACCTGTTCAACTTTTTGAAACCCCTGGTGGAATCTCACACAAATTGGTCATCTAGTATGTTCGTAGTCTTCGTACCCAATTTTGCATTTCACGAAGAACGAAGAAACCACGACGTTCGATACATGCAGGAAACGTTGCTCGGTTATCTCTTCAAATCCCAAAGTCAGCAAAGCTATATTCGTACTGGCGTATTTTAAGGTTGCCATATCAGCACAGATACGAGTAGAAGGCGATGAACTGCAATTCCTGGGGAAAAAAATGTCTCATGTGTCTGGCATCTTTACCCAACTGCTAACTCGATACAACGAACGTCAAGTATAAGAAGACTCTCTCGCAAAATGGAACAGAAACGAACGACAAGGGAAGGAAGAAAAAAACAACAGATGAACAGATCCTTGAAAAGCTCTCTTCCCTTATCCAGAGCTAGTACGTAGCTTTGGGGCTGTCGCTATCGTTCGAAAGACAAAACAAGATGAGAAAAAAAAAAAGACGACGCGAAAAACCGAAACAAAACTAATTCCGTCGACGTTCTCGTTTCTCGTTTCGTAGAAATTGAAGAGTAGACGAGGTTCGAGACCACCTTGCAGTCTAGCCTGGTCGAACTCGAAAGCTGCGGCGAATGGCGATGCTTGTGCTATAGTGTCGGTGGTGCGCTATACCTCGTGTAATGGTATTCCTCTTTTGACAGATTCTATCTTGGCTTGGTGCTGTGCTGTGAGTAGAGAACCTAGAGAGAGGTGGGTATATGAGTGAGTGTGTGAGAGGAATTATAGTATACGAGTACGTATCCCTGGTCCCTGTCTCTGTCCCTTAATCCCAAAACGCGTTTTCCATTTTGCGCCGCAGCCGCAGCGACGACGATGGCGATATCTAGCTGAGGCGGTGGCGTAAGGCCTGTTTTGAACTCGTTGTACTCGACTCGACGAGGATAATGTCCTCGTTGCCTTTTCTCTCTCACTCGCTCACTCTCTTTCCTCTCATTTTTTTGCCTTTTTTTTCTTCTTTTTCAAAACCTGCCATTTGTTCGGCGGGCCTTTCACCTTTTCTGCCCGACGCGCGTTCAGCGCCTTCTTGAGCGTTGCGATAAAAGCGCCGTCGTCTAGAAGCCAACAACCTATCATTATATTCGCATTGAGTCATGCTCCGGCATAGATTGTATCTTTTTGCCCTCGACTCGATCCTTTTTTTCAACTTTTCGAAGCGATGGATTTACGAGCAAAAAGGGTCAATTTATTTTAGCCATTGTGTTCGCGCCGCGCTGTTCTCCTGCTTCGTCGTGCCTAGATGGGATAGACTGGGATGTGTAGCATGTGTATTTACTTTTGGTGGAAGTCTATATATACATAAATACGCCGTCGAGTAATTTTCTATTGAAATTGAAAGTGCATACGAGTAAATAGATACACGTGCAACGTGCATACTTCGTACTTTATTTGTGAAGGTTTCATTTTCAAGTCTTTTGAAAAAATTTACTAGCGAGTTGGTTCGTTAAATTCACTCTAGGACAAATTTGAGACACTCTATGGGGAAACCTAATATTGTAATTTGTGTTGGACTTTTTCGAAAATAGCAGGTTTCAATGTCTCAAAATCCCAGCAACCCACATTCTCGCTGCCTGAATAATATATTTTTCACCATTTTTGAACAAAAAAAAATCTGATCCGAACTTACTGTTGCATTCCATGATGCAATACGAGTTGCATATTTCGTGCTCGAGTTTTAAAAAGGGTTTTCGTATTTACGAACCGTACAGTACCAACAATCACATCTTTTCCCCCTGCAAGTTCATTTCCCTATTTCTTGAAGCAAGCACGAGGGTGCAAGTGTAAACACTCGTTACCTAGTTCCATACTATACGAATACGAGGGTAAATGTTTCGTTAATATTAGTACTTCACACACTTTTCAAAAACGACTTCCCTGAATGGCTCCACTGCGTTCCAAACTGCAAGTAGATTTCAAGTCGTTTTGCAGCCTGCAGCGACTTTTTGAAAATTACTGGAGCCTCCAGCAGATTTTTAAATGCTCAAAATTCCCATAAAACTTTATTAAACGGAGCTGGAAATCCAGAATTTACTCCGCACTCCAATTTCAACAGGCTATCGAGTCGACTGTATGTAGGGTCAAGTCATTTTGGAGCCTCCAGCGACATTTTGAAACTTCCTACAGGCTCCAGTAGATTTTTGAAACTCGAAATTTCCACGAAATTTCATCAAATTTGTAAAAATTTCAAGTTTCAAAAATCTACTGGAGGCTCCAGTGATTTCCAAGAAGTTACTGGAGGCTCCATAACGACTTGAAATCCACCTGCGGCGACTTCATACAAATTTGACATTTCTTTACAGAGCGAACTGCCGTTTGCCAACTTCATTTCACGAAATTTTGTGGAAATTTCAAGTTTCAAAAACCTACTGGAGGCTCCAAGTATTTTCAAAAAATTGCTAGATGCTCCAAAATGACTTTAACCCGTCAGCAATCGGCCTAATAACGTGTTTAGGTCGGAGTGCAGTTTAAATTTTGTATTTTGAATTTAATTTGACGAGATTTTGTTGAAATTTCAAGTTTCAAAAATCTACTGGAGGCTCCAGTGATTTCCAAGAAGTTACTGCCGTCTCTAAAATGATTTAAAACCACCAGCAGTTGAGTGCAGCGTGAATTGTGGATTTCTAACTTTGATATGATTAAACTTTGTGGAAATTTCAAGAATCAAAAATCTGCTGGAGGCTCCAGAACTGCTCAAAACGGTTTGAAACTGAGTCCAAATCAGCGAGGCAGGTCGAAAATATGAATTTCGGCTTTTCAACTGCATTTGATGAAATTTTGTGGAAATTTCGAGTATTGGAAAAACTGCTGGAGGCTCCAGTAATTTCCAAAAAGTAGCTGCAGACTCCAAAATGATTTAAAACCACCAGCAGTTGAGTGCAGCGTGAATTGTGGATTTCTAACTTTCATTTGATTAAACTTTGTGGAAATTTCAAGAATCAAAAATCTGCTGGAGGCTCCAGAACCGCTCAAAACGGTTTGAAACTGAGTCCAAATCAGTGTGGCAGGTCGAAAATATGAATTTCGGCTTTTCAACTGCATTTGATGAAATTTCGAGTATTGTAAAAACTGCTGGAGGCTCCAGTAATTTCCAAAAAGTAGCTGCAGACTCCAAAATGATTTAAAACCACCAGCAGTTGAGTGCAGCGTGAATTGTGGATTTCTAACTTTAATTTGATTAAACTTTGTGGAAATTTCAAGAATCAAAAATCTGCTGGAGGCTCCAGAACCGCTCAAAACGGTTTGAAACTGAGTCCAAATCAGTGTGGCAGGTCGAAAATATGAATTTCGGCTTTTCAACTGCATTTGATGAAATTTTGTGAAAATTTCGAGTATTGGAAAAACTGCTGGAGGCTCCAGTAATTTCCAAAAAGTAGCTGCAGGCTCCAAAATGATTTAAAACCACCAGCAGTTGGGTGCAGCGTGAATTTTGGATTTCCAACTTTAACTTGATTAAATTTTGTGGAAATTTCAAGAATCAAAAATCTGCTGGAGGCTCCAGAACCGCTCAAAACGGTTTGAAACTGAGTCCAAATCAGTGTGGCAGGTCGAAAATATGAATTTCGGCTTTTCAACTGCATTTGATGAAATTTTGTGAAAATTTCGAGAATTGTAAAAACTGCTGGAGGCTCCAGTAATTTCCAAAAAGTAGCTGCAGACTCCAAAATGATTTAAAACCACCAGCAGTTGAGTGCAGCGTGAATTGTGGATTTCTAACTTTCATTTGATTAAACTTTGTGGAAATTTCAAGAATCAAAAATCTGCTGGAGGCTCCAGAACCGCTCAACACGGTTTGAAACTGAGTCCAAATCAGTGTGGCAGGTCGAAAATATGAATTTCGGCTTTTCAACTGCATTTGATGAAATTTTGTGAAAATTTCGAGTATTGGAAAAACTGCTGGAGGCTCCAGTAATTTCCAAAAAGTAGCTGCAGGCTCCTAAATGATTTAAAACCACCAGCAGTTGGGTGCAGCGTGAATTTTGGATTTCCAACTTTAACTTGATTAAATTTTGTGGAAATTTCAAGAATCAAAAATCTGCTGGAGGCTCCAGAACTGCTCAAAACGGTTTGAAACTGAGTCCAAATCAGTGAGGCAGGTCGAAAATATGAATTTCGGCTTTTCAACTGCATTTGATGAAATTTTGTGAAAATTTCGAGTATTGGAAAAACTGCTGGAGGCTCCAGTAATTTCCAAAAAGTAGCTGCAGACTCCAAAATGATTTAAAACCACCAGCAGTTGAGTGCAGCGTGAATTGTGGATTTCTAACTTTAATTTGATTAAACTTTGTGGAAATTTCAAGAATCAAAAATCTGCTGGAGGCTCCAGAACCGCTCAAAACGGTTTGAAACCGTGTCCAAATCAGTTTGGCAAGTCGAAAACATGAATTTTCGCTTTTCTACTACATTTTGATAAAATATTGTGGAAATTTCCGAGCATTGAAAAAACTGCTGGAGGCTCCAGTAATTTCCAAAAAGTCGCTGTAAGCTCCAGAACGACTTTAAATCTACCTGCATTCGACTTCATAGCGTATTGAAATTAGTCAACAGAATGAATTTTCAAGTTTAAAAAAAAGTACTGGAGGATTCAGTCGTCTCCGAAATGTCGCTGGAGGCTGCAAAAAGAACTTGAAATCCACCAGCAGTGAACTCAGTAGCGTGTTTACTGTTTATGTTGGAGTGCAGCGGCGAGAATTTCGGATTTCCAAATTCATCTGCTGAAATTTTGAGGAAATTTAAAACTTCAAAAATCAATTTACTTATTTAAAATTTAATTTCCGAGGAACTTTCGAACCGATTTCAACGAATTCTCCAAAAATTTCAATTTGTTCGCGAATGATTCATCAAAAGTTATTCAATTCGTTCCCGAATGATTCACTAAACATGATTCAATTCGTTCGTGAATGATTCACTAAAAATAATTCAATTCGTTCGCGAATGTTTCACCAAAAAATATTCAATTCCTTCACGAATGATTCATCAAAAATTATTTTCGATTTGTTCGCGAACGAGTTTCAATTCCATCGCGAATGATTCAGCAAAATGATTCAATTCGTTCGTGAATAATTCACCAAAATGATTCAATTCGGTCGTGAATGATTCATCAAAAAACATTCAATTCGTTCACAAATGATTCACCAAAAATTGAGTAAATGAATTGATTTGTTCGCGAATGAGTCACTTATACGAATCAATTAGTTCACGAATGATTCACCAAAAATAAAGTGAATGAATCGATTCGTTCGCGAACGAGTCACTTATACGAATCGATTCGTTCACGAACGAGTCACTTATACGAATCAATTCGTTCGTGAACGAGTCACTTAGATATATGTATGAATCGATTCGTTGGCAAACGAATAGTCCGGCATATGACAATAGGAGTAATTGCACCCCCCCCCCCGCCGATCCTCCGGGACAACATTTTTCTTAAAGGGGACATTCTAAGGAACATTTTAATGCAAAGTTGCCAAAAAAAAGTTGGCCTTACTTACAAAATGGCGGCCATTTTGATTGACAGGTCAGCCGAAATCGCAGATTTTGCGTTATAACATAGGACTTACACAAACTTTTTCAAACTTTACAAAGGTAGATCGAAAGATCATGCAAAAATTTATCACCTGTCCAAATTTCAAGTGCTAAAGTGCGTTTTTCGATTTTTGGTGAATTTTTGAAAATCGAATTTAGGCCAAAAATGAGGGAAAAAATCAAAATTTTACCAAACTGACCAAGAAAGCTGAAATTTGGGATATACCCTATTTTCGACATGCCAAATCGCTTGGAAACGGTTTCAACTCGTTTTGAGCAGTTCTGGAGCCTCCAGCAGATTTTTGAAACTCGAAATTCCCACAAAATTCCATCAAATTGGAGTTGTAAAGCTAAAATTCATTCTAAAAACTAGTTTCAATACGCTACGAAGTACTGCAGGTGAATTTCAAGTTGTTTTGGAGCCTCCAGCGACTTGTTGAAAATTCCTGAAGCCTCCAGCAGATTTTTGAAACTTTAAATTTTCACAAAATTTCATCAAATAGAGATGGAAAGCTGACATTTACTCTACACTCCAATTTTAACACCCTCTGAAAACGAGTTCTAGTGGATTTCAAGTCATTTTAGAGCCTTCAACGACTTTTTTGAAAATTACTGGAGCCTCCAGTAGATTTTTGAAACTCGAAATTCCCACAAAATTCCATCAAATTGGAGTTGTAAAGCTAAAATTCATTCTAAAAACTAGTTTCAATACGCTACGAAGTACTGCAGGTGAATTTCAAGTTGTTTTGGAGCCTCCAGCGACTTGTTGAAAATTCCTGAAGCCTCCAGCAGATTTTTGAAACTTTAAATTTTCACAAAATTTCATCAAATAGAGATGGAAAGCTGACATTTACTCTACACTCCAATTTTAACACCCTCTGAAAACGAGTTCTAGTGGATTTCAAGTCATTTTAGAGCCTTCAACGACTTTTTTGAAAATTACTGGAGCCTCCAGTAGATTTTTGAAACTTGAAATTTCCCCAAAATGTTATCAAACCAAGATGGAGAGTCAAAATTCGTTCAGCACACTAATTTCAATACGCTACGAAGTTGACTGCTGGTGAATTTCAAGTTTTTTTGGAGCCTCCAGCAACTTTTTGAAAGGTTGTATGACGTTTTTTTGGAAAATTGAAATTTCCTAAAAGTTGCTGGAAGCTTCAAAACCATTTGAAACCACCATGTAGTCTGCGAAGTAAGTTTCAGCTTGCCAACTCCATTTGATAAATTAATGTTGGGGAAATTTCAGGTTTCAAAAATCTACTGGAGGCTCCAGTAATTTTCAAAAAAAATCGCTGAAGGCCCTAAAATGAATTGAACCCACCTGAAGTCGTCTTCAGCGGGTGTTAAAATTGGAGTGTGGAGTAAATTTCAGCTTTCCATCTCCATTTGATGAAATTTTGTGAAAATTTAAAGTTCCAAAAACCTGCTAGAGGCTCCAGTAATTTTCAAAAAAAATCGCTGGGGGCCCTAAAATTACTTGAACCACCTAAAGTCGTCTTCTGAGGGTGTTAAAATTGGAGTGTAGAGTAAATTTCAGCTTTCCATCTCAATTTGATGAAATTTTGTGAAAATTTAAATGATTCAAAAATCTGATGGAGGTTTCAGGAATTTTCAAAAAGTCGCTGGAGGCTCCAAAACGACTTGAAATTCACCTGCAGTACTTCGTAGCGTATTGAAATTAGTTTTTAGAATGAATTTTAGCTTTACAACTCCAATTTGATGGAATTTTGTGGGAATTTCGAGTTTCAAAAATCTGCTGGAGGCTCCAGAACTGCTCAAAACGGGTTGAAACCGTTTCCAATCGATTTGGCATGTCGAAAATAGGGTTTATCCCAAATTTCAGCTTTCTTGGTCAATTTGGTAAAATTTTGATTTTTTCCCTCATTTTTGGCCTAAATTCGATTTTCAAAAATTCACCAAAAATCGAAAAACGCACTTTAGCACTTGAAATTTGGACAGGTGATAAATTTTTGCATGATCTTTCGATCTACCTTTGTAAAGTTTGAAAAAGTTTGTGCAAGTCCTATGTTAAAACGCAAAATCTGCGATTTCGGCTGACCTGTCAATCAAAATGGCCGCCATTTTGTAAGTAAGGCCAACTTTTTTTTTGGCAACTTTGCATTAAAATGTTCCTTAGGACGTCCCCTTTAAGAAAAATGTTGTCCCAGAGGATCGGCGGGGGGTGCAATTACTCCTATTGTCATATGCCGGACTAGAATCATTTATTGAATCGAGTCGTTCGCGAACGAGTCACTTATGCGAATCAATTCGTTCGCGAACAAGTTACTTATACGAATCGATTCGTTCGCGAATGATTCAGTTACTATTGATCAACTCGTTCGTGAATGATTCATCTAGAAATCAAGCAATCTGTTCAATCGCCAATGGGTTGTGAATGATTCGATTCGATTCGATTCACTTCGCTTGAAATCAAATCAATTCCTTGTTTTTTAGCCTAAATTCGATTTTCAAAAATTCAACAAAAATCGAGCACTTGAAATTTTGACTGGTAATGAACTTTTGCATGCTCTTTCGATCTAGCTGTATCTAGTTCAAAAAATTCCGCCCGAATTGCACGTTGGAAAGCAAAATCTGCGATTTCTGCAGTTGACCTGTCAACCAAAATACGAGTAGTTGCCATTTTGTCAGGAAGGCCCACTATTTTTTTTGTCAAGTTTGCTTTAAAATGATCCTTAAAATGTCCCCTTTGAAAAAATGTTGTCTCAGAGGATCGGCGCGGCGTAGGGGAAGGGGGTGCAATTATTCAGTCATACGCCAGACTATCACCTTTTAAAACAGATCAAACCAGTCATCTGAGGGGGAAGGGGGGGGGTCATCCCGTAAATGGGTCCAAAATAGAATCAGTTTTCAAATATGTATTTTCCACTTACCTATAAATTATTTTATATGGCATTTAGTCATAATTCCGTCGTTTCCAATTTCTTAACGATAGTCGTAGTCGTAGCAGTCATCGTTTTGGTCGCAGTCGCCGTCAGCGAATTATTTATCTTCTGCGCGCTGCTAATGGTGCTGCCTCCGTTACAGATAGCTGTGCCGTTCCCATTACTGGTTATGTAGATATTTTGATGGCAGTGTCCGTTCGATCTATTCAGATCATTTTGATCGCTGTTTCTCATAAACGTGTTGACAGTGTTGGGAATTGAGACATCTTTGGGTTGACTGCAAAAGAAAATTTGAAAATGAAGATTTTGTTTCTCGAGGAATTGTCGATCTGAATCAGAATGAGAGTGCGATGCTCTATGACTTACCTAGTTATACGTGCAATATTGGCGGTAAATTCGTCTTGAGGGTTATTAGTTACTACTACGTTTTCATCCAACGAGTCACGTTCTGATGTTTGGCTGCAAAATTTAATTAATAAAAATTCATAAATCATAATATTCATATGCCTGATGCCTGATTGTAATTTTTTTTGTTTTTTTTGTATGTATTGCAGGTATTTTGACCACAAAATTACCTCAACGAATCCTCAGCTTTGTACCATTCGTTCTCGTAAGCCTGCATCCACATCGGATTAGAGCCCTCGGAACTGTGGATATTGGTATTTGGCACACGACCGGTACCGTTTGTAGTTCTGGTGAAATCCGAATCCGAAGAACCTTCGAAAGTTCGAAATGATCCAATCAAATGGTAAGTCAAAAACAAACAATATTACCTAATAAAAAAAATCACCCAATTTTATACCTACCAAAAGCACTAATAGTAGCAGCTTTGAGCTGTCTCCTGTATTTGGATCGTTGAGTAAGACACAGGCAAGTGACTACGAGCAACATTAAACTTAAAAATACAGCTACACCGGCTGTATAAATCCATACAATATTATCGCTGGCTAAATTAGCTCTGAGTAAAGGCTCCGCTTCGACGGCTTCGGTATCCAAAACGTTGAATTCCTATTGAAAAAGAGCATAGAAATGAAATTCGATTCGATTCAAAGGCCTATACCAATAGGCTGTGATATTATTTGCGAATTGAATGGAAATTAAATTTTGTAAGGCTGCAGTCGTTTCCTCGTAGTACAAATAGGTACCTTGAATAAATCGTCGAGTTTTTCGATATTCTCGTCGATGAGACGTAACACATTTGGAACTTCCATCACCGTATTATCGTACGGATTCACGAAATGTAAATACAAGTCCGATCTGGTTTTATCGACTCGACCGTCTTTGTTCTCGTGTACCTTGCATTCGTCTACGTTCACTATTAGTCCGGTAACGTTTCCTAAAATACTGAAAAATGAAAAGAAAAAAAAATTGAGATAATAAAGGAGGCGACGAGTTGCGAGAATAAAGAAAGGTATTAATTTTTATGTAGGTCACACAACAACTTTGAACTTACTCCCTAAAAATATCCAATTTCTCTCTAAGTTGCGGTGGGTTTTGTCTCAATACGAATCGTACTCTTTGGTCTTCTCGTAAAAGGTAAATCAAGACTCGGGCTGTATCCTCTAATCCTCCGCTATCGTTCACCTTCACCTAAATATTACGATAACGAGAAGTTCAATATGGGTGGCTCTTTTTTTCCCCCATCCTTTCATCAGCTCTTTGTTGGAGGTTTTGCTTTTGTACTATGTACTTACGTAGAAATCAAAGTATCCTTTCATCTCACGCTGGGGATCGAAGTTTAGGAATATCGAGCCTGTTTTTTCGTCGATTACGAAAGGTGGCATTTGAATGTTATCTAGACCCTCGCTCAGACTCAATACGGGTTCGGAGATGATGAAGTAACGTAGTTCGGCGTTGATACCTGTGTCAGCGTCTACAGCCTGTTGACAAAAAAATGGAGTGATTTTTTAGAAATTTCGGTTTCAGTTTTGGATGAGTTTTTTTTTGTTTTCGGTTTTTGATTCGATTTTTCGAGTTTTTAGTTTAATTTCGAGGTTTTGATTTGATTTTCGAAGACTCCCTTTTTCACTGCAGATTCGAATTAAATCAAGATAGATTAGAAGAGCATGTCCCAAACACCTCCTCCCCCTATATCCCGTTCCCTTTCAACTAAAATTTCAAATGCTGAAATTCTTTTTAAATTTTTGGCAAATTTTTGAAAATT
Organism: Planococcus citri; assembly: GCF_950023065.1. Classification (NCBI taxonomy): domain Eukaryota; kingdom Metazoa; phylum Arthropoda; class Insecta; order Hemiptera; family Pseudococcidae; genus Planococcus; species Planococcus citri. The sequence goes on from NC_088677.1 coordinate 81,393,465, forward strand.
AAAAAAAATTTGAAAAAGCAATATTCCAAGTTTGATTCGCGAGCTTTTTCGTGAAATATAAAGTTTCAAATTTTCAGTCGAATCCCCCTCCTCCCCCTCCCGTTCTCAAAACCCCCTATAAATAGTTTCATTTCTAAAAATGAGGGATAAGTTGAAAGAGCATGTCCCAACCACCTCCTCCCCTTACCCCTTTCCCTTCCAACTAAAATTTCAAGTGCTGGAGTTCATTTTTAAATTTTTGACAAATTTTTGAAAATTATTTTAAAAAGTTCAAAAAAGCAATTTTAAGAGCAATCCTAGAGCTTTTTCATGAAATGTAAATTTTAAATTTTTCAGTCGAACCCCCTCCCCCTCCCACTCCCAAAACCCCCCTATAAATAGTTTCATTTCTATAAATGGGGTCAAATTTCATTTGCACCAGATCCGCTTTTGGCTCTCGATGGCCCTGTCTGGATCCTTAAGCGATTTATTGATTTTCTCCAGAAATTTCAAATAGCTGTGGAAGGGCCGAAAAAAATGAACTTTAGCTCATACTATAACTTCAAAATCAGGCCTTATTGGACACCCTGTCGACTTTTTAGATGGTTACTTATCTTAAAATTTCAGGTATGTGAGTCTAGAAGTGAATTTTTGGCCAATTTGTAAATTCCAGGAAAAGTGAAAAAGTCAAATTTTCAAAAATGCAATTAGAAGAGCAAATTTTTTTGACAAGGTGTCGTCTGGTTGGTCTACGAAATCATTCGACTCGAGAATAATCGCATTTCGACCTCTCTGGAGCCTCCAGCGAATTTTCAAATTTCTCCAGGAATTTGCTAATCGCTCAGGAAGGGCCAGAAATGAACTTTTATGTCCATAATAATAGGGCACCTATTAAAGTTATATGTAGGTATACTAGAATTGATTTTTTGAATTTCGCAGAGTGATTTTTGAAGTTTCTGAAGAATCATTCGACTCAAAAACAATCACATTTCGACCTCTTTGGAGCTTCCAGCAGGTTTTCAAATTTTTCTAAGGATTTGCTAATTGATTTGGAAGGGTCAAAAATGAACTTTTGCGCTCATAACAGGGCATCCATCAAAGTTATAGATACTCAAGTTAATTTTTGTACTTATTTCGCAGAGTGATTTTTTTTTGTTGAAGTTTTTGGAAAAAATTGGCTTCAGAATGGCCTAAAAATAAAAGTTGATGATTTGTGGGAGTTGAATAACCTAAAGGAATTACCTCCTCACATTATGGTTTACTTTGCTGAAAAGTTTAATATTTCAAGAGAAAATTTGAATACTTATCAAATTTGGAACTGTTTTTTTGACTTTTTTGATTCGATTTGATTTTTTAAAAATTTACCAAAAATCCAAAAATGAAGTTCAGTGCTCAAAATTGTTGTTATTGTTTGCTTTCATTTTCAATTTTTTCATTCGATTTTCACAATTTTCATTTTTGATTTAATGCAAAAAATATAAATTGATTGTGAGTATGATTACAGTTTCAGAGTCTTCGATTCAATTATCAGAATATTCTGTTTTATTTCAATGTTTAAGTAAACTATATTTTTGATCTTCTAATTTAATTTTTATGTTTCCGAAATAATGTTGAGAAGTTTCAATTTTAATTTTTGGTTTTTAACATTCAGTTTAAAATTTTTTTTTACTTTTTTTTATTTTTTAGAGGTTTAAATTTTATTTTGTATTTTTTTATTTCATTTTCAGTTTTCAATTTCATCGTCAGTTTGGTTATCATCTTGTAATTTTTTACTATTCATTTTTCATTTTTTTTTTTTTGAGTTTTCCATTTTGTTCTTGAAGTTTTCGATTTTATTCTCTGTGCTTTGATTTCGTTTCCAATACTTTTGATTTCATTTTCTTATATTTTCACTTTTTCATTCAATTTTTTAAAATTTAAAATTTTGTTTTTTTTATCATTTTGAGTTTTTAATTATTTTTAATTTTAAGTTTTCGATTCATTGTTGAAAATTTCCAATTTAATTTTCATTTTTGATTTTCTACGATCAGTGGTTGATTTCATTTTCAGTTTTTGATTTTATTTTCAGAATTTTTGGTTTTGTTTTCTGTTCCCAGTATTTTCATTTTCCAAGTTTTCTCTTTAGTTCCTGTTTTTTTTTTTTTTGATTTTTTAATTTCAGTTTCAGAGTTTTTGAATTTATTTTCAAAGTTTTAAATTTTGCTCTCAAAAGTATGGTTTCCCAATCGGTTGAAAATTTTTTGAACTGAACAAAAGCTAATTCGAAAGGGTATGCAAAAATAATCACCAGCCAAAATTTAAGGTTCCAAAGTGCATTTTTCAATTTTCGGCGAATTTTTGAAAATTAATGATTTGGTTCAAAAATCATAATTTCCCCAAATTGACCTAAAAAGTTATTCTACAAATTTTTGAAAATTCACCAAATTGTATTTAAAAAAGTTGGAAAGCTGAAATTCATTTTATACGATAATTTCAACGATCTGAATCGATTGAATGTGATTTTAAGTCACTCTAGAGCCTTCAGCCACTTGAGGGAATTTCAGATTTGCTAGAAGAGCTGTCCAGAATCAAATTTAGCTCCCATAAATGCGATTGGTGCTTGTCAGTGACCTATTACATTAGATATAGTTTTGATTTTTATTTTTATTTTTGCCTCTGTTCTGGGAGTCCAAAAAGTTATTTTTCATGAAAATCTTATTTTAGACTATTGAGAAATCCCCTGTAATATCATTGAAGTCGTGTTCTTTTCATTTTCAACCAAAATTTTAAACAGGACATCAACATTATTACACCTTCAAAAAGTGTTCGGAGTGAAATTTTCTTGTAATAATTTTTTTCTCATCACATGAAATTTTAGTTAATCTGTTCGTTTGCAATACTCACCTTGATTTGCATAAATTCAGCTCCAAAATCAGCCTCAGTGGTAACTCCTCCGGTAAAAGTTTTTTTGACAAATTTCGGAGGGTTATCGTTTATGTCGTTGACTCTAATAAGGACTCTGAGCAAAGTATCATCGTGAGGATCAAATTCAACCGGGTCTCGAATACGAGGAGCGTTCAAACAGTCTTCACTGGCTTTGACAATCAGCACATGAGTGTCTCGTTCTTCTCTATCGAGCTCCTTGAGTATCTGCTCTCAGGATAGTCAAACATTAGATCTCAAAAAATGTTACATATGTATGTGGATGAAGAATTGAAGTATTTGAGTCTGATTTAGGTACCGTTATTTTATGGCTTAAAGGTTCCAAAGAGAAATAATTTCGCTCGTTTCCAGCCACCACGTAGTAGCAAACAGGAGACGGAGGATCGTCCAATTCGTCTATTTCGTCACGATCTTGGTCAACAGTGTCGACCAGTTGCCATTGCTCAACTCCTGCTCCTTGTCCCTCTGTAGACATTAAAAAAAATTATCAATACGTTCATAAGACAGGTTAGACAGGTATCCTGCCAGTGATTAGAGGTGTTTGCCTACCAGTAAAAGTGATGAGAAATTCGTCTATTAGAAATTGAGGTTGGTGATCGTTGACATTGCGAACATAAATGCTCAGATCCAAATCCGAAGATAATGCTGTCGGAATACCCAAATCGAAAGCTTCCACCCTCAACTGTGTAAAATTTAGGAGTTTACAGAGGGAACAAAATTTGAAATAAAATTTACAGAGATTCAGATTCGATGCTCAAACACGTGAGATCACTCACCTGATATATTTTCTGTTTCTTTCTGTTTAATGGTTTTTTCAACGTAATCAAGCCTGTCTTCTCGTTGATAGAAAATGTTTTCCAGTTCCCAGCTAGGTCTTGTTTCAGGGCATAATGTACTATGGCATTTGGACCTTTATCATCGTCAATTGCTTCTACTGTTATTACTCCGCTGCCTACGGTTGCATTCTGCAATAATTTAAATAAAAATTGATTCAACGTAAGATGGATAGATTGCCTATCTTTTCCACCTGAGTCGAGTGTAAATTTTATAAGGCAACTTGATGGACTTTGTTGCGCTTTTGAGCCTACCTCTGGGATCCTGATGGTGATATTATGCGGAGGAGAAATGAATCTGGGTGCGTTATCATTAAAATCAGTCACACAAATGCTGATAGTCGCCAAAGAAGATTTAGCCGGAGTGCCTAAATCTTGTGCTCGAACCACTAAAGTATAATTTCCATAAAGCGTTTTCAACGATTGCGTCGTAATCAGTCCAGCTGATAGCGAATCTACTGATCTTATATCGAAGAGATCTGCACAAAAAAAATAATGATCAATGTGGCTTGAAAATTCATCAATCATCCAGAATGGAGGTAAATGGAGCACGTACCCATATCATTGCCTTGTTCTATACGAAAGGCTACTTTTCCATTCGGTGTGTTTGGATCGTCTGCGTCGATGGCTTTCAATAACAGAACCATATCACCAATTTCGTGGAATTCGGTGATACTGACGCAAGAGTCGGGAAGACGATCGAATACCGGAGCATTATCGTTGACATCGGTAACAGTGATTCTGTAAATATTGAGCAAATTCGAGATTATTGAGCACATTTATGATTTAGGGTATCATGTGGAGATTGGTACTCATTTATAAAGGCAATGGTGACTCACGTCAGTTGTTTAAAAGCGTTCCTACTTTCGCCACTGGCGTAACCATATTGATAATTGTCCCATGCTTCAACTATCAGAGAATACGTGCTGGAAGATTCTCTGTCCAGGAGGTCGTTTACAGTCAGCACACCTGTTTCTGCGTCTAGTACGAATTTACCCTGTGGAAATGAACGAGAAGGGTCAGATTAAGTCCATATTATCGCGATAACATTGAATTAAGGGTAGTAGGGTAGGTTTGCTAACTTCTAAATGGTAAAATTACTATTCAATCGCCTTTGAGGAGAATATGAATTTTTTTCAAATTACCTGCGACGAAATTCTATCCAATAAATAGGTAATTTTTCCAAAATCACCAGAATCAGCATCTTTGGCCTCAATGACAGCTACTTTGGTTCCTAAAAATTGCGAAAATGCGAATGAAAAAATATTCCACGTGAGATATCTGCACCAATCTGGGTTTAATTTTAAAACTTGAGGATATTTATGTTTAAAATGTATTTTTCATACCTATGGCTGTGTTCTCGGATATGGTTATGTTTGATTTGGTCGACTCGGTGAAATAAGGATTATTATCGTTTTCATCGATGATCTGAATGAATACGTCGACAAAAGATGAACGAGGAGGCACACCAGAATCTGTCGCACGAATACTGACATTCAACCAAGCTGTTTGTTCGTGATCTATTCGTCCGGCTACCACTAGTTCTCCCGTGTCTCGATCTAAGTGAACTAGATCGTTTGGTTTTCCCTGAGATCCGGCTGCATGAGGAAAAAAACACGCTGTGTTACTAATTCGAAAATTGGCTACAAATTTGGTGAAAATTTGAGCATTTTGAATTTTAGTTTTTTTCCTGTTTTCAGGTTCGTTGAAATAATTTCTAAAAAAATCAAAATTTGAGAACTCCATGAAAAATTCTGCTTTAAAAATTGGATTCAGATAAAACTCTTTTCGCGAAATGTTTCCCCATTTGAAATAATTATTCTTCCTTGAGGAAAACTGTTCCCAGTATAAAATGGTGAAATTCCTCCCAAGTAGGTAAAGCTTTTTCCAAAAAAATCTTTCTTTACAAAATTTTTCTGATGCCAAATTTTCTCCTTGCAAAGTTTTACCTCCACCCCCTTCCCCTTCCTTGAAAAATATAAATGTGCAAGGTAAGTTGTGGGCAAGCCCCTTGAGGAACGAGGGGTATGAAAAAATTTCAAAGCTTCCAAAAAAGTGATGCTGTTGTTAAATGTTATGTTTTCAAAATCTATGATTCTGATTCTAAAAAACTGCTTGATCTAGAAATGATTGAAAACTGACCTTTCTGGAGCTAGATCACTTTTTTGGCGGTTGAGAATTTTATCTTAATCCTTTCCTCTTTTAGGGGGGGAGGGGGGGGGGGTCAATTTTTCGAAAATATTCAAAAAATGGAAAATGACTTGAAAAGTATTCTTCAAAGGCAAAACTTGACACGAAATAGAAGAACTTCTCATGGGCTGGAATAATTTTTTACATTGAGGTAAAAATTCTGTTTCTAGGATGATGTTTGGGAGGGGGGGGGGGGAATTGAGGGGTAAAATTCGACCAATAAAATTTTTTATTGTCACAGAAGATTCGAAATAGCGATTTTTGAAAGATTAAAAAAAATTCTGAAGTGTCTATTCTGGTGATTTTAATTTAAACGCGAAAGAGATCTTCATGTTGAAAGGGCGGTGGAGGGGGGGCTGGTCAAAAATAATCAAATTACAAATTTTCATCGATTTTTGATCCGCTGAATTCATTTTCAATGTCTGAACATTTTGTATTGCTGCCAAAAGCTTAAGGGACTGTACCTATTGAATACGAAACACTCATAATTCAAATTAATGTTAGTAAAGGAACAAGATTTTCAAAAAAATCACACGCAATTTTGAGACTTTTAGATCCAATTTTTCATCCTGTTCGAGGTGAAAAGTTTTTAAAAAATTAGATGATTTTCATATTACTTATTTACTTTGAGTTCAAACTTGATGACAATTTTATCAAATTTTAAGTTTCGAATCTTGTCTCAAAAACTTTGAAAAAAACACGCGAAAATCGTTTTTTTTCGGCTGCTGAACAAAAGTGGAGAAGGTTCAGGATGTCGAAAGCCCAAAAAAACACGTCTAGGGCTCCCTCTAAAATGTACCTATCTGTCTAATTTCAGCCTACCAGCCTCCAGGTCAGTTGAGTAGAGGCGAAGTATGGACCACAGACCTCCTAAATCAGTCATAATTCAATATTTGAAATTATTTTTTCAGCTTAAGGGGGGAAAGGGGGTTAGGGGGGTAAAAATCGAATTGTCTCGAATATCCACTCGTGTCGTGTCGAATGTTCTTGTATAGTAGTAGAATCCAAATTTGAAAATATTTTTTCAACTGGAGAGCAGGAAGTGAGGAGATAAGAGGGGGGAGGGGAGGAATCAAAATTTCATCTGTTTCTAAGTGTGGCATGTTGAAATACGTACATGTTTTTGAGATCGTAAGAATCCAAATTTGAAAATATTTTTTCAGCTGGAGAGCAGGAAGTGAGGAGAGAAGGGAGGTGGAGGAGAGGAATCAAAATTTCATCTGTTTTACGTGTGACATGTTGAAATTTGTGTTTGGGAAGTCGTAGAACTCAAATTTGAAATTCATTTTTCAGTCGGAGAGGAGGAAGTGAGGTAAGGAGATGGAAGGGGGAGGGGAGAAATCAACATTTCATCCGTTTCTAAGAGTGGAATGTTGAAATACATGTTCATTTTGAGATCGTAAAATCCAAATTTGGAATTAATTTTTCAGTTGGAGAAAAGGAATGGAGGCGAGGAGAGGGGAAGGGAGGAGAGAAATCAAATCTCATCTGTTTCACGTGTGACATATGCTGAAATCTATGTTTTTGAGGTCGTAGAATCCAAATTGGAATTTATTTTTCAGTTGGAGTGAAGATGTAAAGCGTGAAGAGGGGGAAATTCAAAATTTCTCGTCTTTCAAAGTGTGACACGTTGAGATCCATGTTTTTGAGGTCGTAGAATTCAAATTTGAAAACATTTTTTCCGATGGGGTGGTAGAAGTGAGGTGAGGAGAGGAGGAGGTATGATGGGAGGGGGAGGAGGGGGGAGGAAATTAAAAATTTTACGTGTTTCTACGTTTGGCATGTCGAGATCCATATTTTTGAGGTCGTAGAATCTAAATTTGAAAATGTTTTTTTTTTGATTGAGTGGGTAGTGTGGAGAGAGGCAGGGGAGGGGGTAATTTCAAAATTTCACGAGTTTCTACCTATGTCATGTTGAAATCCACGTTTTTGAGGTCGTAAAATCCAAATTTGAAAATGTTTTTTCAGCTGGAATGGTGGAAGTGAGGTGAGGAGAGGAGGGGGTATGATGGGAGGGGGAGGAGGGGATGAAATTAAAAATGTCACGTGTTTCTACGTTTGGCATGTCGAGATCCATATTTTTGAGGTCGTAGAATCTAATTTTGAATTTTTTAATTTTTTTTTTATTGAGTGGGTAGTGTGGACTGTGGAGAGAGGGAGGGGAGGGGGTAATTTCAAAATTTCACGAGTTTCTACGTATGAAATGTTGAAATCCATGTTTTTGAGGTCGTAAAATCCAAATTTGAAAATGTTTTTTCAGCTGGAATGGCCTGGAAGTGAATTGAGGAAAGGAAAAGGAGGGTAGGGGGAGAGGGAATTCAAACTTATACGTGTATCTACGTGTGACATGTTGAAATCCATGTTTTTGAGGTCGTATAATCCAAATTTGAAAATATTTTTTTCAGCCGAAGTGGTGGAAAAAAGTGAGGAGGGGAGAGGGTGGGGAGGGGAGATGAAGGGGAGAGGGAAATTCAAACTTATTCGTGTATCTACGTGTGATATGTTGAAATCCACGTTTTTGAGATCTTAGAATCAAAATTTGAAATCATTTTTTGAGTTTGAGTGGGGTGGGGTGGGGAGGTGGAGAGGGGAAAGTTGAAATTTCACGTTCATCCATATGTAACATTCGACATTTTCAAATATTTTTCACTCCCTTTCATTGGCTCCTAAAAAAATATGAGCACATGCGAATTTCGAGTCAAGGTCATCTTTCCTCAAACCACTTCAATTCAACGCGAAACCAAGTTTGAATACAAAATTTGAGCAAATTTCGGTAAAATGCTCTCATCTGAGATGTTCCAATATTACGAGTAGCATTAAGAAGGTGAAAAATGTCCATAAAATCGTTGCATTAAGTAGGTATTTGTTCGCTTACCCTCCAAAGCATAAGAAATGGTTCGATTCTTATCGCTATCATCGGCCACCACGCTCAATATGGTAACGCCAGCTTGGCTATTCTCGGTTATGGCTCTGCGATAAAATGGCTTGCGAAAAATAGGACTATTGTCGTTTTCGTCGTCGATAATTATGGTTAAAATAGCTGCAATACAAATCACGAAGAAGAAAAAGAATGATAAATTATGATCACGTTGGACTGCTGCAAATACCTACAGATCAAATCAAATTTACTCACCAGATGACACTTGTTTGCTCTTGGTGGCTGCTACGTCTTCGACTTTTAACTGCAGTTTGATCAGCTCGACCTTTTCTCGATCAAGTAATTTGGATACTTTGAGGGTACCGTCGACTGAATTCAAATCAAATGCGGATAAGTAATCGTACTCTGTGATTTTGACCACAGCTCCGTCTTCGTTTCTGGCTTCGGACAAGTCTCGGTCGATTTTATACCTGAGGACGGGTTTCTCGTCGGGGTCGGTTGCTCTCAACTTGTAAACTACTTTGCCAACCTGTTAGAGAATACAAATTATTTTACATTTTATAAATACGTGGATGATGGATATTTTACGAATGTGCCAAAAAAAAGTGCTGAAAGCTGTACCGGAGTATTCTCTTTCAGGTGAATGGTTCCAGGTTCGATGAAAACTGGTGGTTTGTTGTTGACATCTTGTATTGTGATATTGACAACGACGGAGGATTTCCGCTGGTTTTCACCAATTCCTCCATCCAAAGCGATTACATTCAAAGAATAGAAGTTTATTTTGGTTTGGGCCAGGTCTGGATCCAAACTAGCCCCTTGAGCTACTCGTATCACTCCGGAAATCGCGTCTACGACGAATTTATCCTCAGCACCGCTTTGGATACGATAAACTACAGCGTTATTTGGAGATGAACCGTCTTCATCGTAGGCTTTGACCTGTACAACAGATAATTAGTTTTAAAAGTGAGCTCAGGAGGTTCAGGATCAAGAGATGTTGAAGTACCCACTTGTATGACTGAACTGCCAGGAGGTAAATCCTCAACAACTGAGACTTGATAGAAAGACTGTTCGAACCGAGGACTGTGATCGTTAACGTCTTCCACGTAAATGGTAACGGGTACTTGGTTCGATAAACTAGGTACCCCGAGATCTTTAGCTTCGATCATTAGATTAATCGAACGCACGTTCGAGCTTAGCTTGACCCAAGGGTTACCCGGAGCTGGGAGCTTCTCGAAATCGATGGCACTTCTAGGACTCAGTATTCCTCGAGCTGAATCGATGCTGAAGTTTTTCGTCCATTCGCTGGAATTCGCGATGTAGTATCGTATTTCGCTGTTTTTGGTTCCTAGAATACAATAAAATTAGGTAGGTATTTTAATGGATTTGATTTGAATTACCTATTTATTTATTTTAGGTTTGATTGTGAGGAGGTGGAATTTACGTACCATTGAGATCTAGATCGTATGCTTCTATTATGGAAGCAGACTCGAATTCCATTTTATTCTCTTGTAATCTGAAATCGTATTTTTTCAACGAGAATATCGGAGCGTTGTCGTTCACGTCGCCGACGTTGATTATCAATTGAGCAGTATTGCTGAAAAAATTCGTCGATCGAGATATTTTAATTACTCGTATAATTAATTTGAGTTTGAAAAATTGGCTCTATGGTCTAATTTTTGGTATCTAACGAACATTGTGTATACCTATGATAGGTTTTAGAAACAACAGCACGAAAATATTTAGATAGGTAGCAGGTAAAGTACACAGTTTTGCCATCTGTTGGCAACTGAGAGAACTAAAGGAACATGTGATAAGCGAAGCAGTCGCTATCTGTTTCAAATAGTTTCTAACTATTCTCACTATTCTTAACAGCAGAATGTCGAGTATTTAGAGCGGGAAAATAACGTAAAAAAGCGAGGGCGAAAAGGAAAAAATTGGCACATCAATTTTTTCTTCGGGAATGTGTTCAGATGGACCCCCTGAACTACCAAAAAAAAACCGACCCTGCTACCCTTGGAGCTAATTTTTTTAGGGGGGCTAAAACCGGTTGCAATTCACGTTTTTTGCGTTTTACTCCGTAAATATTAGGTTTACGATAAAAACTACCATGACAAAAAATGTTCCCCTTCAAATTCTCGATAATTTGATACTACTCTCGATACCCATTTCTCAAGGGGGGTGCCTAAAAAAAGGGGTGGAAAGAGTAGGTGTTTCAAAAAAATGTAAGTCCAGTAAATTAATCAAAATTACCACTTAATATTATTCGTTTTCGCTCAATGTTTTTTTACAAAGTCTACACACCCAACTACTGATCAAACCACCATTGCAGGGTATCTAACAGGTAGTGCAAGTAGTGAAAGTAGTGAAAAAGTAGTAATTTTTAAAATGGGTAGTGAAAGTAGTGAAAAAGTAGTGAATTTTATTAAAAAGGTAGTGAAAAAATGAAAAAATTCAAATTCATTCCTTTTTCTCGATCTTTATTCCGTAGAAAAGAGCTCATTTGTCGACTTTATTAGAGCTTGAATTACAAATTTTTGAGAGCTTTTGCCCTCGCTTCGCTCGGGCTGTTTACTTTTTTTCCCCGTGAAAAACTATTGTTCAAATTCAAAAAATGTTCAAAGTTTGAATCAGAAAAAATAAACTCCTCCCCGCATGAAGAAATTTTTTTTCACTTCTCGAAACATGAATTTTTGAAAACTTCTGCCCTCGCTTCGCTCGGGCTCGTTTGCTTTTTTTCAATTTTGAATTTTTCAAAAAAAAAAACATTTGAATTTTAAAATTTTGAAGCAAAGTAATAAGCTTCTTGTAATTAACCAATTCATCACACTAAAAATCATCGTTTTTTACATTTATGTGCCTCTCTCTCGAAATAAAAAATTTGGTTTGTTTAAAAAAAGTTTTTTATTCGCCCAATTTCATTACATCAGCAAGAACCTTTAACGTGAAAAAAAATCAAAAATTGAAATGATAAAATTATATTTTTGACATCTGCTTGCTTGAAAAAAAATCTTGGGATGTTGAAGACATTGGAAAACTAAAAGCGAAAAATTCTAATGTAAAATTTTGCCTCCCCCCGGCTCCTTTTTTAAATAAAATCTCTAGTGTTTAGAAAATGTCCTGCTAAAGTCTTGATTTTTTATTTTGAAATTTTGTTTGACACCTTGTCTTATAACGAATGCAATAAGCTCGTTTGTTTGTATTGTTTTTTTCAATAATTTGGATTAAAATTACAAATTTTCTCCCAGTTTAAATTAAAAAAAAAATGTCATGTGAAAAATTTGACTTTGTTAATTAATTTTTTTGTGTGTAAGGGGGGGGGGGTGGTCGAGTGGGTGGCATTCTGAAAATTTGGTTGAAAAAAGGTAGTGAAAAAAGTAGTGAAAAAGTAGTGATTTTTTCAAAAAAAAATCCGTTAGATACCCTGCATTGATTGGTCTTCAACCCTCCCTGGGGGCTGGTGGGGGGTGCTTGATTTTTCAAGTAACACACAACTGAATCATGTATTAGAAAAACGAATCTGGACGTGCGATATATCGAAGAGTATGTTTTCGAGGTCGCTGAATACGAATATGAACTTATTTTTTGGGTCTAACCCCTCAAAGCCCATCTGTGCCTCAAAAAGGGGGTCAAAATTTTGAAAAATCGCGAAAAGTCGAGTGATATATCGAATGGTATGTTTTCGAGGTTGCTGAGTACGAATGTGAACTTATTTTTTGAGTCCAACGCCTCGAAGCTCCCCTGTGCCCCAAAAAGGGGGTCAAAATTTTGAAAAATCGCGATAAGTCGAGTGATATATCGAATTTGTAGCCTACTCACTTGTTCTATTTTTAAATCATAAAACAAAACTTTTGAGACTTCCTTCTGAAAAAAATTGAAGTATTTTTGGGAGAAAATGGCTTGTCTTTTCATATTATAACTAAAATTTTTTGCTATTTTCATTTATTATTTCTTCTTCGTCGTCTTCTTCTTCTTTTTTGTTGAAAATATGAATGTATAAAAATTGTCTACCAAGTGATGATAAATTTCAGGGAGGGGGGGGGAGACATCAAAGCATCTGAAAATTTTGATTTGAAAAAAAAAATCGAAATGCTTTTTGAAGTAGTGAAAAAATAATATTGAACGCCTCCCCCTTCCATTCAAATAAAATTCGAGAAATTGTCTTGCTTTGTCTTTTTTACTATTTTTTAATCACAAAACAAAAATTTGGGGCCTCCCCTTTCTGAAAAATATTGAGGTAGTTTTGAAAAAATGGCTCGTATTTTCATATTTTGAATAAAAAATGTTTCAATTTCCCACTTATTCTTCCCCTTTTTTGAAAATTTCAATTTCTAAAAATTTTTACTCTAGTAATGATAAATTAGGGAGGAAAAATCTAAACATTTTAAAATTTTGAATTGAAAAAAAAAATCAAAATGTTTTCGTAGTGAAAAAAAAATTGATTGTAATAATATTGAACATCGCCCCTTCCTTTAAAATAAAAAATGAGAGATTGTCCTGCTTTTATTACCCTATTTTTCATGTTTTTTCGTTTTTTGGACTACTTTTCATGTTGAAAATCACAAATAGAAGCAAATAACGCTCATTTGTGGAATTTGCATTTGCGTGCAGGCAAATGAATATGCGCGCATTTTAACATCACTAATTGGTGGGAAGTGTGGAGAGTAAAATGAGTGATATATTGAAAACGAGTCCATGGTCTTGTTTTCAACGATCTTGAAAATATAATATTCGACATAATATTACACGATTTCTGGCAACTTTTCAAAATTTGATCCTATTTAGGGGAGCGTAAGGGGGTTTTGAGGAATCGTTAGCAGAAAAACCGAAAAACGGTTCATATTCGTACTCAGCGACTTTGAAAACATACAATTCGATATGTCACTCAACTTTTCAAGAATTTTCAAAATTTTGGACTTTTTTGGGACAGTCAGGAGCTTTGCGGGGTTGGGGGCAAAAAATAATACTATATTCGTACTCAGCGACCTCGAAAACATACCATTCGATATATCACTCGACTTTTCGCGATTACCCCCTTTTTGAGGCACAGAGGGGCTTTGAGGGGTTAGACCCAGAAAATAAGTTCATATTCGTATTCAGCGACCTCGAAAACATACTCTTCGATATATCGCACGTCCAGATTCGTTTTTCTAATACATGATTCAGTTGTGTGTTACTTGAAAAATCAAGCACCCCCCCACCAACCCCCGGGTAGGGTTGAAGACCAATCAATGGTGGTTTGATTAGTAGTTGGGTGTGTAGACTTTGTAAAAAAAAAATTGAGCGAAAACGAATAATAATAAGTGGTAATTTTGATTAATTTACTGGACTTACATTTTTTTGAAACACCTACTCTTTCCATCCCTTTTTTTAGGCACCCCCCCTTGAGAGATGGGTATCTAGAGTAGTATCAAATTATCGAGAATTTGAAGGGGAACATTTTTTGTCATGGTAGTTTTTATCGTAAACCTAATATTTACGGAGTAAAACGCAAGAAACGTGAATCGCAACCGGTTTTAGCACCCTAAAAAAATTAGCTCCAGGGGTAGGAGGGTCGGTTTTTTTTTGGTAGTTCAGGGGGTCCATCTGAACACATTCCCGAAGAAAAAATTAATGTGCCAATTTTTTCCTTTTTAAAACTGCTATTTGCCCAGTCTATATAGGTAGTTAAAATATGTACTTTATTGTAGCATGATTTTTTTTCAAACATTACTTTTAAAAATTATTATGAAATTGTTCAAAATCATCACTACTATTGAAAATAGGCTGTAAATGTTGTATTTATTACTCGAAAAAAAAATTAAAAATTTTCAAATAGATATCTAATTAAATGTACATAATTTGTAGCATGTTTTTTGAAAAATATCACTTTTAAAAATCATGAAACTGATCAAAATCATCACCTATTGAAAATAGACTTCAAATGCAGTAATTAATACTTGAAAAAAATAATAAAAATTTTTTGCCCAGGCAGGGACTCGAACCCTGGACCCTTAGGTTGGGAAACGAAGTACAAATATAAATGAAATATTTCAATCAATTTCATAGATACGTTCCTAATGCTCTACCAACTGAGCTACCTGGGCTATCAACCCTGACGAAGAATTATCTACATTTAAGTGTGTTCTTCGCCTACATAACAATGAGCAACAAAATAAAGCTATATAGGTAAATTTCAATACGTAGCATGATTTTTTTTTCGAATAGAAAAATGAGTTCAAATTTATATTTATGATGAATCGTATCATGATTTCTTTCGGGGTTCAGAAACTTTGGGACTTATTGGGAGAAAGAGGAGGAGGGGTGTGGGATGGATTTTTAAAAAATGAGAAAAAAAAACAATTTTGTATTTTATGTAACTCTCAGCACATTCAAAAACATATTTATGTAAAACGATATGTCACACAATAATTGACTCTTTTTCACATTTTGACCAACATTTCGGGGCTTTGTCTCCCCCCTTGTCTCCCTTCTCCATAGTTTAATAAATCTCATCTCATCTCCAGAAAAGGTCGTAATAGTCATATTTTTTGACAAATATTACCAACATTTCACCATTTTTTTTTTTTTTTGTTAATTTTTGAACATTTGAATGCTTTTTTGAATATTTTCAGATCATTTTTTTCACGAATTTTTCGCAAATGTTACCGTAATTTTATCATTTTTTGTTGATTTATTGTAGTCATTTTGATAAGTTTTTGAGTTCTTTTGCATGTTTTCAACACTTTATTCTCACGCAATTTTCCAAAATTTTATTCAAGGGCTCCTGAGAAATACTAATAACCTCGATTTTTTCAATTTTCTGGAAATGCAGGTGACCAATGAGGCAGCATCGGAGAAGTCGAGTAGAAAAAATTAACATAATATAGAATAACATGTCACTCTATTTGACATTTTTTCACGTTTTGATCAAATTTTTGGTGCTTTTCTCCTCCCCCTCCCTTCCTTCAGCATAATTTTGCCAATTAAATCACTATAAAAGTTTCTAGCTGCAGGCATCGTAAAAATGTATTTATGCTTATTAGATTTTTTTCCTTCAAATTTGTAAACTGGGTGCTCGTGCTCGAAAATTTGGCAAGCTTTTGAAAGTTGAGCTTCGAAGCTCTAATTCGAATTTTTGAAATTTTTGAAAATATCTTCAACTACTTTTGAAATGTCGTTAGCAATTTTTCCCCAATTTTTGGCAGTCCTGCACAAATTGACTCAATTTTGGGCAATATGATGAGAAATTTCAATTGATGAAAAAAAAACTCGTTTCAGTGTACTCAAAAGGACGAGTTGTGATAAGACCATTTTTTGGCATCAGCTAGTTATCGACTGAACCACTTTTAAAATGTTGTAATAAATGTCCCAAATACGAATTCGTGGTTAGTTAACCCAAAATGACAATTTTTGGGCTCCAGGGGTTCCCAAAGTTGCGAATGAAAAATAATTTTAGGAACCACTGAGTATTATTTTCGAAACTTTTTTAGCATAAAATATCTGTTTGAACCAAATAAACGTTATGCAATGTGGTTTTCTTACTTTCGACCATCGAGGGGCAAAAATTGGGGGGTTTCAATTTCTTGAAAATTTTGGAACCACCATTTTGGACCTACCCCTTCGAACCCCGCTAAAAAGCTTTTTACAGTTTATTAGTATCTGAGAGATCTCCATCCTACTAAATTTTGAGCTAAAAAAATTTTTTCGCTGGTACTCAAAAATCCAATTTTTCGTAATTACGATATTTTGGGAACCCCTGGTAAACTAGAAACCTGCGATTTGCGCCAAACGTAACGTTTTGAGATGTATATTCGATTATTTAGATGAAAAAGTTGAATTAAGATCCCTGTATATTTGTAATTTCGGGACTTTTATTTAGAGGCCCCCACTTTAGGCACCCCTTAAAAAGGCATTTATGCATATTTTTTCGAATAAATTGAAGAATTTACATTTGAAACACACTATAGCAAGTGCTCGATAATTTTTCATGTGATTTTTCCTGTAACTTTCACAAACGCCATTTTTAGGGGTGCCTAAAATGGGGGGCTCTAAAAAGAGGGTTCAAAATTACGAATAGGTATACAGGGAGCTTAATTCAACTTTTTCATCTGAATAATCGAATATACACCTCAAAACGTTACGTTTGGCGCAAATCGCAGGTTTCTAGTTTTCCAGGGGTTCCCAAAATATCGAAATTACGAAAAATTGGAAATTTGGATTTTTGAGTACCAGCGAAAATTTTTTTTGAGCTCAAAATTTGGTAGGATGGAGGTCTTTCAGATACTAATGAACTGTAAAAAGCTTTTTAGCGGGGTTTGAAGGAGTAGGTCCAAAATGGTGGTTCCTAAATTTTCAAGAAATTGAAACCCCCCAATTTTTGCCCCTCGAGGGTCGAAAGTAAGAAAACCACCTTGCATAACGTATATTTGGTTCAAACAGATATTTTATACTAAAAAAGTTTTTGAAAATAATACTCAGTGGTTCCTAAAATTACTTTTTATTCGCAACTTTGGGAACCCCTGGAGCCGAAAAATTGTAATTTTGGGTTAACTAACCACGGATTCGTATTTGAGACATTTATTACAACATTTTAAAAGTGGTTCAGTCAATAACTCCTCCTTTGGGCTGATTTGACGAGGAATAACCCATCTGAGAATTTTTTTCAAATTTTTCTTTTGAAAACTCAGATTTTTATTTTTTACAAATTCAAAAACAAAATTATTTTCAAAAAATTTCCAAAATTTTGCTCTTTTTTCTTCGTACAAAATTCCTACCTATTTCATCTAAAATAGAATATTTTAAAATTCAAAAACATTAAAAATTTTTTAGTTCTCAAATAGAATTATTTTTTTTCTCAGAACCAGAAACTGCATGATGCATTTCCCGCCTTAAAATACATCGTAGTTCTTACCGATTTCCATGACCTAGGTCATCTCTGGCCTCGATGGTCAAGTAATGAACAGACAGTTGTTCTCGATCGAACACAGGTTGAGTGGACTTAATAGTGATAATACCAGTAAATGCATCCAGACTTAATCTGTAATGGAAAAAATAAATTATAAAATTCAAAAAAATTAATCACAAAGGTGATAGTTTTGATTTTGGTACATCTGTTTGTAAATGAATAAATAATGTTACTCACTTGTCTGCTAAACTGCCTCCCAATGAAGTGTACCGAATTCCTTCGGATCCATATAGACTAGAATCACGATCTATAGCCTCGACCCAGGCTACAGTTGTACCAGTGGCCGCATTTTCTGCCACATTCACCTAGGAATTGTTTCAATATTTGAGATATCAGATGATGAGTTCTAAATAGTACCTACCTACCTACGCGTAGGTACTTAATTATTAATAATGGATGTTTTTCATTTGTCATTACCTCGTAATATGATTGAGTAAACTCTGGAAAATTGTCATTCACATCTCTCACGTAAATTGTAACTGGAGCGCTGCTATATTTAGCACTTTTTGGCACTGTTTCTTTGGCAATGAGAGTGAAATTGATTACTGGAAAAATGAATAGGTACATAGTTTATTTAAGATGACTGATTTTTTACCACAGGCTTTGGTGTTTGCTGGAAAAATTCAATGTGTGGGTCACTTTTGGGTTACTTTATTCAAATTCATATATCCTTGAATTTTTACTTTTAGCTTTCAGCTTTTGATTTTTGATTTTTCAAATTTTTTTTTCATATCACAAGAATTGAGAAGAAACTTAAAACCACAACATTGAAAAAAAAATAAATAAAAAAGGAGAAAAATTGAAAATTGAAGAATAACTGAAACTGAACCAGATAAATATGTAAAAAAGCTTAACGAAAGCTAAAAAAATTGAAGTTTTTGGCTTGCTTTTGGCTTTCAAAAAACCTCAAAAATTATTTACCTACTTTTGGCTTTAACTTTTTAGCTTTCAGAGTTGAGATCAGTAATAAGATCTACAAAGGTATTGACAGGATTTCAAAGTCTTGCAGATACCTAATTACAAATAAAATTTTGACAGCCAAGACGACCATTGACATTTCCATCTGTATGACATGACAATTCCTTTCTTGGCATTTTCCTTAATGGAAGCACATAAATTTTGAAAAAAGTGTTGATTTTTTCTCAGTTATTATTGTGAACTTACCCTCATTTAACTTAGGTACCTTTTTTGGGACTAATATTCCCATTTTCTAAATTATTGCACCCATGCATGAAAAATCATGTTGATACTCGTGTCAAGGTCATTAAGTATTATTTATAAGAATGCAGGACGAATTTTATTTTCAAATGAGGCGATTTCAAATTGTTTTGAGAAAAAAGTAAATGTTTTTGTGTTTGATTTTATAAATGAGTTATTAGAGTTTAATTTAATGACCTCTTTTTTATGGGGGGGGGAGAGCTGGGGGGGGGGGGGGGGTAATTTCAAAATATTTTTTGTGTCGAATGAACGTTCAATGCTCCTTTGAAAAAAAATAAGTTGACGAATTTTCTTGCGAAATTTCAAATATTATTGTGGTGGTGATGGATAAATTTTTAGTGGTGATTTATAGTTTGGTATTTCTTAGATTTCACGTTAATTGTTTTGTAGTAATTTTTGATGGATTTTTTCCCTTTCTTTTTAAAATGAATTTTCCAGCGATGATTTTGAATTCCATTTTTTCAAGCCGATTAGTTTTTTTTGCGATTTCAATTTTGGATTTTTTTCATTGTGATTTTTTTTCTGTTGCTAATTTTAGTTTTGAATGAGTTTTTAGTGTTGTTGAATTCCATTTGTAGGTACTAGAAATTTCCAAGATCAATTTTTCGTCAAAATTGGGGAAAATGACGTTTTTTTTTTCTTCTTTAAGTAAATCAAAGTTTCCAAAAAGTTTTCCTTTGCCAAAATTGCAAAAAAAAACCTTTTTTTTATAATTTTCAAAAAGCTTTTTGAAATTTCAAATGAAAAAAACCAAAAAAAATTTCACAACTTTTTTTATTTTTTCTAAATTCCAAGTTCTACTTTCTACTGCATGAAATTTTAAAATTTTGACACAGTTGGTAATATTTTTTCATTCTTTAAAAAAAAGCACCCTTGTAAAATACACCATCATCAAGAATTTTATTACGAGGACTCTCTTATAGAGAATTCCTCCTCAAAAATGTGACGGCCCCGTGTAAGGGCTATTATCCTGCTCAATTCTCAAATATAGGATTCGAGTCAGGAAATGAAGGAAATCAATCTTTAGCCCGATGAGATATTTTCCTTCAGTGGATTATGAAGTTTAGTGGTGGGTTGCGAACTCATATACTGTTTAATGCATTACTTTATCTGCGAGTAGCAAACTGACTTGTTTTGAAACGTAGAGATAGTTAGCTTGCATCAGCAGAACATTCATATGAAAATAATGCCAATCTCTCTAAAACATCTCTGAAACACTATGTGTACTACCATTTTTTGGAATATTTTTTAATTCTGAGGAAATTTCGTAAGCATCGAACGTTAAGTATTTTGGTAAGAATTTCTTACATCAAAGGGCCCTTCATATGCAGACTTGTAGAGTATTTGAAGAGGAGTGCTTGGATAAAATTTGGCAGAGATCCTATGTTGAGTATTGGAGTAAACAATTTTTTACTCGAATACTTAACGTACAATTTTCCCCAAACTTTGGTCAAAGGTTCCTCTTGAGATACTCTACAACCCTGCATATGCGGCATTATGTAACATTGCTTAGCCTTTGAGTGAAAAAAAAGAATGGTACAACGTGAATATTTAAAAAAAAAAAATTACAAGTGCAACTTCATATAAAAATTTTTTACTCGAATACTTAACATTCAATTTTCCTCAAACTTTGGTCAAAGGCTCCTCTTGAAATACTCTACAAGCCTGCTTATGTGGAATTTTGTCTCGTCACTTGGCCTTTGCAAAAGAAAAAAAAGAATCGGATATTTTGAATATTTTTGGATAAAAAAATATAAGAGCCTTTTGATTAAAATTTTTTTTACTCGAATACTTAACGTACAATTTTCCCCAAACTTTGGTCAAAAGCTCCTCTTGAAATACTCTACATGCCTGTTTATGTGGCATTTTGTCTCGTCACTTGGCCTTTGCTTAAGAAAAAAAAGAATCGGATATTTTGAATAAAAAAAATATAAGAGCCTTTCGATTAAAAAATTTTTTACTCGAATAATTAACATTCAATTTTCCCCAAACTTTGGTCAAAGGCTCCTCTTGAAATACTCTACAAGCTTCCGTACACGGTATTATGTTACATCATTTAGCATTTGAGTGAAAAAAAAAGAATCTGAAACTTTGAATATTTTTGGAAAAAAATTAACACCTACCACTTGGTTAAAAAAATTTTTTACTCGAATACTTAACATTCAATTTTCCTCAAACTTTGGTCAAAGGCTCCTCTTGAAATACTCTACAAGCCTGCTTATGTGGCATTTTGTCTCGTCACTTGGCCTTTGCGTAAGAAAAAAAAGAATCGGGTATTTTGAATATTTTTGGATAAAAAAATATAAGAGGCTTTTGATTAAAATTTTTTTTACTCGAATACTTAACGTACAATTTTCCCCAAACTTTGGTCAAAAGCTCCTCTTGAAATACTCTACATGCCTGTTTATGTGGCATTTTGTCTCGTCACTTGGCCTTTGCTTAAGAAAAAAAAGAATCGGATATTTTGAATAAAAAAAATATAAGAGCCTTTCGATTAAAAAATTTTTTACTCGAATAATTAACATTCAATTTTCCCCAAACTTTGGTCAAAGGCTCCTCTTGAAATACTCTACAAGCTTCCGTACACGGTATTATGTTACATCATTTAGCCTTTGAGTGAAAAAAAAAGAATCTGAAACTTTGAATATTTTTGGAAAAAAATTAACACCTACCACTTGGTTAAAAAAATTTTTTACTCGAATACTTAACATTCAATTTTCCTCAAACTTTGGTCAAAGGCTCCTCTTGAAATACTCTACAAGCCTGCTTATGTGGCATTTTGTCTCGTCACTTGGCCTTTGCGTAAGAAAAAAAAGAATCGGGTATTTTGAATATTTTTGGATAAAAAAATATAAGAGCCTTTTGATTAAAATTTTTTTTACTCGAATACTTAACGTACAATTTTCCCCAAACTTTGGTCAAAAGCTCCTCTTGAAATACTCTACATGCCTGTTTATGTGGCATTTTGTCTCGTCACTTGGCCTTTGAATAAAAAAAAAAATCGGATATTTTGAATATTTTTGGATAAAAATAATATAAGAGCTTCTTGATTAACAATTTTTTTACTCGAATACTTAACATTCAATTTTCCCCTAACTTTGGTCAAAGGCTCCTCTTGAAATACCCTAAAAGCCTCCTCACACGGTGTTATGTTACATCATTTAGCCTTTGAGTGAAAAAAAAAAGAATCTGAAACTTTGAATATTTTTGGAAAAAAAATCACACCTACCACTTGGTTAAAAAATTTTTTACTCGAATACTTAACATACAATTTTCTCCAAACTTTGGTCAAATGCTCCTCTTGAAATAACCCTAAAAGCCTGCGTATGTGGTATTATGTCCATCACATATCTTTTGAGTGAAAAAAAAAGAATCTGAAACTTTGAATATTTTTGAAAAAAAAATCACACCTACCCTTTGGTTAAAAAATTTTTTACTCGAATACTTAACATACAATTTTCTCCAAACTTTGGTCAAATGCTCCTCTTGAAATACCCTACAAGCCTGCGTAGGCAGAATCATGTCACATCGCTTAGCCTTTGAATGAAAAAAAAAGGAATCGGATATTTTGAATATTTTTGGATAAAAAAAATATAAGAGTCTTTTGATTAAACATTTTTTTACTCGAATACTTAACAAACAATTTTTCTCAAATTTTGGTCAAAGGCTCCTTTTGAAATACTCTACAAGCCTGCTTGTGTGGCATTTTATTTTTGTCACATCACTTACGTAGCCTTTGCGTAAGAAAAAAAAGAATTAAGAACTTGACAATATTTTTTACAAAAAAATTACAAGTATATAACTCTCGATCAAAAATTTTTTACCCCAATATTTAGCATACAATTTTAGTCAAAATTTGATCAAAGCTTCTTCTTGAAATATTAGTTCGGACAGAATATTGCTCGGTTCTGCTGATGCTTGTGAATTTTTTCAAAAAAGTCATTCTGATGCTACCACAGTTCATGTAAGTATGCATTTGGCGAATTAGCATTTAAAAAAATATTTTTACCTAGCCAAGATTTTTTTGCGGGAAATTATCGTGGGTGACCCCCTGAATAATTCCTGAGAGTTACCACCCCGTACCCCTCTTACGAATTTTTTTATGGGGGGCTGAACCCCCCAAAATGGGGGTTTCGCAGATTTCTTCTCAGGGGTTGATTTTACGTCGAAAACAGTTTAGTACTTTTTTGTTCTACGTCAAATTTCCGATCCAGTGATATATCAACTGTCCTTCTACTCCCCTCCTCCAGGGGGGTAGGGGTGGGGCTAATATTAGAACTTGATTTTCAATTCAGGTGATTTCAAATGTTATTTTTTTTTGTGATTTTAAGTATTTCTGCGTTCGATTTGAAACGAATTTAACTGAATTTATGAACCTTTTTTTTTTGGAGGAGGGGGGGAGGTGATTTCAAAATGATTATTTGTGATGAATAAATGTTTAATGTTGATTTAAATTAATACTAAAAGAAGTTTTTGGCTCACCCTGGACCAAACCCTTGTCATGTTTTTTTAAAAGAATTTTTTTATTTTTTTTTATTAAAGAATTTTTTTCTGGAGGTATTATTTTCCCTTTGTCAAAGTTTTTTTTGGAAAATTTTTCATCTGTAAAATTTTTTCTGTGCAGAATTTTTCATCATCGTTTTTTTTTCAGAGAAGAATTTTTCCTCAATTTTTCTTCGGAGAATTTTATCTGTTATTTTTTTTTTAATGTTTTTTCTGTAGAATTATTTCAAATTCAAATTCAAATTTATTTTGTATCAATTATTTTGAAAATTTCCTGCAGATTTTTATTCTGAGTAAAATTTTTCTCTGTCAAATTTATTCTCCAGCAATGTTTTGAACTGTGAAGAACTACGTATTTTCGTTGAAATTCTTCTCGGAAAAATAGGTAAATGTTCTCGAATAATTATCTTTTCTAGAGATTTTTTTTTTTTCGTTGAATAATTTTCTAAAACATTTTTTCTCCGGAAATTGACAAATTTTCCTTTTTTTTGTTTTCTTTTTTGGTTATTTTTTTTTCTAGATTGTAAAATTTTTCTTTTTTATTGAATTGGATAAATTATTTTGTTTGTCGGCTTTTTTTTGAAGAATTTTTTTTTTCATAAAAATGTTTTCTTCAGAGAATGTTCTTTTTTTAAAAAAAAAAAATCAATAAATGAAGTTTTCTCAACTCTGGAGGAACATTTACATTATGTGGCATTTTTGGCGGTTTTTGATCTCTTTTTGATGTTTTTTTTGATTTTAATAAAATTTTACAAAAATTCCATTATCTTTTATTACCTATTTTCACTCATTTTAAATCTTTTTTTTGTGTTTTTATGTCACTTTAACATGTTTTAAACACTTTTTCATCTAATTTTTCAAAAATTTTGCTGAAATTTTGAAATTTTCCTAAATTTTACTTTAATTTTATTTACGTAGAAATTTTTGATGTTTTTTTTTCTTTTCTTCTTGAAATGAATTTTCTGATGGGGATTGTGAATTTTGTTTTTTCAAGTCAGTTCAAAATTTTTTTGTGGTTTCAAATTAATATTTCCAGGGGGGAATTTTTTTTGCCTATTTTACATTCGAATGAGTTTTTAATGTTGAATTCTATATTTTTTTGGTAGCTAAGTAATTGATTTTTTGGAGTTCATTAATTACAACAAGTGAAATTTTTTCGGGATTTGAAATTCTTTTTTTTATACAGTGATCTAAAATAAGTACATAAGTCTTGAGCGGTGATTTTTTTTTTCAGATTGGGCCACGCACATTGTTACACTCCCCTTCACAATCAAAAATTTGTGTCCAATAATTCAGTCCGGCATAAGACAATAGGAGTAATAGCACCCTCCCCCCGCCGATTCTTCGGAACAACTTTTTTCTTAAAGGTGACATCCTAAGGAACATTTTAAAGCAAACTTGCAAAAAAAAAGTTGGCTTTACTTATATACAAAATGGCGGCCATTTTGATTGACAGGTCAGCCGAAATCGTAAATTTTGCGTTTTAACATGGGGCTTGCACCAACTTTTTCAAACTTTATAAAGGTAGATCGAAAGATCATGCAAAAATTTATCACCTGTCCAAATTTCAAGTGCTAAAGTGCGTTTTTCGATTTTAGGTGAATTTTTGAAAATCGAATTTAGGCCAAAAATGAGGGAAAAAATCAAATACCAAATTGACCAAGAAAGCTGAAATTTGGGATTTACTCTTTTTTCGACTTGCTAAATCGATTGGAAACGGTTTCAACCAGTTTTGAGCAGTTCTGGAGCCTCCAGCAGATTTTTGAAACTCGAAATTCCCACAAAATTCCATCAAATTGGAGTTGTAAAGCTAAAATTCATTCTAAAAACTAATTTCAATACGCTACGAAGTACTGCAGTTGAATTTCAAGTGGTTTTGGAGCCTCCAGCGACTTTTTGAAAATTCCTGAAGCCTCCAGCAGATTTTTGAAACTTTAAATTTTCACAAAATTTCATCAAATAAAGATGGAAAGCTGAAATTTATAAGTACTCTACACTCCAATTTTAACACCCTCTGAAAACGACTTCTGGTAAATTTCAAGTCATTTTAGAGCCTCCAATGATTTTTTTGAAAATTACTGGAGCCTCCAGTAGATTTTTGAAACTTGAAATTTCCCCAAAATTTCATCAAACTAAGATGGAGAGTCAAAATTCATTCTGCAAACTAATTTCAATACGCTACGAAGTTGACTGCTGGTGAATTTCAAGTCGTTTTCGAGCCTCCAGCAACTTTTTGAAAGGTTGTATGACGTCTTTTTGGAAAATTGAAATTTCCTCAAAGTAGCTGGAAGCTTCAAAACCATTTGAAACCACCATGTAGTCTGCGAAGTAACTGTAAATTTCAGCTTGCCAAGTCTATTTGATAAATTAATTTTGAGAAAATTTCAAGTTTCAAAAATCTACTGGAGACTCCAGTAATTTTCAAAAAAGTCGCTGGAGGCCCTAACATGACTTGAACCCACCTGAAGTCGTCTTCAGAGGGTGTTAAAATTGGAGTGTAGAGTAAATTTCAGCTTTCCGTCTCCATTTGATGAAATTTTGTGAAAATTTAAAGTTTCAAAAATTTGCTGGAGGCTCCAGTAATTTTCAAAAAAAGTCGCTGGAGGCCTTAAAATGACTTGAACCCACCTGAAGCTGTCTTCAGAGGGTGTTAAAATTAAAGTGTAGAGTAAATTTCAGCTTTTCATTTCCATTTTATAAAATTTTGTGAAAATTTAAAAGTTTCAAAAATCTGCTGGAGGCTTCAGGAATTTTCAAAAAGTCGCTGGAGGCTCCAAAACGACTTGAAATTCACCTGCAGTACTTCGTAGCGTATTGAAATTAGTTTTTAGAATAAATTTCAGCTTTACAACTCCAATTTGATGGAATTTTGTGGACATTTCGAGTTTCAAAAATCTGCTGGAGGCTCCAGAACTGCTCAAAACTGGTTAAAACCGTTTCCAATCGATTTAGCAAGTCGAAAATAGGGTATATCCCAAATTTCAGCTTTCTTGGTCAATTTGGTAAAATTTTGATTTTTTCCCACATTTTTGGCGTAAATTCGATTTTCAAAAATTCACCAAAAATCGAAAAACGCACTTTAGCACTTGAAATTTGGACAGGTGATAAATTTTTGCATGATCTTTCGATCTACCTTTGTAAAGTTTGAAAAAGTTTGTGCAAGTCCTATGTTAAAACGCAAAATCTGCGATTTCGGCTGACCTGTCAATCAAAATGGCCGCCATTTTGTAAGGCCAACTTTTGTTTTGCTAGTTTGCTTTAAAATGTTCCTTAGGATGTCCCCTTTAAGAAAAAAGTTGTCCCGGAGGATCGGGGGGGGGGGTGCAATTACTCCTATTGTCATATGCCGGACTAATTTCGTTCCAGAAAATATTGTCCTAGCATTTTAAAAAAGTCGACAAAAACCTGCATATTTTTAAGAAAGAGAAATTCATTGCTCTGCCTGTGAGAGATAGTCGAGGTGCAACGAGAGTTACATTAATGTAATAGGTGTTGCTTGCTCTGGCAATTGCAGTGAGAAGTCAAGTACCATCGAAGCATGTATGTCGTTCTTAGAAAGGACTAATTTAATATCTTACCTTTGGTTTGTTCATAATCCAATTTAGCCGAATCTTTGACCCGTATTAAAAAGGAAGCTTCGTTGATTCCTTTATGAGGCGTTACGTCGAAAATGCCTCCATCTCCTTCAATGTACATTCTAAAAGTGCCATTGTTGCCCTGTATATTAAAACAATTGCAGTCTCAATGAAGTTATTCCGATTCAGACACCATAATTTGTGAAATTTAAAAGTTAACTAATTTTTTTACCTGATCGTAATCGAATACTTGAGGAATGGCTGTACCGATAAAGGTAACAGGAGTGTTGGCTTGAGCATTTTCATTTATCTCGCCAACGTATCGAGCACTCCTAAAAGTAGGAGTTTCATCGTTCACGTCGGTTACAATTATGGTAATTTCGGTTTGAACGGTAGGATTTGAGAATAATATCTGAGATTCTTCTTTGGCCTGAAATAAATCAGCGATGGATTAATTTTGGAGCCGGTTAGTTCAAATGTGGGTATGGAAATGGTGATACTTACAGTGATTTGTACGATGTAAGCTCCATTATTGGTAGCAGGACTTTCTCTATCTAAAGTCTTTAGGGTTGAAATAACCCCCGAATATTGATCTATGCCGAATACATCCTGAGCTCCGCTAGTGATCGAGTAAGCGATCTTATTGTTGACTCCTCGGTCTCCGTCAATGGCTCGAACTGAACATGGATTAAATTTCAAATTGGAGACGTGATAGTTTGGCTAATTGTAAGGGGTGATTTATTTAGTAAATGAATCATTTACCTTGTAATACAGATGATCCAACTGGAGCATCTTCGGATACCCTGGTAACTGGAGTAACCATGACGAATTCCGGAGGCTGATCTTCGACATCTTGTACTTTAATTAGAATAGCAGCTGTGCCAGTTTTTCTCTGTAATGAGCGCAATTAAACCCGCGTTTAATTTCATTAAAATAAAATAAAACTCGCGTGAAAATAATTAATAGGTACGAGTATGTGCGAGAGTGATGTTTGATAGTTTGTGTACGTATGTATACCTTTTCATCATTGGCTCTATCGATGGCTAAGATTCTCAACTGATGTAATGCCGAACGTTCGTAATCGAGTTGACCAATTAATCGAATCACGCCTCGACCATTGACTGTGGATACAGAGAACACGTCGCCATCTCCGTCCAATTCTTGCAAATAGTAGACAACCTAACGAAGTCAAATTAATTCGTTAATCGATGTGAATTTGTGGACAGAGACAGAGGTTCTCGAGTTGGATAGAGTTTTATGTTGCATATTCACCTGTCCATAAGGCCCTTCGTCGGCATCTGTGGCTTCGACAGTGGTCAGTATACCTGGCGCGCTGTCCTCTCGGACCGAAATAGAGCTGGCGTAAGGTTTGAATACGGGCTCGTTATCGTTGACGTCGTCCACCAGTAGCAGCAGACTCTGAGTGATGAAATTACCATCGCCTAGATGGCCGTCTGTCAATGTCAGGATGATGACGTATTCGTCTCGGACCTGGAAGAGATGATTTTTTGGTAGTTTTTTCGAATTGTTTTTCTAAAGTGGAAGGAAGGTTTTTGAGGGGTCGTTTTTGAAAAATGGGGGGGGGGGAGAGGAGGAGGAGAACATCTTGAAATGGGTTACTACAATCAATATGGTACCTCAGTTATGAAATTTGTTTTGTATTTTGATCGAAATTGAGGGATCTTGGGTTGCTTAAAGAGGTAATGAGATGACATTTTGATAAATCATGGATTGTTTTAAAAAAAAGACCAATTCAATTTTTCATTTCAATTCAAGTTCTGTTTTTTAGCTTGGTTCTATTTATTTATTATTTTTTTTTGAGTCTACCTAAATATTCAGTTTTTGCTTTTCTAACCTGATTTCACTTCTTATTTCTTTTTTTTTCAGTTTCAATTTTTATATTTCTTTTTTTTAGCCAATATTTTAAAAAAATATTCGTTTTTTTAAATTCAGTTTTCGTTTTAATTTCATTTTTATTTTTTAGTTGAATTTTTATTTTTCATCAATTCTGCTAAATTTTTTTTCTGTAAGTTTTTCACATTAGAAAAAAAAGTTAATCGCTATCATTGACCTCACTCATCACCCCTCCCCCTCCTTCGGTACTTGAAACTCCTCATCATGATGTTCAATATTGAAATTTAATTGCAAAGGGCACAGGACTGCTTAAACGTGTGGTTATGGCTTTCAAAGCAAATTGATTTCAAATGCTCAAAGTTACGTTTTTTTTTTCAAATCCTAATTTCCAAAAAGTTTGTTAAAATTTGGACATTGAAGTGTAAATATTTTTGAAAAATGTCAGGAAGCATTTTTACGATACCTATTCACAGCTATGAAGTTTTCTGATGACGAGTTTTGCAAAATCATGAGAAGAGGGGGGGGGGCTCAGAACTTCGAAATTTTGGTCTTGATGTAAAAAAATATCAAAATCGTAACATATCGTTTCATTCGTTTTCGAGAGAATTGAATAAGAATATCGATTTATTTTCTGATTCGACTCCTCTGACACCCCCCCCCCCTACCACCTTCAAATTAGTCCATTACATTAACTGAAAATTTAAAATTTGTAAAAATTGAGTGGAAGAGTGTTGAAAATTATCATAAAAAAAATTCGAAGAAACATAAAAATATCACTCGCAATAAATGAACCAAAAATGATGTAATTTTGGTCAAATTTGTTTCAAATAATGCTGGAAAAAAATGTTGAAAAATTGTAAAAAAAAAAAAGGCACTCATCAAACGATTAAAACAATTTTAAAAATTATCAAGAAATAGCGAAATTTTGATGTAAGTCAGAAATATTGTGTAAACACTGAAAAGAGCGTTTAAATTGATGAAAATCCACAAAACATGATAAAGCTTTTGTAAAATTGATTTAAAAAATGATGAATTTCAGCAAAATTTTGGAAAAAATGCATGAAAATACTTATCCGAAAATATGTTAGGATGATGTAAAAACACGAAAAAAGCATTTAAAGTTCCAAAAAGTGTTACAAAATTTATAAATCTTGCCAAAAATTCGTGAGAAATTATGAAAATTGTATGAAAATGATGTAAAAACACCCCCCCCCCCCCAAAAACCATCAAAATGGCCGAAAATCAACTTCAAATGATCAAACTTTGAGAAATTTGCCAACAACACATGAAAAAAAGTTTAAACTGAAAAAAAAATGGTATAAAAACAATCATGACTCATCAGAGGATTTAAAACACTTTAAAATGACCCAAAGTAGTAAAATTTGTATAAAATTTGTCTAAAATCAACGAAGAATTGAGTAAAAATAGAGTAAAAACACTCAAAATAGTCTAAAAATCACAAAAAAAAAATAAAAAACTCTGAAAAAATTTGAGATAAATTTTGAAAATTGTTGAAAATGTTTTAAAATGCGGTAAAAACACTCAAAAAAGCATTAAAATTTCTAAAAATTGACAACAAAAAAATGATGAAATTTTAACGAAGCTAGAAAAAAATGATTAAAATCAACGATAAGTGATAAGAGATGAAATTACAGAAAACCTCGCTGGAAATGCATGAAAAACTGTAAAAATTGCGTAAAAATGATGAGAAAACTGAAAACACTCAAAAAAGCATTTAAATGTCCAAAAATCATCAAAAATGATATAATTTTGGTACTGAACATTTCTCAAAAACGCGTGAAAAAAGTTGAAATTGAAAAAAATATATCTATGCAAAAATACTCAAAAAAGCCTAAAAAAAATCGCAGAGAATTAGTCAAAAAAAAAAATCTGGAAAAATTTAGGAAAGTTCATGAAAAATGCAAAAGATGAGTCAAAAATCGAAATGATGTAAAAACATTCATTAAAGCATTAAATCGCTGTAAATCGCCAAAAAAGGATGAAATACCCGCAAAATTTTTCAAAAATGAATGAAAAACTGAAAATCAAATAAAAATAACGTGAAAACACTCAAAAAAGTAGATTTTTAAACCATTTAAAATCATCCAATAAAATTATGCAATTTTCGAAAAATTTATCAAAAATTGATTTAAAAAAATGTCGAAGTCAAGAAATGTTAAAAAACAGGATAAAAGCATTTGAAAATTTCCATAAAAATGACGAAATTTTTATGAAGTTTTCATCAAAAATGCACGAAAAAAGGTTGAAATTAAATCAAATGAGAATCAACCAAAAAAATAAAATGAATTTAATTAAATTTCAGGAAAATTCATGAAATGAAAAGTGTTGGAAATTTTGAAAAAATGAATGAAAAGGTGAAAATCGAGCAAAAAATCACGTGAAAAGCACTCAAAAAAGTATAGGTAGATATTTAAATCATTGAAAAGTATCCAATAAAATTACGTAATTTTCGAAAAAATTTTCAAAAATTGATTTTAAAAATGTTGCAGTTGAGAAAAAAATGACGTGAAAAAACAGGATAAAAACACTTGAAAATT
Source organism: Planococcus citri (assembly GCF_950023065.1). Classification (NCBI taxonomy): domain Eukaryota; kingdom Metazoa; phylum Arthropoda; class Insecta; order Hemiptera; family Pseudococcidae; genus Planococcus; species Planococcus citri. The sequence goes on from NC_088677.1 coordinate 81,424,919, forward strand.
TCCAGAAAAAATGACTAAATTTTATCGAAGTATATATTCATCAAAAATGCACGAAAAAAGATTAAAAATTAAATCAAATGAAAATCAACAAAAAAATGAAAATAAATCAATAAATTTTAGGAAAATTTATGAAATGAAGTGTTGGAATTTTGTAAAAATGAATGAAAAAGTGAAAATCGAGCAAAAAATCACGTGAAAAGCACTAAAAAAAGTAGATATTTGAATCATTGAAAATCATCCAATAAAATTATGCAATTTTCGAAAAATTTATCAAAAATGGATAAAAAAAAAATGTTGAATTCGAAAAAAAAATGATGTGAAAAAACAGGATAAAAACACTTGAAATTTTTCAAAAAAAAAACTGACAAAATTTTTATGAAGTTGTCGTCAAAAATGCACGTGAAAAGATAAGATTCAAGTAAAATAAAAATCAACCATGCAAGAAATAAAAATAATTCAACAAATTTTAGAAAAATGCATGAAATGAAAAGTGTTGGAAATTTTTTGTAAAAATGAATGAAGAATAGTGAAAATCGAGCAGAAAATCACGTGAAAGTGCTCAAAATAGTAGATATTTAAATCATTAAAAATCATCCAATAAAATTATGCAGTTATTTTTGAATTTCAAAAATTGATAAAAAATGCTAAAAGGTTAAGAAAAAAAATGACGTGAAAAAACAGGATAAAAACACTTTGGAAAATGTCCCAAAAAAATGGCGAAATTTTTATAATGTTTGAAATAAATTCGACTAATTTTAGGAAAATTCATGAAACCAAAAGTATTGGAAATTTTGTAAAAATTATGTAAAAACACTCAGAAAAGTATTCAAAGTATCGAAAATTGGCCAAAAAACGATTAAATTTTAGCGAAATTTGGAGAAAATGCATGAAAAAAATTTTAAAATATTGTGAAAAGTGTAGAAATTTAATAAAATTTGTGTAAAAATACTCAAAAAAAAAAAACATCAAAACATCTGATAACAAACATTTTGATGAATTATGTAAATACACTTCAAGAAGTATTTCAACTTCTGAGACTCTTCAGAAATTAACGAAATTTTGATAAAATTCGTCATAAATGCAAAAGTAACTTTATAAATAATTTATTTTCATTTTTATTTCAATTTCTTAGTTTGATTTTTTTCAGTTTATTTTGATTTTTCGGGTTGAGTTTGATTTTTATTTATTTATTTTTCTCATTTTGATTCTATTTTCGTTTCTCAATTCAAATCTAGTTCTAAATGTTCAGTTCAATTGAATTTTAATTTTTTTTTTAAACTTTGAAAACATGCAGTCAATTTTAATCTCGTTGGAATTTATTCATCGTAAAAAGTTGAGCTTTCGTTTGGAATATTCTGTTCAAGCTTTTAAAAATTTCATCACTGATTTTGAATCTATTACTTATCTGCTGTTATTTTTGAGCCCCCCCCCCCCCTGTAAACCAATTTTCCTAAATTCAACTGGTTTTAAGATTGCAAACTTTTTTCTTTTTTAAAATAAATCAAATTCCGAAGCAAATAGGAATCGCTGTACCAGCTTTGCAGACTCACCTCCCTGTCCAATTCTTTATTCAGGTACACGTTGGCTTCATTATTGGCGAAATTTTCTATCCTTATGACATCGCTGCCAGGTTGCTCCTTGACTCCAAAAGTCAACTTGTCTCCATCCGGATCAATTCCATGCAGACGATAGATCAAAGTTCCTGAAATTTGATTCGAAAAGTTATATAGATATCTTGTTCCCTTCTATGGAGATCCCTGATTCCCTCTTATGGTATAAATACGATCAAGATACTCACCAACTGGACTATCCGGGCCCTCCTTCAACCTCAACACAATCTCAGTTTGAGCACCAGTCAAAAACTGCGGAGGTTGATTAGCTTCGATTCTCGTAAAAATGGTAAATACGAGAAGTACGAAGAAGAAATAATAGGCCCGTTTTAAGGAGCACGTGTTCGAATAGCGACGACAATAATGTGGATGTTTGCGATTCACAGTTGCATTTTCGTTAGCCGTTACCATTATCCGCGTATACGCAAATTCTGTCGAATAACCGGTTCTGTTTTTCGTTCATTTGGACTCTTTTTTGGGGGTCCACGTTTTCAACTTATCGACTGCTGAAGTGTAATTCAATCATATGGGTATCTGGAAACAAACGAAGGAAAAGAGAAGTGATTAGAGAGGTGTTTTTTCAAAGCAAAAACGTCAGTTTTTTTGGCATTTCAATGGTACATATGTTTTCTGAGGATCAATTTGAGGATTCTTTTTGCCCAAAATTGAGCTCAATTGTCTCCCATTTTTTTGGAACCGAATTCGGTTAGCAATGAAACAGCTCAGCTCCATCATTAGCTGTAGTGCCATCTTTACCATTTAACTAGTTAATTGGCTTTCTATTCCATTTTTTTATTATTTTAATAAGTCTCTCGTCAAATACTAAAGATGGTCTTTTTACATTTTCCTTTCTCTTTTTTCCCATAAAGACTACGCCTTATCCGGATCAAAAAAAAAGTCTTTTTACAAACTTTACAATGTGCCTATACCTATCTAATGTACATAGATAGAGACAGATGAGTTCATCATAACGAAACGATCTCCCAAATACACCTATTTCCATATTTCGGGCGTGTTCTTCAACGCGGCGATTCAACTGTCTGGCTGTCTCACACAGTCACCAAATCGCCACATTGTAAGATAAGTATCGAAAAAAACAATAAACACGAAAATAAAAGACCGGAGAAAAAGAGACGATGATGATGAAGAGGAAGAAGAAGAGAAACACGCACGGCGAAACTTATCAAGTTTGTACTATAAACGTGACTTGGGCGAAGCGCCGATATAGTAAGCTGAGTCGTCCACGTTTGTATAGGTATAGTATTGCGACTGTGAATGGCAATTCTCACGACTCTCGCGAAACTTTAACACGAAACGTGTATTTACATAAATTTTATCACGTAAGAGAAAGATAATCCGTGTGTAATGCTCATCTCTCAAAGGACAGCGCGAGTACATACTCGATGGGTGTATGGGAAGTTATGGAAAAGTGCTATAGATTTTCGATGAATGAAATCGAATTGTGCGAGTACCACTGACTGAGAGAATATTGAGCGATTAGAGAGCCGAGATTACTATAATGATGATGCATACGAGTAGATGGGCTCGTGTTGAAAGAGTTGGGTGCTTAGTGTAGTGACTTCCTAGGTGCTCAGTTTATCGATAATTTTCAGCGTTTACGTGTTGAAAAGGCCATAGGTGGATGAAAATAGTGTGAGATGACCCTAAATTCATGTTGAAATTATCTTTGGGTAGTCTGCAGTATTGATCAAAAAAGTACAACGGTTTCGTACTGTATCAAAAATATCCCAGAACTTCGACCAAAGTTGGGAAAATCAGTGGAAATTTGGATAAGTTTTTTTCTAGGAGAGAACACTGCAAAAAAATCTTCATAGTCTTCCATCCTATAAAATGAGATGAATCTAAAACTAAACCAAATGAACCGATTTCGATGAAACTTGTAATTTCACTATGCTTACACGATTCCTAAAAAGAACTAATACGACCCTCAATTTTTGGTGAATCATTTATGAACGAATTGATCAATTTTTCGAAAGAAGCATTCGCCAATGAATCGATCAGTTCTTTAATTTATGAATCAACTCGTTCGCGAATGAGTCACTTATACGAGTCAATTCGTTCGCGAATGATTCACTAAAAATGATTCAATTCGTTCGTGAATGATTCACTAAAAATTGAGTAAATGAATCGATTCGTTCGCGAATGATTCACTAAAAATTATTTAATTCGTTCGCGAACGAGTCAATAATACAAATCAATTTGTTCGCAAACGAGTCAATTATTATACGAATCAATTCGTTCGTGAATGATTCATGAAAAATTGAGTAAATGAATCGATTCGTTCGCGAACGAGTCACTTATACGAGTCAATTCGTTTGCGAATGATTCACTAAAAATTATTCAATTCGTTCGCGAATGATTCATCAAAAATTGAGTAGATGAATCGGTTCGTTCGCGAATGATTCACTAAAAATTATTCAATTCGTTCGCGAACGAGTCAATTATTATACGAATCAATTCGTTTGCGAATGATTCACCAACAATTATTCAATTCGTTCGCGAATGATTCATGAAAAATTGAGTAAATGAATCGATTCGTTCGCGAATGATTCGTCAAAAATTTAGTAATTGAATCGATTTGTTCGCGAATGATTCACAAAAATTATTCAATTCGTTCGCGAACGAGTCAATTGTACAAATCAATTCGTTCGCGAACGAGTCAATTATTATAGAAATTATTTCGTTCGCGAATGATTCATCAAAAATTGAGTAAATGAATCGATTCGTTCGCGAATGATTCACTCAAAATTATCCAATTCGTTCGCGAATGATTCATCAAAAATTGAGTCAATTCGTTCGCGACTGATTCACTAAAAATTATTCAATTCGTTCGCGAATGATTCATCAAAAATTGAGTAAATGAATCGATTCGTTCGCGAACGAGTCACTTATACAAATCAAGGCGTTCGCGAATGATTCACTCAAAATTATCCAATTCGTTCGCGAATGATTCATCAAAAATTGAGTCAATTCGTTCGCGACTGATTCACTAAAAATTATTCAATTCGTTCGCGAATGATTCATGAAAAATTGAGTAAATGAATCGATTTGTTCGCGAACGAGTCATTCATGCGAATCGATTCGCTCTCGAATGATTCATCAGAAATTGAGTATATGAATCGATTCGTTCGCGAACGAGTCACTTGTACGAATCAATACGTTCGCGAATGATTCAGTAACTTTTGATCAACTCGTTCGCGAATGATTCACCTAGAAATCAATTAGTTTGTTCAATTTCCAATTGGTTGTGAGTTGTGAATGATTCGATTCGATTCGATTTGATTCACTTCGCTTGAAAAGAGATCAATTTCTATACAATAGTTTCACAAAAACCGAATCAATCGTAAATTAATTGATCCATTTGCGAATGATTCACCAAGAAATCAATCAATTCATTTAATCGCACATCGTTCGTAATTGATTCGATTCGATTATACTTACACAAATCAATTACCTACTGTACAAAATATGTTTCAAAAAAAAGTGAATCAATTCGTTCGTAAAAGATTTTTATTTATAAAGAAAAGTCGGCCGAGTCTTTTTTTTTTTTCAATAAAGGGTCAAAGTGACCCCTCCCTCTCCCTAGAAAACTTGATGCTTTTACCCTAATTTTTGGCGAAACAAATATGTTTTTTTTTAGAAAAACATTTTTGGTAAAAAATTTGCATTTTTTAAAGCAGAAAATTACTTGGCTTTTTTTTATTAAAATTTAGCATTATTGATTATTGACGAAAAGTTGATGTTTTTGCACAAAATTGCCTTTTTTTGATGAAAGAAACTGACATTTTTTAGCAAAAATGAGCATTCAGGGAAGAATTTGTTATTCTGTATCTGTAGCAAATAATTAGGTACCTATTTTTGATGAAAAAATTTAATTTTCTGTAAAATGGACATCTTTGCCATGAATTTATGGCATTTTTATAAAACAATAATATTATCATTTTTTACAAAAAATTGACATTTTTGACGTGGGAATTTTTACAGAAAATGAACATTTAGGAAGAAAATGGGCATCTCTGACAAAAGCAAAAAATGCATTTCTGCGTAAAAAATTTGCATTATTAATAAAAAACACTTTTACCAAAACACTAAAATTCGTTTAAAAAAAGTTCATGAGTTTTTGTCAAAAAAGAGCATTTTCGGTAAAAAAAAAACGACTCTTTTGAACAGGAAATTCGCAATTTCTGCAAAAATTGGTATCTTTGGTATGAATTGAGCACTTTAATAGAAAATCAACGCCCCCTCCCCCCCCCCCCCAAAAAAATTTTTTTTACTCTTCCTGAAAGTTGACAGTTCTGCTGAATAATGAGCATTTTTGACTAAAAAATGTGCACTTTTGGTAAAAATATTGTCATCATTTGGCATAAAGTTGGCATTTCTGTTCAGCAAAAAATTAGTATTCTGATAAAAAAAATTACTTTTTGGCAAAAATTGAGCTCTCAGGAAAAAAATTGGCATTTGTGGTAAAAAAAATGAGCGTTTTTGCCTGAAAAATTTGCACTTTCTCCAAAAATTGACCTCTTTTGTCACAAATGTGGTGGGTAAGTGCTTTCATCAAAAATTCATCATCATTCTCAAAAAAAAAAAAATTTGATATCTGTAATATGGAATTTTTGGCGAAAATTGCCATCATTGACAAAAAAATCAACATTTATTCCAAAATTAGCACTTTTGGCAAAAATTCGAATTTCTGGTAAAAAAAATATCATTTTTCTAAAATAAGCATTTTTTTCAAAAAAATTAGCACTTATTCAATAGAAAACTGTAATTTTTGCCAAAAAGTTGCACTTGAGGCAAAGCATGTGCATTGAATTTGTATTTTTAATGAAAAATTAGCATTTTTGGCTGGAAATTAGCTAGTAGCTCTGAAATAGATATTTTTTAGGTAGGTACTGTTTCGATGTCAGTATCTTCAATCGATAGTTCTCTGCTAGCTCGAGTGAAATACATAAAATGAATGATGTTTACCTATTGAAGAAAATTTAAAAAATGAAGATCATGAAATTTTCAAAAAATAATATTCAATCCTTGACAGTGTTATGTCCTTTGATTCATATAATGATCGCATTCGTTTCTAATTCGTACGAAATTACTCTAAAGTAAGCCTTAAGCATTATTTTCCGCGTATTTCGATATATGATGAGAACCCTTCATCATTATCGTCATCCCATATGAAGTAACACGATAATAATAATTAATGAATTATAACATAGGTATTATTTCACTGCTACATATTTAGAATAGGTAATATAAACTACACAGCAGCCGGCAATCCTGCAGTAGGTAATAGGTAATATCGTGTGAACTGGACGAGAAGAGATAGTGAAAGAAAGAAAGAAAGACAGAAAAGCATACGTTGGAGAATACGTACATACGTAGGTAGAAAATAAGAACAAAATGATGGAAAAATAGTAAATTTGTACGCTCGCATGATTTAAATCGAAAAATAATTACCCATAACGTGTCGACAACCGACGCTGGATGGTGTACCATATTCATTCGATATATTGTGTGCACACTGACACGATTTACTGGCCAATGATGTTGGGATATATTACATGGTATACGAGTATACGAGTATGTACATATAAGAACACTGTATGGAATATGGGAAATGGGATACGGACGGAGAGAGGAAGTTCGGTACCTGTACTGTACCTATATTTATGTAGTAGGTGATTTTTTTTCAGCTAGAGAACCGAATATTATGGTGACCAAATTGTGCATATTAGCTTGACCTTTCTTCAACATGTACAGTTAGTTGAACATGCTACATACAATATTTATAGGTAGTTTTGCCATTGGCAAAAGAACTGTTTATGCGGATCAGTGGGCAGTGAATTCCAAAAAATCTTTTGAATACATTTTTTTTGGTAGGTATAATCAAAAAGTTGCTCTTACTCCAGGGTAGATTTAAAAATCGAATTTCAACATTTGGTAGCAGAGCGTGGTTGCGTCACAATCTGAATCTAAGAATCTCGAGGCCCATTACCCATTTTCTGTCGATTGTAACCACGCTCTGCTACCAGGTGTGAGGATATACACTGATTTTTTTTACCGACGGAGTGAATTTTTCACTCGTTTACAGGATAAAGATAAAAAAATCCAATATTTAACATTATGGTAGCAGAGCGTGGTTGTCCAAAATCCGTTTGTCTGAGAACTGTAACCACGCTCTGCTACCAAATGTGAAAATATCTACTGATTTTCAACGAGGGAGTGAACTACTCGTTTACAGGATTAAAAAACACATTCGCTTGTTTTGAAACATTTGTGTAGCAATATTGATAAGTTTACAATCGAATCGAATCATTTACAAACGATTGGAGATTAAATAAATTGATTGATTTTTTGGTGAATCATTCGCAAACGGATCGATTAATTTATGATTGATTCAGTTTTTGAGAAACTATTGTTTAGGAATTGATCTGTTCTCAAGCAAAGGAAATCGAATCGAAATTCACAACCGATTGGTGATTGAACACATTGATTGATTTCTAGGTGAATCATTCGCGAACGAATTGAGTGATTTTCTAGTGGTTCATTCGCGAACGAATTGAATAATTTGTGGTGAATCATTCGCGAACAAATTGATTCGTATAAATGATTCGTTCACAAACAAATCGATTTCTTTGCTCAATTTTTGGTGAATCATTCACGAACGAATTGATTCGTATAAATGACTCGTTCGCAAACGAATCGATTCATTTGCCTAATTTTTGGCGAATCATTCGCGAACGAATTGAATAATTTTTGGTGAATCATTCGCAAGCGAATTGATTTGTATAAATGACTCGTTCGCGAACAAATCGATTTCTTTGCTCAATTTTTGGTGAATCATTCACGAACGAATTGATTCGTATAAATGACTCGTTCGCGAACGAATCGATTCATTTGCTTAATTTTTGGCGAATCATTCGCGAACGAATTGATTCGTATAAATGACTCGTTCGCGAACAAATCGATTTATTTATTCAAGTTTTGGTGAATCGTTCGCGAATGGTTCTTTCAAAAAATCAATCAATTCGTTCATCATGAATGATTCCCTCACACTGAGAAATGAATCAAATATGTAAACAATTCGTTTGAAAACAGATCAACAGATCAACTTATTAATAAAACGATTCGTTAATCGGTTCGATCATTCCTGAGAAATTTAATTTTTAATGAATTTTGTGCAAAGTAACCCCATGAAAATTTTCAAAAACTCAATTTTTTCTGCTATTGCACTAGAATGCTGTGAAGTTTTGGATCATATGGTAATGGTCATCGATTATAGGAACGGCGATGGACTTGTGAGATTACAAGTTTCATAAAAATTGATTCAGTCGTTCATCAGGGTAATCATTTTGAAAGTGAAAAATATTTCTATAAAATTTTGTCGCTCAATAAACTTGGAAGTTTTGAACTTTTGAAACATGATGATGGTGACGAAATGTCAGGGTAGTAGCCCAGTGGTGAAAAGTCGGTGAAAATCCAATACGACAACATATGGGAGCAGAGCGTGGTTGCCCAAAATCCATTTTTCTGTAGATTGTAACCACGCTCTGCTACCAGATGCGAAAATATCTACTGATTTTTCATTTTTACCGACGGAGTGAACTTTTCACTTGTTCGTAGGGGGAAAAATCCAATATGACAACATATGGTAGCAGAGCATGGTTCCCCAAAATCCATTTTTCTGTCCAAATCAAATGAAAACATTCATCAGGAAGTGATGAAAAAATGACTCAAATGATCTCCTAACGAATACGCTGTTTCCACGTGAGGTTTTTTTTTGACGAGTAATGCTTGGTAATAACAAAGGTACCTCGTGAGTCATTTTTTTCTCCGTTTTAACTACCCAAACTTATAGGTACGTAGATACCCGTTGTTAATTAAGATGACTATATGCAGTTAAAATCTATCAATTTTCAAATGGACGACGAGTCGTTAAAACTCGGCAAACACGTCGAAGCTGACGGATGATTAGTCGAGAAGATTTTCGGTTTTTATTGTTTTTTCTTCTCGCTGGTTTCTTTTTCATCTGTTCGTCGTCGGCTATGTGTAGGTAATGTAATGGTACCAGTTTTAATTAATTTACCGATAGGTAAATTGTTTTTGGGAAATGACAGCTCGGAGCGGAGCTGCGTAATGACAACACGATGCTTTGAGAACGAACAACGAACCAGTGAGATAATTCGTGACTGGGTCTAGATCGTAAATCAAACGACGCGATGTGGCGCTGGCGGTCGTTTCACTCGTAAACATTCTATAAAGATCGAGCCTTATACACTGTATCGTATCCTATCGTATACTTTCGCATATTACTACAGAGAGTCTTATTAGTCTCGTAACCACTCCGCCTTCATCTCGTGTTCTTCCAATATTGTAACTAGAATTCGACTCTATTCGATCCTAAAAACAGCCTATGTGCGTACCTTCGTACCTTTCTGAAATTGATTTCATCTTATGGATCCGCGCAGAGCAGAGAAGTGAACTAAACCGAACTCCATAGTGGCACGGTACTTTGTACCTTTCTCGCCAACCGACCGTAATACTATGCCCTAATTTTCGTCGTCGTCATTCGATCAAACACGTTCGTATACACGAATATTATACGAGAGTACGACGTAGGTAAGGTACCTACAGCAGGAAAATCTTACTTTTCTGAAAGTTTCCGCCAAGTCGGCCTTGGCTGTGATAAATCTTATATGCCGGTTTGGCATAGACGTTAATGGATTTAGTATACTCGAGGCGGATCGCGATCGTATCTGTATTGCGAATTCGTCCAGGAAAGGCAAGGCAACGGTGCTAGCGGTGGGTGATTTGGTTCGTGAATGATGTGAGAGTTTGGTGGAATTATGTGCAGGCAGATGAACCTAGGTAGTTGTTGATTTGCGACATTTTTCAATCAATCGTGAGTATATGAGAGTTGACGAGATGAATGAATTGGTTTCAATTTAGCTATAGATCCGTTTAGAGATGGAGATGGTTTCACTTTCGAGAAGCTGTGTGAAGTTATTATTACCTTCCTGTATGTGTACTTTAATGCGATCTATTGTAATAGTTATCAATTTTTAAAAAGAATTTTAGATTTTTGAGGTAATTATTGGTGTCCTGAGAAGTGGTCGTGTTTGAAAACATGAGATGAAAATTGTTCTGGAGAATAATCTGAAACCTTATTTTCGTAAAAATTGCTCAAACTGATTTGTTTTGCAATAAATTTCGTCGTAAAATTGGTGAAAAAAGTCGTTAAAATTGTCTGATATTGTTCATAAATTGATTCAAAAGTGCATAATTTATAAATACATATGTGCGACAAAAATTAGCTTACAGTTTTTATGAAAATGTCAATCTTTCATCAAATCAACTCATTTGTTTCCAAAATTATACTCATTTTTGGGTAAATTGCTTATTTTGTATCAAAGTACTCATTTTGAGCAAAAAATGCTTATTCGTGCCAAAAGTGTTAATTCACTTTGTTCTTAGAAATGTCTGCGCCAAAAAGCTCATTTCTAGTGCCGAAAATGCGCATTTGCTTTTTACCGCAGAAATTCTTCCTCATTTTCTGTCTAAAATGCTTATTTTCTGGTCATATGTTCATTCTGAGCTTAAAGTACTCATTTATATTTTGCACCAAAAAATGCATTCTCTTTTTCCCAGAAATTCTCATTCATTCTCTGCCAAAAAAAAACTCACTTTGAGTTTAAATGGGTCATCTTCAGCCAGTAAAGCTCATTTTTTCTGTATCAGAAAATGCTCGTGCCAAAAAGGTCATTTTATGCCAAAAAGTCTTCATTCGGTGCCAAAAATAATCACTCTTATTTTGTCAAAATTTTTTATTCATTTTCTGCCTAAAACGCTAGTTTTGTCCTATGGTGCTCATTTTGAACCAAAAACATTCCTTTTGTGCCAAAATTGCCCAATTTGCGCCTAAAATGTCTATTTTGTGCAAAAAATACACATTTTTTTTGTCGGAAATTATTAATCTCTTTTGGCCGAAACTTTTCATTCATTTTCTGCATAAAATACTAATTTGAGCTGAGATGCTCATTGAACCAAAAATACCCATTTGTACCAAAAATGATTGTTTTGCGCGAATAATTTATTCTCATATTTTATATAAATGTTCATTTTGGGTAAAAATGCTGGATATTTATTGGTTCATTACATTTTATGCCAAAAACATTTTTTCATAACATTATTCTAAAAATGTTCATTTTGTGCCAAAGTGCAAAAAAAAATGTTAATTTTGCGCCAAAAAAAAGTTTATTTTGTGCCAAAAAATGTTTATTTTGTGCCAAAAAATGTTTATTTTGTGCCAAAAAATGTTTATTTTGTGCCAAAAAATGTTTATTTTGTGCCAAAAAATGTTCATTTTGTGCTTTAAAAAATTCATTGTGTGTCAAAAATTGTTTATTTTGTGCCTAAAAATTGTTTATTTTGTGCCAAAAAAACGTTTATTTTGTGCCAAAAAATGTTTAGCTTGTACCAAAAAATGTTCTTTTTGTGCCAAAAGAAATGTTTATTTTGTGCCAAAAAAATGTTTATTTTTGTGTCAAAAACCGTTCATTTTGTGAAAAAAAAAAATGTTCATTTTGAGCCAAAAATGATCATTCTCTTTTTACCAAAAAATTTCATCCATATAAATTAATTATTTTGTCCTATGGTACCTAAAATATACCCACATTATGCCAAAAATGACCATTTGTACCAAAAATGATCGTTTTGCGCGAATAATTTATTCACAATATTTTATAGAAATGTTCATTTTGGGTAAAAATGCTCAATGTTTATTAGTTCATTACATTTTATGCCAAATAAATTTTTTCATAATATTATTCCAAAAATGTTAATTTTGTGCCAAAGTGCAAAAAAATGTTAATTTTGTGCCAACGTGCCAAAAAATGTTTATTTTGTGCCAAAAACGTTTATTTTGTGCCAAAAACGTTTATTTTGTGCTAAAAAATGGTTATTTTGTGCCAAAAATGTTTATTTTGTTCCCAAAAATGTTCATTTTGTGCCAAAACATTTTATTTTGTGCCAAAAAATGTTCATTTTGTGCTTTAAAAAAATTCATTGTGTGCCAAAAATGCTTATTTTCAGTTAAAAATTGTTTATTTTGTGCCAAAAAATGTTTAGTTTGTACTAAAAAAATGTTTATTTCGTACCAAAAAAAAGTTTGTTTATTTTTCTGCCAAAAAATGTTCATTTTGTGCTTTAAAAAAAAAAATGTTTATTTTGTACCAAAAAAAAATGTTCATTTTGTGCAAAAAAATGTTCATTTTGTGCCAAAAAAAGTGTTTATTTTGCCTCAAAAAAATGTTCATTTTGTGCCAAAAAAAGCGTTCATTTTGTACCAAAAAAATGTTTATTTTGTACCAAAAAAATGTTTATTTTGTGCTAAAAAAATGTTTATTTTGTGCCAAAAAATGTTCATTTTGAGTTCAAAAAAAATGTTCATTTGATGCCAAAAAAAGTTCACTCTCTTTTTACTAAAAACTTTCATCCGATTTTGGCTAAATTAATTATTTTGTCCTACGATACCAAAAATATAGTCATTTTATGCCAAAAATGACCATTTTATGCCAAAAATGACCATTTTATGTAATAAATGTTCATTTAGTCTCAAAAGCTTTCTTTTTTTTCAAATTTTCAACTCCAATTTTTTCGTTTCTGCTTAGGGGTAGGGAGGACCTTTATACAGGAGGGCGAATATCAGTGATGACTACACCTTTATATTTCAGTTTCAGTTTTACTCATTTCGGTTTCAGTTTTGGTTCCAGTTTCAGTTTTCCATCACAGACGAATATCTTTTAAAAAGCTAAAAGAACGTGTTTTGGGGTTTGTTATTCTCACATACAGTTAGCAACCTTATCGCATATCAATGCTCAATCTCGTTCCTTCCCAAAATTCCAAATGCAAAATCGTATTATCAATCATGAATCAATGGATAAACTTATGGAATGTTTTTGGAATGAAATTAATTGATGTAATAATTTTATTTTAATAGTAATTATTACTAGTTGCAATTCGCAGCTAAGTATGGATTTTATTTAATTTTTGATGGGAAACAGGACCTGGAAGGGGATTTAACGGGATAATAAAGATCAACATCAATCATCATATTGTCAATGTCATAGTCATATGTACTTATAATTCCGCATATTTTCTGATTTCCGATTCTAAATTTCTAAATTAAATTTTTCATCGAGGATTATTAGAATAATACTTCAGCATTTCATTTTTAACTCTACGTTTTCGTTTCTAATTTCTACTCATCAGTCCGTCAGTCGTCATTCAACTTGTGGACTTGATCTACTACTACTCGATATTGTTTTAAGTTGAAAGATCAGAGCCATCAGAGAGAGCTAAATGCTTGCCGTTTTACCCTACAATGTTCCAATTATTCCACTTTGGTTCGAACTCTATTCCTGATCCCAATCATATAAAACGAATAAAATTCTGAAATTATACTTAGACATATCATACACCCAGATTCTCAATCTAACTGTAGTTCCTTTGATTTTTCATTTCTCAGACATTCCTCCGTAAATTTATTGTGTCTATACTGGTCTATATTGAATGCAAAATGATAAATTCATAAGTGTATGAAACACGATGACATACACAAGATTATAAGAATAAACCTTGCGAATTGAAACTAGCGATTATAGTGAATATTCAATCAGAAGTTGGGATCATAAAACTTCAAACACCTCATCTTCAAATAGTTTTAATTACGTACGTCGTCTTGTTTCAGTCGCAAAATTATTAAATTTTAATAACTTAATATTAATACTTAATTCTTTCTCCAACGAAATAGCGATTTAAGATTTATGTTCATCAGAAAATGATAACTGATAAGTGAGTGAACAGTGAACGTTTCATTGTTGATTCGTTCGCGTAGGTTGCTAACTGTATGTGAGAATAACAAATCCCGTTTTTTTCCTTTCGAAAAATAATATTAGGTATTTTGAAAACGCAAAAAATGGAAAATTATCGTACTAGTCACTCGTCATTTCAAAAATTTTGCTATTTTAACCACGTTCAAGAACAGGCGGATGAGGGTGGAGGGGGTTCAGAGTGATTGGATCGAAAAAATAAGCCAATATTCGAACTCGGCGTCCTCGAAAACCTAATAATCGATATGCCACATCATTATTATTAAGTTTTTTTTTTTAGATTTTGGCCGAAATCGATGCCCCCCCCCTCCATGTTGATCAAATTTTTACCCAACATAAAAAATCGAGTGACACGTCGTTTGGCATGTTTTCAATAGCGCTGATTTCAAATTTCAACTTATTTTTTCAAAACGAACCCCCTGAGGCTCTCAATTGACCCCTAACTTTTACTTAATTTTTTGAAAGGAGCCAGCAGAGTTTTACAAAACTTTCAGATTTTTAAAAAATGAAACATTTTTGTGAGCCTTGGTTTTCTGAGTTCTTAGGGATTCTGATTTCAAATTTTCATTTAGTTTTGTGTTACAACCTTTGAGGCTGGAGGAGCATCTAAGGATAGTATACAAAAAAATGAGAAAATTTTCAAATTCAGTGCTCGGCATCTCGAAGTCTCAAAAACTCAGCAAACAACGGTGTGACTCCTCGATTTAATTTTTTTGGTATTTTAACCAAGTTTGAATGGACGGGGGGGGAGGAGGAATCGAAGCAGGGGGATCAAAAAATGAATTAATATTTCAATTCAGCACCTCCAAAATTGGCAATGCGACTTCAAGTTCACTTGTTTTTTTTTCAAATAATTTTTCAGGAAGTTTAGCAAACTTTAAATGAATTTTCGATCATTTTTGTGTTTAATTTCACAACATTCGATCCTTTGAAAGATCCCGCGTCTTAAACCACCAATAAATAAATCTGTAGGTATTTTTTCTTTTCATTCTCGTCTACTTATACGGTCTTCTATACCTTAAATGACTCAATTAAAAATTATGGTTTCACAACGATTAACAAGTAGTTATTATAACACACATATTTAACTTCTAACTGGTCATCGCTGCGGCACGCTGGCTGGCGTGGCGAATACGCGTTTTTTTTTTCTATTTTCAAATGACCAGACAACATGCGCCATTCGCCAATCGCCATCCTCGGAAGTACGGCGAAAAGTTTTCAAGCTGTAGCGAATCATTAATACCGAGGTGCCGAGCACTCCGTAGATTCGCTCTACTTCCAATGCTCGATCGTGTACTATAATGCCGGTGGAAAAAAAGTACATAAAAAAAAATCGGGTCCCATCGATGTTCTTTCCACTGTAGAGTAGAGTACATAAAATTTACAGCGTGATTTTTCGACAAGGGGTCTCCTCATCATCTGTCGCAACGTCGTCGTCGTTAATTTATTTACTTAGGTACCTATAATATAGTCGAGTCTCGAAACGTTTACTTTTTTTGTCGAAAGAAAAAAAAACAAGAAAAAAAAAAGATGCCAAGCTTTAATCGAACTACGGCAACTAGCTAATTGACGTCTCTCGGTACCGTTTTTCTCACGCCAATCGCTCGATGACCTTTCCGTGTCGCTTACAGTAAGAGTAATTTCGACCAGAGCCCCGCACCATCTGCTTTTTCTCGACGTTGCTCAAGCTCTGCGAATGATTTTGAAGGCAGAAGGCGAAAAATCACGATCCTATATCCGCGCAACGCACACTTCACATCGAGTATTAGGTACTTTATATATCTAGGCTATTAGTGCAAGTCTATCTGCCTTTCTTCCCTGCGACCAACGACCAAGGAACGAACGATGGATTACCAATGAATACTTATACGAGTATACCAAAACTAGCAATTTTACTGGAATAAATTTCCAAGCACGATTGTTCGATGACTAAATGGTATGGTTTTTTTTCTAGCTCTTATACGAGTACTCTGCACCGTCGTCGTCGTCGCTGTGCCCTGTTTTCTATTTAGTATCATCTGTTGTGTGGCTCTCTCACGAATATTTTTGAGGTACATACGAGTTTTATGTAGAGGTCTTCTTTTGCTCAAGGCGTCAAACACATATCGTAGCGTGTACGTAAATCTTGTATTTAAGGAAAGGTCAAGCTACAATATATCCAATTTGGCACCGTTGAAAATTCCATTTTGTGGAAAAAAAATTTATCAAGTACCTACACTCCTACAGGTACGTCGGTCATCTTCCCATCTTCTGACCAATTTACTCACGAGCGATGTCTTCAAAGTTTTAGACAATGTTCAGTTACCTATTACGTTCGTGAAAATGGATAATTCAGTTTGGAGAACCGAGGTAGATTTTTTCTCGAAAACGTGGTTAATGTTTATTCATCTGTGGGCGAATTTTGATCAGAATTTTATAAAATAATTTTCTGCCAATTTTTCGCGATTTTTTCCCACTTGGAAGAGCTCCACATGGAACAGGATCAAATTAGCTTGAGGAATTGGGTGAAAAAAGGATTACTTGAAGACGTGAAAATGGAAATTTTTGGATACATTACATTTTTCTTTCACGGATTTTTTTACCAATAGGAGGGGGGAGCAGGATCCCAGCACTTTTTTTTGAACTTGAGGAAAATCAAAAAGTAAGGAATCATTTCTAAAAAATGAATTCTTATTTTTAAAAGCGTTTTGAGAAATTTAGGATGGGTCAAATTCCGCGTTCTCATCGTCGGGAGGGGGAGGGAGTAAAAACTATCAAAAGTGCTAAATATGAACATTTCATTCCACTTACGTATCTTTATTCAATTTTTCATTTTTTGAGGAGGGCTAAGTTTCATTTTTTCATCATGGGAGTGGAAGAGGAGGGGGGGTGTCAAAACTATATTGGTTTTTCTCTGATCAGAATAGACCGAATCCGAGGATTTAAATGTAAAAATTTTTATTGTCTCGTTTTTTCCTCCTTTTTTGTGAGGAGGAAGGGGGGGTGAAATTCTGCTTTTTTCATAACGTAAGGTATTACGATATTTTACCCGATAAAGCTGAAATTTACCTGCTTTACATACAAGTATAATTATCTTCTCTACCGACTTCAAAAGTGCTCGAAAACATTTTTGATGAAAATTATTGATTTCACCCCGTTAAATTAGTGCATCTGATGACAATTTTAAAAAATGTCGAAAAACACGACCCTCTTGTAAGCTTAAAAACTTTTGATGGGAATTTTTGATTTTTTTTTTTTTAATTCTTATCAATTCTGTTTGAAAAAATCTCGAAAATCGTGGACTCGAATATTCGAAATTTCGTTAAAAAGTGGTAGAAAAAAGTTTCGATGGGAATTTCTGGTTTTATTCCAAAATTTTAACCCATTTTGTTAGGTTTAGTGATATCTTTTGTAAAATTCCGAAAATCGTGATCAAATTGTGGGCTCAAAAGTTCGTCGAAAATGCTGCAAAAAGTTTTTATTAGCATTTTTGATATTTCCGCATAATTTTAACCAATGTTGATAAGTAACTCGATATTATGTACTTTCCCAGAAATCATCAAAATCGTGACCAAAGTGTACTCAAAAATTAGTTAGAAATGTTCAATGAAAGTTTGGGATTGAAATTTCTGTTATTTTCCCTCAGAATTTTAAACAGCTACCTATGATAGGTTACGTGAAATACTTGATTCATCAAAAACCCTCAAAATAGCCTCAAAAATTGATTAAAAAATATACAAAAACAGTAGGAATTGAAATTTTTCAATTTTGCCCCCAAAATTTCAATCTGCTCCATAATTTTTAAAATCTTGAGCCAAAATAAATTAAAAATTTATCAAAAATGTTCAAAAAAAATTTGGATTGAAATTATTTAATTTTTCACCAAAAGTTTAACGTATTTTGGTAGATCGCATGATCAGAAATTCTTCAAAATCATGACCCAAAATGTTTCACAAATTGATTTGAAATGTTCAAAAAAAGTATTGATTGAAGTTTTTGTGTTTTTTTTTTCTTCAAAATTTCAATCTGTTTTAGATAATCTTTAAAATCATGAGCCAAAATAGTTCAAAAATTGCATGATTTAAAATGTTTGAAAAAGTACGGATTGAAATTTTCGATTTTTCCCAGTAATGTTGACTAATTTTGATCGATTACAGTACGATACTTTATCAAAAATCGTCAAAATCACAGAGCAAAAAAAGTTGATTCAAAATGTTCAAAAAGTTTGGACTGGAATTTTTGATTTTACCTCAAAAGTTGTTACGTGATGCTTCATCACAAATCTTCAAAATCGTGAGCCAAAATGGCTCAACATTGATTTAAAAGGTTCAACGAAAATTTGGATCAAAATTTTTGGTTGTTTTATCAAAAATGTAACCAATTTTTATAGATTTTTTGATCAAAAATCCTCAAAATCATGAACCAAAAGTGCTCGTCAAAAATTGATTTAAAAAATGTTCAAAAAAAGTATGGATTAATATTTTTGATTTTTCTCTACAATTTCAACCTGTTGGACAATCTTTAAAATCTTGAGCCAAAATGACTTAAAAATTGATTTAAGATGTTCAAAAAAAGTTTGGATTGAAATTTTTGATTTTTTTTTCACCAAAAATTCAACTTATTTTGATAGAACTTATGATCAAAAATCGTCAAAATCACGAGCCAATATGGCTCAAAAATTGATAAAAAATGTTCAAAAAAAATTTGGATTGAAAATTTTGATTTTTTGTCAAGAATTTTCACTAATTTTGATCAATTATTGTATGATATTTTTATCAAAAATCTTCAAAACCATGAGTCAAAATGACTCAAAAAATTAATTAAAAATGTTCAAAAAAAGCTTAGATTGAAATTTTTGATTTTTTTTCACTAAAAATTCAACCTAAGTATTTTGATAGATTTTATGATCAAAAATCGTTAAAATCACAAACCAAAATGGCTCAAAAATTGATCAAAAATGTTCAAAAAAAATTTGGATTGAAAATTTTGATTTTTTGCCAAAAATTTCAATTAATTTTGATCAGTAACTGTATGATACTTTTATCAAAAATCTTCAAAATCATGACCCAAAATGACTCAAAAAATTGATTAAAAATGTTCAAAAAAAGTTTAGATTGAAATTTTTGATTTCTTTCACCAAAAATTCAACAGCTATTTTGATAGAACCTATGATCAAAAATCGTCAAAATCACGTGCAAAAATGGCTCAAAAATTGATCAAAAATGTTCAAAAAAAATTTGGATTAAAAATTTTGACCAATTTTGATCAATAATAATTGTATGATACTTTTATCAAAAATCTTCAAAATCATGAGCCAAAATGACTCAAAAAATTGATTAAAAATGTTCAAAAAAAGTTTGGATTGAAATTTTTGATTTTTTTCACCAAAAATTCAATCTGTTTTGATAAATCTTATGATCACAAATCGTCAAAATCACGAGCTAAAATGGCTCAAAAATTGATCAAATTTGTTCAAAAAAAATTTGAATTGAAATTTTTTATTTCCCCAAAAATTTTAACGTATTTTGATCGATTAAATTATGCTTTATCCAAAATCTTCAAAATCATGAGCCAAATTGACTCAAAAAATGTTCAAAAAAAGTTTGGATTGAAATTTTCAATTTTATCTCAAAAGTTGATTATGTAATCCGATTTTATGAATTCTCAAAATCATGAGCCAAGTTCTCTCAAAAGGTAAATGGAGAACTTTCTAACGAGAAGTGGTTAGATTTAGAAAAAGAAAACGATGATTATAAAAATGTTCCAAAAAAATCCGGATTGAAATTTTTTGAGGGTTAAAATTTTCAAGGGATTTTCTCCATAAAAATCGACAACTTTTAAGGGGGACATTGGCCATACAGCGATATAAAAAAAATTGAAAAAAATTTCCAACACTTGAAATACGTAAGTACCCAAGTACTTACATTCGTGTTTTTAGCTTTGAAGCAAGGGTTGGAAACCTCTAAACCAGTTTCATGAGGTTTTCCTTCTGTGATTTGAAAAAAAAATAATGATAGTCGTGATTAAGATTGAAATAAAATGTTCCCAAACAAAAAAAATCAATTTTTAGAACTTAGCATCTGTTTCTGAACATTTTCAATTTTTCTAAGAAATACTTAATTCTTAAAATTATTGGGCAAGTGTATATTTTTAGAAGTAGAAAAAATCACTGATTCTCATTCTAAAAGAATTTTCAACAATTTTTATGAATTTATAATATTTTTTTATAATTTATTGGAACTTTGAAAACTCTTTAGCCAGTTTGTGAAATTCATAGGTAATTTTTTAAACCAAATTCAATATATGTATGTAGTCTAATTTCCATTAAAATATGCAAGATTCCCCCTCCCCCCTCCCAAAAAAAAATGAAATGAAAATGAGTGACAAATTTTCAAACCTCGTTTTTTAATTTTTTATCATTATTCGTCTTCTCATCTAATCCTATTAAAATAAATCGTCAATAAGACAGCTGCTGTTTCTTTCGTACGATTTTTTACATCTTTCACCAATCGAACGATCGCTGGCGAATAAATGAAATCTAGTTAAGAATTCCAGCTCGATCGTTTCTCTTCTTCACGGATTATTTACTTCTCATATCGATAGATAGATAATAGTGATGGGAAAAACTATAGTACATAACGAACGAGAAGGACCTTTGAATGATATGAAAATGAAGCCGCAATTATTTATTACTCGTTTATAGGTACACTATAAGTAAAGTACTGACCCGAAAAACGCCTTGTTTGACTGGCCTGCATTGCATAGTATAGTACTAGGTATTATTGCAATTAGTCTTTTCGCTAGTCAACCAGTCCAAATGCAGCGCTATACAGCAGGTTGTGAGTATAATTCGAGCGTATAATTAATTAATACAGCTGTACTCGTAATATAGTACAGGTCTTTGAAATAATAAGAAACGTTGTATAGTACATTGAATAAAGTAAGTAAGTAACATTTTTATGCATTCTTACTTACTATACAATATCGGACAAATAAAAGCGAGATAGATGCACTATAGCCAGCCACAGTGTTACCTATATTTTTTTTATACGTCTATGGCTCCCTGCCCCCCGCTCCCGTCACCTTTGGGCTAGGTGGCCACCAAGTCTCGATCCTACTAGTACCTAGCGTAAGAATGAGGCGAGACGAGGCGAAACTAATAATGTACGCGAATGAAGAATACTCGTAAGTACATACTAATGTGGGTTTATGGAGTATTCTCTGTGATCGCGAATCTGCTGGTTGTTGCGATGCCGAAGCCGTCTTGGCTCGTTGAAGGAAAAATGACTATGGGACGACGTCGTCGTCGTCGTATCTCGTTGAATGCACCTCTATGTACCTCTAGCTGTGCTGTACAACAATGTAAGGTACAATATGGAAAGCACGATAGATATGCGGCGTCGTCGGCGTCTCAGATGACAGCATTTTTGGCCATCGAGGGGCCAAGAGTGAGGACTGCGAGGAGTGATCCATTGGCCGAAAATACGAGTACAAAAAAACCCTGGGTAATTTCTCCTCTGTTCCTCTCTGCGCGATGCAGAGCCAATTATCGTATCGGTCATATGACACATTCGGATGAAATCATAATGATACTTTAGACGCTTCGCTGATTTCTTATCTAATGGGTTTGTTTTCTTTTTTATGTTTTTGTTGCAGAGTACTTCACATAGTGTACCTGGACGACTCGACGACTCGTATTACAGTATGCAGCCGGCTATTACTTTGTCATGCTGAGAAACATGGTTGTTATTCCGGTGGTGGGTAAGTAATAAGACAGTATTAACCTATTATGGATAAAATTGATGCGGTATTTGGTATTCCATGTACAGGTACATATTTGAGTAGATTGTTTTGCCAAAATTGCCATGATGAGATTGCTGCGAGTGAGAAGTGTTTAGAGATGTGATTGAAATACTTTTGAGGTAGTCGAATGTGACCGTGTGCGGAGATTCTTTGCCGCCAGAGATGATTGTTTGGGTTGGATTATGGTGGATTGTGGATCTCTACATAGATGTTAATTTGCATACCTACCTACCTGCTGCGGCGTAGGTACTTTGAACTGAACGATGGGAGTATTTTCGACGTATGAAATTTAGGTGCAAATTGAGCATATCAGATAGGTAGTTGAAAGTGCAGTTGAGCTGAGGAGGGGGAGGGGAAGGGGTGGGAGGAGAGTTGAATGGGCTAAGATTTCGACTGCTTCCATTTTGAACGATATTTTTTTTATCGCTTGGACTTTTTTTTAGCTCTGAGAAGTGAAAAATAGTGGCTGTGGAAAAATGCACCCAAAATTCAATGGGTTAAACATTTGACTCCAACGTCTCCAACAATGAAGGCGATATTCCCACCCAGTGATCCTCAAAATCGAACAAATGATGGGCTACACAATAAAAATACATCATTAGCCAAAATTTCGGGTGCTATAGAGTGAATTTTTTGATTTTTGATGAGTTTTTGTAAATAAAATTCAGACTAGAAGCTGGAAAAGGTTGAATTGTTGGAGAATAAAAATCAAAAATTTCTATGCGTACTTTTTTTGAACATTTTTAATCGATTTTTGAGTCATTTTGACTCACGATTATTTCTAGTTATGCGATGTATCAAGATATAAATTGAATTTTTTTCGAACGTATTTATGTAAT
Organism: Planococcus citri; assembly: GCF_950023065.1. Lineage (NCBI taxonomy): Eukaryota > Metazoa > Arthropoda > Insecta > Hemiptera > Pseudococcidae > Planococcus > Planococcus citri. The sequence goes on from NC_088677.1 coordinate 81,448,058, forward strand.
TAATTTGCGAGCCATTCTGGTTCTTAATATTAAAAAGTTGATGTCTGGTTGAAATTTTGGAAAAAAATCAAAAATTTTAATCAAACGTCTTTTGATCACTTTCAATCAATTTTTCAGCCATTTTGGCTCACGATTTTTTTTGATTATGCGATCTATCAAAACTAATTAAATTTATTTTGAACGTTTTGAATTAATTTTTTGATAGAGTGAAGTCTAGCATAACTATGATAGGGTGGAATACTTATAATTTTTGCCTAAGGTGGTTAAGATAATTTTCATTCCCTAGAGAGTGAGATTTACCTACCCGTTAGATGGTTTAGTCGGAGAGCTTTTATAGTAAAACCAGATCACTCTATGCACATACATTTTGCTATTTGTGGTTTAAACTCAAATAAATAGATATCTCCAGACATGTCAATATTATTTATTCGTCGTAAAAATACAAACAACGTGAATTAATATAAAATACTTGCAGATATTTTATAATTTAGAAGGAGACACCTCCAACTAGACGACACGCGTTAATGAATCAAGCATTAATTAAAATGATATTTAAGGGCCTGTTATATTTAAATTGATGTAATTAAATTCCCTAGTTTAGACACCTATCTTCAACATGGGCTATTAGGGCTCATGTTTCAGGTAGGTGTCCTCAATTAACTACGATGAAATTGCAATTAATTTCCTATTGAGCCTTTCGACTCAGGTATGTGCCATTTCATCACTTACCCACACTGTTCACATTTTCTGCCTCTCCTGTGATCTACTCATGCTAAGATCGGCGACAGACTTGGGTTATAATATTTACATATTATACGATGGCCGGCAGGATCGAATAATATCATGAATGTAGCGCGATTGATTGAATTTGTCAATAACACATTATTTTAATACAGATTATCCACATAGTAGTGGGCAAAAACTAGGAATTCGGGGAAGAGGTTAGAACTCTTCTGCCTATTTAATTGAGAAAATACACGTAAGTTTGACATTAGCTCCGACGAGCTCGAGATATTGATGCTAAGTGAAGTTGGGAGCTCGCAGCGAGTACCAAGATGGTACCTAGCTCGCTGCTATAAGGGAGGGTATTTATAGTTCCCACGTTCTCAGTACTTCCAGTACACATTAATCACCCACGCCTAGATGTACATAAATCTTGTACATCTTTAAAGAGGGATTACATTACGAATCGCTTATACGATTAAGGCATATATCACTCTCTCATTTTGAGCTATTTTGGCTCATGATTAATTAAAAAATTATTGAGTCATGGTTGAAATTTTGGGGGAAAAATCAAAAATATCAAACCTTTTTTGAACATATGTGCCTATTTTTAATCAGTTTTTGAGTCATTTTGGTTCATTATTTTTTTTTATTTTGTGATCTATCAAAACTAATTAAATTTCTTTTGAATGTTTTTGATTCATTTTTGAGCCATTTTGGCTTCTAATTTTAAAAATTATCGAGTCAGGTTGAAACTCAAAAATTTTCAATGAAACTGTTTTTGAACACTTTGAATCAATTTTTTAGTCATTTTGGCTCATGATTATTTTCGAGTATGCGTTCTATCAAAACTAATTAAATTTCTTTTGAACGTTTTGAATTAATTTTTGAGATATTTTGGCTCATCATATTGAAAATTATCGAGTTTGGTTGAATTTTTGGAAAAATATCAAAAGTTTCAATCAAACTCTTTTTGAACATTTTTAATAAATTTTTAAGCCATTGTGGCTCATGATTTTGAGGATCAAAGTATTGTGTAAATAGTAAAATCTATCAAAATTGGCTGAAACTTTAGGGAAAATCAAAAATTTTAATCCATACTTTTTTAAAATTATGTTTAATCAATTTTTGAGTCATTTTGGATCACAATTTCAAAGATTATCTAAACAGATTAAAATTTAGGGGGGGGGGAATCAAAAATTCTTTTTTTGGGCATTTTAAATCAATTTTTAAGCCATTTTGATTTGTGTTTTTGAAGATTATTGATCATGTAATCTGCATCAAAATCGGATACATTTTTTTTCCAACTCTTTTCATGAATTTTTGAGCCATTTTTGCTCATAATTTTAATGATTATCGAATCAGGTTGAAAATTTTGGAAAAAACCAAAAATTTCATTGAAACTTTTTTTGAACATTTTTAATCAATTTTTGAGCCATTTTGATTCATAATTTTGTAGATTTTTGATCATGTGATCCACATCAAAATTGGTTAAGTTTTTTTTCATCATTTTTCATGAATTTTTGAGCTATTTTTGCTTACAACATTAATAATTATCGAGTCAGGTTGAAAATTTTTGGAAAAAATCAATGATTTCAATCAAACTTTTTTTGAACATTTTTAATCAGTTTTCAAGTCATTGTGGCTAATTTTAGGGAAAATCAAAAATTTCAATTCATACTTTTTTCATCATCTTTAAATACTCAAGTTTTGAGTCATTTTGGCTCATGATTTCAATGATTAGGTATCTAAACAGGTTGAAATTTTGGAGAAAAATCAAAACTTTCAATCACACTTTTTTTGAGCATTTTTAATCAATTTTTTGAGTCATTTTGGCTCATGATTGTGAAGATTTTTGATAAAGTATCATGTAATCGATCAAAATGGGGTCAAAAATTTTCGGAAAAAATCAGAAATTTCAATCCATACTTTTTTGAACGTAATCGATCAATTTTTGATCCATTTTGGCTCATGATTTTGACGATTTTTGATCATAAGATCTACATATCAAAATGGGTTGAATTTTTGGTAAACAAATCAAACAATTTCAATCCAAACTTTTTTTGAAAATTTTTATTCAATTTTAAGTCATTTTGGCTCAAGATTTTAAAGATTGTCGAACAGGTTGAAATTTTAGCGAAAAATCTAAAATTTTAATCCATTCCAAACTTTTTTTGAACATTTTAAATCAATTTTTGAGCCATTATGGCTCATGATTTTGAGAATTCATTAAAAAGGTATCCATGATCAACATTTGAAATAAAATCAAAAATTTCAATCCAAACATTTTCAACATTTTTAATAAATTTTTGAGACATTGTGTCTCATGATTTTGAAGATTCTTGAAAAACTAACAAGTGATCTATCAAAATCTGATACATTTTTTTTCCAACTCTTTTCATGAATTTTTGAGCCATTTTTGCTCATAATTTTAATGATTATAAAGTCAGGTTGAAAATTTTGGAAAAAAATCAAAAATTTCAAACTTTTTTCAACATTTTAAATCAATTTTTAAGCGATTTTGATTCGTGATTTTGAAGATTTTTGATCATGTGATCTATCAAAATTGGTTACTTACATTCTTTTTCAACATGTTTGCATGAATTTATGAGCCATCTTAGCTCATAATTTTGAAGATAATATTATCGAGTCAGGTTAAAAATTTTGAAAAAAAAATCAAAAATTTTGATCAAACTTTTTTTGAACATTTTAAATTAATTTTCAGTCCTTGTGGCTCGTGATTTTGAGGATTATAGTATTATGTAAAATCTATCAACATTTGGGTGAAATTTTAGGGAAAATCAAAAACTTCAATCCCCAATTTTTTGATTATGTTTAATCAATTTTTGAGTCATTTTGGCTCCTCATTTTGAAGATTATCTAAACAGGTTGAAATTGGGGGGGGGGATCAAAAATTTCAATCAAACTTTTTTCGAGCAATTTAAATCAATTTTTGAGCCATTTTGATTCGTGATTTTGAAGATTTTTGATCATGTGATCCATCAAAATGGGTGAAATTTTTTTCTCAACAGTTTTCACGAATTTTTGAGCCATTGTGGCTCATTTGACCACCAACTTTATGGGATGAAAGCGAACCATAGGTTGTAATAAGGACCAACCCACCTTTTAGTTTTTTTTTCGAATTTTAAAAGTTCAAAATTGACTGTTTTCGACGATTTTATCTTTTTTTTTTTTTTTTTTTGTCTAAAGGTAAGAGTATTCTTACTTAGTCAGTAAAAATGATGAATGAGTTTGGAATTTTTTTCGCGATTATTTCGTCAAATGAAAATTTTTAATTTTTTTAGTGATTTTTAGATTACATTTTTGCCTCTATAGTGATTTAGGATTTTATTTTTGAAAGTTCAACTTTTAACTTCTCGTAGGTAGTGATTTCAAATTGATTTTTTATAGAATCGAATTCTAATGATTTTTTTTTTTTTGAGTGATTACAGATGAATTTTTTCATGATTTAGTTTAGAACTGTGATTATTTCAAAAGAAATTTTTCAATACTAATTTTTAATAATTTTTTAAAATTATATTTGCCTGGTGATTGGGAATTTAATTTTTTTAAATTTAGCTCGGAACTTTTTGCGGTGATTTTAAAATGATTTTTTAGCGTTGAATTTTGGTGATTTTTTTTTTGAGCGATGACAATAATGAATTTCTTCGTGATGATCCCATAGAGCATTCTTTGTAGTAATTTGGAATAAATTATTCAGTAATGATTTAGTTTGTATTTCATTTTATTTTATATATATATATATATTTTTTAGTAATTTGAATTGAATTTTTCTCGTTTTATGAGATCTTTATAGGGACATTCTGCGATTGTATGTGCTGCTGAGCGCGAGCTTCAGCTTGTATCGCTTTTCCCAGGAACGTTGGTGTACCCCCTTCCCCACCCCTTTCGGCATTTCAGCGTAATGCTAAAGCTCTTTACGTAATGCGAAGCTCCAATAATCGTAGATTACTTGACTGGTAACACTGGTAACTCGACTATAGTTGCATGATTCATCGTGTGCCTTTTTCCAATGTCTTATCAGTCGAGTAAGCCGGAACGTTTGTGTTGTGATAATACCTTAATTCTGTTAATTATGGTTCTCAAAGGTGTACGATTTCTCGTGTTTTCTACATAATTAAAGTACATTACAGTTTAAAAGACCTGCATTTCGTCCTGTTCTACACTTTCCAGTGAGTATACTCGAGTTGGTTTGATTACCTATTTAAAATTTGAATAAAGATCATTTTTGATCGAATACATATTAATAGATGTGCATATCGTGGAAGTAATTTGCACAAAGCATAGCTGCGTATTAAATCCAGGTACACGTATGATGCTGATGTTTGATTTTTCAGATAATTTGTGCGTCTGGTAATCGACAGTGACGGTTACACCAAGATGAACGATTCGTCGATGGATTTGCAATGTTTGGCTGCAAAATGTGTGGGCATTTGGCTGATACACGAATGGGCCGATGGCGAAATACCCGTAATCGACGTTTGGAAAAACGACGCAAACAAATACAACACTTGCTCGGATCACGACTGGTTTTTGTGGCAGTTAAACGAAATGGAAGTACCTCGATTCACGAATATAAACCTACCGAATAAGATTAGATTCTTAATCGAAGACAACATGGCGCCGATCATCGACCAAGTATTGATTTGGATCCAGTATCATCATGAAAGGAATTTCTTCCACGATCAACCATCGTCTTCGTTGAGCGAGTACATCGTGAAGCTAGTTTGGAACCATCATTTTCAAATCGACTACACCGCTACCGCCGCAAAGATCTTGACCAATGAGAACCTAAGTCCATTGGAAAGGTTCAGATTCGCCAGTATGTATTGCATCGTCGAAGAAATGAAAAAGTTTCGCGACTTGATGGCTGCAGAGTCGGTACCGGAATGGGATTTTTCAGAGGATCCGTTCCTAGTGTATTGGAGCAAGTATTTGAAAAACGAGTTGGATACGTGTTCGTTACCCGGAGTCACCGATAAGTTTCCTTTAGACGAGTTGATGTTTATTAAAACGTTGGAAAAGTTTGATTCGTGGCCAGCAGTCGTGTACTTTTTTGACAAATTGGACTCTGCGAGCAAATCCAGCAAATTCGAAGATATCGTCGAATGGTGTGGTGAAAGATACCTGAAAGATTTGTTGGCCAAATTGACAGATAAAAAATGGAAGCTCGCGAGTCGGTCTGCAGTTTTGAAATTAATGGTCGAGAAAATCGTCGAATATGGTACTTTGGACGACGTACGTTTGATTTGGCAGCTGTTCGGGAGTGAAATGGATTCGAAGGATTTCTGCGTTATTCTCGAAACACTAGTACCTTTATCCATGAGAAACGAGAGCAATTTCGAAAAATGGACCCCATTGTTGATGGAAATTTGGACCGGCGCTAGCGGCGAATTGAAACAATCGGCCATCGATATGAAATTATGGCCGAGTATCGGTGAAAAATTCATCTCGCGTATTCCGCTCGTATATTCCAAGGAATTTCACGCACTTCGCCAGATCAGCGATCCGATGAAATTCATCAGACTGACGTTGATAAGCATGGAATCGGACGCGAAGAAAAGAAAGGAATTTTTCGCTCAGAATTTCCACTGGTTGATCATTTGGGCACCGTTTACCGAGGTAGAAAAATTGATGCAAGATTTTCTGGAACAATTCGATTACGATGTTGTCGAGTTGAAAAATGAAATCGCCAATTCTTCCGATATCGATCGATCGCTGCTCAGGTTCATACTTTTTGTCGATTTTGACCAATTGGACGAATTGGACGCCGCGTTATCGTTTCTCCGTAATTCCAGAAGGATTTTGGAACTTCTCAACGATGATGACATTAACTTTCGCGGGTGCTTCATAACCCTTATATGGAATTTATTGGGGCCTAAGACGGATCCGAATGTGTTTTATGGGCCTATGTTTTTTTACTTGTATTTCGCAATTTGGAAAATACTCTTCCGTTATGCGAAGATGGCCATTTCGGAAGCTCGTATCGCGCCAGATTCGTTCGTGAATGATTTGATCGAGCTGGGATGGTTTCGAGAAATTTGTTACTGGCGCACGGAACCGATTGCGACCCGAATGGGCATTTTGCAGCAGATGGAGCGCTACTTGTTCAAGCTGCTTGACTACTCCAACGAACCTGATTTCGAATTATTGAAAAAAAAGTTCAAAGTTTACCTTTTTACGAGTTTATTCGATACCAAGTGCCCGGTAGAAAGAGTTTTTAATCGAGTAAACGTGCAGAATTTTTTGCTGTGGATTTACAACGGCGACGAACAATTAATCGATGACGATTTCAAGCAGTCGGGCCAGTTTGCTGATGGGTTTTTGGTTCAGTTGAAATTTTGCGTTAACGAAGAGTGCTTCCAAGCTACCAGATCGATGGAAGAGTTTTTAGAGTGGTGCTTCGAAACGGAAGCAGAAAGAAGAGAGTTCAAAATGGGCATGATTTATAAATTCCGCGAGTATAAGCTCATCGAAGATTTGTTGACGCGTAGAAAGTATCGTAGGGCTATATTGTTTTGGTTTTTCGACGGCGATGTCAGTGCAATTGAGAAGTTCGCAGTGGAATATTCGCGTAATCCGATCCATACTGTGAATGCTGCTGAAGCTGATTCGGATCCTGAAGCTGATGACAGTCAAGAATGAAGTTGCAAGCGGATGATTGGCGAGATCAAACAACATTTTTGATGTGATTCGCGATCAATGAAGGATTTAGATTTTCAAATATCAATTTTCGTGAATTTGTATCGAGTATGTTATCAACTTTATTTTTTGTTTTAAAATGTTACTTAATTTTTTTCTCAAGTTTATTCTTATCGTATTGATGAAAACTATTTTGAATAGATCGTATTCGTCTTTTTTTTTTTTCGATTTAAATGCCTATGTAGTTACCTGTGTATGATCTAGGTCGACCCTTCTAGAGGTGCAAATTTAAATGTATTTTTGTCCAAATTTGTACAAGTTCCTCGTCAACCAAATTATATATTTCTTTGTTTTTTTTAAAAAATATTTTATTGTTTTAAGTTAAAATACAAGTTTTTCTTTTTTAGGGTGCATTTTTTTTTTAGAGCAGAAAAAAAGGGTTCTTGTTTTTTTCTGCTGAAAGTTTTCGTGTTGGAATTTAAGTATGTTAATTTATTGAATTGAAATTCTGCTGATATTTTGAATTCCATAGAAGTCTGTGGTGAGACATTGTCATTTCAAGTTGATCTATGTATAGGTATCTACAGCATGACACAAAAGTAGTGCCCGGGGGCTTTTATTTCCAAGTAGAAAGAACTAGCGAGATGAATGAAGCGGCGTTGAGTAGGAAAAATAAGGTCATTCTAAGTAACCTTGAAATTTCAGGCCCATATGCACAGGGTGTCCACAAATTGAAAAACCGGTTTGGTCAAAAACCGGTTTGGTCAAAAAATTCAAACCGGTTTTTATTAGCGCATGGCGCAATGTATTCTACACACTAAGGCGACAAAAAAGTGATATGAATTTTTTGAAACCGGTTCGTTAATTTGCAACCGGCTAACAAAAAATACCCAAAAATTGTAGATAGAGAGAAAAGTTTGAAACAAAAGTTGTAGAGCGTAGAAAATTACATAATCAAGTCTGATCACTTTTGAAACCGGTTTCATCGGTTCTCATAAACCAACCAGTTTATGACAATCACCTAAAAATTAAAGATAGAGAAAAATATGCTTGAAACAAAAATTGTAGAGCGTGAAAAATTGAACCATTTTCGCTGATCGGATTTTGAAACCGGTTCATTAATGCGCAACCTGTTATCGAAAATTATTCAAAAATTGTAGATAGTGAAATAAGCTTGAAACAAAAGTTGTAGAGTGAGAAAAACAACACAATTCTGTGTAATCACATTTTGAAACCGGTTCATGTTTTCGTATTTAGCAACCAGTTTTTGACAATCACCTAAAAATTGAAGATAGAGAAAAATGCTTGAAATAAAAGTTGTAGAGCGTGATAAATTGAACCATTTTTGCTGACCGAATTTTGAAAATGCCTAATTAACTCACAATCAGGTAACTTTTGATGGCTTGCTGCGATTTAATGAACCAGTTTCAAAATCTGATTAGCGAAAATGGTTCAACTTTTCATGCTCTACAACATTTGTTTCAAGAATTTTTCTCTATCTTCAATTTTTAGGTGATTGTCAAAAACCAGTTGCTAAATGCGAACCAATGAACCAGTTTCAAAATGTGATTGAGCAGATGGCAGAATTGTGTAATTTTTCACGCTCTACAACTTTTGTTTCAAGCTTTTTTCTCGATCTCCAATTTTTAGGTAATTTTGATAACTGGTTGCGAATTAATGAACCAGTTTCAAAATCCGATCAGCGAAAATGGTTCAATTTTTTCACGCTCTACACAACTTTTGTTTTCAAGTTTTTCTCCTCTATCTTCAATTTTCAGGTGATTGTCAGAAACTGGTTGCTAAATGAGAACCGATGAACCGGTTTCAAAATGTGATTGGGCAGAATTTTGTAATTTTTCACGCTCTACAACTTTTGTTTCAAACGTTTTTCTCTATGTACCAGTTTTGGGTATTTTTTGTTAACCGGTTGCAAATTAACTAACCGGTTTTAAAAAATTCATATCACGTTTTTGTCGCCTTAGTGTGTAAAATACATTAGGCCAATAAAAACCAGTTTGAATTTTTTGACCAAACCGGTTTTTCAATTTGTGGATACCCTGTGTATGGGCCTGAAATTTCACTTTTGAAAGCCCTTATTTTTTCCTACTCAACGCCGCTTCATTCATCTCTCTAGTCCTTTCCACTTGGAAATAAAAGCCACCGGGCACTACTTCCACACAAAAGTAGTGCCCGGTGGCTTTTATTTCCAAGTGGAAAGAGCTAGCGTGATAAATGAAGCGGCGTTGAGTAGGAAAAAATAAGGGCTTTCAGAAGTGACCTTGAAAATTTCAGGTCCATGCACAGGGTGTCCACAAATTGACAAACTGGTTTGGTCAGAAAATTCAAACCGGTTTTTATTGGCGCAATGCATTCTACACACTAAGGCGACAAAAACATGATATGAATTTTTGAAACCGGTTCATTAATTTGCAACCAGTTGACAAAAATTCCCAAAAATTGTGGATGGAGAAAAATGCTTGGAACAAAAGTTGCAGAGCGTGAAAAATAACACAATTCTGTCTAATCACATTTTGAAACCGGTTCATTATTTCGCAACCAGTTATCAAAAAATATTCAAAAATCGTAGAAAGGGAAAAAAGCTTGAAACAAAAGTTGTATAGTGGGAAAAATTGAATCATTTTCGCTGATCGGATTTTGAAACCGGTTCATTAATTCGCAATCAGTTATCGAAAAATATTCCATAATTGTAGATAGTGAAAAAAGCTTGAAACAAAAGTTGTAGAGTGAGAAAAACAACACAATTCTGTGTAATCAGATTTTGAAACCGGTTCATTGGTTCGCATTTAATAACCATGTTTCTGACAATCACCTAAAAATTGGGGATAGGTAGAGATAAAAGTTTGAACATAATAGAAAAAAAGTTTGAAACATAAGTTGTAGAGTGGGAAAAACTGAACAACATATTTTTCCTAATCAGATTTGAAACCAGTTCATTAATTCGCAGCAAGCTATCAAAAAGATACTGGATTTGCAAATTAGTAATTAGCCATTTTCAAAATCTGATCAGCAAAAATGGGTCAATTTTTTCACTCCACAACTTTTGTTTCAAGTTTTTTTCTCTATCTTCAGTTTTTAGGTGATTGTCAGAAACTGGTTGCTAAATGAGAACCGATGAACCGGTTTCAAAAAGTGATCAGACTGAATTATGTAATTTTCCACGCTCTACAACTTTTGTTTCAAGCTTTTTTCTTCATCTACAATTTTTGGGTATTTTTTGTTAACTGGTTGCAAATTAATGAACCGGTTTCAAAATATTCATATCACTTTTTTGTCGCCTTAGTGTGTAGAATACATTGCGCCAGTAAAACCAGTTTGAATTTTTTGACCAAACCGGGTTTTCAGATTTTTGATCATGTGATCTTTCAAAATTTATTATTTCCCCCCCCCCCCCAACATTCTACTTGAAATTTTGAGCCATTTTTGCTCATAGTTTTAATAATTGTCGAGGCAGGTTGAAATCTTGGAAAAAAATCAAAAATTTTAAACAAACTTTTTTTGAACATTTTAAATTAATTTTTAAGTCCTTTTGGCTCATGATTTTAGCAAACGTTACTTTGAAATAAGAACCATCCCCTTTTCGATTTTTGGCGAATTTTAAAAGTTGAAAAGTGACTATTTTCGACGATTTTTTCCTCTTTTTTTTCTTAATGTAGGTATATTCTTGGTCAGTAAAAATTATGACAATTTTACAATTTCATACCATTTTGGAGATCTCCCAACGGAATTTTTGATTTCTACGTGGGAAACAAAAAATTAAATTGTGACTTATGTACAACCGGTCCCAAGAGTTCATCTACATTTGGATGGGATGAAAACTTGTTTTCGGAAAAAATGAATAACGTTTTTATTTATTTTTTTGAAAATTAAAAGAAGGTATTTGTATGAACTTATTCATTAATTTTTAGTGTGTTATTATACTTCTGGTGTGAAAGTTGAAACATTAAATTAGGTAGGTATTCAGTAATGAATAAATTGCATTAGTTTGGAATTTTTTCGCGATTATTTTGAATGAAAATTTTCGATTTTTTTTGGTGATTTTTAGAATAAATTTTTGCGTAGTGATTTAGTATTTCAAATTGATTTTTTTTAGAATTGAATTCTAATGAATTTTTTTTTGATCGATTACAGACGAATTTTTGCATAGTTTAGTTTGGAACTATGATTATTTCAAATGAAATTTTTCTTAAAAAGTGACAAGATATGGAATTATAAAGAAGTTTCAGGAGTAATTAAATTCTTGAATATGTTACTGTACCTGTGTACAGAGATAGACTATACAGAACATCCCATTTTCATAATTTTTTTGACGGTTCTCACTTTTTTCATTTAAAAAGTCTAATCAAATAACTTACGCCGCGCTGTTAGTATTTGTCTTATTAGTTATTACTTCCTTGAAGCGGAATAATGACGAGTGATAACGGAATATTTCGACGTCTAGCTACATTGGCCACGCCCACAACCGATTGAATCAACATGTTGCAATACCACAGCATTGAAGTTTTTTGTTTCCTTTTCCTTCAAATCAAATTTTGATGTCCTAAATATTCGAATTTTGATTCTTTTAAAATTAAATTACGTGTTTACATTTTTTTTAGGGATTATTTGTTTGTAATTGGATGAAAATCGACCTACCTCAACCTACCTAAGATTACGTTGGTGAATTTTTCTGGATATCGTAATTTGAAATTTTGAATATTTAATAATTGAAAATCGACCAATAAGTTTTTGTTGGCTTTTAATTAATGTAGCTACTTCGAATTCAATGTTTCTTATTATGCTCGTAAGACATTGTGCAAATCTGTAGCTTGTTTTGTTTCATTTTTCATCATTCTTTTTTTTCAAAAAAAATTTTTTTTCAAGTCAAAATTAGCTGCTGCTTTACCCTTTTTGCAAATTTTCGAAAAATAGTCGCCTCGTGGCTCATTAGCATGCGAAAGAAAGCATTATAGAAACTAACGCATCCAAATTGATTTTTCTATACGAATGAACGAACGAATACTATAAAATGTTTAATCTCAGAGAAATTAAAGATTTTTTTTTTTAAATAGGGTGTAATTTTGAGAGAAAATAATGATAGGCATTAATAATTCACAATTCAGTCGTCTCTATTCGATTAAAATTTTGAAAAATTGAAAAAAAATCATAAAAAAAATCTCGCCCGGACAGGGACTCGAACCCTGGACCCTTAGGTTAAAAGCCTAATGCTCTACCGACTGAGCTATCCGGGCGCTATCGATCGATCGGTTTTTTCGCTCATTCTGGTCCCGAGTTGATTCTTCGTACCTGTTTATTCACTTCATAGGTGTGAAAAAATATTTTTGAATAATTTCAGATTAATTATTCTTGATAAATATTGAAATACGTATTTGATAGTATGTTTTTAAATGATTCCAAACATTAATCAGTCCAGAAATTCAAACCGGTTTACCTAATAAGTATGTTAGGTAATGAAAACACATGGTTTTTCTCATTTTATAAAGGTGTACGTTGAAAAATGAATTTTTTGGTGATTTTTTTTCTCTAATTTTTTATTTATTACCAATCTAATATAAAATAAATACAAAAAAGATCTTTGGAAATCTTGATCCAATCTGCAAGCCTCTCTCACTGAACCGATTTTCGCTCATTTTTGTTTCAAAATAGGTATTCCTCATGATGATATGTACCTAGATACTATACCTACGTAAAACATTGTTTATATGTATTTCATTTCAAAGATATCAATTTTGGCCCCAAAAAAACAAAAATTGGGTTACTTTGAACAATTGTAACTTAGAGCTTGAAAATGTTGAAAAAATAGGTAAGTAAGTTATCCAGGAAAAAAAAACAAGAACAAATGAAGAAAATTGAAATATTTGAAAATGAAAATACGAAAAGAGAAAAAATTAATAACGTCATCCTCCCTTCTCCCCCTTCACTTCCTCAATAGTCTTAAAGCGAGGTAAAACGAAGAATGAAAATAATTAAATGAAAAAAATGAGCAAAAAATAGCAATAAAAAAATGAAAACGTGGAAAAATGATAAAAATTGATGAATTGAATGAAAAATACGTAAACAAAATATGTATTAAAAACGAATAAAACCAAAATTAGAACGTAAATTGATACAAAAAAAAATGATAATAATAGACCTAATACTTAAAGTTGAAAATGAACGTAAAAAAAAACAAACATGGAAAATTGAAAGACAAAGACCTCACAATGAACTCTGAAGTCTAAGAAAATATCACCTTTGAAAATTCGAAATGAAAACAGAAAATTCTAAAAACGAAATCGAACGTAACAAAACAAAATTTTAGAAACCAAATCAATTGAGGGGTTTAATGGAAAAGGGACATTTTTTTTTACTGATTTTTAAAAGTTCAAAATGAACTTGAGATTTTTTTCTATAAGCAAACATTTTCCAATTCGTTTTTTTCCCCATAGAAAATCACTTGAATATCCAGAAAAACAAAAAAAAATTGACTAAGGCCCTTTTTCCGTGGAACTCCACAATTGTGAAAAAACATCGCAGAATATGGTTGAATTGATAAAAGAAATATTCTAAAATATATTCATATAATTTAAAAAATTGGAAAAACAAAAAAAAATTGATCAAGGCCCCTTTTCCATGGAACTTCCGCAATTGTACAGAAATACCACTGCGTATGTTGGAATAATAAAAAAAATATTTTAAATATGTTCAGAACTTGAAAAAATTAGAAAAACAAAAAAAAATGACCAAGGCCCCTTTTCCATGGAACTCCCACAATTGTGCAAAAATATCACTGTGTATGTTGGAATAATAAAAAAAATATTTTGAATATATTCATAATAATTATAAAAATTAGAAAAACGGTCAAACAATATAATTATTAATAAAAAATGTCCAAGGCCCTTTTTTCATGGAACTCCACAAGTGTGCAAAAATATCACTGAATATGGTGGAATAGTATAAAAAATAATTTTAAATATATTATTCAGAATTGTAAAAATCAGAAAAACAAAAAAATTGATTAAGGCCTCTTTTCCATGGAACTCCACAATTGTGCAAAAACATCACTGAATATGGTGGAATAGTATAAAAAAAGATTTTAAATATATTCATAATTATAAAACTTGGAAAAACAAAAAAAATGGACTAAGGCCCTTTTTCCGTGGAACTCGACAATTGTGCAAAAATATCACTGAATATGGTGGAATCGATGATAAAAATATTTTATATTTATTTAGAATTTAAAAAATTGGAAAAACAAAAAAAATGACTAAGGCCCCTTTTCCATGGAACTCCCACAATTGTGCAAAAATATCACTGTGTATGTTGGAATAATAAAGAAAATATTTTAAATATGTATATTCATAATTATAAAAATTAGAAAAAAGTTTAAACAATATATTTAAAAAAAAAAAATGACTAAGGCCCTTTTTCCATGGAACTCGAAAATTGTGAAAAAATATCACTGAATATGGTGGAATTAATAAAAAAATTTAAATGTATCTTCATCAAATTATAAAAATCAGAAAAACAAAAAAAATCGACTAAGGTTCCTTTTCCATGAACCTCCAATTGTAAAAAAATGTTATCAAAATTAAAAAAAAAAAAAAAAAAAAAAAGCAAAACTAAAATCGAATCAAAAACCAACAGCAAGAAAACCTACAAAAATTGATAAATGTAAAAAACGAAGACCTCAAAATGCACAGAAACTAACAACAACAACAAAAACAGACATTGAAAATCAAAAGATCCTAAAATTAAAACCAAAAAATAAAATAAAATAAAATAAAAATAAAATCCTTACAACTGCGAAATGAAAACAAAAAGCAAAACCTTAAAATTCTAGAAATTAAATCGAATTTGAAAAAATTGAATTGAAAACGAAAATTAGGGTACGATTGTAAAAAAAAAAAAAACATCGAAAAATTATTATAAGCAACTAAAAATTGATAAAAATATGAACCAAATTAGCCAAAAATGCTCGAAAAAATTATATAAAGTGTGTTAAAATGATGCAAACACACTGAAAAAAGCATAAAAATCATCAAAAGTTTCTAAACTTCGAAAAAATTTACCAAAAATAAACGAATAAGTGTTAAAAACGTACGTTAAAATGTTGTAAAAAATACTCAAAAAGCAGCATTGAAATTTTTGATCAACTATTGAGTCATTCGTGGGTTATTTTTTACTTTTTTTTTCTATCATTTGTAATCAACTGCCTACATAATTTTTTTTTAATCAATGCATTTTCAACTTGGTCAAATTGTTATCAAATTCAGTATTTTTTTTTTTTTGGTCCACACGAAGCTGTAATAATTTTGTCAACGAAATATTCTCTCCATCCGAACCAGAACCTGATTATGAATCGGCGTCTTCTTTGATGGAGAATTTTTTCCCATGGTAAATCATCGGCATTCGTCGCATGTACGTTGTACTCGTATAATATCCGAAGCATGCATTGTGCGAGGCACCTCGCATCACGTCCAATAAAAAAGATTGTTGCAGTGATCGATGATGCATCAGTAACCGCATCTCAGAAGAGTCTGATCTGTGATATCTTTCTTTACTTATATGATGAGACACATTTTAACAGTTAGACACAGATGACCAAAACGAATGGCCTTATTTGGTTGAATTTATCATCTAGATAGCTGTATTGCACTTTTATATTCATCTTCCCTCGACATTTTTGTCTCTTTCCAATACATCATTTTCTAACGTTTACCTTTACCTATACCGAGTATTTGTCCATCATCGTCATCTTGACCATAATCTAATGTACATCTACGTATTTCCGGAAGTGTATACAAATAACGCTTTTTACCAACGACGAAGCCAATATTGTCCAATGTCCATTCACCTGTACGTGTGGCAGTACCATCTTGGCTAATCACCGCAACTTTACCGTTGCATAGCTTCCGATTGATAGGTATATTTTATACCTATGTAATTTGTCACTGTCATCATATCGAAATTACTCTTTCCGTTGCTTCGGACTCGGATCTACGATGTACGATTCCACAAGACACGAGATGGATCAACAAGTTGAAGTTGAAGTCATCGTAAAAAATAACTCTGTCCGGTGGCTGCTGCATCGCGTGCGATGATTTGTGAAAATTAAAATTGATTAAAACTCGATCAGAGAACCGAGCACGTTGCACGTGAGATTTCTGTGTTTTTTTGAAAATGTAGTTTTAGCATCGTAATACCTGGGCTAATTTTTTCACCATCAGTTAACGAGCCAGTGATGATGCACAAAGTACATATCAACGGTCATAATTACCATGCGATAGGGCTGGGCACCTGAAGTATTTGTTGTACGATTGATAATCTATAAACGATCAAATGTGATGAGATGTGCCTCGTTAGAAAGAAAAAAATGTACCAAAAACGCCAAGTTTTCGTGGATACGAATAAATGACCTGTTAGCCCATTTAAATGAACGTATATTCCTTATGAGGTTTCGTTTACTGCTCCGATTATCTATCACCTGAACTCCTCGTCGAGCTATATTATGTCCTTTTTTTTTTTTACAAAAAAAGTTGCTAACCTGAATATGGAAAAAAACGAAAGAGTGCATCAAAATTCTCCACAATCCAAAATTTTAGATACTCTAGTAAAACTTGCATTTTTTGATGAGTTTATAAGAATCTAATTTGAATCAAAAACATCTTGTTGTAGTCTTTAATGAGATTCCGAAGTTTCTTAAATAATTTCAACCTACTTTCGTGGAACGCAATATTGCTTCTTTGATAATTTCCTTAAATATCTGTCAAATTTCAAGCTGCAATTTTTCAGAAATATTCAAAAAAGTTTTGATAGCATTTTCTGATTTTTTTTCCAAAAAGGATCTATTTTAATAGGTTGCATAGCACTTTTATAAAATCTCGAAAAATTTGGCCCAATTTCGGGCTCAGAATTCGTTTAAAAAAAGTGCTCAAAAGACGTTTCAAATTTGATAGAAAAATTTTGATTTTAAACCAAAACTGTAAATTGGCCCATTTTGATTGATCTAAAATCATTTTTTAAAATAATCCTGAAAATAACAAACTTATTGTATAAACTCAAAAATATGTCAAAAGTACTCGAAAAAATTTTTCTGTTGGAAATTGTTGATTGCAGTACATCTGAAAACTTTGATCTATTTTGATTAGATCGTGACCCTATTGTAAGCTCGAAATTTGGTCAAAATGCTCAGAAAAAACTCTCGATAGAGATTCATGTCCCCCCCCTCCCAAAAAAATGTGCTACCCCAGTTCGATAGATTTTGTAATTCTTTTGAAAAATCGTCAAAATCATGACTCAAATCTAGACTGATGATTTTTGTCAAAAATACTCAAAGAAAGTTTTTATGAGAATTTTTGATTCATTTTATCCCAAAATTTTAACCCATTTTAATAAGGTTTATGATACTTTTGAAAATCCTGAAAATTTTTGACTGATTTGTGAGCTCAAAAATTTGTCAAAACATTTCGAAACAATTTTTTATGGAAAGTTTTAATTTTTTTCCTCAAAATCTTGACCCATTTTGATAAGTTCACGTGACACTTTTTTCAGATATTCTCGAAATCGTGACCCTTTTGTGAGCTCAAAAATTCGTTAAAAAATCTCTGAAAAGTTGTGATGGGTATTTGATTTTTCGCCAAATTTTGACTCATTTTTATAAGTTACAAAGGGATATTTAAAAATCCAAAAAATCATGGACTAATTGAGGCCTATAGAATCAAATGCCTACTTCTCCACTTTTTTTCGAAAATGAGTTAAGCATGGTTTGGTATACTACAACATGTCCCGCATCTGATGAAAATGTCAACATTTGAATTTCGGTCAAGGAAGTATGGTAAAACAGCGTGTAAAGTTAGGGGTTAGAATCAAAACTCTACTTTTTTAATGGAGAAGTCGAGTTTTCAAACGAACCTGGCGGATTTCGAATGAAACACTAGTGTTATGCCTTGAAATTAGGCTTGAAATTGAATAAATTCATCAAGTGAGGACCCTTCCCCCAAAAAACACCTTTCATTTTTATTAACAAAAATTATTTTTTTTTACTTTGAAAAAAAAGGAAAATAATTTCTCAAACTTTCCAAGCTTTCTTCAACTTTTAGCACCATAATACTAGAAAAATTTTTGATTAAGTGCCCTAAAACGATGTAAAAAGTGTACGGTTGGAGACAAAACTCAACTTCTCCTAACTTCAAACTGCCCAGGAACTCTTACGGCAACGCGTAGGGTAAAACAAACATGTGGGTCACTATCGTCTTGTTGGTACAAAAATATTAGACATATTACCTCGGTATTTTATGTTACGATAAAGGCTAGGGAGGTTTTTTGTGTTTTTCTCAAAAAGTTCGAAAATGGAGAAGTAGAGATTTGATTCTAGTGGCCTCAATTGTGGGCTCAAAAATGCATCAAAAATAGTTTTGATGATCCCACCAACACACTGACTCACACTTTGAAAAAAATCCAAATATCGTGACCCTCCTGTGAGCTCAAAAAAGTCTATCAAAATGCTCAAAAAAATTTCGATAAGGATTTTCTGATGTCCCCAAAAATTTTGGACTACATAATTATTTTGATAATACAAATATGTTGTTTTGTAATTCTTTTCAATAATGTCCAAATTCATGACTGAAAATGAGCTCAAAATATCGTCAAAAACTCTCAAAGAAAATTTTGATAGGTATTTTTGATTTTATTCCAGAATTTTAGCTCTCATTTTAGTGGGTTTAATGACACTTTTGGAAGATCGCGAAAATCGTAACCGATTGTAGGCTTGAAAAATCGTCAAAAATGCTTCAACAATTTTTTAAATTGAAAATCTCGACTTGTCCTGAAAATATTAATTTATTTTGATAGGTCTCGATCACCACAATTTTTCAAAAATTCTCAAAATCATGGATCATATTATAATAATATGGTGTTATATGTAGGCTCAAAAATTTGTTTAAAATGTCCAATAAAAGTTTGAATAAATATTCTCGATTTCCCCCCCCCCCAAATTTCAACTTTTCATAACCTTTTTTGATAGTTTTCATGATACTTTTAGAAAAAAAATCTATGATCCAATTATTGGCTCAAAAATTTGTTTAAAATTCTCGAAAAATTTTGATAGAGGTTTTTGATTTTTCCCCCAAGTTTGGTTACATGAAATTTCCAAAGTTAGTCCAAAAATAAAGACCCAAAATTGTGAGCTCAAAAATTTGTCAAACATACTCCAAAAAAAGTTTCGTTGGAAAATTTTGATTTCGTCCTCAAAACTTCAACTTTTTTCGATTCCACTTTTTGACATTTTTGCCAAAAATTGACACTTTTTAACAATTTTGACAAAAATGGACACTTCGTGCTATGTTGGCAAAAAAGGGTACTTTTTGACAATTTTTCCAAAAATTGACACTTTTAACAATTTTGCCAAAAATTGACACTTTCGACAATTTTGCCAAAAAATTGACACTTTTTGACAATTTTGCCAAAAATTGACACTTTTGACAATTTTGCCAAAAATTGACACTTTTGACAATTTTGCCAAAAATTGACACTTTTTGACAATTTTACCAAAAAATTGACACTTCTAACAATTATGCCAAAAAATTACACATTTCATCAGTTTTGCCAAAAATTGACACTTGAAAATTATGTCAAAAAGTGCACTTTTGACAATTATGCCAAAAATTGACCGTCTTTTCAACAATTTTGCCAAAAATTGACACTTTTGACAATTTTGCCAAAAAATTGACACTTTTTGACAGTTATGCCAAAAATTGACACTTTTTGACAGTTATGCCAAAAATTGACACTTTTTGGCAGTTATGCCAAAAATTGACACTTTTTAACAATTTTGACAAAAATGGATACTTTTTAACATGTTTGCCAAAAATTGACACTTTTAACAATTTTGACAAGACAGGACCACTTCTTGACAATTTTGCCAAAAATTGACACTTTTCAACAATTTTGACAAAAATGGACACTTTGTGACTATTTTGGCAAAAATGGGTACTTTTTAACATATTTGCCAAAAATTGAACTTTTGACAATTATGCAAAAAATGTACACTTTTTGACAATTTGCCAAAAATTGACACTTTTGACACTTATGCCAAAAATTGACACTTTTTAACAATTTTGAATAAAATTGACACTCATTGACTATTTTGCCAAAAATTGACACTTTTGACACTTATGCCAAAAATTGACACTTTTTAACAATTTTGAATAAAATTGACACTCATTGACTATTTTGCCAAAAATTGATACTTTCTGACAATTTTGCCAGAAATTGACACTTCTTAACAATTTTAACAAAAATGGACACTTCTTAACAATTTTAACAAAAATGGACACTTTTTGACTATTTTGCCAAAAGTTGCACTTTTTGAAATTTAGACAAAAAGGGACACTACTTGTTGACTATTTTTTCAAAAATGGACGCTTTTTGACACCTTTTGACTTGGGCAAATTTTCAGAAGAAATAAACAGAGGCAGGTTTTTCTTGAAAATGTTCTTAGGCGTTTATAGAAAGATTTTACAAAAAGTTTCTACAGACATCAATTTCTCAATAATCATGACTCGACTTGTGTGCTGAAAAATTCTTCAAAAATGCATCAAAACAATTTATAATGAAAATTTTCGTTTCTTTCCAAAATGTTGGCACTTTTTTTATCGTTTACAACAACACTTTTTACCAAAATTGTAAGAATCATAAATTAATTGAAGATTTCAAAAATTGTCAAAAACGTTTACAAAAACGTTGGCCAAATTTTTTGATTTTCTTCCGAATATTTTAATCAATCGTGACATTTTTTCAATAATCTTGAAAATCGTGACCCAGTTTCAGGTTCAAAATTCTTCAAAAATACTCGAAAAAATTGTTCTATGAAAAATTTGAATTCCTCGCCAAATTTTAACCTTTTTTGATAGGTCGCGAGGTCACTTTTGAATGATTCTGCATTCCTTCATTTATATTCAAATGTTGGGGGGGGGGGTGTCTCAACTTAGCAGTTTAATTTTTTTTAATCATCAATTTCGATCAAATTACCATCGTTTTTCTTCTTGTAATGAAATTGTGATTACGAAAAAATGAAACCCCGACGAGGGATGGGCGTATGGTGATGCTGAGACGTAATAGAAAACAGAAGTGAAAACAGCGAGAAATAAATCGTAAATACAAATTAAAACGAGTGTTATGGGAAATTAGAGAATCATCCGAAGCCCATCTCTAATGCAAGTAATAGGCATGATGTACATGGAGATATATATAGGTAAAGATAGACGAGGTACATTTGACGAGTAAATGTGTTACGCTATACGTACAAGCGAATACATTAGTTGATAAGGTTGTTATTAGATAATATACCACGGTATAACGTACAGAGTACGTTTATCCGGATACTCGAAGAGTTAAAAATTGTATAAAAAACACAGGTTTATACACATATAAGTTCTAAGTCGAGTATCAATGGCAAAGTGATGTGAACAACAAAACGAATAAAGGATTGAGTAAAAAGGAAGAGTATATAACGCTACCATTGTTTAGTAATATGAGACATGAGACTCTATGAGATCGCTGACGAGTGATCATTGCAGCACATTTGCGACTTTGCAACTCTAGTCGTGGTTGCCCATAGCACAGCACCTCTGAATGGTGATGAAGGCGCGAGCAGGAAACCCATTAAGAATGGAGTTGTTTTAATACACAGACGTACACACACGTATACATACTATAATATCATTCATTCGGGCACCCATATTTATAAAAATGTACTTTTACGTCCATAGATAGGTAGGTATAGGTGTATACGTTTATAAGGTGTTTGTATTACTCGTGTATTCCCAGCTGTTGTTGCTGTTGATGTTGTCGTGTACTGCAGAAATTCACATAACGCGTAGCTCAGGCACTGAGGCACATGGGCACGCTTTAGTGTGGGAAAATAACCAGATCAATTGAAGCGAATGGGTTAGAGAGAGAGAGAGAGAGAGAGAGAAAGAAAACACCAACTTCAATATACCGGTACAAGTTTTGTTGTTCAAACGGTACGAGATGTACATACGAAGAGTATACGAGGTAATGAGTTGTGCATAATATACGTAGATAATATGATGAGTGTATCGTCGACGACGACGACGATGGACGATGACGAAGCGACCAGCAATGGACCTGGACAGTGGACCTTGTTGGTCTCTCTGTGGTTTATTAATCTTGCGGTACCTCTTCGTCCGGTCCTCGCCTCCTCCTCGTCATCGTAGCCAGCAAGAGAGTCACTCAATCGTGATGAGTTGCTTATGAATGCTACTCGTATTACGACTGAGTGCACTTTGCTCTCACAATTCAATGGATGGAAAAGTGTCCCTGTCCATTGGCAATACGAATACGAAAACACGCGAATACCTTTTACCTACCCATATATACGTATACCTTCGAGTAGGTACGAACTGAATCATCTCATCTGCGCAGATTTACGAGTTATTATATACCTACAATGTGTGTTGTTGTTTTTTTTTCTTTCTTAATTTTTTTCAACACCGCCTGAGTCGAATTTCTCACCGAAATAATACGATGGGATGTGGAATTTCGAGTATTTTACTCTCGTATATTATCGTCGCCCAGATTTTTATTACCGGCTACGGTTTCCTTTCCATTCTCTCTTCTGGCTCTCTTTGGATGAGGATCATTCACTCACTTACTCACTGTATTGGTCTCGAACAAAAGCAAATTCTACGACTGTTTATTGTGCTCTGTGATGCGACACGATGATGGCTTTTTAATTGAGATTTCTATACCGATGAGAATACCAGCCTACGTACCATGCCCATTGCCCATGCCTATCGAGTAATGCGTATTTCATGAATGTTGGCATTCGCGAGTACTCGACTCTCGAGTGTCGTTGGTTGGGATTTTTAAGAGATGCGAGGATTTCCTTTTTATTATTGTTATTTTGTTTTTTCGTCTCTTCGCTAGAATGGGTTTCGATCGAGTTTTATTTTTTAGTTGAAATGGAGTGAACGGATGAAGCAAAGGTTATGGTAAAGTGAACATTATGGTGTTGGTTATTTTGCAAAGTTGGAATTTCCCACCTCTAACCCACCAAAGTTCAAAGTTGTTACCTTCTATTTTTATTTTTCCCATATCTGCAGGAAAAAAAGGAGCTGGTAACCCCCCCCCCTCTCCCCACCAATTGAAAAAAAATGAAAGAAATGACAAGCAAATCCAATTCATCAAAATTCTTTGTTTCTGCGTCAGAATTTTTCTAAATAATCCTCTTTTTCAAAAAAAAAAAAAACTTTCTCCTGCCCTTCAAATCTTATCCCCCCCCCCCCCTCAAATGAGGAGATCCTCAAAGTTGAAAAAAAAATCACAAAAAATGAGAATATAAATCAAAACCAGGGAAATTTTTTTAAAAAATACCTCATTTCCACATTAGAATTTCTCGCATAACCTCCCCCCCTCCCGATTCAAGAAAAATACCGTCGTTGAACCCCCCAAGATAATGCTGGTTCTCTTGTATGGAGACCCTCAAATTTGGAAAACATGAAAAACTATGACAATTGATGTCTGTAGAAATTTTTTGTACATTTTTCAAAGGGGCAGAATCTTTCTAAATGTCTAAGAACATTTTCAAGAAAAACCTGCCTCTGTTTTTTTTCATGAAAATTTGCCAAAGTCAAAAGGTGTCAAAAAGCCTCCATTTTTGTTAAAATTGTTAAGAAGTGTCAATTTCTGGCAAAATTGTCAGAAAGTATCAACTTTAGGCCAAATAGTCAATGAGTGTTAATTTCTGGCAAAATTGTTAAAAAGTGACAATTTTTGGCATAATTGTCAAGAAGTGGTCCTGTTTTGTCAAAATTGTTAAAAGTGTCAATTTTTGCCAAAATAGTCACAAAGTGTCAATTTTTGTGAAAATTGTTAGAAAGTGTCAATTTTTGGCAAAACTGTCAAAAAGTGAGTCCTGTCTTGTCAAAATTGTTAAAAGTGGCAATTTTTGGCATAATTGTCACAAAGTGTCCATTTTTGTCAAAATTGTCAAAAGTGTCAATTTTTGGCAGGATTGTCAAAAGTGTCAATATTTGGCAAAATTGTCAAAAAGAAAGTCAATTTTAGGCCAAATAGTCAATGAGTGTCAATTTCTGGCAAAATTGTTAAAAAGCGTCCATTTTTGGCATAGTTGTCAATAATATCCATTCTTGTTAAAATTGTTAAAAAGTGCAGTCAATTTTTGGTCAGTTGTCAAAAAGTGTCCATTTTTGGCATAATTGTGAAAAGTGCAATTTTTGGGCATAATTTTCAAGTGCCAATTTTTAGCAAAACTATTGAAATGTGTCTTTTTGGCATAATTATCAAAAGTGTCAATTTTCTGGCAAAATTGTCAAAAGTGCAATTTTTGGCAAAATTGTCAAAAGTGTCAGTTTTTGGCATAATTTTCAAGAAGTGATCCTGTCTTGTCAAAATTGTTAAAAGTGGCAATTTTTGGCATAATTGTCAAAAAGTACCCATTTTTGCCAAAATACATAGTCACAAAGTGTTCATTTTTGTCAAAATTGTCAAAAGTGTCAATTTTTGGCAGGATTGTCAAAAGTGTCAATATTTGGCAAAATTGTTAAAAAGCGTCCATTTTTGGCATAGTTGTCAAAAATATCCATTCTTGTTAAAATTGTTAAAAAGTGCAGTCAATTTTTGGTCAATTGTCAAAAAGTGTCCATTTTTGGCATAATTGTGAAAAGTGCAATTTTTGGGCATAATTTTCAAGTGCCAATTTTTAGCAAAACTATTGAAATGTGTCTTTTTGGCATAATTATCAAAAGTGTCAATTTTCTGGCAAAATTGTCAAAAGTGCAATTTTTGGCAAAATTGTCAAAAGTGTCAGTTTTTGGCAAAATTGTCAAAAGTGTCAGTTTTTGGCATAATTTTCAAGAAGTGATCCTGTCTTGTCAAAATTGTTAAAAGTGGCAATTTTTGGCAAAATTGTCAAAAAGTACCCATTTTTGCCAAAATACATAGTCACGAAGTGTCCATCTTGTCAAAATTGTCAAAAGTGTCAATTTTTGGCAGGGTTGTCAAAAGTATCAATATTTGGCAAAATTGTCAAAAAGAAGGTCAATTTTTGGCATAATTTTCAATAGTGCAATTTTTGGCATATTCAAGTGTCAAGTTTTGGAAAAACTGTTGAAATGTGTCATTTTTTGGCAGAATTGTCAAACGTGTCAAATTTTTGAAAAAATTGCCAAAATTGTCAAATTTTTGGCAAAATTGTCAAGAAGTGGCCCTGTTTTGTCAAAATTGTTAAAAATGTCAATTTTTGCCAAAATAGTCACAAAGTGTCCATTTTTGTAAAAATTGTTAGAAAAAGTCAATTTTTGACAAAACTGTCAAAAAGTGACAATTTTTGGCAGGATTGTCAAAAGTGTCAATTTTTGGCAAAAATTGTCAAAATAAAAGTCCATTTTCTGTTTTTGCCATGGCTGTCCAAAAAAACCACTGCTTTCGCCAAAATTGTCAAAAAATTTAATTTTTTTGTCGAGTTGATGAAAAATTGTAATGTTCTTTCGTTAAAATTCTCAGAAAGTAATTTTTTGCTGAAATAAGTATACAGATGGTCGTAATTTTTACCAAAATTGCTCAAAAGTTTTTGCTTTTTTGTTAAAATGTTGAAAACGCATTGATTTTTGCCTTGCCTGACTAAAAAAAGTCCTCTTTTTGTTTCAAAAGTTTATCAAACTAAAGTATTGTTTTCTTTGTACAAAATTGCTTAAAAAACCTTTTTTTTTATCAAATTAATTTTTTCTCTCTAATTTGAAACCCCAATTTTCCAAAGGCCACATTTTAAAACTATCATCTTTTCAAATAATCCAGAAAGAACTAACTATGAAATTTTCGAGATGAGATTCGCAAAACTGTGTGGGAGGGGGGAAGAGGTGTGAAGCCTCAAGATTTTGGTCAAAAATGTAAGAAAAATGTCAATAATATCGTGTGACATATCGCTTCATTCGTTTCCGAAAGCGCTGAATACGAATATCTACTCATTTTTTAAATTTAATTCTTCCCCCCCTCCTCAAAAACCCTCCACTGGCTCTCAAAATTTCCTAAAAATTGAAAAAATCGTGTGACGTGTGATTTATCACGTGTTTGGAAGTGCTGAATGCGAATATCGACTTATTTCTTTGACTTGACCTCTTCAATGTTCTCATTGGCCTTCCATAAATTTTTTTAAAATTCAAAAAATCGTGTATGGAATATTTTTTTACTTTTTGAGCAAAATTTTGAGGCTCTTTACTCCCCTCCCTCTTCGTAATTTTGCGAATTCCATCATGAAAATTTCATAGTTGTAAATATCGTAAAAATATAAAATAATTACCTGCCTAGGTATGTTACCAGGTGGATTTTTTAAATTTTTTATTTATGGTCCTAAAATTTGATTTGGTGAACTTTTGAAAATTAAACTTTACTCTAAACTTTTTAAATTGTTGGGAAAATATTTCTTTTATTTTTTGTACAAAATTTTGAGGTTCTGTCCCCTCCCTTCCTCCATACTTTTGAGTATTCTATCATGAAAAACTTATAGTTATGTAAATAATCATAAAAATGTATTTCGTCTACCTGGATTTTTTTTTTTAAATTTTTTCCATGGTTCCCTAATTTTGGTGAGCTTATGAAAATTAAGTATTGGAAAAAAACTTCACTTTGAACTTTCAGAATTTTTAGGAAAATATTATCGAAATTATAAGCTCAATTACCTTTAATTAATACACCGCAAACAGATTTTATTCGAGTTGCAGAAGGTACCCTCGAGCAATTCGATTCCAAAGTCGGGCATCATGATGAGAAATAAAAAAGAAATCTCGCCCCATCTGCTCCAAGAGAGGTTAGAGGAAGGCCAATGGGGAAGATTTCCCTTATCTCTATAGCAGTCCAAATTAGTAAGTTGCAATAGTTTTTTTTTATTTCGTCACACAAAATATTTTCATTCAATTCGCCTAATTTCGTTTTTACTCCGGAGACAAAAAAAATTGTGCCTGGGCAGGGAATCGAACCCTGGACCTTTAGGTTTTGAATCGAGGTTTCTCGCAAGTATGTAAACTTACGCAGCGGCTTGCAATTCACAGGAATAACTTCAAACTTGTGTTACCTAATGCTCTGCCCGCTGAGCCACCCAGGCTGAGATAATTATGAGGCATTTTTAGCTTTATACAGAGTTGCAGTTCAGTTACGTAAAATATAACAAAGCTTGGGTTATATTGACTGAAGTGCCATTTTAAGGGGTCTTAGGTACCTGATGTGAAAGTATCGACTGATTTGCTATTAATGTTTTGCTCCTGATTCATGATCTGAGTGTTTTAGAGCTTAAAATGTGTTCCTAAGTGAGACAGCCAGGTTTTAACACGAGCATAAATTCATCAATATTGTTTTTGTTAATGGTGCTCATTCAACAATGTTCGAGCTTAGTTTTTTTTTTCTTTCTTGGCACTCTAAATGCTGAGATATCGATTCTTCAAATTTTGACCAGTTGAACAAGTTTCAAAGAAAATTGGATT
Source organism: Planococcus citri (assembly GCF_950023065.1). Taxonomy (NCBI): domain Eukaryota; kingdom Metazoa; phylum Arthropoda; class Insecta; order Hemiptera; family Pseudococcidae; genus Planococcus; species Planococcus citri. The sequence continues at coordinate 81,475,960 of NC_088677.1, forward strand.
AATTGAGATTTTTTTTTCAATTACTGATAACTAGAAAAATTGGGGAAAAAACGTAGGTCCATTGACCTTTCTCTCTATTTTTTTTTTTTTTTTTTTTTTTTTTTTTTTTGAAAAGAAGTGCATGAAATTCAAGACAAGTTTTTGCTTCATGAATGGTAGTATTTTTTTTTTAATTATTCCTATAAAAAATCAATCTCAATTTCGTTTTGAAAAAAATTAGCCTGGACAGGGATTCGAACCCTGGACCGTTAGGTTTAGAAACGAGATGTTTGTATTATAACAACGTTAATCATACATGCAATCAGCATTTACTTTTCAAGTTATCCTAATGCTCTGCCAACTGAGCTATCCAGGCTAATAACAATAATGGGCCATTTTTCGCTTTAACATATTGTATGATTGCTGCATAGATTACGAGTAGATAGGTATAAATTATCAGCTTCATGAGAGGAAAGTTTCGTTCTGCTGATAGTCAATTTTGAACAATTTGAAAAGTAACGAAAAAGATAGCGCAAAAGTACACCATCTACCTACCCTTCCGTCATATGTATTAGAAATGCAGTTGGTTGTGCCCTTTCCCTGCAACTGTGTATGTCCCAGTATGATCCTAGCAAGCAGACCAATCTAGAGTTTTGTTGTGAAGTTTCAAGGCAATGATAAGGGAGGAAGCATGTTTTAAAGTGCTATCTTTGAACGAGTCCCATAACTATGTTCCTTTTTAGCAGAACATGTCGTACTTGCTAAAAGTTGTTCAATATTGTTCATTATTAAAAATCGAAGCAATTTAGTATTATTTTAATAATTTATTCATCGTAATTTACAGATTGGAGAATAGAGAAAAAAAATAATACAACGTTACTCGGTACATTTTTTGAAAAGATGGTAGAACATGGTTTTAGTTTTAAAACAGTCCTTAAAATTAGGTTACTACCTACTTAGTTTATAGGTAGAGGTACCTATCTAATTCTCTCGAAGACGATTCAAGAAAATTAGCAAACTGACTTGACTTTTGATAGATTTTTTTTTACTTTTATTTCATTTCATTTAATAAATTTATTTCTAACCAAGTATAGAACTGAATTTTAAAAATTCACGAACTAAAATTGTCCAAGTTTAGTTCAACTTGTTGCTTTAGAGAAAAGAAAAATCATGCCTGGACAGGGATTCGAACCCTGGACACTTAGGTTAAGAATCGTGATTTTGTACACGAATGTATGTACATTACTTGCAATCAACGAACGTTCATTAATCGTTCCTAATGCTCTGCCAACTGAGCTACCCAGGCTGTGATTAGAGTGGAGCATTTATTCGGTTTAGATAAGCATACAGTTCCTAGTTTCTTCTTATTTCAACGGTAATATTATCAAGTTCGATAAAGTAGGTATTATAAACATGAAAAACATGAAACCTACTTTACCACGATGATGAATTGATTGGATTTTTCATTGGTCCTTTCATAATCTCAGTTGAAAATTTTTTTTTCAAAATTACTTTTTGTGTAAATTTTCGAAAATTCAATTTTTTGATGCGAAGCTCTATCTTTTGCGAAAATTTTCCAAGTTTCGTTTTCTGCCAAAAATACTAAAAAATCTAAAATTTTGTCAAAACTGTTAAATTGTCTCATTTATTATCACTTTTTCGCAAAAGTTTTCAAAAGTCATACTTTTTGCTAAAATTGTCTGTTTAGCTTTTTGTCAAAAATTTTCAAGAATTTTCGCTCGTTCAAAAATTGACAAAAATCTTGTTTTTTATCAAAAGCTCCTATAAACTGTGTTTTTTTTTAAATATTTTTTTTTTTTTTTTTTAATTGTTCAAAAGTTTTAAAAGTCTCACTCTTTGCCAAGAAATTTCCAAAAAAACACCAAAAAGTCTCGTTTTTTAACCTAAAAATAGCAAATTTGTCTCATTTTTCGATAATAATTTACAAATAAGTATAACTTTTTCATCAATAATTTCCAAAAAAATGCTGCTTTTTGTTGAAAGTGTCAAATTTTAGCTTTTTGATATAAATTTTTGTTTTTTATAAAAATTGTTAAAGATTTTTTATTTTTTATAAAAATTCTCAAAATCCAAAAATCTTATTTTTTTTAGAAATTATCAAAGAGTATTTTTTTTTTGGCAATAATTTCCAAAAAAAATCCTTTTTTTCTGCTGAAATTGTCTTGCTTTTTGCCAAAAATTTTCAAACTCTCGAGTGCATTTTTCAATTTTTGGTGAATTTTTGAAGATCAAATTCGGGTCAAAAATCTTATTTCCAACCCTCCAAATCGATTGGAGACGATTTCGAGCCATTTTGGGCAGCTCTGGAGCTTCCAGCAGAGTTCCGAAAGTTGAAATTTCCTCTTGAAATTCAACCTAATGCAGTCGGAAAGATATACATATACTTACTCTAATTTCAACACGCTGAGTTGATTGTAAGTATGCGTGGTTTCAAGGTATTTTGGAGCCTCCAGGCATATTTTGGATGCTTCCGATTATGAGGAAAACTGCCTGAGTAAGGTTAGATTTAAAAATCGAATTGATATTCAGAATCAGCACCTCTAGAAACCTGACAAATAATATATCACATAACATCATAATTTTTTTTCTCCTCTCTAGATCGAATTTGGGTGTCTTTGGAGGAGGGGGAGGGGGGTTGGAAGGGCTAGATCGAAAAACCAAGTCGATTTTCGAACTTGACACCTCTAAAAACCTAACAAACGATATGTCACTCGATATCGTGATTTTTTTTTTCGCCATTGGACCAAATTGGGATGTCTGAGGAAGGGTTTGAGAGGGTCAGATCACAAAACTAAGTTGATTTTCGAACTCAGCACCCTCGAATATCCAACAAATGATACGTCACACGGCATAATTTGTAATTTGTTGCTCTACTCAAAATTCCCCCCTCCCCTTTTTGAAATAAGGGGCTAATTATTCCAATTTTTTTAATTTCCGTGCAATATCTCGATCTAATGAGATTAAGGTCGGTACAAAGAAGTCGAATGAAGTTGTTGATTTTACACTATCGAGTTTATGAGAAATTTTATTCAGTGAGAGATAACCCCCCCCCCTCTTCATGACCATTTCGAAAAAAGGTTTCCCGGCGCAAAAGTTCCTCAGAACCATTTTTTCGCTTTTTTTATGGCAAGGGACTAATGGAATAGAAACTGAGCAATGTTGAAATTTTCTCGAAGTACCCCCCCCCCCTCCCCCTCCGACTCTGATGGGAAATGGGATTCATTCTATATACACCAATTAGAAGTAATGTGCAAAATACTGGCCCTCGAAAGTCAATTGGGCCGATTTTATGAATTTTTCACGGTTGGCGGAAAGTTTTTAGAAATTAATTTTTTTCTAGCTCTCTTTTATGGACCCCTGAAAAAAATTTTAGTTGCAAAAAATCTTTGTTTTTCAACACTCTACAACTTTTGTTTAAATAGTATTTCCAAATCTGCGTAGTTTGAAAATTTATGCCCAAAAAACCAAAATGTGAACTTGTCTGGGCCCCCTTTACTCCTCCAAAGGGGTCACAAAATGCACGAATTTCATGAAAGTTCGATTTCTCGTGAATTTTTTGGGTTTCAAACTTGAAAAGTCTGTACTAAGACTTATGAATTAAATTTCCAAAAAAAAAAGAAATGAAATTTTTATGGTTTTAATAACATTTTAAAGTTTTTAAAAAGTAAATTCAAAGTTTTTGTATTTGGTAATCTTGGTAAAACAAAAAAGTTTTAAAAAAAATATTCATTCGTACTTATTTCATACAATTATTTTTTTATCCACGTACTGATGATTTTTTTTACTTGGTACCTACTTCATTATTTTTTAAAACATTTTTTTCTGAATTTTTTCAAGTTTATGGTATCATTAAAATGGTATAAATATGAACAATTCTTGAAAAAATAATTTCAATATTCGTGATAATAATTAGTTCCTATAAAAATAAACGCAGTAATTCTGTTATTGTGGCCAATCAGATGATATTTATATACCTACACTGTAAACTTATCGAAAAAATGCTCAAAAAACAGCCTAAAATTGAATGAAATTGAAAATTTTTTAAACCTCATTTGTATACTGCAATTTTAGAATCATATTTCGAAACAAAAAATTTTGCCTGGACAGGGAATCGAACCCTGGACCCCTAGGTCAAGAAACGAGGAATTTTCCGATGAAGGTACATTCAAGTATTAATCATTTTCAATTCGTTCCTAGTGCTCTACCAACTGAGCTACCCAGGCTATTATACTGGAACGACGTTATTCACTTTATATGCTAGTTTCTGTACACTTCAACATGGTTTTATTCAGCTTAGTATGCTTTAAAATATGGGAAAAAATTTGCAGATGAAGTATTATTTTAGCATTTGTGATAATTTCTTGATTTTAAATTACGAAAAAAATAGCCTGTCTTTGGTTATTATTATTTTTAATGTAGTATTAAAATGATGGTTCGAAGTAATGGATGATGCAATAGTCGAAATCATTGGGTAATTAGTACAGAATATCGTTATTTCTTCAACCTAAAGATCCAGAGTTCGAGTCCCTTTCCAGGCATAATTTATTTCGAGTTTAAAAAATATTCAACAAATTTTTTAATTTGTGAATTTTATTTGTTTCAATTCAATTTATTTAGTGACCAATTTCTGACGTTTTTACTTCGCAAATTATTCTCATCTCGAAACAGATGGCGACTAATCGACTATGTTCATTTAATTTCTAATCTAATGCAACCTCATTGATGGATAAAAATTTTGAATTGAAATTTCCAGTGGATAATTTTATTTTTATTGAAGCAAGAGGCGAAATAAACTATCTCGAAAAATAAACAAAGGTGCTGTGAGATGTGTCGATGTCCTATTTGTAGGTACCTATCTCTTTTTGTCGAGATTATAATTTTTTGCTTGAATACCTGTGAAAAAAGTAATTCTTTCGTACATTTAAAATTAATTTTGCAAACATAATTTTTTTCTCAAAAAATTAATTCAGGTTATTTTTTTATTTTAAAAATTGCCACCCTTCTTCTTCCAGTCAATATTGTTGAAAATTGTGGAATTTTTATATAAATCTTGCTGCGATTTTTAAATCCAGTTTTCATCACATTTTTGAGTTTTTTCAGTTCTCTCAGTTTTTTTTTTTTTTTTTTTTTTTGCCAAAATTAACGATTTTTATTTTTAACTGGAGGAATACCTGAAGAAATTTTTTTTGAGAAATACAAATGCATATTTTAAGGATACGATTTTTTATCTACGCTGGAATAATTTTTTTTTCACAATTTTATCATTTTTTAAAAGTATAACTCTTTTTTACAAAATTTTATTATTTTTTTAAAAGTCTAAATTCAATTATTTAATTTAAAATGGAAGCAATAATACGAACAGTTGTTGAAAAAATAATTTCAACGTGTCGTAATAGTTCGTGAAAAACAACGTTAAACCTAAGGCATTGAGCAGCCTACTACGTTGTTTCGCTCATAGACAATTACACACGATTTACGAAGTGAATTTATTAAAGATTTAACGCTAGAAATGGAATAAAATTGATAAATTTGTAAACTACAGACATGTATTTTCATTTTACATTTTTATTTTACGGAAAAAAATTTTTGCCTGGACAGGGATTTGAACCCTGGACCCCTAGGTCAGGAAACGAGGTTTGGTACCGGAGTACACGATTTCTTTCATATAATAGAAATATTTGTTTGTTCGTTCCTAGTGCTCTACCAACTGAGCTACCCAGGCTTCGACGTACCTTAGCCAGTATTTGATTTATATGCTTCGACGAACGTTAGCCAGTATTTAATTTATATTATGTGGTTTATGGCTTCGAGTTGCATCATGTGTTTTCATGAGAATTTTCATTACTTTTGCACTTGGTATTAGTTTCTAGAATTTTAACGTAGATATTATTAATGCTGTGGGTGAATTAGGTTTAAAATCACTGGTGAATCGTTCAAGGTCGATCCCTCTGAATAAGACTCGAGAGTTACTTTCTCAAGTCCTTAATCGAGACCCTTTGCTATTTTTTGTGTGTGTTAGAATGGGCTGAAGTTGTAAAATGATTTTTTGCTGATATCTTCTCAGGTTTGATTTCTCTTGAAAATAGCTCAGTGCTTGTATGAGACCAAGAGCTCCCTCCTCGCCCTTCATCTTGAAATGAGACCACAAATGGGGATATTTAAGTGGATCGCGAAAAAAAAATCGCAGGATTTTGATCAAATCCAGTAAAGACTTCTATTTCGAGTTGAAAGTGACTTGGAAATAATTTTCCTTGGCCTTGGGAAGAGATGTGGGTTCTCAAAAATGGGGCATTTTTGAAAAAAATTGTGGTTTTTTCGCTTCAGCCCCTACATAACCTGTTTTTGGTACAATTACCCAGTTCCAAAAGATGGTATTTTGAGATTCTACGTTGACCTAGGTCATTGCCATCAAAATCCAAGACTATTTTCCAGGGTTCTACTGAGCGATTGAAAATTTGCGAATCTCTAATTTTTGGGTAAATTCGTATTTTTAAGTCCCAAATATTTCGCATTAATTGTACCAAAACATCGAAAGGTATCTGAAACTGGAGACAAAATATTGGAATGCAAATTTTTTGGTCATTGTAGCCAATTTTTAAAAAATTTGAAAAAAATGATAGGTTTTTGGACATTTTGTTTTTAATTTTTGGGAATTTTTCGATGTTGAATTAACCTCCAAGGAGATATTAGCAAAAACCATCGTGGTGGGGGCGGGGGGGTATTCAGCCCAATCGCCGTAAAAATATCATGAAGTTTAATAACAAAAAAAAAAGATTTAAAATTATTATATAAAATTTTAATTTGAAAAAAAATGAAATAATTGAATTTTTATAGTAAGTAGGTATATTATTAATTTTTTTCCAAACATTTTTTCTGAAAAAACAAGTTTTTTAAATTAATTTTTCAAGAATGTTGAAATTATTTTTTTAGTTGGGTGATTGTCTGGTTACCCAAAGGTCTTATTCAGAGGCCAATTCACGATTATTTTCCGCAATAAAATCTTGGCCTGGGCAAAAAAATTCTCATTCGCCAGTTGAATTTATTTTTAAAAAAATGTAATTTCAGTAATAGTCTGGCATATGACAATAGGAGTAATTGCACCCCCCCCCCGATCCTCCGGGACAACTTTTTTCTTGAAGGGGACATCTTAAGGAACATTTTAAAGCAAACTTGCCAAAAAAAAAATTGGCTCTACTTGCAAAATGGCGGCCATTTTGATTGACAGGTCAGCCAAAATCGCAGATTTTGCGTTTTAACATAGGACTTGCACGAACTTTTTCAAACTTTACAAAGGTAGATCGAAAGATCATGCAAAAATTTATCACCTGTTAAAATTTCAAGTGCTAAAGTGCGTTTTTCGATTTTTGGTGAATTTTTGAAAATCGAATTCAGGCCAAAAATGAGGGAACAATCAACATTTTTCCAAATTGACCAAGAAAGCTGAAATTTGGGATATACCCTATTTTCGACATGCCAAATCGATTGGAAACGGTTTCAAACCGTTTTGAGCAGTTCTGGAGCCTCCAGCAGATTTTTGAATCTCGAAATTCCCACAAAATTCCATCAAATTTGAATTGTAAAGCTAAAATTTATTCTAAAAACTAATTTCAATACGCTACGAAGTACTGCAGGTGAATTTCAAGTCGTTTTGGATCCTCCAGCGACTTTTTGAAAATTCCTGAAGCCTCCAGCAGATTTTTGAAACTTTAAATTTTTACAAAATTTCATCAAATGGAGATGGAAAGCTGAAATTTACTCTACACTCCAATTTTAACACACTCTGAAAACGACTTCTGGTAAATTTCAAGTCATTTTAGAGCCTCAAATGATTTTTTGAAAATTACTGGAGCCTCCAGCAGATTTTTGAAAATTGAAATTTCCCCAAAATTTCATCAAACTAAGATGGAGAGTCAAAACTCATTCTGCAAACTAATTTCAATACGCTACGAAGTTGACAGCTGGTAGATTTCAAGTCGTTTTGGAGCCTCCAGCAACTTTTTAAAGGTTGTATGACGTTTTTTTGGAAAATTGAAATTTCCTATAAAAGTAGCTGGAAGCTTCAAAACCATATTCTGAAACCACCATGTAGTCTGCGAAGTAAACTTCAGCTTGCCAACTCTATTTGATAAATTAATGTTGGGGAAATTTCAAGTTTCAAAAATCTACTGGAGGCTCCAATAATTTTCAAAAATGTCTCTGGAGGCCCTAAAATGACTTGAACCCACATAAAGTCGTCTTCAGATGGTGTTAAAATTGGAGTGTAGAGTAAATTTCAGCTTTTCATCTCCATTTTATGAAATTTTGTGAAAATTTAAAGATTCAAAAATCTGCTGGAGCCTCCAGTTATTTTCAAAAAAAGTCGCTGGAGGCCCTAAAATGACTAGAACCCACCAGCAGTCAACTTCGTAGCGTACTGAAATAGTTTGCAAAATGAATTTTGACTCTCCGTCTTAGTTTGATGAAATTTTGGGGAAATTTCAAGTTTCAAAAATCTACTGGAGGCTCCAGTAATTTTCAAAAAAATCATTGGAGGCTCTAAAATGACTTGAAATTTACCAGAAGTCGTTTTCAGAGGGTGTTAAAATTGGAGTGTAGAGTAAATTTCAGCTTTCTATCTCAATTTGATGAAATTTTGTGAAAATTCAAAGTTTCAAAAATCTGCTGGAGGCTTCAGGAATTTTCAAAAAGTCGCTGGAGGATCCAAAACGACTTGAAATTCACCTGCAGTACTTCGTAGCGTATTGAAATTAGTTTTTAGAATAAATTTTAGCTTTACAATTCAAATTTGATGGAATTTTGTGGGAATTTCGAGATTCAAAAATCTGCTGGAGGCTCCAGAACTGCTCAAAACGGTTTGAAACCGTTTCCAATCGATTTGGCATGTCGAAAATAGGGTATATCCCAAATTTCAGCTTTCTTGGTCAATTTGGTAAAATTTTGATTTTTTCCCTCATTTTTGGCCTAAATTCGATTTTCAAAAATTCACCAAAAGTCGAAAAACGCACTTTAGCACTTGAAATTTTGACAGGTGATAAATTTTTGCATGATCTTTCGATCTACCTTTGTAAAGTTTGAAATAGTTCGTGCAAGTCCTATATTAAAACGCAAAATCTGCGATTTCGGCTGACCTGTCAATCAAAATGGCCGCCATTTTGTAAGTAAGGCCAACTTTTTTTTTGGCAACTTTGCTTTAAAATGTTCCTTAGGGTGTCCCCTTCAAGAAAAAAGTTGTCATGGAGGATCGGGGGGGGGGGGTGCAATTACTCCTATTGTCATATGCCGGACTAAAAGGTCTTATTCAGAGGCCAATTCACGATTATTTTCCGCAATAAAATCTTGGCCTGGGCAAAAAAATTCTTATTCGCCAGTTGAATTTATTTTTAAAAAAATGTAATATCAGTAATGTCTTAAATTCGTCGACGTTTCAATTTCTTCGGTATAATTTCATTCATTTGCTACGTATTTGATTTCTAATTTTTTTTTTTGAAAAATTAATTATTTATTCAAGTAGGTATGTACTTACCTATTTTGGTTATCTAGAAAAATTAGATTCATTTTTTTTTCAATTAATATCGTTTAAATTTGTCAAAAATGTTGCAAGAATCGTATTAAAATTATGTAAATTTTTTTAAATGAATTTTCAGCAATTTTCGTCGATTTAGTTTTCATCACGTTTCTGACGAGGGAACTTTTTGAACTCACACTAGCTCTCCTATTCGAACGAAACCAAGCTAGATCGAAAGAGCACGTTCGAAAATTCTTTTAACCAAAAATTAAATCGCTAAAATTCATTTTTAGACACTCGGTGAATTTTTAAAAATTCCAAAACTTCCAAAAGTAAATTTTATGGTTGATTTTTTGAATTTTTTTTACGAAAGCATAATTTTTTTGAGCGAAATGAACTAATTCGTGGAATTTATTCAATTCAATTCCTGCCCATCAATAACTAGGTACTAGTTTTAGGCCATTCTGGAGCCTCCAATGATTTTGTAATTTTTCGGTGCTGTAAAACTTTATTGGATGCAACTTACTGCGTTATTTTGCTCATAACCAATCAGATCAGATTCGATTTATACGAAATGAATAATATTATTAAAAATTAATGCTAGAAATTAAAAGAAAAAAATCGAATTAAATTGATAAATTCGTGAACTACAGTTATGTATTTCCATTCAACATTTTTATTTTACAGAAAAAAATTTTTGCCTGGACAGGGACTTGAACCCTGGACCCCTAGGTCAGGAAACGAGGTTTGGTACCGGAGTACACGATTTCTTTCTTTTCATATATAGAAATTTCTTTGTTCGTTCCTAGTGCTCTACCAACTGAGCTACCCAGGCTTCGACCTACGTTAGTCAGTATTTGATTTACATATGTGGTTTATGGCTTCGAATTGCATCATGTGTTTTCATGTGAATTTTCATTACTTTTGCACTTGATCTCAGTTTCTAATCGAAATTTCAATCGTTAGAATTCATTTTTGAACTTGGTGAAATTTTTGAAAATTCTAAAAAACAATTAGGTATTTTATGGTTGATTTTTGAACTTTTTCACGAAGTATAATTTTTTTAAAGCTAAGTCAACAAATGAGAATAATTTCTCAATTCAACTCTTGCACATCAATAACTATACTAATTTGGGGACATTCTGAAGCCTCCAGCGATTTAAAAAAAATATTTTCCAGATACTATTTGCTTAATTTTGAGAAAAAAAATTGTTAGCCCCTTTTTTCAGTGATTAAGATTTTTTCAGCATAATTCACCTTTAAAATTAAAATTTTTAAAAATTTCCAAGTTTTGGTAAATTTTTTAAATTTCCAAAAAATTTTAAAAAACAATTTTATGGTTGATTTGTAAAATTTTTCACGAAGCGTTATTTTTTTTTGAGCGAAGTGAACTTATGAGAATTCGATCTATAGCTTGAAATCTTACTTACACTGAAAATTTGGCTAAAATTGTACAAAAAAAAGTCAGGACATGAACAAAAATTTATCAACGAAAATTAGCAAAAAAGTGATGAAGTTTTGGTGAAACTTGGTGAAAATTGTGTTAAAAGCACGTAAAATGTTATGAAAACACAGAAACAAATTTTTAAAAAAAATTAAATCATCAAGAACAAAAAGTCAGCGAAATTAGACCAAAAATGAGAAAAATTACATACACGAAACTTCGTGGAAATTTGCCAATTTTTTTTTTTAAATTTACGTGAGTTTTTCGATTGAGAACATCGTTATTTTCATTCATCTGTGTTAATATCTCTCGAAATTACACAATTAATTTCTCTATTGTTGTAACTTGAGAAATCAAAATGTGATTTTCATTCTAAGAAATTTCGATTTGATAGCCTACCTATCTATAAAAAGTAGAAATTTCGAGTTCTCAAATGAGGGGTTCCGGTTCGTCCGGAAATTAATAATTAACTAGATTTAGTATTTCGTTGGTTCCAAAAAATTGGCTTTTTTGAGATGTTCGATGCTGAACTGATGATAGTAAAAGCAGACAATGTCTTCCAATTCTTGCATAAGAGTGCACTAGTGCAGCACTAGAAATCATTTACTGTACTGTCTGTTCATTCTGTATAGTGAATATTGCCCTGAACGAGTCGTAGCCTGGGTAGCTCAGTTGGTAGAGCATTAGGAACGCAAACTATGTACTTGTCACTTGTTTATAATGATTTTCTCGTATCTTCGTAGTTCTCCTACTGCTTCGGCTGCGGTACAAATCTCCATCTACTGGTTCTAAAACCAAAATAGCCGACTCGTTTCTCAACCTAATGGTCCAGGGTTCGAATCCCTGTCCAGGCATACTTTTTTTTTGCACGAGGCGTCTTCGATTTTTTTCAAAATCAGATCATATTTTAGAGGTCATCAAACGATGACGAATGAAGCAAGCCTGACATTTTTTCGATTTTTTTTGGCCGAGCTGCGAGGCTTCAAAGTTCTCCAGAAAGACCGAAAATGGTAAATTTCACTTGCAAATAGCTCCGGTTGTACGTGGTATAGAATTTTGAATTTTTTTCAAATTGTAGTACTTTGAGATGGTAATTGACTGGTGATGTCGAAATCAGTGTGGTCACTTTCAAAAACCTAAAAAAATCGATTTTAAAACTTATAATTTAAATATAACTACGATGTCAGCGAGTAAAAATTCTCAGTTTTAGTCCTTTTCATGTAGAATAACATATCAAAAAATTGGACTGGCATTTTTATTCATTTTTGAGAAAAAAAAATTACAAGTTTGGCACTTAAGGGCAAAAATACCATCAGAAACCTGAAAAATGAAAATTTTTGCATTTTTATGAGATATTTTATAAGGAACATGTCTAGCCCCCCTTGTCCTCAAAAAAAAAGTGGCCCTACTTACAAAATGGCGGCCATTTTGATTGACAGGTCAGCTAAAATCGCAGATTTTGCGTTCCAACATAGGACTAGCGTGAAATTTTTTGAACCGTACAAAGGTAGATCGAAAGAGGCGGAAAAAATTCATAACCTGTCAAAATGTCAAGAGCTAAAGTGCCTTTTTCGATTTTTGGTGAATTTTCAAAAATCAAATTTTGGCCAAAATGTGAGAAAAAATTAAAATTTTACCAAATTGACTTGGAAAGCTGAAATTTAGGATATAGCCTATTTTCGACCTGCCAAATCGATTGGAAACTGTTTCAAACCGTTTTGAGCAGTTCTGGAGCCTCCAGTAGATTTTTGAAACTCGAATGCAGTTGAAAAGGCAAAATTCATTCTGTAAACTAATTTTAATACATTATGAAGTTGACCGCAGGTAGATTCCGGGTCGTTTTGGAGACTCCAGCGACTTTTTAAAATTACTGGAGCCTCCAGTAAATTTTTAAAACTCGAAATTTCCACACAATCTCATCAAACGAAGTTAGAAATCCGAAATTCACGGTGCACTCCAACTTCAACACGCTATTAAAGTCGAATGGTTGCGAGTTTAAGACATTTTGGAGCCTCCAGTAGATTTTTGAAACTTACTATTTCCACAAAATTTCATCAAATGCAGTTGGAAAGCCGAATTTCATTCTGTGAACTAATTTCAATACTCTATGAAGTTGACTGCAGGTAGATTTCAAGTCGTTTGGATCCTCCAGCGACTTTTTGAAATTACTCGAGCCTCCAGTAAATTTTTAAAACTTGAAATTTCCACACAATTTCATCAAACGATGTTAAAAATCCGAAATTCACGGCGCACTCCAACTTGAACACGCTATTAAAGTCGAATGCTTGCGAGTTTAAGACATTTTGGAGCCTCCAGTAGATTTTTGAAACTTACTATTTCCACAAAATTTCATCAAATGCAGTTGGAAAGCCGAAATTAATTCTACAAACTAATTTCAATACGCTGTGAAGTCGACTGCAGGTAAATTTGAAGTCGTTTTGGAGCCTCCAGCGATTTTTGAAATTTACTGGAGCCTCCATTAAATTTTTGAAAGTTGAAATTTCCCCAAAATTTCATCAAATGAGGTTATCAAGCCGAAATTAATTCTGCAAAATAATTTGAACACCATCAGAAGACGACTTGAGGTGGGGTTCAAGTAATTTTGGAACCTCCAGTGACTTTTTGAAAGGTTTCATGGCGTTTTTGGGGAAAATTAAAATTTCCAAAGAGTTGGGAGGTTCAAAACCACTTGAAACTACCATGCAGTTGACTTCATATTATTGTATTGAAATTAGTTTGCAGAGTAAATTTCGGCTTGCTAACCTCATTTGATGAAATTTTGGGGAAATTTCGAGTTTCAAAAATCTACTAGAGTCTCCGGTAATTTTCAAAAAATCGCTGGAGGCTCCAAAACGATATGAAATCTATCTGCAGTGGACTTCATAGAGCATTAAAATTGGTTCACAGAATGAATTTCGGCTTTTCAACTATACATTTAATGAAATTTTGTGGAAATTTTAGGTTTCAAAAATCAACGGGAGGCTCCAAAATAACTCAAACTCGCCAGCATTCGACTTAATAGCGTGTTTAAGTTGGAGTATAGCGTAAATTTCCGATTTGCGACTTCATTTGATAAAAATTTGTGGAAATTTTAAGTTTTAAAAGTTTCCTGGAGGCTCCAGCATTTTCCAAAAAGTTGCTGGAGGCTCCAAAACGACTTGAAATCTATCTGCAGTGGACTTCATAGAGCATTAAATTTGGTTCATAGAATGAATTTCGGCTTCTGAACTGCATTTATGAAATTTTTGTGGAAATTTCAAGTTTCAAAAATCTGCTGGAGACTCCAAATTGACTTAAACTCGCCAGCAGTCGAGTTAATAGCGTGTTTAAGTTGCAGTGCAGCGAGGATTTTGGATTTCCAACTTCATTTGGTGAAATTTTGTAGTTTCGAAAATTTACTGGAGGCTCCAGTAATTTCCAAAAAGTCGCTAGAGGCTCCAAAATGACTCGAAATCTATCTGCAGTGGACTTCATAGAGCATTAAAATTGGTTTACAGGCTTTTCAACTGCATTTGATGAAATTTTGTGGAAATAGTAAGTTTCAAAAATTTACTGGAGGCTCCAAAATGTCTTAAACTCGCAAGCAGTCGATAATAGCGTTTTAAAGTCGAAGTGCAGCGTGAATTTCGGGTTTCCAACTTCATTTGACAAAATGTTGTGGAAATTTCAAGTTTCAAAAATTTACTGGAGGCTCCAGTAATTTCCAAAAAGTTGCTGGAGGCTCCAAAACGACTTAAAATCTGTCTGCAGTCGATTTCAAAGAGTATTAAAATTAGTTTACAGAATGACTTTCTGCGTTCCAACTGCATTTGATGAAATTTTGTGGTAATAGTAAGTTTCAAAAATCTCCTGGAGGCTCCAAAATGTGTTAAACTCGAAAGCAGTCGACAATAGCGTTTTTAAGTCGGAGTGCAGCGTGAATTTCGCATTTCTAACTTCGTTTGATGAAATTGTGTGGAAATTTCGAGTTTCAAAAATCTTCTGGAGGCTCCAGTAATTTTCAAAAAATCGCTGGAGGCTCCAGAACGACTTGAAATTTACCTGCAGTCGACTTCACAGCGTATTGAAATTAGTTTGCAGAATATATTTCGGCTTTCTAACTCCATTTGATGAAATTTTGTGAGAATTTCGAGTTTCAAAAATTTGCTGGAGCCTCCAGAACTGCTCAAAGTGGTTTTGAAACAGTTTCCAATCGATTTGGCAGGTCGAAAATAAGGTATATCCCAAATTCCAGCTTTCTAGATCAATTTGGTAAAATTTTGATTTTTTTCACATTTTGGCCAAAATTTGATTTTTGAAAATTCACCAAAAAATCGAAAAAGGCACTTTGGCACTTGAAATTTTGACAGGCGATACTTTGGCGAGATTTGCCATTTTTTCTTAAAATGTCGTGGGTTTTTCGATTGGAAACATCGTTATTTTCATTCATCAGTGTTAATATCACTGGAAATTACACAAATTTCTCCATTGTTGGAACGTCAGAACTCAAAATGTGATTTTCAATGATTAAAATTCGCATTTTGAATGAACAAATTTTCAATATCCAACATTTATACATGTATTTATATGAGAAGTAGAACTGTCGAGTTCTCTAATAAGTGGTTCGTGCGGAAGCATAATTAATAATTAACTAAATTCACTCGTGTGTATTTCGTTGATTCCAAAAAATTGGTTTTTTTGAAATGATCGATGCTGAACTGATAATAGTAAAGGCAGGTAATGTCTTCCAATTCTCACATAAGAGTGCACTAGTGCAGCACTAGAAATCGTAGTGTACTATTGTACTATTGTTGGCTTATTTCGTATAGTGAATATTGCCCTGAATGTGTCGTAGCCTGGGTAGCTCAGTTGGTAGAGCGTTAGGAACGAACTTTAGAAAAAGATGAAAAGCAAAATGCAAACTACTTCGTACTGCTTCGGCTGCGGTACAAATCTTGGTTAGCTGGCGAATACCGGCCGCTGGTAAAAACCAAAATAGCCGACTCGTTTCTCAACCTAATGGTCCAGGGTTCGAATCCCTGTCCAGGCATAATTTTTTTTCACTTTAAAATATTAAACAAAAATAAAGGAGTTTAGTTTCTCATTCTGTGTTGTAAAAAAACATCGAATAATAACACTGTAGAATTTTTACTAAAAATTTAGAGTGATTTTTTTTTTCTAATTTTATCGCATTTCTGAGTTGATTTTTTCGTGTATTATTTCATGGTTAAAAATTTTTAATTTCTTTATTTTCATTTGTATAGTTTTTTAATTTTTTTTCCTTCCAGAATGATTTTTAAAAATTTTTTTGTACAACGCGTTCGAATAATTTTTATTGTGGTTGCCACTGGAAGCTCCTCTATTCCTTCTAATAAGATCAGTTGAAAAAATGACCAAACAAAACCGACGTTAGACTTCCCCTTTGTCAATATTGCAATTTGATAGATAAATTATACACCAAATTACACTCATACAGTACCTCTACCTACACATGTTAACAACTACATGTGGAAACAAAGCACTGAAGGATAAAACGAAAGCATCATAGGATGACAGGTGTCTGTATAACGTTCATTTACCCCTTCGTTGTACTGTACCATGTAGATAAAGTACATTTATATCGCCCGTATATGTTATTGTCTCAATATCTAAGTTCGATTTTTTTTAGCAATTAAAGCGAATATTATACTTAGTACGAGTACTTAACTAGGTTCATTTTCTATTTTTCTCCTTATTCTAAATTATTCGTATAATTGGAGTTGAAATAAAGCATAGCGTTCGTAAGACCTAGTAAACGTTGAACATTTCGTTTAAATTGAACCAAAACTTAAGTTTGAGAATAAGTGAATTCAATGACTACTTAAAACTATCCCACGTAGGTAGGTAATAGGTATATAGTGATATTTGCGTAGAATGCGTACAATAAATAACTAAGTAAGGTACGTAATTGGAAGAAGTAGTCATTGAACTATAAAATTACCTACATTTGCATATAATTTCGTACCTACCTACCTACTTGAGTACTTTAGTTCTCAGTCGAATAACTGAATAATTTGTGATTAATAAGTGTAAATAACGCGGTATAGTCTTCGCGAATCATTTTCGAAACAGTGGTTGATCACAGTGGGAAGGTAGAAAAGCAGGAAAATGGAAAAAATTATGAATTTTTCATTAATATCTACCTCTGGGAAAAACTAGAGGTGTATGATAAATAAGAGGGGAAAAAACAAAGAAAAAAAATTTAAATAAGAAATTATACAAATGAAAACATAGAAACTGTTAATTTTAATGAAGCTTCAGAAAAAAATTAATGGACGAATTTTGACAAAGTTTCGTGTAATTTTTTCCATATTCGGTTCAATTTCGTTGACTTTTGTTTTCGATAATTTTAATGTTTTTTTTGAGAGAGTTTTCAAAACATTTTACATACTTACGTATTTTTTTCCCACCAAATTTCGCCAAAAAGAACTTCGTCGTTTTTTTGTCAATTTTCATTGATTGATTTTTTTTCGTGTTCTAAGCATCATTTCAACAGATTTTCAACACTTTTTCGTGCAATTTTAGCCAAGTTTTCAGTGTAGGTAGGTTTCTAAGCTGGATTGAAAGAGCATATCCTAAAACTCCTGTAACCAAAATTTTAACAACTAAAATTCACTTTTAGATATTTTTGGGAATTTTTTTAAAACTCGAAAATTTAAAAAAAAACTGTTTAGAGAACGATTTTAAGGTGTTCATTTTGATTCATTCAAGAGCCTCTTGCGATTTTTTTTAATTTTCTCCGGAGATTTCAAATTGCTGTGGAAGGTCACACATAATGAACTTTTGCACGTATAATTTTGGTCGATGCTTATTGAGCACCCTGTCGAGTTTTTTAGTTGATTACCACCAGGAGTGCAAGTTCGAAGTAAATTTTGGCGAACTTGCAAATTCAAGAAAATCTACTCGTGGGTAAAAATAAAATCTTCAAAACACGTAGGCCTATATCGAGTGGTTTATTGTTGAAATATGGATATGGACTCAATAGAGGGTGCCCAATAAGCACCGACCAACGTTCTAGGTACCAAAGATGATTTTTAGCCCTTTCACAGCAATTTGAAATATCTAGAAAATATGTTGAAAAATCGCTGGAGGCTCCAGAATGGCCCAAAACTACTTATGTAGTTATTGATGTGCAAGAGTTTAGTTAATTGAAGAATAATTATTATATTCTCATCAGTTCATTTTGGTCAAAAAAAATTATGCTTCGTGAAAAAATTTGAAAATTATAAAATTGTTTTTTAAAATTTTTTGGAATTTTCAAAAAATTATCAAAATTTTGAAAAAAATGTTTTTTTTTGGTATCTTCTCGGAGGTTGATTTAACGTTCAAAAATTAAGAAAAATGACCAAAAACTTGTCAATTTTTTCAGCTTGTTTAAAATTAACAACAGTGACCCGAAAAATTCGCATTCCAAATTCTTTCTACAGTTTCAGAACCGATAACTTTCGATGTTTTGATGTAATTAATGCGAAATATTTGAAAAGAAAAAAATCTTTAAAATACAAATTTACCCAAAAAGAAACGATTTGAAAATTTTCAACTGCTCAATTGGAACCCTAAAAGTAGCCTCGCATTTGAATGGAACTGACCTAGGTCAACGCAGAATCTCAAATACCTACAGTTTGTATCTTTGGGAACTGGGTAATTTCTCCCAAAACAGGTTGTGTAGGGGCCAAAGCAGAAAAATTGCAATTTTTTCAAAACTTCCCTATCTTTGAGAAGCCATATTTCTCCTCCGGGGGCATTTCAGGAGCCAACATTTTTCTACCTGAATATTTTGCATAATAAATTGAACCAAAAATCGAAAGATATGATTTTTAAACCTGGGAAAACATTTTGAAACGCAGTGTTGCCAATTTTTCGGTCGATTGTCAAATTCAAAAACGTAAAAAAATTTAATCATTTTATTTTTCTCGAATTATTGAAATTGACAATAATTACCAAAAAATTGGCACTACTGCGTACCAAAATATTTTCTTAATTTTTCTGAAATAATATCTTTCGATATTTTGGTACAATTAATGCGAAATACCTGAGAAAAAAATTTTAAATCATAAATTCACTCAAAAATGAGCAATTATTTAAAATTTTTTAAATTTCAACTCTTCGCAGTAGAACCTTTGAAAGTCATCTTGGATTTTTATGTCAATAGCCTAAGTCGACGCAGAATCTCAAATATCGTGTTTTGGAATTAGGCAATTTTTCTCAAAACAGGTTGAAAGAGGCTAGAGCGAAAAAACTACAATTTTTTTCGAAAATATTTCCTCTTTGAGCTTCCTAATCTCTCCTCCAGGAGCACCTCTGGAGCTGAAATTTTTTCCGACTAATTATCAACTCAAAGAGGAGGTCTCAACTGAATTTGGTCAGAATCCTCTCGACTTTTTTTTGCAATCCTCGTCAAATTATTTGTACGTTTATTTATTTACAAGTGAAAGGACTGAGTGGAAAGAAGCAAGGGCGATCGAGGGCCAATGCGGTCTCGGGGCCAATATTTCCAAGGACGAAACTAAATGGAGGTTTTTGAGAGGGGGAGGGTGTTTGACTGAAAATTTGCCGACTGGCATAGGAAAAAAATACCAATTTTGCAGATTGATATCATATTCATATGACTGATCAATATTTTTACTTTTTGTTTTGGATTTTTAGGGACCCAAATGTGAATTTTTTCATCAAATTGGCCCGTGCGAAGCAAGGGTGAAAGTTTTTGAAAATTTGATTTCGAGAGGCCTTAAAACAATGATTTTTTTTTTAGGAAGTTGATTTTTTTAAAAAAATAGAACATGCCAGAGCGAAGAGAGGGCGAACATTTTTGAAAATTTGAATTTTGAGAGAACTAAAAATGATGTTTCTAATGCAAGGAATTTATTTTTATGGATTTTGAAATTTTAGAATTTTTTAGGATGTTAATTTTGAAAAAAAAGAGAACTGGCCCAAGTGAGGGTGAAAACTCTAGAAAATTTGTATTTTGAGAGGCATTAAAAACGAAACTTTTCATGCGAGAAGTGTACTTTTTCACTTTAAAATTTTAAATGTTCAACGTGATATTTTTTCTTTAGAAATTTCAACTTTGAAATAGATGAACTCCTCACAAAAAATAAAATCAAAATTCGAAAAAAATCAATTTTTAATTTCAAACATCAAAAAAAGTTTAAATTTGTCCAGTTGTCTTATTTTGACCTCTTTTTGACATACCTATTTCATGAAAAAGTTGATAAAAATTACTCTCATAGCAAAAAAATTAAAATTTGTTTATTTCTTGAATTTTTTCGAATTTTGATTTTTTGTGATGAGTTTGTTTCATCGAGTAAAAAATGTTTTTCAACTTTTTCAACAGATACGTAAAAATAGGTATCAAATGGCTCAACTTCACCAATCAAAACTTTTTTTTGTGTTTTAAATCGGAAAAAATTGCATTTTTTTCGCAAACTTTAAATTTTATAAATCGACTTTGCGACATGCCCATCAGAAGATACAGAAATTGCCGCTGGTGTTCCACAAGGCAGTGTGCTGGGACCTAGGTATACTCTTTCTTCTTTTCACAAGTGACTTCCTAGTTACTGATGATACTATCACCATGCTGTTTGCAGATGACTCTGGTGTCATTGCATGTGATGATAATTATGAGAAAGCTGTAAGTTCCCGATTGACAATTGAATGTGCGTAACGCATACTGCCTTAAGCATACCGATCGGCACACAGAATCGGCACACGTACTGCAGGCAGAACGCCTACTGATCAACAGTACCGGTTTTTCAGTAGAAAAACGTTTTGCGTTCTGTGTACCGAAAATCAACATGCAGAACATGGCAGATTCAGTTTGCGTTTAGGTTTGCGTATTGCTGGCGTAACGCGTTCGCTAAACCCTTGAATTCTATTGGTCCATACTTTACCACCTCTCCAAAAAAATAAATAAAATAACCGTTTTTTATCACGTTTTCTTAACAATATGATAAGAGTTAATTTGTGAGCTCGCAGTTTGTGTTTTTAGAAAAGTATTTTATGTGCTTGTTTTTTGGTTAATTGTTACTTAATGTCAGATGAAGAACTACTTCCGGCTAAAGTTCTAGATAAGGGAAGTATACTACGCATACGCCAGGAATGTAAACAACATCAGAACGTATGTATGCATACAATCTTACATGTAATAACTGCAATTTTTTCGATTGTTCGCGGGTTCGGGTGAATTTTTAAGTAGTTTCGAGCTATAGACAATGAAATTTCCTATTGATTGATGTTAAATTTTTGTTATTTCGCGAAAAATTGACGATTTTATGAATACTTCTATTATCCGATTTTTTTCATACTATTGTGTCAACTTAAACTAAAAATACTCGAAATCTTCAGTAAACACACAGGTATTTTAATATAGCAAAATGTTTGTAATTTCATCGTCTTTAAAATGGGTGTTTATTGAAAGCTCTACATGCAACCGTTCAAAAGTTGTAGAAGTTTAAAGTTGCGAAAACAATGCAAAAACCAACCGCGGATGGTAAGTATTGAACTTTGAACTAGAATTACTCAAAATTTTCAACGAACACATAGGTATATTAATACAGCAAAACGTTCGTTAATTTATCCTTTTTAAAACGAGTCTTTACCGAAAGCTCTATCTTCTACCGTTCAAAAATTCTTGAAGATCAAAGTTGCGGAAAGTGTTCAAATTGTGCTATCACTGTTATCAGTCACTTAGTGTAATATGCATGCAATACAGTACAGGGAGCTTAAATATCACTTTGCGTTTACGCCTGCGTTCGGCATACAAACCGCTCGCGCTTATTTAAGTTTACTCATACGCATGCAGTCAGTATACGAACCGCATACGATACGCGCTCCATGGTGTGATTGAAACATCAGCATCCACATTGTCTCAACTCTATAATATCTGCCCGCGTTCGGTAAGCGAAACGCAAACGTTCCGCAGAATGTCCACACTAGGCGAGTGAGCGTTTCAGTACGCGTATTTGCCGAAATTTGTCCAACTTTCGGCATACGCGTTTTGATGGCGTTTTTTTTTAAATACGCACACTCATTGTCAATCGGGTTGTCTTCAAACAGCTGTACATAAACAATATTGTTGACTGGGCCAGAAAATGGAAGATCCAGCTGAATGAAAATAAATCTGTACAGGTAGATTTTGCACTCCGCAAGCACGGATATGTTCCTACTATCATCAACAGCAAACCAGTTGCTGTGGCACAGCACACCGGCTACTTGGGCTTAAGTACACCTAGATTGTAAGCTGAATTGGCAAGAACACGTTAGGAAAAAATGTGACCATAAATGAACCTACAATTTCGAAAATTTCAATGGTTAATTGGAAGTAATTAAAAATTGAGCTTAACCAACAAGAGGCTTATTTACAAACCCATATTTCTTCCTGCATGGCCATATGGATGTGAAATTTGGGGTGTCACAAAAAAGTCAAATCACCTTGTCATCGAGCGTTTTCAAAATAAGTTCATGAGAGCCATAACTAAGGCTCCTTGGTTTGTCTCAAATGAACAACTTTGAAGTGACCTCTGGCTCGAACCAGTGGACATAATTATTAGTGGTGGGATATTATCGATATTTATCGATATATATCGATATTTGCCGCCGTCGATACATATCAATATTTTAAATCCGATAATCGATTATAGGAAAATTTTTAAAAATTATGCAAAAATCCCGTAAATAAATTGTGCGAGGTGTCTTTTTGCTCTTTTTGAGCATTTTCAGACTCTTTTAGTGTAAAATAGTGATTATCACAGCTATTAATGGTAGCCATGGGCCATATCTGTAGAATGATGAAATGTTGACATTACGTCATCAATGTCATCATTATTTTAAAAAGCGCCAAATGGGTAGCTAGATACTGAAAAAGCAAAAAGTAAGGAATAGAAACAGCTTAGAGATGACTCAGTTTCTCTTTTCATCAAAAATCAGCTGTTTTTATATTTATGGTCTTTTTATGAACGTCAAAAACATCCGATATATATCGATATTATCAATATGAAACCTCCGATATTTTGACGATATCGATATCCCGAAATATCGATAATATCCCATCACTAATAATTATTCACCAAAAAGCGAACGCATAAGTATGTGAACAGGCTCCATAAACACCCGAATTGTGAGGCTGTGATTCTTTTAGACCAAAGTGATGACACAAGGAGGCTGAGCAGACTCCACACGTTGGACCTTATCAACCTCTAAGTGCACTACGCAAATTACTGTAAATTAAATATAATTTTTAAATAGTGTTGTAAATAGCTTTGATAATTTTAGGTTTTTGATTCTTGTATCAGTTCCGTAAATAAATAATTAAAAAAAAAAAAAAAAAAAAAAGACTGCGACATAGTATACCATCTCAATTTTTTAATGTACATAAACCGTAAACGTATGTTGTTCAGCATGAAAAGTTGTCCATATAATATTTTTTTTTCAGAATTTTTGAGAGTCAGAACGATGTGAAAACTACATTTTGAAACTTTTTGAGCTAACTTTTTGTACGAAAAAAAGTGGCAACACTGATTTTTATGATATCACCTAAAGAGCTTTAATACATATCACCAAAAAGCCTTTCAAAACCACTAACTATGGGAAAATGTTCCATTTTGGTAGGTATCGCGGTTATCGAGTAACCCATTGCTGAAATTGATGATATTTTAGATTCACTGAAAACTTTGACACCCCCTGGCTGCTGTTAAAAATGGGCTAGAGGGCTGCGATTTGCGCCATTGGTCATCCCTTCGGAAGGTCTTTCCACAGGAAAAATTTCAAAAAAATCATCGAACCGATCCTACCACTTCTTGGTCGAATTGACGTGGAATGACCCTAAAAAAACAAGTTTTTCTTTCACCACAGGTCTTTTTTTTGCTTGGCTGGCCCAATTAAAAATAGTGGGCTCGTGGCCAAACTGCCCCCTTTGCTCCCCCCCTCTCGACGACCCTGACTTTGAATCGAGGAAACCTGATCATTATTTTCAATTCTGTGTCAACTATTTCCTTCCTCTCAAAAAAGGGCCTTGATGTCATAAAATCACTTTTATAATGAAAATCGTAAATATTTCACTTTTTTTCACTCTTTCAAAATTGATCAAATCCCTCCCCCCCTCCTAGCACTCTTCCACCCTTCGTTGATAAAGCTAAAATAGGTCTACCTACTCAAAGTGTAGAACATTTGGGAATTTATTCAGTCGTTTTCAACTGTTTAATAGGTATAGATTTGCTTTTAATGAAGACTGTCGTGCTATTTTCTAACGAATATCCAAATGAGTGAATAATTAAGATTGGTCGATTGATCAGTGAACCGATCGACCAATCAATCATTCGAAAGTTATATTAATTTTTTTTTCTAAATACAAATAAACATACCGGCATTGTGAAGTCGAACGTCGAAGATACATCAAATTAATCGTTAATTGAATATCGCATCTCCTCCAGTCAGCTAGTCACAGCACAGACGAATCCTCGGATAGAAATCACTGTTGATGCAAGCGAACAATGATAAGTGCAAATGAAAATGAAAACGTTCACGATACACACCGATTCAAAGAAGGAGAAAAAAATACACGAGAATATGTTTGCAAAAAAAGATGAAAAATAAAGTATAAATGTCGCGAAATCACCGATACGAGTACAGAGATGAAAAAAAAAAATAGCGAACGATTTCGACGATCTCCAGGAGGGAGGAAAAATGACGATGAAGAAGACACTAGTAAATAAATCAAACTTTCATTTTCCGATCGTAATTAAAGAATAAATTTACGAGCGCGACGTCGTCGTACGAGATACGTACACAGTTGGCGTCGTGCTGGAGAAACCCGCGCGTGGCCGGTTATAGAGAGCGTAGTTTTGATACTGGAGCCGGGTACCATAATCCGTAACTGACGATCTATGGTATAGTAGAGTACCCCAGGACGGCTGCTGGCGCTTGATTTGGACGTGGTGGTGGTGGTGGTGGTGCAGAAGAGCGGCGTATTGTGATTGTACACTACACGGTGTGCTGGTCGTCGTTCGTCGTTCGTCGCTCGACGTCTGCAATTCTCCATCACCATCTCCAGCAGCAACGGCAGCAATACAAACGGAAATGAAATGAGTAACGGACCATGAACAAAAATTTATTCACGGTACAGTCAACTTACTAGAGGCGCGCCGAGACGACCAAAAAGAAGAGAGAAAAACATAGGTACTGAAAACTACGCGAGCCAGAGCCAACTCCAGCAAGCTGCCATGGTAGACCGCAAAAAGACACTAGTGTATTTTAGGATACCTATACAATAATGCGTATATGAAGATTGGTGATATTGGACTGGAGCGTGATGGAGCTGGTAGATTCGTCTTTGGTTTTTACTACCATGCTGCATACAAATACAATTGCGGTTTTGAGTAATTTATTGTATCTTTACCGCGTCTGCGATCTCATTGGCCCAGTGTCCTACAAGTTTTTAAATGATGGACGGATGGATGGATGGATGGATGGATGGACGGATTTGGGTGAGATGTTAATCAAGCAGATTGAAATTGGAAAATAGCTGGTTTCGAGGCAAATGCCACTGTAGAGAGTGAAGCCTGAGTGACTGACGACTGGAGAGAGCTAACTATGTTGGGATTGTCTGTGTAGTTATTTGTATCATGATGAACACGATGAACAAGATACCAATGATACCAGACACCTAATTTATGGAGATTTGCACCTGTTGTAGTATGCTTACATTTGTGCGAATGCTTGTTTCAGTGCACTGATTTCATTAACAGACGTACGCGAGCATTAACGTGGGAACTGTCACAGGTGATAGTTGTCAATCAAAACAAACATTTCTCCAGTTCTCTATTCATTTTATTCTGGCATCTGACGAAGGAATAATTGCACCTCTCCTTCCCTCTCACGATGATCCTCCAAGACAACATTTTGCTTGAAGAGGATATTCTAAGGAATATTTTAAAGAAAATTTGCCAAACAAAAATTGGCGTTACTGGCAAAATGGCGGCCATTTTGATAGACAGGTCAGTCGAAATCACAGATTTTTGCTACGAAATTTTTTGAACTGGACAAAACTAGATCGAAAAAGAACGTGAAAATTCATCACCAGCCAAAACTTCAAATGCCAAAGTGCATTTTTCGAGTTTTGGTGAATTTTTGAAAATCAAAGGCCAAAAATGAGAAAAAAATCAAAATGTTACCAAATTGACCTAGAAAACTGAAATTTTGGTGTATACCCTATTTTCGACCTGCCAAATCGATTGCAAACAAATTCAAACCGTTTTGAGCAGCTCTGGAGCCTCCAGCAGACTTTCAAAACTTGAAATTTCCACACAATTTTATCAAATGAAGTTGGAAATTCGAAATTTACGCTGCACTCCAACTAAAACACGCTATCAAGTCGACTGCTGGTGAGTTTAAGTCACTTTGGAGCATCCAGCAGATTTTTGAAATCTAAAACTTTCATAAAATTTCATTAAATGCAGTTGGAAAGCCGAAATTCATTCCGTAAACTAATTTTAATACCATATGAAGTCGACTGTAGGTAAATTTTAAGTCGTTTTGGAGCCTCCAGTGACCTTTTGGAAATTACTGGAGCCTCCAGTAAATTATCCAAACTTGAAATTTTCACAAAATTTCATCAAGTGAAGTTGGAAATCCGAAATTTACGCTGCACTCCAACTTCAACACGTTATTGAGTTGACTTCTGGCAAGTTTAAGACATTTTGGAGCCTCCAGTAAGTTTTTGAAACTTACTATTTCCACAAAATTTCATCAAATGGAGTTGAAAAGCCGAAATTCATCTTTGTAAACCAATTTTAATACTCTATGAAGTCGACTGCAGATAGATTCCAAGTCGTTTAGGAGCCTCCAGCAACTTTTTGGAGAATACTGGAGCCTCCAGTAAATTTTTGAAACTTGAAATTTCCTCAAAATTTTGTCAAATGATGTTGGAAATCCGAAATTCACGCTGCACTCCGACTTGAAAACGCTATTGTTGATTGCTTGCGAGTTTAAAACATTTTGGAGCCTCCAGTAGATTTTTGAAACTTACTATTTCCACAAAATTTCATCAAATGCAGTTGAAAAGCCGAAATTCATTTCTGTAAACCAATTTTAAAGCTCTATGAAGTCCACTGCAGATAGCTTTCAAGTCATTTTGGAGCCTCCAGTAATTTTTTGGAAATTACTGGAACCTCCAGGAAATTTTCTAAACTCGAAATTTTCACACAATTTCATCAAATGAAGTTGGAAATCCGAAATTTACGCTGCTTTCCAACTTGAACAGGCTATTAAGTCGAATGCTGGCGAGTTTGAGTCATTTTGGAGCCTCCAGTAGATTTTTGAACCTTGAAATTTCCACAATATTTCATTTAATGCAGTTGAAAAGTAGAAATTCATTCTGTTAACTAATTTAAATACATTATAAAGTCGACTGCAGGTAGATTTCAATTCGTTTTGGAGCCTCCAGCAACTTTTTGGAAATTACTGGAGCCTCCAGTAAATTTTCTAAACTCGAAATTTTCACACAATTTCATCAAATGAAGTCGGAAATCCGAAATTTACGCTGCACTCCGACTTGAAAACGCAATTGTCGACGGCTTGCAAGTTTAAGACACTTTGGAGGCTCCAGTAGATTTTTGAAACTTGAAATGTCCACAAAATTTCATTGAATGCTGCTGGAAAGCCGAATTTCATTCTGTTAACTAATATAAATACTCTGTAAAGTCGACTGCAGGTAGATTTCAAGTCGTTTTGGAGCCTCCAGCGACTTTTTGGAAATTACTGGAGCCTCCAGTAAATTTTTCAATTCTCGAAATTGCGATGTAATTTCATCAACTGAAGTTGGAAATCCGAAATTCACGCCGTAGCCACGCTATTAATCAAGTCGACTGCTGGCGAGTTCATGTCATTTTGGAGCCTCCAGTAGATTTCTGAAACCTGAAATTTCCACAAAATTTCATTAAAGACAGCTGGAAATCCGAATTTTACTTTGTAGACTAATTTTAATACTCTATGCAATCGACTGCAGGTAGATTTCAAGTCGTTTTGGAGCCTCCAGCGACTTTTTGGAAATTACTGGAGCCTCCAGTAAATTTTTCAATGCTCGAAATTTCGATATAATTTCATCAACTGAAGTTTGAAATCCGAAGTTCACGCCATAGACACGCTATCAAGTCGACTGCAGGCGAGTTTATGCCATTTTGGAGCCTCCAGTAGATTTTTGAAACTTGAAATTTCCATAAAATTTTATTAAAGGCGGTTGGAAATCCGAATTTTACTCTGTGGACCAAGTTTAATACTCTATGAAGTTGACTGCAGGTAGATTTCAAGTCGTTTTGGAGCCTCCAGCGATTTTTTCGAAATTACATGGATACTGGAGCTTCCAGTACATTATTTAAATTTGAAGTTTCTACAAAATTTCATCAAATCAAACCAACAATTCTTAGCCATTTTGTTGGAAAGAAACATTTTTTTCAATTTTTAAAAACACAAAATCTATTGACAATTTTAGCAGGAAGCAGAAATTTTTGGCAATCATTGGCAAAAGCGACAAGACGTATAACAAACTTTCAAAATGCAAAAACAGGACTTTTGGCAGGCCATTTTTCAAACAATTTATAACTTCATTTGGGGGGGGAGGGGGTGAGCAAGAGATGTCAATACTTTACACATCAGTTATTCATTTTCATTTTTTCAGTTTTTATGCACATTTTTCTGATAAAAATTTGCTAGATTTGAAAATTTTTTCTAAAAATCCTATCCATTTTGCCATTAATTTTTTGCAATCTTGCCAAAAAAAAACATCTACATCTTTCCCACGCATTATCGATTTTAATGAATTTGAATTCGAAATTTTTCAAGCCTTGAAATAAAGATGCTCCATACTCACGGCTCCCTTCCTCCTACCATCATTGATCTGGATAATCTTCCTTTGGCATTATTTTACTTGTTAGTCCTTTTGAAATATTAGATAGATAACTTAACCTAGATAAATGTCTTTTAAATTATTCGCGATATCAAATTATTATCAGTCTACTAATCGGTGTTTTATTTTGTTTCTTTGTTCCAGGTGAGTACAAATTTCTACCATGAAGTACTATGCTACGTAAATGAATAATGTATTAATGATATTACGTACGTAAGTCGTTGTTCAATTGTTTATCATTTATGCATTTACCTATCTATTGTCGATAGGTAATTTAGCTCTAAGCCATCTTGGTGCTTGCTAAACCAACCCCTGTTGACTACCAACCTGTTCAAATTATGACCCAATCTTTTGTTATTTTTAATCGAATGTTCGTCCATTTATGAGATCGATTCCACGATTATTTTTCCTGGGGTTATTTTCTTTATGGGGCTTTTAAATAATTTCAAGTATTTACTTATGTTGTCAATTTTTTTTATTCCTACACAAATTTCGTTGGGTCGTCATTATACAAGTTTTCATCCATGTTGCTCATTTCTACAGCCATTACATTTCAGCTTCTTGAATGTTGAGCGAAAATCTACCGAGCAAAATATATTGTCGGTTTTTCACCTTGACCATTCAACAGATGTTGTGCACTCGGATGGTATTTTGCTATCATAGATATCTACGTAAATGTATCTAACAGTATACAGTACACATTACATGTACGCCAAGTTGCCCAGATATCTACATATTAATATAACTACCCCTTTTACAAAACAACCAAATTCGTAATCACTCAGCGGAACCATTGCGGATGTATACTTCCTACGAAAATTATAATCATCACTTTATTCGTACTTTCAGAAACGATTACGTTCATGTGGCTACTGGCTACAATGAATGAGTCATATGCTCATATGTGTTTGTATCGTAAATGAAATGGTAAGGAGAGGGGGGAGTAAATAGTACACTTTGGTTCGGATAAGTACTTCATTTTATCGGTTGTGTCTAATTAATTTACCTATTTTAACAATAGGCCTTTATGAGTGTTGATTATAAACTCGGTGCATAGCTGAAGAAAAACGTAATTTATTTTTCAAGATATAGCACGTGCGTTGAAATGAGAAGTAGACCTGGGTGAAAATGATACATATTCGTTTCCTTTTTTAGTTTTAATGGTGTATCAAAATGTTCTTAATTGTATTAAGGTTGCTTTTTATGTTGAAGTTTTGCATTTTTGAGCTCCAATTTCCCCTTACAAGAGGTGGAATTTTATTTTTTTAAAATAATTCCTTACTTCTATCTCTCCCTGATTCCAAAAAAGTGGTGACAAGAGCCCCTTCCTTCGATGAAAATATTTTTCAAAAATGAGAAAATTAAATTCATCCAGAAAATTTATATTTCTGCATCAGAATTCTTTGAAAATATAATTCTTATGTCAAGAATGAACCAACTTCGATCCACAATCACAATACTACTTTGGTGACCTTACATAGAGCCCCAAAGTTGTAAAAATTTGAAAAAAAAATAGAATAGATCAAATTTTCTAATTTTTGTTTGGAAATTTCTCACATTTGAACATAATTTTTTAAAGTAACCCCCACTTTGAGAAAAAACTTCCCTCGGTGCTCCGAACAATGTTGTACTCCTTGAGGGGAGGGGGAGAATGTTCAAAATTAAAAATTGAAGTATCTGAACGTTTTTTGAAAAATGTTCTGTTTCTGATCAATTTTTTTTTGAATATAAACCCAAATTCAAGCAGAAACTTCTCCACCTAAAATAATGATATGCTTCTTAAAAGTTTTCCAAGTTGAGAAAAATCGAAAAATATATATATAATTACAAATAAAATGAGGAGAATTCTTTCAGGTGACCACCTTTTTAAAGAAAAAATCTTGCTCGGTTTCCGAAACAATGTAGACCTTCGTATACCAATGGCTCGATCCCTAAATTCAAAAAAAAAATGATGAATCTACTTTTGGTAAAAAAAACCTTCTGAATAAGCCCCCTTTTCGAGAAAAAACTTCCCTCGATCTCGCAATCATTGTTGATCCTCTTACATAAAACAGACTGTCAAAATTAAGAAAAAGTAAAATATGAAATGAAAAAAAATGGAGTGAATTTTTTAAAATGACATTATCTGTGTTGAAAATAATTTACGAAAGTACTCAGGTTTTCATTTTCTCGCAGTTGAAAATTATTGCAGATGTCTCGCTTTTTCCAAAAATTGCCCAAAAATCTCGCTTTGTTGGCAAGAAAAATTTCAAAAAGCCTTGATTTTTTTGCAGGAATTGTCAAAGTCTTGCTTACTGTCAACATTTCCCGAAAAAATGTAACTTTTTTAATACCAAAAAGTTGCAAGAAAGCCTCACTTTTTTACAAGTGTAATTTCCAAAGTCTTACTTTTTGCCAAAAATAATCACATTTTTATTTCAACTCACAATTAAAAATTGCGAATGTTGAACTGTCTCATTTTTCCAAAAATTGCCCAAAAGTCTCGCTATTTTGGTAACAAAAATAATGCCAAAAAATTTTTGTCAACATATCTCAAAAAAATATCAATTTCCTTAGGTACCAAAAAGTTGCAAAAAAGTCTCATTTTTTGCCAAAAATTGATAAAGATTTTCGATTTTTTCCATATTGCCCCAAAAAAATCTTACTTTTTTTTCAAGAACGACAAAAATTGCAAAAAATTGACTTTTTTGCTAAAAATGACTACAAATTGTCGCTTTAAGCAGAAAACTTTCAAACCTATCAATTTTTACGATGTATATTGCTAAAAAGCCATTTTATTACATTTTTTTTTTTGAAACCTATGACTTTTCTTGTGATTTTTTCTGCACTTTAAGATGTTTTGCTCACGTCTTGTGACGTTTTTGATTGTTTTTTTTTGAACTTTTTTGGTTAATAAATTCGGAGAAAAACTTGAACTGAAAAGAGCAAAACTAATGTTTGATGGTAGTTCATTTTTTCCAATAAAATAAATTTCCAAATTAAAAACTGAAAATTGAAAACTGAAACTTAAATGCAAAAATTTTGCCATCACTGTCTAGAGTTACTTTTTTTGGGGCCTTGGGAGGGGGGGGGGATTGAGCATATACGAGCCCTGGCTCAGTAACAATTTCTTCATTTAAGTAACAAAAATCCCAATTTCATTGCTTGAAAAAAAAAATTGTCGAGGAATTATTTTCAAAATTCTTTATTTCAGAAAAAAATTTCAATTTTATTGCTCAAAACACTCGACAAGTTCTTGCGAAATTATTTTTTCATGATTCTTCATTTCCAAAAAAAAAATTACCGAGGAATTATTTTCAAAATTTTTCAAGTATTTTGAAAAAAATCTCAATTTTTTGCTCAAAAAGTTCGTCAAGGTCTTAAGAAATTATTTTTTCAATGCTTTTCAAAATAAATTCCAATTTTATTGCTCAAAATATTCGTCAAGATCTTAAGAAATTAGAAATTACTTTTTCAATGCTTTATTTTGAAAAAAAAATCCCAATTTTATTGCTCCCAGGATCTTGAGAAATTATCTCTTCAGAATTGTTTAGCCTATTTTCGAAGTAGAAAATCCCAATTTTATTGCTCAAAAAGTTCATCAAGATCGTAAGAAATTATTTTTTCAACATTCTTCAAAAAATTCGCCAAGCTATCTTAAGAAATAATTTTTTCAATTCTTTATTTCGAAAAAAAATCCCAATTTTATTGCTCATAGAATCTTGAGAAAATTGTTTATTTTCAAAATAGAAAATCCCAATTTTATTGCTCAAAAAGTTCGTCAAGATCTTAAGAAATTATTTTTTCAAGATTCTTCAAAAAATTCGCCAAGCTATCTTAAGATATTATTTTTTCAATGCTTTATTTCGAATAAAAAATCCCAATTATATCGCTCACTCACAGGATTTGAGAAATTATTTTTCCAAAATTGTTCATTTTCAAAAAAAAAATCCCAATTTTATTGCTCAAAAAATTCGTCAAGATCTTGAGAAATTATTTTTTCAAAATTCTTCAAAAAATTCGCCAAGCTATATCTTGAGAAATTATTTTTTCAATGCTTTATTTCGAAAAAAAATCTCAATTTTATTGCTCACAGGATCTTGAGAAATTATTTTTTCATAATTATTTATTTTCAAAATAGAAAATCCCAATTTTATTGTTCAAAAAGTTCGTCAAGATCTTAAGAAATTATTTTTTCAAGATTCTTCAAAAAATTCGCCAAGCTATCTTAAGAAATTATTTTTTCAATGCTTTATTTCGAAAAAAATCCCAATTTTATTGCTCAAAAAATTTGACAGGATCTTGAGAAATTATTTTTTCAAAATTGTTTATTTTCAAAAAAGAAACTCCCAATTTTATTGCTCAAAATATTCGTCAAGAATCAAGATCTTGAAAAATTATTTTTTCAATGCTTTATTTCGAAAAAAAATCCCAATTTTATTGTTCACAGGATCTTGAGAAATTATTATTTCAAAATTGTTTATTTTTTTTCAAAATAGAAAATCCCAATTTTATTGCTCAAAAGTCAAAATATTCGTCAAGATCTTACAAAATTATTTTTTCAATGCTTTATTTCGAGAAAAAAATCTCAATTTTATTGCTCACAGGATCTTGAGAAATTATTTTTTCAAAATTGTTTATTTTCAAAATAGAAAATCCCAATTTTATTGCTCAAAATATTCGTCAAGATCTTACGAAATTATCTTTTCAAAATTATTCTTCAAAAAATTCGCCAAGATCTCAAAAAACTATTTTCCAAGTACCTTCGTACAAAATCGTCGAAAACGCCCGAACGTAGCCGAACGAAGTTGCTCATTATGTAATTTAGTCGCTTTCGCTTCGCCGATGTGTTTAGCTGGTTTATCAAGTTGGTTCGATGATTTTATCGAACTGAAACAGTATTATTCGGTAATTATTACTAATTATTTCGAAATTAACTCGTAGAAATGTAAAAAAACAGAAACATAATACTCTTAATGTGATAAATTACGAGCTACGTGAATAAAAATACATAAGTACAGCAGAACGTCCCAAGTTAAGACTTGAAAGTTCAGTTTATTGTTTTGAATCCGGTGACATTTTGAGCTACAGAATATCGTTAATTCATTCCGTTTTACGTTCGTTTTCGAGATAATATCGTTGAAAATTTAATTCCAAGTAAGTATACAGTGGTTCTAATATATCTCATGTATTATAAATTAAAATACAGTTGGTTGAAAGCCATCGAGAAACGATGGTATTTTGCTTAGTGCTGTACTTGGAGTAGTTCGAGTTCGAATTGGTTCATCATCATCGTTCATCAGTCATGTAAATTTCATCGAGTATAATTATGCGTAGTCATGGTTACTAAAACGATAGCTAAAGTGTACTCATTGCTATAAGTGTATTTGAACACGAAATATGTACATATGTATTGTAAGTTGGAAATTCGTGGCTCTTGTGCGACCAGTGGAATTTTCATGATCGATGATAACCGAACGTGAAACGATTCGTAGAGCTTATTTTTAGTTAAAAACTGTGTAATATAATTTACTTATCAGTGCACTTTAATTAGTTTCAGTATCAGCTCGCTGTTATCTTGTTAGTGAATCACCCTGTGGGAAAATGTACAAAGAAAACTGGTCCATAGTCGAAGACGTTCCGACGAGAATTCTAACTTGGGGCGCTGATCTGGATGAATTGAAGTCCAACAAAGACAAATACACCGAGATGATTTTCGTAATCACCGGAAATCCTGGAATAGCCGACTTCTATATCGAATTCTTGAACAAACTACACGAACTAGTTCAGATACCAATTTGGGTAATTTCACATGCAGGTGAGTTCGCCTGTTGATCTTGTCTCTAGCTAGATAGATACACATAAATGATAAATTGAATTACATATATTTTTGTTGCTTTAATTTTCGCAGGTCACGAAATACCTGAAAATATAGAAGCTGTGTACGGTACTCGAAAAGACGAGTTTGGCCAACGAATGTACGATCTCCAGCAGCAGATTGACCATAAAGCTGCAGCTATTCGGAATCTGGTACCGAAGGATTGTAAACTATACATAATCGGTCATTCGATGGGAGCTAAGGTAGCTCTAGAGCTGGTCAAAACTCCAGAGCTGGAGAAAAGGATAGAGAAGTGTTACATGTTGTTTCCTACGGTCGAGCATATCGGTAGAACTCCGAATGCTGCTTTTATCAAACCGTTTATCAAGTATTTCGGAACTGTGGTGATATTTTTGTCTTGGGTAAGATTGGAATTCTAGTCGAAGGGTTGTGGTATTTGATGCGATGATGTGAATTATTTAATCGATGGATTTTGTTTTAGATATTTACGTTGTTTCCTGTCGCGTTGAAAAAAATTATGTTGAAATGCACGTTTACCTTAACGCACGGTGCTGCGAACTCGTGTACTGTTAGTGGAGGAATGAAACTTATTCAGCCTGCGGTGTTGAGGAATATTTTCCATTTGACCAAGGATGAAATGATTGAGATCAAGGATCTCGACGTCGAAGTAATTTAAACACGATGATTTATTGAATTATTGATGATATTATGATGATAATGGTAGTCTACAGTTCGGTTGGAAGTAGCTAAATTGGAAAATTTCGAGAATTGAAACCAGCTGTGAATTTGTAGGCATCATTAGTGATCTTCGAAATGTGCTAAAAATACCGAAAAATCTCGTATTCTGTCCCAATTGCGAATTAGTCTCATTTCTTGTTGGAAATTGTCGTTTTTTTGTCCAGAATTTTAAAAAATATTGATTGTTTTTTCTCGAAATTTCTCAAAAATCTTGTGTTGCTTTTTTTTGCCAAGAAATTTGAAAAATTCTCGATCTTTAATCGAAATATTCGAAAAAAATCCTCGTTTGAAAAAGTATCATTTTTTCTCCAGTAAATGCCAAAAAAAATTCTGATTTGGGATGAAATTGTTAGTCTTGCATTTTGTCAAAAGATGTCTAAAAATTCTGGATTTTTCAAAAATTAATAAAAATTTTATATTTTAGCAAATTTGGTGAAAAATTTGTATATTTCAAGTCTTGCTTTTTTCCAAAAGTGGTCCAAAAGTCTGACTGTATGCCAAAAATTGACAAAAATCTCATTTTTTTCAGTACCTAAAATTGCTAAAAATTGTGTTTGAAAAAAAAAAGAAATCCCCCAAAGTCTTGATTTTTTTCAAAAATGGTCCATAGGTCTTGCTCTGTGCCAAAAATTGGCATAAATTCCCGTTTTTTTGTTGGCAAAATTGCTAAACATCTTGTTTTTTTCAAAAAAAAATTCCTCAAAAGCTTTGGTTTCTTTGAAAAAATTGTCCAAAAATTTTACCTTTTGCGAAAAGTCCAATTTTTTAACAATAATTAAAGCATCTCTTCTTTACCTGAAGTTGCCCAAAAAAAATTATGTAATTGTCTTGTTTTTTTTCTCATCCAAAAACTGAAAAAAGCCCAACTTTTCAAAAATTATTTTCAAGTAGCATAATTTTTTTGCAAATGATTCCCAAAAATTACTGCTTTTTATGAACATTTTCAAATTCTTTCTTTTTATCAAAATTATCGAAGATTTTCAATTTTTTTTAAAAAATCATCTAAATCTGTGTCTTGCTTTTTTGCCAAAAATTGTCAAAATGTATCTAAAAAATCTTGTTTTTTGCTAATATTGTCAAAATCTGGCCTTCTGCAAAAACTGTTAAAAAATTTTCGCTTTTTTAGAGATTGACAAAAATATTAGTTTTTAGAAAAATTGCTAAAACGTATTTTTTTTCAAATTCTTAAGTCTTGTTTTTTTTTAATCGTTCAAAAATCTTGCTCTTTTCCAAAAATTGCCAAAAGTGCACCTTCATCTCGCTTTTTTAGCTGAAATTACCAAAAAAAAAAAAAAAAATACCGAAGTGTCTCGTTTTTTTTTTAACCTAAAAACTGAAAAAAGAGTTCAATTGTCAAGTAGTATAATTTTTTTGCTAATAATTCCCAAAAATTAATGGTTCTTATTAAAATTATTTGTTATCAAAATGATTGAAGATTTAAAATTTTTTTTTCAAAAATCATCCAAATTTGTGTCTTGCTTTTTTGGCAGAAATTGCCAAAAAGTATCACTTTTTTGCCAATACAAGTAAAGTAATTCCTAAAAAATCTTGTTTTCTGCAAAAAATGTTCAAAAATTCTCGCTCTTTTAGAGATTGACAAAAATATTGTTTTTAGAATTTTAGAAAAATTGCTAAAACGAATTTTTTTTCAAATTCCAAAGTCTTAACTTTTTTTCAACAATTTTCCAAAAATCTTGCTCTTTGCCAAAAATTGTCAAAAGACCAACTTCATCTCGCTTTTTTAGTTGAAATTACCAAAAAACTGAAAAGAAGAGTTCAATTGTCAAGTACTTAGTATAATTTTTTTGCCAATAATTCCCAAAAATTACTGTTTCTTATTAAAATTATTTTTGTTATCAAAATGATTGAAGATTTTTAATTTATATTTTTTCAAAAATCATCCAAATTTGTGTCTTGCTATTTTCAAGTAGCGTAATTTTTTTGCCAATGATTCCCAAAAATTACTGCTTTTTATAAAAATTATAAAATTCTTTCTTTTTATCAAAATTATTGAAGATTTTTTTTTTTTGTAATTCCTAAAAAGTCTTGTTTTTTGATAAAATTGTCAAAATCTTGTTTTCTGCAAAAAATGTTCAAAAATCCTCGCTCTTTTAGAGATTGACAAAAATATTGTTTTTAGAAAAATTGCTAAAACGTAATTTTTTTTCAAATTCCAAAGTCTTGCTTTTTTTCAAAAATTTTCCAAAAATCTTGCTCTTTGCCAAAAATTGCCATTGCCAAAAGTCCAACTTCATCTCGCTTTTTTAGCTGAAATTACCAAAAAACTGAAAAAAGAGCTCAATTGTCAAGTAGTATATTTTTTTTGCCAATAATTCCCAAAAATTACTGCTTTTTATCAAAATTATTCTATACCATTATTATTGAAGATTTTCAATTTTTTTAAAAAAAAATCATCCAAATCTGTGTCTTGCTTTTTTGCCAAAAATTGTCAAAAAGTATAACTTTCTTGACAATACGAGTAATTCCTAAAAAGTCTGTTTTTTGATAAAATTGTCAAAATCTTGTTTTCTGCAAAAAATATTCAAAAATTCTCGCTCTTTTAGAGATTGACAAAAATATTGTTTTTAGAAAAATTGCTAAAACGTATTTTTTTTAAAAAAATTTTGAAGTTTTGTTTTTTTTTCAATTGTTC
Source organism: Planococcus citri (assembly GCF_950023065.1). Taxonomy (NCBI): domain Eukaryota; kingdom Metazoa; phylum Arthropoda; class Insecta; order Hemiptera; family Pseudococcidae; genus Planococcus; species Planococcus citri. The sequence continues at coordinate 81,514,032 of NC_088677.1, forward strand.
AAAAATCTTGCTCTTTACCAAATATTGTCAAAAGCCCAACTTTGTCTAGCTTTTTTAGCTGAAATTACAACAAAAAAAAAATGCAGAAGTGTCTCGGTTTTTTTTTATTTAAAAACTGAAAAAGATGAGTCCAACTTTGGAAATTAATTGTCAAGTAAAATAATTTTTTTGCCAATAATCAATAATTCCAAAAAATGACTGCTTTTTATTAAAATTATCAAATTTTTGCTTTTTTTTGACCTAAATTTTTGCTTTTTATTAAAATTGAGTGTTGAAGATTTTCAATTTTTTTTCCAAAAATTATCCAAATCTAAAAGTTATGTTTCTTTTCAAAATTTGAAAAAAAGTATCACATTTCTTGGAAAAAAATTCCAAAAAGTCTCGTTTTTTGCTCAAATTTAATTTCAAATATTCTCGCTATTTTAAAAATTGACAAAAATAGAGTTTTTAGAAAAAAAATTTTTTGCCAAGAAGTTTTTTTTTAAATTCTAAAAGTCTTGCTTTTTTCAAAAATTGTACAAAAATCTCGTTCTTTGCCAATAAAAATGCCAAAAATCCAACTTTTTAGCCGTTGAAAGGTTTCATGCTTTTCTATCTAAAACTGCAAAAAAAAAAAAACCAATAAAAATATAATATACTTTTTTCTCATCTAAAAACTGAAAAAGGAGTCTTACTTTTCGAGAATAGATAATTGTTAATAAGTATAATTTTTTTGCCAATGATTCCCAAAAATTGAAATTTGTCGAATTTTTGCTTTTTTAAAAATAATATTAGGTACCCACTTAAAAGATTTTTATTTTTTTCTCAAAAATTATCCAAATCTAAAAGTCTTGCTTTTTTGTCAAAAATTGTCAAAAATATTTTTTTCTCGCCAATAATAATTTATAAAAGAAAAAAAATTCCAAAAAGTCGTGTTTTTTGCTAAAATTGTCTAAGTTTTACTTTTTGTCAAAAATTATCACAAATTTCTTGTTTTTTTAATAAATTAATAAAATTTTGTCGTTTTTGTGCAAAAAAAACTCCAAGTCTCATTTTGACCAGAAATAGCCAAAAAGTTCTTCCTTTTGTAAAAATGTCGAATTTTTAGGGGGGGGGGGGGGGTGATGTTTTCTGCATTGAAATATTTTCTTCATGTTTTGTAACTTTTTTTGGTTACTGTTTTGTTACTTTTGTTGAAGAAATTTTTTAAACAAAATTTGTGCATTGAAATTTTGAGAATTTTTTTAGTCATTATGAAAATTTCTAACCTAACCCTCCCCTCCCCTCCCCTCCCCTCCCCTCCCATCCCCCTTTAAATTCAAAAATGGCTCACTGAAACAGCTTTTTTGTGATTTTTAATTCAAATCACTCAAATTGACCTTAATTTGAGAGAATGAAAAGTGTTCAGAATCGAAAAAAAAAATGAAAGTTTTTGTATTTTTATGGTTTATATTGAAAAATTTTTTCAAACGAAAGTTGTGCGTTGAAGCTTTGTGAACATATTTTGTGATCGGGAAAATTTTGATTCGAGTCCTTTTTCCTTTCCAGTTTTAAAAATTAGGTCTCCAGAAAGCCTTTAGATTCAGTTTTTTGTGATTTTCATCAAAACTACGCGAAACTTGATCTCATTTAAGAGAATAAAATTTGTTCAAAAACTAAAAATAAACTTGAGAACCCTCCCATTGATTATTAATTGAAAAATAGTACAGACAATGCCTATATTTTTCCATTTGACTTTTTTCGTTCACCTACTTGAAATTGTTCAATCGATGACCAACTTTTCGCTTTCGGATCATAGACTATGCTCCATTTAATTAATTAATTAATTCGGCGAGCACATCGACTATCGAATTATTTCGAAATATAATTACACTTACCGTTTAATTTTACAGAATTTACGAAAATTCCGCAACAAATTCAAATTCTACTACGGAACCACAGACGGTTGGAGTCCGCTTAAATTCTACGAACATCTGATCCAAGAGATCCCTGAAATGGACGCCGAAGTATGTTGCCAAGGTATCAAACACGCCTTCACCATCAAATCGGCTCATACGATGTCAGAAATGATATCAAATTGGATCAAAGCTGCTATGGCCGAATAAGCAGCGAGAAGCTGGAAGTAAAACTCAAAAAGTTATTATTGTATCGGTCTTAGCCGCACCGGTGCGGTGGTCACACTGTTTGTATTTTGAAATATATAGGTATAGAGGTGCTCGTATTGTACTCAGTGATCGAATGTCTTAAAAAAGGGAAATACGAGTACGTAAGGCCAAAAATTAGCTTATATCTAGTGATGCTGTTTTCATATTACTCAACACTAATTCGGTGTATAAAATTGTTTTTTCCTCGTTTTTTATGTCCTTTTTTATACTCAATATAGTTGTTTTTAGATGTTGAATTGTTGAGTTTTTTTTTAGAGTAAGTATTTGTGGTTTGAGAATGATATTGCGAAAAAAAATTCGTATTATTTTCAAATTTTAAGTCAACTGATTGATAAGAAAGTTTTGAAATCGTTCGTTTCAATTTTTTTTTTCACGATGAATTTCTAATACACGAATGTAAATTTTTCAAAAAGCAAGTTATTTTGTTAAAACCTCATAGAAGTAGTCGAACAATGAAATTCTAGTAAAATATTCTACATAAATAGTTTGTATTTTTCAATTATCTAACAAATACTGAGGAAGATACTAAGATTTTTACAAAAAGTGAATAAAACATGCCCAAAAATACGATATCTTGTAGTATAAATGAAGAAAATTATATGGTTAAAAAAATACTCATGAAATATCGTAATACGAAAATCGGAACTGTGATCAACGATATTATGTGTTACTTCTACATCTGATTTATATTCGTACTACTTCTTATTCGAGGTTTTCATCTGAAACATTCAATAGTATTTGAGATTAAGAATGGAATTAATTATTCCAACATTTCGGAGCAGTACAAATGCACAACTAAACTTACCTGAAAGGTATTTTCTTTTGAAAGCTGTTACCTCTGCTTCCGTCATCGTATCTAGTTTTTCGCACAGCTGCACAAATGAACGATGACCAAGGACTTTCAACATCTTCATGACTGCATCTATGACTTCGATCGCAATATCGGTCTGCAGCATAAAATACCTTTTTAGTACAAGCAATGCGAATTATGGAAGTATGAACATACACAATATCACCGTCTCCCTTCTTTAAAAAAAAAAAAATTGAATAATTTCTCATATCTTTAACAGCAGAACTACAGGGGTGCCCAAAAGTCTGTTTACGCCATAAAAAATCACATAATATAATTCAAGAATATAGACACTGCACCTAAGCCTCCTAAAGAAAAATTAATAACATTGATCTGATAGGAAATTTTATCCTCTACAATTTTCTTCCCTGTCATTTTTCTCTAGGATGCACCGTTCGCCGGGAAAATCAACTTTTATGTCAAAAAACGAGAATTAAAAAAAAAAAACATTAAAAAAATTGGTGGAAAAAATTTAAAATTAATTCAGCAGTTAATTTCAGCTATTTTCAACATGATTCCCATATTTTGATGAAATATAAATAATTTTTTCAAAAAAACACGTCATTTTATTTTTACAAAAACGCCAGACCCTTGAAAGGGGGGGGGGGTGATACCAAAATCAAATTTTGTAAAAATGAAAAAAAAAATCGAGTGATATGTCAAAATGTGGATTTTTTGGGTAGAGAAACACGAATCTGAGGTACTTTTTTCCCTCAAACCCTTTGGGGAGGTGCTACCAAAATCAAACTGTCTCATTAATTAATAGATCAGAGGTACCTCTCGGTTTTGTTGCGATGGAGGTGGGATTTCCTTCCGATCTTCCAGGCGTTGCCGACACATTTCAAATGATCCTGCTGCTGTTTCGAGAAAACCAGGTTAGGGCGTTAGTTTATAGACTGGTTGAAATGTAATCTGAAAATTAATGAAGGTGTATTCAATTAGAAATGACTTAAGCATATAGGCCTACTTACTTATTTGAAAAACTGAAAAGCAAATTATACCTGTAATATCACTACAACTTCATAGATAAGGCACCTATAGTTTTGTTCTTTGAATTTTTGATTAACTCAATTTCACCGTATTTTCCAAAACGACTTAACAGTTTCAACTGATGCATGTAGCCTTCGTCCAGAAAGAGGAGAATCGTTTGTCAACGCAACAATCAATGAAATAGAATTGACTATTCTATATATAGCCCAAATTAACAGCACAGCTACTGCCTACTTTATCATTCCAAGTTGCTGAATGAAAACCGAGCGGTGACGATATCAAATCATCTAAATTAAATCAACCAGATAACCCGTTCATCGCGCATACTGCGCTCCCTTTCTAGCACTAATTCGGTGTATAAAATTGTTTTTTCTCGTTTTTTATGTCTTTTTTTATACTCAATATATACCTAGTTGTTTTTAGATGTTGAATTGTTTTTTTTTTTTTGTTCATTTTGGCTTAATTTATCTAGGTATCTACGTGGTAATAATACCAATAATTATTCACGAAGCGTGAATTAAAAGTATCTGAATTTATTTTTTGTTGGAAAATTTTGATTCCTGCTTAGGAAGAGTAAGTCTTATAGTATTTCAACTAAAATAGGCCTACCAAAAATTGCGAAACACTCGCGACATTTGACTTTATTTAATGAGCCATATGTCGTAATGTAAAAATTCTTCTTTGTAAGCTTTCGAGATTGTCAAAAAAAAAAAAAAAAAAAGGAATAAAATCAGTGTGTTTTTGAGAATTTATTTTTTCCTAACTATGCCTCTGCAGCTGCTCTCACATCGTAATACATAATATTATTATGTCGAATTGTCGAGCGACAGAGCGACTACATTGAATACGAGTTTTTTTTTCTAAAAAAAATGACACGAGAATTCTCACCCCCCCCCCACTTTGTTGGATCCTTTTCATTTCAGGTTTTTGTTTTTTCTCAAAAACACTGTGTAAAAATTTCGTAATCATGGAATGAAATTTTTCTCGTTTTTCATCACTTTATCAGTGATGTGATATTTTTTTTAAACTCCTGAGCAGCGAGGTCTATGTAAAATAATGCCCATCATTCTGAATATTTTCGCACTTGGCTTTTCCTTTTGTGTTGAGACAAAATTTTAAATAATGTTGAAACGGAGCTATTCTAGAGAAAATATTGTGTGATTGGAAAAATTGAAAATACTAGTCTAGTCCAGGAAAAATAGCATTCCATTGGGAAAAGTGAGGTAGAAAGCTGAATTTTGGTATACTGGTCCATTTTTTTGTGCTGAACACGAATCCGATGAGTCCCCGGTCGTCCCTGGTGAGCGTTCTCCCCTATTGTGGATCTAAGCCCCCCAAAACCAGTTTTTTGCAATTTTCTCCCTCGCATTGCATTTTAGCGAAAAATATGTGGTTAGGTAAAAGAATCTACGTCAAATTTCCGATCTAATGATATATCAACTTTCCTCAAATGTGAGGGGTTTTCTAAAAAACACAAAAAAGGGCTATTGGCGCATAAGAGGGGTGAAATGTGCCTCGAGAGCGTTCGGGTTGATATCAGCATTGAACGTGGGTACTATCGATAGACTACCCCGTGAAAAATTTCAGATCCACACCACCTCCCCTTTTTGCGAAACCCCCCTTTTTTGAAATTTCAGTAACACTTTTCTCAGCCCCATTTCAACCGATTTCGAAAATTTTTCTGGAGGTTATGTATATCCTTGATAGGTATCCCCACAAAAATTTTCAACCCCCTCCCCTCATATTTACCCCTCAAAATGGCGTTTTTCCATTTTTTTATGCCTATTTAACAATCAAAATTGCGAAGTACAATTTTGTAAACACGTTTTTTGGATGTATTTTTGGCCCCCAAACATCATATACTATATTAAAAATTTTTGCTTTGGTGCGCCGTGGTGAGAACTTGGAATAATGTATCGTAGGGGGGTGGGGGGTGAAATGGCAATTTTGAAAAAAATGACTATCAATGAGTAGAGTATCGTTTTCATATGATTCGATACCGCTGAGCACGAATATGACCTCAGATTTTCTGCTACACTCACCTACCCCTCTCCAGAGCCCCTCAGCCCCCCTCAATTTTCACGATTTTCGAAATATTGTTATTTTGATGACATTGGTATCATTTCTATGGGAAAATTACATAAGTTCATTATTATTGTACATAAAATTTCTCATAGAATAAGTTACAGCACATGGCTCCCCCTCGAGGGGGGTGTACCCTTGATTTTTTTTCCACGCTAAAAACGTAACAAATCTGTATGTGTACTTGACTGTATAGGTATGCTGAGCATATGTGGCGTATTTATTTCACAGAACGTGTTGGAATGGATACGGGAACAACGAGAAATTTTATGTACAATAACAATGAACTTATGTAATTTTCCCATAGCAATGAAACCAACATCATCAAAATAACTTTATTTCGAAAATTCGTGAAAATTGAGGGGTGCTGAAGGGCTCTGGAGAGGGGTAGGTGGGTGTAGCAGAAAGTCTGAGGTCATATTCGTGCTCAGCGGTATCGAATCATATGAAAACGACACAAATGCCATCAAAATAACTATATTTCAAAAATCGTGAAAATTGAGGGGGGTCGAGGGGCTCTGGAGGAGGGGTAGGTGAGTGTAGCAGAAAATCGGAGGTCATATTCGTGCTCAGCGGTATCGAATCATATGAAAACGACACCAATGTCATCAAAATAACTATATATTTCGAAAATCGTGAAAATTGAGGGGGGCTGAGGGGCTGTGGAGAGGGGTAGGTGAGTGTAGCAGAAAATCTGAGGTCATATTCGTGCTCAGCGGTATCGAATCATATGAAAACGATACCCTACTCATTGATAGTTATTTTTTTCAAAATTGCCATTTCACCCCCCACCCCCCTACGATACATTATTCCAAGTTCTCACCACGGCGCACCAAAGCAAAAATTTCTAATATAGTATTTGATGTTTGGGGGCCAAAAATACATCCAAAAAACGTGTTTACAAAATTGTACTTCGCAATTTTGATTGATAATAGGCATAAAAAAATGAAAAAAACGCCATTTTGAGGGGTAAATATGAGGGGAGGGGGTTGAAAATTTTTGTGGGGATACCTATCAAGGATATACATAACCTCTAGAAAAATTTTCGAAATCGGTTGAAATGGGGCTGAGAAAAGTGTTACTGAAATTTCAAAAAAGGGGGGTTCCGCAAAAAGGGGAGGTGGTGTGGATCTGAAATTTTTCACGGGGTAGTCTCGATGGTACTCACTTTCAATGCTGATATCAACCCAAACGCTCTCGGGGCACATTTCACCCCTCTTATGCGCCAATAGCCCTTTTTTGTGTTTTTTAGAAAACTCCTCACATTTGAATGGTTCCTGCTCCACCTTCCTTGGGGGTAGAAGGAAAGTTGATATATCATTAGATCGGAAATTTGACGTAGATTCTTTTACCTAACCACATATTTTTCGCTAAAATGCAATGCGGGGGAGAAAATTGCAAAAAACTGGTTTTGGGGGGCTTAGATCCACAATAGGGGAGAACGCTCACCAGGGACGACCGGGGACTCATCGGATTCGTGTTCAGCACAAAAAAATGGACCAGTATACCAAAATTCAGCTTTCTACCTCACTTTTCCCAATGACCCTTTTTTTTCATCTAATTTTCCTGGACTAGTCTTACGAGTATTTTCTAACATTTCAGACCTTTGTGAATTTTTTAGGCCGCTAGAATTCCAGCCTGGTTCCCAATTTTCACAGGTTCGTTTCTGTGTTTTTGAAAAATTGCCTTTAGTTAATTCCGTTTTCATAATTCTGTGTTTTCCGAAGAGCAAGAGCAAGAGCTTCTAGAGTCGAGATCTAAGTAGAGGAAACGAAAATTTGAATAGTGTTTGATTTGGAGATATACTTATGTATTTTGATAAAAACAGTAGGTAGGTATCGTTCAGAGGATCGTGCACGTCTTTCAACCCCTTATCATCATCGCGTTGCATCCAAATACATACGATTCTCTCATATTCGAAGAACAATGTCTTTTGCGTTTTCTATCTATTTCAGTCATCGCAAAATCTGTATTATTCCTAAATTACCCCTCATGTATTATTTTTCCGATGAAAAACTCTTCGTTCATCGTTTCATTCAATCTTCGTAGAATTTTCCATTCGGCTTGGAAATGTATTATAATTTTCTCGAATGGCAACACTGAATCGGACCAGTTTTGCCGTTTTATAAACGGTGCAGTTTTGTTTCGGTTCATTTAAAGCTCTTTAATACAAGTATGGAAATAGATTATGCTCTCAAGAAAGTCTTAGCATTTTACGTATGTATTACGTACTGCGCATGGCAGGTTGGTGTCGTCACGCGGTGGTGGTGGGTGGAGCAACCAATGGGGTGCAACGTTGTACGTGAACAGCTGATTTGATGCTTGCTCGCGCACTGCGCAGTACGTAAAACTTACGTAAAATCCTATGACTTTCTTAAGAGTATAATCTATTTCCATACTTGTATTAAAGAGCTTTAGGTTCATTGACAGTCGTAGCATTTTACGTAAGTTTTACGTACTGCGCACGCGTCAAATCAGCTGTTCACTAATCGTTAGCCGCCGCAAAATTAGATTTTACTCCGACCAATCAAAATGGTTTTACCACACCCTCTACACCACCCAGCTGAAGGTGTTTTGATAAATCCTGATTCCTGATAACAAACTTACAATTTTTTTGAAAATAAATTATTCAAGTTTCCCGATTTCACGTATTTGTTGAGTACTAATCTAATTTGTTGATTAAAAATTAAAATATGACATCATGTCATTCATTTGTGATAATTGTGGTAAATCTTTCTCGCGATTCTTTAACTTGCAAAGACACTGTAAAAATGCTCATGATATAATTCTTCAAACTCAGAAGAACAATAATAAAGAGAAAGAACCTGAAAAACATGCAAACCCAAATAAATCATCGGAATCTTACTCATGCCCGATCCAAGAGTGTGATTTTGTGGGCAATAAAACCAAAAATTTTGATTTACATTTTACAAATGATCACCCGAACCTAGAAATTGATAAGAAAGAAATGAGTTTTCAAAATGTGGAAGAGTTTATGGTAAAAATGAAAAATGATTTGTATTCTTACTCTGCTGTACTTTACTTACTTTTTTTTTCGTTTTCCCCTCCATTTCAGGAGTAATTTCTAATAAAATTATAATTCTCTCATGTATCCGTGTTTTCTCCTTTATAGACCTGGAAATCTTCGGTGGAGAAACAGAATAAGTGTCGATTCGTTATTCATACTGGACGAACAGCGAAGTATGAATATTATTACTGCCATCGGTCAGGTCGATTTACGAGTGAACGCACAGGAAAACGATTTTTGAAAACCCAAGGTTCATGTAAATTTGGTTCTTATTGTCCTGCCAAGATTTGTGCTAAAATATCGGATTGTGGGAAGTTCAACGTCACATTTGTTTCTACTCATGTAGGGCACCAACACGATGTGGCCCATTTGACCATATCTCCCAATACTAAGAAGCAATTAGCTCAAAAAATGTTGCTAAAAATTCCTGATAATGTTATTATCGAAGATATCCAAGAATCTGTGACCGATGACATTCAACGAGTACATTTATTGACCAAACAAGATCTGTACAACATTCGTCGCGAATTTAAAATTCCCATTGATGATTCGAAAAAAGATGAGAATGATGCCATTAGCGTTGACTTACTAGTACAGCAACTGCGGAAAAATGACGCAGCCGGAGCGCAATCATTATTAATCGAAGAAATCACGGAAATGATAAAAACGCCGGAAGATAACACGTACTTTACCAATGAATTGATCAAGTTGAAAAACCATTTCTTGTTGAAAAACTCTGCTGTACAAATACCTGTTCTGATGTCGAAGCCAACGGATGGTGAAAAGAAGACAAAAATTCAAAAGAAAGCCGATAGCAGTTCAAATATTATTCCTCAGCGCCGACTGTACTCTACTAAGAAAAAAACCACATCTAAACGTAAAAAAATTATCAAAAAGCCAACGTTGGCAGAAAAAGCTGCTGTTTCTTCCGTAAATTTTTTAATTCCGTCACTTCAAGGACCGCAGAAGACTGGAAACGTAATTTTGCTAAGTCAGAAAGATGTGAATGAATGAAAAAAAGATGAAAATATGTATTAAGGTACCTATTATTATGTAGTTACGAAAAAGATTGATGAAAAAGAGTCCAAAGAAAGAAACTCTAGAGTCTTAGATATTAATTTCTTGACATGTTGTATTATTGAAATATTTTATTTGTAAGGTTTTTACCATTCATTATGTGATGAATAATGTTTTTGGTGCTTTTCGTAATAAAACAATCACTTTTTTCACTCCTTTTCTCCATACAATTCATAGAGTAGAAAATAGAAAGTGAAAATCATCTCAATCCTAAGATCTACGTTTTCAAACACACTACAGTGTTATCACTATTTTCAATGGGTTGCTATGGAAACGTACAGCTCGTTTTCATTGGTCGGAGTAAAATCTAATTTTGCGGCGGCTAACGATTAGTCAGCTGTTCACGTACAACGTTGCACCCCATTGGTTGCTCCATCGCGTGACGACACCAACCTGCCATGCGCAGTACATATTAACACGTACGTAAAATGCTATGACTTTCTTAAGAGCATAATCTATTTCCATAGTAAACAGTGCACGGTTTCAGTTCAGGTACACATCTTTGAGTATATTATATACTCAAAGGTACACATTCGAAAACATCGATAAGATGATAAGCCAGTCGTGCGTTTTCTGCGGTTCGTTTAAGGTGTTGTGTGTTAATTTTGTTCAGCTGTTCTTTTTTTCGTAGTTTTCCGGCTTCTGTTAATTAATTTGTATCGTGTAAATGAATAATTTTCGCGTTATTTGTTCTATAATCTGTTTAAATCGAAGCTAAACTCGAACAGGACGTGGTAATCTTGCAGTTTCGAAGACTACTTTGGATCACCGATATCTCGCTTTGATCGAGGTAAACACGTAAATTTGAGTAAGAATTTAATATTACCGACTTCATCGTGTGTATATCATAGGTTTAATTTATTTACATTTTAATTCAGCTGAATCGCAATATGATTAATTAAATAATAATACGTCAGACTAAACAACACTCTAGGTGTTCGAGTAGGTACGAGGAGTAGTAATTCGATGTAAACAACTCGATGGATTTTTACCTTTGTCGTTCTCGTAACTGGTAATAGTATATTACTTAACTGTTCGGTAAAGTGCGTGAATACCAACGAGTGTGATTTTTGCAGCGCGAGCCGAAGGCGAGCGTTGCAAAGCACACGAGTTGGTGTTCACGTACATTTGCCGAATCGTTGAGTAATATGTTTTACTTAATTAGTATAGGTAAAGCTCTCAGTGCCTCACTGTTTAAAACAAGGCAGTTGTCTTTAAGTCACTATGCGTACAAAATTACACAAAAATGTAAAAAAAATTACAATTGTAGTTCTTTAATTATTCATCTAAATGGCAACCCTGCTTTACATTCGAAGCATGCTTTTCAGTAGATAGAAAAGATAACGTACATGTGATAGTGATTTTGATTTCTTGAATATGAATTTCTTTCTTCTTATTCGTTTAATTTTGAAATAAAGCAATGGGTGTTTGATTTTTATCTATCAGAAAATGAATTCCGTTTTGTTTTAGTTTATTTATTCACAAAATCAATTTCGATTTTTAGTATTTACATCTAAAATGTGAAGTGATGATAACAAAGTGGTGTGAATTTTACTGAAGTACATAGTTATGTACTCGTACATACAATTTATTCTTCAAAAAAGAATTTTAAAACATGGTTACTTGATATCTTTTGAAACTAAATTTCATCGTATACCTTCGAATGAACTGGCTGAAAGTAGATTACAGATTTACGTACATGTGATTTCTTACTTCTTTGAGTGAATTTTACTTCGTTTAGTTCGTTTAGTTTTGAAATAAATCGTGGGTGTTCAATTTCTATCTATCAGAAAATGAATTTTGTTTTGTTTATAATGTGATGATAACAAAGTGATGTGAATTTTACCAAAGTACTTATGTACTCATATTATGTATTACCGTTTATTCTCGAAATTAGTTACACTTCACTTGATCATTCTCAATGTGTGTTTTGTTTGTAAATCAACTCTCCCAAGGAATTATCAACAGGTACTGTGGTCTATGATGTTCTTACTTTGAAAAAATTATTCATAAAAGAATTTAACAACGTAACTTGATATCTTTTGAAAGTTGAAACTAAATTTCATCGAATATGTACGAATATGAGGAATGAACTGGCCAAAACCCTTAATCATAGTATTGAAAGTACAGAAGAATATTTACTTTAGTAGTTCAGTTAGAATAGATTCGCTCAAAAACGTCTGAAAAATGTTATAAAGATTCACTAATCGCCATTTTATGCATACTCACATATACTGTGTGTCACAAAAATATTCGGAATCACGGTTATTGTTATTTCAAAGCAAGAAATTTCGTGAAAAAATGTATCAAAATGGAAACTGAAAACGGCATGTTGTAGCCCATTGTTTCCTCTTCAAGAATCATCATTCAACTTTCGTTTTAATCCCCTACATCAAACGTGAGAAATTTTCAAACTAAAACGGATGAAAAAAATAAGTTACAAAAATATTCGGACTCGTGTAAAACTCCCATAAGAAGATGAGGTGAATTTTCCATTTTCTTCGGATTGTAGGAACCGGTTCATTGATCGGTCGGTTTGACCACATATTCCATAATTTAATATACTTTCTGAACATATTATGGCGTTAAGTTTGCTCCCAGATTTTTTGAAAGCTCTAGAGGTATGGTGCGAAAAAATTAAACCAAAAACGACTAAAAAATACATGTGTTTCAATGTGAGAATATTTCATTTTTTTTCGCACCATACCTCTAGAGCTTTCAAAAGATCTAGGAACAAATTTAACGCCATAGTATGTTCAGAAAGTACATTAAATTATGGAATATGTGGTCAAACCGATCCGATCAATGAATCAGTTCCTACAATCTGAAGAAAATGGAAAATTCACCTCATCTTCTTATGGGAGTTTTACACGAGTCCGAATATTTTTGTAACTTATTTTTTTCATCCGTTTTAGTTTGAAAATTTCTCACGTTTGATGTAGGGGATTAAAACGAAAGTTGAATGATGATTCTTGAAGAGGAAACAATGGGCTACAACATGCCGTTTTCAGTTTCCATTTTGATACATTTTTTCACGAAATTTCTTGCTTTGAAATAACAATAACCGTGATTCCGAATATTTTTGTCACTCACAGTAGGTATTGTTGATATTACGGTTGTGTCACTGATAAACTCGCGTCAGTACCGTACTGCTGAAAGTAGCCGGTAAAGTGTAACAATACCGCTCTGAAAACAGTGCGGTACTGAGAGTTTTACCTATACCTATTAAGTAAATAATAATTATCGAACTCGAATCATTCTATTGTATTTTATTTCACGTTTGAACCTTTCTGTTGGTCAGGAATAATCGTCGTCGGTATTCTATTCCAAGTTGTATAAATTCAACTCGAGTAAATTCCACCGGTCTATATAGAAACAGTCGCCAGGTACGATTCGGATTCGGCGCCGAGCTCCAGCAACGAAATCGAAAGCATTTGAATTATTTTCTCGTGTAGGTAAGTATTTTTACTTTCTACACAGTTCTTTTTGCGGTTCGTACGGAAATTTCGCGAATTCTCGGTCATCTTCCTCTTCGTACTCTTGTATAGTCCACTTTCAGCAGTCGACCAGTTCAAATCTGCACCGAATTCATCATCGTCAAGTTCACCTGTTGCTGTGTATTTGTACAGTATCTTAAGATCAATGTGGTATTTCTTCGACAATATTCTGCTCGTTGATCTTGGCTCAGGCTGTTGGTTGCTGTGAAGAAAATAAACCAGACGTTTACCACACCCTGGTATTATTTCGTTCTACTCTTGGTGGGTCTCGTCATCGTCTGTTTTTCTTTTCGAAAGCCTGTCTGAATGAAGAGTAAATCCATACGAGTGGCAGCAGATGGTAGAGTGATCATTTTGGTGGCTTATTTCTCATTGTTTGAGTCCTCCAGTTCGGATGAGAAATTCTCTGAGTTATTTACCTTTACCTCGTATCTACAACTGAGGAGGATATTCGTGGTCGAATGCATCATTTTTTAAATCTCTTCCTCATCTTCGTATTCTTGGAAAGTATCGAAGCTTTTACGACGACGAGGCTACGCGATCGTAAAATACGTATTTCAATCATCGTGGCAACAAGTGCTGAAGTGCGTTTTCCGATTTTTGGTGAATTTTTGAAAATCGAATTTAAGCCAAAAATGAGGGAAAAAATCAAAATTTTACCAAATTGACCAAGAAAGCTGAAATTTGGGATATACCCTATTTTCGACATGCCAAATCGATTGGAAACGGTTTCAACCCGTTTTGAGCAGTTCTGGAGCCTCCAGCAGATTTTTGAAACTCGAAATTCCCACAAAATTCCATCAAATTGGAGTTGTAAAGCTAAAATTCATTCTAAAAACTAATTTCAATATGCTACGAAGTACTGCAGGTGAATTTCAAGTTGTTTTGGAGGCTCCAGCGACTTTTTGAAAATTCCTGAAACCTCCATCAGATTTTTGAATCTTTTAAATTTTCACAAAATTTCATCAAATGGAGATGGAAAGCTGAAATTTACTCTACACTCCAATTTTAACACCCTCAGAAGACGACTTTAGGTGGGTTCAAGTAATTTTAGGGCCACCAGCGACTTTTTTTGAAAATTACTGGAGCCTCTAGCAGATTTTTGGAACTTTAAATTTTCACAAAATTTCATCAAATGGAGATGGAAAGCTGAAATTTATTCCACACTTCAATTTTAACACCCTCTGAAGACGATTTCAGGTGGGTTCAAGTCATTTTAGGGCCTCCAGCGACTTTTTTGAAAATTACTGGAGCCTCCAGTAGATTTTTGAAACTTGAAATTTCCCCAACATTAATTTATCAAATGGAGTTTGCAAGCTGAAATTTACTTCGCAGACTACATGGTGGTTTCAAATGGTTTTGAAGCTTCCAGCTACTTTTAGGAAATTTCAATTTTCCAAAAAACCGTCAAACAACCTTTCAAAAAGTTGCTGGAGGCTCCAAAAAGACTTGAAATTCACCAGCAGTCAACTTCGTAGCGTATTGAAATCAGTGTGCAGAATGAATTTCGACTCTCCATCTTGGTTTGATAACATTTTGGGGAAATTTCAAGTTTCAAAAATCTACTGGAGGCTCCAGTAATTTTCAAAAAAGTCGTTGAAGGCTCTAAAATGACTTGATATCCACCAGAAGCCGTTTTCAGAGGGTGTTAAAGTTGGAGTGTAGAGTAAATGTCAGCTTTCCATCTCTTTTTGATGAAATTTTGTGAAAATTTAAAGTTTCAAAAATCTGCTGGAGGCTTCAGGAATTTTCAAAAAGTCACTGGAGGCTCCAAAACAACTTGAAATTCACCTGCAGTACTTCGTAGCGTATTGAAACTAGTTTTTAGAATGAATTTTAGCTTTACAACTCCAATTTGATGGAATTTTGTGGGAATTTCGAGTTTCAAAAATCTGCTGGAGCCTCCGAACTGCTCAAAACGGGTTGAAACCGTTTCCAATCGATTTGGCATGTCGAAAATAGGGTATATCCCAAATTTCAGCTTTCTTGGTCAATTTGGTAAAATTTTGATTTTTTCCCTCATTTTTGGCCTAAATTCGATTTTCAAAAATTCACCAAAAATCGGAAAACGCACTTTAGCACTTGAAATTTGGACAGGTGATGAATTTTTGCATGATCTTTCGATCTACCTTTTTGCATTTTTAGTGCCATTATCAGCCTTAAGTTGAATAAAATTTTGAAAACAAAATTCTTCAAAAAACTCTTACGTACAATTTTTTTGAGGTGGGGGGGGGGGTGTTTTGAATTACTAGATTATGAATGATTATTCCAATCGCTTTTGTTACTCAGGTTGGTTTTGAAAACAAAAACTGTAATTTCGTTGAGGGTGAAGAATTTGAGTTGTAGATATGGCAATAAGGAGGTGGGTCCTGTATGAAACCGAGGATGGGGGGGTGATTTTCGAAAAAATCGTGTTCTTTCGCAATAGGTCGATCTATGGTATTGCCATCAAAATCAAAGGCCTTTTTAAGGGTTCTACTGAGTAATTGAAAATTTGCTAATCGTTTACATATTTTTGGATTAGTTGATATTTTGAGAATATTTTCTTCGAGAATGTTTCGCATTAATGACTACTAAAAATATTGAAACATATCAATTGCAAAAAGCTCGTACACAAAAGTTCAAAATTTTTAAGACGTGAAAATTTACCAGATAGGATCAAATTTCATTTTGAAAGTTTGGTGGAAATGGACTAAAAAATTCTCAAACCAGTATACTCGTACATGTTGGCTAAACTTGTCGTAATAATTGCATTCCCATCAAAGGATTCTGGGTCATTCCACGTTAATTGGACCAAGAGGTGGTGGGGGGTTCGGCGATTGGTTTGAAATTTTTCCTGTGGAAAGACCTTCCGAAGGGATGACCAATGGGGTAAATTGCAGCCCTCTAGCCCATTTTTAAAGGCAGCTAGGGGGTGTCAAAGTTTTCAGTGAACTTAAAATATCATATCTGGCAGTATTTCATAAATCGATTTCTCGACCAAGTAGACCTACAGATTTTTCGCGAAAAAATTCCGATTTCAGAGAGAAAAAAAGAGATAGGTAACTACCTATTTATACGAGATCTACAATCAACCAAATCATCGCCCAAAAAAATTGAAAATCGAGGTATCGAATGATAATGTAATAGTATTTCTCCCTGAGATTGTGTATCGCATGAAAAAAGGAAGTGGTTAGTAGGTAGGTGATTTCAGGCCATTTTGGAACGTCCATGCAGAAACTGGTTGATCAATTCCAGTTTTTGGAAAAACGTCATAAAATCTCGTTGAAAAATCATTTTCGACGTATTGTTGAGACGAAACGATAACAATAACGTTTCATAAATTTTAATCTGTTCAGAAATATTTTTTTTTCACAATTTTCGAAAAAAATGAAACGTAATTTTTGAGCACGTTTAGATAGAGAGGTAATATGAAAAATCATATTGGATGGTGATAAATAAATACCTAGTTTAAAATTCAATTTGGAACAATTTTTTTGATATTTTTGCATTTTTAGTGCCATTATTAAGTTGAATAAAATTTTGAAAACAAAATTCTTTAGAATGAATTTTTTAATTTTTCAAAAAACTCTTACGTACAAATTTTTTTGAGGTGTGGGGGGGGGGTGTTTTGAATTACTGATTATTCCAATCGCTTTTGTTACTAAGGTTGGTTTTGAAAACAAAAACTGTAATTTTGTTGAGGGTGAAGAATTTGAGTTGTAGATATGGCAATAAGGAGGTGGGTCCTGTATGAAATCGAAGATAGGGGGGGGGGTGATTTTCGAAAAAATCGTGTTCTTTCGCGATAGGTCGATCTATGCTATTGCCATCAATATAAAAGGCCTTTTTTAGGGTTCTACTGAGTAATTGAAAATTTGCTAATCGTTTATTTTTGGATTAATTGATATTTTGAAAATATTTTCTTCGCGAATGTTTCGCATTGACTACAAAATATTGAAAGATATCGATCCTGGAACTAAGGAAATATTATGGAACGCAGTGATGCCATATTTTAGATTTTAAAAAATCGAGAAAAATCGCCAATTTAGGAAATTTTTTTGATTTTTCCTGAAAGTTGGCAAAAATGACCAAAACATTGACACCACGAGCGTACTAAAATATTTCTTCAGTTTTAGGAATGGTATTTATCTTTTAATATAGCCTGTTTGGCATCAATAATGCGAAAAACGTATTTGCGAAGAATCCTACTGAACATTTTTTATAAAAAATGTTTGGTAGTATATTTCGGGCAAATTTTGTTGAAAATTGTCTAAAACAGATGTTCAATTTCTCTAATTTTTCTAAAATAGTTCAAAAAATGGATCTTTTCCCAGATTTTCTTCTCATTCAAGAAATTTGGGAATGATGATACTTTCAAAAGAAAAAGAAAAAAAAACAAACAACATTCCTCACATCACATCTCTCTCCAACTCGATCACTATCGCGATGGTCGGAATGTCCTAACTGTCTAATCTACAGATTATCCAATTAGATCTTAATTTCTCAAATTTTGAAGAAATTTAACTCCTGTTGAATCGACTTGAGGAAGTTTTTTTCGAATTCTTCTTCTGCTCCTAATTGTGTTGGCATGTGAGAGGTAATTTTGGAGCCCATCATCATAAACCTACCATCCTGTATATAAGACGTGTTCCTGGATTGGTCTGCCAAAACTCAACTGTAGATAGTACTCGTGGAGACGAACAAAAAATGTTGCATATCATGAGAAATTGCCCATCTTCAAAATTGAAGTGGTAAAATTGATTCAAAGTCCCATATAGATTTCGAAAATCTTGAATTTTCAAATTATGTTTACCCCTTCAATTTTGAAGATGAAAATTTGTCATTGACGGTTGAAATTTGGAATTTGAGGAAAAAATACTCAAAATGTCAAAATGCACATTTTTTCTATTTCGATTTCCAAAATGAATTTTCGATGTAGGGATACGAAAATTTTCCGAAAAGTTTCTCTAGGTAATACCGACAAAATCAGATTGACAGTGTGGATTTTTATTTCAAAAAAAAAATTGAAATTTGAGTTTCAAGGTCATTTTATAAAAATGTCATTTTGTGTAAAAATGAGATTCTATAAATTTTGAAATTTTTTACAGAAAGCTGACAAGGGAACCTCTGGGGGTGTCATACTCCAGAGCATAGTCTAAAATCCCCAAAAACAGATTTTCAGCTGCCCAAGTTCAATTTTTGATTTTTGGCGAATTTTTGAAAATTCAAAATTGACTATTTTTGGCGATTTATGCTTTTTTTTTAAAAAAAGTACGTACTTAATCAATGAAAATGGCCAAAATAAATCCCAAAACTAATATTAATTACCCGAATCCAAATTTCACCATTTCTAGCCATTCTGGAGCCTCCAGCGCGATTTTTCAATTTCTCCAGAACTTTGAATTTGCTTCAGAAGGCGTGAATATGAAGTTGGGCAGCTAAAAATCGAGTTGTGTATTATACTCGACCTATTTAACGAGTTTATCTACATTTGAATTTTCTTCTCATTCAAAAAATTTGGGAATAATGACTCCCAACAGAAAAGAAAAAAAAAACATTCCTGCCATCCCATCTCTCTCCAACTCGATCACTATCGCGATGGTCAGAATGCCCTAGATTTGTAGCGAGCGTGATTATAAGATAAGATAATTCTATGCACCATATATACATTGTATGTACTTGCACTCTCATTACAAAATATTCTCGTTGCAACGAGTACATTTGTAATGAGAGTACAAGTACAATGTATACATGGTGCATATAGAGCATAGAATTATCTTATCTTATAATCACGCTCGCTACGAAGTCTCATTCTTTACGCTCGCTACAGATTATCCAATTAGATCTTGATTTCTCAAATTTTGAATAAATTTAACTCCTGCTGAATCGACTTGAGGATGTTTTTTCAAATTCTTCTGCTGCTCCTAATTGTGTTGGCATGTGAGAGGTACTTTTGGAACCCATCATCACAAACCTACCATCCTGTGTAAGGGATGTTCCTGGATTTTGGTCTGCTAAAATGCAACTGTAGATAGTACTCGTGGACACGAACAAAAAATGTTATCATGAGAAATTGTCCATCTTCAGAATTATTGAAGTGGTAAATTTGATTCAAAATTTCCAAATTTGTCGCACCCGTAGGTATATGTAAATTTCAAAAATTTTGTATTTTCAAATAATGTTTGCCCCTTTAATTTTGAAGATAAAAATTCGTCATTGACGGTTGAAAAGTGATAAATTATATGCTAAGGAGTATAACTTTGTGAAGCAATTTTTTTTTTTTGAAAAAATGGAGGTTTCAAAATTTTATTTTGGAATTTGGGTAAATACTCGAAATGGATATTTTTATTATCCCGATTTCCAAAATGAATTTTCGATGTAGGGATTCGAAAATTTTCTGTAGGTAATATCAACAAAATCAGAAAATTTTGAATAATATACTACGTCAAAATTTTGTGAAGCCAAAATACAAAATTTTGAGAAAAATCGAAAATGATTTTCTGAACAAGATTGTGACATTTACAAAAATGTGGGAATGACGTACCATAATTTTCAAATCAAAAAAATTTTTGGTCAAAAATGAAAAGACTGAAGGTATGGATTTTTTTTTTTGGAAACAAAAATAGAATTTGAGTTTCATGGTCATTTCATAAAAAATGTCATTTTGTGTAAAATTGAGATTCTATAAATTTTGAAATTTTTCTATAGAAAGCTGGCCTCTTGAGATGTAACACTCCGATTTGAACGGGACCGCGATTTTTGGAAAGAGCATAGTCCAAAACCCCCAAAACCAAACTTTCAGCTTCCCAAGTTCATTTTTCGATTTTTGGCGAATTTTTGAAAATTCAAAATTGACTGTTTTTGGCGATTTATGCTTTTTTTAAAAAAATACGTACTTGATGGATAAAAATGGCCAAAATAAGTCCCAAAACTAATATTAATTGCCCAAATCCAAATTTCACCATTTCCAGCCATTCTCTAGCCTCCAGCGCGATTTTTCAATTTCTCCAGAATTTTGAATTTGCTCCAGAAGACGTGAATATGAAGTAGGGCAGCTAAAAATCGAGTTGTGTATTATACTCGACTTGTTTAACGAGTATATCTACATTTGAGCCAATTTTGGGAGTGACACTTCGAAAGTGGTTTTTTTTGACCAGCTTTTTTCAAAATTAAAAAATCCAAAAAATCAAAAGTTTCCCGTTTGTGTATAAATTTTCGAAATTCGCGCGAATCGCTGTATTTTGTTCAAAACAAACCCCCCAAATTCAAATTTCACAATTTCCAGTCATTCTGGAGCCTCCAGCGCTATTTTTCAATTTCTCCAGAATTTTTAATTTGCTCCAGAAGGCGTGAATATGAAGTTGGACAGCTAAAAATCGAGTTATGTATTATACTCGACCTGTTTAACGAGTTAATCCGCGTTTGAGCTGATTTTGAGAGTGACACCTCAAGAGTGGTTTTTTGAGGTGTTACTTTCGCTCCAAAACGGCTGGAAATGGTAGAATTTGCACTCGGGGGGTTAGTTCTTGAAGAAATACAGCGATTCGCGCAAATTTCAAAAAATTCCACACAAACGGTTATTTTTTGGATTTTTTAATTTTGAAAAAAGGTGGTCAAAAAACCACTCTTGAGGTATCACTTCCAAAATCGGCGCAAATGTAGATAAACTCGTTAAACAGGTTGAGTATAATACACAACTCGATTTTTAGCTGCCCAACTGCATATTCACGCTTTCTGGAGCAAATTCAAAATTCTGGAGAAATTGAAAAATCGCGCTGGAGGCTCCAGAATGGGTGGAAACTGTTGAATTCGGATTGGAGGGGGTTAGTTTTGGACAAAATACAGCGATTTCCGTAAATTTTGAAAATATCCACACAAACGGGAAACTTTTGATTTTTTGAATTTGTTAATTTTGAAAAAAGCTGGTCAAAAAACCACTTTCGAGGTGTCACTCCCAAAATCGGCTCAAATGTAGATAAACTCGTTAAAAAGGTCGAGTGTAATATATAACTCGATTTGTAGCTTCCTAACTTCATATTCACGCCTTCTGGAGCAAATTCAAAATTCTGGAGAAATTGAAAATCGCGCTGGAGCCTCCAGAACGGGTGGAAATTGTAAAATTTTGATATGGGGGTTAGTTACGAGCAAAATGCAGCGATTCGCGCAAATTTCAAAAATTGCCACACAAGTGGGAAACTATTGATTTTTTTGGATTTTTCAATTTTGGAAAAAAAGCTGTTCAAAAAGCCACTTTTGAGGTGTCATTCTCAAAATCGGGTCAAATGTGGATAATCTCGTTAATCAGGTCGAGTGTAATATACAACTCGATTTTTAGATGCCCAACTTCATATTCACGCCTTCTGGAGCAAATTCAAAATTCTGGAGGAATTGAAAAATCGGGCTGGAGGCTCCAGAATGGCTGGAAATGGTGAAATTTGGATTTGGGTTATTAGTATTGGTTTTCGGACTTATTTTGACCATTTTTATTGATCGAGTACGTACTTTTAAAAAAAAAAGCATAAATTGCAAAAACAGTCAATTTTGAATTTTCAAAAATTCGCCAAAAATCGAAAAATGAACTTGGACAGCTGAAAATTTCCTTTTGGGGGTTTTAGACTATGCTCTTTCCAAAAATCGTGGTCTCGTTCAAATCGGAGTGTAACACCTCAAGCGGTTCCCTTGTGAGACATAAAAGTTCAAAGAATCTCCAATGTGAAAGATCGCTTACTGGGGTCAAATTTCATTTTGGAATTTTTGGTAGAAATGGGCTAAAAAATTTTCAAACCCGTATACATTTTGGCCAAACTTGGGGTAATAGATTTTGCATTCCCAAAATAGGATTCCATAAATTGTGAAAATTTCTCACGGAAAGCTTCTACTCGAAAGTTTGAACGTTTTATAATGTAAGGGACGAACAAAAAAAGTTATTATGACAAGTTTTTGTTTTCAAAATTGAAGGGGCAAACACATTTTGAAAATTC
Organism: Planococcus citri; assembly: GCF_950023065.1. Lineage (NCBI taxonomy): Eukaryota > Metazoa > Arthropoda > Insecta > Hemiptera > Pseudococcidae > Planococcus > Planococcus citri. The sequence continues at coordinate 81,536,663 of NC_088677.1, forward strand.
AAAATTTTCAAAATCCAAGTATAAAAGGGTATGACAAATTTGGAAATTTTGAATCAAGTTTGCCCCTTCAATTTTGGAGATGGGCAATTTCTCATAACAACATTTTTTGTTCGTCTACTCGAGTAGTATGGGATGTGGGCATCATTTGAATGATTCAAACATTTCCCTATTTTTCATAATCATTTCAAAATGAGTATCTAGATTTCGAGTCAAGATAGGCAACCAGTCGTTAGAACGTATATTTTGTTCGTCTCCTCGAGCAGGTACTATCTACAGCCTACAGTTGAATTTTGGCGAGCGATTCCTTCGAAACACCCTGTACACTGTACAGAGGGTGAAGGATGCTTTCTAAAAATACAATTAGGTAATGGACATTTCTTGGTGAAAATGCTACGAAATTTGGAAGCTGACTGAAGGGTTCTCAATTTAAACGATTCGAAGCCTTTCTTTCTTGTCTTTCAGATTTTTTGATCTCCAAAATCGATTCAGGAATTTTGAAAATGACTCGTGTGTTTCGTAGTATTTACCTAATTAATTGTTCCATTCTTTATTTTATGGTACCTACCTAATATTTCTTGGCATGCCACTCCTGTGACCTATCTAAGTGAGGAAAACATTTTTTCGAAAACATTTCTGCCATCGAATGGCCCCTTGGTCGTTCCACGTCAATTCAATCAAGAAGTGGTAAGGGGGGGGGGGGGGGTTGGCGATTTTTTTGAAATTTTTCCTGTGGAAAGACTTTTTGAAGAGATGATCAATGGGACAAATGGTAGCCCTCTAGCCCTTTTTTAAAGGCTGCTAGGGGGTGTCAAAGTTTTCAGTGAACCTGAAATACCATCCATTTCAGCAGTGGATTACTCGAAAACCGCGATATCTACCAAAATGGAACTTTTTCCCCATAGTTAGTGGTTTTGAAAGGCTTTTTGGTGATATTATAAAAACCAGTGTTGCCACTTTTTTTGGTACGAAAAATTAGCACGAAAAGTTTCAAAACGTAGTTTTCATGTATCGTTCCGATTCTCAAAAATTCAGAAAAAAATATTATACGGACAACTTTTTATGCTGAACTACATATTAAAAAATTGAGATGGCGTTATTCGAAAAAATTCAGAAAATAAACGAATTTAAATTTTTTTTTCTGCGAGTGCAAATTTTTATCGACTATTTCATGAAAACAAGACAACTAAATGAATTTTACCTTTGTTTTTTTGATGCTTGGAATTGAAAAGTGAATTTTTTCGAATTTTGTTTTGTTTGTGACAATAGTTCATTTCATCAAAAGAAAGTCCTAAGGAACATTTCTATCCCTTGTCGTCAAAAAAAAAAAAAAAAAAAACGTAGTACTCACAAAATGACGGCCATTTTGATCGACAGGCCATCCGAAATCGCAGATTTTGCGTTCTAACATAGGACTTGCACCAAAATTCCTAAAACTTACAAAAGTAGATCGCAAGAGCGGGCAAAAATTTATCATCTGACAAAATTTCAAGTGCTAAAGTATCTTTTTCGATTTTTGGTGAATTTTTGAAAATCAAATTAAGGCCAAAAACGAGGGAAAAAATCAAAATCTTACCAAATTTACCTAGGAAGCTGAAATTTGGGATATACCCTATTTTCGACCCGCCAAATCGATTGGAAACAGTTTCAGACCTTTTAGCGTAGTTCTGGAGCTTCTAGCAGATTTTTGAAAGTCGAAATTTCCACAAAATTTCATCAAATGTAGTTGGAAAGACGAAATTCATTTTTCAAACTAATTTCAATACGCTACGAAGTCGACTGTAGGTGGAATTCAAGTCGTTACGGAGTGTCCAGGGACTTTTCGAAAATTACTGGAGCCTCCAATAGATTTCTGAAATTTGACATTTTCACAAAATTTCATCAAACGGAGATGAAAAGCGGAAATTTACTCTGCACTCCAATTTTAGCACTCTCTGAAGACGACTTCAGGTGTGTTCAAGTCATTTTGGAGCCTCCAGTGACTTTTTGAAAATCACTGGAGTCTACAGCAGATTTTTGAAACTTGAAATTTCAACAAAATTTCATCAAATGGAGTTGGAAAGACGAAATTCATTTCGCAAACTAATTTCAATACGCTACGAAGTCGACTGTAGATTTCAAGTCGTTTCAGAGTGTCCAGGGACTTTTCGAAAATTACTGGAGCCTCCAGTTCAACAAAATTTCATCAAATGGAGTTGGAAAGCTGAAATTCACTCTGCACAGTACGTGCAAGAGTTAATTGAACAGATTTTGTAGCATTTTTTGAAAAACTGAAGTTTCAAAAAATGCGTAGGAGGCTCCAAAATCCAAAAACAGCGTGTCAACTGAATCTCATCGTTCTACCTCAAATGGGGGCAAAAGGGTGATTTTTTTTTTTTTGAGGACAAGGGCCAGAAATGTTCCTTGGGTCTCTCCCTTTGAGAAAAAAGTTGTCCAGGAGGATCGGTAGGGGAGGGGGGCAATTGATCCTTATGTGGGCCTCCGACTAAAGCGGTTTTTCGACTTTTTCAACGGATACGTAAAAATAGTGGTCAAATGGGTCAACTACACCAATCAAAACTTTTTTTCATGTTTTAAATCAAAAAATCGCATTTTTTTGCAAACTTTCAATTTTTTCAAATCGACTTTACGAAATAACGACATCTCAATTTTTTAACACGTGGTTCAGCATAAAAAGTTGTCCACAATACGAGTATATTTTTTTCAGTTTTCTTTTTGAAATGTACTCAGGGGTTTTCTAATTTCGACAGGTATTATTATTTTGAATTTCTCGATGGTTTTTGGTGGATTTTCTCCTGCTTTGATTGATTGATTTTTACATCTTGAATTTTGGTTGCGATTTTTTCCAAAATTTTGCTCTGAATTTTGATGTTTTTTTTTCGCCTGAATTATTGCCGAATTTTATCAACTTGAATTCTCGTGATTTTTTCATGAAAATTTTCCCTCGAGCTTGTGTGATTTTATTGCTCGAATAGTCGGGATTTCTCCTTATTTCGGTTCGATGGTTTTTTATTGAATTTTGTGAATTTTTTTCTTCGTCGATTTGGAGAGTTTTCTTTTGAATTTTTATAGATTCTTCCCTATTGTGAGGGGTATGATTTTTTTGGATTTTCGCGAGTTCTCTTTTTCGATATTTTTCGATGATTTTCTCTTTTCAAATTTTGGCCAAATTTCTCCAGTTTTGACAGACTTTTTTTTAACTTTGAACTTTCACAATTCTATAGTTTGTTCTAGATTTTGGTAATTTTTTGCATATATTTTGACTGCATTTTTTTTTTATTTTAACAGTTCATTTTTTTTTTTTTTTTTTGAGTTTCGTACTGTAAGAAAACGAGTGATTTTTTTTGCTCACATCTTTGTGGAATTGTGATTTTTCTTCTTCCAGAAATCATGATTTCCTTTTTAAATTTCGATCTTTTTTTCGAGAAGGGAGGCAAGCTTTTTCAAGATTTGATGACTTTTGTTCAACTTTTTAAATTTTGACAAAACTCTGTTTTTTGGTTCGTTTTGAATTTCGCTCCTGAGTTTTATTTTTAGGTACTTATGCTTTTGATTTACATATTAAAAGAAGATCACGAAGAGGTTTTTTTACATTATTTTTTGACTATTTTTTTCTCTCTCCAGAACTTGATCTTTGCTCTGCTTCCTGTTTTGGTCATATTCTCTTAATTTGAATAAATTTATAGCCTTTTTTCAATTTTTTTTTTGACTCGTGTCAGTTTTTGACCGTTTTGATGGAGGATTTTTTTTCTTTTTGAATAAGCGATGTGCATTTTTTGGTATTCAAATTTTTAAAATCTTTTTTCCAAATTTGGATTGAAATCGCCACCTTCCTCCTTCGCCGCCTATCCCTGCAGATTTTAATGAGTTTCCTGTTCTAAAATAATCCTTCGTATTTATGGAATTTTCTTACGAATTTCTCAGCAGCCAAATAATTTTTTTTCTCATCAATGTTACAAATTGGTATTTTTGTGTTTGATTTTTTGAAATGATTTTGAATAAAAGAATAAATTTCGCTCCTCACTGTTTCGAAAGACTTCCCCCTCTCCTTTCAATTTTACAATTTTTTCAGTAGTTTAACACATTTTTCGATTATGTTTCCGGGATCCAATATTTTTTTCATGATTTCTTTTTGCATTTTGATCTACGAGTAGTTTACTTACTTTCGAAATGTTAATACTTAATTATCTATTTTGAGTTTTTGCTAATTTTTTTTTTCAAAAATTGTTTTTATTCGAATTTTGATGTTTTTTTTTGTTTTTTGAAAAAACTGCTAACGAAATTTTCGTTGGGTTTGGTTTTGTTTTTTGTAATCTAAAATAAAATTCATGTTTTGTATACATTTATAAGTTTTTTGGTTGACACTTTTTTTTTACCTTAGAATTTTTTTGGTTACTTTTTGATTATTTTTTTCGGTTTTTTTAGTTACTCAAGTTACTTTTTTTTGAGAAAAATTTGATAGAGCGGGAAAATAACGTAAAAAAGCAGCGGCAAAAAGGAAAAAATTGGCACATCAATTTTTTCTTCGGGAATGTGTTCGGATGGACCCTCTGAACCACCAAAAAAAAGCCGACTCTCCTATCCCTGGAGGAAAATTTTTTAGGGGGCTGAAACCGGTTCCGATTCACGTTTTTTGCGTTTTACTCCGTAAATATTAGGTTTTTGAGAAAAACTACCATGACGAAAAATGTTCCCCTTTCAATTCTCGACAATTTGATGCTACGCTCGATACCCATTCCTCAAGGGGGTGTCCAAAAAAAGGGGTGGAAAGAGTCGTAGGTGTTTCAAAAAAGGTCAGTCCAATAAATTAATCAAAATTACCACTTAAAATCATTCGTTTTGGCTCAAATTTTTTTTACAAAGTCTACTCACCCAACTACTAATCAAACTATCATTGGTTTGTCTTCAACCCTCCTCGGGGGTTCGTGAGGGTTGCTTGATTTTTCAAGTAACACACTACTGAATCATATATTTGAAAAACAAATCTGGACGTGCGATATATCGAATAGTATGTTTTCGAGGTCGCTGAATACGAATATGAACTCATTTTTTGCATACAACCCCTCAAAGCCCCTCTGTGCCCCAAAATGGGGGTCAAAATTTTGAAAAATCGTGAAAAGTCGAGTGATATATCGAATGGTACGTTTTCGAGGTCGCCGAGTGCGAATATGAACTTATTTTTAGGGTCCCACCCCCCCAATGTCCCTCTGTGCCCCAAAATGAGGGTGAAAATTTTGAAAAATCGTGAAAAGTCGAGTGATATATCGAATTGCATGTTTTGAAAGTCGCTGAGCACGAATATGGCCTTATTTTTCGGGCCCAACCCCGCACAGCTCCCAACTGCCCCAAAAAAAGGCCAAAATTTTGAAAAAATGTGAAAAGTCGAGTGACATATTGAATGGTATGTTTTCGAAATCGCTGAGTACGAATATGAACTTATTTTTTGCCTACAGCCCCTCAAAGCCCCTCTGTGCCTCAAAATTAAGGTCAAAATTTTGATAACTCGTGAAAAGTCGACTGATATATCGAATGGTATGTTTTTTTTTAAAAAAAACACGAACTATCAAACTACCAATTTTCGATGTTTTCTTCCATAAAAAAAAAAAATGATTTCATTTTGTTTTCGATTGGTAGCCAATACAGTAGACTCCCGATTATCCGACCTAATCGGGGGTGTAAGGTGGGTCGGATATCAAAAAAGTCGGATAATCCAAAATTGGTGTATTAAGTGTAAAAATGAAGTGCATAAGCTTGAGACGACAAGCTTTCATTCAGAAAATCAAGTTTTGGCTCAAAACAGGAACAAAGAATCGAAAAAATAACTAATAAACAAAAATAACGTACTTTTGTACATAAAAGACAATGAAATACTGACTCAAATTATAATTTTTTGAGATAAGTTGGATCGATTTCAAGGAAAATAACACTGTTAGAATACAAAATGCTGAATCCTGCATCATTATTTACACTCCAAAATCAAAAATTAGATGTTTTTTGGATTATCCGACCTTGGTGGGTCGGATAATGCGAAAAGTAAGTCAGATAAATTCGTACCGGATAACCTGAAAGTCGGATAATTGGGAGTCTACTGTAAAAAATGAAATCGAAAACTTTACAGGAAAACAATCGAAATGAAAACACTGAGATAGACAAGAAGATTCACATCTTACCTACTAAAGACATTGAGGATAATTTTGTGGCTTTAGTAAGACGTTTGAATAGTAAAATGAGTGAAATAATAAAAATGAGTCTGTAGTCGTATTCAGCGGTCTTGAAAACATACTATTCGACGTATTACACGTTTTTTGGTGACTTTTCGAAATTTTATCCTATTTAGGGGGCGTAAGGGGATTTTGAGGGATCGTAAGTATAGCAGGGAAAAAGTGCATACTCCAGTTCAGTGTCTCGAAAACATACAAATCAATATATCACTCGACTATTCACGATTTTTCAAAATTTTGACCTTAATTTTGAGGCACAGAGGGGCTTTGAGGGGCTGTAGGCAAAAAATAAGTTCATATTCGTACTCAGCGATTTCGAAAACATACCATTCAATATGTCACTCGACTTTTCACATTTTTTCAAAATTTTGGCCTTTTTTTGGGGCAGTTGGGAGCTGTGCGGGGTTGGGCCCGAAAAATAAGGCCATATTCGTGCTCAGCGACTTTCAAAACATGCAATTCGATATATCACTCGACTTTTCACGATTTTTCAAAATTTTCACCCTCATTTTGGGGCACAGAGGGACATTGGGGGGGTGGGACCCTAAAAATAAGTTCATATTCGCACTCGGCGACCTCGAAAACGTACCATTCGATATATCACTCGACTTTTCACGATTTTTCAAAATTTTGACCCCCATTTTGGGGCACAGAGGGGCTTTGAGGGGTTGTATGCAAAAAATGAGTTCATATTCGTATTCAGCGACCTCGAAAACATACTATTCGATATATCGCACGTCCAGATTTGTTTTTCAAATATATGATTCAGTAGTGTGTTACTTGAAAAATCAAGCAACCCTCACGAACCCCCGAGGAGGGTTGAAGACAAACCAATGATAGTTTGATTAGTAGTTGGGTGAGTAGACTTTGTAAAAAAAATTTGAGCCAAAACGAATGATTTTAAGTGGTAATTTTGATTAATTTATTGGACTGACCTTTTTTGAAACACCTACGACTCTTTCCACCCCTTTTTTTGGACACCCCCTTGAGGAATGGGTATCGAGCGTAGCATCAAATTGTCGAGAATTGAAAGGGGAACATTTTTCGTCATGGTAGTTTTTCTCAAAAACCTAATATTTACGGAGTAAAACGCAAAAAACGTGAATCGGAACCGGTTTCAGCCCCCTAAAAAATTTTCCTCCAGGGATAGGAGAGTCGGCTTTTTTTTGGTGGTTCAGAGGGTCCATCCGAACACATTCCCGAAGAAAAAATTGACGTGCCAATTTTTTCCTTTTTAAAACCGCTATTTGCCCGCTCTATGAGTACAATCCCTGAAATTTTTCAACATGTGGTTGAGCTTTTTCAGAATTCTTGAGAGTCGGAACAATATGAAGGCTACGTTTTGAAACTTTTCGTGCTAATTTTTCGTACGAAAAAAAGTGGCAACACTGCTTTTTATGATATCACCGAAAAGCCTTTAAAAACCTCTAACTATGGGGAAAAGTTCCATTTTGGTAGGTATCGCGTTTATCGAGTAATCCTCTGCTGAAATCGATAGTACATATTTCAAGTTCACTGAAAACTTTGGACACCCCCTAGCAGCTTTTAAAAAAGGGCTAGAGGGCTCCCTTCAAAAAGTCTTTCCATAGGAAAAATTTCGAAAAAATTGTCGACTCCCCCCTCCTACCACTTCTTGGTCAAATTGACGTGGAATGACCTCCCCTCCTCCACCCATTTTGTCTACGTTTTTTCATCTTTCGTATTTGGATTGAGAAAATCACCTTCCACAATATGTACCTCGATTTGCAGTCTTTTCTCGATGATTTGGCTAACTGTAGATCTCGTAATAAGTAGGTACCTATCTCATTTTTCTCTCTGAAATGTGAAATTTTTCGCGAAAAATCTGTACCTACTTGGTGGAGAAATCGATTCATGAAATACTGTCGGATACTATCCCTCTCCTTACTTCAAATTCGTACCGAATTTTTCATAAATCGTTAGCACGTATGTACGTAAAATGGTGATAGGTACTGGAAGAATTTCTCATTGTTATTTTGGTCTTGGTTTTTTTTGAACCGCATGCACGGCGGCGTAAAAGGTGTTTCTCCAACATTAGATCTGCATAAAGTATTCGGAAAATTTGTGTATGTACGTACTACGCTTAGTAGATGTATATGTATTTGAAAGTACATAGTACATACCTATGTAGTACGAGGGCCGATCAAAAAGTTCCCGGCCGATGTCCCGTACGAGCGGACGGAAGCACGTAGCGGGCTGAAATTTTCACCACGCGTGAATTGAACCTTTACGAAAGCGTGGTAAAAATTTCAGCTCGATCCGCCGAGCGGGGCGTTTTTCACGCGCGTTTTTCCGAGACACCGAAGTTTTACCCGTTCCCTTTTTTAAAAAAAATCATTAAAAATCGAAAAATCATCTATTTTTAAAAACTAATACATGTACTTGTAGCTCTAATGGTCCCCTTCAAAATATGCACCACCCGCGTTATGCAGCGTCTCCAGCGTTTCACTCATTGGACCCAACATGCGGCAAAACCGCTCTCTTTTAACGTTTTTTTCAACCTCCTCCACCATGTCATACCTTTTTCCCTTCAGATGGCGCTCCAATCGCAGAAATAAGAAGCAATCACATGGGCTAGTGTCCGGCGAACACAATGAATGTGTAATTGCGATGATTTTTTGTTTTCGTGCTCGTACTTACACATTTTGTTGCAAAAAAACCGCAGAACATGTCAAAAAACCACAATTTTTTTCACGCCAACAAAAACGCGTGTCACGCTGGAACCGAGAGTCTTATGGAACTGAAACTTGCTGGAGTTGTAGTGTACCGTTGTACATCCCCACCATTAAAATTTCAACCCTCCTGGTCAAACCGTTCTGCCGCCACGCTTCTTTTTCTTTCGCTCAAAATAATCCCCATTTTTGGTAAGATAAAAAACGGAACGGGTGGATGATCAACGTCTCGGAAAAACGCGCGTGAAAAACGCCCCGCTCGGCGGATCGAGCTGAAATTTTTACCACGTCTTCGTAAAGGTTGGATTCACGCGTGGTAAAAATTTCAGCCCGCTACGTGCTTCCGGGCGCCCGTACGGGACGACGGCCGGGAACTTTTTGATCGGCCCTCGTAGTTTGGAAACATCATCGAAACATCTCCAGCCATCGTTATCATAAAAATTATCAAAATGTAATGAAAAAAATTGCTCGAGCTGTGCAGCAATTTGATCTAAGTACATATGAAAACAGTTCCATCCAAATCGTTTAAAATTTTTCTAAAATTCTGTTTTCTATACTCCACTCTTCTCTCCATCCTTCACCTAATTTTACCGACTTTGCCGTGAAACGGAAAAGTAAGGTATTGTATTTGTCATGATGGTTGAGGATTTGGGTGGGGGTGGGTTTTCTTGACGTTTTGGAGTGTGCTGATCACGATAAGACGTATGGCGCAAAACGAGATAAGTTTACATATATATTTATACAGGCTTGCTACAGCTTATACAGGCCCGTTTCTGGAAGTGACATCGACTATCCGAGGCCCGACGCGACGTTCCGAGGCCCGTTAGCGGGTCTCGGAACGTTTTCCTATTAAAAACTATATTTTTATGATGTACACACTTCAGGGATGCTATAGACAAATTTTTGTCTGGGACTCACAAAGTAGGTATCATACCTACAGTATATACAGCTTACCTTACTTCACCCCACACAGAAACTTCATACTCGCGTCATTCCTGTATAAATCACTGCTTGGAGATCGCACCAACGGTTCCAGACCAGGCTTGATAGCCGCTAGCAAGGCGCATGCGCGAACGAATTTACCAGGCACTCTTTAAAATTTTTCTAAGTGTCAAAGACGCGGGCCTCGGATCGTCAGTACGATGTACCGGGTCTCGGATAGTAAGCAAGTTCCATATAGATACATATATTTATAGGTATATCAATTTATGTATAAATTTGTGTCACGCTGAACTCAAAAGCTCCGAACTTTAAGTCAAAACTGATGATGGCAAAATATTGCTTTGATACTGAACTAGAGAAATTTTTAATTTGGTCGAAATCGATTCAGCCGTTTACGAGATATGAACGTTTAAGTGTGTTTCAACGTTATGGATAAGCAGAAATTTGTGTAAACCCTTATATCTCGCAAACGGCTCACCCCCAACAAACAGATAGGGTGGTTAGGGTGTGTAGGTTGCAGATTGGTGCGCCGGAGGTCGGGTGTTCGAATCCCGCGCGAGTCAAGAGGAAAACATTTTTTGTTGATTTTTTTTGTAAATCAAAATTTTTCAAAAATTTCTAGTGTAATTTTATTTATTTTATTTATTTTGTTCCAACAAAAAACATTAAGTTTTTGGTAAATAGCCTGTAAATTTTGATAATTTTTTTTTTTTTGGTGAATTAATAGTAATTTTTAGTAAATAAAATGATTAGTTATTTTTGGTGAATTACTCGTAATTAAAGTTGGTCGAAAATTTTGGTAAATTGCTTGAGTAATTTTTGTTTTGGTAAATTAATGGCGTAATTTTTATTGGTAAATTGGTATTCCAATTATTAAATTTTCGTAAATTGCTGGGGTTATTTTTGGTAAATTGGTAAAGTTTGGTAAATTGGTAAAAAAAAACCTTTGGCAGTAAATTACTGGGGTAACTAAAAAAAAGTCGGTAAAAATTCGGTAAAAAATTGGTAAATTAGTGGGGAAATGTCTGGTAAATTACTGAGGTGAATGTTGGTAAATTGCTGGGATAATTTTTGGTAAATTGGAAAATTGGTAAATTAGTGGGTAATGTCTGGTAAATTACTGAGGTAAATGTTAGTAAATTGATAGGGTAATTTTTGGTAAATTCATAAATGTTGGTAAATAGGTAAATTTTGGTAAATTGGTAAATTTTTGTAAATAGGTAAATTTTGGTAAATCGGTAAATTTTGGTAAATTGGTAAATCTTGGTAAATTGGTAACTTTCAGTAAATTGGTAAATTTTGGTGAATTGGTAAATTTTGGTAAATAGGTAAATTTTGGTAAATGGGTAAATTTCGGTAAATTAGTAAATTTTGGTAAATTGGTAACTTTCAGTAAATTGGTAAATTTTGGTAAATTGGTAAATTTTGGTGAATTGGTAAATTTTGGTAAATAGGTAAATTTTGGTAAATGGGTAAATTTCGGTAAATTGGTAAATTTTTGTAAATTGGTAAATTTTGGTAAATTGGTAAATTTTGGTAAATTGGTAAATTTTGGTAAATTGGTAACTTTTGGTAAATAGCTAAATTTTGGTAAATTGGTAAATTTTGGTAAATTGGTAAATTTTTGTAAATAGGTAAATTTTTGTAAATAGGTAAATTTCGGTAAATAGGTAAATTTTGGTAAATAGGTAAATTTTGGTAAATTGGTAACTTTCAGTAAATTGGTAAATTTTGGTAAATTGGTAAATTTTGGTAAATTGGTAAATTTTGGTGAATTGGTAAATTTTGGTAAATAGCTAAATTTTGGTAAATGGGTAAATTTCGGTAAATTGGTAAAGTTCGGTAAATTGGTAAATTTTGGTAAATTGGTAAATTTTGGTAAATAGCTAAATTTTGGTAAATTGGTAAATTTTGGTAAATAGCTAAATTTTGGTAATAATTTTGTTTTTTGTTAACAATTTTCCTGATATATTATTCCACTTGTAATATGACGGTTACGTCTTCATAAGTACGCTAATTTTTATTTGAAAATCAATTTCATAAAAGTGTAATATGATGGCTACTTATGATTGACTATTTTATTTTGTCGATGTTTTCGTATTCATTAAATCGTTAAATTTGGGTACTTCCGCATATTTTGATAAATTGGTAACTTTTTAAGTAATGTCTGGTAAATTACTGAGATAAAAATGTTGGTAAATTACTGGGGTATATTTAGAGCAAAGTCGGTTGATCTTGCGAACTGCGCAAGATGTTTTTTTTTATTGCGATAATTATTCCGATAGGAAAAATTTTAGTGGATGTGTATCATTCTAGCTGATATGGATGGTCAATCGAGTTCAAAGAGATTAAAATTATCCTCCGATGTTGATGGCGAAGCCGGTGATGGTGGCGATGGTCGCGAAGCCGGCGATGGTGACGTTGGTCGCGAAGCCGATGATGGTGGCGTTGGTCGCGAAGCCGATGACAATGGAATTCGAACGATACCGGTTAGCGAGGGAAACGAAACAGAAATCAAACAACTTCTGTACACGTTATTTCCGGAACTCTTATTTCCCATACCGGTGCAAATCCCGGAACTGTTCGCATTAATTTCATCGACGCCTAGCAGCGTTTGCTTGGTAAAAAATGTAAGGAAAATTTAGTTATACCTACCTAATTCCTACTCTTCGCAGTGGACCACAGACCCTCCCCTCAAACGGTGATAATTCGATTCGACCATCATCCATGCGCAATATGCTAATATGTCGGTCGATTTGTTTTCGTGTTCGTTGAGTTTGAATCTGGAGTTAGTTTTTTGGAAGGGGAGGGAAGTGACGCTTGGAAAAGTGAAAAAATTGCAAATTTTGCTCGTATTGTCGTGTGATACATTTATACTTATCGTTTGTTATGTTTCGAATCTGGAGTTAGTTTTTTGGGAGGGGAGGGAGGGGGGTCGTGGGTAGGGGGGGAATTTCAAAATTTTGGGTATATTATCGTGTAATACGTCGTTTGTTATGTGTTCGAGGTCGTAGAATTCGAATTTGGAGTTGGGTTTTTGGTAGGGGAGGGAGGGGGGTCGTGGGTAGGGGGGGAATTTCAAAATTTTGGGTATACTATTATCGTGTAATACGTCGTTTGTTATGTGTTCGAGGTCGTTGAGTTCGAATCTGGAGTTATTTTTTTGGTAGGGTAGGGAGGGGGGAGTGGGCAGGGGGGGAAATTTTGAAATTTTGGGTATATTATCGTATAATACGTCGGTTGATATGTGTTCGAGGTCGTTGAGTTCGAATCTGGAGTTGGTTTTTTGGCAGGGACGGTGGGTGAGGCGTGAGGAGGGGGAAATGGTCAAATTTCGAGTATATTATCGTGTAATATGTCGGTTGATATGTTTTCGAGCTCGTAGAATTCGAATTTGAAGTTGGGTTTTTGGTAGGGTAGGGAGACGGGGAGTGGGCAGGGGGGAAATTTTCAAATTTTGGGTATATTATCGTGTAATACGTCGTTTGTTATGTGTTCGAGGTCGTTGAGTTTGGATTTGGAGTTGGTTTTTTGGTAGGGGCGGAATGGGAGGGGACGTTTGAGTGAGGTGTTTTATCGACTACCGAACTTTTTTTTTTTTGAATTATCTTCGTGTTTTTTGAGGGAGGGGGGGGGGTCTGTGGCGTAATGTGCGTTTGTTTGGTTGAATATCTTGTTAATTTATCTATGTACTTATTTCTGCAGCAATGCTGTGTAGCGGTATTGGCCCTCGTCGATTTAAATAACGTTGTTGTAAGTAAAAAATAATTTTTTCCAACTGGATGATTAATATATTTTGTAGACAGTTGGTAATTTACTCTCGTTACAGGGTGAAAAAGTATTGAAATTTCTAGACGATCATTTCGACGTGTTAAACGATAAAAAATTTTTAGATGAAAATTCGCGTTATGCTTTGTTGATTAATGAACGTAAGCTCGATGAGGTAAACTTCAACGAAATTCACCCGCAACTTCGTAGCTTGATCCGGTAAGATTTGAAACTTTCATTAAAAAATTTTAAAATTATACCCAGTGATCCGATTACTTATAGGTTTTTTTTTTGTTTATAGAAATATGACCGAAGTCGATCGACTGATCCTTATTTCAAAAATGGCAAAATACAAGGATCCAGGGCAGGAAAGAACAAGCCTTGTTTACGCAAACAAGGAAGAAGCGGATCTTCAAAACGTACGCTGAACTTTCACTTATCTTACGAATTTATAATTTCGCGTTGCAATAAGGTTATACATGAATTTGTTTTTGTATTTGTTTACAGAAAGCCAATACGAATTTTCGCTACACCTTAAACATAACCCAGGACTGGCCTGATCATGTTATTTCACCGCCGACGCAATCGAAATGTGTGCAGGTTCGTCAAGTCGGAGTTTTCAAAATGGATAAGACGCCCGAAATACTCCAATCCCTCGATAAATGTGAGTAAAGAGAACATATATTTACCGATAAATTTTCCAAAGAATAAAGTAGGTAGTACATAAGTATACCTAACATATTACCTATGTATATTTTTCAGACGCCGAAGATGGAGTATCCGCCAAAAGTAAGTAAATTGTTGAATTTTTTTCATCAGGTATTTAATTTCATTATGAAAAATTTGTAATAATACCTACGTAATTATGATATTTTGATTACAGAAAGTGGCTCGCTGTATTCCGATTCCGACAGCGCGGAATCTAGGCACCATGACGAACCCACCGACTATACATTCGACGAACCAATTGATAGTGATATGGAGGTAAGTCGTACCTATCTAGCACGCCTTATTATAGTATTTATTATGTATACAATGTAGTACCTACATTTTGTTTGTTTCTATCGCTTTTCTGTTACAGGAAGCTATTTGTGGCTCCTCGTCCTCATCAAAGGTAAGCAATAATATTCACATTTTGAGTATAATTATTGCTGTATTTTGTGTGCAATGCATGCTATGCTTAGGCATTTCATAGGCTACATCGTATCGTTTTTGTCGCCTTAGTGTGGAGAATACATTGCTCCAATGAAAACCAGTTTGAATTTTCTGATCAAACCGGTTTTTCAATTTGTGAACACCCTGTGCATGGGCCTGAAAGTTTCAAGGTCGCTTTTGAACGCCCTTATTTTATCCTACTCAACGCTCCTTCACATGATTCAAATTCGCAACCAGTTAACAAAAAAATACCCAAAAATTGTGGATAGATCAAAAAGCTTGGAACGAAAGTTGTAGAGCGTGGAAAATTACACAATTCTGCCTAATCACGTTTTGAAACCGGTTCATTGGTTTGCATTCAGCTGATTTAGCAATCAGTTTTTGACAATCGCCTAAAAATTGAAGACGGAAAAAAAAGCTTGAAACAAACATTGTAGAAAGAAAAAAATTGAACCATTTTCGCAGATCGGATCTTGAAACCGGTTCATAATTTGCAACCAGTTATCAAAAATTACCTAAAAATCAGGGATAGAGAAAAAAGCTGGAAACAAAAGTTGTGGAGCGTAAAAAATTGAATTATTTTAGCGGATCGGATTTTGAAACCGGTTCATTA
Organism: Planococcus citri; assembly: GCF_950023065.1. Lineage (NCBI taxonomy): Eukaryota > Metazoa > Arthropoda > Insecta > Hemiptera > Pseudococcidae > Planococcus > Planococcus citri. The sequence continues at coordinate 81,552,049 of NC_088677.1, forward strand.
ATTTGCAACCAGTTATAAAAAATTATCTAAAAATTGGATATTAAGAAAAACGCTCGAAACAAACGTTGTAGAAAGTGAAAAATTGAACCATTTTCGCCGATCGAATTTTGAAACCGGTTTATTAATTTGCAACCAGTTATCAAAAATTACCTAAATTTTGGAGATTGTGAAAATAGCTCGAAACTAACGTTGTAGAGTGTGAAAAATTATACAATTCTGCCTAATCACGTTTTGAAACCGGTTCATCGGTTCGCATTAACAACCAGTTTTTGACAATCACCTAAAAATTGAAGGCAGGGAAAAAAGCTTGAAACAAACATTGTAGAAAGTAAAAAGTTGAACCATTTTCGCTGATTGTATTATGAAACCGGTTCATTCATTTGCATCCAGTTATCAAAAATTACCTGAAAACTGGAGATTGAGAAAAAAGTTTGAAACAAAAGTTGTAGAGCGTAAAAAATTGAACCATTTTTGCTGATCGGATTTTGAAACCGGTTCATTAATTTGCAACCAGTTATAAAAAATTACCTAAAAATTAGAGATTGAGAAAAACGCTTGGAACAAAAGTCGTAGAACGTAATAAATTGAATCATTTTCGCGGATCGGATTTTGAAACCGGTTCATTAATTTGCAACCAGTTATAAAAAATTACCCAAAAATTGAATATTAAGAAAAACGCTCGAAACAAACGTTGTAGAGCGTAACAAACTGAACCATTTTCGCCAATCGAATTTTGAAACCGGTTTATTAATTTGCAACCAGTTATCAAAAATTACCTAAAATTTGGAGATTGTGAAAATAGCACGAAACTAACGTTGTAGAATGTGAAAAATTATACAATTCTGCCTAATCACGTTTTGAAACCAGTTCATTGGTTTGCATTTAGCTGATTTAGCAATCAGTTTTTGATAATCACCTAAAAATTGAAGACGGAGAAAAAAAGCTTGAAACAAACATTGTAGAAAGAAACAAATTGAACCATTTGCGCGGATCAGATTTTGAAACCGGTTCATCAATTTGCAACCAGTTTGAAAAAATCCCTAAGAATAGGAGGTTGAGAAAAACGCTCGAAACAAACGTTGTATAGTGTGAAAAATTATACAATTCCGCGTAATCACGTTTTGAAACCGGTTCATCGGTTCGCACTTAGCAACCAATCACCTAAAAATTGAAGACAGAGAAAAAAGCTCGAAACAAACATTGTAGAAAGAAAAAAATTGAACCATTTTCGCGGATCGGATTTTGAAACCGGTTCATTAATTTGCAACCAGTTACCAAAAATTACCTAAAAATTAGAGATAGAGAAAAAAGCTTGGAACAAAAGTTGTAGAGCGTAAAAAATTGAATCATTTTCGCTGATCGGATTTTGAAACCGGTTCATTAATTTGCAACCAGTTATAAAAAATTACCTAAGAATTGGAGATTGTGAAAATAGCTCGAAACAAACTTTGTAAAGTGTGAAAAATTATACAATTCTGCCTAATCACGTTTTGAAACCGGTTCATCGGTTCGCATTTAGCAACCAGTTTTTGACAATCACCTAAAAATTGAAGACAGAGAAAAAAGCTTGAAACAAACATTGTAGAAAGTGAAAAATTGAACCATTTTCGCTGATTGGATTATGAAACTGGTTCATTAATTTGCAACCAGTTACATAAGATTACCTAAAAATTTGAGATAGAGAAAAAAGCTTGAAACAAAAGTTGTAGAGCGTGTTGAATTGAACCATTTTCGCGGTTCGGATTTTTAAACCGGTTTATCATTTTTCAACCAGTTATCAAAAATTACCTGAAAATTTCAGATAGAGAAAAAAGATTGGAACAAACGTTGTGGAGCGTAAAACATTAACCCATTTTCGCCGATCGGATTTTGAAACCGGTTTATTAACTTGCAACCAGTTATCTAAAATCACCTTAAAATTGGAGATTGAGAAAAAAACTTGAAACAAAAGTTGTAGAACGTGAAAAATTAAACCACTTTCGCTGATCAGATTTTGAAACCGGTTCATTAATTTGCACCCAGTTATCAAAAATTACCTAAAAATCGGAGATTGAGAAAAAAGCTTGAAACAAAAGTTGTGGAGCGTAAAAAATTGAACCATTTTCGCTGATCGGATCTTGAAACCGGTTCATAATTTGCAACCAGTTATCAAAAATTACCTAAAAATTGGAGATTAAGAAAAAAGCTATGAAACAAAAGTTGTAGAACGTGAAAAATTGAACCACTTTCGCCGATCGGATTTTGAACCCGGTTCATTGATTTGCAACCAGTTATATAAGATTACCTGAAAATTTGAGATAGAGAAAAAAGATTGAAACAAAAGTTGTCGAAGATTGAAACAAAAGTTGTCGAGCGTAAAACATTGACCCATTTTTGCCGATCGGATTTCGAAACCGGTTCATTAATTTGCAACCAGTTATAAAAAATAACCTAAGAATTGGAGATTGTGAAAATAGCTTGAAACAAACGTTGTAGAGTGTGAAAAATTATACTATTCTGCCTAATCACGTTTAGAAACCGGTTCATCATTTCGCATTTAGCAACCAGTTTTTGACAATCGCTTAAAAATTGAAGGCAGAGAAAAAAGCTTGAAACAAACATTGTAGAAACTAGAAAGTAAAAAATTGAACCATTTTTGCGGTTCTGATTTTGAAACCGGTTTATTAATTTGCAACTAGTTATCAAGAAGTACCTAAATATTGGAGATTGAGAAAAAAGTTTGAAACAAAAGTTGTATAGCGTAACAAATTGAACCATTTTCGCGGATCGGATTTTGAAACCGGTTCATTAATATGCAACCAGTTATAAAAAATTAACTAAGAATTGGAGATTGTGAAAACAGCTCAAAACAAACGTTGTAGAGTGTGAAAAATTATACAATTCTGCCTAATCACGTTTAGAAACCGGTTCATCGGTTTGCATTTAGCAACCAGTTTTTGACAATCACCTAAAAATTGAAGACAGAGAACAAAGCTTGAAACAAACATTGTAGAAAGTGAAAAATTGAACCATTTTCGCTGATTGGATTATGAAACCAGTTCATTAATTTGCAACAAGTTATAAAAAATCGCCTAAGAATAGGAGATTGAGAAAAACGTTCGAAACAAACGTTGTAGAGTGTGAAAAATTATACAATTCTGCCTAATCACGTTTTGAAACCAGTTCATTGGTTTGCATTCAGCTGATTTAGCAATCAGTTTTTGATAATCACCTAAAAATTGAAGACGGAGAAAAAAAGCTTGAAACAAACATTGTAGAAAGAAAAAAATTAAACCATTTTCGCGGATCGGATTTTGAAACCGGTTCATTAATTTGCAACCAGTTTGAAAAAATTACCTAAGAATTGGAGATTGAGAAAAACGCTCGAAACAAACATTGTAGAGTGTGAAAAATTATACAATTTTGCCTAATCACGTTTTGAAACCGGTTCATCGGTTCGCATTTAGCAATCAGTTTTTGCAATCACCTAAAAATTGAAGACGGAGAAAAAAGCTTGAAACAAACATTGTAGAAAGAAAAAAATTGAACCATTTTCGCGGATCGGATTTTGAAACCGGTTCATTAATTTGCAACCAGTTATCAAAAATTACCTAAAAATTAGAGATAGAGAAAAAAGCTTGGATCAAAAGTTGTAAAGCGAAAAAAATTGAATCATTTTCGCTGATCGGATTTTGAAACCGGTTCATTAATTTGCAACCAGTTTGAAAAAATTACCTAAGAATAGGAGATTGTGAAAATAGCTCGAAACAAACGTTGTAGAGTGTGAAAAATTATACAATTCTGCATTATCACGTTTTGAAACCGGTTCATCAGTTCGCACTTAGCAACCAGTTTTTGACAATCACCTAAAAATTGAAGACAGAGAAAAAAGCTTGAAACAAACATTGTAGTAAGTGAAAAATTGAACCATTTTCGCTGATTGGATTTTTATACCGGTTTATCAATTTGCAACCAGTTTTCAAAAATTACCTAAAAATTAGCTTGAAACAAAAGTTCTAGAGCGTAAAAAATTGAACCATTTTCGCGGTTGGGATTCTGAAACCGGTTCATTAATTTGCAACCAGTTATCAAAAATCACTTGAAAATTGCACATTGAGAAAAAAGCTTGAAACAAACGTTGTAGAGCGTAACAAATTGAACCATTTTCCAAGATCGGATCTTGAAACCGGTTCATTAATTTGCAACCAGTTATAAAAAATTACCTAAAAATTGGAGATTGAGAAAAAACCTTGAAACAAAAGTTGTAGAGTGTGAAAAATTATACAATTCTGCCTAATCACGTTTTGAAACCGGTTCATCGGTTCGCATTTAGCAACCAGTTTTTGACGAATGACGATCTCCTAAAAATTGAAGACAGAGAAAAAAAGCTTGAAACAAACATTGTAGAAACTAGAAAGTAAAAAATTGAACCATTTTTGCGGTTCTGATTTTGAAACCGGTTTATTAATTTGCAACTAGTAATCAAAAATTACTTGAAAATTGCACATTGAGAAAAAAGCTTGAAACAAACGTTGTAGAGCGTAACAAATTGAACCATTTTCCAAGATCGGATCTTGAAACCGGTTCATTAATTTGCAACCAGTTATAAAAAATTACCTAAAAATTGGAGATTGAGAAAAAAGCTTCACACAATTCTGTTCAATAGCATTTTGAAACTGGTTCATTTGTTCGCATCATTTGGCTACTAGTTTTTGACAATCACCTAAAAATTGAAAATAGAGAAAAAAAACTTGAAACAGATTCCTCAATAATAATCGTCCATGTTGATGTAAAATTGTACTGCGAATAAAAAAAAAGCTTATTGCGCGCTTGTGTAGTTTTTGAAATTTTATTCGAGAATGGATAGTTTTTAAAATGAATTCTTTTAGGCCAATTCACGTCGAAGAAAAATATACGAGGCGCTGTGGGCGAAAGCGTTATCTGACCGAAACGCTATGCGCAATCCTAAAGAACGTCAAAATACTTAAATGTATTGATTGGTTCGTGTTTAAGATTAACAATTAATTATAAGTTCTTACTAACCAGTTGAAAATTCTTACATTTATACTTTTAATTTTTGATTGTTTTTTTTTCTGATTTACAGACAAATGACGTCCCGGTCCCAGTCCCGGTCCCGGTCCCGGAAAGTAAGGATGACAGTGATTTGGATGAACTTTATGAATGATCATCTGTTTATACCAATTTCTAACTATCTTTGAACTTCATCGGTCAGTTCGGTTTTATTTATCAAATATGTTTGGCGCTTTATTTTTCTAAAATTTTTTAACAGTTTAAAATGTGTTTAATTCGTATTGTGTTCGAAGTATTTTATGTTAATTTTAACCCTTTTATGACATAGTTTTCGAAATTTTCGAACCAATTCATTATATTTAAAAAGTACTTAGTTAAGTTTCCTTCGTATAGTTTTAGTTAAGGCACTTCATTTTTGATGCCTTATCCTTTTTGAATCGCATTTTGACTGCGCATTATTGCGCGGAATTGTCCTTTTTTTTTTTTTTTTGTTATATTTCGGATTTTTTAAAGTACCTACAGGAGAGTATTTTTTTAATTGCTAAATTAAACCAAAAAAAACTAAGGTTAGTCCATTATGGTTAAGTTTCAGATTTCTCTGGCGTTTAGGCCTACACAGTCTCGTGCAACTAGTTGATTTTTTTTGGAATTTTTTTCAAAGAAATTTTTTCAAATCTCAAGACTGAAGCTGATGACTAAAAAAGACTCTTGTATACGTGTACATATTTAGCGAATTTGTTTTTATTTTTTTTTATTCGTAATCATGGGTAATATTAATTTAACGAGAAATTATCATTCGAGGTTACCTCCAAAAGTAGATTCGAAATGTTTTTCTATTTTATGTTTTATCCTCGCTAATTAAAAAGTTCCAATATCAATTATTTTACGTAGTATTTGCGAATAGATTTTTGCAATGGAAAAAAATAGTAGACAAAGAGAACTGATAGAGAGTTCGGTTTGAAAAATATCGTGCAATTTGATCATGTTTACCAGTATTTTAAATACTAAATTATTGTACTTTTAAAGTATGTATTATTTTACGTACATGTTCTGTTATTCGAGGTAGAAATTTGAAAAAAAAATTAATTCGAGTGAAATAAAAATTTTACTCGCTTGATTTGAAAAAAAAAAACAAAAAAAAACTACACCAAGTTCCTTTAATCAGCTACTATACCTACAGGGTGGAGTACTTATAATTTTCAATTTGTCGTTTTATTTTTAATTTTACGCACTAAAATTTTTAATTACGTTTTATACGTACTTACGTAATTTGTCGAGCAAATAAGTAGATTGTTTAAGGATAATTCCAAATCAACACGACTCAAAAAAAATATGATCTTTGACCTCGTTTTTTTCTATTTCAAGATTGCAATTTTTTGAATTTAATTAACTTGGACTTTTTGAATTTTGTATTCGGGTATCTAAGTGCTCTAAATGGAAAAATATAAAGGTCAAAATCGCGACTGAATTTATCTGAGTAGTGCTAACTTATTTTGAACTACGACCATAGTTTAATTTTACACCTGATAGTAACTTATTAGTTATCATTTTTTTTTTTTTTTTTGAAAAAATATTCAACATTTTGCAAAATTAAAAATGTTTTGAAAACTCAAAAAAAAAAAAGACTTAAAATTCAACATGTTTTTATTCTACGAATTAGGAATAAATTTTCTTAATGGAAAATGGTAAGAGACTGATGTATTTTTTTTTTTTTTTTGCTTTCTTTCAGTAATGTGTTGTACCTATTTTTTGTTTTTGTTCTTTTTTTCCTTACTTGATAGTTACTATGTTATTTTTAATTACCTGTTTTTGATCGAAAATTTTCATCTTCTGGTTACCTTTTTGTGTTCCAATTTTTTGTAGGTATGCTCATTTTATCATTTACCTACCTGTATTTTTTAATTGTTGATCTTTTTTTACCAGAATTTTGTATTGTATCTATTTTTACTCGAACCTGTTATCTTGTCGTTAATTAATTTGTAATTATTTGATTTTGTGTAGTTTCAATAAAATCATGTTTTAAAGTTACATTTTCGTATTTCTTTAAAATTCAAAAGTTATCAACTTTGTGAAAAGGTGGTATGTAGAGTTGAAATATGATCGAGTGAATGAAAACGAGCGAGAGAATATTATGTGTATGAGGTAAAGGACCTCGTACTCCATTGCTTATTTTTTTCTCTATTTTAATGATGAAAAGTGAAACTGAAATTAATTTGTAAACGAAAATTATTCGAGATCGTTCGACCCGACGGCTGAAAAATTTTCAAAATTTTTAATTTTGGCTAAAATTCGATACAAGTTGAATCAAAAAATGACGATTTCTCGCCAAAATTAACGAAAAATTAATATTTATTAGTAAATAGAAAAATATTCCACGAACTGAAAATATTAAATGGTATTTTAGAATATAAAAGCATCATAATTTGAGTATCAAACACCCAAAAAAAAAAAAATTCACGATTGTTCGACAACGTGGAAATTCTTATACCTATCAAGTTTGTGAATTTTTTTGAAGTTGGAAATTTGGGATTTTAGATGTTTGTGATGAAAGTAACAAGACGAAAGAATTTTTTATCAGATGCGTAGACTGTTGCGATAATGTGTCAAGAGAATTGGTGAATTTCTCAGAGCGAAAGTGCGAAAAATATTTTTCAGGTAGGTAAGTATGAAAAAATTGTTCAACGTTGAAATTTTACTTTAGGTATCTGACTTTCATTAGATAGATAGATAGGTAATTAATGTATATTTATTAAGAATTTGAGCAAATCCACCGTCGATTTGAAAAGAAGGGGTAATATTTTCTTTTTACAAATTTTATATCTACTGGGTGTCCAAGAAATCGTCTATTAAAATTCAATTTAAAAAAAAAAAAAAAAAATACAATTTGTGCTACCATTTTTAACAAACTAAGAAATTGAAGTTTTTTTTAGATCCAGAAAACGCGTTTGGTTAAAATTGATAATTCGTTTTGAATTTTGAAAAAATGTAATACCTAATTCCAGAATTTTTGATATTCAGAAAACGTTGGTAAGTAAAGAATCAAACTTGTGAGAATTTTTCACCGTTGATAAAATTTTTATGTTTCTGAATTTGAAATAAAAAATCGATTTTGGATGAAACAAAAATTTCCAAGGTACATGACGTATTTAGGTGTTGTTTTTTTTTCAAAAATTGTACTAAACCTCGTTCTTTACTAAAAAAATTCCAAAAATTCAACTTTTTTACATTAAAAAGGTCTTGCTTTTTTATCTGAAATTGTCAAAAAACAAAAAAAACTTAGTGTCTTGGTTTTTTTTTATCTGAAAATTGAAAAAGGAATCCAAATTTTCAAAAATAGGTAATTTCTCGCGAATAATTCCCAAAATTCCTGTTTTGTACTGAAATTTTCAAAATCTTGATTTTTATCAAACATTGTCTAAAATTCTTGTTTCTTAACAAAATTTCGTCGTTTTTGGCAAAAAAAAAAAAAAAAACTGCAAGTCTCATTTTTTCCTTTGAATTGTCGAAAAATTTCACTTTTTGAACAGAAATAGCCAAAAAGTTCTTCCTTTTGCAAAAATGTCAACTTTTTTTTGAGAGGGGGGGGGGGTAAAATTTTGAACCAAACCCTCCCTACTCCTTGAAATTCAAAAATAGGCTTACAGAAACAGTTTTTTTGTGATTTATAATCTTAATCACGCAAAGTTGACCTTCATTTGAGAGAATTAAGTGTTCAATTTCGAAAAAAAACAAACGCTTAGGTGCATCGTAAATTCACTCCTCTCCTCCCTTCCATCTATTCAAAAAATTTCAGTCTTTGTATTTTTGGTTTCTAATGAAATTTTCAAACGAAAGTTGTACAGTATTAGGTACACAAAAGTAGCACCCGGTGGCTTTTATTTCTAAGTGGAATGAGCTAGAGAGATAAATGAATTGAAGCGGCGTTGAGTAGGGAAAAATAAGGGCTTTCAAAAGTGAACTTGAAAATTTCAGGTCCATGCACAGGGTGTCCACAAATTGAAAAACCAGTTTGGTCAAAAAATTCAAACTGGTTTTTATTGGCGCAATGTATTCTACACACTAAGGCGACAAAAACGTGATGTGAATTTATTGAAACCGGTTCGTTAATTTGCAACCGGTTAACAAAAAGTACCCAAAAATTGTAGATAGAGAAGAAAGTTTGGGACAAAAGTTGTAGAGCGTGAAAAATTCCACAATCCTGTCTAATCACATTTTGAAACCGGTTCATTGGTTCGAATTTAGCAACCGGTTTTTGACAATCACCTAAAAATTGAAGATAGAGAAAAAAGCTTGAAACAAACATTGTAGAAAGTGAAAAATTGAACCATTTTCGCTGATCAGGTTTTGAAACCGGTTCATTGATTTGCAACCAGTTATCAAAAATTACCTAAAAATTGGAGATCGAGAAAACAGCTTAAAACAAAAGTTGTAGGGCGTGAAAAATCACACAATTCTGTTGACCACATTTTGAAACCGGTTTACTGGTTTGCATTTAGCAACCAGTTTTTGACAATCAACTAAAAATTGTAGATAAGGAAAAAAGCTTAAATCCTGAAAACAAAAGTTGTACAGCGTGAAAAATTACACAATTTCTGTTCAATCACATTTTGGAACCGGTTCACTGGTTCGCATTTAGCAACCAGTTTTTGACAATCAACTAAAAATTGTAGATAGAGAAAAAAGCTTGAAACAAAAGTTGTACAGCGTAAAAACTTGAACCATTTTCGCAGATCAGATTTAGAAACCAGTTCATTAATTTGCAACCAGTTATCAACAAATACCTAAAAATTGGAGATCGAGAAAAAAGCCCAGAACAAAAGTTGTAGGGCGTGAAAAATTATACAATTCTGTTCAATCATATTTTGAAACCGGTTCACTGGTTTGCATTTAGCAACCAGTTTTCGACAATCACCTACAAATTGAAGATAAAGGGAAAAAACTTGAGACAAAAATTGTTGAGCGCAAAAAATTGAACTATTTTTGCTGATTGGATTTTGAAACCGGTTCACTAATTTTCAGCCAGTCATTGAAAATTCCCCAAAAATTGTGGATATGAAAAATGCTTGAGACAAAAGTTGTAGAGTGTGAAAAATAACACAATTTTGTGTAATCACATTTTGAAACTGGTTCATTGGTTCGTATTCAGCAACCGGTTTTTGACAATCCCCTAAAAATTGAAGATAGGTACCTAGAGAAAAATGATTGAAACAAAAGTTGTAGAGCGTTAAAAATTGAACCATTTTTGCTGATCAGATTTTGAAACCGGTTCATTAAATCGCAGCAAGCCATCAAAAGTTACCTGATTGTAAGGTAATTAGCCATTTTCAAAATCCGGTCAGCAAAAATGATTCAATTTTTCACGCTCTACAACTTTTGTTTCAAGCATTTTCTCTATCATGAATTTGTAGGTGATTGTCAAAAACCGGTTGCTAAATGCGAACCAATGAACCGGTTTCAAAATGTGATTGAACAGAATTGTGTAATTTTTCATGCCCCACAACTTTTGTTCCAAGCTTTTTTCTCGATCTCCAACTTTGAGGTAATTTTGATAACTGGTTGCAAATCAATGAACCGGTTTCAAAATCTGATCAGCGAAAATGGTTCAATTTTCAACGCTCTACAACTTTTGTTTCAAGCATTTTTCTCTGTCTTCAATTTTTAGGTGATTGTTAAAAACCGGTTGCTAAATGCGAACCAGTGAACCGGTTTCGAAATGTGATTGATTAGAATTGTGTGATTAATTATTTTAATAAAAAATTTTAATTTAATATTTTTAAATGAATTAAATATAATTAGTATAATTTTTCTTTAGGATATTAAAATTTTTTATATGATTAATTTCTATTTTAGTTGAATTAAATCGTATTCCATTTGATTTTTTAGAGAGAGAATCAGAATTAATTAATTTTTCACGCTCTGCAACTTTTGTTTCAAGCTTTTTTCTCGATCTCCAATTTTTAGGTAATTTTGATAACTGGTTGCAAATCAATGAACCGGTTTCAAAATCCGACCAGCAAAAATAGTTCAATTATTCACGCTCTACAACTTTTGTTTCAAGCATTTTTCACTATCTTCAATTTTTAGGTTATTGTCAGAAACCGGTTGTTAAATGCGAACCAATGAACCGGTTTCAAAATGTGATTGGACAGAATTGTGTAATTTTTCAAGCTTTTTTCTCTATCTGCAATTTTTGGATATTTTTTGTCAGCTGGTTGCAAGTTGATAAACCGGTTTCAATAAATTCATATCTCGTTTTTGTCGCCTTAGTGTGTAGAATACATTGCGACAATAAAAACCAGTTCGAATATTTTGACCAAACCGGTTTTTCAATTTGTGGACACCCTGTGCATGGGCCTGAAATTTTCAAGGTCAGTTCTGAAACCTCCTATTTTTTCTTACTCAACGCCGCTTCATTCATCTCTCTAGCTCTTTCCAGTGTTAGAAATAAAAGCCACCGGGCACTACTTCTGTGTCATAGGTAGTATAGGTACTGTATAATGTACAGTGAAACCTTGTGAACATTTTTTACGATTGAAAAAATGTTGATTCGACACGAAAAATGTTAGCATCTCGACAAAATTGTAATGAAACAGTATTAAATGATTTTGAAATTCGAAAAAAATTGGTAAAAAACTTGAATTTTTGGAAATTACTTCCCGATTTCCATTTTTGATAAAATATTAAAAATCTCTTTAGAGAGCAAAAGTACAAAAATTTTGATTTTTTTTTTTAATTTTAAGGGCATTTTGATGTGAGAATTGAGAAATTATAAAAATTTCATCATAAAATTCAATTCAATTCCTTGCTTATTAATTGAAAAATTGCACAGACGATGACCAAATTTTTCCATTTGATTTTTTGTCGTTTACCTAGTTGAAATTTTTCAATCGATGACAAATTTTCGCTTTCGGATCGTAGACTGCACCATTTTAATTAATTGATTCGACCATTGAATTCTTTCGAAATGATCTCACTATCTTACCGTTCAATTTCACAGAATTTACGAAAATTCGGCAACAAATTCAAGTTACACTACGGTAAGTACCACAGACGGATGGAGTCCGATTAAATTCTACGAACTTCTGATCCAAGAGATCTCAATGAACGCCGAAATGTGTTGCAAAGGTAAGTATCAAACACGCCTTCACCATCAAATCGACTCATATACGAAGTCAGAAATGATTTCAAATTGGATCAAAGCTGTTATGGCCGAATTCAACACTAATTTGGTGTATAAAATTGTTTTTTCATGTCCTTTTTTATACTCAATACTTACTTATAGTTTGTTGTTTTTAGAATATTGCGAAAAAAAAGGAATTCGTATTATTTTCAAATTTCAAAACAACTTATTAAAAAGAAAGTTTCGAAATTCGTTTCAATTTTTTTCACGATGAATTTCTACTACACGAATGTAAATTTTTCAAAAATCAAAGTATTTTGTTAAAATGTCACAGAAATAGTCGAGTAAAGAAATTCTACTAGTAGTCAATTCAAATATTCCAAATATTTACATCTATTTCCCAAATATCAGACGAATAGTGGAAAATTATTGTGAAAAATTGACAAAATACAGTATCAGTTAAATTGAATGTTTTATGAAAATTACAAGTATTACAAAAAAAATTTGTAAAACTGACATAAAAATTATTAAAATTATTTCCAAAAAATTAAGTGATCTTTTTGAAAATTCCTGAAACCTCCAGCAGATTTTTGAAACTTGAAATTTTCACAAAATTTCATCAAATGGAGATGGAAAGCTGAAATTTACTCTACACTCCGATTTTAACACCCTCTTAAGACGACTTCAGGTGGGTTCAAGTCATTTTAGGGCCTCCAGCGACTTTTTAAAAGGTTGTAGGACGTTTTTTTGGAAAATTGAAATTTCCTAAAAGTAGCTGGAAGCTTCAAAATCATTTGAAACCGCCATGTAGTCTGCGAAGTAAATTTCAGCTTGCCAACTCCATTTGATAAATTAATGTTGGGGAAATTTCAAGTTTCGAAAATCTACTGGAGGCTCCAGTAGTTTTCAAAAAAAGTCGCTGGAGGCCCTAAAATTACTTGAACCCACCTGAAGTCGTCTTCAGAGGGTGTTAAAATCGGAATGTAGAGTAAATTTCAGCTTTCCATCTCCATTAAGTTTCCAAAATCTGCTGGAGGTTTCAGGAATTTTTAAAAAGTCGCTGGAGGATCCAAAACGACTTGAAATTCACCTGCAGTACTTCGTAGCGTATTGAAATTAGTTTTTAGAATAAATTTTAGCTTAACAACTCCAATTTGATGGAATTTTGTGGGAATTTCGAGTTTCAAACATCTGCTGGAGGCTCCAGAACTGCTCAAAACGGGTTGAAGCCGTTTCCAATCGATTTGGCATGTCGAAAATAGGGTATATCCCAAATTTCAGCTTTCTTGGTCAATTTGGTAAAATTTTGATTTTTCCCCTCATTTTTGGACTAAATTCGATTTTTAAAAATTCACCAAAATTCGAAAAACGCACTTTAGCACTCGAAATTTTGACAGGTGATAAATTTTTGCATGATCTTTCGATCTACCTTTGTAAAGTTTGAAAAAGTTCGTGCGAGTCCTATGTTAAAACGCAAAATCTGCGATTTCGGCTAACTTGTCAATCAAAATGACCGCCATTTTGTAAGTAAGGCCATTTTTTTTGGCAAGTTTGCTTTAAAATGTTCCTTAGGATGTTCCCTTTAAGAAAAAAGTTGTTCCGGAGGATCGGGGGGGGGGGGTGCAATTACTCCTATAGTCATATGCCGGACTATAACACAGAATTCGTAGATTCAGTAAACTTTTGGTAATTAATTAAGGTAATATAATTACGAAATTCAATTCGAGAATTCAGTCAGATTGTACCTAGTCATGGAGAAAAAGGTCGATGAAGGAAATGGTAATTTGGTGATAATTGTATAATTGATTAATGATACTGTATTTATCATTATCATATGTATGTACCTAGACCTACATTACCTACTTACCTTCTGATTCCGCCAAAACATCTTACGAGCCATCATTTGGAATTTGATGGGGGGGGGGGCGCACATAAAATTGAAATTAATTTACAGGTATTACTGGTATTAGGTAACAATATAAAGCCAGAGTCTACTATCAAGTATTTTCATATTTTGTTATTTCTTATTTGGGTCCCTGATGGAGGTCAAATGTTGTCATCTCTGGTCTCTGGGCGACCATTTGAACATTTCTTCATACTTTTATTGAAGCTGCATTGATTTATTCTTGAGAAGTTGAAAGTTGATCCCTGAGGGTACGAGATGAAGATGAACAGAAAAGGATCACTCATTTAGTCATTTTATCATTTTTAAATTTTACGAAAAATAAAACAACGAGTATAATCTGAAGCAGTTAGCACTCCTAGTGATTCTCAAGACGAACAATGATGATAGGCAAACTGGGCTTGTGCTGGCAGGGGGTGGATTTTGGAGTACTTTGGTAACCGGTGATGATAAGATAATAGAAATTTTGGAATTTACGACACTTCGAAAACAGAAAATATACATATTTTGTGAATCTGATTTCATGTTCTGATTTGATTTAATTTAGATGATCAATTGATACCTTCGCCGCTCGGTTTTCGACTTTCGTTCAGCTACTGTGCTGTTTATTTGGACTACAAAATGGTCAATTGTACTTTATCGTTCAGCAACTTTCGCATTATGTTTTTGTTTACGTCAGTTTATTTATAGACAGGTGTGTAATTCGTGAATCGCGTTTACGCCACCGATGATTCATCAGTTGGCCGAAAAACTATTTCATCATCTTTCATCATCCTATTCCTCCGGCTTGGTTCCCATTTCGTAGCAATCGTACTTCGTACGGTGTCAGACGGTTTAGTTTCGAGCAGTAGGTAATCGGTTTTCTTTTCTAACTTTCGATCCGGTTAAATTCTAAAAAATTAGTGCTTCGTGATAAAGATAAATTTATCGATCGAACTGGTCTTATTTTCGGTAGCAGAATGGAAATTCTGTGTTTCGACGCGAGTGGTTCTACCGAAGGCTGCGACGAATACTGGAAATCGGTTCAAAACCTGGTAAAATCGAACAAATTCGACGCTCTGTTATCCTGGAGCGAAAAATGCGTACGAGTCGAAAACGTTCTCCACGACAGAGAGTTCTATGGAACGACTCCGAGTTCATTCATGGCGTACATTTTACTCAAATTTCACAAAGATTTCATCGAGAATAAATTCGGTAAAGGAGCCGAACTCACATTACAAGTAACGACCGATGGAGAAATCGACGATGACGATATCAACGAATGCATCGATTATCTACGTAAGCCCGAATTTCCTCGTCTGAAAACAGTCACCATTCATTACATCGGCGACGAAGAGGATATGAATTTCGGACTAAACGCTGTTTTCGGATCAGTCGCCGAGTTATCATTCAGTATCAACGATACCAGTGTCACCAAAAAGGTCCCTTCTGTAGCCGAATTAGAAAACTACGAAGATATCTGCTCGCCGGAATTCATATCGTTTCTATGCTCACGTGTGACCGAACTGAAGAACAGCGATTTCGATGCTTTTACTCGTCTGCGTACGATTTTGCAAGCTAAACTGGATAAAAAATACAAAGAGTTGCCCGAAAGTAAACCTCTTTCTGCCAAGGAGTATTTCGACAAAGGTGACGCTGCCGGTCTCGAGAAAGCAATCAAAGCTAAAATGTTCACCGTCGAGAACGCCGAATTTCAGAGCTGGAGGAGTAAAATCTTGAAGTGCTTCGATAAATGCGCTTCCATCACGATATCCGATACGAGAGCTAAAGCTGATCTAAAATCCACCGTTCTCAAGAAACCCAAAGTGGTCGCCGGTTATAAGTTCGATGACGAGGCTACGGTTATCGAAGACAGTATCACTTTCGAGAACATCGACGAAGGTAAAATCTGCATTCTGGTTAAATTCAACCAACCAGCTTTATTCAAACCTGATTCGACCTTCGTCAAGAATCCATTCCTCGTATTCCAAGATGAAAGTATTCGTTCGCAGATGATAAAACGATTCGAGCTTCATCCTCTGTCAGTCAACACGGTCAAAGAATTGACCAAAGGTAGCGTCACAGAGTCACCTTTTACTCGAGACCAGTGTCGAGCTTTCATCTTGGGTCCTGCCAACATGAACGAGATCAATTTCAACTCTCAAGCTTTAGCCTCGTTCTTCGAAAGTGAAAAACGTAACACGATCTACGGTAACAAAGTCATTTGGCAGTTGGTCGTGTTGTATTTGCTGAAAAAACACATCGATTCTTCGGTTCAGAGTAACGAAAGCGTAGCTTGGCCTCGAGACGAACTCCATCCTTTGATCAACGCCATCCTCAAAGAGTACATCTTGAACGATACTTTACGATACCATCTCACTCTGCACGTCAGAATCGCTCTTCCAGTTGATCGAGTCCCATTGTACGTTGCTTTATGGTACGTCATCCTGGTAGCTTCGATGTACGCTCCGAATTCCACTCGTAATCTGCTTCGTTATCCCTACGGTACCGTACTCCTCGATTTACTCAACGATGCCAATCTCGAAGACAAAATACCCATCGACGACGTCATCAGAAAACGACTAAATTTCCGAATAAAGCTGTGGAAATTATGGAACGCCATGCTGGGTCACAAAAAAGATCGCGAATTGGATCGAACCATCCGAGCCGGATACCAAAACTACTGCATCGTACAAGATAAAATAGTCCTTCTGTCCGGTCACAAACCAACCGAGTTACCAGCTCCAGATCTCGTCTCTGGTATCCCTCCTTCGGTAGTCAAAGTCATGTGGGATTCGTTAACTGCCAAATCGACTCGTTTCCAGAAACTAAATCAAGACGGTAATAATCTACCTCGACCCAAATGGGTGATCTTGAAAAACGATAAAACTGAATCCAAAGAAGTCTTCCACATGCAAATCGATCCCGATACTTTACGTCCTTTCGCCAAATGTCCCGTGAGCAATAAACCAGTAGCGAAATGCGTTGGTAAATTCGACATCAAATCCGAATCTTACGCCAGGATCTTCTCTCTGTATTGTGCCAAGTACAAAAAATACCCGGAAAGCTCCGATCAACTGGTTTTGTTCCATAATCGAAAGCGAGCTAAAAATAACGTATCCAGCGTGTTCATCGAGAAATACATGAAACACGTGTTCGATATTTATCAACCGATCGTAGAAACGATGTCTTGCACCGAATTCGTAAAAAAATATAATTCCTACGTTTCCGATAAGTCGAAGAAGAATTCTATCCAGTCAAGTTCGACTAGAGTCAAGAAGCCGGCGGGGTGGGTTTCAGTAAAGGGTAAAAAAACAGCTCCGGGGAGACGTGGTAGAAAAGCTCCACCGAGTTGTGAAAATCGTGCTCCGGTGCGTCGTAAACGGATTGGATTTTCGAGCCTGGCAATTGAAGACTGATTATTTTCCTAATAAATTGCGCTGCTGTGATATATTTATTTAATTTAGAGTACTTACTAGTTTCATTATTTATTTTTGTTTTGTTTTTTAATTTTCTTATTTATCAGTCAAGTACAACTTCGTTGTTTTTTTTGCTACATTTTATATTGCATGGTTATATATTTTTGAAAATAAATCTTCACATTTTGTGTTTTACAATTTATTGAGCATCGTTTTTTATATTTTACTCATTTTTCTTCATCAGAACAAAGATCAATGCCGAACAAACAGGTAGAATGTAATCGTAAATTTAAAAAATTCAAATATCCGCACAACAAAAACGAACAACTAAAGTAAGCAATGGAAAAAAATTTGGAAAAAATTCGCCCATCATTTGTTTTGTAGAGTTTGATCTAGACATGAAACGAATTTATTAAGGTTACATTTTTTCTAAAAAATGCACAAACGATACGATCGTTGAATAAACTGAACTGGAAAAGTTTAAAATCCTGAAGTAAGGATCTCTTCATCGATTAAGTATGGGTCATTCCACGTCAATTGGACCAAGAAGTGGTAGGTGGGTTCGGCGATTTTTTTGAAATTTTTCCTGTGGAAAGACCTTCCGAAGGGATGACCAATGGCGCAAATCGCAGCCTTCTAGCTCATTTTTAACGGCAGCCAGGGGGTGTCAAAGTTTTCAGTGAACCTAAAATATCATCCATTTCAGCAGTGGATTGCTCGATAACCGTGATACCTACCAAAATGGAACTTTTTCCCATAGTTAGAGGTTTTGAAAGGCTTTTTGGTGGTATCATAAAAATCAGTGTTGCCACTTTTTTTCGTACAAAAAATTAGCTCAAAAGTTTCAAAACGTAATTTTCATATCGTTCCAACTCTCAAAAATTCTGAAAAAAATATATTATGGACAACTGTTCATGCTGAACAACATATTAAAAAATTGGGATGGTAACTTGTAACGAAGTCGATTTAAAAAAATTTGAACTTTGCGAAAAAATGCTATTTTTTTATTTAAAACATGAAAACAAGTTTTGATTGGTAAAGTTGACCCATTTGATCCCTATTTTTACGTATCTGTTGAAAAAGTTGAAAAAACCCCTTCACTCGGTGAAATTAACTCATCACAAAAAAATCAAAATTCAAAAAAATTCAAAAAAAAAGCAAATTTCATTTTTTCTGTGAGGGAGATTTTTATCAACTTTTTCATGAAATACGTCAGAAAGTGGTCAAAATAAGACAACTGAATAAATTTGAACTTTTTTTGATGTTTGAAATTGAAAATTGAATTTTTTCAAATTTTGATTTTTTTGTGATGAGTTCATTTTATTGAGTGAAAGGGGTTTTTTCAATTTTTTCAACAGATACGTGAAAATAGGGGTCAAATGGGTCAACTTTACTAATCAAAACTTTTTTTTCATGTTTTAAATAAAAAAATAGCATTTATTCGCAAAGTTTAAATTTTTTTAAATCGACTTTGTTACAAGTTACCATCCCAATTTTTTAATATGTTGTTCAGCATGAACAGTTGTCCATAATGTATTTTTTTCAGAATTTTTGAGAGTCGGAACGATATGAAAATTACGTTTTGAAACTTTTTGAGCTAATTTTTTGTACGAAAAAAAGTGGCAACACTGATTTTTATGATATCACCAAAAAGCCATTCAAAACCTCTAACTATGGGAAAAAGTACCATTTTGGTAGGTATCGCGGTTATCGAGCAATCCACTGCTGAAATGGATGATATTTTAGGTTCACTGAAAACTTTGACACCCCCTGGCTGCCGTTAAAAATGAGCTAGAGGGCTGCGATTTGCGCCATTGGTCATCCCTTCGGAAGGTCTTTCCACAGGAAAAATTTCAAAAAAATCGCCGAACCCACCTACCACTTCTTGGTCCAATTGACGTGGAATGACCCGTATGAAAAAAACTGGTCAAAAAACCACTCTTGAGGTGTCTCTCCGAAAATCGACTGAAATGTGGATGAACTCGTTAAACAGATCGAGTAGCCTATAACACACAACTCGATTTTCAGCCGCCCAAGTGCATATTCACGCCTTCTGGGGCCAATTCAGAATTCTGGAGAAATTTGAAAATCGCGCTGGAGGCTCCAGAATGACTGGAAATTGTGAAATTTGGATTTGAGGGGTTAGTTTTGAACAAAATACGGCGATTTGCCCAAATTTCAAAAATTTCCTCTCAAAACGGTTATTTTTTGATTTTTTGGATTTTTTAATTTTGAAAAAAAAGCTGATCAAAAATCCACTTTTGAGGTGTCACTCTCAAAATCGGCTCAAATGTGGATAAACTCGTTAAGCAGGTCGATTGTAATATACAACTCGATTTTTAGCTGCCCTACTTCATATTCACGCCTTCTGGAGCAAATTCAAAATTCTGGAGAAATTGAAAAATCGCGCTGGAGGCTCCAGAATGGCTGGAAATGGTGAAATTTGGATTTGGATCATTAATATTGGTTTTGAGACTTATTTTGACCATTTTTATTGATCAAGTACGTACTTTTTAAAAAAAAGCACAAATCGCCAAAAACAGTCAATTTTGAATTTTCAAAAATTCGCCAAAAATCGAAAAATGAACTTGAGCAGCTGAAAATTTGGATTTGGGGATTTTGAACATGCTCTTTCCAAAAATCGCGGTCCCGTTCAAATCGCAGGCGGACACCTCAAGAGGTTCCCTTGTAAGTAGATTTTTTCCCATAAAAAAACAAAAGTTTTAGGAAAAATTTTAACCAGTTTTATTCTGCAAAATGTTGTTAAATAAAACAAGACTGAAGACTTGGCAATTTCGGTGGAAGAAATCGTTTTTTTTCTCCCCAGTTTTTTCAAAAAATGGGTACTTTATAATTATACAATTTTTACAACAATTAGAAGTTTTCACAATTTGGACAAAAAAAGTAAACTTTTTTAGAACCTATAATTTCGATAAAAATTGCTAACTTTACAAACGAGCTGATATTTTGGGACAAAAAACTCCCTCATGGAATTTTTCATCAAAAAAAATGTGGTTTCGGCGACTTTAGCCCCCAAAAAAACAGACTCTGGAAAATTTGACTGAAAAAAAAATTAAAAAACTGACATTTTTCACAATTTGGACTGAAGGAATATTTTTAGCAATTTTTACAAAAACGTGAAACTTTTCGCAATTTTGCGAATTTTTATCCAAAGAAATTTTTTCTGGCAGTTACTCAGTCGAAAAAACAGGAATTTACTCATCGAAATGTTGAGAAATAATTCATTTAAATAATGCTTACGAAAGAGTAGAATTTTTCAAAATTTTCAACAAAAAAAGTAGCACTTTTGGTAAATTTGATGAATAAACTGTTGTTTTTTTTTTGCAATTTTGGCACAAAAATCAAATTTTTGGCCACAAAAAAATGAGTACTTTCTTTCGATTTTTACCACAAAAAAATCGTTTCCTTGCAATTTTGGAAAAATCATTTTTTAGGAAATTTTGACCACTCGAATTTATTTTTTATTTATTCAATTTTGAAAAAAAAATAGATCTTATAATATTTCTACAAAAAACTGCTTAGGATTTTAATACAATATTTTGACAAGAAAGATGAGATTTTTTTGGTAATGTTTTTATAAAAAAAGTGATTTTGTTTTGAATTTTGACACTAAAAAGCAGATTTTCGGCTACAAAAAAAAAAGAAGACTTTCTGAAAATTCCCACCAAAATGAAAGGGTTTTCTGCAGTTTTGGCAGAAAAAACGAGATTTTTTGGTAATTCTGATAAAACTAATCAAAAGAACGAGTCAGTAAAAACCCACGGTTTTGTCACTGCTCTTATGATCTCGCATTCAATTGGGCCAATTTGCTATTCTTTTCCGATTAGAAATTTAGAAATTTCTGAAAAGTAGGTATTTAAATAAAAAAAAAAACATTTTCCAAGTTTAAAATAATTTTTTTTCCCGCTGAATTTGACGATTTTTAAAGCATTTGCTCTCGATTCGTTTGGACCAATTTGTTCTTCTTTTCTAAATTTGACATTATTTTTAAAAAGTTTTCATTCAAATTTGAAATAAGTATTAAATTTTGCCCGTCTCATTTAATTTTTATAAAACGTTTTTATTTATTAATTTTTTATTTTTTCGAAAAATTTATCCAAGTTTTTTGGTTTTTTATGTAAAAATTGTTTCTGCTACTTTTCTCCAGTCAATATTGTTGAAAATTGCGCAAAATGTTACCAAAAATGTTAAATCTTGGCGCGATTCTTAATTCAGTTTTCATCGCATTTTCAAGTTTTCTGAGATTCCATTTTGCTCTTGTTTTTTTTTTTGCCAAAATTAACGATTTTTATTTTTTTTAAATGAAGCAATACTTGATAGAAATTTTTAAAGCAATAATAATACGCATATTTTAGATGAAGTACCTACCTACAATTTTTATCTGCGTTTTACTTACTTTTTTCCCCACAATTTTATCAATTTTTTTAAAAGTATAAGTTCATCTGTAATTTAAAATGGTGGAAATTATAATACGAACAGTTGTTGAAAAACAATCTCATATCTCATGATTCAAGATGAAAAATAGTTCTCGAAAAACAACATTATACCCAAGGCTGTGAGTAGCTTACTGCGTTGTTTCGCTCATCATAGCTGATGAGACGCGATTTTTTACGAAGTGAATTTATTAAAGATTTAGTGCTAGAAATTGAATCAAATTGAAAAATTCGTGAATTACAGTTGTATATTTACATTTTACTGTCTCATTTTACTAAAAAAAATTTTGGCCTGGACAGGGACTCGAACCCTGGACTCCTAGGTCAGGAAACGAGCTTGGTACAGCCGTATCTACAGACAGTACCCTTTCATTGTTTTCTTTTCAACAGAAATTTATATTCGTTCCTAGCGCTCTGCCAACTGAGCTACCCAGGCTTCTACGTCGGATAGTCAATATTTGCTTTATATGTGGTGCATGGCTTCGAATTGCATCATATGCATTCAAGGGAATTTTCATTGCGTATGCTCATAATCTCAATTAAATTGAATAAAACCGAAATGTTTTTGCCCATTCGAGATTTTGTTACGGTGACTGGTTAACTCAAACTTCATTGTTATATTTTTTGTATCGAGCTGAATTTCATCTTTGACCTTTTTTTTTCAAAAATAATCACTGGAGAAAATTTTGGATCACAACCAGTATGAAAAGATTTCGAAAATATGTGCCCAAATTGATCGAAGAGGCCACAAAGATACTAAATCCGAGTTTATAGGTGTTGAATGAATAATGAATTCGATTTTTACTTACTTACATATTTTTTATTACCAAAAAATTGAAGAGTTCTAAAAAAAAAAGACACGAATACTACTCGCAGATGCAAGAGGTCGAAAATAGGATGAACTCCATTTTTTTTAAAATTCATCTAAAATCGAAAAATGAATTACAGCATCTGAAATTTCTGATGGTAGTGTGTTTTAGGGTGATCTTTCGATTCCCTTTAGTCCAGTTCAACAAGTTTACTTTTCTCAAAGTTGGTAAAATATTTTTAGTTATGATATTTGAAATAAATAGGTACTTACCTACTTACCTGTAAAAAAAAGTAATTCTTTCGTATATTTAAAATCAATTTCACAAGCATAATTTTTTTTTTCAAATAATAAATTTAGGTTATTTTTATTTTAAAAATTGCCACCCTTCTTCTTCCAGTCAATATTGTTGAAAATTGTGGCATTTTTATTATAAATCTTGCTGCGATTTTTTATTCAGTTTTTATCATATTTTTGAGTTTTTCCATTTTTTTTTTTTTTTTTTTTTTGCTAAAATTAACGATTTTTATTTTTTATATCTGAAGAAATACCAGATAGAATTTTTTTGAGAAATATATGCATATTTTAAGAATACAATTTTTTATTTACGCTCTAATATTTTTTTTTTGTAATTTCATCATTTTTTAAAAGAATGAATAACGCTTTAATAATTTTTTTCACAATTTTATTATGTTTTTAAAAGTATAAATTCAACTATAATTTAAAATAGAAGCAATAATACGAACAGTAATTGAAAAAATAATTTCAATGCGTCATAATTCATGACGAAAAATAGTTCGTGTGAAAAACAACGTTAAGCCTAAGGCATTGAGCAACCTACTGCGTTGTTTCGCTCTTATAGATAGTCAGACACGATTTTCGAAGTGAATTTATTAAAGATTCAAGGCTAGAAATTGAATAAAATTGATAAATTCGTGAACTAAAGTGATGTATTTACATTTTAGATTTTTATTTCAGTGAAAAAAATTTTTGCCTGGACAGGGACTTGAACCCTGGACCCCTAGGTCAGGAAACGAGGTGTGGCACCGAAGTACCGATTACATGAATTCAATTTCAATTGTAAACATTTGTTCGTTCCTAGTGCTCTACCAACTGAGCTACCCAGGCTTCGACGAAAGTTAGTCAGTATTTGATTTATATGTGGTTCATGGCTTCGAATTATTGCATCATATTATGTTTTCATGGGAATTTTCATTGCGTTTGCACATAATCTTAATTAAATAAAATAAAACTGAAATATTTTTGCCTCATTCATTCAAGATTTCGTTACGGAAAATCGTCGAGGTCGATCACTTTGAAGTGAGGAGACTCAAGAGATATATTTCCTCAGTCTTTAATCAAACTCAAACCTGTTTGTTATTTTTTTTGTGTTGGGTTGAATCTCATCTTTGATTTTTTTTTTCAAAAATAAACGCTGGAGAAAATTTTGGATTTCAAACGGTATGAAAATGAATTAGAATTTTACCTGCTTACAGATTTTTTTTCATTATAAAAAATTGAAGAGATCTAAAATTCGCCGAAAGCCTTAAAACGGTTCAAAACCACGAGGACGAAAATAGCGTAAACTCCATTTTTTTAAAATAAGAAATAGGCAAAATTTGAATTTTAAAGAAATTTATCCAAAATTGAAAAATGAATTTCAGCATCTGAAAATTTCTACTGGTGGTGTGTTTTAGGATGCTACGAGTATTTTTTTTACTTTTCTTGAAGCTGGTAAAATATTTAGTTATTGAGAATCAAAATTGTAATTCGACCCTTCCATCCTCCATTTCCATCAATCCAACCCTTCAACGACTCAGATCAATTCAGTGGATGAATTTCATAAATTTTCATGCTAAAAAGTTGGATTAAAATTTTTTTAATAATGACTGTGATATTCGAAAAAAAAAGAATTCGAATTGAAGAACTCAATTTCTCCAAAACGAATAAAAGAATTGTGTTAAATTTGCTCTTCGGTTTTTTAAGTGAAGATATAG
This sequence comes from Planococcus citri, assembly GCF_950023065.1. Classification (NCBI taxonomy): domain Eukaryota; kingdom Metazoa; phylum Arthropoda; class Insecta; order Hemiptera; family Pseudococcidae; genus Planococcus; species Planococcus citri. The sequence goes on from NC_088677.1 coordinate 81,576,739, forward strand.
GCTACAAAAAACCATCTACGAGTAAACACAACTTTTCATTCCTTTTTTCGAGAACTTTAGAATTTTGGGCAGCTTTGAAGCCTTTGAGGGAAAAATCTTCAAACCGCGACACTAAAAATTATAATAAAACAGGGTCAAAAAATGTCGCGATGGTTTTCAATTTTGAAACAATTTTATTTTAAGATTTCGAGATTCGGAGAGAAAAAGTTCAATTTTGCATGAAACAGAAACAGTAAACATTTTCAAGGTAGGTAGAGCAATAAAACTGCAGGAATTTAAAAACTGTTGAAATTTTGTTTGAGGAATCAGAAATGAAAATAGGAAATTATTGAGTTATTTGTATTTGGACGTTGCTTAGAAATTTAAAAAGTTCCACTTTTTATATCTTCGATTCACTGAAAATTCTATAAATAAATTCGTGTCTTCTCATTAATATTTTTTTTTTGTTTTTTGCCAAAAGGTACCTACTACTTGAAATCGTATTGAAAATTTCTTCGTTGAAATTCCACTCGAGCAATTTTTTTTTATTCAATTGATGATGAAAATCACTTATTTTGAATAAAGTACAAAATTTTCAGTTACATATTTCTATTTTCTAATGTAAGGGTCATTCCATGTCAACTCAACCAAAAAAAGGCGATTTTGAAATTCATGTCCTCCGATTTCGCTCAATTTTTTTTTACAATATCTACCCACGCAGTAAGTAAGAAAGCTGCAATCAGTTTGATCCCAGCCCCCTCAGGGGGCGCGTGGGGGGCTTCCATTATTTTCACATTGTCTCGAGGTACTCAACTTCAGCAGCCCATTCCTCCAAGGCTCCAAATTCCAAAACTATAATACTTTGATCAAAACTGATTTCACAGTTCGAAAGGGCATTGAATTTTGAACTTTTCAAGTATTTTGAAATTTTCAAAAGATGAAAGTTGAACTTTCAAATTGAAAGTTCAAATTTCAAAATGGAGCTGTAAGTGGGAGCTACCATTTAAAATTCTGAAAAAATTTCCATAGATGTACCTTTTGATGCTTTTTTGAAATATTCAAGGTTCGAGATGAGATCTCTTGATGGAGGGGGAGCACCCCCACCCCCAATTTTGGGCAAAACTTTCGAAAAAAAATTTGGGGCATGTGATACATCGAATTCTATGTTTTTGGTGACGCTGAACACGAATATGACGTTAGATTTTTGATTGGACCCCATCCACGGCCCCCAGCACCTCCCCAAATGGGGTAAAAGTTCAAAATAGAGTTTTTTTCGTGCGACATATGAAATAGTATGTTTTTGGCGACGCTGAACACGAATATGACGTCAGATTTTTGGTTGAACCCCATTCATAGCCTCTAACAAATTTTTTTTCGACTTTTACCAATTGGGTGAGGTTCTGGGAGCCATGGGTGAGGTCAATTTGAAAAACTAAGGCTATATTCGTGTTCAGCGATATCGAAAACATACTATTTCATGTGTCACACGACTGAAACCATTTTTTTTTAAGTTACCCCCCCCCCCCTGGGGGGATGTTGCGGGCCATGGATGGGTCCAATCAAAATTCTGACGTCATATTCGCGTTCAGCTTCACCAAAAACGTACAATTTGATGCGTCGCACGAAAAAAACTCTATTTTGAACTTTTACCCTATTTGGGGAGGTGCTGGGGGCCCACAGTGGGCTGTGGCCTGTGAGCACGCTCAAAACGCCTGTAATTCAAAAACTTACAATGAATCCTAAAAAAATGGTACAATAATATCCTCCTGTAGGTTTTTGGGGTCGCAGAATACGAATTTGATTTGACAATATTTTTTTTGTAGTGGTGAGGGGTGAGGGGGTAAAGGGGGTGAAAAATTCAAAATTTGACAAAAATGATGTGTGATATGTCGAAATACATGTTTTCGAGGGTGTAGATCACGAATCTGACAATATTTTTTTCGTAGGGGTGAATGGTGGGGGATGAAGGGGGTGAAAAATTCAAAATTTGACCATAATAATGTGTGATATGTCGAAATTTATGTTTTTGAGGGTGTAGATCACGAATCTGACAAAATATTTTTTTCGTAGGGGTGATTGGTGGGGGATGAAGGGGGTAAAAACAGCGAAAAATTAAAAATGTGACTATAATGACGTGTGATATGTCAAAATGTACGTTTTCGAGGGTGTAGGAGGGGTGAAGGGTGGGGGATGAGAATTTTCTGTTGGGAAGCCGTCAAGGTCCCACTAAGACAGAAATTTATTGTAACTTTTTAACAAAATTCACTATGATTTTTCACTACAATCGACTGTGGGGGTAGTTGGGTCACTTTCGGTCGAAAATGGCAATTGACATGTTGAAATACACTATCTCAAGTATTACCAGCCACTGGAATTTCCCGTGCATCTACGTGAGAAAATTTGTTCTATTCCAATTTGTGCAGCCGAGTAGGAGAAAAACGGGGTTTCAAGATGAATTTTATCTCTATAATTACTTTATAAAAACTAAAATCCAGTAAATTGAGGGAAAGTACTTACTTTCAGTTGAATTATTCATACTTGGTACATTTTGACGTATATCACACATCATTATAATCGAATTTTGAATTATTCACCGTTTTCACCCCTTTCATCCCCCACCATTCACCCCCAGGAAAAAAATATTGTCAGATTCGTAATCTACACCCTCGAAAACATACATTTCGACATATTTTATTTATTTATTTATTTAATTTAATGGGTGCCATTTACAGCTACTAAGGCTAGGGACACCACAACATTAATTTTAATACAGTTACATAACAAACTAATAGATTAATAAATTAATAAATTAATCGTGTATGCCTACAATTATAATATAAACTATAGTTTTTGTCTTAATCCCGCGATATTTACAAAGTTCAGTATATTATTTATTGCAACTGGGTCATCTGATAGGATAGTATTTATTTGATTGGAATCTAGGAAGAGGGAGCGAGCTTGATGGAAAATGGGACAGTGTATGAGTATGTGGGGAACATTTAGAGGAACATTGCAAGTGGAGCACATAGGAGGAGGTTGTTTTAGGAATAGGTATTGATGGGTAAGTAAGGAGTGTCCAGTTCGAAGGCGTGTTAGTATTACTTCTGAACGACGATTTGGTTGTTCAGATGTTTTCCAGAATGATATAGTGTTTTTAATACTTTTTAATTTATTTGTGTTAGGAATTTGGGACCAGTAGGAGTGAAACTCATCAAACATGATCTTTTTTGCATGTAATTTTAAGTCAGAGAGGGGAACTGGTATGTTTGCCATAGATCACACGTCATTATAGTCAAATTTTGAATTTTTGACTCCCCTCACCCCCCCCACCCCATACCCCTACAAAAAAAATATTGTCAAATTCGTATTCTGCGACCCCAAAAACATAAGGGAGGATATTATTATACCATTGTTTTAGGATTCATTGTAAGTTTTTGAATTACAGGCGTTTTGAGGGTGCTCACAGCCCACTGTGGGGCCGTGGATGGGGTCCAATCAAAAATTCAACGTCATATTCGTGATCAGCGTTATCAAAAACATGCCATCCGATATATCACATGCCTCAGATTTTTTTTCGATAGTTGAGCCCAAAATTGGGAGTGGGGGTGCTCCCCCTCCATTAAAAGATCCCATCTCAAAACTTGAATATCTCGAAAAAGCATCAAAAGTTACATTTGTGGAAATTTTTTCAGAATTTTAAATTTTGAAATTTGAACTTTCAATTTGAAAGTTCAACTTTCAACTTTTGAAAATTTCAAAATGCTTAAAAAGTCCAAAATTCAATACCCTTTCGAACTGTGAAATCAGTTTTGATCAAAGTATCACAGTTTTGGAGACATGCGCTGCTTAAGTTGAGTACCTCGAGACAATGTGATAATAATAATGGAAGCCCCTCACCCACCCCTTGAGGGGGCTGGGACCAAACTGTTTGCGGGTTTCTTACTTACTGGGTGGGTAGATATTGTAAAAAAAAATTGAGCGAAATCGAAAGACATGACTTTTAAAAAATATCAGCATTTTCCCTCAGCTGTATAAAAAGGGATACTTTTTTCTTCAAATTGCTCAAAGAAAGTGCTATTTTATGCCGAAATTGTTATGAAAAAGACATTTTTTCCCCTCAAAATTGTCAGAAAGTTCGACTTTTTCCAAAAAGTCATAAACTTCTACTTTGTCAAAATTTACAAAAAAAAACCATCCTGTTTCGTGAAAACAAAATCGTTCAAAAAGTTGTTTTTTTTTTTGTTCAAAATTCCCAGAAAATTTTCAAAAATTCCAATTATGATCAAATACTATCAAAATGTCACATTTTTTGCCAAAATTTTCAAAAAATGCTGTTTTTCCAACATTGTTAAATAAGTAGGTATAGGTACGAGTATGTAGATTTTTATTCTTACTAAAATTGCTGAGGAATTTCTGTTTTTTTTTTTTCAGAATTAACAAAGAATTGTCATTTTTTTTCAAATTCGATAAAATTACATATTTAAAAGTATACCTGTTCGATTCAAAATCAGTCATATTGGTGTCATGAAGATAGCTAATCAAAAATCATTAATTAAATTGTTTTCTTGATTATTTTTTCATTATTCTCTGCTAGGTTTCAATTCTGATTTTGTACGTCATTTTGCGTTTTATTTGTGCTATTGCTTTCGAGCTTGATGATTCGTTTTCTCACAATTATTTTGTATTCCAAATTAATACACTTTTTAGTGTTCTTCTAGCTCGTTTAATTCATATTACGAACCTAAATTGATGAAAAAAAAAAATACCTACTACGAAATAAACAACACAATTCATTCGCAATAAAACATGCATTTTATTGGGAAAAAAAATTCGAAAGAAATTTCTTACGATTAGATATGTTTTAAAATATTAATAAAATACCTACAAATACGAAATCAAAATCAACAGTTCTGTTTTAACAATATTTCTTTAAAAAAAAAGAAAAAAAAGAAATATCAAATCAAAATCACAAAAAGTATCATAATTTTAAATTTTAAGAACCAACTTTTAATAATAGGAACACAAAACAATTTTTTTTGGTCATTGTTTACCATTTTTTTTTTTTTTTGGAATAAAAATACAAATACAAAATCAACAATTTTGCTTAAAAGGAACATCACATCAAAATTACAAAAAGTATCATCATTTTAAATTTTAATTTAACAACTAACTTTTTGAATCACGAATACTTAAAACAATCTTTTTTGGTCATTGCTTACGATTTTTTTTCGTATTCAAAATACAAATTCAACAATAATTTTTCTTAAAAGAAATATCACATCAAAATAATTACAAAAAGTAATCATAATTTTAAATTCTAAGACCGAAGCATGGAATATTCAACTTTTGGTTCGTAAATTACAATTTTTCCTTCTACAAAAACGAGAATGATTACTGATGAGCAGAGATTCTAGTCTAGATAATATGTAGAAGTGATAGAATGGTTTTGGCTTAGGTACTTTTTACATCACTTTTATGAATAGAATAAGGCTTTACCATGTGCTTCTAATAATGGTTAGATTATTCGATAAATTTCTCTTATACACACCTTAGTATAAAAATAAACTAGGATCAACTACTTCCAAATTGGATGATGTAACCTCTCCATCAGTGAACTTGATCTAAACATGCTTCATAAATGGATATTATTACTTACAGATTATGAATAATGTTGATATATATTTTTAAAAACTACTCTACTATTAAATCCATCATACTCATCGTCATCATTTAGCTTTAAAACTTTGGCAAAATAAGTTGATACTAGAAGTAATATCACTACTCGTTGTATTAGGCAAGGGGAAGCCGAAGTGGAACCGGCGATGAGCTACAATCGTCTTTCGTCTGGGTTTGGCGAAGTTGATCTGGACGCGGGGCTCAGCTACAATCGTATTTAGTCCGGCTTTGGCGAAGTTGATCTGTAAGCGGGGCAGGGGCTCAGCTACAATCGTATTTAGTCTGGGTATCTGGAATCGGGGCTCAGCTACAATCGTATTTAGTCTGGCTTTCTTGAAACAGGGTCCGTGGAATTCGTTCTTAAATACATCGTCACTCATTTTACGTTTCCTTGCCACGGATCGGTTCGTTCCATCAGAACGAACGTGCTCCATCTGCTTCGAATTCCATTCTCTATCAGCGACTCCATTCGCATTATACTGTTTGACGAACTCGGCACAGGGCATGGATTTGATGATCGGTTGATAAATATCGAAGACGTGCTTCATATACTTGTGAATATGGATACTGGATACTTTATCTTGGGCTCTTTTTCGATTATGGAGCAAAACCAGGTCATCGGAGCTCTCCGGGTACTTCTTGTACTCGGCGCAGTAAAGTGAGAAGATCCTGGCGTAGGATTCAGACTTGATATCGAAATCCCCGGCGCACTTTTTGGACGATTGTTTGGTCACCACGCATCTGGCGAAAGGACGTAAAGATCCTGGATTGATCTTCATATGGTAGACTTGTTGGGTTTCGGTTTCGTCGTCTTTTAAAATCACCCATTTGGGTCGAGGTAGTTTATCGCCGTTTAGATTGATTTTCTGGAAACGAGTCGAACCTGGTTTGAGCGATTTCCACATGGCTTGGACTACAGAAGGAGGGATACCGGAGACGAGATCTGGAGCTGGAAGCTCGGATGGTCGTTTACCAGATAGAAGGACGATTTTATCTTGCACGATGCAGTAGTTTTGATATCCGGCTCTGATGGTCAGCTCTAATTCGGTGGTTTTTGCGTGGCCTAGCATCGTGTTCCAGAGTTTCCATATCTTTAGACGGAAGTTGAGTCTTTTCTGAGTGACGTCGTCGATGGGGATTTTATCTTTGAGATTGGCATCGTTGAATAAATCCAGCAGCACTGAACCGAACGGGTAACGAAGCAGATTACGAGTAGAATTCGGAGCATGCATCGGAGCTACTAAGATAACGTACCATAAAGCAACGTACAATGGGACTCGATCGACTGGAAGAGCGATTCTGACGTGAAGAGTAAGATGGTATCGTAAAGTATCGTTCAAGATGTACTCTTTTAAGATGGCGTTGACCACAGGATGGAGTTTTTCTCGAGGCCAAGATACTTCTTCGTTACTCTGAACCGAAGAATCGATGTGTTTTTTGATCAAATACAACACTACCAACTGCCATATTACTTTGTTACCGTAGATCGTGTTACGTTTTTCAGTTTCGAAGAACGAGGCCAAAGCTCGAGAGTTGAAGTCGATCTCGTTCATGTTTGCAGGACCCAAGATGAAAGCTAGACAGTTGTCTCGAGTGTAAGGGGACTCAATGGTGCTCCCTTTGGTCAGTTCTTTGACCGTACTGATGGCCAATGGATACAGTTCGAATCGTTTCATCATCTGGGTACGAATATCTTCGTCTTGCAATACGAGGAATGGATTCTTGACGAAGGTCGAATCAGGTTTGAATAAAGCTGGTTGATTGAATTTCACCAAAACGCAGACTTTGCCATCGTCGATGTTCTCGAAAGTAATGCTGTCCTCGACTACGATAGTCTCGTCTTCGAATTTATAACCGGCTACGGCTTTGGACTTCTTGAGTACGGTGGATTTTAGATTATCTTTAGCTCTCGTATCGGATATCTTGATAGATGCGCATTTATCGAAACAAGCCATTATTTTATTCTTCCAGCTTTGAAATTCGGTATTCTCTACGGTGAACATTTTATCCTTGATGGCTTTCTCGAAACCGGCAGCGTCACCTTTGTCGAAATACTCCTTGGGATTGATTAGTTCACCTTCGTCCAACTCTTTGTATTTTTTATCCAGTTTAGCTTGCAAAATCTTACGCAGACGATCGAAAGCTTCGAAATCAGTCTTCTTCAAATCGGTCACACGTGAACATAGAAACGATACGAATTCCGACGTACAGATATCTTCGTAATTTTCCAATTCGGACACAATTGGGACCTTTTTAATTTCATCGGTATCGTTCACACTGAAGCAGAGTTCGGCCACTGATCCGAAAACAGCATTAAGGCCGAAATTCATCGCGTATTCGCTGCCTATATAATGAATAACGACTCTTTTCAACGTAGGAAAGGTGGATGTATGTAAGCACTCGACGGAATCGTTGATTTCCTCATCTGTAAGCTGGCCATCGGTGGTCAAATGCAATGTGAGTTCGGCACCTTTACCGTATTTCTGCTCGAGGTAATTTTTGCGGAAATTGGCTGAAATGTATTCGAGGAACGATCTCGGAGGTTTCTCACCGAACTGTCTGTTTTCGAGGACATCGTCGACCGGTATACATACGTCGCTCCAGGATAACAATGCGTCGTATTTTTTCGATTTGGCCAGTTTTTGTACCGAATCCCAGTACTCGGTGCAGCCGGAAGTAGAACTGCTCGCGTCGAAACAGAATATTTCCATTGTGGGGCCGAATGAAACGCACTCTTGGATGAATTTAACGCGAAAAGCACCAAATAATTTGATCGAATCGAAAATTACTAATTAGCAAACCGATTACCCGACTATTGCGATACGAAGCACGAAACAGTACAATGGAAATCAAGCAGATGCCAGCGGAATTGGATGATGCAAGGTTATGAAATATTTTCCAAGTAGCTGAACGAAACACTGACTAGAAGGTATCGAATCGGAAGATGAAATCACAATTCACATTCACAAATTTATATTCGGTTTTTGAAAAATCATAATTCGTAAATTGGTAGATAAATTCCAAAATTACAATAATTTGATATTTCATTGATATATTATTTATTTATATTTATTTATTTATTATTTATTTATTAACGGATTCCAGGATTCCTAGATCCTGTCTGCCTGCCTAGCTAAATCCAATTTTTAACCTATTGCCAGTGTTTGTCTGAAAAATCACTAGGAGTGCTAAGTGCCAACTGGTGTGCTCATTGCTTTATTTTATTTTTCATAATTAATTAATCCCTTCCTGTTCGCCTCTTACCCTCAAAAATCAAATAATGCAGGTCATTTCTTCAAAAAGTATATGAAAAAGTGTTTCAAAATGATCGCTCAGAGCCTCAGACGCTCAGAGATCATTATTTTTTAAAAATATTCACGAACGAAAAAATTAAAAAATTTACCTACCAATTTTTTCATCACATTTCCGTTAATAAAATCAATTTTGATTTGATCAAACTTCGATAGGATTAAAAAAATTATTCGGCAAATGGATTCACTGAGCTGAGACAATGGCCCGAATTCATTATAGTCATTATCCAAGTGCTTTTTTGCCCAAATACATACATATCAAAAAAATCAACTTCATCAACATTTCTGTCATTTCAGGTACTGGTTCGTTTTACGTTTAAAATTATTGTTCAAAAGTTTTGTTTTGCTACCAAAATTGCCGAAAATACTTACAAGGGAACCTCTTGAGGTGTCACACTTCGATTTGAACACTGAACAGGACCGCGATTTTTGGAAAGAGCATATGTAGTCTAAAAAACCCCAAAACCAAATTTTCAAATGTCCAAGTTCATTTTTCGATTTTTGGCGAATTTTTGAAAATTCAAAATTGACTGTTTTTGGCGATTTATGCTTTTTTTCTATAAGTACGAACTTGATCAATAAAAATGGTAAAAATAAGTCCCAAAACTGATATTAATTACTCAAATCCAAATTTCACCATTTCCAGCCATTCTGGAGCCTCCAGCGCGATTTTTCAATTTCTCCAGAATTTTGAATTTGCTCCAGAAGGCTTGAATATGAGGTTGGGCAGCTAAAAATCGAGTTGTATATTACAATCGACCTGCTTAACGGGTTTATTCACATTTGAGCCGATTTTGAAAGTGACACCTCAAAAGTGGCTTTTTGACCAGCTTTTTTTAAAAAATTGAAAAATCCAAAAAATCAAAAGATTAACCGTTTGAGAGGAAAGTTTTGAAATTTGCGCGAATCGCTGTATATTGTTCAAAACTAACCCTGCAAATCCAAATTTCACAATTTCCAGCCATTCTGGAGCCTCCAGCGCTATTTTTCAATTTTTCCAGAATTTTGAATTTGCTCCAGAAGGCGTGAATATGCAGTTGAGTTGGGTAGCTAAAAATCGAGTTGCATATTACACTCGACCTGTTTAACGAGTTTATCCACATTTGAGCCTATTTTGAGAGTGACACTTCAAAAGAGGCTTTTTGACCAGCTTTTTTCAGAAAATTGAAAAATCCAAAAAAATCAAAAGATAACCGTTTGTTTGGAAATGTTTGAAATTTGCGCGAATCGCTGTATTTCTTCAAGAACTAACCCCCGGAGCGCAAATTCTACTATTTCCAGCCGTTTTGGAGCGACAGTGACACCTCAAAAAACCACTCTTGAGATGTCACTCTCAAAATCGGCTCAAATGTGGATAAACTCGTTAAAGAGGTCGAGTGTAATAAACAACTCGATTTTTAGCTGCCCAACTGCATATTCACGCCTTCTGGAGCAAATTCAAAATTTTGGAGAAATTTAAAAATCGCGCTGGAGGCTCCAGAATGGCTGGAAATAGTAAAATTTGGATTTGGAGGGGGGGTCAAGTTTGGACAAAAGACAGCGATTCGCGTGAATTTCGAAAATATCCACACAATCGGAAAACTTTTGATTTTTCTGATTTTTTAATTTTTTGAAAAAAGCTGGTCAAAAAGCCACTTTTGATGTGTCACTCCCAAAATCGGCTCAAATATAGATAAACTCGTTAAATAGGTCGAGTGTAATATACAACTCGACTTTTAGCTGCCCAACTGCATATTCACGCCTTCTGGAGCAAATTCAAAATTCTGGAGAAATTGAAAAATCGCGCTGGAGGCTCCAGAATGGCTGGAAATGGTGAAATTTGGATTTTGGGGGTTAATTTTGGCCAAAATACAGCGAATCGCGTGAATTTCAAAAATTTCTACATAAACGGGAAACTTTTGAGTTTTTGGATTTTTAAATTTTTTTTAAAAAAAGCTGGTCAAAAAGCCACTTCTGAGGTGTCACTTTCAAAATCGGCTCAAATGTAGATAAACTCGTTAAGCAGGCCGAGTGTAATATACAACTCCATTTATAGCTGCCCAACTTCATATTCACGGCCTTCTGGAGCAAATTCAAAATCCTGGAGAAATTGAAAAATCGCGCTGGAGGCTCCAGAATGGCTGGAAATGGTGAAATTTGGATTTTGGGGATTAGTTTTGGTCAAAATACAGCGAATCGCGTGAATTTTAAAAATTTCCACACGAACGGGAAACTTTTGATTTTTTGGATTTTTTAATTTTGAAAAAAGCTGGTCAAAAAAAGCCACTTTTGAGGTGTCACTCTCAAAATCGGCTCAAATGTGGATAAACTCGTTAAACAGGTCGAGTGTAATATACAGCTCGATTTTTAGCTGCCCAACTTCATATTTACGCCTTCTGGAGCAAATTCAAAATTCTGGAGAAATTGAAAAATCGCGCTGATGGCTCCAGAATGGCTGGAAATGGTGAAATTTGGATTTGGATAATTAATATTAGTTTTGAGACTTATTTTTATCATTTTTATTGATCAAGTACGTACTTTTTTAAAAAAAAAGCATAAATTGCCAAAAACAGTCAATTTTGAATTTTTTAAAAATTTGCCAAAAATCGAAAAATTAACTTGAGCAACTGAAAATTTGGTTTTGGGGGTTTTAGACTATGCTCTTTCCAAAAATCGCGGTCCCGTTCAATTCGGAGTGTGACACCTCAAGAATTTCACTTGTATGGATTTCTTGCAATTTTGGTAGCAAAACAAAACTTTTGGCTATTTTTACAAAAAAGCAGATTTTTTTCCATACAAAAAAACAAAAGTTTTGGGAAATTTTGACCAAAAAAATGTTTTTTTTTTGCAATTTACTCGAGCAAAATAAGACTCCGTAATTTTGGTTTAAAAAACCATCTCTTTTTCAGTTTTTACAAAAAATTACTACTTTTCACAGTTTTGCTGACGAAAAACGTCAATTTTTTTACCACCTAGTTAATTTTGATAAAATTTGCAATTTTACAAAAAGAGCAGAGATATTTTGGGACAGCGAACACACCATTCGTGGAAATTGTGACCAAAAAAAGTGGTTTCCTGCGATTTCAGTAAAAAAAAAACTGACTTTTTGACCAAAAAAAAAACAGGCATTTTTTACAATTTTGATAAAAGTATATTTTCTTTTATAATTTTTACAAAAACGTGAAATTTTTCGCCATTTTACGACTAAAAATTCACGTTTTCTGGAAATTTTTATCAAAAGAAAAGTTTTTTCTGGATATTAATCAGTCGAAAAAAAAAGGAATTTATTGAAATTTTGAGAAACAATTGAAGAGCTTTTCTACTCTTTCGTAAGTATTTACATGAATTTCATGTAGGTAAATACTTACGAAAGAGTAGAATTTTTCAAAATTTTCAACAAAAAAAGTGGCACTTTTGATGTGGAAAAATTGTTTTTTTTCTTTTTTTTTTTTGCAATTTTGGCACAAAAATCAGACCTTTTGGCGAGAAAAAATAAGTGCCTCTACTTATACTTACTTTTTGTTTCTTTCGATTTTGAGCACCAAAAAAATACAAAAAAAGTATATCTTACAATTTCTACAAAAAACTACCTACTTCATGGGATTTTTTAATTTTTTGCTATATTTTGACTAGAAAGGTGAGATTTTTTTGGTACAATGTAATTTTTGTAAAACTGATATTTACTTATTTTAAAATTATGGCACCGAAACCGAATGCAGATTGTTTTTGACCAATTACCGAAAAAAAAGCAAGACTTTCTGAGAATTGTCACTAAAATGAAGGTTTTTTTTGTTGGTAATTTTGATTGAAAAAGATCAAAAGAACGAGTCATGCCGATAATTTTGACATTTGTGGAAATTTCATGTTTCAAAAATCTGCCGGAGGCTCCAGAACCGCTCAAAACGGGTTGAAAGCATTTTGGCAGGTCAAAACTATGGCATATTTCAAATTTCAGCTTTCTTGGTCAATTTGATGAAATTTTGATATTTTTTCTCACTTTTGACATAAATTTAATTTTTAAAATTTTACTCTCGCTCGCTTCGTTTGTGACAATTATAATTTTATTGTGAGAAATTTTTTTAAGGAAATGTTGATAGGTAGCCTTTCGCTCAAACAAATATGCTTTTAAGTTAGGTATGTATCAATGAATCAATATATTGGCTCCTTGAAGGCGTTTTAAATCTTGCTGCAATTTTTAATTCAGTTTTCATCACATTTTTGAATATTTCTGAGGTTCCCTTTTTTTTTTTTTTGCCAAGATCAACGATTTTATTATGAATTCTTATCTGATAGAAATTTTCAGAGAAATATTTATGCATATTTTAGGTATACAATTTGTTATCTACGTTCTAATAGTTCTTTTTGAAGTTTAATAATTTTTTAAAAAGTTCAATTGTATAAACTTGGTAGCGATATAATGAATAATTCTTGAAAAAATAATCTCAATGTGTCATGATTCAAAATGAAAAATATTTCTCGAAAATCAACGTTATACCCGAAGCAGTGAGCAGCTTATTGCGTTGTTTTGCTCATAGCTATAATCAGACGTAATTTACGAAGTAGGTATATGTATTTATTAATGATTTATTGGTAGAAATTGAATTAAATTGAAAAACTCGTGAACTACGGTTGCGTATTTATATTCAATATTGCCATTCTATTATAAAAAATTTTGCCTGGACAGGGATTTGAACCCTGGACCCCTAGGTCAGGAAACGAGCTTCGGTACCCGGAGTACCTATACGGTCATTTCTTTTCAAATAGAAATCTATATTCGTTCCTAGTGCTCTGCCAACTGAGCTACCCAGGCTTCAACGTACACCAGACAGTATTCGCTTTACATACATTTTATTGTTTCGACCTTTGGTCAAATGAATATTTGTATGTTTTTAAGTATTGATGTGTTGCCTCCTTGAAGGTGTTTCAAGTCTTGCTGCAATTTTTAATTCAATTTTCATCACATTTTTGAATTTTTCTGTTTTTTTTTTTTTTTTTTTTTTTTGTTAAAATAACGATTTTTATTTTTAAATAAATCAATTCTTACCTGACATAAATTTTCAGAGAAATATTTGTGCATATTTTAGGTAGGTATACCTACAATTTTTTATTTACGTTCTGCTTTCTATGTCAATTTGGTGAAATTTTGATTTTTTTCTCATTTTTTTGACATGAATTTAATTTTTAAAATTTTTCCTTCGCTCGCTTTGTTTGTGGCAATTAGAATTTTATATTGAGACATTTTCCAAGGAAATGTTGGTAGAGGTAACCTTTGGTCAAATGAATGTTTGTATGTTTTTAAGTATTAATGTGTTGGCTCCTTGAAGGTGTTTTAAGTCTTGCTGCAATTTTTTATTCAGTTTTCATCACATTTTTGAATTTTTCTGGGGTTTGCTTTTTTTTTTGTTGCAAAAATAACGTTTTTTATTTTTAAATAAATCAATTCTTACCTGACGTAAATTTTCAGAGAAATATTTGTGCAGATTTTAGGTAGGTATACAATTTTTTATTCACGTTCTAATGGTTTTTTTCGCAGTTTTATAATTTTTTAAATAAGTAGTTCAATTGCATAATTTCGTAGAAATAATACGAACAGTTGTTGAAAAAATAATCTCAACGTGTGATGATTCAAGATGAAAAATATTAAATTTCTCGAAAAACAACGTTATACCCAAGGAAGTGAGCAGCTTACTGCGTTGTTTTGATAATAGCTAATCAGACGTGATACGTGATTTACGAACTTACGAAGTGTATTTATTAATGATTTAATGCTAGAAATTGAATTAAATTGAAAAATTCGTTAATTACAGTTGTGTATTTACATTTTACTGTCTCATTCTACTAAAAAAAAAATTTGCCTGGACAGGGATTTGAACCCTGGACCCCTAGGTCAGGAAACGAGGTTTGGTACCGAAGTACCGATTTCATGAATATAAATTTTCATTTGAAACATTTGTTCGTTCCTAGTGCTCTACCAACTGAGCTACCCAGGCTTCAGCATAGAGTAGGCAGTATTCGCTTTACATGCAGTTTATTGTTTCGAAAATTGCATCATACGAGTATGCATTCATTTCAAGGGAATTTTCATCGCATTTGCACATGATCTTAATTAAATGAAATAAAACCGAAACGTTTTGTTGCCTATTCAAGATTTCGTTGCGGTGAATCGTCGAGGTGGATCTTTGCTGGAGAAAATTTTAGATTTGAACCGGTATGAAAAGATTTTGAAAGTACCTATGTGCCTGAATTTGAGATTTAGATTTTTACTTACTCAAAGATTTTTTTATCACCAAGTTCTAAAATTCGCCGAAAGATCTAAAACAGTTCAAACTTCAAAACCACGAATAATCGACCCAAAAGGTATGAAAATAGGGTTAACTCAATTTTTAAAAATAAGAAATAGGCAAAATTTGTATTAAAAAAAAAAAAATCATCCAATAAATCGAAAAACGAATTTCAGCGTTTGAAATTTCTTGTACTTAGTTGGTAAAATATTTTTAGTTACTTTCAAAATTGTAATCCGACCTTTCCATGCTCCATTTCCATCGTCGATTCTCAGAAACCGATGATAAGTAAAATTTTTAAACCATTTCTTGAAAAATTGCTCAGAGCAGATGCTGCCTAATTTCTGTTTCATTCTCCTGAATTCTTTTTAATCGATTTTGATTTTGAATTATGAAGTACACCATACAAATCTTTTGAAAGGATCATATCAGTATGGCAAAATTAGTGTAACAGAGTTCGCAGAAATTCAGAAACAAATGAAAAAATTTCTTCGTTGAAATTCTGCTCGAGTGTTTTTTTTTCTATTGATGAAGAAAATCAGAACTTTATTTGATGATTTTTGAACTCGTTTGTTTTGCATTGATTTCTATTCTTTGTTCTGATGAAGAGTGAGGGAGGGAAAAAATGCTCAATGAATTAAAAATCAACGGTGAATCTTTATTATCAAAAATAACGAAGTACTTACCTACATAATACGTATGAAAATAATATTACAAAAAAAAAATAACAAATTTGTACATAGGCTATTACGATTCTCAACAAACTAGAAAATAACTTTTTTTTTAAAAAAAAAAGTAATCATAAAAATATACGATACCAAAATATCACTTACAAGATATAAATTCTTCTAAATTTGATTAAAAAAATATCAAGGAACTTATTTATTAACACACAATATTATCAAAAATAGTCATTGCAAAAAACAAAACGTAACACTCTAAAGTACCTAATACGAAAGTTTTTTACAAAAATTATAAACGAAGAATCTTATCGATAATTTTAACACCTTTAACGATTATAAAAATAAGATGAAATAGATCAGATCATAAAAATTAACGTTAAAAAAATTACCTAAACGTAAATTCTTCTAAATTGGAGTTAAAAAAATGAAAAATAAATACCACGAAACTAAAAATAACCGGCTTGTTGGGATAAAATTTAATTAGAATAAAATATCGTTTAAAAATCTTTCATCAAAAATTACGAAACATTTTAAAATATTGCAAAAAAAAAAAACCAATCACTCATCAGATCCAACGAACTGAGTCATCAGCAAATTTTTTTTTTCAAAAATAATGAACGAAGAATAAACTTATCGATAAATTACTTCAGCACCTGAAACGACTCGTGTAACGATTACGAAACCCAGAAAAGAAAATATAGATCATAAAAATACACGATAAAAAAATGAAAAATAAATAGGTACTTCTAAATTAAATCCATTTTTCTTATCCTTCTAATTGATCAGGAGAGTAAAAAAAAACAGTAAAATAAACGTAATTAGTCAGTTAAACGAAGTAAAAATCACTCGTTTCAAACTCAATCATATTTCGATATCGATAATATTACTTCTTCGCACGATTACGACGAAAAGGACGCAGAGGAGCTTTTTTACCACGAATCGCCGGAACCTTTTTACGATTCTTCGTAGCCACCGCTGCTGGTTTCTTATTTTTCGACGTACTTGGCTGTACCGGTTCTTTCTTCGGTTTATCTTCACGATCACCGTAGGCATTATATTTCTTAACGAATTCTGCACAGGACATAGTTTGTACGATGGGTTGATAAAT
The DNA here is from genome assembly GCF_950023065.1 of Planococcus citri. Lineage (NCBI taxonomy): Eukaryota > Metazoa > Arthropoda > Insecta > Hemiptera > Pseudococcidae > Planococcus > Planococcus citri. The sequence continues at coordinate 81,593,756 of NC_088677.1, forward strand.
ATCGAACACATGTTTCATATACTTTGCGATGAACACACTGGATACGTTATCTTTAGCTCGTTTTCGATTATGGAACAATACAAGTTGATCGGAGCTTTCGGGATATTTTTTGTACTTGGCACAATACAGCGAGAAGATCCTGGCGTAGGATTCGGATTTGATATCGAATCTACCGTAGCATTCGACGATTGGTTTATCAGTCACAGGACATGTGACGATAGGACGTAAAGTATCAGGATCGATTTGAGTATGGAAGACTTCTTCGCGTTCGGTTTTATCTCTTTTTAGAATCACCCATTTGGGACGAGGTAGATTATTACCATCTTGATTGATTTTCTGGAAACGAGTCGACTTCGAAGTTAAAGAATCCCACATGACTTTGACTACCGAAGGAGGGATACCAGAGACGAGATCTGGAGCTGGTAACTCGGTCGGTTTGTGACCGGACAGAAGGACTATTTTATCTTGTACGATGCAGTAGTTTTGGTAGCTAGCTCGAACGGTTAGTTCTAGTTCGCGATCTTTTTTATGACCCAGGATCGAGTTCCATAATTTCCACAGCTTTATTCGGAAATTTAATCGTTTTCTGATCACATCGTCGATGGGTATTTTGTCTTCGAGATTGGCATCGTTGAGTAAATCCAGGAGTACGGTACCAGAAGGGTAACGAAGCAGATTACGAGTGGAATTGGGAGCGTACATCGGAGCTACTAAGATAACGTACCATAAAGCAACGTACAATGGGACTCGATCGACTGGAAGAGCGATTCTGACGTGCAGAGTGAGATGATAACGTAAAGTATCGTTCATAATGTACTCTTTGAGAATGGCGTTGATCAAAGGATGGAGTTCGTCTCGAGGCCAAGCTACGCTTTCGTTACTCTGAACCGAAGAATCGATGTGTTTTTTGAGCAAATACAACACGACCAACTGCCAGATGACTTTGTTACCGAAGATCGTGTTTCGTTTTTCACTTTCGAAGAACGAAGCCAAAGCTTGAGAGTTGAAATTGATCTCGTTCATGTTGGCAGGACCCAAGATGAAAGCTCGACACTGGTCTCGAGTAAAAGGTGACTCGGTGGTGCTACCTTTGGTCAGTTCTTTGACCGTGTTGACTGATAAAGGATGTAGCTCGAATCGTTTTATCATCTGCGAACGAATATCATCATCTTGGAATATGAGGAATGGATTCTTTACGTAGGTCGAATCAGGCTTGAATAAAGCTGGCTGGTTGAATTTGACCAGAACGCAGATTTTACCTTCGTCGATGTTCTCGAAAGTGATACTGTCTTCGACGACCGTAGTCTCGTCTTCGAACTTATAACCGGCTACGACTTTGGGCTTCTTGAGTACGGTGGATTTTAGGTCAGCTTTAGCTCTCGTATCTGATATCTTGATCGATGCGCATTTATCGAAACAAGTCATAATCTTATTCTTCCAGCTTTGAAATTCGGTATTCTCTACGGTGAACATTTTAGCTTTGATTGCTTTCTCGAGACCGGCAGCGTCACCTTTATCGAAATACTGCTTCGGAGATAGAGGTTTACTTTCGGGCAACTCTTTGTATTTTTTATCCAGTTTAGCTTGCAAAGTCTTACGTAGACGAGTAAAAGCGTCGAAATCAGTCTTCTTCAGATCGGTTACACGTGAACATAGAAACGATACGAACTCCGGTGTGAAGATATCTTCGTAGTTTTCCAGTTCGGCTACCGATGGAACCTTTTTAGTAGCACTTGTATCGTTAATACTGTACAGTAACTCGGAGACTGATCCGAAAATAGCGTTTAGACCGAAATTCATCTCGCTTTCGTGACCGATGTAATGAATGGTGACGGTTTTCAACGTAGGAAAATTGGGTTTAGTTAGATACTCGGCACAGGTAGAGATATCCCAGTCACCTATTTCGCCATCTGTCGTCACTTGTAAAGTGACTTCGGCTCCTTTACCGAATTTCTCTTCGACGTAATCTTTATTGAACTCGTTTACGATGTAGTTGATAAATGTACTGGGAGATGTTCCTCCGGTTCCTCTGGTACCGAGATTATTCTCTTGTACTCTAGTACAGCTAGAATTCCACGATAATAAAGCGTCGAATTTATTCGACTGGATCAAGTTTTCCACCGCTGCCCAGTATTTCGTACATCCTGAAGTGGAACCGCTCGAATCGAAGCATAAGATCTCCATTCTGATGCGAAAAATAAGGAAAGGCACACGTGAGATGAATAATTATCGCGATCACGAAGCACTAATTCAACTTTTTTGACCGTAAGCTCGAAGCTCAATGACTCTGGATGTACGTAATGTTATGAAATGATCGAGATAAAATTAGATGACGAAATAATTCGGCCGGTGAATAGCGAATCGATTAGTCATCCTCGGTGTGGCCATGAACTACTACTAACAAACAAAACACACATAAACATCTGTCAGTGGTAGAAGTAGAACTTAGAACAGCAGCTGAGCAATCAGGAAATAAATTCATACTCACAATTTGCGTTGAGTTAATCTTGAGTTGAGTAGTAGACATTACAATGCAGTAAAAGTAAATTGTCGGAACCTGAAACTTCGAAAATTATCCAACTTTAAACTTTTATCAATCTACCTCTATTGCATGTTTTCAGTTATCAGTCACCGTCACCATTTTGCCGGCCCCTCCGACCCTCCACCTCCTATTCCTTCCTATGCTATCAGCTCTCAGCTCACAGCTGTGTGCAATTACTCGTGGATTTTATTTTTTTCCAAATGACCGGGCACATGTTGAACTCTCATCAGTTCGTTCCTATTCTTCGAAAATTCGTCAATTATTCCTGCATATTGCACCATTTCACGTAATTAACAGCCCCATTACTGTTCCCCTCACCGATCATTTCGCATGAGATCCTAACCCAATCAATGTCAATGGCCTCAAAATCTTACCGATCGAAACTCGAGTAAAAGAGAATTTCGCATTTTGGCGAATTCTTAAAAATCAAAATTTGGGTCTAAATTAGGAATAAAAATCTGAATTTCTTCGAATTGTGTTATAGTCCGGCATATGACAATAGGAGTAATTGCACCCCCCCCCCCCGTCGATCCTCCGGGACAACTTTTTTCTTGAAGGGGACATCCTAAAGAACATTTTAAAGCAAACTTGCCAAAAAAAAAAGGTTGGCTTTACTTACAAAATGGCGGCCATTTTGATTGACAGGTCAGCCGAATTCGCAGATTTTGCGTTTTAACATAGGACTTGCACGAACTTTTTCAAACTTTACAAAGGTAGATCGAAAGATCATGCAAAAAATTTATCACCTGTCAAAATTTCAAGTGCTAAAGTGCGTTTTTCGATTTTTGGTGAATTTTTGAAAATCGAATTTAGGCCAAAAATGAGGGAAAAACCAAAATTTTACCAAATTGACCAAGAAAGCTGAAATTTGGGATATACCCTATTTTCGATATGCCAAATCGATTGGAAACGGTTTCAACCCGTTTTGAGCAGTTCTGGAGCCTCCAGCAGATTTTTGAAACTCGAAATTCCCACAAAATTCCATCAAATTGGAGTTGTAAAGCTAAAATTTATTCTGAAAACTGATTTCAATACGCTACGAAGTACTGCTGGTGAATTTCAAGTCGTTTTGGAGCCTTCAGAGACTTTTTTTGAAAATTCCTGATGCCTCCAGCAGATTTTTGAAACTTTAAATTTTCACAAAATTTCATCAAATGGAAATGGAAAGTTGAAATTTACTCTATAGTCCAATTTCAATACCCTCTGAAGACGACTTCAGGTGGGTTCAAGTAATTTTAGGGCCTCCAGCGACTTTTTTTGAAAATTACTGGAGCCTCCAGCAGATTTTTGAAACTTTAAATTTTCACAAAATTTCATCAAATGGAGATGGAAAGCTGAAATTTATTCTACACTCCAATTTTAACACCCTCTGAAGACGACTTCAGGTGGGTTCAAGTCATTTTAGAGCCTCCAGTGACTTTTTTGAAAATTACTGGAGCCTCCAGTAGATTTTCGAAACTTGAAATTCCCACAAAATTCCATCAAATTGGAGTTGTAAAGCTAAAATTTATTCTAAAAACTAATTTCAATACGCTACGAAGTACTGCAGGTGAATTTCAAGTCGTTTTGAAGCCTCCAGCAACTTTTTGAAAATTCTTGATGCCTCCAGCAGATTATTGCAACTTTAAATTTTCACAAAATTTCATCAAATGGAGATGAAAAGCTGAAATTTACTCTACACTCCAGTCTTAACACCCTCTGAAAACGACTTCTGGTGGATTTCAAGTCATTTTAGAGCCTCCAACGACTTTTTTTGAAAATTACTGGAGCCTCCAGTACGTTTTTGAAACTTGAAATTTCCCCAAAATTTCATCAAACCAAGATGGAGAGTTGAAATTAATTCTGCAAACTAATTCCAATACGCTACGAAGTTGACTGCTGGTGAATTTCAAGTCGTTTTGGAGCCTCCAGCAACTTTTCGAAAGGTTGTATGAGGGTTTTTTGGAAAGTTGAAATTTCCTAAGTGTAGCTGGTGGAAGCTTCAAAACCATTTGATAAATTAATGTTGAGGAAATTTCAAGTTTCGAAAATCTACTGGGGGCTCCAGTAATTTTCAAAAAAAGTCGCTGGTGGCCCTAAACTTACTTGAACCCACCTGAAGTCGTCTTCAGGGGGTGTTGAAATGGGACTATAGAGTAAATTTCAACTTTCCATTTCCATTTGATGAAATTTTGTGAAAATTTAAAGTTTCAAAATCTGCTGGAGGCATCAGGAATTTTCAAAAAAAGTCTCTGAAGGCTCCAAAACGACTCGAAATTCACCAGCGGTACTTCGTAGCGTATTGAAATTAGTTTTTAGAATAAATTTTAGCTTTACAACTCCAATTTGATGGAATTTTGTGAGAATTTCGAGTTTCAAAAATCTGCTGGAGGCTCCAGAACTTCTCAAAACGGGTTGAAACCGTTTCCAATCGATTTGGCATGTCGAAAATAGGGTATATCCCAAATTTCAGCTTTCTTGGTCAATTTGGTAAGATTTTGATTTTTCCCCTCATTTTTGGCCTAAATTCGATTTTCAAAAATTCACCAAAAATCGAAAAACGCACTTTAGCCCTTGAAATTTTGACAGGTGATAAATTTTTTGCATGATCTTTCGATCTACCTTTGTAAAGTTTGAAAAAGTTCGTGCAAGTCCTGTGTTAAAACGCAAAATCTGCGAATTCGGCTGACCTGTCAATCAAAATGGCCGCCATTTTGTATGTAAGGCCAACTTTTTTTTGGCAAGTTTGCTTTAAAATGTTCCTTAGGATGTCCCCTTTAAGAAAAAAGTTGTCACGGAGGATCGGCGGGGGGGGGGTGCAATTACTCCTATTGTCATATGCCGGACTATTGGAAAGCGGAAATTTTACGAGGATCCTATTTTTGACCCCACGAATCGATTGGAAATGAGTTTTCGAAGTGCTTTGAGCAATTTTGGAGCCTCCAGCGGATTTTTGAAAGCTACTGTTTTTACAAAATTTCCCAGTATGGAGTTGAAAACTTGAAAAGTTGGAATTTTCTCCAAGTAGATATGCAATTTATTTTCGACATGCTCGATCGACTAGAAACGGTTTCGCGCCTTTTTATGGAGCCTGCAACAAATTTTTTCAATTTCGATCAAATTTTGAAAATAAAATTGAAAATCATGTGGCTCATCGTTTGTCGTGTTTTTGATGGCGCTGATTTCGAATTCAAATTCTGTTCGGTGGTATGAGTAGGAGAGGAGAGAGTCCTACAATGAGCCACAAATTTTGAAAAAATTTAAAAATTTGTGTGACCTATGGTTTGTTGATGGGTTTTCGAAGGTGTTGATTTCGAATATCAGTTTACTTTTTTTATTCAAGCCCTCAAAGCTCACAAATATGCCCTCAAAACACTGAAAAAGTTGGCAAATTCGTGCGACTTATGAGTTATGGGGATCATGAGAGTGCTGATTTCAAATTTCAATTTTGCCCGTCAATTTTGTTCAAATTTCAAAAAAAAAAATTAAAAATTATGTAACACATTTTTTTGATAATATGTATTATTTGTATATGTTTTCTATGACGCTGATTTCGAATTTGTGCCAAATTTATGATGCGAGCCTCCTAGATCCCACAACAATGAGATCCCAAGTATTGACAAAAATTGGAGAATTCGTGTAATGCGATGGTTTGTTGAATTTCCAGTAAAGCAAATTTCGAATTTCAACTCGTTTTTCTACGTTTAGGAGCCTCAAAGTACCACGATATGCTCTCAAATTTTGAAAAATTGATAAATTCGTGTGACCCATTAAGTCTTGTTGAGTTTTTGGGGCTGCTGATTTCGAATTTCGACTTTCTCTTTTTGAAACGATTCTTTGAAGTTTCGCAATAATGTACCAAAAATAAATACTCGTATGAACCATGTCAGGTTAGGGACTGATTGAATGGCTCGAGAGGCTCTTTTCAGAAAAGAGTGTACCTATACGTTAAAATTTGAAATAAGCACTTCGAAGAATTCCAAAAAACACCAAACCATTTTTTTGAGTTTTTCTATTTAAGGACATAATTTTAGATTTAGGCAGTTTTTTATCGAAAAAGTAAGTTGATATTTGAAATCAGTGTCTCCAAAAACCTATCAAACGATACGTCACCTGATTTTTTCATTTTTTTTTTTTTTTTTGTAATAATTGGGGTTTATTTTGGGTGGGGTGGGGAGGGAAGGGGAAAGGTACCCCCTATAAATTTAGATAGAATTTTGAAAAAACATGTGGCATATCGTTTGTTGTGTTTCCAATGGAGCTGAGCTCCGATTTCAAATTTCTGTTCAATTTTTTAATTCTAACCCTCACTAAAAACCAAGTGCCCAAATTTTAAAGAAATTAAAAAATTTGTGTAATTTATGGTTTATGATATTATTTTTTTTTACAATAAGGAGTTAGAAAAATCACATAATTTGGTTCTTTGTTTCGCAAAGTATTAGAAAATGATTGAAATCAGTCGATCTGATCTCCAAAAATTGAAATGACTTTGAATCAGATTTTTAGTTTTATTTGTTTACATAATTATTATTTTTTAAATTTTTTCCAAGATCGGTTGTTCATTACATTTAGTTCGACTTTACGTTAATTTAAACGTTCCTCGAGGACTGCTCCAATTTCATTGAACTTGAATATGTAGAATTGAACTCAAATTTTAAAAAATGCTTCGATTTCTAGAATATTTTTCTTCTCATAGAGAGACAGACTGAAAGAAATGTATTCAAAAAACAAAAAATGATCAAAAATTCGTGAAATTTTTGTCTCAGTTTTCTCCCTGCTTAATTATTTCAATTTTGTACTCTGTCCAATTATTCAGTTTCAAGTTTCGTGAAATGGCGAAGGTATAAGAGATTGGAAACAACTGAAACAATGTTTTAAAATGAGTAATTGAGTACCTGGCCTATCTATTTTACTGTGGCTCTTATTTTTGGCACTCTCTGAAATAGTGTTGCAATTTTATAAAAATAATTGCTCATTTTTTTGTTTACCCCAAATTCGAGAAAGTCATGCCGGAAGCTCCTTGATCCCCCTCCCCCAGTTTCAAAGCATCAAAAACGTGAAAAAAATCAATTCATCCAAAAATTTTTTTTACTTATTTACGTCTGAGTGTTTCTGAATTATAATCCACTTTTCAGAAAAAAAAACTTCTTCGGTGCTCTTCTCACTTACTTATTTTCAAAGCATCAAAAAAATGAAAAAAAAACAATTTATCCGCATTTTTTTCGATATTTAATTATTTATAAAAATATTGACCAACTAACTGTAAAATAAAACGAATGAAAAATAAATTATGCCAGAATTTTTCTAAATATCCTTTTCAAAAAAAAAAAAAAAAAAAAAAAAACTTTCTTCGGACTCCTCTACTCTTACATATTTTCAAAGCATAAAAAAAACAGGTTGTCCTCAATTTCTTCGATAAGTATTTAAATTTTAGGTATAAAAATATCGACCAACTGTAAAATAAAACGAATGAAAAAAAAAATTATGCCAAAATTTTTCTAAATATAATTCCTTTTCAAAAAAAAAAAAAAAACTTTCTTCGGGGCTCCTCTCTCTCTCCTAACTTATTTTCAAAGCATCACAAAAACGAGAAAAAAAAACATCAATTCAGGTACCTATTTATCTGCAATTTTTTTCATATTTATTCATATCAAAATTTTCTAAATATGATTCTTTTTTAGAGAAAAAAACCTTCGTTCAGTTCGGTCTCTTAAACAATTGACCCCCTACTCCCCTTGTATTGAATCCTCCCTCTTCTTTCAGGTATAAAATATATAAAATAACAAAACATTGGTGTTCGAAGAAATTTTTCATTTCTGATCATTCTAAGAATAAACTCTTTTTTAAAATAGAAAACATTTTCTCGATCCCCAAACAATGTTTTTAGCTCTCCTGAGCTCCTCAAAATTAGAAAAAATCAAAAGAATTGAATGTTTTTTTTTCAAGTTGAAATTTACGTGTTTATTGTGTTCTCAGAAATGACTCTTGTTTTTAGGAATCTCCCTTGGCCTCTCACAATGTTTGGTTTCCTTATAAATTAGAGGGCCTGAAAATTAAACAATGTATGAATGTAAAGAAATGCATTTTTTCAATTTCTGTGTTGAAATTTTTCTCCTCATAATAACCTTGGTCATCTAATTGTAGGTATTTGTAGAAATTTCAAGATCTCAAGTTCCACTTTTTCATCCTGCAGAGGTAGAGGTGGAGAGGGGGGGGGGGTTGAAAACTATAAAATAGTGCTCTTCGTATGAAAATATACTAGATCGAAGAATTACATACCTACTATGCAAAAATACTAAAATTTGAAATAATTTCAACTACTTTTTTCATTTTTATAGAAGGCCCACGTTCCTTTTATTTCTGTCATGTTGAACTGGGAGGGGGGGGAGGATTAAGGGTCGAATTGTGCTATTATACTATGTACCTGATAAAAATAGATAAAATACAATATTCATGGATTAAAATATGGAAAATATAAATTTTCAATTTTTATTATTTTTCGAAAACATAGAGAGCTTTTCACTTTCCAGTACAGTTCTGCTTCAAGTTTGAACTTTGAAGGCTAAAATTTTCAAGTTTTGAAAAAAAGAATTGAAATTAACAACTTGATAGAATCTGAGACTGAGAGTAAAAAAAAAAGGAAGTCACGTAATCATTCTATTGAGCAATAATTCCAATTTTTTAATTCAGTATGTCTTTTTTCATTTAAAAAAAAAATAAAAAATAACTCAGCTGTTCTTTTTTTTATTTAATGATCGTTTCTTGTACGTTTGATTGAGTTTAATGATCAATCGACTTTCTCATAGCTTCGTTTTTTTTTTCTCCATTTACAAATTTGATTCTATGATCGAAAACTTCCTAACTTTTTGTTTAGTGACGATAACTGTTTCAACGCGAGAGAGAATAATCCTATAATTTTCAAGATTGGGGGAAAAAAATCAAAATAAATGTTCCACGAGATTAAAATTCAAGGGTGATAATTTATTTTCAAAAATAACGAAAAGCTACGAAAAAAAAATATAATATATTGAACACAAAACCGTAGGATTTTCAAAATCTTAAAAAATTACGAAGTTACAATATAGGAAAAAAATGAAAAAAAAATATTCTTATCAATACTTTTAGCACCTAGCATTGTAAAAAAAATAAAAATAAAAAACGAGATTAAAAACTAGCAAGAAAACTTGAGATTATGAAAATCGAATAAAATAAACCCTAATAATTAATCATTCTCAATATTAAATCCATCACATTTGCGTAACTTAATATGAAAATTATAAATACAACGAACCTAAAACTAATCAGTCTGTAAAGTTAGTAGGATAAGTAAACGTAAGTTTCAAAATAAATTATCATTCCCTTTATACCTTCGAATAAGATGAAATGCTTATTCGACTCATCACCACATTTAATATTACTTTTTAGGATTACGGCGCTTCTTGTTCTTTTTCGAACGTCTAGTCTTAATCTCCGGTATCGTCTCCTCTACAATTTCAGGCGAACTCAGCTCAGCAGGCTTCTTCTTCGACTTATCATCGCCACTAGCGTTGTATTTTTGGACACGACGTACCGGAGCTCTTATTCGCATTCCACGAATGGCCAAAACTTTAGTAAGATTCTTCGTAGGCACCGCTACAGGTTTCTTATTATTCGACGTACTCGTAGTACTCGGATCCTTCTTCGGTTTATCTTCACGATCACCGTAGGCATTATATTTTTTCACGAATTCGGCACAAGACATCGTTTCTACGAACGGTTGGTATATTTCGAACACGTGTTTCATGTAGTTTTCGATATGAACACTGGATACGTTATCTTTAGCTCGCTTTCGATTATGGAATAAAATCAACTGATCGTAAGTGTCTGGATACTTCTTGTACTTGGCACAATACAGGGAGAAGATCCTAGCGTAAGATTCGGATTTGATATCGAATTTACCAGCGCATTCGACGATTGGTTTATCTGTCACAGGGCATGTGACGAAAGGACGTAAAGTAACGGGATCGATTTGAGTATGGAAGACTTGTTCGCGTTCGGTATGATCCTTTTTCAGGAATATCCATTTAGGACGAGGTAGACTGTTACCATCTTGATTGATTTTCTGGAAACGAGTCGACTTGGACGTTAACGAATCCCACATGGATTTGACTACCGAAGGAGGGATACCAGAGACGAGATCTGGAGCTGGTAACTCGGCTGGTTTGTGACCGGATAGAAGGACTATTTTATCTTGAACGATGCAGTAGTTTTGGTAGCTGGCTCGAATGGTTAGTTCTAATTCGCGATCTTTCTTACGACCCAGGATCGTGTTCCATAATTTCCACAGCTTTATTCGGAAGTATAATCGTTTTCTGGTGATATCGTCGATGGGTATTTTGTCTTCGAGATTGGCATCGTTGAATAAATCCAGCAGTACGGTGCCAGCAGGGTAACGAAGCAGATTACGAGTAGAATTGGGAGCGTACATCGGAGCTACGAAGATCACGTACCATAAAGCAACGTATAATGGGACTCGATCTACTGGAAGAGCGATTCTGACGTTCAGAGTGAGATGATATCGTAACGTTTCGTTCAGAATGTACTCCTTGAAGATGGCGTTGATCAAAGGGTGGAGTTCGTCTCGAGGCCAAGCTACGCTTTCGTTACTCTGAACCGAAGAATCGATGTGTTTCTTGAGCAAATACAACACGACCAATTGCCAAATGACTTTGTTACCGAAGATCGTGTTACGTTTTTCACTTTCGAAGAACGAAGCTAAAGCTTGAGAGTTGAAATCGATCTCGTTCATGTTGGCAGGACCCAAGATGAAAGCTCGACACTGGTCTCGAGTAAAAGGCGACTCTGTGACGCTACCTTTGGTCAATTGTTTGACCGTATCGATGGATAAAGGATGTAGCTCGAATCGTTTTATCATCTGTGAACGAATATCGTCATTTTGGAATACGAGGAATGGATTCTTTACGAAGGTCGAATCAGGTTTGAATATAGCTGGCTGGTTGAATTTAACCAGAACGCAGATTTTACCTTCGTCGATGTTCTGGAACGTTATACTGTCTTCGACGACGATGGCCTCGTCTTCGAATTTATAAGCGGCGACTACTTTGGGCTTCTTGAGCACGCTGGATTTTAGATTAGCTTTAGCTCTCGTATCGGATATCTTGATCGAGGCGCATTTATCGAAACAAGTCAAGATTTTATTCTTCCAGCTTTGAAATTCGGTATTCTCGGTAGCGAAGAGTTTAGCTTTAATGGCTTTCTCGAGACCGGCGGCGTTACCTTTATCGAAATACTCCTTGGCTTGGATCGGTTTACTCTCGTCTAAGTCTTTGTATTTTTTATCCAGTTTAGCCTGCAGAGTCTTACGTAGACGAGTAAAAGCATCGAAATCAGTCTTCTTCAGATCGGTTACACGTGAGCATAGAAACGAGACGAACTCCGGTGTGAATATATCGTCGTAGTTTTCCAATTCGGCCACCGATGGCACCTTTTTAGTGGCACTGGTATCGTTCACGCTGAACGATAATTGGGCGACTGAACCGAAAATAGCGTTTAGTCCGAAATTCATGTCGGATTCTCTGCCAATGTAGTGAATGGTTACTTTACTCAGACGAGGAAAGTTGGGCTTTTGTAAGAAACTGGCACAATGAGTGATATCGTGATCGCTGATTTGTCCATCGGTGGTAACTTGCAACGTGAGTTGGGCATTTTTACCGTGTTTTTGCTCGATGTGATCTTTATTGAAATGATTCAAGATGTGATCGAGAAACGAACTCGGAGAAGTGCCACCGAACCATCTGTTTTCGAAAACGTTGCTCACTTGTCGACACCCTGTGCTCCATGATAGCAAAGCTGAGAATTTATTCGATTTGGCCAAGTTTTCTACCGAATTCCAATACTTGTCACATCCGGAAGTCGAACCGCTCGAATCGAAACACAGAATTTCCATTCTGACGCGATAGAGAGACCCGGTTTATCGATAATTTTAGTACGAAACACTGTATCTACTTTGGCTGGAAAAAACTCCAAGTCGAAAATGAGAAATACGAATTACACGAGGAGCGAATGAAAGAACTATGTTTTAGTTTAGTTTTAGTACACCAACGCAATATTGTGAAATAAGTCGAGTACCACGACCAGAAATAGGAAACGATGAGAAGAAAACTGAATGATGAAATACCGGCTAATATTGACGAAATGAGAAATGACGAATCATCCGCTGAACTGATAAAGAAGGGTAGCGGATGTGATGATGAGGTGAAGGTGGCGGGGTATCGACGAATTTCTTGTTATCAATTTCATCGTGCTGGATGAAACTCGAACTGTGTTGAATTAATTTCAATTACTTGGAATGTGAATTAACATTCTCAATTTGATGTTTGTTAATCGTCGTAGTTGGAGTAAAATAACAAAATTTTAATTACGATCTGCGACTAGAATTCAAATTCGTTCCATGAATCGCTAGGAGTGCTAGTTACTCGTCCTCTGGAGACCTATCCAAACTTGAAAGTATTCCGCAGGTCCAGTGTCTATACTTGAAACAAACTTCTAAACTAATCAACATTCAAAATACCAAACTGGCAAACTCCAACAAGACTCCAAGGAGGAATTCTTGTTTCTCGACGAAATCGTCAAAATGTTCATTTTCTGTTTGTCGAACCTCGAAATTTCCCCCCAAAAAATAGGTTTTCGCCAAAATTGTTGGAAGGTCTAATTTTTGTCAAATCGTTGAAAAAGTCTTACTTTCTTATTTGCCAACATTCAAAAAGTATCAATTTTTGCCTCACAAGGGAATAGTCCGGCATATGACAATAGGAGTAATTGCACCCCCCCCCCCCCCGCCGATCCACCGGGACAACTTTTTTCTTAAAGGGGACATCCTAAGGAACATTTTAAAGTAAACTTGCCCAAAAAAAAGTTGGCCTTACTTACAAAATGGCGGCCATTTTGATTGACAGGTCAACCGAAATCGTAGATTTTGCGTTTCAACATAAGACTTGCATGAAATTTTTCGAACTTAACAATGGTAGATCGAAAGATCATGCAAAAATTTATCACCTGTCAAAATTTCAAGTGCTAAAGTGCGTTTTTCGATTTTTGGTGAATTTTTGAAAATCCAATTTAGGCCAAAAATGAGGGAAAAAATCAAAATTTCACCAAATTGACCAAGAAAGCTGAAATTTGGGATATACCCTATTTTCGACATGCCAAATCGATTGGAAAATGTTTCAAACCGTTTTGAGCAATTCTGGAGCCTCCAGCAGACTTTTGAAACTCGAAATTCCCACAAAATTCCATTAAATTGGAGTTGAAAAGCTAAAATTTATTCTAAAAACTAATTTCAATACGCTACGAAGTACTACAGGTAAATTTCCAGTCGTTTTGGAGCCTCCAGCGACTTTTTTGAAAATTCCTGAAACCTCTAGCAGATTTTTGAAACTTGAAATTTCACCAACATTAAATTTATCAAATGGAGTTGGCAAGCTAAAGATTACTTCGCAGACTACATGGTGGTTTCAAATGGTTTTGAAGCTTCCACCTACTTTTAGGAAATTTCAATTTTCCAAAAAAACGTCATACAACCTTTCAAAAAGTCGCTGGAGGCTCCAAAACGACTTGAAATCCACCAGCAGTCATCTTCGTAGCATATTGAAATTAGTTTGCAGAATGAAATTCAACTCTCGCCACCTCAGTTTGATGAAATTTTGGGGAAATTTCTAGTTTCAAAAATCTACTGGAGGCTCCAGTAATTTTCAAAAAAGTCGCTGGAGGCTCAAAAATGACTTGAACCCACCTGAAGTCGTCTTTAGAGGGTGTTAAAATTGGAGTGTAGAGTGAATTTCAGCTTTCCATCTTCATTTGATGAAATTTTGTGAAATTTTAAAGTTTCAAAAATCTACTGGAGGCTCCAGTAATTTTCAAAAAAAGTCGCTGGAGGCTCTAAAATGACTTGAACCCACCTGAAGTCGTCTTCAGAGGATCTTAAAATTGGAGTGTACAGTAAATTTCAGCTTACCATCTCCATTAGATGAGATTTTGTGAAAATTTAAAGTTTCAAAAATCTGCTGGAGGCTCCAGTAATTTTCAAAAACGTCGCTGGAGGCCCTCAAATGACTTGAACCCACCTGAAGTCGTCTTCAGAAGGTGTTAAAATTGGAGTGTAGAGTGAATTTCAGCTTTCCATCTTCATTTGATGAAATTTTGTGAAATTTTAAAGTTTCAAAAATCTGCTGGAGGCATCAGGAATTTTCAAAAAGTCGCTGGAGGCTCCAAAACGACTTAAAATTTACCTGCAGTACTTCGTAGCGTATTGAAATTAGTTTTTAGAATAAATTTTAGCTTTACAACTCCAATTTGATGGAATTTTGTGGGAATTTCAAGTTTCAAAAATTTGCTGGAGGCTCCAGAACTGCTCAAAACGGGTTGAAACCGTTTTCAATCGATTTGGCATGTCGAAAATAGGGTATAACCCAAATTTCAGCTTTCTTGGTCAATTTGGTAAAATTTTGATTTTTTCCCTCATTTTTGGCCTAAATTCGATTTTCAAAAATTCACCAAAAATCGAAAAACGCACTTCAGCGAACTTGAAATTTTGACAGGTGATAAATTTTTGCATGATCTTTCGATCTACCTTTGTAAAGTTTGAAAAATTTCTTGCAAGTCCTATGTTGATACGCAAAATCTGCGATTTTGGCTGACCTGTCAATCAAAATGGCCGCCATTTTGTAAGTAAGGTCAACTTTTTTTTGGGCAAGTTTGCTTTAAAATGTTCCTTAGGATGTCCCCTTTAAGAAAAAAGTTGTCCCGGAGGATCGGCGGGGGGGGGGGTGCAATAACTCCTATTGTCATATGCCGGACTAGAACTGCTTGAGGTGTTACTCCGATTTGAACGGGACCGCGATTTTTGGAAAGAGCATAGTCTAAAACCCCCAAAACCAAATTTTCAGCTGCCCAAGTCCATTTTTCGATTTTTGGCGAATTTTTGTAAATTCAAAATTGACTGTTTTTGGCAGTTTATGCTTTTTTTAAAAAAGTACGTACTTGATCAATAAAAATGGTCAAAATAAGTTCCAAAACTGATATTAATTACCCAAATGCAAATTTCACCATTTCCAGCAATTCTGGAGCCTCCAGCGCGATTTTCAAATTTCTCCAGCATTTTGAATTGGCTCCAGAAGGCTTGAATATGAGGTTGGGCAGCTAAAAATCGAGTTGTGTATTATACTCGGCCTGTTTAACGAGTTTATCTACATTTGAACCGATTTTGGGAGTGACACCTCGAGAGTGGGTTTTTGACCAGTTTTTTTCAAAATTGAAAAATCCAAAAAATCAAAAGTTTCCCGTTTGAGAGGAAATTGTTGAAATTTGCGCGAATCGCTGTATTATGTTCAAAACTAACCCCCCAAATCCAAATTTCACAATTTCCAGCCATTCTGGAGCCTACAGGGCGATTTTCAAATTTCTTCAGAATTTTGAATTGGCTCCAGAAGGCTTGAATATGAGGTTGGGCAGCTAAAAATCGAGTTGTGTATTACACTCGACCTGTTTAACGAGCTTATCCACATTTGAGCCGATTTTGGGAGTGACTCCTCAAAAATGGTTTTTTGACCAGCTTTTTTCAAAATTAAAAAATCCAAAAAATCAAATGATAACGGAAATTTTTGAAATTGGCGCGAATCGCTGTATTTTGTTTAAAACTAACTCCCTAAATCCAAATTTCACCATTTCCAGGCATTCTGGAGCCTCCAGCGCGAATTTTTCAATTTCTCCAAAATTTTGAATTTGCTCCAGAAGGCTTGAAATATGAGGTTGGGCAGCTAAAAATCGAGTTGTGTATTATACTCGGCCTGTTTAACGAGCTTATCCACATTTGAGCCGATTTTGAGAGTGACACTTCAAGAGTGGTTTTTTGAGGTGTCATTCTCACTCCAAAACGGCGGGAAATGGTACAATTGGCGCTCCAGCGGGTAGTTCTTGAAGAAATACAGCGATTCTCGTAAATTTTAAAAATTTCCTCACAAACGATTATTTTTTGATTTTTTTGATTTTTTAATTTTGGAAAAAGTTGGACAAAAAACCACTTTTGAGGAGTCACTCCAAAAATCGGCTCAAATGTAGATAAACTCGTTAAACAGGGCGAGTATAATACACAACTCGATTTTGGCTGCCCAACTGCATATTCACGCCTTCTGGAGCAAATTCAAAATTCTGGAGAAATCGAAAAATCGCGCTGGAGGCTCTAGAATGGCTGGAAATTGTAAAATTTGGTTTTGGGGGGGTTAGTTTTGAACAAAATACAGCGATTCGCGCAAATTTCACAAATTTCCTCTCAAAACGGTTATCTTTTGATTTTTTTGATTTTTTAATTTTGAAAAAAACTGGTCAAAACCCCACTCTTGAGGTGTCACTCCCAAAATCGGTTCAAATGTAGATAAACTCGTTAAACAGGTCGAGTATAATATACAACATGATTTTTAGCTGCCCTACTTCATATTCACACCTTCTGGAGCAAATTCAAAATTCTGGAGAAATTTGAAAATCGGGCTGTAGGCTCCAGAATGGCTGAAAATGGTGAAATTTGGATTTGGGTAATTAATATTAGTTTTGGGACTTATTTTGACCATTTATATTGATCAAGTACGTACTTTTTAAAAAAAAGCATAAACTATCTTATTTTTATTAAAATTGCTAGGAAATTGCTTTTTGTTTTATTTATCAAAATTACCTAAAAAGGTTTCATTTTTTGCCAAAATTTATAAAACTTCTATTATTTCTGACAAAATTGGTCAAAAAAAATCCTGTTTCTCGACTAAATCGTCAAAACGGTGAGTAATTTGTGTTTGTCAAACCACCCCCCCCCCCTCCCCCCCGAAAGAAATATTTTACGAAAATTGTGAAAAACCAACATTTTTGTCAAATTGTGTTGCCAAAATTGTTTTTTCCCCCTCAAAATTGTGAGAAAGTTCCGACTTTTTCCAACTCTGATAAAACTTTTATTTTGACAAAATTGTCAAAAAAAGGTCCTGTGACAAAATCATCGAAAAGGTTAGTTTTTTGGTTCAAAATTTCCAGAAAGTTTTCAAAAATTTCAATTTTGGTCAAATATGTACCAGTAAGATCAAAATGCCGCATTTTTGTCACAATTTTCAAAAAATGCAGTATTTTCCAAAATTTTATTTTTGTTTCAAAATTCAAAAATTCCAATTTTGGTCATAATATTTTCAAAATAATTGTCGAGAAATGCTGTTTTTCCAAAATTGTCGAATACTTAGTTTTATTTTCACTAAAATTGCTAAGAAATTTCTGTTTTTTTTTTTTTTTTTTTTTTTTTTAGAACTACCAAAGCAAGTCTTATTTTTTGACAAACTTGATAAAACTTGTAATTTTTGACGAAATTGGAACAAATTTTAGGGGCGGGGGGAGTTGGGAAAAAAAATGTTGAACAATTTTTAATGTTCAAAAACGATGTTTTTATGTGTAGGTAGGTACACTGAACGAAAATTTGAATTCTGAAATCCAAAATAGAAAATTAATCTTTTTTTCAAGCTTCGTCGTGTTTTTTTCCCTAGCTTTTTGGCTTTTGAAAATCAAATTCAAAAGAGAACAGAACATGCGAGGGCGGAGGCTTCAGAAAATTTACGATTTGTGAAGTACATACAAAAAATATTTTTCAATAAGGTATGAAAAGTTTCAACGCCAAAATTGATGCAGAAAATTGGATTTCATGGTTTTAGCATTTTCAGTTTTGAGGAAATTATAATAGGTAGGTAGGTAGGTAGGTAGGTAGATACCTGTTTTTGAAAATACGAAAGGAAACTGAGTGAGACGAGGACAAAAACTTTCAAAAATTCACAATTTTTCATTTTTTTTCCAACATAATAATTTTTATATTTTCAAATTACTATATCCAATTTCTTCATAAATTAGAAATTATCGTTTCCGAATTTTCGACGAAAAATAGGACATTTTTTGATGGTATTTTAACAGAAGTTAGGCCTTTCTGGTAATTTTGACTGGAATTCATGGGAGAGATCTGACTTTTTTTTTTACTGAGTAAAATAAAATGATCATCGATGCGAAAAAATTGAATTTTGTAGTGAAAATTATTTTATTTTAAATTTTGTCATTTTCTCTATAAAATATTGAGAAAAAAAATTTATGCCTGGACAGGGACTCGAACCCTGGACCCTTAGGTTGGGAAACGAAGTACAAATATAAATGAAATATTTCAATCAATTTCATAGATACGTTCCTAATGCTCTACCAACTGAGCTACCCAGGCTGTGGATGGTTCAGGGCATTATTAGCTTTAGATGGTTGTCAACTTGATTTCGTGAGTTGGTGTAAGTAAGAGCAACACATAACGTCAATGAAGAGCAATATTCTACTATGGTTGCCTATCCATGCACCTTGATAGCTCTTCCTGCACAACAACAGTGTTGAATTTCTCGCATTCTGAAAAAATTCAAAAACGCTGAAAAATTGAAAATTTCGCTGGAGACTTCAAAATGGCTACAGATGCTGAAAACCAGTCCCGAGGGCAGGGGGTGTCATCGGTATGATTTTCAAAAACGATTAAGTAGGTATTATCAGTTTTTCAGAAAAAATTCTCATTGGAAAAAAACATATATAAACTTTTGGAAATCGCCACTTATGGATTTTAAAAAATTCTCCAAAAATTAAAAATCAATTTGGGCAGCTAAAATTCAGTTACATACTGGAAAAATCTAAAATTGTGCTGATGGCTCTAGAAGAGCTGCGTTTTAACATAGGGCTTGCACGAACTTTTTCAAACTTTACAAAGGTAGATCGAAAGATCATGCAAAAATTTATCACCTGTCAAAATTTCAAGTGCTAAAGTGCGTTTTTCGATTTTTGGTGAATTTTTGAAAATCCAATTTAGGCCAAAAATGAGGGAAAAAATCAAAATTTTACCAAATTGACCAAGAAAGCTGAAATTTGGGATATACCCTACTTTCGACATTCCAAATCGATTGATAACGGTTTCAACCAGTTTTGAGCAGTTCTGGAGCCTCCAGCAGATTTTTGAAACTCGAAATTCCCACAAAATTCCATCAAATTGGAGTTGTAAAGCTAAAACTTATTCTAAAAACTAATTTCAATATGCTACGAAGTACTGCAGGTGAATTTCGAGTCGTTTTGGAGCCTGCGGCGACTTTTTGAAAATTCCTGAAACCTCCAGCAGATTTTTGAAACTTTAAATTTTCACAAAATTTCATCAAATGGAGATGGAAAGCTGAAATTTACTCTACACTCCAATTTTAACACCCTCTGAAGACGACTTCAGGTGGGTTCAAGTAATTTTAGGGCCTCCAGCGACTTTTTTCGAAAATTACTAAAGCTTCCAGCAGATTTTTGAAACTCTAAATTTTCACAATATTTCTTCAAATGGAGATGGAAAGCTGAAATTTACTCCACACTCCAACTTTAACACCCTCTGAAGACGACTTCAGGTGGGTTCAAGTCATTTTAGGGCTTCCAGCGACTTTTTTTGAAAATTACTGGAGCCTGCAGCAGATTTTTGAAACTTTAAATTTCCTCAAAATTTCATCAAACTAAGAACTTGACGTTTAGTTGCCCAAGTTGGATTCTACACCTTCTAGAGAAATCGAAAATTACGCTGGATTCACCAGAAGGGCAGGAAATGGTGAAATTTTATTTGAATTTTCAAAAATTATTTTCATCATTTCAACAAAAAGAAGTGGGCACATACATTTTTAAAAATTAAAAAATCCCCAAAAAAATCCAAAAAATTAATTTAGTCTGCTGAAAGTTTGATTTTGTTTTTTGTTTTTTTTTGAAGGGGATCACACAACGTTTTCTTCGAAAATATGCATTCGAAGACGATACTTTCAGTATAGGTAATATTTTTTCAAAATAATGAATTATGATGCTTAAAAACTTGATTTTTTTAAATCAAAAACACGAATAACCTAAACTGTTGTCTGTACAAACTCTAACTCACCTGAGAAAAAATCTCTAACTAATTTTCTCAATTTTTTTTTTTTAATTCTTCGAAATCGATCACATGCACAGCTACTTTGTCAAAGGGCCAAATCTGAAAATTCACTATTTCAGAAAATGGTACCTAAGACAGGGATTCAATTTTGAAAAAGAAAAGAAAAACAACCAAAAAAATTAGAAATTGCTAAATTGGAATTTTTTTTATTAAACCTTTTTTTTAAAAAATAAAACCGTTGAAAAAATTGATTTTTTAGGCAATATTATTCATCTCACAAAGTCTAATTTCGTGATTTTCAATTTTTATTATTTTTTTGTGACCTGAAATATGTCAGAAATCATTTTCGAAATGTTCGAAGGAAGGGTGGATTTTTACGAAGAGTCGAGAATGCCTTAAAAGTCTATAGAAAGGGATGTGAATGAAATAAAATATCCGTCGTTTCAATATTCTAATCTAATTTTCACGTATTCGGTGCTTCGTAGAGACACAAACGAGTTTGAAATTTTGCTATAAAAGCTTCAATTTAGCTGAAAAATAGCAAAACTTGATTTTCTGGAGATCGACATCGAAGTTTCGTGAATTTTACTAGAAAATTAATATGTAGTTTTAAGACTTTCAAAAATAATTTATTAAAAATTGAAAAACGAATCTGAGCGGTACCTATTTAAAAGTTAAGCCTCGAAGGATTTTTACAGTACAGTGAGCAAATCTGAGGTGTTTTTCGAACCAGAAATTATTTCAGATCTGTGTTTATATTTTTTAAAAGAACCGATGTGATTTTTCATTCATTTGCCTTCGTTGGTTCAGGTCACAAATTTTGTCTCTGGTTGAGCGATTCTTCACTTTTCGTACGATTATCTGTTCTATTAAATTTGGTTAACCCGAAGCAGAGGTTTGAAAACGAAATTTTTTTCTTGGTTTTTGACGTGTTTTATTTTCATTACTTACCTTATTACGTGTGTAACTTTTCGTTTTCTGTCTTGATTTTCAGTTTTCGGTTTTTATTCTAGATTTTTGTGTTTCAATTCTTCTAAAATTTTATTTTTTGATTTTTAAATTTGGAAGTATTCGATTCAAAATCAGCCATTGGTGTCGTAAAGATTGCTAAGTAACAAAAAATCGTTAATAAAATGTCCAAGTCAAATAAAATTATTATTCAGAAGACGAAAAAAAAATTATTTTTGTTTTCTTGATTTTTTTTTCATTACTCTCTGCTGGTTTTCAATTCTGATTTTGAACGTCATTTTGTGTTTTTTGTGCTATTACCTTAGAGCTCGATGATTTATTTTTTCACAATTATTTTATTTTCCAAATTAATACACTTTTTAGCGTTCCTCTAACTCGTTCAATTCATTTTAAGAACCTAAATCGATGAAAAAAAATAATACTACGAAATAAACAACACAATTCGCAATAAAATAAATTTTATTGGAAAAAAAAATTCGAAAAAAATTTCTACGATTAGCTATGTTTGAAAATTATTAATTGTCGAGCGAATTCTTCCAACAGTCAGGCGAGCCTCGTCGTTAGATTATTCGATCAATTTCCCTTACACACCTTATTTAAAAAATAAACTCGATCAACTTCCTCCAAATTGGATGATGAAGCCTCTCCATCAGTGAACTTGATCTAAACTGCTTCATAAATGGATATTAAATATTATTAAAGATTATTACGAGTGATAAATTAATACCTATATTTTTCTAAAAACTATACTCTTTATGTTATAAATACTACGAACCTACTAGTTCGTAAATATTTGTAACAAATAAATTAGAGAGAGTTAGGAAAGTTAAATAAATACTAAAATACGAAGGAACTTATCGATAATAAAGCACCATAATACCATAATACGATCTCCATCGTCATCCTGAAAATAAAGCTTAAAAAAAATACGTCGATGCATTAGAAACCCCCGAACCCAATCAAACTCCTCCTCGATTAAATCCATCGCATACTCATCTTCATCATTCAGTTTCAAAAAAAATGGCAAAATAAGTAGGAACTAGAAGTAATCAGTCTCGTATATAAAAGTCGATCAGGAAGGGATGAAGATTTAATATCGTCTCGATTTCTTGTAACCGTGTCCGTGGGATTTGTTTCTAGATCGGCTAGATCCATGATCACTTCTTCCACGTTTCTTTCCATCGGATCGTCTCCTTTCCTCGTCTCTTTCCCTTCTATCCGAACGACGATGCTCTTTCTGCTTCGTATTCCATTCTCTGACGGCGACTCCACTGGCATTATACTGTTTGACGAACTCGGCACAGGGCATGGATTCGACGATCGGTTGATAAATGTCGAAGACGTGCTTCATATACTTGTGAATATGGATACTGGATACCTTATCCTTGGCTCTCTTTCGATTATGCAGCAAAACCAGGTCATCGGAGCTCTGCGGGTACTTTTTGAACTTGGCGCAGTAAAGTGAGAAGATCCTAGCGTAGGATTCCGACTTGATATCAAAATCGCCGGCGCATTGTTTGGATAATTGATGGGTCACCGAGCATCTGGCGAAAGGACGCAGAGATCCTGGATTGATCTTCATATGGTAGACTTGTTCGGTTTCGGTTTCGTCGTTTTTCAAAATCACCCATCTGGGTCGAGGTAGTTTATCGCCATCTTGATTAATTTTCTGGAACCGAGTCGAACCTGGTTTGAGCGATTTCCACATGGCTTTGACTACTGAAGGAGGGATACCGGAGACGAGATCTGGAGCTGGAAGCTCGGAGGGTCGTTTACCAGATAGAAGGACGATTTTATCCTGCACGATGCAGTAGTTTTGGTATCCGGCTCTGATGGTCAGCTCTAACTCGGTGGTTTTCGCGTGGCCTAGCATCGTGTTCCAGAGTTTCCATAGCTTTAGACGGAAGTTGAGTCTTTTCTGAGTGACGTCATCGATGGGGATTTGATCTTTGACATCGGCATCGTTGAATAAATCCAGCAGCACTGAACCGTACGGGTAACGAAGCAGATTACGAGTAGAATTCGGAGCATGCATCGGAGCTACCAAGATCACGTACCATAAAGCGACGTATAGAGGGACTCGATCGACTGGAAGAGCGATTCTGACGTGTAGAGTAAGATGGTATCGTAAAGTATCGTTCAAGATGTACTCCTTGAAGATGGCGTTGACCAAAGGATGGAGTTCTTCTCGAGGCCAAGCTACTCCTTCGTTCTTCTGAACCGAAGAATCGATGTGTTTTTTCAGCAAATATAACACTACCAGCTGCCATATTACTTTGTTACCGAAGATCGTGTTACGTTTTTCAGTTTCGAAGAACGAGGCTAAAGCTTGAGAGTTGAAATCGATCTCGTTCATGTTGGCAGGACCCAAGATGAAAGCTCGACAGTCATCTCGAGTATAAGGGGACTCTATGGTGCTTCCTTTGGTTAGATCTTTCACAGTGCTGATGGCCAATGGATACAGTTCGAATCGTTTCATCATCTGGGTACGAATATCTTCGTCTTGGAATACGAGGAATGGATTCTTGACGAATTTCGAATCAGGTTTGAATAAAGCTGGTTGATTGAATTTCACCAAAACGCACACTTTGCCTTCGTCGATGTTCTCGAAAGTGATGCAGTCTTCGACGACGATAGTCTCGTCTTCGAATTTATACCCGGCTACGACTTTGGCTTTCTTGAGTACGGTGGATTTTAGATTAGCTTTAGCTCTCGTATCGGATATCGTGATAGATGCGCATTTATCGAAACAATCCATTATTTTATTCTTCCAGCATTGAAATTCGGTATTCTCGACGGTGAACATTTTAGCTTTGATTGCTTTCTCGAGACCGGCAGCGTCACCTGCATCGAAATACTCCTTAGGAGAAAGGGGTTTATTTTCGGGCAACTCTTTGTATTTTTTATCCAATTTAGCTTGCAATGTCTTACGTAGACGAGTGAAAGCGTCGAAATCACTGTTCTTCAGATCGGTCACACGTGAGCATAGAAACGATACGAACTCCGGTGTGAACATATCTTCGTAGTTTTCCAATTCGGCGACTGTAGGGACTTTCACGATACTGGCATCGTTCACGCTGTAGGATAACTCGGCGACCGATCCAAAAATAGCGTTTAAACCGAAATTCATGGCGGATTCGGGCCCTATGTAATGAACGATGACCTTATTCAAACGAGGAAATGCAGATCTACGTAAATAATCGGCACAATCGGCGATAGAGTAATCGTCAATTTGTCCATCTGTGGTCACCTGCAGAGTGAGTTTGGCACCCTTACCGAATTTTTCTTTCAGGTAATGTTTGTCGAAATGTTTCAAAATATACTTCATGAATTTGCTCGGATCAGTTCCGCCATATTCTGGCTTCTCGCGAACATGGTCCACACGACGACAAGAAGAACTCCAGGACAGCAACGCATCGAATTTCGTTGTTAAGGCCAATGCTGCTATCCTATTCCAATATGTATGGCATCCGCTGGTCGAACCACTCGCATCGAAACATAGAATTTCCATCGTGTCGAGGAATACACAAACACTTTCGAATGATCAAAATTTAAGTATTGGAAACACTACGACGAGTACGAGTAATTTACACGAAAGAGAAGTTGAATTTAAATTAGAAAGTAGACTATTGCAATTGTAATTTGTAAATGTTTCTTTCTACGTGTTCGCGACGCAATATTGTGAAATATCTACTCTACATTCTAAGAATAGACAAACGACAAAAGTTATAGGATGGTAAAGGACTAAAGGACAAGATAACAGTTATTTTTGCTTTTGCCTGGAACTTTGACCCGGTGAATGGAGTAAATAGTAAACAAATAGGTGCGTGCGTCGTCGTCGTGACCTTGAACCGCGACAATCCGACCAACTATTTCCTACCCTACCTTACCACGAGGGTAGCACCTGCTCACAGGGGTGGTTTGGTGGCTGGTCGTCATACCACAGTCGATCGCGAAATCTCTTCATCGGAGGAAGATAAGTGTACTACATGGAAGACTCAAGTCTTCAGGAGGCCTATTATGAACTCGCGTTACCATAACGAAATTCGTTACCGATTCGTTATCCGTTCGTTAAGAAGTGGTTTGACCAGTTTTTGGCTCTTTACATAACGAAAGGTTGGAAGGTGTCGTTATCGTAAAGAAACCTTCGTTACGGATTATTGCGCTTACTTATGTCAACTTTTAACATAAAATAGTTGAAATTTTCAGTGAGCACGTGCGTGTTTTTACATACTGAAATGTTCGTAATTTTATCCTCTTTAAAATGGGATTTTCCCCAAAGCTGTACCTCTCACCGTTCAAAAGTTCTCGACGTTTAAAGCTGCGAAAACAGGCATGCAAGAGGTAAGTATTGAACTTCAAACTAAAATTACTCAAAATTTTGAAAGAACATCTAGGTATTTTAATATCGCAAAATGTTCGTAATTTTATCTTCTTTAAAATGCTTCTTATCCGAAAGCTCTACCTTTCATCGTTTGAAAGTTCTTGAAGATCAAAGTTGCAGGAAGTGGTCAAATTGTGTTATTACTGTTATCAGTCTTTTTAGTGTGTTGATAAGTGACCACTTTTCGTAACTTTGATCTTCAAGAACTTTTGAACGATGAAAGGTAGAGCTTTCGGTTAAGAAGCATTTTAAAGAGGATAAAATTACGAACATTTTGCGATATTAAAATACCTAGGTGTTCGTTCAAAATTTTGAGTAATTTTAGTTTGAAGTTCAATACTTACTTCTTGCATGCTTGTTTTCGCAGCTTTAAACTTCGAGAACTTTTGAACGGTGAGAGGTACAGCTTTGGGAAAACCCCCATTTTAAAGAGGATAAAATTACGAACATTTTGGTGTCTAAAAACACGCACGTGCTCATTGAAAATGTTGTGTATTTTTAATTTAAAGTTGACATACGTGGTATGCAAAATTGGGAAAAACTTGAATCTTAACGAGTCGTTCATAATACAGGAACTTAACGAAAGCGGTACCTAACGAATCCCTAACGAATTTCGTTATGGTAACCCGATTCCATAATAGGCCTCCAGTTTTAATTTTCACGTCAACGGACACGATTGATAAAAAAATGATACCTATCACCTACCTACCAGCAAATTGTGTAGAGCTATTCGAACAATTGAAATTTTGCTGTGTGTGTCTCATTTTTGAACATGGAAGCGATTGATGAAAAAAAAAAAAAACAGTTTCGATGACCAGTTTAGTTAAAATATTATATTTTTCGATTTTTGGTGAATTTTTAAAAATCAAATTTAGGCCAAAAACAAGAGACCAGCGTACCCGCTGGTCCAAGATAGTTTTTGCCTTATTGCGTTTTGTGTTTCTTTTTATGAGAAATAAGTAGTTTATTCAACTAGGGAGTAAAATTAAATAATCGCCTCGGTGCTGTTAAGAGAGATTTTTCAAAAATATACACCTGTCAGGCAGGGAAAAAATGCGAATTGCTACCATCGATATTACACTAAATGGATACACAGCGTGTAGAGAGGCGGGTGGGAAATACAGTGCTCGCGAAGTTCACAGGGGAAAGGTGAGGTTATTGAGGCGCATCCGTTCGACGCAAGTGATACCCATCGAAACGTTTTGCAAGGGGGAAGAGGCGATCAACTTCAAATTTACGCGGATCTACGCGGCCACCAAATTTGAATTCAAAATCAAAATTGACCAATCAGATACCATGCGCAGAAAAAAAACGCATCAATAACTAGATAAGCCAATAAGCTATCGTTGTTGTTCTTGGCGGCGGGGTAAATGGACTTGCTGGGTATCCATTTAGTGTAATATCGATGATTGCTACTGTTTTTTAGTGAGAACTGAGAACTTGAGAAGGGAATTTTGAATTTTTTGTTCTCAACTTCGCCGTTTGGCGTTTTGTATCATCGTCGTTTGGAATTGGAATATGAAAAAAATAAAAATAAAAAGGGACCTTTACAAATTGATAAAATTTACTAAAAGAAATAAGAAATAACTTTGACAACAATAAATTCTGTGTTTCAACTTTCATCGTGTTAATTTCATTTAAACGTACAAAAAAATATGAAAATATTGAAAATGTAATTTGTCTCAGTTTATAAAATTTAGTCTCGCAATCGGTTATTACGAATACTGATCGTTGATTGGTTTTACAGAAACGCTTTTCTCTGATTGGTTATCTATTCAAATACTGTACGCTAATTGGCTTTTGGCTTTCGGCTAGAAGTGTAAAATTCGTGAATTTCATGGAGTGTGGAAACTGACTTTGGAGAAAACAATATAGTTTTTCGCGACCAGCGCAAAAACTATAATGAGGGGAAAAAAATCAAAATTCTACCAAATTGAGCTACAAAGCTGAAATTTGTGACATATCCTATTTTCGAGCTGCCAAATCGATTGGAAACTGTTTCAGACCATTTAGAGTAGGCCTGGAGCCTCCAGCAAATTTTTGAAACGTGAAATTCCCACAACAAATGAAGTTGGAGAGACGAAATTCATTCTGAAAAATAATTTCAATACACTACAAAGTTGACTACAGGTGGATTTCAAGTCGTTTTGGAGACTCCGGCGATTTTTTTGAAAATTACTGGAGCCTCCAGTAGATTTTTGAAAAGCGAAATTTCCCTAAAATTTCATAAAATTGACCTACAAAAGTGCAATTTGGAATATACCCTATTTTCGACATACCAAATCGATTGGAAACTGTTTCAGACCATTTAGAGTAGGCCTGGAGCCTCCAGCAAATTTTTGAAACGTGAAATTCCCACAACAAATGAAGTTGGAGAGACGAAATTCATTCCGAAAACTAATTTCAATGCACTACGAAGTCGACTACAGGTGACTTTCAAGTCGTTTCGGGGCCTCCAGCGACTTTTTGAAAATTACTGGAGCCATCAGCAGATTTTCAATGCTCGAAATTTCTATTAAATTTGAAAAAAGAATCAAAATTCTACCAAATTGAGCTACGTGCGTATTTTTGAGCTGCCAAATCGATTGGAAACGATTTCAAACCGTTTCGAGCAGTTCTGGAGCCTCCAGTAGATTTTTGAAACTTGAAATTTCCACAAAATTTCATCAAAACCAGTTGGAAAGCTAACATTCATTCTGGGAGTCGTTTGCAAGAAAATTTCAAGTCGTTTTGGAGCCTCCAGCGACTTTTTAAAAATTACTGGAGCCTCCAGCAGATATTTCAATGCTCGAAATTTCCATAAAAATTTACCAAACAGAGTTGGAAATCCGAGATTCACGCCATTGAGTCGACTGCAGGTTGGTTCAAGTCGTTTTGGAGCCTCCAGCGACTTTTTCAAAAATTCCTAGAGCCTACAACAGATTTTATAAACTTGAAATTTCATAAAAAGTAGTTGGAAAGCTGAAATTCATTCCGTAAACTAATTTCAATACGTTATGAAGTCGACTACCGGTAGATTTCAAGTCGTTTTGGAGCCTCCAGCGAATTTTTGGAAATTACCGGAGCCTCCAGTGGATATTTCAATGCTCGAAAGTTCCATAAAAATTTACCAAACAGAGACACCCAATTTTTGACACTATTCTGAAGTAGATCGCAAGTAATTTCAATCCGTTTTGGAGTCGTCAGCAGATTTTTAGAAACTTCTGTTTTTCAAAAAATGCCACAAAATCCATCCGAATCAACTTTCGGCTTTCCAACTCCATGTGATGAAATTTTGTAGAAACTGCAAGTATCAAAAATTCACCGGAGGCTCCAGTAATTTCCAAAAACTCGCTGAAGGCTCTAAAACGACTTGCAATCTACAAGCAATCGACTCCCAAGCCGCTATAGCGTATTGGAATTAGTTTACACAATGAATTTTAGCTTTCCAACTTAGTCCGGCATATGACAATAGGAGTAATTGCACCCCCCCCCCCCCCCGCCGATCCTCCGGGACACTTTTTTTCTTAAAGAGGACATCCTAAGGAACATTTTAAAGCAAAGTTGCCAAAAAAAAAGTTGGCCTTACTTACAAAATAGCGGCCATTTTGATTGACAGGTCAGCCGAAATCGCAGATTTTGCGTTTTAACACAGGACTTGCACGAACTTTTTCAAACTTTACAAAGGTAGATCGAAAGATCATGCAAAAATTTATCACCTGTCAAAATTTCAAGTGCTAAAGTGCGTTTTTCGATTTTTGGTGAATTTTTGAAAATCGAATTTAGGCCAAAAATGTGGTAAAAAATCAAAATTTTACCAAATTGACCAAGAAAGCTAAAATGTGGGATGTACCCTATTTTTGACATGCCAAATCGATTGGAAACGGTTTCAACCCGTTTTGAGCAGTTCTGGAGCCTCCAGCAGATTTTTGAAACTCGAAATTCCCACAAAATTCCATCAAATTGGAGTTGTAAACCTAAAATTTATTCTAAAAACTAATTTCAATACGCTACGAAGTACTTCAGGTGAATTTCAAGTCGTTTTGGAGCCTACAGCAACTTTTTGAAAATTCCTGAAACCTCCAGCAGATTTTTGAAACTTTAAATTTTTACAAAATTTCATCAAAGGTGGAGATGGACAGCTGAAATTTATTCTATACTCCATTTTGAACAGCCTCTGAAGACGACTTCAGGTGGATTTCAAGTCATTTTAGACCCTCCAACAACTTTTTTGAAAATTACTGGAGCCTCCAGTAGATTTTTTAAACTTGAAAATTCCCCAACATTAATTTATCAAATGGAGTTAGCAAGCTGAAATTTACTTCGCAGACTACATGGCGGTTTCAATAGTTTTGAAGCTTCCAGCTATTTTTGGGAAATTTCAATCGTCATACAACCTTTCAAAAAGTTGCTGGAGGCTCCAAAACGACTTGAAATTCACCAGCAGTCAACTTCGTAGCGTAATGAAATTAGTTTGCAGAATTAATTTCGACTCTCCATCTTGGTTTGATAAAATTTTGGGGAAATTTCAAATTTCAAAACTCCACTGGAGGCTCCAGTAATTTTCAAAAAAGTTGTTGGAGGGTCTAAAATGACTTGAAATCCACCTGAAGTCGTCTTCAGAGGCTGTTAAAAATGGAGTATAGAGTAAATTTTAGCTTTCCATCTCCATTTGATGAAATTTTGTGAAAATTTAAAGAAGTTTCAAAAATCTGCTGGAGGTTTCAGGAATTTTCAAAAAGTCGTTGAAGGCTCCAAAACGACTTGAAATTCACCAACAGTCAACTTCGTAGCGTAATGAAATTAGTTTGCAGAATTAATTTCGACTCTCCATCTTGGTTTGATAAAATTTTGGGGAAATTTCAAATTTCAAAACTCTACTGGAGGCTCCAGTAATTTTCAAAAAAGTTGTTGGATGGTCTAAAATGACTTGAAATCCACCTGAAGTCGTCTTCAGAGGCTGTTAAAAATGGAGTATAGAGTAAATTTCAGCTTTCCATCTCCATCTTTGATGAAATTTTGTGAAGATTTAAAGTTTCAAAAATCTGCTGGAGGTTTCAGGAATTTTCAAAAAGTCGCTGGAGGCTCGAAAACGACTCGAAATTCACCTGCAGTACTTCGTAGCGTATTGAAATTAGTTTTTAGAATAAATTTCAGCTTTACAAACTCCAATTTGATGGAATTTTGTGGGAATTTCGAGTTTCAAAAATCTGCTGGAGGCTCCAGAACTGCTCAAAACGGGTTGAAACCGTTTCTAATCGATTTGGCATGTCGAGAATAGGGTATATCCCAAATTTCAGCTCTCTTGGTCAATTTGGTGAAATTTTGATTTTTTACCTCATTTTTGGCCTAAATTCGATTTTCAAAAATTCACCAAAAATCGAAAAACGGACTTCAGCACTTGAAATTTTGACAGGTGATGAATTTTTGCATGATCATTCGATCTACCTTTGTAAAGTTTGAAAAAGTTCGTGCAAGTCCGACATTAAAACGCAAAATCTGCGATTTCGGCTGACCTGTCAATCAAAATGGCCGCCATTTTGTAAGTAAGGCCGACTTTTTTTTTGGCAACTTTGCTTTAAAATGTTCCTTAGGATGTCCCCTTCAAGAAAAAAGTGTCCCGGAGGATCGGCGGGGGGGGGGGGGGGGTGCAATTACTCCTATTGTCATATGCCGGACTAAGTTGGAAAGCTAAAATTCATTGTGTAAACTAATTCCAATACGCTATAGCGGCTTGGGAGTCGATTGCTTGTAGATTGCAAGTCGTTTTAGAGCCTTCAGCGAGTTTTTGGAAATTACTGGAGCCGCCGGTGAATTTTTGATACTTGCAGTTTTTACAAAATTTCATCACATGGAGTTGGAAAGCCGAAAGTTGATTCGGATGGATTTTGTGGCATTTTTTGAAAAACAGAAGTTTCTAAAAATCGGCTGCAGACTCCAACATCGGATTGAAATTACTTGCGATCTACTTCAGAATAGTGTCAAAAATTGGGTGTCTCTGTTTGGTAAATTTTTATGGAAATTTCGAGCATTGAAATATCTACTGGAGGCTCCGGTAATATCCAAAAATTCGCTGGAGGCTCCAAAACGACTTGAAATCTACCGTTAGTCGACTTCATAACGTATTGAAATTAGTTTACGGAATGAATTTCAGCTTTCCAACTACTTTTTATGAAATTTCAAGTTTATAAAATCTGTTGTAGGATCTAGGAATTTTCGAAAAATTGCTGGAGGCTCCAAAATGACTTGAACCAACCTGCAGTCGACTTGATAGCGTATTGAAATTAAAGTACACGGCGAATCTCGGATTTCCAACTCTGTTTGGTAAATTTTTCCATGTAAATTTCGAGAAATCCACCTGTAGTCGACTTCGTAGTGTATTGAAATTAGTTTTCAGGATGAATTTCGTCTTTCCAACTCCATTTGATGTGGGAATTTCATGTTTCAAAAATCTGCTGGAGGCTCCAGAACTACTCAAAACGGTTTGAAACAGTTTTTCAATCGATTTGGCAGCTCGAAAATAGAGTATATTCCAAATTTCAGCTTTGTAGGTCAATTGTATGAAATTTTCGGGAAATTTCGATTTTCAAAAATGTACTGGAGGCTCCAGTAATTTTCAAAAAATCGCTGGAGGCTCCAAAACGACTTGAAATTTTCTTGCAATCGACTCCCAGAATGAATGTTAGCTTTCCAACTGCTTTTGATGAAATTTTGTGAAAATTTCAAGTTTCAAAAATCTACTGGAGGCTCCAGAACTGCTCAAAACGGTTTGAAATCATTTCCAATCGATTTGTCAGCTCAAAAATACAGTATGTCTCAAATTTCAGCTTTGTACGTAGCTCAATTTGGTAGAATAAATTTCGAGCATTGAAAATCTGCCGATGGCTCCAGTAATTTTCAAAAAGTCGCTGGAGGTTCCAAAACGACTTGAAATCCACCTGTAGTCAACTTCCTAGTGTATTGAAATTAGTTTTCAGAATGAATTTCGTCATTCCAACTCCACTTGATGTGGGAATTTCACGTTTCAAAAATTTGCTGGAGACTCCAGAACTACTCTAAATGGTGTGAAACAGTTTCCAACCGATTAGGTATGTCGAAAAAAGGGTATATTCCAAATTTCAGCTTTGTAGGTCAATTTTATGAAATTTTAGAAAAATTTCGAGTTTGAAAAATCTACTGGAGGCTCCAGTACTTTTTTAAAAATCGCTTTATGCTCCAAAACGACTTGAAATTCACCTGTAGTCGACTTCGTAGTGTATTGAAATTAGTTTTCAGAATGAATTTCGTCTTTCCAACTTCATTTGATGTAAGAATTTCACGTTTCAAAAATTTGCTGGAGGCTCCAGGCCTACTCTAAATGGTTTGAAACAGTTTCCGATCGATTTGGTATCTCGAAAATTATGTATATTCCAAATTTGTGGTTTGTAGGTCAATTTTATGAAATTTTAGGAAAATTTCAATTTTTAAAAATCTACTGGAGGCTCCAGTAATTTTCAAAAAATCTCTGGATGCTCCAAAACGACTTGAAATCCACCTGTAGTCAACCCCCCGCCGATCCTACGGGACACCTTTTTTCTTAAAGGGGACATCCTAAGGAACATTTTAAAGCAAACTTGCCAAAAAAAAAGTTGGCCTTACTTACAAAATGGCGGCCATTTTGATTGACAGGTCAGCCGAAATCGCAGATTTTGCGTTTTAACATAGGACTTGCACGAACTTTTTCAAACTTTACAAAGGTAGATCGAAAGATCATGCAAAAATTTATCATCTGTCAAAATTTCAAGTGCTAAAGTGCGTTTTTCGATTTTTAGTGAATTTTTGAAAATCGAATTTAGGCCAAAAATGAGGGAAAAAATCAAAATTTTACCAAATTGACCAAGAAAGCTGAAATTTGGGATACACCCTATTTTCGACATTCCAAATCGATTGAAAACGGTTTCAACCCGTTTTGAGCAGTTCTGGAGCCTCCAGCAGATTTTTGAAACTCGAAATTCCCATAAAATTCCATCAAATTGCAGTTGTAAAGCTAAAATTTATTCTACAAACTAATTTCAAGTCGTTTTGGATCCTCCAGCGACTTTTTTAAAATTCCTGAA
The DNA here is from genome assembly GCF_950023065.1 of Planococcus citri. Taxonomy (NCBI): domain Eukaryota; kingdom Metazoa; phylum Arthropoda; class Insecta; order Hemiptera; family Pseudococcidae; genus Planococcus; species Planococcus citri. The sequence continues at coordinate 81,627,682 of NC_088677.1, forward strand.
GCCTCCAGCAGATTTTTGAAACTTCTTTAAATTTTCACAAAATTTCATCAAATGGAGATGGAAAGCTGAAATTTACTCTACACTCCAATTTTAACACCCTCTGAAGACGACTTCAGGTGGGTTCAAGTAATTTTAGGGCCTCCAGCGACTTTTTTTGAAAATTACTGAAGCCTCCAGCAGATTTTTGAAACTTCTTTAAATTTTCACAAAATTTCATCAAATGGAGATGGAAAGCTGAAATTTACTCTACACTCCAACTTTAACACCCTCTGAAGACGACTTCAGGTGGGTTCAAGTCGTCATTTTAGGGCCTCCAGCGACTTTTTTTGAAAATTACTGGATCCTCCAGTAGATTTTTGAAACTTTAGATTTCCTCAAAATTTCATCAAACTAAGAACTTGACGTTTAGTTGCCCAAGTTGGATTCTACACCTTCTAGAGAAATCGAAAATTACACTGGATTCACCAGAAGGGTCAGGAAATGGTGAAATTTTATTTGAATTTTCAGAAATTTTTTGCATCATTTCAACAAAAAGAATTGGGCACATACATTTTTAAAAATTAAAAAATCCCCAAAAAAATCCAAAAAATTTTTTAATTTTTTTTCAAAAAATTTATTTAGTCTGCTGAAAGTTTGATTTTGTTTTTTGTTTTTTTTTGAAGGGGATCACACAACGTTTTCTTCGAAAATATGCATTTGAAGACGATACTTTGAGTGGGTAATATTTTTTCAAACAACTCCAATTTGATGGAATAATTTTGTGGGAATTTTTAGTTTCAAAAATCTGCTCGAGGCTCCAGAACTGCTCAAAACGGGTTGAACCCGTTTCCAATCGATTTGGCATGTCGAAAATAGGGTATATCCCAAATTTCAGCTTTCTTGGTCAATTTGGTAAAATTTTGATTTTTTCCTTCATTTTTGGCCTAAATTCGATTTTCAAAAATTCACCAAAAATCGAAAAACGCACTTCAGCACTTGAAATTTTGACAGGTGATGAATTCTTGCATGATATTTCGAACTACCTTTGTAAAATTTGAAAAAATTCGTGCAAGTCCTATGTTGAAACGCAAAATCAGTGATTTCGGCTGACCTGTCAATCAAAATGGCCGCCATTTTGTAAGTAAGGCCGACTTTAGAAAAAACTTGTCCTGGTGGATCGGCGGGGTGGGGTGCAATTACTCCTATTGTCATATAAAGCTCGGTCTAGACTCTAGGGGGCAAAAAAAAAGTGGTCTTAAATTTTAGAATTCAATTGGACTTGGAGTCAGCGAGGTTCAGAGGTATGAGGAGGGGGACAGATTATTTTTCTCAGAAATGGCAAAAGGTCAAAAACTGCAATTTTTTGAAAAATAACTCGTCAGAGGGTTTTTTTTGCAGATACGAGTAAATTGGATTTTCATGCTCAAAAAAGGTTCATTTGCACATATGTATTTGGGACCCTCAAGGCTCGAAAGTCGAAGCATATAAAGGAGAAAAAAAATGTGAAAAACTTCAGTTTTCTTTTCTCTCACTTTTTTTGGATTTTTTTTTCGATATGAGAAGAAGGAAGTGGCAAAATAGACAGTGATTATAACTTTTGTAACTTTTCATGAAACTGATGAAACTTATAATATGGAAAGAAAAGAGGAAAAGTACACGTCTTTTCCGTCAATAATCAGTACTTGAGAAATCGAGAACTACCAAGAAAACCTAACCTAACCTAACTTCGTCTATCTCTAGTTCATATGCGAGCTGCTAGGAGCGCTAGTGAAACGAGAAACATGTGTATACTCTGTTCCAAATAAGAAACGCCAACTTTTTCAAGGCGCAAAACATAGGGTCCACATGAACAAGCAATGTTGAGCACTACGCTAAACCAACGAAATTAATAACCGGTTTGCTTTTCATTGCTGCGTAATGTTGTTTACCTCCCCGTCAGTTCCCCGAACATCACGCCTCGTCGTGTGTTGCGGGTTGTCAGTTGGCGTTTCTTATTTGGAACGGACTATAGTGCCCTAGTGTGTAAAGACCGACGAGAGGGAACGCGAGTACACGTACGTACGTACGCGTATACGTGCGCGCGCGTGGGGGGGGTAGTTTTCGTCCATGTTTCACAACTTGTAAACGGTTAAAAAACGCAAACCGGCAAGCTGCCTCCGTGGCGGCTTGGCTATGGTAAAGGATTGCTGTGCAAGAGGTCTTGGGTTCGATTCCTGCGTATGGCACAAATTTTTTCAAAATTTTTTTTCGCGATTTTTATTTTTACGAGTTGAATTTTTACAGACAAAGTAATGAAATTATTTTTTTTTGTTTTCAAACAATGATTAAATTTATTAATATTATTTATCGAATGGCATGCCAAATTAGGCGAGGCGAAGCCGAGCCGTTTAAAATTTATATTTCACTCGATGAGCATTACTCCCCTTGGTGAGTTCAGACGGAGGCTGGACATTTACCGTGTATGTAGCACTTGCGGTTGTTTATAAAAAAACTGTACTCACCGAGGCCGAAGGCCGAGGGAAGTTAACAGACATAGTATGAACAACAAAGCGACCCGCGCAACCGAGGCGAAGCCGAGGTGAGCGGACACAACGCCCCCCAACACTAAAAACAGCAATACATTCGGTGACAACTAGACACCCTCTCGTCGCTCTTTACACGTTCCTCATTTTTGTTTACGTATCCCTCCCTTTTCCCCTGACCATTCATTCACATGTTGCTCCATTGAAGTTTCCCTTCCTCGTCCTCCCTCATCCATCAATTGAGTTTAATTATTTTATCAAGCAAACTGGAATTTAGCCTATGTTATGTTTGGTTTTCGATTCGACGGTGTTTAATTTATTTTAATTCATCGCAGAGTTGAATAGTAGTTGATGACGACGATGTGTATTTAATGAATTCTCTGCCCAAGTAGATAAAATTCACGTCAGTGTTTCGTTAAATTTACAACTAGTTGTGTTTCAATAATATCATCTGCTGAATGTAAATCGCGTTATAAATATTCATCTGGGACCACCTGTAACTCATCGTAGATGCATTCGGACCACTTCTGAGCTTATTTCAACTTTCAAGCGAATTGACGATATGGATTCCTGTTGACTTTATAATCAAGGTAATCACGATCAACTTTTCAATCAAAATTCGCTGTTCGTTCGTGGTGAAGCTTTCTGGCTAATTTCAATCACTATTTTCTGTTTTTTTTTTCAGCAACTTATAAATGAGACTCTAAAGCTATCAATCAGCTTACACGAGTAAAGACTGCGTATCGAAGAGACGACATGATCGTACGACGAAATGACCAAGCATACTTTACGAGACCCCTCAAACAAACTACTCTACGATCCACCGGATACTCTAAGGTCAGTTCTAACTCAACCACATCTTCACTCATTCCAATCCGTATATAATTATATTAAAATACATCTTCAAATTTCGCAGACATGGCCGAATACGAGACGTCCACTACACCTCGAGCGTAATGTCATCGTCGACCAGCTCAGCTAGTAAAACTGCCACATATTGTTCAATCGGTGGCCCCGGTCCTCCGACTTTCTACGATCAAGTAAACACGATCCAAAGTTACCACAGCGGCTCAGCATCGCGTTCAAAAACACTTCCTAGAAACACCACCACCACTTTATACGATGATCGTAGCTCGTCTTCGGCCAGTGCTAACCGAACAGTTTACTATAATCGTCCTACGACTATGGTCAGCATCGGTGGTGGAAATGCTACCATCGAACGAAGACCTACATCAGCCAATAGTAATTTATCCACAGAAGGAATCGTGTACCCTTGCGGAGGTCATTGTCGAACTTTCGAACGCTGTTTTCATTATTTTTTACAAGTAAGTATCCCCTTGGGGACCTTGGGTTACAGAAATCAGTCTCGAAAGGATCCTAATCTTCGTTCTGTTACAGTTCTTCTTCGTTATCGGTATTTTAGCCGGGATGTCGTTAGTATTGGCATCGTTCAGACTCCATTACACGCGTCAATCCGACGACCAATCTGTATTAATTTATATAGGCGTTGTAATAGCTTTAGTTTGCACGCTGCTGTTATCTATTCAATGCAGTATCGAAAGAGAAGTCAAAAGAAAGAAAAGGAAACGTAGAATAGCCGTTTTATTAGCGAAAAATAACCGAAGCAGGGTTCAACTACCTTTACGTACCATCGAACCGGATCGTAATACTTATACGGAGATGGCTGTCGTAGCTGCTCCTTTGACTCATCCGGCAGCGCCGGCTCCGATGACTACTTTCTGCCAAATGCCCCTCATAGCCCAAGATTATCATTATTCGACTCAAAATAGTATTAGGTAAAGTATGGAGTATTTCAATAATACTATCGATTCGTGTAAAGATTGTATTAATATGATGATTTTGGTATTATAGTAACGAAGACATGGAAAGGAGTCAGAACGGAGTTCCTTGGTGGAGAAGACAAGAAGAAAGACGGATTGTCAATAACGAAAACGTCGTCCAACTTTGAAAAAAGTGGTATATTTTGTTGTCCTATTTTTTACATCACGTTCTGTTTTCTTTTTTTTTCAAATTTTTATATTCTTCATCTTCACTCTATGACTTTGCGAGCTTATGAATATGTCTATTTTACCATAATATTGTTCAATCTGTTTACCCGAATAACGTGTGCCTTGAGTTACAGATTTGCTCAGATTTCTACTTACATATTTATTTACGTATTCGAGTTTAGAACGCAGATTACTAGCCATGTTTTTTTTAGTGTATATCGAATTTTATTTAGTTCGTAGGTAACTTATTTCATTTTTTTTTTACATTGATATTGCGTTTTTATCTATTTTTTTTCTTTTTTGTATAACTTCGTAATCTCTGTTGTCATATTTTATGTATTAAATGTTGTTTTTTTTTTGTTGTTTTATCTGGTGTAGTTTTTTTAATGATTGTGATTGTGTTGTTATCGAAGGGAAGTTCCGGTGGGTATTTTTATCGAATGTGTGTAAATTTTGTGTTATAGTATAGTGTGTCTGAAAAATGATACTAATTACTAAGTTCGTAATATTATTTTTCTTGTGGGTTGAATTCGATAATGAGTTGAATGGATTTTAATGTTTTGGAATGGGTTATATAGGTGATGGGTTTCCGGTTTATCTACCGGGTGCTCGAAAAATCACAAAGAAGTTTTTATGTACTTTTTTTTTTTATTTTTATCCGGTGCAGTTTTTTTTTATGATTGTGTTGTTTTCGAAGGAAAATTCTGGTGGTTATTTTTACTCAATTGTGTGGACATTTTGTGTTCCGACGGTTACTTTTACTCAATTGTGTGGACATTTTGTGTACAGTGTGTCTGAAAAATCATACTGAATATGTAGTTGTATTATTTTCCATGTGGATTAAGTGTAGAAGTTATTTGAACGGCTTTGAATGTTTTGGAATGGATTATTAGGTGAAGGTCGTGAAGGATTTTCGTTTTGTCTACCGGGTGCTCGAAAAATCGCGAAGAAATGTTTTTCTTTTTTCGACTATTGTAGTGTCAAGTAACATAATATAGCATGAAATATGTTGTGGGGTCAAATGCATTGTAAAAGTGAGAAATTTTGACAAAAATTGCTCGAAAATTTATTTAAATTGGTTAAAAATGAACGAAACATTGTAAAAATTGAACAAAATATCGCAAAAAATGTTCAGTTATGAAAAAAAAAAAAAAAAAGGAAAATTAGGAAAAATTGATCAAATAATATTGAAATGAAAAAAAATCGCATAAGTAAATAAAAACCGTACAATGTATTATAAAAATCATCGAAAGTTACCAAAAATTCGTGAAATTTCAGAATATCGTTATTATTAACTCTATAAAATTGTGAGAAAGAAATCCTGACTCGATGGAATTTGTTTATTATTATTTTCTTTGCGATCAGCGCGAAGAATTCTATAAAAATTACTCATCAATTGAAAAAAGTTGTCCAAAAGTGAAAATTTAATCATTCAAAAGTCATCAAAATGTCGTCAGAGAATTTGAGAGGGAAAAGAAGGGCTTTAGCTCGGGCTTGTTTTCCTTTATTTTTCAAAATTTAAATTTCTAAAAAAAATATCACACAATTTTTAAAGTTTTTTTTTTTTTTTTTTTTTTTTTTTTTTATTATTGTTTAAAACAGTCACAAGGTATTAGATACATAAGTGACTTGATATCAGTAAATAAACATCTTAAATTAAATCATTGTACTTGATATCGATCGAATAAATTTAAGTAGATCACAATAATTATTTTCTAAAAAAGGATTTTGATTACGAGAAATTTTATGTAATAATCTAGAGTTATTAAATTTTGGACAATCAAAGTTGTTTTAAAGTGAAAAAATAAACTTACCTCTAGAAATTTATACAAATTTTCTAGAGCTTTTGCCCTCGTTCTTTTTTCGTTTTCAAAATTAAGCATCTTAAAAAAAATCTTACAAATTCCAAAATTTTAAAAACCAGAAAATAAACTCCTCGAATAAAAAAAACATCGTTCTTAGTTTTAGTTCTCTCAAAATACAAATTTTCAAAAGTTTTTGCCCTCTCTTCGTTCTGGCCATTCCTTGATCTTTTTTTCAAAATCGACTTCCTGAAAAAAAAACATTTTTTTTAGGCCTATCGAGATCAAATTTTCAAATTGATTCTTGTTTTAAGTTTTAAAATGAAAATAATTCACATTTGGGTCCCAAAAAAATCCAAAACAGGAAATGAAAATTTTTATAAGTCACATGATATGATATGAATAATTGCAGAAATTGTTTTTTTTTCCCCCATAATATCAGTCGTCAAATTTCAAGTCGAACCCCCTCCCCCCTCCCTTTCTCAAACGTCGTCTTTTCCATTTTTTCGATTTTGTAGACGTGTCTTAATAAATACCTAAATAAATCGTATAGGTAAGTAGATACAAAAACTGTAACTTTTTTCAAAAATCAATGGCTCAGTGAAGGAGGGGGGAGGGGGGAGGGGGTCCATCGAGTGAATAATTTTAAACGTACAAAAATGATAATTTTTTTTGTTGAGGAGAAATCTTTTCTAAAATTTTTCACTCGAGCAATTTTTGCCTTCATTTTCATGAAAATAATTTTTGAAAAATCTCTTCAAATTTCAACTTCTTTATACACATCTAAAAATTTTCCTATGACCTCCTCTTGGACGAGCTTTGGATCTGGGTACCTTTGTCATAATTTACTCAAAATTGAGGGCCTCTGGCTCAGTCTCTTGATAGGTAGGTTGTCTTACATCAAAACCAAATTTCCAAAACATTATTTTTTATCGAAATCCAGAATAAAATGTTTCATCATCAATACGTAAGCTCATTTTAATAAATTCAAGGATCCCAACACCCCCCCCCCCCCGAATTATTTTCCATGCCATGACTGGAAGTTCGTTCGCTGAGACTGAAATGGGCATCGTGCTAGGACCCTTAAATTTCACTTTGGGCAGTTTTGGTGAAAGAAAATATTGACAAATTTAAAGGATTGCTTAAAAATACCTAATATCAAAAGTTTGATTCGATTTAGGTGAAAAATTACGACTTTACATCAATAATGAGGGGGGGGGGAAGGAGGGCGAAAATTCTTTGTACAATAATTGAACAACAAGAAATACGCGATGTCGTGACTCTTGATTTATATGGGAAAAAAATTCTACAAAATGATTTGTGCCCACGTTTGATTCAGTGATTCATTTTTTTAGAGAGGGAGAGAGAAGATGAAATCTGTTTTACAAGATTGAAGCTCCAAAGATCTGGTAAGAATATGAAAATACGGTGTGGAATCTTTGTAATTTTTATAATCAAAATTTTAGCTGCTGAAATTGATTTTTAAATTTTTCGTAAATTTTTAAAAATCCAAAAAATGCTGATTTTTGAAGTATTTTTTCTGTTTTTACTCGTTTTTTATTATTATTATTTTTTTAATTTAAAATGATTAGAAATTGACTCTTTTAAATCGAATTCCGCCATTTTCAGACATTTTGGAATTTTTAGCATAATTTTCGACATTTTATTCTTTAGTTTCTACAGGAAAAAAATGCAAAAATTAGCGTAAGAGATTGAAAATCGAGTTCTGCGTTATTTTCGACTTTTATGACCGAAAATGGTATTATGTAAGTGAGGAGAGGGGTCATTGCCCTTCGAGTAGAAAATTTTTGATTTTTTGAATTTTTGATTTTATAATATCCTCTTAAAAAAAAGTCTGTTGGAGAATCATTCCCCCTCCCCCTCCTTTCCAATCGCGATATATCTCGCTCAACAGATTCAGAGAAGAACTAGGAAGTTGGAAATGGATTTTTAACAGCCCAAATTCATTGAGTTGCGCCCTACGGCGTCTTTTAAAGAAATGAAAATATTTCTAGAAAAATTGAAAATCTCGTTTGAGGCTCCAAAATGGTGGAATTCAATTTAGAGGAGTTGAAACATTAGCTTCAGAATTGGTGTTCGTGTTTTTTAAACTAAAGAGTCGAGTTTGAAAAAAAAATGCAAAATTTAAAAAAAATCGCAATTTTGAATTTTTTAAAAAAAATTGTCAAATTAAAGTTTTAATGTTGGTAGCTGAAATTTTGGTTTTGGGAGTTATAGAGAGACCATGTTCTTTTGAAAAATATCATCTTCATTCAAACCAGAAACGAACTAATTTTTTTTTTTGAATTTTGAATAAGATACCTACTAAAAATGCTAAAATTTGCTGAAAGTTGGAGAAAAGTGTGAAACTGACGACAATATTTTTAAAGGTATTTCGAATTTTCAAAAATTTTAAAAATAATGTAACCTGACTCTTTTGATTCTTTTGAACGTTCATTCCATATTTTTTTCACCTTTATGTCAAAATCAGCAATTCTGCTAAATTTCTGTACATGAAAAATTCAATCTGGAAGCTTTTTGCGTTCCTGTTTTTTAGAATCGAAGTGAAGGGATGAGGATCATGATTGAAAATTTTACTTTAACTAAAAATGAATGCGGGTTCTAAGCTGTGTGGAAAATGAAATTAATGCACTTATTCGTTATTTTTTTCCCCAACTTGAAATTTAATCCTAAAAATTGTACAATAAGAAGTTGCATTAATAATATAAAAACTCACGAACCGCTGTCGTTAATTTCAATTCAACATAATATTCTTGTTTAAATAAAAAAAAAATTATGCCTGGACAGGGATTCGAACCCTGGACCCCTAGGTCAGGAAACGAGTATATGTACCGTAGTACCGAATCGTAAGACCAATTCTCATTAGAAACAAATATCATTGTTTATTCGTTCCTAGTGCTCTACCAACTGAGCTACCCAGGCTACGACGTTAAACGAGCAATTTTCACTTTACATGCACTGCAATTTCTTACACCAACTTGTGAAATCGTTGACATGACAACAGTAAAGCTTCTCACTATGTAGTTAATAATGCCTTGACTGAGCTATAGCCTGGGTAGCTCAGTTGGTAGAGCATTAGGAACGATCTAATTGGCTTATATGCGAGCACCATAGCAAACCCGAACGCTTGCGTTCAACCCTCGTTTCCCATCCTAAGGGTCCAGGGTTCGAGTCCCTGTCCAGGCATAATTTTTTTCTCCAGTACTTATAAAGAAAATAGCGAAATTAATCTAAAACGAGTCCTTCGATAATAAATTCGTGTCAACAGAACTATTCAAAAAAAAAAAAACACATTTTTTCCAAAAAATTGCTTCAAAGTTTAGCTTTTTATCAAGAATTGTCAAAAAAGCTCGGTCTTTTGCTATAAGTAGGTGATTGACAAAATCTCGATTCTCGATTGTGTCCCAAAAGGGGGCCAAAATTTTGAAAAATCGTAAAAAGTCGAGTGATATATGTATTGAATGGTATGTTTTTGAGGTCGCTCAGTACGAAAATGAACTTATTTTTTCAGTCCAACCCCTCAATGTCCCTTGGCGCTTCAAAAAAGGAGGACAAAAATTTTGAAAAATCGTAAAAGTCGAGTGATATATCGAATGGCATGTTTTCGAGGTCGCTCAGTACGAAAATGAACTTATTTTTTGAGTCTGGCCCCTCAATGTCGCTAGGTGCCCCAAAAAGGGGGCCAAAATTATGAAAAATAGTGAAAAGTCGAGTGATACATCGCATGGTATGTTTTCGAGGCCGCTGAAAACGAATATGGACTTATTTTATGTGTCCAACCCCTCAATATGTCCCTCTGTGTCCCAATAAGGGGGCCAAAATTATGAAAAATTGTGTGATATATCGAATGTATGTTTTCGAGGTCGTTGAGTACGAAAATGGACTTATTTTCTGCTAATTTTCGCTGTTTTCTTTCATGAAAAAAATAATAATTAAATAATAATTTTTTTATTTTTGATTGGTATAGCCAAAATGCTCTTACTAAATGAAATTGAAAACTTCCCAGGAAAGCAATCAAGATGAAACCACTGAGATAGGCGAGAAGTTTGAAACAAAAAGATCAAGGATCTACTTATCTGAACTAATCTGAACAGATTCCCGAAGAAAAAAATTTTTGTGTCAATTTTTTCCTTTTTAAAACCGCTATTTGCCCGTTCTACAGTCAACTTTTTACAGAAAAAAGGTATGTCTTAATTGTGATGTGAACAGTTGCAAAATCAAATTTTACCCATTCCATTGAAAATAAATTCGTCTGAACAGAAAGAATATTAGGTAGGTACTAGGTAGTAGGTACGCAGTGTTTTCCAATAAGCACCGAACATTAAGGTGCATGGGTAGACAACCATAGTTTAGAATATTGCTCTTACACCAACTCGCGACATCGATCGTTGACAACACGAGTAATTAGGCTATTTAGGCTAATAATGCCCTGAATGAACAATCGCCTGGGTAGCTCAGTTGGCAGAGCATTAGGAATGTTACTATAGAATTTGAAAGAATGTCTTTGCGTCTTAGTGAACTAAACGCTCGATCTGCGTAAAAACTCGTTTCCCAACCTAAAGGTCCAGGGTTCGAATCCCTGTCCAGGCATAATTTTTTTTCAGTACTAACTAAACGAAAACAGAGAATTTTTCTCAGAAATAGAATTTTCATCATTTTTTGAACGACAAGTGTCTCATTTGGCATCTGCAATTTTTTAAAAACGGTTCATCAAAAATATGTTCGTGCGAATAGAACGATTCTAAAGAGACTCAATTTTTTCTCAAGAATTGTTTCAAAGCTTTGATTTTCATCGAAAATTGTTTGAAAAAGCTTTCAACTGTCTTTTGCTATAAACTATTGACAAAATTTCGATTTTTTGCGAAACATTGCTGAAATTTTCCTTTTATATCTGGCTTTTTTTTGTGATTTTTTTTTGCTCTATGAAAGGGGTTGGAGCAAAAAAAAACTAGGATTTTTTCAAAAATGTCTTCTCAAGCGATCATTTTAATTTTTCTTTCCTTTTGGTACGTTAGTAGGCTTAAATTTTTTGGTGTTCAGAAAACTGGGGAAGTTAGCAGATAATTTTATTCAAGAGGTCTAAAAAAATTAAAATGAGTTTACTCAAAACTCAAATATAGTTTCTTTTTTTTTCTTTCTTTTTTTCCTGTGAAAGATGCTAAATTGCTGAATTAATTACCTATTAGAAAATCTTTATTCGTATAGAGTTATGAAAATATGATTAATTTACTTCAGTCTTCAACTAATCTACCTATGTTGTATTATTTTCTTGTTTCAGGTTAGTACGATTTTCTGGATTCTGGCATATATAAGAGCAGATTTAGAATAATGTGTTACATAGCCACGTGTTTCAGAATGAGTAAGTCATTTTCATATCAATATCGAAGTAATAACATGTTATTTTTACTTTTTACTCATTTCTGCGTCACGTCAGTTGAAATATCATCAAAAATTTGAAAAAATTACTATAACTCATTTGGAAATTCAGATCCGAGTTTAAAAGTATTTAAATTTTTGAAATGAAAATAGACGAAAAATTGCATGAAAAATTGACCAATTATATTTTCAAATCAGTATCAAATTCTTATCACAAAACAATTGCCAATAATATGAACAGTGATTGTCAATTTGAATTAGAATAAAAATTTAAAAAACTGGGCTAGGTAATAAATTGCACTGTTATGGTACAGTGACTGACTATTTACATAAAATTCAAGAAAGTTCGAAACAACTACTTAATAGCTGGGTTATCGCATAGAGCTGTCTATATTTTTTAGCCACTTTTTCGTCGATAATTAGGCAATTTTGGTAAATTAAAGCATGTCGATGACGTTGACAATCTATTATGCTCCGGTCTGTGGTCTTTTATCTTTTCTTGGTGAAAAATAATTCCCGAAAATGTTCAAAAATCACCAGTAATTTGCCAAAACTTGTCTCCTGATTTCAATTGTACTAAAAATAGCGAGAAATTTGCCAAAAACTGCCTGGAGTTTACCTGAAATGCTGAAAATTTCAATTACTAACCAAAAATTATCAAATTATTATATCAGCACGCCGTAATGCAAAAACATAACACCAGTTCTTTTTCCAAAATGACCCCCAAATTACCCACAATTTACCCAAATTACCGTAATTTACCAAAACTACCTGTAACTCGCCAAAATTACCCATGATTTACCTAAATTTAATTATCGGTAATGAGTATCAAAATTACCTGAGTTACCCGTAATTTACCTAAATTACCCAAAATTTACCAAAATTACTCATAATTTACCAAAATTACCCACGATTTACCTAAATTTAATCATCAGTAATGAGTACCAAAATTACCCAGGTTACCCAAAATTTACCAAAACTACCCAAAATTTACCAAAATTACCCGGAATTTAAAAAATTACTCGGAATTTACCAAAATTACCCGGAATTTACCAAAATTACCTGGAATTTACCAAAATTACCAGGAATTTACCAAAATTACCCAAAATTTACCAAAATTACCCAAAATTTACCAAAATTACCCAAAATTTACCAAAATTACCCGGAATTTATCAAAATTACCTGTAATTTACCAAAATTACCCAGACTTCACCAAAATTACCAGTAACTTACCAAAATTATCCATGATTTACCTAAATTTAATCACCAGTAATAAGTACCAAAATTACCCGGGTTCACCTGTAATTTACCAAAATTACCCATGATTTACCTAATTTTAATTAACAGTACCTAATGACTGTAGTAAGTACCAAAATTACCCAGGTTACCCGTAATTTACCAAATCGTAATGGTAATTTACCAAAATTGCCTATGATTCACCTAAATTTAATCATCAGTAATAAGTACCAAATTTATCTGAGTTCACCTGTAATTTACCAAAATTACCCGTAATTTACCAAAATTGCCCATGATTTACCTAAATTTAATCATTAGTAATGCGTACCAAATTTACCTGGGTTCACCTGTAATTTACCAAAATTACCCGTAATTTACCGAAATTACCAATAACTTACCAACATTACCAGCAACTTACCAAAATTACCTGTAATTTACCGAAATTACTCGTAATTTAGCAAAATGACCCTTAGTTTAACAACATTTTTTATCAGTAATTTACCAAAATTACCTTATCAGTAAAGTTCAAAATTGCCAAAAACTTGCCAAAGTGACCATATCGGTTACCAGTACTTACCAATTCACCATATTTGCCAGTTATTTATCAAGATTACCAGTAATTTCCCAAAGTTATTTGTAATTTAAGTAGGTACTAAAATTTCCGGTAATCTTACCAGTAGGTAATTTTACCCACAAAAATTGCCTATAGTTTCACTAAACTGATATGTACATAGTAAAATGAAATGTCCAATGTAAGTATGTAATGTCTGGAACTCGGTAGGTTTTTCTCCAAAATTTTCAAAGGAACCCCTCCCCCTCCTCAGCCTAAAAACAACATTTTCACACCAATGATCAAAACAAAAGATTTACAAAAATTCACTTTTTCGTTGCTGCAGTCCGGGTTGGTGAGGGGTTGAAAAATTTATACCTCTGAAAAGTGCATCGAGCTAGAGCAATTGTGAGAATTGAATTGATCAATTGTGAAGGGGGAGAGAGGGAAGGGGTCTGGCGATGACCCAAAATCGAAAAATCTTGAAAAAAAGACAGGATTCTCCATCACTTTGTATAGCTGTGAAGAGGTAGAGAGAAGATAAAAAGTATTTCCTGATGGCTGAAAACGAGGTCTATTATAGTTGAAATCATTTTCATTTTTAAGTTAATAATGTTGATATACTTATATGTAGGTGTTCATTTCTCAATAGAATTACAAGAGCAAAAAAGTGTAGTTTTAATCAAAATAATCATTCAGGAAGCACTAAGCAGGACCTTCAGATTCAGGCAACATCGGCAACGGTTCCAAAACAATTTGCACAGCTTTTATTCTTACTTCATCCGGATTCGAACTGATACCCAAAATACCAAACATTCGTTTAATAGCTCCCAAATCGTTATATTTAAGAGTTGTCAACGCGAATGCTGATATTCCACTGGCGGCTTTAAAAGTCATACTCGCGCAAATTTCCCCCATTACTGATACAAAATCCTCAACAGAAATATTGTATCTTTTAATCCTTCGACGAAATACTATAATGCAGCTGCGGTTTGCAAATTTTGGGTCTTCGGAGGTTAGTATCTGTCTGTAAGCTTCGGTCGCTGTAATATTATAAAGTCCTTCGGGATACAAATCGTCAGCCAGTGTTTCTATCCTATAGCGTACACCAACCATGCACAGCACTTGACTTCGTCCTGTAATTCCTAAAAAAATAATAATAATAATAATAACAAATAAGGCGAACACTAAAGTTGGTCTTGAGGTAGGTATTCAGACTCGCATTGTTCGAAAAGGAATAGCAAAGAATTGCATTGGTAATTCAGGTACTTAAGTGAATTTACCTTGTCCGTTCTTATAAGCATTCCGATGGTTGGCTTCCCACAAACGTTCATCCAAATGCATTTTAATATAACGAAATGGGCGATACTTTGTGGAAAAAAACAGTTTTTTTAGCATTTTTACACACTATCTACAGTCTGCATTACGTTATTGCTATAAAGAGAGCTTGGAGTTGAAATATTCAATAAGTCTGTGATTATTTTTTAATGATTACTTATCTATTGATACTTTAGTCCGCGTCTCGCGTTATCTTTGTCGATCTATGTGGATAAGCAAGTGGTAGCCTATATAATGGATTACCATGTTAAATTATAGGTACCTGAGAACTCACATTTTGTATAGCTAGCGAGGGATAGGGGGGGTTGAAAAGTGAAAATCCCCGATGCAATCAGTATCTTGTGTATCCTTCGAATCTAAGTTTTATTTTCTATTTACTCGCCCCTGACCATTTTCACTTTCTACGGAGTATTAATGTGTATTGATAATTCAATGACCACATACATATTTTGAATTTTTAGCAAAAAAATCATATCTATCATTTTTGAATTTTTTGCTTAAAGTAAAAAATCAAGATTTAAATTTTTGGCAAAAATCAAGATTTTATTGCATTTTTGCAGAAAAATCTGCACCTTTCTAAAATTTCAGATAAGAAATCAGGACTTTTTTACTTGAAAAAAAAAAAAAACAGGACTATTTTGAATCTTTCACCAAAAAATTAAAAATTATTCACATTTTTGACAGAAATTTTAAATTTTTTAAACTTTAGCAAAAATCCAAAAAATTAAGACTTTTCTTGAGAAAATGGAAACATTGAATTTCAGGCAAAAATTGAAATTTTTCTTGAACCTTGCAAAAACCAAGACTGTTTTTTTTTTTTGAAATTTTGATAAAAATCATGATTTTGGGCAAAAAACCAGTAGAGCAGGCAAATAGCAGTTTTAAAAAGGAGAAAAATGGCACATAAATTTTTTCTTCGGGAATGTGTTCCAGATGAACCCTCTGAACTACCAAAAAAAAAACCGAACTCCCTAACCCTGGAGCTAATTTTTTTAGGGGGCTAAAACCGGTTCTGATTTATGTTTTTTGCGATTTACTCCGAAAATATTAGGTTTACGAGAAAAACTACCATGACTAAAAATGTTCCCCTTAAAATTCTCGACAATTTGATGCTACGCTCGACACCCATCCCTCAAGAGGGGTGTCTAAAAAAAGGGATGGAAGTTTTTCCAGTTTTGACAGACGTTTTAACTAACTATAAGTATACCTATGGATGTTCACGATGTTTGTTTTGTTCTAAATTATGGTCATTTTTTGCCTTAATTTTGATTGATTTTTTTATTTTTTTATTTCAACAGTTTTTTTTCGAGTTTTGATAATTTCTTTTCATTTGGAGAGAGGGGAATTTTGTTGTTGTTCGTTAATCTAAAAAAATAAAATGTAATTCTAAAATTGAGAATAAGCCACAACTCAATTTTCAGCAGTCCAAATTAATTTTCATGCCTTCGTCCTCTGAAAATTAAGATGCGTGGGTGGGCAAAGTACGTACTACGCAGCATAGGTAGCTCTTGCATTAGCTTGTGAAATCACTGACTAGAGGCACATGTAAACTAAATATTGTCCTACAGGCATCACAGCCTGGGTAGCTCAGTTGGCAGAGCGGTAGGATTCTGATAGTGTTCGAATTATGTAAACTTCTTACGCGGGAGTTACAAATTGCGTTTCTCAACCTACAGGTCCAGGGTTCGAGTCCCTGTCCAGGCCTGAATTTTTTTGATGTCAAAATGTTGAGTAGGTAAAGGTGGTTTGTGAACTTTGTAATTTTAATTTGATTTCTAGTCACGAATTTCTCAAGTTTTCACTTCACTAATACCGTTTCAAAATTGATTAAGGTGATGTTCGAATTGGAGGAGAGAGAGGGCTTGAACTCTTTCGCAAAGTTACAATTCGTAATATTTTTGTTTGAAAAATTTTACAGCACAGGACGTAAATAGAGTAATTTTCTTCAAACCGATCGTGTAATAATGTTTTTAAAAATTTTCTAGTTTTGACAAATATTAATAATATTTATGAAAATTCACCAATAAAAATCTTCAAAAAAAAAGTTTTAGTTACTTTTGAAATTCTTTTAGGATTTTGCTATAATTTTAACAAAAATGTTACTCATTATTTTTGAATTTCTCGATGGTTTTTGGTGAATTTTCTCCTGTTTTGATTGATTTTTTTTTTTACCAATACCTCTTGAATTTTGGTGATTTTTTTCCAAAGTAATTTTTTCACAATTTTGTTCCAAATTTTAATGATTGTTTTTCGCCAGAATTTTTGCTGAATTTTATCGCCTCTAGGTCGCGTGATTTTTTCATAAAAATTTTCACTTATAAGCTCGTGTGATTTTATTGATTAAATTTTAGTCGAGATTTGTTTGATGACTTTTTGAATTTTGTGACTTTTCTTTTGCCCCCTGCATATTTTTTGTCAACATTTTTTTGACAAAAATCATAATTCTGGGGCAAAAAATTATGACTTTATAGACTCTGGAAAAAAAACTGGGACTCTTTTAAATTTCTGGCAAAAAATCTCGACTTTTTTGAAAACTCGAGTGAAAACAGGTCTTTTTTCAATTTCTTTTTTTTTTTGGGGGGGGGGGGGTGGATTTTTTGGAGGGCGAAAATTTTCGAGGATTTTTTTCTTGATTAAAAAAAAACCACATTTATGAGGAGATGATGGGAAAAAAATCGAAAAAAAATTACAAGTAGGTATCTAAAATTGAAGTATGTTGGTCAAAAATACCCTCGAGGTATCCGACTCAAATGAGTACAAACACTTCAAACAGGTTGAGAATACACCACAATTCGATTTTCAGCAGCTCAAATATTAATTTCTATGCCATCGTCCTCTGGAAATTAAAGTGCGTGGGTAGGCAAAGTCAAAAGTGGCATCGCGCGTGCATTAGCTTGCGAAATCATTGACTATAGGCACATGTAAAGTGAATATTTCCCAAAGTGATTCATAGCCTGGGTAGCTCAGTTGGCAGAGCGTTAGGAAATCTTACCAGCTGAACATATTAGGTACCTACTAAACTGTGCGCGTTTCTCAACCTAAAGGTCCAGGGTTCGAGTCCCTGTCCAGGCCTAAATTTTTTTCATGTAAAAATGTTGAATGAAGGCTGGTTTGTGCGTTTTGTAATTTTAATTTGATTTATAATCACGAATTTTTCAAGTTTTCGCTTTTCACTAATAAATTAATAATCTTTTAAAATTGCTTAAGGTGATTTTCGAATCAGAGGAGAGGAAGAACATAAAATTTTTTGCAAGGTTACAATTTTTCGCAATATTTTTTTTTGAAAAATTTTCCATCAAAGGACGTAAATAGAGTAATTTTTGCCAAACCGACCGTGTAATAACGTTTTGGAAATTTTCTAGTTTTTTAAACAAATTCATAACATCTTTGAAATTTTTTACGATTTTCCTAGTTTTAATAAAATATACCTATGGGTCATTCCATGTCAATTCGACCAAAAAAGTGCGTTTTTGAAAGTCATGTCTTTCGATTTCGCACAAATTTTTTTTACAATATCTACCCACCCAGTAAGTAAGAAACCCGCAATCAGTTTGGTATCGGCCCCCTCAGGGGGCGGGTGGGGGAGCTTCCATTATTTTTACATTGTCTCGAGGTACTCAAATTCAGCAGCGCATTCCTCCAAAACTATGATACTTCGATCAAAACTGGTGACGGTGAATACGAATATGACGTCAGATTTTTAATTGGACCGATCCACGACCCCCAGCACCTCCCCAAGAGGGGTAACCTTAAAAAAAATGGTTTCAATCGTGTGACACATGAAATAAGTAGTATGTTTTCGATATCGCTGAATACGAATATAGGCTTAGTTTTTTAAATTGACTTCACCCATGGCTCCGAGAAGTTCAGCGTCACCAAAAACATACTATGTGATGTGTCGCACGAAAAAATCCTATTTTGAACTTTTACCCCATTTGGGGAGGTGCTGGGGGCCGTGGATGGGATCCAATCGAAAATCTAACGTCATATTCGTGTTCAGCGTTACCAAAAACATACAATTCGATATATCACATGCCCCAGATTTTTTTTGAAAGTTTTGCCCGAACTGGGGGGTGGGGGTGCTCCCGTTCCATTAAGAGAGCCCATCTCGAAACTTGAATATTTCGAAAAAGCATCAAAAGGTGCATCTATGGAAATTTTTTCGGAATTTTAAATGGTAGCTTCCACTTACAGCGCCATTTTGAAATTTGAACTTTCAAATTTTGAAAATTTCAAAATGCTTAAAAAGTTCAAAATTCGATACCCTTTTGAACTGTGAAATTAGTTTTGATCAAAGTATCATAGTTTTGGAGGAATGGGCTGCTGTAGTTGAGTACCTCGAGACGATGTAAAAATAATGGAAGCCCCCCACCCACCCACTCAGGGGGCTGGTACCAAACTAATTGCGGGTTTCTTACTTACTGGGTGGGTAGATATTGTAAAAAAAATTGAGCGAAATCGAAAGACATGACTCAAAAACGTTGGTCGAATTGACATGGAATGACCCATACTGCATGATTATTTTTGAATTTTTCGATGGTTTTTGGAGGATTTTCTCCTGTTTTGATTGATTTTTTTTTACCAGTCATTTTGAATTTCAGTGATTTTTTTCCAAAGTAATTTCTCCACGATTTTGTTCTAAATTTTAATGATTTTTTTTCACCAAAATTTTTGTTGAGTCACCACGAGTTTGTGTGATTTTTTCATAAAATGTTTCCTTTTTAAGCTTGCGTGATTTTATTGATTAAATTTTAGTAAAGATTTGTTGGATGGGTTTTTGAATTTTGTGACCTTTCCTTTCCTTCGATTTGGTGATTTTTTTTCTCATTAGGTTTTGGCAAAGTTTTTCCAGTTTTCACAGACGTTTTAACTACCTAAGTATACCTTTATGGTCATTTTTTGCCTTAATTAAGACTGATTTTTTTATTTTTTCATTTCAACAGTTTTTTTTCCGAGTTTTGATAATTTCTTTTCGGTGGGAGGGAGGGGAGTTTTGTTGTTGTTTGTTAATCTAAAAAAAAAAATGTAATTCTTAAATTGAGAATAAGCCACAACTCAATTTTCAGCAGTCCAAAGTAATTTTCAAGCCCTCGTCCTCTGAAAATTAAGATGCGTGGGTGGCCAAAGTAGGTACTATACGTAGCAGCTCTTGCATTAGCTTGTGAAATCACTCACTAGAGGCACATATAAACTAAATATTGTCCTACAGGCATCACAGCCTGGGTAGCTCAGTTGGCAGAGCGGTAGGATTCTGATAGTGCTCGAGTATGTAAACCTCCTACCTAGGAGGACATTCGAGTATGTAATTTGCGTTTCTCAACCTACAGGTCCAGGGTTCGAGTCCCTGTCCAGGCCTGAATTTTTTTGATGTCAAAATGTTGAGTAAAGGTGGTTTGTGAACTTTGTAATTTCAATTTGATTTCTAGTCACGAATTTCTCAAGTTTTCACTTCACTAATACGGTTTCAAAATCGCTTAAGGTGATGTTCAAATTTGAGCCTTGAGAAGAGGGAGGGCTTAAAATCTTTCGCAAAGTTACAATTCGTAATATTTTTGTTTGAAAAATTTTCCAGCAGAGGACGTAAATAGAGTAATTTTTTTCAAACTGATCGTGTAATCATATTTTTGAAAATTTTCTAGTTTTCTAACAAATTAATACTTGATAATTAATATTTAATATAAATTCACCAAAAATCTTCAAAAAAAAAAGTGTTAGTTACTTTTGAAATTCTTTTAGGATTTGGCTATAATTTTAACAATTAGTATCACTCTCAGTATTTTTGAATTTCTCGATGGTTTTTGGTGGATTTTTTCCTGTTTTGATTGATTTTTTTTTTACCAATACCTCTTAAATTTTGGTGATTTTTTTCCAAAGTAATTTTTCCACGATTTTGTTCCAAATTTTAATGATTTTTTTTCGTCAAAGTTTTTGCTGAATTTTATCGCCTCGAGGTGGCGTGATTTTTTCATAAAAATTTTCCCTTAAGCTTGTGTGATTTTCTTGATTAAATTTTAGTCGTGATTTGTTTGATGACTTTTTGAATTTTGTGACTTTTCTTTTGCCCTCATATTCGCTGATTTTTCTTTTGAAATTTGGTACATTTTTTTCAATTTTGACGGGTATTATTCTTTCGAATTTTCGTGAGCTAGATTCTTAGTTTTTCGATGATTTTCTCGGAATTTCCATTTTTTTCTTTGGCGATTATTTTGGGAATCTCATCTTTCCAAAAAAACATTATAAAATCTGTCGAAATCATTTTTCCTATTACCTACATCCTTGGTAAATAGTGTAGAAATTTCATCATTCAGAAATCTGCTGGAGGCTTCAGAGTTGCTCAAAACGGTTTGGAGCCGTTTCCAATCGATTTGGTGGGTCAAAAATAGGATACCTATATCACAAATTTTAGCTTTCTAGGTCAATTTTGTAATTGATATTTGATAGCAAATAAGAAATGAAATCAAAAAATGTACTTGACCACTTGGAATTTCGTCTGGTGATAAATTTTCGTACGCCCTTTCGATCTCTCATAAATTTGGTGGTCAAAAAAACACATTCGAGGTTTGCAGCTGGAAATCGCCTCAATTCCAAGTTACGTATCTGGGTAAACAGATCGAGCATACGCTGGAACTCAATTTACTAAATCTGGCAAAAAAATCAGGACTTTTTAAAATCTCAGGTTAGAAAATGAAAATTTATTGAATTTCTGGCAAAAATCGGGATTTTTTTTTTGAAATCCTAAAAAAATCAGGATCTTTCTTGAATCTTGTAAAAACCAGAACTGTTTTTTTGTTTGAAATTTTGATAAAAATCATGATTTTGGGCAAGAAAGCAGGATTTTCCAGACTTTGGCAAAAAACCGGGACTCTTTTAAATTTCTAACCAATAATCTCGACTTTTTTAAAAACTCGACTAGAACCAGGACTTTTTTCAAATTCTGGCAAAAATCCAGGATTTCTTAAAGTCTCAGGTTGGAAAATGGAAACTTATTGAATTTCTGAAATAAATCGAGGATTTTCAAACTCTGGCAAAAACCAGGGCACTTTTAAATTTCTAGCAAAAACGTTTTTGAAAACGTGACTAAAATCAGACTTTTCTTCGATTTCTGGCAAAAAAATCTGGATTTTTTAAAATCTCAGGTTAGGAAATGGAACCTTCTACGAATTTCTTTCAAAAATTCCTAAATAAATCGGGATTGAGAATCATGAAAAACCGAGACTTTTTTTTTGAAATTTTGACAAAAATCATAATTCTGGGGCAAAAAATTAG
Organism: Planococcus citri; assembly: GCF_950023065.1. NCBI lineage: Eukaryota > Metazoa > Arthropoda > Insecta > Hemiptera > Pseudococcidae > Planococcus > Planococcus citri. The sequence continues at coordinate 81,649,781 of NC_088677.1, forward strand.
GACTTTATAGACTGCGCTCTGGAAAAGGAACTGGGACTCTTTTAAATTTCTGGCAAAAAATCTCGACTTTTTTGAAAACTCGAGTGAAAACAAGACTATTTTTCAATTTGTGGTTAAAAAATCCAAATTTCCTTATTCAAGTTTTTTATCATTTTTTTGGGGGGGGGGGGGGAGGGGGAGAACGTTCTTTGGAGGGCTAAAATTTTCGAGGATTTTTTTTCTTGAATAAAAAAAACAACATATATGAGGAGATGATGGAAAAAAAATCGAAAAAAAATATGTATTACAAGTACAAGTAGGTATCTATGTAAAATTGAAGTATATTGGTCAAAAACGCCCTCGAAGTATCCGACTCAAATGAGTACAAACATTTCAAACAGGTTGAGAATACACTACAATTCGATTTTCAGCAACTCAAATATTAATTTCTATGCCATCGTCCTCTGAAAATTAAGGTGCGTGGGTAGGCAAAGTCAAAAGTGGCATCACTCTTGCATTAGGTTGCGAAATCACTGACTATAGGCACATGTAAAGTTAATATTGCCTAGAGTGTTTCACAGCCTGGGTAGCTCAGTTGGCAGAGCGTTAGGAAATCTTTCAAGCAGTACTTATTATAGTACCTACCTATCTACACTGTTCGCGTTTCTCAACCTAAAGGTCCAGGGTTCGAGTCCCTGTCCAGGCCTAAATTTTTTTCATGTCGAAATGTTGAATGAAGGCTGGTTTGTTGTTTGTGCATTTTGTAATTTTAATTTGATATTTCCTGTCACGAATTTTTCAAGTTTTCACTTCACCAATACTCAATGTTTTAAAATTGCTCAAGGTGGTGTTCGAATTGGTAGAGAGGAAGAATTTGAAATTCGTAAGGTTACAAATCGCAATATTTTTTTTTTCAATTATCCAGCAAAGGACGTAAATAGAGTAATTTTTTTCGAACCGATCGTGTGATAACGTTTTTGGAAATTTTCTAGTTTTTTAAACAAATTTGTAATATCTTTGAAATTTTTTTAAGGATTTTCTCAATTTTAACAAATATCTATTGCATTATTATTTTTGAATTTCTAGATGGTTTTTGGAGGATTTTCTCCTGTTTTGATTGATTTTTTTTTTACCAGTCAAATTGAATTTTAGTGATTTTTTTCCAAACTAATTTCTCAACGATTTTGTCCTAAATTTTGATTATTTTTTGTCGCCAAAAATTTTTGCTGAGTCGCCAAGAGTTCGCGTGATTTTTTCATAAAAAGTTTCCCTTAAGCTTGCGTGATTTTATTGATTAAATTTTTGTAAAGATTTGTTGGATGGGTTTTTGAATTTTGTGACCTTTCCTTTCCTTCGATTTGGTGATGTTTTCTCATTAGGTTTTGGCGAAGTTTTTCCAGTTTTGACAGACTTTTTAACTACATACATTCCTATGGATATTGACGATTTTTGTTTTGTTCTAAATTATGGCAATTTTTTGCCTTAATTTTGACTGATTTTTTCATTTTTTGTTTCAACGGTTGTTTTTTTTCGAGTTTTGACAATTTTTTAGAGTGGGAGGGGAGCTTGGTTGTTTTTTGTTAATCTAAAAAATAAAATGTAATGTTTTGCTTGGTTGGATTAACATTTTTTGGTCCTATTAAGCTATCGAAATCAACTTTCCAACTTCCTTGGTGAACTTTTGTAGAAATTTCATCTTTCAGAAATCTGCTGGAGGCTTCAGAGTTGCTCAAAACGGTTTGGAACCGTTTCCAATCGATTTGGTGGGTCGAAAATAGGATACCTATATCACAAATTTTAGCTTTCTAGGTCAATTGCACTTGACCACTTGAAATTTTGGCTGGTGATAAATTTTTGTACGCCCTTTTGATCTCTCGTAGATTTGCTGGTCAAAACAACACATTCGAAGTTTGCAGCTGGAAATCGCCCTAATTCCAAGTTATCTGGGTAGACAGATCGAGCATACGCTGGAACTCAATTTACTTAATCTGGCAAAAAATCAGAACTTTTGAAAATCTCAGGTTAGAAAATGGAAGCTTATTGAGCTACTGGCAAAAATCGGGTATTTTTCTTAAATCTTGCAAAAACAAGACTTTTTTTTTGAAATGAAAAAAATCACGATTTTGGGCAAAAAATTGGGACTTTTTAAACTGTGGCAAAAAACCGGGGCTCTTTTAATTTTTTGACAAAAAATTTCGACTTTTTTAAAAACTTGACTAAAATCAGAACTTTTTTCAATTTCTCAATCTGGCAAAAAATCAGGAATTTTTAAAGGACTTTTTTGAAATCTCGAGTAATATTAGGACTTTTTTTTTTTACAATTTCTGGCAATGAAATTCTAATTTTTCAGGGGGGGGGGGAGAAAGCTTTTTGGAGAATAAAAACCAACATTTATGGTTAGATTTGTGATTGGATCCCATCCACGGCCCCCAACAATTTCTTTGGACTTTTACCTATTGGGGGAGGTTCTGGGGGCCATGGGTGAAGTCGATTCGAAAAACTAAGGCAATATTCGTGATCAGCGATATCGAAAACATACTATTTCATGTGTCACACGAATGTAACCATTTGGGGGGGGTCACCCCCTATGGGGAGGTGCTGGGGGCGCCGTGGACGAGTCCAATCAAAAATCTGAAGTCATATTCGTGTTCAGCGTCACCAAAAACATACTATTCCATGTGTCACACAAACAAAACGCTTTTTTGAACTTTTACCCCCTTTGGGGAGGTGCTGGGGGCCGTGGATGGGGTCCTATCAAAAATGTGACGTCATATTCGTGTTCAGCGTTACCAAAAACATAGAATTCGATGTATCACATGCCCCAGATTTTCTTTCTAAAGTTTCGGCCAAAATTGGGGGGTGGGGGTGCTCCCACTCAATTGAGAGATCCCATCTTGAAATTTGGATAGTTCGGAAAAGCATCAAAAGGTACATCTATGGAAATTTTTTCAAAATTTTAAATGGTAGCTCCCACTTACAGCGCCATTTTTAAATTTAAGCTTTCAATTTGAAAGTTCAACTTTCAACTTTTGAAATTTTCAAAACGCTTAAATAGTCTTAAATGCAATGCCCTTTCGAACTGGGAAATCAGTTTTGATCAAAGTGTCATGGCTTTGGAGGAATGGGCTGCTGAAGTTGAGTACCTCGAGACAATGTGAAAATAATGGAAGCCCCCCACCCGCCCCCTGAAGGGGCTCTTTTTTCAATTTCTCATTCTGGCAAAAAATCAGGAATTTTTAAAGGACTTTTTTGAAATCTCGAGTAATATTAGGACTTTTTTACAATTTCTGGCAAAAGTTAGGATTCCTTTGAAATCCTAATTTTTTTAGAGGGGGGGGGGGCTTTTTGGAGGGCTAAAATTGTCAAGGATTTTTTTCTTGAATAAAAACCAACATTTATGGGGAGATTATGGCAAAAAAAAAATAGAAAAAAAAATATTACAAGTAGGTAAGTATCTAAAATTGAAGTATATTGGTCAAAAACACCCTCGAGGTATCCGACTCAAATGAGTACAAACACTTCAAACAGGTTGATAATAAACCACAACTCGATTTTCAGCGGTCTAAATTATAATTTCCATGCCATCGTCCTCTCAACATTATAAGGTGCGTGGGTAGGCAAAGTAGCATAGCTCTTGCAATAGCTTGCGAAATAGGCACATGTAAAGTGAATATTGCCCTCCTCGAATCACAGCCTGGGTAGCTCAGTTGGCAGAGCGTTAGGTTTTATCTCGATAGCTCGATGTATCAATTTCGATAGTTATGCGATTCTTAACCTAAGGGTCCAGGGTTCGAGTCCCTGTCCAGGCCTGAATTTTTTTCATGTCAAAATGTTGAATGAAGGCTAGTTTGTGAATTTTGTAATTTTCATTTGATTTCTATAGTCACGAATTTCTAATGTTCTCACTTCATTAATACCGTTTCAAAAATACTTGAAGTGATGTTCGAATTAGTGGAGAGCGTGGGCTTGAAATCTTCCGGAAGGTTACAATTCGCAATATTTTTGGAAAAAATTTCCAGCACAGGACGTAAATAGAGTAATTTTCTTGGAACCAATCGTGAATCGTGTAATAATGTTTTTAAAAATTTTCTAATTTTTTAAACAAATTCATAACATGTAAGTACCTATCTTTAAAAATTCAGCAAAAATCTCGAAAAAAAATGTTTTAGTTTCTAAAGTTTTAGAACCAATTTCGAGCCATCCTACTTTTGTAATTCTTTTAGGATTTTCCTCATTTTTTAACAAATATTACTTAGCTACTTATTATTTTTGAATGTCTGGATGGTTTTTGGTGGATTTTCTCCTGTTTTGATTGATTTTTTTTTTACCAATACATTTTAAATGTTGGTGATTTTTTTTTTCGCCAAAATTTTTTCTGAATTTTATCACCTCGAGTTCGTGTGATTTTTTCATTAAAACGTTCCCTTGGGATTGTGTGATTTTGTTGATTAAATTTTAGTCAAGATCTTCTGTTCTTTTTTAGTCCAGTCAAATTAGCTCATTAGTCCGGCATATAACAATAGGAGTAATTGCACCCCCTCCCCGCCGATCCTCCGGGACAACTTTTTTCTTAAAGGGGACATCCTAAGGAATATTTTAAAGCAAAGTTGCCAAAAAAAAAGTTGGCCTTACTGACAAAATGGCGGCCATTTTGATTGACAGGTCAGCCGAAATCGCAGATTTTGCGTTTTAACATAGGACTTGCACGAACTTTTTCAAACTTTACAAAGGTAGATCGAAAGATCATGCAAAAATTTATCACCTGTCAAAATTTCAAGTGCTAAAGTGCGTTTTTCGATTTTTGGTGAATTTTTGAAAATCGAATTTAAGCCAGAAAAAAATCAAAATTTCACCAAATTGACCAAGAAAGCTGAAATTTGGGATACACCACACCCTATTTTCGTCATGCCAAATCGATTGGAAACGGGTTCAACTCGTTTTGAGCAGTTCTGGAGCCTCCAGAAAATTTTTGAAACTTTAAATTTTCACGAAATTTCATCAAATGGAGATGGAAAGCTGAAATTTACTCTACAATTCAATTTCAACACCCTCTGTAGACGACTTCAGGTGGGTTCAAGTAATTTTAGGGCCTCCAGTGACTTTTTTTGAAAATTACTGGAGCCTCCAGCAGATTTTTGAAGCTTTAAATTTTCACAAAATTTCATCAAATGGAGATGGAAAGTTGAAATTTACTCTACACTCTAATTTTAACACCCTCTGAAGACGACTTCAGGTGAGTTCAAGTAATTTTAGGGCCTCCATCGACTTATTTGAAAATTACTGGAGCCTCCAGCAGATTTTTGAAGCTTTAAATTTTCACAAAATTTCATCAAATGGAGATGGAAAGCTGAAATTTACTCTACATGTACGATATATCAACAAACGTCGATAAATCTGACTCAATATTGAAATGCATCAACCAATTCGACTGACTAAAAACATAACGACTTTAATAAAATAAATGAAAATATTTATTTTAACAGGTCGTTGACCTAAATCAACCGACCAAACAAATACGTAAAAGAGCAAACGCTCGATGACTTTCTTATACGATGAACAAATCAATATTAACGCGAACGAACTTATTAACTAACGAAAACAACGAAAAAACAACGATAATTTAACAGCCAACAGTTTACGCGATTTTACGAAAAGAACAAAATTTCATTAAAAACATAACCAGCGATATTTAGAATTCGCGAAACGATTTTTATTTTTATTTAAAAATAAAAACTAAAAATTACCGAGCATAAACGTTACGGTTACGTTACCAATTTTGCCAACACCCCACCATAAAAATATTTTAACTAACACGCGTACCACTAAATAAAACGAAAAACTTGTTGCTTCTTATCAATACCGGTGTTTGTAAACACTACGATTAAAATAAAAATATTTTTACAGCAAAATTTAGCTTAAATAATACTAAAATCGACTCGAACACTAAAGTTTAAACGCGATACAATATTTTACACAAACGTTCGAAGACCGTACGGGTAGTGGCTTTCGTTAGCAAATCGGCCAGTTGATCTATCGATGAAATCTTTTGAAGATAGATCACATTTTTCAAAATCAAGTCGCGAATATGGTGATAACTGACATCGATATGTCTGGTACGTTTTGATTCGACCGTATTCGCAACGGCAATCGCTGCATTCGAATCGCAATACACCGGTACGGTGTCAATACGAACTTCTAATTCGACAAACAGATTTCGCCAAGCCAAGACTTCCTTTCCAGACGTACTTAACGCAACATATTCAGCTTCGCACGACGAAAGACTAACACAATTTTGTTTCTTGACTACCCAGTCAATTACGTTGCCATAGTGCAGTACGAAAATTCCAGATGTTGACTTCCTATCTAAACTATCACCGGCGAAGTCCGAATCTACGTACACTCTTACAGAGTGTTTATCGACTACTTCAGGTATTACGTAGGTAAGTTTCACGTCTAACGTACTACGTAAATACCTTAAGATACGCTTGCTGTATTCGAATAGCTCCTTATTTGCCAAGTGCTGGTATCTGCTTAGGAAGTTTACAGCAAACGCAATATCAGGACGTGTTCCTCTTGCAATGTAACTTAAACTTCCTAAGAGACCACGCACTTTGGTTTCGAAACGTTTATCGAGCTTGAGATTTGTAATCTTCAAGTTCGGTTCCATAGGAGTCGAAATACTATTCGAATTAGACAGCCCGTAATCATTAACTAACTGTTCGATATATGAATTTTGATGAATTTCTAAACGATCTTTACTACGATTAATTTCCATTCCAATGAATTTTTTGCATTGTTCCAGGTCTCTTATTCCAAAACGTTCATTCAGTCGCTTAACCAACCACTTGATAAGACGATCATCACACCCAGTGATAAGAAAATCGTCGACATAGACTACGAACACACACCGAAGAGGATTTTCCGAATCATAGTAGACACATGGATCTACTTTGCTTCTGGAAAAACCCAACGAAAGTAAGTACGAATTTAGCTTAGCGTTCCAGGACTTCGGACTTGTTTTTAGACCATATAACGATCTCTTCAAAACGTATACTACTCCTTTCTCTTCGTTAGTCCCTTTTGGTGGATTGAACATGACATTTCGATTAATGTCACCGTTCAAGAACGCTGTGCTAACATCTAATTGGCGTAATTGCCAACGATTTACTACCGCTAGATTTAACATCGATCGAATTATCGGTTGGTTTGGGGTTGGCGCGTATATTTCATCTAGCTCGTAAAAATGACTATCTTTAAAACCTCGTAAAACCAATCGCGCTTTATACTTCACCCCACCATTCGAGTTGATTTTCTTTTTCAATACCCATTTGCTATCTACCTTTGAATAATTTTCACCTTTTACACTACTTTCAGAGACCGGATACCAAACGTCTTTTACTTTCATCGCCTGTAATTCTTCGTCGATTGCTACCTTCCAGTACTTCGCTTCTGGACCGTTCAGAGCTTCTTCGTACGATAAATCATCGACGCTAGCCAATGCAAAATCAGCAAAATCGTCGGATCGATCGTCGGTAGCTGAGGTATCAATCATACTACGATCAACGTGAATTTCACCGCTACGTTCGGCTTCGCTCAACTCATCTGGGTTTACCCAAGATGAGCACCCAGGAGCTGGCTCTACCGAACTACGTACAACTTGCTGATTCGTAGGTATGATATCTACGTCACTAATACTAACTGTAACCGATGTTTTAAGTAAATGATCGTTGATTATATCGTGTATCTTACGCGTTTCATCGACCTCTACGCAACTAGAGTTGGTAAATTTATTTCTTAAAACATCGTATAATACGTAACCTGTCTCTGTAAAACCCAACAATACCATATCTATCGACTTCTCATCGGTTTTCTTTCTCTTTTCAGGCGGTACAAGAACTCGTGCTACGCTTCCAAACAATCTCACTCTCGATAAATCCGGCTTTCGGCGATTCCACAGCTCGTACGGTGACAGATCGTTCAAGGCAGAATGCGGTAAACGATTGTACACGTAGTTCGCCGTGTATGCAGCGTAAAGCCAGAATTTATTCGTTAATCCGCCTTCAAATAACAAAGCTCGCATTTTTTCTTGGATGGTTCGGAAAAAACGCTCGACGGTACCGTTATGCTGCTTCTCGTACGGCTCACTGTTCTGCATAGATATGCCCTTTTCGTCGACAAACTCTTTAAAGGTACCTCCGATAAACTCACTAGCGTTGTCGCACCTAATACGCTTTACCTTCGTATTCCATAACGTTTCACTAATATTAACATATTTTTTTAGGTAGGTACCTACTTCGCTTTTACTTCTCATTCCGAACGTTACTCCCCATCTCGTACAGTCATCTACGAAGCCAATCAAATATCGCTCGCCTTCTAGTCCTTCTGTAATAGGACCCATTACGTCAATATGAACAAGATCGAGCGGATTCGGATACCTATACCTACTTGAATCGTAGGTATGTTTCTTTTGTTTTGCTTTACAGCAAATTTGACACTGATTGAAAGGTGGACAATCACATCCACGTAACTCAGGAATCTTATCTAGTACCGTCTTGCTCGTATGAGCCAACCTACGATGCCAGATGTCACCTTCACCTTTCAATTTATTTTTCTGTTTTTTATTTTTCAGATTTACACCACTGTCACTAATCGTACCGGTATTTCCTATACCTACACTTGAAACGTTCGAAACTACAACTCCAGAATCATTACCTATCGTCGTCGAAGTATTACCTACATTTGTCGAGTCACTATTATCGTTTGTGATCAACGCAGATGAATAATTGGAACAAGAGTACAACATAGGAGGTATATTAATCATAAACTGAATCGTATACAATCCATTATCGTTAAGTACTAACCTAGAAACTAAATTTCCCGCAGGATCAACCAAACGAGGATCTTCATCGAAGAAGAAACGATAACCATTCGCTACGATTTTCGACACGGACAGAAGACTAAAAGAAAGACTAGGTACGTAGAATACCTCATTCAACCAATAGACGTTTCCGTCATCGGCGAGAACTCTCAGTTTACCTACTCCCTCTTTCATCAGAGAGACCTCACAATGAGCGGATTGCAAACTCTCGTTTACTTTCCTCTCATCGATCAGGACTCCGGGATGTTTAAGAAAATGCGAAGTCGCACCACTGTCGACGACAAACGTGATGAAATCGACGCCGTCGTCGTCGTTTGTCTCGACATACGCGTTTTCTTCACCGAGGTTTAAAGCGGTCGAGTCACCTAAAAAATAATTCGAACCGATATTTACGTTACGCGAATTTCCGAAATTTGAAATCGCAACACTGTCACCGAAATTACTACGACCGAACCTATCTTTCACGAATTCATCTACGATATTACTACTACGACAATCTTCAAACGAGAGATTTTTTTCCTTTTTTTCAGGAGACGACGGAAAAAGACCTAACGCGATCGACGGACGAGAACCTGACGAACCGGACGAACCAGACGGACCAGACGTACCCGACGTACCATTCGACGAACCGTTACCACCGTTATTACGCGACGATTCACCGTTTTGAGGGCAGTTCCGGCCGATATGCCCTGTCTGATTGCATCGATAGCAAACGATACTTCCCCGAGGGTTGGTATCGTTTCTATAATTCCCTCCGGCGGATCGACAAGACTTGGCCATGTGACCACGTTTGTGACACTTATAACAGGTACGATCTTTGGCTTGAACGAAGCCATTACTACCACTACAATCACCGTTACCGTTCGACGAATTACCGGACGAGTTCGAACTACGATTACGCGATTTATTACGACTACGATTACGATTATTTTTATTACCGGATTGATCGGACGCGGCCATCGCTGAACCGGTACTTGTCGAACTCTTCGAAGTCGAGGAGTTCTTCGAGGCATCTTCCAAACTCAAAAGCAACGACGAAATCACTTTTGGATTCGGATCTCCGGCTGTGACGTGAACGAGTCCTCGAGCAGTCATACGCACTGACTCGTACTTCGGCGAATTGCCTAACGCGTTGATCAGATACGTATAGATTTCCGATGGAGTCATTTTCACGTCCAAACTCTCCATATCGTTGACGAGCGTATGAAATGCCTCTAGGAACTCCTTCGGACCTTTGTACATATCGATGACAATCTTCGAAATACGAGTTCGACAATCGATTATCGCTGCTTGGTTTTCCGCTTGGTACAAGGAGTTGAGCTCGGTCCAAAAGACGTACGGATCCTCTGTCTCCTTGACCAATCGGAAAACGTTCTCAGCTACGTGCCTAATTAATATTTCTAAAGCTTTCGCTTTTTTACGCGGCGATAACGAATTTACTTCAAGAATCGCGGTCTGAAGTCCTTTGGCTGCCAAAATAACCTTTATTTTTCTCTTCCAGGAAACGAAGCCCGTACCGCGAAAGACCATTGACTCCATTACGCGATTATCACCGGCACCGAACATATTTTCACTCGACGAACTACTCGAATCGGATTCTACAGCTACGTCGTCGGACTCGTCGTCGCTACTTTCACTACCTTCGGACTCGTCGTCGGATGGACCAGGAGGTGGAGGAGGTGGAGGACCGGATGACGGATTAGACGGAGGAGGAACGGGATCAACTGGGATTGACGGATCGTTGGAAATATCACCGGAACCCGCGGAACTCGTACCAGCTTCGGTATCACCTGCTGACTCAGATACGTCTACGTTTACTTTACTCTTACTTTTCGACTTCGGAATACTTTGTTCTGGTTTTTCCTTTTCAGAAAAACCACGAAATTCAGCGCTCGAATTACGCTTAACAGAACTACTATCGTCGTCGTCTACGTTGACCGATTTTCCTGACCGCAAATATGACAGGACTGTCGACATTTACTCGTCGAACACTACACGTACCAATACGCTGAAGCTACACAAGCCAGAATAATTCCACACAGGACGTCGAATACAGAGCTTTCACGAACTACGCTCTACGCTACCATGTACGATATATCAACAAACGTCGATAAATCTGACTCAATATTGAAATGCATCAACCAATTCGACTGACTAAAAACATAACGACTTTAATAAAATAAATGAAAATATTTATTTTAACAGGTCGTTGACCTAAATCAACCGACCAAACAAATACGTAAAAGAGCAAACGCTCGATGACTTTCTTATACGATGAACAAATCAATATTAACGCGAACGAACTTATTAACTAACGAAAACAACGAAAAAACAACGATAATTTAACAGCCAACAGTTTACGCGATTTTACGAAAAGAACAAAATTTCATTAAAAACATAACCAGCGATATTTAGAATTCGCGAAACGATTTTTATTTTTATTTAAAAATAAAAACTAAAAATTACCGAGCATAAACGTTACGGTTACGTTACCAATTTTGCCAACACTACACTCCAATTTTAACACCCTCTGAAGACGACTTCACCTGGGTTCAAGTCATTTTATGGTCTCCAGCGACTTTTTTGAAAATTACTGGAGCCTTTTGAAGCTTCTAGCTACTTTTAGGAAATTTGAATTTTCCAAAAAAAGTCATACAACCTTTCAAAAAGTTGCTGGAGGGACCAAAACGACTTGAAATTCATCAGCAGTCAACTTCGTATTGTATTGAAATTAGTTTGCAGAATGAATTTCAACTCTCCATCTTGGTTTGATAAAATTTTGGGGAAATTTCAAGTTTCAAAAATCTACTGGAGGCTCCAGTAATGTTCAAAAAAGTCGTTGGAGGCTCTAAAATGACTTGAAATCAACCAGAAGTCGTTTTCAGAGGGTGTTAAAATTGGAGTGTAGAGTAAATTTCAGCATTTCAGCATTCCATCTCTATTTGATGAAGTTTTGTGAAAATTTAAAGCTTTAAAAATCTGCTGGAGGCTCCAGTAATTTTCAAATAAAGTCGCTGGAGGCCCTAAAATTACTTGAACCCACCTGAAGTCGTCTTCAGAGGGTGTTGAAATTGAATTGTAGAGTAAATTTCAGCTTTCCATCTCCATTTGATGAAATTTCGTGAAAATTTAAAGTTTCAAAAATTTTCTGGAGGCTCCAGAACTGCTCAAAACGAGTTGAAACCGTTTCCAATCGATTTGGCATGACGAAAATAGGGTGTATCCCAAATTTCTGCTTTCTTGGTCAATTTGGTGAAATTTTGATTTTTTCCCTCATTTTTGGCCTAAATTCGATTTTCAAAAATTCACCAAAAATCGAAAAACGCACTTTAGCACTTGAAATTTTGACAGGTGATACATTTTTGCATGATCTTTCGATCTACCTTTGTAATGTTTGAAAAAGTTCGTGCAAGTCTTATGTTAAAACGCAAAATCTGCGATTTCGGCTGACCTGTCAATCAAAATGGCCGCCATTTTGTAAGTAAGGCCAACTATTTTTTTGGCAACTTTGCTTTAAAATGTTCCTTAGGATGTCTCCTTTAAGAAAAAAGTTGTCCCGGAGGATCGGCGGCGGGGTGCAATTACTCCTATTGTCATATGCCGGACTACATATTATGAGAACTCAACTTGGAATAAATTGGGGAAAAATATTTTTGCACCAAAATGCTCAGGATGGTGTCCTAAATGACATACTAAAACCCACCCTAAATCCCACTCCCCCCAGACCCACATTTGTCCCCCCTAGCACAATTTTTCGCGATTTTCTCGCGAGCAGTTGATTTTACGTCGAAAATGGCTATATTTTTGTGTTCTACGTCAAATTTCCGATCTTAGTGATGTATCAACTGTACTTCTACCCCCAAGGGGGGGTGGGGAAGGCTATAGGCGCCTAAGAGGGGTGAAATGGTCCCCGAAAGCGTTCGAGTTGATATCTGCATGTAAGGTTGGTACGATGGAGAAACTTGCGCGTGAAAAATTTCAGATCCACACTCCCTCCCCTTTTTTGGGGACCCCCACTTTTCTGAAAGTTCAATAACACTTTTCTCCGTCCCATTTTATAACCGATTTTGAAAATTTTTCTGGAAGTTATGTATTATCCTTTGTAGGTATCCCCAAACAAAATGTCAACCCCCTCCCTTCATATTTACCCCTCAAAACGGCGTTTTTTTCATTTTTTTATGCCTATATTAACAATCATGATTGCGAGGTACAATTTTATAAACACGTTTCTTGGATGTATTTTTGACCCCCAAAAATCATGTACTTCTTTCAAAATTTTCGCTTTGGTGCGCCGTGCTGAAAAGTTGAAAAAAATGTGTCTTGGGGGTGGGGGGGGGTGTGGGGTGATTTTGGAATTTTTTGAAACATGAATACCAATGAGTAGGGAGTCGTTTTCTTGTGATTCGATACCGTTGAGCACGAATATGACGTCAGATTTTGTTTTACACTCACACAGCCCCTCCGGACCCCTCAGCCCCACCCCTCAATTTTTAAAATAAACTTACTTTGATGATTTTCGTGTCGTTTTCTTACGATTCGATACTGCTGAGCACGAATATGACGTCAGATTTCTGCTACACTCGCACAGCCACTCCGGACCCCTCAGCCCCCTCCTGAATTTCAACTATTTTTGTCAGATTTCTGACAAAAATCCTAACAAATTCAGGACTTTCTAGACTCTGGCAAAAAACCGAGGCTCTTTTTCTCTGTCAAAAAATTTCAAACTGACAAAAATTTAAAATTTTTAAAATTTTAGCAAAAATCCAAAAAATTAAGATTTTTTTGAAATGTTGACAAAAATTGAGACAGACATTTTCGAATTTCTGGAAAAAATTAGCACTTCTCTCCAATCCTGGCTAAAAAAATAGGGACCTTTCAGATTTCTGACAAAAATCATGATTCTTTTGAAATATTAAAAAAATAATTCAAGATTTTCCAGACTCTGGCTAAAAATCAGGATTTTTTAAAATTTCAGGTCAGAAAGTGAAAACTTATTGAATTTCTGGCAAAAATCATGATTTTGGGCAAGCAACTAGGACTTTCCAGACTCTGGCAAAAAACCGGGGCTCTTTTAAATTGCTGACAAAAAATCTCGACTTTTTTAAAAACTCGACTAGAATCAGGATTTTTTTCAAATTCTGGCAAAAAACCAGGATTTCTCAAAGTCTCAGGTTGGAAAATGGAAACTTATTGAATTTCTGAAAAAAATCGAGAATTTTGAAACTCTGGCAAAAAAGCGGGGCTCTTTTATAAATTTCTAGCAAAAACATTTTTAAAAACTTGACTAAATAGAGCGGGAAAATAAGGTAAAAAAGCGAAGGCGAAAAGGAAAAAATTGGCACATCAATTTTTTCTTCGGGAATGTGTTCAGATGAACCCCCTGAACTACCAAAAAAAACCCGACCCTCCTACCCCTGGAGCTAATTTTTTTAGGGGGCTAAAACCGGTTGCGATTCGCGTTTTTTGCGTTTTACTCCGTAAATATTAGGTTTACGATAAAAACTACCACGACAAAAAATGTTCCCCTTCAAATTCTCGATAATTTGATACTACTCTCGATACCCATCTCTCAAGGGGGGTGCCTAAAAAAAGGGGTGGAAAGAGTATAGGTGTTTCAAAAAAATGTAAGTCCAGTAAATTAATCAAAATTACCACTTAATATTATTCGTTTTCGCTCAATTTTTTTTTACAAAGTCTACACACCCAACTACTAATCAAACCACCATTGATTGGTCTTCAACCCTCCCCGGGGGTTGGTGGGGGGTGCTTGATTTTTCAAGTAACACACTACTGAATCAGGTATTCGAAAAACGAATCTGGACGTGCGATATATCGAAGAGTATGTTTTCGAGGTCGCTGAATACGAATATGAACTTATTTTCTGGGTCTAACTCCTCAAAGCCCCTCTGTGCCCCAAAATGGGGGTCAAAATTTTGAAAAATCGCGAAAAGTCGAGTGATATATCGAATGGTATGTTTTCGAGGTCGCTGAGTAGGAATATGAACTTATTTTTTTGAGCCAACCCCTCGAAGCCCCCCTGTGCCCCAAAAAGAGGGTCAAAATTTTGAAAAATCGTGACAAGTCGAGTGATATATCGATTGATATGTTTTCAAAGTCGCTGAGTACGAATATGGTACATACTATATTTTGATCCCAACCCCACAAAGCTCCTGACTGCCCCAAAAAATTCCAAAATTTTGAAAATTTTTGAAAAGTTGAGTGACATATCGAATTGTATGTTTTCAAAGTCGCTGAGTACGAATATGAACTGTTTTTCTGCTAACGATTCCTCAAAACCCCCTTACGCTCCCTTAAATAGGATAAAATTTTGAAAAGTTGCCAGAAATCGTGTAATATTTTGTCGAATATTATATTTTCAAGATCGTTGAAAACAAGACCATGTACTAATTTTCAATATATCACTCATTTTACTCTTTACACTTCCCACCAATTAGTGATGTTAAAAAATAGGGTAATAAAAGCAGGACAATTTCTCATTCCTATTTTATTTTAAAGGAAGGGGAGATGATCAATATTATTACAATAGATTTTTTTCACTACCTATTTTAAAAAGCATTTTGATTTTTTTTTTTCAATTCAAAATTTTAAAATGTTTAGATTTTCCCTCCCTAATTTATCATTACTAGAGTAAAAATTTTTAGAAATTGAAATTTCCAAAATAAGGGAAGAATAAGTGGGAAATTGAAAAATTTTTGATTCAAAATATGAAAATACGAGCCATTTTTTCAAAACTACCTCAATATTTTTCAGAAAGGGGAGGCCCAAAATTTTTGTTTCATGATTAAAAAATAGTAAAAAAGGCAAAGCAAGACAATTTCTGGAATTTTATTTGAATGGAAGGGGGAGGGGTTCAATATTATTTTTTCACTAATTCAAAAAGCATTTCGATTTTTTTTTAAATCAAAATTTTCAGATTCTTTGATGTCTCCCCCCCTCCCCTTGAAATTTATCATCACTTGGTAGAAAATTTTTAGACATTCATACTTTCAACAAAATAAAGAAGAAGAAGACGACGAAGAAGAAATAATAAATGAAAATAGCAAAAAATTTTAGTTATAATATGAAAAGACAAACCATTTTCTCCCAAAAATACTTCAATTTTTTTCAGAAGGAAGTCTCAAAAGTTTTGTTTTATGATTTATAGAACAAGTGAGTAGGCTACAAATTCGATATATCACTCGACTTATCGCGATTTTTCAAAATTTTGACCCTCTTTTTGGGGCAGAGAGGGGCTTCCAGGGGTTGGCCCAAAAAAATAATACCATATTCGTACTCAGCGACTTTGAAAACAGATCAATCGATATATCACTCGACTTGTCACGATTTTTCAAAATTTTGACCCTCTTTTTGGGGCACAGGGGGGCTTCGAGGGGTTGGCCCAAAAAAATAAGTTCATATTCGTACTCAGCGACCTCGAAAACATACCATTCGATATATCACTCGACTTTTCGCGATTTTTCAAAATTTTGACCCTCTTTTTGGGGCACAGGGGGGCTTCGAGGGGTTGGCCCAAAAAAATAAGTTCATATTCGTATTCAGCGACCTCGAAAACATACTCTTCGATGTATCGCACGTCCAGATTCGTTTTTCGAATACATGATTCAGTATAGTGTGTTACTTGAAAAATCAAGCACCCCCCACCAACCCCCGGGGGAGGGTTGAAGACCAATCAATGGTGGTTTGATTAGTAGTTGGGTGTGTAGACTTTGTAAAAAAAAATTGAGCGAAAACGAATAATATTAAGTGGTAATTTTGATTAATTTACTGGACTTACATTTTTTTGAAACACCTACTCTTTCCACCCCTTTTTTTAGGCACCCCCCTTGAGAGATAGGTATCGAGAGTAGTATCAAATTATCGAGAATTTGAAGGGGAACATTTTTTGTCATGGTAGTTTTTATCGTAAACCTAATATTTACGGCGTAAAACGCAAAAAACGCGAATCGCAACCGGTTTTAGCCCCCTAAAAAATTAGCTCCAGGGGTAGGAGGGTCGGGTTTTTTTTTGGTAGTTCAGGGGGTTCATCTGAACACATTCCCGAAGAAAAAATTGATGTGCCAATTTTTTCCTTTTTAAAACTGCTATTTGCCCGGTCTATAAAATCGGGATTTTTCTTCAATTTCTGGCAAAAAATCATGATTTTGAAAAATCTCAGGTTACTAAATGGAACTTTTTTCGAATTTCTGGCAAAAATTCCTAAATAAATCGGGATTAAATCGTGAAAAACCGAGACTTTTTTTTTGAAATTTTGACAAAAATCATAATTTTGGGGCAAAAAATTAGGACTTTATACAGACTCTGGCAAAAAAGCTGCCCTTTTAAAATTTCTGGCAAGAAATCTCAATTTTTTTGAAAACTCGAGTAATATTACGACCTTTTTACAATTTCCGGCAGTATCCTAATTGTTTCAGGGGGGAGGGGAGGAGGCTTTTTACTTTTTGGAGAGTCAAAATTTGCGAGGATATGTTTCTTGAATAAAACCCATCATTTATGGGGAGATGATGGCAAAAAAATTGAAAAAAAAAATTACATCTATCTAAAATTGGAGTACGTTGATCAAAAACACCCTCGAAGTATCCGACTCAAATGAGTACAAACATTACAAACAGGTTGAGAATTAGCCAACTCGATTTTCAGCGATCCAAATTACTTAATTTCCATGCCATCGTACTCCTCTGAAAATTAAGGTGCGTGTGTAGGTCAACTGTAAGTAGCATAGCTCTTGCATTAGCTTGCGAAATCACTGACTATAGAGGCACATGTAATGTGAATATTGCCCTCCTTGCATCACAGCCTGGGTAGCTCAGTTGGCAGAGCAGTAGGATTCTTACGGTTAACCGGTTACTATTAGTAGGTAAAAGGTATATGCTACGTTTGTAGATATCATTGCGTTTCTCAACCTACAGGTCCAGGGTTCGAGTCCCTGTCCAGGCCTGAATTTTTTAAATGCCAAAATGTTGAATGAAGGCTGGTTTGTGAATTTTGTAATTTTAATTTGATTTCTAGTCAAGAATTTCTCAAGTTTCTACTTGACTTAATAACAAGATTTTTTTTTTTCATTTTAACAGTTGGTTTTTTTCGAGAAATACTTATGGTCTATCGCGAATTTTAGCTTTCTAGGTCAATTTTGTAAAATTTTGTTGTTTTTTTTATCTCGTTTTTGGCTTAATTTGATTTTTAAAAATTCGCCAAAGAGTAGGTTTATCATGGTTCAAGCAGGAATTTCTCAGCAACGCATCAACTCGACTTGTGCGATTATTTATTTTCAACACTGATATGACAACGTGCTTGTCTTCTGCAAATCAAGGTGCATAGGTAGGCAACCAAAGTGGCATTGCTCTCGCATAAGCTTGCAAAATCATCGCACATGTATTAACTGGATAATAATGCCCTTACTGCGCCATAGCCTGGGTAGCTCAGTAGGCAGAGCTTTAGGAAAACAAGCTTTATAGTTCACGAGCCGGTAATTCACCTATGATTACGTTAGTGCGTTTCTCTACCTAAGCGTCCAGGGTTCGACTCCCTGCCCAGGCATAAATTTTTTGCAGGTCAAAATGTTGAACGAAGGCTGATTTGCGAGTTTTGTAATTTTAATTCGATTTCCATTCGCGAATTTCTCTATTTTTTACTTGACTGATCTTGTTTTGAAACAATGAAAGGCATCAGTTTCATTCGAATAGGTACCTACTTTCTGATGAATTGTGTAAAAATTAAAGAAAATTCAACCTCGCTGTAGAAGTTGATCTGAATCTAAAAATAAACGAATCTGAAGGTTTTTTGTGTGGCTAATTTTTGAAAATAGAGTGAAGGGGAAGGAAGAGCTTATATCAACATTTTTCTAATAGGTAACTAAATATTTTCAGAAGGTCACAATTCGTAATTTTCGTTCGAAAAATTGTCCAGCAAAGGACGAAGATGTAGAACAATTTTCTTGAAATCTCTCGCGAAGTTTTTGAAAACTTGATTTTAATTTTTTTTTAATTCGGTATTTTTTAGGCAAATATTTAAATTTACTCTTGAATTGGCATTCCTGAAATTTTGGGATAACCAGCTAAAATTTGTAGAATGGGTGCCCATTGATCGCCAACCAATGATATGATTGCTGGAGGGTCATTCCACGTCAATTGGACCAAGAAGTGGTAGGTGGGTTCGGCGATTTTTTTGAAATTTTTCCTGTGGAAAGACCTTCCAAAGGGATGACCAATGGCGCAAATCGCAGCCCTCCAGCTCATTTTCAACGGCAGCCAGGGGGTGTCAAAGTTTTCAGTGAACCTCAAATATCATCCATTTCAGCAGTGGATTGCTCGATAACCGCGATACCTACAAAAATGGAATTTTTTCCCATAGTTAGAGGTTTTGAAAGGCTTTTTGGTGATATCATAAAAATCAGTGTTGCCACTTTTTTTTGTACAAAAAATTAGCTCAAAAAGTTTCAAAACGTAATTTTCATATCGTTCCGACTCTCAAAAATTCTGAAAAAAATATATTATGGACAACTGTTCATGCTGAACAACATATTAAAAAATTGGGATGGTAACTTGTAACAAAGTCGATTTAAAAAAATTTTAACTTTGCGAAAAAATGCGATTTTTTGATTTAAAACATGAAAAAAAGTTTTGATTGGTAAAGTTGACCCATTTGACCCCTATTTTCAAGTATCTGTTGAAAAAGTTGAAAAAACCCCTTTCACTCAATAAAATAAATTCATCACAAAAAAATCAAAATTTGAAAAAATTCAATTAAACATCAAAAAAAGTTTAAATTTATTCAGTTGTCTTATTTTGACCACTTTCTGACGTATTTCATGAAAAAGTTGATAAAAATCTCACTCACGGCAAAAAAATGAAATTTGCTTTTTTTTTGAATTTTTTTGAATTTTGATTTTTTCGTGATGAGTTAATTTCACCGAGTGAAGGAGTTTTTTCAACAGATACGTAAAAATAGGGGTCAAATGGGTCAACTTTACCAATCAAAACTTTTTTTCATGTTTTAAATCAAAAAATCGCATTTTTTCGCAAAAGTTTAAATTTTTTTAAATCGACTTTGTTACAAGTTACCATCCCAATTTTTTAATATGTTGTTCAGCATGAACAGTTGTCCATAATATATTTTTTTCAGAATTTTTGAGAGTCGGAACGATATGAAAATTACGTTTTGAAACTTTTTGAGCTAATTTTTGTACGAAAAAAAGTGGCAACACTGATTTTTATGATAACACCAAAAAGCCTCTCACAACCTCTAACTATGGGGAAAAGTTCCATTTTTGTAGGTATCGCGGTTATCGAGCAATCCACTGCTGAAATGGATGATATTTTGGGTTCACTGAAAACTTTGACACCCCCTGGCTTCCGTTAAAAATGAGCTAGAGGGCTGCGATTTGCGCCATTGGTCATCCCTTCGGAAGGTCTTTCCACAGGAAAAATTTCAAAAAAATCGCCGAACCCACCTACCACTTCTTAGTCCAATTGACGTGGAATAACCCTCAAGTTGTTTTCTCTGAGTTTTGAAATTTTTGAAAAAATTCGCCAATTTCCAAAAATGAAGTTGGACTCTTAAAATTTCGTTTTTTGCAAGGTTTTCAGGGTCTTTTGAGGGTTTATTCGAATCGAAGTTGATGAATTGGTCTCCAAATTCAAACGAGTGTTTGGATTAAAAGTCACCAAAATAGCTGTAAGTATCCAAAACTTTTTGGGCAAGAAACCACCATAGTCAACTTCTTCAAGAGTATATGAACTATGAAGTTACCTACACCTACATAGAGAAAGTTGCAAATTTTTTTTTAGGATCGTTCGAACGTTGTAAAAACCTAATTTAATAAGAGCGTGTTATTTTGAGGCACAAAATTTGATTTTTTTTTAAGATTGGCGATTTCTGAAAAAACTACGTACGTAGTTTTTTCAAATAATTACGTGAATTTGTACGAATAGCAAGAATATTACTCTGTACTTTTCAACACCGAGGTTGCAGAATTATTCACTACATGTAAAGTAAATAATGCCCTCAGGGTGTTATAGCCTGGGTAGCTCAGTTGGCAGAGCATTAGGAATCGCACGATAGTTTACGTAACGCTATTCCTACATATTCTACCTGTCTCACCACGATTCTCTTCCTAAGGTCCAGGGTTCGAATCCCTGCCCAGGCATAATTTTTTCGAGCTTAAGTAGGTAATGTTGACCAAAGGTTAGCTCGTGAATTTTGTTGTTTTTAATTTGATTTCTCGCCAAATATTTCTTACGTTTTTACCTCTTTTTTTTTTTTTTTTTGGTTATTAGCAGAATTTTGAATGGAACAAAGCTTCTTGGTTTCAATCTATGATTGTAATAATTAATACGATAATTATTAATATTTTTTGTTCAAGTGTTGGAGAAGTTTCCAATTCTTTGATTTTTCAACTTCAAATGCCATAAATAAGTGATAGCGGATTGCTCAGCCAGTGGTGTGGTCAGAATATTGTCGAGGAGAGGGCAAAACCGTATTTTGAGGACATGAAAGCCAAAATTCGAGGGTTTTTTTCAAATACCACCTTCTTAATGTATTATACCTAATGGATTTTTCATGATAAATAAAGCAGAATTACCGCTCGAGCGAAATGTTTTCGAAAAATTGATTTAAAAAACGAAATAACGTCCATTTTTGTTAGATTTATTTGCAATTTTCATCCACAAGGGGAGGGGGGGGGGTTCGATCGTCGCACTCGCATCCTTGGCTCAGTTAATAGTGCATTAGGAATGAATTAATTTCGCATCGTCGAGATATAAACTGAACTGAGAAGTGTTTTCATCCTAAGGGTTGATTGTACAAAGGTACATAATATGTAGCATATTAATTTGTATAATTTAATGGAGTATAAAATAAATGAATAAATAAAAAATTGATTTTATCTAATTACTTGATTAAATAAAATTAATAATTCATTATAATGAAAAAAAATTTTTTAATAATTTTTTTTTCAAAAAAATATGATTAAAAAAAAGTCCAGTGTTCAAGTCCCATATTCAGGTATTTGGAGCGAGAGTGACACCTCAAAAAACCACTTGAGGTGTTACTCTCAAAATCGGCTCAAATGTGGATAAACTCGTTAAACAGGTCGAGTGTAATATACGACTCGATTTTTAGCTGCCCAACTTCACATTCACGCCTTCTGGAGAAAATTCAAAATTCAGGTGAAATTGAAAAATCGCGCTGGAGGCTCCAGAACGGCTGGAAATTGTGAAATTTGGATTTAGGGGGTTAGTTTTGGACAAAATAAAGCGATTCGCATAAATTTCGAAAATTTCCACGCAAACGAGAAACTTTTGATTTCTTTGATTTTTTAATTTTGAAAAAAAAAACTGGTCAAAAAGCCACTTTTGAGGTGTCACTTTCAAAATCGGCTCAAATGTGGATAAACTCGTTAAACAGGTCGAGTGTAATATACAACTCGATTTTTAGCTGCCCAACTTCATATTCACGCCTTCTGGAGCAAATTCAAAATTCTGGAGAAATTGAAAAATCGCGCTGGAGACTCCAGAATGGCTGGAAATGGTGAAATTTGGATTTGGGAAATTAATATTAGTTTTGGGACTTATTATGACCATTTTTATTGATCAAGTACGTACTTTTTTTTAAAAAAAGCATAAATCCCCAAAAATAGTGAATTTTGAATTTTCAAAAATTCGCCAAAAATCGTAAAATGAACTCGGGCAGCTGAAAATTTGGTTTTGGGGGTTTTAGACTACGCGCTTTCCAAAAATCGCGGTCCCGTTCAAATCGGAGTGTGCCACCTCAACAGGTTCCCTTGTCATGTTAGTAAATGGAACCGTTTTTGAATTTCTGGCAAAAATTCCTAAATAAATGGGGATCGAATCTTAAAAAACCAAGACGTTTTTGAAATTTTTACAAAAATCATAATTTTGGGGCAAAAAACCAGGACTTAATATACTTTGGCAAAAAAACCGGGGCTCTTTTAAATTTCTGGCAAAAAATCTCGATTTTTATGAAAACACGAGTATTATTAGGACTTTTTTACAATTTCTGGCCAGAATCAGGATTTCTTTGAAATCCTTATTTGTGGGGGGGGGAGGCTTAGGTTTTTTGGAGGACTAAAATTTTTGAGTATTTTTCTTGAAAAAAAATAACATTTATGAGGAGATTATGGCAAAAAAAAATTGAAAAAAAATATCACAAGTAGGTACCTATATAAAATTGGAGTATGTTGGTCAAAAGGTATCTAACTCAAATGAGTACAAACACTTCAAACAGGTTGAGAATAAGCCAACTCGATTTTCAGCGATCCAAATTATTTAATTTCCATGCCATCATACTCCTCTGAAAATTAAGGTGCGTAGGTAGGCAAAGTGTAAGTAGCATAGCTCTTGCATTAGCTTGCGAAATCACTGACTAGAGGCAGTTGTAAAGTGAATATTGCCCTTCCTGAATCACAGCCTGGGTAGCTCAGTTGGCAGAGCAGTAGGATTCTTACCATATCTCGATAGAACTTAGAACTGCGTTTCTAAACCTACAGGTCCAGGGTTCGAGTCCCTGTCCAGGCCTGAATTTTTTCCATGTCAAAATATTGAATGAAGGCTGGTTTGTGAATATTGTAGTTTTAATTTGATTTCTAGTCATGAATTTCTCAAGTTTTCACTTCACTAATACCGTTTCAAAATTGCTAAAGGTGATGTTCGTATTGGAGGAGAGGGAGGGCTTGAAATCTTTCGCAAGGTTACAATTCGCAATATTTTTGGAAAGAATTTCCAGCACAGGACGTAAGTAGAGTAATTTTCTTCGAACCGATCGTGCAATAATGTATTAAAAATTGTCTAGTTTTTTTAACAAATTCATATGTAGGTACCTATCTTTAATAATCTCCCAAAATAAAAGTTTTAGTTACGAAAGTTTTAGAACCAATTTCGACCCATCCGACTTTTGAAATTCTTTTAGGAAGTTAATACATTTTGAATTTTGGTGATTTTTTTCCAGAGTAATTTTTTCACAATTTTGTTCTATGATGATTTTTTTTTCACCAAAATTTTTGTTGAATTTTATCACCTCGAGTTTACGTGATTTTTGTTCTTTTCAATTATTTTTGTAGATTTTTCTCAATTTTGACTGGTATTATTTTTTTGAATTTTCGTGATCTCATTTTTTAGTTTTTCGATGATTTTCCCGGAATTTCAATTTTTTTCCTCGTCAAGTTTCGCGATGTTTCTCCAGTTTCGACAGACTTTTAAATTATGGATTTTCACGATTTCAGTTTTGTTTTAAATTATGTTTTTTTCTGTCTTAATTTAGACTGATTTTTTTTTTCATTTCAACAGTTGGTTTTTTTCGAGAAATATGGTCTATCGCAAATTTTAGCTTTCTAGGTCAATTTTGTAAAATTTTGTTGTTTTTTCATCTCACTCATTTTTGGCTTGAATTTGATTTTTAAAAATTCGCCAAAGAGTAGCTTTATCATGGTTCAAGCAGGAATTTTCTCAACAACACATAAACTCGACTTGTGCGATTATTTATTTTCAACATTGATATTATGACAACGTGCTTGTCTATACTGCAAATCAAGGGCAACCAAAGTGGCACTGCTCTCGCATAAGCTTTGCAAAATCATCGCACCTATATTAACTGGATAATAATGCCCTTACTGCGCCATAGCCTGGGTAGCTCAGTAGGCAGAGCTTTAGGAAAACAAGCTTTATAGTTCACGAGCCGGTAATTTACCTATCTGAAGTCGCCTTCAGAGGGTGTTAAAATTGGAGTGTAGAGTAAATTTCAGATTTCCATCTCCATTTGATGAAATTTTGTGAAAATTTAAAGTTTCAAAAATCTGCTGGAGGCTTCAGAAATTTTCAAAAAGTCGCTGAAGGCTCCAAAACAACTTGAAATTCACCTGCAGTACTTCGTAGCGTATTGAAACTAGTTTTTAGAATGAATTTTAGCTTTACAACTCCAATTTGATAGAATTTTGTGGGAATTTCGAGTTTCAAAAATCTGCTGGAGGCTCCAGAACTGCTCAAAACGGGTTGAAACCGTTTCCAATCGATTTAGCATGTCGAAAATATGGTATATCCCAAATTTCAGCTTTCTTGGTCAATTTGGTAAAATTTTGATTTTTTTCCTCATTTTTGGCCTAAATTCGATTTTTAAAAATTCACCAAAAATCGAAAAACGCACTTTAGCACTTGAAATTTGCACAGGTGATAAATTTTTGCATGATCTTTCCATCTACCTTTGTAAAGTTTGAAAAAGTTTGTGCAAGTCCTATGTTAAAACTCAAAATCTGCGATTTCGGCTGACCTGTCAATCAAAATGGCCGCCATTTTGTAAGTAAGGCCAACTTTATTTTTTGGCAACTTTGCATTAAAATGTTCCTTAGGATGTCCCCTTTAAGAAAAATGTTGTCCCGGAAGATCGGCGCGGGGGTGCAATTACTCCTATTGTCATATGCCGGACTATATAGGTACATTTCAATATCGAACTTGCAGAGTCATCGACTACATGTAAAGTAAATAATGCCCTCATTGTGTCATAGCCTGGGTAGCTCAGTTGGCAGAGCATTAGGAATCTCTTTATACGGTATTTTCGTCAAACATTGCTGGTAAGCAACCGGTGTTATTCAAAACCTCGATTCTTTACCTAAGGTCCAGGGTTCGAATCCCTGCCCAGGCATAATTTTTTTGAAATTAACGCTGACCAAAGTTTAGTTTGTAAATTTTGTTATTTTAATTTGATTACTCGCCACATATATCTTACGTTTTTACCTTCTTTTCTTTGCTGGTTACCAGCAAAATTTTGAATGGAACAAAGCTTTTTGGTTTCAATCAATGAGTGTAGGTAATAATTAATATTTTTTGCTCAAGTATTGAAGAAGTTTTCAATTCTTTGATGTAGGTATGTATTTTAACTTCAAATGCCATAAATACGTAATAGCCTCTGGATTGCTCAGTTAGTGGTGTGGTCAAAATATTGTCCAGGAGGGGGCATACCATATTTTCAGGGCATGAAAAATCGAAATTCGAGGTTTTTTTTCGAATACCCCCTTCATAATGTATGATACTGTTTTTTTCAAGATGATTAAAGCAGAATTACTGCTAGAGCGAAATTTTTTCGACAAATACATAGGTTTGAAAAACAAAATAACGTCCATTTTTTGGGTTTATTTGCAATTTTCACCCGCAAGGGGGGGGGGGGTGAGGGGAGCTCTATTAAGAATACTTAATAGGGGTTAATTGTACAAACGTATTTAGCATAATAATTTGTATTTAATATTGAATAATAGAATGAACGAATAAATTAAAAATTGGTTTTATTTAATTACGTAATTAAATAAAATTAATAGTTAATATAATAAAAAATTTCTTAATAACATTTTTAGTTTTTTTTCCTCAAAAAAATGTGATTAAAAAAATATAGGGTTCAAGTCCCTGTCCAGGTATAATTTTTTTTCAAGCTGAAATATGAAACAAACATTGCCAGTTTTTGAATTTAATCAAGATCAAGATTCTTTTAATCCGTAAAAATACATATTATATTTTTCAAGTATCAATGGACAACTTCAACATCCAGGATCAGTTGAACATTTTTTCTGAAAAGGTTTATTTTTTTAGACAAAGGTGTGGATATTTTTGAAAAAAGTAATTGAAGTTTAAAAGAATGCGTTTCTTTATTGACCTCGAACAACTTTCATTTTTTCGAATGAGGTTCGATTTTGCGTTAATTTTGATGAAAATGGGAAAAACTTGAACGATGAAGGATCCTTCCCTCTTTTCAGGAATAGACTTTTCACGCTGTCTTAAACAATGTTAGGCTTCTTGAATGGAGCCCTTCAAAAAAATTGCAAAAATATGAAAGAATAAAGTCTTCGTACCAAATTAATTTTTTTGAACATTTCTCATTTCTATAGTCAGAGTGCATCCTTCTAAAAAACTACAATGAACAATACATACCTACCTATGAAAAAGGGTCCTTTTGAATTTAGGCATATTTCAATAAGAAATAAAAATAAATTTACGTACCCACCTATACACAGTTGTTAGTAGGAAGGATCATATCAAATGGTCAAACCACATCTGAATAATTCTCTTTTTCCAAGGAAACCCCTCCTTCGAAAATTAAAAAAAATCGAAAGAGTCAAACGAATTAAACAGGGTAATTTTTTCTCCAAAAATAATTTCACAGTATGAAAATTCTTCTGAAATACTCTGCTGTTCAAGATTTCAGAACCTCTCTTGATCCCTCAGCAGTGCATGGAGACTCTCAAAATTAAGAATAATTTCCAAAGAAGGGGGCAAAAAATGGGTGTAAAGTCGATACAAGGAACTTTTTGGTCAACTGCTCAGGTCAGTTGTGTCTGTATGGGCTTGAGTCATTGATCAAAAATTGATCTAGTCTGGTCCGGTCTGAACACCTGGACCAGGTTTTTGGCCTAAAACTTGATCTGTCTCATCTGTCTGTCTTCTTAAGATCATTGACCTGTCTGTCTGCATTCTTAAGGTCGTCTGTTTGTCTGTCTGTCTGTCCTCTTTAGGTCATTGGCCCATTTGTCTGGCTTATTGAGGTCGTCTGTTTACTTGACTGACCTCTTAGGGTCATTGGCCCGAATGTATGAATTCTCAAGATCGTCTATTTGGCTTCTCAAGGTCATTGGCCCATCTCTCGGGTATTTTAAGGTCATTGACCCGAATGTCTGGCTTCCCAAGATCGGCTATCTGACCTCTCAAGGTCATCGACACATCTGTGTGGTATCTTAAGGCCACTGACTTGTCTGTCTGGCCTTCTCAGTGTCGTCTGACTGACCTCAAGGCCATTGACCCATTTGTCTGGCATTTTAAAATCGCCGGTCTTTTTGTCTGACCTCTTAAGGTCACTGACCCGAATGTCCGACTTCTCAAGATCGTCTTTTTGACTTCTCAAGGTCATTGATCCATCTGCCTGGTATCTTAAGGTCATTCGCCCGAATGCCTGGCTTCTCATAATTGGCTATCTGGTCTCTCAAGGTCATTGACCCATCTGTCTGATATCCTAACCAAACTACTTGAGGTGTCACACTCCGATTTGAACGGGACCGCGATTTTTGGAAAGAGCATAGTCTAAAACCGCCAAAACCAAATTTTCAGCTGCCCAAGTTCATTTTTCGATTTTTGGCGAATTTTTGAAAATTCAAAATTGACTGTTTTTGGCGATTAATGCTTTTTTTAAAAAGTACGTACTTGGCAATAAAAATGGTCAAAATAAGTCCCAAAACTAATATTAATTACCCAAATCCAAATTTTACCATTTCCAGCAATTTTGGAGCCTCCAGCGTGATTTTTCAATTTCTCCAGAATTTTGAATTTGCTCTAGAAGGCGTGAATATGAAGTCGCGAAAGTTTGATTTGGGGGGTGAGTTACGGACAAAATACAGCGATTCGTGCAAATTTCAAAAATTTCCTCACAAACAGTAATCTTTTGATTTTTTGGATTTTTTATTTTTGAAAAAAGCTAGTCAAAAAACCACTCTTGTGGTGTCACTTCTAAAATCTGCTCAAATGTGGATAAACTCGTTAAGCAGGTCGAGTATAATAGTCCGGCATATGACAATAGGAGTAAAGATCGAAAGATCATGCAAAAATTTATCACCTGTCCAAATTTCAAGTGCTAAAGTGCGTTTTTCGATTTTTGGTGAATTTTTGAAAATCGAATTTAGGCCAAAAATGAGGGAAAAAATCAAAATTTTACCAAATTGACCAAGAAAGCTGAAATTTGGGATATACCATATTTTCGACATGCCAAATCGATTGGAAACGGTTTCAACCCGTTTTGAGCAGTTCTGGAGCCTCCAGCAGATTTTTGAAACTCGAAATTCCCACAAAATTCTATCAAATTGGAGTTGTAAAGCTAAAATGTATTCTAAAAGCTAATTTCAATACGCTACGAAGTACTGCAGGTGAATTTCAAGTTGTTTTGGATCCTCCAGCGACTTTTTAAAAATTCCTAAAGCCTCCAGCAGATTTTTGAAATTTTAAATTTTCACAAAATTTTATCAAATGGAGATGGAAATCTGAAATTTACTCTACACTCCAATTTTAACACCTCTGAAAACGACTTCTGGTGGATTTCAAGTCATTTTAGAGCATCCAACGACTTCTTTGAAAATTACTGGAGCCTCCAGCAGATTTCTGAAACTCGAATTCCCACAAAATTTCATCAATAGAGTTACTAGTTTCAATACGCTACGAAGTTGACTGCTGGTGAATTTCAAGTCGTTTTGGAGCCTCCAGCAACTTTTTGAAAGGTTGTATGACGTTTTTTTGGAAAATTAAAATTTCCTAAAAGTAGCTGGAAGCTTAAAAACCATTTGAAACCACCATGTAGTCTGCGAAGTAAATTTCAGCTTGCCAACTCCATTTGATAAATCGATGTTGGGGAAATTTCAAGTTTCAAAAATCTACTGGAGGCTCCAGTAATTTTCAAAAAAGTCGCTGGATGCCCTAAAATGACTTGAACCCACCCGAAGTCGTCTTCAGAGGGTGTTAAAATTGGAGTGTAGAGTAAATTTCAGATTTCCATCTCCATTTGATGAAATTTTGTGAAAATTTAAAGTTTCAAAAATCTGCTGGAGGCATCAGGAATTTTCAAAAAGTCGCTGGAGGCTCCAAAACGACTTGAAATTCACCTGCAGTACTTCGTAGCGTATTGAAATTAGTTTTTAGAATAAATTTTAGCATTACAACTCCAATTTAATGGAATTTTGTAGGAATTTCGATTTTCAAAAATCTTCTGGAGGCTCCAGAACTACTCAAAACGGGTTGAAACCGTTTCCAATCGATTTGGCATGTCAAAAATAGAGTATATCCCAAATTTCTGCTTTCTTGGTCAATTTGGTAAAATTTTGATTTTTTTCCTCATTTTTGGCCTAAATTCGATTTTTAAAAATTCACCAAAAATCGAAAAACGCAATATAGCACTTGAAATTTTGACAGCTGATGAATTTTTGCATGATCTTTCGATCTACCTTTGTAAAGTTTGAAAAAGTTCGTGCAAGTCCTATGTTAAAACGCAAAATCTGCGAATTCGGCTGACCTGTCAATCAAAATGGCCGCCATTTTGTAAGTAAGGCCAACGTTTTTTTTGGCAAGTTTGCTTTAAAATGTTCCTGGAGGGGGAGGGGGGGGGGGTGCAATTACTCCTATTGTCATATGCCGGACTATATGTTCTTGAAAAAATGTGTCAATTCATTTTGTTTCTTGGACGAGAGTCTATCTCTCCATTTTCTCAAGAATATAACTTTGTACATTATACAACATTTGGAATAGAAAAATGCTTCACATCAATTTCGCGTAGGTATTCAACTCGGTTCTCGATGAGAAGACAGATTATGACTTCGAAGAATTTGAAACACTGACTACCAGCTATTTCATCATGATGCGCAGTTGTCGTTATACATATATGTTTCGATATCAATATAAAATAAAGATAAGCGATTTCCAAGAACTCTCGATAATTTTCTCCGTAGCCAAAAACACGCACGTAAGATTGAAGACTGTTCCGACTATGTGAATGTATTACTATTTTACAGATGTTTGATGTTAAATGGAAAAATCGATTACATTTTTTTACTCGATTAATTGATTAAACCAAAAATCGAATAATGAGAATAATGGAGTGTCGATTGAACGGTATTATTCTAAAGTGAATTTAATTACGACGAATCTGATCGACTATAAAATCATTGACGATCGAGGGCTTAGAAACGAAAAAAATCAATGCATGATATTCGCCCGAGTATTTACAAAAATCAAAAAAAATCTTCTCCTGTGGAGTTCTTTCTGAAAGGGGGAAAGTGAGGTAGAGTGGAGCATTTGGAAATGAGATGCGATGAGTTTGAATTTGAATGTAGATATTTCTTTTTTGATTCAAGACAACTTTTTTTTTCTCTGGGATGAGGTTACTTTTTTGAATTTACATTTTTCAGTAAGAAATTAACTTAAACTAGAACTCCATCTGGAATTTTGCGGTGATCACTCAAGTTAAAACTGGTGACTGGGTCACCGGGGACCCAAATAAGCTTCAACCATTAGGTTTTGAAATGTAGATATATCTTGTCTATTCAAGAGCAATTTGAAATTTTTAGAGAAAATTGAAAACTTGTTTGAGACTTATGAATGACCTCAAATTTGTAATTTGTGAAAGGTGTCAATGGTCATGAAGTCAGATTTTTGAAATTTTTTGAAAAAATTCAACTATTTCCAAAAATGAACTTGGGTTTTTAAAAATTTGTTTTTTTTGGGAGGTTTTCAGGGTCTTTTACTTATTTGAGGTTTTATTCAAACTGTAATCGATGATTACGTTTCCACATTCAAACGATTTCCCAATTTAATCAAATTCAGAACCTTATTTGATTGGAGCATGTTATTTTGAAGTACCTAATATTAAATTTCGTGAATTCGTACAAACAACAAGAATATTACTCTACAGATGTACTTTTCAACATCGAACTTTTAGAATCATTGACTACGTATGTAAAGTAAATAATGCCCTGAATGAGACATAGCCTGGGTAGCTCAGTGGGCAGAGCATTAGGAATCACTCTAAGGTTGCATAATATAAAACGTACATAAGCGTATAACCGGTTCTATAAATAGGTACTAACCTCGATTCTATACCTAAGGTCCAGAGTTCGAATCCCTGCCCAGGCATAATTTTTTTGAAAATTATTGTTGACCAAACGTTACTTCTTGAATTTTGTTCTTTTAATTTAATTTTTCGCCACACACTTCTTACGCTATTTCCTTTTTTTTTTCGAATAATATAAATGTAGGTACCTATAACTTTTTTCAAGTTGAAATATGAAATAAAAATTACAGGTTTTTGAATTTATTCAGGATCAAGATTTTTTTAATCCGTAAAAATACATAATATATTATTTTCGAAGCATCAATGGACAAACATCAACATTTAGGATCAGTTAGAAATTTCTTCTGAAAAGGTTTTTCTGGACAAAGCCCCTGGGTGAACATGTTGGAAAAAAGTAATTGAACTTTAAACGAATACGTTTCTTTCTTGACCCTGAACAACTTTCATTTTCTAGAATGAGGCTCGATTTTGCGTTAATTTTGATGAAAATGGGAAAAACTTGAACGATGAAGGATCCTGCCCTCTTTTCAGGAATAAACCTTTCACGCTGTCCTAAACAATGTTAGGATTCTTGAATGGAGCCCTTCAAAAAAATTGCAAAAATGAGAAAAGATACAGTCTGCATATCAAATTAATTTTTTTGAACATTTTTCATTCCTATAGTCAGAGTGCATTCTTCTAAAAAACTAAAGCAAAGTGACGAAACCCCTCCTTCGAAAATTTTAAAAAATCAAAAGAATTAAACAGGGTAATTTTTTTCTCCAAAAATTTCAATCTACATGTATGAGAGTTCTTCTGAACTACTCTGCATTTCAAGATTCCAGAACCTCTCTTGATCCCTCAGCAATGCAAAGAGGCTCTCAAAATTAAGAATAATTTCCAAAGAATGAAAAAAAAAAATAATAATGGTTGTAAAGTCGATACATGAAATTTTTTGGTCAAGTCGATTTTATGCTAGATCAGAGATGATTATCCGGACCAGGTATACAGACTGATCCAGGCCGAGCCTGAACTCTGTGCTGAGATCTTCCGCAGCCTGAGGTCCGGCTCCGGTCAGTTGTGTCTGTATGGGCGTGAGTCATTGACCAAAAAATGAAAATTGATCTGGTTTGGACTGATCTGATCATCCGGACCAGGTTTTTGACTTATAAACTTATCTGTCTGTCTTCTCAAGGTCACCAGTGTGGATTCTTAAGGTCATTGACCGGCCCGCCCGGCTTCTTAAGGTCGTCTGTCTGTCCTCTTTAGGTCATTGACCTGTCTGTCTGTCTTTTCAAGGTCTTTGACCTGTCTGACTGTCTGTCTGTCTTTTCAAGGTCTTTGACCCGTCTGTCTGACTTCTCAAGATTGTCTGTCTGCCCTTTTAAGGTCAGTTGTGTCTGTATGGGCGCGAGTCATTGACCAAAAATTGATCTGATCTGGTCTTATCATCTGGACCAGATTTTTGGCCAATAAACTTATCTGTCTGGATTCTAAAGGTCATTTACCTTTCTGTCTGGCTTTTCAAGGTCATAGACCCGCCTGTGACTTTTCAAGAGTGTCTGTCTGCCCTTTAAGTTCATTGGCCTATTTTTCTGGCTTATTGAGGTCGTCTGGTTACCTGACTGACCTCTTTGGGTCATTGACCCGAATGTATGATTTCTCAAGATCGTCTATTTCGCTTCTCAAGGTCATTGACTCATATGCCTGGTATCTTAAGGTCATTGACCCGAATACCTGGCTTCTCAAGATCGTCTATCCGGTCTCTCAAGGTCATTGACCCATCTACCTGGTATCTTAAGGTCACTGACTTGTCTGTGTGGCCTTCTCAGTGTCGTATGAATGCCCCCAAGGTCATTGACCCATTTGTCTGGCATTTTAAAATCGCCGGTATTCCGGTCTGACCTCGTAAGGTCACTGACCCGAATGTCCAACTTCTCAAGATCGTCTATTTGGATTCTCAAGGTCATGATCCATCTGCCTGGTATCTTAAGGTTATTTTCCCGAATGCCTGGCTTCTCAAAATTGGCTATCAGCTGGTCTCTCAAGGTCATTGACTCATCTATCTGATAACCTAACAAACCTTTGAGGTGTCACACTCCGATTTGAACGGGACTGCGATTTTTGGAAAGAGCATAGTCTAAAACCCCCCAAAACAAATTTTCAACTGCCCAAGTTCATTTTTCGATTTTTGGCGAGTTTTTGAATATTCAAAATTGACTGTTTTTGGCGATTTATGCTTTTTTTAAAAAAGTACGTATGTACTTGATCAATAAAAATGGTCAAAATAAGTCCCAAAACTAATATTGATTACCCAAATCCAAATTTCACCATTTCCAGCCATTCTGGAGCCTCCAGCGCGATTTTTCAAATTTTTCCAGAATTTTGAATTTGCCCCAGAAGGCGTGAATATGAAGTTGGGCATCTAAAAATCGAGTTGTATATTACACTCGACCTGCTTAACGAGTTTATCCACATTTGAGCCGATTTTGAGAGTGACACCTCAAGAGTGGTTTTTTGACCAGCTTTTTCAAAATTAAAATACCTATCCAAAAAATCAAAAGTTTCCCGTTTGTGTGGAAATTTTCGAAATTTACGCGAATCGCTGTATTTTTTTGACCAGCTTTTTTCAAAATTAAGAAATCAAAAAAATCAAAAAATAACCGTTTGTGAGGGAATTTTTGTTAAATTTGCGTGAATCGCCTTATTTTTTTAAGAACTAACCCACGGAGTGCAAATTCTACCATTTCCAGCCGTTTTGGAGAGAGAGAGAGAGTGACACCTCAAAAAACCACTCTTGAGGTGTCACTCTCAAAATTGGCTCAAATGTGGATAAACTCGTTAAACCGGTCAAGTATAATACACAACTCGATTTTTAGCTGCCCAACTTCATATTCACGCCTTCTGGAGCAAATTTAAAATTCTGGAGAAATTGAAAAATCGCGCTGGAGGCTCCAGAATGGCTGGAAATTGTGAAATTTGGAAAATTTCAAAAATTTCCTCACAAACGGTAATCTTTTGATTTTTTTGATTTTTTAATTTTGAAAAAAACTGGTCAAAAAACCACTCTTGTGGTGTCACTTTCAAAATCTGCTCAAATGTGGATAAACTCGTTAAACTGGTCAAGTATAATACACAACTCGATTTTTAGCTGTCCAACTGCATATTCACGCCTTCTGGAGCAAATTCGAAATTCTGGAGAAATTGAAAAATCGCGCTGGAGGCTCCAGAATGGGTGAAAATTGTGAAATTTTGATTTGATGGGGTTAGTTTTGGACAAAATACAGCGATTCGCGTGAATTTCATAAATTTCTACACAAACAATAATCTTTTGATTTTTTGGATTCTTTAATTTTGAAAAAAGCTGGTCAAAAAACCACTCTTGTGGTGTCACTTTCAAAATCTGCTCAAATGTGGATAAACTCGTTAAACTGGTCAAGTATAATCCACAACTCGATTTTTAGCTGCCCAACTGCATATTCACGCCTTCTGGAGCAAATTCGAAATTCTGGAGAAATTGAAAAATCGCGCTGGAGGCTCCAGAATGGCTGGAAATTGTGAAATTTTGATTTGGAGGGTTAGTTACGGACAAAATACAGCGATTCGCGTGAATTTCAAATATTTCCACACAAACGGGAAACTTTTGATTTTTTGGATTTTTTAATTTTGAAAAAAGCTGGTCAAAAAGCCACTCTTGAGTTGTCACTCTCAAAATCGGCTCAAATGCGGATAAACTCGTTAAACAGATCGAGTGTAATATACAATTCGATTTTTAGCTGCCCAACTTCATATTCACTCCTTCTGGAGCAAATTCAAAATTCTAGAGAAATTGAAAAATCGCGCTGGAGGTTCAAGAATGGCTGGAAATGGTGAAATTTGGATTTGGGTAATTAATATTAGTTTTGGGACTCATTTTGACCATTTTTATTGATCAAGTACGTACTTTAAAAAAAAAGCATCAATCGCCAAAAACAGTCAATTTTGAATTTTCAAAAATTCGTCAAAAATCGAAAAATGAACTTGGGCAGCTGAAAATTTGATTTTTGGGGTTTTAGACTATGCGCTTTCCAAAACTCGCGGTCCCGTTCAAATCGGAGTGTGACACCTAAAGCGATTCCAGCTTATTGTTAGAGTCTGTTTGCCCAATTGCAAAAAGTCCTACTTTTTTATCAAAATTGCAGAAAAGACTCGCTTTTTTTTGTCAGAATTGCCTACAAAAGTTTCACTGTTTACCAAAATTTCCAAAAATTCTTATATTTGGGATTACAGTTTTCAAGATTTCGTGAAAAGCCTTTCAATTTAATCACTTTTAGTCCTACAATTGAAATGAAGGATAAATTCATAATGATGTCACCAGATATTATCATCAAGGATTATGGATTAATTTGAACATTAAAACAATAAAAAAGTTTAGTACCTAAATACTTCCACTAATCAATTTCTATACGTTGTTTCGAGTCGAAAATTAAGCAAATTATTACACAAAAAAAAAAAATCCATTTTTCATTTAATACATCATACAATTGTTATGACACTGGAAAAAATCAGCATGCAAAATATAAGAATATAAAGTAATAGCCTATTTAAAAAAAAAAAAACGAAAATGATCTCATGATCTCAACCTGAACAATGCATACATTTAAAATAAATTGGTAGGTAGGTATGTTTAACATAATAAATAAATATATCAGTATCACAAAGTATCTAAATTATTCAACGTATAAACCAAATCATCTAAAATATCACAAATGAGTAAAAAACTGTTTTTTGATTCAAAAATAGATAAAATTATTACAAAAAGATGCATTTTTCATTTAATAAATACAATCGTTATGACTAGATATCACGGAAAAAAAATCAGCATGCGAGTAAGAATATAAAGTAATAGCCTATTTTTTAAAAAATGAAAATGATCTCATCATCTCAACCTAAACAAAGCATACATTAAAATGAATTGTTAGGTAGGTATGTTTAACATAATAAATGAATATATCAGTATCATAAGCTATCTAAATAATACAACGTATAAATCAAATCATCTAAAATATCACAAATTAGTAAAAAACTGTTTTTCAGGCTAAAATAGAGAAAATTATTACAAAAAAATGAAGTTTTCGTTTAATAAAATCATTATGGCTCGGCAAGTAAGAATATAAGGTAATAAAAAAAAAAAAAAGAAAACACGAAAATGATCTCACGATCTCAACCTAAACAATGCATAGGCATATTAAAATACATTGTTAAGGTATCTTTAAAATAGGTATATAAATTTACAAGGAGATCTGGACTCTTTCAAATCTGAATTCACTATCCAGTTGAAAAATTGAAACCGATCATCGTAACCTCGAGCTGCTGTCATTTGGAATTTCCTTTCACTGCAAAAAATGATACAAAAAGGTGCTCTTGATGAACTAGGTACTCGTATTCAAAATAATGGGTAGTTTATGTACCTATGTACCAATCATTGTTACCATTTTTCTAATCTCTACACATATTGCATGGTATACTCACAGAGTTTGATGAGAAAATCGTTTGCTTTCTTGAACGTAAGCCAGTATAAATTTCCTATTTCTTTGTCTCCTTTGTATTTATCTGGATGGTATTTCGAAGCTGCATTCCTGTAAAATTAAAGTTGATGAAAAAAAATTAGATTGCCAATTATAGATGAGTGAAGAAAATACGTTTTATAAAATTGAAAAAAAATTCACGTTTACCTAAAAGCTTTTTGGATTTCTGTTTTGGAGGAATTTCTCGTCACGTTCAATATTTCATAATACTTGTCTTCGCTTCTTTCTGGTTGATTAGAAATGCAGATTATCACATCGAATATATTTTTCAGTTCTTCTAGCTTAAATTCGTACTGGTCTTTATCCACTGACTGGTTTGAATTCAACCAAGCAATGGTTTCTTCGCATTTCTTCAATATTATTTTTTTATCGAATTCGTCTATTTTATTTTTCAATTTTTCATCTTGCACTGTGCGTTTTACATTGGTACAGTATTCTTCTAGAGAACTCTTGGCGGCAACTGCAGCTTTTCTCAGCTTTTCCTTCATGTCGAATTCTTCGGCATCTTTAATCATTCGAGCAATTTCATCTTTACTGAGACGACCTTTATCATACGCGATGGTAACTTGGTTTTTAAGGCCAGTCGATGGTTCCACAGCAGTCACGTTCAAAATACCATCAGCATCGATTTCGAAAGTCACGTCAACTTTCGTTTCACCATGAAGTGCACTCGTAATGCCTTCAAGCGAGATTTCACCCAGTAAATGGTTATCTTTCGTTGAAATATATTCACCTTCGTACACTTTGCAAGTTACTTTAGTTTGATAGTCGCGCGATGTCTGGAATCCATCAGTGTATCTTGCTGGAATGAGGGTGTTACGTTTAATAATCACTGCCATATCGCCATTATGGGCAATATTCGTCCCTTCTTTGACATGGACACCTAAGGACAATGGTGTAACATCGAATAACACTACATCTAGTAATTCTTTTGATTTTTCACCGCTATTATTAATTAGTATAGCGGCTTGAACAGCAGCTCCATATGCCACAGCTTCGTCCGGATTGATGGAGTTGTTCAACTCTTTCCCATCGAAGACATCTCGTAACATTTTTCGCACTTTTGGGATACGGGATGAACCGCCAACTAAAACGACGTGATCGATGTCGGTTTTCTTGATTTCAGCATCCTGGAGGGCTTTTTCAACGGTTGTCATCATGCTTTGAAAAAATTCAGCGTTCAATTCCTCGAAACGAGCACGGGAGATTGAACTATCGAAGTCGATGCCACTGTGAAGAGAATCAATACTAATCTTGGCCTCACTCAACGATGACAAAATTCTTTTCGCTTGTTCGCAATTAATTCGCAGACGACGTAGAGCTTTTTTGTTTCCCTTTCCAGCAGTGAGATTTTTACGATGTTTACGTTTGAATTCTTGAACGAAATGATCGACCATTTTAGTGTCGAAATCTTCGCCGCCCAAGTGAGTATCGCCGGCGGTTGAAATCACTTGGAAAACACCATTATCGATAGTCAAGATGGAGACGTCGAAAGTTCCACCGCCCAGATCAAAAATCAATGTGGTTTCATTTGTGTTCTGAAAATACAGAAAATTTTAATTAGTTAACTGATAAGTAGCGCACAAGGCCCTACCAAAATGAGAGGTCAGAGGGAAAAAGTGAACTGAAATTATTCTACGTCAAATTTCCTATAAGCATGACCAGTTCAGTTAAAATATGTCTACTCAACCAAAAAAAGATTTTGAAAGTCGTAAATTAATTTTATTACTTTTTGAAATCGACTGCAGACAGATTTTAAGTCGTTTTCGAGCCTTCGGCAACTTTTTGGAAATTACTGGAGCTTCCAGTAAATTTTTAAAACTTGAAATTTTCACAAAATTTCATCAAACTAGGTTGAAAATCCGAAATCCTCGCTGCACTTCAACTTGAACACGCTATTTTAACTCGACTGCTGGCGAGTTCAAGTCAATTTGGAGCCTCCAGCAGATTTTTGAAACTTGAAATTTCCACAAAATTTGATAAATGCAGTTCAAAAGCCGAAATTCATTCTGCGAATCAATTTTAATGCTCTATGAAGTTCACTGCAGATAGATTTCAAGTCGTCTTGGAGCTTCCAGCAACTTTTTGAAAATTACTGCAGCCTCCAGTAAATTTTTGAAACTTGAAATTTTTACAAAATTCATCAAACTAGGTTGAAAATCCGAAATCCTCGCTGCACTTCAACTTAAACACGCTATTTTAACTCGACTGCTGGCGAGTTTAAGTCAATTTGGAGCCTCCAGCAGATTTTTGAAACTTGAAATTTCCACGAAATTTGATAAATGCAGTTCAAAAGCCGAAATTCATTCTGCGAATCAATTTTAATGCTCTATTAAGTCCACTGCAGATAGATTTCAAGTCGTTTTGGAGCCTCCAGCAACTTTTTGAAAATTACTGGAGCCTCCAGCAGATTTTTGAAATTTAGAATTTTCACAAAATTTCATCAAAAGCAGTTGGAAAGCTAAAATTCATTCCGTAAACTAATTTCAAATCGCTATTAGGGAGTCGACTGAAAGTAGATTTCGAGCTGTTTTTGGAGCCTCCAGTGACTTTTTGGAAATTACTGGAGCTTTCAGCAGATATTTCAATGCTCGAAATTTCCATAAAAATTTACCAAACAGAGTTGGAAATCCAAAATTCACTCTGTACTCCAATTTTAATACGCTATCGAGTCGACTGCAGGTTGGTTCAAGTCATTTTGGAGCCTCCAACAGATTTTAGAATTTTGAAATCTCATAAAAAGCAGTTCGAAAGCTGAAATTCATTCCGTAAACTAATTTCAATACGCTATGAAGTCGACTACCAGTAGATTTCAAGTCGTTCTAGAGCCTCCAGCGAGCTTTTGGAAATTACCGAAGTCTCCGGCAGATTTTTCAATGCTCGAAATTTCCATAAAATTTTACCAAACAGAGACACCCTATTTTTGACACTACTCTGAGGTGGATCGCAGGCAGTTTCAATCAGTTTTGGAATATCCAGCAGATTTTTAGAAACTTAAGTTATGTTTTTCAAAAAATTCCACAAAATCTATCCGAATCAACTTTTGACTAGCCAACTCCATTTGATGAAATTTTGTAGAAATTGCAAGTTTCAAAAATTTACTGGGGGCTCCAGTAATTCCCAAAAACTCGCTGGAGCCTCCAAAACGACTTGAAATCTACTTGCAGTCGACTCCCTAGCGTATTGAAATTAGTTTACCGAAGGAATTTTAGCTTTCCAACCGCTTTTAAGGAAATTTTGTGGGAATTTCAAGTTTCAAAAATGTACTGGAGGCTCCAGAACTGCTCAAAATGGTTTGAAATTGTTTCCAATCGATTTGACAGATCGAAAGTAGGGTATGTCCCAAATTTCAGCTTTATAGCTCAATTTGGTAAAATTTTGATTTTTTTCCTCATTTTTGGCCTAAATTTGATTTTCAAAAATTCACCAAAAATCGAAAAATATGGGTCATTCACTTGTCAACTCAACCAACGTTTTTGAGTCATGTCTTTCGATTTCGCTCAATTTTTTTTTACAATATACACCCACCCAGTAAGTAAGAACCCCGCAATTAGTTTGGTCCCAGCGCTCTAAGGGGCGGGTGGGGGGGCATCCATTATTAGTATCACATTGTCTCGAGGTACTCAACTTCAGCAGCGCATTCCTCCAAAACTGTGATACTTTGATCAAAACTGATTTCACAGTTCGAAAGGGCATTG
Organism: Planococcus citri; assembly: GCF_950023065.1. NCBI lineage: Eukaryota > Metazoa > Arthropoda > Insecta > Hemiptera > Pseudococcidae > Planococcus > Planococcus citri. The sequence continues at coordinate 81,690,496 of NC_088677.1, forward strand.
CATTTACAACTTTTTAAGCATTTTGAAATTTTCAAAGTTTAAAGTTGAACTTTAAAATTGAAAGTTCAAATTTCAAAATGGCGCTGTAAACGGGAGCTACCATTTAAAATTTTGAAAAAATTTTCATAGATGTACCTTTTGATGCTTTTTCGAAACATTCAAGTTTCAAGATGTGATCTCTCAATGGAGGGGGAGCACCCCCACCGCCCATTTTTGGGCGAAACTTTCAAAAGAAAATCTGGGGCATGTGATACATCGAATTCTATGTTTTTGGTAACGCTGAACACGAATATGACGTCAGATTTTTGATTGGATCTCATCCACGGCCCCCAACAATTTTTTTGGACTCTTACCTATTGGGGAGGTTTTGGGGGCCATGGGTGAAGTCGATTCGAAAAACTAAGGCAATATTTGTATTCAGCGATATCGAAAAAGTACATACTATTTCATGTCACACGAATGTAACCATTTTTTGGGAGGTTCTCCCCTTTGGAGAGGTTCTGGGAGCTATGGACGGGTCCAATCAAAAATCTGACGTCACATTCGTGTTCAGCGTCAACAAAAACATACTATTCTATGTGTCACACGAACAAAAAACTTTTTTGAACTTTTACCCCCTTTGGGAAGGTGCTGGGGGCCGTGGATGGGGTCCTATCAAAAATCTGACGTCATATTCGTGTTCAGCGTCACCAAAAACATTGAATTCGATGTATCACATGCCCCAGATTTTCTTTCAAAAGTTTATCCCAAAATTGGGGGTGGGGGTGCTCCCCCTCCATCGAGAGATCCCATCTCGAAACTAGAATATTTCGAAAAAGCATCAAAAGGTACATCTGTGAAAATTTTTCCAAAATTGTAAATGGTAGCTCCCACTTACAGCGTTATTTTGAAATTTGAACTTTCAGTTTGAAAGTTCAACTTTCAACTTTTGAAGATTTCAAAATGCTTAAGAAGTTCTAAATACAATGCCCTTTCGAACTGTGAAATCAGTTTTGATCAAAGTATCATAGTTTTGGAAGAATGGGCTGCTGAAGTTGAGTACCTCGAGACAATGTGAAAATAATGGTAGCCCCCCACCCACCCCTGAGGGGGCTGGGACCAAACTAATTGCGGGGTTCTTACTTACTGGGTGGGTGTAAATTGTAAAAAAAAATTTGAGCGAAATCGAAAGACATGACTCAAAAACGTTGGTCGAGTTGACAAGCGTATGACCCATATTTTTGGATTTTTGGTGAATTTTTAAAAATCAAATTTAGGCCAAAAATGAAGAAAAAAATCAAAATTTTACCAAATTGAGCTATAAAGCTGAAATTCGGGACATACCCTACTGTCGACCTGTCAAATCGATTGAAAACAATTTCAAACCGTTTTGAGCAGTTCTGGAGCCTCCAGAACATTTTTGAAGCTTGAAATTCCCACAAAGTTTCCTCAAAAGCAGTTGGAAAGCTAAAATTCATTCTGTAAACTAATTTCAATACGCTATCGCGCTAGGGAGTCGACTGCAGGTAGATTTCAAGTCGTTTTGGAGGCTTCAGCGAGTTTTTGGAAATTACTGGAGCCTCCAGTAAATTTTTGAAACTTGCAATATCTACAAAATTTCATCAAATGGAGTTGGCTAGTCCAAAGTTGATTCGGATAGATTTTGTGGAATTTTTTGAAAAACATAAGTTTCTAAAAATCTGCTGGAGATTCCAAAACGGACGGATTGAAACTGCCTGCGATCAACCGCAGAATAGTGTCAAAAATAGGGTGTCTCTGTTTGGTAAAATTTTATGGAAATTTCGAGCATTGAAAAATCTGCCGGAGACTCCGGTAATTTCCAAAAAGTCGCTGGAGGCTCTAAAACGACTTAAAATCTACTGGTAGTCGACTTCATGGCGTATTGAAATTAGTTTACGGAATGAATTTCAGCTTTCGAACTGCTTTTTATGAAATTTTAAAATTCTAAAATCTTTTGGAGGCTCCAGGAATTTTCGAAAAGATGCTGGAGACTCCAAAATGACTTGAACCAACCTGCAGTCGATTCGATAGCGTATTAAAATTGGAGTACAAAGTGAATTTTGGATTTCCAACTCTGTTTGGTAAATTTTTATGGAAATTTCGAGCATTGAAATATCTGCTGAAAGCTCCAGTAATTTCCAAAAAGTCACTGGAGGCTACAAAACAACTCGAAATCTACTTTCAGTCGACTCCCTAATGGCGAGTTGAAATTAGTTTACGGAATGAATTTTAGTTTGTCATTGGTTTTTGATGAAATTTTGTGAAAATTCCAAATTTCAAAAATCTGCTGGAGGCTCCAGTAAATTTTCAAAAAGTTGCTGGAGGCTCCAAAACGACTTGAAATCTATCTGCAGTGGACTTCATAGAGCATTAAAATTGATTCGCAGAATGAATTTCAGGCTTCTGAACTGCATTTATGAATTTTTTTGGAAATTTATTCGAGTTTCTAAAATCTGCTGGAGGCTCCAAATCGACTTAAACTCGCCAGCAGTCGAGTTAAAATAGCGTGTTTAAGTTGATGTGCAGCGAGGATTTCGGATTTTCTACCTAATTTGATGAAATTTTGTGAAGATTTCAAGTTTCAAAAATTTACTGGAGGGTCCAGTAATTTGCAAAAAGCTGCCGGAGGCTCCAAAACGACTTAAAATCTGTCTGCAGTCGATTTCAAAAAGTAATAAAATTAATTTACAGAATGACTTTCCGCGTTCCAACTGAATTTGATGAAATTTTGTGGAAATCGTAAGTTTCAAAAATCTACTGGAGGCTCCAAAATGTCTTACAACTCGCGAGCAGTCGACAATTGCGTTTTCAGTCGAAGTGCAGCGTGAATTTCGGATTTCTAACTTCGTCTGATGAAATTGTGTGGGAATTTCGAGTTTCAAAAATCTACTGGAGGCTCCAGTAATTTCCAAAAAGTTGCCGGATGCTCCAAAACGACTTAAAATCTGTCTGCAGTCGATTTCAAAAAGTAATAAAATTAATTTACAGAATGACTTTCTGCATTCCAACTGCATTTGATGGAATTTTGTGGAAATCGTAAGTTTTAAAAATCTACTGGAGGCTCCAAAATGTCTTAAACTCGCAAGCAGTCGACAATAGCGTTTTTAAGTCGGAGTGCAGCGTGAATTTCGGATTTCTAACTTCGTCTGATGAAATTATGTGGGATTTTCGAGTTTCAAAAATCTACTGGAGGCTCCAGTAATTTTCAAAAAATCGCTGGAGGCTTCAAAACGATTTGAAATTTACCTGCAGTCGACTTCACAGTGTATTTAAATTAGGTTGCAGAATTAATTTCGGCTTTCCAACTCCATTTGATGAAATTTTGTGAGAATTTCGAGTTTCAAAAATCTGCTGGAGGTTTCAGAACTGCTCAAAACGGTTTGAAATTGTTTCCAATCGATTTGACAGGTCGAAAATAGGGTATGTGTCAAATTTCAGCTTTATAGCTCAATTTGGTAAAATTTTGATTTTTTTCCTCATTTTTGGCCTAAATTTGATTTTCAAAAATTCACCAAAAATCGAAAAATAGAGACCAATCTGAACAAATAATGTGAAATTCAGCTTTCCCCCAATTTTTCCGAAGTTCGACTAAAAATTTTGCTGAAATGACTGGACTACAATGACAGATATTTTGTCCAGACTACGAAGACGACCCAGTATTAGCATAAATTCAGATTAAAGCAAAGTACATACTTTTTTACCCAATCCGTAAGCGAGGGCAGCTGCAGTGGGTTCGTTAATTATACGCAATACATTGAGCCCGGCGATTTTGGCAGCATCTACTGTTGCTGCTCTTTGAGAATCATTAAAATACGCAGGTACAGTAATGACTGCATTTGCGACAATTTTACCCAAATACGCCTCCGCAGTCTGTTTCATTTTTCGCAAAATCATCGCAGATATCTGTAAAGAAATTCAATCAGGTTAGTACTTACAAGTCAACGAGTGCAAAGCAAAATTAAACGCAGCAAAATGTCTGCAGTTCGGTGCTCACTTCTTCGGGGAAATACGTTTTAGTAGCATCTTCGAAAACAACTTGAACTTTCGGTTTATTATTATCGTTAATGACTCGAAAAGGCCAATGCTTCATATCACTCTGAACTGATACATCGTCGAATTTACGACCCATTAATCTTTTGACGTCTATATAGTACATCAAACAAGTAGGTAAATTATTTCATATTAGGTATATGGAAACAAAAGTGTGACTCGAGTAGGTACAATTCGCACACCCTACATGTCGATGTAAATTATGAGGACTGAAATTAAATTTGCAAAGAAACTTACCGAAAATTGTATTCTCTGGGTTTCTGGTGGATTGATCTTTAGCTACTTCGCCGATCACAATTTCATTACCAATAAAAGCGACACAACTCGGCGTGGTTCGATTACCATGATCGTTTGCGATAATTTCGACTTTCCCGTGCTGGAAGACACCAACACAAGAGTACGTAGTGCCCAGATCAATTCCAATCGCTGGAGCATCCATATCCTTAACAGTACCTGTCGTAATCAGAAGTACTACGTAGTAAGTATAAATTCGTAATTTGGCTCAGTTATTGTGCTTTTTACCACACACATCTCATTTCAATAATAAAATATCATAACTGATTACAAAAGTAATACCTATACTAAAAATCAAAAAACATACCGTAATTTTTTACCACCTGCACTGAAAATTGCACCAAATCACAAACTAGAAACTAAACGTGACGAATATTTTTGTGTATTATTATGATTTTGCAAATTACTATCGATTGCGTGTGATACCGAATTCCATCAATACGCAACTGGTTTTTATGCTAGACTGAAGACAAGGCTTTTCAAGGTGCAAGTGTTTCGATGCGTTATGCGTAGACTTGCTGACACTGTCGACTGTATACGAAGCTGATGCTCATATACTGGGTACCTATCTAAAAAAGAATTGATTTTATCAAAAAAGAGATAATTTCCTTCTTGATAGTTAAAATTGAAAAGTTGAATTACGTAATTATTGGAAAAAATTTGAGTGATCTTTTCTATGAATTTTAGAAAAGCTTTTATTTTGTAAATAATAACTCAAAACAAGCTCAAGTTCAAACCAATTTTTTTCGATTATTCAATTTTTTAATTTTGTTCCCATTTTGGCTTATCGAAACCTCTTTATTATTGAACACCCTGTACCACGCAGGCTATTTCATTCATTTTTTTTCCATCGGCGAGATATGAGCTATAAACTGAGAAACGTTCTTCATTCTAAGGGTTAATTGTAAGTACAAAGGTAGCATAATAATTATTGTATTTTAATTGAATAAAATTAAAAATTTATTATTGATAATTATAAACATTTCTTTTAGAAATAAATAAAAACAAATTTTTAAAAATATGATTTTTTTAGAAAAAAAAGTCCAGAATTCAAGTCCCTGTATGAGTATAATTTTTTTCAAGTGGAAATATGAAACAAAAATGAACAGTTTTTGAATTTAATCAGGATCAATATTTTTTTAATCCATAAAAATAGGTACTTACATTTTCCCAAGCATCAATGGACAACATCAACATTCAGGATCAGTTGAAAATTTTTTCTGAAAACGTTTTTCTGGACAAAGCCCTTGGGTGGACGTGTTGGAAAAAAGTAAATTGAACTTTAAACGAATACGTTTCTTTCTTGACCCTGAACAACTTTCATTTTCTCGAATGAAGTTATTGAAGTTCGATTTTGCTTTAATTTTGATGAAAATCAGAAAAACTTGAACGATGAAGGATCTTTCCCTCTTTTCAGTAATAAAACTTTCACGCTGTCTCAAACGATGCTGGGCTCCTTGAATGGAACACTTCAAAAAAATTGCAAAAATAAAGAATAAAGTCTGCGTACCAAATTAATTTTTTTGAACATTTCTCATCATTTCTATAGTCAGAATGCATCCTTCTAAAGTTCTAAAAAACTAAAGCAAATTGACTACACTTACGAGTACCTATTTCAATATACCTGAAGAATACATACTTACCTATAAAAAAAGAGTCCTTTTTAATTAGACGTATTTCAATGAGAATTTTTTTTTATATCATTTATTTTTGTTCCTAACCTGAAAATAAATTTACGTACCCACCTTTACAGTTGTTAGTGGGAAGGATCATATCAAATAGTCAAACCATTTCTGAATAATTTTTTTTTTTTTTTTCAGGAAACCACTCCTTCGAAAATTAAAAAAAATCATAAGAATTGAACGAATTAAACAGAATACCTAATTTTTTCTCCAAAAATTTCAATCTTCAGTATGAGAATTCTTCTGAACTAGGTACTCTGCATATCAAGATTCTAGAACCTCTCTTGATCCCTCAGCAATGCATGTGTTAATGGTAATTACGCCATTCGCGTAATTACAGCCGTTTTTACCGAGTGCGACGTGTCTCGTAACTGGTTCGTTGCTGTTTCTCCCCCCCCCCCCACCTCGATCGTTTTATCGCGCTCATCCGGCGTGAATTATTCGTTTAAGATCGACACGTTTTTGAGTATAATTTTAATCGTAACAATTTTTGTAATTAAGTTTAAGAATTCGTTGTATTCGATTTAATATACGATGAAAATTACTGGTGACTCTTTTTAATGGTTTTCATAATGGTGACCTTGCGACGTGATGAATTCGCGTAAGTTTTATTCGATTCGCGATCTCAATGATTAGTGAGTCTAGTATTCTCGCACTGCGTAAAGATCGTATTCGGTAGTTTTTTGCACTGCAAAAAGTTCGTTCTAGCAATAACTGCACTGCAGTTATCACACACAGTATCATGGCACCGCCAAAACGTACTCCGGCATCAATCCGTAAGTTAGTAGACAACATTCGTACGACTTGTGAAGTAACCCTACAGTGGCTAGTAAACCCAGCAACAGTGAAATCGTCACGCGAACTTCGCCGACGTATACAAAACTTGGAGCAGCGTTACACGGAAGCTCGCCAACTCAATGAAGAGCTTCTCATTGAGGATGAAACGGAAACTGGCGAAGCAGCTATCGAACTCGAGAACTTGCTTCTAAGTACCATGGCACAAGCAGAAACTCTACTCGATAGCATGGAAACGAAGGAAACAGTAGCTAGTGAAGAAAGTTATCTGAGCTGCAGAGGTCCTAAGCTCAATATTCGTCTGCCTAAGTTAGGGCTACCAGAGTTCAGTGGCAAGCCTCCAACTGACAACTGGACGAGTTTCTTTCAACGTTTCTCAACTGCTCTTCAAGATCCTGCAATACCTGATATACATAGGTTGGAATACCTATTCGGCTGTTTAAAGGGCGATGCTGCCAAGTTAGTTGAGAATATAAAAGTACTCGAAGGTAATTACGAAATAGTGCTCCGTATACTTCAAAAGAGGTATGAGAATAAGCGTTTAAATCTCCGCATCAACCTACAGCAGTTGTCCGAGCTGAAAAGTGTCAGTGAAAATGATGCGGAATCCCTACGTAAGCTGGTGAATACTACTACAGTAAGCATTCGAGCTGTGGAAAATATGGGCTTTAAACGCGATCAGTTAGCCAACGAACTGATTACCCAGCTCGTTGTCACAAAGCTAGATACACGTACGAGAGAATTATGGGAAACTTCGTTGAGTGATTCGCTTACGAGCACAGAGGAGGAGGATCCGGACGTTGACTCCTACACTGAGCTGATGGATTTCCTGGAAAAGCGCATTCGAGTACTCGCATCTGTCTTTGTTGCTTCTGAGAACTCCACCAACGCATCCAACACTGGTACCAAGGCGCGTCAACAGGCTGCGTGCACTCGTAGCGCCGCAACGTTAGTCTCCAGCAAGCCAGAGAACGCCGACACAGCTCGTACCTGTCCTGTGTGTAACAAAGCCCATGCGCTATACCAGTGTGATGCTTTCAAGGCTCTCTCACCTACACAACGCTACGAGAAGGTACGTGAGGCGAAGCTCTGTGTGAATTGTTTTTCCAACTCACACTGGTCAAAGGCATGTAAATCTATCAGATGTAAAAGTTGCGGTCGTTCTCATCACACGTTACTTCATTCGGCGAATTTCCAGCAGGCTACAGGTGGGTCCGCAGCGTCAGGTACTGGATCAGGCACGCCAGGCACTGGTTCAGGTGCGCCAGGGGGTGCGTCGGCAACAGGAACGCCACATGACACGTCAACACCGCATAAACCAGATCCAGCTGCTACTGTTGTTACAGGTGTGGCTCAACGACGTCTACGTAATGTGCTACTCGGCACTGCGACGCTCTGCGCATCACCCAGCGGCAAGGAAAGTAACCAGACGTGCACAGCAACGGCATTATTGGATGGCGGATCCCATATAACGCTCATTACGAGTCAGGTAGCTAGACAGCTCAATCTCAATCTACGTAGATCGGCGATTCAGATAGGAGGGGTAGGTGGCTCGCAGACCTCCGCCACCTCCTCCGCATCCATTCGCATTACCTCGAATGATGGGCAGTTCTCAAGAGTTATACACGCATCTGTAGTGGATTACATTACTGACCCCCTACCCAGCTGCAGCTTCGCACCTCCGTCAACATGGCAGTTCATCACCCAGTATCAGCTCGCTGATCCGAGATTCTATCAGTCAAAATCCGTTGACATTTTGATAGGGGCTGACTACCTGTACGATATAATGCTGCCGGAAATCATCAAACAGGCATCCGCGCCTACGTTGCTCGCTTCTCGCCTTGGCTGGGTGGTCTCCGGACCATACTCTGCCTCAGCTATCGATTCCGGGGTCCGCTGCACTGCAACTACTGTACAGAGAGCCGAATTCGACGCCGTAAGTCAGTTCCTTGGTCTCAGTGAAGAATTATCCGCGCATCCGAAGAAGGAACTCTCTGTACAAGACGAATTCGCCGAACAGCTTTTCATCAAGACTCATACTCGCATCAACGGTCGTTTTTCTGTTCGCCTACCCATCTTACAAGGCCAGCTTGGCGAATCTTACAAAATGGCGCAGCAGCGCCTCGCTAGATGTAAGGTCAGTGACAGTTACCGCAAATTTCTCCGAGAATACGAAGCTTTAGGCCATATGACCAGAGTAAACACCCTCGGACAAGCGAAATACTACATCCCGCATCACTCTGTGTTCCATAATGACAAAATTCGCGTGGTTTTTGACGCTTCAATGCGCACCACAAACGGTCTGTCACTGAACGACATCCTTCCAGCAGGTCCAATCTTGCAGAAACCTGTTTACGAAGTCCTTACAGTGTTCCGAACGTATCGATATGCCTTCATGGCTGATATCATCAAGATGTTTCGACAGTTTCTCATCGATCCGGAAGATCGGAGCTGGCAGCATATTCTCTGGTATGACGAAAATGGCGAGGTAATAGAATGCGAGTTGAACACCATCACGTACGGCACAAGGTGCGCGATCTATCTAGCGGTTCGTTGTGTTTACCAGATTGCAGCAGAGAACAAGCAGACGCATCCGGCAGCGGCGGCGGCGATCCTAAAGGGATCCTACATAGACGATTTCACCGGAGGAGCTGAGAGTCTCACTGAAGCCATCGCACTTCGTGACGAATTGATTGATGCGCTTTCATCAGCTTGCCTGGAGTTGGGAAAATGGCAAGCAAACGATCCAAGCTTACTGCCAGCAAGTACCACCGCTCCGGAATCTGCTGCCAAGCCCCCCGCACCTGCGGCACAAGGCCGCGCTCTTGGTGTTGATTGGAACACTGAAAATGACGTTTTCGAGTTCGTTTCGCTCGCCAACGTGAAGTGGTCTGGAAAGACATTGACGAAGCGCAGCGCTTTATCGTTTGTAGCCAGTATTTTCGACCCCCTTGGCTTATTAGCGCCTCTGACGATTGCTGGGAAACTCCTAATACAGCAGCTCTGGAGTGTGAATGCTGGTTGGGACGATCCTGTTAGCCCACAGTTCCAGAAAGACTTCGACGCATTTTGCAAGAAATTACCCACTGCTGCGGCTATGAAATTCGAACGATACCTGCGCACCGGCGATCCGAAGCTCCCAGCTGAGTCACAGTTCGAAATTCACGGATTCGGCGATGCAAGCAAGCAGGCCTATGCTGCCTGCGTTTATGTTCGAAGCTGGCAAGATGGAACGCCTACCACCTGTCTCATCCGTTCGAAAACGAGAGTTGCGCCTCAGAATCAATCTCGCACCATTCCTCAGCTCGAATTATGCGCGGCGGACTTGTTAGTTCAACTCGTACAGGAGGTAGCGGCGACGTTGAATTACCCCCTTGCCAGCTGTTACATGTACACAGACTCGATGGTTGTTTTAGCCTATCTAGCTAGAGACTCAAGCCATTGGAAGCCCTACGTGGCTAATCGAGTGAAACGCATCTCCGCAGCTGTAACCTTCGAGCAGTGGCGACATATTTCCGGAGATCAGAATCCAGCAGACATGGCGACGCGCGACGACTCATTTTCGGCCTTCCAGCAACGCTCAACGCTCTGGACCAATGGCCCAGATTTTCTTCAGAATGCTACAAGACCTCCGGCACCGGTGGTACGCGCCGAATTTGACCTCGATTCCGCTCCAGCGGCACAAGCTTACGTCAACGTAATCTCAGTGAGCAAAGCTCCCTTCGCAGAATACCCACCAGTGGCCAGATACCTCATCTCTCGCTACTCGGAGTTCTCCAGTGCTCGTAACAAGGTCGCAGCTTGGCTGAGAGTCAAGGATTATTTGCTCGCAAAAATTCGGCAAACACCACTACCCCAAGGTCAGTTTTCAGCTCACGAACTTCGCCGAGCAGAATTAGAATTGATCAAAGCTGCTCAGTTGGAAGCTTATGGCAAGGAAATTGAGAAGCTGATGGCTCAGAAGACGCTACCTCGCCGAAGTCCTCTCTCATCCTTAGCCCCCTTCTTGGACAAGGACCTTGTACGTGTTGGTGGCCGCATATCACGCGCCGAATTGCCTTACCGGCGGCGGCATCCGCTCATCCTACCTGCCAACAACCGCTTAACTCAGCTGCTTATTCGCGACGCTCACTTCAGATTCGCTCACGCAGGCCTGCAGTTTATACACTCGTATCTCCGCAGCAGCTATTGGATCATTGGAAACCTCACCGCACCGATTCAGAAAGCGATACGCACCTGCGCAAAATGTGCGCGATTCCGACGCAACGCACAGAGAATACCTCCAATGGCCGACCTTCCGGAGGACCGCGTACGTCCGAATGCGCCATTTTCGGTCATCGGCGTCGACTATGCCGGACCCTTTACTCGAAAAGCTGAGATCCGTACTCGAAGCGCCACAGCATTGAAAACGTACGTAGCTGTGTTCGTTTGTTTTAGCACACGCGCTGTGCACTTGGAAATGGTCCTCGATCTGACAACAGCGGCGTTTTTGGCCGCCCTCAAGCGTTTTGCGGCGCGCCGCGGTTCTCCGGCAGTTATATACTCGGACAATGGAACGAACTTCACAGGTGCCGCCAGCGAACTCACTCAGAGATTCGCGGAGCTCTCAAAATCGCCTCAAGTTCAGGCTCATTCATGGCCGCATCCGATTGAGTGGAATTTCAACCCACCATCAGCACCTCATATGGGTGGGCTCTGGGAATCGGCGGTCCGAATCATGAAAAATCATCTGTATCGTACAATCGGCTCAACTGTACTCACAGCTGACGAATTCGGCACCGTTTTATGCCAGATTGAAGCCATCATGAACTCAAGACCAATGACCCCGATCAAGAGTTCGTCGCCAGAGCCGGACGCGCTTACGCCTGGGCATTTCATCATTGGCCGCCCTTTAGTGGCTATACCCGACGACATAACGGAAAACGAGAAGATCCGCTACGCTCAACGTTGGGATCTCACAACCCAGTTGAGAAATACGTTTTGGCGCAGATGGTCCAAAGAATATCTCGCCTCCCTCCAGAAGCGCCATAAATGGACAGATCCGGCTCGCTCCTATCAGATCGACGATATCGTACTGATTCAGGAGAACACCTCGCCTCTCACCTGGCCACTGGCTCGGGTCATTCACCTTCACCCAGGCTCCGACGGTGTAGCTCGTGTCGTTGACCTACGCACTCGAAATGGGTCAACGCTTCGCCGACCTGTGGCAAAATTGATCCCCCTATTGGACACAGACGAAGTTTCGACGCCATAAGAGACGTCGACGGCGGCGGAATGTTAATGGTAATTACGCCATTCGCGTAATTACAGCCGTTTTTACCGAGTGCGACGTGTCTCGTAACTGGTTCGTTGCTGTTTCTCCCCCCCCCCACCTCGATCGTTTTATCGCGCTCATCCGGCGTGAATTATTCGTTTAAGATCGACACGTTTTTGAGTATAATTTTAATCGTAACAATTTTTGTAATTAAGTTTAAGAATTCGTTGTATTCGATTTAATATACGATGAAAATTACTGGTGACTCTTTTTAATGGTTTTCAGCATGGATGCTCTGGCTTTTCAAGGTCATTGACCGGCCTATCTGTCTTCTCAAGATCGTCTGTCCGCTCTTTTATAAGGCCATTGGACCATTTGTCTGGCTTATTGAGGTCGTCTATTTACCTGAATGACCTCTTAGGGTCATTGACCCGAATGTTTGATTTCACTGACTTGTCTGTCCCGGCCTTCTCAGTGTCGTCTGATTGGCCTCAAGGTCATTGACCCATATGTCTGGCTTATTCAGGACCTTCTGGTTACCTGACTGACCTCTTAGGGTCATTGACCCGATTGTATGATTTCATTGATTTCTCAAGATCGTCTATTTGGTTTCTCAAGGCCATTGTACCATCTGTATGGTATCTTAAGGTCATTGACTCAAATGCCTGGTCTCTGAAGGTCATTGACCCTTCTACCTGGTATCTTTCGGTCACTGACTTGTCTGTCTGTCTGGCCTTTTCAGTGTCGTCTGGCTGGCCTCAAGGTCATTGACCCATTTGTCTGGCATTTTATAAAATCGCTGGCCTTCCTTTCTAACATTTTAAGGTCATTGACCCGATTGTATGATTTCTCAAGATCGTCTATTTGGTTTCTCAAGGCCACTGTACCATCTGTCTGGTATCTTAAGGTCATTGACTCAAATGCCTGGTCTCTCAAAGGTCATTGACCCTTCTACCTGGTATCTTTAGGTCACTGACTTGTCTGTCCCGGCCTTCTCAGTGTCGTCTGACTGGTCTCAAGGTCAATGACCCATTTGTCTGGCTTATTGAGGCCCTTCTGGTTACCTGACTGACCTCTTAGGGTCATTGACCCGATTGAATGATTTCTCAAGATCGTCTATTTAGTTTCTCAAGGTCATTGTCCCATTTGTGTGGTATCTTAAGGTCATTGACTCAAATGTCTGGTCTCTGAAGGTCATTGACCCTTCTACCTGGTATCTTTAGGTCACTGACTTGTCTGTCCAGACCTTCTCAGTGTCGTCTGGATGGCCTCAAGGTCATTGACCCATTTGTCTGGCATTTTAAAATCGCCGGTCTTCCTTTCTGACTTCTTAAGGTCATTGGCCCAAATGTCTGACGTCTCAAGATCGTCTATTTGGCTTATGAAGTTCAATTGACTCATATGCCTGGTATCTTAAGGTCATTGACTCAAATGCCTGGTCTCTCAATGTCATTAACCCTTCTACCTGGTATCTTTAGGTGACTGACTTGTCTGTCTGGCCTTCTCAGTGTAGTCTGGCTGGCCTCAAGGTCATTGACCCATTTGTCCGGCATTTTAAAATCGCCGGTCTTCCTTTCTGACTTCTTAAGGTCATTGACCCAAATGTCTGACTTCTCAAGATCGTCTGTTTGGCTTATGAAGGTCAGTTGACTCATATGCCTGGTATCTTAAGGTCATTCCTTCAAATGTCTGGTCTCTCAAGGTCATTGACCATTCTACCTGGTATCTTTAGGTCACTGACTTGTCTGTCTGGCCTTCTCAGCGTTGTCTGACTGGCCTCAAGGCCATTGACCCATTTGTCTGGCATTTTAAAATCGCCGGCCTTCCTTTCTGACTTCTTAAGGTCATTGACCCAAATGTATGATTTCTCAAGATCGTCTATTTGGCTTCTCAAGGACATTGACCCATCTGTCTGGTATCTTAAGGTCATTGACCCTTCTACCTTGTATATTTAGGTCATTGACCCTTCTACCTGGTATATTTAGGTCACTGACTTGTCTGTCTGTTTGGCCTTCTCAGTGTTGTCTGACTGGCCTCAAGGTTATTGACCCATTTGTCTGGCTTATTGAGGTTGTCTGGTTACCTGACTGACCTCTTAGGGTCATTGACCCGATTGAATGATTTCTCAAGATCGTCTATTTGGTTTCTCAAGGCCATTGTCCCATCTGTCTGGTATCTTAAGGTCATTGACTCAAATGTCTGGTCTCTCAAGGTCATTGACCCTTCTACCTGGTATCTTTAGGTCACTGAATTGTCTGTCCCAGGCCTTCTCAGTGTCGTCTGACTGGCCTCAAGGTCATTGACCCATTTGTCTGGCATTTTAAAATCGCCGGTCTTCTTTTCTGACTTCTTAAGGTCATTGACCCAAATGTCTGACGTCTCAAGATCGTCTATTTTGCTTATGAAGATCAATTGACTCATATGCCTGGTATCTTAAGGTCATTCCCGCAAATGGCTGGTCTCTCAAGGTCATTGACTCATCTATCTGGTATCTTAAGGTCACAGACTTGTCTGACTGGCCTCAAGGCCCATTCACCCATTTGTCTGGCATTTTAAAATCGCCGGCCTTCCTGTCTGACCTCTTAAGGTCACCGACCCGAATGTCTGACTTCTCAAGATCGTCTATTTGTATTCTCAAGGTCATTGACCCATCTGACCGGTATCTTGAGGTCATTGACCCGAATGCTGGCTTTTCAAGGTAAGCTATCTGGCCTTTCAAGGTCATTGATCCATCTGTCTGATATACTAAGGTCACTGACTTGTCTGTACTTCTCAGAGTCTTCTGACTGGCCTCAAGGGCATGTTGTAATAAATGTCCGAAATACGAATCGGTGGTTGGTTAAGCCAAAATGACCATTTTTTGGGCTCCAGGGGTTCTCAAAGTTGTGATTACAAAAAGGATTTTAGGAACCACTGAGTATTACTTTTGAAAACTTTTTCATAGTAAAACATCTGTTTGAACTCGATAAACGTTATTTTCAAATAAATTGAAGAATTTACATTTGAACCACACTGGCAAGTGCTCGATGATTTTTCATTTGATTTTTCCTGTAACTTTCAAAATTAAGTTTTTTTGTGCCAAATTCTGAGATTTTACTCTGAGAAAAAACGCTAAAATCACGTTTTCACGATTTCAGCGAAGTAAAATCTCAGAATTTGGCTGAAAAAAGCTTAATTTTGAAAGTTACAGGAAAAATCAAATGAAAAATCATCGAGCACTTGCCAGTGTGGTTCAAATGTAAATTCTTCAATTTATTTGAAAAAATGTGCTTAAACACTTTTTTTTAGTGGTGCCCAAAGTGGGGGCTCTAAAAAAAGGCTTCAAAATTACAAATATACAGGGAGCTTAATTAAACTTTTTCATCAAGATAATTGAATATATACCTCAAAACGTTACGTTTGGCGCAAATCGTAGGTTTCTAGTTTTCCAAGGGTTCCCAAAATTTCGAAATTGCGAAAAAATGGAAAACTGGATTTTTGAGTACCAGCGGGAAATTTTATTGAGCTCAAAATTTGGTAGGATGAAGGTCTTTCAGATACTAATAAACTGTAAAAAGCTATTTAGGGGGGGGGGGGGGTTCAAAGGGGTAGGTTCAAAATGGCGGTTTCAAAATTTTCCAAAAATCAAACCCCCCCAACTTCTGCCCTCGAGGGTCGAAAATAGGAAAATCACCTCGCATAACGTTTATCGAGTTCAAACAGATGTTTTACCCTAAAAAAGTTTCCGAAAATAATACTCAGTGGCTCCTAAAATTCTTTTTGTAATCACAACTTAGGGAACCCCTGGAGCCCAAAAAATGGTCATTTTGGGTTAACCAACCACCGATTCGTATTTCGGACATTTATTACAACATTTTTAGAGTGATTGAGTGGAAAATTAGGTGGGGCCAAAAAATTGCTTTATCGGGACTCCTCCTTTGAATTTTTTCGCCAGATTGTCATGGGGGGGGGGGGTTGACCCTTCCAAACTTTCAGCTGAAAGGCTAAAATTTTCAGGATTTTTAAAAATAATATGCGAGAATTGTTGGGATGTGGGAGCAAAAAAATCGAAGAAAAAAATCACAAGTTGGTGTAGAATGTAAATGAGAGGAGAAAAAAAAATATATTTTTCCCGATCGTTCTCGACTCTTGCGAACTCATTTCAGTGCTTGCAATCCTCTTCGACCACCCCCCCCGCCGTTTTTAAAACAACTCGCGTTTATTCACGTTTTACACAAAACAAAACAATTTCTGAAAAGAGAGAAAAAATGAATTACCAACGTTGAATAAAAAATACCATTTCAATGTTGTCGTTTTGTTATTAATAAAAGCTTACAATTGCGATACATTTGAAAAAATACACAGTACATGATGGAATTACATATACAGGGTGTTTCGTAATTTTTTTAATACGCTTACTCGTACAATATTCTTCCACGCAATGACTGGAATAATTTCAAATTTTTTGATTTCGTCACTAAAATCGCAAACTGCACCCTCCTCGATATGATGATAAATTTTCAACATTCTGTATCAAAAATCCAATAAGTATACATTTTTTTTGACTAGTTAATAAAATTTTATCGCGTTAAAAAAATACAAATGCGAAGATAAAAAGAATGGCTTAGATGTTTTTTAGTTTGTGCGATCAGCTTACATATTATTGAACATACTCGTGTTGTTGAAGTAGGTAAATTAACCGTAAGCGATAATTTTCTTAATAAAAATTAAACTTAGGTCAACTCAAGTACATACTAACAAATGCAGATAACGATACATTTTCGTGTACTTGATGTACCTCGTTGAATTTTGAGTCTAGTTTTTCAGCTTATTTTATCAATTTTTTTGAGGTTTCAAAATATTTTAAATTTTTTAAAATGTTGAATATTTTTTTCAAAAAAAAAAAAAATTATAAGCTGAAAAATTAGACTAGTTCAATATAAATATTAAGGATTATGCAGATAAATTCAGTCGCGATTTTGACCTTTATATTTTTCCATTTAGTGCACATTTTCCCCTCATTGGCTGATCTTTGACCACCTCAGTCGAATCGAACGATTTTCCAAAATTCAAAAACTGAACTCAAAATTCAGATACCCGAATACAAATTCAAAAAATCAAAGTTAATTAATTTAAAAAAAAATCGCTATCTTAAAATAGAAAAAAACGAGGTCAAAAATCATATTTTTTTGGAGTCGTATCGACTTGGAAATTATCCTTAAGTATCTACTTATTTGCTCGGCAAATTACGTACGTATAAAATGTAATTAAAAATTTTAGTGCGTAAAATTAAAAATAAAACGACAAATTAAAAATTACAAGTACTCGTAAAATTAATAAGTAAAGTTATACAAGTAAAAAAAACACACACAAAACAAAAAAAAACAGAAGGGAAAAGAATAAGTGTATCATCACATGGAATGTTTCGTTTTATACATTTTTTTTTCATCTTTCAGTAGTTTAAAGTGCTTACTTCGTATATACAAAATATATAGGTACTTATTTTTTAATTACGTGATTATGAATTAAGAAAATGGTCAAATGATGCTGCATTCGAGTAAGAGAAAGCATGAAAAATAGGCAGGAAATTATATCGAAGGGTTGAAGAGTTTCAAAATGAGATATTTTCCCATTTTTAATGAGAAAAAAAAATATAAAAATTATCATTTCACAATTTACAGTTTGAATTTTTTGTAATGAATCACATAGTGAGTTATGAACCACCCTGTAGTAGCTGATTTAAGGGACACACTGTAGTTTTTGTGTATTTTTTTGAAATTAAACGAGTAAAATTTTTATTTCACTCGAATTAATTTTTTTTTTTTAAATTTCTTACTCGAATAAGCAGAACATTTAAACCATAAGGACATAAAATAAGACATACTTTAAAAGTACAATATTAGTATTTAAAATACTGGTAAACATGATCAAAATTGCACGATATTTTTCAAACCGAATTTTCTATCAGTTCTCTTTGTCTACTATTTTTTTTTCATTACGAAAATCTATTCGCAAATTACTACGTAAAAATAAAAACGTGTAAATTGATATTGGAACTTTTTAATCAGCGAGGATAGAACATAAAGTAGAAAAAAATATTCGAAGCTACTTTTTAGTAGGAAACCTCGAATGGTATTCTTCGTTAAATTAATATTACCCTGATTGCGAATAAAACAAATATTCCAAATTCGCTAAATACACATTTACAAGAATCTTGTTCAGCCATCAGCCTCAGTCTTGAAAATAAAAAAAAAATTTCTTTCAATTTTACACCTTGAAAAAAATTCCAAAAATAAATCGACTAGTTGCACGAGAAATTGTGTAAACACGAGATATGTGCTTTAATTTGAAAATTTTGATTGGAAATACATTATTGGAGAAGGTGAGAGGGAGGGGGGGGGGTAGTGCAGATCTTTCGCGATGACCGGACTAGTTTTTTTTTTTAAATTTAGCAATTAAAAAAATACTCTCGTACTTTGAAAAATTCAAAAATGGAGGTAGCACGTCACAAAAATACACGAAAGGAATTTAAATACACGGTATTAGATCCTCTTCGTGAATACTAATGTAATAACCTAATCTTCCCTCCGAAACCTTAACATAATATTATTTTGACAAGTGAACAAACACACGTAAAAAGTAACACAAAAAGAGGAATCCGCGTCATAATGCGCAGTCAATTAAAAATACAATTAAAAAAGATAAGACATCAAAAAAAAGAAGAAAAGTAACTAAAAATAAACGAAGGAAACTTAACGAATAAAATTTTTATATCGATTTTATAGGTTGTTAATTTTGCTCGATTGAAAATTGCAGTTTGGGAATGTCGTAATTGAAAAAATCTTACGATTACGTATAATAAATAATTATGGATTAATCGAAAGCGAGTCGATATTTTCGAACTGATTCGAGTTTAACGATGTTTTAAGAGGGGGGGGGGGATTAATTTACATATTTCGAACTAAAATCGCATCAGGAAGTCGAAAAACGAATAAATTATACAGAGTTGCTAAAAAAAAATACCTTTAAAATTCATCTATTAAAAAATAAATAAATAAAAGCTCAACGAATCGATACATTTAGACGCCTAAATAAGCTGCCAAGACATCTACGTCATACTTTCGGACGACTCTTCGTGGGGGAACATGTAAAATAATCGTTAAAAAAAATAATTACTTAATTAGTAATTGGAAAAAAAAAGTAAAGCGCCAATATAATTTAAAAAAACATCAGTTCTAGACGATAAAGTTTAAGATGAAATCCATTACTGAAAATTGACTTATTACGAACACACCTTAGAAGGATGTAAACCTTACGAAGGAATACGATAGAAACATCCTGCTTCTCAATTGTCCGGTAATTGATCGATTTGTGCTTTGAATTGAAATAAATACAGTTTTACGGTGATACGAAAAAGAAGATTAGTGTTCGGTATTTTGATAGGTAGCCTTTTTCTATGTGTACTACGAGAGATTGTGGCTTGTCTTTGAATAATACGTTAAGATATTTCGAACGTGGATTAATAATTAAGCGTCATCTCTGTGTCCAGGTGGTCGTAGAACAATCCTGGGATCCAGATCGTTCGGTCTTTCTTCGGTTTCTTCGTTACTGCGAATGGAAAACAAAATAACAAGCGTTACTCGAAGGAATAACAAAACGGATCGATGAAAATAATCGTATAAATGGTGAGTTTCATCTTACATTTCTTTACTATCGTTACTCATCAAGTTCTTGGTCTCGTCTTCTTCGTGCATCGTCGGAGGTGCTTCGGTAACCGGACCGTATTGAGCTGGTGTCACGAGTAGATCCGTCGAAGGGTTCAGAATCATCGCCTGAGCAGCAAATGAAACACATTTACATAGTAATAATTTCTTTCGATCACACGTGATGACCATTTAGTAATGAGTTTACCTGTCCATTTCTGCCTTGACCACTCATCTGCCTAGATAATCCTTCTTTACGCATAAATGGCCAAAAGTAGAATCGTTTGTTTCGCAGGAAACGCAGATACATCATGAATAACAGAATACAACTGGCCAAGATGAAGGTGACGAATAAACAGTAAACTAGAACCGAGATAACGGCGCTTTCGCTACCGAATATTATATAATGGCCTGTTATCAATCTCGTAACGCTTTCTACTAGTATGATAGTCACGACGAAGGCTACGACGGCCACAGAGCCGAGGAAAATCTTGCCACAGCATTCGTCCGATTGAACCCAGTCGAGGAATTTCGATACACGACTTCGACGAGTTTGCTGAGGCCATTCGGATTGGGGCTCGTAACCTACGTTGTACGTGGTCGGTTGATAGACTGGTCCGATCGCTGGCATTTTGTCCGGGTATCTGAGAAAGAACACCAAATTGTTAGTGACTTGGGTACGAGTGTGTGTGAGATGATAAAAGGCTATTATTTGATAGATTGGTGGTTTAGTTCGGTCTTAAGGTTGTTAATGGAGGATCAGGGTATAATATTAATATATAAGATGAATGGCTTACTTTTATATCACCATAAATTACTCTTCTTCGTCGAAAAAACACAACAGCTGCGGGTAATGTGTGAGTGTTTCGGTGGTTACGATGACTCAAGGTGTTGGAATTTCCGGTCACATAACGCTTCGAAACGGTGTTAATGTTCGACTAAACACTCTTATACTGTAATACGACGTTTTATTAATTAATTAATTCGTTATTTTTTCCTTTAAACGTGAAAATATTTCCGAGATAGCAGAATTTTTCAAATGACAACACAAAAAAAAATCATAAACAAGGTTTTGTTTCAATTCCACAGATCAAAAGTTGCGGAAGGTGAACAAACCAAGTTACCTATCTGTTTACCTACATTCTGTGATTTCGTTTTTCTTTTTCGTTGACGCCGTTGACGGTTGTCGGTTACTATTTGTATTTCTTTCAGCACATTTTTTCGCGAGGAGGTACCGAATAATTTCAAGACCGAATAATTTCAAGACGTTAGAATTTTTTACTTTGAAGTAAAACATTTTGCGACTTATTATCCAAGAATAATGTATTCTTAATCTTCTAATAACTTAATTGCAATACTTAAAACAAACTCTTAACGATATGCAGGACAGGGGGGGGGGGGACTTTGGCAAAACAATTTCATGAATTCAAACATTTCAAACTTTCAAAGTAGAGAATTGCAGAAAATTTGAGTTTTTCTCTAATACCATCTCGAGAAGTCTACAATTTTTTTACGTCATATTAAAGCAATGTTTATCCTCTTTCCAGCGATATACTTAATTATTTTCAAAATCCTCAAACACGAACAAGCTTAAAGCGAACATAGAGCAGAAAACTGCTTAGGAGAAAAATGTCACCAGTCAGGTGGACTGCCCAGGTAGACTCAGAAATAGATTTGAGTTTTACTCGAAAACCATCTCGAGGAGACCTCATACCAAATTAAAGCTATTTTTATCCTCTTTCCAGTGGTATAACTTTTTTCAACATCCCCGAAAACTACCTTGCTTAAAAACTTGAAAAACTGCCTAGTTTTGAGAGAAAAAAGTTGCCTGAGCTGAGATGAATAAAACAATTTTTTCTCCAAAAAGATCTCAAAGATCCCACTCCCCTCCACCATTTTTTATACCATTTTATAGCATTTTTTAATCCTCTTTCCAGCGATATAATTTTTTTTATACTTAATGCTCAAACGCCAACTCGCTCAAAACAATGAAAATCGTACTGAAAAGTGAAAACTGCTTAGGAGAAAAATGTCACCTGTCAGGTCAGTCAGGTTGACCACCCAGGTAGACTCAGAAATAGATTTCAGTTTTCCTCGAAAACCATCCCAGGGAGCCCTTCAATTTTTTTACGTCATATTAAAGCAATTTTTATCCTCTTTCCAGTGGTATAATTTTTTTCAAAATCGTCACAATTTTTCGTCGAGTAAATTTCATATTTACGAGAAGAAAAAGGATGAAAAGAGGTCAAATGGCCATTATTTTGAATAAAATTGAGTAAAATTAAAATTCATTGTTAGGGGTACTGCTTGGTAGGAAATTTTTAGCATCATGCAATGGTATCAAAATGAAAAAAATCCACCAAATAGTTCGCTCAAAACTGCAATTTTACTTTAGGTCACATTTTTGTCAACTTTATATTATGTACTTTGACTCATCAGAACTTTTGAAACAGATCAAGGACCCCCTTCTTTTATGGCGTCATTTTGTGCAGAATTTTATCAACTATCCAATGATATAAAATTTTTGCGAATCCTCAAAATTTTTCATCTATTAAATTGCATTTTAACGAAATGAAAAAGTATAAAAACAGGCAAAATACAACTAGCAATTATTTTGAAAAAAAAATGAATACAATCTATTTTTGAAAGTTTTTTTCTGGAAAATAATCTCGAAGATCCCACCTTTTTTTATACCATTTTATAGCATTTTTTTATCCTCTTTCCAGCGATGTAAAATTTTTGCAAATCCCTGAAATTTTTCATCTAGAAATTTGCAAATTTTCGAGATGAAAACAGTGATTTTGGGCTATTTTGAACTTTGATGCCTCAGAACTTTTGAAACAGATCAAGGACCCCCCCTTCTTTTATGGCGTCATTTTGTGCAGAATTTTATCAGCTATCCAATGATATAAAATTTTTGCGAATTCTCAAAATTTTTCATCTATTAAATTGCATTTTAACGAAATGAAAAAGTATAATTTGTATAAAAACAGGCAAAATAGCAATTATTTTGAAAAAAAAAAATGAATAAAATCTATTTTTGAATGTACTGTCAAGTTGAAATTTTTGAGCCCTGCAAAATGATAGCAAAATCAGAAAAATTCATTGGATAGTTTGAACGTGAATGCGATTTTTCTTTTCCAGCACTTTAAATCTTCCAAAAAATTGCAACATAAAGAGTGGTAGCTTGAATTAAGTCAATTTTTTGTCAACTTTAGACTTCGACTTACTATAACTTTTGAAACAGAATCGAGGACCCGGACATTTTATGGCCTCATTTTGTGCAGAATTTTATCAGCTTTTCGATGATATAAAATTTTTGCAAATCCTCAAAATTTTTCATCTGGCAAATGGCAGTTTAACGAGCTGAAAAAGGTGATTTTGGGCTACTTTGAACTTTGATGCCCCAGAACTTTAAACTTGATCAAAGACTGCGACATTTTATGGCATCATTTTGTGCAGAATTTACATTTAATCATATTTCCATTTATATACATATAATTTTTCCTCAATGAACTTTCAGCTTGTAAATCGCAATCTTCACCCTGACGAAATGAAGAATTTTGAAGAGTTTGAAAAATTTTGAAAATTGATACTCTGGAATAGTAAAATCACATTTACAAACAAACTACCCGAGTACCCGATGAATTTTTCAGATTTTGGTATCATTTTGTAGGGCTAAAAAATTTCAACTGGGTTGTACTTTCAAAAATTGATTTTATTCATTTTTTTTTCAAAATAAATGCTATTTTGCCTGTTTTTATACTTTTTCATCTCATTAAAATGCCACTTACTAGATGAAAAATTTTGAGGATTTCAAAAAATTTTATATCACTGGAAAACTGATGAAATTCTGCACAAAATGACGCCATAAAATGTCGGGGTCCTCGATCTGTTTCGAAAGTTCTGACTCTGAGGTGTCAAAGTTCAAAATAGCCCAAAATCACCGTTTTCATCTCGAAAATTTGCAAATTTCTAGATGAAAAATTTCGGGGATTTGCAAAAATTTTATATCGCTGGAAAGAGGATAAAAAATGCTATAAAATGGTATAAACAAAAGGTGGGATCTTCGAGATCATTTTCGAGAAAAAATTGTTTAATTCATCTCATTCTCAATCTCAGGAAACTTTTTTCTCTCAAAACTAGGCAGTTTTTCACGTTTTTAAGCAAGATCGCTTTCGAGGATGTTGAAAAAAGTTATACCACTGCCCCACTGGAAAGAAGATAAAAATAGCTTTGATTTTGGCATAAAAAAATTGAAGGGCTCTCCGAGATGGTTTTCGAGGAAAAGGAAAACACAAATCTATTTCTGAGTCTACCTGGGTGGTCCACCTTCTCCTAAGCAGTTTTCAGTACGATTTTCATTGTTTTGAGCGAGTTGGCGTTCGAGCATTTTGAAAAAAATTATACCACTGGAAAGACGATAAAAAATGCATTAAAATGGTATAATAAAATTGTAGGCTCCTCGAGATGGATTTCGAGTAAAACTGAAATCTATTGTCAGTCTACCTATGGTCCACCGGATTGGTGACATTTTTCTCCTAAGCAGTTTTCACTTTTCAGCACGAATTTCTTTGTTGTTTGCGAGTTCGCGTTTTAGGATTTTGAAAAAAATTATTTCGGTGGAAAGAGGATAAAAATTGCTATAATATGGTACAAAAAAATTGTGGGCTGCTCGAGGTGAATTTTGAGAAAAAAACAGGGATCGCGGAGGGAGGGGGTCAGTGCCTCCGCCTCCAGCTCCGGCTCTTGAATTTGTAAAAAATTTACCTCCAGCTCCGGCTCCAGCTCCAAGGATTTTTTGTAAGTGCCTCCGGCTCCGGCTCCACCCTCCATATTTTTTCAATCCCTCCGGGAGGCCCTCCGGAGGCCCTCCAGGAGGTAGCTGTTTGAGGGGGGCCTCCTTACAATAAAAATGAATTTTTCAAACCTTGATAAGTGCCTAAATGGGCCCTCCACACAATAAAAATGAGTTTTGTAAACTTGAATAAGTATCAAAATAATTATGTCATAAATGTCACACTTTATCATTAAAAAATATTGAAATTTATAGAATTTATCAGTAAATAAATACAAAAAAATGACTGAATTCAATCGGAGCTCGGAGGGTACCTTTTCAAGTACCTCCGGCTCCAGCTCCGGCTCGGGGTTTTTTTTGTAAGTGCCTCCGCCTCCACCTCCGGCTCCAGCAGAAAAATTTCAAGTACCTCTTGCTCCGGCTCCTGCTCCCGGAGCAAGGCAAAAAAAGGGTACCCTCCGGGGGCCTCCGGGCCTCCACCTCCGCTCCGCTCCGCGATCCCTGGAAAAAAATGAAAAAATTGTTTAATTGTTAATTCATCTAAACCACTTTTTTTTCTCAAAAGTACACAGTTTTTCACGTTTTTAAGCAATATCCCGTTTGAGGATTTCGAAAAAAATTATACCGTTGAAAAGAGGATAAAAATTGCTTTAAAATGGTTGGTATAAAAAAATTGTGGGCTCCTCGAGATGGTTTGGTTTTCGAGTAAAAGTAAAACTCAAATTTCTGCAATTCTCTATTTGAATAAATTGTTTTGCCAAAGTCCCCTGTCCTGCTCCTGCATATTGTTACCAAGTGCAGGAGAGTTCGTTGAAAGTATTGCAATTAAGTTCTTAGAAGATTAAGAATGCATTATTCTTGAATAGTAAGTTGCGAAACGTTTTATTTCAAATTCAAAGGGAAAAAAAAGTCTAACTTCTAAAACTTCTTGAAATTATTCGGCACCTCCTCGCGAAATAATGTGCTGAAAGAAATACAAATAGTAACCGTGTTGCGACGGACTTTGGTTTTTGTTGTGTCCGGTCTGTAATTTTACGTCTGTGAGTTCGTTTGTTTTTGTTTTTATTATTTTTTTTCAATTTTTTTTTGTCGATTTTCAAATAAATAAATCAAAAATAACTGGCGACTAGGTACAGTATAATTTGGAGGATGTTTTTTTCGGAAGTCTTCGGAAATGCTTCGGAAGGATTCGTATGACTTGGAGTTTTTCATCTTCTGTATATGTACTTATACGTTATTACGTATTTCTTGATCTTGATTCTTGCCTAATAACATGTAGGTATTTTGGATTTAGAATTTTGATTTGAAATTTGAGTCGATCGACTTGTTCTTGTTCTTAGCAGCAAAAAAAATATGATGAGTGAATGTTTTCGTTTTTAATAATGTTGTAATTATTTGGTATCGTATACATGCACATTACATACATAGAGTATCATTTTTATTTTCAACGCCAAAAGAAAAAATAAATTACCACCTACTCCATTGAAAAGGAGAAAGGAAAGGACCAATGTAAAATACATATACTGTACCTACATAGTACATAGGTACTCTTATTAAGTTATTAATTAACATCAACTCTCAAGCTTCAACGTGGGTTCAACTATAATACCTCATAGGTGCCCTAGTTCTTACCATCATGATTATCAAAATACAACGTTAAAAGATGTGAAGATTTACGATTTTCATTTTTCAATTTTTATTCCCACATTTTTGGATTTTAATTTTTCAACGCTGTTCGCTGGGCAACGTAATTGACTGAAATGGCGCACCAAAAAATCTTTACATTTAAAACATAAACAATGAACATTTTTGATTTTTCATATTTCATTTCCATTTCCATTTAATTTCATCATTCATGACGAGTTGAAAGACGAGATTAAAACTGCATAATTAGGTGAAATGCTGAAACCAGGCGAAAATGAAAAAACTCCAAGTCATACGAATCCTTCCGAAGCATTTCCGAACAGAGTATTGCAGCCGAATTTTTGGGCTTCGGCTTTTAGCTAAAACTAGTGACCTTCAAAAATAAAGATTCAGCTTTCAGCTATTGCCTAGCTTAAAAATTGAGCTAGCTAACGGCTATTATTTGGCTAGCTAAAAGCTAACCAAATTTAAAAACAATATACCCCTCTATGAGCATTAAAATTTCACACTGAGCCCGAAAATAGATTTGAAAATGACATCAGATTCATTGTTTAACAAAAATTTGGGAAAAACAACATAAACAACAAAAAAATCTTATTGTTATTACATGTGAAAAATTGGAAAAATGAAAATTTTAAAAGCAAAATTGCTCCAGATTTATTAGAATTTCACATGAAATTATCACAAATGAAGGGAGTGGGAAAAGCAGTAAAATAGCTGAATTTTTTTAGCTATTGGCTATTTAGTCCTAACAAATTTCAGCTTCAGATAGCTATTTTTTTCTAGCTTTTTGAAGGAAAATTCGGCTAAAATTCGGCTTTCGGCTTTCGGATTCAGCTAGCTGCAATACTCTGTTTCCGAAGACTTCTGAAAAAACATCCTCCAAATTATACTGTACCTAGTCGCCAGTCAAAAATAATCATCTTTTATTTTATTTTCTTCGAAAAAATATGTAAAAATAATCGAAAATGATCTTCGTAACTTCGTTTGACCTTCGAACTTATGAAGAACTACAATGTTGAGCAAGATACTTGATGTACAAAGGTCCAAGTAACGTACAAGTTCCATCGTAGCTCTGCCGAATCTCTTTCATTTCTCATTTCTAATCTGTCTCCTACGAAAGTTCACCGGATTTTTCATCATCCTTTGAATTTAGGATGTTTCATCACTTTTCGCGGATATATTTCATCAGCCTGGTAAAGTGTCGTTCATTTCATAATATTGCGTATTGAAGTAACATTATTGCTGATTGTGGTGCTCGGTTTTCAGAAGTAGTTCATCGTCTCAGATTCATTTCGTATTATAGCTTGCTGAAGTTACAGTATTGTCGATTAAAGTGTTCGGTTCTTCATCTAGTGAAGTGGTGTTCGAAGTTCGAAGACAAATTCGTCTCGGTTCGTGTCAATTTGAAGGAAACGCGATGGAAATCCTGTGTTTCGACGCGAGCGGTTCCACCGGTTTCACTTATTCCGATTTCGAAAATCAATATTGGAATACGATAGAAGACCTCAGCAAATCGAATCAATTCGACGCTCTGCTATCTTGGAGTAACGATTGTCGACGTGTAAGCAATGTTCTGGAGAGTAGAGCTTCCGGGGGAACTAACCCAACTTCATTTATAGATTACATTTTACGCGAGTTCAATAAAGATTTCATCGAAGAAAAGTTCGGTTCAGATGCTGGACTGGTATTACAAGTAACTACCGATGGACAGATTAATGACTATCAGATCAAAGATTGCGCAGATTATTTACGTAAACCCAACTTTCCTCGTTTGAAAAAGATCACCATTCATTACATAGGTCCCGAATCCAGCATGAATTTCGGATTAAACGCTATTTTCGGATCGGTAGCAGATCTCAGCTTTACCATAAACGATATCCATGCAGCGAAACCGGTTCCATCGGCCGAAGAGTTGGAAAATTACGAAGATATTTTCTCCTCGGAATTCTTGTCGTTTCTCTGCTCACGTGTGACTGATTTGAAATCATCGAATTTCGAAGCATTCGATCGTCTACGAAGGACTCTCATCGCTAGACTCGATAAGCAACATTCCAACTTGAATAAACCTATATCTCCTAAAGAATACTTCGACCAGAAAGACGCTGCTGGGTTGGAGAACGCCATTAAAGAGAAACTTTTCGCCACCGATCATACCGAGTTCCAGAACTGGAAGAATAAGATTCTGAGCTGTTTCGATAAAGTTTCCAATATCTCGTTGGCTGATTGTCGAGCTCGAGGTGATCTAAACAGCACAGTTCTCACCGAACCCGATGTCGTCGACGATTACGAAAGCGAAGACGTGCTCGTCGAAGATAGCATTACCTTCGTGAACATCAACGAAGGTAAAGTCTGCATTTTGCTGAAATTCGACCAACCAGCTTTATTCGAACCGGATTCCAAATACGTTCGGAATCCATTACTCGTATTCCAAGATGAAGATATTCGCTCCAAGCTGATAAAACGATTCGAACTGCATCCTTTATCAATCAGCACCGTCAAACAGCTGGTCAAAGGTAACACGATCGTGTCTCCTTTTACTCGAGATATCTGTCGAGCGTTCATATTAGGTCCTGCTAATACGAACGAGATTAATTTCAATTCAGCTGCTTTGATTTCGTTGTTCAAAAGCGAGAAACAAGATAAAATTTACGGCGACAAAGCGCTCTGGCAATTGGTAATACTGTATTTGCTGAAAACCCACATAGATTCGACCGTGAAAAGAAACGAGAGCGTTACTTGGCCTCGTGACGAACTCCTTCCTTTAGTCAACGTCATCCTCAGAGAGTTCATTCTGAACGAGAAACTACTTTACCATCTTACTCTGCATATAAAAATCCAGCTTCCGGTAGCACGAGTCCCATTATACGTAACATTATGGTATATTATCGCAGTAGCTCCGAACTTCTGTGCTAATAATTCTCGTAATATCCTTCGGTATCCAGGAGCTTCTATTTTGCTGAATTTATTCGAAGACGCTAACCTAACCGATGTAATTCCCCTCGACGAAGAAAGCCGAATAAAATTACACTTCAGGATGAAACTATGGAAGCTATGGAGTGACATTCTGGGACGTAAGAACGACATCGACCTCGAATTAACCTTCAGAGCAGCCTATCAAAATTACTGCATCGTTCAAAATAAAATAGTCCTCCTATCCGGTGCTCGACCAGATGAATTACCACCTCCTGAGATCGTATCCGGCATACCAGCTGCGATTGTGCAAAATATGTGGACTTCGTTGAGCCACCAATCCAAACGTACGGATGCGATTAACGAAAACGTCGATTCGTTGAAACCACCAAAAATAATTTTTGCACCTCATCACGATGATGGTGAATCAGAGGAAGTGTATCATATGCGAATTGACCCGAACACTTTACGTTGCACTGAGATCTGCCCTGTGACCGGAAAACCCTCGATGGAGTGTGCTGGTCCTTTCGATTTCAGATCCGAATCTTACGCCAGGATATTCTCGCTGTTTTGCGAGCGATACGAAAGGTATCCGGAGAGTTCGGATGAGCTGGTTATTCTGCATAATCGTAAAAGAGCTATCCATAACGTTTCCAGCGCGTTTATCGTTAATTATATGAAACACGTGTTTGAAATTTATCAACCGATTGCTAAAAGTATGACTTGCGAGGAATTCAACGCTAAATATAAGCAGTATGGTGATCTTGTATCGAAAGAGAGGTATAAAAAATAAACGAAATGTCGAGAAAATTCGCTTCATATTGTGTTGATTGAAAGACTGATTGTTGTGATATTTTCTTCGTTTTTTTTTCGTTGTATTTTTATACTTCGTTTTGGTTTATTTTCACTGGTTGTTTCTGATTGTGCACAAATGTTTCTCACGATTATTTTTTCATGATTTTTCATTGGGTTATATTTTTAATATTATTTTAATGAGTTGCAAAGCTCACTTTTCATTTTACATATTTCTATAAACTTTATGTTTTTCCTCCATTTTTATACGTAAATTTTCGCCTGGTGCTGTCGTCAATCAGAAATATAATATCTCTTCATGAACGTTGTTGAACCTTATTTTGCTATGTAATTGGTTTGATTAAAAATTCGTTATAAATTTTATTACTGGTTATTGAGGAGTCGACATTCGTAGAAATGCGAACTTATCGTTCAAATAACAAATCTTCTGTTTTGCTGGTTCATTAAATCATTGCTAATTTATTTATCGTTTCAAAGAACTGCTCGCAAAGCGATGTTTGCAAAATACTCGTGCACGAAAAAATTAATTGATAGAAGCAGAAATCGCAAATATTGTAAACAATTGTTAAGTAGGATGAGGCTTTTTCGTTCGAATATTTCAATTTTCAATTTATCGTTAAATCTGGACACGATTCGATCGGCCACATGACGCCTTTGTATCGAAAATCTCAAAAATCATCACCGAATTTTGAGGCTCTAAATTCTTGGGGAAAAAAACAAATCATTTTGAAAAATCAAATTAAAAAAATATTTTTGATAACATGTCATCTGATGTGACCAGTCGATCACTCGACTCGAGAACAATCACAAATTGACCTTCTTGGAGTCTCTGGAGAGTTTTCAATTTTTTCTAGAAATTTCAAATCGCTCTGGAATGGACTAGAAATGAATTATGGCACCTGTAACCTTAATCGGAGCTTATTGGGCACCCTCTCGAACATTTTCGTTTTGAAAATTCGATTTTTCCATTTTTTCTGAAATTCATTAATAATTGGTAGATAATAATCAGCCAGAGTGACCATTGTCTGGAAGCCCGGGAAAAGTCAGGGAAATTCCGTCGTGTAAAAAAGTAATGGAAACGAATGGAAAATTTTGAAATTTCACACCAAATTCTATAAAAACTTTATTTTATTTCATTTTTTTGTCCTGATTTTTTTTTTTTTTTTTTGCCAAAACATTCAAAAAAAGCAGATTGTTACCTTAGCTGTCGTAAACGTCTGGTTTGGTTTCAAAATTACTGGAAAAAGTCCTGTTTTCGATCGAAATTGTCGAAAAGTCCTTGTACGTAAAAATTATCAAAAAATTCCATTTCCTGTCAGAATTGTCAAAAAATCCAATTTTTGTCAAAATTGCTGAAAAATTTGAGCTTTTTTGCCTCTTCAAGTCCAAAAGTATCAATAATTTTCGCTTTAGCTGCTCAAAAAGTTGTTTTTTTTTTCAAAACTGACAAATAAAAATGCTGGTTTTTTGACAAAACATTCTGGTTTTTTTGCTTTTTATTTTTCAAAAAAAGTCCAATTAGTCCGGCATATGACAATAGGAGTAATTGCACCCCCCCCCGCCGATCCTCCGGGACAACTTTTATCTTAAAGGGGACATCCTAAGGAACATTTTAAAGCAAACTTGCCAAAAATAAAGTTGGCCTTACTTACAAAATGGCGGCCATTTTGATTGACAGGTCAGCCGAAATCGCAGATTTTGGGTTTTAACATAGGACTTGCACAAACTTTTTCAAACTTTACAAAAGGTAGATCGAAAGATCATGCAAACATTTATCACCTGTCAAAATTTCAAGTGCTAAAGTGAATTTTTCGATTTTTGGTGAATTTTTGAAAATTGAATTTAGACTAAAAATGAGCGAAAAAATTAAAATTTTACCAAATTGACCAAGACAGCTAAAATTTGGGATATACCCTATTTTCGACATGCCAAATCGATTGGAAACGGTTTCAACCCGTTTTGAGCGGTTCTGGAGCCTCCAGCAGATTTTTGAAACTCGAAATTCCCACAAAATTCCATCAAATTGGAATTGTAAAGCTCAAATTTATTCTAAAAACTAATTTCAATACGCTACGAAGTACTGCAGGTGAATTTGAAGTCGTTTTGAATCCTCCAGCGACTTTTTGAAAATTCCTGAAGCCTCCAGCAGATTTTTGAAACTTTAAATTTTCACAAAATTTCATCAAATGGAGATGGAAAGCTGAAATTTACTCTACACTCCAATTATAACACCCTCTGAAAACGACTTCAGGTGGGTTCAAGTCATTTCAGGGCCTCCAGTGACTCTTTTGAAAATTACTGGAGCCTCCAGCAGATTTTTGAAAGTTTGAATTTTCACAAAATTTCATCAAATGGAGATGGGAAGCTGAAATTTACTCTACACTCCGATTTTAACACCCGCACCCTCTGAAGACGACTTCAGGTGGGTTCAAGTCATTTTAGGGCCTCCAATGACTCTTTTGAAAATTACTGGAGCCTCCAATAGATTTTTGAAACTTCAAATTTCCCCAACATTAATTTATCAAATAGAGTTGGCAAGCTGAAATTTACTTCGCAGACTACATGGTGGTTTCAAATGATTTTGAAGCTTCCAGATACTTTTAGGAAATTTCAATTTTACAAAAAAACGTCATACAGCCTTTCAAAATTTGCTGGAGGCTCCAAAACGACTTGAAATTCACCAGCAGTCAACTTCGTAGCGTATTGAAATTAGTTTGCAGAATGAATTTCGACTCTCCATCTTAGTTTGATGAAATTTTGGGGAAATATTAAGTTTCAAAAATCTACTGGAGGCTCCAGTAATTTTCAAAAAAGTCGTTGGAGGCTCTAAAATGACTTTAACCCACTTGAAGTCGTCTTCAGAGGGTGTTAAAATTGGAGTGTAGAGTAAATTTCACCTTTCCATCACCATTTGATGAAATTTTGTGAAAATTTAAAGTTTCAAAAATCTGCTGGAGGCTTCAGGATTTTCAAAAAGTCGCTGGAGGATCCAAAACGACTTCAAATTCACCTGCAGTACTTCGTAGCGTATTGAAATTAGTTTTTAGAATAAATTTTAGCTTTACAACTTCAATTTGATGGAATTTTGTGGGAATTTCGAGTTTCAAAAATCTGCTGGAGGCTCCAGAACCGCTCAAAACGGATTGAAACCGTTTCCAATCAATTTGGCATGTCGAAAATAGGGTATATCCCAAATTTCAGCTTTCTTGGTCAATTTGGTAAAATTTTAATTTTTTCCCTCATTTTTGGTCTAAATTCGATTTTCAAAAATTCACCAAAAATCGAAAAATGCACTTTAGCACTTGAAATTTTGACAGGTGATGAATGTTTGCATGATCTTTCGATCTACTTTTGTAAAGTTTGAAAAAGTTTGTGCAAGTCCTATGTTAAAACGCAAAATCTGCGATTTCGGCTGACCTGTCAATCAAACGGCCATTTTGTAAGTAAGGCCAACTTTTTTTTCGGCAAGTTTGCTTTAAAATGTTCCTTAGGATGTCCCCTTTAAGAAAAAAGTTGTCCCGGAGGATTGGCGGGGGGGGGGGGTGGTTGCAATTACTCCAATTGTCATATGCCGGACTAAATGTTCTGCGATAATTGCTGAAAAATTTCTTTTTTCCAAAAATCGCTATAATATGGTCTCAGTTTTTGTAAAAATGATCAAAAAAATTCATTTTTTGCTCAAAATTATCAAAAAGTCTTATTTTTATTCAAAATCGTCAAAAATCTTGTTTTTTGCCAAAATTACCAAAAAAGTGCTGTTTTTGCCAAAAAATTTCAAAAAGTTCTGTTTTCTGTCTAAAATATCTGGTTTTGTGTTCAAGCAAAGACCCCTCGTTTTTGCCAATCCCATTTTTCGCTAAAATAGTCAAATAGTTCTAATTTTTTTGAAAAGGTACGTTTTTCTCAAAATTATGCCTTATAAAAGTCTTGTTATTTGCCACAATTTTTTTCTGGTGTCAATAAAGTTTTGTTTTTGGCCAAAATTTCCAAATTTGTAAAAGCTCTGTTCTTTGTCAAAAATACAATGCTCTTGTTTTTTTGCTTTCATTTATTCAAAAAAAAAAAAAAGACCAATGCTCTACCATAATAATTGGAAACAATTTTCTGAAGAAGTCCCAGTTTTTATAAAAGTTGTCAGAAAGTTTCATTTTCCCCTCAGAATTATCAAAAAAACCTAATGTTTGTCAAACAAGTGAAAAGTGCTGTTTTTTTTGTCAAAATTGCCAAACAGGTCTTGTTGAGTAATCTTTTTTTTTCCAAAATGTCTCATAAAAGTCGTGTTATTTGCTAAAATTGCCAAAAAGTCATTTTTTCTGATGTTAATTAAGTTGTGATTTTTTTCTTCAAAATTATGCTGCTTTGGCTTGTTTTATTTCCACAATCAACTTTTGTAATTTTAGTCTTTTTTCCCCCATTTTTTTCTAGTTCTGAAAGTGGAATAATTTTGACTTCGAAAAATTTCGATTTGAATAAATTTGAAGCCTTGTTTTCGCTTAATTGACCCTTTCTCCTATTTGAGTGTAGTTGATATTTAAAGGATCTTTGTATTAAAAAAATAGAAAATATTCATCATGACAGTCTGATAAGAAGTGACACAGTTTATCGGATTTAGAATAATAATGTTGCACAATTTAAATGATGCAAAAACAGCTTCACATTACGCTAGTGTAGGTAACTAGGTACTCGGAACTTTTTTGAAAATATTATCCCAAATGGGAGTCAAGATTTAAGCCTGATGATGAACACTTGATGTTTGAAAAGCTTTGCACTAATAAATAGCAAAAACTGAGAAGCGAGAGTTATTTTTTCATAACCAAATGGGAGTGCTTATAGATTTTTATCACTATATACCTACCGAGAATCAAATGAGAAATTTAATTGAGCTGTTATTTTAGCAAGCTTTGAGTATAAATATACTGATGATATAATTGTAAATATAACAGATGATATCATTATATTTAACACAAAGGTTTTGAGTGGGTTGGGTTTTCCTTTCTTTCGAAAGCTGTTGGCGAATTTCGACGTATTTTTGATACCTATTATAAAACGAATAATTTCGTAATTATTTAATATCATTCTTTATTGTATTCAATTATAGTAAAAATGGGTTTCCAGAATATTTGGTATTCGCATCCAGGAAAATACGGCCAAGGATCTCGATCTTGGTAAGTTGATTTTGGAATTTTCACAATAGGTGTTGATGATTTTTTATCAGACTTCTTTCCACGTAGAATATTTAGCTTTTCATCTAATTTCATGTGATGTTCCACGTATGTATTATGGGTTAATTTAATGGTATTATATTATATCGTGTAATGTGTATTACAGTCGAGCTTGCGGCAACAAACACGGTATTATCAGAAAGTATGGATTGGACCTCTGCCGACAGTGTTTCAGAGAGTATTCTAGCGATATCGGCTTCAAGAAGGTATTATTTCTCAGATTAATTAATTTATTCGTCCTGTTGAATGATAGATTACTTATTATTGTGTGATTTAGAATGCTCATATTTTAAGTGAAAGTGTTTCGAGTACCTACTAGAGTATTTTTCGTTTGATAAGTAACGAAGATTGAGTTTTTGAGCAAATGGTTCTCTGTGCTTATTGTGCCATGATGCCAGTGGAACTCGTAACTCGTTTCTTGGTTAATTTTATGTACTGGAAAATCATTCATTGTTACACACTATCATGCCTGCACGGGTAACGTGACATTTATCATCTATACTGGGGTAACACTGTCTAATACGAGCTCGTAGATGGGCGAGATGCACATATACGAGCGAGCCAAACGTCGAGTCCTGTTTTCTCTTCCGGAGAGGTTACATGGCTACGGGTTAATGTTGTTTTCGCTTATTTCTTACCAGGGTTAATATAGTTGTACTACGTTTTGTTATTTGAGTCGTTCGTATGCGGAGTGCGTTTACATATGATCTTTGTGTTAATTTTGTTGTCGTACGTGTAAATTGTTATCTAATTACGGACTGATTCGCGTTGTTATTTAGTTTCGGTAAAAAGGTTAATAGAGTTGTCATTCGGGTTAATATAGTTTTCATATTTAATAGGGTTAATTTAGTTTGTGTATACCTTCAATGATTGACATGATAATCACATTGTATACATCAGGTATTATAAATATATTTTGTAGTACTTGCCAATTGTCTTAATTATTTCTAGTGTGCTATACTGGTATAGGTAAGACAATTGGAGTTAACGGACGAGATTAGAGAGTGATTTTGGCTAGTTAGGCTATACTCTGAGATACGGGAGTTGTGCAGTGCAATAAGTATTCCTCGGAGTATTTATTATACTTTGACCAAGTACGTAACGTACGGGAAGTATAATTACAGGCCAAAAACTATACCGTACCTTACGTTACATTTGGCGCCTAACGTCTCTACAGATCTCAGGTGTAAATCTAGAATTTACACCAAGGATTATAGCTTAGAGAGACAACTTGAGCTTTTAGGCTAACAAGTTGTCATAAACCAAAATAGCCCAATAATCTAGACTGTAAACGATTTAGTTAAGTTAGATTATTTAGACATAAAAGGATTACTACATACGCTGATTAGAAATCAACGTAGACAAGTAATTAACACGTTATTATTTCATAAAAGGGAATAAATACGTAAAATAGGCGGCTATAAAGACACTTTAAAGCGCGCCGAATAGCGGACGTGGCACGGAGAAATCCACCGCTACCCCGCCACCACCCTAACGCTAGAAACACGCATACGCGGACAGAGTACCAAGCCGCGGTCGTAAAATCCAGTTTCACGATCGTGCAACGTACAACCGACGTGTGTAACATAAAAGCAAGGGTAAGGTATACGTACCTAACAGAGAACAAAGATTACTTTGTCAAACAGAAGAATAGTACATTTTATACCTACGCGAATACTAAAAGCATTCGCTATTGTGTTCATTGTATCTATACGACTTCTTACCTGACATTCCAACCCTACCTATTACGAGAATGGATCCACAGGACAAAGGCCCTGCAGGGAACACTCGCAGTAGAGATAGAGGAAGGAGTTCTCCCACACAGGATATCGATGATGTCCAGTGGAGAGAACAAAACGTTCTCGAAAACAATATACAGTTAGAAAGTTCTGAAAAGGACAAAACTAACAAAGAAAACCTAGACTTCGAAACAATGTCATTCAATTCGTTGACAAGCAGCAAAGACAAAGACGAGGTGTACGCGTCACCAAGAGTGAATACGCCAAGCACAACGTCGTCCAGGCGCTCAGTAAACAAATTAGAATTGACATTTGAAAGACCATTCAATCCTGAAGACCACCGGAAGTTTTTCAAACCTGATCAATTTTCGACACTATTAACAACCTGGGATTGGCATGAACAATTAGACAAGGAGTTAAAAATGTGTCAAAATCAGACAGAGAAAAGACTTTACCGTGTGAGTCAAGAATCCAAAAAGGCAATCGCGATAGGTCAAAAAACAGCCACTCAACTAGAGGAACATGTTAATGACTATCGCGAATTCCTAACGGAAACGGAACAATGGCAATTACAATTCGAAGATAAGGTTAAAGTTAATGAAAAACAAAACCTAAAGTTACTCACACAAGGCAAGCAAACAATTGAAAAGGTACAAGCTGTAAACAACGATTTACAACAGACCAAAACGAATGTTGCGAACCTAAGTGCAAGAGTAACTGCAGGGGAAAAGTGCAGCGAAAAGCTGAACCAAGATGTGAACACCATAAAGACCATCGTCGGCTCAATGCACGGCAATGTAACTCCTGGTAACACACAGGCATCTTCTCCCTCAATAAGATTAGATCCAGCAGCTGTAAAAGCAGCAGGGATTTACTTCGACGAGGAAAGAAGGCACTTTCCCCATAGGTTTATGGAGAAGTTTGAAGACTACTTCAATCGGGCGTCAGCAGCTGACTGTCTTAGAGGAATTGCCCTACAAGGAGTAATTCTCACAAATGACGCGCAAGACTTCATAGAAGGACTTGACAATGCGGCTACATACCCCGAAATGAAGGAAAAGTTCTTCAACTTCTACTGGTCAAGAGATGCACAGTATGCAGCAATAAATGCATGCAACCACTCTTTTACCCAGTTAAAATCAGAACAAATCTTGGGAGCACGAATCATCAAATGGGCCAAACAATTGAGGCACATCAATTTCATGGCACCAGGTGAAATTCGGTATATACTCATTTCCAAAACGCCGCCACTATATCAAGAGAGACTATTCGCATGTGCGAATATGCAAGAGTTTTGTAAAGCAATCGAAGCCATCCCATGGGGACGGCAAACAGATTATGAAAACATGACTCTATTGCATAGCACTAGCGAAGCTCTCGGAAAGAAATACTGGCAGGCACCGATTGGCCAAGATAATTCCGCCACTCAAAAATCAGGTCTACCACCGTCTCTGATGCAAACAATAGATCAGATGATAAGGCAACAATTTCAATATAACGCCAACCTACGGCAGACTAGAAGTCTACCGCAGACAGGCGATTATACGAAAAAGCCATTTGCTCAAAACAGGCTACAGGATAAGACCAACATCACAAATGTGAACAACGGTCCCCGAACGCCTACGAGCAACGAAGGAAAACCTGATAAAGAGGGCGAGAAAAAGACCTTTGCATCCAACAACGATAAAGAACGTAGGAAACAAAGGTTTAATGTAGATAACAAGGGTAAAATCCACATAAATAAGTTCCAATATAAGGAACCCATGACATTACCGACAAATATGATAGATATAAACAATCCTCATATGCAGTCAGCCATATACGATTGTTGCATTTTAAATGCAAAAATCGACCAAATGCCAAATGCGGATGACCTAGATTTAAACGAAATTGTATCAATAATGAATGAGTTAGACATAGATCCAACATCAGTCATAAAAGATGCAAGTGAACTAACCGCCGAGGAAATCCAAGCTAATAGCTCGGAAAACTCCTCCGGCTAGGTTTTAAAGGGGCACATCCTAGCTCGCACATTGTCCCCATCAAACCGATCTTTAATGACCATATTGCCATAGGCGATGGAGTCATTAATTTTCTGAAACGTGGTGAGATGACAAAAGATGCAGTATTACCCAAATATGTGCAAGATCAGCCAAGCCTGACGGAGATGAATGAGTATCTAAAAGAGGCTACATTCGCTCCAAAAGGAAAGTATATAATGTCCATAGGGCAATTAGAGCTAAACTACTCTAATAAACCCTATAGCGCTATAGAAGCCGAACTGCACAGGGTAATACAAACACTAATGGAAAAGGACCCCGAATATGTTATTTTAATATTTCCGTTGGTAAAACCCAGATTACCACAGGAGAAAGCAGTGTCCTTGAGCCGATACATAGAATACCGGAAAATCTTCTCAAAAATGAGAGAGGATGTAAGAGTATATATGTGGAGGGAACCAGCACTGCTATACCTGCAAACGGAAATATATAAAACAGATGGAGCCGGAGAATACATTAGACCCAAAACGGGACCCAACAATAGTATTCTACCCGCCATAGAAAAATTCCATCTGATAAAAAAAGACGTACCTAGATTCTATCCAGCCATGGCGTCGTATATGGACCTACACACCCTAATCCGACGCAAGCTAATAAATCACGTCTTACATGCCACCAACCACAATAGAGCTATTATAATAGAGGACTCAAAGTCACCTATTAAAAAAGCAACATTGAATGGTGGTAAGTTTAAACTATTTAGAAATATCTCCCCTGACCAGGAGAAAATAACAAAGAAACACGTAATGGATGTCTTAGATGATGAGC
The DNA here is from genome assembly GCF_950023065.1 of Planococcus citri. NCBI lineage: Eukaryota > Metazoa > Arthropoda > Insecta > Hemiptera > Pseudococcidae > Planococcus > Planococcus citri. Next base: position 81,730,210 of record NC_088677.1, read on the forward strand.
CAATGTTGAGATACAAGAAGCTGAAATTGGAGGAAAAGCATCCAACAAATTCCCCGATTAGAGAGGCGACAAGCGAGCTAGAAGCTATCTTAAAGGCCAAGCGACACGTATCTCAGCCAACCACTACAGACGTAATATATCCGCTCGAAGCGCATACATTACCTGTAAACAAGGTTACGTGCCATCATACTACAGGCACCATACGTAAAAGGAAGACAACATCAAACACTGAGTTGTCTATCCAGAAAAGAAACGCAACCAATCCTACATTGCAAGCAAATATGTCACATACGCACAACAATGCAGGGGCAATCGACGCCATAGACAACGCTCATCTAGAAGATAGCGAAATCACGGCAGGTCGGAAGCAACAAATCGTCGATATCGACACAGAAGACCCCACATGTGTTGTGCAAGTACTAATAAATGCAAATAAATACGCATTACAAGTCGATACAGGCGCATTGCCAAATGTGATATCGAAACAAGTACTAATTGACATAATGCGTAATGCACCAGGATGGTACAAATTTCTTAGGTTACGACGCCCAGTGAAACTGAAGATGGCAAACAACCAGTTAGAGGATACAGCTCCCAACATGGTTGAAATCCAACTTCAGATCGGACCTGAAATAGTGCACGTACCATTCTATATAATGGACACACCAGGCCGAACTTTCATTATGGGCAGAGTAACCATAAAATATCTGAAAATGATAATAAACGCAGATGAAGAGGTAGCGGAATGCAAACCTACTTTCTGCAAAAAGTTCACAATACCCTTCATGACGCGAACAGACTTTCAGGATGCAGTAACGGTATTCACTGTACGCACCGAAGGTCGAACGTATGAGCATGAGGTGGTAAACGTGATCAAGAAACACACCAAGTTTCAAAAACTTGACACAACTGCCCTTGAAGAAGCTGAAAAAGCACATAAAATCTTCAAGAAAAACCTCTCAGCTGATCTCGATGAAGCGGTACGATCAGGTACCATTTCAAAGAAGGAGGCAAAACAAGGTTACGAAGAACTGAAAGAGTTCAAGGACATCTTCAGCCTTGGACCAGGTAGATACAAAGGTCAAAGGGTAAAGTTCAACTTTCCACCCGGCGACAATCACCTGAAACCTTGGAGAGGGGCAAAATTCCGACCAACAAAAAAGATAGAGCCAGCACTACGCAAGGCTATCCAGAAAATGTTGGATCAAGGAATCATACGGCCATCCCATTCGCCGTATATCAATACGGTAGTGCCAGTAATAAAAAAGAATGGAGAAATACGGTTATGCTTGGATGCAGACGAACTGAACAAACATCTAATCGACGTATACACAGAACCAAGAGCAATAAAAGAAGTGATTTTTGACAACCCAGGAGATAAATTCTTCTGCACGTTAGATTTCACAGCCGGTTTCTGGCAACTCGTATTAGATACAGCGTCATGCAAATTCACAGCATTCCAAGTATGTGGTCAAGTATATGAATTCACACGATTACCATATGGGTTAAAAATATCGAGCGGTGAATTCGTACACATGATCAACCAAGTCATCGAGGACGAAGAGGGCATATCGAAATTCGTAGACGACATCAAAGTGTCAGGTGCGACATTCCGACAAACCCTCGAACGCCTAAAGATGGTGTTTCTAAAAATCAGAGAAAACGGGTTGAAGTTAAATCCTAACAAAACCCAATTCTTCCGAGACCAAACTGATCACCTTGGATTTGTCATCTCAAAAGATGGCATTGGCAAACAAAGTGATAAGCGAAGGAAAATGGAAGACTTTGAAAAGAAACACACGAAGCGTGGAAAATTCTCAATTTCCAAGAAAAACGATGCATTAGCATTAGTGGGAAATACGGGACTATACCGCGACTTCATTCCCGAATACTCACAAATTGTAAATCCGATATACTTACTCACTAAAGGTGAGGACCAAGTAGAGTGGAAAGAAGAACAGCAACGCGCGTTTGAGAAGTTAAAAGCTGAGTACTACAAGGACTTCAAGCTTAAACCTCCACCAAACGAATGCGACCTGTTCCTCGACACCCAAGTATCGGATGATGCGATGAACGGAGTACTCTTTCACATGAAAGAGGGAGAAAAAAGTATCATCATGTTCATATCCTGCAGTTTTAAAGAACATCAAAAGAAGTTCACACTGTATGATAAAGAAATGATGAGCTTAGTAACGTGTATCCAAAAAATACAACGCTGGATACACGGAAGAGTCATACATGTACGCACAGATCTATATCCAATAGTACAAAAATTCAGAGACTTGGCACAAACGCACCGTAAAGCGGCGGGTTGGATAACCACTCTGAACGGATACGATCTGAAATACGACATGTCAGGCTCAAACAAAGCGTTATATAAGGTTAACGCACCTGAACTGACGATCAATAACATACAAGTGACGCAGTTACCGCCAATCGAAGTGAATTTCATAGAAAACAATATTCCCAAGCTGCAAGACAGATTGAGAGATATTGCAAAATTCCAGGCTACCGATAAATGTAAACACATTATCGAGATCTTGGAGGAAGAAATTCCGGCGAATCATAAAAAGCGTTTAGATATTCAAGCTAAAAAGCGGACAAAATACGTAATCGAGCGGGCAGAAGATGGCTCGAAGCTACTCTTCCGAATCCAGGAAACTGGGGCAAAAGTCCCATTTTTACCGGATGAACTCTTTTACGATACTGTCGAATATCTACACTACGCGTATGGTCATGTAGGAGCAGCGAAGTTGGATATAATCTTCAAAAGATTATATTACCACCCCGCATCTCTTGCCTACATACGAGAGATATGCAACACATGTATCATATGCAAGGTGAATAAAAACTATGCAAACCACAAACTACTTGAATATGCACAAATCGAAGCGTACGCAAGAGGTGATGTGGTTTCAGTAGATTTATATGGCCCTATGCCTCACTTGAACCGGGATGAACCGAAGTACCTCCTTGTGGCAAAGGACGTCTTCACGAATCGTACATGGCTAAGACCTTTAGCCTACACGAAACGGGAAGAAATCGTTCCACAAATGGAGACAATCATCGACGAGATCGAGGATTGTAACGTACGGATCAAAAAACTGATCACGGACAACGGGTCACAATTCATCACTGATGAATGGTATGACCTACTCGAATCAAGGGGCATAAGGGTAGCGCACACGAATGCCTACAATCCACAATCATCCTCCGTAGAACGGACGATGAGGTGTATTGGCGACAAGTTGAGAGTGAAGTTAAATGAGTTTCACGACCCAAACAGATCGCATTTAGACTGGCTAGTACATGTGCAGAAAATCCAAAACGAGTTAAATGGCACGCCGACGTCGTTTGGGTATAAACCGTATGAAGCTTGGGGTATCATCGACAGAATAGCCGAATGCATACCACGAAATGAAATACCGTTTGACTTTAAACACGAGCTGCTAAAACTACGTAAACGGATGGAAAAGAGCGAAGTACCATCAGTAACTCTAACCGAGTGTCTGGAACATGAATTGGACCAAGACGACCTGGTGTATGATACAGATGGATACGTAAGAGTAACGGCTGATGGAGCATGCTCCAAAAACGGCGATGAACAAGCCATTGCCGGCATTGGAATATGCTTCGCACCAGACTCAAAGCTCAACATCGCCATGCGCATAACGGAATCAGAAGGATATGCATTATCTAATAACCTAGCCGAACTTGTAGCGATCCGCACCGCCATGACGGTACTAATCCATAACAAAATCAAGAAGGTTAAATTGCTATCCGACTCCAATTATGCAATAAAGGCTTTGACCAATACATGTTTTCACTGGAAAACAAATAACTGGAAAAACTCCAGAAACAAACCGGTTCACCACGCGAGAATATTTCAAGATATTCTCGAACTGCAAAAGGAATTCGAAAGCATCAAGTTCATACATGTGTATGCTCGACGCCACGAATTCACGAATATAATTGCAGACACACTGGCTAAAAAGTCAGTGTACACCGTGGAACAGAACCAACTTAGAGTAGACGGTCTCAGCGATATCCAAATTATGGAATCGTATATCCGAGAAAAAAGACGTCTAAAAAGAGTGGAGGAGGAGTATATCTTCAACAAAGCTCATTTAGACCCTACGATTCTCGAACCAGGTGACCTAGTACTCATGACGAACCACAAACTGTCCAATTTCGAAAAATGCACGGCGAAGAAGCTATATCCCAAGAGGACTGGCCCATTCAAAGTGATACAACGCAATGGACAAAACTGCTATTTACTGGAACCCACAGACGGTAGCCCAGTAAATAGAGTAGCCAATATTCGTCAACTAACTCTATTTATAACTAACACTAATTTAAATGAATTACGTTCAAATGCATGCCTGAAATCTAGCCTAGATCCTCGCACGATAGAACAACAGATAAGAGATTATCTACATACATACGAGGACAGGATGGAGGAAGCCGAACAATCTGAAGACGATCTACTCCGACAGCAAACGCCACTAAGGCCCATTGACCACGACGTAAATGACGCCGACATGAGAACAGCGGCCAACGTCACCTTTAGAGAAATGGTGAATGAGGCAAGAAGCAAACGCGTAGCAGAAAGAGAGAAACGTAAACTTCAGGATACAGACGGCAAAAACCCCGAGGGCACCACACAAGCTGACCCACAACCTTCAACGTCGACAGGGGCAAATGGACCTCCAAAGAAAAGACGGAAGAAAAAGAAAAAGAAGGCCGCGGGTGAGTCTGAACAAAATAATAATAATGATACAAACGTAACGGTAGAAAACGAGCCAGTCAATGAACCTGAACCAGTACCAGACTCGGGTATCCAGAATACGCCGCAGTCACAGCTGGAACAGGTAATACCCGAAATCAATGACATAGTGGAGGAATCACCGGAAACCCCAGAGGTCAATCCGATGAATCCAGACGATGCGACCGAAGACTCAAGGCCTTCGGAAGCAGTACCGAATGAAACACCTGTAAGTCCAGAACCGACAGGTGAACAAACGGAACAGTCAACCACAACACGACCCGAAACAACGGGCGGTCAGATGATAAGGGTAGACTCGCAGTTAAATACCGAAATACACGATTACATAGATAATATAATAATACCTGAGAGCGAAGTGGACAGCGAAATGGAAGAAGAAATCCAACAAAGCATAATCGCATCTGACGCGTCGAACACGTCAGATGACGACAGTGATAAATTGGAAAAACGCCGAAAAAAGATACGTCTGGCGGCGAACTTCGAAAACCAAAACGCAACCCACAACGCAACAACTCAGGAACAACGATTAGAAAATAGAATAAGACGAATGGGGAGAAAACCACCAGCCAGGTACAGGGAACATGAAACCCTAGCCCTAACGGTGGAACAACAATTCAACGATCCTTTCGAAGCATTCTACGAAATGGAGCCGGAAAATCGACCGTGCCCAAACGAAGAATTGACCGAAGAAATGGGTTTCGTTGAAATTCCCCAAAAAGACACTGTAGAAATACTAGAGAGTTCTGAAGAAGACTTTTACGTAAGTTTAAAACATACGTAAAAGTCAAACACCTTTTGATCACATATATCGCTTACTTAAAGTAAACGGTAGAATGATCAAAAGAAACAACTTCAATAAAACTCCTATAAACTACAGAATAGGCAACTGCTTCGACCCGTAAAGGCCAGGCGACGACACGATAAACGAACCCCTACGACTGGAAGGCTAGTCCGCCAATACGTTTCGCCACCAATCAGATGATAGACAAACGTTCTCTACAAGAAAACGTGACGTCAACGTTTGGACATAAAACCGGACCAATCAGAAGGGAGTCTCGTTATCACATCCTGTCGACAAAGTCGCTAACGAGATCGACGCCAGCCGAAGCTATAACGCAACTGATGTAATAGCAGTAAAGTTTAATATCGAGTGTCGTGTATAGAACAGAAATTGATAAATTATATCGCGGTGAAATAGTGAACGGTTATACGTAGACGATTCCAGTAAAACTTCGCACAAGAACGACAATAAGATCAAATACCCAGTGAAACCTCGTGAGCAAAAGTAGACGAAATGGAGAACAAATACGCGGTAACAACGACTTCACCGGAAACATCTAAGAAGATCGGAAAAATCATGAACGAATCAATAAAATTGCCGTCTACTATATTCTACCAGCCGATACCAAACGAAGGAAGCAGACCAACGGTGATAGAAAGAAACCTAAACATAACAATGGGACTTACAACAACAGCGACGAAACAAAAGGAACTCAAGAAAATTCTACAAAAAACAACGAGAATTTCGATCGAAAAGTGAAATCAAAACCTGAAGTACTCCCAGTCGCAAGGTCCAGCAAAGAGTTTCTGTTATCTCAGTCGAGTAACATGCGTTAGCTAGAAGCCAACGCAGGATACTCGGCTCATGCCAGCGGAAACTCGGATGCAATTTTTGCTCTCTCTAATATAACCTAGGTACCTTGGCTGAGTGTCTTGGATTCGCTCAAAGCCAATACAAGACACCCAGCCGACGTACATAAAGATATAATTTTTTCTTTCTCTTCAGTATTTCGTTTATATATCTTTTACTCGTTATCCTATGTATAATAAACACTCGATAAAAAATACATCAGTACAAACTAGATTTAAGAAATAGAAATAATCTGTACAAAATAAAAACAAAATATACGATATTATATTACAAAGCTGGTATTTGAAAATGATTTGTGTTCAAAAGATTGATGGTAAAACGAAGATTCGAAGATCCCGGTTACAACCAGGGGAATAACACTGTAAAAACACCACACAGAGCTATCCTCCTGGCTTGATAACAAGAAACCTGCATAAAGTAGCACGAGTACCGAAGTGTAAATTGGATCCAGGAACGATACAAAATCTTCCGAGTAGACAAGGATATGTTGAATTTCAGTGACGAATGGATGAACTATGCCAGACAAAAATTCATCGCATAATCACTGAAAACCCCCACAATCCACGTCAAAGTATTACAAGATCGAACGCAATGGCTAATTAAAAATTAACCAAAAACAAGTAGATCAAAAATACACGAAAATGATCCATAACATACGGTACCAAAGCTCGACGTAGAAAAACTCGGTAGTAATACCGATGAAATTATCAGCATCCTTAACCTCCTCCAAATGACATGCCCAACGAATACGGATATGCCAAGGAGAGAAGGAGAAGGAAATGCCAATACGTTGCAGGAAGAGATCCGAATCAAAAACCTGAAATCAGAACACAATACAAAATACCAAAATAAAAAATAATATAATTAGAGTAATATTAAAATATGTGAAAAATTGAGAAAAATGAGGAAGCTGCCAAACGGAAAAAGCAAAAATGTGAGATTTAAAATTCACATCGTTGCAAATTCGGTCTAGCAGCAACTCATCTCCAGGAACTGACAAGGATATCCAATCCTGTGCCGTTGGATTCTTCAAGTAAATGAAAATACACCAAAAAGAAACCAACGACACAGGATGGAACACCGTCGAAGTACAGAACAGGGGCAAAACTCAATAACTAGCGTAAATACAAAGGGTAAAATGTGAACAAAATGTGGGTTCGAAATCTACATATAACACATAAACCAATAAAAGTAAAACGCTAATCACATAAGTAATATAATATTCTAGAAAAGGATATTCGGTGTAACACTGGCAACTTCCATTATCATTAAACATAAAATACATGGAAAACGACAGCGGAAAACCGAATATCAAAATAGAATTAATAATCAATACGAAATTAATTAATCTAATTACACAAATTAAAATATAAATAATACAAAGCATCAATGTAGCATAAAAAGATATTTAAAGCAATAACAATGCCGCAGGCAAATTAGAATACACACCTGTCGACATTGTTATCACGCGAAATATCAAAATATTCAGGAATCGCACACTTGAAGTGGACGAGGACGAATATGGATATGTGAACATACTCAAGTGCAAGTACTGTTAAAATGCAGAACGCCTCTGCTAATAAAACAGATACACAAACAGCCTAAGATAAACCATATACCGTAAACCAAAGCTTACGAAGAAATGAGCAATCAAGGTGAAATGCACACTGAACTTCGAGGGATGTTTGCAAAACGACGGTACAATAATGATACTACCCTCAGTTTGCAACAACCAATCGAAAATCAGCAACGAGTATCAATCATAAATGCTACACAATAATAACACATATGCTACTAAAAAACTTAACTATATGAGTATGCAAAGGCGACATACCAATCGTACACTTAAAGTGCACGAAAACGTAAAATCGCCAGCAACTCTATATACAATAAAAATAAGGAACAAATTCCATAAGTCATCCCCAGCGAAAATTTCAGCACTTAATCGATAGCGATCACATGACAGTAAAACTACTAACCACCGTCAGGTAATCGATACGGACTGAGAACATCATTCACCATTGATCGTATACTTAAAGTGGACGAAATCGATAAAGAACATCTCAGGTGATGCTGAACAAACTGGAGAATGACGAAATGCTGAATTATTCAACAGATAAGAGAAAACCAGTGAGGATTCTACAAGACTGCACTGGAGAAATCTTACCTTGTTGAATAAATTCACGCAACATAGTCATAAACTAATACATCTTAAGCTATAATAATAATAAAATAACAATGATAAAGCACAAATCACTCAAGACGTACACCCGGAGTGGGCGTCGAAAAATACGCACTTTCAAGCGACGCAGCCATTACGTACTTTGACCCAAAAAAGCACAATAATGACCCCGTCTCTGGAAAGCAACGTTAGAGATGAAGTGCAAATTTAAGCTCACCGACACCAGCTAGCAACCAAATTGCAAGATAATTTGCGGCAGCTACTGGTGACAGTAAGCCAAAAAGCAAAAGCCAATAGCGTATAATAACAATAGATACGTACTAGCACGGTATATAGTAACATAAATCGTACACTAAAAGTATGCGGTAATGTACTATGACCAAGTCGAAAAGGAGGTACCGATTGAACACATAATCAAAAACCATGTTTGTCCGAAAAGGTAACCCCAATGGACTATGTCAAAATCCGATGAAACTGGAACTGGAGAATGAACCACGTAATCACATGTTGAAAACTAGAGGACCCGCTAAATAAAGTGAACCTTAAACTTTCAACATGGAACTACGTTAAGCCACAACCGAGCAAATGCTTGCACTGGCCCGTGTCGAAAGTTCTAAAGTAAATATAAGGAAAACATAGCCAGTCGACTGTACATAATCTAGTTAAATACAAAATACGCCCAAAGGCAAACTATAATAATACAAAGGCAGATAATAAAAAACTGTCGAAAACACAAGCTCGAGTAAATAATGTAAATATGAATTACCCAAACCAACGACTCCGATTCAGATGCTAAAGGTACTCTGGAACGAGAGCAGTTAGAGAAGGGAGTTCAACGCAGTATTTACAAGCAGACGATCAGCATCAAAGGGTACCTGTGAAACAAAATTGATTAATTAATAAATTCATGAAGACTACAAGTACTCATGCAAAGAAATTAACTCAATAAATACTCACAACGGTCCATACAATATCTGAAAAAATGATTAGTCACAATATTATAAACGAAGCTAAAAGCATTCGTGAGATGATAAAATGACCAACATACATACCAGACGAAACGATGCAAATGACGTCCAGAGCACTACGGTTCACGATTGGTCGGCCAGCAATTACACATTAAAGTTGATTAGACGAATCACATTGCGCGGTTCGCCGAGGGTGAGTGTAACAAACCCACCAGCAGCGAAACGAGCAACAGGAAATCGGCAAAGTGTAAGACGCTGGACTAAGCTGATACGTGAATTCGTAGAAATTGATAATGCAACATATGCCCTTGATCAGTTCTCGAAAGCCAGTAGAGATAAAATCGAACACAGGCGCCGTCGACTGAATCATAAGAATTTCCAACAAATACGAACACGTGGCTACAGCGCGTGATTAAGACATTGGAAATATTGCATAATACACAGATGCTAAGTATACCCGTTGCAAATACTAGAGGCATGAGATGGGAATGGGCTCCTACTGGAAGAATAAACACAGTAAAGAGTCCACTACCGTCCAACTCCTCTGGCAAGTAACGAAACGTACAGTGTATCATAACCGCAAAACCGTGAAAAAGTGATTTAGCTACTGTATACCGATTGATAAAATTAAATCGGTTCCACAGCATCTAACTCACCTTTCACCCGAGCGCAAGATAAACACAGAATTACTTTGTCAATTGAATCACGGGGAAATGAATAGCACATGAGTATAGTAACATGTGACTTCCACCTCCCCGTAGTACACAAGACAAACTATATATAACAATATACGAAACTTAGATAAACGATGACGTTGGTACAAGGTATGGGTTGAATTCACATAATACAACCAGATACGAAATACCAACACCATCGGCTAACACAAAGGTAAATTAAGCAAAGGATGAATACGTATCTCCAGAAGACACGTAACAACTCCTAACGCTTACTAAATACTCAAAGTGTCACTGTAATTTCTGTATTACGATTACGCGTGAAAAGACCTAAAGGGACATTAATACGGGTTTGAGCAATGATTGACTGTCAACACAATCAAATACCCGGACCTGTACAATGTACCCAGGGCCACTGATGAGAGACGTCGCAAAACGCCGAGGAAGTCACAGAAAATTGGATGCCATGTGAGTCAAAATAAAAGCTCACGCGTCACCCCGCTTTCTGAGACTCCAAATGGCAAGTAGTGACAAAAAATAATCAGGAAAGAGTAACGCTAATACAGAAAGTTAGAACTTAAATAATTACAGTATACAATAAACAATAAATACGTAATATAGGAGTGATCGAATGGAACGAAATCACTGATGCATTTGAAATATATCATAAAACTTTCAACCAAAAGATACTCCAACAAGATCGATATTAAAGAAAAGAGGAAATCTTTTGCTGCGACTGGGTAGTACTGTGGAATATAAGATACAGTAACACTCAGTCTCAGTAACAGACGAACCTCCGTACATCTCAAAATATCGAAAAAATTTTGAATCTCTATAAAGTAAACTGGAATATAACTGTACATTTGAAATGCACAGGACATTATCCAAAATTACATGAAAGGAAGACTCAATATAGGCGCAGTGATCGATTCATGGATGAAACAATACGCATATTTCAAATATACGTAAAATCACACATAATCGACACACAAACGAAATCGCAATCATCAGGCAAACTTATACGTTTCAAACGACTAAGTGACCAATGATCAGACGATTTTATACACAGGAGTACAATACAAACTATGACTAACATACACAAGTTTATAGGATATTAAAAATACACTATAAATACATAAATGTTACGTTCATAGACACAGTCAAAAACAGAGGCATACCATGATCATGGCCTTTTGGGTATCTCGACCGATTTAAAAATGACGCCGAAGCTACTCAAAATGGCCACAACCATAGGCATGCTGACTGGAACTCCTGTAAACCAAGGGAAATCCTTTGTCAAGCGAAACTTCACTGGTTCGTTTGTAAAATAAATACACAGACGCACCGGTGAAGGAACAACAGACAGAGGCAACTTACCCAACTACCAGTCATCAGGAATGCCCAGGAATCACAAAAGCAGAGGATTAGCTTTGATCATACGCATTGGCTTCGCCAGAACATTTGTTTTAAAAAATCACAATGCTCCAGTGAAGCCAAAGCCACATGAAAAAAGGCATTAAACTCTGGTAGATGAAAGCATTCACTCAGCGTGCACTTCATAACCCTATCACACGCCTTGGCTTTACCGGAACGTTAATAAAAACACAACGCACTAGTAAAGCCAAAGCCACATGAAAAAGGGCTGAGATCACGTAGACACAAGGTGACATAAAATAATAGCTTATACAGTCATAAAACCCACCATATGTGATGAATTCACCGGTACGGTTGTCGATTAAAAACACACAAGCGGATCGGTGAAGTCAACAAACAGAGTGGACTAACAAATAGCTATCTAAAATTCTGATCTAACCTAACATCTCAGCATGAAACTTCCCATTTGATAACGGCTTCCCAGGTGCTCTTGTAGATTTCAAATACACAAGAACTCCAAAGAAACCATTATGAAAGAGGAAGCGAAAATGACGGATAAAACAGGTAGACAGAAATAAAATAAGATAAACATAGAATGATAAACATAATTACAAGAAATAATCTAAGGTAACTGAAAGCATTACGCCCGTTTAAAACGCACGTATCAAGCTACAGAAAACCGAAAGAAAAGTTGTAATATGCTCAAATTGCCCAAAAATCTTTAGCCCGTTATACATCTACACATTTATATCAATACATGTGGAATATAAATAACGGGAGGAGATAAAAGGCAAAATCCAACTGCATGAACGCGCTAGACACCGATGCAACGTTTCCCATTTTACACATACACATTTATATCTATACATGTGGAATATGCAAAATGGCAGAAAGTGCACGGTAAGACAATCAAAAGATGCAGCTAGTCACACGAGTACTCGGTACAAATTTCTTTCAACCACAGGGGTTTTGAGTGAATTTAAAATACACGCAAAACGGGTGTGATTGAAGAAATATACATACCTACGGCTCAAAATAATATAGTAGTGATATCGGAAGATAAAGTTCACATTCTCAACAACCTTACGGATGAAAACATATACACCCGAAAAAGGTGTTGGGAATGAAAACATGCTAATGAATCACAAAGGTACGATACCGATAACACCTGAATCAGGATGAACCGCTCACCCGAATTGAACGACCTACGTCCCACCACAAGTACATTTCAAATGCACTTGATGGAGACAAAAGCAGTCAAAAGGGTTAAACAAGTGCGAAAAGACATTTAAACAATCTTAAAGAATAAACGAAACAATGGTAAATATGTCAAAACATAGATTACAAAAGTAGTTGAATTCTAAAGCACAGAGCAAAATCTCTCACACAACTTGAACACACGCACCACTGTAGGCAACGCAAAACCGACAGGGATGATGTGTTCAACACATGTGAAAGAAACATCCAAAGAACAGGTGACAAGTATCATACGACGAAAGTAGCTAGCCAATCAGCCAACATGACTCATGACCTGCGTGGACGAAATAATTACTCCGCGCGGATCATCGAGTCATACAAGCAGACCGAAAACAAATTTGAGACAAACTCCAAAACAGTAGGCTAAAAGCACGCTGGATAGGAAAACTTCAGACATTCACCCCGACCTCACATGCCGACACCATAAAGCATGGGAGCTCAGGCCAAATGTACGAAGCAGTCCAAATTTTGAAACGAACGTAAAGGATAGTCGGCATTGAATCATCCACAAAAGACTGAACGAACCACACATCGTTTAGCCCAAGGTGGATGACAGGATACCGACACCTAAGTACATGAACTGCAGGCGGTATTCACCAAGAGTACGAATCATGGATCTCATTGATAAAAAACACAATGACGCCCAGATTCCTACTACACGTTGAAAATACCAGAAGGCTAAAGCTACATAAATAAAATAAGATACAAACAATAATAAAACTAACAATAGGATAATATACTGATAAAGTTGAACAATACACAAGTATAGGAATCGGACTAGCTGTAGATTCTATGATAAACAATACTAGTATCAACAGCTAAGACGAGAACCTAACTTGATATCAAAGTTGCCTGCGAAATACAACAATTTCAAATTGTTGTAAACGACAGAGACGATCCCGGAAAATGATGCGATCATCACGCTAGAAGCGAATGGTCAACCGTGAAACACTTCGCAGTCCTACAACATGTATGTTTCAAACACACATTACGTAACGACTGGAAAAATCACAACCGGAACAACATGATGTATTGATTCAACAAACATCGGGAAAGCACACACGATATCAAAACTGCATAAGCCACAGCAATCTTGAATTACTGTAAAGCAAACCGCAGACCCCAGGCTGATGATGGATAATTTACTAAAGGTGAATTACCACACAGAGGAGAGTTCAATTTTTTCGAAGATGAATGAATCAACTTACATCGTCGAAAAAATCGAAAACTCAACTGGGATAAATGATACGTGGAAACTCTCGATGACAATCATAAAACTAAACCTATCATTGCAAAATACAGAAGCAAAAGGAAAAGTGATATGATTAAAAGTGTATTACCATAAAGATACGCGAATCGAACTGTGATGAATAAGCTATACGCACGTTGATGGACCAAGCCATGCTTGAGATATAGAATATCCCAAAGCAAGCGACCCACCAACCTAAGCATAGCAACACGCAGTAGAGAACGCACCTTTTAATAACAATTATATAGCCAAGCGAACACTAAATAAAGGTACCCTGTGTTAGGAGTATATATATATATACACCACAAACTATCATCCCCGCCAATAGAAATTGACGAGGAAGATAATGAAAAGATTACTAAAAGTAAAACAGGGTGAAAAATATTCGCTGTCGCGACAAAATTCATGGAAATGAAAAGTCACGTACAAAAAATATCCGAACCTAAAGAATTTACGACTTGTAATACAATCCAAAAATTAAGTATCATTAGTTAGAGGCGTTCTAAAAGAACACATCTGACGAAGACAGCTTAATTTCCTTTTCACAAACGCAGCGGAATACCTACAAAGGCTATATAAAAAATGCACTCATGTCAAATAGTATAGAATGTGAATGTATTTATTTAATTCCATACAAAACCATAGCAGTGCACTGTCTACACTGGAACAATAACAGGATTACTGGCCCGGTACAGACAGAAAACCTAAATATATATTAGACAATACGTTGTACATGGATCAAGAAATCAGCTATCGACAAATACTGTCAAGCAAGTCGAAAACAGTCTCGAATTGAAAAACTAAAAGTCTTTCAAGCACCGACCAGTTTTACGACGCAGAATTTCTAAGAATCCTAGGCAAAAAACAGCGTATAAAGCAGAACGTGACAAGGCCGAGATAATAAAATTCAACGAAATGTCGAAGAGTGAAAGATGATGCAACGTCGAACAGGCTAACCATATGCGTACAAAAGAAAAAAAAGACTGTAGATAGACAAAGAAAGTAGAGGAAAAATATACGCACACAATAACAAGTAACAGACAACAAAGAGAGAAAAGCCGGTTGATATTCTGCAGACCCGACTTTACGGCGGCGACAAGCTCGTTCCGACCGTGAAAACGACCGCAGAAACAACAACCAATAGGAAGGCTGGAAACGGAAACATCAACCGGTAGGGGTGGAGAAATCCAAATCAGACCGGTGGAGCGATTTCTTTCCAAAGCTTCCAAGTTAATCCGTGTTCTGTCTTCGTTGTCGTTACATGCTATTGCGTTAAGCGTTATATCGTTTCGTCTACTGCGTCTAAACACGGGTTTTAATACCTTTTTGTAACCACCACGTGTGGAACAAAAACTTTTGCATCGTTCATACATATCTCTTTCGAATTTACGTACGAATTTGTCATAATTGTCCGTTCTCGCGAATATACTTCTGTGGATTTAAATGCTCGAAAACACGCGTTTCGCTTTTCTCATCGAACTGAACCATTATATTGCGCGTTTTATTTGCATCTTAGAAGATCCGCTATCTAAAGCGATCGAAATTGCTAAAGTAACGTGTCATTTTGATTCTTACGAAAGTCGAAAGTGCCGCTCGTGTGTTTGCAACCACTGCCGGAAACCAAAAGGTAAAAAATAATTTTAGTTTAGAGACATCACTGAATCAGAAATCCAGAATTTCTGAGCACGGTGAAGCGCAAGCATCCTGAACTGGTAGCGAATCGGCATACCAAAGTAAGGAAGTCTCGAAAAATTGCCGGTAATATGGAGACCACAGATATAGTGTGCCAATACTGTAAACGGTCGATCCTAATAAATGGACCCCATCACGATGGGGTAAAAGACCAACCAGTGACAACATTCTGTGCTCACGTATACCATAGCGGATGTACACGGAAACTTCTGCGTGACTCATCCCAATACGATCCAATAAATCACACGGCCAAGATAGCCACATGCCAAAATAGGTTATGTGGCACAGCTTTCGGCGAAGTGAACCTATCGTATTTAACATTCGAAACCGCTGCAAAATGGATCGATCCCAAAATCATAAAGAAGAAGAACGGAGAGATTGAATCGCTCCGGAAGAATCTCAGAGACAGGGACGACCAAATTGCAAAATTACAAGCCAATGCAAATACGGTAGAGGGTACGCTGAATTCATACCGAGCACAAATAGGCCAACTACAAGCTGACCTACAAACTGCTCAACAGCAACTCTACTACAGTGCCAGAATTCAATCAGGTCAGGCAAGTGCCACATATTGGCCACAGCCGACGGGTATGACACAATTGGCAGGCGCGCTACAAGCCCCCCTGCCAAACAACCAACCCAACCTGATGTATAATCAAGGCTACGGTAATAGACAAGCTCAATGGCAACCTCAAACGGCGGTAGTAACCCCGTTAGAGGGCCAAGCGACATATGCAGCCCAGGCTGGAAATGGCAACCGGGACAGAGGTCAAAGTGCGAATATTGAGATACAAACAGTACCCTCAATTGAAAGCACTCCCTCTGTAGCTCCAAGGCCCACAACCTTGACAGGTTCAGTAGTGGACCTGACAAGGGAAGAGCCCGAGCCTCCCAATGCCTCTGCGCCAACACAGCCAGCCACCTCAAATGCTACACTCACTGGACAACGTATGCAGTCAAAAAACGTGATAAGTTCGGGTCGCGCAAATGACGCGATCCGAACACAATCATCGTCAAACGACCAACGTATACCAGGACAATCACCATTGCTGACTGCACAGGCGTCATCTACAAGATCACGCCACCAACAGTACGCCGGTGCTATAAGAGGTAGCGAATCAGAGGATGATAAGTCGTCCAGGGAGCATCCGTATGGAGGTAAACCTACTAAGAAAACGGCGAGACGCAAGGATCCACGTCCCGGTGCGACTCCTGAAAAACCGCCCGTTCCAAAGCAGGAAACCCCTACGCCAACTCCACCTCGAGACAAATCACCTCGTAAACCTCTGGAAAAGCAGAGAGGGACATCGGCAGAATTACTCGGGTACAAGACGAATTTTCTGAAAAGATTCGGGACCAGCGCTGAGGAGCTGAGGCCGTGGTACCCGAATAATGCCTACCCTCAGTACTACACTGGCGCAGCGCGTGTCAACTCCGAAGGAGAAATACGAATGGCGCTATTTGCGTACAATATATTAATCATCGGAGACGGCCACGCTGAAGGCCTAACGAGGTACATTCTGCACGGCAGAAGGTACACCCACCTGCGGGATGAGGAGGTATACAACCGCCGAATGACATTACTTCAATTAATTGAATATGTCAACGCTATCAAAGAACTACCAGATAGGGTCATGATTTCCATTGGAAACTACGATCTCTTTCTGGGAGTGGCGGCCAATATATTCCGAAACCGCTTGGTTATGCTGATCCATTGGTTACGGTTCTACAACGTACAAGAGGTGTATATCCTACCACTCATCAGATACCCAGGAATGAACCAAAATTTATTCCAAGAATATACGGAAATTTTGGAAAGTGAATGGGTAGATGATGCAGGGTTTTCAAGGACACTACACCCTGTTGACGTATTCAATGTGCAAGCTGACAACGACACAGTATCAGTAGACGCGGACGGACCGTTCTACTCCTTACTGTACTACGACGGTCCGGCACGAAGAATACGCAGCCAATACGTACCCGTACCAATATCAGCAATGAAGAGGGATCCAACGCTGACCCAACCGCCGATCGAAAACATTCCAGATATTGTATACAATCATCTGCGAATGGATGAAGATCACCGTGCAGGGAATCCGCAGCCAAGAGCTAACGAGACCCCAGGAGGAACGACAGATGATGAGGCAGGACCACTCCCTCATCAACTGTCCAACTTCCCAAGCACGGCAGGTTTCTCAGCACAAAGACTTCCTGATATGCACGGACCACTCTACCCGAACTTACCCGAGCCGATGAACACATCACCAATCGAACAGCCCGCAACTCCAGGCCAATCGATGGAATGTGACACAAACTCTCCAGCTCGAGTGGAATCTATGGAAACCACCGAGCAACCATTGCAACAGCAAAATACATCAAATACGCCAGACGTATTTGTAGTAAACGCTGACCAAATGGCGGAGATAACGGCAAGGGAACGTGAAAGAGAAATGCGCGAAAAAGCCCGTTCGCAGGATTCCGACGACGAATGGCGCAAAAAGCAAAAAGAAGCCCGCCGAATCAAAAATGAACAAGACGCAATTGAACAAGCCCGAGAACGCGATCTAGAAGACCGCGTTGAACGGGAAATTCAAATTGCACTTGCAAAAAACCCTAACGGAGACGAAAATCAACTCAGATTTCATTTTCGATCCATGTTAAGGGATGCAGACCGGCGGCAACAGGAGGAAAACGTACGCAAAAGCAGGTCAAGAACCCGAACGCCGGCAGCAGCCAGGCAAAAGTGTCAAACGGCAAGAATGCATACGACTCCACTGGCTAGACCAGTGCAGCCGCAACTATTCACGCCACCTGACGTTGCTACGTTAATCCCACCCAAACCAACACGAAGGTCGAGCAGCCAAAGGCAATCACCTTCGCGATTGGAACAATTCATTTCTCCAACGATATCGGTCAGCGAGTCAAACCCACCAGTCACAGAATTACTGCAACAACCGGTAATGACTTCGTTAGACAGGCGCATTGAAGAAATGAGGCAAAATGGTGACCCACTGGCACAGGTATCCGAAATCGATACATCAGCCGGGTTAAACTCGACTGACATAGCGATAACGGACTACTCCGATCCAGCGCGTACTGTGCCAGATAGCTGGGAGGATGAGATCGCTAAAGGTGACCTCATCAACCAACCCGGCGATGGCGGTACCAGCCAAACCATCGCTGGAGTAACTTTAACTGTGATTCCGAGGAAGGTAGCTAGACTAAATTCCGAGGATGAGCGGGAGGCATCAGACAAAGAAAACCAGTCCACGACGGAATCAGAAGAGGACGATGCCTTAGAAAAATAAAACTCTGAGCATTATCTAATCTTCAACTGAATAAATCACACCGTCTGCTAAAAGCACACGATGAAATCTATTCAGCAAAAAAAAAAAAAAAAAAAAAAAAAAAAAAAAAAACAAAACAAAATCGATTCCGTCAAATAAGTATAAAACCATTCAAACGCACCGTTAGCTAAAAGCTCACGATGCAACCAAGCTAACAATAATCAGGTCGCCAACAGGCAACTATGTAAATTTCTGATCTGATTATGTAAAGCTAAGAAAGTACCCCTACGAAATCAAAGATACGCAACCTAGTCCGCTAATAAGCGCACTAAACCGCATATCACTATAAAGCAGGAGGATACTAACATAATATAAACGAAGAAAGGCAACCTGCAATATATGGAGTAGACAACCCCGACTGCCTACGAGCACTCGTGGTAGTCTACGCCAACACAAGCAGGAGCGCACCAATACATTTCGTCGGTTCAAAACAAACGAGATGATAATGGTTTCCGCGGTCCAGAACCAACGAAACCGATATTGGAATGCGACTCGCATAAATTTCGTCAGCTAGAAGCAAACGGAACAACTTATGCGCAGAGAAAGACCTTAATAAGCTTACCATAGAAATAAAATCGTCCACGAACAAATTCTAAACCGCACAGCAAAGACCATGACATGCTAAGGCGGAACAAGTTTTAGCATGCGTCTACTAAACAGGACATTTGGACAATTTGAAATTGACAGATGCACCGCAGTTGCGGGACGAATTTAGGCGAAAGATTTCATGATGTATAGCTTAAATCGCCTTTCAATCAAAATAGAATATGACTAATTTTAAGGTTGTGAATCCAAAAAAGAACATGTATATGATAGCTAAAAGTCACCAACTAGTCAAAAGTCCAGAACAATGCACATAGACGGTGACTCAGCATCCGATTCCAATTGGGTCACATCATACAATGGAAATCAAACCATGCACTCCAGAATTGAATGACGAAGAGGAAATCGACTACATCCAACATCCAATTGCACGACAACCGGATAGCAAAGATCAGATCGACGAATCTACCATCTCTTCTTCCTTGAGTGCATATATGCTCATCCGATAGATATAGAGATATGTTTTAAGACGACGCAAGGACGAATCCATTGTAGTAATATTTAAACTCGACAAAATTGGATAAGTAAAACTCCAATTTTGAAAGATAAATGAAAATTGTAAATAATAGCCTTGAATAACATGTAAAAACCTTTTTATTCTGATTAACAAAACACCATTCCACTTGGAATGGTGCTATTTATTTAGACAATATCAGCTTGAAATTAGGCAACAAACTAAAAGTTCCATGAATATTCAAGACAAAATTTTTTTTAACATCTATAGCTTAAGTTTGTAATAGATCTAAGTCGCAATATTACAAAAACCACATTTTCTTTCATTTTTCGCAATACCATCTACAGTCAATAGTTTAAAAATTCATTTTTCCCAATACCATCGAAAATAAAAATAAGAATGTAATAGATTTAAAAACCCTTTCCATTCTTCCTTCATCGAAGGAAAATTTCAATCAAATAATAATGTAACTAACAGCTTCTCATCGTTTGCCATATTCAACAACTAGAATTGTAATATTGTGTACACACACACACACGTAAGAGCCCCATATCAGTATGTAATTTTATTTATTCCTGTTATGATCATTCTTTCACATATTCATAGTTAGAACATAGAAATGCATTTAACGTAAATCACTTAGTATTATATGGAACTATAATGTCATGTAATAACAGTTTACACGTGCGAATGCAAAACGACATACAAAAATGGAAAAGTACACAAAAACAACAATGATACACTATGCTAGACGTAGATTGTATCAAACATGTAAACTCCAACTTCTCAATGGATGTCGACTAGAAGACCACATCCTACAGAGACTCACAAAGGCTCACGGCATCTATCGGATCTGTTCTTCAGAAGGACACCTCCAAAGGTCCATTCAACACAGTGTCACGTTCGATCCTGTCGGAATACGCACGTTCAGCTGAAACATAAAATAGTTTATCAATATGATGTCACGAAACAAGGGCAGCTTATTATGGCTAGTTCATGTCACATGGCTATAACGTCCGTATTCCAAATTCTGAAATGAAATCTTTGGGTTGCCCGCACGTAAATTCTCGCATGAGGAAGTGCGGGGGGCATTCCCCTCTACCCCCCTCATACCATCAGGTCACGTGACCTCCAAGGCAAGATGTGTCTAGCGGCTTTTTCCGAACTTTCTTCTGCTTGAATTAACTTTCATTCAGCCCAAAGGTCGGAGGGGCATATGTTACACACTATCATGCCTGCACGGGTAACGTGACATTTATCATCTATACTGGGGTAACACTGTCTAATACGAGCTCGTAGATGGGCGAGATGCACATATACGAGCGAGCCAAACGTCGAGTCCTGTTTTCTCTTCCGGAGAGGTTACATGGCTACGGGTTAATGTTGTTTTCGCTTATTTCTTACCAGGGTTAATATAGTTGTACTACGTTTTGTTATTTGAGTCGTTCGTATGCGGAGTGCGTTTACATATGATATTTGTGTTAATTTTGTTGTCGTACGTGTAAATTGTTATCTAATTACGGACTGATTCGCGTTGTTATTTAGTTTCGGTAAAAAGGTTAATAGAGTTGTCATTCGGGTTAACATAGTTTTCATATTTAATAGGGTTAATTTAGTTTGTGTATACCTTCAATGATTGACATGATAATCACATTGTATACATCAGGTATTATAAATATATTTTGTAGTACTTGCCAATTGTCTTAATTATTTCTAGTGTGCTATACTGGTATAGGTAAGACAATTGGAGTTAACGGACGAGATTAGAGAGTGATTTTGGCTAGTTAGGCTATACTCTGAGATACAGGAGTTGTGCAGTGCAATAAGTATTCCTCGGAGTATTTATTATACTTTGACCAAGTACGTAACGTACGGGAAGTATAATTACAGGCCAAAAACTATACCGTACCGTACGTTACATCATTATTATTATTATTATTATTATGGCGATATTTTGTGTGAAATTTTATCGTATCTCGGTTATTAATTAATTGCGCCTTTGTTACAGCTCGACTAAAGAAGAACGTATCTATTCGAATATGAACAGCTTTACATGCCTCTGAATAGTATGTGATCTAAATTACCTATGATAAGGAATTCCGTGATGTTTTTTTGTTATTATTAATAAAACAAAAACGACATAGGTATTTGTATTGTTTCTGTTATTGAATTGGGTATTTTTACTAGAGGTAAATTATTACCGTTGAAATTACTCCGAATGGTACAAATAGTACCTAGGTATATATTATTAATTTCGTATTAAATAATGATCCTGTGAATGAATCAAAATCTTCGTACAATTCGCTGAACCTAAATTTCTTTCATTTAATATCTCCTTCAAAAGGTTTAAATACTTAAATGAAAATTACGATTCCAGCTTCAAAAAATCGATTTTATCACTCGAAATAATATCATAATTAGATTCTAATAGAATTTTTGACTAAATATTAAATAAAACGCCTTCAAGAAAATACGATAGGCAACTTATCGCGTTTGTAGGTAACGCGAATTTCCACGAACGTGATGACTAAAATGAGCAAATATGAACTTTTTCAAAATTGAGCTTTTCAGCCAAATGAAAGCAAAATAGGATGTACTTACGATTACGAATAGTCGATTATCAATAATCAAGCATCATTGATCACGTCAAGCTAGTTTATTTTAGTTGATCGAGGTTTTTTCTACCCCAAAGTTCAACTTTTTTGAAAAAAGCTTATTTCACAGCGTAGAAATACGAACTTATCGCACAAATACTAAATCTTCCCTCACGGAAAAAAAATAGTACTTTCTGAGTAGTAGTTTTTTAACGGAGTAAAAACTACTACTTTTTAAGACCTTCATGGAGAAATATTAGTAGTTTTACATAAAAACTACTACTTTTGTCTAAAAACTAGTTCAAATTACTACTTCGTAAGTAGTAGTTTCGAAGTAGTAATTTTAACTAGTTTTTAGACAGAAGTAGTACTTTATCGTTTCAAAGAACTGCTGATAAAGTGATGTTTGCAAAATACTCGTGTATGAACAAATTAATTGATAGAAGCAAAAATCACAAATATTGTATACAATTCAAATCAAATCAAATCAAATCAAGTATATTTTTTGTAATAGGCAGCATACGCCGCATTTACAAAGTCAACTTATTTGCTAACAGTACAATAAATAATAAAGATACATAAAAAAATAATAATGAAAAAAAAAATGAATAATAAGATGAAAAAAAAAAAAAAAAAAAAAATGAAATGAAATGAAATGAATTTATTATTAATTTCCAAAATCGTACAATCACATAGGTACTGACGACCCCTCTATGCCCTGAGGCGAGGTGAGGAGCCGGATTATTATTACTATACGTACATTCCAACTAAAATAACAATCAAAATAAAGAAAACAAAAAAATAAATAAATAAATAGATAAATACATAAAAAAATTGGCATAAGTAATTAAAAAAAAAAAAACAAACAAACAAAAAACCAAAAAAAACAATCATACATAATAATAATAATAATTCCCCCATCCCCTCCAACTAGAAAACCGCGTAACATGAAATACGTATAAGAAGAGAAAGATTTGAACGATGAACACACAGGTGATTATTTGAGATATTTTGCAGCAAAAAAAACAACATCAAAAAACATAATAAGTACACAGTAAATGAGAAAATGTGAGCACATAACACCTAGACACGCACCATGACACCTACCAGGCACTGACATTCCGGTGAAGTTGATCAGGGGGGCTCAAAAGTACCACCCAGCAACCATAGCCTCAGACACCTTCTAAACCTACGTCTTGGAACATTACGTAAGTTAACTGGTAAGCCCAGCACAAACACAGCTGATGTATAACCAAACTGATTTTGTGAGTGGTACTTTTTCCAACTTGGAACACTGCAGTCTCTCCCCCTCCAACTTAAAGCTCCGCACCCAAGCTCTAGAGAGTATAACTTGTCAAAGTTCAGAGCACCAAGAGACAAGAACACCAACTGTGATGGACAGTCTCGAGAAACCCCTACAACAGTCCGAGCAGCCCACTTATGTAAAACTTTTATAGGATATGTGAAGTAACTGGCACACCCAGCCCAAATGGCAAGCCCATATCTCAACACTGATTCATAGATTGCAATATAGAATTTTTTAAGGTGGCTGAGACCAACAAACTTTGACAAATAAAAAAGGAGATAGTTTAATCGTCGGAGCTTAGCCTGCAAATATTGACTCTGTGGGCCCCAGGCCAGTCCATCATCAATAACCAATCCCAGATAACGGTACTCCCTAACTCTTTGCAAAGCAGGACACCCACACTCAGCTTCTTCATCCTCACAGGAGTGGACAACAACTTCGAATCGCCAGTCATACACGAGTTTATATGTAAAAAATATCACCTTGGACTTATCTACGTTTAATGTAAGGGCATGCCACCTCATCCACCTGATAATAAGTGCCAAGTCCGCTTCAATGTCACTTTGAAGCTGGAGAGGGAATTTAGAGCAGAGCACCAGAGCAAGATCATCAGCAAAAGAATAAAAAGTCCCATTCACCCTCAGTCTCAGTAGATCATTAATATACACTAGAAACAATATCGGCCCCAACACACTTCCTTGTGGCACTCCAGCAGTTATATCACCCCATGGACCCAGTACACTCTGAATTTTAACAGCTTGCTTCCTACTCCTTAAATATGAGCGAAACCATTCAAGCATGAACCCGCGGATACCCAAATTCCAAAGTTTTTTCAGAAGTATCTCATGACTCACTGAGTCAAACGCCTTTTTAACATCCAAAAATGCAGCCACAACTAATAATAATAATAATAATAATAATAGAAAATAAAAATAACATGAAATAAAGGCGCCAAAAGTTGAGCACACATATTTAAACCTGATATAGGTAGGTATCTTTTAGAGAGAGAGAGAAAAAAAAAAAAAAAAAAATGAATAATAAGATAAAATAAAATAAAATGAAATGGAGGCACGGAAAGATAAGCGCACATATTTAAATATAATATACATATGTAGGTATCTTAAAGATAATGGTGCACTCAGTTATGTAACAGCGTCTATATACTCATCTATTGTGTAGAATGCTTTTTTTAGTAGCCATTTTTTCAGAGTTTTTGAGAATAATTTTGTGCAGTTGATAATTTTGATTTCATTTGGAATTTTGTTATAAATTTTTGCAGCCATGGAGTCTATACTTGTTTGGTAAAATTTATTTCTGAATTGTGTGCTATGGAGTTGTTGGCTATTTCTAGTATAATGACTGTGTTGAAGAGTATGTAACTTTACTATGCCCTTCTTCACAATTTGAGCTATCAGATATATGTATAAGCAGGGTAAGGTTAAAATTTCATTTAAAAGAAAGACATTCTTACATGATTCTGTGGCTTGCATTCGATAGATGATTCTAATTGCTCGTTTTTGTATTACAAAAATTCTCTGCATAAGACTGATATTACCACCCCAAAACACCAAGCCATATGTCATATTAGACTGGAACATTCCATAATATGCCATTTTTAAAGTTTGCACATTGGTGACACCTTTTAATTGCCAAAGAAGATAATTTACTGATGATAGTTTCCCAGCTAAATAGTCAATGTGATCAGTCCAAGTTAAACTGGAGTTGATGTACACTCCCAAAAATTTTAGACATTCAACTTTAGTAATTGGCAGTGCCAAATTTAAATTTTGTGAACTATGACCAAAATATATTAGGTTTGTTTTCTCAACATTTAATTTCATTTTATTTATTCTGAACCACGCTACCAAATCATCCACAACCTGCTGTACTGAGATACCCATATTCATAGGAATCAGTGCTGTAGTGTCATCTGCAAATAGGATCAAATTACTCCTTACATTTTTTGGAAGGTCATTGACATAAAAGATAAAGAACAAAGGTCCTAATATTGACCCCTGTGGAACTCCTTGTTCAACTGGATATTGTTCAGAGAAATGGTATTCTCCATTTATATCTTCTGTCTTAACAATTTGAGTTCTATTTTTGAGAAAGGATGTGGTCCAGTCCAACGCCACCCCTCTAATGCCATACTTTTCTAGTTTACCTCGCAATATTTCATGATTAATCATATCAAATGCTTTTGAAAGATCACAAAAAATCCCTATAATGTCATTTTTGTTGTGGAGATTTTCCAAGATATTGTGAATAAGTTGATAAATGGCACCTGTTGTATTTTTATTTTTGCAAAATCCAAATTGAGAGCTGTGTAACAGATTATTATCACTGAAAAATTTAGATATACGTTTATAGAATAAGCTTTCTAGAACTTTGGAAAACACTGATGTTATAGATATGGGTCTGTAATTATTCATGGCACTTCTTTCCCCCTTTTTGAACACAGGTGTAATAATATTGACCTTAAGAATATCAGGGAAGGCTCCTTCCTGAACAGACATGTTGAAGAGGCTGGCTAGTGGTTCAGCAATGTATGGCGCTGCTATTTTCAGTATATAGGTATCAAGTCCATGGTAGTCTTTTGAATAGGAATTTTTGAGTGAGTGAATTACATTCACAACCTCAACTGAGTTTGTTGGTGCAATGAAGAATGTGGAATTATTGGATGGGTTTAAATTATCCAAGGGATTTTCATCATCCTTCAAGTTTTCAACCTTTGGTAAATTACAAAAGAATTTATTTAAAGCAGAGGCAATTTCCAGTGGATTAGTTACCATATGGTTTTGGTCCATTATATAATCTATACAGTTATCTTTTGTTTTTGTTTTGATAAGTTCCCAGGATGTTTTGTTCAAGTTTTTGGCATTTTGTAGTTTTTTATCATTTGCAGTTTTTTTTGCATTTTCAATCAAAGTTTTATATTTTTGTTTAGTTATTTTATATTTTTCTTTCAGGTATGGAGAGTCAAAAGTCTTCTTCATGCTATGTAGGTCCATTAAATTTTGCTTAACAGTTTTTATTTCGATTTTGGTTGGTGGGGGGAATTTTATAGTACTTTTTTGTTTCCCTTTCACTATACCAAATGGGAATGACAAATCATAGTGTAGTAAGAACACATTTAGAAAACTCTGAAAAGCTGTATTAATGGTATCTGTTTCACTCCAGCAGTTACTCCAGTTCTTACACTCAAGTAGCCTGAGAAAAGTTCCCCTAAAAGTAGGAAGAGACTTTTTCGTTTGAATATTTCAATTTTCAATTTATCGTTACATCTGGACACTTTTCGATCGGCCACGTGACGCTTTTATATTGAAAATCCCAAAAATCATGACTGAATGATAAGGCTCTAAATTCTTGGAAAAATCCCTAAAATCATTTTAAACAATCAAATTTGAAAAAAATGTGTGATATACTACTATGCCGTACGTGGTATATTTAGGGCGCGCCCACATGGTAACACTGCGTTGTGTCGGCAACACTGCGTTATATTCTCGTCAGCTAGCCGTACGAGCCAAGCGACGAGAGTACAGAACGTCAGTAGCTTGTCCGAGGCGTCGCGGATAGGTTATTCATTTGTTAAACGGTTAATGCAGTCAATTAGTATATAAGTGTTTACTCGCGCGTGTTAAGTATTAGTGTATAAGTGTTTTCATTTAGTTTTAATTAGTTTACTTATTATTAAGATCGATGCGCTCACGCTGTCGGCGGAGTGAGGCTAGAAGGATTGACGATCTACTAGCCGCCATCATGGTTAGAATACGTCGACGAACGTACGGGAGTTTCCGTTGAGGGACACCTTATGACCACCCCCTCGCCAATGTGCGAATGAAACCTCGCTAATGAGCGAAAGGTGCATCGAGTTAGCACTTATTCTACATCAACGTATGTAACTGTAAGTAACCATTTATCATGTTAACCCATTCGACTACACCAACGTGTGTATGCGAGTAAGTCATGTAAAGTGTTGTTAATCTCATGCACATTATAAATATTATTTCATGTATGTCTTCCATGTTGTTATTTATGGTGTGTGTGAACATCTGTTAAGAGTGTAAATACAACTTTTCCTGCCCACGCCCTAGCCGAGCATGTGAGGTATTCTGGTAAGTATTTCGTAGAAAGACTTTAAGGAATATTTCTAGGAAACAACACGACAAGTGTGATTGTAAGGCTTTACCCACCCTCCAATTAGGTACCCTTATGATCACCACTTCAAGATATTTTACCCTCTTACATTGGCGCCCTTCCGAGTGTCCAAAAAGCACAGATTCGCTGAAATCTGAGCTTGGAGGAAGTAAATCATTACGAGTACGAAGTCTGAATGGCCATAAGACTTTGGAAAATAATACTTGGAGTATGATTTTAATTGTACCGAATGATTCACTTCTCGACTGTTGTCAGACCACAGTGTCAGAAGACAGAAGAGGAAAGAATACTTGTGAGTATTTCAACGTAAATGACACAGTATTACGTTGGTTTCACTCTAACACACATACACCTAGTCAAATCAGTTAAAATTTGACGAAAACGTGTTCATTTTTCAATGTGTACGTGAGGTGGTGGATGGTGAAATCCACCGATGGATAAAAAATCCGTTGAAAATTTCTCAGAACTCAACAACGTTCGTTGAAACGTGAAAACGAGTTCTAACTTGTCCGCCTCGTTGCTGCGCGACCCCCGCCACCTCCCAAGAACAAGACACACGTCGTCCGAGCTGCTACTGTGCACTACTGTTGCCGCAGCTGCTGCTTAGCCTTCAACCGTTGAGTTGGAAGCCACCACAGCACATGCTATCTAAATTTCCAAGAACGGACGACCACAATACAAGCCACGCTTCTCTATGAAGTAGCCTGAGCTTGCCATTATATAATATTTACACACATTTTCATGCCAAATAGTGTGTTCACCATTAATTTTCACATTTGTTTCTCAAAATTACAAAATGAACACGATAACAACAGGCCCTTGTTATAACGTTTCTATGATAGGTGTACGTTTCAAACACCTAAGTTTTGCCACCACGTGTGCAAAACCACTACCATGTTTTTACATGAGTACAGACTTAGCTTCAGTCAGAAGCCACCTTTGGTGAGCAATATCGTTGAATATTGCTGCTCCATTTTGCAAATGCAACAAAGCAGACGATTCGAGCAAAATATTCCATGAAACATTTTGCAACCAGCATATGTTGCTGTGGACAATTCAGTGCTCTTTATCTTGTCCGGAATACCCTTCGGTATTTTTGCACATAAATTAATCCACAGACACATAATCTGCATTTGCACTTTATTGAGATAAAAGCATTCTCTAACTGCCAACATAAATCACCAGCTCGAATTCAGTGCTCTTTATCTTGTCCGGAATACCTTTGGTATTTTTGCACTTTGAACTCGCTAGTGACCAGGCAGACACGTGTGCAGAATTCTTTGCCGAATCTGAATTTAGTGGCATCATTCTAGCGCTCTTTATCCTGTCAGGAATATTCGTTGAAATATTCTTGCGTCTAGAATTAATGAACCACATATATTCAGTGCAAACGAATCGTGATTATTATTCAGATAAGGAATAATTTTTCTGCCAAGTTGAATTTGCGAAAATGGAAACCAAAGCACTCAACTTTTCTTATCAACTATACCCTATGAGGTATTGTTGCACTTGAAATAGCTTGAAAGACACGTTTCTCTACACGTGTACAATTTCAACTCCAATTCAGTCATCTTTTATGCACAGAATACACTAAAATAAAATTCAAAATTTTGTGTTGAAATATTCAATAAGAATACTACCACAAAATGGAAAGCATTCACTGAAATGCTATCCCACCAAACTGATGAACTTGAACCTAAAATGGAGCGAGATTGGAAAACATCAAATTAATGATGTACAAATTGCGGACAGTCATAAAGCAACGTGTCCGAATCAGAGAATTCATTTTTAGAACTCCTAGTGAAAAAATCAAATGAATTTTTCCGCATAAATTAAGAGTAAATTGAATGCAAATTCGCTCAAAGAAGCGAAACTGCTATTCAATAATCATTCCTCGCCGAATTCCTCCATGAAGGAAATTACCGATGATAAGAAACATAATTGGGAAGATTACCTATTAGAGGTCATTAACAAATCCCAACTATGAACAGTAATTTCAACACAGACACCTTACAGATGAGTGCAGGGGAGCCTCTCGAGCCCCCAGCCTCAACTGAGGCATCTGTAATGACACCTAAATAGAGTGCACACCCCACTACTTCAAAAAGGAAGCTGTGAGATTGGCCTCTAAAAAATTACCTGTCATTTGTATTGCAAATTCCAACGTCGAAATCTCAGCCAGGAGATCCATCGACAATAGAAAAGCATACAATTGACAGAAGATCCGTAAAACGACCAATACTCAGAATTGAATCATAATTACCAAAAGTTACAAAAACTCGTCATCACCACATTGAGCTGAACTACGTGATTGAGAACAAATAACGAGTAACCAAAGAACAAACACTGATACTTTGCCAAAAGCAACTGTTTGTCAATTGTATGCTCCAAACCCTCACAAATACTGCAATGACAGCATTTGAATATTGCATAGAATTTAATATCAGCCAAATGTGAGAAACAGAATATGTAAAACTAGTCATTTTTATTTTGTAAAATCGTAGTTATTTGCGATTACAAATATGGAAATTTCAGCGATGACTGAAATAACAAAAGGTCAAAATTAATAGAATTTGGACCAAATAAAAATTCATTTTTGACACAAAAATCTCAAATTAGGGATCCAAAAGTGTTGAAACTGATCAGAACAAAAATGATGAAATTTTGAATCAAGAAAATCAAAAGGTATTGGCCAGAAACATTTCGTAATAGCGAATTAGAGAACGGATAGACTTTAATTCAGAAATTTATGCAATTTTCGAATAATAAGATTTGAAAATTAAGTCATAAAAACACCAAAATGCGGAATGGGGCATTCAAGATATTCAATTTCGAAAATAATTAGACTTTTTGAAACTGAAAACATCAAGTTGACTAATTTTGAAAATTTGGAAAGGTGAAAATTTGGTAACAAACCGAATAAAAACCTGAAAAATGGATCAAAACGTGTAAATTATTCTAGCAAAGAATGATTACGCATCAAAAATCACGTTGATAACGTAAAAATTTCGTTTTCACAAAAGAAAACTCGAAATTTCAACAAAATAACGCTATACAATACGTTACGCGTTACGTTACGATCAAAAACGTGAGCCACCTCATCCGCACACGAATAGTTAAAATAACAACCGGCGAATGCTCTCTTATCACAACTTTCGTTATTCCAAATGAGAATTTCAATGAATTAAAGTCTGGCAAAGTTAAAAGCATAATTCTAAACGATACAACAGCAAAATAAGGTGACATATAAGAATCAAAACTATTTCTCTCTGTTTGCATTTATCGTCGAATAAAAGCAACAGGTAAGTAAACGTTGATCCGTATCAGTAACCTTGTATAGCTTGATATTAATAATATCCACCATTTAGACAAAAATGGCAGATATCAACAACAATATTGAATTGGAGTACAGTGAAGGCCACATCGGATACATGTACGTACGATTTACGCAGAAAACCAAAGTAGTAAACAACGTTACACTGAGGAAATGCTATGTACGATCGTCAATTGAAGATCCATGGACTGATCGATGGATCAGGCAAGATGTGATCGACCAGTGGACGGCAGCTACAAATCAAGTAGCGGACTACGATATGTGGTATGACAATATTCATTCATTCTAACAACTGTACCCATACATTGTACTAACTAAAACACACACTTTGCTTTGTTCTGCACTTGAATAGATAAGCCAGCTAATCGAATAGAGACGTTGAAAAATGCTACGAATTGAATACAAATTCGAGGCAAACTTCGACGCACGCTAAACGATCAAACAAATTAACCCTAATTAAAAATAAGTTTCTTACATAGTTAAATGTAATCGATCTTTATCCATCTTTTGATTATTTGCTTTCATGTTCTTGTGTATAAAACTCTCACATTATAATATGTACGTTGGTGCACTTGCTTTGGCTATTTATTCCATAATGTACAAATACTTCGTTGAAAGTAAACATACATTACACTTCGCTTCACAATATACTTCGTTGAAAGTAGATTGCAGTAGAATTTTGTAGCTAAAGACTAATATAGATACTCCGTTGAGGGTAACTATCAATGCACTCAACCGTAACATTAGCTTCAATTAATAATTTGCAGAATACTACAATGATAGTAAGCTACGAAAAATCTCGCTTTATTGCTTTCAATAATCATTATCACTAACGAAGAACATGTAATTTTGCTCAGAAATCGCTACTAAAGATAAAACCACTTCGCTGAATGTAGATTATCATACATAATATTTGCAAATACTGACAAAAAATACTTTAGCAAAATGTCTAATAACAACGTACGGTTCATTTCAGTCAAACTACCTCTTCGATCCAACGCAATGAAAGCAATGAAAGCTGAAGCTAGAAGCAATGAAACGAAGCAACAAAAACATGGAAATAAATTAGACATAATTCAGGTAAATAAACTTGAAATTCTGATCGTTTGTTAGACGTTAATGAGAATTTAGATCGACGAAGACAACTTGGATTTACTTTACACTGAATACGAAGCATGTCGTAAATCAGTACGAAAGTGCTAACTTTCCAAAGCTAAATTCAACGCATCTAGAATTATATTTTACCTAATGTTTGTTAGGGGAAAATAATAATTGATCTAAAAAATCATCATTTTGTTTACTTTCCATGAACACTAATTTGATAAAAAGCAACGGAAGAGCTACGAAAGCTAAATCGGTGATAGAAGCAAAGTGAAAATTCTAAAGAAGAGCTACGAACATGAAACCGGTCATTTCGATACAAACAATAAGGTTCGCAATGAACTACCGAGTGAATGAATTCTAATTACACGATCGATTATTACGTACACCAATTAAAATAATTTTCCAGAACCAACAGTAATAATTTTTCCATCGTTGAATGGAGAAACGAACCATTATCACCGAATAAATAGTTCGAAAACCTACAAGGCTGGAAAAGAATAAAAGGTACGATCGATAAGTTATGTAAGCGTTTGACGACACAACTTATCGATGATAATTAATGAATACGTATATTTATTCTATTATTTTTCATGTTCGAGTACGTAAATTGAATAATAGCTGGAATTTCAACAATGATTGAAAGCGATATGAAACAGCAACTTTACGAAGAAAGCTACTGTAAATCTCCAGCGAAAGGTAACATTTGGCAACTAAGCCAGAATTCACCTAATTCAACATACGATTTAGAACTATGTGACTGGCTTCAAATCACTAACACCGGCTAATATCTCAAAAATGGTTATAATCAAAAAATGAAATTTCGAACTCAGAAATAATGAAAATTTGAAACAGATCGAGACAGTCAGAATATTTTAACAAATTTGGCAATGATCAAAATTGAAAAAATAAAATCGTGAATTGGATGATAAATTTCTTAATTATGACAATGATCAGGTATTAGAAAATTTTGAATTTTGTTAAGGTTAACTGAAATTAATAGATTTTGGTAACTTTACGAAGTCGCGATACAGTACTTAGACTGCGACACGACGCCAAATATCCTATTCTGATAACTAAAAACTGTCTACGCAAATGTCTGAAATTCTCTAAAGTACTAGCCACACCATACCAAATAGTGAAGCTAGTATACTTCTTTATTTCGATACAAGCTAAAATGGTGAATTTTGAAGAAATTCAAAGGATAACACTACGCAGTAAAAAGACTGTGAAGTACTTGTGAAAAATTTCTGATCAAAACAATCATCGTTTGAAAACTTCGAAATAAATAAAAATTCTGAGTTTAAAATTGAAACTACCTAGAATGATAGATTTTAGTACGTTTCACGAATACATTATACGATAAAAAATCGTAAAATGAGTTCAATTTCACTTTTGAGAAAATTTCCACATTTTCAAATTCAATTTGCCACACAGTAGACAAACTGTAATGCAAATGAATTTCTCGATCATGACTCAACCTAAAATGGAAATTCACACTATAAATAGACAGCAATATATTTTTCGAAAGTTTCAAATCTCAATTTGAAAAATTTTGAAATAATTCAAAACAGAAGTCTCACGACAATTTTAACAGAAATTGCGAGAATTCGACTTCAACATTTTTGACGTCAATTTTCATTAAAGGTCATACTGAAATTCAAATACCTCGATCAACCAACATTTGGTAAAATTTTAAGAACTATTTCGAAAATTTATTCAGATAAACCAATCACGACGAAGTAAACTTAGTCACTTTCGACACGATCGAAATCGCTATATGGTACTTAGACCATAAAACGGGCTAAATTTATAAAGAACCTGAAATAGAAAATGGACATAAAATACCACAGGATGATGACATTTATTTATTAAAATGATTACTGGAGTAACGAGACTCTAGTTCATCTTTCAAAATTGCAAGAGTAAGCGAAAAATTTTATTTCATCGAATTCGATAACAAGATCGAAGTCGATGAAGTAGAATGACGCGGTAAAATAAGTACAAAAGAGAAACGCAAATTTAGCGAAAGGCAGATGTTTCTGGTCGAGACGAAACCGAACGTTTATCTAGCGTCGACTAGAAAAATGATTAGAAAATGGCTGACAGGCAATAAAATTCGATAGAAATTATATTGCGACGTATTGGATTAACAATAAAGATACCAAACTACGCAGTTCGGTTCATTTTTGACAAAACCTGTTCCAGGAAAATCGGCGCCGACTGATATTTCTGCTTAGAACATTCTAGAAGGTTATAGTCAAAAAACCTGCCGTTCGAACGCTTCGCTACCAACACGACGTCGCATCCGACCAATCACGTACGCCGCCGATTGAGCAGCATAGTGGGGGTAGGATAAGACAGTTGGAACGAACGACGAACCTGATGTGCTCAGCCACAATCATTCCAGTTTTTATCGTTGATGTAATATCATGCCTTTCAATGCGTCTCTCTGAGATCTATTTTTCGATGCGTTTAATTTGCCCAAGTGCTAATAACAGCGATACTTAATTGAGTTTGCTATAGTTATATCGCGATCGGTAATATTTTTTCGCTATATTTTTCCTCGTTTATTTGAAAATAAGTTATCATCTATCCTGTGGCAAGTACCAACGTTAATTTACGCACGATCTTTGCTATACTCCAGTGTTA
The DNA here is from genome assembly GCF_950023065.1 of Planococcus citri. NCBI lineage: Eukaryota > Metazoa > Arthropoda > Insecta > Hemiptera > Pseudococcidae > Planococcus > Planococcus citri. Next base: position 81,765,592 of record NC_088677.1, read on the forward strand.
ACGTAACATGTGCAATTGGCTAATAAGGCCAATACCATGATCAAATCTAGAACATTATTTTCTAAATACGCTACATTCGAGTAATAATTACTAATACGAAAGATTCCTAACGTAAATTCGTCACATTTGTTCACAGCGATGGAAGAAATCGTAGCCATTGCGTGCGATCTATGCGGCAGGTCGGTCACGGCGAAAAGTCCGATACCTCTCGATAATCAATCGAAAACCGACTCCGTTTATATCACTCAGTGTCAACACGTTTTCCACAAATCGTGTATTTACACCAGAATTACGACGTCTGAAACACTCGATCCTGTCAAAGAACAGTCGATCCAGTGTCCACACCTGAATTGCGGCAAAGACATCACCAAACAACAATGCTATAAAGCAGACGTGACCAGGATCATCATTAACGTACCGATCAACGCAGAAGTCGCATCCGCTGAGGTGCAAAGTCTTCAAGCTCGAGTCGCTGAACTCGAAGCTACGCTATCCGTACGCCAAGATGAGGCTCAAGACATATTGAGCAAATCACGCAGTTTCGAGAATCAATTGGAAGAGGCACAAGCCCAAATCAAGGCGCTATCGATACAGTTGAATACGACGAACGCGAAGTATGAATCTCTCCGCAAGACGAATATCTCAACTTTATTCGCAAAAACGGCGCCGACGGCAGCACCTCAATTGAACCTGCAACCGACGGCCCAAACAGCACCCATCCAACCGATTCCGAACGTGATTCCGCCTGCAGCTACGGTGAATCAACCGATGGTTCAACAACCCAATCAGGGGTTCGTAGAACCACAGTTACCGCCTCCCCCGCCAGTCCACCAAGGTCCGTCGCTGAACGAACCCAAGACAGCTAAACACAACAAGCCGTCAAAAAACGCGGTGGGAGGTATCCCCGCGCCCACGGTTCCGGTGGGTACAGGGATACCTCAGAAAAACGCCGGTCGGGGCGCAATCAACCGTACCCAACACGTCGCCAATCAGCCACACCCAGGATTCGCAGTAACGAAAGGCGCGACGACGACCGGTACTACGAAAACCGGCAAAACGACCACGACGACCGCTACTACGAAGATAGGCACTACGAAGACATACGCGACCGCCGCTACGACGACGACGCGCGCCGCTCCCGCCGAGGACGCGGCCGCCGCGGCGGCTACAACTAAGTTCAAGATTCCGCTAATTGAACAGGGTACAGCGCAGACTGCACCCTTCATGCAGCATTCTTCCCCGTTGTCACCGCACTGGATAAATCAATCCCAGCCAAGCACATCTTCGTATGGTCAACAGTCAATCGGCAACTCAGCCAACACCGGCTCGGGTGTAAGCCAAATTGCCCACCAAAACAACGCCTCACCCAACTGCGCCAACGTTCAGAATCGCGCTGAAGCGAACGCGAGTCAGAACGCCGCTGGCATTGGTTCGAATGCAATCAGCAACGCAGTGGAACAACAAGCCGAACCTAGTGCCGACGAAAAGAAAAAGAAAAAACGGAACAAGCCAACACCATGGTCCAACACCACGGCAAATCGCGCGAATTTCAACTCGAGATACCCAAAGATCACGGTAGAGGTCTTACGACCATTCTACCCAACGAATGCATATCCATTGCACTTTGCGCTATGTGGTCGTCGAACCGCGGAGCAAACAACAGTAATGGCGCTATTCGCGTACGACTATCTACTACTTGGTGATATTCACGCAGTGGGTCTTTGGGACGCGATTACGCACGGCAAACCGTATAAGGATAATTTTGATCCAAAATTATACCGAAGAGATATGACCATCGCAAACCTGGCTCGTAACTTGAACGAGATGGAGGAATTACCGGCAAACCTGATGATTTCAATCGGGACGTACGATATTTTCCTACGAATGCCTCGCAATCTTTTTCAAGAAGGATTCCAACATCTGGCGAATGTTTTAATTGCCAAACACGTAAAAAGGGTAATCATCCTACCACCAGTTCCATGTCTACAGCTAGATCTCGTAACATACGAAACCCTAATCCCCGAATTCAGTCGTGGATGGGGCTCTGGCTTATTTGCGTACCTACTTGCGGCTAACTGGTTGGAAAACTTAGATGAAGAACTCCCAACTCGCGACAATCTGGGTCCACGTTATCAACACGACGCTTATTTAACGGTAGCGCAGAACATAGACAACGCCATCATACCTGCGGCAGTACTTACGCATCGTGAATCAACCGCCGAGTTGAAAAACAATGCTAAGCAGGGGCATGCACCTCAATCGAAGGCGAAAGCACCTCCAAAGCCCAATAAATTTGTGCAACAATCGGCAGCGGCACAATCGATGCCGCAACCAAATACGTCACAAGCGCTCGCAACACCTGGACCTTCAAACTCGATGGTAACGCAATACCCCTTCGTAAATCCGCAGACGCAACAGGCGACAGCAATTTACTTAGGCAACAAAGCGGTTGGCACGCCACCATACGCAAACAAACCAACGGGCTCTTCGAGTACATCGACCCTCCATCCGAACGATCCGAGAGGGGCAAATCGAAGAACAGCGGCGCCGACCGCAGTAACGATTTCTCCCCACAGCGGCCTGCACTTGGCAAGCGTTGGTTTCTCTGACGACGAAACAAAACCCCTCGATGAGAAGGTGGTATTGGAACGCGCCGGCGTCATGACTCACCATCAAACTGCTATTAAGAGCAGTAAGATGCGCGAGCAAGAAAAACTTGCAGCCAACGCCGCTGCTCGAGAAACGTTACAACAAAAAATGGAGTGGAAAAGAGAGGATGATGATAAGAAAGCCAACTCATTCTCGCTGAAGAAAGAATTAGCTGAAAAACCACCTGTGCATCCACCTACTGACCACAGGAGAATTCGCTCACGGTCATCATCGGCTTCCAATCGCCATCGTTCACCCTCGGTAAAAACCAGAACTGAACGTAAAACGAGATCTGGAGACGAAGCGACCGACTTCGACTCCGGTAAAACGTTAAACCCGAAATACATCGGTCAAATGGTACCGAGTGACGATGAATTATCAAGAAGGATACAACGCCAACTTGAGAATATGTTTGGAAAACCCGATGATGCACCAAATACGAATAGCGATTCCGTAGGATCGACATCCGAAAGTGACGTACCGCGCTCCGGTTCACGCAAAGCTCGAAGCTCGGTAAAGGCTAAGTTAGCTACAAAGCCAAAAACACAAATTACGCAACGTCCAAAAACCACACGGATCAACGTAGCAATCAAGCCGCGAGATCCCGACAACAAAAAAGACTCCAAGAATTGGCTTCCATGTACGTTTACATTGAAATCATCGTTGATTCCCAATGAAACACGAATGAAAACAGCAACTACCACTGAGCAACCCTCAACTGAAGCGGTAGCCAGTAATCAACCAGCCACCTTGGGTGCTAACGTGGACAATGCGGAAAATGTGATAATCGAGAATTCGCCGCAATCAGTCGACCCCACAGCAAATCCGCCAATTGAGCAGGAATTGCCGCGTGGGGCACAACCGATCGAACAGCGCGTCGTCACTCAGGAATCGACAACAACCGAAACCTGCCAAGAATCTATCACTCTCCATTCGGTCGAAACGGACGAGTCCATCGAGTTACAACAGGTTTTGGCAACTGAATCCTCAACCGAATTTGTCGAAAATACTGAATCTGTCGAATTAAACAGCATCAACAAGGATGATTTGTTCAACCCCGAAAGTGCTGCGAACATCGAAACTGACGAATCAAACAGTGTCACTCAAGGTGATCAACAGAATCCCAGAAACACTGTCACTTACCGACTCTACGACTTAATAGGTGAAACCCCAAGCGGCGACTTGGAATTTCAACAACCTGTTACACCCCGCACCGAAGCAAATCTTCTCGGTGAAGAAGAACCGCGAACGGAAGACTCGGCTATCGAGCCAAAACCCGTCGAAGAAAACGACGAAGAAGAAGACGACGACTTGTAAATATAGTTTTAACGTCGCAAAACCTTGTAAATATGCTTACGATTAGTATTAAGCTTTTGAAAACTCCCGCCAACATTTTTGCTAATAGTAGTAGCGATATTGTATGACATAATTCATATCATGTAATTTTCAACTCGAAATAAATAGATTTCTTGATGTTTGAAAATTTCTTTTCATTGATGGGTATTTAATTCTGATTACAGTAAAATGGAGATTGAAGAACGATGGTGCGCTTTCAGCAATGTTCACGACATCTTACGATTCGTAGATCGACTAATACAAGCGTTCACTGAAGCGCATGCAACGATCGAAAAAATTCGACACATGGGAATTCGCCATTGTAATGTCGATGATTGTTTCTACGTATCCACCACCACAAAATCCATTGAACTGGACAAAGAATACTTCACCTTATGGGTTATGCTAATACTGCTCTACGTAGATCTATTATGGCAAAAACATAATCTTGGAGACAAACAATCACCGAATTGTCAATAAATCCTCGAGAAAGTAGATTGTGAACTTCTCAGTCAGGAATTGAACACATCTACGCAACTTCTGGGTTTTAAAAATTTTTTTTTTTAGCTTTAGTTAAAGAAACAACCAATCGATCGAATTGGCAGTTTTCGCATAGACAGACTCGTTGAAGTCTGTCAAGTTTTTATTACCTCTATTAATCAATGACATGTTCAACAGTGTTAAGAATGGTCTGTACTTCGAAATTACCAGTAAGGCGCACGTTTCGAAAACGCAAGTCGGACGAGCTATTGGAACCAACTCCCAATGAGGAAGAACCGATACGCCCACGGCCTGTAACCCTACCGTGGTTCCTGCAAAACTTAGGACTACAAGTACGCAACGGCGACACCGTCACACGTCGCGAGCGACTCCAACCCAACATACTCACGCAAAGTCCATCTTCTACGCAACCTACGGCGGCCATCGTCACTCGTATGCCAAATGGTGAAGAACGTCGCTATTATGTCGCCATACGTGACGCGAATGGACGTCCTCAACGCCATCCGATTCCCGGACCGGTCACCGACCACGTAGATGGTCTTGTAGTTTGGGTTCCCAACAATCGAAACCGCTCCGCACTACCACCACGGTTAGAAAACAACATATCTATCGTTCCAGAATAGTCTTTAACACTGTTATGTTCATTTCATCATTTCAATTCTTTCAAATGCACCACCGAGCGCAATTGATTGTATCTTATTTCGGTATTTTGTTTTATAGTTTTTAGTTTTTTATGTTTTGTTTTTGACACACATTTTGTTGAAGATGTTATTTTTGTTTATTCTTAGAGTTTTTATGTGATTTACGTATCACAGTATGCTTTATGTTTAATTTTGTTTTATTTTGTTTAACTCTTTATTTTTATTTGTAAGACCCAGTGATTTTATGTTATCACTTTAATTTTGTTTGGTATTATTTTTGCTTTATTATCTTTAATTGTACATAGTTCCTACTCTTTGCAATTACCTCGCTGAAGGTAAAAAACAACAGAGTTTGTTTTAGTTTAATTTCCATTTACACGCAGCGAGGTGTTTTCTTTTCTTTTTTCCTGTGTACATACCGACATGCGATATCGCTGAATATTGCTAATCTTGAATATCAGAATTAATCGTTGAATTAATCTGCCGCGAAAACCAATCGCTTGAATTGGTATTCACTACCCGTGCAATATACAAATTGGTTAATTAGAACCAAATTGTTACACAACAGCAGTGGTTTTTCATCACCATAACAGGACAAGATAGCGCATTATTCGACACATAGGTCGAAAATGTAAGTCGCAAAGTCTCTTCAAAATTAGTCAATACCACACCGATTGAGTGTAACAATTGGAAGAGCAAACTTTCCTTCTTTGTCCTGGTTGACAGGGATATGATCACCGAATCGTAACCCATTATTTATTTATTTACCACAAGCCTGAACCAACAATACAGGGGCAAGTAAAAGGCGCATTATTCAACACATAGGTTGAAAATATAAGTCGCAAGCTTTCCAAAGAACATTAACTTACTGGTACTCTGCCCTGGCACGTCCGAAGAATCAGATGCAAAACAATTGTGCTATTTTCTTTCCAGAATCATGGATTGGTTTCACATTGTTTTCCTGCAGCATGCAGAATATCTGAATTCGGAAAGGATGCTGCCTAAAAAGAGGCATCGTCAAGTAGCGTCATCCGATCGAGACGGTGCAAGTTCCACTGACTTGAGTTCAAATGGAGACTTGACGATACCAGCAAAGACGAGTAACACGCCGATGTTACAAAATGTTCGGAGAAGCTAAAATAGATACCGCAAAAGTACTCAGGACTACCGCGGAGTAGTCCTATTAAACGAACCAAAAGAAATTTCCTCTCAAGTAGAAAAGATCAGTTGCAAAGCGCATTACTCGACATCTAGGCTGAGAATGTAAGACGCAGACTCCCTAGAGAACATTAACATAATAGGTACGCTGCCTTGGGACGTTGCTTCAGCTTGGCATGATGCTCGCGATGTCATCCTTCCAGAGTTCGTGGTAATAGACTTAATCTCGAGCATCGCAGACCAGCTTTGATCTCGTCCCTAAAATGACAACAGGTACTCTGCCTGAGAACACAAGGTTTGGCTGCAAAATCGCAGTATGGTGGTACATGTGACTTTTCGCAGCTTCTCCGGTGTGTTCCAAAAAAGAACCATGACATCACTAAAAGGTGATACAAATGTTCAGGGAGCATAACAATTACCGAGATGGTAATTAGAACTACCGCGGAGTAGTTTTAATACGGTAAAACTGATCTGTCTTTCGAGTCGTAAGAAAATGATCGTTGAATCATATCTAAGACTCTTTTCGGCCTTGTCATCTTTGATGTAACATGACCAGTGAAGTTAGCGCAGTAATCGACAGTTAGGTCGGATTCTGTAAGTCGCACGTAACCTCTTCATTCAGGGGCATAATATTATTTGGTTCTCTGCCACGAGTACATCTTGCCTCGTGAAGTGTCGAATACTGGGTATTTCTCGATCAAATCGCGAGATCTTGAGGAGAGATAGCCTCAGTTGTTCGATACGTTCTCGCCGTGCAGATGATATTCGAAAATGACAGCAACACAGCCAGGTGTTAGAATAATATGCCCGAAGAGCTTTAGGTTTACCGTGTTGGTAACCGCGACTACCGCTGAGTAGTTGCAAGGTATTATTCAACTGGATCATGAACTACATCAATTCCAAATTGGTATAACGGTCAATTGGCAACACATTCTCGGTCATTGAACCGATTGAAAACCCGTATAAGGATATAGATTAAATTGGTTCTCTGCCACGGAGGCAGTTTTTGCACTTGAGATTCTTCAAGAGCATACTACTCCGGAAATGAAGGTTACTGAGATAGCACCCTTTTCGGGTAGCTATCTGGAACCGGAAAAAGATCACGTTTGGCGATGACCATTCTGAGTTGATCTTGCAGAGCAGTAGGACCGAAGTAACGCTGTCAGGCGTTAAATAATACATATCCAAACGGGCAAATTGCCGATTAAGCTCCAAGACAAGGATATGCACCATAGTTGGTCCTCTGCCACGGGATTCCCGCCTGTCGGATGGAAAGTACCTGTACAGTTACTTCGCCGAATTCCTAGATTTGGAGAGGCTATGATCACGGATGTTTCCGAAGACAAAGAGCGGTGAAATCACCGAAAAAGATTATCATGGGCTGGCACAAGCAATCGATTGAATTGTACATCTGCTGGCCACGTGGAATGGAATAACACAATAAGGTGTTAGAGCATGTTCAAACTTGGAAGCTGTAGACCTAGGGAACTGAGAGGAACTTGGTAGTATGGTTCACGAACCAAAAATACCCAGAAGAGGAACATAGATTATAAAGGTGCTCTGCCACGGTACGCCCGAACTCAAGATCTAGAGCAGATCAAGCACTCGACTTGATATGAACACTGGTCTGAGTTCCGACATGCGCCGACATGTCGCCGACATACCGAAAAAGACATCTTTTGACGGACTCCGGGGCTTGCGTCAAAGCTCCCGGTTAAACTGGAAGCTGATCTGTACTCCTTCTAGTTTCTTCTGAAAACTTGAAAGTTGAATAAACTGTTTCCAGTTTTTCTTCGTCAAATTGTAACACAGATAGGTGTTATAATAACTATGTTCAAACGGGCAAAGCTGTATGAAAGGACATGCTAATAACAGGTACTCCTACCTGGGACATCCCACGGGAATTGCAGGAATCGTTGCATTCGTCATGTCGATAATCGTGATAGGCCAATTCGTCTCAATCACATTATCACGATTAGCAAATAGCGGTGACTATTTCGCTAATCATAAACATGAACTCTGCCTCTTGCAGAGCAGCGGATGTCCAAAAGTTGACGCAACACAATAAAGTGTTAAAAATATGTCCACACAGCAAAGCTACCAAGCCAAAAAATCAAGATTCAAGTACTATTTTTGGTAATTTCAAGCGGTACATCCCCTACTATATATTTCTTGCTGGGCCTTGATGGCTAATACGTGGTATTCTTTCCTTCATTTTAAGTCAATTTTCCGTATGCCTCTGCCATTCTCATCGAAGAAACGCAGGGGGGCAGTGGGACAGCTCCGCTGTCACGTACATGCATAGTATATCATGTTTTGGTCCGTGCTTTTCTCCGCTGGTTACGCCATTGAGCAAACCTCAGAGGGGCATATGTGATATACTACTATGCCGTACGTGGTATATTTAGGGCGCGCCCACATGGTAACACTGCGTTGTGTCGGCAACACTGCGTTATATTCTCGTCAGCTAGCCGTACGAGCCAAGCGACGAGAGTACAGAACGTCAGTAGCTTGTCCGAGGCGTCGCGGATAGGTTATTCATTTGTTAAACGGTTAATGCAGTCAATTAGTATATAAGTGTTTACTCGCGCGTGTTAAGTATTAGTGTATAAGTGTTTTCATTTAGTTTTAATTAGTTTACTTATTATTAAGATCGATGCGCTCACGCTGTCGGCGGAGTGAGGCTAGAAGGATTGACGATCTACTAGCCGCCATCATGGTTAGAATACGTCGACGAACGTACGGGAGTTTCCGTTGAGGGACACCTTATGACCACCCCCTCGCCAATGTGCGAATGAAACCTCGCTAATGAGCGAAAGGTGCATCGAGTTAGCACTTATTCTACATCAACGTATGTAACTGTAAGTAACCATTTATCATGTTAACCCATTCGACTACACCAACGTGTGTATGCGAGTAAGTCATGTAAAGTGTTGTTAATCTCATGCACATTATAAATATTATTTCATGTATGTCTTCCATGTTGTTATTTATGGTGTGTGTGAACATCTGTTAAGAGTGTAAATACAACTTTTCCTGCCCACGCCCTAGCCGAGCATGTGAGGTATTCTGGTAAGTATTTCGTAGAAAGACTTTAAGGAATATTTCTAGGAAACAACACGACAAGTGTGATTGTAAGGCTTTACCCACCCTCCAATTAGGTACCCTTATGATCACCACTTCGAGATATTTTACCCTCTTACAAATGTATTCAACGAGCAGTATTTTTGACAATAGGTCGTCTGATGTGACCGGCATTCAACTGGGAAAGTTGGAAAAATATGGAATAAGGGGTCCAATCCACAGTTGGCTGAAATACTTCCTTGAAAATAGGGTACAAATAGTCAAAATCCAAAATGGCGAGACTTACACCTTTTCTGAAGAGAAAATAATAGACAAAGGAGTCCCCCAAGGTTCCTTACTTGGACCTTTATTGTTTATTCTCTATGTTAACGATTTGTCATCTTACATTAATGCACTTCTAACCCAGTTTGCAGATGATACAACTAGGTATGTTTTTAAAAGGTGGTAGCTGGGACACGCTGCTTAAAAAAACAGAACATGTTCTCAAAAACTTAATCTGCTGGTTTAATGCAAATTGCATGAGCTTAAACTTGGAAAAAACAATAACAGTGTGCCTTTCAATGTAACCCCCAAGGAGGCAGACCTGGTAGCAGAAACTCTCTCAACTCTACCTAATGTCTGTTGTGCTGCAAAGTTCTTAGGGGTTGATGTTCAATGCAATTTAAAATGGGATGTATACATCACTAAATTAACCAGTCGTTTGTCATCTATAAACTTTTTACTCTTTCAGCTACGCCAAATTACAAATCAAAAAACTCTCAGACTTGCATATTTTGGACTATTCCACTCCACAATGGCCTATGGGGTAGTTTTTTGGGGAGGTAATGCATCTTATGTCAAGCAAATACTCACACTACAAAAACGTGCGATAAGAACAATTTATAAACTACCTCTAAGACAAACATGCAGACCCACCTTTGTTGATAATAAAATTCTCACTACAATATCACAATATATTCTGGACATATCTCTCATGGTTTATCCTGGGGTTATAACCTTTCCAAAAATTACCCATCCATACAGTACCAGATCACGAGGTAACCTCACAACTACCCACCACCGCACAAAACTTCTCCAGAGTAGCACTGTATCATCTGCTGCAAAAGTATATAATCGGATTCCAGGGAGTGTAAAAAACCAGCCAACTGCAAAAAAATTCAAACATGTCCTGAAAGAATGGCTGATAACTAGGGCTTATTATACCCTGGAAGAATATCTCAGCTCCCCAGATCAATAAGAGTTCAAATTTTTTGAAATAACCTGGAGTAGATTTTATGTACCCATAGTTTTAAATCTTCATCTTTTATGTTTTAATCAAGTTTTTTTACCCTATATTTTAATCTGAAATTTGTATTCTATGTACTTACATGCTTAACTTGATACGATGGCAGCAATGCTGCCGCATGTATCACAAGTAAAGAGTCGATCACTCGACTCGAAAACAATCACAAATTGTGAAATTGACCTTCTTGAATCTCCAGAGAGGTTTCAATTTATTCAAAAAAATTTCAGAATCGCTCTGGAATGGGCTAGGGATGAATTATGGCACCTGTAACCTTAATCGGGGCTTATTGGGCACCCTCTCAATCATTTTCGTTTTGAAAATTCGTTTTTTCCATTTTTTCTGAAATTTATTAATTGGTCAATTGAGCATTTTCTGGAAATCCGGGAAAAGTCAGGGAAATTCTCAAGCGTGTAAAAAAGTCATGGAAACGAAAGAAAATTTTGAAATATCACTCCAAATTCTGAAAACTTTATTTCATTTCATTTTTTGTAAAACAATCATTTCTTTGCCCTGATTTTTGCTTTTTGTTTTGCCAAAACATCCGAAAAATGCAGATTTTTAAAGTTACCGGAAAAAGTCCTATTTTCGGTCGAAATTGTCAAAAAATTCTTGTAAAAATTGTCAAAAAGTTCCATTTCTTGTTAAAATTGTCAAAAAATCCAATTTTTGTCAAAATTGCCGAAAAATTTAAGCATTTTTGCATCTCAAAGTCCAAACAGTATCAATTTTTGCCTTAGCTGCTCACAAATTCATTTTCCCCCTCAAAATTGACAAATAAAAGTGCTGGTTTTTTGACAACAAATTCTGGTTTTTTGCTTTCATTTAAAAAAAAAAAGTCGAATGCTCTGCTATAATAGCTGAAAAATTTCTTTTTCGCAAAAATTACTAAAGAAATTTCAGTTTTTGTAAAAATTATCAGAAAGTTTCATTTTTTGCTCAAAATTATCAAAAAGTCTTATTTTTTGTCAAAATCGTCAAAAATCTTGTTTTTTTTTGCCGAAATTACCGTTTTACCAAAAAATTTCAAAAAGTTCCGTTCTCTGGCTAAAATATCTGGTTTTGTGCTCATGCAAAAACCCCTTGTTTTTGCCAATCCCATTGTTTGCTAAAATAGTCAAATAGTCCTAATTTTTGTCAAAAGTTACGTTTTTTTCAAAATTGCCTTATAAAAGTCTTGTTATTGGCCACCATTTTTTTCTGGTGTCAATAAAGTTTCGTTTTTAGCCAAAATTTCCAAATTTGTAGAAGCTCTGTTCTTTGGCAAAAATACAAAGCACCTGTTTTTTTGCTTTCATTTTTCAAAAAAAAAAAAAAAAAAAAGAGCATGGCTCTACCATAAAAATTTGGTAAAAAATTTCTGAAGAAGTCTCAGTTTTTGTACAAGTTGTCACAAAGTTTCATTTTTTTCTCTCTCAAAATTATCAAAAAAACCTTATGTTTGTCGAACTAGTCAAAAGTTTTTTTTTTGTCGAAATTGCCAAACTGGTCTTGTTGAGTAATTTTTTTTTCCAAATTGCCTCATAAAAGTCGTGTTATTTGCTAAAATTGCCAAAAAGTTATTTTTTCTGATGTTAATTAAGTTCTGATTTTTTTCTTAAAAATTATGCTGCTTTGCCTTGTTTTATTTCCACAATCAACTTTTGTAATTTTAGTCTTTTTTTCATATTTTTCTAGTTCTGAATGTGGAATAGAATAATTTTGACTTCGAAAAATTCCGATTTGAATAAATTTGAAGCCTCGTTTTCGCTCAATTGACCCTTCCTCCCACCTGTGATATTGAATTTTTTACTCACCTTTTTACAGCTGCTGAAAAGGGGGTTGCTTGAAATACTTTTTTTGTTCATTTCTACAAATAAGTATGATGTTTGAAACGTAAAAGTATGTTTATTTTGAAATTTTTTAGGTGGTCCATATTAGGCGTCCAAAATTTTGAACTGTTATTTTGACACTTGTCATTCCACAATTTAAAAAAAATATTCAAAATTAACCTGCACTGCTTAGAATACGTTTTTTTCTTCATTTCTACAAATAAATTGAGGAGCTGAGATTCAAAACTCACATTTGCCACCATAAACGATTTTGAGAAAAACGCGAAAAACTGAGTTAGTAGTGTTGCCAGTTGAAAAAACTTATAATACCAAAATGAATCATTAGATAGCGCTACTAGCACACGATTCCGTGTGTTGGCTGATTTTCACCTAGCTCCCTTCTGCTTTAATATCCAGACAAAGAATGGCAAATGTGAGTTTTGACTCCAAGATTTGCGATCACATTATTTTTCACTGTTTTAATTACGACGATAGGGAAAAGTTTGATAACAAGCTGAATTTTGGTACTCGGGGGTTTTTTGATACGCTGAACACGAATTTGGAGTGTCCAGGTGAATCCGGTGTACGCTTCCCCCTTTTTTGTGGACCTTAAGCCCCCAAATTTGTTTTTTTTGCGTTCAAGTCTGAACATATGCTATTTTATGCAAAATTTATGTTTTTTGGGTCGCAGAATACGAATTTGACAATGTGTATTTTTTGTAGGGGTGGGGATGAGGGGGTTAGGGGGGCGATAAATTCAAAATTTGACTATAATGATGTGTGATATGTCGAAATGTATGTTTTCGTGGTTGTAGATCACGAATTCGATAATATTTTTTTCGTAGGGGTCAATGGTGGGGGCTGAGGGGTGAAAATGGTTAAAAATTCAAAATTTGACTATAATGATGTGTGACATGTCGAAATGTATGTTTTCGTGGTTGTAGATCACGAATTTGACAATATTTTTTTCGTAAGGGTTAATGGTGGGGGATGAAGGGGGTGAAAAATTCAAAATTTGACCATAATGATGTGTGATATGTCGAAATGTATGTTTTTGAGGGTGTAGATCACGAATTTGACAATATTTTTTTCGTAGGGGTGAATTGTGGGGGATGAAGGGGGTGAAAACGATGAAAAATTCAAAATTTGACCATAATGATGTGTGATATGTCAAAATGTATGTTTTTGAGGGTGTAGAAAAGGTGAAGGGTGGGGGATGGAGAATTTTCTATTGGAGAGCCGTCAAAGTCCCTGGAAGAAAAAATTTGTAACATTTAAACAAAATTCACCGTGATTTTTCACTATAATTGACTATTGTCGTCGCCGGGGAATTCGGGGGCAAAAATGGCAAATGACATCTTGAAATACACTATCTGAAGTACTAGACCCTGGGATTTCCCGTGCATCTACCTGCAAAAATTTGTTCTATTCCTATTTATGTAGCAGAGTAGGCAAAACACGGAGTTTTAACGTAAATTAAACCTCTATAATGACTTTATAACAACTAAAATCGAGTAAATTGATGAAAATTACTCACTTTCAGTTGAATTATTCATATGTACTTGGTACATTTCGACATATTACACATCATTATAGTCAAATTTTGAATTGTTCACCGTTTTCACCCCTTCATCCCCCACAATTCACCCCTACGAAAAAAATATTGTCAAATTCGTGATCTACAACCACGAAAACATACATTTCGACATGTCACACATCATTATAGTCAAATTTCGAATTTTTAACCATTTTCACCCCTCAGCCCCCACCATTGACCCCTACGAAAAAAATATTGTCAAATTCGTGATCTACAACCACGAAAACATACATTTCAACATATCACACATCATTATAGTCAAATTTTGAATTTATCGCCCCCCTAACCCCCTCATCCCCCACCCCTACAAAAAAATACACATTGTCAAATTCGTATTCTGCGACCCAAAAAACATAAATTTTGCATAAAATAGCATATTTTCGGACTTAAACGCAAAAAAACATATTTGGGGGTTAAGGTCCACAGAAAAGGGGGAAGCGTACACCGGATTCACCTGGACACCCCAAATTCGTGTTCAGCGTATCAAAAAACCCCCGAGTACCAAAATTCAGCTTGTTATCAAACTTTTCCCTATGGAATTTTGCAAACAAAACTAAGTTTTCATTGGCAAATGTGAGTTTTGATTCTAACCCTTGGTTTTGAAAGTGAATTTCACACCAAAATGACTTTGATCCAAAAAAACCGAATATGTCACATTATAGAGTGTAAAACGGTATATCCAAATCTGCCATAAAACGGTATTTTTTTTGGCAAATGTGAGTTTTGATTCTCAGCTCCTCAAATATAACCTTTTGAAAAATGTGAAAGTATGTTCAATGTTCATTTTAAAATTTTATGGGTGGTCCATATTAGGCGTCCAAAATTTCGAACTGTCATTTTGACACTCATCACTCAACAATAAAAAAAACATACGTACTTAAAGTTTACTTTCATCCCTGAAGTTTTGTACAGTGTTGGTGGAAGGATGGAACTTCATTTTAAGTCTTTGTGGAGGTTTCTACCCCCTTTAGTTTTCAAGTGGAAATCCTCCAAAAAAAAGTGGTCCATATTTGGTGCCTCTACCCTTAAGTATTACATACATTGTGTGAAAGCTACTGTGACAATCGCGCTCAAATTTTTACCATAGGTAAAGAACCCTTATGGGAACCTGCATAACAAATTTGAGCCATATTGGTTCATTAGTACATGGGTCATTCCGCGTAAAGTGAGAATATCGTGTCCAGATGGGATAGCTCCAAAACTGTAAGGGGGACAATAATTTTTTGGGGGCCTATGGTTAGGGGACATTGTCCCCTACATTTTAGTACCAATCGGGCAGGTGGGGGGTGGGTAATTTTCCCCTACCAATCAAAAATATAGCTGAAATGTCCATCGTCGTGTGTGTCCCAGGGCATGTTTCTGTTGCCTTTTATGGGTTTTTGGACCACTGATTTGAAGTTTAACTTGAATGAATGAAATATTCTATGTGATATTTGTTGAATATTCGCTTAATGGATCATAAATTTTTTTTGAGGTTCCTCAGTCTGAGTAAAACCATTTAAGAAAACTGTCCCATGGTTTTTATTTTTATTTGTCCATCGTCATGCTTGATTTTGTTTTGGCCGTGAGGTGTACTTATATGAATTTTTTGAAATTCTAAAATGGCAATCCTGATGACATCTCATCATACCTACATGATCCAGGTATTTTCTTAATGTCATTGTGAGAGGGACTCACGCCACAGCAATAAATTTCTCTAAAACTATAAATTTCAACTCTGAATGTCCATGGTCATGTGTTATTTTTGACCCTTCTTCCCTAATTTGAAAATTTTGATAACTTACACCAGAAGTGTATTCAAGTACACTAAGTTCAATAAGCCATCAACTTTTGCAAAAAAAAGTTAATCCCCTCCCTTAATTACTGAAAAAGAGAAATTTTGTCCATAGGCATGGCCAACATTTTTTGTCCATCGTCGTGTTTCTGCTTTTTAAATAAACAATTAGGCACAACAAAAGACTGATTGACACAACGACAGACATTTTTGACATTGATAGTCATCCATGACGTCGATTTCTTGTTTTATCCGCTATCACAGGCTCTCGTCATGTCAAACATGTCCATCGTCGTGTCAAGCATGTCCATCATCCATCATCGTGTAAAAAAGAGCCCCCTCGCCCCTAATAGTGGAGCTCCTGCTCCGGAAACATCCTCAATGATCTCCACCAACTCAACATTAACAATTTTGGCCAAAAAAAATTTCAAAAAATAATTTGAAAATTTGAAAAAGTGTCAAACATGTCCATCGTCATGTGAATTATGTCCATCGTCGTGTAGAAAAAAGTGCCCCCTCGCCCCTAATAGTGGGGCTCCTGCTCCGGAAACATGCTCAGTGGTCTCCACCAACCCAACATTAACAATTTTGGCCAAAAAAATTTCCAAAAAATAATTTGAAAAATTTTAGATCCAATTTTCTCACTTTACGCGGAATGACCCACATACAAGAGTAATATAGCTGATCAAAGTTGAAATAGCGAAAAACTGTTCTTACTTCCCTGGGTGCACCTTATTAAAACTTTTAATTTTCATTATCTAAATGTTCATCTATGTAGATTGTAGATGGCTAGTAATTATTTTTCCAATTGCAAAATTCTTGTCAGATCATGATATTGAGATGAAAATGAATAAAATCAAATCTACATTATAGTTATCGTTCATATTACCTGCTACGTGGTCTCGTGTAACTTTGTTCTTACCAAGTGTATGTCGCGTAAATCCTCGATACAAAAATGTATATTTTTCAATGTCATGTTATCGGGTTACTCAGTACTTTTGGCTATTGTTTCCAGGACAGGAGCGAAATACACGATTTAGGGTTACGCGAATCAGCGACAGACGACCTGGCCGATTCGAATGCGATACCGGTTACGCCAAGTAATACTTCCAATACCACACATGTAGATAGAGAACGCGACAAATTCGAAATGGAACGCGACGAATTGGAAAAGGAACGTAAAAAATTCGAAATGGAACGCGACGCATTGTATTTGGACAGAGACATGTTCCGCACCTGCCTTAGGCCTAATTCGGGTCATGAATGTAAAGTTACGATTCGAGAAGTCGTAGGCTTTTACGTCCATTATTTTATTGACAACGATCCCAGTACAGATAAACTGACCAAATGTAATGCATGGGACAATTGTACATGGTATGTCCAGGAGCGAGAGAAATTTTCTCAAAATCCCAGGCGGTACGTCGATGACGTATTGCGTACTCTAAACGTGCGTTTTGATGACCAACAGCATAAATTCGTTGTTATTAACCATGTTACTGGTTCACCTCCTCCTAACGTTCCCTCCATAAAAGACCTACCCCGAGCATTAAAATTATTTTGGTTCCTGAACACAATAAGAAATCAGCCACTGGATGAAGACCGAGATCATCCAAGTTTCCTCGGATGGAAAGACATGCTGTTGTATTTTGAATTTACACAACACATTGACTCGCTTGGATTCGCACAACTTCTAACCATCGCAACAAAACGACGATTGAATACAGAAGCGCATAGCAAGCACGTTGGTAAGATGGGAAATAAAGATTTGGCTCAACAAATGCGTTTGTTTACTGTGTGTGTTCGCTGCCTCGTTGAAGAAGTGCAGTTTGTCACCCCTAAATTCGAACAAGCTCAATCGGGAACAGAGCCAGTATTCCGGACTTTCACAACGACTAGTCCAGCATTCACAACACCCAGGTTGGTGCCCCTCGTGTCTAAAATGAAGGGGCAATATGCACATTTGTTCACATATATAGAGAAACACGGTGCATTACCTAGTGCTATAATTTAGATTTAAGTAATCACAGATCGAGGCAGTTTAGCTTTATTTTCATGTCATTTCTATTAAGTATTTTTTGATATCATATATTTTCCTAAAATTATAATTCAAGGTAACTACAGTGGTATGAAAATTATTAGACTAGTGCAATTTTTTGCTGCTACATAAACAGATTTTTGGGTAAATACGTACTATTTAATGAAATAAACTGATTTTGAATTTTTTATACCATATAATTGACCACAAGAAACACTTTTTTTTTGGTTTAGAAGCATTCATTTACTTTAGGTATAAAAAAATTTTTCCGAGTTGTAAAATGAAATTTCACCAATTAGGAAAAAATCAGTTTTTCAGTAATAAATAATTATAATTATAAATTTCTAAATCTGGAAGTAATTAAACATGGATTCGATTAAATGGACATCTATGGACCTTTGCCGATGCTGATTGGCCATTGGTTTTCAAAATGAAGCTGTAGTTATTATTAAAATGCGCCATCATTCATACCTTACTATGTAGAATTTGGAGTTACAGAAAAGTAAAAAAAAACATGTTTTTCTATTGCTGATTTCCCAATTTCAACCAAAATTCAATTAATGGGATACCAAAATGACCGGAATTTAGTTACGGATGCTAGTTTCCTGCTGCTCATGTTAGGTGGGTGCTACTAATGCTAGCATTCAGCTAGTAAAATTGTCAATAGGGATACTGGTAAAGAAATTCCCATTTCCAATTTTTTACAGACACAAAGCGGAAGGGTTTTTTGCTATTAATGTGTAAAACATTACTTAAAGAGAATTTAATTTCCTATGTTTTGGTACCAAAAAAATTGAATTTCGATTTTTTTTTTTTTTGAAATGAGAACAATGTTTTTTTCCAGTGTATCAGACGAGGTCACTGGTAGGTACCTACCTCAAATTTTCAGTTTTTGTTTAATTGAATTTCAAAAATGGTCATCGTTTTTCTACAAGATGTTAGTTTTGAATCTTTGCTGATATTTTTTTTTAGTAGAAATTTTCCAAGTATCTACATACCTAGTACCTACCTACAAGAGCTTAAAGGGTATGAGTATGAATACAGCCGCAGAGCATGAAGCATATAGGATAAATGCGTTTTTCCCCTTTTGAGGAGGGGGGGGATCGAAAATGAAGGAGTTTGGAAAAATTGTTGTCTGAACAATAGACATAAACTAAAGAAAGTGGGATTTCCTATTGATCAGTAAGTATACATTTTTTTTCAATTTCAAATGGTAATTTTTAACAGACAGATCTTTATGCATTTCAACTTTGAAAATTGAATAAAAATTACAGGAAATTTTCAGCTTCCACATAGGTATAAATTTTTAGTAAATCATAATGTGCAGAATTCACTAAAAATTTCGAGCAATTTTATTTTAAAGTTGGATTGGATTTTTAAAGCGTGTGATCAACTTTTTACAACCTTGAGCTTCAAAAAGTTTATAACAACAGCATGTAATTGTTGTGCTAGTGCTTTGAATAAGAAAATTGAAAAATTGAAAATTCATTTTGAAGAGGATAAAATTCTGCATATTATGGTTTATGATTTATTAAAATATGTAAGTACTTATGTGTTTTCTGAAAATTTCACCTAATTTCAATTTAAAGTTGACATGCATAAAAATCTGTCCATAAAAATGAATATTAAAAATTATCATTTCTGTATGAAATTGAAAAAAAATTATACCCATTGATAGGAAATTCCATTTTCTTTAGTTCATATCCAACAAAATTTCTCCCAAACCCAAACTGCTTAATTTCGATGAAAAAATGTATCCTATGCTTCTACTGCTGTATTTATTCATACCCTCGGCTTGGTTCAAAGTAGTAGGCCTACTGTGAGGAGCGGATATGCCCTGACCGCCTAAGCGTGGCTTAATGTAATTTCCCCTCAACGTAGTTTTATGATCTTGCCGGCCTTAGGCAAGATTATGCGAATCTTACTGTAGGGGCGTGATCAAGGCTATCGTGCGACAATTCTGTCGAAGCAGAGGTTCAGCTCCAGCTTCGTATTCTCTAGAAAAATCAGTCTTAAAAGTAACGAGTTCGCGATAGTTCCTCTTAAGCTCACCTAACCAGCTAAATAGATGACCAGGGAGCCCTGCCTAGGCTCTCTGGAAATCAAACATTGAAGTACCCATCTCTGGATGGTGATTTTTGAACTTATAACGTATTCGTCGTTAATTTCCTGCGTACGGATATGGTACTATTTTATATAACGCGATCGTCGTTAATTTCCCGCGTACGATCGTGGTACTTTTTTAGTCACTGGTATTGATTTATCCGGAAATCATACCTTTGTCTCTACAAAAATGGATCTCCGACCCAGACCTGCCGAAGCGACTATTATTGGGGTCGCCAGGGAGAGGCAGGCAATGTGAACATGCAAAACAGAAGTGTACTCAGATCAACCTAGGTAATCGTGTATCCTTTTATTCAGGGTTACGTGCGCCCTTAATTTATCTAATTACGTTATAATTATATCTTACGTAATTGTATTAATTGGTAGATGACGATGTGTTAATCATCTACCAATTGATCTATTTGTACCTAAGAAGCTGTTGTAATTCGCCTATATGTGTACTTTAATGTATCCCCTAAACCAATCTTCCGAGCCTAGCTTGCTAGCTCGCGTGCGTTGTACTTTGCCGCTTAATCTTGGCCGGTTAGGCATGCCATTGTATCGTCATGGCAAAACAGAATAATTTACGTTTAGACCCTTTGTAAATTATTTGGTATAATCTGCTCATTTTTGTATATATTTCTTGATTAAAATAATTGTACATAAATGCTCTTTTCGTTATCATTTCATTGAACCCTAAAAGGTAACGAAAGGATTGTTCTTAAGTGAATAGTGTAGTTTGATTGACTAAAGTCTCTCCATCTTGAGCTAAGCAGGCGTCTAAGAAAGATTTTCTCTCTTAACGAATATTTCTTAGAATGCCTAACACAAAATTATAGGAATTTCTCTCATACTCGATAAATATCACAATCACTACCTAACCTAGTCTTTCTCACTCATACTATTACACTACCTATGTAGGTACATACAATTTTACGTGAACTATACCTAATACTATCTAGAGACATAGAGTGGGCTATAAAAAACTTAAAAAACAACAAATCTCCAGGCCCAGACAAAATTACTAATGAATGCTTTAAAATAGGAGAGGAAATAGTTACAAACGTGTTGACCAAATTCTTTAATAAAATCTTGAAAGAACAAAGGATACCCAAAGATTGGAAATATTCAGATATCATTTCAATCTTTAAAAAGGGAGAAAGGGACAAAATTAATAATTACAGACCTATTTCTTTAAGTTCAAATATTTCTAAAATCTTTTCAAAAATTTTAGAGAGGAGACTTAGACATTTTTTATATCAACCTAGAGAACAGGCTGGTTTTAGCTCGGGGTTTTCCACAATTGATCATCTTCAGGTCCTAAATCAATTAGTAGAAAAATGTAACGAGTACCAAATAGAACTCCACCTAGCCTTCATAGATTTCACTAAAGCCTTTGACTTACTAAATCATAAATTTCTGCTGTTGGCCTTGGAGAGACAGGGGGTCCCTCCCTTCTTTGTTGGGATCATAAGAGAACTATATACAAATTTGAAAGAACGAATAATTACAGATTTACCTGGGGAACTTTTTGATATTCAGCGGGGAGTAAGGCAGGGGGATCCCTTGTCACCCTTGATGTTCAACAGCAGTCTGGAGGAGGTGTTCAGAGATATGGGATGGGAGAAAAGGGGTCTAAAAATCAATGGGGATTACTTAAGCAACCTGAGATTCGCAGATGATGTAACACTGGTAGCAGGGACAAAACAGGAGCTGGAAAAAATGATAGAAGAACTGAATGAAAAGGGGAAAAACGCAGGTTTAGCAATGAACTTATCAAAAACAAAGTTGCTTAACAATGTGGATGAAAGATACGACATAATCATTGAAGGAGAAAAAATTGAAAGTGTAGAAAGTGTAATCTATCTCGGACAAAAGATTTCATGCAAAAACAACCAAATAGAAGAAATTGAAAGAAGAATGTTACCATTAAGGCATATCCGTCTAACAGTATAGTGAGTTTTGACGAACTACAATCCTTCTGAGCTATCTAGGTAAGTATTTGCAAATATTCCCCGCCTAAGGAATATTTCTAATCTTCACCCCCTTGGTATTAGTGATCAACTATATCATTATTAGTAGTAAGGCTTAATTGCACTATAACAGTACCTATTCATTTCCGCATTCATTTTTTTCATCGCGTTTTTTTAATATTAAAAAAATCATTTGTAACCCCTTCAATTTGCAAGTTAGGCTAGAAGTCGTAATTTTGTTCGTTTTTCAAAGTATGTATTACTACCGACCGGACCGACCCCCATGGTCAGAATTGCATTTTGACTCTTGGATTAGGTTGGAAATGAATTTGGTCATTCTTAAGGGAAAGTTCAACATTACTGTACCGATTGAAAATAGTGAATGATAATAATGATAATGATAGCATACAATTGGTTGTTGTACTGAGGTGATAAAATTCCCCCAATTATATGGATCTTACTTTTACATTGCCAATTTATATGTAGGTACTTATTTTTAATAAATGGTAAGTAGGTACCTTTACCTACTAATTGAAAAGTTGAAGAAGGGAATTTCATTGCCTACTTATTCTTCATAAACATAAATTAAATATTCAATATAAAACCTCTTAATTTTAATCAGGTATTATATCTATGTATGTAGATAGCTAATAATTTCAAATCCACATTAGTTTTGCCATTTCATATTGCATGATTATGTGTAACTTGTACGAAGTATCGTGTAATTCCTCAATAAAAAATGTGTATTACTCGGTGTCATAGTATTCTGTTATTCCTTATTTTTGGAAATTGTTTTGATGCTATGACCAAAACAGTTCATAGTGACTTTCCAGAAAATCACTACTTAAATGAAGGCCTGTCCAATTCAAATCGTGGTGAAGTTTTAGTATCGCGAGATTTTGAATATGGAAATTCTACTACAACATCGGTTGCAACCAGTACTGATACTACTACAATGAACTACTTCTCGATGTCTAGTTTAGTGGCATTTCTACGAGAGGATACCGACAAGATCAAACAGGAAATCGACAAAATCAAACAGAAAAACGACGAGATCAAACAGAAAAACGATGAGAACAAACAGAAAAACGACAATCTCAAACAGAAAAACGACAATCTCAAGATGGACCGCGACATGTTGTTCAACTGCATGACTTGGAATCACGACTGCAGGGTTACCATTCGAGATGTTTTAAGCTTCTATATCCATTATTTTATAAATAATGATCCTACAGAAAATAACAAATTGACAAAATGTCATGTATGGAACTGCAGTTGGTATGTCCAACAGCGAGAGAAATTCGCTCAAAATCCCAGGCAATATGTAGATGGAATATTGCATAATCGGAACGTGCATTTTGATGACAGTCAACAAAAAATTGTTTTTATCGACGATGGTACTCATTTTCATTCTGTAAACACACCCATCATAACAGATCTACCCACGGTATTGAAATTATTTTGGTTTTTATACACGATAAGAAATCAGCCCCCAGATCAACAGCATCCGAGTTTACAAAGGTTGAAAGAAATGCTCATATGTATTACGAATATACCCAATCTGTTTCCTCGATCGGAATTTCGCAAATTCTGAACACTGCAACTAGACATATAAAAATATACAAAGCGTCCAACATGAACGTGAACAAAATGGAAGATATGAATTTGACTAAAGAAATGACTTTGTTCACTGTGTGTGTCCGCTGCCTCGTTGCAGAAACCGAGTTCATTACGCCTGAATTCAAGCATACTAAAACAATAACAGCGATGGATCTCAGAACTTGGACTACAATTAGTCCTGCAGTATCCACTACACTGACACCCATGTTGTTGTGGCCCCTCGTAACCAAAATGATGAAACAATTTTCCCAATTGTACGCATCTTTGGAGAAACGTGGTGAAATGCCTGTAACCTAAATTTAGATTAATAATTAATCGTGCGCCACAATTTCCAACTTAAAATTAGGTAATTGAATATAGGCACTTTGTATGGTACCTACTTAATCAGAAATCCATTGATATTTATGGGTAATACTTGTTCGAGTTTATTTGATGATAAAATCTTATCCTCCTAATTCTAATTCTAATTTCTTAAGAATGATTAAGTTCCTAGATACTAAAAAAGTTCACTTGATAGCGCCAGTGGTTATACGATCAAATCGCATATGTACAGAATTTGAATCACGTCGAATGTTTCATGTCCTGCTTATTCGCAAAATGAATAGCGCAATAATTTTTGAAATTTTGACCTGTTTGCTGTTATTTAACCTGTTTGTGAATCCTGAAGAAACTGATGGTCGTTCTTCTGGTACAGGTATGTCAATGTGCATATGAATACAAAACGTTGATCAGGGCCTATTTTGAAGATTTTTTTGGAGTTACACAACACAAACTGAAATTTTTTGAGATTCATCCGAAAGAACATCTACTTTCTCCCACCACTTCCTCTAAAAAAAAACTAACGCAATTTTTTCATATTTTTAGAAGAAAAAAAGGGAAATGGTTAAATCATAATATTTACCTAATCATGATCAAAGGTATCTGCAGCATTTTTTTGTTTTACTTTGCCCAAGCAAATTTGCATTAGAGGTTGGGGCTCCTAATTGGAAAATGTATTCGATGGTAACTTGGGTAAAACCTGCCATTATAATGGATATTGAAAATGTCATTTTTTATAACTTTTCCAGATATTCTTCCAGGCTACACCCACAATTACACATTGCCAACAACGTTGACATATTCGGATGAAATATACCAGGTAGGTAGGTTATGTATGCATGTGTGATGACAGAAAACCACCATCAAGTATTTGGTTGGCAAAGTTTTATTTAAGTAAAACACACTAGATATTACATATTTATAAAGTTAGACAGATTCACTTTTAGTTGAACACAATCACAAACTAATAAACTAGCACTGTACAACATAAACAGTACTAGATAGGTTAGCAAAATAAAGCAAAGCTAGGCAGAGCAAACGTAGCTGAAGTTGAACTGTGGAGAGAACTCCCATGTGAAGTGTTTTTAGCTCACTCAGAGCTGTGTATTTATTGGGAAAAGGAGGTGTTTTTTAAAATGTAGGTAGGTAGGTAGGTTTATGGAATTGGGCAGATTAAGAGCATCACTCTTGTCTTATGAAAGGAGCTTTGGTTATGCATTTTAGTGGTAGCTTATTTTCAAGTATAGGGTAAGAGGACATTCAAGTGGCAGCTTGTTTTTTAACCTATAGGGTCATATGGATGTGGTTTTAAGAGACAGCTTTTTTTATGAAACAATTAAGAGCTGTGGGTCCGAAACGATCCCGAAACTGGAACCAATCAAATGCAATCCCAAAACTGAAATCGTTATTTTTCTTGATCCTGAAACAGAAAAAATTCCTTACCAGAACCGACATAATTTTGAAACCAAAACAATACCATCTTGGAACTGAAAGAAAATCGTTTGGGAATTTAAATTTTTGATTTTCTCCCTGATTTTATTTTGATGTTGATAAATTGTCATTTTACATCATTTATCATCATTCATCATTCATTCAGATTATATGTATGTAATAGAAATTACTCGGCGAATTAAGCAAAATATGCATTCAAAATATGTAATCAACTTATGTACTTACACCATCAGATTTCCCATGACAAAACCTCCCATTTTTTAGACCCTTTGCAGGGGGGCTTAAAATTGGTTGAAATGAAAATCCCAAAACCAGACTGAACAGAAACAATTTTTTCAATCCCAAAACCAATCACAAAAGTGGCATGAAAATTTAGAACAACAAAACCAAAACAAACTCAATCCCAAAATGCATGAATAGATTTTGACCCCAAAACCAAAACCAAAACCCAATCCTGAAATTGTTTCAGACCCATGGTTCTGATAGGTAAGTACAATTAAAGGGATGTGCTGTGCATTCAACTGGCAATCCTTTCTTTAGTATCAATATGGATCTAAAACGACCATGTTACCTTTATTTTACACAGAGCATCCCCCTCAATTTTGAAACAATGCTATAGATCGACGATATTGGCGTGGTTTTAAAATAATTCGAACTCTTTGAACGTGAAAATGTTCTCCATACATATTCAAAATATGGTGCCTTTTAGTGCTGCTGCCGGTCATCAACGATGCCTCCCAAAATATCTTGATGATATGCGGAATCTACGACCTGAAATACGCGGTCAGTTTGAAAAAGGCCATTTTGGAGTTCATATGAAAGAGGGAAACAGAAATGGCATTTAGGCATTTGGACGGATATGGCTCTAGAAGAAACCTACAACAAAGACGTAAAAACAGTGCTTTTCAAAGGAGCAATGTGCAAACCTGAACTGCGAGAAAAATACAATGCTGCATTGCCCACCTTGAGCACAGTCGTAGAGTTTCACAAAAAAATAACGTGCTTCGTCAAAACATTCTTTTTCGTCGATTTCTTCCAAATCTGCAATTTTTTCGAGGTGTTTGAAGTATTTTAGACCAACTTTGGCGGATTTCGTCTTTGTTTTCCCAAAAGGGTAACTGAGATGTTGTCGCAGCCACTCAAAACGTACATCCAGAGAATAATACTCAAAATTTTGCAGCTATGATACTTTGTTTTCAAGGCATTGAGAAATTAATGCATGGCTAGGTGCGACTTCTTTCTTTTTATCCACAATTTCTTGAGTTTCTGTAACTTTTCATAATGATATAGCGAATAAATGACCAAATCTGTGTCGTTTCCATCGATGATCGCAGAAGATACAGCATCATTTTTTATGGAGTAAGCCAAATGCGCAAAAATACGTTGTATCTGCCTCTTCGTAGTATTGGAAAAATAATCCAGAAATTTTTGCAGTCCCATTCTCGATTTCAACAGTTTTCCCTCTTTCTTCAGACATTCCACCAAGATAAACTTTTAAATTCCGGAACAAATCCGAATGATCACTCCATTTTGAAGACAAATATTTCAAAAGATTGGCTTTATTCGAACTGTTGTTACTTAGATAATTAGGCCAATTAGGTACTAGGCGAAGGCAACTCGGCACAGTCAAGAGGGTTTATTTCAATACTACTGGTACTTTTTATTGTTGCGCGACGATTTCTTTCAAGTCTTTTGAAAGACTCATCACAAGAAAAATCATAACGATCGGCGACAAAATGAACTATTTTGCAGTTATTTGGGAGATTCTTCAAATTTATGGAAGCATATTTTGGTACTACCTTAAATTCTTCAAAATTGCGGGCACCTGAACCTTGATATTTTTGGATAAACGCCATTGCATCAAATATTACACAAGTGTTGATTTTTTTCATCATGTTTTGGTGATTCATACAGAACTCCTACATCTTTTTCCAAAACATTTAAAAATTCGGATTTCGAACTCTTTCTTGGGACAAACGTATTATTTGAAGACCGCTAAAATGATGATGGAGTATAAGCACACCATTCGTGTCCAAACGCTTTCTCTTTTTCGGCTGTGTCATTTTCAACAAAAGATAAGTTTTTCAACATTTTGATTTCATTTTGATAAATTTTGGGAGGCATCGTGTGTGGTTGTGATGACCGGCAGCAGCACTAAAAAGCACCATATTTTGAATATGTATGAAGAACATTTTCACGTTCAAAGAGTTCGAATTATTTTAAAACCACGCCAATATCGTCGATCTATAGCATTGTTTCAAAATTGAGGGGGATGCTCTCTGTAAAATAAAGGTAAAGGGTATTTCAACGCTATCCAGCTCGGCTATGTATACTCAAACAGCATGAATTTTCAATTTGAAAAATTTTATGTTTCACGGAATTTAGGGGATGAAAGTGACGAAATCACTCACAGGGGTAAGAAATTACTATATATTAAGTATAAGAAACGATGTAAGCTTGTACAAAACGAAATTAGAAATTTTTTGTTATTGCATAAAACCATGTTTTTTCCCCTTCAACCCCTCTTATTTCAACCCCCATCAACGCTAGGGCAAAAACTGACACATGTTTGAAATCCTCATGAAATGCCCAAACTTTTTACTGAGATCATTTTTCAGCTGCGCAATTACCCTCCGAGTAATACTCCATTGATCGAGCGAATTGAAAAAAGAAATTTCGAAAATTTCCACTTTGGGAACCACTGAAGGGTTGAGAATCACTGATCGGGGTTTTTTATGAGTAGCTATTTGAAGGGTGGTCCTTTACGGGTGTTTTAAGCCCAGAATCGTTTCCCTACCTATATTCTGTGAAGACTCATAAGCCCAAATATGTAGGAAAAAAATAGGCAATTTTCACAACTTTGGGAACCCCTGAAATGGTTTTGCAATCCGATCTCAAAAATGTAATGGTGGTTTCAGGATCGGGGAAAGGTCTACTTTCAACTATATATTGCCAAACTTTTATATCTTGCCGGTTGCACTCTTTTTGGAATTTTCGTTTCGGTGCCCGTACAGGTATGGAAATACGCCATCTTCGGTTATAGAAAAAAATTTTTAAGGACTGAATTTATTAATAATACCGCCAATTTACGTTATTTTTTTACTTCATATTCATTTTAATACACAAAATAAACATTTTCCAACCATTTTTTTGATTTCATTTCATTATACGAATGAAATGAAAAAATCACATCATCGTCAAAACTACGAAATCTATAACCGAAAATGGCGTATTTCCATACCTGGTATTTAGTTCCTTACGTACTACTATTACCGAAAGCTCTAGATGCAACCGTTCAAAACTTCTGGACGTTTAAAGTTGCAAAAACAAGCTGCGCGTGGTAAGTGTTGAACTTTGAACTAATATTACTCAAAATTTAGAGTGGACACATAGGTATTTTAATGCATCAAAATGTTCGTAATTTTATCCTCTTTAAAATGGTTGTTTACCGAAAGCTCTGGTACTCACTACTCAAACAATACGAACACGAATTAGTCATTTTTGGGGGCAACTAAAAGTAAGAAGAATTTGTATTTTTATTCAAATAAACAGTCAATATGAGTTCAACATGAACAGCTGATTTCATCATTTTTGGATATATCATGGTTCAAAATTACAAAAGAGTTGCGAGCAGTCTGGGCTACGTTGATTACACATTTTCACCACAAACGTTGAGGAAATGTCCATAATACGAGTATACATGGAATCAAATGTGGCAAAATAACAACAAGAAGTGGCTGAAATCTATAAGATCCCTCAAAATACTATAGATAAGTTGAAAGAACACTGTTTCAATGACATCAGGTCGTTCAAAAGTAGGTATTCCCGAATGAAGAAGAGGATTGTTTCATACATCACATTTATTAATGATATGTGATTTTGAATTCCCTTTGAATGGAACCAATCTATAATCATTAAATATATTACCTATCTCAAGTGTATAGAAAGAAGCGCGAAATGCCGAATCGGTATTATCCAACCAGTATATCGAAGGAATATTTGTGGAAAAAGACAAAATCAAACGTCGTATCCCTTTACCAAGCAGGGGGGGTTGTGAAATACATCCCATTCCAGAAGTTTATGAATGGATTTATGTAGGTAAGTACCTACCTAATGAGTAATGATTAAAAGCGTTTTCTATGGGATTTTTTTTCAACTCTAGGGTTCGCAAAAAAACAGCTAACTGTAATGTTTCATCAACTTTTCTTATATTCATTTTAATATCTACCTAGTTAATATTGTAATTTTTGCAAAATTTCATCATTTTGGTTTTTTATTGTAGCATAACATTCAAAATTTTTTTGTGATTTTAGGTGTGTACTTCTGGAATATTTTTCTTAAACTTTACAAGCGTTTTACAGTGCGTAAGTATTTTCATTGATGATTTCATGTAAATCTCAGATCTTGTTTTATTCAAGTAAAGAATTTTTGCAATTTTTGCAATGTTTTCTTCAAATTTTGCAATGTTGTGTCAAGTTTTAATCACTTTTGATGACGGTAACAGTATTTCAATTGCCTAATGTTCGAAAATGTTTGCAAAACTACAGTCAACTTTGTTCATTTTTTAAAAAGTTCACTTCTTTTTAAAGAAATTTTTTCAATAATAAATTATCATTTATGTATTTTACAACATTCGTCACAATTCGCGCATGTAACTATGATACGTATTTCGTGATTTGTTTAGTTTAAGTTGCTGGTAGACATAGAAACTTGTGTACTGATCGCCATTGATTCCTATAGAAGTGATGAATTACAGTTTTCAACAACTTTTTTTTTTGGTTCCCGGTTCTTCTTTCATATTATCATCTTCATCGGAATCTTTACTATGTTCGTGCAATAAAACATATTCTCTAGAACTAAAGCCAAATTTTAAAACATCTTTCTCGAATAATTCGTAATATCGTTTAGGTTCAACTTTCTTATTATTTATAAACGTTCCATTAGCGGATTCTAGATCCATGATATAAGGTCTAACTCTCTGCGCAGTACTTCCATCATCTCTTTTAAACGGTACCAATCTAAACTGAAAAGCTGTGTGTTGTTTCGAACAAGAAGGATGATCTAAGGCAATGTCGGCAATTTTTCTATCTCTACCCATTAAATATCCACTTTGCCTATGAATGTATAAAACTGGTAATGCTTTTTCGCCTTTGAACGGGTAAAGCCTCCACCTTCGTTTAGGTATTCGAGCTTCGGGAGGTTCGCTATATTTGATAACTACTCCGCGAAATGTGTTTGTTTCTTCTGCTAGTTTTCCAGTCGTTTGGAAGTTGGGCTTTTCTTTCTCTTTTTTCGGTTCTTTGGCAGGCGAGTTTTCAGGTTTACCCCAAACTGGTTCTTTTTTATCGTCGCGGAAATTTCTCTCTTGTTTGTGGCGATGTCTGTCTCGATCTGCACTATCGTGCCTGTCATGTGAATGCCTAGAAAAAATAACAAACTCATTGTGAAATTGTTTCAAAAAAGAAGAATCTGACGTCATCAGCCATCTAGTCACATGAACCGCCCTATATATGTATTTTCAAATGAAAAATAGAAAACCGACCTGTCACGTGATCTATCACGACTTCTGCGATGATTTGGTCGAGAAGACATTGTCAGCTATACTCGTGATTACCTGAAAAAAAATCCATCGTAATATTTACACGATGTGCAGAAATTTTTCTTCTAATAAAAGTTATAAATACCCACTTACTTGAGAAACAAATTTTGGAAGTGAGAAGGTTATCAGATTATCGGAGAATACGACGGTAACAATTTCACGACGATTATTATAAATTTTTTACAGAATTTTAACGAAATGCAATGCAAATAAATTGACAGAAAAACGATCAAACTTCAACACTCTTCAACAAAGAAAAAATTGTGAATTGAATTGATCGAATTGAAGTGAGAGTGAGTGAGTGAGTGAGTGAATAGTTGTGAAACTGTACGATTATACTGCGTAGGTATTTAAAAATAAAAATGATTATCAAGTTTTTCTGCATGAGTGATTTGGTGACGGCATTTTTGGCCAATCAGAGGGCCGTATTTTTTAACATTAGATTCTCAAGCGCCGAATAGCGTATCTTGGAGCGTATTTGGATTTCTAACTTGAGAAATCTAATGTTAAAAAATACGGCCCTCTGATTGGCCAAAAATGCCGTCACCAAATGCTATCACTCACCACCCATCACCGTTCTTATCACGCCGCTTTCGCGTTCGCAGTTTTAGCTCTGAACGCAAATTAATTATAATTTTTTTGCGTATCATAACCAAAGATTTGTTTAGTGAAATTATTTCGGAATATAAACGATTTTTTTGTACATTTTCTTCGTTTTTTTGTACTTAGTTATACTTAGTATTATTTAATAAATTAATATCGGAGAAGTTACCAACATTCGTTGTTGAAACATTATTGATTGTGGATGAGACCGGTAGCTGTGTGAAATTTTGAAAATTTGTTGTTGATACGTTGCTTGATGTGGTAAAATTTTGATGGAAGCCTGAAATTTACTCTACACTCCAATTTTAACACCCTCCGAAGACGACTTCAGGTGGATTCAAGTCATTTTAGAGCCTCCAGCGACTTTTTTGAAAATTACTGGAGCCTCCAAGTAGATTTTTGAAACTTGAAATTTCCCCCAAAATTTTATGAAACTGAGATGGGGAGTCGAAATTCATTCCGCAAACTAATTTCAATACGCTACGAAGTTCACTGCTGGTGAATTTCAAATCGTTTTGGAGCCTCCAGCGACTTTTTGAAAGGTTGTATTGTATGGCGTTTTTTTGGAAAATTGAAATTTTCTAAAAGTAGCCGGAAGCTTCAAAACCATTTGAAACTAGAGAAACCACCATGTAGTCTGCGAAGTAAATTTCAGCTTGCCAACTCCATTTGATAAATTGATGTGGCGGGAATTTCATGTTTCAAAAATCCACTGGAGGCTCCAGTAATTTTCAAAAAAGTCGCTGGAGGCTCTAAAATGACTTTTACCCTCCTGAAGTCGTCTTCGGAGGGTGTTAAAATTGGAGTGTAGATTAAATTTTGGCTTTCCATCTCCATTTGATGAAATTTTGTGAAAATTTAAAGTTTCAGAAATCTGCTGGGGCTTCAGGAATTTTCAAAAAGTCGCTGGAGGCACCGAAACGACTTGAAATTTACCTGCAGTACTTCGCTGACCTGTGCTTTAAAATGTTCCTTAGGATGTCCCCTTTAAAAAAAAAAGTTGTCCCGAAGGATCGGCGGGGTGGGGGGGAGGGTGCAATTACTCCTATTGTCGTATGCCGGACTAATAGGACTCGCACGAAATTTTTTCAACTCGATGGAGCTAGATCGAAAGAGCATGCCAAAATTCATCACCAGTCAAAGTTTTGTAAGAGGGTAAAATGACTTAAAGTAATGATTGGTGGAGATACCATAATTACTGGTGTGTTGTTTCCTAGAAATATTCCTTAAAGCATTTCTTCTAAATACTTACCAGAATACCTCAAATGCTCGGCTAGGGCGTGGGTAGGAAAGGTTGCATTTACACTCTTAACAGATGTTCACACTCACCATAAATAACTACAGGGTACACAAGAAGAAATATATAATGAGCATGAGTTTAACAACACTTTACATGACTTATTCAATTACACACGTTGATGTACTCGAATAGATTAACATGATCAATGATTCACACAATTACATTCGTAGATGTACTAGTATGTGTTAACTCGATGCACCTTTCGCACATTGGCGAGGGGGTGGTCATAAGGTATCTCTCAGCGGAGATTCCCGTACGTTCGTTGACGTATTCTAACCGTGATGGCGACGAGTAGATCACCAATCCTTCTCGCCTCACCCCGAACTTAATCGCGAGTGCATTGACCTTAATAATAAGTAACCTAATTAAAACTAAATGAATAATTAACACTAACACTTAACACTCGAGAGTAAAAACTTATATACTAAATGACTGCATTAACCGATTGACTGTGAATAACATACCCGCATGCACTCGAATACGTTACTGACGATCAGTACTCTCGTCGCTTGGCTCGTATGGCTAGCTGACGAGAATACGACGCAGTGTTGCCTTAGTGCAACGCAGTGTTACCATGTGGGCGCGCCCTAAACATACCACGTACGGCATAGTAGTATATCACAGTTTCAAGTACTAAAAATAAGCATTTTTCGATTTGTGGTGAATTTTGTCAAAAAATGAAAGGAAAAAAATCGAAATTTTATCAAATTGACCAAGAAAGCTGAAATTCAGGATATACCCTATTTTCAACCTGTCAGATCGATTGGAGACGGTTTATAAAAACCGTTTTGAGCAGTTCTGGAGCCTCCAGTAGATTTTTGAAACTTGAAATTTCCACAAAATTTGATCGAATAATGTTAGAATGCCGAAATTCACTTTGCACTCCAGTTTCAAGAATCTGCTGGAGGCTCCAAGAATTTCCAAAAAGTTGCTGGAGGCTTCAAAATTCCGTAACTCACCAGCAGTCGACTAAATAACGTTTCAATTTGAGGTGCAGCGTGAATGTTGGATTTCCAAGTTCTTTTGATGAAATTTTCTGGAAATTTCAAGTTTCAAAAATGTGCTGGAGACCCCAGAACTGCTGAAAACGGTTTTGAACAGTCTTCAATCGATTTAGCAGGTCGAAAATAAGAGTATATGCCAATACCCCAAATTTCAGTTTTCTAGGTCAATTTGGTAAAATTTTGACCTTTTGATTTTCAAAAATTCACCAAAAATCGAAAAATGCTTTTTAGTAGGAGAGGGTGGGGTGCAATTATTCTCATTGTCATATGTCATGACTATCTCCCTTGCGAATGAATTTTGCAAACGAAGCGATGCGATGGCGATTACTCGAGTGAGAAAATTGTTCGTATCAGAGAGTGCTGCAGTATATTCCGGTGGAATTTTCCAATTGTCCATACATATGAGTACATATTATTTGATCAGAATAAAGAAACGGCGAAAGGTTGAAGGGCAAAGCGAAGGGGAAAAAAGGTTGAGAACTAGTCGCATGAACCAGTTCAGAATTAGCGGCGTTGAATAGAGACAAGAAAAAAAAGAAAACTAGTCGAGACATTTCAAACTGTGCACGCCATCGTAAATATTCTAGGTATTTTTTTGGACGATTTAGGTTTTCGGTATTTTGTTTTCGTATGGTAGGTAGAGGTACTCGAATGAAGAATTAGGTACATAGGAAGAAGAAAAAGGATACGAGAAGAAGGCGCAGGGTTGTGAGCTGTGTCGATGTCGCGGTCTCGTGCTCTATCGGACGAGCACATAGGGAAAAATTATAGGTTTATGGAACTACTCGTATGAAAGAAAAAATGTATTTTTTATCTACCAATACACAGAATAGAATGTAAGTAGATGTACGAGGGGAAAAATTTGTCCAAGTGTTTATTTGGGTCGGTATTTATTTTGGTACGTTCGAACGCTTACGCGATGATGAAACGATTCGGATAGACAAAGCGTAATAATATACGTACTAATTAAGCGTTCGCGTAACTCGGTGCCTGAACAACGAACAGCTATATGGCTGGTTGTGGTTGCTCTATAGCATAAGTAAGTATAGCTAGGCTAGCTGAAAGCGCAAAAAAAAAACAACGAAGACGCACAAGTTGCCAGTGGCAATGGCGATGGCGATGAATGAGAGACGATTGGTGCAGGGCATAGTGCAAGTTTAGGTCACATTTTAAAGCTGACACGATGTACTTTACTTATGCTCTCGTATCTGTAGATTATGGTAACTTGACAGCTCAGCGTCAGGCTCAACAAGGGGAAAAGAATTTAGGTACTTATATGTACCTTTTTTTTTTTTTTTTTTTTTTTTTTTTTTTTTTTTTTAAATTGACCGCAATCCCAAAGGGTGTGGTTAGTTTATTGGCATTTGGGATACAAGCTTATTTCACCGGGGGGGGGGGGGGGGTCGTCTTAAATAAGCCTACATATTAATATTCAATACCAATAACATAAGACATTCTAATAAAAATTAAAAAAAAAAATGAAATTTATAGGTACTTATATGTACCTTTTTTTTTTTTTTTTTTTTTGAAATAGTTTATTTGGGAATAGAATTGACATCTTAAGAGTAATTTCTACCTTAGGTTTATAAATTATCCTAAGAAATTCTAATAATATAATTTACATAACATTTACTAGAGACATCATAATCGGCATTGTGGTAAATGATGGATAGGAGTTTGACGGAGTTGTTTGGCATTCCAGAGAGAGATTATTGTACTTCTGAGGTAGTTGAGATGTTCAGCGTTTTGAAGATCAATTTTGGTACTGTAGGTCTATTGCAAACCCATTTTAGGCACTGAAGGAAAATGTGAGAAGGTGTTTCTGCCTCGCCACATTCACATAGAGCGATGTCTTTCAAAAAGGTAAGATCTGAACACTCCATGACCAGATACAGCTTGGCTCAAGTAGAAGTCAAAATTTGACCATGGAATGACTTGATCAACGGATGGATGCAATGTTCTAGTCCAGGCGCCTGATGTTGAGTATGACCAGATTTTCTGCCAGTGAACTAGTGTGTAGGAGTGAAGAATGCGCTGTAGGAGTTTGCCACTGCCTCTAGTCCATGGTAGGTTTGGGTATGGCACTTCTTCAGGAACAGCTTTTTGGTTTTTGATGAGCCAGAAGACTGATCGTTCTGTGATGAGCAGGTGTACAGGGGGGAGTTGGGCCAGAACTCCAGCTGCTTCTGTGCTACATGAGCGATACAGACGATAAATATTTATAGAAATGGTACGTCGTAAGCGATTTAGTTTGGTTATGTGGTCCTGGATCCATAAACGATGAAAAAAGATAGAAGAGCAGTATAGGAGTGTGTTAATGGCAGAACCAAAGTACATTATTCGGTGAGCCCAGGTGCTGTAGCCAAAGGTGTTTTGACAAATGGTTTGCATCAGAGGTATGTAGCGCTGAGCCCGTGTAATGGTGTAATTTATGTTTGAATTCCAGTTCAGTTTATCATCTAGCATGATGCCTAGATATTTTATATATGGAGCTGGGGTGATGAATGTGGTTGGTGCAATTTGTAACTTGATAACAGGATCAAACCTGCGGCTTCTTCCTTCACGACGATCAATAACTATATACATTCGGTTTTCTGCAGGCTTAATTCCAGGGAGCGAGATTTCAGAAAGGAAGCAATTCTAGTGCAGGTCTCAAGAACTCTTTGCAATAGTTTATAGGTGGACTTAGCAGAGATTATTGCTAGAGTGTCATCTGCATAACAGAAGAGGCAGGCGATAGAATCAAATAACTTTAGAATTTCGTCAAAACAGACATTCCACAGAAGAGGGCCAAGGACAGAGCCCTGGGGGCATCCTCTCGTTATTTTCCTG
Organism: Planococcus citri; assembly: GCF_950023065.1. Lineage (NCBI taxonomy): Eukaryota > Metazoa > Arthropoda > Insecta > Hemiptera > Pseudococcidae > Planococcus > Planococcus citri. The sequence continues at coordinate 81,802,263 of NC_088677.1, forward strand.
AAGATGTCATCAAGGCTGACAAATCTGTTGTTAAAATATGAATGTAGTATTGCAAGTAGGTAATGTGGTAGGCCTCTCCTCTGTAGTTCTCCTAATATGTGAACCCATCTCACATAATCAAAGGCTCCTTTGATGTCATAGGATATAAGAGCTGTGAGTCCAAAATGTTGATCCAGAGCTACTTGGCCAAGCACTGCATGAATAGCTTGTTCACAGCTCTAAAAGCGCCTGAAGCCATACTGATGGTCACTCAGTGGTGCGAAAGCTTCAATGTATGTCTCAATCAGTGATTTAATGATTCTTTCAAAAAGTTTTCCAATGGTTGGTAGGAGGGTTATAGGTCTGTATCCATCAAAACTGTCAGGGTCTTTCCCAGGTTTTGGTATGAAGATAATGCCTCCTTCTTTCCATGGGGCTGGATAATGGCCTAAGTGCAAGCAGTTATTGAAGAGACGATTTAGGGTTTCTGGAGAGGTTTTGTGAAGAGCACGAATAGATGTGTAGCTATCTAGCTAATGTGATCAGTAGGGCAACCCAAAATATGCTCTCATTCAAGGTAAAATATTCAATATATATTCGATTTTTTGAGGTGAAATATTCGACAAAAATATTCGATTACTCCTAAAATATTCGAAAATATTCGAAATCAAATTTGGTATCATTTCACTCGCCTTTACAAGCACATTACAAAAATGGCTACATCGTTGGGTTTTGTTTCCTAAATCACATGCACTATTCACAATTTTGCAAAATGGAACAAAATTGTTGAATTATAAAATTCTATTTTGATCGTCAAAACAAAAAAAAAAAATTGAAGCTTAATTCAAAATTCAATCTTCATCATAATTTCATCAATCATCAATACCATCATCATTAAAAAGAGCAATTTTTTTCATCTTCAACATTCTGTGAAAATGACGTTTCCTGTGTTGCGATTCTCAAAATGCAAAAATTTCCAAAATATTCAAAAATATTCGATAAACTGCGAAATATGTGGTAATTTTAGACAAAAATATTCAAATAGCAATCAAATATGTAAAAATATTCATTTTAAGGCAAAATATTCGAAAATATTCGAAATGAAGTAGGTCTTAAATGAAAGGAAATTTTCTGAAACGTAAAATGATTTTGTTACATTTGTAATCGGAGTACAACAAAAAAACATTCAAAAAAATATATTGGGTTGCCCTAGTGATCAGGACCTGGGGCACTGCTTGCATTAACAGCACGAAGAGCAGCACTAATCCGAGCTGGAGAGATGAATTCAGCAGGGCCCTCTGCACCATGTACTTCAAGGTTAGGGATGGGAAATGCTCGCGCATGTTGTTTTGCGTGCGCGCATTTGCTCGAGCACGCGAGCATATTTTACTATTACGCATCCTCTACTGATACTCACATAATACACATTATGTAGAAAGTCATTACACAAAATAAGTGTAATCTAATACAAATCACAATGAAGATCAAAAAGTTGAAAAATTCATTAAATTTACAAAAAAAAGGCAAAAATATCGAAAATGAGTAATAAATACCCGAATGCTTTTTTTAGCAGCCGTTTTTCAGAGTTTTAGAAAATAGTTTTGTGCAATTGATAATTTTGATTTCATTTGGAATTTTGTTATAAATTTTTGCAGCCATGAATATACTAGCTTAGTAAAATTTAGTCCTAAATTGTGTGCTATGTAGTTGTTGGCTATTTCTAGTATAATGATTATGTTGAGGAGTATGTAATTCTACTATGCCCTTCTTCACAATTTGGGCTATCAGATATAATATGTATAAGCAGGGTAAGGTTAAAATTTCATTTGAAAGAAAGACATTCTTGCATGATTCTGTGACTTACATTTGATAGATGATTCTTATTGCTTGTTTTTGTATTACAAAAATTCTCTGCATAAGACTGATATTAGCGCCCCAATACCTACACCAAGCTGTATGCCATATGTATTAGACTGGAACATGCCATTTTTAAAGTTTGCACATTGGTGACACCTTTTAATCGCCAAAGAAGATAATTTATTGATGATAGTTTCCCAGCTAAATAGTCTATGTGATCAGTGCAAGTTAGACTGGAGTTGATGTATACTCCCAAAATTTTTAGACATTTAACTTTAGTAAGGGTAAGGTGCCAAATATTGACCAGTGCCCTAAATCCGACCACCCATCTATCTCATAAACTAATGCCTCGAAAAATTTGAAAAAATATTTCCTGGTGTATTTTTCACAGACAAAACGAATAAGACCTTCCCGAACTCCCTAAAGCCAAAACTTGCCGAGAAATTGTACAAAGTTGTTTTCCAAAAGCCCAAAACATAATTTTGCTCGAAATCTACAGTGTTTCCACTGTTTGTGTGATTTGTGTACAATTTTTTAATTTAATCATCTCAATAGTGAATTTTGTGATCATTTTAATGGTGTAGTTGATTTTACAAATTATTTTCAATAAGTATAAGTAATTTGTAATCGAAGTCGTGAAGTAAAAAGTGCTCTAATTCCGACCACCTGATACACCATAGATTTGCACCAAGAAATTTTGGTTTTCAAAAAACAACTTTGTGAATTTTTGCTTTAGGGACTTCGGAGCAGTCTTATTCAGTTTGTCTGTGAAAAATAAGCCAGGAAATATTTTTTCCAAAATTTTGGAGACCCATTTTTAGGAAAAAATGGAGGTGGTCGGAATTAGGGACCCAAAAAATGAAAATTGTATTTTGAACACTTCAACTAAAACGATTGGCAAAATTCCAAAAAAAAATGGGGGGGGGGTTGAAATTTCAGGGGATGAAACTAGGATAGTTGGCCGTCATTTTGAGCTATTGCTGGCTTCTCTAGGTGAATTTGGTGTCGAGCAATTCCAAAAACAAAGATGGTGGTCGATATTCGGTCACCTTACCCTTAATAGGCAGTGCCAAATTTAAATTTTGTGTGCTGTGACCAAAATGTATTAGATTTGTTTTCTCAACGTTTAATTTCATCTTATTTAATCTGAACCACGCTAAACCTGCTGTATTGAGACACCCATATTCATAGGAATCAGTGCTGTAGTGTCATCTGCAAATAGGATTAGGTTACTCCTTACATTTTTTGGAAGTTCATTGACATAATAGGCCTGAATAAAGAACAGAGGTCCTAATATTGACCCCTGTGGAACTCCTTGCTCAACTGGGTATTGTTCAGAGAAATGGTATTCTCCATTTATATCTTCTGTCTTAACAATTTGAGTTCTATTTTTGAGAAATGATGTGGTTCAGTCCAAAGCCACCCCTTTAATACCATACTTTTCTGGCTTACCTCGCAATATTTTATGATTAATCATATCAAATGCTTTTGAAATATTGCAAAATAACCCTATAATGTCATTTTTGTTGTAGAGATTTTCCAAGATATTGTGAATAAGTTGATAAATGGCACTTGTTGTATTTTTGTTTTTGCAAAATCCATATTGACAGCTGTGTATAACCAAAAATAGTAATATGAATCGGTTGTGGTTACGGTTAATGAATTTTAAAACGAGAATTTTGATTTAAGGTTATGAGATGCGTTTGAAGTATAAAATGTAGACTCTAATGACGTCTACATTTCTACATTTTCAGATGCATGTATGTACTAGGTAGCATAATTTTAAATGCTTCTGAAAAGAGCAATGGGACTGGCTATCTGTTATATGTACCTACTTATCTGTAATCAATGGTCTAGCCAGTCTAGGTATAGCTAGAAAAATCTGAAGAAGATAATTTCATTACGTTAGTTATAGTCTTCATAAACACAAATTAAATATTTAATGTAATAAAAATATAAAACCTTAAATAATTTAATATCAATAAATAAATATTATCTTTAGTAATAATTATAAAACCTTTAATTTTCATTAAATGTTTATCTATGTAGATTGTAGATCGCTAGTAATTATCTTTTCAATTGAAAAATTCTTATCAGATCATGATATGGTATTGAGATGAAAATGAATAAATTCAAATCTTTAACATTTCCTGCTACGTGGTTTCGTGTAACTTGTTCTTACAAAGTGTCGGGTGTCGCATAATTCCTCAATACTTACCATACCTAAAAATGTATATTTCTCAATATCATCGTATCGTGTTGCTCATTATTTTTGGCAATTGTTTTCGGGATACGACCGGAATTCCACATTCCTGCAGCTTAACGGATGACGATCCTTCTGATTCAAATCTCAGCACAATTTTCGTACCATCGGAATTTAAAGATGAAATTACCACGCCATTGACACCGGTTGAGTCCAGTATTACTGAAAAGACAGCTCCCGACACTGCCCGCCTGGAAAAGATTCGTGAGTGTAAGCTTACCGTTCGAGAAGTTGTAAACTTCTACGTAAGTAACTTCATTGATAATGATCCTACAACGAATAATAAATTGACCAAATGTAATGTATGGGACAACTGTACGTGGTATGTCGAGGAGCGAGAGAAATTCTCTGAAAATCCCAGGCCTTATGTGGATGGCATATTGAATAACATAAAGATGCGTTTTGATGACGGCGATCAAGAAATCGTTGACATTGACGATGACTTCACTCGTGTTGTACCTTCCGCAAACGTAACCAACATAAAGGATCTACCCCTAGTATTGAAATTATTTTGGTTTTTAAATACGATCCAAAATCAGCCACTTGATGACAATCGAGATCACCCAAGTTTCTTAGGGTGGAAAGAAATGCTCTCGTATTTCGAATACGCCTACCATATTAACGTACTTGGATTCGCACAAATTCTGAGCGCTGCCACGAAACGTTTAAATCAAGAAGCGCATAACCCCTACATCAATGGTAAAATGAAATATAACGATTTATGGAAACCAATGAATATGTTTACTAAGTGTGTTCGCTGCCTGGTTGAAAACACGGACTTCATCACCCCTGAATTCTTACATATTCAATCGATAACAGCGGCGGTATTCCGGACTGTCACAACGACTCCTCCAGCATCCACAACGCCCGAGTTTTGGGGCCTCGTGTCTAGAATGAAAGTGAAATATGCACCTATATTCTCGTATATGAAGAAATACAGCCGATTGCCTGATTGGTGACGTAATTTAGATTATATATGTAATAAAACAATAATCAGTACCGTCATTAGAGGTAAAATACTTACTTGATACGATTAAAAAGAATAATGCGTCGCATCTTTTCAAAAACAAATTAATTCATTAAAAAAAATAATGTAACTAATTAGGTAAGGGTAGAGGCGCCAAATATGGACCATTTTTTTTTGAAGAATTTTCATTTGAAAACTAATGCAGGTAGAAACCTACACAAAGGCTTAAAATGAAGTTCTATCCTTCCTCTAACATTATTCAAAAGTTCAGGGATGTAGGTCAATTTTAAGTGTTGTTTTTTTATTGTTGAATGACGAGTGTCAGAATTAAAGTTCAAAATTTAGGGCGCCTAATATGGACCACCGACAAAATTTCAAAATGGAATTCATGTTCAAATTTTGCTCTATTGCTTCATTAACTGTTTCGTTGTCATCTAGCTTGTTGATTTGATTTGGTTTGTCAAGTAACGTAATAGTACATCAAATTACACTTCATGTTTTGAAAGTTCCCTTCTTAATACATACATATATTTTCAGTGTTCTACATACACTTAGGTATTTAAAATAGGTGCAATACAGTAGGTAAATAATTTTGAACATTTTTTATTTTAAAAGATGCTACGCGTTATTCTTTTTAATCGTATTAAGTACGTTGAGCAAATGAGCGGAAATTGCAGGGCTATAAAAAGTTAACTAGGTATAGAAAAACCAAATTTTTATATTCAACATTTTTTCTGGAGGTACCTAGGTCTAGGTACTAAACAATGTTCAATCATTTCAAAAATCTGAGATCAGGGGCATTTCACCTATTTTACTAGGGAATATCTACCCTTTCGTTCATTTAATTTCATTATTTTTTGTTACTTTTAAGTGATTTCGATTATTCTTTTTCAGAGTTTTTACATCACTTTGACACTTTTTCAGAAAAAACCCATTCAATATGTCAAACTTTCAAAAATGACTTTCTGCTTATTTTTTAGACTTTTTGGTTGTTTTTTATTTGAAATTCAGCCAACTTATGCAAAAAACATATCCATGATTTAAAACTTTCTTCGAAGGGGAGACTTTTATACCACTGGGTTTAAATGATCCACAAAACCTTGACCATTGCAAATCAAAACTGCTCATAAAAAGTTTTGATTTTTCGAAACCCCCGAAAATTGAATATTACTCTTATGTTGTAGGATCATATACCTAGTTTGTGTAGCAGCGGTTCTCTTCGCGATTCGAATCGCAGCAACCCTGCTAAAAAATAATCACAATGAGCCCTAAACTAATGAAAATTATTAAAAGTTACTTACTTACTCAGCTATCGTCTGCCTTTTTACTGGACTTAGATTTTTTCGCGCTTGTTTTGGTTTCCTTCGCTCAAGGTACCACCAATAAACTAATGAAAAAAAAAATAATAATAATGAAGTAATAATAATAATTTACATAGGTACCTAGTACCTATTCTTGTGAGTGTTATTGGTTGTATGTAGGTAGGTATAGTTAGGTAGAGATACTTACGAACTAGGATGAAAATGATCGTCAAAAAAATGGCGCAAATTAATGTTGTTGTTAAGTAATGAACTGATTTTCGGAAAACGAAAATGAAAAATAAGAAAAAAATCAGCAGCTCCTTCGCTCAAGTATAAATGTATTTTATGTGCTTGAATTTAAACAAAACAAAGAGTGAAAAGGAATGGAAAAATAATGAATAAGAGAAATGAAAAAAATTAATGAATTAAAAAAAATGATGAAATGAAACGAAAACGAAAACTTAGGTAGGTAGGTATCTAAATTAAAACAAGAAAAAATAAAATAAATGAAACTCAACTTATAAGTAAAAATGAATGCAGAAAATTCAAAGATCTCAAAACAAAAACCAAGAAAATAACTGAAACACAAAAAAAATTAAAAACAAAATGAATTGTGAAAAAAAAAACTGAATTGAAATTCAAAAAGTAAAAAAAAAAAATGAAATAGATTCGAAAACCAAAAGCAAGAAAAATGAAATAGATAGAACCAAAAACAAAAAATTGAAAATGAAAACATAAAATATATGTATAAACAGAAACTAAAACTAACAACAACAAAAATAACCAACATTAAGATTTGAAAAACCTTGAAATAGAAAGGAATCAAAACTGAACATGAGAAAACAAGGTGGAAAAACAAAACTTGAAAGGGTACCCCCCGATAAGATAGGCAAAATGCCCTTAACCTCAGATTTCGATGAAACTCACAGGGTATGTTTAGTACCTCCAAAAAATAATTTTGGGCCCATAGCCCGCTCCCCACCCCACCCCCCTCAGCCAGGGGGGCCAAAAATCGCGTTTTTCAGGGGAAAAATTCTGTATCAGCGCGTAATTAAGATAAATTGATTCTGTAAACGAATATAGTTAGAAGATACATGGGCGTACCTCCCTGAATTTTTTCAGAATTTTTCATCACACGGGGAGAGAAGGGGGGACAAAAGAAAACTTTAAATCGACATTACTCCGGAACGAAAAAACATACTAAAACGATTTTTTCGTCAAATATGTATCTTTAGGTCTACTTTCTATAGAAGTCATCACCCGGCCATTTGGAGTGGTGGGTCAAGCTCAAAAGCTCAAAAAACTCTCAAAAAACCACGTTTTTTGCGTTTTTCTCCAAAAATATGGACAAATGGCGGAAATCTAAGAGAATCAAGTTGTTCAGCGTGAAATTTTACCTCAGAATTGTGTAATTGAAAATTCATTTACACAGCATGATCGTAAAACTACATGCGCAGAAGTATTTGTGCTTACATCAAGATAGCTGAAAGGGTATTCCTGGGTAAAATAGGTGAAATGTCCCTGTCCTCGGATTTCTGAAATTTTGATGAAACATAGTTGGGTACCATTAAAAAAAATGTCGGAGGCAAAAAATCCCCCCCCCCAACCTCCCCTTGCTCATAATAGCGAAAAAAGGGCCTTTTTCGGGGAGAAAAAATCCATGCTTCAACGAGTTTTGATAAAAAAATCTGTATTCACTCAAAATACTTGAAGGAGATATGATTCTAGCAACTTGAATTTTCTTCAAAAATTGTGGGCCCCCCAGGGGAGATATATTGACAAAAGAAAATTTGAAACCGCCGTATCTCCGAACCTCCCAGCTGGCAAAGTGCTGCTAAATTTAAAGGAATGCTGCTATTCGTGCTGCTAGAAGCACAAATAGGAGCGCGCGAACTGCTTTCATAGCTGTACCACTATTCTTGCTACCATTCGTGCTACCATTCGTGCTGCTATTGCACTACCAGATGCGCTTCCATTTATACTGCCAAGGTGCAGCCAAGTGTGCTGCTAGATGCGTTATTAGCGTCGTATGGGTGTGCATGCTACCCTAATTTCAAGGGATTGAAAAAAAAAGAATAATAAAACCGGTTGTGTATAAGCAGTATAGGGTGGGAGGTTGTATGTTTCCCATGCAATCACTTGAACCACACAGCTCTTCATATTATATGTACTATACAGACTCTAGACTATCCTACAGAAAATATTTCAGGCGGTCACCCATCCAAGCTCCAGCCAGGCCCGATGCTGCTTAACTTCTTGACAAGAGCGGATGAAGGAACTGTAACATGCTAAATGATCATTATATTTTTATGGTGCACTTCTGAAGTATATTGTACGTAGGTACAAAGTTGTACAGTATTTATCATGGCAAACAAAATGAGAATATAGGCCTATACCTACATTCTTCAACTTCTAGGTATTTTTTATTTTTTATTTTTTTTGTTTCATGCAAACATGATGATTTTGTATAATTTTTGTAGTACCTACGGAAAATACCTAAGTTAAATCTTCATATTTGCATTGAAATTATTGGTAGGTAGGTATTTTATTTCAAAATTTTTTAAACATTGATTCATGATTAATACTTAGGTTGTTTTCCTTGTTAAAAAAAATTATTTATCACACAAAATTGAATTTAGTTAGGTTAGGCAATTTTAAATTTTTTAAATTGATAGTTTCTAAAAAGAAATTTGAATTTTTCTATTGATGTTTTAAAAAAATTTCAAATTAATTATTTCATCCTGGAAAATTTATAAGTCAATTCTGGAAGTAATACAACATTATTTTTGGTTTAAAAAGTTGATTTTTCTGACTTTTGAATTGTGGGGGTTTTGGAAACATTTTTCTAAATTTTTCAAACTTGGACTTCTGCTGATTTTTTTTTTTTAGAAATTCCAAACTTAGGAAATTGAAAGTCAAGTGACTCGAGTGAAATAAATTTGTAGGAGGGGATCCACTTCTAGTGATAACTTGGCAAGTCATAATAGTTTTAGAGGTAATTTCTTGGAGTTTGATTACGATTTCTAGAAAAAAAACATCCCCCTCCCTCAAAAAAATCTGTTTGAAAATTGGTCTTCAATAATATGCCATCTCAGCATCCCTTTCACAGATTCATGAAATTTCTAGTAAGATGAGCACAATTTGTTGAAGTTTTTCACATTTTTTTTTTTACCAATAACAACATGAAAAAGCAGTTTTAGGTAGGTATTCTTCATTTTTTTAGGGAATTTAATACAAAACAAAATCCATAGAAGAAGAAACAAATACCTAAATGTTTGAAATTTTTCAACAATATTGCAAAGAAAGCATCAATTCTTGAAAATAACCCCCAAAAAAACAAAAATAAAGAAATTATGTAGGTACTTCAGTTTGAGTAGGTATAATAAGTATGATTAAATTTTTGAAAATTGAAAAAAAACACGAAAGAATAGGTGAGTTGAGGTGAGTTGGAGTCAGTTTTAGAAATTTTGTGAAAAAATACTCCAATACAGTATAAAAAAAATGAAAACGAGAACAATTCCCTTAAAAATGTCTAAAAATACTTTTTCATGCTGATACATATTGGTAAAAAATCTGAAAAAAATTGAGTTCATCTTACTGGAAATTTCATAAATGCTGAAGATTGAGAAAAATATATTAGTCTTGATTACTGATTAATCAGAAAATATTCAAAACAACAAAAACAAAACCACCAGTGACAAAACTATCGAATTTTATGATTATTAATTTAAATGCAAAAGTTTTGGAAACATCATGATTTGAAAAGTAGAACAATGTCAGTTTTAATGAGAGAATTTGGTTTTTCTGATCTCAGCAAAATTTTATCAATGTTTTTTTGAAATATGTACCTAGTAAGTGTGAAGTAAAATTAGCCAGAACAAAGCGAGGGTAAAAGCTTTTCATAATTTATGGTTTCAAGAAGCAAAACAGCAGTAATTTCGATGTGAAAAGTCAGTTTTTCTACCACTGACATTTTCAAAGTTAGAACAAAAACACAATTTGTGACCAGTAGCGCGAATGGAAGCGTAGATGGCTACACCACTAGCTGCACTACTGCTGATGCCGCTAAATTCTATAGAGGTGCGACGCCGCTGTACGCTTCTATTCGCACTACTAGGTGTGTGATTGGGAGCAAACAGGGGTATTCACTACCATAGCATAAATGGAAGCATAAATAGCAGCACTACTAGTTGCGCTACCGTAGCAAGTCTTTTTTTTCTTTAGTGGTGAGCGCTGCTAAACGCTTCTATTTTTGCCACTAGCAGTGTGGTTGGCAGTATTAAGCAACAACGCTTCTAGCTGGGTGAATAGCAGCAGAGATAGCTGCACTACTAGTAGCGCAACCGTAGCACGGCATAATTACGCCATGGTAGCGAGCACAGCTATACACTGCCAATTCCACCGCCACTTCTCATACTACAACATTTCAAGTAACAATGTATTTTACTTGAAATTTGTGAATGTATTGGTAATAGTAGCGGCGCTACCATACGCTTCTAGTAGCACAGCTAATTCTTTGCCAGCTGGGCTAATTTAAGTACATGAAATTTTTTTTCAAAAATGTATCAATGAAGAGTGATATTCCAAAACTCGCTTTGTCCATTTTTATCAAAGTTGGGTTTTCAGTGGTACCTGGTAGATGAAGTATTAACTCACATTCCTACATCATCAACCTACCAAAATCAGGTGTTAAACTCACCTAAATAGCCAATTCACTAAAAATTTAAAAAAAAAAATAATGTTCCAAAACGCGCTTTGTCCATTTTTATTGAAATTTTTTTCAGCAGTATTTAGTGGATGAAATGTATACCTACACCCCTACATCATAAATCCACCCAAATAAAGTGCTAAACTCGCCTAAAAAGCCAATTTACCCGTTTAAAGGGAAACTGTTTTTCCTCTCTCCTGAAAAGTTGTGAAAATGGACAAAGCGAGTTTTGGAATATCACTCTTTATCTGCATGAGCACTATAATTGGTATTTTTTTTTCAAATTTTCCCTCCAGGTAGGCCATCTTCAAAAACTCAAAAAACACTCAAAATTGTGTTTTTTTGTCACAGCACCACCAAAAAAAGCGATCCATAATTTTGGATGCTGGCCTCCAAAAACAATAAGAAAACCAACTAACTTCTTTAAGGCTATTCTAATTTTTTGATGAAAAATGGTCAACTTTGGGCGGGGATTGTGCCAAAACTATAGAACGGATTTTTCTAGGGTTTGCTTTCAAAAGCGAGGGTATGTCGAGATATTTTTGATTCAGGACATTTGATGGCTATAATAGGGAATTGGATGGAGGTACTTTGGACGCTCACATCCCTGTTGTAAAAGCAAAATTAGAAAATATGGCTACATACCCTCGATTTCATAGATGAATCAGTATTGGTGAAAAAAAATTGGAAGAATTTTGAAAATTCACAGAGAAATCCCCGTCTGAAGTTTAGATGGGAGCGGGTCGCGGGACATAAGCACGACTAAATTCGTTCAATCGATTACATGCAGTCTTACAAACGAATGATGAAAATAACGAACAAATCGGTTTCATATTTCGACCGGTTGTCAAATTAGAATGCTCTCCGCAGAGTATACCCTTAAACTCCAATTTTTTGGCCATAGGCACCCCCTCTCCAAATTTTAGGGCGAAAGTAGACAGACAATATGGGTATCATTATCATATGAACCGAACTCGCTGAACATGAATATGAAGTTTGATTTGCAGTTGGACCCTTCCAACGACCACATTGGGGAGAGGGGTTGCCCAAAAATTAGAGTTTTTGTGAAAAATGCTTCATTATAGCGCTATTTACGCCATGCAACTTCTTAATCAAGGTTTTCTTGAATTACAAGTAGCCTACTTTTCAAGTACATGGTATCTAACTCAAAACTATCAGAAAGGTTTCTTTTTGGTGTCGATGATTAAATTTTTATGTGAGTTACCAAGTACATTGAAAACATAGGTATTACCTACCTACGTACTATGTAGTAGATTGGGTAAATCACCAAAAAAAGAAAAAAAACTGGATTTTTACCAATTTTAGCAAAAACTGTCATTTTGAGTTGAAAGTTGTACAGAAAAATTCTGGCTCCAGAAGTGCCCCTAAAGGGAAAACATGTCCCCTTAAAGTGGGAGTATTTTCGAAAAAACACGGTTTTTTCACTGTAGCCCCTGTACCCAATTTGTTTTGAGAAAAATGACGATCGACCCAGTCCTAAATGAATATATCTTAGATTCTGCGTCCATTCTATGCTATTATTTTAAATTGTTTTTGTCAATTTTGAAAAATCAACAAAAATTTAGGAATTTTTGCCAATCTTTATCAATTTTTTGAAACCTAAAATATTGTCATCACTGCGTTCCAAAATATTTCCTCAGTTTCAGAAATATATTATCCTATATACTAAAATGATGTCGGTTTTTTTGTTCCCACGAGATCTCAGTGAGTACTCAACCGATTTTCATAAAATACCCCTCAATAGAAAGCTTGCGAAGTGTAGATTTGCAGGCTATTCTTAAAAGTTCGAAAAGTTTGGCCAAAAGCTCAAAAAGCTCAAAAAATCATTTCGGCCAATCACAACGCAGCATTCGGCATATTATTATAATTCCCACGAGATCTCAGCAAGTACTTAACTGATTTTCATAAAAGACCTCTCAATAGAAAGCTTGTGAAGTGTAGATTTGCATGTTATTCTTGAAAGTTTGAAAAGTTCGGTTAAAAGCTCAAAAACCTTGAGAAATTATTTCGGCCAATCACAACGCAGCATTCAGCAATTAGAATGATGTTGGATTATTTGTTCCTACCAGACCTCAGTAATCAGTATGTACTTAACTAATTCTCATAAAAGGCCCCTCAATAGAAAGCTTGTGAAATGTAGGTATGCAGGTTGTTCTTGAAAGTTTGAAAGGTTTGGCCAAAAGCTCAAAAAGCTTGAGAAATCATTTCGGCCAATCACAATGCAGAATTCGGCCATTATAATTCCCACGAGATCTCAATAAGTACTCAACCGATTTTCATAAAAGACCCTTCAATAGAAAGCTTTTGAAGAGTAGATTTGCAGGATGTTCTTAAAAGTTTGAAAAGTTTGGCCAAAAGCTCAAAAACTTTGAGAAATCATTTCAGCCAATCACAGCGCAGCATTTGGCGATTAGAATGATGTTGGGTTTTTTGTTCCCACGAGACCTCAGTATGTACTCAACCGATTTTCATAAAAGACCCCTCAATAGAAAGCTTGTGAAGTGTAGATATGCAGACTATTAGGTAAGGTATTGAAAGTTCAAAAAATTTGGCTAAATGTTCAAAAAGCTTGAGAAACCATTTTGGCCAATCACAACGCAGCATTCAGCAAAGTTTTTTTGATTCCATGAAACCAGAGATGGGGCGATTAACAAAAAAATTAATTGGGTTCAATTGGGGTGATTCTCCCAAAAAATTGAATCTGATTCAAAATCTGCGATTCAGTTTTGAAATGAATTCGATTCCTTCAAAAATCACGATTCAATTTTTGTTATTTTTGCTACCTACTGCTGACTGGAAATGAAGTTTTGATGTAAAATACAATCAAAAAATATTTCGGACAGATTTTGTGACATTTCTTAAAAAACAGAAGCAAATCGAATTGAAGTTGCCTGCAATTCACTTCGGAATAATGTTAAAAATGGAATGTTAACTGAATTTCTGTCTTTCCTCAAGCAGAGGCCAGAGGCTGAAGGTTAATTTTTCAAATTTTCAAAGAAGTATGAAATTGATGAACAAAAATATATTCGAGACTGGAATACACCAATTTTGAAGCAAATAACCGGAACCTTATTTGCCTTGAAAGTCCGAAAAAGTATCTGAAAGTTTCAAAACGACTTGAAATCCGCCTGCAGTAGACCTCATAGTTCATGGCGTGTTAAAATTATGTTACAGAGTGAATTTCGGTTACACAACTCCATTTGACGAAATTTTAAAGTTTCTAAAATCTGCTGGATGCTTTGGGAATTTTCAGAAAGTCGCTGGAGGCTCCAAAATGACTTGAACCCACCTACAGTAGACTTGATAACGCGTTTAAAATTTTAAATTGGGATGCAGAGTGAATTTTGGATTTCCATCTCTGTTTGGTAAACTGAAAAATCTGCTGTAATTTCCAAAAGGTTGCAGGAGGCTCAAAAACGATTTGAAAACTACCTTCAGTAGACTTCATGCTATAGTAGGTACCTATAGCTGCGAATTTGCGTTTTTAATTTTCCGAAATGAACGGTGCTCAATGCTCAAAAACATAATAAGACATTTGTATCAAAAACACTCCTGGAAGAGAAAAAATTGGTGAATTTCAAAAAACATGAATTGTGACGCTGTGATTCAGGTACAGTAACAGTTGTGAATAGGATTCAATTTTCACGCTTCATTTTTGTTTTGAATCCTATTAGGAATCCGGTTCATACATGGTACATATCTAACGATTTTTTTTTTGTTGAAAAAATACTTCTTTTTTCACTGCCTTTTTTCAACCAAATTTTCAGGAAGCTATCCATTCGACCCTCCTCCCAAACACACAAGAAATAAAAAAAATTGGAACTGGAAGAAAATTTGTATACAAAGTATTTTTTAATTTCAATCAAAATCATTTAAAAAAAATAATACAAATGAACACAATGTTATAAGACAAGGTGTCCAACAAAATTTCAAAACAAAAAAACAGGGCTCAAGCAGGACATTTTTTAAACACTTACGATTTTATAAGAAAAATGAGCCGAGGAGAGGGGGCAAAATTTTACCATAAAATTTTTTACTTTTCCAATGTCTTCAATCATCCCAAGATTTTTTTCAAGCAAGCGGATGTCAAAAATATAATTTTATTATTTCAATGCATGATTTTACGTATTTTTACCTCTAAGGTTCGTGCTAATGCAATGAAACAGGGTGAATAAAAAACTGTTTTCATTTGCTACATTTTCACTACTTTCACTACCTATTTTAAAAATCACTACTTTTTCACTACTTTCACTATCTGTTAGATACCCTCTGAATTCGATTCAAAAATCAAAATTGATCCGCATTCAATTCCGCAATTCGAATCGTCCCATCTCTGCACGAGATATGCAGTAAGTACTCCACCAATTTTCATAAAAGACCCCTCAATACAAAGCTTACGAATGTAGGTAGATATTCAGGCTATTATTAAAAGTTCGTAAAATTCGGCCAAAAGTTCAAAAAGCTCAAGAAACCATTTCGGCCAATCACAACGCTGCATTCAGCAAGGTTATTTTGATTCCACGAGATTTCAGTAAATACTCAACCAATTTTCATAAAAGACCTCTTAATAGAAAGCTTGTGAAGTGTAGATTTGCGGGGTATTCTTGAAAGTTTTAAAAGTTGGCCAAAAAACTCAAAAAGGTCGAGAAACAATTCGGCCAATCACAACGCTGCATTTAGCGAGTAGTCCATCAGAGTTGGTAGCCAAACGGGTCAAGGCGACGGACAGATTATTGATCTCGAGCAGGGCTTCAAACCCGTACCCGTACCCGAATATTCGAATACCCGAACGAAAATCCAACAATTTCTGTACCCGAACCCGTACCCGTACCCGAAAAATGAAATGAGGAATACCCGAACCTGTACCCGTACCCGATAGAGACTATTTTGAACCCCAATACCCGATAGATCGGGTACAGTTCGGGTATTTCACCTAAAATACCCGAACCCGTACCTGTACCCGAACGTTTAAAATTTTCATACCCGTACCCGATACCCGTACCCGATCCTCTGAGAAATAAAACTGTACCCGTACCCGATACCCGTACCCGAAAACGTTCGGGTTTGAAGCCCTGATCTCGAGTTCAACTCCAAATTTAACCAGCTCAAAAAGCTTGATACTACTTTTATTAATTGTTGATCTCTAAACAACATTTTAAATCGCAAAGCTTTAATTTTTTGATAAGTACTACTTTTTAAAAGAACATCAAAATGCTCAATCAGCTTGATATTGCTATACACACAATTACATTTCTTATATATTTTCAACATTTATATTTCCACACTCTAGGAGAACCGTGCAGTATGCGCGGTTTCAACGGGTTTTCTAGTCTTTCAATATTTTTTCGTCATTATAGCGAAACTTTTGCGAAGAAAATATTTTCAAAACACCAACTACTAATACCCCCTCTCCAAAAAAAAAAGATTTACTTTTCAATTTTCTCAGTAGAACCCCAAAAGTGGCCTTGGATTTTGATGGCAATAGCATGGATTGGCGCAGAATCTCAAATACCTATGTAGGTACTTTTATTATACTGTCTCCTCCATATATTTTGAGTGAATACAGATTTTTTTTGTCAAAACTCGTTGAAGCATGGATTTTTTCTCCCCGAAAAAGGCCATTTTTTCGCTATTATGAGCAAGGGGAGGATGGGGGGGGGGATTTTTTGCCTCCGACATTTTTTTTAATGGTACCCAACTATGTTTCATCAAAATTTCAGAAATCCGAGGACAGGGACATTTCACCTATTTTACCCAGGAATACCCTTTCAGCTATCTTGATGTAAGCACAAATACTTCTGCGCATGTAGTTTTACGATCATGCGGTGTAAATGAATTTTCAATTACACAATTCTGAGGTAAAATTTCACGCTGAACAACTTGGTTCTCTTAGATTTCCGCCATTTGTCCATATTTTTGGAGAAAAACGCAAAAAACGTGGTTTTTTGAGAGTTTTTTGAGCTTTTGAGCTTGACCCACCACTCCAAATGGCCGAGTGATGACTTCTATAGAAAGTAGACCTAAAGATACATATTTGACGAAAAAGTCGTTTTGGTATGTTTTTTCGTTCCGGAGTAATGTCGATTTAAAGTTTTCTTTTGTCCCCCCTTCTCTCCCCGTGTGATGAAAAATTCTGAAAAAATTCAGGGAGGTACGCCCATGTATCTTCTAACTATATTCGTTTACAGAATCAATTTATCTTAATTACGCGCTGATACAGAATTTTTCCCCTGAAAAACGCGATTTTTGGCCCCCCTGGCTGAGGGGGGTGGGGTGGGGAGCGGGCTATGGGCCCAAAATTATTTTTTGGAGGTACTTCGGGGGGGTACCCTTTTAAAAATGAAATCAATCTTGAAAATACTGAATGGAAACAAAAGAAATCAATACAATAATATACTTAATCGAAACCAAAACCCGGAATCAATTTGTAATAAAAGAAAATTTAGAAACAAAAATGTATCTATTACTTTAGATACAATTAAACTTGATCGTTGAAAAACAAAAAAAGAAATGGAGGACAATATAGTACTTGAAAATTTAAATAAAAACTGAGAAAAAATTTATGCCCCCTCCCCATCCAAAAAAGGAGAAGTGTATTGAAGTGAAATGAAACGAATATGGTTTAGAAGGAATAAAAAAATGAATTTATGATGCATAAGAAAATGCAAAAAAATGAGCAAAAAAACAATAAAAATGAAAACAGAAAAATCATGGTAATTGATAAATCTAATAAAAAATGAAATACGTGCCTATATGGAAAAGGAATGAAAAATAAATGTTAAAAACTGATGAATAAAAACAAGAAGAAATAATAATAGGTAATTGATAGTGAAAACAAAAAAAAAAAAAAAAAATTCAAAACAAAATGAAAAATTACGTACATAAAGTTCTGGAAGCAAAATTGAGATTGGTAGAATTTCTATGGTAGGTATTTAAATTTGAATGAATTTGAAATTCAAGGTCAAAAAAATCAAATACACGCTATTTTTTACATTTTACTCATTCCAGTCCCATTCGTTGTTTTTCAAAGGAGGTCTCGGCGGCGTTTCTTATGTCATAGGTAACGTACATACTTTCTAATCTAAGTAAGTAAAAAAATCTGTGTACCTATTTCTTCTCTAAAAAAAAAAAAAATTGTTCTACCATTAGATAAATGTTTTTACTGTCACATTCGCTAATAAAGGTTTGTTATTTTGTTATTTGTTATATTGATTAAATACACTGAAAGAAATAATGCGACAATGGTTCTTAAACATTGTAGGAATCATTCCTCAATATTGGTTAAAAGTAGGACAGCCCTGAAATTGCGGAAACGTTTTCAAAAAATAGGAATGGTACCTTTACACGTTGAATAATCAATGCATATAAAAAATTGATAATCGTTCACCAATAATGGCAAGCATCACTGTATTTTTAAGAGTGATTACTCAGCTCGTTTTGGAACCATTACTGATAAGCTGTTAATTATCACAGTGCATTGAGGAATGGTTACTCAATTCATTGTGGAACTGTTCATGATAAGCTAGTGAGGATTACTGTGCGTTGAGGAATGGTTACTCAACTCATTGTGAAACTGTTAATAATAATATAATGATTGTTACTCAATGTGTAGGTAATCATTACACAACAAAATCGTAATAATTCCAATATTTTTTTGAACTATTCTACATTTTTGTAGGTACATCTGTTCGGAAATTTCGGAGCTGTCCTACTTTTAACCAATATTGAAGAATGATTCCTAAAAGATTTGAGGAATAGGTAGGAAATAAACAATTCACGATATTTCGCACCTCGGGAGTAATAAGGTCACATCTCAAAAAAAATCGATTTTGATGTTTTTGCATTTTTGGGGTTTGTATGACCCCCTGCAACCAAAAATAACACTTTGAGTCGGGTATGCTGCTTAGATCATGTAAAAAATGCAAAGGGCCTAACTCAAAATTTCTACAACATTGCAAGTGGTTTGGAGTAATAAGGTCACATCTCAAAAAACTCATCTTTCTTTGAGTAAAATTCGCACATACAAAGTGTCAGAAAACAGTTTCGAATGTTTTGAACGTTTTTAAGATGTAAAATAATCACAAGGAGTGTATTTTTTGTAGGTTTGTTCCAAAACAAAAAATTTTTAAAATAGAACATTTTTCAGAAAAATTAATTTGCATATATATATTGAAATTTTAGTTTTTTGAGAAAAACTCAAAAACTAAGCATTCTAGAAAAAAACTAACGACATTATGTAGATTGGAAATTTAATTCTCTACAACTTTGTTAACATGAAATTTTTTTTGGACGCTTCCTTTCGCCTCCAGATCACTTTTTATGAAAGGTTATAACTCAAAATGTTTTCCAAACATTGAAATATTTCCTCTTTAAGAGTTTATTTTTCAAAATATTCGTATGCTAAATGAAGGTAGGATACCCAATCTTCAAAATGACATGCTATTCATTCCTCACAATTGATTATAAGTTGATGAAAATAATGAATCAAGTTTTTTAAAAAAAGAAAATCACTCTCCTGTAAAATTTCACTTTTTTGAGATGTGACCTTATTACTCCCGAGGTGCGATTTATAGTTGAAATATGTTTTATTAATACATATTAATAATTGAACAGCTATGTAGATATGCTTACAAAACTTAACTTATATTATATATAATAATCTTGAAAACAATACCCCAAAAAAAACAATATTTTGAGGAAAAACAAATTACAAATATATACAAAGTCATTTTTTCAAGTTTGGAAATTTTTTCATAAAAAATATATATTACGTTTATGTAAGGTGAAGTGGGGTAATTCCGATATGGGGTAATTCCAATAGCAAGCCCTAGCTTTGTTGCAAAACACATTTTGGCACAAATGATGAAGAAAGTAGGTAGTTTTAGTGCTAACCTACACCCATTAATGATCAGATGGTTCATCTGCTCTGTTTTGTCAAGTCTGTGCAGTGTTCAAAATCTGAATGCCCAAATCCTTTGCAGCAAAAAACAGTGCACTTTTGAAACTTGTTTTTATCGTTCAAAACTTGCTGAAAAATTCTGTTTAGAAGCTGATATTTGATGAATACGTGTTAAAGTGTCAGTACCTCTTTTGATTTCGCTTTTATAATTATTTGTTTGGTGGCATTGAATTATTAAACATGTCGATCATTTTTCATGCCGCGGGGTAATTCCGATAGCTCCAGCAAAATTGTCTTGCAATGTTTTTTTCTCTGTTTTGATGTATTATAGTTTTAGGGTGTCGAAATTATCAAAGAAAATCCTCAAAACGGGGCATTTTTCCCTAGTTGGTCTAGTTTTCAAAAATTATGCCTCAAAATGCATATTTGTAAAAAAAATTAAATTTTTGTTCTAATGATTCAATTTAAGGTAAAGTGGGGTAATTCTGATATGGGGTAATTCCGATAGCAAGCCCTAGCTTTGTTGCAAAACACATTTTGGCACAAATGATGAAGAAAGTAGGTAGTTTTAGTGCTAACCTACACCCAATAATGATCAGATGGTTCATCTGCTCTGTTTTGTCAAGTCTGTGCAGTGTTCAAAATCTGAATGCCCAAATCCTTTGCCGCAAAAAACAGGGCACTTTTGAAACTCGTTTTTATCGTTCAAAACTTGTTGAAAAATTCTGTTTAGAAGCTGATATTTGATGAATACGTGTTTAAGTGTCAGTACCTCTTTTGATTTTGCTTTTATAATTATTTGTTTGGTGGCATTGAATTATTAAACATGTCGATCATTTTTCATGCTGTGGGGTAATTCCGATAGCCCCAGCAAAACTGTAATGCAATGTTTTTTTCGCTGTTTTGATGTATTATAGTTTTAGGGGGTCGAAATTATCAAAGAAAATCCTCAAAACGGGGCATTTTTCTCTAGTTGGTCTAGTTTTCAAAAATTATGCCTCAAAAATGCATATTTGTAAAAAAAATTTAATTTTTGTTCTAATGATTCAATTTACATGAAATAAAAACCTAAATATGCAATAAATGGTATATTTCAACATTACTGGCTCGGAATTACCCTGGGAGAATTCCTTTCCTTATAAAACTCATTATCGGAATTACCCCATTTTTAGGGTAATTCTGATAACTCAACCTTCCAAAATGTTTTTTCAATTATATGTATGAAGCCTTCTCACAAATCACTCTTCAATATAGTCAATGTGTAGCTGAAGGACGCAGGAATAAAGTTGTTACATCATTTTTGCCCCAAAATGTACAGGAAATCCAAAAAATGAGAAATTGCTAAAATTTTGAATTTTGCCATCGGAATTACCCCACTTTACCTTACATGAAATAAAAACCTAAATATGCAATAAATGGTATATTTCAACATTACTGGCTCGGAATTACCCTGGGAGAATTCCTTTCCTTATAAAACTCATTATCGGAATTACCCCATTTTTAGGGTAATTCTGATAACTCAACCTTCCAAAATGTTTTTTCAATTATATGTATGAAGCCTTCACACAAATCACTCTTCAATATAGTCAATGTGTAGCTGAAGGACGCAGGAATAAAGTTGTTACATCATTTTTGCCCCAAAATGTACAGGAAATTCAAAAATGAGAAATTGCTAAAATTTTGAATTTTGCCATCGGAATTACCCCACTTTACCTTATAGGTATATACCTACCACTAAAAACTAAACTAAGTATAGAAAAAACAGTCAATTCAAGCCCAGCAATTTATCGCAATATAGGAATTTCCATTTCTTATAACGTGATGAGAAGAAATATCTACCTAAATCTTGTTTCAAGACGTCAGTTTCCTTAATTAGTATAAAAGAAGTACCTACTTTCACTATACACTCTGTACCCTTGGAAGTGCTCATCTAGGTATACTTCCTTCAAATTTAAAGCAACAAAAAAAATACCTGAAGAATTTATAAAAATTTTTTCAACTTTCCAAAAACAAATTTCACCATTATTATCATCTAAACCAACAAGCAGGCTATTTTTTGATATAGTTTTATCGTAATATTTAGTCCAGTCTACGATTCGAGAATTAGATTTAAAATCGGCAGGTAAAATTTTCAATATTCTTTCATCACATTCATTGAATTCTTTTGAAGGTCCAATTTCCCAAACATTCTGTCTAAAATTTTTGCTGATGAAACGATAATTTAGAATTAATTGATTTTTAATCGAAATTGTTCTACAGACATTTATTTTACAAATTGCTGCTCTAGAGGTTATTTTTCCCTGCCGATGTTTTGATTCAAAACGCATAGATGAGCACTTCCAAAGAGGACCAACAAGACGCATCATTCGAGGGTAATGCGTGAGAAAATGATGCTTAGGTCTTATACGGTTGGGAAACTTACTAATTAGCAACTTCAAATATTCGTCAATTAATACAGTCAAGTAGAATGTTACACCAGAATGAAAGGCTTTGCAAAAAATCACCAAATCAACGATTTTTTTCATACATATATAAATTTTCCAAGACAAACAATTGACAGGTACGAGATCTCCAATCATCAAACCTAAATATTTTACCAAACTTTTGATTTCTGCAGACGACATTTTCAATTTTGAATTTTTCAAGTGATTTTCGGAAATTTCTGGATATTTGTTGTCCCACTTTAGCTGAAGAAGATAATTTCATTACGTTAGTTATACTGATATGGTGAGATATGGCCCACTACGTAGCTAGTTATTCATCGAATAACTAGTAAGTAGGTATTCAACGAATACCTATTATATGAAAACGTAAGTGATGGGAACGTGTTAACTTCTAAAGGTGACTCTAAGAGAATAGAAAAACGCGCGAAGCACGATGCATATATAATGCAACGCGCTCGCGAGCCAAACCAGTTGTATTTTGTTATATTTCGGAGAAGTTGTACCTGGATACACTTTGTAATTAGATGCACTTAGTCGCATCCGCGCCTTGTTAAGCAAGATGTAGTTAGGCTAATCTGCATAGAAAATACATCTCAACAGATGATCGTTGCATAGGTATCTCGAGCTCGCCGGTGCTAGATCATAAAATGTACTTCGCATTTATGAAATCCGTTAGATGTGATAGGCGATGGGACATCCCCTATGAGGTGTCTCTCCCCTTTTTATACCGATGTCGCCCCCTTTCGATAGGGGTTAATTCGTAATTATCGCGTGTAGGAAATACGTACACTATTTCGTCGCGCTCTTATTGGACATGGGTCAATCTTCCCGGGCATTGACCATGTTTCTCGTCAGAAAAGGAACTCAAAGAAAAACCTATTCCTGTCGACGTTGTCTAGTATTAGGGACACCCAGAAGAGGCAGGAAACGTGGACAGTGTGTGAACCTGATAAGTAAGTTATCAACATTAATTGTACAAGCCGCCCCTACTTGTGGATGTTCTTTATCCACATGTAGGCAAAGTTTAGGGTATATTTATAATTGTTTTATTTATGTGTCAACCCTATTTAATTCATTAACGCGAGTCGTATTATTAGGACGAGTGTCCTTTTAAACAATATAAAATAATTTAGTTTATTTTATATTTTTCATGTCTGTAAATAATAATAAATCATATTGTCACGCTATATCGACTGATGAATTTATTATTTGGCTACAGACTTCTGTGCATATAGTAGATTTGGAATGACTTCTAACCGCTCTCCGACCCACAAACACTAGTCAGGCATAGGGATAATATTCACTACTTACGTAGTGATACTTAGCCTTTTCCCCTCAGTAATAATTCGCATAATATTTCCTATCCACAGTCATGATTAAATTAACTATATCAATACTCTTCATAAACTAAACACAAATTAAATATTTAGGTAATGTAATAATTAAAACCTTTAATTTTCATTAAATGTCTATCTATGTAGATTGTAGATCGCCAGTGATTATCTTTTCAATTGAAAAATTCTTATGATATTGAGATGAAAATGAATAAATTCAAATCTTTAATATTTCCTGCTTACGTGGTTTCGTGTAACTTGTTCTTACAAAGTGTCGAGTGTCGCATAATTTCTCAATACGTACATAAAAATGTATATTTCTCAATATCATCGTATTGTGTTGCTCATTATTTTTGGCAATTGTTTTCGTGATACGACCGAAATTCCACATTCCTACGGCTTAACGGATGACGACCCTTCTGATTCAAATCTCAGCACAATTTTCGTACCATCGGAATTTAAAGATGAAAATACCACGTCATTGACACTGGTTGAGTCCAGTACTACTGAAAATACAGCTCCCGACACTGCCCGCCTTGAAAAGATTCGTGAGTGTAAGCTTACCGTTCGAGAAGTTGTAAACTTCTACGTGAGTAACTTCATTGATAATGATCCTACAACGAATGATAAATTAACCAAATGTAATGTATGGGACAACTGCACGTGGTATGTCGAGCAGCGAGAGAAATTCTCTGAAAATCCCAGGCCTTATGTGGATGGCATATTGAATAACATGAAGATGCGTTTTGATGACGGCGATCAAGAAATCGTTGACATTGACAATGACTTCACTCGTGTTGTACCTTCTGCAAACGTATCCAACATAAAAGATCTACCCCTAGTATTGAAATTATTTTGGTTTTTAAATACGATCCGAAATCAGCCACTTGATGACAATCGAGATCACCCAAGTTTCTTAGGGTGGAAAGAAATGCTCTCGTATTTCGAATACAACTGGTACCATATTAACTCACTCGGATTCGCACAAATTCTGAGCGCTGCTACGAAACGTTTAAATCAAGAACCACATAACCCCTGCGATGGTAAAATGAAATATAACGGCTTGTGTAAACCAATGATTATGTTTACTATGTGTGTTCGATGCCTCGTTGAAAACACGGACTTCATCACCCCTGAATTCTTACATATTCAATCGAAAACAACGACTAGTCCAGCATCCACAACGCCCAAGTTTTGGGGCCTCGTGTCTAGAATGAGCGTGAAATATGCACCTATATTCCAGTATATAGAGAAATACAGCGAATTGCGTGATTGGTGACGTAATTTAGATTACCTAATATATAATAATCAGTACCATCGTTATAGAGGTATGAATTCTCATACATATTAAGAGACGAAAAAAATTTAGGTAGGTACCTAGAGGTAGTCCATATCAGCAAACCCCATGAAAAGAACTATGCACTAAAAATTTTGTTCATAGTATTTCACACATTTCTTTTTTTTGCAACCAAAAAGTAATGATCAAAAGATCAAAAATACGTCAAATTGATGTTTCTCAATATTGAGAATCCCAAAGCTATCTAAGTAATGAATCATGATTTAAAAGTTACTTACTAAGTCGGTATAGGTACGGTCTACCTTATCTTGGTCTACCTCTTCTGGGTCCACCTTATCTGGTTTAACTTGTCAAACGAGGATGAAATTAATTGCCAAAAAAATAGCGCAAATTAATAAGTATTGTAGTTGAATTACAAAATGATTTTTGGAAAACGAAAATAAAATAGAAGAAAGAAATCAGCAGCCCCTTCGCTCAAGTATATTTAAGTACCTATAATACTTGAATTTAAATGAAACAAAGAATGAAAAGGAATGGAAAATTAATGCATGATGAATAAGAGAAATGAAAAAAAAAATGACAAAATAAAATGAAAACGACAACCTAGGTATATCTAAATTAAATAAAAAAATAAATAACAATAAGGAAAAAAATGAAACTTGAAAGTAAAAATGAACGCAGTAAATTCAAAGATCTCAAAGCAAATAAATCAAGAAAATAACTGAAGCACACAAAAAAAATTAAAAACAAAATCAATTGTGAAAAAACTGAATTTAAATTCAAAAAGTAAAAAAAAAATGAAACAGATTCGAAAATCAAAAGCAAGAAAAATTGCATAGATAGAACCAAAAACAAAAAATTGAAAATGAAAACATCAAATACAATAATATGTTTAAACAGAAACTAAACTAACAACAAAAAAAACAAACATTAAGATTTGAAAAACCTCAAAATTAAAAGGAATCAAAATTGAACATGAGAAAACAAGGTGGAAAAACAAAACTTAAAATTCTAAAAATGAAATCAATCTTGCAAAAACTGAATAGAAACAAAAGAAATTAAATCAAATGAAAACCAAAACCAGGAAACAATTGTAAGAAAAGAAAATTTAGAAACAAAAACGTACTTAACACTTTGGAAACAAACTTGATCGTTGAAAAACAAAAAAAAGAAATGGAGGCAATTAAAATATTTGAATATTGAATTGAAATAAAAACTGAGAAAAAAATTATGCCCCCCCCCCCTAAAAAAGAGAAGTGTAATGAAGTGAAATGAAACGAATGTGGTTTAAAAGGAATAAAAAATGAATTTACGGTGAATAAATGAAAAAAATGAGCAAAAAAAAAAACAATAAATAATTAAATAGAATGTAAAGGGAATGAAAAAGAATAAATGTCAAAAACTGACGAATAAAAACAAGATGAAATGATGTGATAATAAAGTGAAAACCACAAAAAAAATTCAAAACAAAATGAAAAATAGAAAACGTAAAGTTCTGAAAGAGAAATTGAGATTGGTAAAATTTCTATGAAATGTGCCAAAAATGCATTAAAAAATGGTTTAAAAATGCTGAAATTATATCAAAAAAACAAAAAAAAAAATCAGCATTGATGGTATTTAAATTTGAATGAATTTGAAATTCAATTTCCAAAAAATCAGAAATAAGCTATTTTTTACGTTTTACTCATTCCAGTCCCATTCGTTTTTTTTCAAAAAAGACCTCGACGGCGTTTCTTATTGCATAGGTAGGTAGTTGGTAATTGGTCCGGATCGAACTGTCCGACTCTCTGTCAACAAAATTACAGGATTAGGAAAATTTAGGCTAGTCAGGTTTTGGAGAAAAATAAATACATAGTTTACTTACTCCGTACCTTTATATGTATGTTCTATTCTTCCGGCTGCGATGTTTTCTGTCACCTTGGAAGATTTCGAGGGTAATTTTACATTTTTAGGTGGTCTGGTATTTGTCGATGCTGCAGTGTTGAGAAATACCTGGTAATTTATTCAAGACAAGTTACCTAACGAATTATTAGAACACTAAGCAGGTATACATACAAAACGTACAAGTTTCGTTTCTCAAATTTTCAAATCTTGCAGATTATCTTTTAGACACAAAATTATGCCCCCCCCCCCCCCCCCCCCCTACAAAGAAGGAGAAGTGTATTGAAGTGAAATGAACGAATAGGGTATAAAAGGAATAAAAAATGAATTCGTGACCAATTAATGAAAAACTGAGCGAAAGAAAAACAATAAAAAATGAAAACAAAAAAATTATAGGAATTGATAAATTCAATAAAAAATGAATAAAAATAATAATAAATGACGATAATAAAAGTGAAAACCACAAAACTATTTTCAAAACAAAATGAAAAATAAAAAACATAAAAGATCTGGAAGCAAAATTGAGATTGATAAAATTTCTATAAAATGTGCCGAAAATGAATGAAAAATGGTTTATAAATGTTGAAATTATGCTTAAAGAACAAAAAAAAATTTGATAAATCAGCATTGATGGTATTTAGATTTGAATGAATTTGAAATTCAAGGTCCAAAAAACCAAAAAAAAACCGTTATTTTTCACATTTCACTCATACCGGGCCCATTCGTTGTGTTTTAAAAAAGCCTCGACGGCGTTTCTTATCGAATAGCTGGTAATTAGTCCATCTGATGTCAACTTTGCCCGGATCCCTGGATGGAACTGTCCGACTTTATGCCAACAAAATTACAGGATTAGGAAAATTTAGGATTGTCAGGTTTTGGAGAAAAATAAATACATAGATTACTTACTCATCTGTACCTTTATATGTTCGTTAATTATATTATCTTTTTTATCGAGTGTTAGAACCCAGGCTTTTTAACTGGTTTTTATCCATTAACTGTAACCTCAAATAACCAATCCAAAAAGAAGCTGGAAGCTTCAAAACCATTTGAAATCACAGTGCAGTCGACTTCATTTCGTATTGAAATTAATTTTCGAAATAAATTTCAACTTGCCAACTTCATTTGATAAAAATGTTGTGGAAATTTCAAGTTTTAAAAATCTGGTGACTCCAGTAATTTTCAAAAAGTCGTTGGAGACTTCAAAACGACTTGAAGTCCACCTGCAGTAGACTTCATAGCGTGTTGAAATTAGTTCGCAGAATAAATTTCGGCTTTCCATCTCCACTTGATGAAATTTTGGGAAATTTCGAGTTTCAAAAATCTGCTGGAGGCTCCACGGACTGCTCAAAACGGCTTGAAACAGTTTCCAATCGATTTGGCGAGTCGAAAAGAGGATATATCCCAAATTTCAACTTTCTCGGTCAATTTGGTAAAATGTTGATTTTTTCTTCATTTTCGGCCTAACTTTGATTTTTTAAAATTCACCAAAACTCGAAAAAATCTCTTCAACACTTGAAATTCTGACAGGTGATGAATTTTTGCCTGATATTTTGATCTAAGTACCTTATTCGTACGGTTTATAAAATATCTGTTCTATCCGATCACAATATCGTCTTACATTTTTAATGTTGAACAGCTGATTTTTAATTTTTTTAAATGATAATTCTGAAGGATTTTCATGAAAAAAAGAAAGAAATAGATTTAAAAAACATGAGCAAGAAAAATTGCACAGATAGAACCGAAAACAAAAAATTGAAAATGAAAACATCAAACAGATACATGTAGAGCCTATGTATAGGTGAACAGAAACTAACAACAAAAAAAAAAAAAAAACAGAAAACATATATTAGATTTGAAAAACTTCAAAACAAAAAGGAACCAAAATTCAACATGAGAAAACCAGGTGGAAAAACAAAACTTAAAATTCTAAAAATGAAATAAATCTTGAAAAATTCGAATGGAAACTAAAGAAATCAAGTCGAAACCAAAACCAGGAAACAATATTGTAAGAAAAGAAAATTTATAAAAAAACTTGATCGTTGAAAAACAAGAAAAGATGGAGGAAATATTATATTATTTAAAAATTGAAATAAAAACTGAGGAAAAAAATATACACCCCCCCCCCTTCCAAAAAAGGAGAAATGTAGGTATTGAAGTGAAATGAACGAATATGGTTTAAAAGGAATAAAAAATGAATTTATGACGAATAAATGAAAAAATGAGCAAAAAAACAATTAAAAAATGAAACCAGAAAAATTATGGGAATTAATATTCAATAAAAAATGAATAAAAACAATAGAGATGATGATAATAAAAGTGAAAACCACAAAAAAAATTCCAAAACAAAATGAAAAAAAAAAAATTGAAAGTTCTGGAAGCAAAACTTATATTGGTAAAATTTCTATGAAATGTGCCAAAAATGCATGAAAAATAAGTAGTTTAGAAATGTTCACGTTCAAATTATGCTCAAAGAACAGAAAAAGAATTCAAAAAATCAGCATTGATGGTACATATTTAAATTTGAATCGATTATTATTTGAAATTCTAGGTCCAAAAAATCAAAAATACGTTATTTTTACATATTATCTACTCATATCGGGCCCATTCGTTGTGTTTTAAAAAATCCTCGGCGGCGTTTTTTATTATGTACAGGATTAGGAAAATTTAGGCTTGTCAGGTTTTGGAGAAAAATGAATACTTACATAGATTACTTACTCTGTATCTTTATGTTCTTTGATTGATTCGGTTCCGTAGTAATTTTCCACTGCAGTGAGAGAAATCACTTTAGTAAAAATTACTAAAAATATAGTATTAAAGGACGGAGACCCCTGGTCATTTTTTTGTAGTATTTTACTACATTTCATAATACGTACTAAGAAATGTAGTAAAAATTACTTTTTCTGCTACATTTCTTAGTAGTATGTACTATAAAATGTAGTAAATCTTACAAAAAGGGTGACCAGAGGGCCACTTCACTAAATTTTACAGTAATTTCTACTAAACAGTTCTCTCAGTGTGGGTGTGATTACTGGGTCTTTCAAGATTTCGTGTGCATTTTTACATTTCACGTAGTCTGGTATTTGTTGGTTCTGCAACGTTGAGAAATACCTGGTAATTTATTCAAAACAAGTTACCTAACGAACAAATTAGAACACTAGGTAAATCTACAAAACGTACGTTTCGTTTTTCAAACTTTCAATTCTTGCACATTATCTTTTCGACACAAATTTATGCCCCCTCCCCCTCCAAAAAGAGGAGAAGTGTATTGAAGTGAAATGAAACGAATGGGGTTTAAAAGGAATAAAAAATGAATTTATAACGAATAAATGAAAAAATGAGCAAAAAAAAACAATAAAAAATGTAACCAGAAAAATTATGGGAATTGATAAATTCAATAAAAAATGAATAAAAACAAGAATAAATGATGATAATAAAAGTAAAAACCACAAAAAAAATTTCAAAACAAAATGAAAAATAAAAAACATAGTTCTGGAAGCAAAATTGCTAACAAAATCTGAAAACTAAAAAGAAGGACCTCAGAAGGACGTTGGAAGGACATCTTCAATACCCACTGACAGACCTTACACCCCCCCCCCCACCACAATTTATTTTTACAAAATTGCCGGAAAAAAACTTCAAAAATATATAATTTTTAAAAGAAACGAAAAAAAAAGAATTCGAAAAATTAAGGTTGATATGGTATTTAAATTTGAATGAATTTGAAATTGTAAGTCCAAAAAATCAAAACCACGTTATTTTTCACATTTCACTTTTACCGGACCCATTCGTTGTCTTTCAAAAAATCCTCGACGACGTCTTTTATAGTACAGTTGGTAATTAGTTGATCTGATTTCACCGTCGTCTATGGTTACTGGATCGTAATGTCGTTTTTCTTCAACAAAATTAAAGGATTAGAAAAATTTAGGCTTGTCAGGTTTTGGAGAAAAATAAATACATGCTTACTTACTCTGTACATGTTCGTTAATTGTTATGTCCGTTGTAGCAGTACCTATACAAAACGTGATGACCAGGCATGAAATCCATTACTCGTATTTAATTTTTTTAGTGACTGACAAATAGCAAAAAAGTGACCAAAAATTTCAGAAAAAAGGTCAAAATTTTGAGAAATGAGAGCAAAGTATTTATTATGTTAGTCGGTGAGCCCAAATAACGATCTATAAAGTGCCTTTTTCGATTTGTGACGAATTTTTGAAAATCAAATTCAGGCCAAAAATGAGGGAAAAATCAAAATGTTGCCAAATTGACATAGAAAGCTGAAATTTCGGATATACCCTATTTTCGACACGCCAAAAGTTCTGGAGCCTCCAGCAGGTTTTTGAAATTCGAAATTCCCACAAAATTTCATCAAAATGGAGTTGGAAAGCCAAAATTAATTCCGCAAACTAATTTCGATACGCCACGAAGTCGACCGCAGGTGGATTTCAAGTCGTTTCGGAGCCTTCAGCGACTATTTGAAAAAAAAAACAGAAAACAAACATTAAGATTTGAAAAACCTCAAAAAGGAACCAAAATTGAACATGGAAAAACGAGGTGAAAAAACAAAACTTAAAATTCTCTAAAAATTAAATAAATCTTGAAAAAAGCGAATGGTAACTAAAGAAATCAAATCGAAACCAAAACCAGGAAACAATATCGTAAGAAAAGAAAATTTAGAAACAAAAATGTACTCAACACTTTAGAAACAATCAAACTTGATCGCTGAAAAATAAAAAAACAAATGGAGGAAATAACAATATTTGAAAATTGAAATAAAAACTGAGAAAAAAAGTTATGCCCCCTCCCTCCAAAAAAGTAGAAGTGTATTGAAGTGAAATGAAACGAATATGGAATTAAAAGGAATAAAAAATGAATTTGTGATGAATAAATGAAAAAGCTGATGAATAAAAACAAGAAGCAATGATGAATAATAAAAGTGAAAAATAAAAACATAAAAGTTCTGGAAGAAAAATTAATATTGGTAAAATTTCTAGGTACGAAATGTGCCAACACTGTATGAAAAATGGTTTAAAAATGTTGAAATTATGCTAAAAAAAAAAAAAAGACAAGAATTTGATAAATCGCCAAAAAACGTTATTTTTCACACATTTGTTGTTTTTTAAAAAAGCCTCCAAGGGGGTTTTCATCGCATAGCTGGTAATCAGTTGATCTGATGTCAACTTCGCCAGGGTCACTGGATGTAGTTCTGTCCGACACTATGTCAACAAAATTACAGGATTAGGAAAATTTAGATAGATTACTTACTCTGTACATATTATTTTCGTTTGTCTTCTCTTTGCGGTTACAAACAATACTATTTGGCGTAATAACGAGATCTTGAAAAATAGACACAAAAGTATACCCCCTCTCCTTCCAAAAAAGGAGAAGTGTATGAAGTGAAATGAACGAATATGGTTTAAAAGGAGTAAAAAGTGATTATATGACAAATAAATGAAAAACTGAGGGAGAGAAAAATCCCCCCAAAAAACAAAAAACAAACATTAAGAGTTGGAAAACAAGAAAAGATGGAGGAAATTATATTTGAAAATTGAAATAAAAATTGAGGAAAAAATATGCCCCCACCCCTCCGAAAAAGGAGAAGTGTATTGAAGTGAAATAAAACGAATAGGTATGGTTTACAAGGAATAAGAAAAAATGAATTTATGATGAATAAGAAAATGCAAAAAATGAGCAAAAAAACAATAAAAATGAAAATAGAAAAATCATGGGGAATTGATAAATTCAGTAAAAAATGAAATACTTACATACATGGAAAAGGAATGAAAAAGAAATTTTAAAAACTGATGAATAAAAACAAGAAGAAAAATGATGATAATAAAAGTGAAAACCACTAAAAAAATTTCAAAATAAAATGAAAAATAAAAAACCTAAAATTCTGAAAGCAAAATTTGAGATTGGTAAAATTTCATTGAAATGTGACAAAAATGCATGAAAAATGGTTCAGAAATGTTGAAATTAGGTACATGCTAAAAGAACAAAAAAAGAATTCAAAAAATCAACATTTGATGGTATTTAAATTTGAATTTGAAGGTTCAAAAAATCAAAAATACGTTATTTTTCACATTTTACTCACACCGGGCCCATTCGTTGTGCTTTAAAAAAGCCTCCATGGCGTTTCTTATCGGATGGTTGGTATTAGTATTGTAGTTGAATTTGATGTCACCGTCGCCCTGGTCACTGGATCGTACTGTCCTACTCTCTGTCAACAAAATTACAGGATTTAGCAAAATTTAGGCTTTTCAGGTTTTGGAGAAAAATAAATACATAGTTTACTTACTCTGTATCTTTATGTTCATTAATTGCTTTTTTTCGTAGGTTATTCCACTGAGTGTGATTACTGGGTCTTTTGAGATTTCATGCGTAATTTTGCATTTCACGTAGTCTGGTATTTGTCGGTTCTGCAACGTTGAGAAATATGTACCTGGTAATTTATTCAAGACAAGTTACCTAACGAATTATTAGAACAGGGCCACTTGTACCACAAACAGTTAAACTACAGTCAAGAGTTGAACTCAGTTTAACTCGTCAAAAACAATGAGTTAAACTCGGTTCAGATTTGAACGAAAGTTAGTACAAGTGGGCCTACGTATACAAAACATACGTTTCGTTTTTCTTCTAAATCGGAGAAAATACGAGTGACTAATTTTGTATTTTTTTCCATTATTTTCCTTCGTGCATCTTCGTTCTTTTCTTGCCCCAATTTGCTGAGTTGACGGCGTGAGTCATAGAAAATTAACGCCTGTATGTACCTATTATTGTAAAAAAAGAGAAGTATCATTGAAAAATCGGGGAGGGGATCTCTTCTTCAAGGAAACTTTCAGATCATGGATATGTCTATTGGTTAAGTTGACTATATTTCAAATTTATGACTTGGCATGAATGATGAGGGAGGGGGTGGGCCATTCCATGTCAATTCGGCCAACATTTTTGAGTCATGCCGTTCGATTTCAATATCTACCCACCCAGTAAGTAACAAACCCACAATCAGTTTGGTCCAAGCCCCTTCAGGGAGCTCGAAGGGGGGGGGGCGTCAAATATTTTATTTTCACATAAATACTTCGTTTACATACTATGTACCTTTATGTGTTCGTTAATTGTGATTCTTTTGTGAACGTATCTTCGAAGATTTCGAGGGTAATTTTACATTTTAGGTGGTCTGGTATTTGTCGATTCTGCAGTGTTGAGAAATACCTGGTAATTTAATCAAGACAAGTTACCTAACAAATTATTAGAACACTTGGTAGGCATACAAAACGTTCGTTTCGTTTTTCAAACTTTCAAATCTTGCACATTATCGTTTAGACACAAAATTAGGTATGCCCCCTCCCACTCCAAAAAAGGAGAAGTGTATTGAAGTGAAATGAACGAATATGGTTTGAAAGGAATAAAAAATGAATTCGTGATGAATAAATTTAATGAAAAACTGAGCGAAAGAAAAATAATAAAAATGAAAACAGAAAAATTATAGGACTTGATAAAAATTCAGTAAAAATTAATAAAAACAATAAGAAATGAGGATACCTAATAAAAGTGAAACCCACAAAAAAATTTTCAAAACAAAATGAAAAATAAAAAACCCTAAAGTTCTGGAAGCAAAATTTGATATCGGTAAAATTTCAATGAAATGTGCCAAAAATGCATGAAAAATGGTTTAGAAAATGTTGAAATTATGCTAAAAGAACAAAAAAAAGAATTAGAAAAATCAACATCGATGGTATTTAAAGAATGAATTTGAAATTCAAGGTCTAAAAAATCAAAAATACGTTATTTTCACATTTTACTCATACGGAGCCCACTCGTTGTGTTTTAAAAAATCCTCCAAGGTGTTTTTCATCGCATAGTTGGTAATTGGTTGATCTGATGTCAACTTCGCCCGGGTCACTGGATGGAACTGTCCGACTCTATGTCAACAAAATTACAGGATTAGGAAAATTTAGGCTTGTCAGGTTTTGGAGAAGAATTACATAGATTACTTACTGTGTACCTTTATATGTTCGTTAATTATTTTTCTTTCGAATTATTAGAACGCAGGCTTTTTAACTGGTTTTTAACCATTAAGTGTAACCTCAAATAACAAATAAATTAATCGAAAAAAAATTAACCTTGACCATTTTTTTTTTTTTTTTGAAATATCATTAACCATAACCGTTTTCTGAGATCAAAATGAACCATAGCCGTAATCTTGACCGAAATTTTTATAGAAAAAACCAGTTAGACAACATTTAAAAAAATTGAAATGTGCTGCTTTTTAACTTTTTTTATTTCTTTTTATCTGTGTTTTTTTTTAATGTGATTTGTAGTGATTTAAAATTTTAATCAAAAAAGTGATCAAAGAATAAAATAAAAAAACGTGAATAGAAAGTTTGAAAAATTTGAAACTATAGTTGCATCATCATACTCATTAGTCATTCAACTATCAAAGCTCCATCTTGAATGATATTTTAATAGGAGTAGTAGGAGACGATAAAGAATTGTTTCTTGAAAAAATTATTACTTTTTTTTGTATTCAAATGTTACCAGTTTTTCAATTTTTAAACTTCAAAATTCCAAACTCAGAGAGAATTTTTGGAAATTTTTGAATTTTCAACTGTAGTCTGTAGGTACTTTTAACCATTAACCGAAATTTTAAGCTCAACTGGAAAAATTATCGCCAAAAACTGTAACCTTAACCATAACCCTTGACCAAAATTTTGAATTTCTTGTTAAATTTTTACCTGTATTAACCTTGACCAGTTATCTAACGAATTAGGTATTAGAACACTAGGTATACAATACGTACGTTTCGTTTATCAAACTTTCAAATCTTACACATTATCTTTTAGACACAAAATTTTATAAATTTACCTTATACATACTTAGTTAGTTTAAATGATTATGTATGTGAGTATAATTTCAAATAAATAAATAACCTTTAACCCATAGTCTAGCCAGTCTAGGTATAGGTGCTGGGTCATTCCACTTTGAATTTTTTCCTGTAGAAAGACCTTCCAAAGGGATGACCAGGCATGAAATTCACTATTTATTTTTTTTAGTGACTGTAGTGACTGAAAAATAGCAAAAAAGTGACCAAAATTTTGAGAAATGAGAGCAAAGTATTTTATTATGTTAGTCGGGGAGCCCGAATAACGATCTATAAAGTGCCTTTTTCGATTTTTGGCGATTTTTTGATAATCAAATTCAGGCCAAAAATGAGGGAAAAATCAAAATTTTACCAAATTGACCTAGAAAGCTGAAATTTGGGATATACCCTATTTTTGACACGCCAGATCGATTGAAAACTGTTTCAACCCGTTTTGAGCAGTACTGGAGCCTCCCAGCAGAGTTTTGAAACTCGAAATTCCCACAAAATTTCATCAAAATGGAGTTATAGAAAACCGACATTTATTCCGTAAACTGATTTCGATACGCCAGCGCCACGAAATCGACTTCAGGTGGATTTCAAGTCGTTTTGGAGCCTCCAGCGACTTTTAGAAAATTTCTGGGGCCTCCAGTAGATTTTTGAAACTTGAAATTTCCCAAAATTTCATCAAATGGGGATGGAAAACCGGAATTAATTCTGTAAACTAATTTCAATGCGCTGCGAAGTTGACTGCTGGTGGGTTTAAAGTTGTTTTGAAGGCTCCAGCGACTTTTTGAGAGGTTGTATGGCGTTTTTTTTGGAAAATTGAAATTTCTAAGAAGTAGCTGGAAGCTTCAAAACCATTTGAAATTACCATCCAGTCGACTTATTCATATCGTATTGAAATTAACTTGAGAAGTGAATTTCAACTTGCTAACTCCATTTGATAAAATGCTGTGGGAATTTCAAGTTTCAAAAATCTAGTCACTCCAGTAATTGATATTGGTTAAATTTCTATGAAATGTGCCAAAAATGCATGAAAAGTGGTTTAGAAATGTTAAAATTAAGCTAAAAGAACAAAAAAAATATTGAAAACCACCATTGATGGTAGGTATTCAAACTTGAATGAATTTGAAATTGAAAGTCCAAAAAATCAAAACTACTTACTTAAGTAATTTTTCACATTTTACTCTTTAATTCAATTACATTTTTGCGTAGTCCATGGTGGTACAGTTTGAATGGGATATCTTTAAAATTTATGATATTGCCTTTCATTACACATTCGGCAAGCCACTTTGCCAACATTTTACAGTCTGACACATTTTTCAGCGCTGATTTCAGTTCGTAATGCATAGGGAATACTTAAACAACAATATATACCTATATATGAATAAAATTGAGACAATATACCTAACCCAAAACTCATTAGGGAATCTTTAACCGTAACCGTAACTGGAATTAACCCTAACATTTTCGGGGAAATAATTTTGACCCATTAACCTTTAACCGAAAAGAAAAAAATTGGAACCGGAACCCTTAACCGGAACACGAATTTGAAATTTTCATTTCCCCAACCCTTAACACCTGTAACATTTAAAAAATATCGGTTAATTATTATGTTAATACATAATTCAACATTTTCCAATTTTTTTTCAATTTTTTAAAATAAAATCAAAATTTTTCAGTATTTTTTGTGCTAAACTTGAAAAAATTGAAGAATTTTTCATTTTTATTCGTATTCTGAACTTTGTCTGGATTTCAAGAGTCCTTGAAGACGATGACTGTTTATTTATTTTTGAATAAAAAATGAGTATTTTTTTTTGAAATTTCACAAAAATTAGTTTAAAATTGTTCATTTGCAGGTTTGTTATTATTACAAAGTAGAACAAATAATACTAAACAGTGTACCTATATATTCACGCATTTCGAAAATTATTTTTTTAAAATTTACAAAAAAAATAACTTAACCTTAACCCTTGACCGGAAAAAATTACGGTAATTTTTTTGGAACCCTTGACCAGGAACCCAAATTTTGAATTTTGGGTGATTAACCTTTAACCCGAATTTTTTTTTGGGTTAGCATCCCTGCATAATACCGAAAAAAAATGAAAAATTGAAGGTCAAAAGATAGAAATAGTAACAGAAACAGTATAACATCTTGGTCAAATTATATCTTTCGAAGACAATACAAAAGGGAAGTAAACAGACGTATAGCTTTACCTTGGAAAAAATCAGGGTTGTACAAAAACGTGTTAGGAACAACAAATCATTTTTGTTTTTGGAACTTGGAGATATGTATTTTTAATAGTCCGGCATATGACAATAGGAGTAATTTCACCCCCCCCCCACACCGATCCACCGGGACAACTTTTTTCTTGAATGGGGCAATCCTAAGGAACATTTTAAAACAAACTTGCCCAAAAAAAAGTTGGCCTTACTTACAAAATGGCGGCCATTTTGATTGACAGGTCAGTCGAAATCGCAGATTTTGCGTTTCAACTTCAACATAGGATTTGGACGACATTCTTCAAACCTTACAACGGTAGATCGAAAGATCATACAAAAATTTATCATCTGTCAAAATTTCAAGTGCTAAAGTGCGTTTTTCGATTTTTGGTGAATTTTTGAAAATCCAATTTAAGCTAAAAATGAGGGGAAAAATCAAATTTTTACCAAATTGACCAAGAAAGCTGAAAAATTGAGATATACCCTATTTCAGACATGCCAAATCGATTGGAAACGGCTTCAACCCGTTTTGAGCAGTTCTGGAGCCTCCAGCAGATTTTTGAAACTCGAAATTCTCACAAAATTCCATCAAATTGAAGTTGTAAAGCTGAAATTTATTCTAAAAACTAATCTCAATACGCTACGAAGTACTGCAGGCGAATTTCAAGTCGTTTTGGAGCCTCCAGCGACTTTTTGAAAGTTTCTGAAGCCTCCAGCAGATTTTTGAAACTCGGAATTCTCACAAAATTTCATCAAAAAAATGGAGATGGAAACCCAAAATTTGTTCTGCAAACTAATTTCAATATTTCAGACATGTCAAATCGATTGGAAACGGTTTCAATCCGTTTTGAGCAGTTCTGGAGACTCCAGCAGATTTTTGAAACTTTAAATTTTCACAAAAATTTCATCAAATGGAGATGGAAAGCTGAAATTTACTCTACAATCCAATTTTAACACCCTCTGAAGACGACTTCAGGTGGGTTCAAGTCATTTTAGAGCCTCCAGCGACTTTTTTGAAAATTACTGGAGCCTCCAGTAGATTTTTGAAACTTGAAATTCCCGCAACATTAATTTATCAAATGGAGTTGGCAAGCTGAAATTTACCTCGCAGACTACATGGTGGTTTCAAATGGTTTTGAAGCTTCCAGCTACTTTTAGGAAATTTCAATTTTCCAAAAAAAATGCCATACAACCTTTCAAAAAGTCGCTGGAGGCTCCAAAACGACTTGAAATCCACCAGCAGTCAACTTCGTAGCGTATTGAAATTAGTTTGCAGAATGAATTTCGGCTCTCCATCTCAGTTTGATGAAATTTTGGGGAAATTTCAAGTTTCAAAAATCTACTGATGGCTCCAGTAATTTTCAAAAAAGTCGCTGGAGGCTCTAAAATGACTTGAACCCACCTGAAGGCGTCTTAAGAGAGTGTAAAAATTGGAGTGTAGAGTAAATTTCAGCTTTCCATCTCCATTATTTTGATGAAATTTTGTGAAAATTTAAAGTTTCAAAAATCTGCTGGAGGCTCCAGAACTGCTCAAAACGAGTTGAAACCGTCTCCAATCGATTTGGCATGTCTGAAATAGGGTATATCCCAACTTTTTCAGCTTTCTTGGTCAATGTGGTAAAATTTTGATTTTTTCCCTCATTTTTGGCTTAAATTGGATTTTCAAAAATTCACCAAAAATCGAAAAACGCACTTTATATAGCACTTGAAATTTTGATAGATGTTCAATTTTTGTATGATCTTTCGATCTACCGTTGTAAGATTTGAAAAATGTCGTGAAAATCTTATGTTGAAACGCAAAATCTGCGATTTCGGCTGACCTGTCAATCAAAATGGCCGCCATTTTTTAAGTAAGGCCAACTTTTTTTGGGCAAGTTTGCTTTAAAATGTTCATTAGGATGTCTCCTTTAAGAAAAAAGTTATCTGGGTGGGTCGGTGGGGGGGGGGGGTGCAATTACTTCTATTGCCATATGCCGGACCATAAAGGATCTTCTCAGAACCTCCTAAAAAATCAGATTTTTAATGCATGCATACTTCCCACATTGACTTACGGCTCCCACACATGGGCTTTAATAAAAAAAATTATGAAAAAAATTGAGACAACCCATAACTCATTGGAAAGGTCCATGCTAAAATTACAGAAAATATCTATAACAAAATAAGAATAAAAACAATGACTTGCCTAATCATTATGTAAAACAATAATAACTCGGATATACTCGTAGCGTAATTTTTCTGGACATTAATTGGCATAACGTCAGTACTTACCACTTCGGCATTTACAAAAATGCCAAATAAATATTTTCCACTTGCACATAGGTAGGTAGGGTGGAGGAGGTCAAAAAGAGGTATTATTTCACCTTGAAGGGGGACAAAAAACTCGTCCGGGGATGGATAGGTTGGTATCTTGGATGCTGAAAATACAAGATTTTCTGTCGGGCTCCTGCAAAATCAAAGGTTATGCTACCCTAAACGCAATTTTTGCCTATTTTTGCCCATTTTTTGAGCTTTTTCCGCCTAAGTTCCTGATGTATGTGTGGGTGGGAGAACTATTTTTTCTCACATAACCCGTTACACCACATCTTTACCTTACTTTTCCAAAATCACCTCATTTACAAAATTCAACCAGTACGTTTCGTTGTAATTAATTTTCAAAGTTGCGTATAGGTACATACGACTTTTCGTCATTGGCACGACAGAAAAAGGTGATTTGAACCATAGGACATTCGAACGACAAAATAGGGTATTTCACTGACAATTTTTTAACGACGACGGTTCAGCAAGACAATTTAGGTATACTACGAATGACAATTCGATTTTATATTATAATGACAAAAGAAATGTAATCCACATCCAAGTTTTGCTTTTTTGGTCAAAACCACCAAAAAGATCTTGCTTTTCATCGAAACTAGGCATTAAATATTCTCTTTTTTTTGCCAATACTGTCAAAAAATCTTACTTACTTTTCATTAACTCGCAGCTGTTATCGAAAAGTAACGTTTCAGTCCTCTTAAACGCACCGAAAAATACTTCTCGCGTTGCCAATAAAAGAGCTGCTTTCGTGCGTCAACGCAGGAGTGGGAAAACGCACTTTCATGATATCAGTAATGAAAAAATTTTTATTGTTCCAACAATTGCAAAAAAATCCTTCTTGTGCTGTAGATGAACTGTTTTTTTTTTTTGTTGTTGTGTTTTTTTATGTGTTATTTATCAATCTTTGTATGTGTAATTCATATTTTTTATGACGTCCATTATTTCATTTCTTTGGCGTGCACAATTGGTCGTTATAATGTATAAGGGCATTAAATTATTTTGTCGGGCAATATCTTATATACCCTACTTGTGTATCGTCATTCTTTTTTTTCGTCGTGAAATGATTCTTTTCCCGTGCAACATCTTTTCTTATCGTTAGAATGCCATTTTTTCGACGTGAAAATGCCTATTTGTATTTCTGTCATGTCGATAAATCACCCCAAAAGTCAAATGTGTACCAACTTGGCTATTTTTTTTTCAAAAATGGCCCTGTGACGTATCAAAATGGGTTAAAATTTTGCCCTGAACTCAAAAATATCAACAGTTTTCGTGTTATCTCCCATCCCACGTACTAACCCTCAAAAAAACTGAAAAATTTTTGATCTAGAGTAAATATTGCTTCATACATATAAATAGATGTCTTCTATTTAGCTCCTTTCTGTGGCCTTATCAAAATCATTCATTCATGAATTTTGTATTCTCTTGATGAAATTCAAAGTGGATGAACAATTGAGAGGAAGGGGGAGAATTGGTGAAATAAAAAATCGCTATAATCAGTGAAGTGGTAAACAGCTAAATTTCAGGAGAAAACTGCATCATTTTGATGAAAGAAGCGTGAATTTTGGTATGATGCATTTTAGGCACAAAATGAAGTTTTTAAGACCGGGAGCCACTCGAGCTTACCCCTCTTTCGAAGGGGGTGGAGCGTATAATTTTGACTTTCATCAAATGCAAATTTTCTCCTGAAATTTAGCTGTTTACCTCTTCACTAGTATAGAGATTTTTCATTCCACCCATAATTCTCTCCCTTCTTCGCAATTGGTCACCCTCTTTGAATTTCATCAAAAGAGAATACGAAAATTGTGAATAAATGATTTTGGTAAGGCCGCAGAAAGTAGCTAAAGTGAAGCAATCTATTTACACATGAAGCAATATTTACTTTAAATCAAAAAATTTTCAGGTTTCGGGGGGTCAGTACGCGGGAAGGGGGGTAAACACGAAAACTGTTGATATTTTTGAGTTCAGCGCGAAATTTCAACTCATTTTGATAGGTCACACGGCCACTTTTGAAAAAAAAACTGCCAAGTTGGAATTTGATGAAAAGTCGTACTCATGCTACTTTGAAAAAATGAAAATTATCAATTACGAGTACGATGAAATGTGCCGGTCGAATTTCGTGAATGTGGTGATTTTAGAAAGGCAAAGTTGCGGTGTAACGAGATATAAGAGAAGAAATTGTTCCCTGTGCATACATCAGGATCTAGGGCGGAAAAAGGTCAAAAAAAAAGGGCAAAAATACGCAAAAATTGTGATTAGGGTTGCATAACTTTTGATTGTGCAGGAGGTCGATAGGAAATTTTGTTTTTTTTTTAGCATTGTTAAATAGATATATAGAGGCGTTGCCAATGATGGGAGGATAAGAATATTTCCCTAGTAGGTCAGGATGAATCTAACTCCCTAAGAGATGTAATATATCACCTTTTAAAATAGTACTTACCCGCTGCTAGCTCAGCTCTTACAACACCAATATGTATAAATTTAAACAGATTTAGTCGAGTTTACCTTGTATTAATTCGAACTGCACGCGAAATAAGAACACACGATAAACACGAACAGTGTATTATAATTTAAGTAATAAATTACAACACGATACTTAAGTCTAAAATATATAAAAAACTCTACGCGTATAACCAATATATATTCCACCGAATAGTGGCGTAAGTAGGATCGCTTTTACCCACCTACGTGTAACTATCAAATTGCCCGCGTTGGGTAGCGAATTTAGAAGACTTAAGTTTAAACGCGAATACTCTCCCTTAAACACGAACGTTAAGGCAGAGGACCTGGGACTCAAGCACAACTCTTACGTAGGAGTGAGTGGCCTTATTACTTTTCCGCGGTCAGACCTACCAGACGAAGCGCGAATCGACAAGTGAAGATCAATTCCATCTCAACTTGGCTTCTAGCCTCGAGTCGAGAAGGAATTGAGCTTTACGAACTTGTGAGCTTTTCACATCTGCCCTTAATGGAACGATGTGAAAACACCTCTTGGGTGGTTCCCACGTACTTAACACCTTACCTAAGTGCATCGAGTATATGCTTTCATCTACGTAAAGTACTGTAGAATCGAACTATTGATTGGATTCTCCAGTACTTCCTTTAGATGAAAGATTTATAAACCCACTGAGAGAGATACGATGAATATCCCTGTCTAGCCAGTGAAGGCATATTGTCCCCTTACATTTGCCCCTAACGTGGGTTTACTTCTAAAGTATCCCCTGAGGAAATGTAGAGGAAAGCACGGAAATTTTGAAAAAAGGTGACATTGTGCTTCACTGGATGTGACCCTATTGCCCCCCGTACTTTGCTTGAGTGATGCGGGGAATAGTAATCCCAAAATAAATTTTGAAACTCTTTGGTTTTTATTATAATTCCAAAAGTGAGGTGGATTTTGAGTGTGCTGGTGAGTTGACTCTTACTG
The DNA here is from genome assembly GCF_950023065.1 of Planococcus citri. NCBI lineage: Eukaryota > Metazoa > Arthropoda > Insecta > Hemiptera > Pseudococcidae > Planococcus > Planococcus citri. The sequence continues at coordinate 81,846,031 of NC_088677.1, forward strand.
ATAAAGAGTAACTACAATTGACCATCAATATTTGACCGAAGTCAAGATATCAATAAATCAATCCAGAAGCTACCTTTGATCTGGTCACTCCACAGCAGGGTCATGGCCGAAATGGTAAGTATTTAAGTACGATTTAATCTTTGAGGGGGAGGGTTAATCTAAAAGGTACCCTTCCTCAATTTTATGATTTCAGGAGAAGATGAAAAAAGCTCAAGAAGTTCGTGGTTGTTTGGCTTTGTTGTCTTTGGATAGTCTGACCAAGAATTTTTGAAGAAAAAATTGCTGGTAAGGTTGGCTTGAGTATAGCTATTGTTTTTACTAAAAATTTTGAAAAATGGATGGTTTTCTATTGGAAAGTCATTCATTGAATAATTTGAGTAGAGTTTTTATAGTTTAAAAAAAAATTGAAAAAAGAAAAAGTTCAAAAAATTTAAAAAAAAATTCTAAAGGAAAAAATTTTATCAAAGTTTGATGTGATATTTGAGCATTTTGAAAGTTAAAAAATTAATCATTGATAAGAAAAAAGAAAAAAAATTAAAAAATTTGAAAAAACTTTGAAGAAAGTGACTTATTTTTCTATTAGAAAAGTTGTCATTTCTTCAAAATGCAAGAAAAATTGTTTTTTAGGGAAGTTTGAAAAATGAAAAAAAAAGTTGAGGAAAAATGAATTGTTTTTTTATCAGAAAAAATGTTCATTTTTTCAAAAAAAAAAAATTGAAATTTTGGAATTTTATTTTTATGATAGAGTGCTAAGTTTTTGGAAAAAATTGCGCTACCTTTCTGTTGTACACGGAGTTCGGTTGAAAGCGAAACTACTTACCACCACTATTCGATGAAACATAAAACAAATTAAAAAAAATTTTGAAAAAAAAAAAAAATTTTAAAAAGTTTAAAAGGAAAATAAATTTTTAAGAAAAATTATAAAAATAAATAGGAATGTACCTAAACAAACTTAATTCTAAGCAACGTTGTTTTTCTTCTTTTTTATTTGTTTAACGTTGTTTTATAGTTAATTAAGAATAAATTAATTTCTAGTCAGTCTTATTTCTCATAATTAATTTCAAGTTTTTTCTTCTTCTTTACAGGTGTATTTTGGTCAACGACGATGGCAAGAGAATTACTTTGTTTATCAAAAACTAAAGATAAGTACAAAAACATATTTACATTTTTATTAAATAATGTAAAATTTAAGAGCATTTTTGTTTCTTAGGATTAATCAGTCTAATTTAAACGCATGATCGATTTAAAATATCTGTACATTTTTTATTTCTAAAAAAAAATTTTAAAGTTATGAAATAAATTAAATAAAAAATGTTGTTTTTGTTTAGGACCAGTTCAGAGAAAGATGGGTGAAACTTAAAATAGGATTGAGCCAAAGTTGAACCAGTCTGTTGGGATATTTTTCGTATTTACAATAAGGTGAGTAAATCTAAAAATTTGGCTTATTTTTATAGCATTTTTACGATTACGTAGTTTAAAATTAGTTATTATATAAAAAAAAATAAGTAGGAAAAATGATAATTAAAATGATAATTTTAATTTTAATTTTAAAATTAGAAAATTCTAACCTAATTCTTTTTGTTCCAGTAAGAAGACAAAGAAGATTTCCTTAACTAATAATGCACAGATCCTTTTTCTTGGCTCATGGACTTCTTTTCCAGGTTGTATTTTCTTTTAGAAAATAATTTTAGATAGAAATTAAAAATAAAATTTGAGTAAACTTATGCCATTTTTGTTCCACAGGAAGACAAAGATAGCTAGATTTTTGAAAGGAATGTTATCCGTCTACAGTCTGAGTCAACATGGCCTTCTGTGCCCTGAATGTGATATCTTTGTTAAAAAAGAATTTTAAAAAAAGTAAAATTAAAATTTTTGTAAATTTTTAGAAAAAATTTTTTGAATTTGAATTTTTTGATTCTGTAAACGTATTTTACGTTAATATAAGGTTGTAAAAAATAAAAAAAAATAATTGTAAACATTCAAAAAATAAATTGAATTTATTTTAAGTTTGTAAAAAAAATTTACATACATGTATTATTGTATCGTAGTTTTAGAGTACAAATTTTGTATGTTTGTAAAAAAAATTTTTGAAAAAAATATTTTGTGCTATTTTATAACCTAATTATACAAATGTATAGATAAATTAATGCGTAGAGTTTTTTGTAATGGAAAAAAAAAATTATCAATAAATATTCTATAAATTACATCTTAACTTTATTTACATTTTTGGATGTTCATTTTTTCTGCTCTACGGGTCGTTTTAATGGTCGGATCGATGAATGGAAAATGGAATTTAGGTTGACACAGTTTTTTAGGTGGTTTTGGCGGTTACTAGGTTACTGGTGAAGGTCGTGAGCGTAACGGTACCGGTTGTGGGAAGGTGGATGTTATCTTCCAGCTGGGTGGTCTTTTTTACGACGATTTTATTTTTTTATTTTTTGAAGACTACCTGAGCACTTTTAAAGCCAAAATTGTGCTTTTTAAACTGAGTCAAGAGGTAGAAAATTCGCTAATATTTCGAGTTTTTATTTAATTTAATTCAAACCATTTTCCATTAAAAAATCAGTCTGATTTTTCTAAAAAAAAAATTTAGGGGGTAATCTTTTGTAATCAATCACTTTTTATACAATAAATAAAATTATTCAAAACTTCAGAAAATCTAAAAAACGAAAAATTATAAGTTTTGACTTTTTCCTTTCTATTTCAGAGAAATTTAGCTCAGAAAAAAAATAAATAAATAAATAAAAGCTTTCGAAGCTGATTTGAAATTAAGAAATAACAAAATTGAAGGAAAAATAACGTGATTGATTTTTACATTTTTTGAGAGGGTCATTTTTGCTCATATCGACATGTTTTGGGGTTTTTTTTTTTTTTTTTTTTTTATAATTTTGGTACTTTAGTTCGAAATTTTTTTTGTTTTTTAATCGTATTTGTACCTAGGTAATTTTTGGATGGTATTTCTTCCAAAATTCGAGTTTTTTGAAAAAGTAGTTCAAATATTTGGGTATTTTTTACGCGATTTAAAAAATTCAAAAAACTCTGTGCAATTTACCTTGAGTCGATAGAGCGTTAAAATATGAGCCATTAGCCCTCTTTTTTCTCCTCGTCACTAGAGATGACGATGGGCTCTTCAGTGAGCGACACGTTCGGTGTTTTTGGAGCCTGTTCAGACTCGTTTGTCGTCGCGCTGGTTTGGTGCTCCATTTCCTGGGTCCAACTCTGCGCATGCTGGTCAAATAATGTTTGCCAGTTCATCCCAAAGGTGAGGGGTGGTATCACCTGTTGACCGTTAATAGCGGTGAGCGTCACTTCTGGCAGGTTAATAGCCTGAGCGGAGGTCGATGGCATGTTCAGCGTGGCCGGATTTAAGTCGGTACGAGGGGTCAAAATTGGCATTTGCGGTGTCGTATTTTGCGCATCTTCGGGTGCCAATTCTGAGCTGGTCGAAGCTCCTACAGGGTGCTCATCGGATTTGCCTAGTTGGGCATTTTCAGCTGTTTTCTGTTCGATTAATTTCTTTCTTATTTCGATCCGTTTTAATTCGGCCAACTGATCCGGAGTGTAGGGTTTATCGTCAGTTTCCATTTCTTCCTGTTTGATGGTTGGTGGGACTGACATGGTCGGCTTCGATTCGGTGTCTTTTGAAATTAGGCCCTTTCGGAGCATTTCAATGCGTCGTCGATCTTTACTCGGTGGCTGAAGTACTTTCCCTTTCTTGATTTTTTCTTGCAGAGAAATTGGAAGGGGGATGAATTTTTCGGCCAATTTGTCCAAAATTTCTTCGTAACGTTTGATGTTGTGATATGGACCAAATTCATCTCTGGGCGGTGGGATTTTATCCAGTTGCTCGAAAAATTCGTCTACTCGCGTCGTCTTCGCACCTGCTAACAATCCCCAGTCTGTTTCCAGTGCCAATTTGATGTGGTCAAAAGCGATGTTATTGTGTTGGGGCGTGTGCACTAATGGTGCTAAAATCAGCTCCGTCACTTTTTTCTCTTTAAGGAGATCCGCGATCTTCGTCATTTCATCGGTGAAGTCATCGTAAGATGTATTGCAGACCACATCAAAATTACCGATCGAGATAAATAATTTTTTCGGTAATATTATCATTGAATCGAGTAATCGAAAGAGATCAGACGCTAAGAGGTCTCGTCGATAGATGGTATTATCGAGATATTGGCCATATTTTTCTTCATCAACCATGCAATGTACCATCGCATGAATATGTCCGTCCCCGATCATCATCGCTTGATTCATAAAAAGTACCATGTGAATATTTTTAGCTTTGTCCTGTCTACCCGCGGCGGTGAAATAAAACGGGTACGCGTTCATTGGATAATAGGGCTCGAGTTCGTTGGAAGATCTGCCAAAACGCGACAGGTATTTTTTGTGGTACCGGGGCTGTTCGGCTGATGGGTTTTTCTTTTCCTCGGGTACTTCGGGCTCATTTTCGCGCGGAGATAGCGCTCTCGGTGGCGGGCCTCGCTTCGTAGTACCTCGCGGCATCCTGAATACTCTTCGCTCGTTGATTCCTCGTCTTCCTCGGTTCGCTGGAGGTAGGGATGAACTGCGATCTCTATAATACTCTTGCGTCGGGTACAACTGATTTAGGGGAGTCGAATACTCAATTTTTTGAGGTATTGGAATATTAGGATTCATTGTGTCCATTGGTTCGACACCCGGGGCGTCGAATCGGATCTGACGCTGGGGTTCGCCGGTGAGATCGTACTCTGGCGGTCCCACGTACGAAGTACCTAATTCCATTAAAGCTGGAATTTTCGAGTACGATCCTGATGTAATCGAAGAGGAGGGGGTCGATGGTCCAGCTTGAATGTACTGATTCAATTTTTGCTCCATTAGAAGATTGAATCGGCGCTCTAAATCGGTCAATGAGCTCGAAAGCACGGCGTTCGCATCGATTTTTTCTTTCAGTTCGGCTGCCTGTTTCTCATTTTTCGATTGTAAGTTTTTGATTAGTTCTTTTAGAACTTCCATTTCTTTTTGGAGCTGACCTATCGTCGATCTCATCTGCCTGATGTGCTCGTTGTTTGGGGGTTGGTTTACCACTTGTGTCCTTGTTGGACATTCTAACTGAACAAAGTCAAAGTTAGTCAGACTTCGATTGCACATAGGATGTCGGCAAATGATGCGAGAGGGGGTTGTAGTCGTTTTGAAAAGATAGTGGATACATCCCCAATGATACGCATGTTTACAAACCGTTACATACGGTGGATCCTCTTTCTTCACCCCATTCTCGTCCTTTGGAGCGTGCTCCCCTGGCTCGGCCAACGGTTCCTTACACTCGTCGCACAATAAGATCTTCATTTCCGTCTGAAAAAATAAAATTTTCAACAAATTTTTATGATTAGTTATTTATTGAAAAAATAATTATTTTTTCATCTTTTTCAAAAATGAATTCATTTTTCAACTAAAAGTTGTGTAAAACTTATAGTTTATTCGATTCAAATACCGCTTACTGGGTCTTGATTATTCCTTTTAGGAGTATTTGGAACTTTTAAAACGATTCAAAATTGGTCAAAGTTAGTGATTTTTTGGATTATTGGGCAGTAAAGGGTATTCATTTACATTTTGTTTCGAAAAATTAGCCAAAGATGAAATATTTTACGATTTGTTAAATCATTTTATTGTTTTGGTTTTTATTGGGTTGTGATTTATTTTGATAAATTTTTTCAATTTTTATTAGTTTTAATTTTTACGAAACCAAAGATTTTTTATTTTTTTATCTAAATACTCAGTTTTAATTTTTGATTGTTTTTGATTATTATTTAGTTACCAAAAATATTTTACTTTTTTCTGAAAATGTAATTTTCAGCTTTTTATTATTTTTTCTAGTCATTTAATTGCCAAAGCTTTTTTATTTTTTAGTTTTTCAACGTTTTTGTTGATTCATTTTTATCTTAAGTATTTTTTTTTGTTATATTTTTCTATTTTTCTTTTAAGGTAAAAAAAAATCATTTTCTCGAAATGTGTAGAATTAGGTAGGCGAAAAATTAGGAATTTTTATTATTATTCTTCTAAAGTTTTTTCGAACTTTTTATTCTATACTTAATTCGCTTTCGAGTTTTGGTTTTTTAGTAGCTGAGATTATTTCATTGAGGTTTTGAAAAAAGTGTGAATTTTCAATTTTTGATCTCATTTTAGTTTAGATAATATTTTCCAAATTTCGAAATAATCTGAATCTTAAATCATCGGTAATACTGAAATATTTTTTTTTTTTTAAAAAATTCAAAATGTGTGATGGTTTAATTTTTTGCGGGTTTTATGGGACAAATTTGTTGATTACTAAAAAAAATTCAATTTTTTCCGCTTAGCCTGAATCTAATCATTTTTCAGTTGATTATCAGTTTTCCAATTTTTATGAATGATTTGATGGGTATTCAAAATTTTGACACTTGGTTTCAGATCTGCGCTGAAGTTTTTAATTTTATCATTTTTAATTTACGAAGAAAGTTCCAAAAAGATTTTTACTTTGAGTATTTTATAGCGTTTTTTGGGTTGTAAACTCGAGTAGAATTTTTCAAACTTTTAGTTTGTTTTGTGAATTAAAAATTCTAGACATTAGCCCAAACTTGAGTGATGGATTTTTAAATTAATACCTTAGTCGGGGTACAATTTGAAAATTTATAAACGTTTGAGGCAAAATGTGTGATTTTTGAGTAAATCAACTTTTTCTAAAGGAAAATTTTGACCTGATTAAGATTTGATTCGATTTTTCAGAATTTTCACTCTAATAATTTTAATTGTCAGTGAAATGGGGGTGAATTCGGAACAACACAAAATTTGCATTTTTATGGCTTTTTCTGATAACACTGTTTTTGAATCATCAATCAATTTTCTACAAAAAAATCAACTTTTGATAATGGGTGTTCGAAGAAAAAATAAATAAGCCAATTTGGTACCAATAATCGGAATTTTTCAGTATCCAAATTTGAGTGGTAAATTCCAAAAAATAGGGTTTTCGATTATTTTAATACGATACCAAAAGTTTGCCATGAACTTAGTGTTCGAATTTCTAGTTTTTTCTGAAAAAAGATCAACTTTCTTGGTTTTTGAGCGTTTCAAGATTATTGGCTAGAATCCACAACTTTGTTCACAAATATCTGCTTGTGATTTACTTCAAAATGCACTAGTTGGAATTCATCGTAATAGTTATGAAAAGATTTCGGTATTCAAAATTGGTAGGCTTTTGAAACTGAGAATTTCGATGGAAATGGTGCGAATTTATTGTTCGGATTTTGGAACACTTGAACGATTTGTAGGTAATTCTTTCTTTTCGCGAATCTTTACAAAACGTTGAATTTCATTTTCATTTAGAGAAATTTGTGTACTTTTAATGGGAGAATTTTGTGTGTTTTTCATGCACTTTTCCGAAACAGTTAAATTTAATACCATTTCTGGTGTTTTGTTTCCAAAATTTATAGGGTTTTTAACACTTGACATTTTTAATGTTCGAGATTTTCTAAACGTTTTTGAAATTATTATTCAATTTTGATCCTTGCAACTAGTGGCAATTTTTTGATCGAACCGGTAAAATTAGTGAGCTAAATGCACTTGTACTTACTTCGGTTCTGTAGAAATCTTCCAATAATTTGTACATCCAGTTTTTGGAATACTCCACTTTCTTCAATACTAGGTTTAGGCGTTTCAGGTATAACTTATAATTGTTTCGCTCAATTTTTGCAATCGAAAAACACAATGTTTTGAAAGTAAAAAATACAACTGTTTTGATCGAAAATTGATAATAATTATCAATCGCGTTCAGCTCGATTCACTCAAAATTTACCGAACCGGTTGACGTTCGATTCACACCGTGGGTGGTGTACGAATAAATTTTATTTTAATTACCGCGTTGTAAATTTTTAATTATTTTTCGCGATTAATTAATTATTCGAAAATTTTATCGATGTAAACTGAATTAAATTCTTTTAGGAGTAATTGTATTTGACTTTTGAAGTTACTAAAACTGCACGATATTTTCTATTGAATAAAAATTTAGAAGTTATCACCTTCGAAATAGAATACCAACTGAATTTAGTTTCGATTTTTAAGTACTTATCCCGAATGTATTTTTTACTCCCTGAGATCCCTTCCCAAAAGAGCTAATTTTTATAAGGTCCAGACTCTCGTATTGGAAAGTCTGGTACCTATCGATTTTCAAAGTGTGAATATTCGATGTGTCGAAGGATTTATTCTTTGACAGTGTTTTACCTCGACAGATTTATGTACTTACCAGATATGGACGAATTCGTTGTCCATGTTCTCGTAGTTTGGAGTAATTTAGCCTATAGGCATTATTTTTCGCGCTGAGTGTACGTATAATATTGTAGGTAACCTTTTAAGTTGTATAGGTGAGAATGAAGTAGGCGACACGTTGTTCATACGTATTTTTTAGCTTTATTTTAACATAAACTTAGGAAAAGATACTGGGTATGAGTATACACAACATGGTGCGAGTCACCGAAAAAAGAAAACAAAAAATAACAACTACAAAGAACACCAAAGTAACTCGAATAAATCATTCTTTTTTATCCTCTTTTCTCGTGGTTATGTATGTCTTCCCCAAGTCATATAACCAATATCCAGCTAGGACGAGGCCCATGAATTTCGATGTTGGGCGTCCCTTTATTGTGATCGGATTTTTGGGCGTGGGAGGTAAGTTCACTTTGACCTTCCATTCTTTCGAGTCGATCTGCTGTTTTTCACCTTTTTTCGGCATCTAAGAAAAAAGAAAAGAAAAGAAGGGGGGGAATCGAAAGGTTTTAATTAATTTAGTCAGTTCAATACGACTTTAATTTTATTGACTTAAAGTTTTGTGGTCCCTTTTTATTCATTTCATGAATATTTAGTTTCGAGTTAGGAAATAGGTAGGTACGTATACCTATTCCTTTGATTTTGAAAAAAAAATTCATTTTAATTTTTCGAATTTTATTAGAATTTGTTAATGTTTCATTTTAAATTCTACTTTCAGTAGTTTTAGAAAAAGAAGATCGTAAAAAGTTCAAAATTTTGTATTGAGTAGGTACCTACTTATTAGGTTTTTTCGGATTTTTGTTTGTTTGAATCATTTTGATTTTCAAAATTCATGTAGTTAAAAAAATATTCCCCGAAGTTTTATCGTTTAGATCGGTGAAATAAACAGACGAATTTTGTGTGATGTAGATAGGTATACCTACCTAACTGAAATTTCATTTGGATTTAAACTTTTTAGTATTAAAATTTCCTCAAAATTGTCCATATTATTCATTTTGGTGAAAAGCTAATAATTTTGAGATAATGTGTTTCAGAATTTCTTTTAATAGGTACCTATTTGGTAAAAATAGTTTTATTTCTGAACTGTTGTGAAAAGTTGTCTTCGTGTGTATAGAATAAGGTATTTTAAACAAATTCTAATTTTTATTTCATTTGGAGAAAATAGACAGAAAATTTTGGGTAAATTTGCCAAATGATTGAAGTAGGTAGGTACCTACTTGTTTGTAAATTTTTTAGTTTCTCAATTCCAAATCTTACCTATCAGGTATTTTTTTTTTTTTATCATGTTCGAGCCAAAAAAAGGAGTAATTTTAATAAAACTTGAAAAGAGAAAAAAAAAAAATCTGTTTGGTAGGTACCTATTTGGATTTTTATTTTAGCCCTAGGTTCAAAATAGGATTATTTTTTGAGTAATTCAATACTAAAATTTCGAGGCAAAATTAGTTTAAGAAAATTTTCTACTTAGTAAGATAGTTTTGGTTTGGTAGGTAGTACCTACTTATTCAGATTTAACTGATTTTTAGGTTATTTTCCTAAATTTTCAAATTTAGTTTTTGGCCAATCGCCTTTTGGATGATTTTTTACTAATTTTAATTATTTTCAAGACAAATGAAGATTGAAATTTGGTTCTGATTTGAATTTGTTCGAAGTTTTTCAGGGACCACTTCACTTTTTTGTCGTAAATACTAAGTGACGACTTTTCTGAATTAATTAGTTTCAAAATGATCGAATCTATCAGATTTTGTGTCATTTTATCGAAATCGTTTCAGATTTTTGTACTCTAGCAGAGTACTTGGGAAGTTTTTTGATATGGTTGGGGGTAAGTCAGCCATAGTTTCCCATTTTTGGAGTGTTTCACAATTCCGTTTTTGAAACATTTTTTGAGGGTTCTGAATGGGTGTAAATTTTTCTGCTCGTATTAATGAGCAGAAAAATTACCTCATGCCGAGAATGGCAAATCTCAATTTTGGCTTAGTAGGATGATCGAATACTTCCGGCTGGCTTGTGATTCGTTCATCCTACTACCCTATCTATACTATCACATACACGTATAGGTACATATAATGCAAAATAAATAGTACATAACAGGTATAGGTATGTATGAGTGATAATAATACTTACAGTAGATTATCAATCGAACAATTTTCAATTAAATAGGACTGCTCTTGAAATTGTAGCAGGATACCCACGATGAAAATTACGTTTAATAACTTCACGATTCACAAAACACTTTCAAACTTTGCTTTTTCATGCACAAGATGCTTTTTAAACCACAGTCTTCGAACGTTTGTCAAGTAATCACTCAAATCTATATCCAATATTGCGTCAGTCGGGGGTATTATTATTTTATTTTATTGTGATTAGGTTTCAACCCATCCGGTTTTGGCTAAACTTTTTTCTTATCTGCGATATCTTCTTTTAGAACTTGCAAAATTCGAGGAAATTATCGGCCTCGGCGACGTTGCAGATAACATTGTCGTCCGATGGCTGGTAGATAAATTGATAATTTTCAATCTACTTTTAATCTCCTCTTATTTTGCTCATAGGCAGGTGTCTTTTTGCCATGTCAATATAATTGACTATTAGCATTAATTTCAGGGGAGATTTTTAGAGTAATTATTTTCCCATGAAAATTCAGTTTTTGATGGGTTAGAAAGCGAAAAGTGATTTTTGACCCCTTTAGAGTGCATTTTTGGTATGGGTAGAGGAAAGGAAATCGAAGAGAATTTATTTCTTCAACTTTATGATCGATCGTTTTTAATTATTAGCCTATATCCGTCCATTTTAGCCCTTTTTTATAATTTTCATTTTTTGGAAAAATTTTCAATTTTTCAAATTTTCATTTTTTGAAGGCTTTTTATTTTCCTGACTGTTCACATTATGTTAGATCGTAATGAATTTCTACATTCGACCATTTTTGAACATTTTCATTTTCCAAGAAAAATTTTGATTTTTGAAAAATGAGTTTTTTGTCAAATTTTTGTCTTTCTATGGGTATGGGTGTATGTGAGAATTGGATATTTTCCATTCTTCCCTGGGTTTCGTGATTTCAACGTATACTTATTTTTGTCAAATTTTTTCAAATTCTTCAAATTTTTTGAATTTTCAATTTTTTCAAAAAATTGCTTTAACTTCATCCATTTATGATCTGGAGGGTTGGGGGTTTGAGGTACGAAATTTTTTCCATGCCTATTCATATTTAATGTAATTTTTTAAATACAATAAATACTTGTAGATTTTTTCAACTCTTTTCAGGTTATGAGTTTTTGGTTTTTTCATCGAAGTGTCGAGAGGGTGGCCTTTCTACCAGAAAAAGCCACTCTCTGGGCCCTTCGAGAAAAAATTTCCAAAAGTGAGAAAAAAGTGGTTTTTTGAATGAGTTTTTCAGCATTTTGGATGCAGTTTTCTTCATTCCTTATACAGAGGTTTTTATTTTGAGTTTTCCCCCTGCTGTTTGGATTGTTTGGAAAAATTTTGAATTTTTCGAGCCATTCCAATGTATCCCATAGTTCTCCTTTTTAAAAAAATTATGAATTTGCCAAGAGAAAATCTCCGTTAACCCAGTATGAATTTTCAATTCAATTTTTTAATGATTATTTTTTATTAACTCTGATTAGCAATTTTTTCAAAATTTGGACGGTTTTTTCAAAAATTGACAATTTTAATTTTTGTGGAGCAAACGTAATATGGGGTGTTTTGACTTTTTAAAATTTCATTTCAAAATTTTCATTTTTGAAGTTTCTCTTTTTTCTGAAGTTGTCAGAGGTACAAACGTAGGCTAATTTTTAAGGCAACTATTGGGGCGAATTGAGGGCGGATGTGGTGTCCCCCATTCAGAGAGGTTTCTCTTTATTTCCGAAATGAAGAAAAATGGGCAAAGATGATGAATTTTTTAGCAAATTCTTCTTTGCTTTCTGATTTTTGTTTTGACAATTTAGAGCAAATGTTTAGGTGAGCTCTTTTTGTCTCCGAGGTCTGAGTTTTCATTAGGTAGACAACTCTGAATGCTTGTGCCAAATTTTTTTGGCAAATTCTTCAGTTTTTCGTCTGAAGAGTGAGGCAAATGTCTTGTTTTTATAACTTAGGATCAATTTGAAAAATTGAAAAAATATTTTGGGACGCTAATTTCGATCAGCTTTTTCTGAAAGTTTTCCCATTTTTTGAATTCTCTCAAAAAAATATTGTTTTCTTTTAGAATGTATTTTTTGGTATTTTTACGTCAATAATCAGCATTCTGTTGGGTTTTTCAAATTTTGTTTCGAGAAGCTGCATAAAATTTTAGTTTTTTGACTCTTCTAAATTTGAAAATCCAGAGACTTTTTCAAAATTTTCGATTTTGAGGTTCCATTCTTATGAATTTGAAATTTTTTAGTTTTTAGCCTCAGTATTCTTAAGAAGTTACTCTGAAATTTTTCTTTCTGAAAAATGATTTCAAAGTTGATCAGAAAAGTTTTGTCAAAATATTCTTCCCAAAAAAAATTTTATCTTTATTTTTGAGAACAAGTTTTGATTTTCTCTTTTTGCCTTTTTGGTCAAAAAAGTGAAAACTTTAGAGTTTTTTGAGATATTCCTATTGGTGAATTTTGTCCAAAATTCTATAGGGAGTAAAAAACGAAAACACAACAAAAGGGTAATTTTATCATTTTTTGTTGTAATTTGCGAAGAATCGGAAATGGGCCATTTTTATATGGTTTTTACATTTCCTAGAAATAGTCGAAATCCTAATTGAATTTTGATTTTTCATTCGCCCCCCTTTTTTTTATTTTCTGCTCCTCATTTCCTTCACTAATTTTTGTAAATTTTATTTCTAAAGTTCCAAAATAGTACCGGAGAAAAGGTTTCAGAATTTTAATAATTTTTATAGAGCGAATGGGTTTTTATTGTTTTTAACAAATTAGAATTTTTCCTTTTCATACCTGTCTCTTCTTTCCCCTTTTTCATTTTTTCTTCATTCCTGCCTTTTTTCGAAAAGAGAGTGAGAATTGTGCTGAAAAAGTTGAAATAAGTAGACAAGTGCATATTTTTATTCATCATAAGTTTTTTTATTTAAAAATGCATGAAATACGCTAAATAAAATTACAATAAATATCGCCGAAGCAAAAATTGGTATCAACCTTTTAGTTGGTTGAACGCTTATTCTAGCGTCCTCCTGAGTTGTCTCTGTCTCAAAGAAAATGATTGTGCTTTGATCATTTTCTATGACAGTGACCACTGAGCTTTCAGAGCTCCTATCAGGTGAATTTTCTTCAGTCGCGTTTCTGACCAATTCTATGGTTTCACTTATTCTTTCATAAAATTCAGAGTCATTTGAACTTTCTGAATCTTCGTCGTCCGTTGTCCTGAATGGATTTACCACGACTTCTATGGCATTTTGGTCGGTATCCTGATTTTCCAAAACTGTCATAGAATTTAGGCTCTGATATTCTTCGTTGTAGGCTTCCATAACTGCCTCAAAGAATAGTGAGTAAGGGTCTTCATCGCTATCCGAACCATAGTCCAGTTTTTTCAACTCCAATCTTGGTCTTTTAATGGCTTTGGGGTCCTCCCCTAGGCGCATTTTTCTTTCCAATATGCGTTTTGAACGCTTTGGGGTTGAAGTGACTTTGTCATTATTAGACTTTTTAAAATCAGATTTCGTGATAGCTTGATTGATTACTGATTTTTCTGAGGTTGAGTCGCTCAATTCCTCATCAGTTTCAAGACTTGGTAATTCTCCAAAGAGATTCTCATTTTCATCTTTTGGTTCCGAATCAGCCAAGTTTACAGTGATATTGGGCTCACTAGTGGGTTCACCAGTGGGCTCACGGGGAGTACACTTTTTGGGTCTTCCTCTAGGTCTTTTTATGAGTGAGGAATCCTCAAGTAGTGCCCCTGTACTTAAGTCTTTAGAATTTTCAAAATTTTGGACTTTCTTTGGGTCTGTTGGGCCCAATTTTTCCAAAATTTTGTCATCCTGAGTGGGTTCTAGTTGAATAATTTCTTCTAGAATTTTATTGGTATCTATAGTACCTTTTTTATTTTCAATTATTTCAGGAATTTTTTCGACTTTACTAAAGTCTATTTTCCTGGGTCTCCCCCTCCCTCTTTTTAGGGTTGGGGTTTCTTGGACTGCCCCAGCAATTTCTAGCTGTTCAGGGAATTCCAATTTTGGAGCTTTTTCAGTGTTTTCAGGAGTTGACGTTTTCGGATTACCTTCAGCTTTCTTAGCCTCCCTTTCCGCTGCACGTTGTGCACGCGCATTGGCACTGAGCTCCTTTAAGACATTGTTTGAAGCGTTTTTAAGGTCGCTTTTTGAAATTGGCTCGAAATTTGGAGTTACAAACTCATCAAATTCTTCATCCATTCCGTTTTGAAGTTCCTTCTCATATTCAGTCAAAAAATCTTTAATTTTCTGTTCTAAAGTTCGAGAGTCTAATTTTGATTTTAGACAGGTGTCGTTTTTCAGTTTTTCCAAATTTTCTTTGGAAATGAATGGGGTGAGTTGGCGTATGTTGGCCACCCTATTGACTGTACTTCCATCCTTAGGCTGTAATAAGTAACAATTATGCCCGTTTCTCTGAATTATTACGAAAGGACCTGTCCTTTTTTCATACAATTTTGATGCAGTTTTTCGTTCCGCATTCGATTGTTTATGATTTGTCATAAGGACCCAATCTCCTGGTTTTAATAAGATGGGGTCTAAGTGCGATTTATTGAAAGCATATTCTACTTCAATTCTTTTTAATCGCCTTTTCTCTCTTATGAAATTTTCAATCACTTGTCTTTCAGACATTTCACTTATACATTGCTGTTTTTGCTCGACTGTGTAGACAGCCTTTTTCGCAAGGTTATCAGCAATTATGTTCGTGTATTCATGTTTTCTGGCGTAAACATGAATAAATTCTACGCTTTCAAATTCCATTTTTAATTCTAGAATTTTCTTGAATAGCATTTCATGATGAACTGGTTTGTTTTTAGCATTTTTCCAGTTATTCGTTTGCCATGTTGATATGCTATAATTTAGAGCTTTTACAGCATAATTGCTGTCACTCAAAAGTTTTACTTTTTTAATATTATTCGCTTTTAGTACTCTAAGTGCCACATGAATCGCCATTAATTCTGCTAAATTGTTAGAAGTGGCATAATGCTTATTGACAATTCTTTCAGAAATGTTCATTTTGGAGTCTGGAGCGAAACAGATTCCAATTCCAGCTATGGCATTTATATCGCCATTTTTGGAGCAAGCCCCGTCAGCTGTCACCCTGACGTAGCCATCAGTGTCATAAATTAAGTCCTTTTCTGGATCCAATTTATTTTCCATGCATTTTAAAAATGTCGTCGAGGGAATTTCTTTCTCAGACATCTTTTTCCTAATTTTTGTCAATTCAAATTTAAAATCAAATTTCATTGATTGTTGAGGTAGGGTTTCACAAATTTTATCTTTAATTCCCCATGCCTCATTAGGTTTAAAACCGAAGGAGGTTGGAGTGTTGTTCAACTCCAATTCAACCTCAGTAATGAGTAGGTGCCATCCCAGATGAGTTTTATAGGTATCGTGATTTTTATTTAATTTGACCCTAATTTTATCTCCAATTGACCTCATCGTCCTTTCCACAGACGATGATTGTGGGTTATACACATTTGTGTGCGCCACTTTTATGCCATGGTTTTCTAATAGATTATACCATGAGTCTGAGATAAATTGTGACCCATTATCTGTTATGACCTTTTTGATCTCAATATTTTTATTACTTATGTACTCTATGATTGTAGCCATTTGTTGACACACTTCTTTCTTTTTAATTTGAAATAAGGTGCGCAACCAGGTTTTATTTGAAAAAATATCCTTCACAACTAAGAGGTATTTTGGCTGATTTTTTAAAGCAGGTAGGGGTCCATAAATGTCCGCTGAGAGTACATCGCCAATAGCGTATGCCTCAATTTGTGCATATTCTATTGTTTTGCTATTTGTATAGCTTTTATTAACTTTGCATACGATACATGTATTGCAAATTTCCTTTATATATGCCAACGAGCATTGATGGTAGTAAATTCTGCGAAAAATCATGTCCAATTTCGCAGCCCCTACATGACCATAGGAATCGTGTAAATAATCTATGGTATCGTAAAAAAGTTCGTCTGGGAGACATGGAACTTTCAGTCCATTCTCCAAAATTCTGTGTAGAACTTTTTCATTGTTTTTGGAATTTTGAATTTCAAATTTCATCATTTTCAATTTTTGAATGTCTCGCTGTTTCTTATTATTTATGGGAACTTTTTCTTCTAAAATTCTCATAATTTTTTGACACGTAACATCAAAGCTTTGAATTTTACCAATTTGTTCTAATTTTCTATGCAATTGTGAAATATGTTCTTGCATAAAATTTACTGAAATGGGTTCTAGATCAGAACCAAAATTTTCGATATCAGTATCTGAATTTCCCAAGTCAGTGTCCGAACTTTCAATATCAGCTTCATAACAGTCAAGCTCTAAGGCTTTAATTTCCAGCTCAGGCGCTTTAATTTTATAAAGTGACTTATTTGAGTGGATCATGTCGTATACTAAGTCGAAACTGTTGAGCACTGTAATCCAGTGAGCTGCTTTTCTGTGAGTTTGCGAAATTTCTCTAAATCTGTTGACTATTGGCAATAAGTTAGACCTCACATGAACAGTTCTTCCATGTAGCCACATTTGCAATTTTAAAATGCTTTTTACGAGACACATTATTTCTTTATCAAATAATGTGAATTCTTTCTGATGCTCTTTGAAAGCGTTTGAGACAAACATGATGATTTGTTTTTCTTCATCACGTCTGAAAAATAATACTCCATTCATCGCATCGTGCGATATTTGGGTATCTAAATATAAGTCTCCTTCTCGGGGGGGTTGCTGCAATTTGAAATCTTTATTATATAATTCCTTGAGCTTTTCAAAAGCTTTTTGCTGCTCTTCTCCCCACTCTACATTTTGAGATTCACCTTTCGTGAGCTCATAAATGGGCTTCACAATTTGGGAATATTCGGGAATAAAATTCCTATATAATCCCGTCAGTCCAACTAGGGCTAAAATGTCATTTTTCTTTTTCAAAGAAAATTTACCCTTTTTGGTATTTTTCTTTTCAAACTCTTCCAATTTTTTCAGTTTTTCACTTTGTTTCTCAATGCCTTTGTCACTGAGCACAAAGCCGAGATGATCAGCTCGATTCCTGAAAAATTGAGTTTTCGTTGGGTTGAGCTTTAAGCCACTCTCACGAATGAGTTTAAAAACTTCAATTAAGTTGTCTAAGCACTCTTCAAAAGTTTCTCCTGAAATTTTCAAATCGTCTACGTACTTGGTACGACCCTTTTTATTTGCAATTATTGCATTGATCATAAGTATGAAAAGTCCACTTGATACTTTTGTACCATAAGGTAGTCTTGTGAACTCGTAAACTTGCCCCTCTAATTGAAAAGCAGTAAATTGCCTGGATTTTTTATTCAATAATCTTTGTAAAAATCCAGCAGTAAAATCGAGAGTACAAAATAAGATATCCCCAGGATTATCAAAAATCATACTTTCAATTGTATCCGGCTCTGTTAGTACATTTTCTAAATGTTTATTCAATTCATCTGCATCTAAGCAGAGCCGAATATCCCCGTTTTTTTTAACAACAGGTGCGAGCGTGTTGATATAGGTTGAGTGAGAAGGTCGAATTATATCGAGCGCCAGCATTTTTTCTACAGCTTTTCTGATGCCAGGTAAAAGTTTTTTACTTGGTCTGAACTTTTCACCTCTCCAGGGTTTTAAATGTTCATTTCCAGATTTGAACTTAAAGTCCACTTCTTCCCCTTTATAGCATCCCGGATTCAAGCTGAAGATGTCTTTATATTGGCATAATTTTTCTTCTGCCAATTTAGCCTGTTCTGGTATGATTAATTTATTTTTCACAGCATCACATAGGTCTTTATTCAAATTTTCAAGAAAAAGTTTTCGAGCTTTTTCTTCTTCTAATTTGATTTCTTTATGGATATCAGCCAATTTTGTATGCTTGGCCATATCTATGACCATTCTATGACCCTGCCTGCTGGTTTGGGTCAGTGAGAATATGGTGAAAGCTTCATGAGCTTCGTCAGCATTCATAAAAGGAATTACGTATTCATTATTGGGGTCCATCCTACAGGTGGCTACTCTTTCTGGAATATCAATCAGAATTTTTATGTATTCTAATGATATTCTCCCCATAATGAATGTACTTCCTGACGATTCGAGTACATAAAATGGCACTCCAATGAGCTCAGTGCCGAATTCAAGTTGAATTACAGCTAAATGGCTCATTGACCTTATGACTGTATTATCAGCCAACCTTAGTTGTACTGTACGTCGGAGGGGTATGAATCTGATGGATTCAGGTGACTCCCTTAATAAAGTTGTCAATAATTTTTTCGAAATTGCATTCGGTAGGGCCCCTGAGTCCAATTGTAGAGCAAAGGTCTTTTTGCCTATGTGTATTGGAATGACACAAGTAGGGTCGTTCACAGTTTGGGTCACTAATTGTGGCCCCACATGTCTGCAAATTTGCTCTGGGTCAATTAATGCGTTATCAACCGCATCTAGTGCTCTTCGAGGTTCATCCTTTTCGAAACATTTTACCAAGTTGAGTTGCTTTGCCCAGGATACACGTTGCTTTTTTACCACGTTTACTGGTTTTTTCTCAAGTTTGCGTTTTAATACGCTTACAGGTTGAAGAAAAGTCATTGAGGAATTTTTCTCCTCGTGATTTAATTTTTTCATTTCTTCCGAAAGCTCGTCCTCTTGGTCTAACTCCGTTTCTTTATGACCTGGGTCAATAAATGGAGCTGTTTCAGGATCATAAATGTCCTTTAGGGGTCCAGTTATGCTCCTGTGTCCATCAGCTGCTGTTAGTTGTGCTCTAATTTCTTCAAATTTATAAATTTCTTCAGACATTAGCACAAATAGCTCGTGATACGTCGCTATTAATGGAAAATAGCGCTTTAGTGATTTTACATAATGGAATTTATCCACATTTGGCATCACAAATCCAGATTCGCTCATTTTTGGTCTTGAGCGTTCTATACCGTGAGAGTTGAGATAAGTCTCCATTTCTAGGTATCTGTAAGCTGGTTTTTTCCAAATAAAGACCCTAGTATCATTACATACTCTCGAGTAAATTTCTCGAAAAGCGATATATCTAGCCATAGTGACTTCCTGTTCTGCTATGGCTCTAGGCTTTACTATAGGAAAAAGTAAAATTACGCACTCTGCTTCTTTTTCATTTATAAGCATTGCAATTATTTTTCGTAATAATTGTTCAAGTACGTTATAAGGTTTTCTTGAGTAGTTGATTTCTACTTGACCTGAAGATAGTATGAATCTCTTATTTTTCGGAAAATTCTCATTTTTTAATCTATCGAATAAATCCTCATAGCACAATTGATCTCTTAAGTAGCCAGGTATCTGCTCTTGAAATTGTACTTGGCCCCTTTTCAAAAAATGCGCTATGCCATCTCCAGCCCATATGTAATCTTCAAACATATTACTGGGGGCCCAAAAGTCATTAGAAGATGCCCCGCTGTCCTCTAATGGCTCCCGTTTCCCGCCTGCGAATTGGCTTTAGCCAAATTCACAAGTGCCCCTGTTAGCATTTGCATGTCCAGGGGGTCAGCATTGGGGTTACTTAAAATATCCGTTAAAATACCCAATGCCTGGACGTTCATAGGTGGAATTTCTTCCTCAGTGTCACTCAACTCGTAATATTGATCAGTTTCTGGATCGTATTCTAAGTGGTGCACTGGTATAACTTGACCTGTCGAAGGACTCTTAGGTTTAAATTTTTTCTTTATAATTTCACCATTAGGCCCTTTTTGGACTCCAGATTCAGTTTTAATTTCAGCTGTTTTTGAGCTTTCTTCGCTCGTAGAAGTTGAAGGTTTTTCTGGAGTTTTCGCATATACAGGTACACGAATTTTATTTGTATTTGTTGGGTTTTGAGCACTTTGAGCTGCTGGGGTCCATGGCAGCTTCTGCTGTTGAACCGTTACCTGAGGTCTTTTTCCTATTACGTAGGGTACCTCATTTTTGGGATCTACGTCAATTTTTGATAAAACTCTAAGTTTTTCAATAAATTGATCGATAGTTTGACCTGGTTGAGTAATCATTGATCTGTATTCTAATGGGGCTTTATTCGTTAGAACACGAATGACCTCAGAATCATAATGATATGTGCGATAGCTCAAAGTTCTCGCCCATCTTATCATATGTACCGCCATGCTTTTTATGTCATCGACGTGTACATTATTGTACCTACATTCTATCATTGCGTCATTTTGCGCTTCAATATTCCAATAGAATGATAAAAATTGATCTCTGACTTCCTGATAGGTGCTCATATTTTTTATGGTTTCTTTGAACTGTGTTTTATTTTTAGTTAAAATCACAGCTCTGAAAGCCATAATTTTCTGAGCTTCAGAGCATCCCACTCCTTCAAAGAAATCCTCAAATTCCTTTAAGAATTCGTGAGGAAAGTGTCTCATTTCGTCAGAGAAATAAATTCCCGAATTTTTGACACAATTTGGGTCGATCATTTTATACTTTTGAGGTATAAATTGTAAATCGCCGCGAACAGATGCAGGTGCTGTCATTCTTTGTTGAATAGTTTTAATTTCTTCCAACATCCTCTGGCATCCCTCATCTCTGACTCTCAAAGAATCCCTGATTTTAGTTTTTGTAGAACATAAATCTGCTGAAATTTCTTTGGCGATTTTCTCACTCTTTTTCAATTTATGGTCGATATCGTCATACCATAAACTGACGTCTTGAATGACTTTATTTGTCTTGGTTGTGGCTGTCTCAGCTTTTTTTATAGCTGCTTCAGCTTGGCCTTTAGCCTCTCCTGCCAATCTTGCATTTCTTAGAATGCGTTTATCTTGAAGTTCATAATTTATTTTTATTTCCTTCTGCATATCATCCTGCCATTCCCAAGTTTTATAAAAACATTCGTAAGTCTTATCATCTAATGCTTCCTTATATTCACCAGGTTGAAAAGGTCGTTGAAGCCTTTCAGGTTCTTCTTCTATTATCTTTTCAAAATTTACATTTAGTGGATCATTTTCTTTGTCAAATACTTCTTGAGTAGCCGTTTGACAAGTACTTGCATTTTGATTGTCACTAACCTGGCTTTCAAAAAATGACTCGTTAGAAATGTGTGGCATATAATCTTCAATGTCCGACATTTTTCCTTGTTCTGGAGTACTTTCTGTACTTTTTTCGATTTTATTCGAGATTAAAATCTTCGTAGGTGTTAAACTCCTAGATTCCAGAATGTTACTCGCCTTCTTTTCTCCCTTTTTTCTTCTCGTATTAAATGCAGGACCGTCCTGATTCATATAACTACACGTAAGGGTGAGAAAAAGGTTTCCAGACTCGTGTCTGTATTTAAATAAAAATAAAAATTAATGAGCAGACTTCGTGTGCTATTTTAGTATTGATTTGTTAACCTTTAAGGTTTTTCAAGAATCAATTAGTCTATCAACTCTGCAGGGTACTTCGCGACTGTCAACAAGCACTTAAGAAACACGTTCGTTTCACCCTTGTTCGAGAGGGTGGTTTGTTGTATACAACGTCGCAGGTAGTTTGACAAAAACTACACGATTCTGGGTGGCGGTAGGGGCGCGTGGCGGTTAATGTGAATACGTAACTATATTTTAACAATAACCTATTTTTCAAATTTTAATTTTAATGAAACACAGAAAAATGTCCACGATACAGCACACTCAAAATTTTAAATCCCTTTTAGAAATTTAGAAAATTTGCAAATCCCTTTTAGAAATTTTGAATTGAGATTAAGTAATCAAATAGATTACGAATCAAATAACAAATTAAAACAAAAATAACAGTGTATAAAATTACGTTTTGACAAAAAGGGTGGAGGTTACCTATTTTGACGTAGGTAAAAAGCACAGGAAAGAAATAATTTTGATAGGAAGCTATCTGGTAGATTTTTCCGAAAAAATTTCCACTAGATAGAGAGGAGAGGATAAATTTATTGAATAATTGTACCCAGTTAGTTCAATTACACAATAGATTTTTATGACTAGATTAATTTAGTCACAATTTTTCTTCACAATGAGCTATTTTGAGAAGAAAAACTGGATGCTCGTGAGTATTTTCTATGTGAATATTATCGATTCTGCTAGGTCGTCCGCACTTTTCGATTCTCGAGGAACTTTTCTACCTTTCAGTTCAACTAAATGTTGATCTGAAGTTACTCACTTTAAGTAGAGCCTTGAGTAGGTAGAAAAAACGAGTAGCAAAAAACGTTAATAAAGCACTTTATAAAAAATACACTGAGTATTGGAATAATTATTTTCGTGAATATTTGTACTTTTCAGTTCAAATACACAGAAATTAATTGGGTTTTCGAAATTTCTTCGAGTCCAACAAATCTTCAAACTCTTAAATTGTCAGACTTTTGGATTTTCGAATTTTATTGAAAATTTCGAAGTACCTTTATTTTAAATAATAAAGTTACGATTCTTTGCTAAATGTTTGGCCTACGAGCCTTTAGCATAGAATTACGTCTCGCAAAGTACGTGCTACCCTTCAGGAAAGGTTTACTATGACGTTTTGAGTAAACTGTCACTTTAAACAAGCAGTCAATGTCGTAAATCTTTTCACAGAAAGGAACGTTTGGGCGCCAATGTTAAATAGATATATAGAGGCGTTGCCAATGATGGGAGGATAAGAATATTTCCCTAGTAGGTCAGGATGAATCTAACTCCCTAAGAGATGTAATATATCACCTTTTAAAATAGTACTTACCCGCTGCTAGCTCAGCTCTTACAACACCAATATGTATAAATTTAAACAGATTTAGTCGAGTTTACCTTGTATTAATTCGAACTGCACGCGAAATAAGAACACACGATAAACACGAACAGTGTATTATAATTTAAGTAATAAATTACAACACGATACTTAAGTCTAAAATATATAAAAAACTCTACGCGTATAACCAATATATATTCCACCGAATAGTGGCGTAAGTAGGATCGCTTTTACCCACCTACGTGTAACTATCAAATTGCCCGCGTTGGGTAGCGAATTTAGAAGACTTAAGTTTAAACGCGAATACTCTCCCTTAAACACGAACGTTAAGGCAGAGGACCTGGGACTCAAGCACAACTCTTACGTAGGAGTGAGTGGCCTTATTACTTTTCCGCGGTCAGACCTACCAGACGAAGCGCGAATCGACAAGTGAAGATCAATTCCATCTCAACTTGGCTTCTAGCCTCGAGTCGAGAAGGAATTGAGCTTTACGAACTTGTGAGCTTTTCACATCTGCCCTTAATGGAACGATGTGAAAACACCTCTTGGGTGGTTCCCACGTACTTAACACCTTACCTAAGTGCATCGAGTATATGCTTTCATCTACGTAAAGTACTGTAGAATCGAACTATTGATTGGATTCTCCAGTACTTCCTTTAGATGAAAGATTTATAAACCCACTGAGAGAGATACGATGAATATCCCTGTCTAGCCAGTGAAGGCATATTGTCCCCTTACAGCATCCAAGATACCAGACTATCCATCCTCGGTTGAATTTTGTGCCCCTTCTCCTCCACCCTATGTGCAGCTGAAAAATATTTTTTTTGTCATTTTTGTAAATGCCGAAGTGGTACCGACGTTATGCCAAGTAAATTTTTTGTCCCTAAATAAGTCCGGTAGGTGAACATTTTTTGGCTCGAGGACTGTAGACACTAGGTATGATCGTTCTTTATCTTCGAGAACTTCGAACAGTAACTGACAGCTTGCCGGAGAATTCTGCGAATTTAGTTTCATTGATTCTATGGCGACATAGGTAGGGATGATTTAATAGCACTCGTATAACTGCTTTCTAGTATTACCTATTGAATTTATTGAAAAATTTTTATAATTTACTTAATGGAATTAGAATTATCAAGTTAAGTTACCACTTACTAGGATAGAATGACGGATTGAATGAGTACATATCGGCCACTTATCGCTTTTGGGTCATTCCATGCCAAATCGGCGGATTTTTGCACGAGGGGTCTTCGATTTTTTTCAAATTCAAATCATGTGTAGAGGTCATCAAATACTGACGAATGACGCAAACCGGACATTTTTTCGATTTTTTTTTGACGGAGCTGTGGCGCTTCAAAGTTCTGCAAAATAGCCGAAAATGGAAAATTTCAGTTGCAAATTGCTCCGGTTGTACGTGGTATAAAATTTTGATTTTTTTTTTTCAAATTGTAGTACTTTGAGAGGGTAATCGACGAATGATGTCAAAATCAGTGTTGCCACTTTTAAAAATCTAAAAAAATCGATTTAAAAACTTCTAATTATTTTTCGTGCTATGATTTTATTTTAAGAGCGAAATATTTGCATTTTTCGTCAATTTGTTGACAAATTGGGGGAGTGGGATTTTTTTCACACATTCGTCTATACATTGGTAAAATATTTTAAAAATGCAAAAATTTTCAATTTTTAGGTTTCTGATGGTACTTTTGCAACAATTGTAAAACTTGTAATTTTTTTTCTAGAAAATGAAAAAAAAGGCCCCTCCAATTTTTTGATATATTATTCTACATAAAAAGGACTAAAACTGAGAATTTTTTCAGAATTTTTACTGGGGGACATCGTAGTTATATTTAAATTAGAAGTTTTTAAATCAATTTTTTTAGGTTTTTAAAAGTGGCAACGCTGATTTTGACATCATTTGTCGATTACCCTCTCAAAGTACTACAATTTGAAAAAAAAATTGAAAATTGTATACCACGTACAACAAGAGCAATTTGCAACTGAAATTTTCCATTTTCGGCCATTTGTGATGAGCAGATACTTATGCCCTGATCCAGTTATAAACATAACTACTCTATGAGCGTAGGTTACTGTACTCATCCTGTGGGAGGAGCAATGAGCTACATAATGTACTCGCGATCCGAGCCTTGTTGCAAGGATCGTGAAGCTAGAAGAATCACTTGGTCCAGGACACTCAAGCTCTCTGGATCAATGTTAATCGCGACAAATGTGTACAAGGCTGGTATGGCTCATACTCCCTATTTTTTGATACACCCATCTTTACATGGTAACTCTGATTACTTTTTATAACGCGATACTTCGTTAATTCCTCATAAGATCGTGGTACTTATTTGGCTCATCCCTGATCTATCCGGAAATCGGGATGATAACCCTACAAAAGTGGAGCTACTAACCAAAGCAACGTGTACAGTAATACAGTAAAACCTCGATAAGTGCAAACTCAAGGGACAGAAAAAATTATTGCACTTATCGAGTTTTTCACTTAAAAAGGTTTGCACTTAGCAAGGTTATTTTTCCACATTTTGCACTTATCGAGGTAAACAAATTCACAAAGGTTTAATTCTCCTGCAATTTCCATTGCCTACGTAATTTTGCACTTATAGAGGTAAAACGTACAACAACTTGCACTTATAGAGGCTAATTTCACCTACAATTTCTATTGTCTAGGTAATTTTGCACTTATAGAGGCAAAACGTACAGCAACTTGCACTTATAGAGGTTAAATTCGCCCACAAATTTTTTTATAGAGGTAATTTTGCACTTATAGAGGTGAAACGTACAGCAACGTGCACTTATAGAGGTGAAAAAGCTTTCTACTTTCAAAAAATTGTTGCACTTGTCGAGGTTACTATTTGCACTTATGAAGGTGAATTTACATGGTAAATTGACTGTAGGGACCAGGGATTACATTTTTGTTGCACTTAACGCGAATTTGCAGTTATCGAGGTTGCACTTATCAAGGTTTTACTGTATATGTATGTGACGTGACGCGACAAAATTAACCTTTGAGCCTAAAACAAGTTTTTGAGTTATTCAGTCCAGTTCTGCTCATTTAGTGAAAGTGCTTGCAATCACGTTCTCCGGCTAAACTCAGCTAAACATAGTCTTGGATAACGTTTCTTACCTGTTTTCTGTGAACATCACTGGATAAAATGGTTATTTATCTACATTGATACAGGGGGCTTGGTCATTGCTCTCATTTTTTCATTTTTTTTTTAATTTTTTCATTATTTCAATTTTAAAATGGATCTGGAGGCAAACCAGAGCGTTCTACAAGAAATATACATCGAGCAAATTTGTAGAGAATTAAATTTCCAAAAACCTACCAGAGGTTTATTTTTCTCCAAATTGCATAGTTTTTCCGTTTTTTTCTCAAAAAACAAAAACCTTGATATGAGAGGCGTTTCGCGATATGGGTCCTTGTGGTGATTCGATGTTTTTTTTTTTATTGGCGATTCCGACTTACTTTTTCACAAGAAATCGAATGGTGCAATCAGATTTCACCTATCTCATCAACTTCTCGTTTAAAAATTACTTGAACGTGAATACTCAAAAACTCACATTTTTGGGAAATCGAAAAACAAAGTTTTTGTTTGTTTTTGATTTTTTTAACAAAAAGAAGAAAATGTCGATGGAAAAATTATTTTATTGTTGTTACCTATGTAAAATTTCATGGCAAATCCGAATTTCTCGGTATTTTTTTGCGGGGTAGTCTGTAACGTTGTGTAAATTCGCCTTTTCACCACAAGGTCCCTTTTCTAAATCACGAATATCAGGCGATGATGAATGAATTTCGTCAAAATTTCCCACCCAACATATGCGCAAGACAACACTGCACCCAAAAATCAAAAAAAAAAAATCGAAAAAATCGAAGCAATTCGATGTTTTCTCTCTCCTGAAAAAATCGAAATATCACCACAAGGACCCTTATCGCAAAACCCCTCTCATATGAGGAAATATGCCTTCATCGCGTAAGCGATGGTTATAAGAATTCTCCATAAGAATATCTCCCGCTAATACTGAATGTAGGTCAATATGAGAACTATGTTTTAGAAACAATGCGCATGTCTCATAGAAAAGATCATAGGCATGTATCCATCCGTGACACGTAGCTGGAGGCTCCGTGGATCGGATCTCTGACCAGCAACTTTACTTAGTTTTGGCAGATCGCAAATGCTGGTTCTCAGTCAGCTTAAGGATGAGGGAGCTAGTCTCCTCTCCGTTGGTTTTATACATAGGTACCCACCTGATGAAGTGGTTAAAGTGTGCTTTCAACGCGATAGTTTTTTGTAAGTTTAATTATCGTGGTACTTATTGGGCAAATCTCCGATCCTGTCGGCCATTGGAATTGCTTCTCATCAAAAGTTACTTCATGTAATCCATTTCTACCGCCAAACCTAGTATTAGTGAGCTCCCGCGAAAGAGGTAGAAAAAGCATACAGTGTTCTTTGATCTTGGTACTCATAAAGGTATTTAGTAGTAATTAGTCTACTAACACCTATCATTATGGAAATAATTATATCACAACTAACGCGAGTCGTGTGGTATACACCAGAGTGTATGCCCATTATAAAATATTTCTCATAGGTATTTTATATTTAGAACTAACCTTATCCAGTTAAAGTGTACTTAAGCATTATTCTTTTTATCAATAAATCACATTGTAACATCTCCATGTCAAATGTGTATTATTTGTTGGTAAATATGAGTAATTAATGTGAAGGGTGAACTGTAGTTATTGGAACCTCTCCTATAAACTGAGCTATCCACGGCAAGACAAATATTCCTTCTCTAAGGAATATTTCTAGACTCAACTACGTAAATAGGAAGTATGATAATTTCCCTCTATCTCAATAATTCCGGATCTCACTCTATCAATCTCATGATGATTACCATAAAATTTCTGTTTTTTGAGAATAACAGAAAAATAAACCTCTTATTGGTTTTTAGAAATTTAACTCTCTACAACTTTGCTCAATGTATATTTCTCATAGAACGCTCTGTTTCACCTCCAGATTGATTTTAAAATTGAAATAATAAAAATATGTATCTAAAAAAAAAAAAATCAAAAAAATGAGCACACTTCTGACAAAAATCTGTCAAAAAGTGAAAAACAAATTTTTTAGGTCCAAAGGTCGATTTTGTCTCATCACGTTACATATGTGTATTTTCATCATCTAAGGTAAATTGTTTAATTCTTTTACCGGGGTTGTGTTCGCCCTTACATAATGCCAATCGGGAAGTATAAGGATGATGTTATAAATGTCATCTGAGTATTTTACCTTATTTAATGTTACGGTAGGTATACTATTGCAGAGTATGCTGTATTGTATTCACACTAGTGTTGTCTACCCTGCTTTTTAATTAATCTAATCTTCTGAGTGCTAGGTGATGATGTGTTAATCACCTGAGCATTAGAGACCAAAAGAATACAACTACATCGTATTCTTTTAAATATACACTCGCTTTACAATGAGTTACCAGGTTTTCCTGTGGATGTTTTAAGACACCTACTTGTAGAGTTAGTAGATAGGTAGTGTGTACCCATCTCACACACAGATTAATTATAAGTAATTGTAATTAATTGGTATAATATGCTCAATTACTTGTTTTACACTAACATCTGCAAATAAAAACCATAAGTAATTGGTTTGAGAAGGCTTTCTTTATTTATAGTATAGTAACTTCTCACTGTGTTCATTGAGGTAGAAAGGATTTCATATTCTAGAGCTAGCCAGCTATAATTTGGTAAATGTTCCTTCCCAAAGGAATATTTCTCAGAAAACCACCTGAGGAGAAAATTATCATATTCCATTCTTCTAGCAGTCCCATCTAACCCCACTGTTACACATTTTGCAGAAGTTTGAAACGCCACAGCTTCGTCAAAAAAAATCGAAAAAATGTCCAGTTTGCGTCATTCGTCATTATTTGATGACCTCTACACATGATCTGATTTTGAAAAAAATCGAAGACCCCTCGTGCAAAAATCCGCCGATTTGGCTTGGAAATGGCCTTTTAGACTTTCAATAATTATTAAGAAACATCAATTTGAAGTACAATTTCTTATCAATACAATCAATACTTTTTGATGAACGTTTCCCGGCCAGTGTATGATGAAACAGTTCGACGCGAATCAAATAATGTACTGCAATTGGATCGTATAACCGCTTTAAAGCATAACCTATTAAATTTATTGAAAATTTTTCACTATCTACGAGTGGTCGAGTACCTACTTAATTACGAGTGCTCTTAAGGAACTAGAATTACAGTTACCACTTACTATATGATGGAATAATGTTCATTATCACTTTTCTCGTTGATGTATTTCATATACCTACTTAAGATACTCAAACGTCATCACCCACCCTAAAGTGGCCACTTTGGTTTGGTTTTTAATTAGAAAAAAATAAGAGCCAATTAGCAATGTTGGGAATGAATTTGGTCATTTTTAAGGGAAAGTTCAGCATTACTGTACCGATTGAAAATATTGAATGATTATAATAATGATAATGATAGCATAAAGTTGGTTGTATTGTACTGAGGTGATAACATTCCACCAATTATATGGATCTATTTCACGTCGCCAATCTATATTTTTAATAAAAAACTTTCTTTGGAGTATCTACTCTATATTTTTGCGCACCCTATAATTAATGGTAGGTACCTGTACCTACCCCTACCAATTGAAAAGTTGAAGGGAGTTTCATTAGGTACCTACCTACGCTTTGGTCTTCATAAACATAAATTAAATATTCAATATAAAACCGATAATATTCATTAAGTGTTATCTAACTACTCCTATGTAGATATGTAGCTACGTAGTAATTTAAATCCACGTTAGTTTTGCCATTTCATATTGCATGATTATGTGTAACTTGTACGAAGTATATCGTGTATAATTCCTCAATAAAAAATGTATATTACTCATTGTCACAGTATCCTGTTATTCATTATTTTTGGTAATTGTTTCAAAGATACGACCGAAAGAATTCATAGTGACTTTCCAGAAAACCACTACTTAAATGAAGGCCTGTCCAATTCAAATCGTGGTGGCGAAGTTTTAGTATCACGAAATTTCGAAGATGGAAATTCTACTACAACATCGGTTGCAACCAGTACTGATACTACTACAATGAACTACTTCTCGCTGTCTAGTTTATTGGCATATGTACGAGAGGACATCGACAAGATCAAAATGGACGCCGACATGTTGTACAACTGCATGACTTGGAATCATGACTGCAGGGTTACTATTCGAGATGTTGTAAGCTTCTACATCCGTTATTTTATAAATAATGATCCTACAGAAAATAACAACTTGACAAAATGTCACGTATGGAACTGTACATGGTATGTCCAAGAGCGACAGAAATTCTCTCAAAATCCCAGGCAGTATGTGGATGACATATTGCATAATCTGAACGTGCATTTTGATGACAGTCAACAAAAAATTGTTTTTATCTACGATGGTACTCATTTACCTTCTGTAACCACACCCAATATAAAAGATCTGCCCAAAGTATTGAAATTATTTTGGTTTTTGTATACGTTAACAAATCAGCCTCCCGATCAAGAGCATCCAAGTTTACAAAGGTGGAAAGAAATGCTCATGTACTACGAATATACCCAATCCATTTCCTCACTCGCAATTTCGCAAATACTAAACACTGCAACTAGACGTATAAAAATATACAAAGCGCGCAACATGAACATGAGCAAAATGGAAGATATGAATTTGACTAAAGAACTGGCTTTGCTTACTGTGTGTGTCCGCTGCCTCGTTGCACGTTACGAGATTATCACGCCTGAATTCAAGCATATTAAAACAACAGCGATGGATCTCAGGACTTGGACTACGGTTAGTCCATCGTCCATTACACCGACATCCATGTTGTTGAGGCCCCTCGTAACCAAAATGATGAAACAATTTTCCGAAATTCCGAATTTTGCGCATATGTAGAGAAACTAGGTAAAATCCATCCAAACTAAATGTAGATAAATATAATCAATATGCATAGTTGACGGTTATAACTTATGAGGTCAAATAATACGACTGAAAAATAATGGATAGCAATAGCATAATAATTTATAAAAATGAATAAATTTTTAAAAAACTGGTGTAACTGTGTAGATTCCTTGTTTTATTACACGAAAATTTATTCCAAAAGTCACCAAGAAAATTCATTAAAAGTTATCAAGTACAAAAAAATTTCATTTGAAATTATTACAAGAAAGTTCCAAACTAAAGCACCGTAAGTATTGTACAATTTATCCTAAATTACTGCGAAAAATTCACTTTGAAATTATTCTGAAAAAATTCATTTGTTATCGTTCGAAAAAAGTTCATTAAAATTCAATAGATACACAAAAGTAAATTTGAAATTCCCACGAAAAATTCTAAGCTGAATTTTAAATCACTAAATGAAAATATATATTTTTTTTAAAAATCACCACAAAAAATATAAGTATCAAAAATCACTACCTACAAATAAGTCATTTCAAAATAATCAAAGCAAGTTTCAAACTAAATCATTATTGAACAATTTATTATAAATCATCGGGAATAAGTAATTCGAGTAAGTATTGAAATCAGTATGGAAAAATTCATATGTAATCCTTGAAATAAATTTCATTAGAATTCAACATCAAAAAAAAGGTCCCAAAAAATTCACTTGAAATCTTTCCGAAATAACTCATTTACTCGTATTTGCCACCTCGAAAAATAATCAGAAGAATTCAACATTAAAAAAATCAATTTGAAATCGCCACAAAAAAACATTGAACAATTGATTCTGAACCACCACAAAAAATTCATATAAAATCGTTCCGAAAAAATTCATTTTTTATCGGTCAAAAAAAAATTTAGAATTCAACATTAAAAAATCAATTTGAAATTGGAAAAACAATTCTGAGCTGAATTCTAAAAATTATAAAAAAATCACAGAAAAAGAACTTGAAATAAATCATAATTTTGTGCAATTTGATTAATAGGTACCAATGAATGTAGGTAAGTACCTATATGGATGTTGTTTGACAAATTATCCGCATGGAAGTCATACGAGTACTTCGCCTCTTCCGTTTGACACAGTCGAAGATTCTCAAGATCTATCAGAAGTTCAGTATGATTGTTCCCTAGTACCTACTTCTCTCACGTGCAACCCATTTCATATAATTATTAGGTATCTACTTACGAAGGATCTAGTTTATATAATCAGTGGATTGATGGATTTATTAGAGCGTTCAAATTCAAGGCTGGGTACATAAATGCAGTTTGAGTAGAGGTTTTAACATAATTATAAACAAAATTCGATGAAAAACTAAATTTCACTGCGATTCTCGAACAATAGGAAACATGGTACGGTCGGTTAGGTTCGCCTGGTGTCGGGCATTTTCGGTTTGCAGATAATATGCGAGTGAATGTTCTTTGATGAAAGTGGCTGTTAGTCAAAAACGTTCAAGATACTTGCGTGGTGAACAATGTTTATTTCGTGTTTAGTTTTATTTTGAATGTGAAAAACTACTTGTGCACAATTTCTGCTTCAATTTGCGTCATTTGTTTATCATGGAAAAGAAAAAAAAGTGGTAAGTGGAATAGGGGACTTTTTTTTTTACAATTTTTGCAATAGATGAAACCTTTAAAAATTTAGAGCAAAAATTAGAATTCTAATTAGTAGGTATTTGTATGTATCTGATTTTTGGAAATTTTAGCACAATAGGGACTAATTTTGGCAATTTTGGCAAACAAACAAGATTTTTTGACAATTTTGGTAAAAAATGAGCTTTTGAGGCTATGTTGGCTAAAAATTCGGGCTTTTTCGGCAGCTAACAAAGGAACCTCTTGAGGTGTTGTAGTGTCTTTTAGGGATAAAAATTGAAAAGATTTTTAGGACAAGAGTATAGGTTTCGAAGATAAGAAATAATGAGTGGATTTAACGAATAGGTATTTGGAATATAGAAGATAGGTAGATGAATGATTATGAGACAAGGAAATAGGATTCGAATAGGATAAGATTCAAACCTCAAAGACACACATATACGACTATGAATATCAAACTTCATCTAAATAAAAATATCTTCTACATGTTAAATAAAAAGAATTTGGTAGGTAAAGCCAAGAAGGTACGAGCTAAACTCGTAAGTGTTTTAGAATATCAAAATACATCATACACCGTATGATTCATTACAATCTCATGTAGTTCCAAGAAAGGGGGTCAAAGAATCTCATAATCGAGATATATCAATTCAATTTAGATAGGTAGGTGAACCTACCAGAGATTTGTAATTAAATCATATCGAGAAAAGTAAAAACTTAAAGTCCTAAATTAGACTATCTCATTCTATATACACAGGTAAATCTAGTCGCATAAAAATAAATGCATATCGTACCTAAAGAAGGGTTTAGGGGGTTCTCACTACATACCGTATACCATTGGCACCTCGGTGCTAGGCTTTCAAGCTACCATCATGGAATCCATATCGAGAGAGAATAAAACTCCACCAAAACACTTCGCGGTAATTCAAGTTAAATAAAATTCAGTTCAATTCAACCATTGTAATTCTTTCTTCATTTTACAATGATCACAAACATTTTAAATCAACATAATACATATAACAAAAATAGGAACGTATAAAAGCACGTCATATCATTTTAACGGAGAATCAATCAGTTAGTTGTTGTGGTTTCTGACGTGTATAAAATTCATAAATTCTCACCAGAAACAACTAACGAGCTCTAGTGTCGTTTTACTTTACCTATAGGAATCCTATATAGGTAGGTAAGATCCTATCTATACCACATATATATTCTCCCGATAGGCAAAGAAAAATTTCCACAGAGAAATTTTGAAACAATACAAAAAATATCAAAAAAGAAAATAAAAAATCAATAAATCTATCCGAGAAGAATATCTAGACAATCAGTAATCTACAACTATCGAGAAAATCAGTCTTTTGATTACATAACAGAGTCAAAAATTCCAATTAACTTACGATCACAACAAACTATCTTTGAAAAGAGATCACAAAAATATAAATAGGTCGGAATAAAAAACTATCTTTAAATATCACAACTCTATAACATAATAACGAAAATAAACAAGCAACAAAATATAACGTAGGTACAATAACATAATAAAGATAAATGCATCCTATATATGGAAAAACATCTCAAAAACTAAATAGAATAATAGGAAGACATATAGGTATCATATCGAAGGTATACACAACAAACATGAATATCGAGATAAGCATTCAGAAACGTAAATAGGGAACGAGATGGTCAAATTCGCGATTGAGTGCCTGGTTACTCATATTTCGAAGAGTATTGATTACACCGAGCGGACGAATATGGACGTAATATTCTTGGCCGAGCATCGTTCTTGGCTTCGGGTTCTCGGGAGGTCCATTAATCGCAATCTTTAAAGGCATCTGCTTGATCTCGATGACGTTATTGAGCGCAAAATTACGTCCAAGAATACATTGGTCGCGAGTATGGTTGTTGATCATAAAATTATTATGATGGACATCGAACTTGTACTCATCGAGAGCCGGATTGAGGCACATCGGAACTGTCGCGTAACTCGTAATGCGGATTTTAAACGAAGTACGCCAAGGGATGAATAACGTTTGCTCTGACGAAAACTTCCGGATGAGAGATCGATCTTCTTGATCTTCGACTCGTTCGACAATATTTCTCGAGATAACCGAAACTGGGAGCCGTGCATCGTATAGAGCGTGAACTTCTTTGCCACCGATTTGAATTTTTACAGAGATTAAAAATGGATGTGTCAGCGACAGATGCGTATATATCCATCTGGTTGGAAAGACCAGTTCACGTGCTTCGGTTGAGGTTCGGATGGCAAAACGTACGCGGTTAAAGTGTCTCGTGCATGCGTAACTTTCCGTTGCATACCTCGGCCACTCGTAACTCTGCCGACGATGATCTCCCCAAATTGGTACGCTAACGTAGAACTTATACCTCGATCCATTATCCAACGCATTTTGCACTTTACGGACTCGATTATACTTTTCGAGGTAAGTATAATTTCCATCGAACGGAAATGGCTCAGTGATACGATGGCGATGGGCTGTTATAGGAATACGGTCGATATCGAGGATCATATTAGGTTGACGTTGGATGCCAATTTGATTATCTTCGTTCGGGTTGTACTGAATATCGAGATCGTCATGTTCTTCATAATCGGAAAGTTGTTCATCAATTTGATTCGGAGGATCAAATATTGGTATATCGTTGATCTCGTCGCGTAAAAACACCGATTCGTCTTGGCATACGATATTGACGATATTTAATGTTTGATGTGGCTCGGTGATATTTTCCTTTTTGAATTCCTCCGGCACATCGAGAATATAGCGGTAGTTTAAATATCCAGGCGTGTTTGGAATCATAAAATGAAAAAGGTACTCGTGGTAGTACGTACACGCCTTCATGAAGAGGTTACGAATCATCAGTTGGAGGACCTCTTCGGTCAATTCGTATCTCAGCAAATATTCGTGCAGAACCAAAGCAATAGGACATAAATCGATCTCGTTCTTAACAATTCGAGGCGGATGACGGAATTCGCCCAGAGTAATGTCGGGGTAGTAACTTGAAGGCGGAAATGCGAAAACGTTAGCGTTGGCGGCTCGATAGAACGAATGCTTAAGTTCGTGCTTGTGTCCCTCAGGACAGATACCATATACCTGTTAACAATCAATGGAAAAAATATCTCTGTTAGCACATTACAATTATCTCGATAAATTCATAAACAACTAATCAACTATCTAGACATCTTAATCTATCGGCGGGGGAGGAGGGTCTGGTGGCTTTTCTTTGACAATCTCATAAATCCGAAGGTGACGAATATTTTCTCGAATTTTCTTCTTCGGATTATCGACTAATTCGAGTTCATAAACGTTGTCATGTTTAATTGCGATGACTCGAAAAGGACCGTGCCATTTGTCGGAAAGTTTCGATGCGATGCCAGCTTCCTTATTTGATTGAATCCGTCGTTTAGCCATAACTAAGTCGCCAATTTTTAATCGAGTTAAGTTATTATTCTTATTGAAATACTCGATTCGCTTTCGTCGATTATTTTCAGTATTTTCTCGAGCTTTTTCAATAAGATTCGGTGGTAGTATTCTGGTTTTAATGATATCGACGAGAGGATCTGGAACAAGACGTTTCTTTACTAACTCGTACGGTATACAACGAGTTGTCATGTTTTCAGTAAAATTCATTTTTCTCTCGATATCTGGTAGGATTCGGAACCAGGATTTTTGGCGAGTCGACACATATTTCCTCATTGAAGAGCCGATAGTAGCCATAACTCGTTCTGCTGGATTGCTCGAAGGAGTATACCGTGACGTATATCGTAAATGTACATCCTGAGCTTTCCAGTGATCTCGCCAGAGAAATGATGAAAATTGTGGACCGTTATCTGACAATATCACACGAGGTTTTCCGAACTCAGCTATCCATCGATTAAATTTTTCAATTACGGCTTCAGTGTTACCTCGTTTTATTGCAAAAAGTCGCACGTACTTCGTAAACATATCTTCGATAACTAGAATATGTGAAGTACCGGCTGTACTTCTTGGAATTGGACCAAACATGTCAGTACAAACAACTTCATTAAATTCAGTCACAACATGTGATTTCATTGGTCCTTTCAATTGTCGAGATAAACTGGATGCTGTCTGGCAGGAGATACAACGAGTGACAAAACGATACACCTGAGTCGTAAGGGATGGCCAATCGAAATGTCTACGAATCACCATGATGAGTTTGGTAATTCCTAGATGACCATACTCAAAATGATAGTGTTTGATAACATCGAATTGGATAATTTCTGGAATGTAAATTCGATCTTGGTCATCTTGGCCTTTGAATGTATATAAGCCAAGTGTCTCGTCAAATTGAATTTTCTTCGATTTCTTAATCAAATAAGCAGCCAATTGTGAATCGTTATCTTGAAGTGTTCGCAATCTTCGAAAATCCGTAAGAAGATTTCTTGGCATGTCGTATTTGAAAAGAAAGATGGAAAAATTCTTCTCGTTATCGGTGATATTGAAAGAATATCTCGAAAGAAAATCAGCTATACTATTATCGAGACCGGCGATGTGTCGAATTTGGATGTTGAAATTATCGAGATATAACTGCCACTTGAGTACGCGATTCGGAAGTAAATCATTACGTTTCATGTACGTAACCGCAATATTATCAGTATAGAGGAATATTTCAAAACCTCGTAACATATAATAATTTTTCGAGAAAGTGTACATGATTGCAAGTAGTTCTAATTCCATCACCGAATAGCTACGTTCGTGATCTTTGAGAATTCGGGACGAAAATGCTATTGGAAGTAAGAACTTATTTCCATCTCGAACTTGTTCTTGCATGATTACTCCAGCAATTGCTTTAGAACTAGCATCCGTATAAACGTAGAAAGGAAGACTAAAGTTCGGATAACAAAGCAATGTTTCTTTAGCTAGTTCTTGTTTGAGTAATTCAAAACACCTTTCTCGTTCTTCAGTCCATTTAAAGTCATTTTTTGACTTAGTCATCTCATAAAGAGGTTGACACCATTCAGCGACCTTCGATATGTACATTCGGTAATATTGATACATACCGAGATATTGCTGCATGGCGGTGACGTTTCTTGGTTTCTCGAAATTAAGTACTGTTTGGATTTTTTCAGGATCAGGTCTGGTACCTTTATCGCTCAAAATCAAGCCGAGATATTTGATTTCTTGTCTGACCCATTTACACTTTCGAAGATTAAGGGTCATTCCGGCTTCGGCGATTTTAGTCAGAACAATCCTGATATGTTCTAAATGCTCTTTTAATGTTCGAGAGAAAATAACTAAGTCGTCAACGTAGCAGATACAGAACGCTTCGCAGCCTCGGAGAACAATTTGTAATGCACGAACAAATGCTGCGAGCGAATCTTTGGTGCCAAAACCAACCACGGTCATACAATAAGTAACACCATTGATGACGAATGAGAGAACGATTTGTTGTTTTTTATTTAATCGAATCTGCATAAATCCCTCGACGAAGTCAAGAATGGTAAAATATTTCATTCCATCGAACTGGAATCGAAGATTATTGATATTTGCAGTTTCGGTAGAATGCATTTCGAGAAACTCGTTGATTGGTCTACCATCAATGCAAATACGTACACGATTTCCGCCTTTATCGACGAAAACCATTGGCAGCTTATACGGTGACATTTCTTCGACGATTTTACCATCTCGTTTCCATCGTTCGATAGTTTCGGTGACTGATTGTTCGAAACGTTTAGGAATTGGTCTTGTTTTGCACCATAGTTTCGTAGGTAACTCGTTATTTTTAAAACGTAGGGTATGCTCGTACTTATTGCAAGTCCCTATCTTATCAGAGAATACAGTAGGAAAGCTAAAAAGGATTTTTTGTAACTCACCTATTGATTCTTTTGCGATGAGTGCATCGTTGACAGCAATATCGATTTCGTTTTGACGTTTGATGGCTTCGATTTGCTCTGCATCGTCGCTGGATTTGAATTCATACGTTGCTTCAGCCATCATGATTAACTTGACACTGGGAAGCTTATCGTTATGTTTATTATCGAGATCGAATTGTAGATATCGGACTTGTCGCTCTAGGAATGGAATCTCGATATCGTGACCAGTGGCAGGGTCTTTCGCGTTGACTTTATTCTCGTGCATATCGATAACCATTTTAAATTCGTGTTGGAACGACCGACCGACGATTAAATCTGCATTTAAATCTCGAGTTACAAGAAGAGGCAGTCGATATATATTCTTCTGTTTTCCGGCTTTATCGAAATTAAAAGCCAGATACGAGATTTTGGTTATCTTTGGATGACTTTTGCCAGATGCAAGTGAAAACTGTTCACTTACGCCTCTAGCATCAACTTCAGCTTTCTTGTAATCTGGGTATTTCTCTACTATCGAGTTATAAACTGATTCGTTCATGAGAACGTGAGAACACCCAGTATCGAGCAATGCATTAATTGTGATCGAACCAAATTGGACAGGAATCTTCGGAACTGTATCTTTATTTGAACATCCCAGATCGACAGGTGAAATGACATCTTTCATCTGGTAATTGAGATTGTATACCGCTTTACCGTTGATTCGACTCATCATTCGATCTTTCATGTCGTCGTCTAATTTAGGTGGTGGCATTAGAGGACTAAATAAGGCAACACGAAAACCAGCGTAGTAATGATCGAATTTTTGGCGGAAAATATCGTATGTTTCGTGAGTCCAATCATATGAGTTGGTATGCCCGTCACGGTTCACTCGCTTATAACATTTTTCACGGATTTGATACGTTATTTTATCGTTGATAACATAATTGAACCATTTATCGTCTTCTTTTAACTCAGGTTTTCTTTTAACGAAGAATGAAAACAAGTTCAAATAGCAGCAGTAAGGAGTATCTTTTCCGACGAAATAAATATATTTATTTATTTCCTGCAGGTTTTTCCAGTATTTTAAATCATTTTCACGATCGTGCAACAGAGTCGCTAATACCAATGTGATATTAGCAATGTGAAACTTTTCCTTAATTAATTGCACTGTTTCTTTGAGATCTTCGTGAAAACCTGGACCATCAAATCTGCTCTGCAACGATTCGGGTAAACCAACGGATAATAAAACATGTTTGATGTTCTGTGGTATTGATATTTCGTCATTCTTAAGTTTCGAGAGAATATTCTTGAGACGAATATCGTTACTACATAATGAACCAGCTGGGGTATTATTATGGTTCAAATATCGAATGCAATTTAATAACGCAGTATTACCGAAATAAATCACTTTGCTTTTAAAAATGGTACCAGTATCGTGAGGTTCTGGCGGATTATATTTCGGTGGATCTCGAGTCTTGATCTTTCTAGGTGTGGTCGGTTTAACATCGATCGAAAAGACAACATTACGACCGTCAATGTCGTCATCTACCCGTTTAAATCGACATCTTGAATTCCGAAGGTATCGTCTTCGTCTTCGTATTCTTCCTCTGCTTCATCGTCATTAGCTTCACAACGATTCAGCTGAGGTGGTTCGTACTTGATCCAATTACCCTTTTCATCTTCGAAGAAATAATCGTACTTTTCAGCGTCGAGTTTTTGGGCTGTTTTCGGCTTTGGTTTTGGTTTATCAGGTTTCTTGCGTCGAAATAATTGAGATGGTACGAATGGTTTGCTCGAATTGGTAGAGGACGAATTTGATGTTGATTTGGTAGATCGATCGGATTTAGTATTTGTTGCATTCGATGATGATTGTTGATTTCGAGATATTGAAGTATGATTGCGTTGAAACGGATTGTACATTAAGTTTTCAGCGGTACGATCAAACTTCACTTTCGCATCATACGCAGCACTAGTAATGCGAGTTTTTGCTTTTTCAACTGTTTCGTTCATCTCGTATTTACGCATTCTCTCGATAATCGCTTCGACATCATCAACAGCTGTGATATTCTGAATTAACCGTTCGAAAATCGGTAGTCGTTGCATTAATTTTTGCATTACAAGACTAGCATCGATATTCGGATTCCAACGAAGACGACGCATCCAAAAGGCAGCGTAAACGGATGGTAAACGATCTGGATCGGGTTTATCGTCGTCGAACGCAAGAATTTCAGCCATGTAAACTTTTGGATTACTAAACGTTTGTAGAAACTCAATTGCGATTTCGTGGAATGGTCGTTGTTTATTACAGTGATTTCGGAAACTTTCAGTTTCTTCTCCAGATAGTAATAAGAAGAAACACGTAACGCAGGATTTATTATTTTTAACCAATGGAATTACGTGTTGGTTAAATTCCAGCAGGAACATTTCTGCTACGCGATAATCTAGACTACCGTCCCAAGCTTTAATCTTTCCAGCGATAACTGTCATAATACCATTAACGTCTTTATTATGACTATCAACGGATAGGTCAGCATCATCGAATTGAGCATCGTTCACAGCTAAGAGAGTTTTACAATCATCGATATAAAATTCAAGAGATTCAGGTTTAGCATCCCAAACAAAAGGACGATGATTCCATTCGAGAAATTTCACTTCATTGGCTTCGGTATCAGTATCTCGAGTACGACGACGAGGAAGAACTCCTTTTAATTCTTCGGCGATGTTTTTACCGATTGTTCGAGTTATCGAGGCGGTGATCGTGTTCAATGCTGAAACTGAAACATTGGTACGATCCTCGTCTTGATTCGTAGTCGCGTCCAGGAGAGCCTGTTGTAATCGTTCATTTTCAGCTTTCTGATCGGCGAGTTCTTTATTGCGAGCTTCTTCAGCAGCCAACATCCGGTTATAATTTTCGAACATTGCTGCTTTCTCAGCATCATTTAACTGATCCATTTCGATTTCGGATAATGATCGACCAAACGATGGACGAGTCTCGACAGGAGAAATACCAGCACCAAAAGTTTGGAATAACTTTTTAACTACTTCCGGTGTGGTATCTCTTGGTTGTTTTTCAGATTCGTCGCACTCTGGAGAAACGTATAGAGAGAATGAAACCTCAGAAGCTTTAGAAGTACACTTTCCTATCGAGGTATCTGAATCGTCGTCTTCGTCTGAGAATTCGTGAACTTTACTCAGATTAAAAGGTTTGTAAGGAGCTGATTTCGAGGTAGATGGTTGACTCGATGAATCCAAATTCGAAGATGGACGATATCCTGGGGGCGGATATTTAACTAAGACAGTTGGGTCTATAGTTACTTCGGTCTTTTTACCCAATGGAGCTTTCGATTGAACTTTCTTCGTATAAGCTCTAGGTTTGATAGGTGGAGGAACGATCAATGGTAACTTTTTTGATCGAGTGACCGGACCGGATTTCGGTGATAAAGTACCGGAATTAATCGAACGTCGAACAGTTGCGGTTGACTTCGATGGAGCTCGAGAAGTAACTGAACTAACTGGAATAGTTGGAGTTATCGAACTGGAACTCGAAGCTGCAATCGATGAAATCGATAAAGATGTTGGTGATGAATTTTTCGAGACAGCCGTCGACTTTTTCATAAACGGATGTTAAAG
Organism: Planococcus citri; assembly: GCF_950023065.1. Lineage (NCBI taxonomy): Eukaryota > Metazoa > Arthropoda > Insecta > Hemiptera > Pseudococcidae > Planococcus > Planococcus citri. The sequence continues at coordinate 81,888,166 of NC_088677.1, forward strand.
ATGGTTTCAACAACAATAATCAATACGCGTTGAGGTGCGTGGTATCGATAGTAGTGAGATTGATGATAAAGGGGGAAGGGGAGAGATAGTAATATTTACATAAATAACTAAACTAAATTCATGAAAAGAATTGATATTGAGAATGAAATCGAAACTCCCGTTGAGCGCCAGAATGAAGTAATTCATTCAATTTAGCGTTCAATATCAATTAATTTCAATGAAAAACACAAGAAATATAATTATAATCTATGTACTCAACCATAATATTTACCAATAAAGGTCGCGTATCAGCCATTCTAACTCGTAATACTCGAAGGGAATGACAATTATAATCTGTATGCGTATCTATCTCTTATACACTTCACTCGCGAAATATCTCGATAATTAACACTTCAATAAAGTAATCGCGATAATCCAGAAGATAAAAAACATTACAATAATAACGTATTAATTAGTAATTTTGATTCGAAACACATTAGCTTATAACAACAACATAACAAGATGGTAGAAATAGAATCAACGAAAAATACGATCTAAATACGTTATATACCGACGCGCAATCTGGTGAGTAAAATAGAAACGAACTAACACTAATATTTTTTTTTTTTTTTTTTTTTTTTTTTTTTTTCAATTATTTTATAATAAACGAATAAAATTGATTATAAAATAGATTCTATCGATTTAACTCACACTACAATGTAAAGTACATTTTATCTGAAGTTGAAACAAGATAACATCGAATAATAGCTGTATATAATGAGTGGTAACGTATATTTGAAAAATTCAAGTTAGAACTTCTATCTTTTAACCGAACTAGATTCAAGGTTATTAATATGGCATGTATTCGATGTACTTGCTCGATGTACATACTAAGTACATTACGTTAAAACATGTTTTAAAAGTACATTCGTTTTATAGCCTTGAATATCTTATCTTTCTGTTCGTTGGTGCAAAGAGTAGGTATACTTTTGGATCTTGAATTTTCATGCCTATACCAATTACGTTATAATATTCAGATTGAAGCACCATATACGTTATTCTACAGTTTGCTCAGATATAAATAGATAACGAATAAACGAGATAATATTACGTTACTTTACACGTAGGCAAACTAAAACGAAAAATGGCGATGAAATCTGATATGAATATTTGGCTATACCCATGATCGCATAGTTTTTGGAACACAAAATCAAAATTAGAATTTTGAGGGGTTAAATCACTCAAGGAAACCTCCCTTGAGCCCCACGTTGGGCGCCATATCATTATATGTAGTGTCTTTTAGGGATAAAAATTGAAAAGATTTTTAGGACAAGAGTATAGGTTTCGAAGATAAGAAATAATGAGTGGATTTAACGAATAGGTATTTGGAATATAGAAGATAGGTAGATGAATGATTATGAGACAAGGAAATAGGATTCGAATAGGATAAGATTCAAACCTCAAAGACACACATATACGACTATGAATATCAAACTTCATCTAAATAAAAATATCTTCTACATGTTAAATAAAAAGAATTTGGTAGGTAAAGCCAAGAAGGTACGAGCTAAACTCGTAAGTGTTTTAGAATATCAAAATACATCATACACCGTATGATTCATTACAATCTCATGTAGTTCCAAGAAAGGGGGTCAAAGAATCTCATAATCGAGATATATCAATTCAATTTAGATAGGTAGGTGAACCTACCAGAGATTTGTAATTAAATCATATCGAGAAAAGTAAAAACTTAAAGTCCTAAATTAGACTATCTCATTCTATATACACAGGTAAATCTAGTCGCATAAAAATAAATGCATATCGTACCTAAAGAAGGGTTTAGGGGGTTCTCACTACATACCGTATACCATTGGCACCTCGGTGCTAGGCTTTCAAGCTACCATCATGGAATCCATATCGAGAGAGAATAAAACTCCACCAAAACACTTCGCGGTAATTCAAGTTAAATAAAATTCAGTTCAATTCAACCATTGTAATTCTTTCTTCATTTTACAATGATCACAAACATTTTAAATCAACATAATACATATAACAAAAATAGGAACGTATAAAAGCACGTCATATCATTTTAACGGAGAATCAATCAGTTAGTTGTTGTGGTTTCTGACGTGTATAAAATTCATAAATTCTCACCAGAAACAACTAACGAGCTCTAGTGTCGTTTTACTTTACCTATAGGAATCCTATATAGGTAGGTAAGATCCTATCTATACCACAGTGTCACACTCTGATTTGAACAGGACCGCGATTTTTGGAAAGGGCATAGTCTAAAAACCCCAAAACCAAATTTTCAGCTGCCCAAGTTTATTTTTCGATTTTTGGCGAATTTTTGAAAATTCAAAATTGACTGTTTTTGGCGATTTATGCTTTTTTAAAAAAAAGTACGTACTTGATCAATAAAAATGGTCAAAATTAGTCCCAAAACTAATATTAGTTACCCAAATCCAAATTTCACCATTTCTAGCCATTCTGGAGCCTCCAGCGCGATTTCTCAATTTCTCCAGAATTTTGAAATTGCTCCAAAAGGCGTGAATATGCAGTTGGGCAGCTAAAAATCGAGTTGTGTGTTATACTCGACCTGTTTATAACGAGTTTATTCACATTTGAGTCGATTTTGAGAGTGACAACTCAAAAGTGGCTTTTTGACCAGCTTTTTTCAAAATTGAAAAATTCAAAAAATCAAAAGATAACCGTTTGTGAGGAAATTTTTGAAATTCGCGCGAATCGCTGTATTTTGTCCGTAACTAACGCCCCAAATCAAAATTTCACAATTTCCAGCCATTCTGGAGCCTCGAGCGCGATTTTTCAATTTCTCCAGAATTTTTAATTCGCTTCAGAAGGCGTGAATATGCAGTTGGGCAGCTGAAAATTGAGTTGTGTATTATACTCGACCCGTTTAACGAGGTTGTCTACATTTGAGCCGATTTTGGAAGTGACAGCTCAAGAATGGTTTTTCGATCAGCTTTTTTCAAAATTGAAAAATCCAAAAAATCAAAAGATAAACGTTTGTGAGGAAATATTTGAAATTTGTGCGAATCGCTGTAGTTTTTCAAAAACAATCCCCCCCCCGCGGATCGCAAATTCTACCATTTCCAGCCGCTGTTTTGGAGGGAGAGTGACACCTCTAAAAATCATTTAGGTGTTACTCTTAAAATCGACTCAAATGCGCATAAACTCGTTAAACAGGTCGAGTATAATACACAACTCGATTTTTAGCCGCCCAACTTCATATTCACGCCTTCTGGAGCAAATTCAAAATTCTGGAGAAATTGAAAAACCGCGCTGGAAGCTCCAGCATGGCTGGAAATTGTGAAATTTTGATTAGGGGGGTTAGTTTTGCACAAAATACTGCGATTCGCGTGAATTTCGAAAATTTCTACACAAACGGGAAACTTTTGATTTTTTGGATTTTTCAATTTTGAAAAAAGCTGGTCAAAAAAATACTCTTGAGGTGTCATTCCCAAAATCGGCTCAAATGTAGATAAACTCGTTAAACAGGTCGAGTGTAATATAATAACTCGGTTTTTAACTGTCCAACTGCATATTCACGCCTTCTGGAGCAAATTCAAAATGCTGGAGAAATTGGAAAAATCGCATTGGCGGCTCTAGAATGGCTGGAAATGGTGAAATTTGGATTTGGGTAATTAATATTAGTTTTGGGACTTATTTTGACCATTTTTATTGATCAAGTACGTACTTTTTAAAAAGAAAGCTTAAATCGCCAAAAACAGTAAATTTTGAATTTTCAAAAATTCGCCAAAAATCGAAAAATGAACTTGGGCTGCTGAAAATTTGGTTTTAGGGGTTTTAGACTATGCTCTTTCCAGTAATCGCGGTCCCGTTCAAATCGGAGTGTGACACATCAACAGGTTCCTTTGTAAGACAAAAATAAGGACTTTTGGATATCTTTTGTCTTCGGCAATAAAGCGAGAAGTTTTGTACAATTTTAGAAAAACAGTACCTAGAACTTTTTGAAATTTTTGTAAAAAAATTTGCTAATTTGCCAAAGAAGCAAAAATTTCTTCGCAATTTATTTCGGGGAAAAATGGTACCTACTTTTGGAAATTATGAAAAAAAAAAATACTTTTTGATGATTTTGGTAAAAAAAAGATGACTTTCGAGGCAGTGTTGCTTAAAAACCATTTTGGGGGGAGGGGGAATTATCATGAAGAAAATTTGAGATTTTTGGGATATTTTGGATTTGATACAAAAATCAAGAATATCGACAAAAAAGCAGTACTTTTAGAAAAAAATGTTGCCAAAACGGCAAAAACCAAAATTTATCTCAAAATTCATGATTTTTTGAACAATTGGTGAATAATAGGAATTTTTTATGACAATCATGACAATAATTAGGACTTTTCGGGTGATTTGAATACGAATTCTTGGTTTCAAAATCCCTTTTGAAAAAGAGTTGGAATGATATTTTTGAAAAAGTTTCGGTTTGGAACATCAAAGCATAGTTTTTATCATTTTTTTAAAGAATCCTTTATCTATATTAAAAGAAGTTTAAGTTGTTGAAAACGTGAAAAACCTGGTGACAATCCGCCAACCTCTCCTACTAAACCAATTTTGCTCAATTTTTTTAAAAAAATGTTCCTTATCACATGTAGATGTGTTATGAAACATTTAAAATTCAAAATTATTCATTTTGAGCACAAAAAATTTAAAAAAATACGTTTTTTTGAACAATTTTAACTTCGATTTGAATTCGATTCCGAAGCAATTTTTCAATTAGAGAAAACTTATTATTCTCTGGTCTTTGAAGGTACATACGAGTTGTTGATTTTTAGAAAATATAAGTAGGTGCATACTTTGATCGAATATAACTATAGTTTGAAGTAGTATTATATTTTATGTATTCTTGATCTACATATATAGGTTTTGATGGCTTGATTGTGATTTGAAATGTTACCAGGTCTTAACCAACTTTTGGTCAGTTATTTATTCATTCGTTACTCAAGTACGTATTTAAATGCGGGTGAAGTGCACAGTTTTTGGTTGATGTGTGATTTTCAACAGGTATACTATTGCACAGATTATCAGTGATGGTATGGTATGATATTTGTTTTTTAATTTTGACAATATTTTGGCAGCAAAGTAGGAAAGAATATTCGCAATTTCTGACGAAAAAGGCAATTCTAGGAGCAATTCTAGGAAAATTAAAACGAGACTGGCAATTTTAACAAAAAGGGTTATCTGACAGTTTCTGGCAGAAAAGTGAGACATTTGGACAATTTTTTCAAAAAAACATAAAAATTCGAAATTTTTTGAAAAAACAATTAAAAAATTGAAAAAAATCGGTTCAGTAGGAGAGGCTGGCGGACTATAATGGCAGTTTTTAATGGGTATTCTGTAGTACCAATCATTGGTGATGGCAATTGTTTTTTTAGAGCAGTGTCTCATTGCTTGAATGGTCATCGAGATGACCATTACGAATTGAGATTGAACACTGTTCACTATATAATTTATAATTGGTCCAAGTTCAAAAATTTTGTTGTTGGATATGACTTCCTTGAAGATGAACATTACATGAAAACGGATGGGCAACATGCAGATGAGGTTGAACTTGTTGCCATATCAGAAATGTAGGTACCCTAATTGCACATTTCGAGTTCACATGCGTGAGAATGGGACTATAATTGATCATGGTTCAGGAAATTTCATGCATAATTTGCTTTATTTCTATAATGATGCATTAGGTGGAGGGCATTATAATGTTTTAGCCAGCCTATTAAAAGAATTTTAAGTTGTTGAAAACGTGAAAAACCTGGTGACAATCCGCCAGCCTCTCCTACTGAACCGATTTTGCTCAATTTTTTTTTTTTAAATGTTCCTTATCACATGTAGATGTGTTATGAAACATTTAGAATTCAAAATTATTTAGTCTGAGCACAAAACATTTTTAAAAATGCATCATATATATTAAAAGAATTTGTAAAATCTGGTGACAATCCGCCAGCCTCTCCTACTGAACCGATTTTGCTCAATTTTTTTTTAAAATGTTCCTTATCACATGTAGATGTGTTATGAAGCATTTAGAATCCAAAATTATTTAGTTTGAGCCTAAAAAATTAAAAATGCATTTTTTTGAACAATTTTAACTTTGATTTGCGGCCGAATATTTTCATTTGCTAGGCATTTTCTTTATCATCGAATAGTAAACAAAAACTTAAGGCTTCGCAGCCAAGTATTTATCGAATAGTAAATCCTTCTAACTATCTTTGGGCAATTTAAAAAAAAAAAAATGAAAAATTCGAAATAGCATTCATTATATTCACTAAGTATGTTTTTTTTACACGGATTCTCGAAAATCTGGTTTTTGGACGTTTTTTGAATCTCTTTTTTAAACACTTTTTAGATCCCCACCACAAACTTTCAAAACATCAGAAGTCTTCTCTCTTTAAGTAAAATCCATAATCCATTTTCAAAAGCTACTATCCTAACAGATTCTGGTGGATTTTAAATCTGCCAAAATCCAGATTCTCGAAAATCTGCCATAATCCGTGTAAAAAAACAAACTTACTTTAACCTCGAAATGAACCATTCGAAGAGAGTTTCAAAATGAACCCGGTGCAAAACGTCCAATTTCGAAAAATTCAATGTGGGTATCGAAATAGGGGTTTTTAGGGTCGCTAATGTCAATTTTAGCATTCATACATATATCCACCTTAACCTCGATATAAGCCCAAAAAGGGGGCAATAGTAAATCCTTCTAACTATCTTTGAACAATTTAAAAAATAAAAATAAAAACTTCGAAATTTTCTGATAAAACTACTAAGTATGTTTGGCAACTTTGTTAAAAAGCGAGGATTTTTTACAATTTTTGGCAAACAGCAGGATTTTGACAATTTTAGCAAAAAGAACTTTATGAGAATTACCTATTGGCAAAAAAAGATACTTTGGCAATTTCTGGCAAAATACTTACCCACGGTTGGCTTTTAGTTGATTTTGAAGAAAAAAAAATTTGTATTTTTAGAAACTTCGTTAAAAAGCGAGGATTTTCTTGCAATTTTTGACAAACAGCAGGATTTTGACAATTTTAGCAAAAAGAACTTGGTGAGAATTACCTATTGGCAAGAAAAGATACTTTGGCAATTTCTGGCAAAATACTTACCCAAGCTTGGTTTTTAGTTAATTTTGAAGAAAAAAAATTTTAAAGTTGAAAATTAGATAATTTTAGTAAAAATGAACAATTTTTTAGAATTAGAAATTAAGTACAATTTTTCGGAATTTTATTCCAAAAAGTGAGATTTTTCACTTTAAAACTTATGGCAATTTTACGTTGAAAATTGTGACTTTTCAACTGCAAAAAAGCTAGAATTTTCAGCAATAGGGAAAACTTTTGGACAATTTTTTTGAAAAAAATAAAACTTTTTGAAAATTTTTGTAAAAAACCGAGAATTTTTTGTAAAAAAACACTGAGAATTTTTACAATTTTAAGCGAAAAGCGAAACTGACTGTTTATGAAGGAAAGCACGAATTTTTGATTATTATTGGGGAAAGTATTGATTTTTAACCGCTAAAATAATGGGCAAGTTTGCAGGTGGAGTAAGCTTACGTATGAGCTTTAGCTTTCAGTGGTTTCGAGCTTTGATTCCAGAAAAGTGGAATTTTGGATTCGAAAATCATTGAAGAGTGATATTCCAAAACTCGCTTTGTCCATTTTCACAACTTTTCAGGAGAGAGGAAAAACAGTTTCCCTTTAAACGGGTAAATTGGCTTTTTAGGCGAGTTTAGCACTTTATTTGGGTGGATTTATGATGTAGGAGTGTAGGTATACATTTCATCCACTAAATACTGCTGAAAAAAATTCCAAAAAAAAATGGACAAAGCGCGTTTTGGAACATTATTTTTTTTCAAATTTTTAGTGAATTGGCTATTTAGGTGAGTTTAACACCTCATTTTGGTAGGTTGATAATGTAGGAATGTGAGTTAATACTTCATCTACCAGGTACCACTGAAAACCCAACTTTGATAAAAATGGACAAAGCGAGTTTTGGAATATCACTCTTCATTTTTAATGGAAGCAACGTATACTTCAGTTGAAAGCCCTATTTTTAAAGGGGGTGGGGGAGAAGCATCGATAAGATTTAGTGGTAGGGAAAATCACAAACGATTTACTACAAAATTTTCTTAATTCAGAGACCATAAATGCAGGAATCTTCAGAAATAATGCCCATTTCAAAAGCTGTAGGAGTGTAGGTAGAAAAATTCAAAAATTTTAGTCATTGATATTTTTTATGCAAAAAACGAGATTTTTAGGTAATTTTTAGGAAGAGGAAATTACTTTTCCAATTTTTTTTTGCAAAATTTTTTTCACATGAAAAGTGCGTTTTTTGGATTACTATTTTTTTTAAAATTTCATGCTTAGTATTTAGGGGGTTTCGCCCTCGGAACTCGCATGGGGGTTGGGCCGCGAAGCGGCCAGGGGGCGTAGCCCCCTAGTTTTTTTGAACAATTTTATCTTCGATTTTTGGCCGAATATTTTAATTTGCTAGGCACTTTCTTTATTCAACATGGATATCAAAGCAGGGCTTTATAGGGTCGATGAAGTTGATTTTAACATTCATATTCACTTTAACCTCAAAATGAACCATCCAAACAGAATTTCTAAATGTACCCTCATTTTGGGAAGAGGGTGCAAAACGTGCGATTTCGAAAAATTCAATGTGGGTATCGAAATAGGGGTTTTTAGGGTCGCTAAAGTCGATTTTAGCATTCATATCTCCGCCTTAACCTCGATATAAGCCCAAAAAGAGGGCGGTGCGAAACATAAAATTTAAAACATTTTTGCTTTTCTTTTCTTGCATTTTTATCAGCTTGCATTTTTATGTGTTTACTGTTTAGGTGTTTACCTATTAGGTAGGTATGTTAAGCATGTGTAAGTACGTTTCCACAACATTTGCTTATCGTACGTATTATCAAATAAACAACTATGGTTTCGTACTTTTTCGAATAGGTACCTTGAAAGTAGGTATGCCTTAATTTGATACGATTGTTTACAAAATACGAGCGAGTTAGTGGACTACTTACGCATGGGTGATCTTAAGTTCATAGCTGTTGAACAAAAAATATTGCTAAATTACGATTACCGTCAATCATCATGTAGGTATATGTTTATAATAATTTTCGTCATGTTTTCATCACAAAGTCACACCAAGCTGTAAAATCGTCACTTGTTGTGTTCGAGGTTGAATTTGAAACAATAATTCGAAATACCTTGAACTCATCGAGTTCACCTCTTTGTTAGATGTAGAATCAAGCTCCATTCGTGCCCGAGCAATTTCGAGAGAAATGTTGGCGATTGAGTGCAGAAAGGGTCTAAGTCCTAAGTCGCATTTGTTTAGGCAGCAACAGCGCTGGGGCACATCAATATTTTTTTTTCCAAACTGTGCTAAAAATTGTATCTAGTAGTCCTATTTCAATGACTTCAAGCATATTCACCAAAAATTTTTGATTTTCGAATAAATCAGTTGAGAAACTACTTTACTATGTATATGTATGTACTTACCGTTGACGTACTAACTCACACTAGATTTCGTACGTAGTAGTTTCATGCTATGTTATTCGTTGGGTTACGGGTTGACCTTCATTTTTTGTGGGTAAAGTACCAGTCGGTAGGTAGGAACCAGTAGAGATTTAACGTTTTCGATAGTAATTTATATAAACATATGTACTTACATCGTTACAGTTGATTTCGAAATTTCTCATGCGTTTTTGATACCTACATTTCACAATTTCTCTGCAGTAATCAAGAGGCCGATCAACGTAGAAAGCTTCAGAAATACGTATTTTCTGATGTCAACAGTGCCAACGCCTGTCAACACTGCAGTTCTGTTTTTTTTTTTAAAATTGCCAACAAGGGAACCTCTTGAGGCATGAAAAGCTCCGATTCAAACGGGATCGTGATTCTTGGAAAGAGCATAGTCTAAAACCCCCAAAACCCAATTTTCTGCTGCCCACGTTCATTTTTCAATTATTTTTGGCGAACGTTTGAAAATTCAAAATCGACTGTTTTTGGCGATTCATGCTTTTTTTTAAAAGTACGTACTTGATCAGTAAGATTGGTCAAAATAAGTCCCAAAACTAATATCAATTACCCAAATCGAAATTTCACCATTTCCAGCCATCCTGGAGCTTCCAGCGGGATTTTTCAATTTCTCCAGAATTTTGAATTTGCTCCAGAGGGCGTGAATATGAAGTTGGGCAGCTAAAAATCGAGTTGTATATTACACTCGACCTGTTTAACGAGTTTATCTACATTTGATCCGATTTTGGGAATGACACCTCAAGAGTATTTTTTTGACCAGCTTTTTTCAAAATTGAAAAATCCAAAAAATCAAAAGTTTCCCGTTTGTGTAGAAATTTTCTAAATTCACGCGGATCGCAGTATTTTGTGCAAAACTAACCCCCCTAATCAAAATTTCACAATTTCCAGCCATGCTGGAGCCTCCAGCGCGGTTTTCAATTTCTCCAGAATTTTGAATTTGCTCCAGAAGGGGCGAATATGAAGCTGGGCAACTAAAAATCGAGTTGTATATTACACTCGACCTGTTTAACGAGTTTATTCACATTTGAGCCGATTTTGAGAGTGACACCTCAAGTGTGGTTTTTTGAGGTGTCACTCTCGCTCCAAAACGGCGGCTGGAAATGGTAGAATTTGCGTTCCAGGGGTTAGTTCTTGAAAATATACAGCGATTTGCGCAAATTTCAAAAATTTCCTCACAGACGGTTATTTTTTGATTTTTTTGATTTTTTAATTTTGAAAAAAGGTGGCCAAAAAAACACTCTTGAGGTGTCACTCCCAAAATCGGCTCAAATATAGATAAACTCGTTAAACAGGTCGAGTGTAATACGCAACTCGATTCTTAGCTGCCTAACTTCATATTCACGCCTTCTGGAGCAAATTCAAAATTCTGGAGAAATTAAAAAATCGCGCAGGATGCTCCAAAATGGCTGGAAATGGTATAATTTGGATTTGGGTAATTAATATTAGTTTTGAGACTTATTTTGACCATTTTTATTGATCAAGTAATAATAATAATAATAATGAAATGAAATGAAATGAAATGAATTTATTATTAATTTCCAAAATCGTACAACCACATAGGTACTGACGACCCCTCTATGCCCTGAGGCGAGGCGAGGAGCCGGATTATTATTACTATACGTACATTCCAACTAAAATAACAATCAAAATAAAGAAAACAAAAAAAAAATAAATAAATAAATAGATAAATACATAAAAAAATTGGCATAAGTAATTTAAAAAAAAAACAATCATACATAATAATAATTCCCCCATCCCCTCCAACTAGAAAACCGCGTAACATGAAATACGTATAAGAAGAGAAAGATTTGAACGATGAACACACAGGTGATTATTTGAGATATTTTGCAGCAAAAAAAAAACAACATCAAAAAACATAATAAGTACACAGTAAATGAGAAAATGTGAGCACATAACACCTAGACACGCACCATGACACCTACCAGGCACTGACCTTCCGGTGAAGTTGATCAGGGGGGCTCAAAAGTACCACCCAGCAACCATAGCCTCAGACACCTTCTAAACCTACGTCTTGGAACATTACGTAAGTTAACTGGTAAGCCCAGCACAAACGCAGCTGATGTATAACCAAACTGATTTTGTGAGTGGTACTTTTTCCAACTTGGAACACTGCAGTCTCTCCCCCTCCAACTTAAAGCTCCGCACCCAAGCTCTAGAGAGTATAACTTGTCAAAGTTCAGAGCACCAAGAGACAAGAACACCAACTGTGATGGACAGTCTCGAGAAACCCCTACAACAGTCCGAGCAGCCCACTTATGTAAAACTTTTATAGGATATGTGAAGTAACTGGCACACCCAGCCCAAATGGCAAGCCCATATCTCAACACTGATTCATAGATTGCAATATAGAATTTTTTAAGGTGGCTAAGACCAACAAACTTTGACAAATAAAAAAGGAGATAGTTTAATCGTCGGAGCTTAGCCTGCAAATATTGACTCTGTGGGCCCCAGGCCAGTCCATCATCAATAACCAATCCCAGATAACGGTACTCCCTAACTCTTTGCAAAGCAGGACACCCACACTCAGCTTCTTCATCCTCACAGGAGTGGACAACAACTTCAAATCGCCAGTCATACACGAGTTTATATGTAAAAAAAATCACCTTGGACTTATCTACGTTTAATGTAAGGGCATGCCACCTCATCCACCTGATAATAAGTGCCAAGTCCGCTTCAATGTCACTTTGAAGCTGGAGAGGGAATTTAGAGCAGAGCACCAGAGCAAGATCATCAGCAAAAGAATAAAAAGTCCCATTCACCCTCAGTCTCAGTAGATCATTAATATACACTAGAAACAATATCGGCCCCAACACACTTCCTTGTGGCACTCCAGCATTTATATCACCCCATGGACCCAGTACACTCTGAATTTTAACAGCTTGCTTCCTACTCCTTAAATATGAGCGAAACCATTCAAGCATGAACCCGCGGATACCCAAATTCCAAAGTTTTTTCAGAAGTATCTCATGACTCACTGAGTCAAACGCCTTTTTAACATCCAAAAATGCAGCCACAACTTTCTGCCCAGCTTCCAAAGCGCCTGCTATTTGAGTAACTAAGTTAACAATGGCCATCTCTGTTGACTTTTTTGCCACAAATCCATACTGCCTATCAGAAAAGACCCCAAACACAGAAAAATATTTCACAATTCTATCTTTAATGAGACCCTCAAAAAGTTTTGCAATACTAGACAACAGTGAAATTGGTCGATAATTTTTAACATCAGCCTGAGACCCTTTTTTAAAGACTGGAACCACTATTGCCCTTTTGAGACAGTCTGGAAAAACCCCAGCATAAACAGATGAATTCATCAGGTTTGCCAGAGGTTCGGCAAAAATGTCAATGTTGTCTTTAATTGCGGCAGAGGAAATGCAATCTACCCCACAAGAGGAGCTAGATGACAGCTTCATGGCAAATCTCTCAACCTCAGAACTAGAGATCTCAAAAAAGGCAAAGGAGGAACACAATAGCTGCTCAGGAAAATTAATTTCACTATTATCTGATCCAGTATCAGGAGAAACATCACTACTAAAGAATTTAGAAAACTCATTAGCAATTTTAACACAACCCTCTTCAGTATTAGTACCAATAGAGACTCCATCAACATCAATCCTCTCAATGCCCTTTTTCTGCCTGCCAGACAGCCTGTTCAAATAATTCCAATACGCCTTAGCAGTTTCACACCTATCAAGTTGGTCATTGTGAAAATTTAATTTGTCCCTTTTTGATATAAGGCCTACCTTTCTTGAAACATTTTTATACTCATTTCTCAAGTCCAAGTTGCCTGGAAACTTACATGTCAGCTGGTAAAGCTCACTTTTTGTCTTTGCAACTCTAACTAATTCGTCAGAGGCCCAGGGATTTCTCTTCAATGACCTTTTATAATTATTCAGTCTTGTTGCTATTTTCACACAGGAACTAATTCTCTCAACAAAAATATTAAAACCAATCTCAGGGTTCTGTGTGTTAGACAACTCTGACCAATCCACTCTCTCCAATTCCCTTCTAAGAAGTTTCTTATCAATGAAAGTATGAACTGAATTGCTATGCACTGGCCTATCTTGGACACCAGGTAAGTGAGCCTCAACTACAATACAACAATGATCTGAGTAGTCAACTGGAGAAAGCCTGTACTCCACTTGAATCCGCTCACCAGCAGGTAAATGCAAACCTTTAACATTAACATGATCTATACAAGTTGCCACTCCAGGTCCAAATCTAGTGGGCTCAGTGACTAGCCAATCAAAAGCATGCATAGACAGTAGGTTCAAGTAATCACCTGACTTAAAAGATCCACTAGGTGCGCCAATATTCACATTTAAATCCCCTAATAAGATTGTCCTATCTCCAGCACTCTTCAGCAAGCTTTCAAACTCCTCTAGAAATGTGACCATTGATCCAGTACAAAATCGATAAACAACAAAAATATCTAATTCACTGCCACCATAGAGGATAGAACACTGCAAGGCATTGTAGGTAGAATTGCCAACACTCTTAACAGTAGCACTTAGGCTATCCTTTATGTATAAAAGAACACCTCCTGACCTACTCCCGTCTCTAGTTTCCAAAAAAATTCTATATCCCTCCAGTGGGTACCTATCAAGCTCGTCTCTGGTGATCCAAGTCTCGGATAGTGCTATAACATCAAAACTGCTTGTATACTGGTCAAGGTGCCTGGTAAGGTCATCAAAATGTGCCCTAAGAGACCTCACATTCGATGAAAATATGCTTAAATTATTAATAACCATAATTACTGTGAAAAAAGAAACAATAATACATATACAAGATTAAGCAGAGTAAACAAGGTGAAAAATTCTATACATATACAGCTTAATTTGCTACAAAACTAAAAATCTTTAGAGCTACGAGGCTGAAACCCCAGCCAAAAGGCCTCTCACCTGGTCTACAGACTTCAATTCAAAAAGCGCACCTTCTTTCCCTTTTCTACAAAAAATACCCCCATGTTTTAGCTGCAAAAAAAAACCACACTTCCTCAAATTTTTTGCCTCTTTCAAAATAGCCCTTGAAAGCTTGGTTAAATCATCATTAACAAAAATTTTAACACTACTACTACCTCCAAATGAAGATGCATCGAGCCTAGCACTTTTCCCAGAACGAATAACCTGGTCTCGACGATGACGATTAACAAACTTGATTATCAGTGGTTGGCCACCAGAACCAGAAGGAAGACGATGACATGCATCAACGTCCGCAGCACCAATATTGACTCCAACTGCTGAGCAAAATTTAATCACGACATCCATGGCCACCTCATCTTGAACCACTGGGACACCAGTAACAATGACGTTATTACGCCTGCTATAGCGTTCAGCTGCCTCCAACTTCGATTCAATATCAGCAACTTTGTTATTAGATGGCCCAGAATTCGAATTATCACCTATCTTCCGCTCAACTTCAGTCAATCTCTTGCCAAAATCTGCATTTTTTGTCTCCAGATCAGTAGTACGATTTTCCAGGAGGCCAATTGTTTCATTAACTGTCTTCATCTGAGTCAAAACCTGGTCAACGGATTCCTTCAGATTACCAACATTCTTGAGACTTTCCTCAATTTGTCCCATTCTTGTTTTAAGTGGCTCAATAGCACAGGTAAACAGCTTCTGTATCTGTAGCAGTGTGACTGGCTGCGGAGAATTCTCATTGAGGTAAACTTCATCATCAATTTGATATTGACCATCCTGATCCCCTGAGCTCTTGACACTTCCGACTGAGTCACGTCTAGATCGCTTTTTCCCACTTCTGCATGAAATACACCTCCAGGTAGCTTTCTGGTCCCTTGGTTTACATTTCCATGAATTGTCTATCATTTTGTTGCACTTTGGATGGGAAAAACCTCCACAGAGGGAACATTCACATAATATACTTCCCTCATTGACAGCATCAGAACATATATTACATGCCGACATCTTCACTGGGTATGCAACTTATCAGACACTGCAAAAGCGACTCTGGCGGAGTTACTAAACACTAGAACAAAGCCCAGATGACGTCATGAACAAGTTGCTTTTTCAGCTATCCAGCAATATCTACAACTCGCTGTCCACTATATCAGTCACACAGGAAAACGAAAATTTCTTCAAATTAGCACAAAAAATTTCCATATTAGTATTTAGGAAAGAACACTCAAGTCACAAATAAATCAATAAAACAAACGGAACAAAAATCGGCGCTTGATCACTTGAGTTATTCAACACTGAAACTGACCACCTTTACGACACATTGTTTTCACTGATAAGCCGCAACTACGAATAAAATTCCAAAATTTAAAAAAAACGGCACCAAAAATCAGCCAGACGACACAAAAAACGGATTCACAACGTCTTAATGAGCAATAATAACATCAATAACAGCAATAACTTTGCCAAAAATAAGCAAAATTAACAAATCTACGTAAGCCATATGCAGCACTGATAATAATAATAATAATAATAATAATAATAATAATAGCCTTTATTTTACAGCAGTATTAACAATCTTAAATTATAACACTGCCATGGCCCTAAGTAAGAGCATAGGCCTCCCCCAACCATATCCATTCTCTTCTGTTCTCAGCTATTCTGTGGAAGTGGCTGTGTTGAAGAAGTTTGCATATGTCGTCTCTCCATCTCATTTTCTGCCTGCCCTGATTTCTTTTCCCATACATCTGCCAAAAGGTCACCCGATGGGTCCATCTCAGTGAGCTGCTCCTTGCAACATGGCCCGCCCATTTCCATTTTTTCTTTCTGACCTCTTTGGCCAAATCTTTATTGTATTTTAGTCTGGATTTAATAAATTTCAACTTTACCCTATCCCTCAATTTCAAGTTCAAAATAGATCGTTCCATTTGATTTTGTGTGGTCCGAATTCTGTTTAAAGATTTTTTATCAACTGCCCACGTTTGTGCTCCATAAGTCATAACTGGTTCAATACATGAGTTAAAGATTAAACTTTTTTGGTTTTCTGTAAAGGGCCCCTTGAAGATGTGTTTTAATGACCAAAATTTATTCCATGATAGTGTTATTCTTCTTTGGACCTCCCTCCCTTCACTAAAACCTCCTATGTTTATCTGTTGTCCTAGATAAATAATTTCTTTTTCACCTTCTATTTTTTGACCATCAATCTGTAAGGTAGTGTTATTTTTTGAATTGGTTAATAGTTTTGTTTTGCCAAAATTTATATGTAGACCAGCTTTTTTCCCCTCATTGTTGAGTTCTTCAACCATACTTTGTAATTGGGATATGCTACTTGCAAAAAGAACAACATCATCTGCAAATCTCAACTCACTCAGGTAGGACCCATCTATGACAATTCCTTTTTTCTCCCAGTTTAATTTGCAAAAAATTTCTTCCAAAGAGGAGATAAATAACAGTGACGAGAGAGGATCCCCTTGTTTTACTCCTTTTCCCACATCAAAATATTCCCCTTCCATTTCTGTAATTATTCTTACCTTCAGTTCTGAGTAAAGTTCTATAATCATTTTCACATGCATGATGGGTACACCTTGATTAATTAGTGCTTCAATCATGAACTCGTGTTCTAGAGAATCAAATGCTTTTATATAGTCTATAAATAGTAGGTAAATTTCTAGTTGGTACTCATTACTCTTTTCAATGATATGGTTTAAAACATGTAAATGGTCAGTGGTTGAAAAACCCTTTCTAAAACCGGCCTGTTCCATAGGTTGTTGACTTTTTAGGATATTTTTGAGCCTATTATTTAAAACTGATGAGAATATTTTTCCTATGGTATTGCTAATGCTTATTGGTCTGTAGTTTTCAATTTTCTTTCTATCTCCTTTTTTGAAAATCAGGATGATATTAGAGTTTTTCCAAGAACTTGGGGTTTGTTGCTTTTCCAGAATTTTATTGAACAATATTAACAAGTTTTCCCTCAATTTTTCACCCCCATACTTAATTTGTTCTTTTGTGATTCTGTTAGGATCTGCTGCTTTTCCATATTTTAATTTTTTAATCACTAAATCTATTTCTTCCCGAATAAATGGAGGCACCTTTTCTTCCAGTCTTTGACTCTCTAGAGTCCTTAGAGATTGAGCATAGCTTGGATTCCCATTATATAAGCCAGAATAGAATTTTGTGGCAACCTCATTGATTTTGAGACGATCATATGTTTTAGTTCCTGTTTCGTTAAGTAGACATGGAGTCCAATTCTTACCCATAGTTACGACTTTTACGTATAGTTTTTGTACTTTTTGTTGTTTCCAATATTTCACCTATCATCTTGTTATTTTTTTCCGAATTAAATTTACGAAGCTGGGCTCTCACCAATTTACACATCAGATTAAATTCTATATTGTTCTTTGAATTTTTATTTCTTCTTTTCTTCAATAATTCTCTGTTTTCAATTAAATTAATTATGTGTTCAGGGAGACTATTGTATTTTTTGTTACTTCTTTTGATTTTGGGAAGATTATCTGTTGCTTGAAGAATTTGGTTTGTAATAAAATTGAAATCAGCATCTACATCATTAGTACTGGTTATATTCGTTCCTGTCAATAAGTTATTCAGCTCACTTCCATAGAGCTCACGTACTTAAAAAAAAAAAAAACATAAATTGCCAAAAACAGTCAATTTTGCATTTTCAAAAATTCGCCAAAAATTGAAAAATGAACTTGGGCAGTCAAAGGACACTCTATAGAATTCAAAACCACTACTAAATTTCTTGACTTAACTTTTGATAGAAAACCAAATTGGACTCCTCATTTCCTAAAAGTAAAATCAGATCTCATGAAACGCCTAAATCTATTGAAAATAATCAAAAATACTAAGTTACGTATAATCCTTCTTGCAAACTCCTACTTCACTTATACTATAAATCTCTAATTCGTAGTAAAATCGAGTACGGAAACCCATGTTTTGCAAATATCTCAAATAAAACTTCAAATATCCTAAAAACAATTCAAAATTCAGCCCTAAGGATCTGTATAGGAGCCCTCTATTCCTCTCCAATAGATAGCATTTATTGTGAAGCAGCAGAATTGCCCCCAGATTTTAGAAGAACTCTCATAACAAACAAATTCATCTCAAATGCATCCACCAACCCTTCCCATCCACTCCAAAACTCAATGAACCCACCAAACCCCCAACATTTTGGCCATATAGAAGGACCCATTTCTAATTTCATCACAATGTTGAATGATCTTCAAATCAATCCTAAAACTCTCATCTAAAAACCAATATTATACCCCCCTTGGCTTCCAACGCTTCCTCAAGTCAATCTACAGCTTATTAACTACTCAAAAAATAGCCACTCTCCATTAGTAATAAAACAGAACTATCTTGAACTGTTATCAGAATACAAAAAATTAAATCTTTGCTTTACAGATGGATCAAAAATACCAACACTTCACACAGGATAAGTATGCCTACCCTATAAATGATAGAATTTCAAATTTTAAAATCCATAACTGTTCTTCAATCTACACTGCTGAACTCACAGCTACCTACTCGTATTTTCCACTGTCTCTGTGATATACTCACTTATGAATCAGAAAATAAGTCCTTCTTAATTCAAAGTGATTCTCTCAGCTCACTAACTGCTATCCAAAATATTTTTTCCGATCACCTTCTAATTCAAAATATTCATAAAACTCTATTTGATTTACAAAATTCAAACTTCTTCGTACAGTTTATGTATGTACCCAGCCACGTTGGAATCTTAGAAAATGAAATTGTAGATATTAATGCAAAATCTGCCATCACCCTTTCTCCCCTTATATTTATCACAGCTGACGATCTCAAATCTATCTTCACCCAAAGCACACTTAAGAAATGGCAAAACTTTTGGTCCCTCCAAACCACAAACAAGCTCTTTCAACATAAAAAATCAGTCCATCCTTGGAAAAACTTCTCCCACTTGAACAGACTTGAAGAAATCATTATAACCAGATTGAGAATTGGTCACACAAAAATCACACACAATCATCTCTATGAAAAGGCCCCAAAACCCACATGTCAGTTGTGCCTGTCAGAACTTATATCTGTCCAACACTTACTATTTCACTGTCCCTTCTTACATCAGCACAGACTATCCCTACAAATAGATGAAAGATCCCTTCATACCAGACGACCCTTCCGAAATTAAAAAATTATTAGACCTAATTAAAAAACTTGACCTTACCAACTCGATTTAAATCTCACACTACTAGCCCAGGCAAATTGCAGAAAAAAATGGACGAACCCAAACATAATTGCAAACAAAGGTTTTTTTGGTGAATATTGTCTAGGGTGGTGTGCTGAACAACATACTAAAAGTCCCCGCCCCTACCCCACGAGCTAACCCCCCCCCCCACAGTGGATCAAAGCCTCCCAAAATCAGTTTTTCATCAAGAACTCCTGAAATATTGAATTTTGAGTAAAATGAGCCCAGTGATTATTTCATCTCCTCCCCAATACCTATCAAATGAGCTATCGACCAACTCCCTAGCCTCAAGGTGGATGGCGCTACGACCCCTCAAAGTGATGTGATTTCAATAATTTTACATTTTATGATTTGGGACTTGTAACCTGTTCTAATTGATAAAATGAAGTCAAACTTGGAGAATGGGATCCTTTTGGGAGCTAGAGTTGACCTCTGGAGTGGTGAGGGTCAAAGTTTAAAATTACAGAAAGGTCATTTTTTTGGAGGGGCATAACATGACTCCGAATGGATGAAAAGGGTTCAAAATCATACCATCGGACAGTACCCTATCTGTGATCAACATATCCAAATTTCAGCTTCCTAGGTCATCCCCACCCCATTTAAAGCGGAATTAAGCTAAAAATCCCCTTATTTTGCCCATATTTTCGGTTTTTTCCATCTTAAAAGGAGTGGGGATGACCTAGGAAGGTAAAATTTGGATATGTTGATCACAGATAGGGTACTGTCCGATGGTATGATTTTGGACCCTTTTCATCCATTTGGGGTCATGTTATGCCCCTCCAAAAAAATGACCTTTCTGTAATTTCAAATTTTGACCCTCACCACTCCAGAGGTCAACTCTAGCTCCCAAAAGGATCCCATTCCCCAAGTTTGACTTCATTTTATCAATTAGAACAGGTTACAAGTCCCAAATCATAAAATGTAAAATTATTGAAATAACATCACTTTGAGGGGTCGTAGCGCCACCCCCTTGAGGCTAGGGAGTTGGTCGATAGCTCATTTGATGGGGATTGGGGAGGAGATGAAATGATCACTGGGCTCATTTTACTCAAAATTCAATATTTCAGGAGTTCTTGATGAAAAACTGATTTGGGGGGCTTTGATCCACTGTGGGGGGGGGGGGTTAGCTCGAGGGGTAGGGGCGGGGACTTTTAGTATGTTGTTCAGTACACCACCCTAGATAATATTCATCAAAAAAAACTTTGTTTGTAATTATGTTTGGGTCAAATTGCATATTGACTGCGCTATACGACGGGTGTAATAATCAAGTAATTACAAACACCCCCCCCCCCCCCCCAAAAAAAGTTGAAAATTTGGATTTGGGAGTTTTAGACTACGCTCTTTCCAAAAATCGCGGTCCCGTTGAAATCGGAGTGTGACACCTCAATAGGTTCCTTTGTGAGACAAAAATAAGGACTTTTTGGATATTTTTTTGTCTTCAGCAAAAAAGCGAGACTTTTTTACAATTCTGGAAAAACAGTACCTGGAACTTTTTGAAATTTTTGCAAAAAAAATTGCCAATTTGCCAAACAAGCAAGAATTTCTTTGCAATTTTCGGAAAAAAGTGGTACTGTTGGAAATTATGAAAAAAAAATACTTTTTGACGATTTTGGTGAAAAAAACCAGACTTTCGAGGCAGTATTGCTTAATAATTATTTTTTGTGTTTGGGGGGGGGGGGGGCTTATCATGAAGACAATTTGGGATTTTTGAATATTTTGACTTTGATACAAAAATGAAGAATATCGACTAGAAAGTAGTAAGTACATAGAAAAAAATGTTGCCAAAAAACCAACATTTTTCTTACAATCTTGGTGAAAAACAAGATTTTTTGAACAATTGATGAATAATAGGACGTTTCTATTTGACAATCAAGACAAAAATTAGGACTTCTCCGGTGTTTTAAATGCGAATTCTTGGTTTCAAAATCCCTTTTGAAAAAGAGTTGGAATGATATTTTTGAAAAAGTTTCGGTTTGGAACACTAAAGCAAGGTTTTTATCGTTTAAAGGATTCATTTTGAAAAAAAAAATGGACACAACCCTTTGAAAATCAGCGAATTTAGAAGTAATAGAAAAAAGCAATACAGGTACCTATTTTCTTCTCGAGCAAAGCCAGGAGTAGAAAATTTTTCTTAATTTTCCATTCACAAAATGGGAAGTTCTCAAAGTTAACAAATTTTGAATTTTGAGCAAAGTAAGAAGGCGAACGCAGAACTGTGTAATAAAAGTACATAATTATTTCAATTCATGTAAAATTTCAGATGGTGCGTGGGTATTTCAATTTTATTCAATTTGACCTTCAATTTTCAGTTTCTCTACACATGAAATTTCGTAAGCTTTTGCACTCGTTTCACTCGGGCTCGTTTGCTTTTATTTTCTTTGCATTTTTATGTGTTTACTGTTTACTTATTAGGTAGGTATGTGTTAAGCATGTGTAAGTACGTTTCTACAACATTTGCGTATCGTACGTATTATCAAATAAACAAGTATAGTTTGGTAGTTTTTCAAACACCTTGAAAGTAGGTATGCCTTAATTTGATACGATTGTTTACAAAATACGAGCGAGTTAGTGGACTAGTTACGCATGGGTGATCTTAATATTTGCGGAAAATAAGCAAATAAACTAGACACATTGTCAATACAACCGAATATATTACCAATTCACATTTTACGATCTTCGAGTAAAATGAATATTATATTTTTGCTCTCGAGGTGGCGGCAGTTTTTGTTTCGGTTGTGATTTTTGAGGCGGAGGTGCCTGCTTCTGTGGGCGTCTCGGCTCGCTCACGTTCCTCGGTGCCGGAGGTGGCCTCGGCGTTGGTGGTCTAGGATTGCCAAATTTACGATTATCGTCAATCATCATGTATATGTTTATAATATTTTTCGTCATGTTTTCATCACAAAGTCACACCAAGCTGTAAAATCGTCACTTGTTCTGTTCGAAGTTGAATTTGAAACAATAATTCGAAATACCTTGAACTTCATTACCTATTCAAATTTATGTAGGTAGGTACATGTTTACGCAAAATTCTACGCCCTTTGGGTGGGGAATATAATTTTTTGACAAAATTGTCATAGTCCGGCATGTGACAGTAGGAATAATTGCACCCCCTCTGCAGATCCTCTGAGACTACTTTTTTTCTTAAGAGAGACATCCTAAGGAACTTTTAACACTTAAAGACCCAGGCTAATCCTGAGATGTTGTGTGAAAATGCTTTCAATTTCCTGAATTAGATCATCACAAGCATCACTTTAACCCACAGTTTGCCCCCCAGCCCCTTAAAACCGTCTCGTAAAAGCCGTACCGATTTATTTAATTTTCCTTGAAAACCGAGAAAGCAAAAACCCCAATGAGGTCAATCATGGAACTGAATGATATAGTATCATTAGGTGTACTGAATGAGTGAAAGCATATCCCCAAAGAACACCCCACCCCTTTTTGGGGGGCAAATTTTCAAAAAAGTTGGGATAAAAAAATTGGACCCATGCTCCATTTTTGGATAAACATATTGATGGTAGACCCTTCACAAAATGAAATCATGAAAGGTGTGAAAATGGTGGACCAGAGCGATTTTTTGAAAATTTGATTCGCTTGTCTCGATAAAAACCCGAAAAAACAGAGCATGAATACGCAAAGTACATAATATGGGAAATATTATCAAGTAGGCTTGAAATGACAGAAACAAGAATTGAAAGGAACACAGATGCTTTTAACAGCACATAAGTTCAGATAATCTACAATCCACCCATCAAATCTGTTTATCACTCCATGGATATTCTTTCTCGATATTTGTCACCAAATAGTTACATCCTACAAAGGTTAGCAGTACGATTGTTTTTCTGCAGAAATATCAAAATAGGTTTATCAACCACTTTGAAAAGCTTTACACAGTCAAATTGCAGCACTCCCTGGCATTTCATAATGTTCAAGCATTCATGAAGAAGTCACTATCCCTTCTCGATCATAGATAATGTAGTTCTACATCATGAAAATTGCACGAGCAGAAGTCGAGGTTTACAATCATGAGATTGTGTCCAGCTTATGACTACAGGATTCAGGGGATTTGAGATTCAGTAAAAAGCTTTCAACTGTTGTTCAACCACAACTCTGAACTTTTGAATGTTTTGAGAAATTCCTGCTGAAGTTGATATTCTTTCTCGATATTTGTCAACAAATAGTTACATCCCGCAAAAGGTTAGTGGTACGATTGTTTTTCTGCAGAAGTATCGAAATAGGCTTATCTACCACTTTGAAAAGTTTTACACTGTCAAATTGCAGCTGTCTCTGGCATTTCATAATGTTGAAGCATTCATGAAGAAGTCACTATCCCTCCCCGATCATTGATAGTGAAGTTGTACATCTTGAAAATTGCTTGAGCAGAATTCGTTGTTTCCAATCATAATATTTCATGATGTTGAACTACACCATCAATGATCGAGGAGGGATAGTGACTTCTTCATGAATGCTTCAACATTATGAAATGCCAGAGACAGCTGCAATTTGACAGTGTAAAGCTTTTCAAAGTGGTAGATAAGCCTATTTCGATACTTCTGCAGAAAAACAATCGTACCACTAACCTTTTGCGGGATGTAACTATTTGTTGACAAATATCGAGAAAGAATATCAACTTCAGCAGGAATTTCTCAAAACATTCAAAAGTTCAGAGTTGTGGTTGAACAACAGTTGAAAGCTTTTTACTGAATCTCAAATCCCCTGAATCCTGTAGTCATAAGCTGGACACAATCTCATGATTGTAAACCTCGACTTCTGCTCGTGCAATTTTCATGATGTAGAACTACATTATCTATGATCGAGAAGGGATAGTGACTTCTTCATGAATGCTTGAACATTATGAAATGCCAGGGAGTGCTGCAATTTGACTGTGTAAAGCTTTTCAAAGTGGTTGATAAACCTATTTTGATATTTCTGCAGAAAAACAATCGTACTGCTAACCTTTGTAGGATGTAACTATTTGGTGACAAATATCGAGAAAGAATATCCATGGAGTGATAAACAGATTTGATGGGTGGATTGTAGATTATCTGAACTTATGTGCTGTTAAAAGCATCTGTGTTCCTTTCAATTCTTGTTTCTGTCATTTCAAGCCTACTTGATAATACAGTAAAAGCTCGTTATAACGCTCTTCAAGGGACCGGAGAAAAAGAGCGTTATAAGCCGAAGCGCGTTATAACCGAAAGTCTCATTTTAACGCTGATTAGCGTTATATTGCGAATTCTCATTTTAAAGCGAAAAAAGCATTATAAAGGAAGTGGAAACGTGAACTTTACTTTGAATTTTAACAACTGTTCCAGTTGGAAATGAAAAAATCTGAAATTTTACTTTGATTTTGAGGTCTGCTATAATAATATAAATGATTTTTTGGCAAAATTTTGCCATAAAAGTTTTTTTTTGCTTTTTTAAAAATCAAAACTACAAAAATTGGAAAAAAGTTGTTGTTGCCGCCAAAATTTTCAGAAAGTGATCATTTTTTACACATGAGTAAGCTTTTTTTCGCAAAAAATTGGGTTTTTGTTGTTAAAATTATGAAAAAAATGTGATTTTTCCTGAATTTTAGAGCGTTAAAACGCGATTTATAATCGCTCATGAGCGTTATATCGCGATTAATTTTATATTGGTTTAAATGGGAATGTCAAGGGACCGGAAGAAATCAGCGTTATAACGAAATCAGCGTTATATCCGAAAGCGTTATAACGAGCTTTTACTGTATTTCCCATATTATGTACTTTGCGTATTCATGCTCTGTTTTTTCGGGTTTTTATCGAGACAAGCGAATCAAATTTTCAAAAAATCGCTCTGGTCCACCATTTTCACACCTTTCATGATTTCATTTTGTGAAGGGTCTACCATCAATATGTTTATCCAAAAATGGAGCATGGGTCCAATTTTTTTATCCCAACTTTTTTGAAAATTTGCCCCCCAAAAAGGGGTGGGGTGTTCTTTGGGGATATGCTTTCACTCATTCAGTACACCTAATGATACTATATCATTCAGTTCCATGATTGACCTCATTGGGGTTTTTGCTTTCTCGGTTTTCAAGGAAAATTAAATAAATCGGTACGGCTTTTACGAGACGGTTTTAAGGGGCTGGGGGGCAAACTGTGGGTTAAAGTGATGCTTGTGATGATCTAATTCAGGAAATTGAAAGCATTTTCACACAACATCTCAGGATTAGCCTGGGTCTTTAAGGGTTAAAGCAAACTTTCCCAACAAAATTGGTCCTACTGACAAAATGGCGGCCATTTTGATTGACAGGTCACCCGAAATCGCAGAATTTGCGTTTCAGCATTGGACTAGCGCGAAATATTTTTTAACCGAACAAAGCTAAATCGAAAGAGCTGGCAAAAATTTATCACCAGTCAAAATTTCAGAAGCTTAAGTGAATTTTATGATTTTTGCAGATTTGAAAAACGAATTTTGGTCATAAATACCTGATAAAAAAATCAAAATTTTACAATATTGGCCCAGAAAGATGAAATCTTGGATATTATCCTATTTTCGACCTGCCAAATCGACTGGAAACTGTTTTAAACCGTTTTTTGAGCAGTTCTGGAGCCTCCAGTAGGTTATTGAATCTTGAAATTCCCTCAAAATGTCATCAAATGCAGTTGGAAAGCTAAAATTAATATTGCAATCCAATTCCAATACTTTACGAAGTCGACTGCAGGTGAATTTCAAGTCGTTTTGAAGCCTCCAGCGACTTCTTGAAAATTACTGGACCCTCTAGAAGATTTTTGAAACTTCCAGATCTCACAAAATTTCATCAAATGGAGTTGGAAAGCCGAAACTTATTTCTCTGCACTCCAATTTCAACAAGCTATCGAGTTCACTTCAGCTGGCTTCAAGTCATTTTGGGACCTCCAGCAACTTTTTGAAAATTCTTGGAGTCTCCAGTAGATTTTTGAAACATGAAATTTTCACAATATTTCATCAAATGATATCAGGGAGCTGAAATTTTGTTGAAATTTCAAGTTTTAAAAATCGGCTGGAGGCTTCAAAATGACTTATATGTATTAGTTCTTCCAAAAAATACGTAACTTTTACAAACCGTTTTTTGAGCAGGTCTGGAGCCTCCAGTAGGTTTTTGAAACTTGAAATTCCCTCAAAATTTCATCGAATGCAATGTTGGAAATCCAAAATTCATTTTACAAGCCAATTTCAATAGTGTACGAAATCGACTGCAGGTGAATTTCAAGTCGTTTTGAAGCCTCCGGCGACTTTTTGAAAATTACTGGACCCTCCAGTAGATTTTTGAAACTTGAAGATCTCACAAAATTTCATCAATTTCGAGAGAAATTTTGGCGATTGAGTGCAGAAGGGGTCTAAGCCCTAAGTCGCATTTGTTTAAGCAGCAACAGCGCCGGCGCACGTGAATATTTTTTTTCCGAATTGTGCTAAAAATTGTATCTTGGGGTCCTCTTTCAACGACTTCAAGCATGTTCAACAAAAATTTTTGATTTTCGAATAAATCAGTTGAGAAGTTACTTACTACTCGTATGTATGTATGTACCTACTTATTTGCAACATTTTCGTTGTTATTCATTTCGTTAAAATATATTTTTAAAAAACTGTAAAATGCATACCGATCTATTCGAGTATGTAGTCTACTCGTAGTTATTCACAAATATTGATGTTTTTCATCGGGTTACTGGTTGACCTTCAGTTTTTGTGCTACCAGTAGAGGGTTGATTTCGAAATTTCTCATGGGTTTTTGATACCTACATTTCGCAATTTCTCTGTTAACTTGTGCAGTAATCATGACCGATCAACGTAGAAAGGTTCAGAAATACGTATTTTCTGATGTCAACACAGTTCTGTTTTTTTTTTTAATTGCCAACAAGGGAACCTCTTGAGGTGTCACAAGTTCCCATTTGAACGGGATCGCGATTCTTGGAAAGAGCATAGTCTAAAACCCTCAAAACCAAATTTTCAGCTGCCCAAGTTCATTTTTCGATTTTTGGTGAATTTTTGAAAATTCAAAATTGACTGTTTTTGGATGCTTTTTTTTGAAAGTACGTCTTTGATCGATAAAAGTGGCCAAAATTAGTCCCAAAACTTATATTAGTTACCCAAATCCAAATTTCACTATATTCAGCCATTCTGGAGGCTCCAGCGCGATTTTTCAATTTCTCCAGAATTTTGAATTTGCTCCAGAAGGCGTGAATATGAAGTTAGGCAGCTAAAAATCGACTTGTATATTACACTCAACCTGTTCAACGAGTTTATCCACGTCTGAGCCGATTTTGAGAGTGACACCTCAAGAGTGGTTTTTTGAGGTGTCACTCACGTTCCAAAACGGCGACTGGAAATGGTAGAATTTGTGTTCCAGGGGTTAGTTCTTGAAAAAATAAAGCGATTCGCGCAAATTTCAAAAATTTCCTTACAGACGGTTATCTTTTGATTTTTTTGATTTTTTAATTTTGAAAAAAGCTGGCCAAAAAAACACTCCTGAGGCGTTATTCCCAAAATCGGCTCAAATGTAGATAAACTCGTTAAACAGGTCGAGTGTAATATACAAGTCGGTTTTTAACTGCCCCACTTCATATTCACGCCTTCTGAAGCAAATTCAAAATTCTGGAGATATTGAAAAATGGCGCTGGAGGCTCCAGAATGGCTGGAAGTGGTGAAATTTGGATTTGTGTGAATAATATTAGTTTTGAGACTTATTTGGCCATTTTTATTGATCAAGTACATATACTTTTAAAAAAAGCATAAATCGCCAAAAACAGTCACTTTTGAATTTTGAAAAATTCGCCAAAAATCGAAAAATGAACTTCAGCAGCTGAAAATTTAGATTTGGGGGTTTCAAAAATCGCGGTCTTGTTCAAATCGGAGTGTGACACCTCAAGAGGTTCCCTTGTAAGTACCTACCTGCGAAACTTAGCAAGCTTTTGAAAATTGAACTTTCAAAAAAAGCTCAACTTTGGCTTTTGAATCCACTCTCAATTAAGTATCTTTAAAAATCCACAAACAGATTTTCTTCAATTAGCAATACTTTCGAGCAATTAGACCACAGAGTTGGACATTATGACGAGAAGTTTCCATTTGCTAAAAAAAACACACACACAAGCCCAATGAATATGTTTTTTCGAGCACTTTTGAAGAATTTTCAACCCAAAATAATTAAAAGCAAGTAATTTTTTCATTAATTTACTCAATTTGCAGCTCGAAATTCTTCAAAAATGCTCAAAATAAGTTTCAATAGGAATATTTGAAATTTGAATCCTGTTCGAAATATGTATATTCGTCCATTTTAATGGGTCGTATATATGAGACCTTTTTCAAAAATCCCAAAAATTGCTACTCAATTTCAAGCTAAAAAAATTTCAGAAATGCCCAAAAAAAAATTTTTATTGCAGTAGGTATTGGAAATTCTCGCCAAGTTTCAACATATTTTTGGTGAGTATTTCGAACGAAACATTATCAAAAATCCTACAAATTAAGACACAAAATATGAACTTGAAAATTGCTCGAAAAACATTTTCATGGAACTCGATAAAATCACGAAATACTCGACGTAGAAATTCTTCAGAAACACTCAGAAAACATCTTCATCGTTTGAAACATTCGATAAATCGCATCACATTTCAATGTTTCTTTCAAAAATACAAATAGGTACCACTTAAAAATTACAAAGTAGGTCACAATACCCAGACCCACGTAGCCTATAATGATAAAAATCGTTCAAGTAGGTAAACAAACATACGAGTAGGTTTATTGAGAATTGAATAAAATATAAAGTACATACATAGGTAGGTAACTGGACATCAATTTATGGGACTTACCCTAGAAATAAAAAATAAAAAATTACATCGAGTTTCATCCCCATCATAATTCATAATAGTGCATTCGGATGTAGAATAAAATTACAACTTTCGCAAAATTTACATTACTCTTCGGTATCGTTATCAAAGAACCATCTCAACAAAGAAGATACCTTACGACGATCAGCATCATCGTTACTCAGCATATTGGTTCGCACAAAATCGATTTGAGTGTAATTTTTTGTATCGTATTTAATTTGAAATTTTTCTCATCTTCTTCGTTTCCAAAATACCATTTTAAAAATTCGTCGAGAAATATCTGATCTGGACTTAACTCCCCAATAGGATTCTCACTCAACAATTTTAAGAAAATATCGTCCACGTTAGGCGACTTCTTGAAGGCTGAATGTTTTTCATGGTCGCCAATACACCATTCGAGAAATTCAACTTTTGGCAAACTTTAAATAAGATTCTGTGCATCTAATCTCCTTTTTTTGTTTATAATTCCTCATAATCTATGCAAAATTAATACAAAGGTTTTACATTTTTCTGTTCACAATTGCCCCCATGTAAAAAAAACATTGGGGCAATAGTAAACACATTGAATGAAGTGCTTGCAGTAAGAGTTATGCTTCCAAATCTCCATATATTATATGTGTAATTTGAACTATAAATAACTGTTTTGAAGTAATAAGAAGACACAACTTACTGAATTGACTATTCAAGAAATTTTTTGAAAAATGATGAAAAATCTTGTTGCAAAATTTTTATGTGAAAAAAATTAAACTTCCCTTGATTTCTTTATTTTTTGTTGGATTTTGCTTGTGATAACATCAACACGTTGCCTATTATCTCTACTTTATCATCTGTATATTGTGCACTCTTCTAGATGAAATGGGAATCATTTTTTTGATTTTTTAACAAGTTGTTCACAATTACCCATGTTCACCTTACATTGAAAAAAATGTTGCCAAAAAACCAACATTTTTCTTACAATGCATGATTTTTTGAACAATTGATGAATAATAGGACTTTTTTTTGGACAATTAAGACAAAAATTAGGACTTCTCGGGTGTCCCTTTTGAAAAAGAGTTGGAATGATATTTTTGAAAAAGTTTCGGTCATAGGTACTTTTTTTAAAGAATTCATTTTGAAAAATGAAAAAAAATGAGCACAACCCTTTGAAAATCAGCGAATCTATAATAGAAACTAGACAGCTAAGCAAAGCTTAGCTGCAAAGTGTGCGTAGCTAGCTGCCTTTTCTACAGCTATAACCGTTATTACATCTAGGTAGTGCATAAGTGAATCAACCATGTCACAGTGATGAGAATTTTTGAAACTCTCACTGCTTCAAAATAATAATTGTTTTTCAGTGTTTTCATATTTTCCAAATTACAATAGGTATTTCAGAATAATTTATAAGCTTGTACCTATTGCTTCTAAATTAAGAAATTTCTAGTTGTTTTTCATAGTTTGCATTGTTTTAAAATTTACAAAATTTCAAATCGATTTCCCGAATTCCCCATCGCTACAATTTCATAAAGTTTTCAATAAATTTTCAGAATTTTGCATTGCTGCTGAGTTAGGAAATTTGCAATCAATTTTTAGAATTCACATTGCCTCTAAATAGTCAAATTTTGAATAATTTTTCAGAATTCTTATTGTCTTTAAATTAAAAAATTTCAAATTCAATTTTCAAGTTCATATTGTCCACAAATTGTAAAACGTTTACTCAATTTTTGGAATTCACATTGCCTCCAATTTTTCAGAATTCTCATCTTCTTCATAAATATTACAATACTTATTTCATATAATTTTCAAGTTCACATTATCTGCAACTTACAGAACTTTTAATCAATTTTTGGAATTCTCAGCATCTCTAAATACAAATTTTCATATTATTTTTTTTAGAATTTCCATTGTCTTCAAATTTATAAATTTTCAAACCAATTTTCAGAACTTGCTTTTTATTCTAAATTAAGAATTAAATCTTATAAAATACCCATGTTAAGAATTTGCATTGCCTATTACACGAAAAAATATGGGTAATTTTTACAAAAAAATTTAACTAAATACTCACAATTAAGTACCAGATCCCATTCAATAATTTTTACTGTAATCGTATAGTAAAACTTATCATTTTAATAAAATTTTGCTATAGGTACCAATAGTAAAAATCATTTTGTTTTAATAATTTTTACTAAATCATGATAATAAAAATTACATGTTTCAATTGTACAAAAATTAGTTTAATTTCTCATTTTGAAGTAATTTTTAAATTATAAGTAAAAAGTTAAAAATTATTCATGTCAAGTAATTCTTACTTTATACTTATGGTTATAGGTAGACAAAAAATTAATGAAATGAATTTTTAGTTAGCAAATGATATCATAATTCATAACTCAGTTTCAGCATTATTTTTGCCCCATTACCATGTACTACATAGTAACTCCACAGCATTTACCTATCCAATTTTCCTACGAAAAATCCGTCACCTACCTACTTACCTCACGGGGATTCGAACCTGGGTCCCTAAATTTCCTATTCCTACCTACATGCCCTAACCACTCAGCCACAACTTTGCTACGAGGGTTTGGGCATTAAAATAATATATTTGTTTGGTAAACGCCCCACCAAACCACGCCCACTTGGAATTTACAGCTAACAGACTGGGGGTGTAACAGGGTACAATGAAACACAGCTGGTGATGGAATAGACTGGGGGTATAGCAGGGTACAATGAGCGGCAGGTGTTCTACAAGTCCCCTTTTCCCTTTTTTAGGATTTAATGCATTAAAATAATGAACTAAAATTGCAATTACTCAGCAATTACCCATCCGAATTGAATGAAAATTAATCTATTCCCTCCGCCTTAATGATTCTCAAATGGTGTCCAATAGGTACAAAAAACGGTTGGATAGCTTAAGAGAACATTCAGTTCCAATAAAATTTCATTTCTCAAAGCGAAACCAATAGTGTGCTACGCACACTAAAAAGCAATACAGGTACCTATTTTCTTCTTGAGCAAATCCAGGAGTAGAAAATTTTTCTTAATTTCCATTCACAAAATGGGAAGTTTTGAAAGTTGAAAAATTTTGAATTTTGAGCAAAGTAAGAAGGTGAAAGCAGAACTGTGTAATAAAAGTACATAATTTCAATTCATGTAAAATTTCAGAGGGTGCGTGGATATTTCAATTTTATTCAATTTGACCTTCAATTTTCAGTTTCTCTACGCATGAAATTTCATTTCTACAACATTTGCGTATTGTACGCATTATCAAATAAACAAGTATGGTTTCGTAGTTTTTCGAACACCTTGAAAGTAGGTATGCCTTAATTTTATACGATTGTTTATAAAATACCAGCGATCGAGTTAGTGGACTATTTACGCATGGGTGATCTCGAGTTCATAGCCGTTGAACACGAAATGTTTCTAAATTTACGATTATCGTCAATCATCATATATATGTTTGTAATAATTTTCGTCATGTTTTCATCACAAAGTGGCACCAAGCTGTAAAATCGTCACTTGTTGTGTTCGAAATTGAATTTGAAACAATAATTCGAAATACCTTGAACTTCATTACCTATTCAAATTTATGTATAAATTCCTTTGGGTGGAGAATAGAATTTTTTGACAAAATTGTCATAGTCCAGCATGTGACAGTAGGAATATTTGCACCCCCTCGGCAGATCCTCTGAGACTACTTTTTTTCTTAAAGGGGAAAGGGGACATCCTACGGAACATTTTAAAGCAAGCTTTCCCAACAAAATTACTCCTACTGATAAAATGGCGGCCATTCTGATTGTCAGATCAGCCGAAGTCGCAGAATTTGCGTTTAGCGCGAAATGGTTTTTATCCGGACAAAGCTAAATCGAAAGACCTGGCAAAAATTTTTCACCAGTCAAAATTTCAATAAGCTGAAGTCAATTTTTCGATTTTTGCAGATTTAAAAAACGAATTTAGTTCATGAATAATAATTTAAAAAATCAAAATTTTACAATATTGACCGAGAAAGCTGAAATCGCACCTCGGGAGTAATAAGGTTACATCTCAAAAAAGTGAAATTTTACAGGAGAGCGATTTTCTTTTTTTTTTTAAACTTGATTCATTATTTTTATCAACTTATAATTAATTGTGAGGAATGAATTTGATATTCTTTATTTGTGATACATGCGGCAGCATTGCTGCCATCGTATCAAGTTAAGCATATAAGTACATAGAATACAAATTTCAGATTAAAATATAGGGTAAAAAAAACTTGATTAAAACATAAAAGATGAAGATTTAAAACTATGGGTACATAAAATCTACTCATCCAGGTTATTTCAAAAAATTTGAACTCTTATTGATCCGGGGAGCTGAGATATTCTTCCAGGGTATAATAAACCCTAGTTATCAGCCATTCTTTCAGGACATGTTTGAATTTTTTTGCAGTTGGCTAGTTTTTTACACTCCCTGGAATCCGATTATATACTTTTGCAGCAGATGATACAGTGCTACTCTGGAGAAGTTTTGTGCGGTGGTGGGGAGTTCTGAGGTTACCTCGTGATCTGGTACTGTATGGATGGGTAATTTTTGGAAAGGTTATAACCCCAGTATAAACCATGAGAGATATGTCCAGAATATAATGTGATATTGTAGTGAGAATTTTATTATCAACAAAGGTGGGTCTGCATGTTTGTCTTAGAGGTAGTTTATAAATTGTTCTTATCGCACGTTTTTGTAGTGTGAGTATTTGCTTGACATAAGATGCATTACCTCCCCAAAAAACTACCCCATAGGCCATTGTGGAGTGGAATAGTCCAAAATATGCAAGTCTGAGAGTTTTTTGATTTGTAATTTGGCGTAGCTGAAAGAGTAAAAAGTTTATAGATGACAAACGACTGGTTAATTTAGTGATGTATACATCCCATTTTAAATTGCATTGAACATCAACCCCTAAGAACTTTGCAGCACAAGAGACATTAGGCAGAGTTGAGAGAGTTTCTGCTACCAGGTCTGCCTCCTTGGGGGTTACATTGAAAGGCACTGTTACTGTTTTTTCCAAGTTTAAGCTCATGGAATTTGCATTAAACCAGCAGATTAAGTTTTTGAGAACATGTTCTGTTTTTTTAAGCAGTGTGTCCCAGCTACCACCTTTTAAAAACATAGTTGTATCATCTGCAAACTGGGTTAGAAGTGCATTAATGTAAGATGACAAATCGTTAACATAGAGAATAAACAATAAAGGTCCAAGTATGGAACCTTGGGGGACTCCTTTGTCTATTATTTTCTCTTCAGAAAAGGTGTAAGTCTCGCCATTTTGGATTTTGACTATTTGTGCCCTATTTTCAAGGAAGGATTTCAGCCAACTGTGGATTGGACCCCTTATTCCATATTTTTCCAACTTTCCCAGTAGAATTCTGTGGTTCATGGTATCAAAAGCTTTCGATAAATCACAGAATATTGCCAATGAATTTTCACCCTCTTGGCCAGCTTGGAGAATTTTGTTCAATAAATTATATATTGCTTTGGTGGTGTTTTTCCCACGACGGAAGCCAAATTGTGTTTCACTTAGAATGCTGTTAGCTGATAGGAATCGTATCAGTCGATTATACAACAGACGCTCAAAAATCTTTGAGAATACTGGTGTTACAGAGATGGGCCTATAGTTGTTTAAATTTGATTTTTCTCCTTTTTTATGTACAGGGGTTACAATACTTGATTTCAAGCTTTCTGGAAATTTTCCCTGATCTATGGAGTCATTAAAAAGTTCAGCAAGTATATGAGATATGTAGCGATCAGCTTGTTTGATAATACCTACATCTAAACCATAACTATCCCTAGAGTTGGAATTTTTGAGACCTTGAATGACATTAGAGACTTCAGCTGCAGTAGCTGGTAACACAAATATTGAGGAATCATTAGCTAGAATAAGGGATAATGGGTCCAATGTTTGAGAAGAATTAACTACGTTATTCGCAACAGTTGCAAAATGTTGGCTGAATAACCTAGCCATATCAGCTGAGTTGGTATATTTGGTATCTTGGAATGTAATATGATCAATGGTATGTTTGCATGGTTGATATGAGTTTATTATCTTCCATGTAGTTTTGCAGATATTATTTGAGATTGCAACTTTGTGAGAGTTTGATTCTATATTTGCCCAATTGATCAATTTTTTATATTCCTTTTGACGGAGCTTGTATTCAATTTTATCATCTTGCACCTCATTTTAAAGATCTGGTATCCTACCTTCATTTAGCATAAGAACACTTTGAAAAATAAAATCTTAAAGAGGAAATATTTCAATGTTTGGAAAACATTTTGAGTTAGAACCTTTCATTAAAGTTATTGTGGAGGCGTAAGGAAGCATCCAAAAAAATTTCATGTTTACAAAGTTGTAGAGAATTAAATTTCCAATCGACATAATGTCGTTAGTTTTTTTTCTAGAGTGCTTAGTTTTTGAGTTTTTCTCAAAAAACTAAAATTTCATCATGTGCAAATTCATTTTTCTGAAAAGTGATCAATTCAAAAAATGTTTTGCATTTGGTACAAACCAATAAAAAATGCACTTCTTGTGACTATTTCTACCTAACAAACATTCAAAACAATCAAAACTGTTTGTTAACACTTTGTATTGTACCAAATTTGCTCAAAAAAGGTGGAGTTTTTTGAGATGTACCCTTAACAACTCCAAATGACTTGCAATGTTGTTGGGATTTTGAGTTGGGCCATTTGCGTTTTTTACAAGATCTGGATAATGTACCGAACTCAAAGTGTTATTTTTGGTTGAGGGGGGTCATACAAACCCCAAAAATGCAAAAATGTCAAAATCGATTTTTTTTTTAGATGTAACCTTATTACTCCCGAGGTGCGAAATCTGTGAGGAAACTGTTTCAAGTGGTTTATTGAGCAGTTCTGGAGCCTCCAGTAGGTTTTTGAAACTTGAAATCCCCTCAAAATCTTATCAAATGCAATGTTGGAAAGCCAAAATTCATTTTGCAAGCCAATTTTCAATAATTTACGAAGTCGACCGCAAGTGAATTTCGAGTCATTTTGGAGCCTCCAGCGACTTTTTGAAAATTACTGGACCCTCCAGTAGATTTTTGAAACGTCAAGATCTCACAAAATTTCATCAAATGGAGTTGTAAGGCCGAAACTTACTCTGCACTCCAATTTCAACACGCTATCGAGTTCACCTAACTGTCAGATGTAGAATCAAGCCCCAGGAGAGAAATTTTGGCGATTGAGTGCAGAAACGGTCTAAGTCCTAAGTCGCATTTGCTTAGGCAGCAACAGCACCGGCGCACGTGAATATTTTTCTTCCAAACTGTGCTAAAAATTGTGTCTTGGGGTCCTCTTTCAATGACTTCAAGCATGTTCACCAAAAATTTTTGATTTTCGAATAAATCAGTTGAGAAATTACTTACTATGTATGTATGTACTTACCGTTCACGTTTTCCATTTCGTTAAAAAAAACTCTTGTACTAGATGACCCAAAATCATGTACGTACTCTTCACTCGTGTGTAGTTAAGTTCGTATTCACAAGTATACTGATGTTTTTCATCGGGTTACGGGTTGACCTTCATTTTTTCAGGGTAGGTCGCTGTACCAGTAGAGATTTAATGTTTTCAATTGTCTCTTCGAAGTTCTAAAACCATTTCTTGAAAAATTTCTCAAAGCATATGCCTCAATTCTGTTTCATTCTCCTGGAATTTGTTCAATCGATGAATACTTTTTTGATTTCGAATTATAAAGTACACCATTCAAATCTTTTGAAATGATAATATCAGTACCTATGGCAAAATTAGTGTAACAGAGTTCGCAGAAATTCAGAAACAAATGAAAAAGTTTCTTAGGTACATACCTGCACCTTTTCACAAAGTTGATTCTTTTTAATTTTAATGAAATACAAAAGTGTAACTTTAAAACATGATTTTATTCAAACTACATTAAATCAAATAATTACAAATTCAATCAATCAATCAATCAATCAATCAATCAATCAATATTTATTAAAAACGATATTTCAAATTACAAAATACAAAATATCCCCCCCAATGCGCCATTGCGCGAGCGAGGGGGCCTCCATGGTAACATTGTTCGACAGTAAATATTGAAATAAAATTTTACAAATTGGAGGAGGGGGAAAAACCGAGAAGAAAAACAAACAAAACAAAAATAGATAAGTAAATAAAAATGAATGAATGAATGAATTTAAAACAAAGCTAAAAAGCTAAAAAATAATTACATCAGATAATTTAGAAAATTGTGAAGGAACACATTGGTGAAAACTGAAGTGAATGGATTTACCTCGGAATAACAGGACCCTACATAATATATTAAGAAAACAAAAACAGAAAAAAATGAAATAGAAATAGAAATAGACATGTGATGTAGTACTACCCAGTGGTCTATAGAATGTTTTCACTCTCCAGGAGCCATCAGACCGGAGCCCAAACCTCTACTCATCACCGCATTAAACAGCTTAGGCACACTCCACGGGGCCTGAGCACCCGATCTTTCTCTTCGGTACCTAGGTAGGGGAGCAACGGTGTTATCAATTTTCCTCCCCCTCTCATTCACATAAACTCTAAATTTGGACCTATTCCTTTGTATATAGTCAATTGCCTGGACTTGATAGAGTTTTTGAATAGGCAGAATATTTATTTTTTGAAAATCGTTTTTTGTACTATCCCCCCTCTTTTTACCTACAATGCTCCTAACTGCCCATTTTTGTAGAATATGAATAGGTTCTAATTGACAGTCTGCTGCTCCCCCCCCCCAGATGAACAAGCCATACTGGAGCACAGATTGATAAAGAGCATAATAAATTTTTACCATGTGTTTAGTGCTGAAATGTTGTGCCAGGAAACGAATCAAATAGTTTAGTTTTCTAAGTTTAGTTTGTAAGTATAAGCTCTGTTCTTTTCTTTCCAAATCAATTTGGAATCAATCAGTATTCCGAGGTACAGAGTTGACTCAACTTGGGACAGGGGAGTGCAGCCACACAGAGCCCCACAATCTGGGCTTTCATGCAAGTAGCACCTAAACCCCAGGTCAGGGGAAACCCTATAGCCAAAACTTAACAATTTTGATTTGGACGAATTTGGTTTTAACTTATGTTGCCTAAACCAGCCTCCCAATATTTTCAAATCTTCATTAATAAACTTGATAAGATCTTCTTGAATTAATTAACGACAAGATAACAGGTTCGAATAAAAATATATACAATACAAAATTATGTTAGAAAAAGATCAACAATTACTTACTTACCTAAAAAATAAAGGTAAATTATAAAATGAGCATACAAAAAATTGAAACACAAAAAGGTAACTAGAAGATGAAAATTTTTGATCAAAAACAGGTTAATCGAAAATAACATGGTAACTATCAAGTAAGGGGAAAAAAGAACAAAAACAAAAAATCCAAACTGAAAATACAACACATTACCTACTGAAAGGAAGCGAAAAAATACAGTGTGTACATTAAATCAGCTTTCAGTCTCTTACCATCAACTATTTTTTTCCATTAAGAAAAATTTATTCCTAATTTGTAAAATAAAAACATGTTGAATTTTGAGTCTTTTTTTTTGAGTTTTCAAAACATTTTTAATTTTTCAAAATGTTAAATATTTTTTCCCAAAAAAAAAAAAAAAAAAAAAAAAAAACGATAACTTAAAAATTACTATAAGCTGTAAAATTAGACCAGTTCAAAATAAATTAAGGACTATTCAGATAAATTCAGTCGCGATTTTGACCTTTGTAGAAGTCTGAAACTTGACCATAATGGACTAGTTTTTTTTTTTTTTTTTAATTTAGCAATTAGAAAAATACGCTTATACTTTGAAAAATCCGAAATATAACAAAAAAAAGAAGAATTCCGCGCAATAATGCGCAGTCAAAATACAAAGTTGGTACCTTAACTAAAACTATACGAAGGAAACTTGACTAAGTACGATTGCATTACCTATAAGTACCTATAATAAATCATGCCAATATTTTTAAATAATGAATTGGTTCGAAAATTATGAAAACTATGTCTTGAAAGGGTTAAAATTAACATAAAATACTTCGAACAGAATACGAATTACAGTAAAAGCTCGTTATAACGCTTTCGGATATAACGCTGATTTCATTATAACGCTGATTTCTTCCGGTCCCTTGACATCCCCATTTAAACCAATGTAAAATTAATCGCAATATAATGCTCATGAGTGATTATAAATCGCGTTTTAACGCTCTAAAATTCAGGAAAAATCACATTTTTTTCATAATTTTAACAACAAAAACCCAATTTTTTGCAAAAAAAGCTTACTCATGTGTAAAAAATTATCACTTTCTGAAAATTTTGGCCAAAACAACAGGTTTTTTTGGAATTTTTGTAGTTTTGATTTTTAAAAAAGCAAAAAGAAACTTTTATTGCAAAATGTTGCCAAAAAATCATTCACATTATTACAGCAGACCTCAAAATCAAATTAAAATTTCAGATTTTTTTATTTCCAACTGGAACAGTTGTTAAAATTCAAAATAAAGTTCACATTTCCACTTCCTTTATAACGCTTTTTTCGCTTTAAAACAAAAATTCGCGGTATAACGCTAATCAGTGTTAAAATGAGACTTTCGGTTATAACGCGCTTCGGCTTATAACGCTCTTTTTCTCCGGTCCCTTGAAGAGCGTTATAACGAGCTTTTACTGTAACACATTTTGGACACCTATAAAATACATAGGTAGGTACTTGAACTGCCCAGACAACTACGTCATATGAACTTTCGGACGACTCTTTGTGGGGGAACAGGTAAAATTATCGGTTAAAAAATTTCAAAAAAATAAAGGGCCAACATATTTGAAAAATAAAACAGAACTAACCGATAAAGTTCAAAGATAGTTATAATTATACGATGATAAGAAAAAGATCGATGTTCGGTGTTTTGATATAATGATCAATCATAGAGGCCATTTGAATCGCTATATCTTCTTTCTCCAGGACTGGGACTGGGACTGGGACGACATTTGGCTGCAATGTAATTCAGAATAAAAAAACAATCAAAAATTAAAAGTATAAATGTAAGAATTTCTAACTGGTTAGTAAGAACCCATAATTAATTGTTAATCTTAGACACGAACCAATCCGTAAACTTGATATTTTGACGTTCCTCATTACATCATGATCGATAAATTTATATTACACAACGCATGAAGAAAAAAAGTAAACCCTTATTTCAATGGCAAATTTCACGAGGAACAATAATTTTCTACACAAATTAGTCGAAAACTTTCTACTTCTTCTGACAAAATTTGAATCAATCCGACGCTGGCCTGCCACCCAAATCTTCAGGTTTTGTGGTGTTGACGCATGACCCGTAAGAATACATACGAGGCAAATATACTTGATGACATTTATTTCGAGACTAAAATTTTTCTTGGAGAAATTACAATGTTCTAACCTACGATACACACGTAAAATCTATAGAAAAAGGCAAAATCGGTAGGGTAGTGGACTGTATGGATCGTTAACCAATGAAAAGGATCGAAGAGGGTTAGGTGGGTTGGCTATTGGTTATTTTTACGTAAGTATTATTTTAAGGAAACGTATCTATTAAGTGACAACTTATCACGTGGGGATTTTTGAAGGCGCCGCTCCGTCCTTCTCCGGCTTA
This sequence comes from Planococcus citri, assembly GCF_950023065.1. Lineage (NCBI taxonomy): Eukaryota > Metazoa > Arthropoda > Insecta > Hemiptera > Pseudococcidae > Planococcus > Planococcus citri. Next base: position 81,929,324 of record NC_088677.1, read on the forward strand.
GATATTGCTCTAAACTTTGTAACAGTGGCTCCGATGAGCAGTACGTTATAAGAGGAACGGCTACGTTTTTTCGACTACCTTCGGATTCGTTCGGATCCACTTCGTTCGACTCATCCTGTAATAAATATTCACGTGTTGGGTATTATTACGATCATTCTATAGACACTGGACCTGCGTATAAGACAACCAACTGGCAGCCATCTTGGCAAAGTATCCTGTGTAACGCCAATTTATCCCGCTGGGTGCTCTTTGCAGCGCTGTACTCAATTTTGCAGGGAAAAGGGAAAAGGGAGGGTTGTGTAGTCGGCGAGGAACTCTTGGCTGCGCGCGCAGTCAGGAGTTCCTCGCAGACTACACAACCCTCCCTTTTCCCTTTTCCCTGCAAAATTGAGTACAGCGCTGCAAAGAGCACCCAGCGGGATAAATTGGCGTTACACAAGTTTTCTTTACCATTTCCGTTCCCCTCGGCCTGCAGTTGGTTGTCTTATACGCAGGTCCAGTGTCTATAGATCATTCATACGTTCTCCTGTTTTCTGTTAGTTGCGTTTTTAGTTTAAACTTGAAAAAAAATGCTAAAATTGCTACATTTCTTTAAAATTGTTCGATTGAGTTACATCCGTTGAATAGAAGTGAACATATTATTACGTAGTTACGTACATACGCTAAGTTTGTTATCACTAGAGAAATCACAGTAACTTGCTTGAATACTAGAGAATTCTAATGTTTCTTTGGCCAAAGAAATGTGATGTATATTTTCCAAATGATCATGATAAATAGAATTAGTTTTGAAATTCGAATTACATGATGTGAATGAACAAAAATTCGACTGGTTCGATTCTTCTCAACTTTAACATTTTCCTTTTTAAGCACCAAATGTTTTCTTAATATGACGTTTGAGGCCTTGTTTAAATTTGAAAACATTATCGCAATGGCCACAAGTAAAACTTGAATATCGATTTTCGATTTTTTGAAAAAATCGATTCTAAAAAAATCGGCCAAAAAATAATCGATTCTGCATAATCGATTTTTTCCGATTTTCGATTTTTTTCGTATTTTTTTGATGATTTCTTGAATGATTGTGCTTTGAAATTTCTAGACTTTTCAACAGTGAATTTACATTAGTGAAAAAACTGCAAATTCCAGTGTAAATTTCTTCGATTTTTCAATTTTTTTCAGAGTTTTTGCCTTTTTTCAGTTTTTTTATATTATTTTCAACTAATTCTCTCGTATTTTTAAAAAAAATCGAAATAATCGATTCTTGCAAAAATAAAATCGGAATCGAAAAAATCGGCGGATCAAAAAATCGGCAAAAAATTGATTATTTGGGACCAATTTTATCGATTTTCGATTAAATCAATTTTTAATCGACACCAATACTTTGTAACACCCCTTCTGGGTTACCAACGCCTTCATTGTCCATAATTTTGTAAAAATATCCCTAACCCTAACAATCTAACTCACATTAGATTTCGTTTTCGTATGTAAAGAAGAACTGATGTTTTTCATCGGATTACATTACGGGTTGACCTTCATTTTTTCTGGGTGTAGGTCTAGGTACCAGTAGAGATTTAATGTTTTTGATAGTAATTTAACCCGCTACCGCGACATGTTACCTTGTTTTGGTTTCTAGGGTTGGAATCGGACGATTTACCACCTAGATCACTTGGCGTAGTAGGAATTTTTGTGGGATTTGTCTGTATTCGACTTAGGTAATGTTCTAAAGTTTGTATCTCCCTGTCAGCGTTGCCGTTACCTGAAATTGTTATGATTTTTCATGTAATGTATGTAGTTTATATTAAAAGTGTTTTTATCAGCATTATAGACTAAGGTGCACTGGGGGAAGTTGGAATTTGGGGTAAGTTAGAAAACTTGCTCTAGCGCCTAGAGGTTTACATCTGGCGAAGTGCCACTAAAGGTGACTTGAGGGTACTACCCCTACTTCATCACGGCATAAAAATTTTCGCGATTCAGTTTCATTTTAGATGTCTTTGGTTCAATTGTATTTTGTTGCTGTTTTGAACTTATTTTGAATTTGGTCTAAAATACAGACTTTCTATTTCTTAGTTTTTCGCATATAGCGGACGAACCGTGCGTCCTAGTGAAAATCTGATGAGAGTGATCTCAAAGAGAATTAAATTCTCTACAATTTTGTATCTGTGCAGTTTTTCTAGGACGCTCGGTTTGTGATCTACGCCTCTGCAAAGTTTAGCCTGTTCTGACTTCCCCCAATTGGGGTAAGTCAGGACAGTTTATATTTTATTCCACTGAGCGAAAGCTACTGTGTCAATCGCGCTCAAATTTTTACCGTAGGTTAAGAACCCTTATGGGAACCTACATAATAAATTTGATCCATATTGGTTCATTAGAAGGGGAGTAACAGCTGGTCAAAGTTGAAATTGCGAAAAATTATTCTGACTTGCCCCGGTGCACCTTATATTCTAACCCTCAAAAAAGTGATTCTGTAAATCAAATCGGGAATGTGAAATGTTTTGGGTGGAAAATAGGCTTACGGACGAGCTCTTGCTAAAAATGCAATTTCCCCAGGTCTGGACCCGCTTATTTTCAAGATTGGACCCTAAATGGGGCAAATTTTGGGTCCGTAAATCATTCGAGGAATGTGTGGGGAAGTTGCATTTTTGGGTAGTGTTGGTATCGTAGATAAGAAATGTGCAATTTCCCCAACCCCCCAGGCGCTTATTTTGGGCTCACCCCTCTTTCAAAATTCCGACTTTCCAATAAAAATTCATTAAAATACCAGAAATTTACACTTTTGGATGAAATTTTGTATACTAACACTAATGAAGGCATGAAGAAATCATATCCTGCGAGTTTTGGTTTTTCCAAGCCCCAATTGGGGCTGCAGGAGCACCCCGCCCCTATTTTAAAGTTGGGGTAAAATGTCGATATTGGTGTCGTTTCTGTATGCAACGATCATGCCGATGACGAATATGAAGTCAGATTTGAGACTGCACCTCTCAGTACCCAGAGTGAGTGGATAATACTTGTGAAAATGTAATCGGGTCATTCCACATCAATTCGACCAAGAAGTGGTAAGAGCGGTCGGCGATTTTTTTGAAATTTTTTCTGTGGAAATACCTTTTGAAAGGATGACCATGGCGCGAATTGCAGCCCTCTAGCCCTTTTTCAAAGGCTGCTAGGGGGTGTCAAAAATTTCAGTGAACTTGAAGTATCATCCATTCCAGCAGTGGATTACTAGATACCACACCAGGGTACTGAGAGGTGCAGTCTCAAATCTGACTTCATATGCGTCATCGACATGATCGTTGCATACGGAAACGACACCAATATCGACATTTTACCTCAACTTTAAAATTGGGGCGGGGGTGCTCCTGCAGCCCCAATTGGGGCTTGGAAAAACCAAAACTCGCCGGATATGATTTCTTCATGCCTTCATTAGAGTTAGTATACAAAATTTCATCCAAAAGTGTAAATTTCTCGTATTTTAATGAATTTTTATTGGAAAGTCGAAATTTTGAAAGGGGGGGGGGGTGAGCCCAAAATAAGCGCCTGGGGGGTTGGGGAAATTGCACATTTCTTATCTACGATACCAACACTACCTAAAAATGCAATTTTCTCACACATTCCTCGAATGATTTACGGACTCAAAATTGGCCCCATTTGGGCCCCAATCTCGAAAATAAGCAGGTCCAGCACTGGGGAAATTGCATTTTCAGCAAGAGCGCATCCGTAAGCCCATTTTCCACCCAAAACATTTCACATTCCCGATTTGATTTACAGAATCGCTTTTTTGAGGGTTAGAATGTACTTGTAGTCTAATACCTAAAACTTCTTAAAACGTTGTGAAATGAACATGAAACTTGTCAAAAAATGCAATTAACAGTTGAATAAAATTGAAGAGCTCTATTCCAAAGTGGGTTAAGTCAAATTTTTTCATTTTTCATAAAACGCATTTGAAATTTTTGATGTAGAATTTGTTCTGTTCCTGAAGTGGCACCAATTGTAGAAGGTTGATACATTCTTCCTCTCTTTGGACAAAAAAAATCGATCGTAGAAAAAGTTATTTTTTCGACCATTTTGCACCACTGAAGTTGAAAAATCAATGACTTAACCCACTTTGGAAATAAGAATCGCCGTAAGAATGGAATCTGCCGTTTTGAACCGTACAAACTGCACATTTCGTGTTTTTTTCTTCTGAAATTGGTTAAGTCTTCCTTTCACAACTTTGGACTGTCCAATATGAAGTTGAAACATCAATGACTTAACCCACTTTGGAAATAAGAATCGCCGTAAGAATGAAATCCGCCGTTTTGAACCCTACAAACTGCACATTTCGTGTTTTTTTCTTCTGAAATTGGTCAAGTCTTCCTTTCACAACTTTGGACTGTCAAATATGAAGTTGAAACATCAATGACTTAACCCACTTTGGAAATAAGAATCGCCGCACAGTGGGCCACAGACCCCCAAAAACGGCGATAATTCGGTTTCAACCCTCATTGATGTGATACGTCGAATAATACATTTTCGAGGTCGTAGAATTCGAATCTGCACTTATTTTTTTTGTAGGGGTGGGGGGTGAGGCGTGGGGAGCGGGAAAATTTGAAATGTTGCTTATATTATCGTGTAATATATCGATTAATATGTTTTCGAGGTCGTAGAGTTCGAATATGGAGTTATTTTTTTGGTAGGGGTGAGGGGTGAGGCGCGGGGAGGAAGGAATTTCAAATTTTGCTTATATTATTGTGTAATATGTCGATTGATATGTTTTCGAAGTCGTAGAACTTGAATCTGCACTTATTTTGTTTGTAGGGGTGAGGGGTGAGGCGTGGGGGAGTGAAAAATTCCAAATTTACTTTTTGATGTTTTCTTATACCACTGATTTTTAAAGTTTGCAGTTTTTTACACAAAATCAGAACACATTTTGGAACAAAACTCATATAATCGCGCAATATCGTGTGTTCTCTTCTGCATAGTGATGTGTATTTAGAAGTAGTGTATATTATGTTTTAGCGATTTTTTGCCCGAAATTGCCCCATTGCTTTGCAGGTTCCTTTTTCTAATAAAAATACATCAATTTTCTTCAGAATTGCGGATATACCTATCGCAATTTTAAGATCGAAACATGATATACTCGATTCAATTTTAATTGAAATACATTATTTGAGTTATAAAATGATTTTTTCAAATCAACAATGAAAAAAACCTCAAAAACATGACAAACGGCATATTAAACGACACAATGAGCAAAATTCACCTCTCCACGCCTCACTTTTAATCCCTACCAGAAAAATAACTCCATATTCGAACGCTACGACCTCGAAAACATATTAATCGATATATTACACAATAATATAAGCAAAATTTGAAATTTTCTTACTCCCCACGCCTCACCCCCTACCCCTACAAAAAAAGTAAGTGCAGATTCGAATTCTACGACCTCGAAAACATATCAATCGACATATTACACAATAATATAAGCAAAATTTGAAATTCCTTCCTCCCCGCGCCTCACCCCCCACCCCTACCAAAAAAATAACTCCATATTCGAACTCTACGACCTCGAAAACATATTAATCGATATATTACACGATAATACAAGCAACATTTCAAATTTTCCCGCTCCCCACGCCTCACCCCCCACCCCTACAAAAAAAATAAGTGCAGATTCGAATTCTACGACCTTGGATGGCGGTGCTAACTCAATTTTTTTTAAATTTGACTTAACCCACTTTGGAATAGAGCTCTTCAATTAAATAAAGATTTAAAAAAATTAGAAATGAAAATGAAAAAGTAAAGTCATCCAGCTGTATTTATTAAGATAGTGGAAAAAAATACTCAAAAATTGTTACCAAGTGAATACATTTATGTACCTACAAAATTATGCTTTTATATGGAATACTAGAATGCGTGGACCAATAAGTTATTTCATTTCATATATTGTGTTTATTGCACTCTTTTAAATTGTTATCATTCACTTTATACCACATATTATTCAAGTTATGTTTTAAATAGCAGTAGTAATGACCACCATATTGATGATGAAAATCATGACTTGGATTCCTTTGTCCAACTTTTCACTGAATCTATAATTCAAGCAGCTACCTTAAGCATTCCTAAAACATGTAACAAACCATTTAAAAAAGTAGTACCATGGTGGTGTGATGATCTAAAAGTTGCCATTCAAGATAGGAAAAAAGCACTCAGAAAAATAATATAAGAATAATTCTACTTTAGAAAACCTGATAAACTTCAAAAAGAAGAGAGCTATTGCACGCCAGATCAATCTGTCAAAACAGAGAGAAAGCTGGAATAAATTTATGCTATCTATTACCCAAAATACATCCATTCAAAAAATGTGGCAGAGTATTAAAATTTTGAAAGGTTCTTATACTCCTTCTCATATCCCATTCCTTCTACACAATGACACAGTGATCACCTCAGATGAAGATATTGCTAATATTTTTGCTACATGCTTTGCCAATGTTTCAGCAGATGAATCATATGACTTTAATTTCCAAAACTTTAAAGTAGAAACTGAAAAATCAACTTTAAATTTCAACTCAGATAACTTTGAAACCTACAACCTACCTACCTTTTAATATGGATGAACTTGATTATGTTCTGAATCACAACATTAAAAATTCCTCCCCTGGTCCTGACAATATTTATCCTTTTATGCTAAAATACCTTCCAGAGCAGGCAAAGTTACAGCTTTTAAATCTCTTTAATAGAATCTGGCTTTCAGACTCCTTCCCTAACTCATGGAAAAATGCTGTAATAATTCCAATCCTAAAACCAAATAAAGAAAATTCGTCCCCTTCTAGTTATAGACCAATTTCTCTTACTTCTGTACCTTGCAAAATTTTAGAAAAAATGGTGAGTAAACGACTTGTAGGTATGGTTCATTGAATCTACAAACTCTCTCAATAATAGCCAGAGTGGTTTTCGTAAGAAAAGATCCACCACTGATCATCTTTTTTCTCTTCAACAAGAGGTTTCCACTGCCTTTGAAAATAAGGAAAGTGTTATTTCAATTTTCTTTGACTTAGAGAAGGCTTATGATAGAGCATGGAGGTACAAAATTCTTGAAAAAATCCACTCAATTGGAATTCAAGGACATCTTGCTCTCTTCATTGCAAATTTTCTTTCTGATCGTAAATTTCAAGTTAGAATAAATAATACCTTATCACAAGTATATGAAATTCAAAATGGTGTTCCACAAGGCTCTGTATTGAGTACAACTCTTTTTATTCTCCTTATTGATAGTATTCATAGCATTATCCCTCCCCCAATGTCACTAAGATTATTTGCAGATGATATGAACATCTCCCTATGTTTCAAAGACTTACAAATAGCACAGCTCTTTATCCAAGAAACCCTTGATAAAATTCAAGAATGGGCAGATTCAAATGGTCTCTCATTCTCACAGTCTAAAACCCATTGCATTCTTTTTTCTAGAAAAAACAAAATTGAACTTCCTTCCCTAACCCTCAAAGGTAAAAAACTTGAATTCAAATCAAATACAAAATTCCTTGGATTGATTTTCGATTGCAAGCTCAAATGGACACCTCACTTTTTATCCATTAAACAGAACTTAATGAAAACCCTAAATCTATTGAAAGTGATTAAAAATCCAAAATATAACCCTTCAAGATCCCTTTTACTCCAGTTATATAGATCTCTAATTAGAAGCAAAATAGAATATGGCTGTCCAGCCTATATCAGTGCATCAGATAAAAACCTATCAATCCTTAAAGTAATACAAAATGCTGCCTTACGCCTATGTATTGGAGCATTATACCATCCTCTCCTATAGACAGCATCTACTGTGAAGCTAGTGAACCCCCTCCAAACTTCAGGAATTTCTATATTACTAATAAATTCATTGTATCAGCAACAACAAATCCAACAAACCCAGTTAGAACTTTAATCAAAAAACAAATTCAAAATATTTCAAACCATTCTGAAAATCACTCCTGTATTCTCCAAAATTCTTTAGGAAATTACCATGTAAACCTATTAGACCTCACTTCCGAGTACAATAAATTTCCTCCCTGGGAATTAATTTTACGAGAATTCAATCTATCCTTATCCCAATACAAAAAAAATAAGTACCCATCTGGTTTCATCAAAGAAAAATATACTGAGATCATAGCAGAATATCATGAATTTATTTTATGCTTCACAGATGGTTCTAAAAATGAGTTTGAATATGCAGGCTATGCTTTTTCTATTGATGGTAAAATTACCAACTTCACAGCTCATAAATATTCTTCAATTTTCAATTTAGAAGTTTCTGCTATACTCCATTGCCTACAAAAGATCTCTACTTCAAAAAGCCCTAACAAAAAATTCCTGATTCAGTCAGACTCACTCTCTGCTCTTTTATCAATTCAAAACAAATTTTCTGAACATCAACTAGTCCATAAGATCCATCAAATCATCTATAAACTTCAGACTACTGACAAAATTATCAAATTTATGTTTGTCCCAAGTCATGTAGGCATTGAAGGAAATCAAGCAGTAGATGAATCAGCTAAATCAGCTGTTACCCCCTCTAAAATTTTCTCTGTGACCCATGATGATGTTATTAACATTCTAAAAATCATCCAAAACTCCAATTGGCAAAACCTATGGAACTCAAAAACAAATCACAAACTATTTACCCACAAAAAATCAATCCTCCCTTGGAAGCACCTTAGTCACCTAAACAGATCAGAAGAAATTATAATCACCCGCCTCCGAATTGGTCATATACCAAATTAACCCACAGCCATTTATACACCAAAGCTCCTAAACCCACCTGTCAATTCTGTAATTCTGAAATAATCTCCACTCAACACCTTCTATTCTACTGTCCCTCCCTCAAAACAAAACGCCAATCCTTAAACATTTCAGACCTCAACCCTACAATTCCTGACAACATCAAACAGATGGAAAACATTCTTAAATAGGTACATCAAAGAAATCAATCTTTCAAACCAAATCTAGACTAACCCCTCGAAACTGGGCGTAAAAATCCTGGCAATTATACACGCCCAGTATAAAAAAATTCAAAAAAAAAGAAAAAAATCCGATTATGTGCTATTGGTGTATGACAAACTATTGAATTTAATTCATAGAATGTATCAGAACTTAATCTTATTTGTTGATTAAAAAATTTGCTGTTACAACGTACATCATATCGCACCTCGGGAGTTACATATAAGGTCACATCTCAAAAAAGTGAAATTTTACAGGAGAGTGATTTTCTTTTTTTTTTAAACTTGATTCATTATTTTTATCAACTTATAATTAATTGTGAGGAATCAATAGCACCTTCATTTGTTTTCCTGGCAAAAAATTTGAATTTTTTAAAGCATTGATTATAATACTTAAAGCATATGGCGTGAAGTACGTAATAGGTAAACTAAGTGAAGTAAATTATAATATATTTCTTCATATTACACGTACTCGTCGTACTCCAATTTCTCGTTCCTCAAATTCGCCGTTTTTAGGCTTTTTTCCATTTCTTGCAATTTTGTATTTTTCGCGACTAATTCTTTTCTTATGCTAGATTCACTGTGCAGGAGCAATTGCACTCGATCCTCGAGTTTCTTGTTTTTAGTCCTGTCAAACAGTTACAAATTAACCCGTTAAGTATTTTTTGTCAGTGAATGTGAAACTATAAATTATGTATGCAGACCTCAATCTTTCACCAGCCAATTCTGCACGTTTATAGTCACTTTCCATCGCTTTTAATTTTTCGCTAGTTTCAAGCAACTCTTTACTTATTTTAGACTCGGTATCCCCATTAAGATACCTACTGTAAAACAAGTCTTTCCAATTCAGTTGCGCTATTCCTGTTGGGATTGTATTGATGTGTTTGATCAATAAACAAATCGAACAATACGCTTCAATAATAACATTAGCTCAGCTCATTTTACCTCAACTCGTTACATTTTGAGTGTACAATTACACGTCTTTCCACTGCTGTTTTTAAATCCGATTCGACATTTTTACGAAAACGTTTCACATGTTTGCCCAACTCGTCAAATTTTTCCGTACTCGGGACCGCAGATGCTTTTTCAATAAGTACATTCAGCTTAAAAATGTCATCATTCTCCAAAGCAGTCCGACAATGAGGGCATGTTTTTGATCTGCAATCAGATAAAATGAAAGCCAAACTGGACAAGGTATTCTGATTCTTGAAAAACGTAATAAGTAGTCAAGTACCTAATCATAAATACATAAAAAGGTCACAATTATTTTGATCATACATAAAGAAAAAGGAGATCTGAATCATAAGTAATCACCTTTCCATCCATTGGAGAAGACAGTGGGAGTGATAGACGTGACCGCAGCTTGTCGAACTAATTGATTCGCCATCGTCGCCGGTAAATAAGTCCTCTTGGCAAATCGTGCAGGATACATTCATTTTCGTGAAGCAATTCAACGTTTCACAATCAGCACTCCTGTAATGAATTAAATACACAGATAACCAAAACTCTCAAAATAAAATTCCTGATCATCATTCTTATCATATACCTACGTATGGTTTCTTCTAAACTTATTATTTTTGAACACCAGTCACCAGCAAATCGGATCAGTGAACCGATTAACCATTCTCTGCGACAAATTCATGAAGGAAGTCGACGTTAGAAGATACGAAGTTTTCTCATCAGCCTCACTCAAAGAGACAACGAGACAACTATACGTAGATAAGGTAGCACTAACCATGCACTAACTTTTGGGAATAAATCTCCAGTACTTCCAAGATACAAGAATTGAGAAATAAGATCAACAATGGGATGAAAAAAATAACAAACAACTAATCAATTAAATTGGATATCAGGCACATGAGAAACCATTACAATGAAGTGCATCGAACTGAAACTTGAAAGACTACTAAGACTAGTGATGTAAACATTTGTATGACTCATCGGTTCTGAAGAAGAATGATGAAATGATAACATAGAAGAGACGCATGTTTTAACGTGCTAAGGTGCTATTGATGCCTGAAGTTCTGTAGCTTTGAAGACAGATATATGCAGATGGCACCATTCCTTTGATCCATGTTCATTGATCGCTTAATCAAATCTATTTTTTCTCTAAAGCTACGTGTCTACGTACCCAATATTAATCGATCAAAAGCTACGAAATCTCAAAGTTGAGCTTTTTGCACCTTTATGATTGGTGCCAAATCACGTTGTATTTTGGTACGTTCGTCTACATAAAATTAGGTTCTTCAAGTACAATAAAATATTTAAATCGCTTATGGGAAAAGTTGAATTAGATCAGGTTTCAGTAGGATCTGATCCGATGAAAACTTCAATCTGATTACTCATCAGAACCGATCATTTTCCGCTGGAATACATTATTGTCGCATCACACCGTAGAAAAGAATACCTAACAATCATTTTAAAGATCTGGTATCCTACCTTCATTTAGCATAAGAACACTTTGAAAAATAAAATCTTAAAGAGGAAATATTTCAATGTTTGGAAAACATTTTGAGTTATAACCTTTCATTAATGTTATTGTGGAGGCGAAAGGAAGCATCCAAAAAAATTTCACGTTTACAAAGTTGTAGAGAATTAAATTTCTAATCGACACAATGTCCTTAGTTTTTTTCTATACCTAGTGCTTAGTTTTTGAGTTTTTCTCAAAAAACTAAAATTTCATCATACGTGCAAATTCATTTTTCTGAAAAGTGATCAATTCAAAAAATGTTTTGCATTTGGTACAAACCAATAAAAAATGCACTTCTTGTGACTATTTCTACCTAACAAACATTCAAAACAATTAAAACTGTTTGTTAACACTTTGTATTGTACCAAATTTGCTCAAAAAAGGTGGAGTTTTTTTGAGATGTACCCTAAACAACTCCAAATGACTTGCAATGTTGTTGGGATTTTGAGTTGGGCCATTTGCGTTTTTTACAAGATCTAGATAATGTACCGAACTCAAAGTGTTATTTTTGGTTGAGGGGGGTCATACAAACCCCAAAAATGCAAAAATGTCAAAATCGATTTTTTTGAGATGTAACCTTATTACTCCCGAGGTGCGAAATCTGTGTGGAAACTGTTTCAAGCGGGTTTTTTGAGCAGTTCTGGAGCCTCCAGTAGGTTTTTGAAACTTGAAATTCCCTCAAAATTTCATCAAATGCAGTTGGAAAGACAAAATTAATCTTGCAAGCCAATTCCAATACTTTACGAAGTCGACTGCAGGTGAATTTCAAAGTCGTTTTGCAGCCTCCAGCGACTTTTTGAAAATTACTGGAGCCTCCAGTAGGTTTTTGAAACTTGAAATCCCCTCAAAATTTCATCAAATGCAGTTGGAAAGCCAAAATTCATTCTGCAAGCCAATTTCAATACTTTACGATGTCGACTGCAGGTAGATATCAAAGTCGTTTTGGAGCCTCCAGCGACCTTTTGAAAATTACTGGACCCTCCAGTAGATTTTTGAAACTTCCAGATCTCACAAAATTTCATCAAATGGAGTTGTAAGGCCGTAACTTACTCTGCACTCCAATTTCAACACGCTATCGAGTTCACCTCACTATTAGATGTAGAATCAAGCTCCATTCGTGCTCCAGCAATTTCGAGAGAAAGTTTGGTAATTGAGTGTAGAAAGGGTCTGAGTCCTAAGTTGCATTTGTTTAGGCAGCAACAGCGCCGGCGCACGTGAATATTTTTATTTTTCAAACTGCGCTAAAAATTGTGTCTTGGGGTCCTCTTTCAATGACTTCGAGCACGTTCACCAAAAATGTTTGATTTTCGAATAAATCAGTTGAGAAACTACTTACTATGTATGTACTTACCGTTCACGTTTTCCATCGCACTGGGTGTGAGGGATTTTTGAAAGGGCCGTCCGTTGACGGCTAAGGCAGAATTCTAGAGTTTGTAACTCCCCTTCAGCGTTACCTAATAAAAAACTTTCTTATGGGTGCTCGATATTTCTGGACACCCTGTATAACACTGGTAGGTAATGACGTATTGGGTTTTAGAAAAAAATAATTATAACGAAAAGTACACGACGAATGTTCATTTAGTTTTAGAAAAAATAATTATTACGAAAAGTACACGAGAAAGATAGACAGGTGAAAATAATTACGACGTTTTAGGCCTATACCACCCAAATCATCTGGGGTGGTAGGTATTCTAACCGGCTTCGTTGGTCTTCTCGTGACGTAATATTCTGGAGATTTCAACTCTTCAGCGTTATTTTCATTATCCATTCTAGGTACCTAGGTACTTACTAATTTCGTAACTAGATTTTGTATTGTTATATATGAAAAATTAAATTATTTCGGATACGTAACAGTATGTAGTAGTAAGAAGAACTGATGTTTTTCATCGGGTTTTGGGTTGACCTTCATTTTTTCTGGGTAGGTCTAGGTACCAGCAGAGATTTAATGTTTTCGATAGTAATTTTTAAACATACCTACATTGTTATGGTTGATTTCGAAATGTCTCACGTGTTTTTTTATACATTTCGCAATTTTTCACTACCTCTTTCTCTCATGCCGCGCTGCTAGCCCGTTATGTACTAGTAGTACCTAAGTTGTCAAAATATTTTATGACTATGTATGTATTTGTAATGTGTAAAATTAGTCATTTTATTTTGTAAAATCGTAGTTATTCAAGCAACCGCAAGTAAAAGACTATAATCCATACACAAAAAAGTGCTCTAGAAGTCGATTTTGTATTTTTTTTTCGGGGACCAAAAAAATGCGCTGCCAAAATGAAGGTACTACCTGCCCCATTCAGAAAAGTGCAATTTTGAAATTTTTACTCCGCACAACGAGGAGATGGACCCTCAAAAAGGTGATTTTGGGGACACGGTCGGGACCAAAAAAACTCGACGGGGTTGTGTTGGGGGACTTCTCCAGATGCCAAATATGTAATTTTTTTCTGTGAAACCCTGCACAACTGCATTCTATGGCACTTCGTTATAGCAGGGAATATATATATGCCCTCGGTCGTCGGTAACACTGCCAGTGCAGTGCTATCTAGCGGATTAGTTCCGTGAGATATGGACGACTAAAACAGCCACGAGCATTTCAAAGCAGCCCGGACCTCACTTAGCATCGCGCTTTGCGCATGCGCGTGGACTTGCCATAATCGTCTTATCGTCGAGTACGTTCGTATTTTACGAGCATTTCAATTTTCAACTTCGTGATTTTTAATTTTGTTCCGTTTTTTTATTTTATACTTATGTTTCGTCGTTTATTGAAAAATGAAAACAATTTTTTTTTTCAATTTTTAATGTTTCAAAATCACATCACATTTTAATGCATAACGTATAATAAAATAAAAAATCAAGAATATTTTTAATGAGTTATAACATACCAAAGTAACTTTCGTAGGTAATCAAAATATAAGAGTAGGAGAAAACACTTAGAAATAAATTAATAATAATAGAAAAACTACAAGACTAACTTCGTAGGTAATGAAAATTAATTTTATAATAACAAAAACGTATAAAAATACTTTGGTACGTATTAAAAAAGCCAACTTTTCGAGGCGAGATCAAGATTCAACTTCAAAAGTATGAGTGAAAATCTTGTGTTACAATAATATTTGGTATTTCAGCACCAGTTAAAAGAGCCAAGGCACACTCATTTCCACTATTTGACGGTCTTTCCATCAGGGGAATACGTTTTTTGGTAGTTTTTTTTGGCCACTGCGCAATTTTCCATTGAGGAGATAATTTTTTATTTGCTGCAGGCAGTCGTTTGTTTTCTTTCTTCTCTCCTTTTCGGCTGAATCCAAATTTTTGGAACGCAGTATCGAGAGTTTTAGACAAATTTTCCAAATATTCCCCAGGCAAATCATCTTGCAAAAAAACGATTATCAAAGATGAAAAATAGTTGAAAATACGAAAATAGACGAATGCAGGAGGATAATAGTATTATGGCAAGTCCACGCGCATGCGCAAAGCGCGATGCTAAGTGAGGTCCGGGCTGCTTTGAAATGCTCGTAAACAGCCTGCCGTGTCCGCTTCGCAGTTGTCTCAGGTCGCTTAGAGTAATCGCTCCTCTGGACCGACGTTAGGACAACAAGCCTTTTGAGCAGAACTGCACGGACGCGTGTGTAATTAAAGCTCTAGGTATTACCTATTCGTGGTGCATTGCATGTTCATTAAGAGAATCTCAATAAAGTGTTAAAAGTGATTTATCATCTTTTATGTTATTGTTTGGAAGCTTAAGGACATACACTCAACCTGTATGAAGGAAGGTGTAGGGTATTAATTAGCCACTAATTACTAGAGACTAAGGATACTTTTCGGCATCGTGCGCTGTCAAGTGCTTTCGGCTAGGTACGCTCGTTTGACTTTAATGATTCAAGTTCCCTGTTCAGCTGTTCCATGTTGAGATTTTTAATTTTAATTTAATCATAAATTTATAATATTCGAATATTATATCAACTTTTACTTATTCTTCATGGTCTTTCTTATAGAATACAAATTTTGTTGCTTAATAATATACTTTGAGACTTGAGTTAAATGCCTGGTGAGCAGTTGGAAATATGATTCGATTTTTTCGACATTGACTTTTTGACTGATGTGATATCCAGTGTTGAAAAAAAAACGGTTTTTTTGTTTAAAACCCTGTTTTAAACAGCTGGATCCTCATGTGTTTTAAACGTGTTTTAAACATGTTTAAAATGGTTTTAAACACGTTTTTAACACAAATTTATTTGTTTTGGATTCAGTTTTTCAAATATACGTTATCCAGTCTTCAACTTTTAAGATGTGACATCATAAAATAGCTATAAGGTTCAAGAAATATTGAAAAATTGAAATCAAAACACAAAATTTGCCTTTGAAAAAAAGTATAGGAAGAAGAATGCAAATCTAAAAATTCAGTTTCTTCAATTTCACTACTTTTTCAACGAAAAATTGAAAAAAAAACGTGTTTTTTTAAAGGAAATTGGAGCTGAAAAAAAAACTTGTTTAAAACAAAAAAAAACATTTTAAACAGAATTTTGTTTTAAACACTGACTGTTTTTTTCTCGACGTTTAAAATACTGTTTTAAACGTTTTAAACATACAGTACTGTTTTAAACTGACAACACTGTTGAAAATTCAAAATTGACTGTTTTTGGCGATTCATGCTTTTTTTTAAAAGTACGTACTTGATCAGTAAAAATGGTCAAAATAAGTCCCAAAACTAATATTAATTACCCAAATCGAAATTTCACCACTTCCAGCCATTCTGGAGCCTCCAGCGGGATTTTTCATTTTATCCAGAATTTTGAATTTGCTCCAGAGGGCGTGAATATGAAGTTGAGCAGCTAAAAATCGAGTTGTGTATTATACTCGACCTGTTTAACGAGTTTATCCACATTTGAGCCGATTTTGAGAGTGACACCTCAAAAGTTGTTTTTCGGCCAGCTTTTTTCAAAATTAAAAAATCTAAAAAATCAAAAGTTTCCCGTTTGCGTGAAAATTTTTGAAGTTCGCGCGAATCGCTGTATTTGGTGCAAAACTTACCCCCCAAATCCAAATTTCACAATTTCCAGCCATTCTGGAGCCTCCAGCGCGATTTTTCAATTTCTCCAGAATTTTGAATTTGCTCCAGAAGGCGTGAATATGAAGTTGGACTGCTAAAAATCGAGTTGTGTATTATACTCGACCTGTTTAACGAGTTTATCCACATGGTTATTGAGTTACTCATGGATATCATTCCAAAGCATGTATTGTATGTAGCGTAAAGCTGCAGCACAATCATCTGTATGAATACTTTGATTCGTTGTTCATGAAAAAAAAGAAGAAAAAAAATCGTGATGCGAAGTAGTGTTTTTAATTTTCGAGACTTTGCAAATGATGATATGGTCATCGTATGACATGATGAAACACTAAAAAATTTAGAAAATCAGACTGGAGGCTGCAAAAACGGCTCAAAAAACGAAATTAGGGGAGCGGGGGAGTTGTTTTCAACTCGATCCAGCCATTCGCAAAAATTTCAAAAATTTCCTCACAAACGAGAAACATTTGATTTTTTGGATTTTTTAATTTTGAAAAAAGCATGGTCAAAAAACCACTTTTGAGGTGTCACTCTCAAAATCGGCTCAAATGTAGATAAACTCGTTAAACTGGTCGAGTGTAACATACAACTCGATTTTTAGTTGCCTAACTTCGTATTCACGCCTTCAGGAGCAAATTCAAAATTCTGGAGAAATTGAAAGATCGCGCTGGAGGCTCCAGAATGCCCGTAAATTGTGAAATTTGGATTTTGGGTGTTCAGTTTTGGACAAAATACAGCGATTCGCGTAAATTTCGAAAATTTCCACATAAACGAGAAACTTTTGATTTTTTGGATTTTTTAATTTTGAAAAAAGCATGGTCAAAAAACCACTTTTGAGGTGTCACTCTCAAAATCAGCTTAAATGTAGATAAACTCGTTAAACTGGTCGAGTGTAACATACTTAGTGTTAGACAAAATACATCGATTCGCGTAAATTTCGAAAATTTCCGGTGTTTTGATATAATGATCAATTATCGAGTTCCTGCAAATCGCTATCTTCTTTCTCCGGGACTGGGACTGGGACGACATATGGCTGTAATTCAGAAAAAAAAAAACAATCAAAAATTAAAAATATAAATGTAAGAATTTCTAAGATCGATTATAAATTTACGTTACACAACACAATACATAAAGAAAAAAATGAACGCTTATTTCAATGGCAAATTTCACGAGGAACAATAATTTTCTACACAAATTAGTCGAAATCTTTATACTTATTCCGACAAAATTCTAATAAAATTAATAAATTTACTTACACTAGCGCGCCACACCTACGCACGGCCCGAATCGATTGGACGCTGGCTTATTGACACCCAAATCTTCAGGCTTCCTGAGAATTTTTGAAGGCGCCGTCCTTCGACGGCTAAGATAAAATTCTAAACTTTGTAACACCCATTCCGGTGCATTTCCCCAGTCCCCCCCCACCACCGCCAAAAAGGGTCTATGTAAGGTCATTCGTTTGTGCTTCGTTAGTGCTTGTTTGTGCTTCAACTCCCGTCGTTTGTGCTTCGCCCCTTCCCAAGAAAATGAGGATCACTTGTGGGGGAGCTGGACAAATGGTTTTTGAAAAAGGGGCTAGAAATGGGAATTAAAGGGAAAAAATTGATGAAAATCGTTTGTATTTCGTTTGTGCTTGTTTGTGCTTCAACTCATATCGCTGCAACTCCTCTCCCCTTCGAGTTGAGGTTTCTCAATACAAACGATTTCATCAATTTTTTCCTTTTAATTTACATTTCTAACCCCTTTTTCAAAAACCATTTTTCCAGCCCCCCCCACAAGTTATCCTCATTTTCTTGGAAAGAGGCGAGGCACAAACGACGGGAGTTGAAGCACAAACAAGCACTAACGAATCACAAACGATTGCCACCATTTTCAATCCGATTGGCGGTGGTGGGGGGCTCGCATTTCCCCAGCCCCCCACAAGATGTCCTCATTCTCTTGGGAAGGGGCGAAGCACAAACGACGGGACTTGAAGCACAAACAAGCACAAACGATTGACACCATTTTCAACCCAATTGGCCGTGGTGGGGGGCTCATGTTTCCCAAGCCCCCCCCCCCCACACAAACTTTTCTCAATATCTCCGAAAGGGTTGAAGCACAAACGACCGGACTTGAAGCACAAACAAGCACAAACCACAAACAAAGCATAAACGAATGACCTTACTTAGACCCTTTTTAGCGGTGGTGGGGAGGCTGGGGACGGGGAAATGCACCTCTAACAGACTGTTCTTTCGCGATCTACCGGAATGAGTATGTAAGTAAAGATTAACATATTATGTCTTACGCCAGTATTCTTCATCGGTACGTTCCTTGGAGTCAACTACTTCAGCTCTTGAGTCTGTCGTATTTATTTGTTATTCTGCAACATTTAGAATGTAAATAAAATTAAATGCATGTAAAAAATTCTAACTACGTGTTTATAATTTTATTAACCTTAGTGTTGATTAGTGTTTCCAACTTCTATCGTCAGATTTCCCCAACTTTTTATTCCAACCCCCCTTCATCCTTTCCTCTCCAGCAATTTCATGCCAAGTAACCAAATGCGGTTCAAACAAATTTTGATTGAGTTGTAAACAAAAATGTTGAATAGTTTTAAACGTTCGAAAACTATGTTTTTATACTTGTCAAAAAATTTGAATTGTATTATTGCGGGGTTGATACTAAAATCAAAAATCAAAACTTCTCATGTTTTTTATGTTATTTTTCGTATTTTTTTGTAGCCCTTTGGTCTTTGAATTCGATTTGGAAAATTAAATTCGAAAATGGAACAGAACATTTTTAATTTTGCCCGTAAAGAGGAAGAGGGAAAGTTGCCGAATATTACTAATTTGTGAGGTATAACAAAAATCATTTGGTATTTTTTGAATGAAATTTTTCCACTTTTTTCGATTGAGTTGGTGCTTTTTGGTAGTTTTGAATTAAATTTTGCAATTTTTTTTTCGATTGAAAACTTGAAAAGTAAATAATTAAAAGATGAGTCAGCAAGTTGACATGTCTAAACCTTCTACTCCCCATCCGGCTTGGCACGACTCTGGTAACATTTAATAGGTACCTTTCTGAATAATTACCATTAATTACGTTCGATGAGGAATTTTCATTTTTAGTTTCTACAGATGTGGTTTTTTTTTTTTGAAATTCTCATTATGATCTATAAAAATAAAATAAAATGCATGAAGAAAATTACAGTATTTCCAATTGAGAATATTGATTCGTATTTAAAAAATTGGAATTATATGCTATTATCTAGTATTATTGTAATTTTATTATTTTATTAGTTTCTTAATGAACATTCAAGGTCATATTGGTCATTTATGTAGAATTTCTATCTTTGATCCTGATTTCTACGTGATAGAATCATAGACTCGTTCAAAGAGATTACATTCCGGTTTTTTATTATTATACCTGGCATCTCCGCTTTTCTTTTCAAACAGTTATACTTTTCTTCCTGAAAATAAAAATAATATTTTTAAAAAAAAAAGGAAACTACAAATAGGTCAGTATAAAGATGAATAATATCTTTAAAAATGTAAAGGACAGAAATAATATTTTTAACAAAAAATATCAGAAAGAAGAACTTATGTTTGTTGAGGATAATCCTACTCCCCAATCACTTCTTTGAAGCAATCGACTGTTTGAAAATGAGAGTGAATAAATAAGCAGTTGCTTGAGATTCAAGTGGTATAAAAAATTGATTTTTATTAATTGAAAACTTTAAAAACTTAATCGAAAATTTAAAAAAAAAACATTAAATTTTAATAGGCTTGCTTACTTGTTCGTTAATTCGACGTTTTAGGCTTTTCCTTCTGAATCGCCAGGTTTTGTGGGAATTTTTGTGAAATTCGTCCGTATTTGACTTAGGTAATATTCTAAAGTTTTTATCTATCTGTCAGCGTTGCCGTTACCTGAAATTATTATGATTTTTCATGTAATGTATAGTTTATGTTAAAAGTGTTTTTATCAGCATAGACTTTCTAACCCTCAAAAAAGCGATTCTGTAAATCAAATCGGGAATGTGAAATGTTTTGGGCGAAAAATGGGCTTACGGACGAGCTCTTGCTAAAAACCCAATATCCCCAGCGCTGGACCCGCTTATATTCGAGATTGCGGGGCCCAAATGGGGCCAATTTTGGGTCCGTACGTCATTCGAAGAATGTGTGGGGAAATTGCATTTTTTGGTAGTGTTGGTATCGTAGATAAGAAATGTGCAATTTCCCCAACCCCCCAGGCGCTTATTTTGGGCTCACCCCCCCCTCAAAATTTCGACTTTCCAATAAAAATTCATCAAAATACGAGAAATTAACACTTTTGGATGAAATTTTGTATACTAACTAATTAAGGCATGAAGAAATCATATCCGCTGAGTTTTGGTTTTTGCAAGCCCCAGTTGGGGCTGCAGGAGCACCCCCCACCCCCAATTTCGAAGTTGGGGCAAATCGTCCATGTTGGTGTCGTTTTCATATGAAACGACCCTGCTGATGACGAATCTCAAGTGAGTTATGCAGCTGATCAAAGAAATCTGAATTTATGAAACTGTCATTATGTCTTGTTCACTGATTTGTTTTTTTCTTTGTATTACGTGTTACCTATCGTTTTTTTGAATTTTGTAGGTATTCATTTGTATTTTTTCCATTCGTGGCTTTTTTTGTTACCATTCAGCATTGTTCTTATTACAAATTCTACAAAATATTCCGTCATTCGTTTCATTTTTGTTCAGTTTTTCATTACATTTTCACATGTGTTATCTTCTCATTTCAAATACTGAGTGGTGTAGTCTCAAATCTGACTTGATATTCGTCATCAGCATGGTCGTTTCATATGAAAACGACACCAACATCGGCGATTTGCCTCAACTTCAAAATTGGTGGTGGGGGTGCTCCTGCAGCCCCAACTGGGGCTTGCAAAAACCAAAACTCGCCGGATATGATTTCTTCAAGCCTTCATTAGTAGTTAGTATACAAAATTTCATCCGAAAATGTTGATTTCTCGTATTTTAATGAATTTTTATTGGAAAGTTAAAATTTTGAAAGTGGGGTGAGCCTAAATTAAGTGCCTGGGCGGTTGGGGACATTGCATACTTTTCATCTACGATACCGACACTATTCAAAAATGCAATGTCCCCACACTCCCCTCAAATGATTTACGGACCCAAAATCGGCCACATTTGGGCCCCAATCTCGAAAAAAAGCGGGTCCAGCACTGGGGACATTGGGCTTTTAGCAAGAGCTTGTCCGTAAGCCCACTTTCTGCCCAAAACATTTCACATTCCCGATTTGATTACTCCTTTTTTTTTCTTCGTGATCAGATCATTGCCAAAAAACTTCCTATAACAAAAATTGGGACAACACACCAAAACAAAAAAATATAATTATGAATACAAAAAAAATACGTAATTATACACAAAAAAAATTTTTTAAAAATACAAATAAAACAATAAAACAAACACATAGCAAAAAATCAAAAATCAAAGGAACAAAATAAAACATTTGTCACACACAAAATATACAAAAAAAATCTGAATGCAAAATTTTAAAAAAATAAATGAAAATAAAAAACTAAAAATATATATCGCACCTCGGGAGTAATAAGGTAACATCTCAAAAAAGTGAAATTTTACAGGAGAGTGATTTTCTTTTTTTTCAAAACTTGATTCATTATTTTTATCAAAACTTATAATTAATTGTGAGGAATCAATAGCACCTCATTTTAAAGATCTGCAGGTATCCTACCTTCATTTAGCATAAGAACACTTTGAAAAATAAAATCTTAAAGAGGAAATATTTCAATGTTTGGAAAACATTTTGAGTTATAACCTTTCATTAAAGTTATTGTGGAGGCGAAAGGAAGCGTCCAAAAAAATTTCATGTTTACAAAGTTGTAGATAATTAAATTTTTAATCGACATAATGTCGTTAGTTTTTTTCTATAGTGCTTAGTTTTTGAGTTTTTCTCAAAAAACTAAAATTTCATCATACGTGCAAATTCATTTTTCTGAAAAGTGATCAATTTAAAAAAAAATTTCCATTTGGTACAAACCAATAAAAAATGCACTCCTTGTGACTATTTGTAACTGACAAACGTTCAAAACAATCAAAACTGTTTGTTAACACTTTGTATTGTACCAAATTTGCTCAAAAAAGGTGGAGTTTTTTGAGATGTACCCTTAACAACTCCAAATGACTTGCAATGTTGTTGGGATTTTGGGTTAGGCCATTTGCGTTTTTTACAAGATCTAGATAATGTACCGAACTCAAAGTGTTATTTTTGGTTGAGGGGGGTCATACAAACCCCAAAAATGCAAAAATGTCAAAATCGATTTTTTTTTTAGATGTAACCTTATTACTCCCGAGGTGCGAAATCTGTGAGGAAACTGTTTCAAGTGGTTTATTGAGCAGTTCTGGAGCCTCCAGTAGGTTTTTGAAACTTGAAATCCCCTCAAAATCTTATCAAATGCAATGTTGGAAAGCCAAAATTCATTTTGCAAGCCAATTTTCAATAATTTACGAAGTCGACCGCAAGTGAATTTCGAGTCATTTTGGAGCCTCCAGCGACTTTTTGAAAATTACTGGACCCTCCAGTAGATTTTTGAAACGTCAAGATCTCACAAAATTTCATCAAATGGAGTTGTAAGGCCGAAACTTACTCTGCACTCCAATTTCAACACGCTATCGAGTTCACCTAACTGTCAGATGTAGAATCAAGCCCCAGGAGAGAAATTTTGGCGATTGAGTGCAGAAACGGTCCAAGTCCTAAGTCGCATTTGCTTAGGCAGCAACAGCACCGGCGCACGTGAATATTTTTCTTCCAAACTGTGCTAAAAATTGTGTCTTGGGGTCCTCTTTCAATGACTTCAAGCATGTTCACCAAAAATTTTTGATTTTCGAATAAATCAGTTGAGAAATTACTTACTATGTATGTATGTACTTACCGTTCACGTTTTCCATTTCGTTAAAAAAAACTCTTGTACTAGATGACCCAAAATCATGTACGTACTCTTCACTCGTGTGTAGTTAAGTTCGTATTCACAAGTATACTGATGTTTTTCATCGGGTTACGGGTTGATCTTCATTTTTTCTGGGTAGGTCTGTACCAGTAGAGATTTAATGTTTTCAATTGTCTCATTCGAAGTTCTAAAACCATTTCTTGAAAAATTTCTCAGAGCATATGCCTCAATTCTGTTTCATTCTCCTGAAATTTTTTCAATCGATGAATACTTTTTTGATTTCGAATTATAAAGTACACCATTCAAATCTTTTTGAAATGATAATATCAGTATGGCAAAATTAGTGTAACAGAGTTCGCAGAAATTCAGAAACAAATGAAAAAGTTTCTTAGGTACATACCACCTTTTCACAAATAAGTTGATTCTTTTTAATTTTAATGAAATACAAAAGTGTAACTTTAAAACATGATTTTATTCAAACTACATTAAATCAAATAATTACAAATTCAATCAATCAATCAATCAATATTTATTAAAAACGATATTTCAAATTACAAAATACAAAATATCCCCCCCAATGCGCCATTGCGCGAGCGAGGGGGCCTCCATGGTAACATTGTTCGACAGTAAATATTGAAATAAAATTTTACAAATTGGAGGAGGGGAAAAAACCGAGAAGAAAAACAAACAAAACAAAAATAGATAAGTAAATAAAAATAAATGAATGAATGAATTTAATACAAAGCTAAAAAGCTAAAAAATAATTACATCAGCTGATAATTTAGAAAATTGTGAAGGAACACATTGGTGAAAACTGAAGTGAATGGATTTACTGGGGAATAACAGGACCCTACATAATATATTAAGAAAACAAAAACAGACAAAAATAAAAATAGAAATAGAAATAGACATGTGATGTAGTACTACCCAGTGGTCTATAGGGTGTTTTCGCTCTCCAGGAGCCATCGGATTGGACCAGTGCCAGCCGAGAGCCCAAACCTCTACTCATCACTGCATTAAACGCATTTTTAGGGTCCAAAACACAAAGCAGAAGTTAATACTCAGTAATTTAGTTGGAAAATTGAGTTTCCAATGAGATTTTTTTCATATTCATTAAAAATAGTCTCACAATGTCACAAACCTGTAATTTTTTTGCATTGACGTATTTACCCTCACACTTTTTTTAGCAATTAGGTATTATTTTGAAGAAGAAAAAAACATCACTTTCTATAACTTTTTGCGTTGCAAATACGGGTCTGACAAAAAATGTAATTATATGATGTGAACCAATTTCTGCAAAAAATGCAGGAAAATGTGATTTTCGCAGTTAGTCAAGGCGGAAAATTGATATTTTTTTAAACTTAAATTCTACAAAAAGAAAAAAATTTGAATAAAAAAAATTGAAAAATTTTCAAAGCAGTTTTTAATTAAAAAAATATACCTATTTAAGCTGTAGGTACTTATCGCATAGGAAATTTGAGAAATTTTTTTGATTATGAAACACTGTTATAAAAGAGGGACATAAGAAGCTTTTAAGCTGTGGAGCTCGCGCCTTTGGGTCGCGCTCTCGTTCCTTACACACAGGTACCTACATTCGTCATTCATCCGGTCCTTTCTCCCTTCTAGGAACCTGCTATCTATTGTCCATCCATCCTGCATCTCTCTCTCTCTCTCGCGTCTCTTCTAGCGACTAGCCATACACATTGGTCTTAAGATGTTACGAGTTTTAGTGTTAAAATAAACGTTTAAATGCACTGATCACTCGTATGTTTCAATGGTCGTAACAAGAAGCCAGTACGCTTCAAAGCTAAAAGCTTCCTCCAAAACTTCACAAACATGGTCAAAAAGCATTTTTTGGCAACCTCTTTCTAGGTAGACTATGGATACCTTGGAATAGATACTGCATACATACCATTGGGTACCTACATACTGGAGAAGTTTAATTGTTTAAATCATAATCTGAAGCTTTTTGAACTTTTTTCAGCTTTCAGCTTTCTTCAAAACATCAACACATAAAGAAAAAAAGTAAACCCTTATTTCAATGGCAAATTTCACGATGAACAATAATTTTCTACACAAATTAGTCGAAAACTTTATACTTATTCCGCATTTTGACAAAATTCGAATAAAATCAATAAATTTACCTACTCACGGCCCGAATCAATCCGACTCAATTTCGGATTCGTGGGTATTTTGCTAGGCGCCGTCCTTCGCCGGCTTAAATAATACTCAAGACTGTCTATAGCTATACCGTCTTCTTGGACTTCGTTGTCCATTTTTTAACTTTTAAGTAACCCTAACAAGTAATCAATCTAACTCATTTCGTTTTCATGTTACATTATATAGGGGTTGTGTAGGTCTAGGTACCAGTAGAGATTTAATATTTTTGATAATAATTTATAAACAACGGTACAATTGTTATGGTTCATTACGAAATGTCTCACGCGTTTTTTTAAACATTTCGCAATTTTTTACAACCTCTTTCTCTCACGCTGCTTCATAATTAGTCATTTTCGATCAGATTAGATTAATTTAGATCAAAAATGGGGGAAACAATCAAAAACTTTACCAAATTGACCAAGAAAGCTGAAATTTGAGATATACCCTATTTTCGACATGCCAAATCGATTGGAAACGGTTTCAACCCGTTTTGAGCAGTTCTGGAGCCTCGAGCAGATTTTTGAAACTCGAAATTCCCACAAAATTCCATCAAATTGGAGTTGTGAAGCTGAAATTTATTCTAAAAACTAATTTCAATACGCTACGAAGTACTGCAGGTGAATTTCAAATCGTTTTGGAGTCTCCAACGACTTTTTGAAAATTCCTGAAACATCCAGCAGATTTTTGAAACTTTGAATTTTCACAAAATTTCATCAAATATGGAGATGGAAAGCTGAAATTTACTCTACACTGCAATTTTAACACCCTCTGAAGACGACTTCAGGTGGGTTCAAGTCATTTTAGAGCCTCCAGCGACTTTTTTGAAAATTACTGGAGCCTCCAGTAGATTTTTAAACCTTGAAATTTCCCCAAAATTTCATCAAACTGAGATGGAGAGTCGAAATTCATTCTGCAAACTAATTTCAATACGCTACGAAGTGGTCTGCTGGTGGATTTCAAGTCGTTTTGGAGCCTCCAGCGACTTTTTGAAAGGTTGTATGGCGTTTTTTGGAAAATTGAAATTTTCTAAAAGTAGGTAGCTAAAAGCTTCAAAATCATTTGAAACCACCACGTAGTCTGCGAAGTAAATTTCAGCTTGCCAACTCCATTTGATAAGTTAATGTTGCGGGAATTTCAAGTATCAAAAATCTACTGGAGGCTCCAGTAATTTTCAAAAAAGTCGCTGGAGGCTCTAAAATGACTTGAACCCACCTGAAGTCGTCTTCAGAGGGTGTTAAAATTGCAGTGTAGAGTAAATTTCAGCTTTCCATCTCCATTTGATGAAATTTTGTGAAAATTCAAAGTTTCAAAAATCTGCTGGATGCTTCAGGAATTTTCAAATAGTCGTCAGAGGCTCCAAAACGACTTGAAATTCGCCTACAATACTTCGTAGCGTATTGAAATTAGTTTTTAGAATAAATTTCAGCTTCACAACTCCAATTTGATGGAATTTTGTGGGAATTTCGAGTTTAAAAAATCTGCTGGAGGCTCCAGAACTGCTCAAAACGAGTTGAAACCGTTTCCAATCGATTTGGCATGTCGAAAATAGGATATATTCTAAATTTCAGCTTTCTCGGTCAATTTGGTAAAATTTTTGATTTTTGTCCTCATTTTTGGCCTAAATTGGATTTTCAAAAATTCACCAAAAATCGAAAAACGCACTTTAGCACTTATAATTTTGACAGGTGATAAATGTTTGCATGATCTTTCGATCTACCTTTGTAAGGATTGAAAAATTTCATGCAAGTCTGGAACGCAAAATCTGCTATTTCGGCTGACCTGTCAATCAAAATGGCCGCCATTTTGTAAGTAAGGCCAACTTTTTTTTGGGCAAGTGAGCTTTAAAATGTTCTTTAGGATGTCCCCTTTAAGAAAAAAGTTGTCCCGGAATATCGGTGGTGGGGGGGGGGGGGGGTGCAATTACTCCTACTGTCATATGCCGGACTATATGGTAGATTTCAAGGTGACAATCAGCCCTTTAAAGGAATTTTCAGTGATGAATTGTCCGGGAGAATGGGTTTTCCATAATATTAAGTAATCAATGAATGATGAAATCATCTTGAAATTACAAATACAAAACAATAGGTAAATAAAGTAGTCAAAGCACAAAAATTAAAACAAAACTTGTCACTGAAACAGTGATTTGTTTACCTTATATTCATCACTATCCATCCGTAGAGCTCCTTTACTACTTCTAGAGTTCATGGCTTTAATCAGAGAATTCATTTGACTAACAAATCGACAGGTACCCTTGATCGGATCTTGAAAAATGTTTTTCAAAGATTCCAATGTAGCTGGAATTTCCACAATAACCACACATAACACAGTTGGAATTTTGAGAATCAACATAACCACGGCATTTACCTTCACCACTAAAATTTGAAAAATCAAAAATGTCATAATTAAATTAATAAATAAAATTCAAAAGCAGAAATCGCGAAAAGTACTTACACGACGAAAAAGTACGCGAGAAAGATAGACACGTGAAAATAATTAATTCGTTCATTATCCATTTATTGTTATGTATGAAAAATTAAATTATTTCGGATACGTAACAGTATGTAGTAGAGTCCGTGCAATTTATTTAGGCGACTGAGCGTTCAAAATCGCGTAAGCGGGAACCAACGAGAAGCTTTGTAGTCCAATCATTCAAATTTAGGCCAAAAATGAGAAAAAAAATCAAAATTTTACCAAATTGAGATGAAAAGCTGAAATTTGGGACATACCCTATTTTCGACCTGCCAAATCGGTTGGAAACTATTTTAAACCGTTTTGAGCAGTTCTGGAGCCTCCAGCACATTTTCGAAACTTGAAATTTCCACAAAATTTAATCAAATGAAGTTGGAAAGCGGAAATTCACGCTACAATCCAATTTATACACGTTATTAAGTCGACTTCTGGTGGGTTTGAGTCATACAACCTTTTGAAAATTCTTGAAGCCTCCAGTAGATTTTTGAAACTTGCAATTTTCTACAAAATTTCATCAATAGCAGTTGTTGAGCTAAAATTCATTCTGTAAACTGATTTTAATACGCTAGGGAGTCGACTGCAAGTAAATTTCAAGTCGATTTGGAGCCTCCAGCGATTTTTTGGAAATTACTGGAGCCTCCAGCAGATATTTCAATGCTCGAAATTTCTATAAAAATTAACCAAACAGAGTTGGAAATCCAAAATTCACAGTATATTCCAATTTCAATACGTTATCAAGTCGACTGCAGGTTTTGGTTCAAGTGATTTTGGCGCCTCCACCGACATTTCGAAAATTCCTAGAGCCTCCAACAGATTTTAGAACCTTGAAATTTCATAAGAAGCAGTTGGAAAACTAAAATTCACTCTGTAAACTAATTTCAGTACGCTATAAAATCGACTACCGGTAGATTTCAAGTCGTTTTGTAGCCTCCAGCAACTTTTTGGTAACTAATTATCGAAGCCTGTAGCAGATTTTTCAATGCTCGAAATTTCCATAAAATTTTACTCAACAGAGACACCCCATTTTTGACATTACCATATTCTGAGGTGGATCACAAGCAGCTTCAATCCGTTTTGAAGTCTCCAGCAGATTTATTTTAGAAACTTCTGTTCTTCAAAAAATGCCACAAACTCTATCCCAATTAACTTTCGGCTTTCAAACTCCATTTGATTGAATTTTGTGGAAATTGCAAGTTTCAAAAATCTACTGGAGGCTCCAAGAATTTTCAAAAGGTTGTATGACTCAAACCCACCAGAAGTCGACTTAATAACGTGTATAAATTGGATTGTAGCGTGAATTTCCGCTTTCCAACTTCATTTGATTAAATTTTGTGGAAATTCAAGTTTAGAAAATGTGCTGGAAGCTCCAGAACTGCTCAAAACGCTTTGAAATAGTTTCCAACCGATTTGGCAGGTCGAAAATAGGGTATGTCCCAAATTTCAGCTTTTTATCTCAATTTGGTAAAATTTTGATTTTTTCCCCTCATTTTTGGCCTAAATTTGATTTTTAAAAATTCACCAAAAATCGAAAAATATGTATATTTCAACTGAACTGGTCATGCTTATAGGAAATTTGCTGTAGAATAATTTCAGTCCAATAACTTTTTTCCTCCGACCCTTCATTTCGGCGATACAGCCAAAAAAACGTAAATTAACAAAGGTTAATGGCCTCTTGCAGGGGTAGCATACAGGTTGCGGTGTGCAACTTTGGTCAAAATATTTTCGAGTGTACCGTGAATCGAGTTCACGTTCTAAATGGTCGATTTTCATTTTTTAAAACAATTTTCATAAAATTGACAACTTTACCCCCTCCTTAGTTAGGGTGAAATCGCCATTTTGGGAAAAACTGAACTGGTCATGATAATAGGAAATTTAACGTAGAATAATATTATTTTGAACATTTTCCCTCTCGGACCCTTCATTTCGGCGATAAAGCCGAAAAACATGTTTCGGCAAAGGTTAATGACCTCTTGCGTGGGTAGCGGTCAAGTTGCGGGGTGCAACTTTTGATGGGTTGTTTTAGAGACCAATCTGAACAAATAATGTGAAATTCAGCTTGCCCCCAATTTTTTCGAGATTCGACTAAAAATTTTGCTAAAATGACTGGACTATAATACCTAAACAACATCTTCCAATAGTGTCAAATAGGAACCTGTAGTAATATCAATTTTCAAGTTTTTCGGACTGGGTGTTTGGAAACTCAGTAGCAGGATGTATTTCATCTCAAAAAAAAAGAAATGAAAGGAATTATGAATGGGTAATTTCTGTCTTTTATGACTAATTAAAAACACAATGAAATATACATTATTGGCAAAACGAAAGAAAATGTTGGTGGGAGTTGGTAAAGTGGATAAAAAATGGTATAAAACTAAGTAGGTAGTCTAAATAATAAAATTAAATGAGAATAATTCAACAAATAGGTATAAATATAAGTAAAATTGATAGATTGAGTATATTCAAGGTTTTAGTATTTCATTTTTAATAAAAATCTCATTTGCGGCTGATTTTGGCGACGTTTTTCTGTTCTTTCGTGTTATTTATGTTAATTTCACAATAAAATTAGTTGTGTATCATTAGAAAGCCACGTTTTAAAACACTCCCGGTGGCTACGTGTGTACAGAGATGGCTCGTCACGTCAAAGGTCATAGGTTCGAGTCCCGCAAGCGGCAAAAATTTTTTACATTTTTTTTCACTTATTTCTTTTAAAAGTAATAAGTTTTTGTAAAATTTTAATGTTTTACGCATTTTTACATTTTTTTTCGAATTTTTTGTGTCATTTTTCTACTTTTGTGAGTAATAAATTTGTACATGCCTCGCTTAAAAGTAGAAAAATTCGATGAAATGATGAAAATTGAGGCCTGTTGAGGGTTCCACTCGATTTTTATAGAGTCCCCAAGAAAATTTAGCAAAGAAAACAGAAATTGATTTTTTGGTCGGGAGGTCCCTTTTCCCAGTCGCCCTCACATATAGTCTGAAGTGGTAACACTACATTCCAGTTGAAGACCAGGGCACACTTCGTAAAAGGGATCAACTGGGATGTAGTGTTACCACTTTTGGAATGTAGTGTTACCATTTTAGACCATATAACCAAGTAATACAGGAGAATTAGGTGAAAATCGCAATAAAAAAACATTTTTACCTAGCAAAGATTTTTTGTGGGAAATTGTCGAGGGTGGCCCCCTGAATAATTCCTAAGAGTTACCACCCCGTACCCCTCTTGCTAATTTTTTTATGGGTGGCTGAACCCCCCTCCCAAAATGGGGTTTTCGCAGTTTTCTCCTCAGGGGTTGATTTTACGTCAAAAACAGTTCAGTACTTTTTTGTTCTACGTCAAATTTCCGATCTAATGATATATCAACCGTCCTTCTACCCCGAAGGGGGTGGGGCTAGAACCATTCAAATGAGAGGGGTTTTCTAAAAAACACAAAAAAGCTATCGTCGCATAGGAGGGATGAAATGGCTTTCGAGAGCGTTCGGGTTGATACTAGCATGGAAGGTGGGTACCATTGAGAAACTACCACGTGAAAAATTTCAGATCCACGCCACCTCCCCTTTTTGGGAAACCCCCCTTTTTTGAAATTTCAATAACACTTTTCTCAGCTCCATTTCAACCGATTTTGAAAAGTTTTCTGGAAGTTATATGTATCCTTAGTAGGTATCCTCACAAAAATTTTCAACCCCACTCCCCTCATATTTACCTCTCAAAAAAGCGTTTTTTTCATTTTTTTATGCCTATTAACAATGAAGATTGCGAGGTACGATTTTAGAAACACGTTTTATGGATGTATTTTTGGCCCCCAAACATCTTATATTATAATAGAAATTTTTCCTTTGCTGCGCCGCGGTGAATACTTGGAATAATGTATCTTAGGGGGGTGAGGGGTGAAATGGGAATATTGGGAAAAATAACTATTAATGAGTAGGGTATCGTTTTCATATGATTCGATACCGCTGAGCACGAATATGACCTCAGATTTTCTACTACCCTCACCTATTCTTCTCCAGAGCCCCTCAGCTCCCCTCAATTTTCACTAATTTTGAAATTAAGTTACTTTGATGACATTGGAGTCGTTTTCATATGGTTCGATACCACTGAGCACGAATCTGACCTCATCAATCTTTAAAAAATTCATGATGCAGAAATATGTTTATGATATTTGCAACCATGAACTTTTCTTAATGATATTTGCAAAAAACTCTTGCTTTTTCATTTTTCAAAACTCGACTTTATAATTCTCCATTTTTGTCTTCTTGATTTTTTACTTATTTTTAGTTTTTTTGTAGGCGTCTTTATAAACATTTAAAATTCAACTTGAGTTCAATTTTGAGAAGTATCAAGTGTCTATTTTCGGCACATTTTTCAAAAAATACATCATTTTTGGAAAAATTGTCAAAAAAGTGTCGATTTTTGGCAAAATAGTCAAGAAGTGTCTATTATTGGCACATTTGTCAAAAAATAAAGTGTCTATTTTTGGCTCATTTGTCAAAAAATACTCCATTTCTAGAAAAGTTGTCAAAGTGTGGATTTTTAGCAAAATAGTCAAGAAGTGTCTATTTTTGGCACATTTGTCAAAAAATACTCCATTTTTAAAAAATTTGTCAAAAAGGGTCAATTTTTGTCAAAATAGTCAAAAAGTGTCTATTTTTGGCACATTTGTCAAAAAATACTTCATTTTTAAAAAAATTTGTCAAAATATAAGGGTCAATTTTTGTCAAAATAGTCAAAAAGCGTCGATTTTTGACTACATAGCCAAATAGCCCAAAAGTAGGTATCCATTTTAGGAAAATTTGTCAAAAATACTTCATTTTTGGTCAAAATTGTCAAAAAAGTGTCGATTTTTGGTAAAATAGTCAAAAAGTGTCCATTTTTAGAACATTTGTCAAAAAATACTCGATTTTTAAAAAAATTGTCAAAAAGCATCGGATTCTTTGTTTTTTGACAAATAGTTGTAGTGTCTATTTTTGGCACATTTTGTCTAAAATACTTCATTTTTGAAAAAAGTGTTGATTTTTGACAACATAGTCAAGAAGTGTCAATTTTTGACGAAAGGAACAAGAAGTGTCAATTTTTGACAAAATAGTCAAGAAGTTGTAAGAGCGTAAAATGACTTAAAGCATGATAGGTAAGGGTACCTATAACTGTAGTGTTGTTTCCTGGAAATATCCCTTAGAGTATTTCTTCTAAATACTCACCAGAATATTACATGCTCGGCTAGGGCGTGAGTAGGAAAGGTTGCTTTTACACTCTTAACAGATGTTCACACATACCATAGATAACAACAAGAAATACATGAAGAAATATATAATGTGTGTGATATTAACAATACGTTACATGATTCATACAATTACATACTTAGATGTATTCGTATGTGTTAATATGACACTTTCTTAAGACTAATTATACACTCTCTGGTGTAGGTGAAAAGGTTCTCCTCATTGGAAGTACCCGATTGCATTCAGCGATGCAGTCTTAATCGGATTTGTGGTGGAAATGGGACACTGTCCGCATTTCCGTTAAGCGTAAGCAAGTTCTAATGTAACACTGTTACCCAACCATACTTACTGTACCAGGTCCTTAATAATAAAATAACACTAACTAGAACTAAATGAGAAACTAAACATAGCACTTAACACACGTGAGTAAAACTTGTATATTAAATGAGCAGTTAACCGATTAGCAGATGAATAACATGCCCGCGTGCACTCGAACACATTACTGACGTTTCCAACGCTCGTAGCTCAGCTCAAGCGGCCAGCTTACAAGTGTGGAACGCAGTGTTGCCAGTACAACGCAGTGTTACCAGGTGGGTTTCCCTATACATGTAACGTACGGCATAGTAGTATATCACAAAGTGTCTATTTTTGGCACATTTGTCAAAAAATACTCCATTTTTGGAAACTTGTCAAAAAAGCGTCGATTTTTGACAAGATAGCCGAGAAGTATCTATTTTTGGCAAAATAGTCAAGAAGTGTCTATTTTAGGCACATTTATCAAAAATACACCATTTTTGGAAAAAGTGTCAAAAAAGTGTCAATTTTTGGCACATTTTGTCTAAAATACTTCATTTTTGAAAACAGCGTCGATTTTTGACAAAATAGTCAAGACAAGAAGTGTCTATTTTTGGCACCTTTGTCAAACAATACTCCATTTTTGGAAAAATTGTCAAAAAAGAGTCTATTTTTGGCTCATTTGTCAAAAAATACTCCATTTTTGGAAAGTTGTCAAAGTGTCGCTTTTTTGGTGAGGAGGAGGAGGGAGTGTCAAAAAGTATCAATTTTTGGCACATTTGTTAAAAATACTCCATTTTTGGAAAAGTTGTCATAAAGTGTCAATGTTTTGGTGGGAGAGGGAGGAGGGTCTCAAAATACGTCAATTTTTGGCAAAATAGTAAAGCAGTGTCAATCTTTGGCACATTTGTCAAAAAAAACTTCATTTTTTGAAAATTTGTCAAAGATACTCATTTTTGATCAAAATTGACAAAAAAGAGTCGATTTTTGGAAAAATACTCAAAAAGTGTCTATTTTTGGAACATTTTTGTCAAAAATACTCAATTTTTAAAAAAAATGTCAAAAAGCGTCGGATTTTTTTTTTTGACAAAATACTTGAAGTGTCTTTTTTGGCACACTTGTCTAAAATACTTCATTTTTGAAAAAAGTGTCGATTTTTGACAAAATAGTCAATAAGTGTCTCTTTTTGGCACATTTGTCAAAAAATACCCCATTTTTTAAAAAGTTGTCAAAAAGTGTCGATGTTTTGGTGGACGGGAGGCGGAGGGGGGGGGGGGGGTCAGAAAGCGTCGATTTTTGACAAAATAATTGAGAAGTGTCTGTTCTTGCCATAATGGACGAAAATACTCCTGTCAAACAGTATTGTTTTTGCCAAGTTGGAATCCTTCTCCCCCCCTTCAATAATTCACCGCCCACGGCTTCTCAACAATATTGGTGTCCCCTTGTTTTGAATGAATTCTGACTGCAGAGATGAGAAAGAAATCGAGTAATTTTTTGGATAAATTGGATTTTTTCAATGTTTACTTAGCGAGGACTGAGGAGAAAGGGGAGAGGCTTCTCAATCCGGCGGGCTAAATTTTTCCATTTTTAAAAATCAACAATTTGGGAGGATTAATCAGGAAGCGTACATTTTTACGAAATTTTAAAGCCGTGAAATTTTCGCTATTGGATTTGCCGAATGGCGGGGGGGGGGGGGGGGTACTGAGACCCAAAATTTTGGTCAAAATGTAAAAAAGTATCAAATATCGTGTGACACATCGTTTCATACATTTCCGAAAGCGCTGAATACGAATATGGACCTATTTTGTTGATTCGACTTCTCCAACGCCCTCATTGGTCCTGAATAACCCGCGTGTTATACGATTTTGTCGATTTCTAGTAAGTTTTGACAGGTCATTGGGCTCATTGGAGGGGGTAAAATCATAAAATTACACCATTATTCGTTTTCAGCACTCTAAAAAACCTAATAAACCACATGCACTCGGTTTTTTCAATTTTTATAAAATTTAGGCGCCCATTAAGGGGTGTTGAAGGGGTCAATTCGAAAAAATGAATTAAAATTCGTTTTCAGCGCGTTTGAAAACATGTAACACGACATGTCACAACAATATTTCACCATATTTTTACATTTCGACCGAACTTTTGGGGCTTTGTACCCCCTCCTCCTCTCCTGGTTTTGGAAATCATATCACAAAAAGGTCATTGTTGTAACCCTCATAGAAAATCACTACTAGCGTCATTACTAAAAAAAAACACTAGTAACTTTTTCGGCAAGTAGCGTCACTACTACTGACAGACGTTACTAATGACTAGTAACGTTTGTCAATAGTAGTGACACGCGCAAATTTGCGCATTTTGCACTGAAAATCATGGCAAAAACATGTTAATGGCAGCTATTTACTCGTAGACCCTCCTAGAACAACGAATTCTCCCCAAAAAAATTTTGAAAATTAAAAAAAATTTCATGCCTGAGGTGGGGTTCGAACCTGCAATCTCTCACTCTCTAGTCACATGCCTAACCAACTAGGCCACTGGGGAAGTTGGAAGATGAGGTGTTTGAAACATTTATATGCACTTTTTAGCACTCTGGACTTTAAAAAAATTTCAAGTTGAATGATTTTTTACAACATTAAAACTGAGTTTTTGGTGTGTTGATTTTTCTAGATAAAAATTAAATGGATATCATACACTCGTATTCAATATTTCTTTGCGAAAATGGACCCTTCCTCGTCCCCTTACTCTCGTTCCCCCCTCCGAGGGGGCTGGTACCTCGAATTTTTTTTTCATTTTTCAACTGGAATTTAGGCTTTATTTGTAAACATGGACTTTTTTTCGTTCCTCTCCCCTCCTCTCCCCCTCTGAGGGGGCTGGTACCTCGATTTTTTTTTCATTTTTCGACTGGAATTTAGGCTTTATTCGCAAAAATCATGGACTTTTTTCCGTTCCTCTCCCCTCCCCTCCCTCTCCGAATTTTAAAAATATAAATGGGGCCCGAGCAGCTGAGCAAGCCATGACAAAAGCTCATTGACAATTGACAATTCTTCATTTTTTTCAGGATATAATTTCTATATGCAAAAAATTGAAATGTTAAATGATTGTTTCCAGATATTTGGTGAAAAAAAGGGAGTTTTAGATTGAGGATATCTGGTAGTTTGACTGAAATGCAGCAGAGGACCCTTTTTTTAAAAAAATTCAAGTAAAAAAATCGCATTATTTGTGATGTGAGAAGTCAATTTTGTTACTATCTAATTTTGGTCGGAGAAAGAAAAAGGAAAATGATCTGGCCCAAGCGAAAACTTTTCAATAATTCATAATTTCAAAAAAAACATGGTTTTTGGGAATTCTTTAATTTTTATTTTTCACCAATTTATAGGTACCTGCCATAGCTGTTAGTAGCGTCAGTTTAATCGTTACTAGTGTCGGCTTGGTCATTAGTAGCGTTGAATCATTCACTAGTAATGTTGAGACAGTCGCTAGTAGTGCCAAGCTGATCGCTAGTAGCGCCAAATCAGTCGCTGGTAGCATCAAGCTAGTCGCTAGTAGTGTCGAGCTGGTCGCTAGTAGTGTTGAGCTGGTCGCTAGTAGTGTCGAGCTGGTTGCTAGTAGTGTTGAGTTGGTCGCTAGTAGTGTCAAATTGGTCGCTAGTAGTGTCAAGTTGGTCGCTAGTAGCGTCAGTACAAGCGCTAGTAACGTTTTCGGTATCACTAGTAACTTTTTCAGAAACGCTAGTAATTTTTTGAAGTCGCTAGTAGTGATTTTCTATGAGGGAAATATCATAAAAGTGCGTGCTTCCTGGATTTTTTCTTTTTCAAATCAATTGTTCGAAATTTGGCAAGCTTTTGAAAATTGAGCTTATTCAGAAAAACTACTCAAATTGGAAATTTTGAAATTTTAAGCGAATACTTTAGAAACCACTCTCAATTACCTTCAAAACCCTACAAACGGATTTGCTCCAAATTGCAGCAGTTTTGAGCAATCAAGTCTGAAATTCGGACATCATGACAAGAAATTTCAAGTGCTAAAAAAACCAATCCCATCCTAGGAGTTAAAGTGCCAAACGCCAGGAAGTAGGTAGTCCTTTCTCTGCTTTCCTGGCCAGTTCGCCCCTTTCCCTCTTTTCACGGTCTTTCAAATTCTTACTCTGATATTTTTTTAAATTTCTCTTTCGTATTTTTCCTCTGTTTACCGAACCATTTTGCACACAGCAAAGTACTCAAAACTAGTATACTTAATCTTAAGGATACACATTCTTTCGAACTCTTCGAAAAAATAACGCAGGCAGTAAAAACCGAATAAAATACGAACTCGAGTTCAATACGAGCTTACCAGATTGTGCAACGATAAGGAAGTGCTTCACTTTATCAATAGGTATTAATATTATATTAAGATTTCTAAGAATCATTAAAAATAGCTTACTCATTTATTATGCACGAAATTACTTTTTCAACTCTTATGACGAAAATTTCTACCAACCTGAAACAAAGAAACAAAATAATGTCAATTAGATAACGTTTTAGACGTTTTTAGACTCGAGTTAGCAGTTATTTAAACAGGATAACAGATTATCTGATCGGTTTCATTGTCAATTCAACAAGGAGGTGTAATTTTGAAACAATAAAGCTTTATTGAAAATTCCACAACATTGCATAGAATTTTCCAGAAGAATCTCTCAACAATTGAGTTGCTTCGCAGAATAGGAGACTTTTTACATCATTCAGAAATTTGAGGTAATAATTTTGAACAATTGAGCTGGCAGAATTTTCGGAATAATCGATAGGAACAGAATAAATCTTCGATTCGCTTTTCACGACCTCGAAAAATCTTTCAATATCTTCACAAGTTGAACTTGGACTATTTATCCACTATAATCTCGACCATCTCTCTATATATCTTTTTTTTTTAAAAAAAAAAGGCCAATTTAAATAAGTTAATTACTTTTTTCATTTTCAACTTATATAGCTATTCCTAGAACGATTCAAATCTCGTAAACACGTTTTTGGTCAATTAAACACATTTTTATCTAATATTATCCAACAGCTCGATTCATATAAAAAATCAATGAAAGTTCAAAAAGGTCAAATTATCAAAAAAAATCGTTGATTGTGTATAAAATTATGCACATACCTACGTGAATTTTCGATAATACGTAATTCAATTTTTTTTTCCAAATTGGTCAAATATACTTATGTACTTTGATTTCATTCATGAATCACGAGACTCGATTCAGTAAGTGATTTTGCACTCGATTAATCATCCTAGTGTGTATTCGATAAGGGAACAAATTTTTCGATTATCGACGATTAAAATTACATTTTCGAGCGATAAATATGCACGACGACGAGCTTATCTCGAGTCGTACTTTACTTTGAATTGTAATGCAATTCGATAAAAAATTTCATCGATTAAGATCTATACTTATACATCGCGAATTGAATCGAACGGGTCAAGTTTACCCTCAAGTGCAAAGTACCCACTCGTGAATCGGTGAATCTTCGTTACTTTCCTTCCGAAACACCCGGTATCAATTAATAAGAATTTCAAACTATGAAACAAAAAGAATAAGAAACGCTATCGTCGTTGAAATTATCAGAATTCGTAATCGGAAGTCGAGAACCAATAATTTACTCATTTAAAAATTTCCCACATCGATTCGAAGAAAAATAAAAGTATATAAACTGGCGCAGCAGCAATCAGCAGGAGTACTTTTTTCTGAAAAACCAATTTTCAGAGGCCTCATCTCCTCTTCCCACGGTCGGAGGGGGAAAAGTTGGTGGACAAAATTTGTAGGAAATTAGATGTAGAACAAAATTACCGAGCTAAATCAAATGTGAAATCAATCCTCGAGGAGGAATAATAAAAACTGAGGAAGGGGGGCTGCGGGCTCTGGAGAGAACTATAGGTGACAGTAGCAGAAAATCAGTAGTCGTATTCGTACTCAGCAGTATCGAATCATGAAAACGAAGCCAATGTCTTCAAAATAATTTTATTTCAAAAGTCGTGAAAATTGAGGGGGCCGAGGGGCTCTGGAGAGGGCTAGGGGAGTGTAGCAGAAAATTTGAAGTCGTATTAGATGCTCAACGGTATCGAATCATATTATTAAAACGACACCAATGTCATCAAAATAACTTCATTTCAAAATTAGTGAAAATGAGGGGGCGCGGAGGGGCTCTGGAGAGGGCTAGGTGAGTGTAGCAGAAAATCTGAGGTCATATTCGTGCTCAGTGGTATCGAATCATATGAAAACGACTCCAATGTCATCAAAGTAACTTAATTTCAAAATTAGTGAAAATTGAGGGGGGCTGAGGGGCTCTGGAGAAGAATAGGTGAGGGTAGTAGAAAATCTGAGGTCATATTCGTGCTCAGCGGTATTGAATCATATGAAAACGATACCCTACTCATTAATAGTTATTTTTCCCAATATTCCCATTTCACCCCTCACCCCCCCTAAGATACATTATTCCAAGTATTCACCGCGGCGCAGCAAAGGAAAAATTTCTAATATAATATAAGATGTTTGGGGGCCAAAAATACATCCATAAAACGTGTTTCTAAAATCGTACCTCGCAATCTTCATTGTTAACAGGCATAAAAAAATGAAAAAAACGCTTTTTTGAGAGGTAAATATGAGGGGAGGGGGTTGAAAATTTTTGTGAGGATACCTACTAACACTAAGGATACATATAACTTCCAGAAAACTTTTCAAAATCGGTTGAAATGGAGCTGAGAAAAGTGTTATTGAAATTTCAAAAAAGGGGGGTTCCCCAAAAAGGGGAGGTGGCGTGGATCTGAAATTTTTCACGCGGTAGTTTCTCAATGGTACCCACCTTCCATGCTAGTATCAACCCGAACGCTCTCGAAAGCCATTTCACCCCTCCTATGCGACGATAGCTTTTTTGTGTTTTTCTAAGAAAACCCCTCTCATTTGAATGGTTCTAGCCCCACCCCCCTTCGGGGTAGAAGGACGGTTGATATATCATTAGATCGGAAATTTGACGTAGAACAAAAAAGTACTGAACTGTTTTTGACGTAAAATCAACCCCTGAGGAGAAAACTGCGAAAACCCCATTTGGGGGGGGGGTTCAGCCCCCCCATAAAAAAATTAGCAAGAGGGGTACGGGGTGGTAACTCTTAGGAATTATTCAGGGGGCCACCCTCGACAATTTCCCGCAAAAAAATCTTTGCTAGGTAAAAATGTTTTTTTAAATGCTAATTCTCCTGTATCTACTAAAGAAAAAATAGTATATTACACAACGAGGGCCGAAAATCACTTTTTCTCCGAGTTTAGTGAAGTAATTTTTCCTGAACGAGGGTGGAAAGTACTTACTTTTTACATCCGAGCGATTCTCGCGAGGTTGGAAAAGTAGTACTTTTCACCCCTAGATAGAAAAAAGTACTTTTTAACCCTATTAATTATCATTATTTTTTTACAAAAAAATAAGGGGAAAAAATGAAATTTGTTGCCACTTATTTTTTTATTACTTACTTGAGAAAAAAAATTAGAAAAAAATTGAGAAATTGCATAATGCAAAAAAAAAATTACAGAAATAGCATGCATAAAAGAACTTCTTTTCTTTTTTTCCTAAAGATGATTTACTAATAACTAAACCATTTAGGTAAGTAGGTACCTACATATTTGATAACAATTCATGGGAAAAAATTTCATTTTTTGTAATTTCGGTATACCAATTTTGCTGGTCTGGTGGAAAAAAATGAATGTTTGGTCAAGAATGAAACTGTTTTGAGAGCAAATGATTCGTTCTAGTACATAGTTTGGTCAAGTAAAAAGTCATAAGTAGCGGGTAATGTTATATTGTTCTAACTTTACAAACATGGTCAAAAAGTATTTTTTGGGAAGCGCTTTCCAGGATAGACTATACGTACTTCAGAACATTCAGTGAGTACTGGAGAATTATAATTTTTTACATCAAATCTGAACCTTTTAAAACTTTTTCAAGCTTTAAGCTTTTGTCAAAACATTTCAAACAAGATCAAAAAGTATTTTGTATAAAGCACTTTCAAGCTAGACTACAGTTACACATACTTTCACATGTACATCGACACTTCACCGTATTGACCGTTTTGAGCTTTTTAGAACTTTTCAACGCTTTCTTTACAACTTTTTGAACTTTCAATAGAAACCTGCACATCTACGGTTCAAAATCTATTTTTTGAGAGGTTGTTGAGCAAAATCGGTTCAGCCATTGCTGAGATCTCAGAGTCAAAAGAATCCGGTCACAGACACTATATGCTGTATTGAGCTTTTTGAGCTTTTTAAAGGCTTTTTCAACTTTTTCAAGCTTCAAACTTCTCCCAAAACATTGCGAACTTTACCAAAAGGTATTTTGAGCGTTTTTGAGCTTATTGCGCAACTTTTTTCAAGCCTCAAGCTTTTTTCAAAACATTACAAACTTGACCAAAATGTATTTTGAGGTTTTTTGAGCTTATTGCTCAACTTTTTTGTGAACTTTTTTCTTTGGCATGTGACTTCTTCTGATGCTCTTTCAAGGTATAATATACGTATGTACTTCTTTGCACATGTCAATTATACTGTGTACCACTATTGAGCTTTTTTGAGCTTTACAGCGCAACTTTTTTGTGAACTTTTCTCTTCAACATTCCACTACTGTTGATGCTCTTTCAAGATATAATATTCATTCTTCTTTGTATAAGTCAAATGCGCTATGCAGGTATAGGTTAAAATCAAGTATTGAGCTTTTTTGAGCTTTACGGTGCAACTTTTCTAACTTTTGATAAAAACCTGCACATCTGCGGTTTAAAAGCTATTTTTTGTACAAAATCTTACTATGACTTTTTTATAAAGAATAGCCGTAAAAATCGCAAAAGTCAATTAATCGGGATGTTTTTTTCGCTAAAAGTTACTAGAATATTGGGCGTTCAACTGTACCTCCTTCATTTATTCCAAAACTTTTTTCAAAATATATTCCCAAACAAAGTTATTTCCATTATCTAAATTATCAAAATATGAACATCAAAACATCATGATCCATAGAACGTATAAATAAAATGAATTTGGTCATCATAGCACATAGATATACTATTTAAGATCTCCTCTTTCGATTGCAACCTGTGGCAAGTTCGTAACACCAACAGTAGGAGCTCTAGTGCAAGAATTAGTTGGAAAAACAGGAATGGCCGGAATTACCCCGGGTGTCCGAAATTACCCCAGATGACGGCATAATGTATGATATGCATGGAACAGAAAAACATGGAGATGACGTTGCTGACTCATTCCCAGAGTTCTTCCAATCAGTTTATGTGAAAGATGGTCAAATTTATAGCGACAACTCAATGTGCAGTTCATCCCTCTCAGGTGTATGTTCCATAATATCGATTGGACGGGTTAGTGAAAAAGAAGTCAAGTTAGCTATTTCAAAGCTGAAAGCTAAACG
Organism: Planococcus citri; assembly: GCF_950023065.1. Classification (NCBI taxonomy): domain Eukaryota; kingdom Metazoa; phylum Arthropoda; class Insecta; order Hemiptera; family Pseudococcidae; genus Planococcus; species Planococcus citri. The sequence continues at coordinate 81,972,302 of NC_088677.1, forward strand.
TACACTAGGGCCAGATAACATACCCTCCTATGTATACAAGGGTGTGGGAGAATTCTTGTTCAAACCCCTTACCTTTATATTTAATCTCATAATTTCCAAGAATAAATTTCCAACTGGATGGAAATGCTCAAAAGTCATCCATGTTCCAAAAAAAGGCACACTTGAAAAAGTCACTAGCTACAGACCAATATCATTAATTCCAATCCCTGCAAAACTGTTTGAAATGATTATATACGAGGGCTGATCAAAATGTTATTGGACAATCCACATATTTTGGGTATAAAATAATGGTAGCGAGTTCGTAAACATACCGTTGGAAAGAGCAAACCTTCCTCTTTCCAACGAGGTGAAAAAAAGTTGTGTGCGTTGAAGGACACGCGAGCTAATCCGCTTTAAACGAACCTACCTCAAGACCAGTCTGCGAATTTTGGGTTTGTTGTTAGAGTAGCGCGCGAGTTCGAAGTTCAACTGCGGTTGAATAAATCGTTTTTCAAATATTTTAATGTTATGAATGCAGTGTATGGGAACTCTATTAAACGTGTGACAGTGCATTTTCGGTAAAAAATTTTTTAATGGTTTTGAAAGTGTCGAAAATAATGAAAATGGTGGTTGACCTGTCACATCTTGAAGTCCGGAAAACACAGGCTAGAAATAATCCTGACGAGTTCGTTAATATGTCGCTGGAAAGAGCAAACCTTCTTCTTTTCAACGAGATAAAAAAAATTGTGTGCGTTGAAGGACACGCGAGCTAATCCGCTTCAAACGAACACATCCTCAAGACCAGTGTGCAAAATTTTGTGTTTGTTGCAATGTTGTCGTTTAAAGCAATGTGCGAGTTCGAAGTATTGCTCAAAAGGGGGAATATTTTAAGGGGGATATTAATTTTGACTCCAATGTTCGCCGTAGACTTGTTGAATAAAATTTTTGAGCGCTTTTTGTACATTTTTTTCACTAAATCAAAAATTCGCAGAACACACCTGAGGCACCTCCCTTTAAACCACTGCAGTTTGGGAACCCCTTCACATAGAAAACCCGTTGTACGCTTGTTTTATAGAGGAAAGTTTGCTCTTTCCAACGGTATGTGTACGAACTCGCTACCATTATTTTAAACCCAAAATATGGGATTGTCCAATAACATTTTGATCAGCCCTCTTATGGCAAACTATATCCTAAAATTAAAAATCTCATTTCATCAAGCCAACATGGTTTTGTTGAGGGTAGGTCAGTCAACACAAATCTTATCAACTTTGTTGAGTTCTGTCTGAGCTCCCTTGATGGTGGTGGTCAAGTGGATGCAATATATACTGATTTTAAAAAAGCATTTGATATGTAGTGTCAACCATAGAATTCTAATACTAAAACTTGGAAAACTTGGTTTCTCTCACAACTTGTGTAGTTTATTCTGGTCTTATCTGAATGGGAGGGTGCAGTATGTGTCTTACAAAAACAGAATATCTAGTATATACCCCTGTCCATCTGGTGTCCCTCAGGGTTCTAACTTGGGCCCCCTATTCTTTCTATTATTTGTAAACGACCTCCCATCTGTGCTAGAAAATTCAGAGAGCCTGCTTTTTGCTGATGATGCAAAAATATATAAGAAAATTCAAACTGTAAAAGATAGCCAAGAACTTCAGACAGATTTAGATAGGTTTGTTGAATGGAGCATTGAAAACAAACTTCCCCTGAATTTTTCAAAATGTTCTACAATTACTTTTACTTGAAAAAAAAATGTTATAGGTTGCACATATACTGCCAATGGGGAAGAACTTTCTTGCTTAACAACAGTTAGGGACCTGGGTGTGATTCTGGATGTTGGGGCTTACCTTCAAGTGTCAGGTCAATACTGTGTTAGTCAAGGCAAGACGAATGGCGTATTTTGTGGTCAGAAATTCTGCTCAATTCAGGAGGATAAACATGTTTAAGATTTTATATTTCTCATACATAAGATCAATCCTTGAGTTTGGAATACTAGTCTGGTTTCCTCATACCAAAAAATTCATAAAAGAACTTGAAAAAATTCAAACCAGGTTTCTAAAATACCTATATTTGAAGACCTTCGAATATTATCCCCATGACCTAACTCAAAAGGAACTGTTAGAAGGATTTGAAATCAACTCATTAGAAAAAAGGAGAGAAATAATAGCACTGTTGTTCCTATATGATATTATCCATGGTAATATAAATGAAAGTAACCTTTTGGGAAAAATTAATTTCTGGGCCCCCAAAATCCATTCTAGACAAAAAAAAAAAAAACATTCTCTTTAAGCAATTACCATTCATCTAGGATGAGGGTGTCTCCTATGAATAACATCATGGGCATCTCAGATGCTTTTCTCTGTAGATGTGCAGACGCTGACATTTTTAGTATGGGTAGGTCAGCCTTCAGGCGTTTGGTGAGGGGGGCATGGGAGTAGGCCAGTAGGGGCATGGGCGCATTAGGTGTTACTTGTGGGTCACCTTGTTATTGCATTGTTATTATTATACTTTATTTTTTGTTTTTTATTTTGTTTTATTTTTTTGGTTGGTTTCATTTTTCTTCTTTTTTTGTTCTATGTTTTTTTTCTCTCTCTCTCTTTATTTTTTTCTTCTCTTTATGAACCACTAATTATTAATGGTCTTACTTATCTTTTGTTGTTAGTATCATATTTTTCTTTTGTTTCTGATATTTTCTCACTTTACCTCATCATCTTTTGTATTTTTTTGTTTCTTTTTCTTTTTAGTTTATAAAGTGATATTTAGTTTTTATTGTCCCATAGTTATAATCGGTCTCTCCTGTAATTGGCTTCTGGCTGTTGGAGAGCCCTAAATTGTTTAAATAGGTAAATAAATAAATAAATAAATAAATAAATAAACATAGAAAAACTCGATGTAAAAGATCAGAAAAAAAAACAATTTCAGGACATAGAGTTCGCCTCGTTGACCGCGTCACAATTTTTCAAATGAAATCATGCGATTCATGCGTGGAAAAAAAACTAAAAGAATAAAAGAACCGCATTCGGCATTTCCCTCCTATAATTATATTCGAATACTTTTCATTTTCATCGACTACTAGCGCCAGCTCTGGTAAAGTTGTGAATATAGGAAAACCCAACAACAACAACAACGACGACGACGACGACAACGACGAGGGTGAAAAGGTGAAAAAGGAAAACGCGTATGGTACCAGTGCAGCATACCGTGAACGTGAAAATGCTGGAAAAGCTGTCTCCGAAGGCGTTAAATATTCGTGAAAAGTTTTATCATCACGTCATTACGATTGGGCAATTTTTTACGCATTGCTAGATAATAATCTTGATTGGCGTTGACACCGCGAGCCGAGTTCGATGTGTTCGTACCGTTTTGTGGGGAAATGTACTCGATTACGAGGTTATTTCAGCTTTTCTTCCGAATGAGACTACATTTTCGAGTGGAAATATCGATTTAGTAAGTACAACAAGACAATCTTTCGTATCAAATTTATATATTCATTTTTTTTTCTGTATAGTTTTTGATGGTTGCTGCTTTTGTAGTCTCTACGTTGTTGTGTAATTTGATGATTTACTGTCGAAGGTGTACTTCATTGGTGCTTTGGATATGTGAGATGATAAAATAAGTATTTCAGTATCTGAAGTGTTACGATATCTGTAAATACAGAGGTACACAAAAATAGTGGCACGTTGAGAAAATAAACACGAGATTTCGTAACTTCAACTTCTGAATGATGAATAAAAAGACATTCCCAATTCGAATAATTCCCTATAAGATACTCGAATCCACAAAGACCATTAAATTTACCGATTCAATTTTTAAATTCATTCAGTCCTTACTTCTTGAACTTATACCCCGATGAACTTATGGCCATGTCACTGTAAATTATAAATACCCAAAGTATTTCAGTCGATTCTTACTATATGCCCACTTTTGACTCTTGAGTACACAATACCGGTAACGATCGACGTAATTACCAAACCTGTCGAAAGGCCACTGTTCTTTTAATACGTTCGCCTAAACATTGATTTTCTAGCGCTTATTATAGCGATTTAATATTCAGCTAATTTGAATAACGCGAAAGAAAGCTTAATGTAGAGTTGATGATTGTTGTGATCGTTTGAGTAGATAACTAATAATCGCCGAGTATAAATAACCATCAACGTGTTTTTGAGTAGGTGTATTTTTTTTTATACTTAGCTTGCGCATTTCGTTGGGATAACTGTACGAATACAGGTAGAGGTGGCTTGTGCCTAATTAGTGCTTGGCATTTCCATTCGAACGAATGCATAAAAATAAGTGTTGCAGCTTTTTCAGTCACGATTTTAGTTTTGCTCCCTCATCAGTGAAAATTGCTGTTTTTTTCTTCATTTTTTTTGCAATAAGCTCAAATTTCTCGTTTTCATTAGCTTCAATTTAAAAAAAAAACAAACAAAGAAAAACAAAACATTGAAAATTGAGATATTTTTGGTGTTTTAGGAAGCAATGAAAAATCTCAGCGAGAAAATTATCTTTTTTGTATACAAATAAATCGAATTGGATTTTTTTTTCATGATGTCCTGTTTGTTTGACACTTTGTACATACCTACCCACTCTTTTCTATTATTTAATCGTGGAACAAAAATTTTGAGACTCCCTCTTCTGAAAAATATTGAGATGGTTTTGAAAAAATGACTTGTTTTTTCATATATTTAATCAAACATTTTTAAATTTCCCATTAATTTTTTACTTATTTTGAAAATTCGAATTTCTAAAAATTTTCTCTCAAGTGGTGATCAATTTTGAAGCAAAGATCTAAACATCTGAAAATTTTGAATCGAAAAAAAAGTCGAAATGCTTTCTTAAGTGATGAAAAAAAAAGGATTGTAATAATATTGAACTTCTACCCCTTATTCAATTCGAATAAAATTTATTTGAGAAAATAATGAAACATAAATTTTGAGACTGCTCCTTCTGAAAAATATTGAAGTATATTTTTGGAGAAATGACTTGCTTTTTCATATTATTAAATCAATAATTTTTGAATTTCCTTTCCCAGCCACGTATTCTTTCATCATTTTGGAACTTTTAATTTCTAAAATTTTGTTTCCAAAGATGATAAATTTGGAGAAAAAGATCTAAACATCTGAAAATTCACTTCATCACTAGTTTGGGTCTTTTTTACATCCGAAATCTGTACCCCAACACTCAACTGCTCCCCTCCCATCTGAGGCCAAAAAATTTCATCGTCGAAAAAAAACAATCAACATCAAAATTTCATGCTTACTGTCAAAAATTGGGCAATCAGTGCGAATGCCCACATTCTTCTTTCAGTCAATGAATTATAGTATACTTTTGCACATGCATTTTTTAGAGTCAGTCAGAAATGTGACGTTCCTTTGTCCAAATTTTCATACAATCAATGAGGGGATGGGGCCTTATACACATTTCTCAATTAGGTAGTTCAAATTGTGACATTCGGACATATTTTTCGAACCCAGCATATCAAAGGGACATTTCGGCATACTTACTTATTTTTCAAGCATTCAAGATTGGAATTTTTTTCATCGATTGATGATGAAATATGTACTTACTTATTTGTAGGTACACATTTTTCGATCACCCAAAATGGGACATTTAATTGTGCTCATATTTTGAACAGTCAAGAGTCAATAGTGGGATATTTGCCCACATTTTTCGATCAGCTAGAAATGAGAATTTTGCTCAAACTTATCCGGAAGTGGAGAAAAAGACATTTGTGCAAGATTACCTATAAATCAGGGGTCCTCAGTTCTGTAATCATTTTTTGAGCTAAATACAGGGTCATTCGCCAACTTTCCAAGTCAAATTAACCTTTCGATTATTCTCAACATTTTTTTATAGGTTCCTTCATGTGTATTAGAATGGATGGAATATCATTTTTATAGGTCCTTCAGCCCCCCCCCCACCCTAAAGCAGATGGTGTGGGCTTTTTTCAGCAGTTGAAATTTTTATCATGATGCCCATCTTTTGATTGGGAAAAATCGGTTTGAGGGATTTTTAAAGAATAATTTGAGACTAACTTCGAAAATATCCGCTAAAAATGCCCAAAGTTCAAAGTTAAGTTTTTTTTTGAAAGCTGAATTTTCAAATTTCAAGCCTACCATGATTTGAAAATTTGAAAAAAGTCCAGGAAGCATACATTTTTATCAGATACTCATAACATCTACGTATCAATTTTTTGTGATGGAACTCGTACAACCATTGAAAGAGAAAGGAAGACGGGGGGCAGGGGGTCCCAAAATTTTGGTGTAGGTTCATTAAATGTAAAGAAAGGTCAAATATCGTGTGACATATCGCTTTTTAGTAATTTCTAAGAGCACTGGTTCGAGTATTGACTAATTTTTTGAATTCGACCTCTCCAACCCCCCTCTCCTCCACCAAAATCGGCTAAAAAATTTCGTGAAAATCGAAAAAATTGTGTAACGTATAATTTATTAGGTTTTTGGGAGCGCTGAATTCGAATATCAACCCATTTTTTGGATTCCATCTCCTCAAACCTCCCCCCCTCAAACCCAAAAATTTTCTGAAATTTGAAAAAATCGTGTGACATATTGTTTGTTGGGTTTTTGGAAGTGCTGAATTCGAATTTCAAATCATTTTCTGGATTCGACCTCTCCATCGCCCCCTCCCCCATCGGCCCCAAAAATTTCTTGAAAATTGAAAAAATCGTGTGAAACTTGGTTTATTAGGTTTTTGAGAGCGTAGAATTCGAATTTCAGCTCAATTAATGGATTCGACCTCATCAATTCCGGCTCACCCACCCATCCCCCCACAAATTCCAAAAATTTCTCGGAAATTCAAAAATTCGTGTGACATATGGTTTATTAGGTTTTTAAGAGCGCTGAATTCGAATTTATATCCATTTTTTGGATTTGACCCCCCCCCCCACCACCACCTGCTTATTCAAACCTAAAAATTTTCTGAAAATTGAAAAAAATCGTGTGACATAGGGTTTTTTAGGTTTTTGAGAGCGCTGAATTCGAATTTAAGCTCATTTATTGGGTTCAACCTCACCAATCCCGCCTCACTCCCCCCACCATCAATTCCAAAAATTTCTCGAAAATTCAAAAATTCGTGGGACATATGGTTTATTAGGTTTTTAGGAGCGCTGAATTCGAATTTATACTCATTTTTTGGATTTGAACTCCCCCAACCCCCCTCCACCTGCTCAATCAAACCCAAAAATTTTCTAAAAATTGAAAAGATCATGTGACACATGGTTTATTAGGTTTTTGAAAGCGCGGAATCCGAATTTCAACTCAATTAATAGATTCGACCTCACCAAACTCGCCTCACCCACCCACCCCCTCCCCCACCATCAATTCCAAAAATTTCTCGGAAATTCAAAAATTCGTGTGACATATGGTTTATTAGGTTTTTAGGAGCGCTGAATTCGAATTTATACCCATTTTTTGGATTCGACCCCCCCCCACCACCTGCTCATTCAAACCCAAAAATTTTCTGAAAATTGAAAAAAGTCGTGTGACATATGGTTTATTAGGTTTTTGAGAGCGCAGAATTCGAATTTCAGCTCAGTTTTTGGATTCAACCTCTTTAACATCGCCCTCCCTCCCACCATCAATTCCAAAAATGTCTCAGATATTCAAAAATTCGTGTGACATATGGTTTATTAGGTTTTTAGGAGCGCTGAATTTCGAATTTATACTCATTTTTTGGATTCGACTTCCCCCAACCCCCCTCCACGTGCTCAATCAAACCCAAAAATTTTCTGAAAATTGAAAAAATCGTGTGACACATGGTTTATTAGGTTTTTGAGAGCGCGAAATCCGAATTTTAGCTCAATTGATAGATTCGACCTCACCAATCTCGCCTCACCCACCCACCCCCTCCCCCACCATCAATTCCAAAAATTTCTCGGAAATTCAAAAATTCGTGTGACATATGGTTTGTTAGGTTTTTAGGAGCGCGCACAGTGACTCGGATTGCGAAAAAAGGCGCGCATGGCGTTTTACAGCAAAACTATGACCATATCAAAAGTTCAAAGTAGTGATTTCGTAGTAATTTTCAACGAGGAATTCGAATCCGATGTCCTTTTTTTTCGCCAGACCCCTTGGGGGGTGGTACCAAAATCAAATTTTGTAAAAATGAAAAAAAAAATCGAGTGATATGTCAAAATGTAGGTTTTTTGGATCGAGGAACACGAATCTGATGTCCTTTTTTCGCTCAGACCCCATGGGGAGGTGCTACCCAAATGAAATTTTGTAAAAATGAAAAAAATCGAGTGATATGTCAAAATGTAGGTTTTTTGGGCCGAGGAACACGAATCTGAGGTTCTTTCCTCCCTCAGACGCTTCGGGGGCCCTTGGAGAGGTCCTACCATTCTTGAGATATCTCGTCTCAAACGCGACTACATTTTAACTAAATTAACGCAAAATAATTGTAAGTGATTAAGGCATAAGTTTTTTCATTCAACTCCCTTCAAAACCGCGATTGCGTGAAAATGTGCGTTGAATTATGCAGAATTCGGGCGTGGTTAGTTACATTCCGACTACGTCCGATTTTTCGAGTTATGATATAAAATAACCGACGATGTCGGGTGGAATGATTGAAAAACTGACTAATAAAACCCATCAACCAAAAAGATCTAAATTTTGATAATCTACTAAAATTTTTGTGATTTTCTCAAAATTTGATTTCGGTAACACCTCCCCTAGGGGATGAATGAAAAAAAGGACTTCAGATTCGTGTTTCTCGACCCAAAAAACCTACATTTTGACCTATCACTCGATTTTTTTCTATTTTTCCAAATTTTGATTTGCACCTCCCCAAGGGCCCCCAAGGGGTCTGAGGGAAGAAAGAACCTCAGATTCGTGTTCCTCGGCCCAAAAAACCTACATTTTGACATATCACTCGATTTTTTTCATTTTTACAAAATTTCATTTGGGTAGCACCTCCCCATGGGGTCTGAGCGAAAAAAGGACATCAGATTCGTGTTCCTCGATCCAAAAAACCTACATTTTGACATATCACTCGATTTTTTTTTCATTTTTACAAAATTTGATTTTGGTACCACCCCCCAAGGGGTCTGGCGAAAAAAAAGGACATCGGATTCGAATTCCTCGTTGAAAATTACTACGAAATCACTACTTTGAACTTTTGACATGGTCATAGTTTTGCTGTAAAACGCCATGCGCGCCTTTTTTCGCAATCCGAGTCACTGTGGAGCGCTGAATTTCGAATTTATACTCATTTTTTGGATTCGACTTCCCCCAACCCCCCTCCACGTGCTCAATCAAACCCAAAAATTTTCTGAAAATTGAAAAAATCGTGTGACACATGGTTTATTAGGTTTTTGAAAGCGCGGAATCCGAATTTTAGCTCAATTGATAGATTCGACCTCACCAATCTCGCCTCACCCACCCACCCCCTCCCCCACCATCAATTCCAAAAATTTCTCGGAAATTCAAAAATTCGTGTGACATATGGTTTGTTAGGTTTTTAGGAGCGCTGAATTCGAATTTATACCCATTTTTTGGATTCGACCCCCTCCCATTACCTGCTCATTCAAACCCAAAAATTTTCTGAAAATTGAGAAAAGTCGTGTGACAAACGGTTTATTAGGTTTTTGAGAGCGCAGAATTCGAATTTCTGCTCAGTTTTTGGATTCAACCTCTTTAACATCGCCCTCCCCCCCCCCACCATCAATTCCAAAAATGTCTCGAAAATAGTAAAATTCATGTGACATATGGTTTGCTAGGTTTTTGGGAGCGCTGAATTCGTATATTGAATAATTTTTTTGATTTCGAAATCCTCAACACCGTCTCTCTTCTCTCTTCCCTCCCCCATCAACTCCAGAAATGACTTAAAAATTGAAAGAAATTGGTTGTCATATTGTTCATTAGATTTTTGGAAGCGCTGAATATCAGCAACTAATTTGTCTATGGTTTCGAAATATCATTATGCCCCCTCTACCCCCCCCCCCAATCAACGACAGAAATTTTTTGAAAATTGAAGAAATCGTGTGACGTATTGTTAATTAGGTTTTTTGGAAATGCTGCGTTGGAATTTCAACTCATTTTTTGTATTCGATCTCTCTAACGCTTCCCCCGTCCCCCCCCCCATATATAGGTATAAATTCCAAAAAAATGCCTTGAAAATCGGAGAAATCGTGTGACATATTGTTTGTTAGGTTTTTGAAAGTTCTGAATTCGAATTTCAGTTCATTTCTTTGATCTAACCTCTCCAACCTCCCCCCCCCCATGACCTCAACAATTTTCTGAAAACAGAAAAAATCGTGTGGCATGTGGTTTATTCGGTTTTTGAGAGCACTGAATTCGAATTTCAAATTCAACTCGTTTTTTGTGTTTTGGTCTCTCCAACAGCGTCCGCCCCCCCCCCATCAACTCCCAAAATTTATTGAAAATTGAAAAAAATCTTGTAACATGTGGTTTATTAGGTTTTTGGGAGCACTGAATCCGAATATTAACTCGTTTCTTGAATTTAACCTTGAATTTTTTTCATTTTTTGAGTATTTTTTTCAATTTTAGGATGCTTTATAAACAAGGGGATATTTAAAAGAATTCTAATTCAGAAATAGGGAATTTTCGGATACATGGATTTTTAAAATATTTATTTCAACTTGGTGTGCTTCGTTCCAATACCTGCTCAATTTTTAAACTCACAAGGTTAAAATTTTGTAGTCTTTTTTTCTGGTAAAAAAAACCAGCTGCTCTGATGGGAAGGTGGTTTCTCGAATTACGTTTATCATTTTCTTTCTAAACACTTATTCAAATTTCAAGGCCAACCTTTCATGAACCAAAGATTAAACTCGAACGTGTGAAACTTTCCCAAGGTCATTTCGGGGTCTAGACGCAATTTCCACACCGGCACCCTTTCCGTTTACCTTTTTCCAAAACCACGTAAAACAATCACTCCACTTGTTGCCCTTCGTCGCCGCAATTCCATTTCCACCCTCCCCCCCAAAAACCCATCATCCAATCTAACTCATTCGATACCATCTCTCGAAAAGAGACCATCACACAACAACCCAAGCGTGAAAACTCATCCATGCCTATCGTATTTCGCGCGTATCGGTATCGCTATCGTCGTCATCAACATCGACTCTCGCAATGGAAAAAAAAGCAACCTTTATACATGTTCAAATGCTTCACGGTTTCGGACTTTGATGAATCTGGCAACGTCGCCATCGCTAGAGTATGCGTTTAGCCGACGAGCCTTTTCGGGTGCGCATTTTTATTATCTTAACACCACCGCTGACGAGTATACGTAAGAGAAGCGAGAAACGCCGCAGTAGCCGTTTCTCTAGTCTTCGGTCGTGTCGACTGTCGAAAAGGCCACACAATATTAGTTGATTTTTTAACTCAAGCCAGTACAGACTGCTCGCTCGCTTTTGTAGTTCTGTGTTCGACGACGACTACGACGAAAAACACCGCGCGCGTCGAGACGAGAGAAAAATGATTTAACTAGTCGCCGCGCCCTTGCTTTTAAAAATACACCTAGATTTATACTCACTTATACTTTTACCTGTTGTTCCTTCGCGTTGAAAATATTTCTCCCAAAATTTTTCTCACCCTTATATTTTTCCTTAAAACTCGTAATTCTCTCGTCCAAATGGTGGATATCATTTTATGCTTCTTGTTCTTATTTTTCTACTCTCACGCGTTAGTTTTCTTATTTTATTTTTGGTAAATTTCCCCCCTCGTATTTTGCTGCTTTCGCGTGTGTAATTTATAATTATACGTGTTCGAAAATGCGCCTTTGTCGTCGGCTTTTAATCTAAATTGTTACGGTTGTGATTGTTGTTGTGCTACGTTTACGTTGCGGAAATTCGTACACATATCGTAGGCTATACCTTGGTCGGTTTTCCTATACTTATAATTAGTGGTAGTGTTAGTTTTTTTCTTTTTTGACAAAATTTCAAACTAATTAGCGCCGAGTATAAGTATAGGTCCCACTATTATAGAAACACTATATATAGGGACACGCAATAGCCATAGACGTAGAGTAATTTCGTAGTAACCTGTTGATTATTTATATTGTTGCGCCTTTAATAAGTATTATTGTTTTCCTCATATCTCATACAGTTGTAGGTACGTGTATTTATTATCGAAAAGTAATTTAATTCGATGTATTATTTTTTTTTTTCCTATACCCATCGTGTACTTAGTAAGCCTGTGTTTTGAAAGCCTGTATGTAATTAGATTATAAGTATTGTACCCGCCGCCTCCATCCCCCCAGTTCACCGCTGCCATCGCCTCTTATCTAAGTTTATAGACTAATATGTTATTTTATTATATAGAGTATCGCGCTTATTTATCGTGTTTTATCACACCCCACATACGAAGCACACATTCGCACACATTCGCATATGCATTTCAAAATACACCCTTACCTATAGGTACCTATTTATTTATTCTAGCCAGAAGTACGTACATATATGGCCTTTAAAATGGGTATATTTTTCATCTTGTATGTAGTAGGTACACCCTGTGGTCCTCTCCAGACCCCTGTTCCCCCCTTACCGAGTCGAGTAATTGCGTACGTATATACGTTGCTGTAGCATTTTCCAAGACGATAATAGAGTATAATATTTTATACGCTGGAAAAGCCCATTTTCCATTTTCCATTCTTTCAACGAAGCGATGATGATGATGATGGTGGTGCTGAGACGACGACGTATATATAGAGGAAGAAAAACGCTTATCACCTCTCTCTTATAATATTTGTTCGCCTTATATTCGCGGTTCTCTCGATGGCGAACGCTGTATCAAGGACACACAGGCACCCCCTTCCCCCTCCCTTGGCCCTTTCAGCGGTCCTATAGCGACCGTTGTGTAATTCGACTTGAATTTAAGTAGGCTTTTCTCTATTCTCGTATACATATATACGTATTGGTATTGGTATTACGTACGCGGATAGGCTGGAAATATTGCGCGTTAGAAAGAGGAAGGTGGAGGGGAGGGGAGGGGAGGGGATGGGTAAGATGAAATTGACAAAAATGTACCTTTATCGTGGTACTTGCGGGTCGAATACCGCAAAACCACATTCCAATGGTTCGCGACACAAGGACGATGATGGGGAAGAAGATGGGGGAAAAAAGGGTTGAGAGATATTTTGCTCATTGATTTTAGCGTATAGCAGATAGCCAGATCTATTGTTCTTTTCATAGACATTTGAATTAGTACATGCATCTGAAATGTAGTCGTCGCTAGCATTCGTGTTTTACCTCGAATGCATCTGAGATGCATCCAAACACATCCAAACCCTTATAAACATTCTCTTTTTAGTTGTTGTGTGTTGTGGAAGTTAGGTCGGTAACCAAATGGAACAAAACTACTTCATTCTTCACCCTCCCCCAAACCTGTCTCGCCTATCTTACCCTGGCTTTGCCTTTTTTCATTCAACAATTGATAGAAAAGATCGTTTCATTGTGTAACAGTGTGTTTTGTTTAGTAGAAAAAGGAAAGTAGCAGTTAGGCGGCCTTTAGAATGTTTCCAACATATTTCAAATTTATTTTCAATGAACTAAGTTTATGTATCTTAAGCAAGGTAAAAAAGTATTCAAAAAGTGAGAGAATCATCAATAGATTAGTAAGTAGGTATTATTAAAATGGAAAATCTTACAAAAAAATTATTGATCAATATTTTTCCAGAATTTTTGAATTTTTTGAGCAGCTAAAAATCGAGTTGATAGGTACTCAACCTACTTAGCGACTTTAATCAACATTAAATTTAAGCCAGTTTCCAGGCAATCCAGGCGGATATCTCCACTGTAGTTTTTGAGCAAAATTTTCGTAAGGGAAACATTTAATTGAAAAATTTGAAGTTTCCGGTAAAAAAATGCGTTTGAAGTTTCCATCTGGAAATGGTCTCAAATGTGGATGAACTCATAAAACATGTTCAATATCAACTATCAAGTCTATTTTTAACTGACCAAGATTATTAAGAAAATTCAAAACTCTAAAAAAATTGAAATTCATGCTGGAGGCTCCAGAATGGCTTGAAACGGTGAAATTCGGATTTGAAGGAGGTTAACATTAGTTTCAGGGCTAATTATCATCATTTTTGCTCGTTACATACGTAGGTACTTTTTAAAAATCATAAATCACTGAAAATACGTAATCAATTTTATATTCAAACATTTGCCAAAAAATTGAAAATTAAATTTGGGCACTGGGCAGCTAGAATTTTGGTTATGGGGATTTCAGAGTAGACTCTCTTCAAAAATTGCAATCGGGTTCACATCGAAAGGTAGGTATTGAAACAAAAACCAAGTGTTGAAGTATGAACAAAAACACTCGAGCTAAAAAATAAAATTGCACCCCTCTCCATGCTTTCAGACAACTGAAGTAACTTTGAAAAAAAAAATGGCAAAAAAATAGGTAAATAGTATAAAACAAATATTTTCGGAAGAGAAACAAAACACTCGAGCTACAAATTAAAATTACCTCCCACCTTCCTTCTCTCAGACAAACTACCTATGTTATTAATTTTGAAAAAATATATTCATTTCAGGCTTTGAAACGTTAATTTTCAAAAATTTGGGTACATTATGTAATTTGATTTCAAACAGAAAGACTTTTCAAATTTTTTCAATTTTTTGCAAAAAGCAGGACTTTTAAGAAAGCGAGATTTTTTCACAACTATTTTATAAAGAAACAAGATTTTTATGCAGTTCTTGACAAAAAATGAGAATTTTTTCGAAATTTTCCGACAAAAAAATGACAATTTTCAGAATTTGTTTGGCAAAGTCAACAAAAGGCATTACTTTTTGCGATTTTTGGCGGTAAGAAATACTTACTTTGATGGTAGAATTTTTTTAGAGGTCACCAAACCAAGATTCAAGGTGGGTAATGGTGCATTTTCAATTTTTGGCGAATTTTTGATGATCAAATTTGATTAAAAATAGCCAAAAATGAAAATTTAAACTAATTGGCCTGAAAATTTGTGATTTAGTTGACATCTGACACCCCCTCGCCTAATTTAAAAGAGTTTGAAACCTCCATTTTCTGGACTAGTCTGCATTCACAAAACCTAGAAAAATCACTTTCTCAAAATTACAGCTTACAAGGGAACTTCTTGAGGTGTCACTCTCCGATTTGAACGGGACCAAGATTTTTGGAAAGAGCATAGTCTAAAACCCCCAAAACCAAATTTTCAGCTGCCCAAGTTCATTTTTCGATTTTTGGCAAACGTTTGAAAATTCAAAATTGACTGTTAATGGCGATCTATGCTTTTTTTTTTTAAAAAAAATTTCGTACATTATCCGTAAAAATGGGAAAATTAAGTCCAAAAACTAATATTAACTACCCAAATCTAAATTTCACCATTTCCAGCCGTTCTGGAGCTTCCAGCGCGATTTTTCAATTTCTCCAGAATTTTGAATTTGCTCCAGAAGGCGTGAATATGAAGTTGGGCAGCTAAAAATCGAATTGTACATATATTACACTCGACCTGTTTAACGAGTTAATCCACATTTGAGCCGATTTTGAGAGTGACAACTCAAAAGTGTTTTTTTGACCAGTTTTTTTCAAAAGTAACCCCCAAATCAAAAGTTTACCATTTCCAGCCGTTCTGGAGCCTCCAGCGCGATTTT
The DNA here is from genome assembly GCF_950023065.1 of Planococcus citri. Taxonomy (NCBI): domain Eukaryota; kingdom Metazoa; phylum Arthropoda; class Insecta; order Hemiptera; family Pseudococcidae; genus Planococcus; species Planococcus citri. Next base: position 81,987,867 of record NC_088677.1, read on the forward strand.
TCAATTTCTCCAGAATTTTGAATTTACTTAAGTAGGTGTGAATATGAAATTGGGCAACTAAAAATCGATTCGTGTATTATACTCCACCTGTTCAACGAGTTTATCCACCTCACAAACGGTAAACTTTTGATTATTTTGATTTTTCAATTTTGAAAAAAGCTGGCCAAAAACCCACTTTTGAGGTGTCACTCTCAAAATCGGCTCAAATGTGAATAAAATCATTTAACAGGTCGAGTGTAAAACACAACTCGTAAAGAGGTTCCCTTGTTAATGATTTCGATACGTACTTGCTCGGGACTTTTTTTATGAAAATAGAAAAAATAGCTTCATGGACAATGTTGTGTCTAGTTGTATTTCACAAAAGATCGAGGTTTTTTTTTTAGTGTGAGCATACTGTCTTTTGTTCTATTTCTTACGTTAGAGATCCGTATTTGTAACTTGTGTGTGATTCGTATAGCAGGTAGAAAACGGTTGCATTCATCATTTTAAAAAAAAAGTAAAAAAAAAGGTTCAAAATGAGACACCATCTATCAACACTTCGAAGTACTTCTTACTCGTTGAGCTGGTGCTGTCGAATGCATCTCGACTGCAGCGCGGCACTGTGTTCAGATGCATTATAACGTTTCCAAAAAGAACAATAGGACTGGCTATCTGCTATACGCTAAAATCAATGATTTTGCTATATATAGCTCTATCGATGAGATGAGATGAGATGAGAATTGAGATGCTTTATTTTCAATAAATATAGGTAGGGTAGATTGGGGGTTGTGGTTTTTTTTTGCTTTGGTGAGAGGTGCGAGAGAATGAGAGAATTATACGAGAAATACCAAAAATAACTTGGTCTGTTTTATTGTAAAATTCCAATTCCTAAGGTATCGATGTGTTGGCTATATTATAGGCTATGTGGGATACGAATCGTCGTCGTCGAAGTAGTGGTTGTAGTATTCGTCGTTTTAACGATATTATTATTATAGTATTATTGTTTCGCGAAATGGATAATATTACACCGATACTTATGCTGTGTATATAGGTACCTAATAGAGAGGTATTCGTATTATACATATATCTGAATTGTATTATATGATTAATTTTTCCTTTGCGAAGCTCGGCGTCGTCGTCGTGTGTCGCCATGTTTGGAATGGGAATTCGTTGGAAGGTGTGTGGTTTCGAATACGAAATGAAAAGCGATACGTTTGTCGAATTCGTTTGTACTACGATGAGACTGGGTGTTTGGAAAGGAAAGTAGTGTGTGTTTCTGGTTTGGTTTGTGGGATCTGATCTGATGTGAGTGATGTGGCTGAGAGGAGATTTAAATTGGGGTGATTTGGTGTAGAGATTGGTTGTAATAGGGTTATTGGTCGAGATAGATGGGTGATTGTTTGGAAAATATATTAGGATTGCGTTGGATTTAATGAGATGGGGCTCTTGGTCACTTTGAAAGTGGTTTTGAATTTTCCAAAGTGGTTCAAAAATTGCACGAATACGTAAGTGAAAAAAATAGTTACGAAATCTCCCCTAAAAGGAAAGTTTTTAGAACAGAACATGGATATTAGAGTGGATCGATCCCCACTCGACCTCCAAAAAAGCTACAAATTTTGACTAAATTCTACAAAAACTTTTATTTTGAGTTGAAAGTTACATAGAAAAAATATTGGCTTCGAAGGTACCTCTGAAGGGGAAATAAATCATGGGTTCTGAAAGAGGCAGAACCTTCGAAGAAATTGTGTTTTTTTTTTGCTCTAACTCCTACTCAACCTGTTTTAGGAAAAATGGTCCAATTTTGAATGAAAGTATTTGAGAAATTCTGCGTTGACTTGGACCATTTTCACCAAAATTTGGTCATTATTTGCCAATTTCGAAAAATCGAAAACTTAAATGAATAGCCAATCAAAAATATGTAGTGGAAATTGAGGAAGGGCTGAGGCTCTAGAGGGGCTGTGTGAGTGTAAAATATAATCTGACTCAATATTTGTGCCCATGGGGGTTCGAATCATTATGAAAACGACACAAATATCATCAAATTGACTTTATTTTTAAAATGGTAAAAATTGAGGTGAGGAGCTAAATGCTAAGGAGAGGACTTCATCATGAGTGTAGCAAAAAATCTGACGTCATATTCGTGCTTATCAGTATTGAATCATATGGAAACGACATCCCACTCATTAATAGTCGATTCTGTCATAATTTCCATTTTACCCCCTCAAGGCTCAACGACACGTTTTTCAATTTTTTTTTTGCCATTACACATCAAAGCAAAAAATTTCGAAAAAATAATATAAACAATAGGTATGTACCTTTAAAGGTGAAAAATCCATCAAAAAAACGTGATTGTTTCTCGCAATTTATATTCTTAAAAAGCATAAAATCAGTTGAAAAACGCCATTCTGAGGGATAAAAGGGCGGGGGGGGGGGTACGATTTTTATTGTAATTTCAAGGGGGGTCCCAAAAAGGAGAGAGGCCGGGGTTGTAAAACTCTTGGTACCCACTTTTCAATATCAACTCGAAAGCTTTCGAGGGCCATTCCACCCCTCTGAAGCGCCTAAGGCCTTTCTCAAAACTTTTGAAAAGTTGACTTTTGCTAGAGAATTTTTGAAAATGAAGCCTAATAATGACCTGCAAAGGTTTTTTCAGAGTCAAAAAATAAGTATTTGTATCAAAAAAGGAGGAGAGGAGAGAGTTAAAAAGACAAAAAAAAATTACAAATAATTTACCAATTATTACTAGGTATCTATTGATTTTCCAAAAAATACCGGTAAATTACCCAAACATTACCAACTATTTTTCAAAAAATAGGAGTTTTTTACCCTAACTTACCAGTAACTTACCAACAGTGTTGCTTGCAACTTTTCAAAAATTTACTGTAAATTATTATCCAAACTTATCTGTAGGTACTTTATCAGTACCTACCTTTAATTTACCAAAAATGTGTTATACCTATGTATGTTATTTCATTCACCCACAGCTACCTTTAATTCATTCAAAATTATCAAAAATTACCAGGTATTTTCCAAATGACTAAAACTTCATCAAAATTACTGGTAATTTACCCAAATTGTTGGTAATTTATCAAAATTAAAATTACTGGTGATTTATCAAAATTAAAATTACTGGTAATTTATCAAAATTAAAATTACTGATAATTTATCAAAATTAAAATTACTGGTAATTTATCAAAATTAAAATTACTGATAATTTATCAAAATTAAAATTACTGGTAATTTATCAAAATTAAAATTACTGGTAATTTATCAAAATTAAAATTACTGGTAATTTATCAAAATTAAAATTACTGGTTACTTAGTAAAGCTGCTAGTGATTTACCAAAATTACTGTTAATTTACCAAAATGACCGGTAATTTACCAAAATTACCAGTAATTTACCAAAATTACAATTTACAGGTAATTTACTATAATTACAGGTAATTTACTGAAATTACTGGTAAGTTGCCAAATTATTAGTAACTTACCAAAATTACCAAATTGCCAGTAACTTACCAAAAGTACTGATAATGTACCAAAATTTCCGGTAATTTACCGAAATTTCAAATTTTTGATAATTTACCAAAATTTTTGTTGATTTACCAAAACTTCTGATAATTTGCCAAAATTATCGATAGTTTAACAAAATTACCAATAATTTACCAAATACTCAGTAACTTACCAAAATTACCAAATTGCTGGTAACGGCGGTAACTTAACAAAATTACCACTATTACCAATATTTTACAAAAATTACATGTAATTTACATAAATTACAGGTAATTTACCAAAATTACAGGTAATTTACCAAAATTACAGGTAATTTACCAAAATTACAGGTAATTTACCAAAATTACAGGTAATTTACCAAAATTACAGGTAATTTACCAAAATTACAGGTAATTTACCAAAATTGCAGGTAATTTACTGAAATTACAGGTAATTTACTCAAGTTATTGGTAATTTTAAAAAAAGTTACCAAAAGTATACTGGTGATTTACCTCAATTACTTTTCGTTTACTACAAATTACGTGTCATTTACTGGTAGTTAGCTAGTTACCACAATTTACCAGACATTACCTGTAATTTACCAAAAGTTGAGTACAATTTAACAAAAATCTGTATTTTGCACTTTTACCATAACATACCAAAAATCAAACTTACTCTCTCCAGATCCAGAAAAGCTACAAGTGAACTTGGGCTGCAAATTTTGAGGTTTTTGGGGCACTTGGGATGGGCAAGATGAAATATGTGACGAATAGGTATGTAGTTTTAAAATTTTCAACTTGCAGGGGAATCAAAATCCATAAATAATTTTTTTGACCAGGAAATTGAAAAAATATCAGGTGATCGTTTTTGTGGGAAAGTCCGCCGAAATAAAAGTTTGGAGTGAAAAAAATGTGATCATGAATCTGGTTTTTGATACTTATTATATTTTTACCAAAAGTTGAAAGTTCAAACTTCTGTTGGTTGTTTGTAATGAGAAATTTGAGTTTTTGAACAAAAAAAGATTTATTATGAAAAATTGATTTTTGAGAAAAACCTGAAAGTTTTATTAAAAAATAAAAGAAACAAAACTTTAGTGCACAGAATTTTCCACCTGTGAAATGTGATTAGATTTTTTGAACTAGTTTATTTTTTATTTTGAGGAAATTTAAATGAAAATTGGAAATCTCAACTCAATGTACAATATGTTTTATAGGATCATTTTACTTTCGAACCACCCGGTACGTCCTGCTGTAGATTCCTGAATGAACGATTTGAAACGATCAAATAGGCAGGGACAAACCGAAGTGGTTTCTCAGAGGGGGGGGCGAAATCGCTAAAAATGCCAACTCTTGTTACGAAAATTTCCAACTCACCCACTAAAATTTTACATTGTGTTTTTTTTTATGCTTCATGAGCTTAAAAGCAAGGTAAAATATTTTTAATTTTAGAAAAGGCAAACGGTCGATTTGGTTCAAGCGAAGCAAAGGCAAAAACTTGAAAATTCCGATTTCAAAAAATTAAAAAAACTACATTTTTTTGGTAAAAAAGCTGTATTTTTTGTGTTTTCTGTGGAGGAGTTCGTTTAATAATGTTGGGAGTAATACCTATCTTTCCCTCCCTGGGGTGCCCTCCACGTCCTAACACTCCCGAGGGCCCCACCAGATTCGGGGACTAAACAAGCCTAAGCTGTATAGGTAACCAACAAGTACCATATAATACCCAATAAGGAACAATCCAGTTGCTTATAACGTTTATTATACAAAGGGACAATTGACAGACGGTCATACGTCTGACAGACACAATACAATGTATTATTCTGCTGAGCGTTGTTCCAACAGACTATTAGCGGCCAGCGTCAAAGCTACTACGTCCAAGAGATTAAAACAACTGCACAGAGGTAGGAGCTTTCTGCAGGGTCTACCTCTGGATGGAACTAGTCCACCAGAGGGCGCTAATCTAGTTAGCTTACCCCCAGCCTGGGCATAATTACCCAACTAGGTAGGTAACTAGGAGTCCCTAGTCCCCACTACAATAATTCTTGGCTTCAAAGTTTTAGAATTTGGATGATTTTTTTTTTGCAAATTTTAATTTTGGAATTGAAAATCAAACTGGCCTGAGCGAAGGAGGACAAAAGCATTAATTGAAAATTTGTATTTCGAGAAGTAAAAAAACGATATTTTTTATGTAAGATTATTTTGGTTTGAATATTTTTAGACATTTCAATTGGGAACCAGATTACGTGGGTATTTAAAAAAATAAAAAGTCAATTTTTCCATCCTTGGAATTTTTATAACTTCAAAATTCGTATGAAGTTTCCTGTTTCAACATTTGACAAATTTTTTGAATTCAGTCGATTTCTAAACTCTCTTCAAAACCTTTGCACAATTTTTCATAATTTTGTCAACATCATTAAAATCGTAAACTTTTAGTCAATTTTTCAATTTTTTTGAAAAGTTGACATTGCATCCATTGATCGTATCATTTCCGTATGTAATAGTTTTTGCATTACGAGTACTTTCGCCGAAGTGAATATCTCATATTCGTAGGTTTAATTCGCCCATATCCTGAAATGAAGAAAGCATAATACTTTCGCCATCACTCCGTATAAATACCCAATTTACAGCTGTATCCTTTCATTCCTCACTTTCGTATCACCTTTTGATGAAATTTCAACCTGACACCGATTCATTTTCCAACAAATATTGAAAACTTTCCGCAAATATGTGACACGATTAATGGTAAAGTGGTCTATTTGAAAAGTTAACGTACACATTTCAAAACTTTATACAATCGAGAGATGTTTCGGGTACCTTATTCTTTGGGGACGCCATCGCATCGAGATATATCTACCCAATCAAAAACATGACAAACACTTCACATTTACACGCTAACACGCGTATGTAGTTTGTAAAGCAGGTAGAAATTAATTGTTAGCAAAGTTTATAGCCTATTGTCGAATTTTTATCGTATTATTAGAACCAATTTATTTTATAGATAGATTCTTGTATGTAATACTTACCCCATAATTATTGTAGATATTTAATCGGATGATAGTTGACTCGTAGTTTAATGGGCTTTGTGGTATTTACGCTTCGAGTTTTTCTCATTTTTTTTATCCTTCAGTCGTAGAAGTGATTATAGAGTATGGAGGTTAAATGTACACCATGCTCATTGTTGTGTAGTTGTGTATATTGGAAATTTTTTGGTGAATGATTTTCGCTTGTAAAATGTAAAATTGGGAGTAGATATAGACACCTATCTGAGAAGCATATACCTACATGTTGTTTTTGTGAGCTGATATACTTACATATGCAAAGTACCAATTCTTTAATTATTTTATCCAGATTCATGGTCACATACAATGCATAAAGAAGTTACTCGCCAGCAATTTGTAGCCAATGCTCGAAGAAAGAATCGAATGAGGAAAAAGCGTCGACTACGAAGACAACGACAAACATCGCTGTCACAGTCATATTTTAATACCAGATCGATCTGAATCATCTCAGTCAATTCACTTTTTTGTACATTCGATAAAATCGATCAGTGATAAGGATCGAAAAGAGATTGAAAAATGTACGCAGCAGCCGGAGGAGCCTCGTTGGCGAGTCGACAAGCTCGTCGTAAACAAAAACAGCATCATACCAGTGATAATATACATCAACAGGTGAACAAACGATTTCAACAACTGCAGCATCAACATGCTCCAGCTTGTGCCGAAGGATATCACTATATGCGTACGTCCTCGAGCGGATTCTTGTCACCTTCGCATTTGCCCAGCTGCACTGATCTGCACAGCAGAGGAGGGCTAATCGATTATAGTCTACACGAGCAACTTTTGGAGGTTAGTATTGCGTATAGATGTGATGTGGTGGGGGTGATCTTGTGTAGGGAAATTGTCGATGGAGTTGAAGGGCCTAAAGGGATGTCTTGGTGATTTGAGGTGGTGCAGCCATTTTACGTAATTACATTACACTTGCTCTAATGAGTCAAATTAAGTTGAACTTGGCGAATGGGAGTGGGCTTCTTTTATTGGAAGTTCGAGTTGTAAACGGCCCTTTGGATGGGTCAAAGTTGAAAGTTACATTATGGTGATTTTTTTCAAATGGCTGTAGTAAGGACCAAAATTGAATTTTCAGCATCCTGTGCCGTCACTACCCCATTTGAGGTAAAAAAACTGGACTTTTCTGGCGTTTTCATTTTGAATTCAATTCACCTGTGTTCTCCACCCTAAATTAAAACTCGAAAGTTTTGCTCCCAAAAATACAATTTTTTGGTTTTGACAATTTCAAAAAAACATATTCCTGCAACCTCGAATTTAATTAAAAAATTTTCACCGAACTCACAATTGACAATGATATAGGGTAAATCGCCAGTGGTTGACACATCTCAGGACACTTTTTCACTTAAAAAATTTTTTTCTCCTATGCATATGTTTTTTTTTGAAAATAAGTTAGTATAAGATATGTCCCCACTCCTTGCCGTCATTTTGACTTATATTTCATCAAAAAAGGACACTACTGTGACCTTCAAATTATTTTTTGAAAATGACAACTTTTTTGCCCAGTGATTGACAACCAACAACTAGTGATTGACAACCCAGTGATTGACATGTCCAGTAATTGACACCCCAGTGATTGACATACTGAAATATGCAGGAAAACATGTACCATGTACCTATACCTACTTCAAAAACTACTGTAGATGACGTTTATCATCTCAATGTACATAATTTTTGCTTTTTTATCAGAAATAAGCCAGTTGTCAATCACTAGATATCAAAATGCATAATTGTCCAGTGGTTGACATAGTCTACCTACAAAATGTGAATTTTGTAATTAAGTTTACTCCCTTCCTTTTATTCGGCTTTGATAATGTCATTTCTTACCTAAGGGTAAGGTGCCCGAATGTCGACCAGTCGCCTAAATCCGACCACAAGCCTATCTCGCCCACTAATGCCTTGAAAATTCGGAAAAAAATATTTTCGTATGTATTTTTCACAGAAAAAACGATTAAGACCAAAATCACAACCCAAAAGCCAAAACTCGCGAAAATATAGCTAAAAAACGAAATTCAAAAAGTCAAAATTAACTTTTCCGGCAACTTCAATCGCCTGTTGCTCAAATGTGTAATTTTTTGGAAAAAAAGGTTCAATTATTTTTTAAAGTTCATAGTTTGATGAATAAAAGCTGATAATTATTTTTTGGATAAATTACAGGCAAGTTCGAAAAGTTTCCCATCAAATTTAATTTTATAGGGTGTCCTAATTCCGACCACCAATGATTTGGCTATATACTTGAAATTTTTATTTTCCTGGATTTTCGAAAAAAACGTCAAAACGTAAAAAATGGTGTGCTGATGCAATGAACAAAGCTGTAAAAGCTGTAAGAAACCGAGAAAGTGGGTGTCTAAAGTCGTCTAAACAATTTTCAAGTGTTTCAAATGGGAACATGAGATTTGTGATGCTACATCAGAAAAATGTAAAAAAAATTGAATATTTGTTCCCCTTTTGCTTGAATAATCAATTGCCTTTCTATTGGTGTCATTTTAATTCATAAACAACGATGTTGAGGTATTATTTACCTTCTTTTTTTCAATTTTTTTGGGGTGGTCGGAATTAGGATACCGTTTTTGCGATTTTCAATTTTCTCACTTTTTGGAAAAAACGCCATGAAAAATCAGCGGGGGGGTTTTAGGTTTAGTGACTTTAGGACATTAAACTAGAGGCATGTGGCTATCATTTGAGCCATTGTGCGCGAACCTAGGTCAATTACAGGTCTTTTTATTCCAAAAATAAACTAGGTGGTCGACATTCGGGCACCTTACCCTTATACATGAAATTTTAAAGAATTATGATTACAAAATTCACATTTTTTACACTACCTATGTCAACCACTGGAAAATTATGCATTTTGATATCCAGTGATTGACAACCGGCTTATTACTGATCAAAAAGTAAGAATGAAGTATATCTAGATGACCAACGTCATCTACATTTCAATACCTTTCAGGATATCTCATTAGTTTTCAGAAAAAGAATAAACTTTTTGATTTATGAAATTTATTGTAAAATACTTTCACATCAATTATGATGCTGAAATTTCACAAATTTTTTTATAAAAATTTATAACTCGAATGACGCCACATTGAAATGAGCAAAAGGTTTGAAAGTCATGGTGATGTACAAGCAAGGTATAAATTACGTCATGCTAGTATCAGTGTTGCCAAAAAATCAAACTGAATGAAGCAATTACACAAGTGTCAACCACTGGGCGGGTGTCAACCACTGGGCAGTTTACCCTATCATAGTCAATTGTGAATTGAAATTCCTGATACCGAAAATCGAGAAACAAATTTGTAGCTCCACATATAGAAGAGAAAATTTATAGGACAGTTTCGCAATTTCAAAAAAAATGAGCTAAAATTTTGTGATAAATTCGAAAATGTTGTTCAATTTTCATACTTGGGGTGAAAGCTGAAATTTTCCAGTCTACAGGTGAGAATTTTTGGGAAGAAAACCCATTGAAAAAAACAATGTTTTCAAATTTTTGAAACGAGGTAAAATTTTTGGCTCCACATTTGACATTTTTGGTTATGTTGAAATTTTTTGTCCAATTTTGAGTTTTGATAGAAATTATTCTGAGAATCAATTATGTATAATGCTGAAAAAAATGGTGGCAATTTTCGTACTTGCAACTTGCAAGTACTCATCCCTGAAGTACATATGTAGAAATTTCAAGTCAGACAACAAAATAGAATGACAACTTTTTTGTAATCTATCAATTTGAGCATAAATTTCTGATGAATTAAAAAAAAAACACAAAAAAATCATTACTTGACTACTTTTGAATCGAATCGATTGAAGAAACGCCGCAGGGATTTTAAAAATTCAAAATAAGGAAATTAATAAATTTGTTTGCGAATGATTCACCCAAAATTATTTATTTCATTCGTGAATGATTCACTAAAAATCAATAAATGAATCAATTCCTTCGTGAATGATTCACTAAAAATCATTTAATCAATTAATTCGTTCGAGAACGATTCATCCATAAAATTAATAATTCGTTGCGAACAATTTACCCGAAAATTATTAACTCGTTCGTGAACGATTCACTCAAAAAATAATAATTCGTTCGTGAACGATTCACTAAAAATCAATTTAATGAATCAATTCGTTTGCGAAGGAGTCACTCAAAATTGATCAATTCGTTCGTGAATGATTCACTGAAAATCAATAAATGAATCAATTCATTCGCGAGCGATTCACCAAAAATTGATCAATTCGTTCGTGAATGATTTACTAAAAATCAATGAATGAATCAATTCGTTCGCGAAAGAGTCTTTAATAGGAATCAATTTGTTTGCGAATGATTCAACAAAAACTAATCAGTTTTTTCTTTTTTCGTCAATAATTCGCTGAAGGTCAATTCGTTCGTGAATGATCCACTAAAAATCAATAAATGAATCAATACGTTCGCGAAAGAGTCATTAATACAAATCGATTCGTTCGCGAATGATCCACTAAAAATAATCAGTTCGTTCATCAATGATTCGCAAACGATTTACGAAAAATTGATTAGTTCGTTCGCGAATGATTCGCTAAAAATCAATAAATGAATCAATTCGTTCGCGAAGGAGCCACTAATATGAATCAAAACGTTTGCGAATGATTCACCAAAAATTAATCACTTCGTTCGTGAATGATTCACCAAAAATAATCAGTTTGTTCGTCAATGATTCACCATAAATTGATAAATACGTTCGTGAATGATACGATTCTCCAAAACTTGATGAATTCGTTCGCAAATGATTCATCAAAAATTGATAAATTTGTTCGTGAATGATTCGTAAAAAATCAATAAATGAATCAATTCGTTCGCGAATGATTCACTAAAAGTTGATTGATTAGTTCGCGAATGATTCATCTGAAATTAATAAACGCGTTCGTGAATGATTCACCCAAAAATCGATAATTGAATTAATACTTTCGCGAATGATTCTCCGAAAATTGATGAATTCGTTCGCGAATGATTCGCCAAAAATAGACAAATTCGTTCGTGAACGATTCGTAAAAAATCTATGAATGAATCAATTCGTTCGAGAATGATTCACCAAAAATCAATAAATGAATTAATTCGTTCACGAATGATTCACCAAAAATTGATAAATTCGTTCGTGAACGATTCGTAAAAAAATCAATAAATGAATCCATTCGTTCGCGAATGATTCACCTACAATTAATAAATACATTCGTGAATGATTCACCAAAAATTGATAAATTTGTTCGTGAATGATTCATGAAAGATCAATAAATGAATCAATTCGTTCGCGAATGATTCACTAAAAGTTGATTGATTAGTTTGCGAATAATTCATCTGAAATTAATAAATGCGTTTGTGAATGATTCACCCAAAAATCAATGAATGAATCAATTCGTTCGCGAATGATTCACCTGAAATTAATAAACACGTTCGTGAATGATTCACCAAAAATCAATAAATGAATTAATTCGTTCGCGAATGATTCACACAAAAATTGACATATTCGTTCGTGAACGATTCGTAAACAAATCAATAAATGAACCAATTCGTTCGCGAATGATTCACCTACACTTGATAAATACGTTCGTGAATGATTTACCAAAAATTGATAAATTTGTTCGTGAATGATTCATGAAAGATCAATAAATGAATCAATTCGTTCGCGAATGATTCACCAAAAATCAATAAATGAATTAATTCGTTCGCGAATGATTCTCCAAAAAACGATGGATTCGTTCGCGAATGATTCATCAAAAATTGATAAATTCGTTCGTGATCGATTCGTAAAAAATCTATGAATGAATCAATTCGTTCGCAAATGATTCTTCAAAAATTGTTGAATTCGTTCGCGAATGTTTCACCAAAAACAGATAAATACGTTCGTGAATGATTCACAAATAATCTATGAATGAATCAATTCGTTCGCGAATGATTCTCCAAAAATTGATAAATTCGTTCGTGATCGATTCGTTAAGAAATCAATAAACGAACCAATTCGTTCGCGAATGATTCATCTACAATTAATAAATATGTTCGTGAATGATCCACCAAAAATTAATAAATTCGTTCGCGAATGATTCATGAAAGATCAATAAATGAGTCAATTCGTTCGCGAATGATTCACCAAAAATTGATGTATTCGTTCGTGAACGATTCGTAAAAAATCAATCAATGAATCAATTCGTTCGCGAACGATTCACTAAAAATAAATCAATTCGGTCGTGAATGATTCACTAAAAATCAATTAAATGAATCAATGCGTTCGCGAATGATTCATTAAAAGTTGATTAATCAGTTCGCGAATGATGAACTCAATCAATTTGTGCAATCTTCCATCGTTCGTGAACGATTCGAGTCGCTTCGCTTGAAATCAGATCAGATCAATTCTTATTTCCTGTTTACAAAAGTTTCACGAAAAGTGAATCAATTTGTCTCTAAAAGAATAAAGATCTACCAAAACCGAATCAATTCATTCACGAATGATTGCCTTGATTACTGAGTTAATTCGTCATCAATACAGTAGACACTCAATACTTCACCTTTGAAATTATAAGTACATATAAAAAATAGTTGATGAAAAGTCGATCTTTTCTTCTTATGAAAAATAGACCGATTTTTAATTCTGTAAAGAAAAGCCGAAATTCCACAAAAATGAAATTTTCCATATGATACACATTTTGGAATTTTCTTTTGATTTTTTTTGTTATTTTGGCTTAAGATTGTTTTCTGGCAGAATGCTCCTTTCTTAACTTTTATAAACATGAAACAAAAATGTAAATTAATTAATTTCTGATTTTTTTTTTTGTTGTTTTTTGGACTCTTTTGAGACTTTGAATTTAGTGATCTGGCAGTTGCAATTTTCATGATAGAAATTAACTATCAAATCTATAATTACTCAATTTTTACTTCTATGTATTTGGTGAGAGGTATTAGGGGTAGCAGAATTTACCTTCGTCATAGTTCTGAGACGAGGAAACATAAACATGTGGTATACAGTCCTAATTTGAAATTAATTCAATTTCTAGCGTTCATTCTACCGCTAAGTAAATGAATTTGCTTCAATAGAGATATTCCAATTACGAGCTTCGTGTCTCTGTTTTATCGTAATCATGTAATTCGAATTGCTGCATCACCTCATCATCATCATCGAGGGAAATAGAATTCACTCGTATCGCAACTGACACCCTATAGTATTGTACTATCTATGTATAAGTTCTTGTATGTTGGATGGAATGAAAGATCAAAGTCTTATAGGGAGGATATTCCATTAATAGGATCATATCATGACGACGAATTCACCAACAGTGGTAACTTGTATTCCTTTTGGCTTTATATGCTGAAATGCATATGACAGCTGAGTGGGTAATTTTTCGCTCGATTACCCTTATTATTAAATCTGTCATAAACAATGTTTATGGTGGCGTTGATACTGTCGTAAATAAGCAGCTAAGCGGGTGCTTGCGGAGGCCAAATATGTGGTTTTAGGATCATTTTTATAGCCAAAAAGTACGAAATATACATCAAAATTATACTATATAGTAGTGTAATACCTACGATATGCGCTATAATACCTGTTCGTATTATTTTATAAGTGATAAGAGTAAAATCTACCTACTTTTTTTTATATCTACATTAAACTAAAGGTCTCGCTATACCATATGTGTTATTTACTATACATATAAGGTCTATAGATAGGTACATTGAAGGCGCAACAATGAATTTCTCTTCTCTCTTCCTCTATATTATCTTAGGGTATTTCAATCTTTACTTTCTGTACCTTTAGGTACTATTTTATTTTTTCTCTCTTCTAAATTTCATTTTAGTTTATTTTTTTCCCTCCATTTATTATAGTATTTACGTCAGCAGTGTGAACCATTTATAGCACCTATATATAAGGACACGTGTCGACTCGTGTAAATATAGTCTCACAGCAGACTTTTCTCGAGTGTGTGCCTCTTAAAACCTACGCGGTACAAATGACTGAATACTTCGATAATTGTGTACTCGTTCGTCGTATCGCGATTCTATCGTCCCACGTTTTGAATGGCATGTTTCGGTGGATCGAACAAGGTGCATAGTATATAATTTGTACACGATGACTTGAAAAATAAAAAAGACGATTGAAATCAGAATGCCAGACGTTGTGCTGAGGGTATCATTCCACCGTCTTCCCTCGATTCACGAGCACCAATATGACCAGCGCAAGCGTCCAAGCTGCGGTTTACGTGAGAGAGAAGCAGAGGTTGCGTCAAAAAAGGACTTTTTCCAAGACTCGATACGGCGATCTGCCAAGCCATGTGGCTACTAGAGATATCGCCCCGTTTCCTATGTACCCCCCGACGACGTGGGTAAGTATGGGTTAGGGTTTTATGGTACTGTGAATCTTTCGTTGTTGGGTCGAATAATGCGATTTATATACCTTGAGAAGTTTACCCTGCTTTAAAATTCTAAAAATGGTATATGATTTTGAAAAAAAATTGAAAAAAAAAGTTGAAAATTATTTGGACAAGTTTCAATATTTGTAATCAATCAGACTGTCGAAGAAACGTGGCTTTATGTCTTCATCTTGTAATAAATTACCTCACCCTACCCATAGACGAATAATGTTTCGTATTTACGGCGAACCGATTAGGCAATTTTATTAACATGTGTGTATCCGCGACGGTAGGAATATTCCCGCGATAACGCCGTGGAAACGAACTCAGCATTGACGGGTGATGAATGGAACTCGATTGGACCATTCTTTATGAATTCGACGTGGGTTTTTAAGTCATGTCTTTTTTTTTGGTTAATTTTTTTTACGAGTTCTACTCACCCAACGAAAAACCACCTTTAGTTAGAGGAGGGAGTGAGGGGAAGACGGTTAATTTTCGCTCAAATCGTTTAGGAGGTAAATATTTATTCAACTTCAGGATTGTGTAACTCCACATTTATGATACTGAGTTCAAAAATGATTACATCGTTTGAAAGCTCGTTAAAATGTTGATAAAAAAATTCAATTTATCCGAAATTTAAATTTGAATTTTTCAATTCGAAGTTGAAATTAAAAAATGACCCTGTAAGTGTGAGCTGCAGTAATTTAAAATTGAGTAGGTAAAAATGATCATGGACGTGGCTTTTGCCTTTTGGTGATGATTATTCAAGTAGTGTACACTTTTCAAAATGGGGACTTTCAATGAAAAAGGGCATCCACCCCCCCCCCCCTTTAAGGAAAAATTTGAAAAATATTTTCAAGTAGTGGTTGCTACTCGTACATCGAACAGTATGTTATCGAAGGCGTTCTTTTCGAATATGACCTTATTTATTTTGATCTGACCTCCCTCTACACCCCCAGGTCCTCTTTTATTCTTTTTATTGGAGTAAACATGTGAAAACATTGAGTAATTTTTTCGTTTCATTGAATTAGAGTATGTTTTTTGAAGATCTTTAACACGAATATGCCCGAATTTTTTCAACTTGATCCCTTTCACTCACCCCCCCCCTCCAACCTACTTACATTTGGGTTAAATTTTTTTTTTAAACAACAAAGAAAGACCTTCTTCATCATGTTTTCTCAGCTTTTCTTAATTTAACTATGTTTTTCTTTGCTTAAAAAGTGATGCTTTTTGACAGAATTGCTTGATAAGGGCATATTTCGCCAAAATGTTTAGAAAGCTGTGCTTTTTAAAAATCAAAAAAAATTCGATTTTTTTGCCAAATTTTCAAAAAAAAAGAACTCGTATTTTTTGATGCTGCCAGAAAATCTGTTTTTGCAAATGCAAAAATTCTTTTCTCACAAAAATTACAAAAACTCTATTTTTCCAAATTTCCAAAAAAAACTGCTACCTAAATTTGAAAAAAAAATGTTTTCAACTTCTAAAAAGTAGGTCATCTTTTGCCAATGTTGTTTGAAAATCTCAGGCCTTTTTTTTTGCAAAATTTCCAATTTTTTTTTCAACGCATTTGTTTTTGAGAAAGACTTGCAAAATTTTTTTAAATCTTGTTTTTTGCCAGTGGAAAAAAAGTGGAGATTACCAAAAAAGGTAGGTACTTTTTTCCACCAAAATTCTCAAAAAAATGATCCCAACTTTCTCCAAATTTCAAAGTAAGCGGTCGTTTTAGTCCAAAATGCCCAAAAGTTACTTTTTTCATTTTACTCAAAAAACTCTCAAATTATAAAAAAAAGATCTGTTTTTGTCAAAATTATCAAAAATACTACTTTTTGCTCCAAAATTTTTTTAAATTGCTTTGTTCGCGAATGATTCACTAACAATTGAAAAATTCGTTCGTGAATGATTTACCAAAAATTAATCATATGCATCGATTCGTTCGCCAATGATTCATTATTTATGAGTCAATTCGTTCGCGAATAATTCACAAAAAATAATTCAATTCGTTCGTGAATGATTCACCAAAAATTGAGTGAATGAATCGATTCGTTCACGAACGAGTCACTTATACGAATCTATTCGTTCACGAATGATTCATCAAAAATTGTGTGAATGAATCGATTCGTTCGCGAATGAGTCACTCATACGAATCAATTCGTTCGCAAATGATTCATCAAAACTTGAGAAAATGAATCAATTCGTTCACGAACGAGTCACTTATACGAATCGATTCGTTCGCGAATGATTCATCAAAATTGAGTAAATGAATCGATTCGTTCGCGAACGAGTCACTCATACAAATCAATTCGTTCGCAAATGATTCATCAAAAATTGAGTAAATTAATCGATTCGTTCGCGAACGAGTCACTCATACAAATCAATTCGTTCGCAAATGATTCATCAAAAATTGAGAAAATGAATCAATTCGTTCGCGAACGAGTCACTTATACGAATCAATTCGTTCGCGAACGAGTCACTTATACGAATCGATTCGTTCGCGAAAGATTCATCAAAATTGAGTAAATGAATCCGAATCGATTCGTTCGTGAACGAGTCACTCATACAAATCAATTTGTTCGCAAATGATTCATCAAAAATTGAGAAAATGAATCAATTCGTTCACGAACGAGTCACTTGTACGAATCGATTCGTTCGCGAATGATTCATCAAAATTGAGTAAACGAATCGATTCGTTCGCGAACGAGTCACTCATACAAATCAATTCGTTCGCGAATGATTCATCAAAAATTGAGAAAATGAATCAATTCGTTCACGAACGAGTCACTTGTACGAATCGATTCGTTCACGAACGAGTCACTTATACGAATCAATTCGTTCGCGAACGAGTCACTTATACGAATCGATTCGTTCGCGAAAGATTCATCAAAATTGAGTAAATGAATCCGAATCGATTCGTTCGTGAACGAGTCACTCATACAAATCAATTTGTTCGCAAATGATTCATCAAAAATTGAGAAAATGAATCAATTCGTTCACGAACGAGTCACTTGTACGAATCGATTCGTTCGCGAATGATTCATCAAAATTGAGTAAACGAATCGATTCGTTCGCGAACGAGTCACTCATACAAATCAATTCGTTCGCGAATGATTCATCAAAAATTGAGAAAATGAATCAATTCGTTCACGAACGAGTCACTTGTACGAATCGATTCGTTCGCGAACGAGTCACTTGTACGAATCGATTCGTTCGCGAATGATTCATCAAAATTGAGTAAACGAATCGATTCGTTCGCGAACGAGTCACTCATACAAATCAATTCGTTCGCAAATGATTCATCAAAAATTGAGTAAACGAATCGATTCGTTCGCGAACGAGTCACTCATACAAATCAATTCGTTCGCAAATGATTCATCAAAAATTGAGAAAATGAATCAATTCATTCACGGACGAGTCACTTATACGAATCGATTCGTTCGCGAACGAGTCATTCGTACGAATCGATTCGTTCGCGAATGATTCATCAATATTGAGAAAATGATTCAATTCGTTCACGAACGAGTCACCTATGACCTATACGAATCGATTCGTTCACGAATGATTCATCAAAATTGAGTAAATGAATCGATTCGATCGCGAACGAGTCACTCATACAAATCAATTCGTTCGCAAATGATTCATCAAAAATTGAGAAAATGAATCAATTCGTTCACGAACGAGTCACCTATACGAATCGATTCGTTCGCGAATGATTCATCAAAATTGAGTAAATGAATCGATTCGATCGCGAACGAGTCACTCATACAAATCAATTCGTTCGCAAATGATTTATCAAAAATTGAGAAAATGAATCGATTCGTTCACGAACGAGTCACTTGTACGAATAGATTCGTTCGCGAATGATTCACCTAGAAATTAATCAATTTGCTCAATCGCCAATCGTTCGTAAATGATTCTATTCGATTGTAAACAGATCAATTGCTGTACAAGTGTTTCAAAAAAAGCGAATCAACTTGCTCGTAAAATATTATTATGTAGAGAAAAGTCGGTCTTCTCACGCTAAATGCGTGAGTGTTTTTTTTACTAGATTTTACATTTTTTGGCGAAAAGTTTATTTTTTAAATAAAACATTCAAGAAAATGTCCTTTTTCCCAAAATTTTGAAAAAAGAATCAGTTTTGCCAAAATAGCCCAAAAGTCCTATTTTTTTTTCAAAGTCGAAAAATTTTGTTTTTTTTTTGTGAAAATTTTGCAAAAAAGACCTAATTTTTCCTGCTCAAAAAATTTTTTTGTTTTGCGAAAATTATAAAGAGACTTGTTTTTGAAAAAATCGTTGGATGTCTTGCATTTTTACATGAAATTTTTCAGAGATACTTGTTTTTTGCTAAATTTAAAAAACAAAGTTAATTTTTTGCCAAAATTCTTCCAAAAGTCTTGCTTTTTGCGTTAATTTTGTTGTTGGCTCAGTTTGTTTAAAAATGACAATTTTTTCTCCAAAATTTCTCAAGTCTTGTTTTTTGACTATTTGAAAAATTTCCTTTATTTTTCTTGAAATTTCAGAAAAAAAAACTATTTTTTTCCTAAATAATTAAAAAATTTGTTTGATCAAAGTTTTCTAATGTTTTTTATTTTTTCAACTTTTTTTGTTTTTTGTTTTTTAGGACCAGCTGAATTTTGCAAATACCTGCATAAAATTCTTTTTTGCTAAAACCTCCAACAATAGAACTATAGTTTTTGGCTAAATCAACTTTTATCAAACTTCCAATGAAAGGACTGTTTTTTTCAATGTATTTCCAGATATTCTGATTTCAGCTCGAAATTTTGAATATACATACCTACTTTTTTTCGATCCGAGAAATTTCTTTTTTTCCCTTCAAAATTACAAAAAAAACTGTCTTGGTCAAATTATCATAAATCCACATTTTTTTGCTCTTTCTAAAAAAATTTCTTCAAAAGTACCTACTTACTTACTTACTTACTTACTTACTTACTGTTTTTTTTCTAACACTATTTCCCAAAAATTCTGTTTTTTTATTTTGCAAGAAATTATTTTTTCCTTGAACTGCAAAACTTTTTTGAAAAACAGATTTTTGTCAAAGTTAGGTACTAGAAACTCTGTTTTTTGCCTGAATTTAAAATAAAGAGCTGGTCAACTTTTCATAAATTTTCAATACCTACCTCAGTTCTTTTCCTCTTTTTTTCATTCAATTTCTTACAGAAATTTGCATGTTTGTTTCATTTTTTTTTTTGTTATGTATTTTTAAAGATATAAAATTCTTTAGTTGTATATTGCCCTTGATTTTAATCCTCCTCAACCCCCTATCCTGCAAAATTGAAACATTCAAAAAAAGATCCTGCCAAAATCTTGTGTTTTTTTTGTCAAAATTGCAAAAATGTTGATTTTTTTTCGATTTTCTTCAATCAGTTTCAGTGTTTATTCTTTTTTTCTTTGTGGAGTTTAGATTTTTAAAATTTTTTTCTTGTTCTTTATTGGAAAATAAAAAAATTTTGACGTGAAAAATAATGTAAAAATCTCAATGAATTTCCTACTAAACGTCTTGCTTTTGAATAATGTCCTGTTTGTTGGACATTTTTTCGTAAAATTGTGTGATTTTTACTGATTAATTTTCAATATTTCCAGATTTTGGACCCAATAAAAGAGGACCCGAAGGCATGGAGGGGATTAGACGATGAAATATTAAGGCCAATTCTCTTCGTGTTCAGCATTTACAAAAACATGTTTGATAGGTACCTACATTGCATGATTTCGACAAATTTTTTAGAATTTTCCCTCAAATTAGGGGGAGGAGATACTTATTTCATTGAAAGTTTCCGTTTTGAAAATTGCTCGAATTTCCAATCTGCCATAAAAAGTTACGTCTTACGTCGATGATAATTTTTACGTTGTTTTGAATAATAAATAACTCGCACTCGAAGCGCTATTTTAAAATTTGAATTGAAAAGTTGAAGTTTCTACTTTTGAAAGCTTGAATGGATTGTTCTTTTCCTCCTTTCGCCCATAGAAGTGCTGGAGAAGTGGAGACTGACTAGTTTTTTCAATTGTTGAGTGGCTTCCAATTTTTTTTTTTTTTTTTTTTTTTTTTTCAATGGAACGACCCAATTTGACGCTGCAATTTTTTCCCTGTTTCTACTGTTAATGTTTGAGTATAGGGAGAAATGTCTGAGAAACCAATTATGTACCTACTTGACAATTAATCGATTAATTCTGCTGTTTCTTCAATCGGCCAATCTGTTGTTCGCAGGGGAAATCTTCGGTAGTATGGTTCGATCGAGAAAAACGAGGTGCATTGTCTCCGGGCAGCGAAATAGTTCCTCCTCTACTCTCTCAACATTCGCAAGGCAAACTGAGAATTTCGGATGCTCATCGAAAATGGGCGAAAAGAAACAAAGTAAGTAAATTACCAATCACTTTTTTCAATTACCTACCTACCTACCTACCTTGTGGCAATTTCTTCAATTTCCTAATCTACTTCTGAATTATATTCCAGATCCACGAAAACTCATTGGGTATGGCCAGTTCAGAAGATCTACGAGGCGGTCTACATCGTCAATACGACGCTGCTGCCAATATGCTCTTGTACGTCGGACTATGCGCCGTAGCCTTAGGATTAGTAATCGCATTCGTCGGTACGGGCGAAAAAGGCTTCAAAACCGTTCAACTTCGAATGATCGGACCTACGATGATAGGATGCGGTACGTTTTGTTGTTTTTTACGAATCCTGTTCTGTTTCTGTCCGACAAAATGCATGCGAAAACGTTTCAAACACCGGCATAAAAACAAAACGGTGACTTCTTTATTATCGGATGCTGCCCAATTGAACAGGCAAGCTTACCTAGCCAGCGATAAAGCTCACCTAGAGTACTATAAACATTTACCGTTCCGGTCGCAGAACTTCCTTTTATTCGAACAAACCCAGCAGCAACAAGCCTCTTTGCTGAAAGAGAACAAGAAAAGGGTCTCGATTGCGGCTAGACCTCACGAAAGACGAATCGGTAATAACGATGTGCCTGATTTTATAATCGATGACGCTGCCAGCGATACGTTGTCTACGTTGAGGGAACTGTCGCCTTTACACGAAGAAGATCTGATTGATTTTCAACAGTCTTCGAATAGTTTCGAGAATTTGCCCAGTTTGGATAGCAGTGTCGAGTACTTGAATGAGAAATTGAACGAAGAACCTGCCGGAAATGCTGCCAGTGGAGGACAGAATGCTGGTCCTTCTCAGAGTTTTATTACCGAAGAACAACTGAATAGGTTGAAGTCGACGTTGACTTTTAGAGATTCGGTTGATTTCGCTGATAGTCGTTTGATGATATCTTACGACGAATTCGATTTACAAGATGAGCTGAAATTTGCTCCTCAAGATGGTAAAAAGGATGAAGGTGTGGTTCAAAGTATCGCTGATAAACCGACCAGGTCAGCGGAGGAACATTTACTAGATAGTTCTAATCAAGAGTTGGTATTGAGTGTTGGTACTTTGCAGAAACATTAATTGAACTCTGTAGTTACCTATTTTTTCATTATTTTGTTTCGGTAATGATGAAATGAAATCAACGAAGGGTTACTTTGGTTACTTTGGGGTTCTATTAAAATGTACGATGGACTTATCTTATTCCATATTGTACCTAATTACCAAATACCAATGCATGTAACTATATTATTAACTTGGAATATTCTATATTAAACGACCAATTGTTTTTATTTTTTATTCCTATCTCTAAACCGTACGAATAATGTGTACTAACGATAGATACTCGTATTTTCCATTCTTATAAAGTGGATCTTTACTCCTCTTTTTAAAATGCTTCAGATATGGAGAATTTACGAAACTATTTTATATTGTTTATGTTTTTGCAACGTTGTTAAATATACATATTAATGTACAGATATCTTGTTGATGTTACCTTCGGTAATAATTTATTCTAAATCTTGCTTTCGTTATTATTTTAGTTTAGATTACCTACTGAATTTATCATTTGTTGTAGTTTAGTGATTGAAGTTTCTAATTGTTTTACAGTATCATCAGTCGAATAGATACTTACTTACCAAATACCATTTTAATTTAAATGAACTTACCAAATATTAATTTGTGCATTCGTATTTTATATTTGTATTATTACCAAACTAAATTCTATGTAACTTATGTAAAATTGTAGCAAACTCTTATACAAAAAAATAGAGTTTTCATTTTTGTGTTTCATTTTATTTTCAACATTTTCAAACTTTATTTTTAGTCCAGCATATGAGAATAGGAGTAATTGCACCCCCCCCCCCGCCGATCCACCGGGAAAACTTTTTTCTTAAAGAGGATATCCTAAGGAACATTTTAAAGCAAACTTTCCAAAAAAAAAGTTGGCCTTACTTACAAAATGGCGGCCATTTTGATTGACAGGTCAACCAAAATCACAGATTTTGCGTTTTAACATAGGACTGGCACGAACTTTTTCAAACTTTACAAAGGTAGATAGATAGATCATGCAAAAATTTATCATTTGTCAAAATTTCAAGTGATGAAGTGCGTTTTTCGATTTTTAGTGAATTTTTGAAAATCGAATTTAGGCCAAAAATGAGGAAAAAAATCAAAATTTTACCAAATTGACCAAGAAAGCTGAAATTTGGGATATACCCTATTTTAGACATGCCAAATCGATTGGAAACGGTTTCAACCCGTTTTGAGCAGTTCTGGAGCCTCCAGCAGATTTTTGAAACTTGAAATTCCCACAAAATTCCATCAAATTGGAGTTGTAAAGCTGAAATTTATTCTAAAAACAGATTTCAATACGCTACGAAGTACTGCGGGTGAATTTCAAGTCATTTTGGATCCTCCAGCGACTTTTTGAAAATTTCTAAAGCCTCCAGCAGATTTTTGAAACTTTAAATTTTCACAAAATTTCATCAAATGAAGATGGAAAACTGAAGTTTACTCTACACTCAAATTTTAACACACTCTGAAAACGACTTCTGGTGGATTTCAAGTCATTTTTGAGCCTCCAACGACTTTTTTGAAAATTACTGGAGCCTTCAGTAGATTTTTGAAACTTGAAATTTCCCCAAAATTTTATAAAACCAAGATGAAGAGTCGAAATTCTTTCTGCAAACTAATTTCAATACGCTACGAAGTTGACTGCTGGTGAATTTCAAGTCGTTTTGGAGCCCCCAGCAACTTTTTGAAAGGTTGAATGACGTTTTTTTGGAAATTTGAAATTTCCTAAAAGTAGCTGGAAGCTTCAAAACCACTTGAAACCACCATGTAGTCTGCGAAGTAAATTTCAGCTTACCAACTCCATTTGATAAATTAATGTTGGGGAAATTTCAAGTTTCAAAAATCTACTGGAGGCTCCAGTAATTTTCAAAAAAATCGCTGGAGGCCCTAAAATTACTTGAACCCACCTGAAGTCGTCTTCATAGGGTGTAAAAAATGCAGTGTAGAGTAAATTTTAGCTTTCCATCTCCATTTGATGAAATTTTGTGAAAATTTAAAGTTTCAAAAATCTGCTGTAGGCTTCAGTAATTTTCAAAAAAAGTCTCTGAAGGCTCTAAAATTACTTGAACCCACCTGAAGTCGTCTTCAGAGGGTGTTAAAAATGGAGTGTAGAGTAAATTTCAGCTTTCCATCTCCATTTGATGATATTTTGTGAAAATTTAAAGTTTCAAAAATCTGCTGGAAGCTCCAGTAATTTTCAAAAAAAGTCTCTGAAGGCCCTAAAATTCCTTGAACCCACGTGAAGTCGTCTTCAGAGGGTGTTAAAAATGGAGTGTAGAGTAAATTTCAGCTTTCCATCTCCATTTGATGATATTTTGTGAAAATTTAAAGTTTCAAAAATCTGCTGGAAGCTCCAGTAATTTTCAAAAAAAGTCTCTGAAGGCCCTAAAATTCCTTGAACCCACGTGAAGTCGTCTTCAGAGGGTGTTAAAAATCAGCTTTCCATCTCCATTTGATGAAATTTTGTAAAAATTTAAAGTTTCAAAAATCTGCTGGAAGTTTCAGGAATTTTCAAAAAGTCACTGGAGGCTCCAAAACGTCTTGAAATTCAACTGCAGTACTTCGTAGCGTATTGAAATTAGTTTTTAGAGTTAATTTTAGCTTTACAACTCCAATTTGATGGAATTTTGTGGGAATTTCGAGTTTCAAAAATCTGCTGGAGGCTCCAGAACTGCGCAAAACGGGTTGAAACCGTTTCCAATCGATTTGGCATGTCGAAAATAGAATATATCCCAAATTTCAGCTTTCTTGGTCAATTTGGTAAAATTTTGATTTTTCCCTCATTTTTGGACTAAATTCGATTTTCAAAAATTCACTAAAAATCGAAAAACGATAAATTTTTGCATGATCTTTCTATCTACCTTTGTAAAAATTAAAATTTTCGACATGCCAAATCGATTGGAAACGGTTTAACCCCGTTTTGAGCAGTTCTGGAGCCTCCAGCAGATTTTTGAAACTCGAAATTCCCACAGAATTCTATCAAATTGGAGTTGTAAAGCTAAAATTTATTCTAAAAACTGATTTGAATACGCTACGAAGTACTGCTGGTGAATTTCAAGTCGTTTTAGATCCTCCATCGACTTTTTGAAAATTCCTGAAGCCTCCAGCAGATTTTTGAAACTTTAAATTTTCACAAAATTTCATCAAATGGAGATGGAAAGCTGAAATTTACTCTACACTCCAATGGGTTCAAGTCATATTAGGGCTTCCAGCGATTTTTTTGAAAATTACTGGAGCCTCCAGTAGATTTTTGAAACTTGAAATTTCCCCAACATTAATTTATCAAATGGAGTTGGCAAGCTGAAATTTACTTCGCAGACTACATGGTGGTTTCAAGTGGTTTTGAAGCTTCCAGCTACTTTTAGGAAATTTCAATTTTCCAAAAAAACGTCATACAACCTTTCAAAAAGTTGCTGGGGGCTCCAAAACGACTTGAAATTCACCAGCAGTCAACTTCGTAGCGTATTGAAATTAGTTTGCAGAAAGAATTTCGACTCTCCATCTTGGTTTTATAAAATTTTGGGGAAATTTCAAGTTTCAAAAATCTACTGGAGGCTCCAGTAATTTTCAAAAAAGTTGTTGGTGGCTCTAAAATGACTTCATTGAAATCCACCTGCAGTCGTTTTCAGAGGGTGTTAGAATTAGAGTGTAGAGTAAATTTCAGCTTTCCATCTTCTTTGATGAAATTTTGTGAAAATTTAAAGTTTCAAAAATCTGCTGGAGGCTTCAGGAATTTTCAAAAAGTCACTGGAGGCTCCAAAACGACTCGAAATTCACCTGCAGTACTTCGTAGCGTATTGAAATTAGTTTTCAGAGTAAATTTTAGCTTTACAACTCCAATTTGATGGAATTTTGTGGGAATTTCGAGTTTCAAAAATCTTCTGGAGGCTCCAGAACTGCTCAAAACGGGTTGAAACCGTTTCCAATCGATTTGGCATGTCGAAAATAGGGTATATCCCAAATTTCAGCTTTCTTAGTCAATTTGGTAAATTTTGGTTTTTTCCCTCATTTTTGACCTAAATTCAATTTTCAAAAATTCACCAAAAATCGAAAAACGCACTTTAGCACTTGAAATTTTGACAGGTTGTAAAGTTTTCCATGATCTTTCTATCTACCTTTGTAAAGTTTGAAAAAGTTCGAGCAAGTCCTATGTTAAAACGCAAAATCTGCGATTTCGGCTGACCTGTCAATCAAAATGGCCGCCATTTTGTAAGTAAGGCCAACTTTTTTTCTGGCAAGTGTGCTTTAAAATGTTCCTTAGGATATCCTCTTTAAGAAAAAAGTTGTCCCGGTGGATCGGCGGGGGGGGGGGTGCAATTACTCCTATTGTCATATGCCGGACTATTTATTTGGTGTGCATTCGGCTCAATTAGGTTATTATTTTGTTCCTGAATAATGTATTCGTAATTTTTTTGTAGGATCATTCAATGTTGGAATATTTTCGAAAATTTTAAGAACCAATGGATGTAAGTACTCGGTACTACGATTCGTTCTAAGAAAATGAAATATTATTCAAAATTTTGTACAATTCACTCTATTACATTTTATTAATTACAAAATAACGTACAAAATTTCAATTCAACTATTCTACGATCATTTTTATCTTGCCAGTTGATTTGTTTCGATGAAGAGGATGCGGTATTATGGAGATTTTCACCTTATACATCGACGAAACCGTAGCATAATAGTTTTGTTGCTTTGATTTCAGTTCAATAATCCACGTGACCGAAGCTTAACGAGAATTCAGTACCGAAGAAATGTAAAATTATGGTATTTCGACTCGACGATCATTTTCAGTTCTTTACGTTAAATTTCAAGTAAGTCAACGTATATTTTTGCTTCTTCGAAGCAGTCAAGTTAGAATTTCGATTCGTAACTCGAAAAAACTACAGAATAAAATACGTAAGGCGAAAATACGTTTTATTCTGTATTTCGAGCTTTACGAAACAGATGGAAATCTTTAGGAAGCTCCAACTCGTATTCTTCGTCGTAATTGGTCATTTCAGCTTGAAACAGAATAGAATTAATATAATACTGGGCGATAGATCTGGATCGAGCGCTTTTGATATTTCGTAACTTATGCACGACGCAATTAGCGAACGACGCGTATTCGTCGCTAAGTTCAGACGTCTGTTCGAAACTCGACGACGCAGATCGTTTGTATTTTTTGTAACTTTCGATCTGGCCAACATCAGCCGATCTTTTCGAGCCAGCTGAGTTGAAATATTCGGGATTTACGATTCGTACTTTATCCTCATTCGATGAAACCGTACTCCCTACGTCGTTTTCTTCGGGAGTAACGAATTCTACGATTTCAGCGTCGATATTGTCGTATTCCCAAGATTCCTGAAACAATATCGATGGAAAGGTTAATATGGAACGAAGATGGTTAACGTGAGGATGCAGATTTGAGGTACTTACAGTTTGAGAATCATCCATAAAGATACATTTTCGACCTTTGGCTAAAAACAACAGAGATTGGTAACCGAACCAGACTGATTTCTGGCCCGATGATTCTCGTAAGTGTTCTCGAGCGAATTGGGTTCGTAAACCGCGTAGTTTTTTCTCGATTTCGGTCGTCGATAGGTCTAATCCTTCGGCTAGTTTGGTCAGAGCTGCTCGTCTGGCTGTTTTGTTCTTATAGTCTGCGTGGTCTGGGTTCCATAGTTCGGGTACAGTGCGATATAAATTTATTAGTTTTACGGTGTCTTGTACTTGCCAGACCATTTTGCTGTAAGGTAGAGATCGAAATAGTGAGATTGTAAGGAGATGAGTGTTGAAAGGGAGGATGGAATTGGGTACTTACGAATTTTGTCGTTTGATTCCTACTTTTCAGGAGTCGGAATCGTAGAAATTTTCACATCTGTGAATAGATAGACGACTGGAGAATAAAAATATGCATCGATGGTGGCCTGTTAACGCTGCTTTGAGGTCCCAAATCGGTCCAAAAAGATGAAATTCTCTGAAAATGAATCGTTGAATTGATAACTTGGTCTAATGTTTACATCAAAATGGATCGCAGAAATTGCGAAAAAATAAGGGAAATTAACTTACCAGCTTGATAATTCAATGATAGAAGGATCCTCCAGTCGAACAGCGATACCCTAAACACACTCGAACTGAATTTTCAAACGTTAGAATACAAATTTCGGAAGAAAATTGCTCAATTTTCTGGTTTTTTTTTTCAGAATTTCCTAAACAGATGAGATAAAACCACAGAAAAAGCCTGAAAAATCGAAAAAACCCAATTCCACAAACAAAAACATACAGATCGGCAACGCCGCAATCGTAAAAATCCAAACAACGCTGCCTGAAATCGTCACCTCGCAAAGCCAAAAACACAGCGGGTGGTAAGTAAAATGGCAACACTGCGGGCCGTGTTTATTTGTATTGCAATCGCTATCATGGTTTCGCGTCTACATTTTGTTGAATTTTATGTTACTCGTTATTCTATAAATTGTTGAATTTATTTTAATTTAATGCCATGTAATTTGTTACATTTACACTCATTATCGGTTAATTAAACTACTCGCCAAGTTTCGCGAAATTCGGTCGCCATTTACGGTTACAACAATCGAAATCGTCGGACGATCGCAAACCACTTTTTTAGCCCTTTGGTCTAGGATAGATTTGCATTGTGAAGTTGACCGATTCGTTACCATCGGCTGGAATAAAATTTTTCGGTAAATATGAATAATTTTCGAATGGTGAATTTTTTTCATCGAATTTTAACCGATTTTCCAGCTAATTTGCACCGAGATTAGATTCGAACGAGATGCTAACGTGTTTTGGGTAAGTGTTCGGTTTCGAGTTGGAATTATTTTTATGCATTTTTATATCTATGTGTGTGTATCTGTATTTAGCTTAAGTTGAATTATTTTTGTGCTGGAAAATCGTATTTATGTGATTAATTTGACGAATCGGTTCGATGAAAATGGTTTGTCGAGTAATTGGATCGAGTCGAGGGTTAATTTATTATTACGAAGGTGTTTCGAGTCACCGAATGTGGGCGAATTGTGTTCTTCGTGTTTCATTCCTTATCTAGTCGAGAATTTATAAATGACAAATGACAAGGGTGTTGGAAAATTCTAATCTCGAGTATTCGATAACACGACGTAATTCCGCAATATTATTGATAATCCGAGTATCGAAAAAAAATCCACGATGTAATCGAAACCAGCTACATTGTAGTATACTTGCAATATCAGCATTTTGTGATGAGAAATGCAAATGAATCGATTAACACGAAATCCAGTCGAGAACCAGTTTCTATGTCCTGTGTTATTGATTCTATTGATTAATTATATAGCTTCTAAGAAGTGTTGATACTTTTCTTCACTGGTCATTTATCTCGTATTATAATGACTGTAACAATAAAAATTCCAGGACGGATGTGCCTTCGAAGTGCAGATGGAAATAAACGTTTGAAAATTCATTGTCAGCAATTTCTGTGTCTGAGAATGTGGTTCGTTTTTCTGTTCATCAGCAAGATTTTATTGTAAAGGTATTTTGTTCATCTCGATGGTGTTGAATTGTGGGGAAAATAATTAGTGAAAGAAAAGAATTAGTTTCGTTGCAAATTAAATCATTCTGTTCAGTTTCTTGTGGCTACCAATTTTTTTTTTTTTTTTTTGGAAAAAAAGTTTGAAAATTGGCCAGATTACTTTTAATTTTGAATTCGTTGGAAAAAATATTTTTTAGAACAGCTTCAGCTTCATGACGGTGAGAAAAACAAATTCATTACTCATTAGTTCAAAAAAAAATGCAACTTGAGCAATTTTTTTTCAATTTTGTACCTTTCAACTCTTGATTTTTTTCTCTCAAAATCCTACTTTCTGAATTTCAGCTTCGAGTACCTGAATTACAAGTAATTTGCGACTGTAGAAATACAACAAATTCTATTTTGAAGTCGGAAGCAAAGTAAAGACATAATCTAATAAAGTTTTTACGAAGGATCCGCCCACCTTGTATTTGAACGCATCTGAAATTAGACCAACTTGGACAAATAATGGGCTAACCCTGTCGCTGAATTTACTCGTAGGTTCAACGTATGGTAATTAAATTTACTCGTTCGTTTGTTTATTTTTTTCCTCATCCTTTGAAAAGAACAAAAACTAAAAAGGTGCGAGGAGAAAGAAAAAAAAGGATAAACTGATAATGGGAAGAGGTCTTTGAATTTCTCACCTGCTGATGTGTGTGTGTTTTTATTGGTAAAAATAAAGAGCAATAGAGGGACGTTTAACGATGACGACGACGATGAAGGAGGAAAATAATAGATAACCTTTATCGTTCTTTTTACCTGGATATTAGCGTATGTGTGTGTGCGGTGCTTGTGCTTGCTGCCGGTGAACGATACTCGAAAGAAAGGGAAATGGAGAGAGCAGAGCTGCGTGAAATTTAAATTTATTGCCTCGTTGTCAGTCTCTTTGATAAGGTATCCTTTTATTAAATGGGTTTCGTTTATCTTCTCAAGTAGTCAAAAGTGGCGCTCGCTGGCGTTCAATGTGTGTGTAGATAATATTTTTTTTCGTGACATTTTACAGAGGCGATTTTTTTTTTTTTATTACGATCCCGAAGTTTTATTTTTGGTCTTGGATTTTTTTCTTTTCGCTGTGTTGACTGTTGAGTCTTCGTAAAGTGGTTGATTGTTTCAATGAACAGATTTTTTTTTGATGTTTGGGGGGTTTTTCTCGATTTATTTATTTTTTATTTTTTTAGTGGAATGTAGTAAATGGTGGTTGTTTTTTTGTGTGTTTGAACAGGTACTAATGGTTCTGGTGCTGGACACAGTGATATTGTATACGAAGCTAGAACCTTTGCAAGAGCAAATGAGGCAGATACTGGTGCGTTGTTCGCTCCGGTTGTCGATCAACGACGTGCACAACCCCACTGCAGTATTCCAGTTCGTGTAGCTGTCGATAGAGGTGTGTCGAACTGGGCTCGGAAGGAGTCTGTAGCAAGATCTGGTGAGATTATTGTGATTTATATTTAGTGTGTGATTGAAGATAGGAAATTTTTCTGTGGGAATTGGTGTTTGATTAGATTTGGTAGTGGAAAGATTCTGATTTTTTAAGGAATTGGAGGTCTGTTGATTTTTTTGGTGAGGAAGGTATCCTAACTAATGGAAAACATTTGAGCAGATGCCAAAGTTCATTTTCTTAATTTTTAGTAAATTTTTGAAAATCTTTAGGCCAAAAATCAGAAAAAAATCAAAATTTTACCAAATTGACCGAGAAAGCTGAAATTTGAGATATAAGCTATTTTTGACCCTCCGGATCGATTCTTAATGGTTTCGAACCGTTTTGAGCAATTCTGGAGCCTCCAGCAGATTTTTGGAAATTGAAATTTCCATAAAATTTCACCCACTGAACAATTTTTATGACACTTTTTGAAATTATAAAAATTTTAAAATATGGCTGGAGGCTCCAGAACTGCTGGAAACCACTTCCAATCGACTCAGTGTGCTAAAATTGGAGAATGATAGGAATTTTAGCTTTCCAACTTCATTGGATGTGAAATTTTGTGGAAATTCCCACTTTCAAAAATCTGCTGGAGCCTTCAGAATTGCTCAAAACAATTCGAAGCCATTTTCAATCGATTAGAAGATGAAAAATAAATAAGTATCTGTTCTTATCAAATAACAGATTTTCAAGCCAATTTTATGAAATTTTGACCTTTTCTTAGTCGTAATTTGATTTTCTAAAATTCATCAAAAATCAAAAAATTCGTATCAGCATCAACCCCTCTCCCCCTCCCCTCCCTCCTCCTCAGTGTCACTTGATAACTAACTCACACTGTAAAAATAGAGAAAATAAAAAAGTGCTCGACTTTTGTAAAATTTGTTGAAAATTGTTGTTTCTTGCCTAAAAAAATCGTTGCTTGTTTGCAAAACATTTCAAATGTTCCGCTTAGAAAAAAAAATCCCGAAAGTCTCGGTTTGTTGGCAAAAATTACTAAAAACTTTGCCTTTTTTTGATAAAAATTTGTCAAAGTCTCGCTTTAGGCCAATATTTTTAAAAAATGTTTTTTTTTACCAATAAAGTACAAAAAATCTCACTTTAATTGACAAAATCTGCAGAAATGTATCACTTTTTTCTGCAAATTTTCAAGAAATCTTATGTTTTGCCAAAAATTGACAAAAATTCGTGCTTCTTTACCAAGTTGTTGAAAAACTCGTTTTTTTACCAAAAATTGCGAAAATGTCTCATTTTTGTGTTAATAATTGCTAAAAACTTTCACTTTTTGCCAAAATTTGCCAAAAATTCTCACTTTGTTTGTCAAAAATCACCAAAAGTTTTTCATTAATATCAAAAAGTAGCAAAATAGTCTCACTTTCCCGGCATACTTAATTTTTTTCACATTTTTAATCGCAATTTTGTGATTTTTTTTCGACATCAAAATGGTTGGCTCATAATTCACGTCTTGTAACTTTTTTTGTTACTCTTTAAACTTTTCCGGTTGCTAATGTTATTTTATATCTACATATTTATTTTTATTTTTTTGAAAAAATTGAATAGAAGCTCCTGAATAAATGACTGAAAAGATCATATCGTGGTTTTGTCCCCTCTCATCATAGAGAGGAGGGAAAAGAGAAAATCCTCTTGACTCTGGCACTTCCCCTAAGGCCCCCCCCCCACCATTCGAGTTTATGCTCTAAAAATTGACAGAACTGTTCGATAAATGGAATGGTACGTTTTTGAGTGCACTGAACCTGAAATATGACCTTATTTTCTCAATATTTTCTTTTCCTGCCCTCAAGTTCTCATTGGGAACTTGGGAACACCAACTGGGAGCATTCAAGCATTCAGCAGAGTGAAATCGAAAAAAGTGTTCAGCACTTCTGAAAACATGCCTTCAATTGATTAGCATTTTTAGGTTTCAACATTCTTGAAGATAAGGGGGGGGGGGTGAAATGGTTCATTTAGTGCCTTTGATTACTTAACATAACTTCAACATTTTT
The DNA here is from genome assembly GCF_950023065.1 of Planococcus citri. Lineage (NCBI taxonomy): Eukaryota > Metazoa > Arthropoda > Insecta > Hemiptera > Pseudococcidae > Planococcus > Planococcus citri. The sequence continues at coordinate 82,021,171 of NC_088677.1, forward strand.
TTCTCAATTTTGTAGCCCAAGTTTTGGATCTGAAAAATTTTTAAAAATGAAGTATGAAATCGATGAACAAAAATATGTTGATCGAACTCACATAAATCGATTTTGAAAAAAATATCGGGTACCTCATCGGCCATGAAGGTCATCAACAAGCTCCGATCTCGAGCATGCGTGCTCAAGATCATTTGAACCGGTTTTATCGTATTGAAATTAATTTACAGAGTAAATGTTGGCTTTCTAATATTCCATTTGATGAAATTGTGCGAAAATTTCATGTTTCAAAAATCTGCTGGAGACTCCAGGAATTTTCAAACAGTCGCTGGAGGCTCCAAAATGACTTGAAACTCACCAGCAGTCGACTGTATGGCGTGTTTAATTTGAAATGCAGCGTGAATTTCGGATTACCAAGTTCATTTAATGCAATTTTATGGAAATTTCTTGTTTCAAAAATCTGCTGGAGGCTCCAGAACTGCTCAAAACGGTTTGAAACCGTTTCCAATCGATTTGGCAGGTCAAAAATAGAGTATATCCCGAATTTCGTGCAAATTCCAAGTTTTAAAAATCAACTGGAGACTCCAGGAATTTTCAAAAAGTCACTGGAGGCTCCAAAATCACTAGTACCTACCTGCAGTCGACTTTATAGCGTGTTGAAATTGAAGTGCGGAGTAAATTTCGGATTTCGGATTCTGTTCGGTAAAATTTAATGCACATTTCAAGTTTCAAACATCCGCTGGTGACTCCAGGAATTTTTAAAAAGTTGCTGGAGGCTCCAAAATGACTTAAACTTGCCAGCAGTCGGATCAACAGCGTGTTCGAGTTGAAATGCAGCGTGAATTTTTGATTGCCAACTTCATTTGATGCAATTTTATGGAAATTTCTTGTTTCAAAAATCTTCTGGAGGCTCCAGAACTGCTCAAAACGCGGTTTGAAACGGTTTTCAATCGATTTGACAGGTTGAAAATGGAGTATATCTCAAATTTTGTGAAAATTTCAAGTTTCAAAAATCCGCTGGAGACTCCAGGAATTTTCAAGAAACCACTGGAGGCTCCTAAATCATTAGAATTCGCCTGCAATCGACTTCATAGCGTGTTAAAATTGAAGTGCAGAGTGAATTTCGGATTTCCAATTCTGTGCGTGGTCAAATTTTATGGAAATTTTTGCAAAGGCTCCAGTAATTTTCAAAGAGTCGCTGGAGGTTCCAAAATGACTTGAAATCGACCTGCAGTCGACTTCTTAGGGTATTGAAATTAGTTGTCAGAATCAATTTCGGTTATTCAGCTGCATTAGTTTTAAAAATCCACTGGAGGCTCCAAAAATTTCCAAAAAGTCGCTGGAGGCTCGAAAATGATTTGAACTCACAAGCAGTTGATGTGAATTTCGGATTTCTAACTTCATTAGATATAATTTTATGGAAATTCCCAAGTTTTAAGAATTGCTGGAGGCTCCAGAACTGCTCAAAACGGTTTGAAACCGTTTCCAATCGATTTGGCAAGTCTGAAATAGGGCTTATCCTAAATTTAAACTTTCTATGTTAATTTGGTTAAATTTGATTTTTTCCCTCATTTTTGGAATGAATTTGATTTTCAAAAATTCACCAAAAATCGTAAAACGCAATTCAGCTCTTAAAATTTTGGTTGGTGATGAATTTTTGCATACTCTTTTGATCTAGCTTTCTCCAGTTCAAAAAATTTCGTACGAATCCTTTGTTGTAAACCAAAATCTGCCATTTCGGCTGACCTGGCAATCAGAATGACCGCCATTTTGTTTGTAGTTCTATGTACAATCTACATAATCAAGTTATCATAACTATAATTTTGTTTTTTCCAGATATTTCAACGAGTATCAGTTCGTCATCAGTAACAACATCAGACTACCCCACAATCTTCAGCATCATCATCTGTTTCCTTGGTTGTTGAAGTTGGCCCGAAAGTACGTCCTTCTTACAGGCCGACTGCTATGAAAAAAGATGTCAGCGGTACGCCTTGTCAAGTAGCTGAGATCACAACCAGTAGTTTGTGCAGTAAAAGCGGAGATTCGTCGTCGCCCTCGAACTTGGCCAGTACCGGTAGTGTGGTTACTACGTCTTTCCAATCGCAGCAGCCGCAACCACAGGAGGACGATTTGCGTGTAAAATCTAATATGGTAACTGTGGTAGCGGCTTCGTCAGCGACAGCTACGTCCACGACGTCGGCTATTAGCTCGAATGGTAGTACTGGAGCTGGATTGGTTCCAAATTCTGTCGGCTCTTCTTTCGCCAATACTTTGGGTAAGGTTTCACTCTCAACTCATCTGCTGCAGGTATTTTATTGTTTATTAATGTGTCGATGAAATTTATTGTTGATTGGTGTAGCTGCCAGTACTAGTATTACGTTGAGCAGCGCTGGAATTCCGGTCGGTATCGCTATAGCTAGACAACGATACGTGGCTAATTCCGAAACAGTGGTGAATAAAACGACGACGCCGTTCAAAGACACTGGCAACGTTTCGTGCTCGGCGGCGGTGGTAGCTCCTTCGTCGTCGGCCTCATATTCGTCTGTGATACCTTGTCATTCGACAATCCTCTCTAGCGGATTCGCTGCTACTCCTTTAGGTTGGCAGAATTGACACAAGTTTTGAACCTAGTGTTCGAGACGTTCGAGTTGTATTCACCGGTGTACTTTTTTGTTTGTTTCAGGAGTCATCGCCGAATCTATCAATTGCCCTCCTAAACACGCCAACGAACTGGCTCCAACTGTGACCAATCTGCAACCATTTTGGTCCACCCAGACCGGCGGTATTTCTGGCACGGCAACGTTACCAATGTCGATAGCGCAGCCGCAGCAGACCCAGACGCAGCAGCCGTCGGCTACTCCGTTACCCATATCGATTCCCACCCAGACGCAGCAATCAGCGCAGACGCTCACTGCTGCCCATTCGTCGTTGGCCATGCCCCATCAGCACGCAGCTGTATCCCAGTGGCATTCTTATACCGGTAGGCGTCAGGACCATGGTCTATGGTGTGCTCAAGTGGAACTTTTGAAATGATCTTATACTGGGATTATTTTCGTTTTATAGGTGCTGCAATGGAATCTCAAATTGCTACTGGGATGCCGTCTACTTGCGGAGGGTTCCAAATCGCTCGAGATTCAGTTTCTGGTCAGATCATCTTGATACCGACTGGTCAAATTGGTAAGTTTAGAGCACTATTGCGTAAGCTAAGCATGCGATGATTCATAAACATGGAATGGGTTTGCTGCTTGTATTGTTATGAAAATTGTACAGTTTATAAATTATCGAGTCTGATATATTTTAATTGGTGATGAGTGAATGATTAAAATGGTTATGGGCGTGTAAAGAAAATCAGTCATGGAAATCATCGTGGACGAGGAGAGCAGTTTTGGTGATTTGTCGATCTGATGGTTCACATTTTGACCCTTGCAGAGTAATTTGAAATTTCTGGAGAAAATTTAAAACAACTGGAGGCTTCAGAATGGCCCGAAATTAGTGTTTGTTGATTCGGGGGGGGGGGGGGAGGGGGGTTGAATTGAAAGAATTATTCACGTCGGTACTCGTTGCTCAAAAAATTTGTACGTCGTGAAAAAATGATTAAGAATCGCTCGTAAAATAATTTTCTCAATTTTCAAAATTTTCAAAAATTCGCCAAAAATTAAAAAAGTACGTACTTAAGCACCTAAAATTGAAGAAGTTATATTTTTTCTAAAATTTTTAATCAAATCAAATCAAATCAAAAGTTTATGGTTGCAATAGGCAGCTGTGCTGCATTTACAAAGTCAGCTTATAATTAAATGATGTACAGCAACTCTGAATTCAACTACATCACATATTTTTAGTGAATAATTGTTTGATCATGAATTTCAGTCCACATTTACAGGCCTTCTGAAAAAGCGATCAGGGGTTTCCAAATTAGTGTTGGTTACAATTTATAAAATGAAACTAATAAACCGTCGAATAATTTAACGAATTCGGCCTGGCGGTTACATTTGGATGGGGGATAGAAGGAGAATGAATTTCATATTAGTTCTACATATTTGTATACTTTTTTCGTATTCATACCTGCCTTGAAATTATGAAAATTTCACGAATCTTTCGCATGAAATTGAAACTAATCGATTCAGGTGGTCGAAAATGGAGAATATTAACGGTCAATTAAACCAAATCACAGTTTTCTACTTCAGTTGGATGAGATTTGAATTTTTTTCAATAAGAGATGTCCAAATTTCAATTTTAGGCTCCTAAAATTTGGTCGGAAGGGGTACCTATTTTTAGGTTACTCATTTAATTTTTTTCAGAGTTTCATCACTTTCAATGATTTTTGTTAAATCGGTTCATGTTGGCTGAAAAAATGAAAAAATTGAAATTACAAATATTTCGTTCTAAGATTTGAAAATTAGTGTGGTTCTCAATTCTCATGAAAATGATTTGAAAGGGAGATTTTATGCACCAAAATTTTTGAAAGTATTAAAATATTCGTCTAATTCAAAAATGTATAATTGAAAAGTCGCAGCGAAATTCTTCATTCAAGATAAAGGAAGGGGAAAACTCTTGGTTTATTTTGAGATTTTTTCAAAAATACACAAATATCTTGAAATTTTGATGATTTATGCAGGGTTCGTACTCGGTTACTTTTCGAGTAACTAATTCAAATTTTTTTGCAAATTTTTAAAAATCAATTTTTTTTCCATAGAAAGCTGTGCCTTTTGCTAAAATTGTCAATTCACATTTTCTGCCAAAAATACCAAAAAATCTTACATTTTGTCAAAATTGCCAGACAGTCTCATTTCTTGGTATAAGTAGCCCCTTTTGCAAAAACTGCCGAAAATTCTGAATTTTTTTTCCTATAGATTTCTCATAATATTATCCTTTTTTAGTCAAGAAATTTCAAACTTTTCAACCAAAATTTCTCAAAAAAACGACAAAGACTTCAAAAAAATATAATTTCTCGTACCAATAATTACCAAAATCCTGCTTTTTGCCAAAATTTGTCTAAAATTCTCGCTTTTTCGTTATTTTTCAGCAAGACTTTGAACACTTGAAAAAATCTGCAGACTTCCTCCATGAATTGGAATTTTTCTTAGAGAGGATACTTTTTCCTCATTTTTTTTTCCTCCAAAAATGTCCAGAATTCTTTTGCCAAAAATTCTCAAAACCACAACTTTTAAGTAATTGAAAAGTCTCCTCTCGTTGTTTTTTTTGTCAATTATTCCCAAAAATCAAAAATGACTCCTTCATGGTGAAATTGTCAAATTTTTCCTCTTTGATATAACGTTCTGAGATCTTGGCAAAATTATTGAAACAATTTCATCTTTTTTCCTAAAATTATCCAAAATCTAAAAGTCTTGCTTTTTTGCCAGAAATTGCCAAAAAGTATCACCTTCTTGCCAATAATTGTCAAAAGTTTTGCTTTCTGTCAAAAGTTAAAAATTCTTGCTTTTTAACAAAATGACTAAAAATAGTCGTTTAAAAAAAAATCCAAAAAGTCTCACTTTTTTCAGATATTTTTTAAAGGTCTCACTATCTTGCTAGAAATTGCTAAAAAAAGATATTTTTTTCAAAAATTGTCAAAGTCTCGCTTTTTACATTTTTATTTTTTTTAACGAGAAGCTGCAAAAATTCTCACATTGTTGCTAAAAATTGTAGACAAATCTCGTACTTTTTTTTTTCAAAAAGTTTTAAAATAGTTGGAAAAATCAAAGCATTTCAATTTGTAATGTTCTTTTTTTTTAGTGATTTTTTTCTGCATTAAAATATTTTGCTCGCGTTTTGTAACTTTTTTTGGTTACTTTTTCGAGCCTTTTTGGTTACTAAAGAGTTACTGGGGGGGGGGGGGGAATTAAGTGCGAGCCCTGTTCATGCAAGGAGAGTGGGTTGTTGACCCGAATTCTGCTCCACATTTCACCTTCTCCTAATTTCCTCAGTTTTTCGTTGTTTTCGATTTTCAAAAAGTTTCAACTTTTTTTTTTAATTGAAAAAATTTACCGTCTTTATAGCACCAAAGCAGCTTTTATAATATGTAGTAGTTTTTTTATAAAATTGAAAAAAAAAATGTAAAATTTCTCAAAATGTGAATCTATTGATGAAAATTTCAAATCCAATGAGAAACATTTCTGTGAAGAGCTCTTTTTGCGAAGATATGAGCAAAAACTGAGATAGAAATGAATTAAATTCGAAATCTTGTGATTTGCTATAGGTGGACCTGTGGGACCGTTGAGAGGAGGGGGGAAAGAGGGCAATTTACGTCAAGCGCGTGCTTTCTTGAGGGGCCGGCCAAAGAAGGGCCCGAGATGAAAGAAACCCTGTTTTTTTTTTACTTCTCAAAATATAAATTTTTGAAAACTTTTTCAAAATTGAAATTAAAAAAAAAATCATTCAGCTTTTGAACTTTTGATGTGAAAAAATAAACTTCACGTTTAACAAAATCGTTTTTATGCCTATCGAAATATGTACAAATTTTCAATAGCTTTCGCCCTCACTTAAGCATGTTCACTTCTCTGTTTCCAAATTAACACCCTAAAAAAAATCTTCTAAATTCTACAATAATTTTAAAAGCCAAAAAATACAACTCCTTGCATGAAAAAACGTCGTTTTTAGTTCTCTCAAAATACAAATTTTCAAAAGTTTTCGCCCTCGCTTCACTTTGGCCTGCCCTCTTTTTTCTAAATCAACATTTAAAAAAAAAACATCGTTGTTAGGTCTCTTGAAATCAAATTTTCAAAAACTTCCGTCCTTGCTTCGCTCAGCACAATTTGATTCTCGTTTTAAGATTTAAAAAATCACATTTGAGCCCTCAAAAATCCAAAACAGAAAATGAACATTTTCATAAGTCATATAAAAAGCGAAATTGACATTTTCCCCTTAGATAAATCAGTCAGTAAATTTTCAGTCGAACTCCTCCCCCTCCCTCTCTCAAAAAACATAGAATATGGTTTCGTTCCAAGAAATGGGGCCAAATTGTATTTACCTCGGATCCGGATTCGATTTCGACGGCCCTGGCAGTATGCGCTTCAAAAAGAGTCATTTTCCCCTTCCTTTCTTTGAATTGACGAATTATTACTTTTTTAAGCAACTACTGGACTCTTCGGTTTGGAAATTTAGTCTGGAACATTTTTTGAACTCGATTTAATTTTCTCGTAGAATCCTCGCCTCCCCCTCTCAGTTTGTTCAATGATCCTAATATCACAAAAATGTGATTGAAAAGTATGTATGTACTTCCATTTTTTTTATCCTAAAAACTCCTCCTCCTGCTGAGGTATAGGGAACTAAAAAAATTGGAAATTGATCCACTGTACTCACAGCGTTGTTTCTCCGTCACCAACAAATCGTTCGATTGTTTGTGAAATTGATTCGATGATTTGAATCGAAATACTCATAGTGTTTCCCTCTCTTACCCGCACAGTTCAGTACTGGTGTTGTCTATTCCACCACATTGATACGTATTTTATCAATTGAAATATATGTATGTACCTTACCCAAGGACCTTCAACAACTTCAACGTTAACGTCAATCGTAGGGTGACGTGACTAGTTATATGAAAAATTTCCCATTTCCTTGCTTTCACACCTCATCCTTGTATTATCCTTTCTTCCTACAACAATCTCCCTTTGTGAATAGCACGCCGTAATATTTTCGTATTCGTACGTATTATGTAAAAAAAAAAAAAAGAAAGATAAAGAAGATAAAAATAACGATCCCCGTTAATACATATATAACATAATACAATCTTATCGCTTCTACTCATGTACGTATTGATGTGATTCATCTGTTCGACTTCGAGTAAATTCTGACTAATACAACACAACGATAAATGCTTTAACGATAACTAAAAAAAAATCGTTGATACTGTATAGAATAGATGATGGTAACTCGATGTTACGTGTATCATATAGAATGGCTGCGGCGAGGTGATGGTGATATGATATGGAGTAAATTTTACAGTAGACCTTATTAGTAGTGCAAGTTTAATCGCGAGCATGGTGATGGTTAAGGTTAATCCTGTATCGATATTCGTATGTAAAATTTTGCGGTGATGGTGGCAAAACGCTGGATATTGAAATTGAGAAATTTTTGAATTTTTTTATTTTTTTCTAAACTCGGAATTTTGATTTTTGGTACCGTTTGCGCGTGCTCGTCCAGATTCTACGATTCGTCAACAACAACAACGTAACTTGTTTCTAGTGCCAAGTGGTGGTATTCAGCAATCTGCTGGAACCGCGTCAGCTGCCGCTTGCTCGTCGACCAATCATCATCATCATCAGCAACAGCAAACGCAGCAGTCTTTTTTTATCTCGCAACAGCAACAATCACCTTCGCCATCGTATTCGATCGTTTTGGATCATCTAGTCACCGCCACCTCGGCTCTGCCTACCGGTATAATTAAGCAAAAGCCGGCCAGTATACCTTCGGCCGCGGCAGCCGTTGTCAAATTGGATAATGGACTTTTAACCACAGGTAAATTGGTTCGATTGAAAAACGCAGTCTGGGGCTGGATTTATGTGATCTTTTTCGTCGTTCGTTAGTTGGGTCGTTTCGGTTGTTTTCTATGAGAGTGATTATGAATTATGGTGCAGTTTTTGAGTGATGGATGATTCGATGAATTTATTCGTATAGAGAAAAATATGTTTTATGTGGTCAATTTTTTAGTCAACTTACCCATTTCATGGATCTCGCGTGTGTTTCGAGTACTCGTTTGTGTTGTGTTTTCGATTAGATTTAATCAGCATTTCCCTTACGAATTTTTTATCAGGTGTTATGATGCCCTGTGGATTGGCCAAGTCGTCTCCATTGCAACATAACAACGCTTCAGCAGCCATAGGACAGCAACTCATATCATCGAATAATTCCAGCTTCTCGTTGGTACAGCAGCTGACCTCGTCCAATGTGCATAACTCCAACGTGAATATTCCTCATCATTTTTCTACCATTTCGAGCAGTGGTGAGTACTACAAAATGAGTACCTACATTAATATGATTGAAACTAGAGTTTTAAACGTTCGGTTTCTATTTTTATTGCTTATATTTTTTTCATTTTGGAATGATTTTCTGTGAATTTTAATGACGAGCTCTGTCAGAGTATAATTATTGAGGTTTATTTTTTAAACATTTTTTTGAAACCCCTGGGGTAAGATAGAATCTGCTGACTGGGTCAGAAAATTATACCTGCTACCTGCTGAGACGTGTTTGATTGTACATATCTGATCGGATTAAATCAGATCAGATCCAGATATTTCCTATACGTGAATTTAGATCTAATTTTATCTATGCAGTCAGATGTGATCAGAAATCCCGCCATTTTTCTCTGGAAGGTTTCATAAATTGTTGATGATTCGCTGAGCAGTAATAATTTTGTGGTTTTTATTCTCTCGACGACGTAATTTTCAGAGCGTGCTAAAACTTGATAATGTATAGGTAGAGGTACCAATGAAATGAAAAGTTGAGAAATGTGTTGACTCCCTCTGCCCCCCTGTTGAAAAAATGAAAAAAAAATCAATTTATCAAATTTTTTGTTTCTGTGTCAGAATTTTTCTAAGTGATCCTCTTTTCAAAAAAAAAATTTTCGCCAGCCTTTCAAACCATATTAGTCTTTTATAGTAAGGAGCCCCTCACGCTTGAAAACAAATCACAAAAAATGATAAAAAATCAAAATCAGGAATTTTTTTTTGAAAATATCTCATTTCTACATTAGAATTGTTCCACATAACCCCTATTTCTAGAAAAAAATCTACGTTGGACCCCCAAATGATGTTTGCTCGTTTTTATAGAGCCTCTCAAATTTGCAGGGTATCTAACAGGTAGTGCAAGTAGTGAAAGTAGTGAAAAAGTAGTGATTTTTAAAATGGGTAGTGAAAGTAGTGAAAAAGTAGTGAATTTTGGTAAAAAGGTAGTGAAAAAATGAAAAAATTCAAATGCGTTCTTTTTTTTCTCGATCTTCATTCTGTAGAAAAGAGATCATTTGTCGACTTTTTTAGAACTTGAATTACACAATTTCGAGAGCTTTTGCCCTCGCTTCGCTCGGGCTATTTGCTCTTTTTCCACATGAGAAACTTTTTGTTCAAATTCAAGAAATGTTCAAAGTTTGAATCAGAAAAATGAACTTCTCTCTGCATGAAGAAACTTTTTTTTTACTTCTCAAAACCTGAATTTTTGAAAACTTTTGCCCTCGCTTCGCTCGGGCTCGTTAGTTTTTTACTGTTACAAAAAAGTTTTTTATTCACCCAATTTCATTACATTAGCCAGAACCTAAATGGTGAAAATAAAATCAAAAATTGAAATGATAAAATTATATTTTCAACATCCGCTTGCTTGAAAAAAATCTTGGGATGTTTGAAGACACTGGAAAAGCGACAAATTCTAATGTGAAAGTTTGCTCCCCCCCCCCTTCCTCGGCTCTCTTTTCTTAGAAAATCTCGAGTGTTTAAAAAATGTCCTGCTTAAGTCTTTCTTTTTTATTTTGAAATTTTGTTAGATGCCTTGTCTTACAATGGATGTAATGCGTTCATTTGCATTGTTTTTTTAAAAATAATTTTGATTGAAATTGAAAAATACTTTGTATGCAAATTTTCAACTAATTTCAATTTTTTTGAATATAAATTTTCCTGTAAAAAATTTGACTTGTTACATTTTTAGTGTGTGGGGGGGGGGGGGAGGTCGTGTGGATAGCATTCTGAAAATTTGGTTGAAAAAAGGTAGTGCAAAAAGTAGTGAAAAAGTAGTGATTTTTCAAAATAAAAATCCGTTAGATACCATGATTTGGAAAAATTAGAAAAAATAGAAAATTGATGTCTGTAGAAATTTTTTGAAAATTTTTCAATGAGCAGAATCATTCTAAATAAGCCCATTTTCAAGAAAACCCCTCCCTTGGTCCTCTGAACAATATTGGTGCCCTTGTATAAAGCCCTTCAAGTTGAAAAATATCAAATAAGATGTGTAATTGATGTCTGCAGGTACCATATTGGTCTTTTATAGTAAGGAGCCCCTCACGGTTGAAAATAAATCGCAAAAAATGAGAAAAAATCAAAATAAGGAAGTTTTTTTTTGAAAATATCTCATTTCCACATTAGAATTATTGTTCCACAAAACTCCTTTTTCTAGAAAATTGATGTCTGTAGAATTTTTTTGAAAATTTTTCAATGAACAGAATCATTCTAAATAAGCACATTTTCAAGAAATCCCCTCCCTCGGTCCTCTAAACAATATTGGTCCCCTTGTATGAAGCCCTCCAAGTTGAAAAATATCAAATAAGGTGTGTAATTGAAGAGCTCTATTCCAAAGTGGGTTAAGTCATTTCAAAAAAAAAAAACACGTTTTTCGGAGATTTTTACTTCTAAAGTGGGTTATTAAGTGATCGATTTTTCAAAGTAAATTTCTCTACAAGTAATTGTTCTATGTCCAAAGAAAGGAAAGGTGCACCGACCTTTGGAAACAAAACAAATTTCAGCATCAAAACTTTAAACGCATTTTTTGGAGGAAAAAATGACTTAACCCACTTTGGAATAGAGCTCTTCAATTGATGTCTGCAGGTACAAATTATTTGAAAATTTTTCTTCTCTGAGCAGAATACTTCTGAACAGACCTTTTTTCACTTATTTTTTGGGGCGCACTAATTCTCGACAGATGTAAGTTCATAATTTTTTGTACCCTCTTTCCACTCCAAACCACTAAAAAGAATTGATCTTCGCCTTCTCTCTTTGAAAAGTATACTCTTTTTGTTCCAAATGTCATGGTTTTTGCCAAACTGGCTTATTATATAAGGTTTTGTTTTTTTTTCTGTCAGTCAAAAAGTGTCAAAAAGCCAATTTTTGAAAAAATTGTCAAGAAGTGTCCATTTTTGTCAAAATTGTTGAAAAGTGCGTATTTTTGGTAAAATTGTCAAACGATCCTGTTTTATGCCAAAATTGTCAATAGATTCCCTTTTTTGTCAAAATTGTCAGGGTCAATTTTTGGCGAATTGACGAAAAATTGTAAATGTTTTTCGTCAAAATGTTCAGGAAATGATTGTTTTATGAAATACTTAGTCAAATATGGTCGTAATTCTTACCAAAATTGATCAGAAATTTTTGCTTTTTCGCCAAAATGTTCAACTATGCATTGACAAAAATATTTATTTTTGCCAAAATTAAAATTTCAATTTTTTTCATATTCTTTATTTTTGAGGGGGCATAAGTTTTGCTTTTTCGTTGTTTGAGGGGGGGGGGGGATTGAAACCTATAAATAGCGCTTTCTACTGAAAATTGGCTAAATTCAACGATTAAAATTTCAATTTTTTTCATATTCTTCATTTTTGAGGAGGCATAAGTTTCGCTTTTTCATTGTTTGATGGGGGGGGGGGGGGAGGGTTGAAACATATAAATAGCGCTTTCTACTAAAAATTGGCCAAATTCAAGGATTAAAATTCAATTTTTCTAATTTTTTGAGAATCGAGTTGCCTTCTTATTTTTAATTTGATGGTTTTAAATTTCCTGGAAATAGAAAAATTAAAATGAAAACCAAAAACATTACTGGATGAGAGTGAAAGACATCACAAAAAAAAATCACAAGCAAAAATAAGACTCGCCCTAATGAGCTCAACGATGCTTAAAAAGGTGCAAATGTACGATTTCTAAAGTTGCAGCAATTGAATTTTGCTATACATTTTTTGCGATTCTTGAAAGAAATTTGGACTCTGAAAGTGAAAGGGCTTCTTTTCAAATTACTTACTCATATCGAAAGTGGACCTCGAAGTATTCGAAAAATTTCAAAATGATAAAAAGTATCGTATTTTACAAAATTGTGAAAAATTATACCTTGAAAAAAGGAACTCTTTTGTCTTTTGATGAAAAAACAAAAAAATCAAAATACCTACTTATTGGTTTTTAAAAAAAAATTGTAAAATTGTTGGAATTTTTCGCAATTTTTTTGAATTTTTTTTCGCGACTCATATTGATTATAAAAGAATCTCGAGCACTTATCGAATGGATTTGCAGGGAAGGAAAGCGGGGTAAAATGATCTTTAAATTCAAATTTTCTTTTCAAAATTTTAGACCAGTTTTCCCGAAATTCCGGAGCTATGTCCGAAATTTAAAGAAGTAAAAACTCATTTTTTCCCTCACTAAATATTGAAAAAATGAACCGACAGGTGGTCAAGTGCAGCAAGAAAAATACATGTGCTCAATTCTTAGTTAGTAGATATAAAAATAAAACGTTTTTATCGAATTTTTTCAATCGACGTATTCCAGAAAATTGATAAAATAATTTTTCAATTCATTTCATTTTTTTTTTTACTTTGCGAAGTTTACAAATCCATTCAAGCTTGAGAGATTGAGAAAGGGGAGGGAGGGTCAGTTCCTTACCATCGTCGACAACCTTCTGGCTTTGAAATTAAAGCTGAAAAAAAAACACCTGAATAATTCTAGCTGCCTAATGGGATTTTTTTGCACAAAATGGCGTAGAAATTTTCATTATTGGAATTTCTGTTGTTTTCAAGACTCAAGAATTCTGAAACGAATGAACAGCTGAAAATTTTCGAGTAGGTCAATCACTCTTTGGATCTTCCTTTTTTTTATGTAATGCTGAAAACCCAGATTTCAAAAACCATGTGCAAAATTTTAGCTGCTCAATAATAGGTTTTATCGCTAAAAATTGCACAGAAATTTTTACAATAATATTGAAATTGTTCTGAAATTTTGAAATTTTTTCCCATAAATGAGTAAGTATACCCATATTTTGGAGAATGCTTAAATCCAGATGTGAAAAATTCCAGTGTTGGACACAGCAAAATACACATTTATCCTTGGTTGGGAATTTCCTGATTTTTCAGCTCAATAATTATACAATTTTTCTTGTTCCTACGACTAAAAAATGTAACCTTGTTTTCCAAGAGATTTTTTTGAAGAAAAAAACAAACGTTGATCGACGAAGTTGTCAAAAATATGAAATGGTTTTTCGTTTGTTTCAGTATAAAAAAATATTTTTAAAATGAAATTTACTTTTTTTTCGTTTGAGTGTTTTTGTTTTTTTTTTTTGAGGGGGAGGGGGGTTGAAAAACCCTTCCTGCCTCCCCCCAAAAAAGCACGGGGACTTTTGGGGTACCCAGCTCTAAAATGAAATTTTCAGCTTCCTAATCGAAAAAAAATTGAAAAAATTGAGGGTCCTATAAGGGTTTGAATTTTGCAAATGTAGCTAAGTACATATTTGTACAAATTGCATGGATGAGAAATTATATGTACTTGACCAACTGGTCACTTATTGCTCTAAAAATTGTCAGAAATGATCACGTATCGAGGTCCAATTTCGATACCAGAAGGGAAAATGATGGAGAGGGGTAAATTTTTCAAAAACACTCATCATGTTTTCAAACTGTGGTATCAAAAGTGTACCCTAAAATGTATTCGTGATTCAAATTTGACCAAAAACCACGTTTTCCGAAGAAATGACCAAAAATAAATCATTTAAATCCTCGTGTAGAGTACTAATTTTTGATTTGGTACGAGTAACATGATCCATGCTCCAGTGAACGAATGAGCAATATCGATGTCTGAGTAATCGCGAGGTTCCCTTTTTGTTCTTAGATAAAAGATACCTTTATCTTTCACATTTGACCTTTTGTTGCTGCAGAGATGCAATAAAGAAATTCATCTGACGTACTTTTTTTGCACTATTTCATCATGAGTCATGCTGCTTTGCTGCTCGAATAAATAAATCATCCTGTATATTTCCTAGTATCGGTTGTAACTTTTCATCCTTATTGCGTCAGTTTTATTTTGCTTTTTCGTCTTGAGATTTCTTTTAGAATAACATCACTTTTTGTGATTTTGTGAACGATAAATTATTTTTAAATTTTATAAACTTCAAACAATCAATTTTTTGGCTAATATGTCTTCGAAATCATATTTCAGCACAATGTACCGACTACCGAGTACTTTCGTGAGAATCGTAGCTAAAGTCTTTTTTAAAAAATATGTAAAAGTTTACATAGATATTTTGAAAACCCTTTTTTCATGGTGTTTTTATTCTCCCTTCTCCCTTCTTGAAGATTTTTGATCGAAGTGATACATATACTTTCGATAATATCATGTGTATGTATTTTTGTAATAGAATTTTTCGTACATATTCTATAAATCACATCTAAAACATACTTACATACATTATTTTGTTATCTCATCCTTAGGTTCACTGGTGATCCAGCAAATCTCCGGCAACACGGTGCCTTCGCCTCTACTTAACCACGTCAACAATTCGCTACTTATCAGCGCCGAAGCCGCTGCCACGCAATCGATTCTAAACGCCCAAACACCTCAGTACGTGCCAAACAACACATCTTTCTTATTCAACGCCCAGCAATTGACTTCATCAACGTCTTCTTCGTCGACCCTGTCGGCTGTACCGGATAACGTTGTATCTTCGTACGCGGACGGTTCAACGCCATCGTCGACATCGTTCATCATATCCACCTCTTGCGCCAACCGTAACGACGTCGGTACCGGTATCTCGTTGGCCACCTCCGGCTCGAATATGATACCCATCGATAATACCAACACCGGGGCATCGTCGACTCACTTCAAACCCTCTTGCGGCGTGCCAGCTGTCGCCGCTGTCAGCACTTCGATGGCCGTTATCGCCGCCACAACCACGGCCGGTACCAGTTGCACGTCTACTTTGAGCAGTACTGGAAATATCACCAGTGACGATATTGCTGCCAAATGCCAACTATACGTGAAGTCTATGCCATCGTTGATTAGTTCTGATTCGCAACACCCGGAGCAGATAACGCTGTTTAAAGCTACCGAAGAATCGTGGTCGGTTCAAGACGCCGGAAACCAGACTGAAACGAACGATGATCAGGATGGATGCTGTTACGATTCGGATAAGAAGTCGATCGATAGTGATTCGTCGGAAGAGTCGACTCGTCTAAAGATTGATCCGGATCACGAAGTTTCATCTTGCGAAAGCGATGTCGAAGAAGTAGATAGCCCGGTGTCTGATAAAGAACCGCCTCGATTAACAGAGTCGACGCCTCCTCCTCCGGTCATCATCGAACGGTCTTCGAAAGGTGCCGAAACTCCAGATTTCAGCGGACTTCAGCTTTTGCTCAACGGGATCGAACAAGTCGAACATGTCAGAGATACCAGTACCGATGCTTCTGTATCGGTGGATACTGCAGCAGCTGCGTCGTCGGTTGCTGGATCCGATGAAGATACCGTCAAGGCGCAGCCGGCTAATGGGTTGGAGATTTTGTGCGCTTTGGCTGATCAGCGGTTCTACGAAGAGAATGAAGATGATAAGGATGGATGTGCTAGACAGACTGGTGCGTCGAAGAAGAAAAGTACTCAGCAGAGAATACGTAAGTACTCGTAGTTGGATTTTTTTTCGGATGGGGAAGAAGGAAGGGGGGGTTGAAGTACCAGATGATTCTAATTTTAGAATGGATTGGAAAAGTTGTGAGAGTTTTGGTGGATTTTTTTTTTTTAATTCTTGCGAAGGAGTTCAGGTTGGTGGGGTTGTTCTTAAAGATTTTTGAAAATATTTTTGTTCATTTTTTCTTCTTTTTTTTTTATAAATTTACGCATCGAAGTAAGTGTCATTATTTTTTTCATCTTCTCAGAAAATATTTCCTGCCAAAATGGCCATTACTTAGTTGAATTTCACGATTTTTTTTTTTTTTTTAACAAGAAATTTTTCTCACTCTAGTCTTGGATTTTGAGAATATCTCAGTCGGAGCCATTTTAACGAGATTTGCTCAAATTTCACATTTTGACTTGGAGGTTTGAAGTTGGATTGAAGGAATTTGAGTAAGGATGACTTTGATTCAAAATTCGTTGGGTTCTAAATTTTAAGTGTAGTCAAAAGGGGCTGAAAATGGTCAAAAAAAAGTCAAAATAAAAATCATTTTATAGTGAATCGAAAGCTATTATCATATCAAAAAAATGAGCGTCTGAGATTGATTTGAAGGGGCGAAATCCTTGATATGTTCATTCTGAGGGTGCCCTAGATGTGCATTTTGGGAATTTCAACTTCTCAAATCTTTCCTCATCCCTTTCTAGCTGCCAAGGAATGGATTTTCGCGCCTTTTTTGCGATTTTTAATTTTTGGAGTTCTTCTGAATTGACCTACATACCTAAGAGGTTGAAATTTGGCATGTCCATTCGAAAGATGCCCTAGACATGCCTTTTTTGAGGGGGAGGGAAGGAGGAGTTCAACTTTTCTAACTCATACCCTCCACTTTTCAGCTTTAAAAAAGTGGATTTCGCGTATTCTTTTAGATTTTTGTTTTTTTTGTCGTCACTGAAACGCTTGAGCTGACCCAAAAGGCTACATTTCGATGTGGTCATTTGTAGAGTGCCCTCGGCTTGGCTTTTTGGAGAGGGGGGTGACTTTTCAACTACTTACCAGCTTTTTCCAGGTGTGAAGTGTATTTTTGTGGATATTTTTCCGGTTGTCAATTTTTTATCATAGCTGGAGCTTTCTCGAATTGATCTAGGAGGCTAAAATTAGACACGCACGTTTGGAGGATGCTCCTGGTGTACTTTTTATAAGTTTCAATTTTTCATTCCTTCCTCCTAATCCCTTTCCTGCTACAAAAAAGTGGATTTTCGCGCCTTTTTTTGCGGTTTTTGGTTCTGAGATATCACTGAAGCTGTCCTTTTTGGAGGTTTCAACTTTTAAATCCCTCCTCAGTCCTCACCACCTTCTCCTAGTCACAAAAAAATACTTTTGCATTTTTATCAAATACGATTATCGATTTTGTTTGATTTAAAATTTAACATGTACCTACATTTGAAGTCGAGTGGCTCTTATTTTGAAGTTTCGCTTTTTCGTACGTCTGTGTCCTGAAATTGTTGGATTTTAAATAATTTCCCAGTTTTAGATATTCCCAAAGTATGAAAAAATAAGTTATGACGGGAGCCCCCTTAGTTGAAAAAAAAATTCAATTTATTCAAAATGTCAAAAATTTTTTAAATAATCCATTTTTAATGATAGACTCTCCCTTGACCCTCTAAAGATATAGGCTCCCTTGATTGAGCCTTCCCAAAATTTGAAAAAAAAAGTCAGTGCTGCTGTTCTACTTTTTCAAAATTTGGTTACTTGAGTTAGGTACTTTTTTTTATTTTTCAAAAATTTAAACTGTTCAAATCTCACTTTTTTGTCAAAAATTTAGAAAAGTCTCGCTATTTGTCAAAGTTTTCAAAAAGCCTCGTTTCTTGCAAAAAATTATTAAAAATGGCCTTTTTGTGACAACAAATTGCAAAAGATCTTGCACTTTTTTTTTTTGTCAAAACCTGTCTAAAAATATTGGTTCATCTTCAAAAAATTCTAAAGAAGTTATGATTGTCTATAAGTCCAATTTTTTCCAAAAATCACAAAAAATTCTTGTTTTTTCCAAAATTGCTGAAAATTGGCTGCGTTTTTAAACCTAAAATAATTACGAAAAATTTTCATTTTATTCCATAAATTATCAAAGTGTCTCTTTTTTGCAGCAAGTTTCGTTATTTCGCCAAAAAATTGCTAAAAAGCGTTGATTTTTGCTAAAATTTTTAGTTTTGCGTTTAACCAAAAGCAGTAGAGCTAGAAAGTCTCGCATTTTTTTCTAAAAATTTGCTTACAATTTTCATTTCGTTTTTTTTTTTGCAAAAAATTTCAAAAAGATTGATTTTTTCCCCCAAATTATCAAAACATTGCAAAATATGTAGTTCTGTTAGTTTTATTAGATTTTTTTTTTTACTTTTAGTTCTTTTTTCAGTTTTTCAAGCGTTATTGAGATTACTAAAATTACTTTTTTTTTTTTTTTTTGAAGAAAGTGTTGTCCACCCTTTCAAATTAGTTCTGTTTTGAAAAAACCTCCATTGATCCTCCGAAAAATTAAGATTCAACTCCCAAGAATTGTTTTTTTTTTTCAATAAAAGTTTTTCCACAATTGTTTGAAAATTTTAATTTTTTGGTCAAAAGCATTTCAAAAAATCTCTTTTTGAGAAAAAAAAACGAATTGGAAAGAAATATAAAAAATGGATGTCTGCGAGTTAATTTGATTTTTTTTTTCATTTTTCTGGTCAAAATCCTCAAAAAAACTTCATTTTCGAGAAAACCCTTTTATCGACCTCCCAAATAATGATCCTTCTCTTGTATTTAGTGCCCCAAAGTTGAAAAAAAAAAATTTTTAAATAAAAAATCGAAGTTTTCATTGTTAATGTTGGAAAATTTTTCATTTCTTATCAGTATTATCTCCTTGTATAGAGCCTCCCAAACTCGGAAAAAAAATTTTGAAAATCAAAAATTGATATCTTAAACTTTTTTGAAAAATATTCATTTTTTTCCAATTTAGGGACTTTAAATAATGAATATGTGATGTGCTCTGAGAAAAGGGACCTAGTGTGCGAAAATGAAGTTCTGAGAAAAACGCATTTAAAGTTTCACTACTGTGAATGCGCCTTCAGCTGAGAGAAGAGCTGTGAATACCAACGTTGGTGACATCACTCGCCTGTCGTTTCGCTTTAAAAAGTATTACTGTGACAATGTCTTCGGTTGTTGCTACTCTGTCTCGTTGCGGCGGTTGTGGTGCTCGATTTTTTGAGTGCACTACTTGGAAATATTGAGCGCTCAAAACTTTTAAAGCTCTCTGGAGGCGGATCGAAGCACTCTACTGAAAAATGAAGTCGAGGAAAGTTGTAGAGAATTTAATTTCCAATCGACTTAATGTCGTTAGTTTTTCTCTAAGATGCTTAGTTTTTGATATAATTGCAAAAGAACGTAAAAATCGAAAAATGTTTTTCTCTATTTTTTCAATTTTTACTTTCTTTTGCAATTATATCAAAAACTAAGCATCCTAGAGAAAAACTAACGACATTATGTCGATTGGAAATTTAATTCTCTACAACTTTCTTTGACTTCATTTTTCCATAGAGTGCTTCAATCCGCCTCCAGAGAGCTTTAAAAGTTTTGAGCGCTAATATTTAAAATTTTTTAAATAATTTTTTTCCCATTTTATAGCATTTTTTTACGTTTTTATAATGTTAAAATGTTCTTATCAGAAATTCAGCTCATTCCATGTTATTCTACACACTTTTAGGTGCCAGAATCCACTCTTAAGTCGAAACCCATTTTTTGACACACTAGGTCCCTTTTCTCAGAGCACATCACATATGATGGGTTCAACCTGGAAATTATGTTTTTTTTTTCTCGAAAAGAGAGTTATTGAGAAGAGTTTTGACCATAAATGAAATTTCAAAGTATATTCTGTACTTTATACTTTTTATATAATATATATTTTTTTGTTAAAATGAAGAATTGGATTTTATCCAAATAGTGTAGAGGGAGGGAGGGAGGGGGGGGTCATAATTTCAATTTACAGAGCCAAAATTTTCAGGGAATTTCTTCTCATGAAAATCAACAACTTTGGGGGTAGGAGCCAAAAAAAACTCGTAAAAAAAATTTCACTTGTATAATTGATAGTCACTTTAATCTGAAAGATGCCCTAGATTTACCTTCTGGAAAATTTGATTTTTCAACCTCATCCTTCTCTTCTCCGACAGCAGTTGAGATGTATTTTCGTCAATTTTTTGAACGGCTCTTGATTGAGGCGAGCTCTTGTAAACTAATGGATCGAATCAGCCAAGCCAATCCAGGGGGGGGGGGGCTTCCTGCACAAAGCGAGTAACCACTCAGGATAAAATGAGAAAATTGTAAACCACGACCGATCAAAAAGTCGTGAAAATAACGATACGTAATTTTTGGACATCTTTCTTTGAAACTCGTAGTAAATCCCAACGATTCACATCACCCCACCTTATTTCATTATAGGCGACGCGTTCGAGGACGATTCGTTCAGCAGCGCGTATCGATACAAAAACGACTCCTCTCCGGTGCTAAAAAGCAACAGCGACGACCGGTTGTTCTCGTCGACGAAACACGAAAGATCTGTGAGCCCTTACGAAGGCAACCAGTTGAAAATGCGTCAAGAACTGGCCCGACTGCAGAAAAAATACCGCGAAACTCGCAAAGTTCTCGATCGACTGACGCACGGAAAATACGCCGCTAATATTTCTTCGTCGTCGACCAGGTACTTTGAACTTTCTCGCTTGGTCCTTTCTGCCTTTCTGTCCGACTCGTGTAGTATCGAGGAAAACGATGAATTTTCCCAATTTCTATCATGTGCTAGATCTCCTACGCCGTTGAAAGATGTCGCCGCGACGACCGCAGGCGCAAGCTCGGAGCCGGATTTCGATTCGAAAACAATCGCCACTCCGGTCAAACGCAGACCCGGACGTCCTCGCAAGTACAGCGATCCGTCCCTTGCGCTTGATAAGAGTAACTTGAGCTCGAGTTCGTCCGCATCTTTGCAACGTTCTTCGGTGCCTCCTGCTTCGTCGTCGTCTAAATCACTAAGACCTAAACCGAAGCTAAAATTTGACTCGATTCTCGATTCGTCGTCGCCGGAAAAAACCAGCGGTAATGGCGATCTCAGTCCTCCTGTGCTCGAACCGATGTGCGTTTCCAGCACCAAAGTAGCCAAACCTTTCAAAAGCGCTGTCCTAAGTCCTCCTACGCTTCTGCCGAGTAAGAAATCGCAACGTTTGCAGTCGCCGTTCTTTTCCAGGGGTAAAAGGTCGCACTCGTCTCGAGATGGATTGGTGAGTTGAATCGATTTGTTCTTACGTGGGTTGAGAGAAACCGGTTTGTACGATCTTAATGTTGAATGTTTTTTGTTGCTTAGGATGGTTTTTCTTCGTCCGAACCGGAAGAAGATTACGGAGACGAGATCGACTCCGATGAAGACGATTACGAGCAGACGAGGCGTAGTGTTTACGGAAACGACGCTTTGAAAGTGAGGAAGAATTTTTATAAAGGAGGATATCTCGATGATAATGGTAAAGAAACCAGTGGGTTGAAGAGACCGATGCCGGAGAAACGTAAAGTTGGTCGACCCAGAAAGTATCCCAAAGTTGAGCCCCAGAATCAAACGACGACCGAGGCGATGAATTGTAAAAATCAAAAGTACGTACAGACTATAGACTGATTGCATTATTATCAATTTATTGGGCATATTGCACCCCCACCCTGATCCTCTAGACAGGGACATCCTAAGGAACATTTTGAAGCAAACTTGCCAAAAAAAAAGTTGGCCTTACTAACAAAGTGGCGACCATTTTGATTGACAGGTCGGACGAAATCACATACAGAGTGTTCAAAAATTTATCACAAACCAAAATTTGAAAGCTGATTTGCATTTTTCGATTTTTGGCGAATTTTTGAAAATTAAATTTAAGTTAAAAATGAGGGGAAAAATCAAAATTTCACCAAATTGACCCAGAATGCTGAAATCTGGGATCAATCCTATTTTCAACCTGCCAAATCGACTAGAAACAGTTTCAAACCGTTTTGACGAGTTCTGGAGCCTCCAGCAGATTTTTGAAACTCGGAGTTTCCACAAAATTTCATCAAATGAAGGTAGAAATCTGAAATTCACGTTGCTTTCTAACTTAAACACGTTAATAAGTCGACTGATGGCGAGCTCAAGTCATTTTGAAGCCTCCAGCGATTTTTTGAATATTCTTGGAGCTTCCAGTAAATTTTTAAAACTCGAAATTTCCACAAAATTTCATCAAATGCAGTTGAAAAGTCGAAATTTTTCTGCAAACTAATTTCAAAATGCTACGAAGTCAGCTGTAGGTGGATTTTAAGTCGTTTTGAAGCCTCCAGCGACTTTTTGAAAATTACTGGAGCCTCTAGCAAATTTTTGAAACTAGA
This sequence comes from Planococcus citri, assembly GCF_950023065.1. NCBI lineage: Eukaryota > Metazoa > Arthropoda > Insecta > Hemiptera > Pseudococcidae > Planococcus > Planococcus citri. The sequence goes on from NC_088677.1 coordinate 82,043,878, forward strand.
AATTTCGTGAAAACTTTATCAAATGCAGTCGAAAATCCGAAATTCACGCTGCATTCCATCTTTAATACTCTTTAAGTCGACTGCTGGCGAGTTTGGGTTATTTTGGAGCCTCCAGCGGCTTTTTAAGAATTCTTGGAGCCTTCAGTAGATTTTTGAAACTTGAAATTCCCACAACAGTTCATCAAATGAAGTTGAAAATTCGAAATTCGCGCTATTAAGTCGACTGCCGATGGGTTTAAGTCATTTTGGAGCCTCCAGCGACTTTTTGAAAATTCTTGGAGCCTCCAGTAGATTTTTAAAACTTGAAATTTCCACAAAAGTTCATCACATAAAGTTGAAAATTTGTAATTCGCGCTATTAAGTCGACTGCTGATGGGTTTAAGTCATTTTGGAGCCTCCAGCGACTTTTTGAAAATTCTTGGAGCCTCCAGTAGATTTTTGAAACTTGAAATTTCCACAAAAGTTCATCAAATGAAGTTGAAAATTTGAAATTCACGCTGCTTTCCTACTTAATTACGCTATCAAGTCGACTGCTGGTGAATTTAAGTCATTTTTGGAGCCTCCAGTAAATTTTTGAAATTGAAATTTCCACAAAATTTCATCAAATGCAGTTGAAATGCGGAAATTTTTTCTGCAAACTAATTTAAAAATGCTACAAAGTCGACTGCAGGTGGATTTCAAGTCGTTTAGGAGCCTCCAGCGACTTGAAAATTACTGGAGCCATCGGCAGATTTTCAGTGCTCGAAATTTCCATGAAATTTTGCCAAACAGAATTGGAAATTCGAAATTCACTTTGCACTCCAATTTCAACACGATATCTAGTTGATGCAGGTGGGTTCAAGTGATTTTGGAGCCTCCAGTGACTTTTTGAAAATTCCTGGAGTCTCCAGCGGATTTTTGAGACTTGAAATTTTCACATAATTTGGGATATACTCTTATTTTTGGCATCTCAAATGGATTGAAAACGGTTTCAAGCCGTTTTGAATGTGTAGTTCTGAAGCCTCCACTCCTTCAGAAGATTTTTGAAACAAGAAATGTCCATAAAATTGCATTAAATTGAATTGGTAATCCGAAATTTACTCTGAATTTCAACTTAAACACGCCATACAGTCGACTGCTGGTAAGTTAAGGTCATTTTGGAGCCTCCAGCGGATTTTTGAAAATTTTTAGAGCCTCCAATAGGTTTTTAAAACTTGAATTTTCCACAAAATTTCCTCAAATGCAAAAATACAATTGAAAAGCCGAAATTGATTCTGCAAACTAATTTTAATACGCTCTGAAGTCGACTCCAGATGGATTTCAAGTCGTTTTGAAGCTTCCAATTACTTTTTGGAAATTCCAGTTTTCCAAAAAAAATGCGATAAAATCTGTTCGAATTGACTTTATCTCGTACTTTACTTTGCAGAGTAAATTTCCGCTTTGTTACTCAATTCGATGAAATTTTCTGAAAATATCATGTTTCAAAAATTTACTGGAGGCTCCAGTAATTCCCAAAAAGTCGTTGGAAACTCCAAAACGAGCTGAAATCCTCCTGCAGTTAACTTCAGAGCGTATTAAAATTGGTTTATAGAATAAATTTCGGCTCTCCAACTACATTCAAAGTTTCAAAAATCTGCTGGAGGCTCCAGAACTGCTCAAAACGGTTTGAAACCGTTTCCAATCGATTTGGCAGTTCGAAAGTAGGGTATATCCCAAATTTCAGAATTCTAGGTGAATTTGGTAAAATTTTGACTTTTTCTCTAATTTTTGGCTTGAATTTTCAAAAATTCACCAAAAATCGAAAAACGCACATTAAAACTCCGAATTTTGGCTTGGGATAAATTTCTGAACTCTCTTTCGATCTAACTTTAGCCAGTACAATAAAATTTCGTGCGAATCTAACGTTGGAAAACGAAATCTGCAATTTCGGCTGACCTGGCAAGTTTGCCTTAAAACGCTTCTTCGCATGGTCTCTTCAAAAAAAAAGTTGTCCCAGATGATCGAAGGGCGAGGGGGGCAATTATTCCTATCGACGTTTACCAAACTAAATGTATTTGAAAATAATTGATGTGAAATATTAAAAATCTTGTTTTCACGTTCACAGCAAAAGTACATCTTCTCGCTTTTTAACCGGTGCTTCGAAACTCTCCAAGTATATTTCTTCGGCCATGTTGGAATCTCAACGCAAACCAATACATTCGAGTCAGTTTTACGATAAAGAATGCAAACCTAAAATAACACCCAAGCTGAAAGCCGAAGCTAAGGTAAGCATTCGACAAATTAGACCAGTCACTGGAAATTCGTGCCGAGTCACGTTTTAATCACGAGTGTTTTTGAAAATACATATCATATTACAATAACAGTAGTCACTACACTGGAAATTCGTACCAGGACACGTTTTCATCACGAGTGTTTTTGAAATATTACAATGTTTATCGTTTATGTTGTTTTCCAGTTGAAAACCTGGAGACAGGAATCTCCCTCGCCTGAGGCGAATTCTCCCAATGACAGCATCGATTGCCCATTTACTTTCACTAACAGCACTTCTCATAAAGCGAGCAGCAGTATTGTGAGTATTTTTCCATTCGTATTATTTTTTTCTACTCGATCATCTGTGAAAAGGTTCATATGTTATTGAATTCGTTCAACTGTTAATTATCTTTTGTCTTTCGCAGGCGAAAAAATCCAAAAGTGTGTCTGCTTCGGACGACGATGAAAGATCCGATTACCTGTCGCGAACACTCACCCATCGGCCGTCTTCTCATTTCGGTTCAATTAGCTCGAAAAATTTTACTAATTCGAAGTTCTGCTCGAGTAATTCTACAACTACTGCGGCCAATACAAAAACTTCTTCCATCGTGACTGCTCCGGATACAACGACGAATACAGGTTCCGCAGGAGCTAGCGACTTTAGCAACGATGGTATGAATATTTCGAATGAATTGGGAGATGATTTGTGGGATTTTATGGATTAATTTTTTTTCTTTTTATCGATAGATTTCCGAATCACTGTGAAATTATTAGAAGACGTGGAAGCGAATCCTTTAAGGGTGTTGATTGCCGTAGGTGGCCTGTTCAGAGCTGGAGAGTTGTCAGCTGTTCGAGCTCCGGATTTGTACGGTATCAAATTGGATGGCGAAAGAGGTCATAGGACGCATATTTACACGAAAGAAGAAGTACTGAGAGATGTGGTGAGTGTTTTCCCCCTTTGAACCTTTGAGTATACCTTTTTGATTTTAATTCATTGTATTTTTTTTGTTTCATTCGAAGGTATTGGAAGTCGAAGGCAAATACCCGCTGAAGAATGGTACCAGAGTTTGCGCATTTTGGTCATCGCAGTATTTATCGCTTTATCCGGGTTTCGTGACGTCGTTTTCGTCATCGGACGAATCAGAAGACGAGTATTTTACCTCGGTCGAATTCGACGACGGTGATAGCGGACGTATTAATATTAAGGATATCAGACTGTTACCGAAGAATTTCTCCATTAGTCGACGTAAGTTGACTAAATTTTAATTCTTCTATTTCCAAATACCCTTGATCAAAGCCTAATTTTCGGCTGAGACGAGAGAAGGAGTAGAAGGAGAGAGAGAAAGGAGGAAATTGATTCATTTTAGTGTTTGTTTGAAAAATTTATCGATCAGTTTTTATTCCCTTTATTGGATTATTATTCGTTCCATCGTTTAATATTTTAGTTGTCGTATTTATTTTTTAATTTTAAAAAAAATTGTAGATTAGATACAAATAGTTTTATTTTATTTTTATTTTTACTACATATTTACGTCTCTCCAAAAGCCAATACCCAATTACAGGAGAGATGGCTTATTTTTGTTCTTTTAATTTGTGATATTACCGTTGTTAATTATTTTTTAAGCCCTCTTGGTCTCTTTAAAATAAGACCTAAATAAATCGTCCAATCCTCCCGGCCCTCCTTATAGGGGGGCTAGTATTTATACTTGTGATTTTTTTTCTATTTTTTGACCCTATTACAAAAGTTGTCGGTTTTTAAGGGAAAGAATTTGCTGAAAATTTCAAAACCACAACTTTGAATCATGCAGTGCCGAAAAGCCCTCCCCCTAAAAATTTCCCTTAGTCTCCAGTCTCCAAAGCTATTTTGGTTCCCTCATATTGGTACATATATGGAGGTCTCCGAAGTTGGAAACAACTAAAAAAAAAAAAAAATGGAATAAATCAAAGTTAATAACATTTTATGAAGGTTTCCCATTTCTGTGTTTGAATTCGTCCAAATATGTAATTCTTTTTTTTTTCAAAAAAAACTTCATGTCCAAAAAATTTTTTGAAAAATTTTCTTGTGTGGCCAAAACGCTTTTAAATAACCTCTTCCTCATGAAGAAGCCTCCCTTGGTCTTCAAAACAATGTCGGTCCCCTTTTTAGTTCGATCTCCTCAAGTTGAAAAAAAAAAATCAAAAAAGTAAAATTAAAATAAAATTAGATCCCATCTCAATTTTCAAATTTTTTTTTCCACAATTAAAGGTTAAAGAAAAATTATGACACCAGTTTGTGATTTTTCTGACTCTGACGAGCTTCATATCATATTTGAAAGGGGGCTGAAGGAAGTTTTTTCTCGAGAGTATTTTTTTTTTTTTTTGAGAGATAGAGGCTCTGACTTTGAACGAAAAATATTCTCAAAAAATGTTCACAAACTTAACTTTTTCATTCATTTTTTATTTTTCCAATTTTTAGGGCTCAGAAAAAAAGAATCAGTATTGCCAGGAGTAGGGGGAGGGGGTTAAGGGAGGTTTTTATGAGATAATTATTTAGAAAAATTTTCACTGGAAATGGAAAATTTTCAAAAAATGTGCAGACTGAATTTCAATTTTTCTATCAAGTTGAATACTTAAATGAAATCAATAAAGTAAAATAAAATTCAATTTTCCAAAAAATTTAAACTCCAACCGTGATTTTTCTGACTCTGAGGAGCTCTATATTCTAGTTTTTCGGGGGGGGGGGGGGGGCAAGGGATTTTTTTTTCTTGAAGAGGATATCATTTTTAGAGACTCTGAGCTGAAATGAAAAGTATTCAAAAAATATTTAGTCCTAGAAGTGGAAAATTTTCAAAAAAATGTGCAGACTGAATTTTCAATTTTTCCTTAAAGTTGAAAAAAAAATCAATGAAGTAAAATGAAAATAAAATCGGATTCTTTTTAATTTTCCAACAAATTTAAACTCCAATTGTTATTTTTCTGACTCTGGGGAGCTTCATATTCTAGTTTGGGAGGGGGGAGCTGAGGGATATTTTTTTTCTTGAAGAGGATATCATTTTGAGAGACTCTGACCTGAAATGAAAAGTATTAAAAAATGTTTACAGACTTGGATTGTTTATTTTTTATAATTTCTAAGGCTCGAAAAAAAATATCTACTTATGTTGCCTAAAGGAGGAGAAGTTGAGGGAGGTTTTTCAAAAGATGATTGTCAAGGAAAATTTTGACCAGAAATGGAAAATTTTCTAAAAAAAAAATGTGTAGAGTTTGACTTTGAATTTTTTTTTTCAATTCATAAAGTTCTTTACTAGAGGACTAACATTGCTTGGGGAGCCAATGAGGGAAGTTTTTCCCCATAAAGACTGTTATTTGGAAGAATTTTGAAACAGACGTTTTTAATTTTCAAAAAAAATAACAGACTTGGACCCCCCAAAAAAATTTTCAATTTTTGAAATTCTTCACAAGAGGACCAACATTGCTGGGTGATAAATAGGAAGTCCTCCCCCCCCTCCCAAAAAACAGTTGTGTAGAAAAATTCTGAAACAGATATTTGAAATTAAAAAAAAAAAAAAAAAAAAACAGACTTGGATTTTCAATTTTTTTTTCAATTCTTAAAGTTCTTTACTAGAGAACCAACACTGCTTAGGGAGCGGAGGGAAATTTTTCCTCCGAAAAGCAGTTATTTAGAAGAATTCTGACACCGAAATTGAAAATTTTCAAAAAAAACTACAAATTATGATTTATTTCATTTTTATTTCAATTTTGGGAGGCTTCGTACAAAAGAACCACAGTAACTTAGGGAATTCGATGGAAGTTTTTCCTGAAAAAAAAAAAAAAAAAAAAAAAAAAAACAGTACAATGTAGAAGAGTTCAGACTCAAAAATAGAAAACGTTTGCATAAATACGATTATTTTAAAATTTGTGGCGGGGGGGGGGGACTTTTGACATAACTTTTTTTGAGATGATGCAAAATTTGAAAAAAAATGGTAATTATTTTCTCATAAAATCCAACAACTTCGAAGGTTGAAAGTTCAAAAAAAAAAAATTTCAAAATAACTAATGAGGTCAATCTGTCGTACTACCCCCTCCCCTCTCTCTCATCACATCACCGTAAATCTGATGAAAAATACGAATGTTTCATGAAAAATTTTTGATGAGCAATTTGTCAAAGGCGTAATTTAAAAAAATTGATTAGGTAGGTATCTGATCTTTGGATCACATCAACATGGGGATTTTTACAACCTCCCAACTCAATCGAGCTCAAATTTGGTTCCTTGAAAGAGCAAGTCACCCACACCTCAGAACTAAATTATGAGCCACCGGAGTTGATTTTTCGAATTTTGACGAATTTTTAAAAATTGCGAAAATAACTCATCGATAGAATTGATTTTCTACAGAACGTGTAAATCAGCAGGAGATGAAAATCTGAAAATCGATTTTTAAAAGTTGACCCCCTTCCTTCCCTCCCCCCTCCTTCCCTGAATCGATTGTGACCATTTTTTGATCCGACTTGGAGCCTGCATTTTTGGTATTTTGTTCAAACTGGAGATTTTTAAATCGTAGAAAAAAATACACTTTCGAACCTTGCCCTTATCGATTCTGAATTTCTATCGAATGACATACGTATGATTACATTTTTAGCTGTCGAAGTCGATTGCAACTCCTTCTGGAGCTGTTTGAAATTGCTGGAGGAAATTCAACTCTCGCTTGAAGCTCCAGATCGGTTTGAAAATGATCGTAATCGATTCGAGGCATCTACTGTGATGTAAAAATCGATTTTCAGATTTTTATTTTGAGATTTACACTTTTTGTAGCAAAATCAATGATTATCGACGAATTATTTTCTCCATTTTTAAAAATTCACCTTGATTCGGAAAATCAATTCAGGTGGTTTGAAATTCAGTCTGAGGTGTTGGAATTTTGACTTGAATTCACTTCCATTCTTACGAACAAATTTTTAATCAATCGAATAATTTTATTCTAATTTCAGGAACATTGTCCGAAGATTCGAACACGCAGTATCCGAATAATCACGATCATCACAAAAGGAAACGTCGAATATCGGGAGTTAGTTTCGAAGAAATCCCCGTCGATAAACAATTGGTAAGATAAAATGATTTTTGCATTGAAAAAATTGCAAGGTAATTTTTAAATACCTACTTTATTTTTATCGGTGAATTTTTCCCCCACAGCATTCTCCTAAAAGTCCATCTTTATCGACGGAAGAAGGCACCCAAGATGACGAATCGTCGCAATCGCGTCGTATCTCGACCGCTTCTTCGGCTCGTAAATCGTTCACCGAATACGAAGATACCGGTTCGAGATCATCGTCTTTTGATCAAAATGACCCCGAATCCAGATCTAATTTCGAACCGAGTACATCGGGAGACGAAGTATCTGCGCCTAAGATACGTCGACGTGAAGATGACAATCAAGATGGTGATCGTAGAATCGATAGCAAGGTATTAAAATGATTTCTTTATTTCAATGAATATAAATTACTACGAGCTAAGTGGATTTTTTCATCAATGATGTCAATTTTTTTTTTCTTCAAAATAGAATTCGCCTCAGAAAAAACACCTGAAAAAGAAACGTAAAGATAAATTGCGAGCCAAAGACTCGGCCAGCTCGTCGTTTAAACGTAAGAGTCACAAATGCGACGATAACGATCACGATTCGGATTCGAGAAAGTCCCATAAACGCCATAAACACAAGCATAAGCATCGCAAGCATCATAAAAGGAAACGATCGTCGTCGTCGGAGCGAAAGTACTTGTTGGAAGATGTATCTAGCAGGATATCGAAACAGAACAGTAACGATGGTCGTGAAATCTTCATCGGCGATGATTTGGATATTTCGTGTCGTTCTGAGGCTGGTGAGTTGAGCTGGAATTTGATTCAGAATCAAGTACAACTTGCATAAATTTATTCTACGAAGATGATTTCGTAATATTTGTTCGTTTTTGAATTTCGCAGATTGTTCGAAGGAATCGTGTTGTAATAAAAATAATAATAATAGTAGTAAAAACATCGCCTGTGGTTGTAAAACTAAACGCAGTTTTAACGATAAGCATTCGGAAGTGCCATCGATGCCTTTGAAAGGCGAACCAATCGAAGTTGACGACACAAGTGTAGATGATCGAATCACCTCGACGGTGAAAAAAGAAGAATTCGAGCCAGTCTCGAAATACGGTGCTATTAATTCAGGTACGTTACGAGTAAAAACACGATATGAAAATGCAAAGAATAGTATTTTTCATTGAAATTATCTTGTTCAGGTGGTCTGAAACAATCAAAACCTCACGAAGGAGATGATATCGAAGCTTTCAATTCGTTCACGAATCAACTCGGTGGCTCGCAGAGTAAATCTGTTAATCGAAAGGTGAGTAAAGATTCGCGTTTTGTCGACTAAATCGAGTATCCAGAAAGGTGATTAATCACGTATGATGTTATTTATCACTTTAGACTGCTCGACCTCAAATCTCGGCCTCAGTTCAGCCCATCGATAGTGCTACAGCTTCGCTCAATCGTAAACAGTCTTCCAAACAAACCAAAAGTGAGAAGACGAATAAAGAAGAGAAACGAAAAGAAGAGAAAAGAGAAGACGAGAAGGAAGAAGAAGACCGTGATGATGATGAGGATGAAGACGATGAAGATGCAGAAGAAGAAGAAGAATCGAGCGAAGATTCGCGCGATAATCAAGACGAACCTAATTCCGGTGATAATTTTTGGCAGTGGTGTGGCAAAGGGTTCAAGAGAAATGGAAAAGGACGAGCGAAGAAGGAATTTTTCCAAGCTATTCGAAGAGGAGATGTGGAAATTAGGGTGAGTTACCTATTTATACTTTGTTTGGGATTTTGTAAAAATTACATAGGAAACTTGACTGTCTTTATAACTGAAACTAAATTTGGAACGAAAGTGAAAGTTCCCAGTATGCTTTGCTGTTTTGTCCCTCAAAAGTCGACCATCCCCCCTCCGAGCAGCCTTTTTTGCCCTGGCAAGAATTTAATTTTTTTCTCCATTTCTGAATACATTTCTCATTTTTTAGCCAGTTTTTGACACTTTTCGAGTGGTGGAATCTTTCTAAATGATCGAAAAAATGTGGTTTTGCAGCATTTTCTGTCCTAGAAACGAGCCCATTCGGTCGAAATTTTTTTCATCGTCAAATTTGGATTCAAGGATTCACATTATCCTGATTTTCAACTTTTTTTTGCAGTAATTTGGCAAAATTTTAAATATCCTTCTTTCTCAACCCTGAATTAATCTGCAATTTTTCATGTGAAAAATTGAGTTTAGAGAGAATTGAGTCAGATATAATTCATTTCAAGGCAGTTTAGTCTCCTGAATACGAAACTGGGATTCTTATAGGTCGACTTTCTGAGTAAAATAATGAATTTTTTCAAAAATCTGACTTTGTTCGCGTTTCAGTGAAAAATTCAAAATTGTGTAAGATAAAATTCCGTTGAAAAAAAATACAAAAATTCAAATAATTATGAATTTTTTAGCTCAAGGCAGAATAAAATTGAAAAAAAGCCTAAAAATATTCTGTCGTGTAAATTGTAAGTGGTGAAATCAAATTTTCGATTTTTGAAAAATCAAAAGTATTAAACCCCCGTGTAGGGACGGGTCAAGAATATCCTTATGGTACCCTCTGCCTGTCGTAAAAGGCGACTAAAAGAGGACCAGGCAAGCGCGGAGGCCTAGATAGCAGCCCTATCACCGTGATATATCTGGCATGGCTGGTAACCAAGTCAGACGAAAATCAACCTCACTCAAAACTCACAAACAACAGGAAACGGATGGAACTATGGGATCCCAGGCGGAGGTGAACCCCTGGTTAAAATAAAAACGCACGCTAACGAAAGGAAATACAAATTCGGAAACTGGAATGTAAGAGGATATGCAGCCAAGGAAGCAGAAATAAACGGAATTCTAAGCAGCAGAAATATAGACTTTGCCGTGATGTCTGAAACAAAGAAGAAAGGAAGTGGAACAATCGAATCTGGAAATTACATCGTTATCTACAGTGGAGTCGACAAGAAAGCCAGAGCTGCAGGCGGAGTAATGTTACACATACATAATAAACACCGCGAAAACATCGACTCATACAACATATGGCATGAAAGAATTGTATCAGCAAGGATGAGATTGAAAAAAGACTTTCTTACAATAATCGGAGTATATGCACCAGAAGAGGGAAGAGAGGAACAAAGCGAAGAGTTCTACGAGCAACTACAGAAGGCAGTACAAGCAGTAAATCCAGAAGATAAATTGGTAATAGCAGGAGACTTGAATGCTCAGGTAGGAGATAAGCGTGTAAAGACAGTAACTGGTATGTATGGAATAGAAGGAATGAATACAAATGGGAAAAGACTGATAGATTTTTGCACTTTCAACGGATTAAGAATCATGAACACATTCTACCAACACAAGAAAGATCACAAGATGACATGGAGCAATACAAGAGGACAAAGCTCAATGATCGACCATTTCATAGCCAATGAAAATGCCGCAAAGAAATTCTTGGATGTAAGAACATACAGAGGCCTAGAAATAGGCACTGACCATCATTTTGTTCAAGGAGTAATGAGAATGGAAACAACAAGAATACCAGCAAGGAAAAATGAAAAGAAGATCAACACAAGAGCCCTGGATGACCCAACCAACCAATGGCTGTACCAAAGACGGATGAACATCATTAGTCAAGAGATACCAGCAAGCCAGGACATAGAAGAAGAATGGAAAAATATCAAATCCATTGTGACAAAAGCGGCAAAAGAAAGCTTAGGAATGGTTCCTTGCAGAATTGGGGCAAAGCGAATAAAGAATTGGGACAACGAAATCCAAGAACTCATACAAAAGAAAAGACAGGCATTCAGAAAATTCATGAGCACAAAAAGCGAGGTTGATGGTGAAGAATATCGAAAACAGTCGGCAAAAGTCAAGAGAAAGTCCAGGAAATTACAGAGAGAGAGCTGGGAAAATTTCATCACATTCCTGGAGCATGACACATACAAGTTACGGCCAAAGGTGTACAAGATCATAAGAAGAATTGACACAAATTTTAACGAAAGAGTGGGTTTGCCAAAGATTAAAATCAATGATGCAAAGGAATATTTTGAAGAACTCTGGAGTGATGAAAATGCACAAGATACAAAGATAGAAGATGAAATTGGAGAAATAGAAGACAGAATTTCAATTAAAGAGCTTCAAGAAGCTTTGAGAACAGCAAAAAATGCAAAAGCTCCAGGAGAAGATGGCATACCAACAGAATTGTACAAATATGCAAGTGGCGAATTTAAAAGAAGACTTCTGGAATTCCTAAATAGGATGTACCAAGAAGAAAAAGTACCTGAAGATTTCAAAACAGCAATTGTGGTACCACTGTTCAAGAAAGGCGATATGTCAGACCTGAAAAACTACCGAGGAATAAGTCTACTCAACACCTGCTACAAGATATATGCAAAAATACTGGCGAAACGACTGGCGGAGCATGCAGAGGAAAAGCTGTCAGAAAGTCAAAACGGATTTAGAAAAGGAAGATCATGCACTGATGCAAGTTATACAGTGAAACTACTGATGGAAAAACGGATTGAATACAACCTAGAAACACACATGTGCTTTATAGACCTGGAAAAAGCATATGATAGGGTTAATAGAAAAAAACTGTTTGAAGTCCTAAAAGATGAAGAGATAACATATAAAATGCGAAAAGTGATAAACAGCATATATAAGAACACTAGAATAAGAGTACGAATTGGAAATAAACTCTCAGAACAAGCAGAAATAAACAGAGGAGTTCGCCAGGGATGCCCACTGTCTTGTGTTTTATTCAACATGTACATGGATCACATGGTAAAAGAATGGCAGAAAATGAAGCCAAAAGGAATCAAGACAGACAGAAGACAAGAAATATCAACAGTATTATTCGCAGATGATCAAGCAGTACTAGCCGAAACAGAAGATGACCTACAGAGATCAATGTATAATTTAACAAAGACATCAGAAAAGTATGATATGAGAATATCTTCAGAGAAAACAAAAACAATGGCCTTCAAAGGAAAGGAGCCAGTAAGAAGCAAGATTGTAATAAATGGAAAAATCATTGAACAGGTCAACAATTTCAAATACCTGGGAAACACGATATCATACCAGGGAGAAGTAGATGTTGGTGGAAAGATTGCAAAGTTCCTGAGAGTCACAGGACTGATAAATAGGACCCTGAGAAGCAGTAAGGTGCGAAAAGAAACAAGATTGAAGGTGTACAATACCCTAGCAATACCAATGATGACGTATGGAAGCGAGGTATGGGCACTGAAGAAATCTGATAAAAGAAGAATAACGGCAGCAGAGATGAAGTTCATGAGGAGAACGGCAGGGGTGACTCTCAGAGACAGAGTCCCATCCGAGAAAATAACAGCAGATCTCGGAGTGAAGCCAGTCATGAAGAAGATAAAACAGTATAGGAAAGATTGGAGAAATCATGTCAAAAGGATGGAGGAAACAAGATCACCAAAACAGGTCCTCCAATATACACCAACGGGGAAGAGAAGCAGAGGGAGACCAAGGAGGAAACTCACGGATACCTCAGGCTCATCCTCAACAGGTTCCACACCGCAGCAGACAGGCCAATAGGCCTACCGCTTATAAGGAAACGACGATGACGACGAAAAGTATTAAAATTTGACATGATTGAAATGGATAATTGAAATTATTCAACTAATGTTCTTTCCTAGATTCTTGGAATCGATGGATTATTTTCGTTTTGTTGAGCTCTTTTCGAGCGTTCTACCACTTTTGACTTCCAAGTTTTTGAAAACCCATTAAAAAAAACTTCATTTTGAAGCATCCTCTAATGAAACCTTTAATATAGAATTGAGCACAGTTTTCAAAAATTTATTCTTGACAGTTCAAATCCTCATTTTTTCACCCGAAAATAATTTTTAAAAAAGAAAAAAAATAGAAAGAAATTCTGAAATTGAAATTTATTGACCATCTACCCCCCCCCCCTCCCCCAATGAATTATTCGATGATCAAAACATTGACCAGAGGCATTTTGAAAAATTGAGCCCATTTGAATCAAAAGAGTCTCGAGAACTGTTGACCCACAGTGGGCCACAGACCCCCAAAAACGGCGATAATTCGGATTTAACCCTCATCGATGTGCAATATGTCGATTAATATGTTTTCGACATCGTAGAATTCGAATCTGCACTTATTTTTTTTGTAGGAGTGGGGGGTGAGGCGTGGGGAGTGGGAAAATTTTAAATTTTGCATATATTATCGTGTAATATATCGATTAATATGTTTTCAAGGTCGTAGAGTTCGAATCTGGAGTTATTTTTTTGGTAAGGGTGGGTGGTGAGGCGTGGGGAGGGGGGAATTTCAAATTTGGGGTATATTATCATTATTATTGTGTAATATGTCGATTGATATGTTTTCGAGGTCGTAGAATTCGAATCTGCACTTATTTATTTTGTAGGGGTGAGGCGTGAGGAGCGCGAAAATTTCAAATTTTGATTATATTATTGTGTGATATATCGATTAATATATTTTCGGGGTCGTAGAGTTCGAATCCGGAGTTATTTTTTTAGTAGGAGTTGGAACTGAGGCGTGGAGAGGTAAAAACTTCCAAATTTTGCTTGTCGATTGTAATGTTTTTGAGGTTCTTAATACCGTTGATTTGAAAAATTCATTTTATGTCTCAAATAATGTATTTCAATCGAAATTGAATCGAGTATATCATGTTTTGATCTTAAAATTGCAATATTTCGGCGATTGAGAAAGAAATTGATGTATTTTTAATAGAAAAATGAACCTGCAGAGAAAACGTGCAATTATGTGCAAAAAATCGCCAAAACATAGTATACACCACTCCCAAATACACATCACTATGCATAAGAGAACACACGATATTGCCCGATTATGTGAATTTTGTTCCAAAATGTGTTCTGATTTTATATAAAAAACTGTAAACTTTGAAAATCAGTGGTATAACAAAACATCTAAAAGTAAATTTGGAATTTTTCACCTGCCCACGCCTCACCTTCCACCTCTACAAAGAAACTAACTGCAGATTCGAACTCTACAACCTCGAAAACATATCAATCGACATATTACACAATAATATACCTCAAATTTGAAATTCCCCCCTCCCCACGCCTCACCACCCACCCTTACCAAAAAAATAACTCCAGATTCGAATTCTACGACCTTGAAAACATATTAATCGATATATCACACGACAATATATGCAAAATTTGAAATTTTCCCACTCCCCACGCCTCACCCCCCACTCCTACAAAAAAAATAAGTGCAGATTCGAATTCTACAATGTCGAAAACATATTAATCGACATATTGCACATCGATGAGGGTTGAATCCGAATTATCGCCGTTTTTGGGGGGTCTGTGGCCCACTGTGTGACCTGCAATTTCGAGTGTTTCTGAATTTTATCAAGAATGTTTTCTCTCCCCCGCCCCCAATTTTGGTATAATTGATTCAGGATGCTGAAAATAAGATTATGAACTGGCGTGAACCAAATTTAAACACTCTACCTCAATTTTTCGTGTTAATTTTTGCTGGAGTAGGCCATTGAGAAAATATTGCCAAGAAACAACAAATTATGTCACATTTCTGCAATTTTTTTTCTTTTTTTCAATAAAATCAAGACTTTTAAATTTTTGGCAAAAATCACGATTTTATTGTACTTCTGAAAAGAAGTCTGCACTTTTTTTGAATTTCTGATGAAAAATCAGGACTTTTTTACTACTTATTTAAAAAAAAAAACAATAATATTTTGAATCTCTTACCAAAAAACTAAAAATTTTTCAAATTTGTGACAAAAATGGATTTTTTTTTTGAATTTTGGGAAACAATTGAGACTTTTGAAATCTTGACCAAAATTGAAACTTGAAAAAAAAATTCTGACAAAAAATCAGGACAGTTGGAAAATCGAGACATTTTTGAATTACATACTAGAAAAAATTAGGACTTTTTCCAAATGTTGGCTAAAAAATCATGACCTTTTTTATGATTTCTTATAAAAATTGCTACTTATTCATAAAAATCCTGAAAAAATTACAAGTTTTTGAATCACTCCCGTAAAAATCAAAATTTTCTCAAACTGGCAAACAATAGAATTTTTTGAATTTTTGAAAAAAAATCAGATTTTTTTCTCAAACTTTGATGTAAATTACCTTAGATTTCCCTATTTTTTTAAACTTCTAAAAAAAATCAGGTCGATTTTAAAATTGATACTTTTTTTGAATTTCTGTCAAAAAAATGAGGACTTTTCTCCAATTCTGGCTAAAATATCGGAGCTTTTTCAAATTTCTGACAAAAATCATAATTTAGTCTTGAAAATTACGAAAAAAAATCAGAACTTTTTTTGAATTTCTGACAAAAACCAGGAACTTTTCAAAATCTCTGGCAAAAATCAAGACTTTATAGAATCTCTCGCTTAAAAAGCAAGATTTTCTCAAATTTCTGGCAAAAATTGAGATTTTTAAAAACGTTTTCTTCTCGGCTAAAATCAAGACGTTTATCAATTTCTGGACAAAAAAATCGAAACTTCTTAAAATCTCTGGTTAGAAAATCGATACTTTTCGCATTTCAGGAAAAAGTCAGGACTTTTTTCGAGCTCTGTGTGAAAAATCGAGAGGAAGTATTTCTTTCAGGCAAAAATCACGATGCCTTTGAAATCCTGAAAAACAATTAGGACTTTCTTGACTCTGGCAAGAAACCGAGACTCTTTTAAATTTCTGGCAAAATCTCGACTTTTTTGAAGACTTGTCTAAAATCAGGATTTTTAAAAATCTCTGATTCTTGAAATCATGAAAAAAATCAAGATTTTCTTACATTCTGCATTGACAGAATCATAATTTTTATGACTTTATTGATGATTTGACTAAAAATTAGAAATTTTTTTCTCAATTATCTCTCTATCTATTATCAATTCATGGCAAAAAAACAAGACTTTTAAAAACCTGATGGGAAAAATCGAAATTTTTTCAAACTGGAAAAATCAGGACTTCTTTAAAATCCTGAAAAAAATCAAGATTTTTTTACATTTTGCAAAAAAAGACTTTTTTTGAAATTTCGACAAAAACCATAATTTTTTGACTTTTATGATGACTTGACTAAAAATCAGGAATTTTTTTCTCAATTTATGGCAAAAAATCTCTGATTATAAATTGGGAACTTTTTGAAATTTCTGGCTAAAATCAGGACTTTATTGAAATCCTATGAAAATCAGGATTCTCTTGAAGCTTGCACAAACCAAGACTTTTTTTGAAATTTCAACTAAAATCATGATTTTGGGGAAAAAATTAGGACTTGTTTGCAATTTTGACATGAAAGTGAGATTTTTGTAGTAAATTTTACGCATAAAATACATTCGATTGTCTCCCCGAGAATCAGTGGACTCAACTTCATTAATTTTGGTTCAAATTGGTACAAAAAGCCTCAATTTTTCGTTTTTGGTTTCCCTAAAAAAATTCACGTATGGCATGAGCTCTCTTTCCACATAGTCTACCAAAAAAAACCTCTCAGGAACTTTCATTTGGAACGAAATATCATCTACGTTCCTGCCTTTCTCGCCTCGTATCATCTATGATTCATCATAATACGTACATTATACGAGTATGATTCATCAATATCGCATGTTTCAGGTCGGAGATTGCGCTGTATTTTTAACGGCAGAAAATTCACCCAAGCCATTTATCGGTCGAATCAAATCGATGTGGGAATCGTATCAGAGTATGATGGTGCTCGTGAAATGGTTCTATCATCCGGAAGAGACGAGTGGCCTCAAAGAAGAATTACCTTTTTTGGTAAATACCACTTTTTAAGTTTTTATACCAGCATTTTACTCGAAGAGATTCATTTATTGATGTACGTACTCGTATTTATCAAATTGTGTACTTTCAGGGAGGCTTGTTCGAGTCACCGCACGATGACAAGAACGACGTTCAAACCATATCGCATAAATGCGAAGTAGTCTCGATCAAAGAATACAAAGAACGGCTGAAAAAGGAGCCCGAACGTCTGACCAACGTTTACGAATCCAACGACGTGTATTATTTGGCCGGCCATTACGATCCCACCACTAAAAAACTGACTCTGGAAAAAGACGTCGTTTCGTAAACGTTTTTTTTTCATTTCAGAGTTCGTTTTACATATTATTTCGTGTGTACTGTGTACGTATTTTTGTAATCTCGCGCCATTTTTTTGTTTGTTTTTTGTACTCGACGCGATAATTAGTTACCAATTTTAAAAGATAATCAACGTTTGTATCAATTTTTTTCTCTTTTAATTCGCGTTTCCGGTGTTTTTTCTCCCATTTATTATAATTAGAGTACGTATCCGGTATCGTCATTCATTTATTTACCTAATCGTTTTGATGTTTGAGAAATCTTTAGGATAGATTTCCGTCTGTTTGCTTTTTTTCTTAGTGAGTTTTTTTTTTTTTTTGTTGTTTCGAAAAGAATTTTGAAAATCAGTATTGTTAATTCGAGATATCGTGATTTTTTTTTACGCCATGGCCCCGTTGACATCGTGTTTTTCAAATAAAGGGCTCTAGTGCGGAAATATCTACGCTTAATGTGGTAGAATTTTTTTTCTTTTTTTTTTTTTGATACGATAAAACGTAACATTTTTTTTCATTTTTAAATGAATTTTTAGTACGTTAGGTTTTTTCTCTTTCAAAAAAAAATTATCGTGATTGATTTTATTTACTTACCAATTTATATATTGATTATTGAGTAGTTTTTTGTAGTTGTAATGATGTTTTTGTCTTTAAGATGCGCTTATTCTTATTTTCGAAGAAGAAAAAAAAAACAAATACTATACGATTATTTATCTAAGGTTCTCTAGTCTTTCATTTTAACTGTAATAATTTTTTTTTTTAATTTAGAGATAAACGAATCAATTATCGTGTTTCTTACCTATCTATACGATATCTATTGTATATAACTTCTTTTACTTTTTTTCTCTCTCTCTTTTCTGATGATTGATTTTTGATTATATACACGTATTATTTATTGATTATAATTTGTAATATTTCGTTCGTGTATAAATATTTTTAATTTAATTACCCGCGTATTACGCTACCTATTGTATCGTACTTGTTATAATCATTGTGCCGAGTGGTATTTATTTTAAAAATGACGATAAAAATTGATTATTTTTAATTTCAATAATAATATCGAATTATCATATCGACGAATTGTTGTTATTTTTTTGTGTTGCGCCGCGATCGCCGGGTTATGTAGTATTTTATGTAATTTCGAATTCGAACGTCGATTTTTTTGTAACGCGAAATTGTAATTTTGTGGGGAATGAAGGGTGATAGGGGAGCTGATTTCGAGTATTGGAGATTCTTGAGCTTGATTGCCTGAAATTTACTCAGTTAAATTATGTTTGAAATTGGGGTTGGTTTATTCGAGGAGATTTTTTTTTTTTAAAGGGGTGGTAGAAAATTTTTGAGATTGTTGTTTCATTTTTTTAGAAATTTTCTTGAGAGATGATCAATTGAGAGAATGGCTTTGATGATTGGTTGTTTTTTGGCTTATGTTCGAAGGACATAGAATGTCTCATCGTGTTTCAGGCAATCAAATCAAAGTGTTCTCGTTTGCCCAAAATCAGCTCTTCGTAAACGTTTCTTTGGAAGATTTTTCTTCTATTTTGATTCGAACAAGATGCATGCCAAAAAAAGGTTACGAACTGTTTGTAAAATTAAGGAATCGCTCGAGCGTTGTGTTTGTGAGACACAAAATACGAGTATTGTAAGCGTTAGGTCCGGTTAAGTAGTCGTTCTAAGGGATTTGGTGACTACTTTGACCCCAAATTGACGCGATATTCAATTGAAATTAGTGTTTGTTTGTGTCGCGAGTCGTTTTGCGCGTGTTTTTTTTCTCGTGAAAGTACGTGAATCGTAAATTTTAATAGTGTAACCGGTAGCCCGTTTTAGTGCAATTTTACGTGGATTTCGAGAGTTCGTTCGTGTGTTCGAAATGTGGACTTCGCAAAGGATTGTTTCAAAGACGTCTCGTTGGTGAATGGCTGAGTGTTGCGATGAGCTGGATGCAAAGATGCAGTATGTTTTTGGTAAGCCGACAAAGTCGTTTTTATTTTATATTTAATTTATTCGTATTAGTAGGTATAGCAAGTAATTTTCTCGAGACAATCGTTATTTTGGGAGCTATATGAACTAGGCTGATTTGGAGCTCTGTGAAGGTTTATAATTTATTCAAAAAGAGATGTGGTGAAAATCAATCTGATAATTGGATACTTACAGAACAAAGAAAATTTTTATTTTTCCAATTTATATTTCTACAAAAAAAAAAAAATCAGTTACCCAAGGAGATAATAATTTGAATATACAGTTAACTTAATATATGAAATAGAATATAAATAAATAATAAATAAATGACTGAATAAGTAAAATATTAAAGTATGAATTAAGTAAATGAATCAATAAATAAAAATAAATGATAATACCTAAATAAATAAATAAATAAATAAATAAAAAATATGAGTACATAAATGAACGAACGAATAAATAAATACATACACATAGATAAATGTCAATGATTTAATCAATGATAATTTCAGAGTTGCGAATCCAATTTTCAAAGAATCCTCATTTCGAAGAAACAAATCTCATAATTATTCGACCAAAAATCTTCATTTTTTATGGAAAATGAATGAAAATACCTTTGGGTAAAGATTCCTGATTTTCTCTCCCACTTCCCTGCCCTTACAGCTCACTTTTGGTTTGGATTTATGTTGAAAATGAAACTTTACTATTACATCATCGGTACTTAATAAGAATACAAATTACAAACCAGGTACCTATACTATAAATTTTCAACAACTATTCGATAATAAGCTATCGGTTTCACTTTCCTCGTGATCGGATTCTGTGGCGGTGATGATGTTTAAGTAATGAGGATCACATTGTTCCATCCCCTATAAATGAATAGAATTTTTTGGTTAGGTATTCACAAAGAAAAATAGAGATGAAATGTGATCACGAATGGTGGAAAATTTAAAATTTTTATTATTCGCTTACTGCGTTATCTGTGGGTCTGGCTAGTATTGCATCTAACTCTTGAACGATTGTTGTAAAGTTTGGCCGATCCTTGGGCAGATAATTCCAGCATTTACGCATTAGACAATACCTATTGATGATGAAAATAATTCGATATGTTGAATTTATTAATCAAATGATGAGATTGTGAGAGCTGTTGGATTGAAATTAGGAACATTACGTACAACATTTCTGGACAATCGTCCGGTTTGTTCATTCGATACCCAGCCTTAATGTCTTGTATCAATTTTTCTGCATCATCGTATGCTAAATACGGAACAGTACCAAATGTCATAATCTCCCATACTAGTATGCCATACGACCACCTGAATGAGTGAAGGAATTTGTACAATAATGTTAAGGACAAGGAATGATAGCTGCAAAACCTTTGGTATAAGTATTGTGTTCCATTTTGATTTAGACTTACACATCAGATTGAATTGTATAACGACAATGTTTCAAAGATTCTGGGGCCATCCATTTAACTGGAAATTTACCATTGGTTTTTTGCCTGTAATAGTATTCATGTCGAATATCTCTGGCTAATCCAAAATCACCTATTTTCACGATGTGATTATCAAATACCAATACATTTCGAGCAGCGAGGTCTCTGTGAATGCACTGAAAAGTTGATTCGTTTTCATAGATTATTTTTGAGTTGATCTTATGTGTTAAGTAGATCTATTGGAGTTGGAAACTACTTATATAGGTACTTTATAATAAGACATACTTTTATAGAAGCCAAGTATTCCATGCCGTTTGCTACTTGTTGAGCAAACATGATTAGAACAGTTTCGGACAAGTCGATCGATGTCATTTCCTGAACTGTTGTGGATAAGTCGCGGTTGTGGTTTCGTAGGAAATCGAGTAAATTACCATGTGAGGAGTATTCAGTAATGATGAGCAATGGTCCATCTTGTGTACAGCATCCAAGTAGACTGAGTACATTGTCATGTCTGCCGATGAGTTTCATTAGTTCCATTTCTTTGACTAAATTTACCATATCTTCGTCAGTGTGGCCATCTGTGAAATGAGTTCATACACCAGATTTATTATAGTTGAAATGTTACACGATAATTATTTCTCTTTTAAATTAATTAGCAAAAACGATACTTTTCAGCATTTTTACTGCTACTGTTGTGACGATATCAGGCTGTAAAAGGCCTGAAACGTTTCCCTTGACTACTCTTCCAAACTCTCCTTGTCCTAGAAATTTCCCTAGAACTAAGTTTTCTCGAGAAATTTCCCATTTTTCATCCAGCGGTAATTCATATTCGTTCTTCGATTCAGTTTCATTTTCAGACAGTGTCGGGAGAGGTTCATATAGGATATTGACGTTCGGTAATCTCTGGAATACACAAGTGCCTTCTTCAATATTATGTCCAGGAAAATTGCAAATTTTATTTGGACGAATTGAAACCGAAAATCTGCTGTTGGTTAGTACATATTTACCCTCTGGGTATGTCAACATCTATGTTCCTGAAGACACTATATTCAAGTTTTTGGGTCAGTAATTTTTACATATGTACTTTCAAACTCAAATGGGACTTAGAGGGTTTTGTTGAACTCAATAATGTATGAGTATTTTAACATACTTGTAGGGGTAACGGCCCTATTTTTTACCCCCTCCCTTAAGGACATATCTTAAAATTTCTTTTGATCTAATGAAGCTAGATAAAAACTAAAAAGCTTTTTGAAATCAGTGTACGTTCCTTAACAAGATTCAGCATTTGCAAAAGCTTTAATCCAATTAGTTTGGCTGAAAAAAATTATTAATTACCAAAAAATGAGTTCGCCTTTTTTTTACCTCCATCTTCCAATTTTTTTACCCTCATTTTTTGCTGTGTTTTCAATCGTAACTACATATAATTCAACGTTTTCTAACAAATTATTGATTAATCACGCCAAAAAGTGTCCTTTCCGTTATCATTAGAGTATTCTTTGCTTGAAAACATGATTGAGAATAAAATTGAGAATTTGTAGAGATTATTTGCGCAAATTTTCAACAAAAAAAAATTAATACATGTATTTTTGGACTTTAAAATTCCTGAACAATCAGATGAACTCCTTGTTTTTCACAGCGATGTAACTCACGAACTCATTTTGATGGAAATTAGCGCGTCCAATCCTTGAAATCAAAACACACTTTTTAAAAATTTTGTTAAGAAAATCGACTACAATTCACATCACATTTTTTAAAGTCTCCTGAACTATGAACATTGAATAGAAAATGCAGCTTTTCAAGGGTCATTGTGTTCCAAAAGAAGCACAAAACATGTTAATATATATGGTTTTCAAATATAGATTCATAACTTCGGTAGCTAATTTTTCAGAAAAATATTGGGGCGGCGGGGGGTAAAGAAACTAGAGAGGGTAAAAAAAAACGAGGGCGTTACCCCTATTAATGATTTTTCCAACATTTTCAATTCCCTCCCTCTCCCTTTCCGAGCACTAAATTGTATTGCAAACTAGAACTATCCAAAACTATTCAGCGTGCTTAAAACCGTAGGCGTTGACCATATTAGTCGATTTTTGCTGTTAAATTTGAATTTTAGCCCCCTCCCCCTGCTTTTCATAATTATCGTCACAGTGATGCAGATGGAAAGTTTAGCCGGACAAACCTTCAATTTTGCAAAGTTTTGCACGTAAAAAGCTGGAACTTATGTTACTGGGGTGTTCGAGGGTGCTGATTTCGTTTCTGATGACCATTATTTGACCACAACCCCAAAATGGGCTCTATAATGAGGTGCCCCCAATTGAAAATTTTTAATAAATACAACATGGGTATCAAAGTCAACGTTTTTAAGGACGCGGACGCAGATTTCATTTTTGAACATTTTTTGACTCCAAGCATGAAAAGGGGTAGGTACCACAAAGGTCAGTCAACTTGCTAGTTTCCCACTGCCATTTCTCAGGAATAAAAGTACCTAGGAACTTGAAATTTCCAGGGAATCTTGATACCACCATATTGAGCACCACGCTGCAAAATTTTATTCGGATCCGTTCAGTTGTTCGTTTATAATGAGAGTTTGAAGATGTGGTAGAAATTTTATAGCGTGTCCGAGGTTCAAGTAGCTCAACGAGGGGTAAAAAAAAGTTTGAATTTCGAAAAAAAAAATACGTCAATGGATTTCTACAGATGCCCACTGATCCTCCATGTAGAAAAAATTGTCCTAATTTGAACAATATGTGAGTGGTACTGGATATGGTGATCACAGAGTAGGTTGCTCAACTAGTGTTTCAAAAACGAACTTAACAGCCAAAATTGAGGAAATTATACGCAATAATCGTAATATCAGTAATTCAGTATCAAATACATCATATGTGAACATGATGCTTCATATTTGACTGCCTAAAAAAAACATTATTGAACTTTGAAAGTAATTTTCAGTACCGCAAAATTTGAATGTGCTGTGTCACAAACAAAATTTCGCTGTTAATTTTGCTGCATGCAAAAAAATAGCCAGAATTTGTGTATAAATGATGAAAACAAGTTCCTTAACACAATGGTAACCAAAAACAGGGTTGAGTGCATCGTCACTATGCCTCGCAAATTTGGCACAATCCCCATCGTTGTCGTGAAAACAATTCAAGTTTCAACTCGGACCCGCTATAAAACTCCTACCACATCTTCAAACTCTCATAAACGCGAACTACTGAACGGATCCGAATAAAATTCTGCAGAGTGGTGCTCAATAGTGGTATCAAGATTCCCTGAAAGTGTCAAGTTCCTAGGTACTTTAATTCCTGAGAAATGGCAGTGGGAAACTTACATGTTGACTGACTTTTGTAAGGAGAACAAAAACTTGAAAAATTTGAATTTTGACACACCTTCTCGCCAAGTGAAGTTATTTATGGTTAGGGGTGCAAATGGTCGATGAAATTGGATTCAGTATCCTCAGGAACCTGCATAATTTGAATCCTAAATTGCATTTTTCAAAAAATTTTCATCGTGGTTCATTATTTTTTAAGGCGATTTTTCCATTTTTTTCAAGAATGATCAAAAAGCGACAATTGTGTGTGAAAGTTCCTGCTTGGCACCAAACTATTGTCGAACACGGTTCTCATTTTCCATTAACAATGGGTTTCAATCATTCTCAAATTATAAAGACCATAATAGATGGAGAAAACATTTTCTTTGAGAAATTGGTTGGTATGTTTTCTCGTTCACGAGGTATTAAAGGAACCCAAAACCGCCACAGTAGTTGAAAAATGTGCGACCAAAATACTTGTAGAAAATTCCGCGAACTTAAATTTTTCTTCCGCGGGTCTTACTTAGGTATAAGAAAATTTAGAAACACAATTGAAACAAATTTCAGCGTAATGAATTAACTACAAATTTCTGCCTGCTTGACATTTTGTTTGTGTCTGCAGCTGTGAACTTGGCTATAGAAATCAATGAAAGCTAACTCTTTTGGAGAACATTGAGGAAAGTTGTGAATTTCCAAAATGAGATAATCACTCAGATACATTCTTGAAAAAATATATCGGTTAAATTTCTCTCAAGCGTTAAAGGTTAATAAAGAGTTATTTTTCCCAATTTAACAACTTCTCGCTAGAAGGTTACTTATTAACCTGTACAGTGTACACTTACCAGTATGTCTGATTCATTTTCGTCCAGCTCGATTTCGTTTTCAATCACCACGCGTTTTACGCATTGTGACATAGATATAATTTGCATACCCATTTTATTCATTTGTTGCTGCATTTTTCGCGATCTTACTGCGGATGCTCTACAATAAATAACGAATACTGCGACTACAGTGAACGTTACTGCCACTATTAGGGTTATTATAAAATGTATGTTTTCTGTTAGCCAATTTGTTGATTGGTTTTTTCGCAGGGTTGTTGAATTTGAACACTCCCGTATATCACGTAACCACAGATCAGTAATGTTGGAAGTATCATTTAAGCTGTAGTATTTGCATTCTGCAGTTTCGGAATTCCACATACACGAGTAGTTCGTATTATTCAGACATGCAGTGCATTGATCGCCCATATGCTCGCATTTATACACGATAATACGTGTGTTGTACATGTTTTCAAGTGGTTTAGATCCGTTCAATGAAACAGACATTTCGACTGTTATGAAAGGTTTAGATTCAGAGTAGAAAAATGTATCATTACATTTGAATTCTCCCTCAATCATACCATTTTCTTGAACAGAGTCTTTGTACTTGTAATCGTAAATGGCCGCAAATTTTATGTCGTTGGAGTCAAATACAAATTTGCATGTATATTTTCTATCAATATGATACCATGAATCCGGTGTCCTATAATACACTTGTATTTGTTGCGTATTTTCTGTTTGAGCAGGTATGTAAATGTCTGATTTATTTTTGAAGAAAAACTGTGGGCAAAACGTCGCGTTTTTTGAGAATTTATTTCCATCGTATAATGATTTACCATCTGTTTGAGAGAAAATGATGCTGCTAAAATTGATACCTATTACTATATAATGCTCTTTCCAAGTTGCATTATCTGTGCACCTAAATTCAATCGCATACCAGTGACATGGATAAGGAGAAGTTATACACGAGAAACACGATTTGTATGTTGTACAATCAAAAAGTTGAATTAGAAATTTTTGAAATGCTGGCAAATGGTTGGTCTGGACTGATAGTTGAGCTCCTATGGAATGATTACCCATGGGTGTTGGAGGTAAATGATTAAGAATCGGTATTACGCAGTTGATACTATTTTCGTTGCATTTGGTTGTTGAATTGATAGAAAAATTGCTGAATTCGAATAAACACATTATTGTATGGTTGATGAACGGATGCGGAGTTATAAATTTGAAAGTTACGTTTTTTAATTTCGCTGTTCTTGAGAATGTGTATTCTGGATTTATTGAAGATGCGTCTATGTATTTACCGATATCAAACGAGACCCAGTCGATGCCATTTTGCTCACCATCACACTCTGACTTCAAACAACATCTATTCCTAGGAAAACACCATCCACAATAAGGATCTCTTATCAGCAAACATTCGTGTGATGTGTTATATTCGTCGCAATTATGTATTTTCACTTTGGTGAGTTTATTTTTGGTCATCACATATAAAAAGTTCATTGTAGAATCAAACAGCATATTCTTATGTACTCTGCTTCCCGCATCAATCGTTATTTCTGCGTATCTATTTGCAGTGTTCATATCTGGCGAATCAACTCCTTTTATTGATATTTTCTGTAGCTGGCTGTTACTTGTACCAAGAAACAAAATTGTGTAATTGTTAATTGAAGTAACCACCATTGCTGTCACCCATACTTCAGCAGGTCTTCGCAAAAATATCAGCTCTCCGATCAGCGGTTCATTGTTTTGAATCTGAGAATGTAATTTATTCATTTGATGCCTACATACTGCGATAGTTTTTATCTCTATTTCGAAGTTATAGTCTTGTTGTAGCGTGTACAGAATATCTGTTTTTAAACCAGAATCTGGATTTTGCTTTTGTATATAGGCATATGCGATCTTGTGTGCTGTATTCACATCTGGACCTGAACTGCAAAGTACAGAAACTTTATTGCACGAATTGTTTTTATTAGTATCTATCACAATTAGATACCCATTCGCCGTATGCTCCCGAGCACTGTTCCCGGCGATAAAATAGCCCACATTTTCGGAACTGAAACCATACACTAATATATCTCCGGGTAAAGGGGAACACACGTTTCTCGTAAAATAGGAGGTACTATTTTGTGTAATAACTGAAGAAAAATATTTTTGCTGTGCCTTACGTACATTACCGATAGTAGTGATAGGAGTGCAACTAGCATACAGTGTTTGCAGTGGTGTCGATGAATTCTTCGTTAAACTGGGAGCTATGAAGGCTACAATCGGATTAGATAATTCGCTTTCTACAATAGGCTCAAACCAAGTTCTCCAGATTTTCGAAATATTACTGATATCGTGAGCATGGCAGATACCCAAGAAAAATGTCCAACACGATATCATTCGCTGATTTTGATAGTCCAATAATAGCACGTCTCCGTCTGCCCAACCAAACCGTGTTGTATTTCGTTTCAGTTTATGTGAACAATTGGCAGCAGTACAATCTGAAGGACTGAGTTCCGATATAGTATAATTAATTTGCAGTTGGAGATCTGTTGATAGTTGATAAATATGGTTTGCCGCGGTTAGATATACCCATCTTCCATTTTCGTCTACTGCCAAGTGATAGAACTTTTCGACGCTTTCATCTGAAAACACGTTCCAGGTTTCCTTACCTGATTTTGCATTCGAGTAATTCATGTTCAGGTAAAATATAAACAAGGGTGTCAATAGTATTGGTAAGAGCATCGGAAAATTCATTGCGATAAAAATTTCATGTACTTTAGTCTACGTTATCGTTCGTTTGATTTGTCCATTATTTTTTCCCCTTATGATGTAGATAAAGATAGTATCCTTTTGAAATATGTATCTGGAAGCATAAAGAAGAAGTGGACTTCAGTGGTATAATAAATTACATTGATGGTTGGTGAATTAGAATTACTGCATGAGAAAGTTTCGTAACTACGCTATAGTCCAGAATATGCCAATAGCACTAATTGCACCAGCTTCCTCCCAACCCTCTGAGACAACTTATTTTGTGAAGGGGACATCCTAAGGAACATTTTAAAAGCAAACTTGTCAAAAAAAGAGTTGGCACTACTAACAAAATGATGGGTTTTTTGACTGACAGGTCACCCGAAATCGCAGGTTTGCGGTGGGAAATTCCAACTTTGCGAAATATGGTAACTACTCTCTAAAGAAACAGCGAAATTTCACTGCTTATCACTTATCAGTCACGACATTTTGCCTTTTAAAAGCAGTTGTTTTTTACTGCAAAACAGTGAAAAACTACTGCTTTTAAAAAAGCAAAATGTCGTGACTGCTAAGCAGTGAAATTTCAGTGTTTCAAATTTAGAGAATCCTAAATCGACTGTATTTTCAATTAAAATAGCAAAAAAACGCCGATTCGCGACTTTTCAAACGAAACTGGATGGGGTTAGCGGGGGTCAAATCAAAAAACCAATTACGTCATTCGATTCGTCATCTCAAATCGCAACTTTTGAGTGCTACCCGTTTTTGAAAAAAAAAATGGTTATTGCTACTTTTAAATTCGAAAAACAGCGGTTTTTTTTCAAAATGACCCTACTTTGGGAGATCCACAGTTCCACCGCAGGGGCACGTGGGGGGGCTGAAAATTTTTTGGGGGTCATTTCAACTCAAAATCTCCAACATACTTCAATTTCAGCGAAATCGAAGACTATAAATTTTTTCCGCTCCACCCTATTACTTACATGACAATCCCATGGCCTGCATTTACCCAATGTGGTGGGACACATGAGAAAGACCCTCTTTGCCAAAACGTAGGTTTGTAAAAAAGGTCACTTTTTTTTTGTTTTTAATATTAATTTTGCGCGATTCTATTTGTTTTGTTTTCTAATAATAATTATTTAGAGAAATAATGAACAGCACTGAGTAAATTCTGGAAGGATCCAATTAATAAGGACTCAAAATCAAAAACCGTTTGAAAAAGTGCGAAAATCGACCTCAAACTTTTCATGGGAGAGATTTAAAAAGGAAAACGTGAATATGAGTAGGTACCGACCTACCGACCTACCTAGCATCCTACCGAAAAATTAATAGCTCTCCCCTAAGCACATTGTGATTACCTACCATTCATTTTTGGGATGCGTACTGTTAACATTGAAAAATGGGAAAATTTTTATTTTTCAGGATTCATACCTATGGTCAACTTCACTTCAAATTGAAATTGAGGGGTTAAAAACCTATTTTACGAGTAGAAAATTATTGACCACGTTACGTGAAAGAGAAGGTCTTCATTGATTGGAAATCGAAAAAAAAAAAAATTAGTAAAGATTCGTTGGCAATAAGTGTTTTTTCCACATGACTGACATGACTGACATGACACTATGTATTTTATCCAGAAAATCAAGCATTTATGTTAGTACATATGTAGTTTTGTGTTTCTTACCTTCTTCTAATGATTACGATGAAGATTTCCTTCAGCAAAAGATGAAAATAAAACGCAAGATTCGAAATCCTTCAAACCACCATCGCGGTATTACTGCACTATTTTTTAAAATTCACTAAAAAATACATAGATGAGTTGGGTTAAGTTTAGGTGACAAACACACCCAGGACTTTCGTTGAATGATGAGAAATACAGTTTTTTTTATCATATTTTATTCGATAACAGTTTCAACATCAGAGACTTCTACCAATGAGCAAAATGCAGGAAATAATTATGACGTGTGTTGCATTTCCGTAGCATTTTATGGAATATTACACGAATCAAGGGTGACGATTGGAATTTTCAGGTCCTTATCGAATGTTACCAATTTGCCATTTCAGTATCAGTTTCCGTTGAATGATTGGTTTTTTTTTTAACGATGATGTGGCGGTGATTCGAAATAATCTTCGTAGATAAAAATGACACTCTTTTGCAACATTGTCAACGTAATACACCCGTTGGATCTACTCTTACCTCACATTCAGTGAAGCCGAAGGGATAGAATTTTCAAATTCCTTGAAAAATAAATTGTTTCGAGTCACGTCAACTGCCATCTGTCCCACACCTTTAATGGTTTCATAGATCGAGATCCAGAAAAAGTTTGTGGGCTGGTTGATCGAATTCGTCGCTGGTGACGTTTGAAAAAATTAACCCATCCCCTCTTTTCGTACGTTGTTGACATTTGAAAAATCCGGTAAATATAGAAAATCGGTATAAAAAACTCCAAAAATTCATAGAGTACAGTTTGAAAAAAATTTACTGAGAACTTTTACTTATCAATAACGTGCACTGCATAGTGCATATGCGTCACACGTGCATAACTCAACCTAGAATTATGAATTATTATCTGTAGGTATATTTTTAGAACGATGACCATAGTAAAATAATGAATCTGTTCGGTATATTTTGAATCGAATTTTCAGAAATCAGTTATTTATAATTATAGAGTTACGGATGGAAAAATTTTCCAACTTTGCTTTGTTCGTTTGATGTCATTATATCTGCATTTTTATCAATTTCCCTCACAAACTTTACTACCAAATAAATACCTAGAAAAAATTGCAAATTTCTTCAACCTTGGATGTTGACGAAGCACAAAAGAAATTCTTATCTCGAATTTTCAAAGGATCGGTTTGTTCAAGAAAGCTTTTGAATATTGTATCTGAAATCTGAAACATTCGTTTTGTGCTTTTATTTTATGTTTCCATTTCTTATTTTTAGCAAATTTTAGATAGATAGATGGATAGATAGCTTTTATGTTATCATGATCATCAAAAGACTATAGTATCTACTCGTAGAGTTAGTATCCTTCATCGTGTTTTCAACAATGCGCGTCGAGCAAGATGCGAAATTTCTCTGGTAAGTCGAAGTAATCGTCGTCTATAAACAAGTAAATAAATAAATGAATTTTCAGTTTTGCCAGCCCAATTTTCAAAAAGTTCCTATTTTGAAGAAAAATTCTATAGTCTCCAGAAGAAATAATTTCCCTGGAGAATCTTTTCGGTTTTTCAAAATGTCGAATAACACTAGGCAACAATTTTTGACTTTTTTTTGTGTTCGGGTTGAAAATGGGCTTAATCGATAGTTTAGACCCTAAAACAAAAAACAGAGTGGGGTTTTTCAATTTGAGTTGTTTTTGTAGTCAGGAGAGATGATCAAAGTTGCAAAAATGGCCGTTTTTGCCCTATTTCACGAGTTTGTGGAGACATCAGCATTATGTTTCAAAAAAAACCAAGGTCATATTCGAATTCTACGCACTTTTTTAAGTAAACAATTTCACCGGATTTTTGATTTTCAAAGTTTCAAGCGCATACGGAAGATTTTTGTTTGTAACATATTTTAAAACTCGGAGCGCGCGACGCTGGCGTTACTCCACCACGTAATCGTGGCTCGGAACCGTGTTCGCGCGGGCGAGGCTCTCGTGCAGTAAAAATCTCGTGTTACAAACGAAAATCTTCCGTATGCGCTTGAAACTTCGAAAATAAAAAATCCGGTGAAATTGTTTACTTAAAAAAGTGCGTAGAATCCGAATATGACCTTGGTTTTTTTTTGAAACATAATACTGATGTCTCCACAAACTCGTGAAATAGGGCAAAAACGGTCATTTTTGCAACTTTGATCATCTCTCCTGACTACAAAAACAACTCAAATTGAAAAACCCTACTCTGTTTTTTGTTTTAGGGTCTAAACTATCGATTAAGCCCATTTTCAACCCGAACACAAATATGCCGTTGCCTAGTGTAATCCCTGTATTCGAAGATTTTTTGAAGGGTTGGCAACACTGTATTCAATTTAGAAAAGTATGCCGAGTATGCGTAGGTAAATAACAACCTATTTTTAAAAATCAGATTGAGCCATTGAGAGATACATTGAATAAGACTACAAAATGAATTTATATAAAATAAATATTCAACAATTAAAAAGTACGTAGGTATACTTACATAAAAATAGGTTCTTGAATAATATTTGTACATATTATATATCATAGGTATTTAAATAAGAATGCGGTTATCCTTTAATTTTTCAGCAACCTTTCAGTAATAAGCTATCTGTTTCACTTTCCTCGTGATCGGATTCTGTGGTGCTGTTTAGCAATGAGGATCGGATTGTTCCATTCCCTATAAATGAATTGAATTTTTCGAAGTTGGGTAGTACTTGACTACTTATTCAGCTAGACAAATAGAGATATAATGTGATCACAGAATGGTGGAAAATTTTTATTATTCACTTACTACGTTATCTGTGGCTAGTATTGCATCCAACTCTTGAGTGATTGTTGTAAAGTCTGGTCGATCCTTGGGCAGATGATTCCAGCATTTACGCAGCGTTATCATTTTATTATTCCGATAAAAATTTCTACGAGCCCTTCAACCAAGCTTAGCAGAACACAGCGAAAATGTAGACGTGTTTCATATCTTTTCATGGAATTTTGCATGAATCAGGGGTGATGGTTAGATTTTTCTGGTGTATAGATCCAATTTGTGATTTCGATATCAGTTTCCGTTGGATGATTGTTTTTTACCAACAACGCGACGAGACGGCGATTCGAAATAATTTCCACTGATAAAATAAAAAATAAATGACACTTTATCTACGAATACACTCGTGGCATCTACTCTTGCCTCCCATTCAGGGAAGAGATAGAATCATTTTCAAATTCTTCGAGAAATAAATTGTTTCGAGTTTTGTTATCTTCCACAGTCCCACACCCACCATGGCTTCATAGACATGCGGAAAAACTTGCGGGTTGGTTGATCAAATTCGTCGCTGGTGATGTTTGAAAAAATTAACCTTTCTCCGTCTCCCACTTTTCGAATGTTGTTAATGTTTGAAATACCCGGAAAATTAGAAAATCAGTGCGAAAAACTCAAAAAATTCATTGAATAGTTACAGTTTGGAAAAATATTTGAACCGAAAACTTATTTATCAATAACGTGCACTGCATATGCGTGCATAAGCATAACTTTAACCTAGACTTATGAATTTTTATGTATAGGTAGGTTTGTTTAGAACGATGATCATACCTGCTTATTAAAGTAATGAGTCTTTTATATTTTGAATCAAATTTTCAAGAAAAAAATGACGAAATAAAATGATTAAAAATTCAGGATGAAGTGAGGATAGGCGGTCGAAAATTTCTGAGAAATTTTTTCCCAATCAAGACATCTTACCCCATTAAAACGTAAATGGGAGCAGGAGTCGATTTTACCCCTCATTCGGGAAGACGGACTTTGGCGAGAAATTAAATTATTTTAACGAAAATGTTTTTACCTCCATTTTGGCAACAAAATAAAAACGAAAATAATGTACATATTACAGTAGTAAGTGAGGAGCTTGGGTACAAAGTTGGACAATCGCCACAGGGTTGATTTTGAGAAAATCAATGTTTTTTGTTACAAAAATATACAGCATTGTAAAGGCGGGGGATATTTGACAAATTGTAGTGATGATACTGAGTAACAAAAATACAAAAAATATCCTTCCACCATCACCCCCCTCCACTAATAAAAAGAACCTGAAAACGCACTTGTCTGATTTTGAAACTAAGATGAAGATAATTTGAAATTGAAGCTGTCTAGATCAGTTAGGTTTTGATTCGTATAGGATTTTTAACCCTCTTTCCATTTCTGAGGTCCCTAGTTTTAAAATAGTATATAAAAGGTCAAAAAACGCGATCAAAGTTGCACCTTAGTTTCAAACACAGACATGTGCAAATTGTCTTGGTTTCAAAAACAGACATATCCTGGACAATTTGCACATGTCTGTGTTTGAAACTAAGGCAAAACTTTGAGCGCGTTTTTTTACCCTTTTATGTACTATATTGAAAATAACAGACCTCGGCAATGAAAAGAGCGTTAAAAATCCTATAAGAATCAATATCTAATTCAATTTTTGTAGAAGTGGGATGGCGTTTGTCTAACTTTGTAACCAACCTCCTCAAGTTATCTATTGAAAAAACAATGTTCACAGCTCTACTTTGGCTATAAAATGTAACAAAAACGAAGTAATCGTGACTTATTGCGTTTTGGGAGAACGATTGCAATCTGCAATTTACAGAAAAGCTGGATTGCGTGTAAATGAATAGGTATTTTTGGTAGGTTAGGCATTAAATAGGTGAGATACAACCTATAGAACACAATGGCGTGAAAAACGCGATTTTCAAAAAAATTGACTTATTCCCTTTTGGAAAACCACCCTTCATTTAAGATATCTATGGTACGTCTACATATGTCACATATTGAAGGGGAACATTTAGTAAATTTACAAATATTATGTAGTACATATGTACATTATTTTGGGTGAATTGAATTTAGCATAGGTACCTTCACATGAAAATATGCTGAAATGTTCGTAAAAAAAATCCGTCTATTTTCCATATTTTCAAGAAGTATCTGACAGTAAACTATTGGTTTCATTTGCTTTGTGGCTACATACTGAGCTAATGCTTGAGCAATCAGAATCCGATTCTTCAATTACCTGAGTACAAATTTACTTTTTCAACATTTTTCGTATTCGCCAGAGTAGTAAGTAAATTTGGGTGAAATTCACACCTTCGGTGCAATAAGGTTACATTTCGAACAAGCTAACATTTTTGAATGCAGAGTGTAAAATTACCACCAAAAGTTCAAAATTTTCAAAATTAATTTTTTTTGAAAAGATGTAACCTTATTACTCCGCAGGTGCGAATTTATTTTCTGAATGGTAAAAAAATAATTCACTTACCGCATCCATCTTTTTTAATATGGCTTCTAAATCGTGAATGATTCTTGTAAAGTCGGGTCGATTTTCTGGCAAATGGTTCCAGCATTTCACCATTAGGCAATACCTGTTACGGAAATTTATGCATTACAATATACCTGTGTACAATATTATAATGGGCATTCATTGTTTTTCAGAAAGAATGATATGCGTCGAAAATCAGTGATTTGGTCGACTGAATGAAGTCTAGGTAGGTAGAGGTACTTACGTGTCCATTGAGCAATCTTTTGGTTTTTTCATACGGTACCCCGACTCAATATCTTGCAGTAGTTTTTCTGCATCGTCGTAGGTAGCGTAAGGAACTGCCCCATAGGTCACGATTTCCCAAAGTAGAATGCCGTAGGACCACCTGCATGTATCAATAAATGTATTAAGGTACGACAAGACAATTGTAGCTACTCGTATAAATGGCTGGGAAGCTTTATAAGTAGTTTGATGTAATGAAGATACAGATACACAATCATGTAGGTAGATACTCTCTAAATTTGAAACAGTCAATTTCACTGCTTAGCAGTCACGACATTTTGCCTTTTTAAAGCAGTAGTTTTTTTTACTACAAAACAGTGAAAAAAACTACTGCTTTAAAAAGGCAAAATGTCGTGACTGCTAAGCAGTGAAATTTGACTGCTTTAAATTTAGAGAGTACCTTTTTTTTTAGCTAGGTAGGTCTAGGTACCTGGATTAGATTGTCATACATATGTTCATTGTTACACTTACACATCAGATTGTGTGGAATGACGTCGGTGGGTTAAGGTTTCAGGTGCCATCCATTTCACCGGTAATCTACCTTTGGTCTTTTGTTTATAGTAGTCAGCATTTCGAATATCTCTGGCTAGTCCAAAATCAGCTATTTTCAGCACATAATCGTCAAATATCAGGATATTTCGAGCAGCAAGATCCCGGTGAATTAGCTGAGGAATTCAAAAAAAAAAAAGAATAATAATAAAGCTTGTACCTACTGAATTTCTCTGCTTTTTTTGAATATTTATCACACTATCGTAGGACTCGACTGTTCGTCTGTTCCACCATCAACTTCATGAAAAGACTGACTTACTTTTATAGAAGCCAAGTATTCCATGCCTCTGGCTATTTGTAGAGCAAATGTTAACTGAACCTTTACAGTCAAGTCATTTTTCCTGTTTTTTGAAGGTTGGTAGTGGTTTCTGAGGAAATCGAGTAAATTTCCGTGAGAAGAGTATTCGATGATGATGAGCAAAGGCCCATCTTGTGTACAACATCCGAGTAGACTAAGTACGTTGTCATGTCTGCCAATTAGTTTCATCAGTTCCATTTCGGTTACTAGATTAACCAAATCTTTGTCCTTGTGGGCATCTGTGGAATCAATGTAGATTCATTATACAATTTTTTAAAATGCGTTCTTCACTTTGTCAAGTGACTGGATCGCTTAAATCACTTGAAGTGGCTGTTGGTAACTTTTTTATGAAAATGATTTCACTGAAGTTTTTCAAAAATTATGAATGTCCATCTTTGTGACTTTCTTAGTAGGTACTTACTTTTTTGGTGGAGGGGGAGGGGGGTTCGAGTAGTTTGAGTAACATTTTTACACGTGGAAAGAGACTGCGATCCCTACAAAAATCAAGTTTATAAAAACATATTCATCTAGACATACTTTTCAACATTTTCACCGCTACTGTTGTGCCGATGTGTTGCTGTAAGTGGCCTGTAACATTTCCTTTGACAACTCTTCCAAACTCTCCTTCTCCTAGAAATTCGCCCAGAACAACGTTTTTTCGAGGAATTTCCCACTTTTCATCCAGCAGTAATTCATATTCAGTCCTCGGTGTCAGTTTATTTGCTTCCAATGTTGGCAGAGGTTCGTATACGATGGTGACGTTTGGTAATTTCTAGAATTGGAGCAAGATGGTAGGTGAAGGTAGATATTTAATGTCCTTGAGCGCCGGGGAGAAGTTCAACTCATGAATTCCAATCATTTACATGAGAGAAGTTGAATTTAACAAACAGATTGTAATACATATTTTGAAAAAAAAATTGAATTTGAGTAATCACTATATTTTTAAACCATAATTATGAGAATTACTCGTATTTTAATACCCTATGAATTTTAATCAAATTTTGTTTGAGAAACTGGACTGCAATTGAAGCATACGTTTCCAAACTGCATCAAGTTCATTTTCAATTTTCTGAGGTTGCAACGCCATCTAGCATGAAGTTGCGGTCAAAAATGGCTGATTTTTTTGATATGTTGTGTCCGAAGGTCTTGCCTACAACATACTTACCTATTGAAAAATCAGACAATTTGGGCCATTTTTGCGTTTCCAAATTGTACTGACTGAGTACCATGAATTTCTTATCCAATTTTTTTTAGACTTGGTGCAGTTTGGAAACGTATGCTTCAATTTCATGTATGGGAGCGTCTAGTTTTTCTTTTGTGACCTCTTAGATATAAAAAAATTGAGAAAAACAGTTTCAGGAAATTTTCATGTGATGAGTTTGGGAAGTCGTCAATTTCCAAAATGAGAGGAACACACAAATAAGTAAGTACATTCTTCAAATTTACCAGTTCAGGCATCACAAGTGGTCCTTTTTATCAGGAGTTTTTCTCTTTTTTTTCGAGTTTGGTTTTCAAAAGTCCTTTTTTCTAAGAAAATCCTTTTTAGGTCCTTAGTTGTGTCCTTAAAAAAGAGAATTTTGTTTTTTTAAATGCAGTAGATTAGCCATATTTGCATTTTTGATAGAGCTACTCATAAGAGTAAAAACGATGGAATTTTTATCCATTTTTTAAATTTTGTTTTTTACTATTCTTTTTAAGTATGTTTTGTTTTTTGTGTCATTAACCATTTTATTAGCCAAAGCCTCGTTTGCTTTTTTCAAGTTAGAACTTTTTTTGAAAATCATTATTCATCATAAACTCCTTCATTCATCACACAAGAAAACATCGTTTTTATCCCTCTCGAAGTACTAATTGATAAAATTCACAAGTTGGCATTTTTACGTTTCTTCTCCCTCCCTCCTCCTCTGAAAAACGACTTTGACTACTCCTATACACTTATTATATCAGGAAGCATCTGAAATCCTCCCTTCTATACGATCAAAACTCATCCTTTCAAAATTTTTCATTCACCTTAAAACTATTGACAGTCTCCCTCTCACCATAGACTCAAAAATTGATCCCAATCTTCCATATTATGCTTTTGACTCATATCTCCATAAAGCCTCTTCCATTCTAAACTCCATTCAGATATATCCTCTTCCACCATTCTATCCAGAAAATCCTATAAAAACTAAGAATAATATTCTCTCATTTAATACATCATTGCTCAAATACACTCAACTAAATACTCAAATCATCAATGAAACACGATATCATACCAGGGAGAAGTAGATGTTGGTGGAAAGATTGCAAAGTTCCTGAGAGTCACAGGACTGATAAATAGGACCCTGAGAAGCAGTAAGGTGCGAAAAGAAACAAGATTGAAGGTGTACAATACCCTAGCAATACTAATGATGACTTATGGAAGCGAGGTATGGGCACTGAAGAAATCTGATAAAAGAAGAATAACGGCAGCAGAGATGAAGTTCATAAGGAGAACGGCAGGGGTGACTCTCAGAGACAGAGTCCCATCTGAGAAAATAACAGCAGATCTCGGAGTGAAGCCAGTCATGAAGGAGATAAAACAGTATAGGAAAGATTGGAGAAATCATGTCAAAAGGATGGAGGAAACAAGATCACCGAAACAGGTCCTTCAATATACACCGTGAAGCAGAGGGAGACCAAGGAGGAAACTCACGGATACCTCAGGCTCATCCTCAACAGGTTCCACACCGCAGCAGACAGGCCAATAGGCCTACCGCTTATAAGGAAACGATGACGATCAATAACTTTATTGCTCACTGTCAGTATAATGATTTCATTTTGTTTTACACTGATGGGTCGAAATCCGTGGGTCGCTGTGGTTGTTCAGTCGTTCATGATTGTGAGGTTTCACGATTTCCACTTCCGTGCTTGTTCAGTATTCTTTCATGTGAACTACAGTGGAACCTCGATAACTTGAAACTCTCTAACTCAAAAACCTCTATAGGCCGAACCAACCTCCCTTCCCCTTGAAATCTCTGTAACACTCAATGTTTCCTTTACTCGGATAAGTCAAAATTGACTACACAAACCAGTTGTAATTCGAAGCTAAAATTTTGCCAAAATAGCGAGAAAGCCTTTATAAGTCGTATGTTGTCGGGCTTTTACCTCTATAACTCGAATATTTCAATTCATAATTCTATCGTTTTTAAGCACTTACATATCTCTTGATTCATTCATTTCGTAAAACCTCTATAACTCGAAAACTGATTATCTCAAAAACCTCTATAAGCCGACTGCATGACCATTCCCCTTGGATTTTGAGTTATTGAGGTTCCACTGTAGGTATATGCTATCCTTACATCTTTAAACATGGCAATTGAGAGCAGACTCAACAAAGTTGTGATCTTCACTGATTCACTAAATTCCATCTCACAACTAAGATCTAAATCTAAACAACATCCAATTGCCTCAGCAATCTCATCTCTCCAATGTGACATGAATGGATGTTACCATAGCCTGGATTCCAGCCCACTTAGGAATTTTGGGAAATGAAACAGCAGACTTAGCAGCAAAGCAGTCACTAAGAATTTCACCTGTACCAGAAATACCTGTTCCAATGTCTGATGTGATGGAAGCCATATGTTCACGGTTAATTCCCAGCTAAAGCCACACCACCAACATTCAAGATTTATCCAGGAAGCAGGCCGCTGCCTTATGCCGTGTATGTACAGGCCATACCCTCCTCACCCACTCTCATCTGTTCAAAAAAGAACCCCCTCCAATATGCTATACATGCGAAGTTCAACTCACTATCTCCCACATCTTACTCACCTGTCAAGATTATACCAATTTAAGAAACTCACTCAACCTCCCTAAAACTTTACCTGAAATAGCTCATAACCCTTCAGTGTTACTCTCCTTTCTCCAAAAATCCAACCTCCTTCCATTAATGTAACATCATAAAATGAACCGTGCCTCTAGACTTGTAGCTGTACACGACACGGTGACCAAACAACAGGTAACAGGTAAAATAATTATGTTGATATTGGGGCAAAACACCTAAAATTTCCTTTTTTAGTCCTTTTTTTTTGGTGAAAAATGGTCCTTGAATTTCCTTTTCTTTTTTCAAAATACAATCGAGATGCCTGCTGAGTTGAATTTCTCTCGGTTATTAAATGGTTAAAAGGATGGATGTTGTTCGGCGCATTTGTTTTAGAAGTTTGTGTATAAATATTTGTAGGTACTTACTAGTATATCTAATTCATTTTTGTCCAGCTTGATTTCATTTTCAATCACAACACGTTTTACGCATTGCGACACAGCTATCATTTCCATGCCCATTTTATTGATTTGTTGTTGCATCTTGCGCGATCTTTCCGCAGATTTTCTAGAATAAATAACGGATACTGCGACTCCAGTAAACGTTACTGCCAGCATTAGGATTATTATTACATGGATGTTTTCCGTTAACCAGTTTGTTGATTGGTTACTTGGGTGTCCTTTTTTAATTATTGTCGAATTCGAACAGTGCTGTATATCGTGCAACCAGAGATCTGTCGTGGTGGGTTTATCACCTAATCTGCCGTATATACATTCTCCAGTTTCTGAATTCCACATACACGAGTAATTCTTATTTAGACATGTTGCGCATTGATCACCCAAATAGGCGCATTTATACACGATAATATGTGTGTTGTACAAGTTGTCGAGTGCTTTTGATCCGTTCCATAAAATAGACAGTTCGACCGTTACAAAAGGTTTCAATTCAGTGTATGTAAATATCTCATCATTACATCTCAATTCTCCCTTTTTCATAGCATTTCCTGGGTAATCACCTTCTAGCTGATGACCAAATTGTATCATCTGCTTTTTAGAATCGAATACAAATTTGCATGTGAATCTTTCGTAATTTAAAAGCATTGGTATCTTATAATTTACTTGTATTTGTTCTCTCTTTACTGCATGGGCAGCAATGTAAATGTCTGAATTATCTTTGGTGAAGAACTGTGGGCAAAACATCGAGTCTTTCGAGTATTTAAATCCATATAATGATGTTGTACTACTCCGTAGAGGGAAATTATTGTTGGTGCTAAGATTTATACCTATTACTATATCATCCTTTTTCCAAATTGCATTATCTGTGCACCTTGATTCATTCACATACCACTTGCACGGATAAGGAGAAGTTATACAGGTTGAACATGATTCATATGTACTACAATCGTAAAATATGACGCGAATTTTTTGAAATACTGGGCCATGGATTATCTGAACTGATAGCTGAGCTCCTATGGAATGATTATTGACGGGGGTCGGAGGTAAATGATTAGGAGCAGGTGTTATGCAATTGATGCTATTTTTTGTGCATATAGTTGTTGTATTGATAGAAAAATTTCCAAATTCGAATGAACATATTGTTGTATGGTTGATGAACGGATGCGAAGGTAGCAATTTGAAAATTTCATTTGATTCCGATGTTCTTGAGAATTTGTTTGCTGGGCATGAATATGGATCTATGTATTCATCATGTGAGACCCAGTTGATGCAATTTCGTTCTACATTACACTCTGATCTCAAACAACATCTTTTACTGGTAATACACCATCCACAATAAGGATCTTTTATTATCAAACATGCGTGCGATGTGTGATATTCGTCGCAATTATGTATTTTGACTTTGATGAGTTCATCTCTGGTCATCACATATAAAAAGTTCATTGTAGAATCAAACTGCATTGTATCTGGATATGATGTGTGTGGTGCCTCAATCGTTATGTCTGCATATTTATTCCCAGTGGACAAATCAGGCAAATCAATTCCTTTTATTGATATTTTCTGTAACCGGTTGTCCCTGGTAGAAAGAAACAAGATTGTGTGATTGTTAATTGAGGTAACCACCATTGCTTCCACCCATACTTCACTAGGTGGATGTGAATATACCAGGTCTCCGACCAGCGTTTGATTCTTTTGAAACAGGGAATGTAATTCATTTATTTGATACCTACATACGTGGAAGGTATTTGTCCTCGTATTGTCACGGTTTTGCTGTGTGAGCGTGAACAAGATTTTGTCCTCCATTTCATGTGAATCTGTTTTCGAACCAGAATGTGGATTTCGCTTTTGGATATAGACATTTGTGATTTGCGGTGTAATAATTGTCCCATTCGGACCGGATTTGCACGTTATGGGAACTCTATTGCACGAATTGTCTTTGTGAGCATCTGTCCCAGTTGGATACTCACCTACCCGATTATTCAATTCATACAAATAGTTCGTGGTGATGAAATAGCCGACATTTTGGAAACTGAAACCATAAATTAAATCTTCTTCGAAATCCAAGGGACATTCGTTTATCGTAAAATGAAAAGCAGTATTTTGTGTAAGAGTTGAAGAAAAATGTCCTCGTTCTAGATTTCTGATAGATATTGTTCGTATTGACTTGGAATCATTATAGTAATTTTTGCGACCAACATACAGTGTTGATAGTGGTGTTGATGAATTGTTGAGTAAAATGGGACCTATGAAGGCTACAATTCCCTGATAATTTGGTAACCCGCCGGGTATACGTTCAAACATGGTTTTCCAGATTTTTGAAATATTACTCATATCGTGAGCAAGACAGATACCTGAGAAAAAAGTGTCACACGAAATCAGTTGCAGATTGTGATAGTCCAATACTAGCACTTTGTTTTGATTATTCGTTGTTGTTTGTTTCAATTTATGCGAACAGTTGGCAGCTGTGCAATCTGAAGGACTGAGTTCCGATATAGTGTAATCAATTTGCAGTTCGAGATCCGTTGATAATTGATAAATATGGTTTACTGCGCCTATATATACCCATCTTCCATATTCATCTACTGCCAAGTGACTGAACTCTACGGCGTTTTTATCTGAAAACACTTTCCAAGTTTCCTTAGCTGATTTTTCATTTGAGTAATTCGTGTTCAGGAAAAATATAAACATTTGTATCAATAGTATGTGTAAGAGCTTAAAAGAATTCATTGCGATAAAAATGTCAAAAGGTTAGCCTACTTTATCATTCGGTTGATTTGTCCTACTTTTCCCCGTATGATGTAGATTTCGTTTTGCAATATCTGGAAGCATAAAGAAGATAAATAGACTTCAGTCTTATAGATTATGTTGGTGATTGATGGAGTAGAATCAGGCCCAGTCATTAAAGAAATTTTTACAGGAAAAATGATTATCAAACAGATCTTTCTCAGATATTGTTCACAGTGGTCCCCTCAACAATAAACTAAAAGTCCCCGCCCCTACGGTGTCCGGAACCACCTTAAAGGGGGGGGGTGGGACCTCTCCCAATTTCAGTTTTTCGCAATTTTCTCCTCCGCATTGCATTTTAGCGAAAAATGTGTGGTTAGATAAAAAAATCTACGTCAAATTTCCGATCTAATGATGTATCAACTTTTCTTGTATGTGAAAGGAAGGCGGAATTAGAACCATTCAAATGAAGGGGGTTTCCTGAAAAATACATATAGGCTATAGGCGCCTGAGAGGAGTGAAATGGTCCCCGAAAGCGTCGGAGTTGATATTATCATGGAAGGTGGATACCATTGGGAAACTTCCGCGTGAAAAATTTCAGATCCACAGTCCCTCCCCAATGGGGGACCCCCCTTTTTTGACACTTCAATAACACTTTTCTCAGCCCCATTTTAACCAATTTTGAAAATTTTTCAGTATGTTATGTACGTACATCCTTATTAGGTATCGCCACAAAAATTTTCAACCTCCTCCCCTCATATTTACCCCTCAAAATGGTGTTTTTTTCATTTTTTTTTATGCCTATTAAGAATCAAGATTGCAAGGTACAATTTTAGAAACACGTTTTTTGGATGTATTTTTGAGCCCCAAACACCATGTACCTTTTCCGAAATTTTTGGTTTGGTGCGCCGCGCTGAAAGGTTGGAAACATGTGTCTTAAGGTGGGGGGGGGGGGGGGTGAAATGAGAATTTTGGGAAGCATGAATATCAATGATTAGGGGATCGTTTTCTTATGATTCGATACCGCTGAGCACGAATATGACGTCGGATTTTGTTTTACACTCACACACACCCCCTCCTGAGCCCTCAGCCCCCACCTCAATTTTTGATATTTTTAAAATAAATTCAATTTGATGATTTTATTGGTGTCGTTTTCTTACGATTCGATACCGCTGAGTACTAATATGACGTCAGATTTTCTGCTACACCCACACAGCC
This sequence comes from Planococcus citri, assembly GCF_950023065.1. Taxonomy (NCBI): domain Eukaryota; kingdom Metazoa; phylum Arthropoda; class Insecta; order Hemiptera; family Pseudococcidae; genus Planococcus; species Planococcus citri. Next base: position 82,087,726 of record NC_088677.1, read on the forward strand.
CCTTCGAAGCCGTCGCGTCAGCCCCCTCTGTAAAGGGAGGAATTGCGCCATTTTCCGTCGCTTAGGTGAGGGAAAATTGTTCTCCTTCTACCTTTCGCTCAATTCTCTTACGTAACCACGCTATCTAGCGGTTTAGTTCGCGTCAGTGAAGTGTTTCACGTTATCCGATCACAACTTCAGTCAACCACGGACTCACTAAGCGAGAGCTTAGTTCCCATTCAATAGATAGGTCGAGGTGCGGAGCCCTATCAGTACGTTCGACGTATGGAGCACGTACTTTCCACCTAATAATTACTGGGATATGGAATATCTTTTACGTAATGGACTATTGGATTGGATCGTGGTTACTCAAGAGATGAACTGCAGCATCTCTAAATTCTCATAATGAGTCATTTATGTCAGACCTGCCCTATCCGGCATAGATGTCCTTGTCCCTGGGTGGTGTTTTTAACACGTATTTGCGACTACTGTGTACTCGCTTCCTTTATTTAAATCGTAATTCTATTTACGTAATATAATCAGACTATGTATAATACAGTGCTTAATTAACAATAAAGCTAATGTAACGTTATAGTCGACCGAGTATTCATTTTATTCATATTTCTCTATATGCATAATTTATATTTCATATTATCTCCGAAGAGTAGGTATACGAGGCGGTAAATCGCCAGTGCCTATCTGTGCTTAGCACTAGGTATAGGTCTAACTAGGTCGTTAGGGTGAAGTTAGACCATGTAAGACTTTAGCACCGCAGGTGCAAGTAAAAGATTACAACAGTCTTTACATTTGGCGCCCAACGTGGGGCACGAGTGCCATAAATGCCATAAAATTTCCATAAGAATCACGAAGATCCAAGGACCAAATACCATCATCCAAGGTCAACTTCAACACCCATACCTACTTTTTACATGTGTGTGTTTAGTTCATAAGATGTTATTTCTAAGTTTCTTGGACCATAAATCACCATAAAGAAGTCATTTACGTAAGGATTTGATCCAGCAGTCAATAGATGGAAATATGGTACCATTTATGGTTCGCATTTATTTCATGTGTATTTTTACGTAATGAAGAATGAACCATTTATTTTGTCAGTTCGAGAAGATTTCATGTTTCGAGAAGGTAGGAATGCGAGTTCATTACCTACTTATCAAGCAGTGATACGGCAATAGAATACAAGTTTTACACTTGCATCTTACTGTACAAGTATTTTCGAGCTATAAATAGATGGGGATTTTTACGTTACATTTATTTCAATGTGTTCAACAACGCGAAATAGGTACCTACCTACGAGTCAGCGATTACATTCGAATATTCAGCATTGTTACGATGAAAATACGTTCAAACATGTTACCATGATAACGGAGGAACGTGATTTTTGCTGAATTTTATACAATGGAAATTATATTCAAGTTTTTATGGGAAAATACCAACTCTACAGGCATTGTACTTTGGCCTATAATCCCCACCATCGAGATTATTTATCTCTCACTTTCAACAGAGCTCCGAGTATTCGATACGATATTCGAATCATTATGTTTATTTCTTTCGTATGAAGAAGTTATCAATACCGTTTTATTTTGCGTAACCTAGCGTTTGCTTTTGTTATACTTCCAAACTTACGTTTTTCGTTAGCTCTGTTACAGATACGTTGTGTCATTTGCGTAATTAATTGCGTTCCAGTTCAGTTCATTCAGTTCCAGTCAAAGGCTCAATTTATTGAAATGGATTCCAATCAATCAAATAACGTGGGAAATGTCAACGGACAATCCAATGGTCAAAACCAAGGTAACACTCCAGCAGCCCCGGTGAACCAATCTGGATACTATGTTCAACAGTGGCCTCATCCGCAATATTTCGCGAGTTCAACTCAAATCATGCCTCAGAATGGTCAACCTCCGATGCCGTATGGAACCCCTGGTTTCTATTTTCCGAATCAATCCATGGTTTATGGTCCACCTCAACCAATCCAATACATGGCTCCTCAAGGAAATCCTCAGTTGGTCCAGCCAGTCCAAGGCACTGTTCAATCCAACCCTCCAAGCCAAACTCCGAATCAGGCAAATCATTCGATTTCCTCAAATGGCAATCAAACTGGCAATACTACTGTGATTCCGAACCCAGCTGTATCTCAACCTAGTACCTCAACTCAAAATATACAAACGAGTTCGAGTACTCAGGGACAGAATACAAGCGTTGTCCAGGCTTCTCAGTCTCAACCAACCCCTCAAAGGATGGTAGATGGCCAAGGTCGTAGTTATCATCCGAAATCACGTAATTTTTCCAGATATAGGGAAGAATTAAAAGCCACTATTCAAACAAAAGATCATCCAGCCGTAAGAGCCTGTGCTAATTTCGTGTCTGCTAAAGGATATAAGTTAGGAAAGAGCATTTCCAAAGCTCTGAATTTACGTTATAATGAGGAACAGTCCCGCACTAGCCAAGCTCACAATAGATTACTAGATGAATTACATGAATCTATGAACAGACGTCCTCAGAGTCAACCTCCTCAGAGTCAACCTCCTCAGAGCCAACCTTCTCAAAATCAGTCCACTCAACAACAAGCTACCACACCACCTCGCGAGGAAAGAGAAGAAAGTGCTTTCACACTTGAACAAACTCTCCAATGGTGTGATTTTGATAACAAGGCTGCGTGTGAAAATATTGGCAAGGACGTTTCCAATAAAAATTTATCAATAGCCGCGATCATAGATCCTCCTAGAAGAGAAGGTCAAGCAGCACGACGAGTTTATAATTTCGATGCACTGGATTTTTCATTGGGATTCGATAGTGCTGAAATTACAGTACCTACTCCGGATGAGAATACTGAATTACGCGATCACATAAAATGGTCTCTTGAGTGTAATGAAGATCGTATTAAATCTACTGAGGATATGCAGCTGCGAATACGTTCACTTGAAAGAGAATTGTCTGAAACACGGGAGGATATCAAAGATGTTTATAAAAGAGTAACTCAACAAATCGAAAGAGGATTATTATATTTTCGTGAAGCTATGATCAAGGATACACGAACCATTAAAAATTTATTCAGAGAAATGTATGAACAAAATTCCTACATCAATCACGTTGCTTTGAATAGCATGAGAATGGGTTTGGAAGCCACAGGAGAAATAGGAGTACTTAGACCTATGTGTGAAGATTTGTTAGATGCTGCGTCTGATACGTATGAAGTTTTACAGCCAATGATACAACGTTTCAACGAAATTGCTCGAGTTCCTTTATTCACACCCAATGGAATACCTAACCCACCGCCGCCTACCCCACAGCCACAGGTTGCTGTTCCCACGATTCCAGCAATTACATACCCACAGGCAGTTCACCCACAAAACAACTCGATCCCTCAGAACAATACGACACACAATGTTACAGCAAACATTGCAAATGTATCGATCCCGAATAATGTTCCTGCCGTTAACAATACTATTGATACAACTCAAAATCAAACTGCTCCAGGTATTGAGATTCTGAGGGAAAGTGGAAGACTAGCTCAAACGAAGGAAGTTATGGCCAGCATGATTAATAATTCAGGATTAATTTACAATCAAAAGGGAGAAGAACTGGTGGTCGAATTTCAGCTCGGAACAAACCACCTAATGAAAACACCTGATGCTAATCCTAGACAACGACAGTTAAGTTATGAATTGGACATTGCAAAGAACAATAATTATAAGTTAAAATCAAAAAATATTTTTGACAATAGACACAGGTTGACCAATGCCAATTTATTCGAGGTGATTTCTTTTATTCTCAAATTCGAACAACAAATGTGTAATAAAGGAGCTTCTGATTCCCAGTATATTGAATTTTTCAATGAACTCTTGATCAGTGAGGCCGCTATTAACTGGAAGGATTCGCTCAAACGTCCATTTACGTTATATTACAATCACCGTACATCGTTCATATTGACCATGTGGAACCAACAACAACATGAAGTTGCAAAAAACCATTTCAGAACTATCAACTTAGCTACTGATTCGACCAGAAGTTGGGCCTTAGACTTTCTAAAATGGTACATTATCCTTGGTGATACTAATATGACTGATGATGACCTTATCTCTACTTTATACGCAGTTGTTCCAACCAACATGCAACATCATTTTGGACTTGAGATTACTTGTGATAGAGTAACGTTTGAGAAACGCATTTGTGATTTAACCATCAGACAACTACCTACTTCGTTACGTCAACCTAATTCTTTATTGTATCAATCTACCCCGGTAATTCCTGCAAAGAAGAACAAGAAATTCGTCAAATTTGGTAAGGGTTCGCAAAATAATTCTAAACCCAATACGAATACCACTGGGGCATCTAATCAGCCAACTCCTGGGAGCTCCGGCGCTCAAACTTTCAGAACGCAAGTTAACCATACTGATTTTCCCCAATCATCATCCTCACAACAAAACAACGATGAAGACGATTTCCAACAACAAAATGAAGAAAGTTCAAAAAACGGGGAAGCTTCCGACACGTCCGACAACGAGGAGGGGACAGGGAACAACGAACAGGAGTAAATAATAAGTTACGTAAAAGAAAAGAATTCCCATTTTCGGAATACGAGTTTTTCGGGGATTCTTTAGCCCAAAAATTGTCTGAAATTGCCGAATGCGATATTACACCATCTGCATATTTACGTAACGATATTGCCTTACGTGATTTATTACATCAAGTCAAAAACAATAAATATAATAAGAAGAACGTTATCATTTCATTTGGTCAACGCGAACTAAACAGCAAATATGTAGATTTCAGGCAATTTACCCATCTAGCAGATCAATTAATGGAAGCTCTTATCGATAAAAAATTCAAAGATATTATCATCTTATTTCCTTTGGTATTACCACCAAAGAATGATCTTCACAAAGTACCAACTACACGGTGGCACGCATTTCAAAGGTTATATTCAGCTTTGGGAAAGTTACGTAACGTACGAGTCATTTTTGAAACTTCGTTATTATTCGCTTCTGTTAATCCACATACTTCACTTGATGGTAATTATGTTGTCGATGAAGATGTCAATGGTAACGTAAAACCCGATATTACGAAATTTTTCAAAAACAATGCCGGAATTTACTATCCAATACAAAAATTGAACGATAAATTAAAAGAAATCTTCACTGATGTAATTTCTGATTCCAGTCCAGTAATTGTTCGTACCACAACCACGAATACTGCTGAAAAAGACAAAACTATTAATGAAGAACTGAGTGAAGCTAATAGAGTTAACAACTACGATTATTCGAAACCAGATAATTACGATCCAACATTCGACCTACCAGTCAATGCTTTCACTATTGATTTCCGACCACCTATACCAGAACCTGAGTATGAATTTGACTACATTATCAATGCAACACGCGAACAATTAGCAATATGGTATCATACATATAAAACAGCTCACCTTAATGCTAAACGAATCCATAATCAAATCATTAACACCGATGAAAATAACATTGAGAAATTAATTGATATTGACGATTTGGAGGTCGGTATTTATGACAATTCTGATGGTTTCTTTAAACATGTACCATCTTCTAACGTAATAGATCACAAATATAAACATGATGGAAAGCGTTTTATTAAATCGAAAGATCTGGAAGATAACAAACGAGTCCCAGCCTCTGAAACATTAATTGTTACCAAGGAATCAAGAGTTCTAAGTGATTACGATTTGTATCTCAAGTGTAAAAACATTGATATCAACAACTTTGAATTACCATATACCAAGTTGGTCCAAGGAGTAGCGGGCTGTGGAAAAACAACTTATATCTTAAATAAGATTTGTCATGATGGTTCTGACTTGGTACTATTTCCAACCAAAGAAGCTGCAATAGATTTCCTTACACGATTAGCTAAAAAATTAGGACTCTCAATAGATGATGTTGAATTGTTACATAATTATCGAACTATTGATTCATACTTAATGCACGGAAATGATTGTCTATACAAACGTATCTTCATAGATGAAGCATTATTGGTCCATTTTGGTCAAGTGCTATTTGCCATGATGAAATCGCAAGCTAAAAACGCGGTATTAATTGGGGACGATCGCCAAATTAAGTACATCAACCGTTCACCTTTAAGAAAAACACAATATCAATTAATACCCGATCAATTAATTGACGAAAAAGAACATCTATCAACATCATACAGGTGCACACTTACCACAGCTAAATTACTCACCGATCTATACGAAGGTGGCATGTATTCAACGTCCGTAGTTCATTCTGAGATGGAAATTTTTGATTACTATTCAGTAGATACCATTCCACGGATCTCTGGGGCACAATATCTTGTTTTTACGCAATACGAAAAATCCATACTTGAAAACAGAAAATTCAAAGTTAACACGATACACGAGTATCAGGGTAAACAAGATGATCACATTATCATTGTACGCCTAAATAAACAACGCAATCCTGTGTATGAAAGTCTATCCCATGTAATAGTAGCCTTGAGCAGACACCGTAAGAAGTTAGATTATCACACCGTTGATTCAAAAGATTTGTTATCATCATTTATACAACGAACGAATAATTTTACAATTCATGATTACGTTAGCGTCAAAAAAGGTGATGGAGAAATTCCGTGGGAAAAGAACAACAAACACATTTTAGACTACCGAACATCAAATGTGAATTACATTCTAAACATTACGAAAAAGGGTGCTCAAAATGATCCATCTGTCTTATCCCAACTGGACCGAGATGAAGTAGAGATCAGAACAACAGTAGTCAGTGTAGGCATTGGAAAAAGTAATTATCCTGCACAGCTCGACACTGGGGCAACTCCTAACGTAATATCTGAAGAAACGGCTAAATACTTAATGGAAAATCATTCAGAAGATATGGATTACATTCCATTATCCGAACCAGTGAGTTGTGTATTAGCTAACGAACAAATTGTTGAAACCGCCCATTATGCATTGGTACCAACCTTAAGATTTGGCAAACATACACTGAAAATTCCTTTTTACGTAATGAAAAATTGCAATCAGGTATTTTTGATTGGAATGCAAACGATGATTCAACTCGGAATTGATCCTAGAATACACGAAGGAGTTGCTTATTGCCAACCTACACCAAAACATGATATTGATTCTATACCTTTCTTGAAACCAGAAGAGTACGTCACGAAATTGAAATTAAATCATGTATCGATCCAACAGGCATATCTTCCAGAAACTTACATGCTATTGAACAGAGCAAACACATTACGAAAATATTACAAACTACCTGAAGGTGTAAATGATACCGGTCCAGAGATATATCTCAACCGACTAAGAGCAGATTTAGATGAAGCTGTTTCCGAGAATCGAATAACTCCTCAACAAGCGGATCATGCGTACAATATTTTAGCTCCATTTAAAGACATCTTCAGTAAATTCCCAGGACGTTTCAAAGGGAAAAAGGAAAAATTAGAATTCAACATACCTGAAAAAGAAATCATTTACAAATGTGGAAAATACAATCCTTCGAAAAAAATGATGGAAGCTGTAAAACGAGAGATCCAAATTATGTTAGCAATTGACGTAATTGAACCTTCTAACTCAAGATATATCAACCCGATCGTTATCAATATAAAAAAGAATGGTGAAATGAGAATCTGTTTAAATCCAGTGGACCTCAATCCAATCTTAAACGAGAATTATAATGAAGCGGGTCTCTTGGATCGCATTATTACGGAATACGCCGAAGCCAAGTTTTTCAGCACATTAGATTTTGTTGCTGGATTTTGGCAAATCGTACTTGAGGAACGTTTTCGTAAATACTGCGCATTCCAGATTGATGGTAGAGTATATCAATTTATAAGACTCCCGTACGGTCTCAAGATATCTTCAGCATTATTTGTAAATCTCGTTAATGACATCATCCCAGACAGAAAGGGTATCACTAAATACGTGGACGATATCTTGCTCCGTGCAGATACTTTTGAAGAAATGCTCGAATTGCTTGTTGAGGTATTTGAAATTTTACGTAAGAACGGACTCAAATTAAACGCAACCAAATCCAGATTTTTCAGGAGAACTACGGATCATCTAGGATTTGATTTAGAGCCAGGGATTATCAAGAAACAATCCAAGAAAATATTAAAATTTTTAGAGTATGTTGAAAAACATACAAATAAGAAAACTGGTAAATTCGAACTGAAAAATGCCAATGAAGTACTGGAACTAATTGGATTAACGGGACTATACCGGCGTTTCATCCCTTGTTATCAACAAATATTACGTAATCTCTATAAGCTAACAGAAAAGGGAGAAGTTTTTGTATGGGGACCTGATCAAGAGGAAGCTTTCGAACGATTAAAAGCAGAATACATCAAAGATTTTGTATTAATCTCACCAAGAAAAGGATATGATTTATACTTAGATACTTACACGTCACCAGATGCGATGAATGCTGTGTTATACCAAACCTTCGAAGGTCAAGATGAGATCGTTATGTTCACGAGTTTTAGCTTTAAAGAACATCAAAAATCATATACGTTAATCGAACGCGAAATGTACAATTTAACGAAAACTATACGTAAACTACAATTATGGCTCCATGGAAGGAAGATACACGTAAGGAGTGATCTAAAATCAATTGTAGCTAATTTTGAAGTAATGGCTGAAATACACCGGAAAGCTGCCATTTGGATTACGCAACTGAACTGTTATAACCTAATCTATGACTTACGTAAGAAACACAAACGATGGTTTGGAATACAGGCTCCAGAGATCACGCTAAATTATTGCAGCTTTGCTAATTTAGTATCCATCGACCAGAATGTTGGAGATAAAATCAGAGAACGTCTCATATCAAGCTTACGTAAGATAGATCAATTCCAAAAGAAGGATAAAACCTGCAAAGGAATAACATATCGATTAAAAGTCCCTGATGAGAGATTAAACCAACGTGATTTGGAAGCTAAGAAAAGGTTAGCTCTGCGATTCTCAATACACACTCAAAACGGTAAAGAAATCTTGATGTTCAATAATAAAGATGAAACAGTAGTCCCAGTCTTGCCAGATGAACTTTTTACTGATACGATGACACATTTACACGAAGTATTTGGGCATGTAGGTGCGAACAAACTGGATACTCTTTTCCGACGAATGTACTATTCTGCGAATTCAAAACATTACGTACGTTATCTTACTAGTGCATGCTTATATTGTAAAGCAAATAAAAATTATGGTATGAAAAAACCAATTGAATTTGCTTACGTAAATGCATATCGACTAGCAGATGTCTTATCAGTTGATTTATTGGGTCCCATCGCGAATGAGTCTGACGAACCAAAATACGTATTCGTAGCCAAAGATGTCTTCTCTGGAAAAATATGGTTACGTTTACTAATTAGCATCAAACAAAAAGGGGTAGCAGATACAATGGAAGAAGTTATTAAGGAAATTGTTACACTAGGACATAAGATACGAAAAATAAACACTGATAATGCAGTACAATTCAAGAACAACATTTGGAAGAAGTTACTCAAACGTTATCGTATACAAAATGGAAAATCAACTCCATACAATCCTCAATCGAATATTGTAGAAAGAACGATGAGATTAATTGGAGAACACCTTCGAGTAAAGATTAACCTTGATAGTGACGGTGCTTATACTCACCATGGTTGGCATCAACATATCAAAACCATCGAAAATGAAATTAACCATCGTCCAAATGAAGTCGAAATAATCCCAGATGAATTGTGGCAATTACCAGGATTTGAAACCGGTTTACCTGTAAATTATGTACCCATTAATGCAAAATTCGAATTAAAAGCTACCAGACGTAAAATAAAAGAAAAAATTTTACCTTCAGTAACGAGTGCTAAACTTTTAGAAACTCCATTGGATATGTTAAACGACGTATACACTGCTAGTGACGGATACGTATGGATTTTTGTGGATGGAGCCTGTGCTGATAACGGAAGCGAAGACGCAGTAGCGGGTATTGGGATTTGCTGGCATCCAGAAGGTACTAAAAACGTATCTGAAAGAATCAATCACGAAAAATACATTAATACGAATAATTTAGCCGAGTTAATAGCACTGAAAACTGCTATGGAAATAATGTTACGTAATAAAGTCACCAAATTATTGATATTTTCGGATTCACAATACCTCACTACTGCAATCAATACGGAATACAATAAATGGAAAGCTAACCAATGGAAAAATTCGTCAAACAAACCTGTGTATCATAAAGAATTATTCGAAGAAATCGCAGCATTGAAAATACAATTTGAATATTTCCAACTCCATCACACGTATGCAAGACAGACTGACTACGGAAACTGTATAGCAGACCAGCTGGCACGTAAAGCAGTTTATACAGATGACTTTGATGACTCCAGGATTGATGAGATGACAGACCACCAAGCACTAATCAATCTAAACGCAGAAAAACGTAAATTAAAACGACAACAAGAAGAACAAAAGTTCAATGATAAACTAGGAGATTTACGATTACACCAACCTGGTGAACTGGTGATGATTACGAATCACAAGCAATCTTCATCGGATAAAGGAACAACCGAAAAATTGTATACAAAACGTTCTGGTCCATATCTGATCGTCGTACGTGCTGGAAAAAATTGTTATGAATTAGTACACATCAAATTTAGCGAAGATAAGAAACTGATAAGCGTTCGACAAATTATATCCTACCTAACGTTACATCAACAAGAAATGCTGCGTAAAGAGCCTAAACTCCGTTCGAAGTTCAATAACAGAACGCTGGAGCAAAAAATGCTGGAATTCACGAACCAAAAGGAACTACTAGAAGAATTTGTTGCTAAATCATCAACCAAACAAGCCAAAAATAACAATGATGAATTCAAAATGATAAAACGAAGCTTACGTAACAATCTGTCGACTGATAAGCAAGCTGAATTTGACTCAATCCTGAAAGAAGTTGTCAAAAACGACACAGAACGAAACTTGATCAAGTCCACTGCTAACCAAAGATACAACCTACGAAAACGGAATAAAAAACTAAATTATGATGAGAGTATTGCGCATGTTTCAACCAAACAATACAGAAAGCGGTTTCTAGCTATCAATTATCTCGTTGTTAAAATCCTCTCTGACTCTCAACGTACTAACTTCATCAAGTTATATTCGTCCGTGCGAAAACCTGAGTGAATTTTTCAAAATTGATTTTATTTTGGTGTTCACTTACGTAATACCGATTGAACGTGTTGAATTTCACTTGCGAAGAATTCTTCCAGTTTCCAGTTCGTTATTATTTACGTAAATTGTTCCAGCAATATCAAGGTAACATAATCTCATATACATATAATTAACATCGTTACAATTACGTTATGGAAATTTGACCGCATGTGTAAATCCACAGATGGCTGACAACTCGACGAATGATTATTCCATCTCGCTTCCAACATGTGGCATTTGTAAGTTTGCCCTCCTGCCAACTCAAGCACTCGTGAGGACTTCATCATGTTCTCATGTGCTTCATGAACGTTGCCGTAAGGAAATAATCTATGACTTCGGACCTGAATTCCGCATTCCTACGCCTTGTATGGTGCCTATGTGCACTGGGCAGTTGGATGATCGAACCATTTATCCAGTGACTTTTACAGTGCAACGGTTTCCTCTATTGATCGACGAATCGGAGTACCTAGAAAACATGATAGATCTCGAGCGACAGCTGTCTGAACTACATGTTGAGCATACAAATATCCGCAGAGAGAGAAGTCAACTAATGATAGAGCTCCACGAAGCTAATCATCGAAACTTACTTACTGAACGTAGAGAAGCTAATACGATTAACGAATTGCGACTACAGATTGAGCAATTATCAATAGAAGCACCAAGAACACAACGTAACGAAAACAGACCCTGTGACAATCGGAACGTACTTGCCGAATGCCATCATTTCTTACCAAGGACTTTACGTAATGTAATGGAAGTAATCCGGGAACTAGATTTACATATCTGTACAAAAATACCTCAGACGTTAATGGATTCCAACTCATTCGAACGAGATCACGACTACGCTTACGTTACGAGATACTTAGCAAATTCGCCATCTGGTAGCACTACGACTTACTTCCTAAACGGCGTCATGTGTATGGGCGATGGCCTAGTACACGACTTAGTGGATTTAGCGATTACCAATAATCAAGAAAGAAGAAAAAGATGGAGGACTAACTCATTATCCAGAGCCGGAATCACAAGAAAAACATTAATCGAAAACATCGACAAATATTTGATCAGAATACCGCGATCGATTCTAATTTCTTTCGGCGAAGCGCAAATCGACGATGCGGCAAGAAAGCATGAAACCTACGACGACATCAAGGCGATAATAAAACATCTTATCTACCGCGGCGTTAATCAAATATTCCTAGCACCTATACCGAACAGAAGAGTTGGATCAATTAATCACCGTGCGAGAAATTGCTACAGGGCATTTCTACAAAATCAAGCAGATGGTGTTATCGTACACTACCTACGAGGGCTGGAAGAAATCATTGATGAGCAAATTCCAGATTACGTTATCGGGTCTCAATCTCTAGTATTGTCACCAGAAACACATCTACAGATAGCTTTATTCTTAATCGAACGATTTGTTGCACACGCAGACTAAAGACATCTCTCATCACTTTCACGTAATAAATTTAGTTCAATAATCAATCTAGAAATAGAAATATCGATTCACATTACGTAAGATAAACCTGTAATAAGAAGAAATATATCAATTTTAGTTATTAGTTATAATCTATATCAAGAAGAAGAATAAAATTATCATTTTCCTTACCTGTGTCGAATTATTTTGATAACATACGTGTTCAATTTATAACCTGAGTAAAGATGACAAAAGCTGAATATCATTCTCAAATTAAGGAGAAGTAAATTTTAATTCATCACTGCAAATTTCAACAACCACTCGTAAAACAAAAATTGCAACATACAAAAACATACAAAGTAGTTATCAGCTGAGAAACCATTTTCCAAAACACATGAAAGGCAGTGGTGGGGATCTTTTCCGTAAACCAATCAGAAATGTCTTCTAACACATTTCAAAAGTAAACAACTAGTTGAATGTGTTTTGTCCGAATTTGAGTAATTGCTGTACCAAAGTAAATTAAAAATTATTAAAACACTGTGTTAAACCATAACTGGAGTATTCTAACCGGTAGCATCGTTTATAGTGGCGATTTTAATATCGTGTCGAAATGAACAGAGACAAAGAAATGGATCGAGAAGGTAAGCTTCAACAATCACTAAGATACCAAAGTAAATGATCAATAAACCAACATTAAACACGTGAAAATGTTCAACAGACGTAAAGCCGAAAGTATACCGCGAATTAATGTCAGCAGCCGAGCCAATTCAAAATCTAATGACCGAATATGGTAGAAGAAATATCGAACTAGAAAAATCAATTGCAATGAAGGATGATAAAATCGCGACATTGGAAAAAGACCTAACCCGAATGGAAAAACGGTTCCACCTAAACGATCAAGAGCTACGTAATAAAGAAAAAGGTTACAAGATTTTAGCAGACGATTTCCGAAAAGAAAAAATGTTCCAAGAGAATTACCGTCAACAATTGGAGAAGAAGCTAAAAGACAGAGACGAACGATTACGTTACGAAGAAGGGGAAAAAATCAAACTCGAAAAGCGAATTGCATACCTAGAATCGAAGCTGAAAGAAACCGAACGCGAATGTAATCAATTAAGACAACAGAAAAACCTACGACATACCGATCGAATACAACATCAACGAATTACGAAGAGAATACTTCAAGAAAGGATTTTATTTCAACAGTGACGTAACAACACGATATTCTGAGCGATTTACCGACAAAATTCAAACCGACTTTATCACCCAATATACTTACAAACACCCTCGCGGATATAACGTTAAATGCTATTTCATGGGAAACTATATGATGGTCGGCGACGGGGCACTCTGCGCCATGGCCTGGGAAGGCCTATACGAAAACAAGCCTCTACGGACAACTATGATGAATTCATTACTACTGACAGGCACCCTATCCCCGAAGAAACTAAAAAACCATCTTATACATGCTATTAGACAATTGCCTCCCATGTTAGCAGTATCCATCGGAAACCACGACGTCAGAAAAGAAATCTATCGTAACGTAATAAAAAACACGAAGCAACTATTACACCTAATGATCAGCAAAGGTGCCAAGAGGATTCTACTGATACCCATGATCTATTCCTATGCAGCCATGGAGAAATATGCGCTAAAAGCAGAGCAGTTTAATAAATGGTTAAAAGAAGAGGCGGTGAAAATAAAAGGCGCAGATCTTATTTATATGGAGCAGTTCGAAGAATTATACCAGAAGCACCCGATTCCATATTTTATAGATCGTCAAGAAAATATCTTTCCAACATATACGGCGAACTACGAAATGGTTTCTTTGATAGCAACAGATATACACGATGAAAGCGAATTATTCCTGACTCAAGTACCCGAACAACCTGATACGATAACAGAAGAAAGATACAGAGAATACGAAGAACGCATCGGTATTGAGACATTACGTAATGCATAATTAACGTAATAAAGTATATCCAAAACGGGAATATATCGTGTAAACCTATATGAGAATGTGTATATGCTATAAGACTAATGTAACAACTAAGCAATTCCAGCAGTCGTGGAATAAACTATGCGATTTATATTTATAGGATATCCTGCATGTATACTATTAATATAGTAATTATTAAGATAACGTAACGCATCTAATAATTCCAGCAGTCGTGGAAATTTCAATGATGTTCCTTACTAATGTCCTAAGTATTCGTCGCAGGTTTCTTTATGTTTTTACTCGTTACTTATTTTATAGGAAATAAAATAAAATTTATCATCGTGAGAGCAAATTTCATTTATTTAAAGAGCAATCTCATTCGTTAGCACAACTCTAACAACACACAGCAAAATCGTACAAAGTGTTCGAACAAAATAAAAAAACCAAACATGAAATAACGTGAAAAATAAAACCACAGTTAAAGAAGTTACAGTGAGACATTGAGATAACAAATGGTATTTTATTTCGTACAAGTACAACAGCTTAGTAAAATTCAAAAGTTTAATGCTACCAAGAAGTTATTACAAATAACACATCGAAAATAATCCACCAAGACAATAGTTACACGTAAGTACAAAACAATACATCAATAAAATATGTATAAAGTACATTGGATTACAATATAGAACGTCCAACAGACTCTCAGACACGTGTAGCAGATCGTCGTGCTTGGCCAAAGAAAAATTTTCATCTTACGTAATCCGAATTCGATTATTACCAAGCGTATCCAGTTCCGTTCAATCCTGGGCACCAGATTTCATCTTCGTAACGTAATTCATGGAAGAAAAGCCGTATTCTGAACCAACTAGGAAGAAAATGGAAGCAATACGAGTAAACATCATTACTTGCTCAAGCTGCAACAAATCACTTGGGCAAGGCCCAGACCAAGACCGGACGAGGATACGAATTGGAAACATGAACATCTACAAAAAGAAAAAACAGATGAATTCAAAATCCCGCTGGAGAAATCACCACCGAAAAAACTATCATCGCCAACCAAAACCAGCAAAACTATGATTCAAATACGCCGCAAGTCTCCTGAAAGAAAACCGATTAATACAAAAAATCTAAAAGTAATACTTAAGCCATCAGGTTCACGATATGTACCAAGAACGCCTTTACGTAATACTCACCGACGAAATGCTATCAATCGATATAGAACGAAATATGAACAGAATAAGTTCGAGTCCATTATAGATAACAACCAAACTCGTAGCCCTCTCAAGCCAGGACATTTTGGAGCGATTCGTGACGTAAAAAATTACCGAAATCGACTAACAATCCCAACCTATGACAAAAAAGAACAAGTAGTTCATTTACCGGTAACCAGAAAGATTTTTCAAGAAGAAATCAGAAGAATGACACTAAAAACATCCATACCTGATGAATTCGGTTCGACGTGTAGAAAGTTTCGATATAACCTATACACAACCGGAGCTACACTTACGTTACGAAATAAAGGAACGGAGACTATTTTCTTTTTGCAGCAGTACTGGATGCTGGGCGATGGCCTGGTACATCAAATGGTCCATTTTGCGATAGCCGGTGATCAAGCTTATACTGAAAAACTGGAATATAATGATTATGTAAATGGTTTTATATCAACAACAGATTTAAATAGATCAATCGCAAAGAACGTGACGAAATTACCTAAAAAAGTTCTGATATCAATAGGTCATAAAGATCTCCATGAAACCGTTAACGAAGAAAAAATGAGAGACGATTTCAATGCGCTGATTAAGACGTTGAATAACTCAGGCGTAAAGAAAATCTACGTCATACCACCTATAAAACACACGATACATAGTGATAAAACGAAGAAATTCAGAAATTGGTTAGAAGCCATCAGCATATCGAAAAAAGATACTCACAATACAAACTACATAAAACAACTCGAAAGCATACTGGATCGAACGTTACCGGAAAAGATAATTGATAAATGTCCATTTCTTGATCATCGCATCATCCTAGAGGCTGTGTTGGGTTTATTACCTCTTCTTGCTGAGTAAGCACCTGTAGAACGAAATCACGTCACAAAGTATCGAACAGTTGGAAACTTATCAACTTTACGTAATTCTTACTTCCCGGAAAAAAGCAAATCACGAAGAAGACATAAGTCAAGATACGCAGCATCTCTCTTGGAACCTGAAACAATAAATAAATTCATGTAAACAATAGCATAAAGCAACGTAATAATATACACATGTAAAACATACTGTAATATTGGCAAAATTCCGTTATGTATTTTCGATCTCCTGTTCGATTTGTTGACATTCCCAATTGTAATCTGACTATTCTGTATTACGTAATTTAATCTCACTTAATATTTGATATATATATATATCTCAAATGTTCTTTTCATGTCTTTTACTATAATTATTTTTATCCTTTTTCTCCCAGAAGTTATATTTTTTAGTTTGTAATCACTATGATTCCATATGTGATAAGAAGATTTTGTTAATTTGTTTTGTTTATATTTATTTATTTCAATAGCAACATGTAAACACCCGGGGCAAGGATAGGGCACATGGGTCATTCTCCCTTTTTATTTGTTAGAGTGGTTACATATTCCTATAAGTAAACACTCGGGGCAATGTAAAGGGAGGAATTGCGCCATTTTCCGTCGCTTAGGTGAGGGAAAATTGTTCTCCTTCTACCTTTCGCTCAATTCTCTTACGTAACCACGCTATCTAGCGGTTTAGTTCGCGTCAGTGAAGTGTTTCACGTTATCCGATCACAACTTCAGTCAACCACGGACTCACTAAGCGAGAGCTTAGTTCCCATTCAATAGATAGGTCGAGGTGCGGAGCCCTATCAGTACGTTCGACGTATGGAGCACGTACTTTCCACCTAATAATTACTGGGATATGGAATATCTTTTACGTAATGGACTATTGGATTGGATCGTGGTTACTCAAGAGATGAACTGCAGCATCTCTAAATTCTCATAATGAGTCATTTATGTCAGACCTGCCCTATCCGGCATAGATGTCCTTGTCCCTGGGTGGTGTTTTTAACACGTATTTGCGACTACTGTGTACTCGCTTCCTTTATTTAAATCGTAATTCTATTTACGTAATATAATCAGACTATGTATAATACAGTGCTTAATTAACAATAAAGCTAATGTAACGTTATAGTCGACCGAGTATTCATTTTATTCATATTTCTCTATATGCATAATTTATATTTCATATTATCTCCGAAGAGTAGGTATACGAGGCGGTAAATCGCCAGTGCCTATCTGTGCTTAGCACTAGGTATAGGTCTAACTAGGTCGTTAGGGTGAAGTTAGACCATGTAAGACTTTAGCACCGCAGGTGCAAGTAAAAGATTACAACAGTCTTTACACCTCCTGAATTTCCATTATTTTGGAAATTAAAGCCACATATGAAATTATAGAACATGCTATCTGGGTAATTCTCAAAAAAAGGTGAAATTCGTGTACATGGCAAATTTCTCAAAGGTTTTAGCAGGAATTTTTTTTTGGTCCATGTAAGGATCACCCCCCCCCCCCACACACACACACACACACACACACACACACATCATTACCGACGAACTCTACCAAGATGGGACCCTAATTTCTCACATGCGTTGTTCGGACCCCTATTTTTTTTAAATATTGAAGGATGGTATAGGTTTATGTACATCTTTTCAATACCTTTAGAATTGATTCTAAAAATAGAACAGGGTGGTTGTTGTAAATTTCCTTCAACTCTATTTTTTAAAAGTACGCATTTCACGTGCGATGACGGGACCCTAAGTGTAAGTTATATACACTTTTGTTTCAAACTTCACAGTACATGATCGGACTTCTATGTAAATGCAAGTATGAAATTTTGTATACGTTGTTGGGACATTATACACAAATAGTTATGAATTTTCGCATACGTTCTTCGGACCTAATTTGCAATGTTGCCACCTATCTTAGTCACACAAACAGAGTGTCTTATGAGCGATGCTCGGACCTATGAATACAAGTTACATTCATCAAATTTCTAACATTATGATCCAAGATTGGACTTCCATGTGTATGTAAGTATGAAATTTTATATACGTTGGTTGGACTTGTATAATGACTTCCATGTGTTTTCAATTTTTTATTTTGTTCAACATTTTGATGTATTGCACCTTTGAAGACATTGGCCTACTTTTAAAATTTTTTGGAGTCCATTTAATCAGGTTTTTTTCTTTTGATTTGGAATAAAATAACATTTGCATATATGTAGCAGTTGTTCAGCGACCTTTGCGAAAATTCTAGTGTTTTTCCCGAACCATATTGAGCTTTTGAATGCGATAACCTACTTTTGAATTTATGGCAGATCAATTTTTATCAAACTTTCGCATTTATACGACAAGGGAACGCTAATGGCAGATGTGACTTTTCCGACAACTTTTGCGAATATTTTAATTTTTTTAGATTCGCTTTGGTGCATTGATCTTTTGAATATGAGCTTTACACGTATGTGAATAAGCATTTACATCTCAAATTAAATGCGCAAGCTCGATTTAAAGGGGTCTGAAAAATTTAAATCACTCGCAAAGGTCGTCGAATTACCTTTACACACCTGCCAGAGCGTTTCTATCTCAATTCAAATGCAGAAGTCTGATTAAAAAATTACAATGGTTGGTCAAAGGCAGAAAAAAAATACAAACTCCTACAAAATTACTCGAATAACTAGAGATGGGACGATTCGAATCGCGGATCAATTTTGAATCGCATTCAGAATTAATTGAAATTTTACTGGAATTGGAAGACCAAAGTTTACTCTGTACTCCACTATCAACAAGCTGTAAAATCCACTGCAGATGGGTTCAAGTCAATTTGGAGCCTCCTGCCACTTTTTGAAAATTTTTAGAACTTTCTGCACATTTTTGAAACTTGTTTCAACAAAATTTCATAAAATGGAGTTAGAGAACCAAAATTTAATCTGCAAACTAATTTCAGAACGCTATGAAGCTGACTGCAGGTGGTTTCAAGTCGTTTTGAAGCTTGCAGCTACTTTTTGGACCTTCATGGCTGACAGACACAAAACTATGGATGATAATGGGGAGGTGGACCCTCCCCAAATAGGTAGTCAAATCTTGGAAACATATCGGTAAATTTGTCGAATTTGCTAAAACTCAACGAAGTAGATAAATTTTGAACATTTTTAGTCTTGCTAAAGGGATTTACATATTTGCCGACTTTTTTGGAACTTGAATGGCACATTTTAGGCTCAGGATCAGGCCTGCCTGTTTTTGTTTTTTCAAATCAAACTTTTTAAAAATCTATCATTCAAACTTCAAAAATGTTCAAATTCAAAAATAAACTCCTCACATACTAAAAAAAATTTCTACTTGCTTTTGCCCTCACTTTTTCCGGAAAAAAAATCGATTTTATCAGTTTAACTTTGGAAATATATTTTTTAGTCGTAGTAAAATTTTCTAACGCTTTGATTTGATTTTAATTAGCTGTGTTGCTTCGATTTCGGAAATTGCTTTCTGAGCCTCCAGTAGATTTTTGAAACTCGAAATCTCCCCAAAATTTCATTGAATGGAGATGGAAAGCCGAAATTTACTTTGCACCGACTTTAGGTGGGTTCAAGTCATTTTGGAGCCCCCAGTGAATTTTTTTAAATTACTGGAGTCTCCACCAGATTTTTAAAACTTGAACTTCCACGAAATTTCATCAAATGGAGTTAGAAAGCCGAACTTCATTCCGCAAACTAATTTCAGGTAGCTACGAAACCAACTGCAGGTGAATTTCAAGTAGTTTTGTAGCCTCCAGTGACTTTTTGAAAATTACTGAAGCCTCCAGTAAATGTTTGAAACTTGAAAATTTCCACAAAATCACATCGAATGTAGATGGAAAGTCGAAGGGTTCAAGTGATTTTGGAGGCTTCAGCGACTTTTTAAAAATTTCTCGAGTCTCCAGCACATTTTTAAAACTTGAAATTTTCACATAAGTATCTAATTTTATCAAATGTTTTCACATACTTTTATCAAATGGTGTTTGATAGCCGAAATTTTCAATACGATATAAAGTGGACTGCAGTGGTTTCAAGTGGTTTAAAAGCTATCAGCTACTTTTTGAAAATTTCAATTTTCCAAAAAACGCCATAAAACCCGTTCAAAAAATCTGAAGCTTGCGTCGCTGGAAGTTCCAAACGATCTGAAAAATCCACCCGCAGTCGGCTTCGTGGCGTATTGAAATTAGTTTGCAAGATGGAGTTTGGTTATGTGATGAAATTTCATGGAAGTTCAAGTTTCAAAAATCTGCTGTTGGCTCCAGAACTAGTTAAAACTGTTTGAAACATTTTCCAATCGATTTGGCAGGTCGAAAATAGGGTATATCCTAAATTTCAGTTTTCTACATCAATTTGATTTTCCCACTCATTTGTGGCCTAAATTCGATTTTCAAAAATTCATCAAAAATCGAAAAAGACACGAGCACTTGAAAATTTTGACATGTGTTAAAAATGAAAAGCTGCGGGCCCCCCAACTATTAGGCAGCTTCAACTTTTGGAAATTGCTTTCGACAGTCTGGACAGTTATGATAACTTACAACGAATCAATTTTGAAAAAAGTTGTCCGTAGGATTTTGAAAAATTTGATAGAGCTGCTTTGCATTTGAAAATTGTTTTTCCTTCTCGTAATATAATTTCTGTGATTTTTGAGTGAAATTATTTTCAAAATGTGTGTTCAATAGGTATCACCAATACGTAGTGACGGTGTCTGGACTTGGTTATAACATGTTGTGTGTTTGCCGTTGATTTCAGCGGCAACGTTGCAATACGAGTCCGAACATGGTATGCAGGGTTAGACAAAAATAAGGTCCGAACAACGTATAGGTAAATTCATATTACTTACACCCGCTGCAGTGGTTCCATGTGTATATCAAGTTGGGTGTATCAGCTAAAAAAACATCATGTGTTCTATACGTTCCAAGGACTTTTTACATGAACCACTTTTGATAATTTTGCCATGGCTAAAATTACTCGTAGATCACGAAAAAATGGTTAAAACGTTGTTCGGACCTACCTAAAGTCCGAACAACGTTTTGGGTCCGAACAACGCACGTGAAATTTCAAGGGTGTGGCCGAACAACGTATAGTTTGTAAACCCACACACACACACACACACACACACACACACACACACACACATTTCACATTTGGTATTGAGATTTTTAGCCCTTCCTTTCATTGTTGTACATTCGATGTTATACCACAAATGTCCTTCAACTTGCCTGTCACACGTCATGTTTTTGAAAATAAATGTGTCATGAACTTCATTTTTTGGAAAAAAATTGACACATTCTCATTATCATAGAACACATTAAAGGTTTATTATTGTGCAAATTGCAATCGCAATCAGTCCATAGGAAGCTCACATTACACATTTGAAAATTGTCATACAGTGTTATTGCGCCAATTTTAGAGCAATTTTTAATTATTTTTGCTAGCTTCCCAATACATTTTTTTCTGGTGAGTGGCTGCATTGGTTCACTGGTCTCAAGCAAAATTTGACATTTTCCTCCTCCCCGCGCCTCACCCACCACCTCTGCAGAAAAAAAAAACACTCACGCAAAAAAGCGTGAGATAACCGGCTTTTCAGAATTAAAAAACGTATTAAAAACATATTAAGCGTGAACAGTGACATTTAAAAAGTTGTATTCTGAGAGAATTAAAAGCCATGTTTTTTATATGCAAGGAGTTTATTTTTTGGCTTTCAAAATTTTAGGATTTTAAAGATTTTTTTTAGGATAGGTATTGAAAAAAAATGAGAACAGGCCTAAGTTGAGGGATGGAAGAGGCATCAAAACAATGCTTTTCATGTTTCGCACCATATTCGTATTCAGCGTTACAAGAAAAATACTATTTCATGTGTCGCACGAACAAAACACTTTTTTGAATATTTACCCCCTTTGGGGAGGTGCCGGTGGCCGTGGATGGGGTCCAATCAAAAATCTGACGTCATATTCGTGTTCAGCGTCACCGAAAACATACAATTCGATATATCACATGCCCCAGATTTTCTTTTGAAAGTTTCACCCAAAATTGGGGGTGAGGGTGCTCCCCCCCGTCAAAGAGTCCCATCTCGAAACTTAAATATTTCGAAACAAGAAATAAACTGAGAAATCGTTTGGGTATTAAGACAGACATTGGTGATTGCTAAGCAAAACATTTATGCTTTTAAAAAAATAGATGTACCAAAAACAAAACTGATGAGGAAGTCTGCAAAAGTCTGCAAAAATGCCACCAAAAATCAATTAGGCCTACCTAAGCTGAACTATCAGAGGAACACGTGAACCGACTTTCCATCAAATTCCTAACAATAAATAAACTGAGAAATCGTTTGGGTATATTAAGACAGACGTTACTGATTATTGCTAAGCAAAATAGTTATTCTTAGAAAAAAATAGGTATACCAAAAACAAAACTGATGAGGAAGTCTGCAAAAGGACGCAAAAATGACAAAAAATATCACTTAATCTGAAATATCGAGGGAACGCCTGAACCGATTTTAATAAAACTCGAAATCTCAAAATTTCGACAATACACCAGTCGGGAGGGATAAAGCACTTTGTTCAAAATTTCATAGGTTTCGAGTTTACTCTGCCACAAAATTGGTACATAAACACATATATATATATCAATATCTACTTTTGTAACGTTATGGCACCATTTAGTTGAACGTCGCTGTGGCACCAGGTAGCAAGTGAAGAAAACTTAGTCATTTACGCGAGCGTTTTTCTGGCAACGGTTTATTCATTAATAAAAACCAACTGGTGCCTCTATATTATATGAGTACAGAGTGATGATTAAGGGTACAAGCAACAGTGCCATCTAATCGAAACATTTTACAACGAATTTTTACAAAAGAATACATCGAAAACCAATGAGACCTGAAAATGGTGCCACAACGTCTGTTGACTATATAATTTTACCAGTATGTTAAAAGGGACTTTTAAATGTCGTTGTGGCACCATTACAAAAATTTGCCTAACGACCCCTGGCAGTGCCCTGATGACATTCCACACAATTTTAAATAAAATACGTTGTGGCACCATTTGGTGGTGCCACAACGTAAATTTTGGTGCCTGAACGTGTGTAAAGTATATAAAATGGTGCCACAAGTACATCAATTATGAGTAGATTTATTCAGGGCCCATCTGGCATCTTTTTTTTTCGTTAAACGGTAATCTGGCTTCTTTTTTACAAAGTGGCATCATTTTACGGATGCCGGATTAACATCACTGTTTTTTGGCTAAGTCTAGTCGTATAGATGCCGGAAAACTGGTCAAATTGTTGATGCCACATTACCATATATACTACCACCCCTTACCCCTATGATGTACGCGCCAAACGGGTAGAGTGCGCTGCTCGAGCGTTTGTATGAAGGTTTTGGAATTGTTGTTAAGGGACAAACTCGCATCAATTTTTGGCAACGGTGCTAATAGACGATAAATGGTAATGCGCCATCATAGTTTTTCCTGGAAAGGCTGATGCCTTGCCAGGACGATGCACAGTTGGCTGTGAGCACCCTCAAAACGCCTGTAATTCAAAAACTTACAGTGAATCCTAAAACAATGGTACAGTAATATTCTCCCTTATGTTTTTGGGGTCGCAGAACACGAATTTGACAATATTTTTTTTGTAGGGGTGATGGGTGAGGGGGTGAAGGGGGTGAAAAATCCAAAATTTGACAATAATGATGTGTGATATGTCGAAATGTATGTTTTTGAGGGTGTAGATCACGAATCTGGCAATATTTTTTTCGTAGGGGTGATGAGTGAGGGGGTGAAGGGGGTGAAAAATCCAAAATTTGACAATAATGATGTGTGATATGTCGAAATGTATGTTTTTGAGGGTGTAGATCACGAATCTGACAATATTTTTTTCGTAGGGGTGAATAGTGGGGGGTGAAGGGGGTGAAAAATTCAAAATTCGATCATAATAATGTGTGATATGTCGAAATGTATGTTTTCGAGGTCGCAGAATACGAATTTGACATTATTTTTTTCGTAGGGGTGAATAGTGGGGGGTGAAGGGGGTGAAAAATTCAAAATTCGATCATAATAATGTGTGATATGTCGGAATGTATGTTTTTGAGAGTGTAGATCACGAATCTGACAATATTTTTTTCGTAGGAGTGAATGGTGGGGGATGAAGGGGGTGAAAACAGTGAAAAATTCAAAATTTGACCATAATGATGTGTGATATGTCAAAATGTACGTTTTCGAAGGTGAAGGAAGGGTGAAGGGTGGGGGATGAAGAATTTTATGTTGAGGAGTCGTCAAAGTCCCGGTAAGAAAAAATTTGTAACATTTTAACAAAATTCCCTACGATTTTTCACTACAATTGACTGTGGAGGTCGTTGGGTCACTTTCGGTCAAAAATGGCAATTGACAACTTGAAATACACTATCTCAAGAATTACCAGCCACTGGAATTTCCCGATTCACCCCTACGAAAAAAATATTGTCAAATTTGTATTCAGCGACCCCAAAAACATAAGGGAGGATATTATTGTACCATTGTTTTAGAATTCATTATAAGTTTTTGAATTACAGGCATTTTGAGGGTGCTCACAGCCCACTGTGCGACAGGACGTTCCAACTACTATCTCGAGTGTTTTAAATTTTTTTCGTTCAACTTTTTGATGTATTGCACCTTTGAAAACATTGACCTGCTTTTGACATTTTTTGAAGTCCATTTAATCAAATGTTTGCTTCTGATTTGAAATAAAATAGCATTTGCCTACATGTAGCAGTTGTTTAGCGACCTTTGCAAAAATTCTTGGTGTTTTTCTTGAACCATATTGAGCTTTTGAATGCGATAACCTACTTTTGAATTTATTCAGACTAATTTTATCAAACTTTCGCATTTCTTAGGAGAAGGGAACGCTAATGAGTAATGACAGATGTAAAAAGATTTTCCGGCGACTTTTGCAAATATTTTATTTTTTTTAGATTCGCTTTGGAGTATTGATCTTTTGAATGAGCTGTACACGTATGGGAAAACTATTTCCATCTCAAATTAAATGCGCAAAGTCGATTTAAAGGGGTCTGAAAAATTTAAATCACTCGCAAAGGTCGTCGAATTACCTTTACACACCTACCAAAGCGTTTCTATCTCGATTCAAATGCAAAAGCCTGATTTAAAAACTTCAATGGTTGATCAAAGACAGAAAAGAAGTACAAATTCTCGCAGAATTACTCGAATAACCAGAGATGGGGTGATTCGAATCGCGCATCAATTTTGAATCGCATTCAGAATCGAAATTTTACCAGAGCTGGAAATCCAAGGTTTACTCTGTACTCCACTATCAACAAGATGTAAAATCCACTGTAGATGGGTTCAAATCATTTTGGAGCCTACTGCCTTTTTCTGAAAATTTTTAGAACCTTCAGCACATTTTTGAAATTTGAAATTTCAACAAAATTTCTTCAAATGGAGTTAGAGAGCCAAAATTCAATCTGAAAACTAATTTCAGTATGCTATAAAGTTGACTGCTGGTGGTTTCAAGTCG
Source organism: Planococcus citri (assembly GCF_950023065.1). Lineage (NCBI taxonomy): Eukaryota > Metazoa > Arthropoda > Insecta > Hemiptera > Pseudococcidae > Planococcus > Planococcus citri. The sequence continues at coordinate 82,113,840 of NC_088677.1, forward strand.
TTTTGAAGCTTGCAGCTACTTTTTGGACCTTCATGGATGACAGAGACACAACATTTTTAGTCTTACTAAAAGTATTTATTTGCCGAGTATTTTTGGAACTTGAATAGCACATTTGTGGCTCAGGCTCAGGCCTGTCTGTTTTTTAAAAATCAAACTTTCTAAAAATCTATCATTCAAACTTTAAAAAATATTGATCATAAAAATGATTTTTACTGACCAATGCAGTAGATTTTTCACTGTTTTGCAGTAAAAAACTATTGCTTTTAAGAAGCCAAAATGTCGTGACTGCTAAGCAGTGAAATTTCACTGCTTCAAATTTAGAGAGTAGATAGCTGTGTTGCTTCGATTTCGGAAATTGCTTTATTATCAGTGATAATGTAAGTTTTTAAAATTGTATGTACAATTTCGGATACATGCGCTCAAAATCGCAATAGTAGGTAGTTTGAAAGAGCAGGCAAAAATTCATCACCTGTAAAAATTTCGAGTGATAAAGTGCCTTTTTCGACTTTGGTGAATTTTTGAAAATCAAATTTATGCCAACAATGAGGGAAGAAATCAAATTGACGTACTTGTAGAAAGCTTAAGTTTAGGGTATACCCTATTTTCGACCTGCCATATCGATTGGAAACTGTTTCAAACCGTTTGAATATTTCTAGATCCTCCAGCAAATTTTTGAAACGTGAACTTTCATGAAATTTTATCAAATGTAGTTAGAAAGCCGAACTTCATTCCGCAAACTAATTTCAATACGCTACGAAGTCGGCTGCAGGTGAATTTCAAGTAGTTTTGGAGCCTCCACTGGCTTTTTTTAAATTACTGAAGCCTCCAGTAGATCTTTGAAACTTGAAAATTTTCACAAAAATCACATTAAATGTAGGTGGAAAGTCGAAGGGGCCAAGTGATTTTGGAGCTTTCAGCAACTTTTATTCCTTGAGTCTCCAGCAGCACATTTTTAAAACTTGAAATTTTCACACAATCTTATCAAATGGAGTTAGATAGCCGAAATTTTCAATTCGATATGAAGTGGACTGCAGTGGTTTCAAGATGTTTTAGAAGCTACCAGCTACTTTTTTGAAATTTAGATTTTCCAAAAAACGCCATAAAACTCGTTCAAATAATCTAAAGCTTGCTTGCTCGTGAGTGGTGCCTGTTAATGACCTTGACAGATTACGTACTTACCCGTTAGGTATTTTTATTTAAAAAATCGGCATCGCGACTGGGTCATTCCATGTCAACTCAACCAAAAAAAGGCGATTTTGAAAGTCATGTCTTTCGATTTCGCTCAATTTTTTTTTACAATATGTACCCACCCAGTAAGTAAGAAAGCCGCAATCAGTTTAGTCCCAGCCCCCTCAGGGGGCGGGTGGGGGGGCTTCCATTATTTGCACATTGTCTCGAGGTACTCAACTTCAGCAGCCCATTTCTCCAGAACTATGATACTTTGATCAAAACTGATTTCACAGTTCGAAAGGGCATTGAATTTTGAACTTTTTAAGCATTCTGAAATTTTCAAAAGTTGAAAGTTGAACTTTCAATTTGAAAGTTCAAATTTCAAAATGGCGCTGTAAGTGGGAGCTACCATTTAAAATTTTGAAAAAATTTCCATAGATGTACATTTTGATACTTTTTTGAAATATTGAGGTTTCGAGATGGAACTCTTTGACGGAGGGGGAGCACCCCCACCCCCAATTTTGGGCGAAATTTTCGAAAGAAAATCTGGGGCATGTGATACATCAAATTCTATGTTTTTGGGGACGCTGAACACGAATATGACGTCAGATTTTTGATAGGACCCCATCCACGGCCCCCAGCACCTCCCCAAAGGGGGTAAAAGTTTAAAAAAGCGTTTTGTTCGTGTGACACATGGAATAGTATGTTTTTGGTGACGCTGAACACGAATATGACGTCAGATTTTGGATTTGACCCGTCCACAGCCCCCAGCACCTCCCCAAAGGGGAGGACCCCCCCAAAAAATGGTCACATTCGTGTGACACATGAAATAGTATGTTTTCGATATCGCTGAACACGAATATTGCCTTAGTTTTTCGAATCGACTTCACCCAAGGCCCCCAGAACCTCCACCAATTGGTAAAATTCCAAAAAAAATGTTGGGGCCCCGTGGATGGGTCCAATCACAAATCTAACGTCATATTCGTGTTCAGCGTCACCAAAAACATACTATTCCATGTGTCACACGAACAAAACGCTTTTTTAAACTTTTACCCCCTTTGGGGAGGTGCTGGGGGCCGTGGATGGGGTCCTATCAAAAATCTGACGTCATATTCGTGTTCAGCGTCCCCAAAAACATAGAATTTGATGTATCACATGCCCCAGATTTTCTTTCGAAAATTTCGCCCAAAATTGGGGGTGGGGGTGCTCCCCCTCCGTCAAAGAGTTCCATCTCGAAACCTCAATATTTCAAAAAAGTATCAAAATGTACATCTATGGAAATTTTTTCAAAATTTTAAATGGTAGCTCCCACTTACAGCGCCATTTTGAAATTTGAACTTTCAAATTGAAAGTTCAACTTTCAACTTTTGAAAATTTCAGAATGCTTAAAAAGTTCAAAATTCAATGCCCTTTCGAATTGTGAAATCAGTTTTGATCAAAGTATCATAGTTCTGGAGAAATGGGCTGCTGAAGTTGAGTACCTCGAGACAATGTGCAAATAATGGAAGCCCCCCCACCCGCCCCCTGAGGGGGCTGGGACCAAACTGATTGCGGCTTTCTTACTTACTGGGTGGGTACATATTGCAAAAAAAATTTGAGCGAAATCGAAAGACATGACCCAAAAACGTTGGTTGAGTTGACATGGAATGACCCGACTCCTGTTTGAAACGTATTTTTGTGCATCAATTTATTCGATTTCACACTTCTTTGAAAATTTCAAAAATTTACTCTTCCTCCTTGGTTTGAGGGAAAACGATACAATTCAGTTAACATCCTCTTTTGGCATTTCTCCGAAATAGATTGCTGGTAGTTTCAATCCATTTTGGAGCCTTCTACACCTTTTTAAAAACTTTAGTTCTTTAAAAAATGCCACAAAATCTGCCCGAATTGATAGTGCGTACTGCGCATAGTGAATTTCGGCTTTCCAACTCCATCTCATGAAATTTTGTAAAAATTTTAGGTTTCAAAAATCTCCCGGAGGCTCCAATGATTTCTAAAATATCGCTGGAAGCTCCAAACGATCTGAAATTCACCTGCAGTCGACTTCGTGGTGTATTGAAATTAGTTTGCAGGATGAAGTTTGGTTTTGATGAAATATCATGGAAGTTCAAGTTTCAAAATTCTGCTGGAGGCTCCAGAACTACTCAAAACTGTTTCAAACGTTTTGCAATCGATTTGACAGGTCGAAAACAGGGTACATCCTAAATTTCAGTTTTCACATCAATTTGATTTTCTCACTCATTTGTGGCTTAAATTCGATTTTCAAAAATTCACCAAAAATCGAAAAGTGCACTTAAGCTCTTGAAATTTTTGACAGGTGTTAAACTTTTGCCTGCTCATTCGATCTGCCATTGTACGGTTTATAAAATTACGAGCAAGTCCTACGTTGGAACGCAAAATCTGCAATTTCAGCTGATCTGTCAATCAAAATGGCAGGCATTGTGTACGCATGGCCAGTTTTTTGAGGACAATGGCTAGAAATGTTCTTTAGAACTCCTCCTTTAGGGAAAAATTGCCTGGGAGGATTGGCAGGGATGCTCAGTAGATCCTTATGCGGGCCCCCAACAATAGGCAGCTTCAACTTTTGGAAATTGTTTTCGACAATCTGGACAGTTATGATAACTTACAACGAATTAATTTTGAAAAAAAAGTGTCTGCAGGATTTCGAAAAATTTGATAGACCTGCTTTGCATTTGAAAATTGTCTTTTTTCTCGTAATATAAATTCTGTGATTTTTGAGCGAAATTTTCAAAATATGTGTTCAATATAGTACAAATTTTTAAATCCAAAATCTTCAAAACAAAGTTTCCAAAAATAACGAAAAATCAATTTCAGAAGCTGTAATTGTTATTTTCGTGCACACTGCTTCAACTTTGGAATTAGCAATTTGTTTCCTTTGGAAATGTCTCAAATAATCTAAAGTTGTCTCTTCAAATTTTTTTGTAGTCTTGGATTTGGGGACATTTTTTTTTGAAAATTTTAGGCCTAAGAAACGTAAATTTTCAACATCAATTATTCAAACTTTAAAAAATGTTTAAATTCGAAAATAAACTCCTCACATAGGTAGTATACAATTTTATTTACTTCTCAAAACGTGATATTTTGAGAGCTATTGCCCTCACATTGTTCGGACCTTTTTGCCATTCTTTTTCAAAACTGAAACTTCTAAAAAAATCAGTCAAATTTTGAAATTTTCAAGCCAAAAAATTGGTGATTTCCCATAAAAAACATCGTTCTTTTACTTATCAAAATAAGACTTTTCAAATGCTTTTGCCCTTGCTCTTCTTAGGCTAATTTGTTTGTTTGTTTGTTTTATTTTTTTTACAAAATCGAAAATGAAATGTTCTTATAAGTAATTACAGTCGGGGAGCCCACATAAGGGTTAATTGCACCCCCTGTCGATCCTCCGGGACAACTTTTTTCTCAAAGGGGGAGTCCTAAGGAACATTTCTAGGTCTTGTTCTGAAAACAAATGACCCTACTTACCCTACTTACAAAATGGCGGCCATTTTGATTGACAGGGGACAGCTGAAATCGAAGATTTTGGATTCCAACATAGGACTTGTAGAAATCTTTTAAACCGCACAAAGGTAGATCGAAAGAGCAGGCCAAAATTCATCACATGTCAAAATTTCAAATGCTAAAGTGCCTTTATCGATTTTTGGTGAATTTTCAAAAATCATATTTTGGCCAAAAATGTGAGAAAAAATCAAAATTTTACCAAATTGATCTAAAAAGCTGAAATTCGGGATATACCCTGTTTTCGACCTGCCAAATACATTGGAAACTGTTTGGAGTCGTTTTGAGCAGTTCTCACTATGCTACGAAGTCGACTGCAAGCGGATTTCAAGTCGTTTTGGAGCCTCCAGCGACTTTTTGAAAACTACTCGAGCTTCCAGTAGATTTTTAAAACTTGAAATTTCCCCAAAATTTCATCAAATGGAGATGAAAAGCCGAAATTAACTCTGCACTCAAATTTTAACACCCTCTGAAGACGACTTCAGGTGGGTTCAAGTCATTTTGGAGCCTCCAGCGAATTCTTGAAAGGTTTCATGGTGTTTTTAGGAAAATTTAAATTTCCTAAACGTAGCTGGAAGATTCAAAATCTTTTGAAACCACCATGCAGTCGACTTGACACTGTATTGAAATTAGGCAGAGTATTTCGGCTTTCCAACTCCATTGAAAATTTGTGAAAATTTCAAGTTTCAAAAATCTGGTGGAGAATCCAGTAATTTTAAAAAAGTCGCTGGAAGCTCCAAAATGACTTGAACTCACCTGCAGTCGTCTTCAGAGGGTGTTAAAATTTGAGTGCAGAGTTAATTTCGGCTTTCCATCTCCATTTGATGAAATTTTGGGGAAATTTCAAGTTTCAAAAATCTACTGGAGGCTCGAGTAATTTTCAAAAAGTCGCTGGGAGCTCCAAAACGACTTGAAATCCGCTTGCAGTCGACTTCGTGGCATATTGAAATTAGTTTGCAGAATGAATTTCGGCTTTTCAACTCCATTTGATGAAATTTTGTAAGAATTTCGAATTCCAAAAATCTGCTGGAGGTTCCAGAACTGCTCAAGACGACTTCAAACAGTTTCCAATCGATTTGGCAGGTCGAAAACAGAGTATGTCCCAAATTTCAGCTTTTTTAGGTCATTTTTCTCACATTTTTGGCCAAAATATGATTTTTGAAAATTCACCAGAAATCGATAAAGGCACTTTAGCACTTAAAATTGTGATGAATTTTGGCCTGCTCTTTCGACCTACCTTTGTGCGGTTTAAAAGATTTCGGACCTGCTTTTTAAATTTTTTAGAGTCCATTTAATCAAATTTTTGCTTAGCAGTTGTTTATCGACCATTGCGAAAATTCTTAGTGTTTTTCTCGAACTATATCGCGCTTTTGAATACAATAACCTACTTTTGAATGCATTCAGACGGCTTTTTATCAAACTTTCGCATTTCTTAGTACAAGAGAACGCTAATGACAGATGTGAAAAGGTCATTCGACGGTTTTTGCGAATATTTTAATTTTTTGTAGAGTCGCTTCGGCATACTGATCTTTTAAATGAGCTTTACGTAGGTATGTGAAAAGCATTTCCATATCGAATGAAATGTGCAAGTTCGATTTAAAGGGGTCTGAAAAATTCAAATCACTCGTAAGGGTCGTCGAATGACCTTTACACACCTGTCAAAGCTTTTCTATCTCGATTCAAATGCGAAAGTCTGATTAAAAAATTTCTGTGATTGGTCAAATACTGAAAAAAAAAAAAATACAAATTCTCGCAAAATCACTCGAATAAGTAACATTAACTAATCTGTTGAATAAAATTAGACAGCTTTTGACTGAAAAAAAAAAAATACAAATTCTCGCAAAATCACTCGAATAAGTAACATTAACTAATCTGTTGAATAAAATTAGACAGCTTTTGACCTAATTTCGAAGTATTCTATTTGAACTGACGCATTCGATTTGAGATAGAAACTCTAGATCACGAGTCGTAGGAGATTGATTATGGCTGAGGCATCAAAAATATATGAGGTAATTTGGCATCACTCGTATACGTGGTAAAGTGGCTTCACGAAGTATATAGGGTAACCCGGCATCACCAGTATATGTGGTAAAATGACATCATGAAGTATATGCGGTAACCTGGCATCACGTGTATATGTGGTAAAGTGGCTTCACGAAGTATATATGGTAACCTGGCATCAATCTTTTTGGCAACATCGCATGATGCCACTAAGTCGTTTACACACCAGAAGCCACATTACCAGCAAAATTATTTTCTGCATACCTGAACTTCGTAAGTGAATATAAGTCTTCAGTTGATAAAATAAAACATAACTGTGCCTTCAAAGTTGAAAAAGTGCAACACTGACATAGGGATGCCAGTCTCCCGTATATATTCTTGGATGCCAGACTACCGTCCAACGACTATATATATATATATATCTATATATATATAAACTTTAAGGAAACCTGAAAAAAAACTAATGGCCCCACAATGATCCCAACACCCCAAAACGCAAAGAAAATTTACTCCGGACCGAAACTGTCACAGTTGAGACAAATACAGTACCTGACTTTTCTACGAAAAGCCGGTAAAAACTCCAGATTCGAATATGTACTACAATTTTGAAAACATATCAACCGACATACTACACATCGATGAGGGTCGATTCCTAATTATCGCCGCGCCGTTTGGGGGGGGGGGAGAGTCAGGGCCAACAGTGCAGGGGATTGAATTGAGGCCAACACTGGAAAAGGGATCTGGGACACCTATGCAAATGATACCCACTTGAAATTTTCAAAAAAAAATGATTTTTGTTTTTCAAATTTATGCATATCAAAATTGACCTCTTTTTTTTTTGAGAATTACCCATTTATTTACAAACTACAACCAATTCAATCAAGCTTTTTTTAGAAACTACGTAATATTCCATATGTTGTTAAAGTAGCATAACTTCAAAAAAAGTTGAAATTCAGGAGGGGGCTGAGGGCTTCGGAGGGGCTGTGTGAGTGTAGCAGAAAATCTGACGTCATATTCGTACTCAGCGGTATCGAATCGTAAGAAAACGACACCAAAATCATCAAAGTAAGTTTATTTTGAAAATATCAAAACTTGAGGTGGGGGCTGTGTGAATGTAAAACAAAATCGGACGTCATATTCGTGCTCAGCGGTATCGAATCATAAGAAAACGACCCCCTAATCATTGATATTCATGCTTCCCAAAATTCTCATTTCACCCCCCCCCCCTTAACACACATGTTTCCAACGTTTCAGCGCGACGCACCAAACCAAAAATTTCGGAAAAGGTACATGGTGTTTGGGGGTCAAAAATATATCCAAAAAAACGTGTTTCTAAAATTGTACCTTGCAATCTTGATTCTTAATAGGCATAAAAAAATGAAAAAAAACACCATTTTGAGGGGTAAATATGAGGGGAGGGGTTGAAAATTTTTGTGGGGATACCTAATAAGGATATACATAACATACTTAAAAATTTTCAAAATTGGTTGAAATGGGGCTGAGAAAAGTGTTATTGAAGTGTCGAAAAAGGGGAGGGGGTGTGGATATGAAATTTTTCACGCGGAAGTTTCTCAATGGTATCCATCTTCCATGATAATATCAACTCTTTCCATTTCTAAAAAGACTTTTTATAACGGAGATTCAAAAATGAGAAAATGAATTTCTGAATACGTAAGTAGTTTTCTCTTAAAATCAAAGTTGACGTTAAAAAATACAAAAATTATTTCTCAAAAGGATTCGTATAATATGTAAACATGAAATCAAAATTGAAGCCACGTGTAAAAGAAGTTCTTCAATGATTAGAATCAGAAAAAGAAAAAAAAAAAAATATTCCTTGGCAATAAAATATAAATGCATTTTTTCACGCCCCCCCCCCCTGTATTTTACCTAGGGAAGTACCTAGGTGATCATCTTACGTTATAGTGTAGGTAGAGGTACATAGTTTTATGTTTCTTACTTACCGCCTTCTAATGATTTTGCGATAAAGATTTCGTTCGGCAAAATATGAAAATGAAACGCAAGATTTGAAATACTTAAAACCACCATCGCGGTATAGGTAACTGTGAAGCACTATTTTAGGTATAAAATTTACCTATTAATAATGGATGAGTTATGTTAGGTGACAAAGGCACCGTTCGTTGAATGATGAGAAATCCAGCGTTATCATTTTATTATTCCGATAAAAATTTCAACGAGCCCTTCAACCAAGCAGAACACAGCGAAAATGTTGACGTGTTTTACATTTTCATATCTTTTCATGGAATTTTACATGAATCAAGGGTGATGGTTAGATTTTTCTGATGTATAGATCCAATTTATGATTTTGATATCACAACATGGACTTTCATTACCCAATAAGGAAATTTATTACCACCTAAATATTCAATTTTTGGGGTCATCATAATTATTCATCAGAAATTTTAGTAGGGATGAATTTTCATTGTTCTGATCAATGCAAACAATTTTCTCAAATTCACATTCCAATAGTCCTACCAAGTTTACACACATTCAGACATGTTTACCCATACATCACGTGATGTTACCATGTAGATAATTCATAATTACGTGGAAAAATCACCGAGTTTTGCTTTGTTCGTTTGATGTCATCCCATCAACATCTATCAATTTGAATTTTTCTCACTGACGTTGCAACCAAATGAAAAAAATGTCAAACCTCAAATTTGAAAGTTGACGAAGAAGTTCATACATATTTTTAATCTGATAACCTATCTGGAATTCGTATTGCAATTGCTGAAGAATTGCAAGTACAGAGTTAGCTTCGTATTCGGAGCTTCTTGCCTCTTGCATTTATAACCTTTTACATAATGTTTCCTGTTCCTCTTATTTTGCAAATTCTAATTATTTGAAAATTTTTTTTTGGTTTCAGGATTCTTGTCGAATAATTTGAATACTTGAGCGGATATCACAATATCTCATCATTACCATTGAAATACTACTGTCGCACGACGTGTTTCGATCAATGAATGTTGAACAAGGTGCAGAATTTTTGCGGTAAGTCGAAGAATAATTATACAATAGCAAAATTATACGTACCTATAGGTATATATTTATGGCTGTGTATGAACAATTATTGAATATACTTAAGTATTTAATACCTTCAGCTAATCAGCTTAGTTGCAATAGGTAAGGTTTGTATGCCACGTATTAAAGTTACAAATACGTATTATGTACATTTGGTTGAATCGAATTTAGTCTAGGTTCGTTTACAAAAAAAAAACGTCTGTTTTCTATATTTTCAAGAAGTGTCTGACAGTAAACTATTGCTTTCATTTGCCTTGTGGCTGTGGCTAGACATTGAGCTAATGCTTGAGCAATCCGAATCCGATTCTTCGATTACCTAGGCGCAAATTGAATTTTTTAACACTTTTCATAATCACCAGAGTAGTAAAGGGTAGAATTCACACCTTCGATGAACGAGTATAATAAGGTTTACATTTCAAACAAGCTAACATTTTCGAATGCAGCGTGTAAAAATAACATCCAAAGGTACAAAAATCTCAAAATTGATTTTTTAAAATATATAACCTTATTAGGCACTCCAAAGGTGCGAACTTATCTTCTGAATGGTAAAAAACTATTGACTTACTGGATCTATCTTTTTTAGCATGACTTCTAAATCATGAATTATTCTTGTAAAGTCTGGTCGATTTTCTGGCAAATGGTTCCAGCATTTAAGCATTAGGCAGTACCTGTTACAGAAATTTCGGCATTACAATATACCTATCCTATACATTAATTATGGGCATTCATTGGTTTCTGGACAAAAATGATATAAATATCGGAAATTAGTGATTTTGTCGACTACTTGAAGTCTATAGGTACGTACGTGTCCATCGAACAGCCTTCTGGTTTTTTCATACGGTATCCTGATCGAATGTCTTTTAGTAGTTTTTTTGCGTCGTCGTACGTAGCATAAGGAACTTCGCCAAAAGTCACTATCTCCCAAAGTAATATGCCGTACGACCATCTGTGTGTATTAATAAATGTAGGTACATTCTTATATTCAAGGTATAAAAATTGAAGCTAAATTGTTGAAAAGCTCTATAGGTACGTAATTAAATGTATGTAATCGATCGCTTTTCCTACCTAAATACTCTACATTATTATGCATTTCTCATGTTCATTGCTACACTTACACATCAGATTTTGTTGAATGACGTCGATGCGTTATGGTTTCAGGTGCTATCCATTTTACTGGAAATCTGCCTTTGGACTTTTGTTTATAGTAGTCAGAATTTCGAATATCTTTGGCTAATCCAAAATCAGCTATTTTCAGCACATAATCGTCAAATATCAGGATATTTCGAGCAGCGAGGTCTCGGTGAATTAGCTGAGGAATTGAAAAATATTTATTATTTCAGTAGAACTCGGCTGTTCGCCTGGTCCACTATCAACTTGATGAAAAAACTTACTTTTATAGAAGCCAAGTATTCCATGCCTGTGGCTACTTGTAGAGCAAATGTGAGCAGAACTTTTTCAGACAAGTCATTTACGCTGGCTTTTGAAGGTTGGTGGTGGTTTCTGAGGAAGTCGAGTAAATTTCCATGAGGAGAGTATTCGATGATGACGAGCAATGGCCCATTTTGTGTGCAACATCCGAGTAGACTAAGTACGTTGTCATGTCTGCCGATTAGTTTCAACAGTTCCATTTCGGTTACTAAGCTAACCATGTCTGTGTCCTTGTGGGTGGCTGTGAAATGAATACACAAAATATGTAAATTGATTCATCATGTAAAGTATCTACAATTTTTTAATGCACTTTTCATTTTGTCAAGTGACTGCATCACTCGAACCACCTTGAGTGAGTTTTGGTAACTTTTTTTTTTTCATTTTGCTGAATCTTCTCAAACATTTCGAATGTCAATCGTTGCGATTTTTGTAGTACCTACTTGTTTTTGGTGTTTCAAGTCACTTGAGTAAAATTTTTGCACTTAGAAAGAAAATGAAGAGTGATATTCCAAAACTCGCTTTGTCCATTTTCACAACTTTTCAGGAGAGAGGAAAAACAGTTTCCCTTTAAACGGGTAAATTGGCTTTTTAAGCGAGTTTAGCACTTTATTTGGGTGGATTTATGATGGGGAAATATATAATCGAACGATAAAAAGGGTGGTTAGCACGATAACCATTTGAACGATAAAACGTGGCTTAGTAACGGTAGTTTAGGTGGTAAGCACAGCATTTTTCAACTATTGAAAAAGGTTGTTAGCCCGATAATTTTCATGATAAACACGATATTTTTCATTGATTAGCACGATATTTTTCATTGACAAAAGTTTTAGGGTGTCGAAAATCATATTTCAGAAATGAATGCAAATTTGGACGTCAATCTTTTTGATTCACAGGTATTTTGAGGCGCTGAATTCATTTTTGTCGTTATTTTGGTTCGAACCTCAAATGGGGGCCCTAGGAGGAGGATGCAAAGGGGTAAATATTTTGGAAAAGTCGAGTAGAATATTGATATATACGTTTTTTGGACTCCAGAATTCATTTTTGATGTTATTTTGGTTCGAAACCCAAATTGGACTCCAGAAGGGGGGTGCAAAAGCCATCAAATAGGTAAAAAATATCAGGCTCAGGTGAAAATTTTCCGAATTTCAACTTTCCCTTGGCAGCAAAATCCATCCCATTAGGTCAAAAACATAAACGAGGTCGTCCGGCGTTATCTCGTAAAGCTTTATTGAAATAGGTACCTACTACCTACTAGAACACTTCATTTTTTATTCACTCGCAAAAATCATATACTTTTTGTCGTTGATTTATCCTTATTTATCGTGGACATCACTTATTTATCGTTCGTTCTGTCAGAAACTTCTCGTGGAAATTGTTTATTTTTTATTGTTCTTACTATCATATATATCGTGGATACCCACGACCCTCTTCATTTAACAGGCCAGAACCGCGAAATCTGGCAACAATGTTATCAGGCCCAAGTCACGCCAAAGATAACATGCGTTTAAATGGGCCTGATACAATTTTAAACAGTTTTTCGTTAAAAAACATTTTTAACATTGATTTTTTGAAAATTTTGTTGCATAAGATCGAAAGAGAATAACATTTGCAATCGAATGGTGTACTCATTGTTGAATTTTAGTCAATTTACTATTAATCAACTCGGAATTTGTGTAAAATGATTGTTGGGTGTCCTCTTATTATCACTAATTGCACCGAATATTTTCATTCAAATTATATAAAACTATATATCATTGGAAAGAGGATAAAAAACGCTACATTTTGAACAATACGAGTTTCAAGTAATCTGTCATAGTTTTGAGAAAATCTTCAATTGAAAATTTGAATTCAATTATTTCAAATACTGTAACAACTAACTCAACACTCATAGCACTCAAAAGGTAGCATTTTTTATGCTCTTTCCAACGATGTACAGATTTGTATAATTTACATGAAAATAATTGCTACAATCATTGATAATAGAGGACCTTCAATAATTGCTGTACACATTTTCCCTACTTATAAGCTTACTTACGAAGTGAAATTCAATAGTATATATACCATTCGATAGAATAATTAATTTTCTTTCGACCATGCTAAAGAAAATTTCAGTAAAATGTACCCCATAAAAAGAAATTAACGAAAAACTTCAAAAATGTATATTTCGCCATAACAACAATGCGTTTTCTGGGCCTGATAATCGTAAAAATGCGGTGTTGCCGTTAGCAGCGGTTCCGGCCTGTTAAATGAAGAGGGTCGTGGGATACCACCTAATTTATCGTTTGTTTTTTAAGAAATCGTGCAATACATTTTTTTATTGTGAAATACACTTTTTTATCGTGCAATCCTCTTTTTCATCGCGAATACTTATTTATCGTGATAACCCACTACTGTTATCGTGCTAACCCCCTTTTTTAAAGTAACGATAAATTGCACCCTTTATGATGTAGGAGTGTAGGTATACATTTCATCCACTAAATACTGTTGAGAAAAATTTCAATAAAAATGGACAAAGCGCGTTTTGGAACATTATTTTTTTTTAATTTTTAGTGAATTGGCTATTTAGGTGAGTTTAACACCTCATTTTGGTAGGTTGATGATGTAGGAATGTGAGTTAATACTTCATCTACCAGGTACCACTGAAAACCCAACTTCAATAAAAATGGACAAAGCGAGTTTTGGAATATCACTCTTCAAATATACGTCTCCCACAAAAATCAAAGCTTATAAAAATACCTAGAGACTTACTTTTCAACATTTTTACTGCTGCTGTTGTGACGACGTGTGGCTGTAAGAGGCCTGAAACATTTCCTGTGACAACTCTTCCGAACTCCCCTTCTCCTAGGAAGTCCCCCAGAACAACGTTTCCTCGAGGAATTTCCCACTTTTCATCCAATGGTAATTCATATTCACTCCTCGGTCCTTCATATTCACTCCTCGGTCCTCCATATTCACTCCTTGGCGTCGGTGCCACTTCATCTGTATCTGCTATTGGATAAGATTCGTATACGATGGTGACGTTTGGTATTTTCTAGAATTGGAGAGAGATGGTAGGTGTAGGTAGATAAGATACGTGTGAGGATAAAATTCATGAATTTCGTAAAAAATCTGCCAATTGCGGGTGTTTAATGGCTGTGTATTGTGAAGAGTCCACCAGGATATCTTTCAAACTGGTATTCTTCAATTTGAACAAAACCAAGCTATAGGTATCAAAAGAGCATCTCCTGAAACGTCTGTTTCCAAAATTTCAGTCTCTCAGATTCATTTTTGGATTTTTGGCGAGTTTTTGAAATTTTAAAATTCAAAAAGGTTGTTTCAAAAGCGATTTTCAAACTTCTTCAAGTATTGAGGTTGCAACATTTGGAACTAATACCCCTATTTCAACTAAACGACAACTAGCGCGGCACCTGAATTTGCATTTAATTGAGGTAGCAACTTTTGGAACTATACCCCTATTTCAATTCTAAAACAATGCAAACACACTAGCGCTGCACCAGGGGTTGCAGCCTCAATTGTATAAATTTTTTGAGCGAAGTTAATCAAATGTGAAAAATTCTTTCAATTCAACTCCTACGCACGAACAGTTATCTGGAATTTTTCAAGGGCCAAAATTGCTGATTTTAAAAAAATACAACACGGGTAGTCGGGTATCAAAATTAGAGATTTTAGGGACGCTGAATTCATTTTTGAACTTTTGAGCAACGGTAGACTCCAAACATCGAAATGGGTTGCAAGGGGAACGAAAATACGAAAGTTTTAAATTTTAACCCTTTCGTCGCCCTGTGAAGTGTTAATTTTATTCTAACTGCTGCGATGTAAAAATTTTTTGTCGAATTTGTTCAAATAAACCGGGCAAATAGTGCTTTTAAAAAGGAAAAAATTGGGACATCAATTTTTTCTTCGGGAATATGTTCAGATGGACCCCCTGAACTACCAAAAAAAAACCGACCCTCCCAACCCTGGAGCTAATTTTTTTAGGGGGCTAAATAACCGGTTGCGATTCACATTTTTGGCGTTTTACTCCGTAAATATTAGGTTTACGAGAAAAACTACCATGACTAAAAATGTTCCCCTTCAAATTCTCGATAATTTGATACTACTCACGATACCCACCCCTCAAAGGGGGTATCTGAAAAAAGGCATGGAAAGATTAGGCGTTTCAAAAAATGTCAGTCTAATAAATTAATCAAAGTTACCACTTAATATCATTCGTTTTCGCTCAAATTTTGTTTACAAAGTCTACACACCCAACTACTAATCGAACTACCATTGAATGGACTTCAACCCTCCCCGGGGATTGGTGGGGGGTGCTTGATTTTTCAAGTAACACACAACTGGATCATGTATTCGAAAAACGAATCTGGACGTGCGATATATCGAATAGTATGTTTTCGAGGTCGCTGAATACGAATATGAACTTATTTTCTGGGTTCATCCCCTCAAAGTCTCTCTCTGCCCCAAAAAGGGGGTCAAAATTTTGAAAAATCGTGAAAAGTCGAGTGATATATCGAATAGTATCTTTTCGAAGTCTCTGAGTACGAATATGAACTTATGTTTTGGTCCCAACCCCGCAAAACTCCTGTCTGCCCCAAAAAAGGGCAAAATTTTGAAAAATTGTGAAAAGTCGAGTGACATATTAAATGGTATGTTTTCGAAGTCACTGAGTAATATGATCTTATTTTTTGGTTCCTACCCAACAAAGGTGCCAACTCCCTTGCAAAAAAATGCAACTTGTCGCAGCTTGAAACAACTTGTAATTAAGTTGTGAATAGTTATTCTTTGGATAACTTGTACATTTTACTACTTGTTTCAACTCTTCAACTGGAAAAACAAGTAAGTAATCAGCTACTTGTTATTTGTGTTGAAGACTTAATGCGAGTAGTTGTTCTTTGAATAACTTGTACATTTTACTACTTGTATGAACTCCAGAACTTGGAAAACAAGTAGGTAATCGACTATTTGTTATAGTTGAGTTAAAGACGTAATACATAACAAGTATAAAATTTTAAACAAATCCAAAGAACAACTAAGTAGGTATTTACACAATTTGTCAGTTGCCACGTAAGCTAAACATTTGACCAAGACCAAGACCAAGCTTCAACAATGATATAGATACTTGTTGTGAATTGACTATTATTTTATTTGATGTCAATAAAACACAATATATTAAATTCACATAAGACAAATTATGAAAATTTAGTGAAATTTTCCAAAAAGCAAAAGATTAAGGATAAGAATTTCAAGGAAAAATCACTGTTGATAAAATCACTAAAAATAATCAAAAACAAGAGTGATGATGTAGAAAAAGCTGACAAAATATGTACAACCAAAATCGAATAATATGTCGTTCAAACTTGAAAAACGTAAATACTTAGAGCACCAAAATTGGTGAAAGTTTAATAAAATCTGACAAAAATTGCATATGAAAGTGTTGAAAACATGTTTACAAATGCAAAAACGGTTGCCTAGGTGGCTGCAGTTGCAGAAATATATCACACAACTTTTCACAATTTTTCAAAATGTCGACTCCCTTTTTTGGGGGAAAGGGGGACTTCGAGGAGCTGAACCTAAAAAATAAGTTCATATTCGTATTCAGCGACCTCGAAAACATACTATTCGATAATTCGATATATCACTCGACTTTTCACGATTTTTCAAAATTTTGATCCCTTTTTTGGGGCACAGAGGGCCTTTGAGGGGTTGGACCCAGGAAATAAGTTCATATTCGTATTCAGCGACCTCGAAAACACACTATTCGATATATCGCACGTCCAGATTCGTTTTGCGAATACATGATCCAGTTGTGTGTTACTTGAAAAATCAAGCACCCCCCACCAATCCCCGGGGAGGGTTGAAGTCCATTCAATGGTGGTTTGATTAGTAGTTGGGTGTGTAGACTTTGTAAAACAAAATTTGAGCGAAAACGAATGATATTAAGTGGTAACTTTGATTAATTTATTAGACTGACATTTTTTGAAACGCCTAATCTTTCCACCCCTTTTTTTTAGACACCCCCTTTGAGGGGTGGGTATCGAGCGTAGTATCAAATTATCGAGAACTTGAAGGGGAACATTTTTAGTCATGGTAGTTTTTATCGTAAACCTAATATTTACGGAGTAAAACGCCAAAAATGTGAATCGCAACCGGTTTTAGCCCCCTAAAAAAATTAGCTCCAGGGTTGGGAGGGTCGGTTTTTTTTTGGCAGTTCAGGGGGTCCATCTGAACACATTCCCAAAGAAAAAATTGATGTGCCAATTTTTTCCTTTTCGCCCTCACGTTTTTACGTTATTTTCCCGCTCTAAAAAAAGGAATTGAAATTTTATGTTTTGGAGCGTTAAATTTTTCCTTTGCGAGTCATAAGAACAATTGGAAAGATTTTCAGCCGATGTGTCGACACCAAATTTTTATGCGTTTTTGTTTGGCTCTTCACCAGTGAATTTGGCTATGGAAATCAACATACTCTTTCAAAGACATTGAGGAAAGTTGTCAATTATTTCCAAAATGAGATGATCACTCAAATATGTACATTCTCTCTCAGGCGTTAAAGGGTAAAGGTGAGGTGGGATGTTGTTAGCTGAATTTGTGTTAGAAATTTCTGAATGAATACTTACCAATATGGTTGATGCATTTTTGTCCAGCTCGATTTCGTTTTCGATCACGACGCGTTTTACGCATTGCGACATAGATATCATTTCCATACCCATTTTATTTATTTGTCGTTGCATTTTTCGCGATCGTGCTGCAGATCTTCTAGAATAAATAACGGATACGGCGACTACAGTAAATGTTACTGCCACTATTAGGCTTATTATTAAATTGATGTTTTCTGTTAGCCAATTTGTTGATTGGTTTTTTCGCAGGATTGTTGAATTTGAACATTTCTGTATATCACGAAACCACGGATCAATAATGTTGGAAGTATCATCTAAGCTATAGTATTTGCATTCTCCAGTTTCTGAATTCCACATGCACGAGTAGTTCTTATTCAGACATGCTGTGCATTGATCACTCATATGGGCGCATTTATACACGACAATACGTGTGTTGTATGTGTTGTCAAGTGGTAATCCGTTCAATAAAACTGACCATTCGACTGTTATGAAAGGTTTTGATTCAGCGTAGGAAAATATCTCATCATTACATTCGAATTCTCCCTCAATCATACCATTTGCTGAAAAAGCTGTTTTGTGGTAAACGTCCACAAATTTTATGTGGTTAGAGTCAAATACAAATTTGCAGGTATATCTTCTACGAGCAATCTGTAAATTCTCTGGTATCCTATGATACGCTTGTATTTGTTTCCTCTGTTCTGTATGGGCAGGTATGTAAATGTCTGATTTATTTTTGAAGAAAAACTGTGGACAAAACATCGCGTTTTTTGAGTATTTATTTCCATCGTTAAACGATTCACGATTCTGTTGAGTGAAGTTGGTGCTGCTAAAGTTTATACCGATTACTATATCATTTGTTTTCCAAATTGCATTATCTGTGCACCTAAATTCATCTGCATACCAGTGACATGGATAAGGAGAAGTTATACACGATTTACACGATTTGTATGTTGTACAATCAAAAAAATGAATTTGCATTTTTTGAAATGGTGGGAAATGGTTGGTTTGAACTGATAGTTGAGCTCCTATGGAATGATTATAGATCGGTGTTGGAGGTAAATGATTAGGAGTGGGTGTTACGCAGTTAATGCTATTTTTATTGCATATGGTTGTTGTATTGATAGAAAAATTGCTGAATTCGAATAAACACATTATTGTATGGTTGATGAACGGATGCGAAGGTATTAATTTGAAGCTCACATTCGATTCCGCTGTTCTTGAGAATTTGTCTGCAATACTTGAAGATGCGTCTATATATTTATTGATGTCATGCGAGATCCAGTTGATGGGATTTTGTTCAACATCACACTCTGATTTCAAACAACATTTATTACTTGGAAAACACCACCCACAATAAGGATCTTTCATCACCAAACATGCTTGTGATGTGTTATATTCATCGCAATTATGTATTTTCACTTTGGTGAGCTTCTTTCCAGTCATGACATATAAAAAGTTCGTTGTAGAATCAATCAGCATATCCCAATGTACCCAACTCCCCGCATCAATGGTTACGTCTTCATATTTACTTGCAGTACTCCGATCGGGCGAATCAAATCCTTTTATTGATATTTTCTGTAGCTGACCGTCACTGGTACCAAGAAACAAGATTGTGTAATTGTAGATCGAGGTAACTACCATTGCGGTCACAATTACTTCACTAGGTGTACGCAAAAATATCAGCTCTCCGATCAGCGGTTCATCCTTTTGAATCTGAGAATGCAAATTATTCATTCGATGTCTACATACTGAGACAGTTTCTATCCTTTCATCCGCATAGGGGTAGTCTTTTTGTAGCGTGTACAGAATATCTGTTTTTAAACCAGAATCTGGATTTCGCTTTTGGATATAGGCATATTGGATCGTGTCTGCTAGATTCACATCTGGACCTGAACTGCAAAGTATAGGAACTCTATTGCACGAATTGTTTTTATTAGTATCTATCACAATTAGATACCCATTTACCGTACGCCCCCGATTAGTGTTGGAGGCGATAAAATAGCCCACATTTTCGGAACTGAAACCATACACTGATTCATCATAGTGTGAATTGGGACACTCATTTCTCGTAAAATAGGAAGTACTATTTTGTGTAATAACCAAAGAAAAATATTTTTGCTGTGCCCTAACTTGAAATTCGTCAGTGATAGGAGTGAAACTAGCATACAGTGTTTGTAGTGGTGTTGATGAATTCTTTGTTAAACTGGGACCAATGAAGGCTACAGCCGGATTCGAAAATTCGCTTTCTACAATAGGTTCAAACCATGTTCTCCAGATTTTCGAAATATTACTGATATCGTGAGCATGGCAGATTCCCAAGAAAAAAATACCGCACGATATCAGTTGCTGATTCTGATTGTCCAATTCCAGCACATGGTTCCAGTCAAACTTTGTTATATTTCGTTTCAGTTTATGTGAACAATTAGCAGCAGTACAATCTGAAGGACGGAGTTCTGATATAGTGTAATTAATTTGCAGCTCGAGATCTGTTGATAGTTGATAAATACGGTTTGCCGCGCCTATATATACCCATCTTTCATATTCATCTACTGCCAAGTGATCGAACCTTACTGCGTTTTGATCTGAAAACACTCGCCAGGTTTCCTTACCTGACTTTGCATTCGAGTAATTCGTGTTCAGGCAAAGTATAAACGCGTGTATCACTTGTATGAGTAAGAGCATTGGAAAATTCATTGCGAATAAAAATTTCTTGTGTTTAGTCTAGCTACGTTATCGTTCGTTTGATTTGTGCATTATTTTTTCCCCTTATGATGTAGATAAAGATAGTATCCTTTTGAAATATCTGGAAGCATAAAGAAGATGTGGACTTCAGTGTTATAAATTACATTGATGGTTGATGAATTTAGAAGTACTGCATGAGAAAGTTTCAAAACTGCGCTATAGTCCAGCATATGTTAGTAGCACTAATTCCACCCCTTCTCCCTACCCTCTGGGACAACTTCTTTCGTGAAGGGGACATCCTAAGGAACATTTTTCAAAGCAAACCTGACCTGTCAAAAAAAAGTTTGTTCCATTCGCAAAATGGCGGCTATTTTGTTATAGACAGGTCAGCCGAAATCGCAGATTTGCGGTCAACTGTAGGTTTGTAAATTTTTCAGGTAAGCTGAAAAAAGTTCACCTTTTTTTGGTTTTTATTATTCGTTTTGCCTGGTACTATTTGTTGTGTTTTCTTGTATGTAATAATATTATTGATTAGCGAAATAATGAACAGCGCTGAGCAAATTCGGGAAGGATCCAATTAACAGGGTATCTATCACGCAGTGAAAGTGGTGAATGTGGCGAGATGGCGAGATATAATTGGCCGCGCGGATATCGTTAAGATGTAAAAAATGATGTAAAAATTTGTCTTAGGGGAAAGACACATTTTTACATCATTTTGAGGGGTAAATATGAGGGGAGGGGGTTGAAAATTTTTGTGGGGATACCTAATAAGGATATACATAACATACCGAAAAATTTTCAAAATCGGTTAAAATGGGACTGAGAAAAGTGTTATTGAAATTTCAGAAAAGGGGGGTTCCCAAAAAGGGGAGGTGGTGTGGATCTGAAATTTTTCACGCGGAAGTTTCTCAATGGTACCCATCTTCCATGCTAATATCAACTCGAACGCTTTTGGCGACCATTTCACCCCTCTTAGGCCCCCATAGCCATTATGTATTTTTCAGGAAACCCCTTTTTTAGTGGTTCTAGCCCCACCCCCCTTGGGGTTGGAAACTTTGCTGACCCCTCATTCGACGCGGAATTTAGAGGAGAACAAAAAACAAAAGGAATTTTTCGTTAAAATGCATATTTTCGGGAGTGATACGCCAAAAACCAAATTTGGGGGGCAAAAGGTCCACAAAAAAGGGGGAAGCGTACACCGGATTCACCCGGACACCCAAAATTCGTGTTCGGCGTATCAAAAAACCCCCTATACCAAAATTCAGCTTGTTATCAAACTTTTCCCTATAGAATGTTAATTCTCCTGGACTAAGATCAAAACCGTTACTATAACATTATCATTCCAGATTATAAAGTCAACGCTCCTGGTGGCATTACAACATGGATAAAGCAGGTAGAAACTCGATTTAAACTGGCAAAAATTACATCTGAGGAGGATAAATTTGATCATATGGTTGTGTCACTGCCACATGAAATAACAAATCGCGTATTTGATATAATAAACAATCCACCAACTGTAAGTCCTTTTACTACATTAAAAGATAAAATTATAAAAGAATTCGAGCCAAGCGATGCGGAACGTGTTAAAAAGTTACTGAAAGGTATTTCTCGAGGTGATTGTAAACCATCTGAGTATTTTAGAGAAATGAAAGCTCGCCATCTCGCCACAGTGAAAAAGTAGTGAATTTTGTCGAAAAGGTAGTGAAAAAAATGAAAAATTCAAATGCGTTCCTTTTTATCGAACTTCATTCCGTAGAAAAGAGCTCATTTGTCGATTTTTTTGGAGATTGAATTACACATTTTCAAGAGCTTTTGCCCTCACTTCGCTTGGGCTATTTACCTACTCTTTTTCCTCCATAACTCATTGTTCAAATTCAAGAAAAATGTTGAAGTTTGTATTTAAAAAATGAACTCCTTTCTGCACGAAGAAACTTTTTTTTACTTCTCAAAATATGATTTTTTTAGAAGCTTTTGCCCTCGCTTTGCTCGAGCTCGTTTGTTTTTTTTTTCAAATTTGAATTTTTCAAAAAAAATCATAATTTGAATTTCAAAATTTTGAAGCAAATTAACCTTTGACTATATATACATGGACTGCTATCTCCTATTGTTGTTGAATGGGAATCGTGAAGCCAAAGCAATAGAGGTACTAGATCGGGACATGGGCTCTGAGCATGCGCGAGATTTCGTTGCAACGAGCGTAGCGGTTGTTGGAACGTAGGAGGGTGTTCGTCGCTCCGTGGTTCACCGTGATTGGAAGGTGCGAGGGTGGGTGGGATTCCTGCGCGCGCATGAAAATTCCCGATGCTCCCGATCTAGTACCTCTATTACTTCGGCTTCATCGGCAACAATGAAGATAGTAGTCCATGTATATATAGTCAAAGAAATTAACTCATCGCACAAAAAAAATCATCGTTTTTTAGCCCTCTCAAAATACTGATTTTTGTAAGCGTTTGCCTTCGCTTTGATAGGGTCGTTTGTTTCTCATTTCCGCAATTAAATAATTCCAGACTTGAAAGAGAAATCAGAATTTTATACGTTGCTTGTATGAATATTAGGCAAAATAAAATTGGCAACTGTCACCAAAGTAGTCGCCATCTAGTGGCTACTCTCCTAACTAACCAAAAGGGGATAACATTTTTAAATTACATTGCTCTTATGGGAGAAAAATTCTATATGTTGCTTGTATGAATATTAGGCAAAATTGGCATTGCTTGAAAAAAATCTGAGGATGTGTAGGGGGAGATTATGCAGATCTGGGGTGCAGGTTACTGCGATCCTTAGCTTCTAGGAAAGGATTTACGAAAGTAACGAATCTCTCTACATGAACAGGACCCCCTGAGTACCATTGGTTCAGTCCGAGAACCTCATGGGGGTCCAACCCTAGATATCGGTTGGGGTTTGAGCCAGAATTAATAAAAACTCGTAAATTGAGAATTTACTCCTTGTTATTTCCTCTGGGTGAGTGACCAAGCCACCAATATCATCATAGGATGAAATTTGAGTGTTGGGAAACGAATATAAATACGTAAATAAGAACACAGATCTTCTTCAAGTACATCTAATTATCTCAAATTATGAGAAAAGAACAACATGAAGTTGATATCTGTTGAGAGTAATTATTGGAGAAGGAAAGGGAGGTTGAGAATTACTACTAATTCGTAGCCTATTCTCGGATTGGTATTTTTGGATAAAAAATTGGTAAAAGAAAAGATAAATACCTGGGATTTATGTTGAGTTGGGAAGACAATATAATTAATTCCAACCATACTAGGAATTAATTAAAAATTGCTTGTAGTATGGTTTACACTTCCGGAAGTTCCAATACACCTGACTTTATAGAATTAATAATTATAGGGAGTATCACAAGTCAGTGTGAAAAGATTCCCTATCCAATTAAATTGGACACGTAAATAAGAGGCACTTCCGTAAATAGTGACCCCTGAGCTCCACGTACTTGGCTAGTTTCATCCACTGCGTTATAGAACGAATAGAATTAGTAGAATGAATATTCTGACCCCCGAATCCACACTGGTAGCCCCCCAAGCCTCGGAGAGTCTAGGAGAGCTGACCAGGCAGTTCGGCAGTACATTGGATACTGACTGTACAATGAAACTAGCAACTATGAGCTTAGGGTAAAAATGAGTCTGGACCAAGCAGCAGAGGCAGCGGATGCGCGCGTTTCTGGACTATGATTGGCTGATTATTATGTCATGAGATCGCGGAAAAACCCTTTCGTTGATAGTATCCGCGAGCTGAATATTCGCGTCAGGTTGGGCAATATAGTAAATGTTTTTTCTCCCAGTTAGGTAGCAGAAAAAGCTGTTTTTTCTCCCTCTACAAATGCCCCGATTTAGGTAACAGATGAACAAGGGAGAAATATGGTACGTAAATCAATAAGAAGCGGGAGAATAAAATCAATAGAATCAATAATCTTCATATTCAGCATCAGTAATCTGCGTGCCCAACCTATCAGCTAATCAATAGAATTAATAGAATCAATGATGATCATCCGCGCCCACTGCCCCGAATTATGTAGCATATTTACGTGCTTGTGAAGTGTGTACCGGAAGTAATAGAATTAATAAGAAATCCCTACAACTCAACCAAGATATTCCAGGGATAAAGATAGAAGAAAGGTACATGGAAAATTAAACTCAAGAGTAAAAAATATAAAATAGAAAAATGCGTAAAAAGTTACAAAATACAGTAAGTGAAAAATACAAAAATATCTAAAGTAGAGAATAAAAAGTAACAAAAATATTTACAGTATGAAAAATGAAAAAAGAACATCAGGTATTTTCATAAATAAAAATTGAAAATCGAAAATACAATAGAAAAATGTGAACTGGAAATATTCAAATGTATGTACAAAATTCATTTCCATGTATGAGAAGAAAATTGTAAAAAACTCATTATTAATTATGACATTTTTTTTTTTTTTTTATTTAGGAGTACCAATGGGAAGAATACATACCTCATTGAAATCATGCAGAGTCAACTTACGTGAATGCAGAATCAGTGAAGAAGGTAGGTCTAAATTATTTACTGTGTAATAATCTAGCTTCTTGGTATGTCGACTGAAAGCCACTATGATATGTCGTAGGCTATCATAAATTGAATTCTGGTGATGAATTAATCGAACTAATCTGATATTTTCGACTTGTTTTCCCTGGTACTCGTGTATGGTGTTTACAGGAAATCCTCTGCTGGCTAGTATTTGCTTCTCGTTTTGCGTAAATACTAGGTAATGAGAATCAATAAAATGAGGCAAATTGTTGACGTTTTTCAACGTATGCAGGTTCATTTCAGCATATACTTGTGAAGTAGACAGCATTCCGTTTTCATAAAATTCTGATAATAATGCTGTGGTGGTAAGAGTGCATCGAAATGAAATGTTTAAAAATTCTATTTCCGCAATTAAATATTCAGGAATGCAGGAAAAATGGATTGATGGTAACGGCGAACGATTAATATACTGTATTTGATGTCTGTCTCCGACTAAAATTACTTTTGAAGCGCCAGCTTTCTCTATAGCAAATATAATTTGACCAAAGTGAATTAAGAAAGCTTCATCAATAAATATTCGAGAATAACGAGATGTATTTTGGCTCATCAAATAAGAATCAATAGTTCGGTAATTGCGTCGTAGAATATTTTCATCGATTGAAAATCCATTTTTCTCATTATAACGCCTGCGAAAATTCTCTGCACTGTCTTTCGTTGGGAATAAAACCAAATCACCAATGTTTCGGGTATTATCTAGAATGTAGGTAGTTTTACCGCAGCCTGGTACGCCTTGAACTAATTTGAAGTGAGGAATTGATAAATGTTGAAGATTAATATTTTTGCACGCAAAGAACAAATCATAATCGCTGAGAATTCGAGTGTCTTGCGTAACTACCAATTTATTAGAATTAATTTCAAAAGAATGAGAATTAATATCTGAAAATTTAATTAGATTAATTCCATCACAGGCGTATTTATAATTGCTATGTCGAGGTGTTTTAGTAAATTTATTGGAATTGATATCGTAGATTCCCAGATCAAAGTGAGGTATAGTTAATTTTTCTGAATTTTCGCAGCGTGTATGAATAATGTTGGCATTCCACAGAGCTAAAATAGAATTTTGGTACCAAATGTTGATTTGCTCATTAGCGGCATAGAATAAATATGAATAAATATTTTCTTGTAAATCAGCCATTTCTTCAAAATTAATAGAAATAATAGAATAAATAGAAATAATAAATCAGTTTTCAACTAAAAGGTTGTACTCGTTGTAAATGAACAAATGACTAGAAAATAGAAATAATATACAAATTCTTCAAAATAATAATTAATTCACTTCACTGGAATAAATATAAAAAAAAAAAAATTGAACAAATTGAAAAAATAATACTAGCTTGTGATTGGTTTGAAAATTGAACTATTTTTTGTGACGTAACCAGCGTTATCAATCACCGTACTGTATTTACCGATTTTAGAAAAAATGATAATAATTGCGAAAATATCGATAGAATTAATAATACATGGTAATTAATACAAATTGTTAACGTCGTTTTTCAGCTCTTCTATAGGATGGAGAGTTCGGTCGCTTGAGGTATGGTTTTCGTAGTCGCTTATCAGCTAGATATGGAATTAATCCTAGCAGGATTTCGAGATGGAAACTCTGCGAAAGAACTGGAAGATCGTTCTCTGCCGGATGTTGTCTATCGATGATCGTCTCAATCTCATGCAGGTAAATTATCCGTTGGGTGCTGCTCAACAATACAGCTTTATACCGGAGCCATGCTCGAAAATCTTTGCAAAGTTGGGTATTCTCTTTAGTGATGATCGGTGGCAGAATGATGATTTTTGATACGTGTGTATTCTTGATGAATTCGATCAACCGCTTTGCATCTTCAGTGATATCATCCAGCTTGCATTTATTCGCAATATCGCGATGTCCAATTGATAAAACAATATACTTCGGCAGCACAACAACAAATTTGCGCAAGTTCGTTTGTAAATCTCTGATGGTGATCGAACGATTGATGAATAAATTATTAGGCAGCTGATTGATAAGGTCAATATTTCCTGCTACAGCATCGTCGACTATACCGTTAATGATCCCGTCGCCAATTATCCAATGACTTTGTATAAAATATACCGGTTCGCGGCGACTATCTGAACGTTTTAATTTTCCAGCGACTAAGTAGAAGTAAAATTGTGGATCATGACAGTAATTTGTCATGTCGCGCGGAATTTGTCGATCTAAATAAAACGGTAGTTCCGCTACCAAAGCGTGGAATGTTGCAGTAGTCACGATGCCATTTTGAGGAATGCGAAGCTTCGAAAATACGCCAAATGTTGGATCGTGATAATATGTAATAGACTGGCTCGGTTTGATATCGATTCTGTTAATTTTTAATCGTGCATTCTCTCTGTTTACAGGTATAATTGGAGCTGGAACAGGCGCTGCTTCGTGGACGTGAGCTGGAGCAGATGGTTGGAGCACTGGATGAAAGACTTCTTCGAAGTTGATATCTGATGTAGTCGAAGATGCTGAGGAAATTGAATATTGATCGCAGCGTCGAACAGGTACGTAACCGGATACCGAAGGTTGAGGTTCTGAATTTTCAGTAGCAAAGCTCTCTAACACTGCACGTAATTTTTCGACTGTTATCGTAGGTTTATTAGAAGTACCTGGGTTGGATGACGGCGACGAAGAATCTTTTACTGGAGCTGGAGTTTTTTCATCATCGGAGCTTGTTTCGGAGAGATTTATCTCAGGAATAGTGATCGCAGGCATCGATGCTGAAGCTGAGGTTTGTAACGTTTTAATAAGCTTATCTTTCTCTTGAATTTCTTCGGTTAATGCTGCATTTTGTCGTAGAGCTTGGCGAAGTTCAGAGGCGAGCTGGGAATTGTGTTCGTGCTGATTATTCATCGCGATATTCATCTCTGTGAGCTGGGACCTCGTAGCGTTATTGATGATGAGACGAATGCTTTCGGCGATCGGTGACTTTTGAACGACGATTTCACGTAGCGCTTTGATATCAATATTAGCGACGCACTTTTTGAACGGACAAGGTATTTTTCGCTCTTTAAGAGGCTTTGTTTTAATCATAAAGCACTTCAAGTGTACCAAATGGTTACACTCCTTACCAGTGATTAGTACCGCAGGTCCAGTGGCACCGGATGGAGGAACAGCGAGCGAACCGTCACAGAAAGGGCAAACAGCTATCGAGAGTTCACAAGTATGATCAATTTCCGCGTTGGCCATAGTATCGGCGAACTAATTAGAATCAATAATTATAGAAAAACCACCGGAACTACGAACAAACAAGCAGCCTGAGCAGCGAACGAACTGAACGAAGACATACGATCCTTACGAAGAACAAATTACTTATGAAGACAGAATCAGTACTTGCGTAAATTCCTGGTGCAAAAAATGGCCTAAAAGGCTGACAGTGGAAGGGATTATCTCGCAAATATCTTGTAAATGCTGGGTGAAGGGAGTAGAAAGCTATCTGCGATAGCTGTAGATAATCGCTAGATGTCTGGCAATTCTATATTTAATCCCTTATCTATTGTAGACAGCATTGTTAGAATAATTACATTTTAGAAGATAAATTCGCTGATAATTTCTTGTTTGTATGCTATTTTTATTCTTGAATAAATAGAATCAATAGAATCAATATCGTGTATTTGCAAATTTTATTCTTGACGAACATTTTTCAGCAGATTCCACTTTCTAACCAAATTAAACAAGTTAAACTCTGTCTGGATAGGTAAAATGAACTCGTGGACATTCTCGAAGCAAAATGAACAATATCCGCGTTGGTAATCAATGATATCGACGTTGTATGATGTTAAAATAAAGTCGAAATATTAGTATTTACGCGTTCACGGTGAAATAATATGAAATAATAATCGTAACCTCTTTGAAGAAATAAAATTAGGAATCTGTGTGTAGAAAATGGCTATTTGAATAAATAGAATAAATAGTAATCTTTCACGGTATAATTATTCAAATGACATCTTTTTTATGAATATTTTCAATGATAACTATTTAGAGGGTAAAAACTCAAATTGAATATTTTTCTTCGAAATGATACGATAGAATGAATAGTTCTCGGAGATGTTTATTTCTAGTCATGTTGAATTTGCACCGTAAGTAATTGAACCAATTGAAGCTGTAGGTATAGAAACAATAGAAAAAATAAAACAATAATATTCATTCCACCTTCTTATTTATTTTTTTATCTTTGGAAGTAAAATCATAACTTACAGCTACTCATAAATATAATGGAACAAATCGCAATAATAATAGAACAAATGAAGAGTGATATTCCAAAACTCGCTTTGTCCATTTTTATCAAAGTTGGGTTTTCAGTGGTACCTGGTAGATGAAGTATTAACTCACATTCCTACATCATCAACTTACCAAAATGAGGTATTAAACTCACCGAAATAGCCAATTCACTAAAAATTTTTTAAAAAATAATGTTCCAAAACGCGCTTTGTCCATTTTTATTGAAATTTTTTTCAGCAGTATTTAGTGGATGAAATGTATACCTACACTCCTACATCATAAATCCACCCAAATAAAGTGCTAAGCTCGCCTAAAAAGCCAATTTACCTGTTTAAAGGGAAACTGTTTTTCGTCTCTCCCGAAAAGTTGTGAAAATGGACAAAGCGAGTTTTGGAATATCACTCTTCAAATAGAAATAATACTCGAATAGGTAATTCAAAACTCAAAAAATCACGAACTTAGAATTAATAGAACTAATAAAAACAGGTAATTACGTAAGTACCCGTTAGAAAGAAAAATGCAACGAAAAAATTCAATCAATTAATTGAAGATAAACTGGGAACAAATAGAATTAATTAATGAAGACATGTAAAATTATCAAGACACATAGTTCTCGTGATATCGAAAATAACAGGCTCTAACTTAAGGAGTTTTATCGTATACTCAGCCGGATCGCCATGTCTTCTTCAAAACTTAGAAATAGAAACAATAGAAAAAATAACAAAATTCATAAATTCAAATAACGAAAAAATAGAAAACGAAAGATTTACGCAAATACCGGGTATAGAATTAATCGAAATAACGCAACATATGAGCCAAACGGTAAATAATATCAAAATGAACAAAAGGGTGAGCGTATATGATACCGGCGAGGTCGGCATGGTACGGTTGTACGCGATCTACCGTTTCTTCTAAAAATTGTAAATAGGTGACACGAGACCGGTCCAATTGAGGCAGAATTCCTCGCTGCCAATCGCGGTACGATCTTCTTATTTCCGCATCGGGTCGTCGATCAGCGATGATTATCGGGAGGATGAGAATTTGCTCCACGCGTTGGTCTAACAAAAACTGAATCAACGCTGACGTGTTTATTCTGGCAGTATGCTCGGACTCAAGCGTTAGGTCGTGTCCTCCCATAGCAACTAAGCAGAACCGAGGTACGTTACGAGCATGCTGTTGGATGTTGTGACGAAGACGTTTGGCCGAAAGAAAGCTTCCTGCGAAGCGGCTACGGTCCCAGCGACTTTTGAGCGTTGGATCTCGTCTCAGCGGTTCCCTGGCGACGCCGTGGGCGAGACCGTCGCCGATCACCCACCATCCGTTCAGGAAAATGTGAGTGGTCGGACGGCGGTCGTCCGGTGACCAGCTCGTGTAAACTGAAGAATACATTTGTTGGCTATGCAGAGTGTACTCGTGACGAAGCTCGCGCTGAATCTGCGTATTGAAAGTGTAGCCAGACTGGTTCAAAATAGCCATGATATTTCCACGACGATGTGGAAATACAGCGCTTTGGACGCCGCCATCGTAGACCCGTATTTCGCGCCTCGTTCTGAAGTCCTCGTACAGTGCGTCTTCATCATCTAGTAGCGGTTGGTTGCGCGGTTGATGATCATTGCGCTGTTCGGTTGCATTCCGCATAACATGGTTTACCAATACGTTGCTGGAATTGTAGAAAGAAGAGAAAACGTTACGAGTACTGGGCCGGAAAGGCTCGCGAAATCGCGATGGTCCGGCTACGTTTCCTACTTCTCCCAGCTCTGGCGCTACTAAAACTGGTCCAGAATTCGACGGGTGAGGCTCCTCAAGGTTTACATCGTCGAGATTATGAGCTGGCGGAGCTGGAGCATTGACCGAAGCTGGAACCGACTCAGATATTACACCATCTTGAGCTTCTCGCTCCTGGTCCATGCGACGCTGCATCTCTCGTTCTTCTGGAGAATAAATAGAATTAATATCGTGATTAAATGATTGCATTTCAACTGAAATGCGGAAATTTTCAATAGAATTAATAAAGTTACCGTTGGTTTGAACGAATCCTTCGGCAAATGCTCGATCGATTGGTTCATTCAAATCGTTACGCTCATCGACATCATTATGATCGTTATCTGCGTTACCGTCATTTGCGTAATTATCTGGAGCTCGATCATCTTGGTTTTCACCGGCTGGATTATCGTCGTTTACCATTTGACGTTGCGCATTAGCAATATCATCGTCGTCGTCGTCTCTTTGATTAAGATGATCGTCGAAATCTGGGATGATAAATCGAGTATCGATCAAAAAATGGCTCCAAGGGGTTGGAGGATACTCATTATAGTTACCGTTATCGTCCGGTGCCGGGCGACGAAGTCGAGTAATTTCGCGTTCTAAATCAGCAATCCGTCCGGTCATGATTTCATTCTGCTCTAATGCTGTCGAATTAACATGGCGCCGCAGCTCCTATGTTGACATTTTGCGGGTAGATAATGGAAATTGCCGGCGGGTGTACGTTGCTCAGTCAAGCTTTTCACGCATTCGCGATGGTAAGTATGCGGACAGGTCTCATTCCGGACAGTTTCTTGTCCTGCTTCGAACTCCTCCCCGCAATACTGGCAAACTGGTACGCGATACCGCTCCATTGGCCTAGAGGACAGAAAAGAATCAGTGTCGGATAAGTTATCGCTGGAATCATCAATACTTATAGATTGGATAAAATCCGTTGGAAAATCTAATCGAGAAAAATTAGGTTCGTAGACACGTATGTCGTCCATATAGAACGTATTGCACAGCGAATCAAAAGAATTTTCCCACAACCCTTCTCTGAATCTAGCTCGATCAAATTCGCGCTGTCTTAAGAAAGATGAAGTTTCTGGCTTCTTGAAAGAGTATTGGTTACCATCCCATATGATAAATTTATGGATATTCATATCGAAAAATAGAACTAGTAGAATTAATAGAATTAATGGAAATAATCAATACCTTATCAACGAGAATCGAAGCGAATAAATGAACAAATTTCAGCCAAATAATCAGCGACACAGCAGAACGAATGAACTGGAGAAATAGCAATGCGTAAGTACAAGTTTTACGAGTAAAATAGAAATAATATGAATAAATTGCTGGTCAATTTACCTTTTCTGCAAATTTCGGTTCAATAATCGTCAAACGAATCAATTCTTCTTTAACTAACGTACGAATCGCCACAATTCAACTGGTGAAACGGAATAGAACAAATAGAATCAATTGTTGTTTCGAATCTTCGAAAAAATAGAATTAATATGGCATACCAGTGATAAATCGAAGCTGGATCACGTTCTGGCTTCAAATCGAGATACAATTCTTCATTTGGCAAAACGCTGCGACAGAAACGTTCGAAATAATTCAGTTCACCAATCAACGAAAATCTGCGATGAAATAATCGAATTAATTAACTGATGATTAAAATATCATGTACTTAGGCTAGCTGGCAGAAACACACGTACTGAATCGAATCTATATATTAAAATTATGACCGGATTTTTGTAATACTGAGATCTCAGGAACGGCTGAACCGATTTTGATCGACAAAGTCTCAAAAAAAAGCTTTTGACCCGTAGATGTGCAGGTTTTTATCAAAAGTTCAAAAAGTTGCGCCGTAAAGCTCAAAAAAGCTCAATAATTGATTTTAGCCTATACGTAGCGCATTCAACGTATACAGAGAAGTACGTATATTATACCTTGAAAGAGCATCGAAAGAAGTGTAATGTTGAAGAAAAAAGTTTTCAAAAAAGTTGCGCCTTAAAGCTCAAAAAAGCTCAATAATTGAATTTAGCCTATACGTAGCGCAGTTAATGTATACAGAGAAGTACGTATATTATACCTTGAAAGAGCATCGGAACAAATCTAATGTCAAAGAAAAAAGTTTACAAAAAAATTGCGCCTTAAAGCTCAAAAAAGCTCAATAAATTGATTTTAGCCTATATTTAGCGTATTTTACGTATGTAGAGAAGTATGTATATTATATCTTGAAAGAGCATCGAAAGAAGTCTAATATCGAAGAAAAAAGTTTACAAAAAAGTTGCGCCTTAAAGCTCAAAAAAGCTCAATAATTGATTTTAGCCTATATTTAGCGTATTTGACGTATGTAGAGAAGTATGTATATTAGATCTTGAAAAAGCATCGAAAGAAGTCGAATGTTGAAGAAAAATGTTTACAAAAAAAGCTGTGCTGTAAAAAGCTCAAAAAAAGCTCAATTATGACCAGATTCTTTTGACTCTAAGATCTCAGCAACGGCTGAACCGATTTTGCTCTACGATGTTTCAAAAAACAGCTTTTGACCCATAGATGTGCAGGTTTTAATTAAAAGTTCAAAAAGTTGCGCCGTAAAGCTCAAAAAAGCTCAATAATTGATTTTAGCCTATACGTAGTGCATTCAATGTATACACAGTAGTACGTATATTATAGCTTGAAAGAGCATCAAAAGAAGTCAAATGTTTAAGAAAAAAGTTCACAAAAAAGTTGCGCCTCAAGCTCAAAAAAGCTCAATAATTGATGTTAACTCTATACTCAAAGCCTTCAACGTGTATAAAGAAGTACGTACTATAATATATATTTTGAAAGAGCATCACAAAATGACAAATCTTGAAGAAAAAAGTTTCAAAAAGTTCCAGGTCAAAGCTAAGTGAATGCTTGAAAGTTTTGAATTATGACCTGATTCTTTTGTCTGTGAGATCTTAGCAACTGCTGAACCAATTTTGATAAATGACATATCGAGAAAGGTTTTGAAGTGTAAATGTGTAGGTTTATGTTGAAAGTTCAAACAGTTACACTATAAGCTCAAAAAAGCTCAATAATCGATTATGCCATATTCGGTGGGTACACAAAGTACCTACATTGTACCTCAAAAAGTCTCCGCGAAAAAAAACTTATGACAAAAAAAAACTTTCAAAAGTTGAAAGTTGTGGTCATGCAGTATTTGATCTTATTTGATGTGTAAAAAAATCATACAGATTGTACCTTGAAAAAGCACAGTGAAAAAACCATTCTAGACTGTAAAAAGCTTTTAAAAATTGTTGGCAAAAGTTCAGCGAAAGTTTAAAAGTTCATTATGAGTTGGTTTTTTGTCACAGCAAGATCTCTGCAACAGCTGAACCGATTTTGATAAACAGCCGCTTGATAGAAAGGTTTTGAATAGTACATAGATATGCAGGTTTATGTTGAAAGTTCAACAATTTTCTCCATGAGCTAAAGCTTGAAAACCATTTACTAAATTTTGAAATGTGAAACGAAGTTACGACAAAAAGTTGATTTTATAATAAAAAAACATTCAGGGTGCATCGTCAACATTACCTCATGTCATGAACTTTAAAGCTTTCGCTGAACTTTTACCATAAACATGAGAGTTTTTTTCTGTTAAAAATTGTTTTTCAACTTAGATCTTTCAGGGTACAACATAAGTATTTTTGTCTGCCCATCAAATGTTTTTTCAGCTTACTACAAAATTTTTTGTACTTTCAACATAAGCTTGCACATCTACACTTCAAAGCCTTTTTACTGAGAGGTTGTTATTTTAGGTCAAATACCACATGTCAAGAAGTTTTGAGCTTTCGCTTAGCTTTTTTTCAGAAATTTTCAAAAGTTGATGGTAAAAGTTAAGCAAAACCTCAAAATTTTTTGACATGAGATATTTGACCAGATCAAGTCATATACGTATATGCAAGGTTGAATATATTCACCAATTTATGCAGAGGGTGCAGCAGATTGAGTCATTTGAGTCGAGACTTTGATAATCTTAGCAAACAGAAAAAGAATTACTGAAATTTTTGGTAATTTCTGATGAAAAATGATTTTTTTAAAACTAAAAAACAAAACATTTTTGTAAATTAAAAAGAAACAAGATTGTTGAATTGGTAAAAAAAAAAGAAATTCTCAATTTTAGCAAAAAGTAGCAAGTTTGGTAGTTATCTACAAAAAAAAATATGACGTTTACATTTTTTGCAATTATTTTTGTTGCTTTTATTAGGTAAAACTATAGGGTAAAAAACAAGTTTTCTTGATATTTTTAGTAAGAGTTTGCAATGTTGCCAAAAAGTTATCATTTTTTTTAGACTTTTTAAGAAATGAAACCAGGACTTTTCGCCAATTGTTGGAAAGAGTGATAATACTTTTTCGCAACTTTTATTGAAAAACTGGACATTATTTTGATTTTTGATGAGAGTGATTGAGTGTTTTTAGAATACATTTGGGGAGAAAGCAACGCTTTGGGGTAAATTTTCCACTTTTGGTGATGACAGTTGAAATAAGTACATATTGGAATTTTTTGCGATAAAACAATATTTTTTTTCTGTTAATTTTTAAAAAAGCCTCATCAAGAATTACAATGTTAGCCAAGAGCAGAACTTTTTGAGAATAAGATATAAACACAGAAAGACCCTTTCAAAACTTTTCAATAATTAAGTATTGCGAAAAAAGTAGAACTTTTTAGTACCTAATTATCAATTAACAGTTTCTGGCAAAACAGGTAGATTTTTGAACAATTTTTTGGAAAAAAGGTAGGCCGCAGATTTTTTACAAATTTCATTAAAAGCAAAATTTTTCATCAATTTTTGCCAAAAAGCAAAATTTTGATATGTACTTAAGGGGATATTCTCAATACATGGTAGTATATCTGTCCGCCTGCCAAACTTCAAACACATAATTCAGAGCCATTTGTGCATGGAATAGCTTCAAATTGCGTATAATACGTTTTTCAAAACATTTTGAACAATCCTGTGCATGCATTTATCAATACGTTGAGTAGTTTTCGAAAAAATTTTATTTGATGAAATGTTGAACTTTTTGAGAAAAAATCCAACGTTTCTTAAAACTGTATTTATTGAAAAACTATTCAACGTATTGACAAATGCATGCACAAGATTGTTCAAAATGTCTTGAAAAACATGGAAGAATTTCAAATTTGAGCCCATTCCATGCATCCGCGGCTCTAAATAATAACATTAAAGTTTGTCCCATAAGACCAATGTAAAATAAGGCATTTTGGTTATACTACTACTATGTATTGAGAATATCCCCTTAATAGGAAAAAACAAGGCTTCTTGACAATAATTGTCAAAAAAATTATACCTTTTTGCAATTCTTTTTGAAAAAGCGAAGCTCATTTTTTTGAATTTTCCAATAACTAACAGTGAAAAAATCATGATTATTCTACATATTAGCTACTGAATTTTTTAAATGTTCATTTAGGTTTTGAAGAATCGCGCAGTATGCGCGATTAACGGGTTGGCTAGTAGAGTGATGAATTTTTGTTTGATCTTTCCAAATTTGAAACAAGTTACCTATTTAGCTTTTGAAATAGAATCAATAGAATAAATAAAACGTGGTATAGTCGTAATTAGCTTCGATGTGAATCAATGATCAAAATAATGGCTGAATTATTAGCCTAAAGCACGTGGTTGATGGTAGGTATGAACGTACGTGTGTTTTACAGCCAAATCAGTAAATTATTCGAATTATGCAATGAATTAATAATGAAATTAAACACTTGTACTTACAGCTCAATAGAATAAATATTTCTCCAATCAATACGTCGTATTATTCACTTTGATCACCACGAGACCGCAAATAAATTGCTGGAATTTTCAAACTGGTTAAAATGATTGAACAAATACGATTAAATCGAATAAACGAACTAATAACATACAGCACTGCGTAAATCTTACCGATCATAGAAATAATAAGAACAAAATTAAACTTTGAAAGAATAGAAAAAATTTCACCACGTTAGAGATGTACGCACTAAACACAAAGAGAAGCAATAGTCGAATGATGAAATGGTAGGTTCGATGCGTAGGCTTAGGCTGTCGTTGCTATTTCGAGGAATCAAGATAAGGATCTTTTGTACTCGAAGCTGACTTCTTATCGCAACCCCCTTCCCTCTGTATGTATATTATCGGTCTGCGACTGTCTTTTTTCATATATTAAGCAAAAATCTGCTTGTCGACGTTGGTTAGGCGTAGATCGGTGGATTTATGTATAAAAATAGAAAAAATATGTACAAGGTCGAATTTTTGTTGATTTTATTTGATAGATTAAAATAGAAATAATACACGATTAATGAGATGAAAATAAAATTACATTTCTTCGCCTGGAAAAAATACGCGATATGTACATGATGAATAAATTGAACAAATATCAATCAACCGGAAATTACGCAAATATCGGTCGAATTCAGAGTTGGTTAGCTTCTTCTAAAGATTGAGTGAATTTCACGATGCGATACGCAAGTTCAGCGTAAATTAATGGATTCGAATAATAATTTCCAGCTCCATCTTTGTAGAAAGGATCTGCTCTATCTGAAATTTCTTCTAGGCTGGTCGCGTATTTCAAAATTTGTGGGTCCATTTCGATTAAATCGGTACGAAGCCATTTTCGAAATTTTCCGCGGAGCGAATGATCTGGCAACATATTCGAATTAATATTTGGTAAAATTAAAATGTCTTCGACGCCTTGATCTAATAGAAAAGCAATCAGCTCCTTCGTGTTGTAACAGCATTTATTGAACGTTTCTTTCAGTAAATCATGACAGCCTATAGATAGGATGATTCTTCTCGGAACTAGGATTTTGTGATGCTGGATGTTATGCATCAAACGTTTCGCTGAAATATTCGTACCGGACACCTTTGAATTGTCCCACATCTTTCTAACCCTTTTTTCTTCTTTGACAACTTGTCTCGCAATTGCGTGCGCGATGCCGTCGCCAATCAGCCACCAGCCGTTTATAAAACAATGCATAATATGCATACCGTCGTATCTGCTTAATGAAATGTAGCGGCTTATGTAGAAATGCTGCTGAGCGTAGGTGTAATGATCTTGATAATCTGGCGGCATAATTGGACCGTAATCGCAATTTTCGTTGACCAATTTGTCTTCTAAATTATCCCAGGTAATTGGGAGAAAAACATCTTGATAGCTGCCATCAAAGCGGCGAACTCGAATAATGTTTTCTGCTTTATTTACGTAGCGAAGCGGATGACAGTTGTCCAATGGGTACATTTTTCCAGGAATAAATTGAAATAATAGAACAAATAGAAATAATAGAACAAATTAGAATTTTTCTTCTTAGATGAGATGATATTTACAGGGTTCTGTAGCAATGAGTAATTTCATACGAATCAATAGAATGAATAGAATAAATAGTAGTAGAGTCGATATTTATTAATATTGGGACATTTGTGAGCAAAAGATGTTTGCTGAAGCTGGTTGAAAAATATAATGAACAGCTTTTGAAATGAAACTTAGGAAGTAGGTAGAAAAATAATCAACATGTTAGGACCGAAGGGTCGGAGGGCATTTGCGACCAATCAGGAAGCTCGGATAACAACTCGACGAATTTCATTCGCTGCTCATGGTTGAGCAGGTTTAGAATCAAAGAATTAACGTGTTTAAAACGCCTTCTACCTGTCCGCGGCCCGTCTTCAGGTGCGTCTGTACCTTCGTCGTAATTGATATTTTCGCGCTTGCGCATATTATATCGCAAATTAGCTTGCTGTTGAATATTATTGCGAGATTTTTCATCTGGAACCACCTGAGATAAAACAGCATCAAATTGCTGGGAATCATAATCATTATTTTTCTTACGAAACCGTTTGCGAATCTGAGTAAATTTATCCAACTTTTCTTCATCGTTCATTTCGCTGAATTTACGAGTTTTCTTCTTTGGTGGAGCTTCTAGCTCTTTAATAAAGTTTTCCAGCAAATCTCGATGCTCAGCAAATTGTTTCATTCTTTTCTGTAAGGAGCGGTCATCGTATTTGGAGTGCAATTTTGGTTCTTCACGTAGCTGTTTAAGATGATATAGGTTGAGGTAGGTCGTTATTTGACGTACATTGATAAGCCTCTTATCAGTCTTGTCAGCAACTTTTTGAACTTCGTAACAATTTTTCCCCGCGTGAGCCACCACTACATATGGCCCAAACCTTTTTGGAAAAAGTTTAGCTGAAGATCCTTTGTCTGCGGATGATAGCCTGTGATTGGTTATCATCACAAGTTCACCTGGCTTAAATATTCGCGGGTCACCAAAACGCTTATTATGTTTTTGCTCCCGGGATTGAAAATCTAGCTCACGCTGCTCCTTAATATATCTGATAAGAGCTTGATGATTCGTAAGTTTCTCAGCTGCTGCAATGTCAAATTCGGTAGTGTATACGGCTTTACGAGCGAGTCTATCAGCGGTGAAGTTACCAAAATCAGTCTCTCGCGCATAAACATGAGTAAGTTCGAATAAGTCAAATTGAGATTTTAGCTGTATGATTTCTTTGAAGATTTCTTGATGATGAACTGGCTTCTTTGCAGAGTTTTTCCAGTCGTTATCAGTCCATTTAGAAAAAGTATCATTTACAGCTGATGTCAGATATCGGGAATCAGAAATTACGTGTAATCGAGTAATTCCTTGCTTAATAGCAATTTTCATTGCGGTAAGTAGAGCAATAGCCTCAGCTAAGTTATTAGTAGGTGTATAATTTTCGTGCTTGATTCTTTCGGAAACATTTTGTTTGCCTTCAGGATGCCAGCAGATGCCAATTCCAGCGATAGCGTCATCAGAACCGTTATTAGCGCAAGCGCCGTCGATCGATACCCAAACAACGTTATCAACAGAAGTGTAAACATTGTTGAGTAGGTCAAGTTTCGAGTTCATTAAATCTTCGCTGGTGATAGATGGTAAATCTTGACGTTCTTTCTTCTCCAGTAATTTGCGTAAATGATATTTGGCATTAAATGTTACTCTTCCTGTAGGAAGGTCAGTTTCGAATTCTGCAATTTGCCATACTTCGTCTGGAGGGATATTGACGTCGTTCGGTGTGTTATTAATTTCTTCTTCAATTTCCTTGACGTAAGTACTCCATCCATGGTGTGAATACGCACCATCTGCATTAACATTCATTTTAATCCGTAAACGGTCTCCAATAATGCGCATAGTTCTCTCAACTAGATTTGATTGAGGATTGTGCGCTGTTGAGTGTCCAATCGCTATCTTGTATTTCTTCAATAATTTACGCCAAATCTTGTTAGTAAATTGTGTAGCGTTATCTGTAATTATTTTACGAATTTTATACTTTTTTGAATGAATTTCTTTAATTACAGCTTCCATGGCGTTGGCAACAGTTTGCTGGAGAATATCTTGAAGTGGTGATAACCAAACTTTTCCGGACAAAACATCTTTCGATACCAAGAGATATTTCGGCTGATTGGAATAATTTGAAATCGGCCCAAGAATGTCGACGGATATTACATCAGCAAGTCCGTATGAATTGGTATATCCAAATTCGAGTGGTTTCTTTTCTGAATAAGTTTTATTTGCTTTACAGTGTAAACACTCGCTGGTGATGAAACGAATAAAATGCTTAGCATTGGATGAGTAGTACATACGACGAAAAATGGCTTCAAGCTTGTTAGCTCCGACGTGGCCGTCAGTCTCGTGAAGAAATAATATCATGTCTTTGAAGATTTCGTCTGGAAGCACTGGAACACAGCTTTCATCTGGGTAATTGAAAATTAATGTTTCCTTGTTATCAATCACTTCAATTGAATAACGTTTAGCTAGGTTCTTTTTAATTGATACTCCTCTCGCGTCTAAAAATTCATCTGGTGTTTTTAATCGACGAATAATATCTGCACATTTTGGATCACGTTTCTGAAATAAACTGAGACGATTGATATAATCCAATAAATGTGAACGAATGCGCAGTGAGAGGTCATTTTCTTCGGTG
Organism: Planococcus citri; assembly: GCF_950023065.1. Lineage (NCBI taxonomy): Eukaryota > Metazoa > Arthropoda > Insecta > Hemiptera > Pseudococcidae > Planococcus > Planococcus citri. Next base: position 82,154,807 of record NC_088677.1, read on the forward strand.
ATAAAATTAGAACAATTCGTACTGTTGATTGTAAGTTCAGGAGCCTGCATTCCGAACCATTTCTTGTGTCTTCTTCGTAGGTCGTAAATCAAATTGTAGCAATTAAATAACGTAATCCATCCAGCGGCTTTTCTGTGAACCTCTGCGATGGTTTCAAATTTATGCACAATAGAAAGTAAATCGCTACGAACATGAATTGTTCTGCCATGGAGCCATAGTTGAAGTTTTTTGATGCTTTTGGCCAAGGTATACATTTCTCGTTCAATTAAAGTATACTTCTTTTGATGTGGCTTAAAACTATGGCTGGTAAATAGAATAATTTCGTCTTGTCCTTCGTAATTTTGATACAAAACAGCATTCATAGCATCATTAGATGTGTAAGTATCTAGGTACAGGTCTATCTTGTCTCTTGCTGGAACTAGTTCGAAGTCTTTAGTATATTCTTGCTTCAATTTCTCGATAGCCGCATCTTGCCTAGGCCCCCATTCGAAGGGTACGTTATCGCAGGTTAACTCGTACAAAGGTGCAATAATTTGTTGATATTGAGGAATAAATCTTCGATATAATCCGGTCAAGCCAATCAGCTCGAGAATCTCGATTTTATTCTTGAGAACAAATTTACCGTGCTTCGTGTGTTTTGCGATGTAATCGTTGAATTTGTCAATTTTACAAGACTGCTTTGAAATTCTGCCAGGGCTAAGATCGAATCCTAAATGCTCAGTTTTTCCTTTGAAAAATGTAGTCTTTTTCGCATTTAATCGTAAGTTTGTTATGGGAAGGATTGCCCTACATACTCTACTAGTATTTCGTATCAGTCTTTCTTAGGAAAATACGTCGAAATACTGGTACACATTTATATGTACCACAAAGTACATTCTTTTTCCTCCCCTATGCTGGAAGCTGCGGTAATGTGTTAACTGCTAGTCTAGGCATACGATCATTCATAAAAGGATCGTATTTTATTTAATTCACCCACACAAAGACGCACGCAATGATCCGTGTGTATATTGTAGGGGAAGTGTCAATCGATCACCTGTCATGTTTATTTTAATGCGAGGGTGGAGACAGCTCACACACACAGACGCATTTTTATATGTTTCTTGTAGGGGAAATAAGGGTTAAAACGTCATTCATACACATACATATGCACAGACGACTGTCCGTGTATATTTTCTTTATTAGTGTGATGCAAATTTACCGATCACGTCTGGTTTGACAGATAGCGCATCGCGCATAAAGGGTTGTACCTGTTCCTCAGTGCACCCTGTCTACATCCCTTACGACTATATAAAGCGATGCACAGGCATTGCTAGCTTGTTCTATTACTTTGACGAGTTCGCGACAAGTTGGTTTTAGTTCCGCATAGATGAGATGGTTTCTGCCTCCTCATCTGATTATGATCGCATGAGCTCTTCCAGCTCATGTCATCCGATTCCTAATTGTACCACTTTCGGCGTGGAAATTTATAAGTCATTAACGTAATTGATTAAATCCGTTACCATTGACCTTACAGAGGTGATTCGCGCAGTTATCGTACAGTTTCGGTCAAACGCGAATTATCTAGTTTAATAACTCGAAGATCTCTAAAAACAGTGCTTAAAATAACTCTAAAATAATCGGTATTAATGAAACTTTCTAACATATTCTTAAACCCACGACCTATCTGTCACTCCTGGGAGGGTGGGATAGGAAAGTCCACGGTGATGCGTCATTTCGAGAATGGATACTTAGGACATAAGGGCCTTTTTCCGGATGAATAATTCTCATAACGTAGAAATATTAATTAGTGTCGAATTGTAACGTTGTCGAATTTTACCTAATATAAATATTTTTACAACTAAGAGTGGAGAAACTCGCACCGCGTGTTTAATATTGCTAATAGTGAAAACTCATCTATTGTCTGTCTATTTAACATATACGAGCATATACTCGTACCTGTGTGTAGTTTATGATAGATGTACAGAAATGTCTCTAGTACTTGAGCTAATTTGTAATAAAAATATCATTGAAAGGCGTAAGGTGTGTTTTTGTTCTAATTAGTATCAGGAAATATCGATATAGTTAAGTGAATGACACCATCTCTCCCACATTGAGCTAGTCTGGGATGAAGGCAAATATTCCCCACGTAAGGAATATTTCTAATCACCATCACAGGGAGGAAACTTCGAACCCTTCCTCTCTATACCAGTCACTCTTACTTTAATTATATCATATTTTGGCGCCCTGCACGTAAGGCATCTTCTAGTTTTGCATGAAACTAGCAGAAATAACCTAAGCTCTAACCCACCTATAGAAAACTAAAATTTTCATATTTTTTGTAAGTGCGAAAAAATGAGAATTTTTTCAGAGTCTTTTTCATGTATCGTGCATGAAAAAGGAAATAGGAATAGTTTCAAAATTTTTAGTAGTGTTTTAATCAGGCCATTTCTTACGATCACGTAATGTTTCTTGGACTTCGAATGGTTGTCAAAGTACAGAGAAATATTATCACGATTAGGGAAAAATCTCTCTCCGGTATATTTTTTCCACCTGAAAATCACGTAAGTCAAATTTTTCTATCTTCTTTTCGAAAAGTGTTGACGATTCTGTAAAATATAAGTGCGAGTTTGGATTGTATTTTGTTCTGGTTCCGACATACCAACACCTCTCGAGGAATGTATGGCTAAATACCAACACCTCTTGAGGAATGCGTGGCTAAGTCAAAAAATTGGAATTTTGTGCAACTCCATTTTTTGCATTTTTATTCGCGGATGAAATCGACATTTTAAGAAAAATTTCGTGGTTCGCAATAAAATACGTGACAATAATTCTATCTCATTAATTGGCTCATAATTGATACTTTCAAAACCTTTCGTGAAAATCATCTTATCCAACAGAGAAACAGGGCACTCTCCCTGGCTGACTTGAAGTAATGGTCTATCTCTTAATGTGGATTTTTTATAATCACGAAAGATCTTTTGCTGGTCATTCATTCGAGTCAAAATAAATTTAATCAACTTTCTTTCGGTTCTCGGATGCAATAAAAATGCCTCTTAGAAAAATCATTTTATTCACAGAGAAACAGGGCACTCTCCCTGGCTGACTTGAAGTAATGGTCTATCTCTTAATGTGAATAATTTATTATTCTAAGAGTCGTTAGTTTTTTCCCCGGAAAAAATGTAAAATTGCTTACGATCACTGAAATATTGATTAAACAGAAACGAGGGTTGAAAAATCTAAGTTTCTCTCATATAGAATTAGGAATGTGTTCGTTGCGAATCACACCAATCTTACCACCAAGATAGAAAATTAGCTAGAAATCAGGCCTACTTAAAAACACCATAATCATTACTATCTCAACTAGAAAATTTGAACCATTAGTGTCTTCTTCACGAGTCATTAATAGTCAAGTTCGATCTAAAATTTAGGCTAATTTCATTCTTTCCTTAAATTCCTTCCTTAAGTCGTAAATCCTCATTTATGGTGGCTTGACCGCCTACTTGAGATCATTTTACGACTATCCTTGCCTCTCAGAAAAATCATCTTATTCACAGAGAAACAGGGCACTCTCCCTGGCTGACCTGAAGTAATGGTCTATCTCTTAATGTGAATCTTTTATTATTCTGAGAGTCTAAAACTCCGTTTTCTCCTTGTTGAAAATCTTCATTTATGGTGGCCTGCCCGCCTACTTGGAATAATTTTCGACTACATTTCTTAGTCAAAAAACCCTCATTTATGGTGGCTTGACCGCCTATTTGAATAAGTTTTTTGGCTACTTCTCACGAAGACACTCATTTATGGTGGCCTGCCCGCCTACTTGGGTAAGTTTTCGAAAACAAACCTTTTCCTAAAAATCTCAATCAAGTATGTAAATAGTCAGTTTAGTTAGGAAAATGACTCGTGACTAAAATCTAAGCCAACCTCATAAATGTAATTGCCTAACTAAAATCAAAAGAGAGTATTTTTAGACAGTAAAAATCTACATAAAAAATAGGATGGTTCAAAGTTAATCACGCTTTCAATTAATCTTATACAAAAAAAAAAATAGGTCTAAAAATAGTCTATTATCGACAAAAATCACAAATACATGTTTGTGAGAATTTTTTGAAAATGCAAAAAATTCAAGTTAGGAACATCTCTTGAACCATTAGGTCGTCATTCTCGAGTCATTAATATTTAGGTCAGTCTGTAATTTATTTAGAATAATTATGACGTAACAGAAATAATTAGACTAGTAAATAACTCAACTTATCTCGGAAGTAGGAAACCCTCATGTATGGTGGCCTGACCGCCTACTTGAGATCGTTTTCGAAAAAGAGAACTTTTTATTACGATCCTGAATGGTTGATCTAAGTTAATAAAATGACTCTAGACTAAAAATTCAATTGATAAATAAAATAGAAATATAATAGTGTACTTAATTTATCAACTACGATCCTCTGGAAGTAGATCTAAGTTAGGAACCTAGTTTATTTAATTAAAAAATACGATCCTTCCAGAGTTGATATAAGGCCTCTTAATTAATACCTAATTATCCTTACATAGAATATTTTTAGATCACGTAAAAATAACATAAAAAATTAGGATGGTTCAGAATTAATCATTTTCAATTAATCCTAAACAAAAAAAAAATAGGTCTGAAAATATTTTAATACCAAAAAAAAAAAATATATAGGTGTTTGCCATTTCTTTCCATTTAATTGATTTCGTTGATGCGAAATACAATGCTGTAGAAAGGTCTAGACAACCACTTAGCAAAAAAAAGGCAGGTAAAAAATCGCGTGTCTCTTAATGGATTCGAGGGTGAAGATCCAACGATCTGTTGGCGACAGTGAGACTGTCTTAAAAATAGGTAAAGGAAAAAATGTGTCAATCATACTTCCATGTATTTGCATGGAATATGACGATCATTTAAATAATTAGGTCATTAAAGTCAATCAAAATTAAGAGATACCAAAAAGACAGGGATTTTTATTTTTTTTTTCATACATCCAACAAATATAGACGATTCTTAAATTACGTTGAGATTTATTTTAGAGTAATAATCGTCATATTTCGCGGAATTATATGTTGGAAAATGATCCATTGTACTCGATTAATTAAGTCACAAATTGTTAATTCGAGAGCCTGTGCCCAAAAAGTAAATTTTCAGTAGGTCTTATGGCAATGAATGATTTTTTCATTCATTTCTTATGGACGACTGTCCATAAAAATATGATGAATAATGAGCTCGTCTGCATTTTTCAAAATTGAGAAGATTTTTAACCCCAAAAATGCGCCAGTAACTTGGAACGCTTACGAGTTACGTGGCAAGTAGTTTTGATAACATTATAAGAAGAAAGGATCGAACGATGCAGCTCTATGCCTAACCGTGCCTGAGATTAGAAAGTTGTGCTTTTGATTAATCTTCTCTGGAGTATCAAAATTAGTCAAAACTCTTTTTTTTGTGGTTCGCGATTAGTTAGATAAGAAAAAGGTTTTCGGTTCACGAAAACGAACTAGTGAAAAAATCCCCAAAACGCACCCAGAATAATTTTTTCATAAAGTAAGATATTAGAAAGGCTCAATAATACAGTAGCGTCTGTGTAATTGTCTTCAATTTTAATAGTCTCTTTATCAAAATTTATTCTAATTTTCCCCCTTTTCTTTTTCGGCAATGATCAATTATTTTTTGATAACCCTTAAATCTCTTCTCATTTTCCTTTTTATCAAAAGTAAGAAAAAATATTTTTTCAAAAGGGGAGAAAAAACATGGCTTAATACATGTTTTTAATAGCTCGAGAATAAGGTTCCCACGAGTCTGTATACCTCAGCTTCCCCGCCACCACCCCGGCAGATAGGATTATAAATTTTTTTTTAGTTTTAATCCATTTCGTCTAACAAAAGAAAAGGCACACGCTCACAGAAAAATACACAGGTTTTTTAGAATTTCTTAATTGAATCAAATAGATACATGTATCGTGCATGCATCCATTAGCTAGACAATTAGACCTGTCAATCAAATAGAAATTCGCGACACAAAAGAAATGACATTTGCATTTCTTTTTATCGGTAATTGTATAGAGATATGTACTATACCTGTCAAGTACATGTCAACGATTTTTTTTTACTTTTTAATCGAAATCAAATACATCCCAATGATTTTTTTTTACTTTTAATCGAAGTCTCTGGCACCACCCCAAGTCTGGGAGAAAGGGTATAAGATCTGAAATCGTCCCCACCAACCCTTCGATAAGGGATGATCGCGAGATGACTATATAAGCCAAGCTAGATCATAACAAAAATTATATCTTGACTAGTTCTTGAGCTCTTCAGACTTTTCTTTTTCTCAAGCTCTTCTAAATTGTGGTAGCCAATAGAAACTTAGAATTTTTTTTTCTCTTGTATTCTCTCTCGCGTTTATTTTTTTTGAAATTCGAATTCTCATACTAAAACCAACATCGATTATTAATTGTGCGTTCGTGTATAATTCGAATTCGAATTAATTAAATTACTGCATGTGCATTCGTGTTTTTTCAATAAACTCATATCGTCGATATTACGTGAATTATTCTTCGAAAATTGTATGCCGTCTTCGTCTTCGTGACATTGCAATAATTTTCGAAAAATTCATCAATTTCCGAATTCGTACCTCGCGAAATCGTACTAATTGCGCTAATACCGTTGAAGTTCGTGTTAATTTTCGCAACATCCGAAATCGCATTCGCAAAATCGTAGATCGTATTGACAAACTTGCGCAAATTTGTCAAAATTCGTAAATTCGTGTCGTGGTCCAACTCGCGCAAATTTCACAAAGATCCGTGTCCAGTTGATCCAGTACTCGAATCCGAATTGATCCAGTCGAACATTGCAGTCCGATCCATGGATACCCCAGCTTTAAATACACGCAATAAAGTGAGTACAAAATCATCTAACCGCCAACCCCGAGATTCCGATAGATCAGTTCGTGAATCTAGGCCCCCAATTAACGTAACGATGGCGGAATTAAATGAAAATATTGAAAATAACCCCAGTGCTCCCAATGTCCCCAGTACTTCGACTAGCCAACAGGCTCAAACTCAAGGTCAAGGTTCTGAACATTCTTTCTTTAGTGATAAAACTCAAGTCTATGTTGGAGAAGACTCGTCTGACGATGAACTCTATCTAGTACCAGGTGATGAAGGGATAGGCACTCAAGAGAGTACCCAAGAAAGATTATGTCCATTCGACCAGGAAGCTTTGAGAGACACTACTGACGAGAAAGTTTATGCAATCTTTAAAAAGACATGGGACTGGAATGAGAAAATACATAAAAAAGTGAAGAAAAATCTTGAGAAGCGAGACAAGGAAATTATCTCATTGGTGAAAAACTTAAATAAAGTCAGTGAAAATTCATTATACGTAAATGGAAAAATTTCTAACGTCGCGGTTGAATCTCATAAAAATTTGATGAAAGTGGGAGAATGGATGGACGAATTAAACGATAAATTAAAAGCGACAAATGTAGCGATAGAAGAAACTAATAATGCCGCGAAAGAAAATTCGTTTGATATTAGAAAAATTTCGAGAACCATAGATAAAATCCATCTTGATAATGGGAAACGTGATGAAGGAAGTCTAAAAATGGTGAAAGAAATTAATGCTATTAAAGAAACAATACGTCACAATCCACCCACTCAGGGCATAAAATCGAAATCGCTCGCGATCGACGCAGGATCCGTGAAGAACGCAGGGATTTCATTTACTGATGACCAATTACACTTTCCTCATGAATTTCTTGACGAATTCGATAATTATTTTATGGAAACCAACGCTCTTGAGGGGCATAAGATTCTCGCATTCAAAGGAGTGATTCAGACTAAGACGAGAAACTCATTCCTTGAAACAGTTAGAAATGTTCAAACATATCCGGAAATGAAAGCGAAGTTTTTGGACTACTACTGGGACCGCAAGGCCCAGAATGAGGCATTAAAGGCGTGTCGATATGAATTCATATACAGTGAGGATCTAAAAGATATGGCAAATAAGATGGCGAGATGGGCTAGATCGCTCATACATCATCGCCATATGGATGATGAAGAGATCATCGACCTCCTGATAGGCAAAGCGCCAGAAGATTATCAAGTCAGGTTGACTAGAGAAGGTCAGACGATGGAAGAGTTCTTAGAGAGATTAGCTAAGTTGACGAAAATCCAACGTGACCCGGATAATGAAGTACCGATAGTGTTTCGACGTCAATATAAACGCAGATACGATAACCAAATTGTGCCTCAAAACACACAGTTTGTAAATAAGTCGACTCAAACACCGCAAGTTCAGGCTGTACCGCCAGTTCAACGAAATCCGAACTTACCGATTCCACCAAACGATCAATTAATCGCTTTATGGAATTACATAAAAACGGCACAACCTAACTTCAAAGCCAACTTTAATCGTACTCCCGCGCAAAACGAAACACCTAATTTTACTCCAACAACAAAATCTGTACCAACTTATCCTACGATGGAAAAGCCGGAACAGAAAACGATACTTCAAAATCCTCAACAGCCTAAACCGACTACAACCTTTATACCTCAAAATACGAACCAAAAACCATTCACCATTGATAAAAATGGCAAAGTCTTTATAAACAAATTTCAACCTAAAACCGCGTCAACTATACCACCAGCTCCTATTCAAACTATACAATTCGATCCCGAACTAAACGAATATGTTGTCATCGATACCCCTCAGGAAGATCCGACTGATCAAGTAGCGATGTGCAATTTGCTTAACACCATGTTTGAGGATTCGGAATCAGAAGTAGAAAGAGAGAGTCTCACAGCAGCACTTCAGTCTTTAATGATGAACATCCCATCAGAATCAGATGAGAGCGAAGCTCAATGCTCGACAGCGGGAAACGAGAGACACTAGGTGGCCGAGGGGCAACTCCTAGTGCCTACAAAGCCCCAGTTGAAGCAATAACCAAGAAATATATCTGGGTCGGCGATGGATTATCCCATTATATGGCAAAAGGCGAGATATCACCTGAGACAGAGCTACCAGAATATTTACGAGACCAACTTTCGTTTGAAGAAATCCTCCTTAGAGTAAAAAGAGCTAGATTCCCAAAGAAATCGAATTACATCTTATCAGCTGGCATGTTAGAATTTAACTACTCGCGAAAACCGTACGCGGTAATTGAACTTCAATTAAGCCTAATAGTCCATGAACTGCTTGATAAGGATGCAGAAAGCATTATACTATTATTCCCTGTAATGAAACCTAGAAAAGAAGGAGAACAGGACATAAAGTTGAACCGGTACAAAGACATAAAAAATATTTACATACGTGTGGCGAATAGACCAAGAGTCACATTCCTAAAAATTCCATCGATGAAATTCTTATACACGGAGACTGCAATGGCAGGAGATAAGACCATAATAAAACCTACGATTGGGGCATCCGCGGAACTTAGACCAATTGAGCAAAAATTTCACCATAACGCAACTTTAGATCGATACTTCATGGCAAATACTGAGTACATGGACGTCCGAGAGACAATTTTTTCTGAAATTGCCAAAGTCGAACTCGCGCAACGAAAATTACAAACACCTCAATTGGCCCGCATTGAAACTATCAACTTTAATTCCAAAGAGGATATGGAGAGTTTCCGAGCGATAGCAACCAAAGATTTTCCCGAAGAGTTACAAGGCGAGACGCTCCGATGTAAGAAGAGAAATGATTCAATAACGAAAGAACATTGCAAAGAGATTAAACTAGCATCAGAATTATCACCTCAGGACCTCGGTGAAATAATAGTAGAACAATATAATCATCAATGGGTGCAACCGCCGATCTACATTGAACCCGAAAAAACTCAAAACCCAAAAAATAAAGGACTCAAATCGATCGACGCAATTGACAACACCTATTTCTGCAATGAGGAACCTGATCCTTCAACTTCTGCCCAAATAGTGACCCAAAAAACTAATGATCCAGCATGTGCTATCCCAGTGATGGTAGGAAATAGGAGAGTCGCATTGCAATTGGATACTGGGGCACTTCCTAACGTTCTCTCTTTAGTCATGATTAAGACCTTCCTCGAGGAGGCACCACAATGGGTAAAATTCATCAAGTTGAAGAAGCAAGTTACCCTCAAATTAGCCGACAATTCGCTAATCCAATCAGCGACTCACATTGTTGAAATTCGTATGCTAATAGGGACACAATACATCAAAGTCCCATTCTACATCATCGATGCACCTGGTCAAACATTCATCATGGGGAGAATTTCCATGGATTACCTACAAATGACATTGGAAATACATAATCGACTTGCAAAATGCGAGCCAACATTCTGCAAGAATTTCATAATCCCATTCTTACATCCTGACGAGTTTCAAAGTGCGCTAACGGTATTCGCATTAGATCTAGAAGAAGATGAGGATTTCGATGCTTATTACGCCGATCCAACTGAAACGATATACACCTTAGCAGAGCAAGAAGTATTTGAAGAACAACAATTAGCCAAATCAACATACATAGAGAATTTACGAAATGACCTCAACGAGGCAGTTGAGAACGGATTCATCACGGAAGCACAAATGTGCACAGCTCTATTACATCTGAACCAATTTTGGGACATCTTTGATATGAATCCTGGAAAATATACCAAACATCAAGTTCACTTCAACTTCATTGAGGGAGACGAACACTTAAAACCATGGAGAGGTGAAAAGTTTCGTCCCAGTAAAAAACTCTTACCTGCTATACGAAAAGCAATCACAAAAATGCTCTTGCTCGGTATCATCCGTTACTCGCACTCTTGCTATATTAACACCATAGCACCCGTCGTAAAGAAAAATGGAGATATCAGATTATGCCTCGACGCTGATGAATTAAACAAATTTCTACGCAATGTCCTCACTGAACCTGATACAATTTCCAGTTTGTTATACGATAATGCCGGAGATAAGTTCTTTTGCACCCTTGATTTCACCGCAGGGTTTTGGCAACTCGAACTTGACGAAAAATCGTGCAAATTCACTGCCTTCCAAGTAGAAGGTCAAGTTTACGAATTCAATCGGTTACCTTATGGTCTGAAAATATCATCAGGAGAATTTGTAAATATGATCAATCAAGTGATTGCTAGCGAAGATGGCATCACAAAATACGTTGATGACATAAAGATCTCTGGAACAACATTTGAAGAGACTCTTAAGAGAATTATAAAAGTTTTCACGGCAATAAGAACGAACGGTTTGAAATTAAATCCGACTAAGACGCAGTTCTTCAAGAACCGCGCAGACCATCTTGGCTTTGTGATTTCTGAAAAAGGAATTGGAAAACAAAGTGACAAGATCAAGAAACTCGAAGAATTCGAGAAGAAACATACAAAACGTGGAAAATTCTCTTTATCCAAGAAAAATGATATCTTGGCATTAGTCGGCAACACTGGATTGTACAGAGACTTCATCCCAGAATATTCTCAAATTGTAAACCCGATATACGAATTAACCAAAGGCGACGTACCAGTAGAGTGGACTGAGATACAACAACGTGCCTTTGAGAAACTGAAAGAGGAATTTAAGAAAGATTTCAAATTACAACAAGCACCAAAGAAAGGAGATCTGTACTTAGACACTCAACTTTCAACAGACGCGATGAACGGAGTTCTCTTTCATATGGTCAATGAAGAAAAACGGATCATCATGTTCATCTCGATCGCGTTTAAAGAACATCAAAAGAATTTCACACTTTTCGACCGTGAAATTATGTGTCTAGTGAAATGCGTCCAAAAATTACAAATATGGCTACACGGACGACTCACTCACGTCAGATCTAACCTTCTACCGATAGTCAATCGATTCCGTGAAATCGCGCAAACCCATCGAAAAGCGGCACATTGGATAACTGTATTAAATTGTTATGACCTACGTTATGATATGAGTTTCTCCAATAAGACCCTGTACAAAGTAAGGGCACCCGAGCTAGAAATCCATAACGTGGAAGTGTTAAAAGATACAGGATCACCAATACTTGAACCAGATGAATTCCAATCAAATATGGAACCTTTTGAAGTAAAATTCATAGATGAGAACATCCCAGAGCTATATCAACATCTTGAGGATATCGCAAAATATCAGAGAGAAGATGGGACTTGCATGAAGCTCATTGAAAGTTTGGAGGAAAACATTCCTGCAAATAATAAGAAACAAAGGGATTCTCAAATGAATAAAAGATCAAAGTTTGAGCTATTTAGGAATAACAAAGGAGAGAGAATTCTCATGAGAAAATTAGAGAATGGTTCAAAAGTACCTTGCCTGCCAGATAAGCTATTTTTCGACACCGTAGACTATTTACATTGTGCGTATGGACATGTAGGGTCTAACAAGCTCGATGTGATATTCCGACGAATGTTTTATCATTGTAACTCCATGATGTACGTTCGCGAGATATGCAACATGTGTATAGTATGTAAGGTAAATAAAAATTACGCGAATCACAAGACTATCGAATATGCTCAAATAGAGGCCTACTCCATAGGTGATGTCTTATCAGTAGATCTGTACGGACCCCTACCAGCAAGGAGAAATGACCCCAAATATTTGCTAGTTGTAAAAGATATCTTTACAGGCCGAACTTGGCTAAGAACGTTATATAACATCAAAAAGGCATCAGTATGCCAACAAATGATAACTGTGATACATGATATTGAAATGCATAAAGTCAGAATAAAGAAGATAATTACGGATAACGGTTCGCAATTTATCTCAAATTCTTGGTATAGTCTACTCGATACTCACCACATACAGGCAGCCCATACTAGCCCGCATAATCCACAATCCTCATCGGTGGAACGTACAATGCGTTGTATCGGTGATAAGATTCGATTAAAAATTAACGAAACATATGATCCATCACGTTCACACCTTGGGTGGCAAGAAGTCATCAATGAGATTGAAAATGAACTAAACAATACACCAACATCATTTGGATTCAAACCCAATGAGGCATGGGGCATAGCTGACATCATTAGTCTACGAATCCCCACCGAATGCACAAAGTTCAACTTCAAGAAAGAACTCAAGAAAATTCGTGAAAAAATAGCGAAGCGCGAACTCCCATCAGTCACTACTGAAAGATGTCTGGAGGAAGGATTAAACCCAGACATTGACCTCATTTTTGACCCCGACGGTTACGTACGCGTTACTGCGGACGGCGCTTGTTCAAAGAATGGAGATCCTAACGCTATCGCAGGAATAGGAATATGTTTCGCACCAGACTCTATTCTAAACATCTCTGAACGTATCACAAGTGCAGAATACCCAATTTCAAACAACTTAGCGGAATTAATTGCAATTCGTAATGCCTTGCAAGTCCTCAAAGAAAATGAAATACAAAAAGTAAAACTGCTCAGCGACTCAAATTATGCAATCAAAGCGCTCAACAATTCTTGCTCGATATGGCAAACAAACAATTGGAAGAATTCACGTAATAAGCCAGTTCATCATGAGCACTTATTCAAAGAAATCCTCGAATTGCGAAAGGAATTTGAAAGAGTGGAATTCATACACGTACTTGCGAGAAAATATGAATTCACGAACATCATCGCGGATTCCTTGGCCAAGAAAGCAGTATATACAGTCGAACAAAGTACTTTGAAAATTGAGGAAATGACACCTCGTCAACTTGTAGAAATGTTCATCAGAGAAAAACGTAGACTCCAAAGAATTGAAGAGGAACATGCATTCAATAAAGCACATCCAGATCCAACATTTTTCCAACCAGGAGATTGGGTTCTTATGGCAAATCATAAACAATCCTCGGCTGTGAAAATGACCTCAGGAAAACTGTATCAGAAGAAGACTGGTCCATTTATTGTAATTCAACGTAACGGTCACAACTGCTATTTACTCAAACCAACCGATGATTCAGACATTGAAAGAGTTGCAAATATTCGTCAATTAACACTATTTATCACAAAAGATAACTTGGAACTATTACGAGACGAAAATTGCCTCAAATCAAAACTTGACTCACGGACGTTGGAACAAAAGATAAAAGATTTCCTCACTGATCATCAGAAAGATTCTGATGACGAAGAAGACGTCGATGAACCAATCGAATCTGATACAGACAATGAACCAGAGATCTCAATCAACAAAAATGATTTCAAGAAAGCATCCCAGGTAGTCCTAAAAGAGATTAACAAATCAGCACGAGAACAGCGTGCTGAAGCACGAGTGAGACAAGCCGAAAATATGTCACTTGACGATCGGATCCCACATGGCTCTACTGTAGCTGACCCCTTAGCATCCACTTCAGCTGGGGCACAGGATGACACGATCCCCAGATCACAAAGAGGAAGGTTATTAAAAAAGACAGTTCCTTTTGGGTCTCAAGATTCTCAGGAAACCATCTTCACTGATGAAGAGAGTCAAGATGACTACCAAGATCAAAACGACGACTTATTTTACGACACTCCTGACTCACTCAGAAATCCCACAATTCCTGACAATACACCGGAAAATACTCGAGAAAATGCTCGAAATCAACAAGACACTCCACCGGATTCAGGAATAGCTGACACACAGGCGTCACAATCGCAAGAGACTAATGCGAGAGTACAAAGGACTGGGGCAAGAATTCAACGACCCACCTCCTTCCCAACAGGGAGACGATCGGACCAAATTTCAGCCAAATTTGATTCTGCAACGCGATCCCTATCATTCGACACGAACGCGTTAGGAATCGAACCAAACCTCTACAAAACACCAGTGGTACAGCTACATAAATTGACACCTGAGGATATAGAAAAACTAAAGAAAGATAACACCACCGCATCAAGCAGTGGCACAGACCTATGACAAAAATTTAACCGATAACATAAACTCTAATTCGATAAAAAATTTCTTATCTAAACTACACAAAAATCACATAGTATGATACGTAAATCTGCACATTGTCCCACCATATCATGCTATGTACAATGTTCAAATAGGAGTCCGTAACAAGACAACAATTATTGTCTCGACCAGTTCGATTCACTAATTAACCTATTTGAACCAATTCCCTCCTCTAAATTTTTCGGAAACAAAGGCTTCAAAGATACGTTACCTGTCCAAATTGACGAATTCACTTCGTCTGGCGCCTAACGTGGGTTACAAAACCATTCCGAGAAAAATTCATACATGTCACATGTCTTCGGAGCTACGGGAACAAAAAACCAAAATTCATTTTGGAACAAAAATTACAAAAAAAAATATCCCACCAAAAAATAACCTCATAATATTCTCCCGAAAATCACATAGTATGAGATGTAAATTTTAGCATTTTTGCACTATGTAAGGTGAACTAGATAAGAAAATAAAAACAATATTAGGCAGAATAAAAAACCCAAACAAAAAACAAAAAAAAAAAGTACTGCCCAATATTAACAAAAAAAAAATCGAATGCAAGAGTAAAATAAAAAATGAAAGTGAAAATATACACGCTTCGGTACGAGAAAGCAAGAGAGGTGTCAATAAACTTGTCAAAAATCATGTACTCGTAAATCACATCGCTTATTGCATGTGTCTTACTCTCACACCTATTTTTTGATAATTTCAAAAATGCCGCCCCTTTTGTACATTCAATACCGCATAAAAAAAAAAAAAAAACTAAAAAGTAAAAAGTTTTTTTTTTATACATACACGAGTCTATCCTTTTCTTTAAAAATAACGATGCGACAAAAGAAACCCCGCTGCCAGCTAGGTATCTGATTTAGTCTCGAACTAAACACGATTCGCTACACCTCACTCATCGTATACATACATGTACGATACATGAACGGCTTCCAGAGACCAACTGCGGTGATTTCTAACACACCCCGTCACACATATCAACCTACTTACCTGTATTATACACACGACGAATTTTTTCTGTCAGTCAATTGCTATCCTTCCACCAAAAATTTTTTTTTTTTTTGATATTGCCATAATTAGATACTTTAAACCTATAGCATTGCCCCACAATGCAACATCACGGTAATGTCAACCCTTTCTTCTCTACTTTAAATTGCTCCAAAATAGATACCGTCGCAATTCTCTATTTCAACACCCATAATATTATCCCAATACAGAAAGAAAATGCGACGACAAATTTTGTACTCCTTTCCAAATCTTAAATCGTGATTATTATGTGATTGCATAAAAATCCGAATTATTTTCCATCCCATCCATCATCATAGTCATTCTAATTTTAAAACCATAGCATTGCCCCACGATGCAAAGAAAGATCATGATGATGGTAAAAATCCCCAACTAAATTTCAAATCATGGTTAGTACGCGAATGCGTAAAAATCATGATCATTCTCCATTCCCAATACCATATAATTATTACGTCGTAATGAATAAATCAAGCAATTACTTGAGATACCCATTTACGCACATAAAAATTATTCCAATCCTTCAATGCGTAACTTGTTCGTAAATCGCATTATTAACCCCTCTACCCCCCGAGCAATCTTCAGCTCAACCAATATGTGATCCATATTCACGACGACACATCAAACCCCGTGCATATACATCACAGCTATATAGGTAAAACGAGCTAAAATATTTCCTTCCCTCTCCTCCTCCTATAATCTTCTCCTAACATATTTTCTCTTACTCACGTGTACACCATCCGCACATTCGAGATGGTAATGGCTCCAGATTCTGTCGCATCGCAAAATTTTAATAAATCTTGCGAAACAGATGGAACACCTGCATAAGTAAGCCCTCGCTCGTTTTCTCCTATTTCCAACCAACGGTTTTTTAAGATCTCTGACAGCTAAAGTCGCCAAGGTAAGCCATCAATCAATAATGACCACTCTAGACCATCGTTTTATACATTAATTTAGAAAAGAGAGAGATAGAAAATTGTGAAGCAATAATTGTATGCCGAAAAGATATTATACAACATACATTGTATCGCATCTCGTAAACGATACCGCTACTTAGTGAATTTGGCCAGACCATTATAAAAAAATACCTGTTCTAAAAAACAGCAACGCATAAACCACCTCGACACATTCGCTAGCAGACGCATTAGCGATCCAGCCGCCAGGTAGTCGGGCAGGTGGCGCTTAGAAACTACCCTTCAGTTACCGATGCACACAAATGTATGCACCGAATGATTGACACGCGACCCATTAACCAAATAACGGTGACTGGTACGCAAATGCGGTAATAAATAATATTGCGAGCTAATTGTATTCTAAACAGATGTCTACTCGTCGAGACAGAGATTTTTTTTTCTATTTAGCCAGAATTCATACAAACTTTGTCGGTCTTTTCCGCTTGCGAATTTTTTTTGTTGTACCATTTAGATTTTTTTTTCTTCTCTTTAAAAGAGACACTTTCTTTCTCCTGTCACCTACCCCCAAACATGTAAATAAGACGTAAATAAGCCCAGCCTCCTTAAGATCACGTAATAGCCAATACACCACTAAAAAGCCAATAATTGACTCGTAGCTTACATCACAAAGGTTCTGTCTCAGCCCATTTTCGAAGAAATTTACCTCACCCCCTATATTATTACACGTAAATGTCCATTACACAGCCTAAGATCTATGCTTAGGTAGTGGGGACACTTTCCAACCCTGTAATAGTAAATCTCTTAGCTAAAAAATCAGCTAGAAGGATCGATTACTTCGAAACAAAAATTACTTGTGATGTTGACGAGATCGATGATTGTTGCTCCAGTTTAAGCTCTACAAAGTACCAAGGGTAAGTTTGCAATTGCAATCGTTGGTTATTTTTGAACTTAATCCAGGTGTTAACGTAAAGTTATATTAATGACACATATCTGTGTGCCATTAATTCCATATTGACTATTATTTTTTGAAATAAAATTCGCGTATTTAATTTTACCAAAAGCCATCATTTTTCGTTCTTCTTTTTCCATAATTTTGACTTCGATAACCATTTATCACAATGACGACTTGTTTCGATATTATCTGTGAGGGATGCAAGCAACCCTTGTTGCAAGACGGCCCCCACAAATTTACGATGAGAGATTCGCCTAATGCTACATCTTGTGGTCACTTATACCACTACGGGTGTATTTTCGCATTACGTATGAAATCGAATGAGGTCAATGAAGATGATTTGAGAGTAGCGAAGTGTGCAAAAGAAGACTGTAAAGAGATGATTAAGGCTTTGGACTATAGAGAAATTAAGTACTCTACTCGCGAAGTGAGAAACAGGGACGAAAGAATAAGTGAACTCGCAAATCAGTTGATACTTCAGCAGGATTACACAATCAGGATGGAGAATACTTTAATAGGCGAAAATCGTATATTGAGGAAACATATTGACGGACTCCGGAGTGAGCACGCCAATTTACAAGCCAGATATGACATGACTCTAAACAATGCGATCCATTCGGCCATAGGAAACATACGCACTAATCCGACTACAAACAATTACAATCTTAGATTCCCTCATCCATCTCAACCCATGTTAATACCTCTCCATCCGATGCAACCACTAATGCAAAATCCGATTCCCCCTCCTGCCAATAAACCCATTCCGATATTACCAAAACCATCAAAAATAGTACTTCCAAACATGAAAATCTCACCTCAATTTCCTAGTTTTCCAACCCATAAAACAAGTGCATTCAACCCAACACCTATGATAACCGAATCGCATAGACCTGAGCCGTCGGCAACTCCGGTTCCATACCCCGTGAATTCAATCCAGGTAGTGGAGAATAGCTCACTTGTAAATGCGAATGAACAGAAGAATGAAGGAAAAAGGTCGTACGAGATGATGAATGAGAATAGCGTGCCGAATTACCAATCTACGATCTGGAATCCCGCGTACTTTGCACGAGAAACAGATGTAGAAAAGGAAAGTAAATCTCAGGTAGTGAAAAAGCAAAAAATAGAAGACCCACCTCAGAAAGCTCGTTCATTGATAGAGAAAGCTATGTACCATCGTCGTTTCCAGAAACGATATGGAACAAGTTCGACAGAGATTCGACCATTTTTTCCTACCAATTCATACCCGAGAGGATATTTAGCGGCCTCATACGAAAGTAGTAAGAATATCTATGCGGTAGCATTTTTCGCGTATAATATCCTGATATTAGGTGACGGCCATGCGTACGGCATAGCAAAATTCCTAATGGCAGGCAAAAAATACACCGAACTCATAGACTCGAAATTATATCGACCTAACATGCTACTTATCGACCTCATCGAACATCTACAATCCCTTCATACGCTACCCGCAAGATTAATGTTGTCTATAGGACACTATGACGCATATTCCGGTACACCCGCTAAAACTTTCGAAGATCAGCTTAGACAACTGTGTAAACTATTTCGAAAACGAGGTGTACAGGAACTAATCCTCCTTCCGCTAATCCCATACCCAGACAGAAATTCAGAAACCCTTACCAGCATATCTCAAATTTATGACCTATTCGGTGAAGGAATGACAGGTTTTCCAGTCACGAGAACCGACTATCATTTCCGATCAGTAGATTACGATTCAGTTTACGTCAATAACCACGTCCCATGCATAAAAACAGCAGCCTATGAGGAAATTATCAATAACCTCAGTCATCGATTCATTCCCGAAGTCCGTACGAAAGCGAAAGTTCAGAAAAATCAAAATGATTCAATAATAGATCTAACTACCAACACTCCAATAAGACGAGAGAATCGCACTCCTATTCCCAAATTGAGAATCAGACGCACTGATTCGAAATCTTCACTGGAAGATAGCGAAACGTCTGATTCCTCTAGCCCGAAGTACGAAATTGAGGAAGTAAGCAGGATGCCTACTCCCTCTAAATCACCCGAAATAAAGAAGATGAATTACAAAGACGTAGGAAAATTCAGAATTCTACAACATTTACTCGGAATAGAGAAATTTCAACCAGAGAAAAAGTTAGAGAAAGTAGACGAATCTCAACCTGAGGAAAAGTTGGAAAAAGTAGATAAGTTAGAAAAATTGAATGAATCTCAGCCGAATGAGGAAGGAGAAAAGGCGCAAATATCTGTAGAAACTAGTGCAAGTAACACAAGTTCAACTGTAATTGAAATAGAGGACGAACCATCAACCTCTAACACTGCATCAAATGAATGTTTGATACAGCCATGCTCAGTACAGGTACATGAAAAATGTACAGAGAAATGTGAGAAAAAGCCTGACTCGACAGTACATCGTTTGCCATCTTTTAAATCTTGGACTGATGAGATGAAAACAGAATTGCGAACTGTAAAAATACTTCGTAATCGATCTATACCAGAGACGAGAAAATAGATAAATTCTCTGACACGAACACATATTTGTGCCAAAGAATAAATTTAAAAATTCTCTCGATCTCTCGTTGCTGTAAATAAAATCGCCTTTCAAAAATAAATGTTAATAATTTTTTTTTCTCTATAGACGCACATGTACAATATATCAGAATAAATTTTAATCCCATATTTATTTGTTCTAGAAAGTACAAACCAAATACGATTGCTAAGAATCGATCAAGTTACAGATCAAATTAATCATCAAGAATAATTCAATCTTCAGATATTTGTTTTTCCAATAATGCGACGTGTACTTTTACTAATAATCGATATTCTCTCAAACTTAATTAGCTTTCTCACAGCACAAGCAAACAAAATAAAGTACATTTCGAAGAGACTCAAAGCACGTTCCAGAAGAAACCGAATCAATTTACGAGCCCGACAATAACATAGACATCTACTAATAAAAATCGATCTTTTACAGCAATAATCAAAATTTTCTTTACAGAAAATAATCAAATTTTTTTTTAGCATAATGGATAACTTAATTTCAGATCTAATCAAACTTATTTCAGAAGTAATAGATTTTCTTGAATCTCAAAGGAACCTGAATTTAACCTTAATCAATTTAATTTCGGATCTTATGGAAAACGCTGCTTACAAATACAAAAATGAAAAGTAGGTATTTCAATAAAAATTTACTAATAATTTCTCCTCCACAGTGTAACCAGTAATATACACTTCAAGACATCGCAGTCAAGAAGATGTCGGAAGGTCCCGTGGCACCGAGAGGCTCCCACCTCCCCCACGACGCTCCTGAACAAATATTCTGGATACTATGTCGACGACGAAATTATTACATCAACCAAAAACAACAATAGCCACCAAACCGACCCGAAATCAATTTTACATTCATGAACAATTCATAATCATAAGATGTACTTTCGAATGATTTGAACTGATGTTATAATTTTATACCTGCATTTCTGAAATAATGTAATTTGATTCTGTATTCCACATGCATTTCGTATTTGTGTGCATCTGTTAATTTTAAGTTGTAAATACGTTGACCTAGAATTATGCAAAATTTCAATCGACAACGCAGTTTAGGGCTAATTATAAACAAAAAACATTTACAAAAATTTATAAAACAAGTGACAAATTTTGGATGTAATTTTTAAGACAGCATAGCGTTTCAAATTTCGGTCTAATTTTATTCTTTTCTCGTCACTCACAACTTAACGTAAAATTTTTTTTTAATCAAAATTCTGGTATGACACAAAGAAACGCCTAAATTTAATTTTAACTAGAATTAGATGACGCATCCCGAAATTTTTTTTACAAAAACAAAAGATACCGGAATTCTTGGCTGTCATACCCTCCAAAAATCGAAATTCGCAAAAAACAAATTTCTACAACGATAGGCTAAAATCATACGCAGTAACGACAAACCAACTTCACTTAACGAATACACATCCATGTGTGTACTCAATCAAAATTGTTAGGATGATAGGTAAAAGTCTCTGTAGGATTTGACCCCCATATTTACGTATTATTTGGCTACTTACAAAATTTTAGAATTTTTTTTTTTTCTTCACCAACAATCTCGAACTCTAAATTTATTCAAAAATTATTCCCACAAAAATCATTACCTTTTCGAACCTGTCTAACGATACCATCACAGACGACGTATCTTACAGGCATTGATCAGACATTTAACCTCTAATATCCTAGGAAATTGGTCGTTGGTGCGCTGATCGGTGTCTCTAAATGCGGAAGTGCTGGTGATATCACTCTTCACCTCAAAATTTCCCGCCTCCGAATTTTCTTTTGTTTTGACATAGGCATGTAATTGCATACTTGTGTGGCTAAATTAGACTGCAGATAACGCAGCAAAGTACGGAGGGGCAGTGGTACCTTCCAGTATAGGGTCAGGTAGAGGGGAAGAGGGGTGTAGAGCTGTAGGTCAATGACCTTCTGTGTCTTCCCATTTTTTCATGATCCGTGCTTTTCTGAGTGATCTTGGCTCTCTAAGTCAAAGCCACGAAGGGGCAATGTTATGGGAAGGATTGCCCTACATACTCTACTAGTATTTCGTATCAGTCTTTCTTAGGAAAATACGTCGAAATACTGGTACACATTTATATGTACCACAAAGTACATTCTTTTTCCTCCCCTATGCTGGAAGCTGCGGTAATGTGTTAACTGCTAGTCTAGGCATACGATCATTCATAAAAGGATCGTATTTTATTTAATTCACCCACACAAAGACGCACGCAATGATCCGTGTGTATATTGTAGGGGAAGTGTCAATCGATCACCTGTCATGTTTATTTTAATGCGAGGGTGGAGACAGCTCACACACACAGACGCATTTTTATATGTTTCTTGTAGGGGAAATAAGGGTTAAAACGTCATTCATACACATACATATGCACAGACGACTGTCCGTATATATTTTCTTTATTAGTGTGATGCAAATTTACCGATCACGTCTGGTTTGACAGATAGCGCATCGCGCATAAAGGGTTGTACCTGTTCCTCAGTGCACCCTGTCTACATCCCTTACGACTATATAAAGCGATGCACAGGCATTGCTAGCTTGTTCTATTACTTTGACGAGTTCGCGACAAGTTGGTTTTAGTTCCGCATAGATGAGATGGTTTCTGCCTCCTCATCTGATTATGATCGCATGAGCTCTTCCAGCTCATGTCATCCGATTCCTAATTGTACCACTTTCGGCGTGGAAATTTATAAGTCATTAACGTAATTGATTAAATCCGTTACCGTTGACCTTACAGAGGTGATTCGCGCAGTTATCGTACAGTTTCGGTCAAACGCGAATTATCTAGTTTAATAACTCGAAGATCTCTAAAAACAGTGCTTAAAATAACTCTAAAATAATCGGTATTAATGAAACTTTCTAACATATTCTTAAACCCACGACCTATCTGTCACTCCTGGGAGGGTGGGATAGGAAAGTCCACGGTGATGCGTCATTTCGAGAATGGATACTTAGGACATAAGGGCCTTTTTCCGGATGAATAATTCTCATAACGTAGAAATATTAATTAGTGTCGAATTGTAACGTTGTCGAATTTTACCTAATATAAATATTTTTACAACTAAGAGTGGAGAAACTCGCACCGCGTGTTTAATATTGCTAATAGTGAAAACTCATCTATTGTCTGTCTATTTAACATATACGAGCATATACTCGTACCTGTGTGTAGTTTATGATAGATGTACAGAAATGTCTCTAACTTGAAATGCGCAATACTTGCGTGAAAATTCATCCATGACCAACTGCCAAAATCCTGATACGAAATCGAGCGTACAAAATAGCTTTGCTTCAGCGTCTTGAGTAATAATTCTATCAAGTAAACCAGCTTCATTGTAATTCTCTGATAATATTGGATTTAAGTCCACAGGATTCAAGCAAACGCGGATTTCTCCGCTTTTCTTGACGTTGACCACAATGGGGTTTATATAAGTTGAATCTGAAGGTTCAATGACATTTGTTGCCATCATCACTTGAAGTTCCTTACGTAAGTCGTTCATTAATTTCTTTGACGGATTATATTTGGCTCCTCTGTATCGGATATCTTTGGTTGGAATGGTAAATTTTAATCGAACTCTTTTTCCGGTATATTTTCCAGGAAACTTTGAAAATACGTCACGAAATTCGCTCAAAACATCAAAAGCTTGTTCAGCTTGTGAAACAGTAATTCTTTCAGCAGTAACAGCATCTTGAAGGTCAGCTTCCAGTCGCTCGATAAATATATCTGGACCGTCGTCTATAACTCCGTCAGGTAATCGGTGATAGTTGCTAAACATATCTGTTCGCCGTAAAATGTTGTTCATTTCCAATCTGTATTCATCTTTCAGTTTCCCGCCAAAAATATTCAGCTTACCTTCGTATTGCTCAGGCGTCAAAAAGTCTATCACTTCAGTATGTACTTTCGTAGATGGCCTGCAGAGTGCTTTTCGGCGCTTAATCCTTGGTTCGATTCCAAGATACTCCATCGACTGGGTTCCAATCAAAAATACGTGATTACAGCCTTTCAGCACATAAAAAGGTATTTTCAGTGCGTGTTTTCCAAAGTATAATGTTGGTACAATAATGTATCTCGCCGTTTCAGCTTCTTTCGAGTCAGCTAAAATACAAACAGCTGGATTCTCTAGTTCGATAAAATCCAATTCATCGGAATGGTGTCGAATCAGGTGTAAAGCTGTTTCCTCCGACATTATATTCGGCACTGCCCCAGAGTCAAGCTGGGCTGGATAACAGGAATTTCCAAGTCGTAGTGGAATTACGCAGGTAATGGTGTCATTTCTCTCGTGTAATAACTGTGATTTTAAATTATCATTCATTTCGGAAACTTTTATCGGTACTTTTGTGAAAGATGATGATTTCAGGGCGTTTTGTTCTTCTTGATTCACAGATATGCGGTTCACCATGTTGACTGAGAATGCTGGAAAATAACGGTACTCGGGAGAAGAAGATCGAGATTCTGCTTCTTCGACCTGCTCATCTTCCTGAGCTGAGTCATGCTGGGCATTCGTGCTGGAGACATTTGTGTCGGACATACCGGAAATGTCATGCGAGTTATCTGTCGTCTCGGTAAGAGTGTCTGATGTATCGCTGGCAGATTGATTTAAGGTATGCATCATTTCAGCTGCAGCTTCTTTATTAGGACAGTCTAATATTTCTTGAATTAATTTCAACGAATTTGCAGTCATGTGTTGTAGTGAGCCGTCTGGTCGAGCAACAAATCGGGCATTCGGGTCATCTTCGGTGGTCAAATCAGTAATGGTAACAGGATCACGTGAATCCATGAAGCGCTTGGTTGGATCGCAGAAAATCTCAAGAAATTCGAGAATTCTTTCTCGTCCGGTAATTCCAAGGTTGTAATAATCGCTTTTGTCGTTTAAATAGAAACAATTTTTATCAGGAATCACGTTGTCATTTTCATCGCAGGCTACGGTATACTTGGTTCCAACGAGTATATTTTCCACTACTTCAGCGAAGAATATTGCTGGATACAGCGAATAGCGTACGTTGCGAGTTGAACAGACATCTAGAAGAATGTGACGAAAATCGAGCCATCTCTTGAATGAAGTAGTTGGTTCATTACCAGCTTTCGGACGAACTGGAGGAAATATTACGAGTATGTCTTTAAATTGTTTATTTACTAGTAGTCGAATTATTCTGTCGAAATAAGTTTGCACATATTTCATATCGATCGATGAATTATTCAGCTCAAAATCTCCCATCGAAATTAATACATGTTGTTTGGTGAATGAAGCGTTTTCTATTTCATGAGCTAATTCCTTCAATAAAATAACCTCTTTTAAATAAGGCTTTTTGTCGAAGTCAAGTTCTGGCATTCCATATTTGATATAATAAGCCAGACCGTCACCAATAATTTCGTAGTCATCGAGCGTTGATGGAATTCGATCGAAAGTAATAGAATTAATAGAATTAATTACAACTCCTCGTCCCCCGCTTGGCTCGCAGGGGACTTCCTCAAGTTTTTTGGCTTGATTACTTCAATGTCTGATTCGTCACCGGAGGTAGAATCTGAGTCTTGCTCCTGATCATTTTCTTCTTCTTCTTCCTGATTGTCCATTAATGACTGATAAATAAAGGCACATTTCTCCAAATCTTCGGCAGTGATTCCTAAAGAATTCAAATATTTGGTTGGAAAACGAAATGAAGGTTTCTTTGGTTGTTGTTTAGGGTCTTTGGTTGCCCCAGCGGGAGCATTGGTACCACTGGTACTTGGTACAGCGTCGTTAGATTTCGGAGGGCTTCTTCCCTTATTTCCAATTTTGTTGAATAAATTTTTAATCGCACGTCGATCAGTATTTCGGTTCGGAGTGGACATATATGGCGGTACCCAAAATTTAGTATAAGGAGGAATGGTTTGATCGTTGACTTCAGCGTTGGCATTGACGTATTCTTCATGTCGACGCATAACTTGCAATTTTTTCTTGAATCTGATACGATCTTCTTTGCATTCGGTAAACTCAAATCTTAAATCTTTCGGTACTTTTAGATAGACAGTATCCAGCAGCATCGCATCAGTAATATCGGAATCAGCTAATACATTGAACCACTTGAGTAAAATTCCAGCTATTTTCTTCGATGATTTCTGATTGAACTGCATCTTGAGAAAGTGACTTCTGGCATTATTTTGTTCAACGCCATCCCAAACTTTCTGTACAAATCCATCACGATATTTGAGATATGGTAATTTTGGATTAACATGCTCCTTATACGCCTTGGCTTCATCGCTTTGAATGATTTGCGCAAATAAATTACGATACTGAAATTCGCTAGCGCGCTGTTCTCGCATAAAATGTTCGAATTTCTCAATGAAGCTCATTACTTCATATTTGTTGGTATTATCGTAATAAATATCAGCTTCGCGTAGATGTTTAGCTTTAAGATTCATTTTTCCTTCGAGGAATTCTAAATCATACCGCAATGTACGCTGACGAGGTTTAACTCCAGTGTCTTTTGTTTTAGATTTATTTCTTCGAGCAAATACACCGGATTCATTGAATGGATTTATGTTTCCACCGCCGTCGTCGTCGTCATCGTCGCTGCTATCGTCATCGTTTCTGCGCGAACTAGAGTCATGTCCACCACTGGAACCTCCAGGATCTGATCGGCGATCGTTATTTCGAGTATTTGTGGATACTTGGTCACCAATTGGTAATATATCTGGATCCTTAGATGGATACTTACCATGCGCATTGTAATAGAATAAATCGTCGACAGAATAAGTAAGTTCAGTTGTTGTATCTTGAATCATATCGGTTTTTCTGTCAATTTGTACTGTATCTTTCTTTAAAGAGGCGAACATTTTATCATAAACTCCAAATTTACGCGAGGCTTTTCCCAATTCTTCGGTCAAATATTTCTCCAAATTTTTATGGTCTGAAGAGCGTTGTTCTTGAAAAGTAAAATACACATCTTTGAGATCTCCTCTCGTGGTAGAAATTCCAACTTCAAGACCTTTGATGCGATCCTTAACCGCAGACGTTCGAGCAGCCCAACCGGTATTTTCTCTTTTGATCCAGTCTATAATTCCTTAAGCATGAACCAAAGATACAGCTTGATCATTTTCCGGTAGATTATACTCAGCAACTTCAACAGCAGGATAAGGTGCCTCAGGATCATATTCATCGAAACAATATACTCGGCCAGCATCCTGATCAACGTCATTTTCTTCATTATCGTTTGCCCCAGCCTCAGCATCTGTGTTTACCGCGACGTTACGAGTTCTAGGTCTTCCTTCACCATTGTCAATTTCTTCCTCAGCGTCAGGATGAGTTTGAGGAATTCGTCGAATAACTGCTGGAGGAGGTACCTGTAAATTTATTTCTGGAACGTCTCCAAACATATCAATCCAATGAAAGGTTTCTTGAAGTTCTTCGAATTCATTTTGAGTAGCGTCGGGATCGTCGTCGTCTTCAACAACTGTTGATAAATTTACGCGCATAGGCTGGTTTTCCACTGATCTTCGTGGTGTGGATGCTGAGGGCTCGAGTATAGTTCCATCTGGAAGAGTGTATCGAACTTTCTTCTTTCCACCTTCAGTAGAGACAATTGGACTAGCAATCACTGATTGTTGCTCAGGAGTAGCCTTCTTTTTTGAAGAGTAAAATCTCTGGGTTTCGGTGATAAATTTC
Source organism: Planococcus citri (assembly GCF_950023065.1). NCBI lineage: Eukaryota > Metazoa > Arthropoda > Insecta > Hemiptera > Pseudococcidae > Planococcus > Planococcus citri. The sequence goes on from NC_088677.1 coordinate 82,182,733, forward strand.
GACGTTGCTCCTCGCTCAGAGCTTTGAGTCGGATGTCCGAGTTCTGCATTTATTCGAGCAGTAGCGCGAGTCCATGGCTGACGTGTTGGCTGCGCTTGAGGTCTTGGACGAGTCGAGGTTTTTCGCGCTTTTCCATTAGAATTACGCTCTGTATCGCCGTTGCTCATTTTTTCTGAATTAGTACTTGCGTAAATTGCTGGAGTAGAATATTTCTACGAATAAATTAATCGTCAATATTATTCCTGTTATTACGTACGATGAAATATAGAATTAATTCAATTTTTATTAGAATGAATAGAATTAAATAAACGTTGTCGTATAATGTTTCAGGAATACTTACGTAGCTGGAAAGCAAGCTGATTAATTTCTCGAAGAGTTCAGATAAATACAGCACTCCCAATATTACAGCAAGTAGAAAAAATACAATTTGACAAGGTAAGCGTAAGTGTGTCCAGAGAAGTATCCACATCAATAGAATAAATAGAATTAATATGTTTTATTTATTCTCCAGGTTCGAAGGCGCTGATTGGTAACGTAGAACTAATAAATTAATAATACTCGCCGCGTCGTGATTATTAGCTAATATTTAGGCAGGTATCGAAATAATATCTCAACTCTGGAAAAACGATAATATTCAAAAGAATATTTTTCCCAAGTTCGCAGTAATAGAATTAATTGAATTAATTACGTGAATTAATTGGAATTAATAATTACGCAAATAACTATGGTCGAAATAATATTCAGGAACTGTGGGGTATTTGAGTTCCGGTAGGCTTGTTCCAAAATGTTGAAGAATCTCAAAGTCTTGAAATTGAATCAATATTTGAATGAATAGAACAAATAAAGAGCAGTAGACAGCTTGATGTGAACAGGTCAAGAATCAATAGAATAATGAAGCTTCTGTTCTCTTACTGCTAGGGTATCGACCTACTAATCATACTGTGAAGAGGGGGTTGTGTCATCGTATTTTCGAGAGTAGGGATGATTAATCGCGATTATTGCACAATATTTCGCTGGTGGCGTTTAAATACTCAACCGTGCCGTTGTTATCTCGTTGATAAAAGATTCTGGATCTTTCTGTACCAAGTAAATTTGTAAGAAACTTCGCGAAAGAAGATAACAATAAGCTATCTCTGGCGCTAACCAGTGACAAGTACCCGCTGTACCTCCGTGAACGATAGGACGTGCAAATACTTGGTGGTACTGATAAGGAAGCTGCAAGTACCTAAATATAGAACAAATATCTAACGGTGCTCGCGTAATCGCGAAGGGTAGACAATGGACTAGTATTTTTATCTTGATAAAGGTATTTGCGGATTTTCCCAGCTGCCGATTATTGTGTAATTTTTCAGCAACGAAATAATCAATTGAGATAACGATTGATGTTGAATGTATCGAGCGGGTGAGATAAGGATCGCGTAAATACCCGCGGCTATTGTATTGCGTTAAAAATACTTCCATTATCTTATCTAAGCGCCAGCTTTGGTCAGGTTTCGCGTGTATTTTTATTCGGACGTGTTGATAAATAGAAATAATATGAGAATGGGAAAAAACCCAGTGCAACTTTTGTCACACTTTCAAACCTGTCGAATTCTTGTTCAAGGTCGTTTAGGTTCGTGGAAAATCCCGTAACGAGTGTAAAAGGTGGCGATTTTTATTCCATGGAATAAATAGAACAAATAAACGTCATTTCGTCGTCATAATTTCTTCCATAAACGAACGAATAAATACGCGATTTCTGGTACTTTTCAGTGTTGTGATTGGATGAACGGTTGAAATAATCATCCAATGAGATTCGCTGGTATAAAATTACGCATTTTGGTCGTAATTTTGCGAATTATTTTCGCTCATAAATGCCATAAGCATACTCTTGTACCATGTAGAGTAGAATCAATAAATGAACGAATAGAATGAATTTTAATTTAAATAGAAATAATACGTAATCGGAGAAATGTAGGTACTTTTAACTGCTACATGACGAAAAAATACGTTCGGATATGTTTTTCATCAATGTACTTCGAGGTAATTTGTGGGTAAGTTGCCCCAGGGGGTGTAAAGGGTCCACAGGGGGCTGGAATACGAACAAATACTCGATTTTTCTGCAGTAAAAGGGCGATTACGTCTGTAAATGCGAAGATTTGCGAATCAATGGATTGGCGAGTTCGTAAATTTTATGGTGATGGGTAGTATGTCCGAGCTCGTGAAAATTTCACCACCATAAACGTTCGTTGAGAGTGAATTAATATTCCATCCGTGGGTAATTTTATGGAATCAATAGAATAAATAGAATTGATAGAATTAATAAATTTTCACTTTCAGTCTTCGTAAATTGAATTAATAGATATTTTCGCAAATCTTGATGTTGTTTGGCATGAATTTTCGAATCAATCGCTGACTTATGGAATTTTTTCCATTGGCGGGGTTAACAAAAATACATGGATGTAATAATTACGAAAAATTCTGATTCTTTCTGCAACTTTCTCTGTAATCCTGATTCGTCTGCGCAAACGAATCAAACATCCAAATAATAGGAGAAATAATTAGTTTTTTCGTAAAATACTGCATCATACTGAAGCTAAGAATTTCCTAACAGAAATATCTTGCTATGAGGAAATAATTTGAATTAATGAGAACTATTAGAATTAATAGAACTAATAGAATCAATAATGCTGATTATTTCCACACCTATGGGCTGGTACACCCATAGGAATTTATCTTGAATTAATATTTAAGTAAATCTTCGCTCCCCACCAGGGATGCCAAAATGTAGGGGGAGATTATGCAGATCTGGGGTGCAGGTTACTGCGATCCTTAGCTTCTAGGAAAGGATTTACGAAAGTAACGAATCTCTCTACATGAACAGGACCCCCTGAGTACCATTGGTTCAGTCCGAGAACCTCATGGGGGTCCAACCCTAGATATCGGTTGGGGTTTGAGCCAGAATTAATAAAAACTCGTAAATTGAGAATTTACTCCTTGTTATTTCCTCTGGGTGAGTGACCAAGCCACCAATATCATCATAGGACGAAATTTGAGTGTTGGGAAACGAATATAAATACGTAAATAAGAACACAGATCTTCTTCAAGTACATCTAATTATCTCAAATTACGAGAAAAGAACAACATGAAGTTGATATCTCTTGAGAGTAATTATTGGAGAAGGAAAGGGAGGTTGAGAATTACTACTAATTCGTAGCCTATTCTCGGATTGGTATTTTTGGATAAAAAATTGGTAAAAGAAAAGATAAATACCTGGGATTTATGTTGAGTTGGGAAGACAATATAATTAATTCCAACCATACTAGGAATTAATTAAAAATTGCTTGTAGTATGGTTTACACTTCCGGAAGTTCCAATACACCTGACTTTATAGAATTAATAATTATAGGGAGTATCACAAGTCAGTGTGAAAAGATTCCCTATCCAATTAAATTGGACACATAAATAAGAGGCACTTCCGTAAATAGTGACCCCTGAGCTCCACGTACTTGGCTAGTTTCATCCACTGCGTTATAGAACGAATAGAATTAGTAGAATGAATATTCTGACCCCCGAATCCACACTGGTAGCCCCCCAAGCCTCGGAGAGTCTAGGAGAGCTGACCAGGCAGTTCGGCAGTACATTGGATACTGACTGTACAATGAAACTAGCAACTATGAGCTTAGGGTAAAAATGAGTCTGGACCAAGCAGCAGAGGCAGCGGATGCGCGCGTTTCTGGACTATGATTGGCTGATTATTATGTCATGAGATCGCGGAAAAACCCTTTCGTTGATAGTATCCGCGAGCTGAATATTCGCGTCAGGTTGGGCAATATAGTAAATGTTTTTTCTCCCAGTTAGGTAGCAGAAAAAGCTGTTTTTTCTCCCTCTACAGATGTTTGATGACATTGGAAAAGCGAAAAATCCGGCTCCCTTTTCTTATAAAATCTTGAATGTTTAAAAAATGTCCTGCTAAGGTCCTTTTTTATTTTGTACAAAGGAGTCCCAATAAAGCCACTTTTTGGGCTCCTCACAGTTATCGACTCGACTACTCTTAAAATATTGTAATAGATGTCCCAAATACGAATCCGTGGTTAGTTAATCCAAAATTACCTTTTTTGGGCTCCAGGGGTTCCCAAAGTTGTGAATAAAAAAAGAATTTTAGGAACCACTAAGTATCATTTTCAAAACCTTTTTTAAGCGTATAAAATATCTGTTTGAACTCGATAAACGTTATGCGAAGTGATTTTCTAATTTTCGACCCTTTGGAGCAGAAATGGGGGGGGGGGATTTCAATTTTTGGAAAATTTTGGAATCGCCATTTTGACCTTACCCCTTTGAACCCCGCTAAAAAGCTTTTTACAGTATATTAGTATCTGAAACACCTTCATCCTACCAAATTTTGAGCTCAATAAAATTTCCCGCTGGTACTCAAAAATCCAATTTTTTAGTTTTTTGTAATTTCGATATTTTGGGAACCCCTGGCAAACTGGAAACCTGCGATTTGCGCCAAACGTAACGTTTTGAAGTATATACGTATTCAATAATCTAGATGAAAAAGTTAAATTAAGCTCCCTGTATATGTATTCGTAATTTTGAACCCTTTTTTTAGAGCCCCGCATTTTAGGCACCCCTAAAAATGGCGTTTGTGCATAATTTTTCAAACAAATTGAAGAATTTACATTTGAAACACTCCAGCAAGTGCTCGATAATTTTTCATTTGATTTTTTCTGTAACTTTCAAAATTGAGCTATTTTAGGTCAAATTCTGGGATTTTTACTTCGTTGAAATCATGAAAATGTTATTTTAAACGTCTTTTCGAAGAGTTAAATCTCAGATGGGATGCGTACTGTTAACGTTGAAAAATGGAAAAATTGTTATTTTTCAGGATTCATATAGACTATAGTCAACTTCAAATTGAAATTGAGGGGTTAAAAACCCATTTTACGAGTAGATAATTTTTGACCACGTAACGTGAAAGAGAAGGTCTTCAATGATTGGAATAAAAAAAAAGAACTAAAGATTCGTTGGCAATAAAGCCTTTTTCCACATGACTCTCTATATTTTATCTAGATAATCAAGTATAGCTACTTATGTTAGTATATGGTTTTATGTTTCTTACCTTCTTCTAATGATTTGCGATAAACATTTCTTTCAACAAAATATGAAAATAAAACACAATGAGACTCGAAATCCTTCAAACCACCATCGCGGTATAATTGTGAAGCACTATTTTATACGAAATTCATTAAAAATATACGAGTTAGGTTATGTGACAAAGGCACCCAGGACTTCCGTTTAATGATGAGAAATCCAGTTTTATCGTGTTATTATTTCGAAAAAAGTTTCAACAACAAGGACTTCAACCAATAAGCAGAACGCTGCAATAATTTTGACGTGTGTTGCATTTCCGTAGCTATTCACGGAATATTGCATGAGTCAAGGATGATGATTAGGATTTTCAGGTACTTATCGACTGTGATTTCGATATCAGTTTCCGTTGGATGGCTGTTTTTTCACCGACCTGACGGTGATTCGAAATAATTTCCGTTGATAAAAACGACACTTTACCAACTGTACTAAACGTAATACACTCGTGGGATCTACTCTTTTATCTCACTTTCAGTGAAGGGATAGAATTTTCAAATTCCTCGAAAAATGAATTGTTTCGAGTCACGCCACGCGCCAGCTCCCACAGTCCAACACCCATCCCATCATGGCTTCATGGACATTCCGGCTAAAGTTGGTGGGCTGGTTGACCAAAGTCGTCACTGGTGACGTTTGAAAAAATTAACCCACCCCCCCCTTTTCGTACGTTGTTGATATTTAAAATTAGAGCCCTGCGCCGCCGCGCCGCGCCGCCGCCGCCACCGATTTTTCAAACATTTTTCAAGCCGCCGCCGCCGTTTCAAAAATTACTTCAGCCGCCGCAGCCGCCGCCGAGTAATCTGCTCGGCTGAGCCGGCTCAATTCACTCAATCAGCAAATTTCAGGAGGATTTTTCGAATATTTTGACTTTTTCAAAAACAAAAATCAAAACTTTTCGTCATTAAAAACAGCCAATCTTTTCAGCTCGGAAAAAATTGGTATTTTCATTTGAGAAGTTGAATTTGATTTTGCTTTCCAATTTTTATTTTGGGGTAATTTTAAAATTTACGAAAAATTACCCCAAAATTTCAACTTTGTAGCCGGCTGAGCCGCCGCCGAGCAAAATTTTGGCAGCCGCCAAGACCTTCGGCTGGAATCGGCTCCGCCGCCAGCCACAGTGCTGCGCGTACTGTAGCCGCCGCCGATCATTTCGCTGTCGGCGCAGGGCTCTATTTAAAATATTCGCTAAATTATAAAATCGGTATGAAAAACTCCAAAAATTCATAGAGTACAGTTTGAGAAAATATTTACTGAGAACTTATACGTATCAATAACGTGCACTGCATATGCAACATGCGTGCATAATTTAACCTAGACTTATGGTAGGTCTAGGTATATTTAGAACGATGACTATAGTAAAATAATGAATCTGTTAGGTACATTTTGAATCGAATTTTCAGGAATCAGTTATAATTACCTATTTAAAGTTATGGAAGGAAAAATTTTCGAATTTTGCTTTGTTCCTTTGATGGCATTACATATACGTTTTTATCAATTTGCCTCACAAACTTTACTACCAAATAGAAAAAATGGCAAATTACTTCGACCTTGGAAGTTGACGAAACACAAAAGAAATATTCTTTTCTCGAATTTTCACAAGATCGGTTTGTTCAAGATGGTTTTGAACTTTTGAAGTATTAATATCTACTTATCTGAAATCTGAAACATTCGTTTTGTGATTTTATATTTTTATGTTCACATTTCTTATTTAGCAAATTTAAATAATTTGAAAATTTCGTTCTCATTCCAGGATCATTGTCGGCCGATTTGAATACTTGAGCGGATATCATGGTTATCATGATCATCAAAACACAATAATATTCCGCACTCTGGTAAGTCGATGTACGATAGTTTTATTAATTTTATAACATGGTATATCGTTAAATTAATAAATTAAGTAAATTAATAAACAAGCAAAGTAAATAAATAAATAAATAAATTTTCAGTGTTGCCAGCCCAATTTTCAAAAAAGTATACTTTGAAGAGAAAAATCTATAATGTTCAGAAGAAATTAATTCCTCTGGAGAATCTTTTCGGGTTTTCAAAATGTCGAATAATCCCTTTACCCGAAGATTTCCGGAAGGGTTGGCAACACTGTATACAATTTTAACAGGTATGCTTATAACTTACACGATGCGTGGTACGCTACTTGAATAATATTTTACTCCACAATGACCTACTTGGGTCATTCCATGTCAATTGTCAACTCAACCAAAAAAAGGCGATTTTGAAAGTCATGTCTTTCCATTTCGCTCAAATTTTTTTTACAACATATACCCACCCAGTAAGTAAGAAAGCCGCAATCAGTTTGGTCCCAGCCTCCTCAGGGGGCGGGTGGGGGGGCTTCCATTATTTTCACATTGTCTCGAGGTACTCAACTTCAGCAGCCCATTCCTCCAAAACTATGATACTTTGATCAAAACTGATTTCACAGTTCGAAAGGGCATTGAATTTTGAACTTTTTAAGTATTTTGAAATTTTCAAAAGTTTCAAATTTCAAAATGGCGCTGTACGTGGGAGCTACCATTTGAAATTTTGAAAAAATTTCCATAGATGTACATTTTGATACTTTTTCGAAATATTTAGGTTTCGAGATGGCACTCATTGACGGAGGGGGAGCACTCCCACCCCCAATTTTGGGTGAAACTTTCAAAAGAAAATCTGGGGCATGTGATATATCGAATTGTATGTTTTTGGCGACGCTGAACGCGAATATGACGTCAGATTTTTCATAGGACCCCATCCACGGCCCCCAGCACCTCCTCAAAGTGGGTAAAAGTTCAAAAAAGCGTTTTGTTCATGTGACACATGGAATAGTAGCTATGTTTTTGGTGACGCTGAACACGAATATGCCGTCAGATTTGTGCTTGGACCCCATCCACGGCCCCAACAATTTTTTTGGACTTTTACCTATTTGGGGAGGTTCTGGGAGCAATGTGTGAAGTCGATTCGAAAAACTAAGGCAATATTCCTGTTCAGCGATATCGAAAACATACCATTGCATGTGTCACACGAATGTAACCATTTTTTCGGGGGGGGGGGGGGTGTCACCGTCTTTGGAGAGGTGCTGGGGGCCGTGGACGGGTCCAATCACAAATCTGACGTCATATTCGTGTTCAGCGTCACCAAAAACATACTATTCCATGTGTCACACGAACAAAACGCTTTTTTGAACTTTTACCCCCTTTGAGGAGGTGCTGGGGGCCGTGGATGGGGTCTTATCAAAAATCTAACGTCATATTCGCGTTCAGCGTCGCCGAAAACATACAATTCGATATATCACATGCCCCAGATTTTCTTTTGAAAGTTTCACCCAAAATTGGTGGTGGGGGTGCTCCCCCTCCGTCAACGAGTGCCATCTCGAAACCTAAATATTTCAAAAAAGTATCAAAATGTACATCCATGGAAATTTTTTCAAAATTTTAAATGGTAGCTCCCACTTACAGCGCCATTTTGAAATATGAACTTTCAAATTGAAAGTTCAACTTTCAACTTTTGAAAATTTCAAAATACTTAAAAAGTTCAGAATTCAATGCCCTTTCGAACTGTGAAATCAGTTTTGATCAAAGTATCATAGTTTTGGAGGAATGGCCTGCTGAAGTTGAGTACCTCGAGACAATGTGAAAATAATGGAAGCCCCCCCACCCGCCCCCTGAGGGGACTGGGACCAAACTGATTGCGGATTTCTTACTTACTGGGTGGGTAGATATTGTAAAAAAAATTTGAGCGAAATCGAAGGACATGACCCAAAAACGTTGGTTGAGTTGACATGGAATGACCCTTTAAAAATCAGATAGAGGGAGACACTGAATAGGTACTATGTATGTATGTACTATAAATAAAATAAATATTCAACAATTCAACATTTAAAAAGTATACTAACATAAATAGGTTCTTAAATAATATTTTATATCATAGGTATTTAATAAGATTGCGGTGTATTCCTTAATTTTTCAACGACTCATCTTTAATAAGCTATCTGTTTCACTTTCCTCGTGATCGGATTCTGTGGTGATGTTTGAACTCTGAGAATCAGGTTGTTCCATTACCTACAAGTGAATTTAATTTCTTAGAGATAAAATGGGATCACAAAATGGCAAAAAATTGTTATTATTCGCTTACTACGTTTTCTGCGGCTAGAATTATTGCATGTAACTCTCGAATGATTGTTGTAAAGTCTGGTCGATCTTTGGGCAGATAATTCCAGCATTTTCGCATTAGACAATACCTATTGAAGAAAATAATACGATATGTTGAAATTATTATTCAGACGATGACATTGTAAGACCATCCATTGGATTGAAATTAAGAACATTACGTACAACATTTCTGGACAGTCGTCCGGTTTGTTCATACGATACCCCGCCTTAATGTCCTTTACTAATTTTTCTGCATCATCGTATGCTAAATAGGGAACAGTGCCGAACGTCATTATCTCCCAAAGTAATACGCCGTATGACCACCTGAATAATTAATGTAGAAATTTGTACCAGGTTAGAGATAGTAAATGATTGCTGCAAATCATTTGATATATTGTATGTGTTACATTTAGACTTACACATCAGATTGAATAGTATAACGACAATGTTTCAAAGATTCTGGGGCCATCCATTTGACTGGGAATCTACCTGTAGTTTTTTGCCTGTAGTAGTATTCATGTCGAATATCTCTGGCTAATCCAAAGTCAGCTATTTTCACGACGTAATCATCGAATACCAATACATTTCGAGCAGCGAGGTCTCGGTGGATGCACTGAAATGTTGATTAATTTTCATAGGAGTATTTCTGAGGTGATCTTATAACATGTTAGGTAGATTTATTGGAGTTGAAAACTACTCATAAATATGTACTTCATAAGGAGGCATACTTTAATAGAAGCCAAGTATTCCATGCCTTTAGCTACTTGTAGAGCGAACGTGATTAGAACTGTTTCGGACAAGTCAATCGATGTTGGTTCCTGAGCTGTGGATAAGTCGCGGTTGTGGTTTCGTAGGAAATCGAGTAAATTGCCATGTGGAGAGTATTCGGTGATGATGAGTAAAGGTCCATCTTGTGTACAGCATCCGAGTAGACCCAGTACATTGTCGTGTCTGCCGATGAGTTTCATTAGTTCCATTTCTTTGACTAAATTTACCATATCTACGTCAGTGTGCTTCTCTGTGAAATAGGTTTATAGACCAGATTTATTTGTTAAAACGTTTCACGATTATTTCTTATTTAAACAAATTAGCAAAAACAATATGTACCTACTTTTCAGCATTTTAACTGCCACTGTTGTGACAATATCTTGCTGAAAGAGGCCCGAAACATTTCCCTTGACCACTCTTCCAAACTCTCCTTCCCCTAGAAATTTCCCTAGAACTAGGTTTTCTCGAGGAATTTCCCATGTCTCATCCAGCAGTAATTCATATTCGTTCTTCCGTTCGGTTTCATTTTCAGACGATGTCGAAAAAGGTTCGTATACGATATTGACGTTTGGCAATCTCTGCAATACACGAGTGCTTTTTTTTAATACCATCTCCGCAAGAATTACACATTTTATTCGGATTAATTGATGCAGAAATTTTTTCCGTCATTGGGTAATGGGTAGTGTTCGCCTCTTCTTCTACATACGCTCTATGCAACGTTGCTGTAACACGTTTGCTCCCATCGCTATGTCGTTAAATGTCGAGAGAGGAAGCCAAAATTCAAACATTGTATGCAACAAAAGTCAACCAATATACTTAATTATGAAAATCTATGTTTTTGAAGAAGCAAAATTCAATTTTTATGGTTTCTTTTTATTTGTACTTTCAAACTAAAATATGGCACTCGAGGGACTGTTTAACATTGAAATAGGTGAGTAGGGGCTTTCTCAAAAGCTTGAAAACATGGAACAAATTGGTGAGTTCATACCTAATATGTTGTGACTTTCAAGTTGAAAAAAAGAGTGTCTTGGTGACTTTTGAAAACAAAAAAGTGGTCAAGTTTTCTGTATTACGTCTGACTTTTAAAAATTTGGAAAAAAAATTGATCGATTTTCCATTATTTACTTTGGGTTTGAATGACCAATTTCTTGCATTTCGACATCATGGAGGACTCTTGGAAAATTAGTGAAAAATATTCTCTTGATTCACGAATAGATTGAAGATAGGTAGATTAACAGATTCAAAAATCATTTATAAGCCTCACGAATGTAGATGTAAGTAGGTACATATTTCAACTTTTTAATAATTTTTTCAAAACTTTTAATTCCCTCTCTCCACCCCTCCGGGCACAAAATTGCGTCGAAAAGTAAATCGACCCAGAAATTTCAATTCAGCGTCCTCAAAAATGTAGACTTCAACATATTGGTCGGTTTTTTCAAAAACTACGAATGTGAGTGCCTTCTCCCTGGGCCAAATTTAAGTTGAAAAGTGCAACGAACCAAAACGTCCTCTGAAACGGAGGTTTCGATGTATTTATTTTTGTGGATTTTCTTAAAAATTACGAGTTTGAGTGGATCTCTGGTGATCAAATTGGAGTTTAAAAGAAGAACAACCCAAAAATTTGTATTCAGCGTTCTCAGAAACATGGATTTTGATATATTATTAGTCGATTTTTGTTACGAAATTTGAGTCAGAGTTTTCGAGAACTCTGAATTCATTTTTGAACATTGCTTGACTTCAAAGTTCAAACATAATAATTGGGCCCCAAGAGGAACAAAAAATTTGAGAATTTTGAATTTAAGCACACCTTCTTTGCCATGTGAAGTTATTTTTGATTAGAGGGACAAATGGTCGATGAAATCGGAATCAGTGTCTTCAAAAACCCAAAATCTGGTTCCCATATTACAATTTTCTAAATTTTTCATTGTGGTTCATTTTTAGCGTAACCCTTCCACTTTTTCAAAAGTGGGGGAAAGTACTTGCTTGAAACTGAACATTTTAAAAGTTGATTGCAAGTTGCAACACGCCATGTCACGGGCTGATGCCAATATAAAATTTGTATGGGGCATCAAGTTTCACTTATTTGCGGTTTTTTTTTTTTTTTTTTTTTTTTAGAATTAATTTTCAACCCAATTTTGTCAGATGGGCGTTGTTAAGATAACGTTTACTAGCATTGGTATGGTCTGGTCTTCTTGGCATAGTTCTAATCATATTTTATTCTTTGGCGAGAATTTCGATAAACCCAGCAGTACAGGATCACCTTTTCTTCACCAACGTATTGGCCTGCTTGATTTTGTATAAGAGCGGGTACTGTGGCCAAAATTGCCACTACAATTTTTTGAACATCTGGGAGGAATTCAACTTTTCAATAATTTTCACGAGAGAAGTTGAATTGATACATATTGAATTTGAGTGATCACTATAATTTTGAACCTTGGCGTTATTTCAATACCTTATTACTTTTATTCCAATTTTGTTTGTTATGTAAAAATTTTTTGTTTGCGTCTGCATCTGTAAATTTGGCTTGGGAAATCAACATACTCTTTCGAAGAATATTGAGGAATGTTGTGAATTTCATAAAATAGGGACGATCACTTAAATGCATTCCAGATTAATCGGTTAAATAGGGTATTCCACGGTAAGATAGGCGAAATCGCCACTGCGAACTTGCCAAAAATTCCTGCTTTTGCCAAAATTATAAAGAAACCCTCACTTTTTGTCGAAATTGTCAAAAAAAACAGTGTTTTTGGCAATTTGTCAAAAAATACATTTTCTTCGGACGTTAACAAAAAATTCCAAAATTTTTTGTTAAAATAAACAAGAACCCCTGTTGTTTGCCAAAATTTTAAAAATTCCTATTTTTGGGCAAAATTATTAAAAAATCTTGACTTTTTGTAAAAGTAGCCAAAAAAGCACACGTTTTTTGCAAAAATGTTTGAAAAAATCTTATATCCAGAAGAATTGTCGAAAAAGTCTCATTTTTGCCAAAATTGTACAGAAGTTTCTTTTTTAAAAAAATTATTAAAAAATTCCAACTTTTGTTAAAATTGGCAAAACAGTCTCGTTTTTTGCCAAAATGGTCGAAAAATACCGTTTTTTTTGACGTTATCAAAGAAGTCGTAATATTTTTTGCAGAAATGACCAAAAAACAGTAGCCAAAATTTTGAAAATTCCTGCTTTTGCCAAAATTGAAGTCCTTGTTATGTTTTTTGCCAGAATTGTCTGCAAAGTTCTGTTTTTGCCTAAATTGTCAAAAAAGTCTCGTTTATGTCAAAATTTGTAAAGAAGTTCTTTTCTTGTCAAAATTATAAAAAACTCCTAACTTTTGTAAAAATTTCCAAAAAAAAGTTTGCTTTTTTCCAAAATGTTCAAAAAAATCCTGTTGCCAAAATTGGCAAAAATTCTTGCTTTTGCCAGGCGGTAATAGATTAATGTGGATGATGTTATGTAAGGTGTATTTGGTTTAGAAATATCTGAATGAATAGTTGAATACTTACCAGTATGTCTGATTCATTTTCGTTCAACTCGATTTCGTTCTCAATTACCACGCGTTTTACGCATTGCGACATAGATATCATTTCCATACCCATTTTATTAATTTGTTGTTGCATTTTTCGCGATTTTACTGTAGATTTTCTATAAATAACGAATACTGCGACTACGGTAAACGTTACTGCCACTATTGAGGGTATTATTAAATGGATGTTTTCTGTTAACCAATTTGTTGATGGGTTTTTTTGCAGGATTTCTTGAAATATTGTTGAATTTGAACAGTTCTGTATGTCATGCAACCAGGGATCAGTAATGTTGGAAGTATCATTTAAGCTGTAGTATTTACATTCTTCAGTTTCTGAATTCCACATACATGAGTAGTTCTTATTCAGACATGCTATGCATTCATTGCCCATATGGGCGCATTTATACACCACAATATGAGTGTTGTACGTGTTGTCAATTGGTATTGATCCGTTCCATAAAACGTGCAATTCGACTGTTATGAAAGGTTTCGATTCAGCGTATGCGAATATTACATGATCACATGTGATTCTTCCCTCTATCACACCACCTCCTGGAGTATAGCTGTATCCGCACTGCACAAATTGTATCTTCTCTTTGTTAGAATCGAATACAAATTTACATGTGAATTGAGGAATATAAGGTAACCAGATTGGGATCTTATAATGTACTTGTATTTGTTGCGTCTTTACTGTGTGGGCGGGTATGTAAATGTCTGATATAGGGTCGGTGAAAAACTGTGGGCAAAACATCACGTTTTTTGAGAATTTATTTCCATCATATAATGCTCTACTATTCAGTCCAGGGAAATGTGTACTGCTAAAATTCATACCCATTACTATATCTTCTTCTTTCCAAATTGTGATATCTGTGCATCTATATTCATTCGCATACCACAGGCATGGATAAGGAGAAGTCATACATGATAAACACGATCCGTATGTATTACAATCGTAAAATATGATGTGAATTTTTTGAAATACTGGGAAATGGTTTGTGTGGACTGATAGCTCTGCTCCTATGGAATGATTATCGATGAGTGTTGGAGGTAAATGATTAGTAGTCGGTGTTACGCAGTTGATACTATTTTTGTTGCACATGGTTGTTGTATCAATGGAGAAATTGCCAAAGTCGAATGAACATATTATTGCATGGTTGACGAACGGATGCGAAGTTATTAATTTTAAAGTTACATTTGATTCCGCTGTTCTTGAGATGTTGGTTGCTGGACTTGAAGATGCGTCTATGTATTTATCAATATCATACGAGATCCAGTTGATGTGGTTTTGTTCAACATCACACTCCGATTTTAAACAACATCTATTGCAAGGAAAACACCATCCACAATAAGGATCTTTTATCTCCAAACATGCGTGTGATGTGTTATATTCATCGCAATTATGTATTTTGAGTTTGGTTAGTTTCTTTTCAGTCATTACGTATAAAAAGTTCATTGTAGAATCAAACTGCATATCCCCTACTGAGGTTTCCGAATCAATCGTTATGTCTGCATATTTATCTGCGGTGAACAAAGCGAGCGAATCTACTCCTTTTATTGATATTTTCAGTAGCCGACCGTCTCCGGTACCAAGAAACAAGATCGTGTAATTATTAATTGAGGTAGCCACCATTGATGTGATCTGTTCTTTATCTTCTGGATCCGAAAATATCAGGTCTCCTATCAGCGGTTCATCCTTTTGAATTAGAGAATTTAATTTATTTATTTTATGCCTACATATTTGTACCGACGAAACGCGCACCTTCACGGAGCTCTTGTGTAGTAGTGTGAACATCATCGTTGTTTCCTCCATTTCATGTGAATCTGTTTTTGTACCAGAATCTGGATGTCGCTCTTGGATATATGCATATAAGATTATTCCCATAAATGTCTCATCTGAAGCTGAAGTGCAAACTATAGGAACTTTATCGCACAAATTGTTTTTATGAGTATCTGCCACAATTAGATACCCTCCTATCCGATCGTTTAGGTCATGGTTATTCATCGTGATTAAATAGCCGACGTTTTCATAACTGAAACCATAAATAATGAATCCAGCATTTGCAGTGGAACACTCTTTTTTCGTAAAATGGGATGTAGTATTTTGTGTTAGAACTGATGAAAAGTGCTCCCGTTCTAGATTTTCGATAGTTATTACTTGGATCGGCTGTACATCATTATCAACAGTGATACCAACATACAGTGTTGATAGTGGTGTTGACAAATTCTTTAGTAAATTGGGAGCTATGACGGCTACAATTGACGTGTAAGAGCTACTTTTTGCTATAGGTTCTGACCCAATTGTCCAGATTTTCGAAATATTACTCATTTCGTGAGCATGACAGATACCCGAGAAAAAAGTACCACACGAAATCAGTTGCTGATTCTGATAGTCTAATACGAGCACGTCGTTCCAATTATCCGTGTCTGTTTCTGTTTGTTTCAATTTATGTGAACAGTTGGGAGCTGTACAATCTGAAGGACTGAGTTCCGATATAGTATAATTAATTTGCAGCTCAAGATCCGTTGATAATTGATAAATACGGTTTCTTGCGCTTATATATACCCATCTTCCATTTTCATCTACTGCCAAGCGACTGAATCTTTCGACGTTTTCATCTGAAAACACTTGCCAGGTTTCGTTGACTGGATTTGCATTTGAGTTATTCGTGTTCGAGCAAAATATAAGCGCGTGTATCAATAGTATGGGTAAAAGCTTACGTACATTCATTGCGATGAAAAGTTCATGTGCTCCGGTTGATTTGTCCATTATTTTTTCCTACATAATATAGATTTCGTTTTGAAATATCTGAAAGCATAAGAAGATGTGGACTTCAGTCTTGAAAGATTACCTCTACGTTAATGGTGTGATGGTTGATGAATTACAAGAATTACTGCGTGAGAAAGAACCTTTACCGAACACTGAATTCCGACAAACTTCCGAGACAGCCAGTAGTGTTTTTGAGATTTTCTATATGAGGAGCTGAGAATCAAAACTCACATTTGCCACCATAAACGAATTTGAGAAAAACGCGAAAAACTGAGTTAGTAGTGTTGCCAGTTGAAAAAACTTATAATACCAAAATGAATCATTAGATAGCGCTACTAGAACACGATTCCCTGTGTTGACTGATTTTCACCTAGCTCCCTTCTGCTTTAATATCCAGACAAAGAATGGCAAATGTGAGTTTTGACTCCAAGATTTGCAATCAAATTTTTTTTCACTGTTTTAATTACGACGATAGGGAAAACTTTGATAACAAGCTGAATTTTGGTACACGGGGGTTTTTTGATACGCTGAACACGAATTTGGGGTGTCCAGGTGAATCCGGTGTACGCTTCCCCCTTTTTTGTGGACCTTAAGCCCCCAAATTTGTTTTTTTGCGTTTAAGTCCGAAAATATGCAATTTTATGCAAGATTTATGTTTTTTGGGTCGCAGAATACGAATTTGACAATATTTTTTTTGTAGGGGTGGGGGATGAGGGGGTTAGGGGGGCGAGAAATTCAAAATTTGACTATAATGATGTGTGATATGTCGAAATGTATGTTTTTGAGGGTGTAGATCACGAATTTGACAATATTTTTTTCGTAGGGGTCAATGGTGGGGGCTGAGGGGTGAAAATGGTTAAAAATTCAAAATTTGACTATAATGATGTGTGACATGTCGAAATGTATGTTTTCGTGGTTGTAGATCACGAATTTGACAATATTTTTTTCGTAAGGGTTGATGGTGGGGGATGAAGGGGGTGAAAAATTCAAAATTTGACCATAATGATGTGTGATATGTCGAAATGTATGTTTTTGAGGGTGTAGATCACGAATTTGACAATATTTTTTTCGTAGGGGTGAATTGTGGGGGATGAAGGGGGTGAAAACGGTGAACAATTCAAAATTTGACCTTAATGATGTGTGATATGTCAAAATGTATGTTTTTGAAGGTGTAGAAAAGGTGAAGGGTGGGGGATGGAGAATTTTCTATTGGAGAGCCGTCAAAGTCCCTGGAAGAAAAAATTTGTAACATTTAAACAAAATTCACCATGATTTTTCACTATAATTGACTGTTGTCGTCGCTGGGGCATTCGGGGGCAAAAATGGCAAATGACATCTTGAAATACACTATCTGAAGTAATAGCCCCTGGGATTTCCCGTGCATCTACGTGCAAAAATTTGTTCTATTCCTATTTATGTAGCAGAATAGGCAAAACACGGAGTTTTAACGTAAATTAAACCTCTATAATGACTTTATAACAACTAAAATCGAGTAAATTGATGAAAATTACTCACTTTCAGTTGAATTATTGATACTTGGTACATTTCGACATATTACACATCATTATAGTCAAATTTTGAATTGTTCACCGTTTTCACCCCCTTCATCCCCCACAATTCACCCCTACGAAAAAAATATTGTCAAATTCGTGATCTACACCCTCAAAAACATACATTTCGACATATCACACATCATTATGGTCAAATTTTGAATTTTTCACCCCCTTCATCCCCCACCATCAACCCTTACGAAAAAAATATTGTCAAATTCGTGATCTACAACCACGAAAACATACATTTCGACATGTCACACATCATTATAGTCAAATTTTGAATTTTTAACCATTTTCACCCCTCAGCCCCCACCATTGACCCCTACGATAAAAAATATTGTCAAATTCGTGATCTACACCCTCAAAAACATACATTTCGACATATCACACATCATTATAGTCAAATTTTGAATTTCTCGCCCCCCTAACCCCCTCATCCCCCACCCTACAAAAAAAATATTGTCAAATTCGTATTCTGCAACCCAAAAAACATAAATCTTGCATAAAATTGCATATTTTCGGACTTAAACGCAAAAAAACAAATTTGGGGGCTTAAGGTCCACAAAAAAGGGGGAAGCGTACACCGGATTCACCTGGACACCCCAAATTCGTGTTCAGCGTATCAAAAAACCCCCGTGTACCAAAATTCAGCTTGTTATCAAACTTTTCCCTATGGAATTTTGCAAACAAAACTAAGTTTTCATCAAAACTCACATTTGCCATACTCACATTTGCCAATGGCAAATGTGAGTTTTGATTCTAACCCTTGGTTTTGAAGGTGAATTTCACACCAAAATGACTTTGATCCAAAAAAACCGAATATGTCACATTATAGAGTGTAAAACGGTATATCCAAATCTGCCATAAAACGGTATTTTTTTTTTTTGGCAAATGTGAGTTTTGATTCTCAGCTCCTCAATATATTTAAGGTCTAGTTGGCAACAATTGTTCAATATTGTGTACAGAGATGGGGCGACTCATCATAATCGAAGAATTGCAATTATAATTTGCGACTTGTTTTTTTTTTCTCAAGAATTCGCAGCGAAAATTCTTTCAATTCTATTTCAAATTACGATTCATTTGATTTTTTTTTATCCGTCGAAAAACTATCATCTATTAATCGCTGATTAGTGATTTCTGTGGCCTTGGAGAAGTAGAAAAATTCTGTGACGTAGTCAGCATAATGTTAAAGCGGGAGAAACAGTGGAAGGTCACACTTTGAATGAATGCACTGAAGGGAATTTTTGAAAAAGTTGTGTAGTTTTCCTCAAAAATTTATAAAATACAGCAATATTTTTGAAAAATTTCGCATCACGCAACTGTTTTCATCATATTGTATCATTTTGTTTTAAAAATGATACCTACCTACTATTTACTCGGAAAATCATGAAATCGTGGAAAATGTATTCGAATAAGATCTTATCTGTAAATGTTTTCCCCTTGAGTGCAAGTTTCGTTGTCGAAAAAAAATCTGTTAGTTTACCAACATGCTTTGGTGTACTTTCATAATGTAGATACTTTCTACGCCGAAATATCGCTGATCACCAAATGACGTGATGAGAGGTTTGATCCTCCAAACAGATGAAAATTTGATGTAGGGGAGACCGGGGATGTTCTGGACAAAAATTTTCATTTGTCGTTTTAGGCTGCGGAAATCACCTAAACATGTAGTTAGACATTTATATGGTTAAAGTTCAACATTTTACACATCATATCTTGAAACCAACCTGAAAAATATTACTACTGAAGAGCAATTAAGGTTTGAAAATTTTGCAACTTTTTGTCCAGAACATAGAATATGTGCTATGTTATGGACATCGAGGTGCTATGTTATGGACACAGTGTAAAATTGTTTATTATTAAACCTAATCTTCACAATTTGGGCATGTAATCAAATCCATTATCTTCTTTAGTTCATCCCAGACATTATTCATGCATAAACACGTCACATTTTAGTGCCTGTATTGATAAAAAGAAATGTTCATTTGATTCAGTTGATTCCAAAATGAAGGGGTGCTATGTTCTGGACAAAAATTATTAAATATGGCTTAAATTTTGTAAAAATCATTTCTTTCTGTTTTTATTTCACAATAACAAACCATTCTATGATAAGAAGGAGAAAGAAATGATTTTTACACAATTTAAGCTATGTTTAATAGTGTTTGTCCAGAACATAGCACCCCCTCATTTTGGAATGAAGTGATGATTTCTATCAATTACAGGCACTAAACTTTTCATCTCTCGGAAGAAAATGCAAGAATAATGTTTAATTATGTCATATTCACCTGGTATTTGCTCATTCACTTCGAGAAAAAACGAAATTTTCAAATTTTAAAAAACATGTGTCCCAACAAATTTTTAAGTAAATTTTGAAAATGCGAAATGTTTTCAAAACCGCTTGTGATGACGAAATGCCGATCTGTGGAAGCTACTGTAATACTATGATGCCACACATTTCTGTAAAAAAATATTTGAAAAGCACTGGAGAAATGCTCAAACTAGACATTGTCCAGAACATAGCCCCATCCAGAACATCCCCGGTCTCCCCTACTTAAAACTGTATGTTCTATTTTTTTTGTGGCAAATTTTGGTTCGAGCTGTAATTCTGTATTTCTTTTTATAAAGCAGTCGTATCTTACAGATGATTAATTAATCGCTTCAAATTTGACACTCTTTATCGATAAATCTCTAACTCTCGTTTGTAGGAAATATCCTGGCTAGGTGGCTACATTTCTACGGTCGCATGAAATGTGGTGATCAGTTATTTAGGGCGGGAGGAGGAGAGGATGTGACGTGTAAAAGACTTTATCATCTTTTCAACTGGGAAGTAGATAAATATATATCGAACAACAGAATGTGACATAATTTCAACATTCCAGCTTCACTTGGTGAAATTTTGTGGGAATTGCAACGTTAAAAATCTGCTGGACGCTCCAGAACTGCTCAAAATGGGTTGACGATTTCGTGGGTCGAAAATAAATTAGGTGTGTACTGAAATTCATCTTTCGTGGCCAATTTCAGGAAATTTATTCCTTATCTTCGAGTAGCCACGTTTAGCCACTTTTGGTCACTTTTGGGCTTTTGCAGTATTAGAATGACCGCATTCGAGCAAAAAATTTGCAATTTTTCAAACTTCAAGGAGACCAAATTTGGGCACTTTACTTTACACTCCCGCAGCAGTGGGCCGTTTTCTGTCGTCAAATGCAAATCAACGATTGTTCTGTCCTCTAACTATTATCTACCTACGTCAAATACGTATATTACTATATAAGTAGGTATAGTCTTGAATTACTCACCTTTGGTAATCCTTCTTTTGATTAATACCTATGTGTAGTACGGTTGGACGGCGAATGAATATTGAAATGCGAATTTTTCGTCCATTCGACCTTTGAAGTAACTCACATCGAATCGCGATTTGTCGTAAAAGTAATTGAAAATAGTTCATTCAAATCGTGTGATAAATTCACGACTTTGTTACCAACATAATGAAAAACATAATACGAGCTAAAATGAGCATTTTAATCTATTTTAGTCTTATCGTGCGGATACACGCTGGCTGTGATTAGTTGGTATTTGTAATTTCCCCCGTGGAAACTGTTTTTTCGAATATTATTTGAACATTGCACGTACTTACATAATAATATAATTTAAGATAATTGTTGAAATAGCTTCCAGTATCTACTTGCGCAAAAGTTCTGACTAATTTAAATGTCGATAAGCTTTGAAACGTTATCAAATGTAGTTACACGAGTTATTATTTTCAATGTTAACACATTCGTAAAAAATGGTTGAAAATCATGATAGCTGATCGAGATGACTTTTCAATTCATACCTACCAACCTCAGTTATACAGTTACATCAATTAAATCATAGCACAATTCGAAAAAAAGAATGATTAGTGTTGCCAATCATATTAAGACTCCTCCTGGTTAAGATGGATGAATCTGCCCTTGCCTCGGATGACCGATTTTCAAAAAATTCTCCTTGCGACCTACCGAATTCGTTCAAAATTCATAATCGCTAGAAATTCGAACCCTTGCATGAAAATGTTTTTTTTTTTTTTTTGAGAGTTTTTATAGAATTTCGAGCACATTGGGTTATGATTTGCAACATTTTTGATAAAATTGCCACCCAACGTATCGCGAATTGAAATTTTGCAAAAAATTCATAGATATGTTTCGTAGAAAATTTTTTTCGAGTAAGTATTTTAAAAAAATGTTGAGCTCAAAATCAGCTCATGATTTTAAACATTTATGAAAAAGTTATCATGCAATCTGTTACTTTGATAGTGGAAGTTTTGCCAAAAAATGAAATATTCTCTTAAAAAAATTTTTTTGAGCGTTTTTGAAACATTTCAAGATCAAATCTGGTTTAATAAATTTTACTGGTGATTATGACTATTTCTGAAAACCAACAAAGTGTCAAGCTGCAATTTTTCAAAAATGCTGAAAAAATTGTGGTAGGAAAGTTTTGTTTTTTTCGTAAAATGTTATACCTACAATATTTAGATCCTGCTCAATGTGTCGTTTTCAGTCACCACTCGTTTTATTTACTGTGACATGTGTATCATTTTGATAACCTATGTTTCTTCTACAAATTCTTGGAATAATTTTCCCTAATTAAAATCAAGTGGGTACTTTAAGCAATAAAATTACTCATTCTGCAGTCAATTTAATATTTTATTTATACATAAGATAACAAGTAATAAGTATAATTAGGTAGCCTATAGGTACTTAATAATAATCTACAACTATGAATAGGTAATTAGGTATGTGTATATCATATATTCTAAGTATACATATACGATCCACCTAGGCAATCGAGAGAAAAAAAAGCGAATCTATGAATGGAAATATTTTGTTTACCCTTTGTAGGTTCTATAAGTTCCCACGATGGGGAAACAAATTGCTTTGAAGAGTGTAATAATAGGGTACCCTGCCCAATTGGCAGAATCACAAAAAAGTTGAGCTTTCAAAAGCAAATCAATTTTGAAAATGAAAATTTTGAAAAAGCTCAAATTCTCAATTTCCAACAAAAAAATAAATTGGAAATTTTTTCTAAAATAATTCAACAACATCGAGTACCTAAAAAATATTAGTCTGTGGGAATAAGTGACCAAAATTTTCACAACTTTACAACGTTTTCCCCCAGATCTTCCCTCCCCTTCCTGCATTTTTCACGCTAATCAGCCATATGTGGCTCGAACAAATTTTAGAAAGGGGAGTCTGAGGCAAAAAATGTTGAATAATTTGTTCAAAAACAATGCTTTAACCCTTAAAGGCCTGGATCAAACTGTAACTGATTCAAAAAAATGCTTTCAATTTATTGAATAGGACTGACATGAATATCACTTTAATGTGTTGTATGCCCCCCTCCCCCTCAAGTGAAATTTCTGTATGATGATGCAGCTTCCTCAACTACAAGATTGGGCACAACATAAAGTAATCATGATTAGTTACAATAATTATGAACTATAAAATACAAGAATGCTTGAGCTTTTTCAGAACTTTGAGCTGCCAGCTACTCTCACCTCTAAAGCACATCTGTATAAATTTCACACATCATTTGTAATTCATTTGGATAGTGAAATTTCTGTATGATGATGCAGCTTCTTCTTCCACAGGATTGGGCACAACATTCTCATACAGAAATTTTAATCCATCTCAATATGGTTTCAGAAAACATATGAGCACTATGGATGCCATTTATAATGTGATTCATCAGGTATTGCATTCAATCAATAATCATGAGCAGATAATGGCCCTGTCTAAAGCTTTTGAGCGTGTAGCTCCTGATATCTTAATTGGAAAATTTGAGAGATATGGCATTAGGGGAGTAGCACTCTCATGGATTGAATCTTTCTTGGCTAATAGGTTACAAATAGTTAAAAAGTTGAAATTAATGATAATAATGGAGTTGTTTTTTCAGATGAGTTGGAAACAAAACAGAGTGTTCCCCAAGGAACAATATTAGGTCCATTCTTTTTCATAGCATACATAAATGATCTACCCAATTGTATCTCATATCCTTTAACGTTATTTGCACATGATTCCACTGTTCTCCTAAAAGTAGATAAAAATAACCAAATTGCTATCCTTAAAGAGGTACTAACTGATCTCACCTCATGGTTTGAAATGAATAAAATGGCCCTGAACCTAAAGAAAACTGTTGTAGTCCCCTTCACCTCTGGCATACAGCATACTTTGGAGAATTCTAGAAATTCCGCTTTACCAGAATTCAAGGAAACTGCAAAATTTTTGGGGATTACTGTAGAAACTAATTTGAAGTGGACTAACCATGTAAATAAGCTTTCAAACAAACTATCATCTTATAACTACCTTCTCTATCAATTAAAGAAAACAGCATCCATTCCTACATTAAAAGTAGCTTACTATGGATTGTTTTACTCCAATATGTCATATAGGGCATTTACAAAATTGCTGCATACCTCTCTGCCGTTGCGTTGGGTGTGCAAACAAACACGAAGCTGTACTAATGCATATACAATTTCATATAGAAATACAATTGTTTCGATTATTCGCGAGTTCGGGTGAACTATTATATGGTCTCAAATTAAAGACGATGAAATTCCCTATCGATTGATGTTAAATTTTTATCATTTTGCGTAAAATTAAGAATTTAATGAATACTTCTATTTACCGATTTTTTTTGCTAGGTATATATGTCAACTTTAAACTAAAAATACTTGAAATTTTCAGTGGACGCATATGTGTTTTATTAATTCAAAATGTTCGTAATTTTATCCTCTTTAAGATGGAGTTTTACCGAAAGTTCTACCTTTCACCGTTCAAAAGTTTTTGAAGTTTTAAGTTACGAAAACAAGCTACAAGCAGTACGTTTTGAACTTTGAACTAAAATTACTCAAAATCTTCAGTGGACACGTGGCTATTTTAATACAACAAAATGTTCGTCATTTTATCCTCTTTAAGATGGGTGTTTACCGAAAGTTCCAACTTTCACCGTTCAAAAGTTCTTGAAGATCAAAGTTGTGGAAAGTAGTTTCAGATCAACACTCAAAGTAACTGATAACAGTGATAGCACAATTATGACTACTTTCCGCAACTTTGATCTTCAAGAACTTTTGAACGGTGAAAGTTGGAACTTTCGGTAAACACCAATCTTAAAGAGGATAAAATTACGAACATTTTGAATTAATAAAACACATATGTGTCCACTGAAAATTTCAAGTATTTTTAGTTTAAAGTTGACATATATACCTAGCAAGAAAAATTGGTAAATAGAAGTATTCATTAAATCCTTAATTTTACGCAAAATGATAAAAATTTAACATCAATCGATAGGGAATTTCATCGTCTTTAATTTGAGACCATATTATAATAGTTCACCCGAACTCGCGAATAATCGAAACAATTGTATTTCTATATGAAATTGTATATGCATTAGTACAGCTTCGTGTTTGTTTGCACACCCAACGCAACGGGGCAGTGTGATACCACCCGCCACAACCGGTTTTGTAAATGCCCTATGTCATATGGACTTTGCATTCTGGGGAGGAAACAAAACTCTTCTAGATAGGATATTTGTGACGCGACCAGCGATACCATACCATATGTCGGCAAAAATTTTTTTCGTTTTATTGTGGTTTCTGGTAGTGTTTTTCTTCCTCTTTTCAATGGTGCAAACAGATTTTCAAAATATTAAAATCTGACAAATTTGCAAAATTTCAAAGTTGCGTATTTTTTGAAATTCAAAAACCAAAATTCTGAGAAAAACGTTTTTGAAAGTTTGGGTTATTTTTGTAACATTTTTTAAAAAAAGTGAACAGTATTTTTTTTTTTTGATTTTCTTTATCTTTTAATGGTTTTACATCATAATTTTTTTTTTTTTTGACATTTTTTTATGAAAAGCACTTTTGTAAAACCGGTTTTTCACCACTAAAACGACGTGTTTGAGATCGGTGGGTACACCCATTCCAAAGTATAGGCTTCATAGTATATGAATCGACAAAAATTTTTTTTTGATATTTTCTGACTTTTTCCATGAAAACGAGATTATCTCAAAAAAAAAGTTTTCCGACTTATGGTATGGTATCGCTGGTCGCGTCACATTTGTTATCCAAAAGAGAATTATTAGGACAATGTTCAACTTAGCCCCTACCCAATCCTGTAAACAAACCTTCATTGATGAAAAAATTATTACAACACCATCCCTATATATACTACAGGTATCAATAATGATAAAATAGAATAGGTATTCAGCCTCTGTCCTAACCCATAACTACAATACTAGAGGGATAAACTCAATCTTTGCCGATCAAATGAGGACTTAAGTCAACAGGGAAGGAATGGATACTATGGCAGTCGAAATCTTTAATAGTCTCCCTCCATAGATCAGAGATGTTCATAATACTAAATTATTCAAAAAAGTTCTTCAGAAATGGCTATCCAAGGAGGCATTTTATTGTGTAGATGAGTTCCTGGAAAAACTCTAGCCCTCTGTTTAATTATAATTATATATCTATTACTTTATTTTATTTTATTTTATTTTATTTTATTTTATTTTATACTTATTATTTCAATTCATTTCATTTTATTGTGTATGTTGATTACTGTAAAGTGGCTCTGTAGGCACTATCTATGTTAATGACCTTGTAAAGGCCACTTGTGGTAACTTAAAATAATAGATATTTGAATTGAATTTGAATGTGAAATTTATACAGATGTGCTTTAGAGGTATGAGTAGCTGACAGCTCAAAGTTCTGAAAAAACTCAGGCATTCTTGTATTAATTATTTTTCATAACTAATCATAATTCCCTTACAATTAGCCCAATGTCTTTGTCAAGTAAATGGCATCATTATACCAAAATTACACGCTATCCAATTTAATTACAAATGAAGTGTGAAATTTATTCATTTGCGCTTTAGAGGTATAAGAAACTGACAGCTGAAAGTTCTGAAAAAGCTCAGGCATTCTTGTATATATTTTTATTATTTTTCGTAACTAATCATGATTCCAGTCGAGTAACCTTCATTGCATTATCGTACAAAAAAAACTGAGGCATGCTTATACACATTTTATAATTGTCGTACTTTTTACTTCAAGTAAAGTGTATTCTCATATGCGGTACTTGATGTGCTCGTGTCTCATTTTTTAGCCACTTTTACAAAACTAGTTAATCAAAAAATGAAAAAATCGCTCTGTACCCCACTGCGGCACTGCGTATACCCTTTGTGATTATATTTTGTGAACGCATTTATTAACAAATTCATAAAATTAAAAATGGAGGACATTGGCCCGTATTTTACCTCAACTTTTTTTATACATATTTATGCCCCACCAAAAATGGGAAGGGGCACATCAAGGATTTGCTATCAATAATTAGGTGGGTGGAATGCGATTATATAAGATTATACCTCAAATTTGGGCCAATTAGGTATTTTGCTCTTTCGTAATTTACAAAAGAATGAAAAAGTTGACCCCCATTTACAAAATGGTTTTGAGGGGGAGGGGGGCATACAACACATTAAAGTGATATTTCATGTCAGTCCTATTCAATAAATTGAAAGCATTTTTTTGAATCATTTACAGTTTGGTCCAGGCCTTTAAGGGTTAAAATTTTTAATTGTTCTGTCGCAAGGTTGAAGCTTAAGTCGAAAATTGAAAATTCGCCATTCTTTCACCTTATTGCTTTCAATTTTCGTGCATGAATATTGATAAAGATAGTTTGCAAAGCTAGAAGTTTTTGAACATGTACAAATAAAATAAAACTAGTATAATTTTTCTGTGCGGAATTACTATTATTCCCAAATTCGGTTGCTGGGCATTAAGACAGCTTTCAAGATGGTCAATCGAGCTCCATTTGTCGCTATCTTTATCATTGTCAATACACTCAGTTTTCGTGCTACATTTGCCACCTGGTGAACACCATCCACAATGAGGATCTTTTGCAAGCAAACACACATTCGATGCGTTATATTTTTCGCAATTGTGCATTTTGATTTTGGTGATTTTCTCTTTCGTCATTGCATATATGTAGTTCATTGTAGAATTGTACAGTATATCAGAATTTATTGCAGATCCTTCATCGATGGCGATATCCGCATAATTATTTGCCGTTTTGGCGTCGAGTGAATCGAATCCTTTTACTGATATCTTGTGTAGATGACCGGTTCGTGTGCCAATTAACAGCACTGTGTAGTTATTAACTGAGGTGACTGCAATTCCTGTGGGCACTATGTCACTACCTTGGTGAGAATATACCAGATCTCCATCCAGAACTTCATATTCTTCAACGGTATCGTAATGTACCTCATTCATACGATGCTTGCATACAACGAAACCGCCTCCTGGGCGATCTGGATAGACTGAACGCGTGTACTTTCGGAAAAGCGTGAATAACACTTTCTCATTGGTTTCCAATTTAGAATCTAATTCTTGCTTATTTTCGTAGATGTAAGCTTTTACGAGTTTCGTAGAATAAGATTTTGTAGTCGACGAATTGCACATTTGAAAGTAATTGTCGCAAGTTAAAACAAATTTACTATACGAATAGTTTCCATTTTCTTGATCTATCTTGATTACTAATGCTGCAGATTTTTTTTCCTGAAAGTCAATAGGTAGACCCCAGTCAGCATTTCCGCGAACCAAAAAATAGCTCGAGTTTCCATCATTGAAACCATACATGGCTCTCATGAAGTGATCATAATATTTAGTATCTTGTGCGAGATTTGATAAAAAATGTTCTCGTTGCGCATTTCTGGTAGTCATTGTAAATGCAAACATTTGTGGCTGGAGACTACGAATAACATAGGCAACATGCAGTGCAGACGCTGGTGTCGACGAGGTTCCTAATAATGTAGGAGCTATGAAGGCTACTATCGGCTGAGCAGAATCAGTCTGCACTGCAGAGTCAGATCCGTTCGCCACTATGTTGGAAATATTTTCGGCATCATGGGCGTGACATAGACCCGGGAAGTAACTACTGCAGGATATCAGTTGCCGATTCCGGTGATCCAATACCAATACTTGGTTGTAATTCATATACTCTCGCTTTGCTTCTTTTGAACAGTGGTAATAGCTGAGAGTACAGTTGGAAGACTCGGGTTGCGGTGTAGGGTGTTTAATATGCAATTTCAAATCCGGCGATAATTGATAGAGATAGTCTACCGCGTCTATGTATACCCATCTTCCTTGTGCATCTGATGCCAAATGATTAAAGTAGCTCGGTCTTCCATCTTGAAATGTACTCAGGATTTCTTCGTTCAATTCCCCATTTGAGCGATCCGCTGTTAAAAGGAGTGTAATGGTGTATGCGAAGATTACCGAGAACAGTTTGGAAAAATACATTGCGAGGAAATTCCCAATAGCCGATATTCTCAGTTTCGTTATTGTTGTCGCTCGATCAACTTATTATTTTTTTCCGATATACGAAGGCGTTGGTGTCTGAAATATCTGAAATCATAGATGAGATATCAACTACAGATTTGCTGTTTTGAATTAATCACGGATTATAACAATCGTTTACTATAGGGTAATTCTCAAAAAAAGGTAAAAATCGGGTACATGACAAATTTCTCAAAGGTTTTAGCATGAATTTTTTTTTTGTTTTTTTGGTCCATTCAATGATCACCGCCCACACATTTCACATGTGGTATTGAGATTTTTAGCCCCTCCTTTCATTGGTGTACATTTGATTTTATACCCCAAATGTCCTTCGACTTGGCTGTCACACGCCATGTTTTTGAAAATGAATGTTATAAAGTGTCATGAACTTAATTTTTTTTTTGGAAAAATTGACACATTCTCATTATCATAGAACACGAAGGTCCATTATTGTGCAAATGGCAATTGCAATAAGTCCATAGGAAGCTCACATTTCACATTTGAAAACTGTCACACACTTTTTGCGCAAATTTTAGACCAATTTTCAATTATTTTTGATAGCTTCCGAATCCAACATTTTTTTCTGGTGAATGGCTGCACTGGTTCACTGTTCTCATAGAAATATTACCCCGCACCGTTTTTTTTAAAACACTACATTACCGCTCGTTCTGATCGTACTTATCTGTGAAGTT
The DNA here is from genome assembly GCF_950023065.1 of Planococcus citri. Lineage (NCBI taxonomy): Eukaryota > Metazoa > Arthropoda > Insecta > Hemiptera > Pseudococcidae > Planococcus > Planococcus citri. The sequence goes on from NC_088677.1 coordinate 82,212,661, forward strand.
TTGATATTTCGCAAAATCTATGTCCTTCGGCTTGCGTTTTTATTTACCCTAATGAACCCGCCCAAAAACGATAATTGAGAAAGGGAAGTTATTCTACATGATAAGTAAACATTTATTACGTGCTTAAAATCAAATAATGTCCAGTAAGTAAGGCTAGAAACGAAAAAATGTTGAGATTGTCCTTCGGCTTGTGCAGTGTTAATTTGTCCTTCGACTTGGCCAAATTTCAGGTCCAGGAAAAAGAGCATTCCATTGGGAAAAGTGAGGTAGAAAGCTGATTTTTGGTATACTGGTCCATTTTTTTGTGCTGAACACGAATCCGACGAGTCCCCGGTCGTCCCTGGTGAGCGTTCTCCCCTATTGTGGATCTAAGCCCCCCAAAACCAGTTTTTTTTGCAATTTTCTCCCCCGCATTGCATTTTAGCGAAAAGTATGTGGTTAGTTAAAAGAATCTACGTCAAATTTCCGATCTAATGATATATCAACTTTCCTTTTACCCCCAAGGGGGGTGGAGCAGGAACCATACAAATGTGAGGGGTTTTCTAAAAAACACAAAAGGGCTATCGGCGCATAAGAGGGGTGAAATGTGCCCCGAGAGCGTTCGGGTTGATATCAGCATTGAAAGTGGGTACCATCGAGAAACTACCCCGTGAAAAATTTCAGATCCACAGCACCTCCCCTATTTGCGGAACCCCCCCTTTTTGAAATTTCAGTAACACAGTTCTCAGCCCCATTTCAACCGATTTTGAAAATTTTTCTGGAAGTTATGTATATACTTAGTAGGTATCCCCACAAAAATTTTCAACCCCCTCCCCTCATATTTACCCCTCAAAATGGCGTTTTTAAATTTTTTATGCCTATTATCAATCAAGATTGCGAAGTACAATTTTGTAATAGTACAGGAATTTTAGATGATATGGGAAGATTTATTCGGACTAAATCCTACAAAAGGTTTTTTTGCGGGATACTGTAGTGGAAGGGGTCCTATTTAACATACTAAAAGTCCCACCCCGTACCCCGCGTGCGTCGCGTGCTAGAGCGTGAAAAGTGTCCCGCCGCGGCGTTTTTTGCGATTTTCTCGCGAGGGTTTGATTTTACGTCGAAAATGGCTTTATTTTTGTGTTCTACGTCAAATTTCCGATCTATTGATATATCAACTGCCCTTCTACCCCCAAGGGGGGTGGGACCAGAACCATTCAAATGAGAGGGGTTTTCTAAAAAAAACAAAAAAGCTATCGGCGCATATGGGGGATGAAATGGTCCCGGAGAGTGTTCGAGTTGATACCAGCATGGAAGGTGGGTACCATCGAGAAACTTCCGCGTGGAAAATTTCAGATCCACGCCCCCTCCCCTTTTTGGGGAGCCCCCCTTTTCTGAAATTTCAATAACACTTTTCTCAGCCCCATTTCAACCGATTTTGAAAATTTTTCAGTATGTTATGTATATCCTTAGTAAGTATCCCCACAAAAATTTTCAACCCCCTCCCCTCATATTTACCCCTCAAAATGGCGTTTTTTTATATTTTTTATGCCTATTAACAATCAATATTGCGAGGTAAAATTTTGGAAACACGTTTTTTGGATGTATTTTCGGCCCCCAAACATCATATACTGTTTTAGAAATTTTTGCTTTGGTGCGCCGTGGTGAAAAATTGGATGAATGTGCTTTAGGGGGGTAGGGGGTGAAATGGGAATTTTGAAAAAAATAACTATTAACGAGTAGGGTGTCGTTTTCATATGATTCGACACCGCTGAGAACGAATATGACTTCAGATTTTCTGCTACACTCACCTAGCCCCCTCCAGAGCCCCTCGGCCCCCCTCAATTTTCACTATTTTGGAAATAAAGTTATTTTGATGAAATTGGTGTCGTTTTCATATGATTCGATACCACCGAGCACGAATATGTATTCGAATTTTCTGCTACACTCTCCTAGCCCACACCTGCACTCCGTTATACAAGTTAGAACGTGATGTTTATCCCCTCCATTGAGTGTGACCTTGAAAAACGTCATCCAGACATGGAAATGACGAAATAAAAACGCAAATATGCATCATGTTGAGTGCAGCTAGGTATGTACCATGGAATAAGAAAATGAATGTGCACCGCGATAGAAACTGCCATATAAAAATTACGATTTTTGGGAGTTTAAATTGAGTTTTTTTCAAAAACATGATAAGAACCATTTTTATAGGAAATTATATGAGAACATTTTTTGAATAACACAACTTTGTCGAAAAACGCGATACCTATTTCGCGAGATAATCAAAATATGAAAATGACTTTATTTCCAAAATAATGAAAATTGAGGGAGCTGAGGGGCTCTGGAGTGGGCTAGGAGAGTGTAGCAGGAAATTCGAATACATATTCGTGCTCGGTGGTATCGAATCATATGAAAACGACACCAATTTCATCAAAATAACTTTATTTCCAAAACAGTGAAAATTGAGGGGGGCTGAGGGGCTCTGGAGGGGGCTAGGTGAGTGTAGCAGAAAATCTGAAGTCATATTCGTTCTCAGCGGTATCGAATCATATGAAAACGACACCCTACTCGTTAATAGTTATTTTTTTCAAAATTCCCATTTCACCCCCTACCCCCCTAAAACACATTCATCCAATTTTTCACCACGGCGCACCAAAGCAAAAATTTCTAAAACAGTATATGATGTTTGGGGGCCGAAAATACATCCAAAAAACGTGTTTCCAAAATTTTACCTCGCAATATTGATTGTTAATAGGCATAAAAAATATAAAAAAACGCCATTTTGAGGGGTAAATATGAGGGGAGGGGGTTGAAAATTTTTGTGGGGATACTTACTAAGGATATACATAACATACTGAAAAATTTTCAAAATCGGTTGAAATGGGGCTGAGAAAAGTGTTATTGAAATTTCAGAAAAGGGGGGCTCCCCAAAAAGGGGAGGGGGCGTGGATCTGAAATTTTCCACGCGGAAGTTTCTCGATGGTACCCACCTTCCATGCTGGTATCAACTCGAACACTCTCCGGGACCATTTCATCCCCCATATGCGCCGATAGCTTTTTTGTTTTTTTTAGAAAACCCCTCTCATTTGAATGGTTCTGGTCCCACCCCCCTTGGGGGTAGAAGGGCAGTTGATATATCAATAGATCGGAAATTTGACGTAGAACACAAAAATAAAGCCATTTTCGACGTAAAATCAAACCCTCGCGAGAAAATCGCAAAAAACGCCGCGGCGGGACACTTTTCACGCTCTAGCACGCGACGCACGCGGGGTACGGGGTGGGACTTTTAGTATGTTAAATAGGACCCCTTCCACTACAGTATCCCGCAAAAAAACCTTTTGTAGGATTTAGTCCGAATAAAAAATTTAAAATGACTGTACTAAAACACGTTTTTTGGATGTATTTTTGGCCCCCAAACATCATATACTATATTAGAAATTTTTGCTTTGGTGCGCCGTGGTGACAACTTGGAATAATGTATTGTAGGGGGGTGGGGGGTGAAATGGCAATTTTTAAAAAAATGACTATCAATGAGTAGGGTATCGTTTTCATATGATTCGATACCGCTGAGCACGAATATGACCTCAGATTTTCTGCTACACTCACCTACTTCTCTAATGGTAACAAAATACTTATAAAAGAGGGAGGCTGAGGTGCTCTGGAGAGGGGTAGGTGAGTGTAGCAGAAAATCTGAGGTCATATTCGTGCTCAGCGGTATCGAATCATATGAAAACGATACCCTACTCATTGATAGTCATTTTTTTCAAAATTGCCATTTCACCCCCCCCACCCCCCTACGATACATTATTCCAAGTTTTCACCACGGCGCACCAAAGCAAAAATTTCTATCCAATATAGTATACGATGTTTGGGGGCCAATAATACATCCAAAAAACGTGTTTACAAAATTGTACTTCGCAATCTTGATTGATAATAGGCATAAAAAAATTTAAAAAACGCGATTTTGAGGGGTAAATATGAGGGTAGGGGGTTGAAAATTTTCGTGGGGATACCTATAAAGGATATACATAACCTCCAGAAAAATTTTCGAAATCGGTTGAAATGGGGCTGAGAAAAGTGTTACTGAAATTTCAAAAAGGGGGGGTTCCGCAAAAAGGGGAGGTGCTGTGGATCTGAAATTTTTCACGGGGTAGTTTCTCGATGGTACCCACTTTCAATGCTGATATCAACCCGAACGCTCTCGGGGCACATTTCCCCCCTCTTATGCGCCGATAACCCTTTTGTGTTTTTTAGAAAACCCCTCACATTTGTATGGTTCCTGCTCCACCCCCCTTGGGGGTAAAAGGAAAGTTGATATATCATTAGATCGGAAATTTGACGTAGATTCTTTTAACTAACCACATACTTTTCGCTAAAATGCAATGCGGGGGAGAAAATTGCAAAAAACTGGTTTTGGGGGGCTTAGATCCACAATAGGGGAGAACGCTCACCAGGGACGACCGCTCACCAGGGACGACCGGGGACTCGTCGGATTCGTGTTCAGCACAAAAAAATGGACCAGTATACCAAAATTCAGCTTTCTACCTCACTTTTCCCAATGACCCTTTTTTTTCATTTAATTTTCCTGGACTGACATTTTACCCCTCCCTACGCCTCACCACCACCATCTCTACCAAAAAAATAAATCCATATTCGAACTCTGCGGCCTCAAAAACATTAATCGACATATACACGATAATATAAGCAAAATTTGACATTTTCTCCCTCCCCACACCTCTCCCTCCACCTCTACAAAAAAAGTAACTCCAGATTCGAATTCTACGACCTCGAAAACATATCAATTGACATATTACACATCGATGAGGGTCGAATCCTAATTATCACAGTTTTAGGGGGGCCAGGGCCCACAGTGGGGGGATTGAATTGAGGCCAACACTAGAAAAGGGATCTGGGACACCTATACAAATGATTACCACTTGAAATTTTCCAAAAAAATTATTTTTGTTTTTCAAAATTATGCACATCAAAATTGACCCTTTTTTTGAGAATTACCTATAATATACGTATGATCATTTTTAATCAATAATGTGTAATATTCAACTCTTCAATGTCTAAAAGAAGTTAAACTGATAAATTTCGAGGATGTTCATGAGATGTTTGGACTAAACAATCAGATTTTGGAAATATGCAATTTCCCCCGATTTTCTCCAAAACGTCGGTGGGGGGGGCGAAAGCATCTATTGCACCCCCTGCCGATCCTCCGGGAGAATTTTTTCTGAAAGGGGAAGTCCTAAGGAACATTTCTAGCCCTCATCCTCGAAAAAAAAGAATGGCTACACTCACAATAAGACGGCCATTTTGATTGACAGACCAGCCGAAATTGCAGGCAAACATTCATCATCTGACGAGATTTCAAGTGCTGAAGTGCCTTTTTCGATTTTTGGCGAATTTTTAAAAATCAAATTTAGGCAGAAAACACTCACGCGTGAGAAGGCTGACTTTTCTTCAAATAAAATTTTTTTTATACGAACGAATTGATTCACTTTTTTTGAAACATTTGTACAGCAATTGATCTGTTTACAATCGAATCGAATCATTTACCAACGATTGGCGATTAAATAAATTGATTGATTTCTTGCGGCGAATCATTCGCAAACGGAACAATTAATTTACAATTGAATCGGTTTTAGTGAAACAAATATTGTATAGTAATTGATCAGTTTTCAAGCGAAGTGAATCAAATCGTATCGAATCATTCGCAACCGTTGGCGATCAGACAAACTGTTAACTGATTGATTTCTAGCTGAATCATTCGCGAACGAATTGATTCGTATAAGTTACTCGTTCGCGAACGAATCGATTCATTTACTCAATTTTTGATGAATTATTCGCAAATGAATTGATTCGTATGAGTCAATCGTTCGAGAACGAATCGATTCGCATAAGTGACTCGTTCGTGAACGAATAGATTCATTTACTCAATTTTTGATGAATCATTCACGAACGACTTGATTTTTTTAAGTGACTCGTTCGCGAAAGAATCGATTCATTTACTTACTCAATTTTTGATGAATCATTCACGAACGAATTGATTCATTTATTCAATTTTTGATGAATCATTCGCGAACGAATTGGTTCATTTACTCAATGTTTGATGAATCATTCGCGAATTAATTGATTCGTATTAGTCACTCGTTCACGAATGAATAGATTCATTAACTCAATTGTTGATGAATCATTCGCGAACAAATTGATTCGTATATGTGACTCATTTGCGAACGAATTGATTCGCATACGTGACTCTTTCGCGAACAAATTGATTCGCATAAGTGACTCGTTCGTGAACGAATAGATTCATTTACTCAATTCTTGATGAATCATTCGCGAACGAATCGATTCGCATAAGTGACTCGTTCGCGAACAAATTGATTCGCATGAGTGACTCGTTCGCGAACGAATAGATTCATTTACTCAATTCTTGATGAATCATTCGCGAACGAATCGATTCATTCACTCAATTTTCTTGATGAATCATTCGCGAACGAATCGATTCATTTACTCAAGTATTGATGAATCATTGACGAACGAATTGATTCATAAATTAAAAAATTGATTGATTCGTTGGCGAATGGTTCTCTCAAAAAATTGATCGATTCGTTCGTAAATGATTCACCAAAAATGGAGGGTCGTATTAGTGCTTTGTGTTTGTATGTAGGAATTTGTGCAGGCCTAGTGAGATTTCATTCAATTTTTAGCGAATTTTTCAAAATTAATTGTGGAAATTGGAAAACTTCAAATTGTAGCAAATTAACTCGGAAAGCTGAAATTTTTTTCGCACGTGGAGTCAATTTGTGATGGATAGGTATGTGATGAGGTGAGGAATAATGTATGTAATTGGCGAGGTATTGGAGTGGAAAACTACACAGAAACATTTTATTTTATTTCAAGTAGAATAACTTCGTTTGTAGTGGTAGAAATTGTCTTGAGTCTGAGACTCAAGAGTAAAAAAAATGAAAAAATGAAATGATTTTCACGATAAAATGAATTAAAAGACATTAATTATGAAGGAAATAAAATGTTCAATCCTTTTCTCCATGTTTTATTCAACAAGGTAAAAATTACAATAAACAGGTATAACAACTTTGGTACAAAAAACTAAACTTAAAAACTAAAATTTTGGGCTTTTCACGCTGTACGTGACAGAAATGATCACTTTTTCCACTATAGGCGGTAGAAAATGAACGTTTTCATGTAATTATACAAGGTGTTCGTGACGTCATACGCATTTCATTTATGGTATTTGTGACGTCAGCCGCTGGAAATATCCGCGACTCTTCAACCCTTCCACGATACCACTACCTATTTATTACCGCCAATAAGACCTACGCGACGCGCGCCGTTATGTCCCTACTTCTACGTAAGAATATCCGTCATCCCTGCCACTTTTACGTTGAACTTTTGCCCTTATAAGCTCCTGCACAAGCGTTTTTTCCTCAGTTGTTAGTTCCAACCAACCATCTCACTAGCTGATCAAGTTGTTGTACGCATTCCTCCTCACACTTTCGACTTCTTGCTGCCCAGTGGAATACCTCAGTGACCAAGACTTCGAGTTACCAATTTATGCTGCGGATACGCTTTCTAAGGATGCTTGGAACTTATCCCATTCATCATGGACCAACACATCGAGTCACACCTTACGCGTTCTTATATCTCCACCATATCGTGGGATATAAGTCATGAAGGACCATAAATGAAGAACCGTGGAATGTAACTAGCACTCGGGCATTGGGGTTTAAAGCTTGTCAGTAGACACAGCACTCCAGACTCCAGAGAACGCGATGTCCTTAACCAAGACCCCAACAGGGGGTTGTATATGAGCTTTTCGGTTTTGGGCTCAATATGCAACTAAAAACGTTGAAAGCCTGCCATCACACAACGCAATCGATTTATTACGTTTTCTACTAGAAGTTTATAATTATCATTTAATTATAGAAGTCTCATTCATATATACAATTTGAGCAACCTGTGATATTATGAGTTTACATTATCAATACATGAATTTATCATTTGGCCAATTGAGATGTCATAATTTCCTTCCTACGCTTTAACCCTGAGAAGATCTACCATTAGGGCTTCCTACCTGAACTACTTATGACGTTTTCTACTACTTTATGACTTCGCGCTTCACGATATCAAGTTCCCCGTTAAATCGTGAATTAAGTATCAGTTCACGAGGCTCCTTAGGAAAGAGTCAGAGGACATAATGTTGGTGGATAATTACTTTTATGCGAAGAAATGTAATTATATTGAGAATCAACAAAAGTAATGTGTTTGATTTTGAGATGTGCCCCCCACATTTTGGACGCAGATGTGTGCATTTTACAAGTACAACCATAGACAACGAGAGAAAATGCGCTTAATTACTTTCTCCCTCTACACGGCATTTATCCATTCTGTACATGCGATTGCTAAAGCGGAGTTATACCGCCCTCCGATTGGCCAATTCCTTTGCGTTTCAATAAGCCCCGCCTCCATCAGCTGCTTGCTCTTTCAAATACCCGCAAATGGACAATAATTAAATAAAATTATGACAAAACTGTCCTCTTTATTCAATTTCGAACTTAACATTGTAAAAATCAACAAGTGGTATCGATAAATTGATAACTTTACGTCCATTCTTAACACAATGAGCTTGCGTAAATACAAAAAATTAAAAAAAAAGAAACATTTTGGTGCATTATGACTACAACTACGAGTAAATTCGATCAATTTGGCAAAGTAATAAAATTAAAAATAATGACTTTAGCGTTTTAGCCACCTACATCGCTATGCAAGTAAAAATATATCATATTTAGTATAATAGTATGCCTCTTTAGTCAAAATTATTCAAACACAATAAACATACTTATGTTGTGAGCAATTCAAATAATCATTATGCATACATACAAGTAGAAATCGAATGCTTTTCACCCTTTTTAGGATGAATTCGACCGCGTCTTTTTATCGCAACTGGTAGACGACTTTTTGAGGCCTTTCTTCTAGAAATCGCAGTCGGTTGGACCTTTATTTTGGCCCCTGTTGCGCGGCGAAGAGGTATGCTTTTCCCAACAGTGTGTAAGTAACTACTCCATTGTCCGGTGGAACGAATTTTCAACAATCTTGAGGTTGCTTTGGTGATACCTTGATTTATTGAGTCAGTGGCACCATACTGCTCATAAAGCTTCCTTTGAACATCTAAAAACTCTTCAAAAGTGTAACTAACATTTCCACATAATGGTTGTTGTACTGGTACATCATTTGGCGCTAGAGTATTATCAGTGCACACTGACGAGGGTTGCTCTGGAGCCTCTGGATGATTATTATTGACCGAAGGATCACAGTTTTCTTTCGCCGATTCTTCACGTTCGTTTTGAGTGAGTTCATTTACATGTAATGGGAGAAAATAATCAAATGGAGGCATATTGTCTTTTCCCAATGCAACGAATGCCATTGTACGTCTACCTTCGATTGTAACATCAGGAATTATGTTGCTTCGCACGTCAAAAAACTTGAAAACTGCAGCGAAATGTTTACAGAGTTTCTGCATTTGGCCTGCTTTGCAGTTACAGCTGGCCTGTTCACGATTGACAATATACATTGTAGCTGGGTCGTTTTCACTCGGTACTTCGTAAGTGTGTTCATTAATCACCACAATGTTTTCTTTACGAATGTATGCAGCATTCTTCAAGAGATACTGCAAGTAAAGATGATTTCTGCGATCTCTAGAATTAAAAAATTCACGTAATTTTCGCTTGTAAAACAATTCCATCGTTGATGCAATAAAATCAAGCAATGCAATAAAATTATAGGCTTTCACACGATTGAGTACATTTTCTTTAAATAGTCGTATTGATATTTCTGCATAGTTATTGGTGTGATGACCAGTTAACCCTTTACGATAAGCTAAACACCATTTTTCTTTGCTGTTGTATTGATCTTGTAAGTAATTTTGCCACTGCGGAAAAGATCCACCTACAGCCATGGCACTTTCAAAGGCGTTTTCTGCTTCGTTTATATCCGTGCAGTAAAGGATCGTTTGGAAGGTTGAAATCAGGTCCCGTTGGTGTTCTTTTGGTATATGATGAGCGCTATCTTGCAGCCAATGCAATACATATTGCAATACGTGAAATACGCACAATAGAGAGATACTGTCCAGCCATATAGCAAGTGCTCCGCCAATTTCAGCACTACAGTTATCTGTCATTAGCACTGTTGGGTAATTTTGTCCTCCAAATGAGGTACCAAGTTTCTCACTTACGACTTCTTGAAGTAATTTAAACCCAGTAGTAAAGGCTGCTTTGGTTTGTTCTTTTGTGATTAAAACGCCGCATGGAACAGCACCGCATGGGGTAACGCTCAGAAGAAATGTTATCGATGTATTTTCATGATCACATGCCGATGTTGTGTCTACAAACAACACATCTTTCGAAAATGAGCACTGATGAATTCGTTCCATTATTGGAGTAATGACAACTAATGCGAATGGATCTTGCTCATTATTTACATAACGTACTGTAACACCTTGCGATGCATACGAAGCAATTTTTTGATTCAGAATCTATAAACATAAAATACACCATTATAGGTATGTACGTAACAATACGACGATTTTTCTACAACTCTGAATTACTCACTGTTTCCAAGTTTGAACCATCTTTAGGACCATATTGCAAGTTTTTCCAGCGCTCAAACCAGTACTTCACGGTCCTTTTTGTAGGATTATAGCGTGCATGATCCAAAAGAACCTCTTTATCATCAACTGGCAAATCTGAATCTTGTACAGGTAAATCAACGTCATCTTCGAAAAGTAATTTGTTTTCATGATAATTGCTCGCGACGGAAGGCATCATACCCATGGAAAAATACTCGTGAAATTGATCGCGTACACTTTTTGGTGTAGATAAGCATTTCAACGCAGATGGTGAAACTAATGGGTGATTATGACGTGCACGAAGATGTACGATTCCAGGCATTCCATTCTATTTTAAAAATATGATGAATGACGAATGTTAGTATTGCATGTGTATCAAAATTGAGCTTGCATTATAATGATTAATGAAGAATTGTCGATAATGAATTCCATTGTTGAGAAACTTACCTTTATGAAAGGATCTGTTCGTTTGGTATAAGGAGTAGTTACTTTTACTGTGATTACAATTTCAGCCAAACAGCCTGTGTTCTTAGATGCACCTCTCTTGTTGTTATTATATTCATCCAGCGCTTTTTTAGCATATGCGCTATGGTGGCATACCCACTTTTTTCTATAAACAACAGAAGGGATATTATTAGATGTCAGATTGGCACTGGAAGGCAAGTGAATTAAGAAAGAATGTGAATAAAATGTACTTACTGGCATACAATTTTCTGAGAAGCGTTCGGTTTAGAATCCCATGTCCTCCACTGCGTGGAAGTGTTGGAAGCAAATGTTTCCAACCATTCGGCTGCATCTTTTAAATTTTGGATGCGACATCGAATGTAATATGTCCCTGGCTCGCACTTTGATGTATCGAACGCACTATTGGAGGGTAAATCATTCTCGGTTACGTTTTGCAAAAACTCCATATTTGCGAGGTGGTATTCGCCATCCGTATTCGACGATTTGGGATCCGCATTTTTGGCATTTTTAGCGGGAATACAAATTGGGTCGGCATTTTGTAAATTTTTTTTGCCGAGCAAAAAAGCGGGCGAAAAAATTGAAGTGAAGAGAAGTGATAAAGTGATAGCGGATGGTGATAAGAAGACCACTGTTAACGGGCCAATCAGAGGGCGAGAAAATCTCGCTTTAGCAATCGCATGTACAGAATGGATAAATGCCTCTACACGTTGAGCAAAAAAAAAAAAGAAGATATTTAAACAAAATTGAGGATTGATATAAAGAGAATGAGAATGATTAGGTTGGTAAGTTAGATATTAATCAACTCTACGTGAACGCGACGAGAAATATTCCTTACGTGGGGAATATTTGCCTTGTTTCCCAGACTAGCTCAATTTGGGAGAGTTCAATCATTCAGACCTTTTATAACGATATTTCTTGATACCATTTAAACAAAAACACAGCTCTACACCTTTCGATGATGTTTTTATTAAAATAGTTCAAGTCTAGAGTTATTTATGTACCGTGTTATAACCTATGTCTTATTTACGAGCATATGCTAGTAAATACGTACATGAGATGGATTTTTCAACGAGTTATTAAACACGCGACGCGAGCTTCTTAGGGATGAACAAAAATATTTACACTTCGTAAAAATGCGATAAAGTTACAATTTTACACTAATAAAAAATATAATTACGTTAAAAGCAACATTTATCTGGATGGGCGAACGCAGCCCAGGGAATTAATTGTAAGGTACTTACATAACAATGCAATATTACTGTCTCTCCTTTGCACTCCCTAATACTAGAGGCGACGACAGAATTGGAATCATGAGGTATTTAATGAAAAAAGGTCTACGTTTCGTTTAGCAGTGATATTTAAATTAAGCATCGTTTAGCAGAGATATTTAAATTACGTTAATGCGTCATTTGAGTATTTCAGAATTATTTATCTAGTTTTCACGAGTTATTTATGAGTAATTTTCACGAATTCACGAGTTGTTTATTTAGACATTCACGAGTTATTTCAATTTCTACGAGTTATTTAAATCGTGTGTAATTTAGCGGATCACTCGCGAGGTGAGATGATCCATGTTAAAAACCAATAAGAGATATTTTAAATAGCTCTTGTCATGGTTAAATCTCCACGCCGAAAGTGGTACAGACTAAAATGCGATGACATGAGCAAGATGCTCATGCGATCATATATTTAGGTACAGCGAGCAAGCTCACCATACCCCCGGGCAGTGACTAAGAACCAACTATCTAGAAATCGTAAGAACATTAGCGATTTTATGCACTCGTGCATTCGTATTTATAATAAGGGTTGTAGACAGGGTGAAGAAAGGTACCTGAGACCACCCTCTTTAGGTGCGAGCGCGAGCTGTCAGATTAGAAATAATATTCCCCTATGTTTAAAATAATGTTCTCCTATTTTTTACATTATTTTTACACTACACATACACAACGTATGTATGTGTAGGTGAGAATACCTATTTTTTAGAGAATTTAACACATTACCAAAACTTCCAGTTTAAGGGAGTAAAATATGTGTACATGGGTACACATCGCTAGTGTACGTATTTCAAGACATCGTCTATGAAAGACTGATACGAATCACTAGCAGAGTGTGTAGGGCAATCCTTCCCATAACATTGCCCCTTCGTGGCTTTGATTTAGAGAGCAAAGATCACTCAGAAAAGCACGGATCATGAAAAAATGGGAAGAAAAAGGTCATTGACCTACACCTCTACTCCCTCTTTCCCCCTGAACTGATCTTAATCTGGAAGGGATCCACTGCCCCTCCGTACTTTGCTGCGTTATCTGCAGTCTAATTTAGCCACACAAGTATGCAAATACATACTTATGTGAAACAATACCAAAGAGTGTGTCGGAGGCGGGAAATTTAAGATGAAGAGTGATACTATCAGCATTTCGCACTTAGAGACACCAACCAGCGCACCAGTGACCAATCTCCGAAGATATTGGAGGCTAAATGTCTGATTAATGCCTGTAAGACACGTCATCTATGATAATATCAAGTTACAGGTCCGAAAAAGGTAATGATTTTGTAAGGGAATAATTTTTGAATAAATTTAGAGTTCATAATAGTTGAGAAATGAAAAAAAAAAATTCTAAGATTTTGTGAGTGGCCAAATAATTCGTAAGTATGGGGGTCAATTCAAAGAAATTCTGCCCAGCGATCCTAAAAATTTTGATTGGATATGCACACCAGGTGCGTATTCGTTGAGCGAAGTTGGTTCTTTGTCATTACGATTAATTTAACCTATCACTTGAGTTTTTTAATTTTTGAGGGTATGACGTCCAAGAAGTCTCTGCTTTTTTGTTTAAGTTTGACGAAAATTTAGGGTGCGTTCTCTAATTCTAATTAAGACTAGGTTTTTTGAGCGTTTCTTAATGTTGTTATATGGGGGATTGGAATAACTGCTATAGAGGAATAGGGCTGACATCCCTCTATAAGGTGTTTAGGTTAATAATTATTCCTTACGTGGGGAATAATTATTATGGTCCAGACTAGCTCAATTCGGACACTGGGGTAATTCCAACCTTCCCATATACATCATACTAGAGAGTATAAAACAACAAATAAAACGAGTCATATTCGTAAGGTGTACGCAATATGTTTAATCGTCGTAATATACAGTATTTATGTAGCAATGTCTTTCAGTAATCATACACACATGTGTATGATTCCGAGATTTAAGTGTAATTTAAGAATAGCGTGAACATATTAAATGGGAAGCATAACATATTCATGTTATTCACTGGGGTCAAAGCAATATTATTAAGTAAACATAAATACATTAAATGAGAACATTGAAAATATTCATGCAGACTTACTGAGATGTGCTAATTGCAACTCATTGCAATTAAGTAGCGATATGCGATATTTACTGACACTGTCACTGTCCAGCCGTCTCTCCGTTGCACTCCTAATACTTGAGGCATTCGACGACAATTAAGAGTTGTTCGCGTTATTTCATCAAAATAATAATTTTATTCAGTTTCGTTTAGCAGAGATATTTAAATTACGTTAATGCGTTATTTGAATGAATTTCAGAGTCATTTATAAAGTTTTCACGAGTTATTTATGTTTTATTTTCACGAATTCACGAGTCGTTTATTTAGAAATTCACAAGTTATTTAAATTTTCACGAGTTATTTAAATCATGTGTAATTTAGCGGATCACTCCCGAGTGAGATGATCCATGTTAAAAACTAATAAGAGATATTTTAAATAGCTCTTTTCATAGTTAAATCTCCACGCTAGAAGTGGTACAGACAGATAAAAGAAAGACACAGGTAAGATGCCTGTGCATTTATGCATCTGGTATGCCAACGGATCGACACACCAATCGAGGTGACTTAATTCCAGAGAGCTCGAGATTCTGATGCTAAGTAAAGATCTTATTTTTCGCGATGTACCTGGTAGCTACCAGAAAACATCGCGTCTATTAGAAACGCCCACTTTACCACACTTCCAGTTTAAGGGTTGTTCTTTTAGAAGAAGGAGAACAGATCGCACTTTCTCCTCTCAGGGATGATTATCATCATTTCCCCTACTGTGTTGATTATAAGAATAACTGCTAGGCAGTTGGGCCATACTTGTACCTTACATATGCCCCTTCGATCTTTGCTCCCGATGAGCAGCTTAGGTGGGAAAGAACGGATCATGAATAAAGGATGCTGTATGGACCAACTCCCTGCACCCCTCCTACCCTGTCTAATTTGATGATAAGCATCCTACCACTGCCCCTCCGTACTTTGCTGCATTGAGCTGCAGACTAATTTGGAGAAAAGAAAAATTTAAAAAAAAATTTTGCCAAAGATGGGTCGGAGGCGGGAAATTTCAATGGTGAAGTGATTACGACATTTGAGTTTATGAACATTCAATAAACCACAGTGCACAACTTGGGTAAGATGGAACACTAATGATCAATCAATGCTCGATAAAAGATCAAATGGAATAATCAAAACACGACAGGATCAAGAGGATAGACTTTGAAAGTAAGATGGTCGTGGTTGGTATAGGTCTTTAAAAAAAGTTAAATTTTGAAAAGTTGGAAAAAGTTAAAAAAAAAATTGTTTTTTGATAGAGCTCTGGAATTAGTTACTTGCGCGAATCTCTTTACCTAGCATGAAGAATTCATTTTAGGTGCGTTTTCGCACAGCAAACTGAGTAAGTAAGTCACTTCGTTGATGTAGTTTTTTTTTGAACTATTGTTATTTTTAGCTTAGTTTAGGGTTCCGGAATTGAAAAAGAAGAAAAATGGTATGGTATGTTTTACGTTACAATTTTGGTGTGCCTATTGCTTTTTTATTACTTTTTGTATTAACTCGAAAAAATTTTTTGCTTTTTTGTTACAGATTTGAAGAAAAGAAGAAAATTGAAGAATCGCGGTTACGGAAATTTTGAAGATATTTTACAGGTAAAAAAAAATTGGTATTCTCTGCTAACCTAACTTATTGAGCGAGTGAGTGCAACGGAAGAGTTAACTTAAGTACACATTAATTGTAAGTAAGTAAGGGTACAGCTTAGAGATTAATTTTTGAGAAAAATTATCAAAAATACAAAAAAAGAATATAAAAAATGACAATTTGTTTTGAATTACTAGCATAGTCCAAGCACATGCTTGTCAATGCTTTTGAAAAATGTTTTTGAAAAAATTGACAAAATTGTAGAGTTCGAAAATTACAGAACAAACAAAAAAAATATTTTAAAATGGAAAAAGGAATTGAAAATTGATGCAAATTTGGGATCAAAACGGTTACAATTTCTCGCGGTTGAATGATGGGATAAGAGAAATTTTGAAAAAAGTAAAAAAAAAATAAAAAAAATAAAAATTAGAATACATCTATCGAACATAAGTACATAAAAAAATACAAAAAAAAAATAATGATCGATTATGATTTTTGAACACACAAAACAAAAAAAAATAGATGGTAAAAGGTAATTTGTACAATTTGTAGACAGTGCCAGTAGTAAATTTTAAAAAAGAGGGGGAAAATTTACAATGCTTTTTCATACATGTGCATATACGACGACATAAACAAAAAAAAAAAAAATACAAAAAAAAATCTTAGCTTAGTTATTGTTTTTGTACAACATTATAAAATATTTGAAGAAATTATGTCCAATGTTGATTCTCATTTTTATTACAGGATGCAAAGTTGAAGATGGAATTGCAATTATTACGCTGGTCCTGCAGCGATCATACTACAAGCATGCACTTGTGTGACTAGATTGGTTCGATCTACGAAATAAATAGTCAAGGTTAGTATAATGCATTAACATTATTTTAGTGTATCGTAAGTAAATTTAGATAGTTGTTAAATTTTGAATTTTGACTGAGACGCTTCTGTCTCTGTTGAAAGCTACAAAAAAAAATTACAAGATTATGTCAAAAATATTCCTAAAAATTGAATAAAGTGTTAATAGCTGGAAAAAATTATTAAAATTCTCTTTTGCAAACACAAAAGAAACATTTCTGAAAAAGTAAGATAAAATCAGTGAAAATAAAACTCATAGCTGTCTTCTTCTCAACATCTTCTCCTGTTTATTAAACACAAAAAACATTACGATAAACACAAAAAATAGTCCTGTAAAAGGGTCAACAATAAACATGAACATAAATTCTTTGGCAAAAAATTAAAAAATAAGATGACATAGTTCCTAAATTTTTCAAAAATTAAAGAAAATAAACTAAAAATAAGTTAAATTAAAATTAAAAAAAAATGAACTGATACAATACTGATTAGTTTTTTGATGATTTCGAATCAGTCGAGAGATTTCTGCCCGTCTTTCTCTGGATCATCAGTCTTTTTATCGTCGTCGTCGGGTTTTTTGTCATCGTCGGGTTTTTTATCGTTATCGGTATTCGGCGCATTTTCGATCTGATCGACAACGTTGTTGATCGCTTCGTCGAATTCATCTCCTTCGTTGATGGATTCCAGCCATGTTGAAGCTGTACTGGGCTCCGATATATCTTCTGAAGCATCTACCTGAGAAGTGTCAGACGTATCTTGCGCCTGAGGCTGAACAGAAAAAGATTTATTAGGCGAATTTACCGATAAAGTAGATACATCAGGGATGGGTGATGTTCGAGGAGTGGAGCAGGTAGATCGTGTATTTTTTGCGAGGTTCTTTTTGCAAAGTTTATCGAATACTTGTGTTTGCAAGTAGATATCATTGACCTCTCCTTTGTTGACAGAATCGACAAAAGCTTCGATGTTATCAGCATGACGTTGTAGTCGTCGATTTTCTTCTGCTTTGATTGCAGCCTCCTTTTGTACTTGCAAATGGCGGTTTGCAATCAACTCCTGACGTTTTCGTTCTTCTTCGTTGATTTTACTTGATTTCACCGCAGTAATGATCGCGTTGCCAACTTGTTGAGATGAAAAGATTTGATTTTGGGATGTTGTGATCGAATGGTTGCCTGAAGATGGATTTACGGCGCTGTTGGCTGTACTGTCGGCGGAGGTGGGAGCGCGGGGTTCATCTTCTTGCATTCGTTCGACTCCTGCCGCCTGGTCGTTTACCTGGTTTTCACCGGCGTTCTCTGCAGCTTCTGCTGCGGCCTGCGCTGCGCGAAGAGCAGAGGGGCGAGGTTGCAGGGGTGGAATGAATCGTGAATGAATTTGGTTTGCTACATTCAGGTAGTCGTCGAGGTTATAATATGGACCAAATTCGTCGTAATACGCGTGGCCTGCGTGTATTGCTTCGAATATCTGGTCGATGCGAGTTGTGGTTGCGCCAAATTCGAGTCCCCAATTCGTGTCCAAGGCTCGTGTGATGTTTTCATGCGAATGCAGGTAATTCGAGCGAAGGGGTAGAGGTAAGAGCGGTACGAGGATGAGCTCTCTCACTCGAAAGCGTTGAAAGGTCATTGACAGCTGACACATCAGGTTGGTGAATTCTTGATATGTTGTTCCCTCGTGAACATCATAGTTCCCAATGGATAACATAATCCTGGGGGGTAGACTATCGAATTCGTTGAGATACGCAACTAAATCTTCCAAAAGTAAGTCTCTTCGGTATAGATCTAGATCTAAATATTCATCGTATTCCTTCCCTCTTCCCAGGAATCGAGCCAGGGAAGCGATATGCCCGTCGCCAATTAATAAAATATTATAGGCAAACCAAGCACCAACAAATTCTCCTTCTCCGATCTTGTATCCGGCAGCGGTGAAATCGAGGGGGTACGAGTTGAAAGGGTAGTATGGTAATAATTCCGTTGATTCGGTACCCCATCGCTTGCGGTAGCGTGTGTGGTAGCTTCCTTTGCATCCCGGCGTCCCCTTGATTTGTGTTGGTGGGGGTTTCCTTATTTTTGACTTCTTTTTGGAGCGGCGGGGGGTAGGTGGTTGTTGGCGGTTGTCTGGGCTATTGTCCTCTGATGATGTGCTGTCTCGGTCGCGTTTTTGGCTGGCGTTGTCGCTCGGATTGTCGCGATTAGATGAATTTCTTCGAGGCTGCGGTCGAGAAGGGGGGGGTGGTGGCGTTTTGAAATGATCAGCCGAAATCGAAGAGCCGGTTGGTTGATTGTCTCGATCGAAGTGGAACGTTTGGCGGATAGGCATACGAAGAATATTTAGCTGACTTGGACCAGCGCCAGGTTGAGGATGAATACTCGAAGTTCGAAAAAAGGTCGCTGGGTTTCGTTGGTCTGATGATTGTAATCGATCGATTTGATGATTCATGAGCTGTTGATATCGATCATTCGCGTTTTTAATTTCTTGTTCCGCATTAAATAGTCGAATTTTTAGGTGTCGCCTTTCTTCGGTCATTCCAACAATCGTAGCCTCGAGTTGACGGTTTAAATCGCGCAGCATATCAATTTCACCTCGATTGGTCGCTGGTGGGGTTGGTGGAGGTGGTTGATGCGGGTCTGATTCCTGGGAGACGAACATGAAGTCAATCCTCGAGAAATCCTGCGTCGCTAGGAATCGAGAGCAGCCTGATGAAGAACAGCGTGCAATTCGAGGGTTTCGATTCGGGGTTTCGGTCAAAAGTTGACTAACACATCGTTGGTGGTAGACATGGTGGCAAGTCGAAATGTGTAGCTGGTTGTAGTGTACTACTGGGAAGAGGGGCTCGCCGCACTTCGCACAAATCGCTTGAAAATACATCTCGATATCTAAATCTGAAATCAAAATTAATACACACACAAGGCACACAAAAATACACACAAATGAAGATTAGATTATTTTTCAAAAAAAAATAAATAAAATATCTGGAAATTTAATTAGAATTTTTCGTTAGTATTTTCTTACTCGTCCTCTTTTGGAATCGTAGATACCACAACAAGCTCTATTCCCACGCAACAGGATACACGAACTACACTGTAAACAGATATTGAGAAAAAAAAAATACCAAATTTTTAGTGCACATACACGAAAAATTTCAAAAAAAATTCAAAAAAAATTGAGAAATTTAATCCTCCTTTTGTTATATCGAAAAGTGGGTATAAGGAGGATAAGAGGGGAGGGAGAAGAAAAAATAGTCAATTTTTATCAACTGTACTTTATTGCCGAAAATAGTACAGTATCGTATTATTGGCAACGTTGCAATTTCATGCTTGTTGACGTTGCTGGTTGTTATTGAATTTTTTGAGCCAAGAATTTTGAATTTTGATGAATTTTGACTTGTTTTTTAAGTAATTGGTAGTTTTTAGGTTATTTTAATTTTATATGTGTATTTTTAAGAGACATTTTTATGTGTGACTAATTTTTTGTGATGTTTTTTTCATTTGTTTCAGATTTGGTTTTTTGGGTCAATTTTTGGTTTTTTGAAATTTTTTACAAATTTCAGTTCCTGCTTCGAAAATATCCTTTTTTTTTTTCTAGTTTTTAGTTATTTGTTATGTTATTTCTTTACACTTTTATTCTCGAAGCATAAATGTTAGTTAGTAGTTTAGTTATTCGTTAGTTAAAGATCAGTTTTCCCTAACTTAGTTGTAGTTAGTTATGTATGTTTTCATTTTTTCGCAGCTGGAGATCTTAAGTTAAGTATAAATTTTCTTATTCTTTACCCAGAACTTTGGGTTATTTCTTTCCTCATTCTTCTTTATTTTTGTTCGCAGATCTTCATTCATCAATCCATGCTTTTTCTCAAAATCAAGAATTTTTTTAAAAAAAAAAATTGCAGAATTTTTGTTGAATTTGAAAATTTGAGAATTTTTTGGAGAAGTTTAAAATTCGTACGACATGAATTCTCAAAATCTGTGCAGAATCCTTTTTCTCAGGTAACATTCCATTTTTTCATTTAATAAAATTTTCATACTCCTTTGATCAAATTCTATGAGCATCTAAAAAAAAATTTTTTATTCGTAGGATCGAGGCTGTCCAATTTGCTCAAAATTTGATCAGTACCGGCGATATTTATCATGCAGTGTAATCACACTTGAAGATTTTTCTTTATTTCTCCTTTTCACTATCTTTGCATTTTTGTATTTTTCTACTTTTGGTGTCCAAAAAATAGATTTTACATGAAAGAAAAAATTTTAAAATGTTGAATTTTGAGCCGTGAGTGAGATTAGTATAAGTGTCGATGGAAAAATCAGTACACAAAGTAAGAAAAAATAGAAAAAATAACTATATTGTCACCGGATATCAGGAGGGAGGGAAACAAAAAATTACATCGCAATCTACTAAAAAAAAAATTTCAGGAGACCTTGATGATTATAATCGTCGTGAAGAAAAAGAAAATTATTACATTCGAATGG
This sequence comes from Planococcus citri, assembly GCF_950023065.1. Classification (NCBI taxonomy): domain Eukaryota; kingdom Metazoa; phylum Arthropoda; class Insecta; order Hemiptera; family Pseudococcidae; genus Planococcus; species Planococcus citri. The sequence goes on from NC_088677.1 coordinate 82,233,984, forward strand.
TCTACAAAAAAAAAATAATATAATGATTCAAGTAAGAACAAAAAATTCTGAGTAATCTTGAAAAACAGAAAAACTATACATTGTGACCAAATTTGTCGACGATATGTGAAACAAAAATATAACCTACGAAAAAAAATCGGTAGCTTTTACAATTTTTGTAATACTAGCGGGAATTTGGAAAAATGTAAAAAAAAATACGTTATAAATTGCACTTATCATCGATCGAATTTGGAAAATTTGCCGAAAATTTTATGCCAAAAGTGCCAAGATCATTTGTAGTTGAGATCGATGATAAGTTTTTTGGGCAGTGTTGATTTTGAAAATTATTTTGTATTTCTAGATCATAAAGGCCAAAATGTGAAAGTAGACTGAACGCTGATAAGATGTTAAAGCTAGGATAATTGAAATAATTTTATTATCAGTCAGTCTGAGGTTGATCTAGAAATTTTGTAGAAAAGCATTTGCTTCGAATTTCAATGGAAAAAGAAACAAAATGCTTTTCAGAAGGTAGCTTCAAACTAGGAGTAGCTACTCTTCATTTGAGATCTACGTGATGTTACCCTACCATCACGTGGATCACTTTTAGTAATAAAATTTTAGTTACTCACATATGCCCGTTCATATTGCGAGTACGCGACGAAAAAATTATCAATCAATCGATTGATACTTCTTTGCCTTTGAGAAGTACTACTCAGCTAGCATTGCTTGATCGATCTTGATCGTGAGCCGCCGAGCTGAGGAGTAAATCTCAAAGGCAAAGGTTACAAGCGAGTACTAAATCTTAACAAATTAGAAACAACAACCGGTGATAAACGAAAGGGGAAGAAAAAGGACTTCGCTGATCATTTCTTCGATGGACACATTCGTGTCTCATCGATCACTGATTTTAGAATCACTTTTCGATTTTCGCAGACGTATACTCTATTTCTTTCAATATCGGTCTCTACCGTGTACTTCACAAATAGTTTGTCTACGGTGTCTTTCGATAGTATGGTCATTTTCGCTAAAGAAAGAAAAAGATACTTGTAGCACTAAATGTAAAAGTAAGCTACGAAATGTAAGAGCAAGCGATTTCTTTTTGAGATTTAATAACACCATTACTTACGCATAAATCTTTCACCGTACACCGTGGCGTTGAAATTTTTCGTAATACTTGTTACTAATGACATTTTCATTCGATTTTGAACTTTGATATTCAGAACACACTTGCAAATAATTAAATTATTCGAATTAACTGAACGGCATTTGCTTAGAAACATTCATCAACTCATCAAGTGAAATGTGTTTTGATAAGAAAGTTTTTTAATTAATTTTGCATACTTTGCAAAACTGGTTTTATGGGGTGGGCACGCGCGTGATTAGGGCTTTTGATTGGTCGTAGCCAATTCGGTTTGGTGTCGTTTCACCACCGGAAGTCCTTTTTTCGTGGGGAGGTGCCGAAAAAATTTTATTTTTATTTTTAATTCAAAGAATTTCGAAAAAATAAATTTTGGATTTTTGAAGGGTCGCGGAGTGATTGGGGATGATCCAGAAAGTTGCCCCACGCGATTTTGAAAATTTTGAGCGGTTTGGGGTATTTTATTACGATGAAATCTTCGGAAAAATGAGTAATTTAGGGTGTTTTTTGTGAATCAAATTTTTGAAATAAATTATTTCGATGAAAAAAGTGTTTTGGAATTTTTTAATTAATTAATTTAGCATTCTGAAAGTTGCGAAATAATTATTTGATGGAAAGAATTTAATTTGGAACCGGAAAGTTGGGTTTTAGTTTTGATTTGGGAAAAAATGGGTCGAAAAGGCTAATTTTGAAGTTTGAAAAATGGATTTTTTGGATTTAATTTATTTTCAAAATGGTTTAGGTTCGAGTTTTGGTTTTTTATAGCGGTTAAAATTATTTTTGGGTGAGTCTTTTCGAGTATTGGGTTTCTTGAGAGTAATATGCATTGCATATTAGTTCTCACAGAAATTGAAAAATTGAATTTTGAAAAACTGAATTTTTGCAAAAAAAAAAAATAGAAATCGAAATAGAATTACTCTGTATCAAAACACGCTTCGTAATGTTTTAGAAGGGTTCATTGAACGTTTATTTCGCGATAGAGAGGTGAATGCCTTTTTCTCGCAACTCAAACTGGTTCCTTTACCTGCCTATACTAAAAGGCTATGTGTACAACTGTACACATAGTACCGTAACCGAGAGGGTTGAGACTTCATTCATAAATACCGTGTTTATGAATGGTTGAGAAACTCCAGCTGCTCGTTATCGTGTTCCCTTTTCGTTGGGTGGTCTTTTAAGTTATATTTAGGGTAGGTTTTAGTGTTCGTTATCGTTACGAGCATTTGTTTTGAAAGGTTGGGATTTTTACCAAAAAAAAATTCGTTGAAAAATGTAAGATGGAAAGTTATCATCGCTCAGATGAATTTTATTGTAGCTTTTAATTGCTTAGCCTTCACCAATCAACCCTGAACTCTATCAAAAAAAATAGAGCCCAAAATCAACTGGCAAAAACCAAGTAACTAAAAATGAGAATATTTTTCAGTTTGAATTTTTGACAATATTTTGGCACGAATTGTGTCATATTGGGTTGGTTTGGGTTTGACAATTTCGAATTATTTTTCGCAATAAATAAGTTTCAGTATTTCAACATGAGGATAGAATTTTTTAAATATTTTTTGGGTTTTGAATTTTCTGTAAAGGGAATTGTTTGTAAAATTTTCTAGCTCCGAAGGCATGTGACATGTATGATTTTGGTCAAAAAGGTTTGTAACCCACGTCAGGCGCCAGACGAAGTGAATCGTCAATTTGGACAAATCACATGTCTTGGAAGCTAGTATCGTGAATGTTTAGGTATTTATGGGACAAAAATTTGGATTTTTTATAGAGGGAAAATGAAGAAAAAACAGAAAAGATTATGATTTCAATGTTGTAATTTTTAGGGCATACGTAAGTACATTTTTATGATCATTTTTTGGTTTCACAACATTGAAGAAATTTTTCTTGGGGATTTTCTACAAATAGATTTTTGACATTTTGGGGATGAAGGTAGAATGAACGGAAGATATGTTACCAATGTTAAAATTTAGGGCATATGTTAAGTGAATTTTGTAATTTCAACACTGGTGAGTTTAAAATTTGGAATTTTGGAATCTTGAAATTTTTAAGATTGAACAAAACAAAAGGGAATGTATTGCCAGTGTCGTAATTTAGAATAGTGTCAGTGTTGTGATTTTTGGATTTTTGGACACTGGTAATTTTTGAATTTTTATGGAGGTTTTAAAGTTTATTTCATCGTGAGTTTTGATCAAAAAATGGGCCAGATGTGAGGTTTCTTGAATTTATAAAATTTTTGGATTTTAGAATTTTAGAAAAAGGTTGTACAAAAGGAAAAATACCAGTGCCATGAATTAGGGCATATGTTGAGTAAAATTTTGAAAATTTGGACACTGGTAATTTTTAAATTTTGTCCTATCATGAGTTTTTAACCAAAAAGTGGGATGAACAGAGAAGAAATTTCTATGAAAAATTGGGACATACGTATTGAATTTTTGACAAAGACAAAAAACAAAACAAAAAAAAAATTTTTACACTTTGGCAAGTGTAAGGCACGAGTGAAAAAATTGTAATATTTTGATAAAAAAAAATTTTATACTTAGGGACGACTGTGGAATACTGATTTATGTTGCAAAAAATTAAGTTCTTACTATTTCTGGGTGCATTTTTAGGTGAAATTAGTATCTATTGCGGTTGAGTTTGAATTGGTTATGGAAACTATTGTATTGAACGGGGGAGGTCTTGGAGCTTTCAAAAACAAACACTCATTAACTTTAGTTAATAAGGATACTTTCGAAGATGTACACATATGTTTTTTGGGATTTTTTGATTTTTTATTTTTTTTTTTTTTTTTTTTTTTTTTTATATGGTTTTTAGATTGTATCAGTTCGAACTTAAAAAAAAATGAGAAAAAACTATGTACATGAGAAAATAGATTATTAACTAAATTAATTCTAGTTTTTCTTATGAAGCATAAATTAAGACTAAAATTAATACTTGTTAAAAGGCAAAAGTATTCTTAATTTTTTAACTAACCTATTCTAATTAAATTAAAAAAAAAATTTTGAAATATTTCTTACCTGACAATGTTTCCATCTAATTTTGGCTGTCATCAGTGATTTCTTGTAATTCTTGGTCTTCTTGAGCCTAAAAATTTCGTGTTGTCCCTAATTTTTATAAATTTTGAAAATTAAGCATCGTGCTTAATTTTTTTCAAATAGGGGTCATTACTCCAATTGCCCCAGTAAAATCTCTTCTGGATTGACTTATCTTTTGAGTCATAGGGGTGGTCGCGGTGTTGTGCACGCATCTCACGTGTAGTTCTTTCCGCATTATCATCCCTTATAAGCTCATCCAGCATACGTCTGAATTCATTTGGGTATTTGAATTCATGCTTTAGAGTCTCAAAATGATAAATTTGTCCATTTATGAGGGGTTTAAAACAAGGAGGTGCCTCAATTGGAATAGTGTACTCCCATGTTGAGCCCAGATCGTAAGATATTTGAGGTGGATCTCTTATCATATCTTCAAGGGATGGAGGGGTTGAATCCTCTGCCTGATTTTGGATTAATAAGGTATTGATGAAGTTTACGGGGGTGATTTTTGCTTCTTTTCGGGGGTTGAAATATACATCGAAAGGTTTGTAAAATTCAGACTCACAGGTCAGTGTTCTTTTATGGATATTAATTTTCATTCTGTAATATTCCATTGAAAGTCTACCCAGAATGAAAATTTGTTCAGGTGAATTGATAATATAAAATGGCATTTTGAATGATTCAGTGCGTAAAGATAATTCAATCTCTAAACACTGATCTGAAATAATTTTGGTGGTATCATCAGCTAAACTGATTCTGAGTTTTTCAGGCAGAGGTATTAATCGAATACTATTGGGGGCTATTTGTTGTAAAAATTCAACAGCGGGTTCTGAAATGATGTTTGGCAGGGATCCTGTGTCAAGTTGGAGGGTAACGAAACTGCCTCCAATGATCACAGTAATGGCACATCCTGGATCTTTCGTGTATTTATCAATTAATTGATAAATGGTGGATTTTTCTACTTTTTTGAGATTGATTAATTTAATTTTTTCAAATTTTACGGGAATTAAGGGTTTGGATTTTTTGGCTCTCTTTTTTATTTTTCTTTTTTGATTTTTAGTGAGAGTTTTTTCGATCTCATTCTCAACTTTATCTTCGACTGGGATTTCAACATGAGGTGGTTCTGGCGTATCAGGCCAATTTCCCTGATTTTCCCAAGCTTCGGTTGGTGAGTATCTACCAGAATTATCTTGCCCCTCTCGAAATTGACCTGAGTATTGAGATGTTTTAATTTGGAATAGGTCAAGTTCTGACTCAGGGTGGCCTGGGTCTATGTACGGAGCAGTGTGAGGATCGAACATTACTTTGAGACTTCCTTTGACTTTTTTACGTTGGTTATATTGGTCTTGTTTTTCGAGAAATTTTTCTAATTTTGTAATTTTGTCAATTATTTTGTCTCTAACGGCCTTAAATTCCTGTGTTTTTGGAAAGTATCGTCGTAAATTATGAGCATAGTGGAATTTGCTGTCGATGGGTAGCAATTCATCTCTTCTTCCTAGTTTTGGCCGAAGGTATGGATTTTTGTTACGAGACACGGTTTCAGTTTCCAAAAATCTGAAAGAAGGGGTTATCCAAAAGGTGACTCTAGGGTCAGTACTTAATTTTGAAAACATATTTTTAAAGTCAAGGTATCTGTTGATTTTTACTTCTGAGTCCGTATTGGCCCGAGGTTTCAAGAGAGGGAAAAGTAAAATTATTGATTTAGCATCTTTCTGAATCAATAATAAATTCAAGACGTTTCTCAATTGATCCTCAATTATTCTGTACGGTTTTCTAGAATAATTGTACTCGAGTTGTGCAGCCGAAAAAATAAATTTTGGTTTGGGTGGAAAAGTGGTCAAAAGAATTCGACTGTACAATTCCTCAAGCGAAATTTGATCTCTCAAGAATTCTGGCATACTTTGGGGATTACCCATTTCGTTGCGCGCAAGAAAATAGCTTAAACCATCTCCTACAAAGATGTAATCACTCAAAATCGATGTTTTGTAAGGGGCGAGGATCTCACTAGTAGATGCCCCATAGTCACCTAGCGATTTAGAGTTTTCCGATAAATATTCTCGGTCATCATTTTCTTTGTCTGAGCTTTCCAAAATTTCAGTTGTCATCAAACTGAGAGCTGCAGTGGCAGCTTCTTTTTCCAAACTATGAGGGGGTTTTTCCATTAATTGTTGCAAAGTTTTAGATCCTATCACCGCATCAATCGGTATAGCCTCTTCGAGTTTTGTTTTTGTGAGATAACTCTCATTTTTAAGAATTTTTTCCTCGTCAAGGTAAGAATCGGTTTTTTCGTCAAAAATCAAAGTTTTTTCCTCAGAGTCAGAAGATTGATCGGAATCGAGTTTCGGATTTTTACGCGATTTTTTATCTTGGGAAACACAATCGTTGATATGATTGACTAAGTTTTTGATGACCTTATCTATCCTTTTATGCGCGATTTCACATTCACATGAGTAGGCTGCATCATTAGAAGACTCAGAATTTTGAGAATTGTCCTCAGTTTCACGCATTTCATCGTGAATCTGAGGATTATCACTGCGACTTAATTTATTCGGTGTGATTTCACAATCAAAGACATAAGATGTTCGTTTAGGAGACCGCGAGTTTGGGGAATTATTCTCAGATTCACGCATTTCATCGTGACTCTGAGAATTAGCACTGGGGTCCATTTTATTCACTAATTCGTAAAGGGGATTAGCAAAAGCGATGTTATGATTTTTTGAGTTCATCAATTAATTAAAATAAAAAAAAAAATGAAAAAGAAAAGTTGCAAAGCAAAAAAAAATAAAATAAATAAAAAAAATAAAAATAATTGCAATTGGAAATGTGTACCTTGGTATTGGTGATCGAAGTGAATATCCACCTGTTGATTCCTTGTTAGCTTGGAAGTTGCACGACACAAGACGATTATTCGCAATATGAGTATCGATCTGTTTTTGTAAGGGTTGATATATCTAAAAAAGATCCTACAGGTATGGTCCAGCTCCGCCTCCAATAGGGGTGGTTCTAGTGGGAGGTTTTTTATCGTTGCCTAAACCTTTTTCTCACGCATGTAATCGTAAGAAGAGTATAGCAAAAAAAAATCTAATACCAGGTACATCTTTAAAGAGAAAGGGGGGAGAAAGAAGAAAGATAGAGGTAGAAGGAAAGAAGAAAGAAGAAGAAAGAAGAAAAAATAAAGAGAAGAAAAGATAGAGGGAAAGAAGAAGAAAGAAGAAAAGGGAGAAAGAAGGAAGAAGCAAAGAGAAAGAGAGAGAAAGGAGAGTATATAAAAAAATCACACGCAAGGGATTGAAGATCTTTTAACCTCGAAGGTATGAGAATTCTCTAATGTACACATATATGTACATTATCCCTGGTGGTGGTGGGGTGTTGGGAGGTGAATACTAGGAACATTACACTCGTTGCTGTTGAATGTAAAAACACTGTCTCATATGTGTATCTATTAGCCAAGAAAAATAGATGTAAAAAAAAAAATAATAATTTAGAAGGGTGTGCTGATGTGGTGGTCTCGTAATATTCATGTGTCTGTGTCTGTGCACTTACACACATACACAAATTCGTCACCTAGTATGTGTAAAAAAAAGGTTCTCGGAGATGCACCGCAGAGCAGGTAGCCAAAATAATTGCCTGAAGCAAAAGGAAAGAAGCGTGGCAGACTGGTTTTATACACACGCTAACTGTTACAACGTTGGCTAGGTTAGGGTTTAAATCAAAACATTGGAATGTCTGGATTTTTGTACACTGTGTGTGTCTGTGTGTGATGGTGAGTTTATTCTGTCCCTTTCTAACGAGGGTGAGAAAGAGAGACAAGAAGAGAGAATCGAAATACACAGTGTACATGGTTTTTTATACAAGACCTAGCTAACTGATTTTCAGAGATGGTGAGATTTGGAAGGTTCTAATTTTGCGAGCCGAAAGATTTAAAAGGTGTACTTTAGATATCATGGGACTTATTTTTTACGAGAAAAGAATTATGTACTGTGGTGTACCTGTATGTTTACGAGTATAGAAGTTGTACTGTAAAATAAAACATCATGTTTTATTTACAGAGACTAATGTATTCGCAAATTACAGTACACTACAGTATTTTTGGGCATAGAGGGAATTCCAGAAAATTTGAATTTTTTGAGAAAAGGTTAAATTTTGGGTGGTTATAGTGTGCATATTTTTCCGAGAATGTGTATGGTTTGTCTCGAAGAAATTGATGGGAAAAAATGAATGAGGCCCTTGGGTCTCATTTTTCATCTAGATTTTTCCCAAGAAACATTCCAATCTTAACCCACACAGTCATGAAAAAACAGCACACTATAGTTCTGATGATGAGACAATATTTTTGAGTTTATGGTGTTTCTCTCTGTTCAGGAATGCAGGCTGTTTGTATCAATTGATTATTCAGAGAAGATCAATCGCGGATGAAATTTCAACCATGAAATTCCATTTTTGATTTTCAATTCTCTGAATTTTTCAAATTGCTACTCATACCACCTTAGAAAAAATACACCAGGGTTCCTAGATTGGGGATTTTGGAGTTTATTGACCTGTATTTTTTATTACTGTGAAATTTATAGTTGTGACTACGAAATAATTAGGTATTGATTCACTCATAGACCTCATCTTGATAAGATGAACTCCAGAGTGAATTTCCACCTAATTAGTCACCTTTCCGATTTTTTTAAGAAAAAAAAAATTTTGAAAATAATTTTTTGATTAACTAATATTTTTTCACAGTAATTTTACAAATCAATAAACTGGGATTATTTGCCCCTCAATCCCTGACAACTATCAGAGAGTGAGTTTTTGGCAAATAATTTTCTTAACCTAGACTATGTACAAAACATATCGTTCATCTCACCTGCATTTATTTTATTATGTGGTACCTGAAAATCACACAAATGAGAATCACATCTTTCAACCAGATATCCGAAATCTATGAGAAAGTTCGAGCTTCCCTTGTATTGATTCTCAGGCCCTTGCATAATTTATGTAAGTGAGACGAAAAATATGTTCGGCGCAAACCTTTACAATGGGGATTAAATTTAGATTAAAATTTTGACAAAGGTTAAGAGTGACAATTTTTAATTTTTGATTTTGGACTTAAAATTTTTCAAGATGGTATCTGATTGATTTTAAGCATTTTATGTACCTGTACCTTCATTGTCTCGTAATTATTTGTTATGTAAGACTCTGAAAAATACACAAATAGGAACCACATCTTTCAACCAGATATCCAAAATCTTTGAGAAAGTTCGAGCTTCCCTTGTATTGTATTTTTCAGACTCTAGCATAATTTTACAAGTTTTCTGAAAGTACAGGTAGGCTTTATTCAAAGCTGTTTTTTGTAAAAAAAAAAAATCACTCTTAAGTTTTGTTTTTCCTACCTCGCCACTTATGCATCATGCATAAGTTGCTAAAAAAATATAATTTTTCGGACTTGATCGAAATTATTGCCCACCCTCATGAGAAAAAATTATGAGCCTGGAATTGAAGGAATCTCAATTTTTCAACTTAACCATACTTTCTCTGTGAGATGTTGGTGTGCTGACTCAGGTTAACTGTTATGTGCCAGAAAGTCCTGTCTTGGTGTTTTTCAGACATTGAGCAATGATTTCTTTTAGGTGCCATCACCACATTGAAATCAATAAGAGTATGACCTAGGTCTCCTCAACTCAAATAGTGCTTTCTGCCACATAACAACTAGATTGATTTTTGAGATCTTTCTGTCCACACTCATTTTAAATCCCACTGGGTGTTCATAATTCCAAAAAAAAATACAAGAAAAATCAAATTTGGAGGAAAATTTAATCAAAATGTTTTTTACAAAAAATTTTGGAAAAAAGATGTTAGAAAAATGAAATTTGATATAAGATTTAATCGAAGTGTTTTTTACAGAATTATGAAATTTAAAAAAAAATTGGATTTTACGAAATTTTGGAAATGTGCCCCTATAAGACATGACTGTGAAATTTGTACTTAGAAAAATCTAATTTTTTAACATAACCATACTTTCCTCAAGAGGTGTTGGTATGCTTGGAACTGACTTTCCTGACTCTATAAGCTCAAGACTTCCAACTCAGTTCCTTAAAATTAGACCCCTCTAAGCTAACTTCACTTGTCATTTTACAGGGGTATTTTTTGGAGTTTGATAAAGAAATTAATTTTGTTTCTCCAATTCACGAATTTTTTCACGAATTGTAGAATTTTAATTGTTCACCTCTATGAAATCTGTGTTGAAGTGGAATTTGGGAAATTTCAGTTATTCAACTTTGAACCATGGTTTATTTTAATTAGTCCTCCCTGATGTTCGTGTGCAATTTTCTGATTTTTTCACTGAAGAAAAAATCAATGACTTTCAGGACAATAAAGTACCCACATTAAGAGATAGACCATTACTTCAGGTCAGCCTGGGAGAGTGCCCAGTTTCTCTGTGGATAAAATTATTTTCCTGATAGGCATTATTTTGCAAACTAGATCAGAAAGGCCCAATTAAAATATTTTTAACTTAGATTATTATTAGACATAGACTTCTGCAAAAATAAATTATCCATATTAGGAGATGAACCATTACTTCAGGTTGGCCTGGGAGAGTGCCCAGTTTCTCTGTGGATAAAATAATTTTCACGAAAATCTATGGAAATACCAATCTTGAGTCAAAAATTTGATGGAATTTTTTGTCCATGGCTGTGTTATTGAGACTGACTTTCCCGAGCCTTGTAATGAAAAGGGATCTCAAATAGGCGGACAAGCCACCATAAATGAGGGCTTTTCTTACTGTCTGGGATTTCCAACTCAGCTCAATCAGACTAAAATTCACCATTCCACATTCATTTAATGACCTCATAGAGATGTTTAATTTTTTCAAAAAGGAAGAATTTTTAAGTTGGAATATTTTTTCAAAAAAAAGATTTTTAAGTCACGAAATGTTTTTTCAAAAAAAAAAAAAATTTTAAGTTACGAAATATTTATTCAACAAAAAAAAATTTTGGGTCACGAAATATTTTTTTGAAAGTTATGAGAGAAGGAAAATTGAATTTAGATGAAATTTAGAGGTGTTTGAAAGATTTTTCTAATATTTTTCTCGAAGTGTTTAAAATAATTTTGTTCCTAAATTGGTGAGTTTTTAATTCACAAATTGTGGGATTTTGAACTTGTTCAACTTTATGGAATACAGTGCGAAGTTGGAATGAAGAAATCTTAGTTTTTTAGGCCAGATTTCGCCATTCCGCATTCACTTAAATATACCCCAAAAAAGATGTTCAAATTTTTCGAAAAGTTTAGTCACGAAAATTTTTATTGAGATAGGAAAATGAATTCGAATTTAGGGGGTATTAAAAACATTTTTCTGAAACTTTTCTCGAGTGTTTAGAATTTTGTTCCAACAATTCGCGAATGTGACTTGTGGAATTTTAATTCGTTTCTCTCCACAAAAGGATCACGTGAGATGAGAACTGACAAAATTTTAGTTCCTCAACTTAACCACACATACGCCGAGAGGTGTTGGTTACCACACATACGCTGAGAGGTGTTGGTATGTTGATAAAACTAAAATCCACCATTTCTCACTCACGCAAATATTTCATGAAGATCCCGAATTTTTTCCAGAAAAACTTGTCTCGAAAAAATTTTCATCGAAATATTTTTAAGTACCAAAGTGGGTAATGGGTTTTTATACTTTTTTATGACCTGAGCATATGCTTAAGCCATAAAAAAGCCAGGTTAGGGCGCCAAATAATGTTATATGGGGGATTGGAATAACTGCTATAGAGGAATAGGGCTGACATCCCTCTATAAGGTGTTTAGGTTAATAATTATTCCTTACGTGGGGAATAATTATTATGGTCCAGACTAGCTCAATTCGGACACTGGGGTAATTCCAACCTTCCCATATACATCATACTAGAGAGTATAAAACAACAAATAAAACGAGTCATATTCGTAAGGTGTACGCAATATGTTTAATCGTCGTAATATACAGTATTTATGTAGCAATGTCTTTCAGTAATCATACACACATGTGTATGATTCCGAGATTTAAGTGTAATTTAAGAATAGCGTGAACATATTAAATGGGAAGCATAACATATTCATGTTATTCACTGGGGTCAAAGCAATATTATTAAGTAAACATAAATACATTAAATGAGAACATTGAAAATATTCATGCAGACTTACTGAGATGTGCTAATTGCAACTCATTGCAATTAAGTAGCGATATGCGATATTTACTGACACTGTCACTGTCCAGCCGTCTCTCCGTTGCACTCCTAATACTTGAGGCATTCGACGACAATTAAGAGTTGTTCGCGTTATTTCATCAAAATAATAATTTTATTCAGTTTCGTTTAGCAGAGATATTTAAATTACGTTAATGCGTTATTTGAATGAATTTCAGAGTCATTTATAAAGTTTTCACGAGTTATTTATGTTTTATTTTCACGAATTCACGAGTCGTTTATTTAGAAATTCACAAGTTATTTAAATTTTCACGAGTTATTTAAATCATGTGTAATTTAGCGGATCACTCCCGAGTGAGATGATCCATGTTAAAAACTAATAAGAGATATTTTAAATAGCTCTTTTCATAGTTAAATCTCCACGCTAGAAGTGGTACAGACAGATAAAAGAAAGACACAGGTAAGATGCCTGTGCATTTATGCATCTGGTATGCCAACGGATCGACACACCAATCGAGGTGACTTAATTCCAGAGAGCTCGAGATTCTGATGCTAAGTAAAGATCTTATTTTTCGCGATGTACCTGGTAGCTACCAGAAAACATCGCGTCTATTAGAAACGCCCACTTTACCACACTTCCAGTTTAAGGGTTGTTCTTTTAGAAGAAGGAGAACAGATCGCACTTTCTCCTCTCAGGGATGATTATCATCATTTCCCCTACTGTGTTGATTATAAGAATAACTGCTAGGCAGTTGGGCCATACTTGTACCTTACATAGTCATACCAAAATTTGGAAAAAATTGAGATTTATGTTACTTTTGATTTGAGAGTGATGTAAAAAAAAATATTCGAAAGTTCGAAACGCTATCGTCTTAAAACTAAAAAAAATAGTCACTCTATTGGTTGAATTTACGAGTTTTTCTTAAGATTAAATTGCCAAAGAATTGTTATTGCATTGTCGTCTAAAATTTTGCGTAAATCTAGGTAAACATATTTACAATTAAAAAATAGTCAATGCAGAACATGTACAGTATGCAAAATGAACAGATGACAAATGTATACGGTATGCAAGATCAACAAAGAATCATGAAAGAACAAAAAGTAAAATAAGTTGAATTTTTTGAAGAAATAATTTCGTCGCCGACAGTGTATCCTGAGTATATGCTCAGGATCGTTGTTGGTAGATGGTAAATCGCGAAATTCTTCCGGGGCTCCGAAGACATGTGACATGTATGACAGTTTTCCGAAAAGGTTTGTAACCCACGTCAGGCGCCAGACGAAGTGAATCGTCAATTTGGACAGGTAACACATCTTGGGATGCTGGTGGGCGATTTTTTACACTGCGGAGAAAAAATTATTAGTCATGGTTTTCGAAATACCTACTTTTTACGTTTTTTATGAGTTTGTTGGTGGTTGCATTGGGCGTTTTGGAGAAGTTCTTCGATACGATTGATTAATGTTAAATTGATATCTCTTTGTACTTCTAAATAATCGATAATTGCTGAAATAAAATCTATTAATTCTGAAATTAAGGGGTCCATTATTGGCTGAAAAGAATTTGGTTATTGCTGTGGATGATAATAAAAAATTGGTTATTGCTGTGAAAGAAAATTTTGATTATTGCTGTGGAGGGAGAGAAAAGAAAATTATCAACACTTTTCAGGCACTATCTCCGTGTTATTCTCAACGTGAATTGCGGCGAGCGTTTCCAAAAAGGTCTTTAACTTTCTTTGAGATGTACTGGGCTATGGTTGACTGTGCTTTTAGAAAATCGATTAGAGCTGAAAGAATATCAATTATTGTTGAAATTACAGGTTGCATTATTGACTGAAAGGAAATTTTGATTAGTGCTGTGGGATTAAAAAAAATTATTGAAGATGATTATTTCTGGTTGATCGGATAATTGATAGCAGTTGGTCAAACTGTACTTGTCTACACTTTCTAAAACAAATAAAAATAAAATTAAAATCGATTCAGGTACATTGACACACGATCTGTTTTTCTAACATCTAGGTTGCATAAAATAAAAAAATTAAGATTAAAATTAAAACTAAAATTAAAATTAGAACTAATACATCATTCGAAAGGTTTTACGATACGATTTTATGTACAACATTTGTCGGATAAAAATGCGCATTTCGGCACGAATACATGTTCGTGTCGAAAACTCATTTTTTATCCGGAATCGAGCGATTTCGTAAAATTCTCACTATTTGTGCCTCTTTCTCTACCTCGTCTGTCCAGGACTTGAACGAAGGTAGTCGTACTGTTAGAGGGACTGGTTTTTTCTCACATCTATCAGTACATTCGGAGTGCAATTGAACAGAACAAGGTTGTACTGAGCAATCACTCAGTATAATTTTTCCATTAACTTCATCTAGAATCTCATTCTTAACTTGGAGAATTTTCTCAGTTCGCTTTCTTACTTCTTCTACATCATCCTCATTCGGTGGAGTACTATTAGCTTCTAACTTGCGCTTCAAAATTCCAAATTTTCCTTTTCCTTTATAATCTATATTAGGTTCGGATGTTTCGTCATTTTGGGTCGAAGTTGGGGGGGTAGGCATCTTGCGTACCTCCTCAACAGTGTATGTTGGGCTCAAGCGATCACTACTAGAACTCTCATCTGACGATGATCTCGATTGCGAGTCGGTAAATTTTATGCGAAGTTTGGGTATAGGCGGACGAGCATCCTGTTCATTCGTATTGGTAGCATACGCATTGGTTTCAGCTCTCGTACGACATTTGGGAGCAGTAAGTTTCGCTTTTTTACGTACTTCAGGGATAAAACGATTTTTTATAGCCTCTACTATTTCTTCATTCGCCTTTGGTATCATATATGGGCCATGTTCATTTAATCGGACTGCACTGGACCTTACTCTTTGAAAACATTCAGGGACTCTCGTCACTGGGGCGTTGAGTACTGCTCGCCAATCCTGAGCAAGTACTCGGGATATATTGGCTAGGGCTTCCCTATTCGCGTGTTCGTGTGGTATTAAAGGGAGAAGAATTAATTCCTCTATGCCACATTCTTTGAAAAATACACATAGTTGTGTGAAAAGTTCCTCAAATCGTTTTTTAGACGTTCCGCTTTGCGCATCGAAATTTCCTATTGATAACATGACTCGTTTGGGAAAAGATTTTAAGGTTTGAAGGTGAGTGAGTAACTCAATTAGCAGTAAATTTGGGCGATATAGATTTGTGTCGAGTAGGCCAATGTAACGTCTGCCTGAGAGTAAAGTGCGTGCGATGCCATCTGCATGGCCATCGCCTAGGATTAAAATATCACATGCGAAAAACGCCATAGCATAGACTCCTTTTTTGGACTGATATGTCGCTGCTAAGAAAGAGTTCGGATATGAATTCGTTGGAAAAAATGGTCGAAGTTGTGTTGAACTTATACCATAGCGATCCTCAAAACGACGATGGTATGCACTTTTCTCAATTAACGAACGCGCTTTTTCCTGTGGTAGTTCTATTTTCTGCCTTTTCTCCTCTTGTTCAATAATTTCACTTTCAGCTTCTGTTTCCTGCGCATCGAACGCGGGGTTCCAGATCTGAGTCTTACTACCTGACGTACTGCTTTCATTCATCTCTTCGCTCGATCTTTTTCTCTTATTCTCCTGTTCACTAGTATTTGCTAGTGAATGGGTTTCTACTATCGAGATTGAATTTACCGAAAAAGGCGCCAATGTGGCTGGCGGTTCTGATATAGACGATTCAATATTATTAATTTGAGGGTTCAGAGGTTTGGGCGATAATTGTGGTGGTAAGGGAGTATGATTTGCAATTTGCGGACGCGGTTGGATTGGTATGGGCTTTACTATTGACGTAGGAATAGGATTTTTAGGTGCCGGCTGAATCTGATATAATGGAATCAGCATAGTTTGTTGCTGTTGGGGGTGCGGAAATCGTGGATGATAAGAGTTAGGTGCTTGAGTCGTCTGAGATATGGCACCATTAATCGCAGAATTCACTCTACTATTCATAATCATATCATACCTTGATTGCAGATTTACATGCTCACGATGGAGCAGGTCAATCTGTCTTCTTAATGCTTTATTCTCATTTAATATAGTACTCTCAAGACGATGCGTATAGTCCTGTTGTATAATTAGCCTATTTCTGATCTCATTCAACCTCGAATCGTCTCTCTTGATTGGAAATTCTCTCACGATATATTTTATTTCATTACAGTCGAGTGCATCTAACATCTTGTTACAGTCTTTGCTTTTGCATTTCAACATCCTTAAGTCATCTTTGTTTGTTATATTGGAACTCATTCGTAAATAAAAAATGCATCCATTATGGTAAACATGGAAGCACGAAGTGATATAAGGAGCATCTTTCTCCTTAAATCTGTGCGGACCATTTCCCAAAATGGGTAGCTTGCATTCTTCGCAAATTATCTCTCGAACAGTAGACATCATAAGACAGAGACAGGGTCAACTGAATGAACTTGAGAAAGAATAATACACGATTTTTAATTTAAAAAAATAAATCAATTCGTATTAGTAACTCGCAAATACAAGTTACTAATGTACTTTACGTTAACACCTGGATTACTTGGAAAAAATAATCAACGAATGCAATTGCAAACTTACCATCAAGTGCGAACTTAAGTAGTCGGAATTGGAACTCGTAAACCTGGCTGGAGGAACTTGCATCGATCTCATCACCAACAGAAATAATCTTCGTTTCGAAAAAATCGTTGACTCTGGCTGACTTTTTTAGCGGCGATTTTTTTTTGCTAAGGGATGAGAAAGTGTCCCCACTACCTAGGCATGGTATCTTAGGTGTGTAGTGAACATTTGCGTGTATTTAGTAGAGTAGGTGAGGTAAGATTTTTCGAAGAAATGGGTTGGCGTAAAAGAGAGAAGATCTAGATTCGTATTGATTATTGGCTCTTTGGGGTGTATTAGTTAGCAAGGTATTACCGAAGAGGCTGGCCTTTCGCCGCTGGACCAAAGGGGTAGGTAGAGAGAGCAAAAGACAGCGCTTTGAAAGAAACGGATGCTCGCTAAAAAAGAGAAATTTTTTCGGAACATGTAAAAAAAAATCTTGGGTATTAAAAAAAAAGGTTGAAATGTGTCAGAATTAAATAAACTCGCAAAGTCGAGTTATTTATTATAGCGATCTTGTTCCTGTCATCGTAAATATTCGGCGGTTTGGTCGCGAGTCAATCATTAGCTACACGCACCTTACGTGTGCAATGAATAGAGGGGTGGTATTTTATTTCACCTGAGCGACCCTTACGCGGTAAGATCACCGTTAGCGATCATTCGCAAGCGTGTCGAATGGGATTAGGCGTTCTTTAAACTCGGAAGAAGTCTTTACCTGTAATATTCGCGGGTCAAGTTCATTGATAAAAAACATTTTCATCTCTGCTATAAGATACAATGTATGTGCATTGCATCTTCCGCAGGTAGATGAAATGCTTTCTTTCTCTGTTCGTGACTATGTATCACTATGGTCCAGAGGGTGATATATGAACGAGTGTTATTGTGTGTATGATATTACACAATTTTAGATACTTTCTATCAACGATTTATTGTACAGGTGTTTCTTATGTGTCGCAAGATTTGTATGAATTTTACGACTCATTGAAACATGACAAGGTACCATTTCGAAAGTGCTAATGGTGTACACGTGAATAAGACTTCGAATCAGAATCGAATTGGTTTTTTAAGGGATTTTTATGTGTCGTTTCAGATTACATACGAGTTGGCTGAAGAGTGCCTTATAGGTGGGTTGTATTTTGATTCGATACATGTAATATTGATAATGGTTGTAAATATTCAAATTGGCACTTCAAGTATTTGCTTGAGTTGTCAATTATTTGAATAGTGAAAAGGAAAAAATTGATCGTAATAATCATGTGATCAGCATAATTATATTGATCTAAATCGATAGTGATGGCTGTATGATCAGTACAATTGTCACGATTCGATTATTAGTGCAACAAAATTGCCTGAAGAAAAAGAGATTTTAATCGTCATAATTTTAATTAGGGGTAATATGGGACAATGCTATGGATTGCAAAAAAAAGATTACGACGAAAAGAAATTAATTAAAATGGCTCATTTTAATGAAGTGGGTGAAAGGGTTATTTTCATGGGCTTATGATAGTATGCCATGATCCAAGCGAGGTACGAATAATCGATAGAAAGCATCGTGTACATAGTACATGTAAAAAAATATATCCTAATTGGAAAGGTATGACGAGGTGGATAAAGACATAGTTGACGGTGAACCTTTTAGAACCTTTCTCGTATCGTATACATTTGTATACGATGCTTGTTTGTCTGGCGGATCGCGGCTGGTGTGCTCGAGACTGGGTCAGGTACTCAGCCAGACAGCGGGGTGCCTTTCGTCGTACTGATGTTTGCTATACTTTTTAAACTCGTCTACTCGTGTAGCAAACATGTTTTCTTCCGTATTCTTTCTCTCTCTTACCTTCTCATATACATATACGGTGGTATTCTTTAGAACGTTGGGGTGTGGGAGAAAAAAAAGAGAGACTTATACACACTTAACGCGTTGTGTTTTGCTAGACGGATTTATGCACGTGTATTCCGATGCGAATTCATGTACACCGTGAATGATCGATTGTACCGAAGCGTAGGTGCTATCCCTTTTATTTTAATGCGATTTTTTCATTCGATTTTTTTTTTTACAATACTGGGCGGTTTTTTTTTTGTTTTTATTTTCAATTTTTTATTTGCCTAGTATTGGGATACCTATTTACATGCTTGATGTAGCCATTTTCCAAGTAGGTTAATTAGTGAATCGAACTAGTCGAGACACTAATTGTTGTCTTGTTTGGACTCCTAATTGGAATATTGTGTATAGGTCAATGACTACATTTTACGCATCGTACTGTGTTGTTTTTAGGTGGTTTTTAAATCGAACTAGACTGATCACATATTATTTAATCTGTATTAGTAATTCTTACCTGAAAATGTTTCTTTAAGTTGTCTATAATGAGATAGGATGGAACCGTATAGTTTACCTATCTCATTGCAGAGTTGTTTAGTAACATAATTTGATGGGACAATGTTGATATTTACGAATCATGTTACTATATGGGTTATGATTTCCTTAACGCTTCTTTCTGCTGCTTGATGCAACAGTATCGTCGTTTTCTGAGTCAGTTGTCTCCTCAGTTGGAATTCTGTATAGTCTTACGACTGGCGTTTTGTAGATATTGGGTATGAATTCTAACGCTTTTGTATCAGCTGATTGAGAGCGTGTCTCAGAACCTGTTTTGGCTGCAACACGATCTGATCTCCTCGTTGTTGGTAGTGAGGTAGGGCGTTGAACTCTTGCCCCAGTCGTTTGTTGCGACAATGGTTGCGTATCAACAATTCCTGAATCAGGTGGGGTATCCATTTGATTTTGAGCATTTTGAAGGATGTCTTCAGGTGAGTTATTAGGTACCACAGGAGTTCCCATGGTCATATTAGGTGTATCCAAAAATATGTCATCGTATAGATCCTGGTCACTGTCTTGACTATCCTCGAAGGTATCAATAGTATCTTGGGAACCTTGGGATCCAAAAGTGACTCTCTGTTTTGGAGGTCTTCCTCACCTTTTCTTAGTGGATGTGTCATCCTGTGCCCCAGCTGATGTCGATGCTGAAGGTTTTGCGAGAGTGGAGCCACGTGGGATACGATTGTCGAGTGACATGTTATTGGCTTGCCCCTGTCGTGACGCAGCACGCTGTTCTCGTGTTGATGTGTTAATTTCCTTCATGACAACTCGAGATGCTTTTTTGAAGTCACTTTTATTGATTATAATTTCTGGATCATCAGGGTCTGAGTCAGATGGCTCTTCTATGTATTCTTCGTCCTCTGGTTCTTTCTGATAATCAGTGAGGAAATCTTTGATTTTTTGTTCAAGTGTGCGTGTGTCCAGGCGGGACCTTAGGCACATTTCATTTCGTAATTTCTCTAAATTTTCACGTGTAATAAAGAGAGTTAATTGACGAATGTTTGCTATCCTGTCAATATCGTCATCATCTGTTGGCTTCAGTAGATAACAGTTATGACCATTTCGTTGTACTACGATAAATGGACCTGTTTTCTTCTGATATAGTTTTCCTGAGGTCCCCTTCTGATGAGAAGATTGTTTATGGTTGGCCATAAGGACCCAGTCACCTTCTTTGAAAAACGTTGGGTCCGGGTGAGATTTGTTAAAGGCATGTTCTTCTTCAATTCTTTGGAGTCTACGTTTTTCTCTGATGAATGTTTCAATCAGTTGTCGAGGTGTCATTTCTTGAATTTTCAAGCTGTTTTGCTCGACTGTGTAGACTGCTTTCTTGGCCAATGAATCCGCAATGATGTTGGTGAATTCATGTTTTCTAGCGAACACATGAATAAATTCAACATTGTCGAATTCCTTACGTAATTCAAGAATCTCTTTAAACAGATGTTCATGATGTACAGGCTTGTTCCTGGAATTTTTCCAATTATTCGTTTGCCATAACGAACAGGAGTTGTTCAATGCTTTTATTGCATAATTCGAGTCGCTGAGCAATTTAACCTTCTTGATATCGTTTTCCTTGAGAATTTGCAATGCAGTGCGAATTGCAACTAGTTCTGCAAGATTATTGGATATCGGGTATTCTGTACTTATGATTCGTTCAGATACGTTCAGGATTGAATCTGGTGCAAAGCATATTCCGATTCCTGCTATTGCATTTGGATCACCATTCCTTGAGCAAGCACCATCTGCAGTTACGCGTGCGTAACCATCAGTGTCGAAAATGAGGTCTATGTCTGGATTGAGTGTTTCTTCCAGGCATCTTTCTGAGGTGACTGAGGGAAGTTCGCGCTTTGCTAGTTTTTCGCGAATTTTCTCGAGTTCTTTCCGAAAGTTGAACTTTGTGCACTCAGTTGGGATCTGTAAACTGATGATGTCAGCTATGCCCCAGGCTTCATTGGGTTTGAATCCAAATGATGTCGGTGTGTTATTTAGTTCATTTTCGATTTCGTTGATGATTTCTTGCCATCCAAGGTGTGAACGGTATGGATCGTAAGTTTTGTTGATTTTTAACCTAATCTTATCACCAATACAACGCATCGTTCGCTCCACTGATGAAGATTGTGGGTTGTGCGGGCTGGTATGAGCCGCTTGAATATGATGAGTATTGAGTAGGGTATACCAGGAGTTTGAAATGAATTGTGATCCGTTATCCGTTATTATCTTCCTTATTCTGACTTTGTGTGTCTCAATGTCGTGAATCACGGTTACCATCTGTTGTACTACTGACGTTATTTGGATGTCGTATAACGTTCGCAGCCATGTTCGGCTCGTGAAGACGTCTTTAACAACTAGAAGGTATTTTGGATCGTTTACGTTGGCTGGTAGCGGTCCATATAAATCCACTGATAGGACGTCGCCAAGTGAATATGCCTCTATTTGAGCGTATTCAATCGTCTTATGGTTTGCATAGTTCTTGTTAACTTTACATACTATGCACATATTGCATATTTCTCGAATGTATGCCATGGAGTTGTTGTGATAGAACATTCGTCGAAATATAACATCGAGTTTGTTGGATCCAACATGCCCATATGCGCAATGTAGATAGTCTATAGTGTCATAGAATAAGCTGTTGGGTAGATAGGGCACTTTTGAACCGTTTTCTAGTCTTCTATAGAGGATCTTTTCTCCTTTATTGTTCCTAGCGAGTTCAAATCTTGACCTTTTGTTTTTCTGTATGTCTCGTTGTTTTTTGTTATTCGCCGGGATCGTTTCCTCGAGTGTTTCAATGATTTTTGCACAAGTTTCATCTTCCTTTTGGTGAGATGCGATGTCTCTAAGGCTCTGGTGCAATTCTGGGATTTTCGCATCAATAAATCCAAGTTCAAATGGTTCAATATTGGTTTGAAATTCTTCTGTCTCTATATCGATTGGCTCAGTCGGTTTGAGTTCTGAATCGCTTGCTACTTCCATGCTCTGAATTTCTAATTCAGGCGCCCTCACTTTGTAGAGCGTCTTATTAGAGAAACTCATATCGTATCATAGATCGTAACAGTTCAGGACTGTTATCCAGTGAGCTGCTTTTCGATGGGTTTGAGCAATTTCACGGAAACGGTCAACTATAGGAAGAAGGTTCGATCTGACGTGGGTTATTCGTCCGTGTAACCACATTTGTAGTTTTTGAACACATTTTACTAGACACATGATTTCACGATCGAAAAGTGTGAAATTCTTCTGATGTTCTTTAAATGCAATAGAAATGAACATGATTATCCGCTTTTCATCGTTGACCATGTGAAAGAGTACTCCATTCATTGAATCTTCAGATAATTGAGTGTCTAGGTATAGATCACCTTTCTTTGGAACTTGTTGGAGTTTGAAATCTTTTCGAAACTCTTCTTTCAACTTCTCAAAGGCACGTTGTTGAATTTCAGTCCATTCAACAGGTACGTCGCCTTTGGTTAACAGATAAATCGGATTGACGATTTGTGAGTATTCTGGGATGAAGTCTCTATACAGTCCAGTGGTACCCACTAATGCCAAGATATCATTCTTCTTTGATAAGGAAAATTTTCCACGTTTTGTATGTTTTTTCTCGAATTCTTCAAGTTTTTTCATCTTTTCACTCTGTTTTCCAATTCCTTTATCAGAAATCACAAAGCCAAGATGATCTGCACGGTTTTTGAAAAACTGCGTCTTAGTTGGATTCAATTTCAAGCCGTATTTCCTTATCAGCGTGAAGACTTTTTCGATTCTCGCGAGAGTTTCCTCAAAGTTTGTTCCAGAGATTTTGATGTCATCGACGTATTTTGTGATTCCTTCTTCATTCGCAATTACTTGGTTGATCATGTTTACGAATTCTCCTGAAGATATTTTTAACCCATAAGGTAGTCGAGTAAATTCGTAAACTTGGCCTTCTACTTGGAATGTGGTGAACTTGCGCGATTCTGGGTCAAGTTCAAGTTGCCAGAAGCCTGCGGTGAAGTCGAGGGTACAAAATAGTTTATCTCCAGCATTGTCATATAACATGCTGGTAATCGTGTTTGGTTCCGTAAGCACGTTATTCAAGAACTTGTTAAGTTCATCTGCATCAAGACATAATCTGATATCTCCATTCTTCTTGATGACGGGTGCTATGGTGTTAATATAGCATGAGTGCGAATAGCGGATGATTCCCAATGCGAGCATTTTATCTATCGCTTTCCTGATTGCAGGCAATAGTTTCTTGCTTGGACGAAATTTTTCACCTCTCCATGGTTTTAGGTGTTCGTCTCCTTCAATAAAATTGAAGTGAACTTGGGCTCCGATGTATTTCCCAGGATTCAAATCAAAAATATCTATGAATTGTTGTAGTCTGACCGTTGCTTGAATTGCCTGATCAGGTGTCATTAGTCCTAGAGCGACTGCTTCTTTGAGGTCTTTTTGTAAGTTTTCTTCAAATGTTTTTTGAGCTAGCAGTCGTTCTTCGAATATTTCTTGCTCTGCTATTGTATACCTGGTTTCTGATAGGTTTTCAATGAACATGTCGTAATCTGCATCCTCAAAATTCATCATGAATACTGTCAGCGCACTTTGGAATTCGTCAGGGTGTAGAAATGGTACTATAAAGTTGTTACAGAACATGGGCTCGCATCTTACGAGTCTGTTGTGTATTTCCAGTGTCATTCTTAGATAATCCATGGAAATTCTTCCCATAATGAAAGTTTGTCCAGGTGCATCAATGATGTAAAATGGGACTTTAATTGATTCTGGTCCTAATATCATTCGGATCTCAACAATGTGTGTTGCTGATTGAATCAGTGAATTATCAGCCAGTTTGAGCGTGACTGGTTTCTTCAACTTGATGAATTTTATCCATTGTGGTGCTTCTTCGAAAAAAGTTTTTATCATTAGTCGAGATAAGACGTTAGGAAGTGCCCCAGAATCCAGTTGTAGTGCGATTCTCCTGTTACCGATGTATATTGGCACTGCACATGTCGGATCATCTGAGCTCTGGGTTACTATTTGGGCTGAAGTGAAAGGATCTGGTTCCTCATTGTTGAAGTATGCGTTGTCAATTGCGTCGATCGTGTCAAGTCCTTTATTTTTTGGGTTTTGAATTTTTTCGGAGTTGCTTTTGATCTGCAATTGCGGCCATTCGTTGATTTTTTCCACTAGTATTTCACCAAGGTCCTGTGGTGATAATTCCTCTACTGATTTAGATTCTTGGTCTTGCTGAGTTGCATTTTTTGATTGGTCTCTTTGTACCAATTCAGCGAAGTTTTCGATATCGGATTCAGATTGAAAGGTCATTGATGTTATTTCTGTGCGACGTACTTGAGGCATATATTGTTTCCTTTTTGCGAGTTCAATCTTTGCAATTTCAGAAAAAATTGTTTCTCGGATATCTTTATACTCCGTATTTGCTAAAATGTCTTTGCAGTACCGTGTTGAAATGGAATTTCTGCTCAATTGGACGGAGTTCTGCAGACGCGCCAATTGTTGGTCTTATTACCGATTTTCCTTGTATTACAACGGTTTCTGTGTACAGGAATTTCAATGCAGGCTCTTTCATGAACGTAACTAGTGGATTGTTGGCTATGCGTATAAAGATGTTTTTGAAATCCTTATATCGGTTGAGTTTTATATCCAATTCTCCTTCCATTCTTGGTTTCATTATTGGCATCAGCAGTATAATGCTCTCTGCTTCTTTGTCAAGTAATGCGTGGACAATTTTGCGGAGTTGATGCTCAATTACAGCGTACGGTTTTTTGGAGTAGTTGAATTCTAACATGCCAGCTGATAGGATGAAATTCGACTTTTTCGGGAATTTTGCTCTTCTGATTCTCAGGAGAATTTCTTCCATTGAGAGTTGGTCACGTAGATATTCTGGTAAGTTAGTTGGTGTGTCGACTTCGCCTCTCGCCATGTAATGGGAAATTCCATCGCCTACCCAGATGTATTTTTTGGTCAAAGCTTCAATTGGGGCTCTGAAGGCACTAGGAGTTGCCCCTTGGCTGCCTAGTGGCTGTCGTTTCCCGATGTTGAGCATTCGCCTTCATCTTGGTCCGATGGTATATTCATCATTAATGACTGGACTGCCGCTGTCATACCTTCTCTTTCTTCTTCTGATTCTGTGTTATCGAATATGGTGTTGAGTAGATTACACATCGCAACTTGGTCGATCGATTCTTCTTGCTGATCCTCGATGACAACATATTCATTCAAATCAGGATCAAATTGTACAGTTTGGATAGGAGCTGCTGGCGTAGTGGACGGAGTCTTTGGTTTAAACCTATTTATGGCCATATTGCCATTTTTGTCAATGATGAAGGTCCTTGGTGGTGGAGTTGGAGACGTTGGCGTTGGATTGGGTTTCTGCAGCTGAGGATTTTGAAGTATCGTTCTTTGTTCCGGATTTGCTGTTGTAGGATAAATTGGTACAGTTTTCATCGGGGAGTTGGATTTCGGTGCGTCGGTTTGAGCGGGAGTACGATTGAAGTTGTTTTTAAAATTTGGTTGTGCTGTTTTGATGATGTTCCATAGAGCAGTTATCGGGTCATTTGATGGACCTTGTTGATTTGATGTTCGTGGAAGTGGTTGCACAACTTGAGTTTCAGGTGCTTGAGTTGATTTATTTATGAATCGTGGACCCTGGGGTACAACTTGGTCATCATACCTGCGTTTATACTGACGTCGAAACACTATCGGTACTTCATTATCAGGATCGCGTTGGATTTTCGTCAACTTGGCTAATTTTTCCAAGAATTGTTCCATCGTTTGACCATCCTCAGTCAATCTAACTTGATAATCTTCGGGAGCTTTGCCTATCAGGAGGTCAATGATTTCCTCTTCATCCATGTGACGATGATATATCAATGATCTAGCCCATCTGGCCATTTTATTCGCCATGTCTTTCAAATCTTCACTGTAAATAAATTCATATCTACACGCTTTCAAAGCTTCATTCTGAGCTTTACGATCCCAGTAAAAATCCAAGAATTTAGCTTTTAGTTCGACGTAGGATTGTACGTTTCTGACGGTTTCGAGGAATGAACTTCTTGTTTTCGTCTGGATGACTCCTTTGAATGCCAGAATTTTATGCCCCTCGAGAGCGTTGGTCTCCATAAAATAACAGTCAAATTCGTCCAGAAATTCATGCGGGAAATGTAGCTGGTTATCAGTGAATTGGATTCCTGCATTTTTCACGGATCCTGCATCGATAGCGAGAGATTTGGATTTAATTCCAGTGGCGTGTGGAAGTTGTCTCACGGTCTGTTTGATGGCGTTGATTTCTCTGACCATTTTTGAGGATCCTTCATCACGCTTTTCATTATCTTGATAAACTAATTCCATAGCTTCCGACAATGTTTTGATTTTTGATATGTTTTCTTTTGTAGTGTTAGCGGTCTCATCTAGTGCTATGTTAGTTGCCTTTAGCTTATCGTTCAATTCATCGATCCAGCTTCCAACTTTGATTAGATTTTTATGAGAATCGACTGCTGCGCTGGATACTTTGTTGTTTACGTAGATGGCAGTTTCCTTTGCTTGAGCGATGTGCTTTGCCAACAATTCTATCTCTTTTTTCTGGTTCGCAAGGTTCTGTCTCACTTCGGTGTGAATGACCTTATTCCAATCCCACGTCTTTCGGAAAATCTCGTAAACTGCATCATTCGTTGTGTCTTTTAAACGCTCAGCATCAGACGGTAGAATGTATTCTTGAGAACTTGGTTCTTGAGTGCCAATTCCCTGATCACTCTGTGCTTGTGTGAAATCATCGTCAGAAGATTGCTCTTTGTAGACTTGGGTTGTATCGCTGAAGAATGAGTGCTCGGAACCTTGTGCTTGAACTTGTTTGTCATTGGGGTTTTTGTCACTAGGACCACTGGGGTTATTTTCGATATTTTTATTTAATTCCGCCATATTTACGTTAATTATGGGATTAGATTTGCGAACTGATCTATCAAAATCTAATGTGCGGCGGTTGCGTAATTTTGTACTCACTTTGCTCCGTGTGTTGTGGGCAGGGGTGCTCATAGATCACAGCTTTGACTCGATTTGGACAGCAACAAATATTCAGGAATCGTGGACAGCACGGACTTGGAAATTACGGACAGTTGATTCGATTCTCGAAGGTGCAGGAACAGATGACGCGATTTTGCGATTTCGGAAATCTGGATGATTGCACGATGTCGATAAAATTTAAAAAAAATCGGTACGAATTCGCAAAAACGAGAACGAAAATTTTACAAAATTTTATTCGATGTCGATAAAAAATATTTTTTCGATAGAATTGGCCCGATCTCGTATGACGAAGTCGAAGATTATTTTGAAAATATTCTCGAAGTCAACAATGCGAATAACTCGAACGCACAATCTGTAGTTTTGAGAAATGTTGCGAAGTCGAAAAATCGAAGAATTAATCACGAAGGCACAATCAATAATTCTTAAAAAAAATTTTTTAAGTCTTAGCGATGTGATGCTGGTTCAAAGTCACGAAGTATTAAATGCGAGAGAAAATACTAAGTTGAAAAAGAAGAAGAAAATACTAATTCGAAGAAAAGCAAACCTAAATTTGGAGAACTCGAAAAAGCGAAGTCTTAATTGCTTAAGAGCTGGCAAAATTATAATCGTAGGTTGTGATTTTGGTTTGTTTTATACCACCAATCTCACTGAAAAATTGGAGGGGATATTTTTAGATTCTTTTTAACTTTTCCAACCCTTAGTGGTGGTAAAAAATCACGAGTTTAACCCCACCAAAATAAGCTAATTAGGTATTCGATAGATGCATACAAGTGTATGCACCTATTTCTATGCAGATTTTTGGTTTTTGAAAAGAAGAAAAAATTCTGTACACTTGTTAAAATGTTTACCACTCGTTTTTATACGCGAAATCTTATTCTATGTTTCGAATACGAAAAAGAGCGATTTTTGGTTGATAGATACATGCATGATACATGTATCTATTTGGATTTTAAAACTATGAAAAAATAAAGATAGAATCTACGTGTATTTTTGCGTGTATCCTACCTCTTTATTAGATAGTTTTAGTAAATCTCTTTGCAGGGGTGGCGGTGGGGAAGCTGAGGTGTACGTAATGTGTTACCAAATTTTCCAGCTTTAAAAACATGTACTATGTCATGTTTTTTCACCTCGTCTATACAGAGTATGTATCTCATTTTTTGCTATGAAATAGAAAGAGATAGAAAATAAAAAGAAAGAATTGAGAAGCTAATTTGGGGCTGCCTGGAGTGTTATAGCTCGCGGCGATATTTTCGGCTCGGAGACTTTACTGCGCCATGAAGGAACCTTGCTTGCAATGTTCGTTTCATAGGTGACAGACAGAATCAAGTGGGGAAAAAAAAAATAACTGTATAAATGAAGGTGTGTGTGTAAAGAACAAACGAACACAGACACCACGAGAGAGAAGAACTAGGGTTGTTAGAAAGAGATAGAAAAAGTGCACCAGAGAGAGATAGAAAACGTGTGTACAGACGCTACTGTAACACACAGCTTCTCTCTTTTTTACCTGCCTCGCATCATTCGAGATGAAAAAGGTATCTCTGTGTGTTTTTTCTATGTAAAAAAAAATCAGGGATATGCGTTTTAGGAACTCTCTAATTTTTTCATTTACGAGAACGAAAATTTAGATTGGAAATAAATATCACTCGTCCATTTGATAAGAAAAAAGTTGTATTTTATAATGATGAAACTGCCAATTTGAATATCGATGAAGATTTTCAAAAATTATGGTGTTCTATCACTATGGAAAATATGGACGGTGATAAAATTAAAAAATATCTCGAAAAGCAAGGAATAAATTTGATGCGAGATCATAGAATCAAAAAGAAAGTAATGTCTACTAAAAGTAAAAAATCAGTTAGTAGAAAAACCAGGTAACTTGGTGTTTAAGTTATCGGCATGTATGGGACTGAAAACTTCTCAATTTATGGACGATTAAAAGAGAAAAAAAAATAATGAGATAGAGATACTCTGGGCTAATCTTCCATTTTTTACAAGCATATGCTCGTAAGAAATGGATGTAAATAGTTCGTTGCAAAGATTTACCGAAAATCAAAAAAAATCATTTTTAGTATGGTATTCAAATTGATGGTTATTTACAGTTTAAAATGATCCGCGAACGAATTGATTATTTTCTGCATATATTTTTATAGAGTATGCTGATTTTAACTTTGAAACAAATTTGATTTTCTATCTACGTTGAGTTGGTAAAAAATTAATCGATTTCAAGTGATGGTTTTTCTTGGTTGTTTTTTAATCTCACCTAACTAATTACATGGTCGTTGTATTTTCGCGCATATACACGAAAATACACACGACACATGTTTTTTCTAACCTTTTTTCAACACTCTCACTACCTGGAACAGATCGTCGGATCGTCACCTTTAAATCTATTAGCAGACACGCGAGGGTATTTATTTTGTTGAATGGTTACCAAAATTTTGCTAAATCTTTAAATTTCGCATGTACGAAATTTATTTGATGAAATAGTTTTTGGCTCACTCCTTTTTTTGTTGGTTATAGGATATTTTTAGACTTGTGTTTTTTTTTATGGGGTAAATTCAAAGTGTTGACCATTCTGAACCATCCTATTTTTATGTAGATTTTATGCTATCTAAAAATACACTATTTTAGGGTAGTTAGGTATACGATTAAAAAGGCCTTAGATCAACTCTGGAAGGATCGTAATTTTTTAATCACTTATCAATAAAATCCTAACTTAGATCTACTTCCAGAGGATCGTATTTCTTAAGATTACGTACGCTACTTAGATCAACCATTCGGGATCTTAATTAAACTACTTAGATCGACCATTCGGGATCTTAATTAATCTACTTATTTAAATTTAAGTCACGAGTCATTTTCCTAAATTACTTATTATATCTATTATATTTTTTTTGCTAATTTCATCAGGATTTTGGAAGGATTTTATTTACGAAGACTTTCTCAAGTAGGCGGACAGGCCACCATACATGAGGGTTTCGTGGATAAGTAGCTAAAAAACTTTCTCAAGTAGGCGGTCAAGCCACCATAAATGAGGGTTTTTTAGCCAAGAACTGTAGTCGAAAATTACTTCAAGTAGGCGGTCAGGCCACCATAAATGAAGGTCTCCAACAAGGAATAGATAGTCGAAAATGATCTCAAGTAGGCGGTCAAGCCACCATAAATGAGGATTTCCGACTTAAGAGAAGAATTTTAGAAAAGGATTCGATTCAATAAGCGATTTTATGAATGAATAAGCTAACTTAGATCAACCTTTTGGGATCTTAATTTAAAAATAACTTAAATTATTATTTATCCTGAATAATAATGACTCGTGAATGAGAAACTTATGAATTAAGTTTTCATGGTGAAATAGTTTTGAAAATGGTATTCTTAATTTTTTGAATTTTTCAAAAAATTTTCACAAACACATATTTGTGATTTAATTATTTTTTCTGGCTAATTTCTCATAAAATTCACGTAATTCGCAACTCGTACGTTTTGGATTCTATACTGTAAAAACTCTGGTCTCTCGGGTAACCACAGTTTCTCTTTAATTAATGTTTCGATGGTCGTAGGCAATTTTTACATTTTTTCCGTGGAAAAAAGCAGAGACTCTCAGAATAATAAATTATCCAAATTAGGAGATAGACCATTACTTCAGATCAGCCAGGGAGAGTGCCCTGTTTCTCTATGGATAAGATGATTTTTCCGAGAGGCAATATTTATTGCAGACGAAGACCAAAATCAATTTAATTAAATTATTATTCTTGACTCGAATTGGTATTAAGCAAAAACTTCCGTGATGATAAATTATCCAAATTAGGAGATAGACCATTACTTCAGATCAGCCAGGGAGAGTGCCCCGTTTCTCTATGGATAAGATTATTTTCACGGAAGGTTTTGAAAGTATCAATTATAAGTCAATTAATTTTTAGTTAGAATTTTGTTGTGAGAATTCCGGATTTTCGAACCAACTTTCCTGGCCTTTACACACAAGATTTCCATCTTAGTTCGGAGAACCAACTTTCCTGGTGGTCAAGCTCAAGATTTCCAACTTAGTTCGTGTCACCGAAATTTCACAATTTATTTTCACGTAATTTTGTTGCGAATCACAGAATTTTTCTCTAAATGTTGTTTTCATCTGCGAAGATGCAAAGACGAAACTGCAAAAAACTCCAGTTTCCAACGTAGCCATACTTTCCTCGAGAGGTGTTGGTATGCTGGGGCCAGAATTTTAAACAATCCGAAATCACATTTTTATTCACAGAATCGTCAACATTTTTCGAAAAAGTGATTGAAAAAATAGACCTCAAAGTGATTTTTATCAATTTGGTGCAATATTTCTCAGTACTTTGACATCATTTCGAAGTCCAAGAAATATTACGTACTCGAAAAAATAATCAGATTAAAATACCATTAAAAATTCAAAACTATTCCTATTCTCTCTTTCACGCATCATGCGTGAAAAAGACTCTGACGAATTTTTGTATTTTTTGAATTTTCGAAAAATATGAAAATTTTAGCTTTTTTAAGAGTGGGTTAGAGCTTAGGTTTTTCTGCTAATTTCAAGTAAAATTAGCAGATGCCTTACGTTCAGGGCGCCAAAATATGATATAAAGAGAATGAGAATGATTAGGTTGGTAAGTTAGATATTAATCAACTCTACGTGAACGCGACGAGAAATATTCCTTACGTGGGGAATATTTGCCTTGTTTCCCAGACTAGCTCAATTTGGGAGAGTTCAATCATTCAGACCTTTTATAACGATATTTCTTGATACCATTTAAACAAAAACACAGCTCTACACCTTTCGATGATGTTTTTATTAAAATAGTTCAAGTCTAGAGTTATTTATGTACAGTGTTATAACCTATGTCTTATTTACGAGCATATGCTAGTAAATACGTACATGAGATGGATTTTTCAACGAGTTATTAAACACGCGACGCGAGCTTCTTAGGGATGAACAAAAATATTTACACTTCGTAAAAATGCGATAAAGTTACAATTTTACACTAATAAAAAATATAATTACGTTAAAAGCAACATTTATCTGGATGGGCGAACGCAGCCCAGGGAATTAATTGTAAGGTACTTACATAACAATGCAATATTACTGTCTCTCCTTTGCACTCCCTAATACTAGAGGCGACGACAGAATTGGAATCATGAGGTATTTAATGAAAAAAGGTCTACGTTTCGTTTAGCAGTGATATTTAAATTAAGCATCGTTTAGCAGAGATATTTAAATTACGTTAATGCGTCATTTGAGTATTTCAGAATTATTTATCTAGTTTTCACGAGTTATTTATGAGTAATTTTCACGAATTCACGAGTTGTTTATTTAGACATTCACGAGTTATTTCAATTTCTACGAGTTATTTAAATCGTGTGTAATTTAGCGGATCACTCGCGAGGTGAGATGATCCATGTTAAAAACCAATAAGAGATATTTTAAATAGCTCTTGTCATGGTTAAATCTCCACGCCGAAAGTGGTACAGACTAAAATGCGATGACATGAGCAAGATGCTCATGCGATCATATATTTAGGTACAGCGAGCAAGCTCACCATACCCCGGGCAGTGACTAAGAACCAACTATCTAGAAATCGTAAGAACATTAGCGATTTTATGCACTCGTGCATTCGTATTTATAATAAGGGTTGTAGACAGGGTGAAGAAAGGTACCTGAGACCACCCTCTTTAGGTGCGAGCGCGAGCTGTCAGATTAGAAATAATATTCCCCTATGTTTAAAATAATGTTCTCCTATTTTTTACATTATTTTTACACTACACATACACAACGTATGTATGTGTAGGTGAGAATACCTATTTTTTAGAGAATTTAACACATTACCAAAACTTCCAGTTTAAGGGAGTAAAATATGTGTACATGGGTACACATCGCTAGTGTACGTATTTCAAGACATCGTCTATGAAAGACTGATACGAATCACTAGCAGAGTGTGTAGGGCAATCCTTCCCATAACAGGATTACATAAAATTTCATTTTGGAATTACAGGGTATCTAACAGGCAGTAAAATTAGTGAAAGTAGTGAAGAAGTAGTGATTTTAAAAATGGATGGTGAAAGTAGTGAAAAAAGTAGTGAATTTATTCGAAAAGGTAGTAAAAAAATTCACAAATGCGATATTGTTTTTTTTTTTAAATAATTTTGATTTCAATTTTTTTGAACAAACTTTATGGGTCATTCCATGCCAAATCGGCGGATTTTTGCACGAGGGCGGGTCTTCGATTTTTTTCAAATACAGATCATGTGTACAGGTCATCAAATAATGACGAATGACTCAAACCGGACATTTTTTCGATTTTTTTTTGGAGCTGTGGCGCTTCAAAGTTCTGCAAAATGGCCGAAAATGGAAAATTTCAGTTGCAAATTGCTCCGGTTGTACGTGGTATAGAATTTTGAACTTTTTTTCAAATTGTAGTACTTTGAGAGGGTAATCGAAGAATGATGTCAAAATCAGTGTTGCCGCTTTCAAAAACCTAAAAAAATCGATTTAAAAACTTATAATTTAAATATAACCACGATGTCCACCAGTAAAAATTCTGAAAAAATTCTCAGTTTTAGTCCTTTTTAAGTAGAATAACATATCAAAAAATTGGAGGGGCCTTCTTTTCATTTTCGAGAAAAAAAATTACAAGTTTTACAATTGTTGCAAAAGTACCATCAGAAACCTAAAAATTGAAAATTTTTGCATTTTTAAAATATGTTACCAATGTGTAGACGAATTTGTGAAAAAAATCCCCCTCCCCCGCAATTTGTCAACAAATTGACGAAAAATGCAGGTTCGCTCTTAATAAAATAAAATTACAGCACGAAAAATCGAACTTTTCGTCAATTTGTTGACAAATTGCGGGGGAGGGGGATTTTTTTCACAAATTCGTCTACACATTGGTAACATATTTTAAAAATGCAAAAATTTTCAATTTTTAGGTTTCTGATGGTACTTTTGCAACAATTGTAAAACTTGTAATTTTTTTTTCTCGAAAATGAAAAAAAGGCCCCTCCAATTTTTTGATATGTTATTCTACTTGAAAAG
Source organism: Planococcus citri (assembly GCF_950023065.1). Classification (NCBI taxonomy): domain Eukaryota; kingdom Metazoa; phylum Arthropoda; class Insecta; order Hemiptera; family Pseudococcidae; genus Planococcus; species Planococcus citri. The sequence continues at coordinate 82,268,334 of NC_088677.1, forward strand.
GACTAAAACTGAGCATTTTTTCAGAATTTTTAATGGTGGACATCGTGGTTATATTTAAATTATAAGTTTTAAAATCGATTTTTTTAGGTTTTTGAAGGTGGCAACACTGATTTTGACATCACTCGTCGATTACCCTTTCAAACTACTACAATTTGAAAAAAAGTTCAAAATTCTATACCACGTATAACCGGAGCAATTTGCAACTGAAATTTTCCATTTTCGGCCATTTTGGAGAACTTTGAAGCGCCACAGCTCCGTCAAAAAAAATCGAAAAAATGTCCGGTTTGCGTCATTCGTCATTATTTGATGACCTCTACAAATGATCTGAATTTGAAAAAAATCGAAGACCCCTCGTGCGAAAATCCGCCGATTTGGCATGGAATGACCCTATGACATTTTCTGCAGTTTTGACAGATCATTATTAAATTTTGAGAATTTCCGATTAATTCTTGGTGTTTTTCAAATTATCTGAGCAGTCTGTGTGAAATTCTACCTAAATGACACATTTTCTCAAATTTTTGTCGTTTCTGCTGAGGGTTCATTAATTATTGTGATTTTCGCAATCAATTTTACAATCATTTTTATGATACTTTATTTGTCAATATTCATTTCTGGTTCTTTATTGAACGTCGAGATCGTCAGAATTTTCACTTGGTCCTTTCGACCATTATTATTTCATCGTACGTCATCTGTTGATTGATCAATAATTTTACAACTAACTAATGCACCTTAATTTTTTTTGTTTCAGGTGAGTACAACTTCCTTCCAAAATTGATAGAATATGAACTCGCGTATGAGAATATAAGTGAGTACATAATTTTATAATCCTTATGAGAAAAGTTACTTAAGTCACTTCTGCACCTGTGACCTTTTATTTTCAATGGCAAATCAAAAAAAATTCTAAAATCGCGGAATTTGAAAATCGTCTGAAGTAATTGTCCATCAGGTTTGAATCGAGGTGAACTGATTTTCCTAATACGAATTGGAAACAGCAGATGAAATTTTCGAGTTCGCAAACGATTTTGATTTTTAATGAATTTAAAAAAAAATCAAACTCAGGTAAAAAATGGGAAAAAATCAAAATTTTACCAAATACTTAGACTGAGAGAGAGTTGAAATTTGGTGAGTGCCTTAAATTGTTTTCGACCCTACAAATCGATTGGAAACGGTTTCGAATCATTTTAAGTGTTAGTTCTGGAATACCTTAGCATTTTACCCAATTGAGTTGTTGAAAATGAAATGAAATTTACTTAGTACCCGATTTTTAATATGCTGAGTCGATTGGAGATGGTTTCAGGCTGTTCTGGAGCCTTAGGGTATATTTTGGAAATTTCACATTTCCTAAGAAGTGGTCTAAAAAAACTATCCAAATTATGAAAAAATTCGAACGCGCAACAGAAACCTTGAAATTAAAAATTGATCGAAATTGAATTTCATTCGAAAATTTTTGTATCCCTACATGGAAAATTTACTTTGGAATTCGGGATAGAAAAAAATGTTCATTTTGAGCATTTCCTCAAATTCCAAATAAAATTTTGAGTAAACCTCAACTTCAAAAAAAAATCTTCTCAACGAAATTAATATACTCCTTTTCATAGATAATAAAATTTTTCAATTTTCATCAGTCAGATTCTTCTGGGTCTCAAGGGTTTAATATTAACTTCGTCCAGATAGGAGTATTTATAAGTACAATATCTATAGGCAGTCTCTCGCACAATAATTGATGTAAAAAAATACATCAAATGTTGAATTTGGATAAAAATTTTACAACGTTGTGGAAAATTTTCTTATTCTAGCGCGGTGTAAAAAAGTACATCAATTTGTCATAAGGACATTGTGTTTGCGAGGTTATTAAGGACGTGAAAAATAGGATGAAAAAAATGTATTCAACGCTCGTTATAGTTACTTACTCGTATCTACAGCCAGCGTCTATTTCTCGGCATTTTGTTCACGTTTTAATAATTTCTGTTCTGGGGGGAGGAGGCTTCACTCGCAGATTACTTTGGATCCTTGTATCTACATTTTACATATAACTTTTTCACGCGTTTGTTCCAAATCCAAAGAAATATTGCTACGATGTCGAAATCCTCTACTCGGTGTTTTGCTTGATTTTCGCCTTCGTCGTAAGAATATTTGTTGTTTTGAAGATACCTAGGTTAATGTTGTTGCCTTTCATGATTGCTCTTAAACAATACCTGCATGTAAATGTGTAGGTATTACCATTATTCTAAGATTTATTCCATTCGTCTCACGAGAGATGGAAAATTAAGAGTGGTTTTCTTCTTCAGAAGTGCATTGTGGTACCGTCTTTAGCACGAGTGTTTTTTTTTATCGGTGGCCTATGCAGAGTTTTAATTACTTAATTACAACTTTTCAACGCTCGAAATTTCGATCACCTCGTAGAGAAAATTCACCGTTTGACAAAGGCTATAGGTGGATAAGTATGGTGAATTTGCCCCCGAGAGCTCCAGGGTTGATATTTGCATGGAAGGTTGGTACCCTTGAGCACCTTCCGTCACGAAAGTTTCGGACCCCCAGACCCCCCGTTTTTGACAAACCCCCCCTTTTCTAAAATTACAATAAAATTTTTTTTCTCAGCTCCATGTGAACCGATTTTTTAAATTTTTTGGTATGTTGTAAACATCCATAAGAGGCATCCCCACAAAAAATTTCAACCCCCTCCCCCCATATTTTCCCCTCAAAATGGAGTTTTTTAGTTTTGTTTGCCCGTTTTAGCAATGATCATGATTCGGCACAAAAATGCGAACAGCATTTTCAAATGTATTTTTGACTCCTACAAAACATATATTTTTTTCAAAAAAAAATTTTTGGTGGGCCGTGGTCAAAAATTGAAAAAACCAACAGAGGGGGTTAAAAATGGATTCTGGTGTAAATCATTGTTATTGGTAAACAAGGTGTCGTTTCCATATGAATCGAACCCCCCGAACACGAATATGACGCCCAATCTTATGCTACCTTCATCCAAACCCCTCCAGCGCCTCTTCCCCCTTCTCAATTTTTATTATATCAAAAGTTCAGCTATTTTCGTAATATTGGTGTCGTTTCCAAATGAATCGAACCCCCCGAACACGAATATGACGTCCAATTTTACGCTACCCTCATCCACACCCCTCCAGTGCCTTAGCCCCCACCTCAATTCCTACTATATTAAATATTGAGCTATTTTCATAATGTTTGGTATCGTTTCCATATGAATCGAACCCTCCGAACACGAATATGAATTCCAATTTTTTGCTACCCTCATCCACAACCCTCCCCAGTGCGTCTGCCCCCAACTCAATTTTCACTATACTGAAAGTTCAGATATTTTCAAAATGTTGGTGTCGTTTCCATATGAATCTAAACACCCCGAATACGAATATGAAGTCCAATTTTATGCTAACCTCAACCACAACCCAATACAGTGCCTCCGCCCCCACCTAAACCATAAATGTTTTTACCAACTCTGATCAATCTTCTACAAATAATTACTCGGGTTGTTATTACTTTTAAAAGTATGTTTCGCGAAGGTTGAAAACTCGTAAAACAATGACCATCGCAAGGTTCAAACTTTAACATTCAAGTTTCGAGGTTTCCATTCGTGCCAAAATGACACCCAGCATTATGAAAATAGGTTTAGCATTTCAAATAATAAAAATTGTCGAGCTGGCTGTAGCCTGAAAGGCGATGGATGAGAGTAGAGCTAAATTGGACTTCATATTCGTGTTCGAGGTGTTCGACTCATATAGAACCGACACCAACATTATGAAAATATCTGAACTTTCAGTATAGTGAAAATTGAGTTGGGGGCAGACGCACTGGGGAGGGGTGTGGATGAGGGTAGCAAAAAATTGGAATTCATATTCGTGTTCGGAGGGTTCGATTCATATGGAAACGATACCAAACATTATGAAAATAGCTCAATATTTAATATAGTAGGAATTGAGGTGGGGGCTAAGGCACTGGAGGGGTGTGGATGAGGGTAGCGTAAAATTGGACGTCATATTCGTGTTCGGAGGGTTCGATTCATTTGGAAACGACACCAATATTACGAAAATAGCTGAACTTTTGATATAGTAAAAATTGAGAAGGGGGCAGAGGCGCTGGAGGGGTTTGGATGAGGGTAGCATAAGATTGGGCGTCATATTCGTGTTCGGGGGGTTCGATTCATATGGAAACGACACCTTGTTTACCAAAAACAATAATTTACACCAGAATCCATTTTTAACCCCCTCTGTTGGTTTTTTCAATTTTTGACCACGGCCCACCAAAAATTTTTTTTTGAAAAAAATATATGTTTTGTAGGAGTCAAAAATACATTTAAAAATGCTATTCGCATTTTTGTGCCGAATCATGATCATTGCTAAAACGGGCAAACAAAACTAAAAAACTCCATTTTGAGGGGAAAATATGAGGGGAGGGGGTTGAAATTTTTTGTGGGGATGCCTCTTATGGATGTTTACAACATACCAAAAAATTTAAAAAATCAGTTTACATGGGGCTGAGAAAAAAAATGTTATTGTAATTTTAGAAAAGGGGGGGTTTGTCAAAAACGGGGGGGTCTGGGGGTCTGAAACATTCGTGACGGAAGGTGCTCAAGAGTACCAACCTTCCATGCAAATATCAACCCTGAAGCTCTCGGGGGAAAATTCACTATACAAATTTTAACTTTTTGTAAAAATTGCCAAAAAAACACCTGTTTTATGCTAAAATGTTCGAAAAATCTTATCGCCAGATTAATTGTCAAAATAGTCTCGTTTTTTGCAGAATTGTACGGAAGTTTCTTTTTTGAAAAAATTATTTGAAAATCTCAACTTTTGTCGAAATTTCCATAAAAGTCCTGTTCTTTGCAAAAATTGTAGAAAAATACCTTTTTTTTTTTGACGTGTTATCAAAAAATTCCTATTGGCAAAAATTATGAAAACACTTCATTAGTATCCAAAATTTCGAAAATGCCTGCTTTTCCCAAATTATCCTTGGAAGTCCTTGTTATGTTTTTTGCCAAAATTGGCTCCAAAGTTCTTTTTTTGTCAAAATTAAAAAAAACTCCCAACTTTTGTAAAAATTGCCAAAAAAACTCTTGCTTTTGCCAAAATTATCCTAAAACCAGTGGCGTAGCCAGGATTTTCTCAAGGAGGGGGCAAAACCAGATTTTTAGGCATGAAAAATCGAAATGAGGGGTAATTTTTTGGAAATATATTGTAATATGTGGTGATTTCATAAAAATGAAGGCAAAATTACTGCTCGAGCGAAGCGAGAGCGAAATTTTTTAGAAAAAATGAGTCCAAACAACGAAAAAACGTCCATTTTTGCATGTTTTCTTTCAAATTTTCGCTCGTAAGGGGGGGGGCCTTCGCCCCCCCTTGGCTACGCCACTGCCTAAAACGTCTTTTTTTCCCGCCAAATCATTGTCAAAATAATATACTTTTTTCGTAATTATTTTTTTAAAAGAAGCTGTTTTTTGCCCAAATAAATAAATTATTGTAAAAACAACTTCTGCTTGTAACTAAAATTTTCAAAACTCCTGTTTTTTGTCAAAATTTTCAGCAAGTTGTACTTTTTTGACGAAATATTGTAGGCAATAACTCTTTTTTGACATGTTATCCAAAAAATTCTGTGTTATGCTGAAATGGAAAATGAAATCTTGTTGTTGGCGAAAATAGTCTGAAAGAGCAGCTTTTACACAAATTGTCAAAAAGTCCTAACCTTATAGTCGGAAATTGTCTAAAAAGTGCTGCTTTTTCCATTTTTAAAATCAATCTTCGTAATGTAATATTTTTGTTCTCGATTTTTGTTTTCTATTCATTTTTTCTAGTTCTCTTAAAAAATAGAAAAATTTTGACCACAAAAAAAATGTGCAATAAACTTGCAAATTAAATGATAGGTATAGGTACCTATGTTTATCACATCTCTATTACATAAGTTACACAACGTAGGTACATATTTTTTCAAGAGTATTCAGTACGGGTAAAAGACCTTTAAAAATGCTAAAAAAAAATTGATGACGACGTTGACCTGATCATTCGGCTATTTTTGGAATCACTTTTTTTCATTCACTTTCATGAAACGTTGACCTGATTTTTCTATGATCGCGTAAAATTACCTCCTGATTTTAGGACAACAATCTGATTTTTAAATTTACGTATAAAAATTTGTCACGTTAAAAAAAGTTTTTTATTCGCCCAATTTCATTATACTCGTAAATTAGCAAGAACCTTGAAGGTGAAAATGAAATCAAAAATTGAAATGATGAAACTATATTTTCGACATGCGCTTGCTTGAGAAAAATCTTGAAAATGACATTGGAAAAGCAAAAAATTCGAATGTAAAATTTTTTTCGCACGCCCCCTCCCCTTCTTAAAAAATATCAAGTATTATTTGGAAAATGTCCTGGTAAAAGTCCTCCTTTTTTGTTTTGAAATTCAAATACAAAAGATTTTCATTTTGAATTTTCAAAGCATTTTAATTTTCTTTTGAAAAAAGACGATGCCCCCGTTTTTCAAAGGTTTTGCCCCGTAAAAAAAATTTGAAAGTAATGAATAGATTTTTTGCTACTTGCATTTCTGAAAAAATCTACCGAAAACTTATTTTAAGAAGATTCATTCGAGAAAATTATGAATACCTAGCTCGCGAAAACAATTGCATTATTCCAAGCGTAAATAATTTTTAGAAGACGCCTATTTTAGTACTGATAGCAAACGATCTTTATGTTCTACAATTAGATATTATTATTGTTAATAGTTGTGCTTACCTTTTGTAAAATTCTCGCGTCACTAGTGTCACCACGAATCGCTTATTGGTACATGATGCACCGTTGTGAAAAGCTCGACGAGTAAGTAGATGACTTTGCGCGAAAAAGAAATTCGAAAAGTGGCTTCCAAAGCTCGGGAAGGGTTATCCAAAATTTTATCAACTTCGACCAATCAGAACGCGGCATTTTGAAATTGTCACCGAATCTGCGCGCCTGGGTCAGGTGTTTGAATCCCGCGCGCGGGACAAATTTTTTTATCGATCCTTATTAACGTTTAAAAAGTTGTAATGTAAACGCAAGAAGCTCAATTAATCGATGGATCCAATTTTTTAATTTTTTTTGGTCCATTTTTCTCATAGGTAAGATCTGCACTTTTCAATTCAGAAATTTCAGGTTGAAAAATTCAGTGAATTCTAAAAAAAAAAAAAAAAATGGTATTCTAAAGTAACACTGAAAATATTTTTTAATGATATCCAAAAATTCTAAAAAATTGAGAAAATTCAAAGCACATTTAAATAAAAAATCTTGCGCAGTGCGCAAGATCAACCGACTTTTCCCTATCATACTGATTTTACCAAAAATTACTAGATAGTAATTTTACGAAATTAACAAGTGATAGAGTGTTCAGCGTCACCAAAAACATACTATTCAATGAGTCGCACTAACAAAACACTTTTTTGAACTTTAACCCCATTTTGGGGAGGTGCTGGGGGCCATGGACGAAGTCCTATCAAAAATCTGACGTCATATTCGTGTTCAGCGTCATCAAAAACATAGAATTCGATATGTCACATGCCCCAGATTTTCTTTCGAAAGTTTCGCCCAAAATTGGGGGTGGGGGTGCTCCCCGTCCTTTGAGAGATCCCATCTCGAAACTTAAATATTTCGAAAAAGCATCAAATGGTTCATCTATGGAAATTTTTTCAAAATTTTAAATAGTAGCTCCCACTTATAGCGCCATTTTGAAATTTGAACTTTCAATTTGAAAGTTCAACTTTCAACTTGAAAGTTCAACTTTCAACTTTTGAAAATTTCAAAATACTTAAAAAGTTCTGAATGCAATGCCGTTTCGAACTATGAAATCAGTTTTGATCAAAGTATCATAGTTTTGGAGGAATGGCCTGCCGAAGTTGAGTACCTCGAGACAATGTAAAAATAATGGAAGCCTTCCCACCCGCCCCCTGAGGGGGCTGGTACCAAACTGATTGCGGGGTTATTATTTACTGGGTGGGTATATATTGTAAAAAAAAGCGAAATCAAAAGACATGACTTTCAAAATCGTCTTTTTTTGGTTGAGTTGACACGGAATGAACCCCCCCACCCCCCGGCTAAGGATTTATTCATACACGCACAACACACTAATTTATCATACACCAGATTGTGTTAACAAATTTATTGTCATAAACGAAACACTTATTAAACCGACTCGCAGTTATCAATAGGATAAACACATTATTTACTCGGGGGGGATTTATATTACTTTTAAACTGTAATTAAATCAATACAGAAACTCTTAAACTGTGGGCCGGAGCTCACGAGATTTAAGGACACATTAACTTGGAAGCACGAAGACTTGCGAAAACGAACTACGAGTTGGTCCAGCTGCCAAAGAAGCTGGAGGCTTATTTGGCACCTTGACCACGTCAATGTTACCAACCACATCACCGAACGGTGCTGGAAGGGTTAAATTACCTATTTTATATAAGTGTTGTTACCATTAAGGCATACCCGTCTAACATCCTTCGCGAACGAATTGATTCATTTACTCAATTTTTGATGAATCATTCGCAAATGAATTGATCCGTATAAGTGACTCGTTCGCGAACGAATCGACTCATTTACTCAATATTTTGATGAAATCATTCGCGAACGAATTGATTTGTGTAAGTGACTCGTTCGCGAACGAATCAATTCGCATAAGTGACTCATTCGCGAACGAATCAATTCATTTACTCAATTTTTGATGAATCATTCGCGAATGAATTGATTCGTCTAAGTGACTCGTTCGCGAACGAATCGATTCATTTACTCAAGTATTGATGAATCATTCGCGAACGAATTGATTCATAAATTTGAGAATTGATCGATTCGTTGGCGAATGGTTCTCTCAAAAAACTGATCAATTCGTTCGTGAATGATTCACCAAAAATTGAGGGTCGTATTAGTACTTTGTAGGAATTTGTGCAAGCTTTGTAAAGTTGTCCAAAGTTTCATTAATTTCGACCAAACAGAACGCGGCAGTTTGAAAATATGAAATGAGAATTTTGGGGGAGCGATGATTTTATTCTTAAAGATTGTATAGAATCTTGGGGATGTTATTTATTTCTGGCGGATAACTTCATTTTCCTTAGAATATTTTTGGTAGATTTTATTTTTTTTGTGAAATAGATGTAGTAAGTATATTACGTTTATAAAGAGTTTACTGTGTACAAGGCGAGCTGATCTTGATACCTTATTGTTATCGAAATGAATAATTAGGTAGGTATGTGGGCAAATGATAAGTACGAGTTATTATTTTAAATTTTGATAATATTTTTCACTTTCGCAAAATCGGTTGGAAATTGGAATTAAGAAACGTGACGAGGATTTCAATCTCCGAGTCTTCGTGAAAATGGTGGGTGAATAAGATGGATTTTTTTATCGATTTCCGAACAATATCTGTGTATTTCTATATTAATAAATTTACCACGTAAAATTCATGATTACCTGAAGAGTTCACGCTTCACAAGGCGTGAGTTTTAGATTGATAGGTTATTAAATGAATACGAGGGTTACCTTATATGTAGGTACTTACGTTTTCTCAAACAATAAGTTCTTCGAAAGTGAAAATCTCGAAAAATTTAACCTTCAATCTCTAATAAGCCGAATGCTTTTTCACCGATCCCCTGTCCCGAAAACTTTCATCACGAGTGAGCGTTTTTACGAATGGTTGATATTACCATCGATGTGCTTTTTGAATCTTCGAAAATGAAAAATCTGGTAAAGATGTTTATTTATAAAGGTGTGTAGAATCCGAATATGACCTTAGTTTTTAGAAAGTTACCGAAAACTGAAGCACACGTATTTTCCTAAGAAGATTAATTCGAGAAAATTTTAAATAACCTACGAAAACTACATTATTCCAAGCGTAAATTATGTTTAGAAGACACTTATTTTGTTAACGATAGCGAACGATCTTCAAGTTTTCTAATTGGGTATGTTAATAGCTGTGTTAATACTAGTTTCAAATATTGCTTACCTTTGGTAAATATTCTTGCAATGAATTATACATATAGTTGAGCCGAGGATCAATATTGAAACCGAGTTCTTAGTCTTTTTAACCACTAACGAAACTTGGAGTTGAATGCGATTTGTTTTAAATTCAAGTCAAACCGAATACTAATTTAGTCCATGTAAGACACACGACACATCCAACTGTATTACAAAGTCTTATGAAATAAGTATAATCCTCAAAAAATTCTCCGAAAAAGAATTGATACCCCGCCCTCCGGCTCCACCAACGCAAACGCAAAATAAATTCTCTTTGCTAAAAAAAAAATAGAAATTCTACCTGGTACTTTTGATACCTACACATATAATTTGCAGCAAATCGTTTTAAAATTTCAGTCATAGAAGTACTGATATAATGTGAAAAACCGCCCTTTTCAACATCATAAATGGATTCTGAGACACGCTGTAGTATAGATGGCTATAATCTTGGAAGTCTTTGTTTAATTGAACAAAATTGAAGCTAGATTGCGTTACTTGAATTCAGATTCGGTGTGTTGTTGGAACTTTTGAATCTGGTTTCAAGTAACTTATGATTTTTCCGTTTATGAATTAGACGTACGTTTTCGCGTTCTTTTTCCTAATTTTTGATTTATGTTGTTATGTATTTTTTGATGTGATATTTTTCATTTATTACAATGATTTGAACTTTATTTACATTTCGAGATTTATTTTCGCGAAGTAACTGATTTACTTACCTGAGCTGAACTCATCGAGATGGCTGAGTAGAAGCCTAGCAACGGAGTTGCCGGTAATGGCAATTCTGCCATGATGTGGTGAGTGAGTGTTAGGTAAAATGTCCCTTTACGATATGCCTTGATTGTAAGGCTTTTAGACTTAGTGATGTACAATTGATATAGCCGAATTTGGCTTAGAGTTTATTTTTTATTGATATGGTTCGATTATGAATCTCGACATAGGACTTCGGTCCTCCGTGTAATTTTTCCAAATTGAAATATCTCGATTCATGAGATTAACTTTCTGACCTACATTCACAATGGTGAAGTAATCGAATCAATGTGTTTTATTTGATCTATCTTTGAGAATTAAAATCTTATCGAGATGTCTTCTCGATACCTTCTTGGCCTTTTCTAAATTTATTATTGTGTAGAAGATTCTTTATGTTGTTTTGGTAATGGAAACTGATTTATCTAAGGTTATGTGGTATAACTAGGTTTCTATATTCTCATCCTATTTCTTTCCTGCTTCCCTATGCTTGTATTTTTCCATTTCCTATTTATCTTCTGCCGATACCTACCTACCTATCCTATTCCAAACCTAGATTGGTTGCCCTAAAATAATAGCCTACTATCTTACGTACATATTGGTGTTTTTAGAACTTTCCTATCCTCAATACTCATGTCAGATTTTCCATTTTTATGAACCATTATATTCCTTGATCAAAATCCTGAAGAATAAGTTTCTTTTTCTATACCACAACGCTTTCTCTTGAAATTTTCAGTAAGCTTACACTGAAAAAAAAGTGAAAAACTTCTTTTGAATTTGCTCATTGTACACATATTTACCTACTCAGGGTGTCTACTGGCAAGGAAAACTAGGAAATAGCAAGGATTTCACTTGAGGTAGCAAGGAAGCAGGAAAATAGCAGGGATTTTGACAATTTTTGTGTAATGGCAAGGATTTTTCAAAAAAGCTCCTCTTGAATTTTCAATTTCTTAATGCATTTTCCATTTTTTTTCTTGTAATTTTCTCATTAAAAATGGTTGATTTCTACTTTTTGAATCATAAATTTTCGAAAGCATTTGCCCTCGCTTCGCTCGGGCTGAATTAATTCGTTTTTCCTAAATTATTTTGTTTGACAAATCTTTAATTAAACAAGTCGAAAGTGAAAAGTGAAAATTGAAAGAAAATGATGGTCTTATACTTACTTCTTGAATTATTATCAATTTTCAAAAGCTTTTGCCCTCACTTCGCTTTGAAATTGGAATTTATAAAATTTCAGGGTTGTACCTCAAAAAACGCAAAACTTTATTATGCTGCACAAATAGCGAAAAGAGGTGAGAAACGTCTTTCAAAAACATCAAAAAGCACGAAGTTTTAGTGTTGAAACTTCTTTGCAAGTGTAGGTACTGATTTTACTGCTCTAAATTGTTAAAATCTTCACCCTTATCTTCTCGTCTTAGATTCAATTTTCAAAGTTCAAAAGCTGAATAAATCACAAAAAAGACGAAAATAGGTATGAATTTTCGATTTGAGTATACCAAGAATAATTTTTTCAAGTCGAATTGTTCTTTAGTTGTCTTCGTGTTATTATACATTTTTAATTCTTAATCATGCCATTTTTTTTCTTTGTAATGTTCCATCAGCATGAAAATGATTGAAAAAAGTCAAGAAATTTCCTACAAAACGAGTACATGCACACAAGGGGGCGGTTGTCTTTTTAAACTCAAATTTGAAGCAAGGAAAATGGCAAGGAAAAACAAGGAAATAGTAAGGAATTTTATTTTTCAAATCCAGTAGACACCCTGTTACTGCAAATTGTTTAAAAAGGGCCTCCTCCTATAAGATGGGTGAAACGGCCTTTGATCCATATTGGGTCTAAAGTGGCCCAAAAAGTCACCCTTGGTATAAAAACTCTCCATACAAATTTTTGACCCCCCACCCCTCCTCCTTTCGGAGAAACTGCCCCCTAAACATCAAAAATTCAAAATTTTTCTTCTTGGAGGGGGGGTTGATGAAAAGTTTTGAAATTTTCACAGATTGTGTACATTATATAGGGGTACACTCAGTAATTTTTTGAAATTTTTCCCTCTCCATTTTCTTAGTTTTTGGGGGGGTTGAAAATTTTGAACCCTTTTAAAAAAAATTTGGGGGGGGGGTACATCGCTGAATTTTTTTTCAAAACTTGACGATACTCTAAGGTATAACATATAATTTTCCCGAGGTCCCAAAACGGGGTGCAACATTGTCAAAAAAAAGAAAGTTTGATCAAAAAAACGTCTATCTCTCGTATATGCTACCGCGCGTTTTGTCAACAGTGTTCCACGGCACCACGGTGAGAAAACTTCATCCGTCGCGCGCTCTCGAACTTGGATTTTTTTTGATAACCCTATTGAAGTACCATAATTGCCATCAAAGGTTTTTTGGTGAATATTGTCTTGGGTGGTGTGGTGAACAACAGAGGTATACGTAAAAGAATTTTTAACTCCCCCCCCCTTCTTATTTACCTCTAAAAATTCCGTTTTTTAACTTGTTTTACGCATTTTTTAACAATGAAAATTGCGAGGTACATACCAGCTCGTCTCTTCATTGTTATAACGCAGGCACTAATTGTGCATTTCCAAGAAATGCACTATTGTGCATTTCGGAGGAAGACTTGTTAACCATCTGTGAGCCAGCATTTCTTCTAATGTGTTTTCTGAAGCCTCTTTTATTAATTCAACATCACTCAAAAAATAGTAAAAATTGAGTTTGAGAGGGTGGCTGATGACTGTAGCAGAAAATCTGACGTCATATTCGTGCTTAGCGATATCGAATCATGCAGAAATAACACCCCACTCATTAATGGTTAATTCTACCAAAATTCTCATTTTACCTCCTCTTAGACGCCTTTTTTCAATTTATGACCATGACGCACCAAAGCAAAAATTTAAAAAAATATAATATAATATTATTAAGAGTTGAAAATATATCCAAAAAACATATTTAAAAAATGTACTTGTAGGTACCTCGCAATTTTCATTGTTAAAAAATGCGTAAAACAAGTTAAAAAACGGAATTTTTAGAGGTAAATAAGAAGGGGGGGAGTTGAAAATTCTTTTACGTATACCTCTGTTGTTCACCACACCACCCAAGACAATATTCACCAAAAAACCTTTGATGGCAATTATGGTACTTCAATAGGGTTATCAAAAAAAATCCAAGTTCGAGAGCGCGCGACGGATGAAGTTTTCTCACCGTGGTGCCGTGGAAAACTGTTGACAAAACGCGCGGTAGCATATACGAGAGATAGACGTTTTTTTGATCAAACTTTCTTTTTTTTGACAATGTTGCACCCCGTTTTGGGACCTCGGGAAAATTATATGTTATATCTTAGAGTATCGTCAAGTTTTGAAAAAAAAATTCAGCGATGTACCCCCCCCCCTCCAAATTTTTTTAAAAGGGTTCAAAATTTTCAACCCCCCCAAAAACTAAGAAAATGGAGAGGGAAAAATTTCAAAAAATTACTGGGTGTACCCCTATATAGTGTACACAATCTGTGAAAATTTCAAAACTTTTCATCAACCCCCCTCCAAGAAAAAATTTTTTGAATTTTTGATGTTTAGGGGACAGTTTCTCCGAAAGGGGGAGGGGTGGGGGGTCAAAAATTTGTATGGAGAGTTTTTACACCAAGGGTGACTTTTTGGGCCACTTTAGACCCAATATGGATCAAAGGCCGTTTCACCCATCTTATAGGAGGAGGCCCTTTCAGTGATAAAAGTAATGATAGGTACAAATGTGAATAGCCGCCCTTTTTCCATCGAATTCTCCGAGTTCTTTCTTAAAAGTCAATATCATAAATGAATGTTGAGACAATTTCCTCATAAAATTTTCAATACACTGAAACAAATTGCAAAAAAAATTGGGGCGGACATATGTATAGGTTCAATGTTCATGCTAATAAAGTAGCAGACCAAGTTACTTTGTAAGATCTGTGTCCGCCCCAATTTTTTTTGCAATTTGTTTCAGTGTACTTATTGAAAATTTTATGAGGAAATTGTCTCAACATTCGTTTATGATATTTACTTTTAAGAAAGAACTCGGAGAATTCGATGGAAAAATGATGGCTATTCACATTATATCACTACTTTTATCACTGACATTTTTAAACAATTTGGAGTAGGTAAATATGTGTACAACTAGCCCTTGAACCGCTTCGCGGCCCCAACCCCCGGCTCGCGCCCTCGCTCCGCTCGGGCTGCTCGCATAACCCTCGCTTCGCTCGCTCTTTGCCCCTTCATTTCACTCAACAGTTCGCGCCCTCTCTTCGCTCGGGCTGCTCGCCTGATCTTCACACTCAAGCCTCTTACTGTTGTTTTCATACAATCATTGAATGAAAGAACCCTCAAGAAGTAAATTTTTTAGATTTTCAACCCAGGTTCATCACTTCAAAAATTTGAGAAAAAAAATACTTTGGTTTGAGCGTAACATTTTTCCAAAAAAATTTACATACCACTACTTTTAGGTTTAACCCTTAAACACCCAAGCAAATCCTGAGATGTTATGAAAAAATGCTTTCAATTTCCTGAATAGGATCATCACAAGTATCACTTTTACTCACAGTTCACCCCCCAGCCCCTTGAAGCCATCTCGATAATGATAGACTTATTTATTTGATTATTGTCAAAAATCGAGGAAGCAAAAAACCCGATTGGGTCAATCTTGGAACTGAATGATATAGTTTCATGAGATGTAATGAATGAGTGAAAGCATAATTCCAAAGAGCACCTCACCCCTTTCTGGGGGGCAAACATTGATAAAAGTTGGTATAAAATACAGGGACCCATGGTCCATTTTTGGATGAACACATTGATGGTTGAGCTTTCACAAAATTAAATCATGAAAGGTGTGTGCAGGGTGGACCAGAGCGATTTTTTGAAAATTTGATACGCTTGTCTCGATAAAAACCCGAAAAAACAGAGTATGCATACGCAGAGTACATAATACGGAAATGTTCTCAAGTAGGCTTGAAATGACAGAAACAAGAATTGAAAGGAACACAAATGCTCTTAACAGCACATAAGTTCAGAAAATCTACAATCCACCCATCAAATCTGTTTATCACACCGTGAATATTCTTTCTCAATATTTGTCACTAAATAGTTACATCCCACAAAGGTTAGCAGTACAATTGTTCTTCTGCAGAAATATTGAAATAGGTTTATCTACCACTTTGAAAAGCTTTACACAGTCAAATTGCAGCACTCCCTGGCATTTCATAATGTTCAAGCATTCATGAAGAAGTCACTATCCCTCCTCGATCATAGATAATGTAGTTCTACATCATGAAAATTGCACGAGCAGAAGTCGTCGTTTACAATCATGAGATTGTGTCTAGCTTATGACTACTGGATTCAGGGGATTTGAGATTCAGTAAAAAGCTTTCAACTGCTGTTCAACCACAACTCTGAACTTTTGAAAGTTTTGAGAAATTCCTGCTGAAGTCTATATTCTTAATTGATATTTGTCAACAAATAGTTACATCCCGCAAAGGTTAGTGGTACAATTGTTTTTCTGCAGAAGTATCGAAATAGGTTTATCTACCACTAAAATTGCAGCACCCCCTGGCATTTCATAATGTTCAAGCATTCATGAAGACGTCACTATCCCTCCTCGATCATGGATAGTGGGAAAAATTTCAATAAAATCGTCGAACCCACCTACCCACTTCTTGGTCCAATTGACGTGGAATGGCCCACATAGAAGTTTTTAAAGAAGTGGGTTCATAAGGTATGTACTAAGTATGTACTATGTACTTCCCAGCAAGATGTTTGATTCATTTTCATCCAGCTCAAAAGTCGTTCTTAGTGACAACTCGTTTTATTTACATGTGACATTCGTATCATTTCGATAACCATGTTTCTTCTAATACAAATTCTTGGAATAATGTTACCTAATTAAAATCAAGTGGGTACTTTGAACAAAAAAATATCACGTTTTTACTCATGCTGCAATCATTTTAATATTGTATTTAATACATAGAATAATGAATATCATTAGGTACTTAAAATAATAATCTACAACTACAGTACCTATAAATAGATATATGTATGCATTACTATAAAATACAGCTACTACAAGCAAAAAAGTTCAGCGGGCTCTCATTCATGCAGCCGCTATTAAGTACATATAGTTATAGGAAGCTATTTTTATTTTTTTTTTAAATAGAAAGCCCTTGACGACTACTTGATGCGAGAACTAATAGCGTAAAAGTGGAAATTATGAATTTAAGGCATAAAACAATTTTATATGTAGGTAAGCATTTTGACAAAATGGGGAAATGTTATCATTATCAGTGTCAGATCATTATAATAGCCTGCTTCATGATTTATTATTTTAAAAAACTTTCTTTTTTTATTTTATAAGAATTTTTAAGAATTTTAATCCGAGTTTTTTATTATTCCATCTGTGTTGTTTTTTGATTTATTAAAATTTTTTCCCTCGAGTAAGTATTCTTAAATTTTTATTCATTTTTCCGATTTTTTTCAAAATTCGTTTTCTGAGGATTTTTAAAAAAAAACTTTTATTCGAATTTTCTCATTTTCTTTCTAGTTTCTTTGAATATTTTCAAAAAAAAATCCGCCCCCTAGTACTCTTATCTATACGATCCACCTAGGCAACTGGGGAAAAAAAAACGAATCCACGAATGGAAATAAACGAATTGATCGCGATAATACGAATTGGTTATCCCTAGCCATTTCATTTACCCTTTGAAGGCTCTCTAGATTCCCATGTTGGAGAAACAAATTGCGTTGAAGAGTGTAATAGGACACCCGGCCCTATCGGCAAAATCATAAAAAAGTTGAGCTTATTCGAAGAAACCTAAATTTAGAAAATGAAAAGTTTTGAAAAAACTCAAATAATCCTCAATTTCCAACAAGAAAATTAATTGTAAATTTATTTCAAAATCAATTCAACAACACGAGTACCTAAAAAATATTAGTCGGTGGAGGGGGGGGGGGGGGGGTAAGTGACCGAAATGTTCACAGCTTTACAACTTTTTGCCCCAGAACTCCCTCCCAACAATTAGCCATATGATGGGTCATTCCATGTCAAGCCGACCAAAAGCTCAATTTTTTTTTACAATATCTACCCATCCAGTAGATAAGAAACCCACAATCAGTTTGGTGCCAGCCCCCTCAGGGGGCGGGTGGGGGGACTTCCATTATTTTCACATTATCTCAAGGTGCTCAGCTTAAGCAGCGCATTCCTCCAAAATTATGATACTTTGATCAAAACTGATTTCACAGTTCGAAAGGGTATTGAATTTTAAACTTTTTAAGCATTTTGAAAGTTTCAAAATTTGAAAGTTGAACTTTAAAATTAAAAAATCAAATTTCAAATTGGCGCTGTAAGTGGGAGCTACCATTTAAAATTCTGAAAAAGTTTTCATAGATGTACCTTTCGATGTTTTTTTGAAATATTCAAGTTTAGAGATGGCACTCGTTGACGGAGGGGGAGCACCCCCAATTTGGGGCAAAACTTTCGAAAAAAAATCTGGGGCATGTGATATATCGAATTGTATGTTTTCGGTAACGCTGAACACAAATATGACGTTGGGTTTTTGATTGCACCCCCTTCACGGCCCCCAGCACCTCCCCAAATGGGGTAAAAGTTCAAAATAAGGTGTTTTTCGTGCGACCCATCAAATAGTATGTTTTTGGTGACGCTGGACACGAATATGACGTCAGATTTTCGATTGGACCCATCCACAGCCGCCAGCATTTCCCCAAGGAGGTGTAACCCCCAAAAAAAATGGTTTCAATCGTGTAACACATGAAACAGTATGTTACACGAATATAGCCGTAGTTTTTCAAACTGACCTCACCCATCGCTCCCAGATCCTCCTCCAATTGGTAAAATTCCGAAAAATTGGTTGGAGGCCATAGATAAGGTCCAACCGAAAATCTGACGTCATATTCATGTTCAGCGTTACCAAAAACATACTATTTGATGTGTTGCTCGAAAAACCCCTATTTTGAACTTTTACCCCATTTGGGGAGGTGCTGGGGGCCGTGAATGAGATCGAATCAAAAATCTAACGTCATTTTCGTGTTGAGCGTTACTAAAAACATACAACTCAATATATCACATGCCCCAGATTTTTTTTTCGAAAGTTTTGCCCCAAATTTGGGGCGGGGGTGCTCCCCTCCATTAAGAGAACCCACCTCGAAACTTGAATATTTCAAAAAAACATCGAAAGGTACATCTATGTGATCTATGGAAATTTTTTCAGAATTTTAAATGGTAGCTCCCACTTACATCGCCAATTTGAAATTCAAAGTTCAACTTTCAAATTTTGAAAATTTCAAAATGTTTAAAAAGTCCAAAATTCAATACTAGACCACGATCCATACACGAAAAAATGCTCTAGAGGTTGATTCTGTATTTTTTTTTCCGGGAACCAAAAAAACGCGCTGCCAAAATGAAGGTGCCATGTGCCCCATTCAGAAACGTGCAATTTTGAAATTTTTCCCTTGCACAAATGGGGGTTGGACCCTCAAAAAGGTGATTTTGGGGACAGGGTCGGAACCACAAAAACTCGACGGGGTTGTGTTGGGGACCAAATATGTGTTTGTTTTCCGTGACACCCCGCACAACTGCATATTATGGCACTTTGAATGCGATTTTTATGCATTTTTGGCCAATTTCGACGATAAAACGGCTCTTATGACCAGAGTATGGCCTGGAACCAATGGATTCTTGGACGTGTGTTAAACGAGGATATTTGAAGTCCAACTACGCAAAAACGGTGAAAAAATACTTGCACAACGCGATCTTATGCGCACTAATGGGTTTGTCAGCTACCCCCCACCACCGGAATTCAACAATGCATTATCTATCCGATAATATCGATGCGACCTATCAAAATGGTACAAAATTTCGCGCTGAACTCTAAAATCGCAGACATTTTCCATTTCCACCCCCGCATGATAGTGTTTTGCCCCCCCCAAACTGAATCCAACTATGATATTGAACACATTTTGCACATTTCACATTGATGGTGCGGATTTATGTGTACGCAATCAGAATGAATCTCATATTCGTTATTTGGGAATACTTTTATTTGCTTCAAAATTTTTCATTCAACCTCCACCCCTCCCCCTTTCCTCCCCTCCCCTCCCCTCCCCTCCCCTCCCTTCCCCCCTCCCCTCCCCTCCCCTTCCATTTCAGGACTATGTTAGAACATAGATTTTAAAACATAGACATGACCCATCGAAATGTTATACAATTTTGCGCTGTGCTCGAAAATTGCAATCATTTTTCATTCGCACCCCTTCGGTGGAGTTTTACCCCCTCCCTCCATAAAGCTAATTATGAAATTGAACACTTACAAGATGAAATGAGAAAAAAAAAAGAAAAATAAAAACAACGAGAAAAAATACAAACAAATAAGAAAATTGGAACAAAGCCAAAAATGGAACAACAGTGAAAGATACAAAAAATGTAAATGAAAAAAAATTATGTGAAATGAGTAAACACAAAATAAGAAAAACGATTTAAAAAATACAAACAAAAAAATGGAACCTAAATTAAAATTTCCAAAAAAATAACAGAAAACTAAAAAAATAGATACAAACAAATAAGTAGATTGGAACAAAAATGAAAGATGAAAAAAGTATAGATGAAAAGGAATTACTTATATAAAATCAGAAAAACTACATAGAAAAATAAAAAATGAATACAAATCAAAAAATGGAACAACAGTAAAAGATACAAAAAATGTAAATGAAAAAAAATGATGTGAAATGAGTAAAAACAAAAATAGAAAAGTGATTTTCAAAATACAAACAAAAAAATGGAACATGAATAAAAAATTCCAAAAATACAAACGGAAAAAACGAAATGAAATGAAAAAAAACAGTAAATTAAGAACAACGAGAGAAAAATACGAACAAATAAGAAAATTGGAACAAAAATGAAAAATGAAAAAAAAAAACAGAACCATTCCCAGATAACGAATGTGAGAATCGTTTGAATTTGAGGTGCACATTAATCCTCATATATTGTCACGTAATATGCAAATTGTTCAATTTCATAGTTAGCTTTATGGAGGGAGGGGGCAAAACTCCACCGAGGGGGTGCGAATGAAAAATGATTGCAATTTTCGAGCTCAGCGCAAAATTGTATACCATTTCGATGTGTCATGTCTATGTTTTAAAATCTATGTTCTAATATAGTCCTGAAATGGAAGGGGAGGGGAGGGGAGGAAAGGGGGAGGGGGTGGAGGTTGAATGAAAAATTTTGAAGCAAATAAAAGTATTCCCAAATAACGAATATGAGATTCATTCTGATTGCGTACACATAAATCCGCACCATCAACGTGAAATGTGCAAAATGTGTTCAATATCATAGTTGGATTCAGTTTGGGGGGGGGGCAAAACACTATCATGCGGGGGTGGAAATGGAAAATGTCTGCGATTTTAGAGTTCAGCGCGAAATTTTGTACCATTTTGATAGGTCGCATCGATATTATCGGATAGATAATGCATTGTTGAATTCCGGTGGTGGGGGGTAGCTGACAAACCCATTAGTGCGCATAAAATCGCGTTGTGCAAGTATTTTTTCACCGTTTTTGCGTAGTTGGACTTCAAATATCCTCGTTTAACACACGTCCAAGAATCCATTGGTTCCAGGCCATACTCTGGTCATAAGAGCCGTTTTATCGTCGAAATTGGCCAAAAATGCATAAAAATCGCATTCAAAGCGCCATAATATGCAGTTGTGCGGGGTGTCACGGAAAAAAATCACATATTTGGTATCGGGAGAAGTCTCCCAACACAACCGCGTCGAGTTTTTGTGGTTCCGACCCTGTCCCCAAAATCACCTTTTTGAGGGTCCAACCCCCATTTGTGCAAGGGAAAAATTTCAAAATTGCACTTTTTTGAATGGGACACATGGTACCTTCATTTTGGCAGCGCATTTCTTTGGTTCCCGAAAAAAAAAAATACGAAATGAACTTCTAGAGCACTTTTTCGTGTATGGATTGTGGTCTCGTCTCTGTACCCTTTTGAACTGTGAAATCAGTTTTGATTAAAATATCATAGTTTTGGAGGAATCCGCTCCGCTGCTTAAGTTGAGCACCTCGAGATAATGTGAAAATAATGGAAGTCCCCCCACCCGCCCTCTGTGTAAAAAAAAAGTTGCATCAAAATCCAAAGACATGACTCAGAAACGTTGGTCAAATTGACATGGAATGACCCATATGTGGTTCAAACATATTTTGGAACGGGAAGTCTTAGGAGGCAAAAATGTTAAATACCTATTTATTTATTTATTTATTTATTTAATGAGCCATATACAGCAACTTATTGGCTAGAGGCTCGTATTTACGAGTGAAAAGCTTAAAATTAGGTTATACAGGAAATAAAGTTAAGTATGTACATACAAATTCAAATTTTTCTATCTAGTTTTGTTGAGATTAGAAATTTAATAACTTCGTCTGCGTGTGAAGGGTTGTCAGAAAGGAGGACCTGGAGTTGGTTAGAACTGAGGTGTCTGGAGCGTTCATTCTGGTAGGAAGGGCAGTCTATTAGTAAATGAGCAATGTTTAGGGGGATGTTGTTGCATTCTGGGCATAATGGTGGAGGCTGTTTAAGGAATATGAATTGGTGAGTGAGAAGGGAGTGGCCAGTCCTGAGTCTGGTGAGAAGAACCTCAGATTTACGTTGAAGTTGCTCAGAAGTTTTCCATAAAGATGTGGTGTTTTTAATGCTTTTGAGTTTATTAGAACTTGGGACTTGAGACCATGAAGATTGAAATACTTCATGCATTAGTGTTTTGGAATGGAGTTTCAAATCAGATAGAGGGATTGGTATGTTGTCAAGGGGGAGGTGGAGGTGTGCCTGTTTAGCTAGTTTATCTGCTAGCTCATTTCCTTGAATCTGGGAGTGTGAAGGTATCCAACATAATATGGGTGTGGTATTTTGGAAGAGTTGAAGGAGTTCAATGATCTCAAGTGATATAGGATGTGAATACTTTGACCTATAGTTTTTTATTGATGAAAGCGCAGCTAAAGAGTCAGTAAAAATGATGACATTATTTAAAGAAAAATCAAGGGAATATGAAATTGCAGATTTAATTGCATATAGTTCAGCAGTAAGGATAGTGCAAAGGGAGGGGAGAGCAATAGGGATAGATACATTGCCATGAATGATTGTGCATCCAGTGAATTGTTGAGTTTTTGAACCATCAGTATATATATGATTGAATTCTTCATACTTGTTAAGAAGGAGAAGAAAATGTCTCTTAAGTATGATGGAGTTGGTGTGATTCTTGTTAAATTCTGTCAAGGATAGGTCAATAATAGGGTTAAAAGATTGCCAAGGTGGGATAGGGTTTACTAACAAGTGGTGTATTTTAATGGTATTTTCTTCAATTTGTTTGAGAAAAGATTGGAATTTTACAGATAGTGAATGTATCGGAATTGTATGTTCTAACTTTAAGTTGAAGTCAGGGTTTGATATTATGCTCAAGTATGTTGATGTGGAAATACAGGGGTCGGCGTAAGTTAGTATTCGCATTCGAAAACTGATGAGTTTTCTTCAACACCCTGTTGTGTGTAATTAGTAGATAGAGGGTCATGTAAGTAGTGCGTTGTGTTCGTAGAAGTCCCACCAACACCTTGGTAATAATAGTTTTGTTCCCCACTATGTCACTACAGAAAAAAAATTACTTTTTGTTTTAAAAAATTTTTGTTTGTGCAAATCGGAATACTAACTTCTGCCGACCCCTGTATATTGTCTACATATGTCAAGTGGGCATTCAGAAGCATCATTAAGAAGGCTTACAGTGGGGGTAGTTCTAAAGGCTCCAGTGGAAATTCGGACAGCTGTATTTTGAATAGTGTTTAGCCTGCATAGGCGACTATCAGGGGCATGAGTATAGACAGAACATCCATAATCTAAACCTGGTCTGATGAGTGTGCGGTATAGTTTGAGTAAGGTATGACGATCAGAACCATAAGAAGTGTGTGAAAGTTTCTTGAGAAGATTTATTTTTTTGAAGCATTTGGATCTGATTTCTTCTATATGAGAGGACCAGGAAAGGTTGTTGTCAAAGATGATACCTAAGTATTTAACAGAGGGAAGGGTTGGAATTGGAGTATTATTGAAGTGTATGTTTATTTCATGGGCACATTTATTTCGTTTGCAAATATGCAGAGCAGCAGATTTAGAGTGAGAAAATTTCAAACCATTTTGTTGTGACCATGATAGTAGCTGGTCTGTGGCTTGTTGTAGTAGAGATTCACCAAGTTCTATGTCATTACAAGATGAAGAAATGTTGAGGTCATCAGCAAATAGAGCTTTCTTGATTGGAGAGGGAATTGCTTCAGTGAGGTCATTAATTCCTACAATGAACAGAGTTGGGCTTAAAACAGCACCCTGCGGAACTCCATTAACAAGAGAATATTCATCAGAGATTTCACTTGAAATTTTAACTCTGAAGTATCTATCTTTTAAAAAATTGGCTATAAAGTGCAGTAGGTTACCTTGGATGTTCCATGAGTGTAAAGTTTTAATAATTTTAAACTTCCAAATAGTATCAAAGGCATGACTAATGTCATAGAAAACTGATAGGAAATGCGTTTTATTCTTTCTAGACTTGTTGATTTCAGAGTTAATGAAGGCTAATTAATGAAAAGTTGATCTAGAGGAGCGGAAACCACATTGAGATGGGGATAGTTTTTTGGTTGATTCAAGGATCCATAAAAGGCGCTTGTTTATAATTCTTTCAAATAGTTTGCAGAGGTTGGAAGTCAAAGAGATTGGGCGATAGCTATTGATATCAAATGGGTTTTTACCTGGTTTCAAGAGAGGTAGAACTATTGCAGTTTTCCAGCAATTTGGAAAAGAATGAGATGTCCAGATTTGGTTGTAAATTTCCAATAGTAAGAGGGTCACATTTTCTGGTCCATTTTTAATAAATTGTAAGTGAATTAAATCAGCACCTGGGGCCGAGTTTCTAGCTGAAGAGAGAGCAGTGTTAAATTCTTCAATGCTAATGGGGGAATTATAAGGTTCATTTGTAGCATCGTCAATATGAGGGGTAGGTTCATTGTTTAGTTTAAAATTGAGGAAGTTCTGATCAAGAGCTTCATCACTAGAGGTTTTAGCAAACATCTGGGCAAAAGCATTAGCAATAACGGTGGGATCACCTAATATTAAATAATATTTAAATCTTCAAAACCGATTTTTTTATGTACTTGGGAAAAAATTTGAATTGTTTCATTGCAAGGTTGGGGCTGAAATCAAAAATTGAAAATTCACAATTTTTTCACGTTATGTATTTTTTGTGTGAAATGTTAAGCATTAGCATAGCTGCGTAAAGTACCTCAATACATATAAGCAATGCCATGTATAATTGGCTTGTAAATGCCGCTTGAGGTAGGTAGTACATAGGTACCTTATGATAAATTATTTGAATTTGAATTTTTTGCTTTCAGTTTTCGTGCATGAATATTGATAAAGATATTTTGCCAAACTAAAAGTTTTTGAACATGTACAAGTAAAACAAAACTAGTATGAGTATAATTTTTCCGTGTGGAATTACTATTATTCCCAAATTCAGTCGCTGGACTTCGAGAGGGTCAATCGAGATCCACTCACTGTCATCTTTATATTTATCAGTACACTCGGTTTTCGTGCTGCATTTGCCACCTGCTGAACACCATCCACAATGAGGATCTCTCGCAAGCAAACACGAATTCAATGTGTTATATTTTTCACAATTATACATTTTGATTTTGATGATTTTCTTTTTCGTCATCGCATAAATGTGGTTCATTGTAGAATTGTACAGTATATCAGAATTTATCGCAGATCCTTCATCGATGGCGATATCCGCATAATTCTTTGCTGTTGTGGGGTCTGGTGAATCGAATCCTTTTACTGATATCTTGCGCAGATGACCGGTTTGTGTTCCAATAAACAGCACTATGTAGTTATTAACCGAGGTGACTGTGATTCCTGTGGGCACCATGTCACTACTTTGGCAAGAATATACAAGATCTCCATCCAGAACTTTATATTCTTTGACGGGATGGTAATGTACCTCGTTCATACGATGCTTGCATACTGCAAAGCCGTTTTTGCTATTTGATTCGTTTTTCGATTTCACTGACGTCTCGAAAAGCGTGAATAATACTTTCTCATCGGTTTTCAATTCGGAATCTAATTGTTGCTTATTTTCGTAGATGTAAGCTTTTAAGAGTGTCGTGGAATAAGATTTTGTAGTCGACAAATTGAAAATTTGAAAGTAATCCTCGCAAGTTAAAACAAATTTACTATACGAATAGTTTCCATTTTCTTGATCTATCTTGATTACTAATGCTGCTGATTTTTTTTTCTGAGAGTCGATAGGCAGACCCCACTCAGCATCTCCGCGAGCTAAAAAATAGCCCGAGTTTCCATCATTGAAACCATACACGGCTCTCATGAAGTGCTCATAATAAATAGTATTTTCTCCTAGCTGTGATAAAAAATGTTCTCGTTGCGCATTCCTGGCAGTCATCATTAATACAAACTTGTTCGGCTTGTCACTGCGAATACTTGTAGCATAGGCAACATGTAGTACAGACCGTACAGACGCTGGTGTCGATGAGTTTCCTAATAATGTAGGAGCAATGAAGGCTACAATCGGCTGAGTCGGATGTGTCTGCACTGCAGGGTCAGACCCGGTGGCCACTTTGTTGGAAATATTTTTGATATCATGTGCGTTACATAGACCTGGGAAGTAACTATTGCAGGATATCAGTTGCTGATTCCGGTGATCCAATACCAATACTTGGTTGTCATTCATATACTCTCGCGTTGCTTTTTTTGAACAGCTGGCAGGGCTAGAACTACAGTCGGAAGACTCGGGTTGTGGTGTAGAGTGTTTAATTTGCAATTTCAGATTAGATGATAATTGATAGAGATAATCTACCGCATCTACGTATACCCGTTCTCCTTGTTCATCTGCTGCCAAATGATTAAAGTAGCTTTGGTTTCCATCTTCAAATACACTCAGGATTTCTTCGTTCACATGCCCATTTGAGCGATCCGCTGTTAGCAGGAGTGTAATGGTGTATGCGAAGATTACCGAGAAGAGTTTGGGAAAATACATGGCGAGGAAATCCCCAATGACCGAATATTCTCAGTTTCGTTATGGTGTCTGAAATATCTGAAATCATAGATGAGATATCGAATACAGATTTCCGGTTTTGAATTAATCACGGTTTATAACAATTGTTTTACTAAGTATATACGAGTAGGTATGTATGATCATTTGATCAACAATGTGTAATATTCAACTCTTCAATGTCTGAGAGAAGTTAAACTGATAAATTACGAGGGTTTTCATGAGACGGTTAGACTAAACAATCAGATTTTGGAAATAGGCAATTTCCCCCGATTTTCTCCAAAACACCGTGGGGGGGGGGGGCGCATAAGCATCTATTGCAGCCCCTGCCGATCCTCCGGGACAACTTTTTCTTACAGGGGGGGTCCTAAGGAACATTTTCTAGCCTTTGTCCAAAAAAAAAAACAAAAAAAAACATGGCCCTACTCACAAAATGGTGGCCATTTTGATTGACAGGTCAAGCACTTGTTCGAAAATTTTTAAACCGTAAGGAGGTAGATCGAAAGAGCAGGCGAAAATTTATCAAGTGCTAAAGTGCCTTTTTCGGTTTTTGGTGAATTTTTGAAAATCAAATTAAGGACAAAAACACAATCGCATTTAGCGTGAAAAGACTGGCTTTTCTTCAAATAAGTTAAATAAATTCTTTTTTTTTTACGAACGAATTGATTCACTTTTTTTGAAACATTTGTACAGCAAAGCAATTGATCTGTTTACAATCGAATCGAATCATTTACCAATGATTGGGGTTGGTGAATCATTCGCAAACGGATCAATTAATCTACGATTGAATATGGTTTTTGTGAAACTATTGTATAAGAATTGATCTGTTTTCAAGCAAAATGAATCGAATCGAATCGAATCGAATCGAATCTTTCACAAGCGATTGGTGATTGAACAAATTGATTGTTTCTAGGTGAATCATTCGCGAACGCGTTGATCAATTAGTTACTGAATCATTCGTGAACGAATCGAGTCGATTCATTTACTCAATTTCTGATAAATCATTCGCGAACGAATTAATTCGTATAAGTGACTCATTCGCGAACGACTTGATTCGCATAAGTGACTCGTTCGCGAACGAATCAATTCGTATAAGTGACTCGTTCGCGAACGAACTGATTCATTTGCTAAATTTTTGATGTATCATTCGCGAACGAATTGATTTGTATAAGTGCCTCGTCCGCGAACGAATCGATTCGTGTAAGTGACTCGTTCGCGAACGACTTGATTCGCATAAGTGACTCGTTCGCGAACGAATCGATTCGTATAAGTGACTCGTTCGCGAACGAATCGATTCGTATAAGTGACTCGTTCGCGAACGAATCGATTCGTATAAGTGACTCGTTCGCGAACGGACTGATTCATTTACTAAATTTTTGATGTATCATTCGCGAACGAATTGATTCGTATAAGTGACTCGTTCGCGAACGAATTGATTCGTATAAGTGACTCGTTCGCGAACGAATTGATTCGTATAAGTGACTCGTTCGCGAACGAATTGATTCGTATAAGTGACTCGTTTGCGAACATATGTGAGGGCGCATAGCCCGCATACGGAAAGGGACCTAACGACCAAAAAAAAAAAAAAAAAAAGTTCTCTGAAATTGTTGTAAGAACTCTGTAAAGGGTTCCTACAACAATTTTAGAGAACTTTTTTTTTTTTTTTTTTTTGGTCGTTAGGTCCCTTTCCGTATGCGCCCTCACACATAGATTCGCATGAATTACTTGTTCGCGAACGAATCGATTCGTTCAGGTGACTCGTTCGTAAACAAATCGGTTCGTTTAAGCAACTCGTTCGCGAACAAATCGATTCGTATAAGTAACTCGTTCACGAACGAATCGATTCGCATAAGTGACTCGTTCACGAACGAATCGATTCGCATAAGTGACTCGTTCGCGGTTCGCGCAAATTTCAAAAATTTCTTTAGAAACGGTTATCTTTAGATTTTTTGGATTTTTTAATTTTGAATAAAGCTGGTCAAAAAGACACTTTTGAGGTGTCACTCTCAAAATCGGCTCAAATGTGGATAAACTCGTTAAACAAGTCGAGTTATAATGCACAACTCGATTTTTAGCTGCCCAACTGCATATTCACGCCTTCTGAAGCAAATTCAAAATTCTGGAGAAATTGAAAATCGCGCTGGAGGCTCCAGAATGGCTGGAAAATGTGAAATTTTGATTTTGGGGGGTTAGTTACTGACAAAACACAGCGATTCGCGCAAATTTTAAAAATTTCTTTACAAACTGTTATCTTTTGATTTTTTTGGATTTTTTAATTTTGAAAAAAGCTGGTCAAAAAGCTACTTTTGAGGTGTCATTCTTAAAATCGACTCAAATGTGGATAAACTCGTTAAACAGGTCGAGTGTAATATACAACTCGATTTTTAGCTGCCCAACTTCATATGGAGGAATCGAAAAATCGCGCTGGAGGCTCCAGAATGGCTGGAAATGGTGACATTTGGATTTGGGTAATTAATATTATTTTTGGGACTCATTTTGACTATTTTTATTGATCAAGTACGTACTTTTTAAAAAAAATCATAAATCTCCAAAAACAGTCAATTTTGAATTTTCAAAAATTCGCCAAAAATCTAAAAATGAACTTGGGCAGCTGAAAATTTGATTTTGAGGATTTTAGACTATGCTCTTTCCAAAAATTGTGGTCCCGTTTAGATCGGAGTGTGACACATCAAGAGGTTCCCTTGTTAAAAGTCCTTGTTATGTTTTTTTCCAGAATTGGCTCCAAAGTTCTTTTTTTGTCAAAATTTTAAAAAACCCCCAACTTTTGCAAAAATTGCCAAAAAAAAACTTTTGCTTTCGCCAAAATTA
Source organism: Planococcus citri (assembly GCF_950023065.1). NCBI lineage: Eukaryota > Metazoa > Arthropoda > Insecta > Hemiptera > Pseudococcidae > Planococcus > Planococcus citri. Next base: position 82,298,023 of record NC_088677.1, read on the forward strand.
TCGTAATTCGTCTTTTTTTCCCCGCGGAATCATTGTCATACCTACCTATGCTTTTTTTCGTAATTATTTTTTTTTAAACTGTTTTTTTTTTTTGCTCAAAAAAATAAATTGTTGTAAAAACAACTTCTGCTTTTAGCTAAAAGTTTCAAAACTCCTGATTTTCGTCAAAATTTCCAGCAAGTTGTACTTTTTTGACGAAATATTTTGGGCGAATAAGTTAATTCTGTTTTAATGCTGAAATGGAAAATGAAAATCTTGTTGTTGGCCAAAATAGTCTGAAAGAGCAACTTTTTCAAAAATTGTCAAAAAGTCCTAAGCTTAGTCAAAAATTGTCTAAAAAGTGCTGCTTTTTCCATTTTTAAAATCAATTTTCGTAATTTTTTATTTTTCTTCTCGATTTTTCTTTTCTATTCATTTTTTCTAGTTCTCTTTAAAAATAGAAAAATGTTGACCACAAAAAAATGTACCTACATACTTTGCAAATAAATTGATAGGTACCTATGTAAATTATCACATCTCTATACATAAGATACACAACGTACATATTTTTTTTCAGATAAAAATTGATGACGTTGACCTGATCATTCGGCTATTTTTGGAATCACTTTTTTTCATTCACTTTCATGAGACTTTGACCTGATTTTTCTATGATCGCGTAAAATTACCTCTTGATTTTGAACCAAACCATGATCTAGAACGAATTATAAATAGGTCGTACGAATTTCCTATTTTTATGTATCATTATAAATTAGCAAGAACCTTGAAGGTGAAAATAAAATCAAAAATTGAAATGATGAAACTATATTTTCGACATCCCCTTATTTGAAAAAAATCGTGAGATGTTTGAAGATGACATTGGAAAAGCAAAAAATTTGAATGTAAAATTTTTTTCGCACAACTCCTCTTTCCCTCTTAAAAAATTCCAAGTATTTGAAAAATGTCCGGGTAAAAGTCCTGCTTTTTTGTTTTGAAATTTTCATAAACACCATGAAAAATACAAAAAGCCAATTTTACAAAAAAGTGACCTCAAAATTTGTATAATGCAGTGTAGAAAATTTAAAACATTGAATCGAGTTACACTGCGATTTGAAAAATGGTACCTCATGCAGTTTTGTTCCTTTTTTGATATGATTTCAAATTCTCTGATTTCACATTATTTTCACTTTTTTCGTTCTGTATTGGACTATATACCTAGACGTACGATGTTTTTGTCAATCTACTTATGTAATTTCCCTCCAAAAAAATCATCGTAAATTTTCGAGACTTTGGAAGGTTATCAAAGAATAAGCAATAATTTTCATTTTGAATTTTCAAAGCATTTTAATTTTCTTTTGAAAAAAGATGATGCCCCCGTTTTTCAGGGGTTTTACCCCGTGAAAAAATTTTGAAAATAATGAATGGATTTTTTTTTGCGATTACATTTTTCTAAGGAAATATACCGAAAACTGATTTTTTTAAAGAAGATTCAGTCGAGAAAATTATGGATAGCTCGCGAAAACTGCGCTAATCCAAGAATAAATAATATTTATATGACTTCTATTTTAACGCAAATAGCAAACGATCTTTATGTTCTCTAATTAGATATGATTGTTAATAGTTGTGCTTACCTTTGGTAAAATTCTCGCGTCACTAGAGTCACCACGAATCGCTTATTGGTACATGATGCACCGTTGTGAAAAACTCGACGAGTAAGTAAAGTAGATGGCTTTGCGCGAAAAATAAATTCGCGAAGTTGCTTCCGAAGCTCGGGAAAGGTTATCCAAAATTTTATCAACTTCGACCAATCAGAACGCAACATTTTGAAATTTTCACCGAATCTACGCGCTTGGTCATGTGTTTGAATCCCGCGCGCCGGACAATTTTTTTTAACGATCCTCGTAGAAAATTCGAATAGGATGATCGAATTTTCTAATTTTTTTTTTCAATTTCTCTCGTAGGCAGGTAGAGGTACCTAGGTAGGATCTGCAATTTTCAATTCAGAAATTTCAGGTTGAAAAAATTTGGTAAATTCTAAAAAAAAAAAAAAAAAAAAAATGAAAAAATAAAAATTCCAAAAAATAGAAAAAAAGTTGAAAAACTAAAAAAAATGAAAAAAGTGAAAAAATTCCAAAAAATTTATAACATTTTTTTTAAAAGATGAAAAATTACCGAAATAGTAGGTACCTATTCTAAAATAACACCGAAAATATTTTTTAGAGATATCCAACAATTCTAAAGAAATTAAGAAAATTTAAAGATCATTCAAAACATTTGAAACAATAAAATTGGGTTCCTAAATTCCACACGATGGGCAATTTTTTTTTCATTAATTCCTTCAAAAAGCTCAATAATGGATTATCCTGATTTCAAATACAAATTCCGCAAAATAAATTTTTTTTACGTGATTTCTCTATCTAAAACACAAAATTCCAAAAAAATTTTAAAAATGAAAAATTATCAAAAAAGTATTTCAAAAGGGCACTAGACATTTTTTAAAATCCAAAAATTCAAAAAATTCTGCAAAATAAAAAATTTTGCACTGATTTCTATAAAACAAAAATTCAAAAAATCTTTGAAAAAAAGGGTCATCAAGATGTACCGTAGGTATTTGAAAAAGAATATTCCAAAATACCACTGACATTTTTTTTCAAATCCCAACATTCCAAGAAATTAACATTATTTTTAAAGCTCATTTTAAAAATTATTTTTTGCTGATTTTCATAGGTCCCTTCAATTTAATTCGAAGACGAGTTGATCAATAGTTACTGAATCATTCGCGAACGAATTGATTCGTATAAGTGACACGTTCGCGAACGAACGATTCATTCAATTTTTGATGATTGATGAATCATTTGCGAATGAATTGATTCGTATAAGTGACTCGTACGCGAACGAATCGATTCGTATGAATGACCCGTTCGCGAATAAATTGATTCATTTACTCAATTTTTGATGAATCATTCCTTCATTTGCAAACAAATTGATTCGTATAAGTGACTCGTTCGCGAACGAATTGATTCATTTACTTAATTTTTGATGAATCATTCGTGAAGGAATTGATTTGTCTAAGTGTCTCGTTCGCGAACGAATCGATTCACATAAGTGACTCGTTCGCAAACGAATTGGTTCGCATATGTGACTCGTTCGCGAACGTATCGATTCATTTACCTAATTTTTGATGAATCATTCGTGAACGAATTGATTCATATGAGTGACTCGTTGGCGAACAAATCGATTCATATACTCAGGTTTTGATGAATCATTCGCAAACAAATTGATTCGTATAAGTGACTCGTTCGCGATCGAATCGATTCGTATAAGTGACTCGTTCGCGAGCGAATCGATTCGCATAAGTGACTCGTTCGCGAACGAATTGGTTCATTCACTCAATGTTTGATGAATCATTCGCAAACAAATTGATTCGTATAAGTGACTCGTTCGCGAACGAATTGATTCATTTACTTAATTTTTGATGAATCATTCGTGAATGAATTGATTTGTATAAGTGACTCGTTCGCGAACGAATCGATTGATTTTCTTAATTTTTGATAAATCATTCGCAAACGAATTGATTCATATAAGTGACTCGTTCGCGAACGAATTGATTCATAAATTAAAGAATTTATCCATTTGTTGGCGAATGGTTCTCTCAAAAAATTGATCAATTCGTTCATGAATGATTCACCAAAAATTGAGAGAGGTATTAGTACTTTGTAGGAATTTGGTGCATGCTTTGGAAATGTTTTATTAATTTCGACCAATCAGAACGCGGCATTTTGAAAATGTGAACTAAGAATTTTGGGGGAGCGATGATTTCATTTTTGAATTGGGGATGTTATTTATTTCTGGCGGATAACTTCATTTCCTTAGAATATTTTTGGTTTTTTTTTTGTGAAATGTATATACCCTATGTAGGTATATTACGATGATGAAGAGTTTATTGTGTACAGGGCGAGCGTTTCATGTTGATTTTGATACCTTGTTATCAAAATGAATAATAAGGTATGTGAGCGAAGAACGAGTAATTATTTTTTATTTTTTATTTAGATAATATTTTTCACTTTCGCAAAATCGGTTGGAAATTGGAATTGAGAAACGTGACGAGGATTTCAATCTCCGAGTCTTTGTGGAAATGGTGGACGAATAAGATAAATTTACCACGTAAGATGCACGATTACCTGAAAAGTTCACGATGCACGAGGCGAGAGTTTCAGATTAGTAGGTTATTAAATGAATACGAGGATTACCTTATACTTACCTACGTTTTCTCAAACAATAAGTTCTTCGAAAGTGGAAATCTCGAAAATTTAACCTTTAATCTCTAATAAGCCGAATGCTTTTTTACCGAACCTCTTCTGTGCCGAAAACTTTCCGTTTTTACGAATGGTTGATATTTCCATCGATGTGCTTTTTTCACTATCGCAAAGTTGATTGGAATTTGGAAGTGAGCTTCGGTTTCAGAAAGAGAAAAATTTAGAAAAACTGAGAGAAGAATTTGATTTGAGAGTGTCGTATTAAAAGAAACCATTTACCTAAGGCATGGTTGTAACGGATTTCTACATTTAGTTGATTTTATGTTTTAAATAATATGAATTTTTATATCTATTTCCCTCTCCAATTCTATGGAAAATCTTCGTCAACTTTCTATTTTTTAAGAGTCATTTTGTCCGAAAACATTTTGATACCTCTGATAAAGTATGTACCTATTTAAGTAAATGAAGCGAAAAAACGTGTATCATTTTCGAACACAATATTCCCATCATAAAGGCACCTCGTATATTACCTACTCGTGTTACAGGTTTGCATTTAGGCTGAAAATTACGACGCAACGAACCGTTTTAATAATTAACTTTTTTTAGCCGCATGTAAATGACGAGTAAATACGCATGGCGTGTACTGTATATTATCAAGATAGATGTAGACAATGTGTATGCAACAAGTAGGTAATATAAGACGTATAATATACGAGTACATTATAATGAAGATAAATACCCGCGTTCAAAAACATGAAACAGATTTCAATTTCAATTTTGCCTATTAATTATTTCTGTTGGTAATTTTATCTCCTGGTACTCTGTTTACGTGCTCTTTAGAATGTATTACATAATGTGCATTTTGTATTTTTTTTTTGTTTTGTTATTGCGAGGGACGTCATTTCGGACGGTGCCAGTGTCGATTTTTTTGTTTTGATCATAAAACTTAAGTGGAAAAATTGAAAATTTTCAATTCTGAAGTTTTTGACCTTTTCAAAAATTTCAAAAATCTCAAAAATCTTCAATTTTGGATCTTTCTGAACTTTTTTATAAATATAGGATCTGATGATCCACGACCTTCTGGAACTTGTTGACCTATACCTATATATATAAACTTATCTCGTTTTGCGTCATATGTCTTATCGTGATCAGCACACTTCAAAACGTCAAGAAAACCCACCCCCACCCAAATCCTCAACCATCATGACAAATACAATACCTTACTTTTCCGTTTCACGGCAAAGTCGGTAAAAACCGTGATTTTTGTAAGAAAATGCCGAAAAACTGTCAATTTTTAACCCCTTTTGACCCCTCTGTGCACTCGCGGTAGAGGTATGCGAAAGTATCGATGGTCGATTCGCATTGTAATTGACCTGTAGAATCCGAAAATGACCATAAAAATGCCGATGGAAGGTCAGCGTGACGTCTAGGGTTGAAAAACTGTAATTTGGGGGTATTTTTGAGTAAAATGTGAAAACTTTACTTGGAAAATCTCAAATTTGAGGCATGTCTTTTCTTCAGATTTTGAAAGTAATGGTATTTTCGAACTCAGCGGGGTTCAATCATATGGAATTGATACCAATATCGCGCCGATCGCCCCATTTTGAAAAATGGGGGTTGAACCCCCCCCCCAATCACCCTTCTTCCCTTCCTATGGGACTTGGCGATTGGCTCCCGGGCTCAAAAATTTCCTTTTGATGTCCTTGTTCATCATACCAAATTTCATAGCTTTATCATGATTTGCCGCTTACTTACAGTTTGCCACTGAACCTATTCAAAATTTGCTGGTCAAAGAATTGGCAATTCTCATTTTGAATTTTCAAAGCATTTTAACTTTTTTTTGAAAAAATACTGGTCATGTTTTTCAACGGTTTTGCCCCTTGAAGAAATTTAGAAAATAATTAATGGATTTTTTTGTGATTGCGTTTCTGAGGAAAGTTACGAAAACTGATTTTAAGAAAATTCATTCTAGAAAATTAGGTATAAATTGCTGGCGAAAACTGCATTATTCCAAGCGTAAATAATTTTTAGACGACGCCACTGATAGCAAACGATTTTTATATTTTCTAATTATAGATATTATTGTTAATAGTTTGTAGTGCTTACCTTTGGTAAAAATTCTCGCGTCACCTGCAGTGTCACCACGAATCGCTTATTGGTACGCGATGCACCGTTGTGAAGAGCTCGACGAGTAGATGGCTTAGCGCGAAAAAAAAATTTGACAAGTCGTTTCCTAAGCGCGGGAAACTTGACTAAAATTTTATTAATTTCAACCAATCAGAACACGGTATTTTGAAATTTTCACCGAATCTACGCGCTGGGATCAGATGTTTGAATGCCGCGTGCAGGGCAATTTTTTTTTATCGATCTCAAATGTTTAAATAATATAATGGACACGTGTTGATTCGTAAAATGCATAATTAATTGATTACCAGAAGAGTTCACGATGCACGAGGAGAGAGTTTAGTTTGATAGGCTATTAAATGAATGCCTACGAGGATTACCTTACTTGATAGGTTTTCTCAAACAAGTTCTTCGAAGTGAAAATCTTGAATAATTTAACCTTTAATCAGAATAAGCCGAATGATTTTTCACCGAACCCCTGTCCCGAATAAACTTTTATCACGAATGGTTGATATTTCCATCGATGAGCTTTTTCCACATTCGTAAAGTTGATTGAAACTTGGAAGTGAGCTTCAGTTTCAGAAAGAGACATTTGGAAAAACTGAGTGAATAATTTGATTTGAGAGTGTCGTATTACATAAGTAGAAGAAAACATTTAAGGCATGGTTGTAACAAATAACATCACACGATATTATCGTATGAGTGATTCCTACCTTTGGTTGATCTTACGTACAATTTATGCTTTTCTGTTTTAAATAAGTAGGAATTTTCATTCTCCTGGGAAATCTTCGTCAAATTTCTATTTTTCAAGAGTCACCTTGTTCGAAAACATTTTGATACCTCTGATTAAGTACATACTCGTATTTCAGTAAATGCAGCGAATAAACGTGTATTATTTTCGAACACAATAATACCATCATAAAGGCACCTCGTATTATTACAGTTTAGCGTTTTAGGCTGAAAATTGCGACGAACCGTTTTAATTATGTAGGTACAAGTTAGTTGCACATTTGCCTATACCGAAGTGAGGATCAAATTTCTAAAATAATAATTGAGGTAGGTAGAGGTACAATAAGATTTGAATTTCAAATTCTAAAATTTCGAACGCCAAAACTCCTTGTATAAGAATCGTGGTTTTTAGTTCTCTCAAAATACAAATTTTCAAAAGTTTCTGCCCTGGCTTGGCTCGAGCCTGTTGTGATTCCTCGATTTTAGACTTCGTCTTCTAAATTAAAAAAACAATAAAACTTGTGCCCCAAAAAATCCAAAACAGATAATGTAAACTGTTATGATTCATATGAATAGTTATGATATGAATAGGCAAAATTGGTATGTATTTTCCCCATATCAGTCGAACCCCTCCCCCTTCCCCTATCAAAAAACTTCTATTAAGTATAGTTTCATCCCTAGAAATAGTGTCAAATTATATTTGCCCGGGCGCGGGCGGGTCCGCATTGGCTCTCGACGGCCCTGGTTATAACTGTAGGACGAATCACCTACATCACTAAATTTCTTGTAATTTTCACCGTAGTATATATGTATACATATGAAGTCGACTACCAGTAGATTTTTAGGAGTTTTCAGCAGATAATTTCAATGTTCGGAATTTCCATAAAATTTTAGCAGATAGAGACACCCTATTTTTGACACTATTCTGAGGTGGATCGCAGGCAGTTTCAATCCGTTTTGGAATCTCCAGCAGATTTTCAGAAACTTATGTTTTTTTAAAAAATTCCACAAAATCTATCCGAATCAACTTTTGACTAGCCAACTCCATTTGATGAAATTTTGTGGAAATTGCGAGTTTCAAAAATTTACCGGAGCCCGGAGGCTCTAGCAATTTCCAAAAACTCTCTGAAGGCTCCAAAACGACTTGATATCTACTTGCAGTCGACTCCCTAGCGTATTGAAATTAGTTTACAGAATGAATTTTAGCTTTCCAACTGCTTTTGAGGAAATTTTGTGGAAATTTCAAGTTTCAAAAATGTGCTGGAGGCTCCAGAACTGCTCAAAACGGTTTGAAATCGTTTCCAATCGGTTTGACAGGTCGAAAATTGAGCCTGTCCCAAATTTCAGCTTTATAGCTCAATTTGGTAAAATTTTGATTTTTTCTCATTTTTGGCTTAAATTTGATTTTCAAAAATTCGCCAAAAATCGAAAAATATATTTTAACTGAACTGGTCATGCGTATAGGAAATTTGACGTAGTATAAGTTCAGTTCACTTTTCCCCTCTGAACTTTCATTTCGGCGATATAGCCGAAAAACGTGGACTGACAAAGGTTAATGACCTATTGCGGTGATAGCAGACAAGTTGCGGTGTGAAATTTTGGTCAAAATATTTTCGAGTCTATCATTAATCGAGTTCACGTTTTAAATTGTCAATTTTATGAAAATTGACAACTTTACCCCCTCTTCGCTGAGGGTGAAGTCGCGCCATTTTGTGAAAATCTGAATTGGTCACGCTTATAGGAAATTTAGCGTAGAAAAATTTTTGTTCGAACATTGTTCCTCTCGGACCCTTCATTCCGGCGATACAGCCGAACCGAAAAACCTGTGTCGGCAAAGGTTAATGACCTCTTGCGGGGGTAGCGGGCAAGTTGCAGGGTGCAACTTTTGATCGGTTGATTTAGAGACCATTCCGAAGAAATAATGTGAAATTCAGCTTTCCCCTAATTTCTTCGAAGTTCGACTAAAAATTTTGCTAAAATGACTGGACTATAGCTGCAAGAAAAAAAATATCCGAAAAATACACGAAAAATAAATAAATTTAAAAATACCCGAAAACTCGGAAAAAAGTCCTGAGGCCGATCTAATGGTACCTACCAGCTAGAGAGCTGATTTTTTTTTTAATCGACAGCTTAACATCTCTAGAACAAGGGAAAATACGCGGGGGCAAAAATTTTGAAAATAAAGGACCCAAATTTTGAGTTGAAATGGGCTGTTTTTGCCGTGTTTTCAATTAATCCACACATGGCATCGTCTGAAATAATGTCCCTCGCAAAAAAAAAAAAAAATACAAAATACACATAACACATTGTAAAGAGCACTTAAGCAGAGTATCACGGGATAAAATTACTAACCGAAATTAATAGGCAATATCAAATTGAAATCTGTTTCATGTTTTTGAACGGGAGCCTAAGAGCATCGCATTGTATTTATCTTCATTACTATACGTTATACTTAGGTACTTACTTGTTGCATACACGTTGTCTACATCAATCTTGATATACTTACATAGGTACACGCCGTGCGTATTTACTTGCCCCTTTTTCATGCGGCTAAAAAAAAAATGTAATAATTAAAACGCTTCGTCAAAATGTTCAGCCTAAAACGCAGACCTGTAATAATTCCGGTTGCCTTTCTAATGAAATTACGTATTGTGTTCAAAAATAATACACGTTTTTTCGCTTCAATTACTGAAATAGGTACTTAATCAGAGGTATCAAAATGTTTTCGAACAAGGTGACTCTTGAAAAATACATAGAAATTTGACGAAGATTTTCCAGGAGAATTGGAGAGGGAAATCGAAAACAGAAAAGCATAAGTAAATCGTACTCGTACCTACATACACTCGGAAGTCTTTTTCTGAAACCGAAGCTCGCCTCCAAATTCCAATCAACTATGCGAAAGTGAAAAAAGCCCATCGATGGTAATATCAACCATTCGTAAAAACGCTCACTCGTGATAAAAGTTTTCGGTACAGGGGATCGGTGAAAAAGCATTCGGCTTATTATAGAGGCTAAACGTTAAATTTTTCGAGATTTTCACTTTCGAAGAACTTATTGTTTGAGAAAACGTAAGTACCCAATTGACAAAATCGTAAGCGTTTTGCTAGCGGAACCTCGCGTTTACCTCGCTGACTCGCGTTTATCTAGCGAATTTCTCGCGATTTCCAGCTAGCAACATTCCTTCCTCAGGCAAATCAAGCAGTTTGCTAGCGATTGTAAGCTAGCGTTTTAGATGCTCGCAAAAAGGTAGCGATCATCTAGCGCATTTCAGCTACTTTAAAAATTGTTAGATTTGCTCGTTTTATGCTCGCGAAAAGCAAGCGATCATCTCGCGCACTTGAGCTAGTTTGAAAATGCTTAGATTTGCTCGTGTAATTCTAGCGATCAGCGAGTGAATTTTTGCAAGCTTTCCTACTCATGACGCATGACGTCACAATCACATGATTACGGTTATAGTCTTTGTTTTCAAAGGGTATTCCAGAGTAAAATAGATAAAATGCCCCTGCCCTTGGATTTTTGAAATTTTAATGAAACATTGTTGGGTTCAACCCCCTCCCCCATATTTACCACTCAAAATGCCGTTTTTTTTCATTTTTTTATGCCTATTAACAATCAAGATTGCGAGGTACAATTTTGGAAACACGTTTTTTGGATGTATTCTTGACCCTCAGACATTATATACTATATTCGAAATTTTTTCTTTGGTGCGCCGTGGTGAAAACTTGGAATAATGTATTGTAGGGGGATGGGGGTGAAATGGGAATTTTGAGAAAAATGATTATCAATGAGTGGGGTATCGTTTTCATATGATTCAATACCTCTGAGCACGAATATGACCTCAGATTTTCTGCTACACTCACCTACCCCTCCCCAGAGTCCCTCAGCCCCCTCAATTTTCACAATATTTGAAATAAAGTTATTTTGATGACATTGGTGTCGTTTTCACATGGTTCGATACCGCTGAGCACGAATATGACTCAAGATTTTCTGCTGCACTCACCTTCGCCTCTCCAGAGCCCCTCAGCCCCTCAGCCCCCCTCAATTTTCATGATTTTTGAAATAAAGTTATTTTGATGACATTGGTGTCGTTTTCATATGATTTGATACCGCTGAGCACGAATATGACTTGAGATTTTCTGCTACACTCACCTTCCCCTCTCCAAAGCCCCTCAGCCCCCCTAAATTTTCACAATTTTTGAAATAAAATTATTTTGATGACATTGGTGTCGTTTTCATATGATTCAATACCGCTGAGCACGAATATGACTTAGGATTTTCTGCTGCACTCACCTTCCCCTCTCCAGAGCCCCTCAGCCCCCCTCAATTTTCATGATTTTCGAAATCAAGTTATTTTGAGATGTTGGTTTCATTGCTATGGGAAAATTACATAAGTTCATTGTTATTGTATATGAAATTTCTCGTAGAATGAGCTACAGCACATGGCTCCCCCTCATAACATTCTTTACTTTTTTTTTATCAGTATTTCGTTACCATATTTTTTTCTCGTGATTTTTCATGTAGGTAGTCGTTGAATTATAAAATACATACTCATACGTACTCAAGTTACAGTTATAATGAATATTATTATGCCACATATGCTCCGTATACCTATACAGTGCGTACACATACAGATTTGTAACGTTTTCTGTGTAGCAAAAAAATCAAGGGTCCACCCCCTCGGGGGGAGTCATGTGCTCTAGCTCATTCTACGAGAAATTTTATGTACAATAACAATGCACTTATGTAATTTTCCCATAGCAACAAAACCAATGTCATCAATACAACTTTATTTCAAAAATCGTGAAAATTGAGGGGGGCTGAGGGACTCCGGAGAGGGGTAGGTGAGTGTAGCAGAAAATCTGAGGTCATATTCGTGCTCAGCGGTATTGAATCATATGAAAACGATACCCTACTCATTGATAATCATTTTTCTCAAAATTCCCATTTCACCCCCCCCCCATCCCCCTACAATACATTATTCCAAGTTTTTCACCACGGCGTACCAAAGAAAAAATTTCGAATATAGTATATGATGTCTGAGGGTCAAGAATACATCCAAAAAACGTGTTTCCAAAATTGTACCTCGCAATCTTGATTGTTAATAGGCATAAAAAAATGAAAAAAAACGCCATTTTGAGTGGTAAATATGGGGGGAGGGGGTTGAAAATTTTTTTGGAGATACCTACCAAGGATATACATAACTTCCAGAAAAATTTTCAAAATCGGCTGAAATGGAGCTGAGAAAAGTGTTATTGAAATTTCAAAAAAGGGGGGTTCCCAAAAAGGGGAGGTGGTGTGGATCTAAAATTTTTCACGCGGTAGCTTCTCGATGGTACCCACTTTCCATGCTAGTATCAACCCGAACGCTCTCGGGGGGCCGTTTCACCCCTCCTATGCGCGGATAGTTTTTTTGTGTTTTTTAGACAACCCCTCTCATTTGAATGGGCCCAGCTCCGGCCCCCTTGGGGGTGGAAGGAAAGTTGATATATAACTAGATCGGAAATTTGACGTAGATTCTTTTATCTAACCACATATTTTTCGCTAAAATGCAATGCGGGGGAGAAAATTGCAAAAAAACTGGTTTGGGGGGCTTAGATCCACAATAGGGGTAGAACGCTCACCAGGGACGAGCGGGGACTCATCGGATTCGTGTTCAGCACATAAAAATGGACCGGTATACCAATTTTAAGCTTTCTACCTCACGTTTCCCAATGACCCTTTTTTTTGTCCAATTTTCCTGGACTATGATGGATATTTTTCAATTTTTTATTGAGGTTTTAAGTAGGTATGTACGTAGGTAGGTCTACCTAACTAACTGAAAATTCAATTTATAGATAAATGATTGATAATGAACATTCTTCTTTAAAAAATTTGCAATGAGAAACACTGATTCACACACTGCAATCCAATAAATGCCACATTACAAACTTGTACAGTGATACACCAATCAATACTTGGAGGACCTGAATCAAATATCTCCGTCGTGGCCATGTCGTTAAGCGTAGGTAGTTAGGAACATAGGGTTACTGGTTCGAATCCCCGTTAATTAGGTAGGAAAATTTTCGTAGGTAAATTAGGTCTTAAAAAATTCGTTGTGTTAAGGGGAATTCAGACGTGAAGAAATTCTCAAAATTGAGGGTACCTAACCCCACTCTTTTAATTTTTGAAAATAAAATTTTGACTTTAATGGGTGATTATTATTTTATTTAGTGGAATGCTAGCGTATAGCGAGCTGAGAAAGAAGCAACATGTTCTGCTAGCATTTTTATCGCTCAAAAAAATCCGAAAACTGCACAAAACGCTAGCTTTCTGCTAGCTTTTTCCTAGCTGAGGCTCGCTTTCTTTTAACGAACACGCTAGCTTTTTGCTAGTGATTTTCTAGCGTGAAACACTGGCGAAAAAAAGCTAGCAGAGAGTCCCAAAATCGCGCTAGTGCGCTAGCGCAATTGTAGCGTGATTAGCTAGCTATTATCTAGCATTTTTATCCAAATTTTTGTCAATTGGGTAAGTTAATCCTCGTATTCATTTAATAATAACCTATCAATCCGAAACTCTCGCCTCGTGCATCGTGAATTCTTCAGGTAATCATGCATTCTACGTGGTGAACTTATTAATTACGAGCAGTAATAGATAGCAGTCGGAAATCGATTAAATCCATCTTATTCGCCCATCATTTCCACGAAGACTCGGAGATTGAAATCCTCGTCACGTTTCTTAATTCCAATTTCCAACCGATTTTGCGAAAGTGAAAAATATTATCGAAATGAAAAATTAAAAATAATAACTCGTATTTTGCCCATATATACCTGGTGTTAGTGTTATTAACTCATTTAAAACGAAAATCGAATTGAAACGATGTTAGAAAAAATAAATAAAACAAAGATGCAGTAAAATTGCTTAAAACATCATTTTACTCGGAAATTTCATCATCTCGAGAGAGAACATCTTAACTTAAAACTCATTTTAAAACTAACTGAACTAAAAAATGAAGCAGGCTTTATACTGGCTGTAGGAGTGTAGGTTGGTAACTTATTCCCTTAACTTGAACTGTAAAATGTTGAAACATGGATTTGGTGCACCTTGTTTATGTACTTAGCGTATTGAAATTAGTTTACGGAATGAATTTCAGCTTTCCAACTGCTTTTCATGAAATTTTAAGTTTCTAAAATCTGTTGGATGCTCTAGGAATTTTCGAGAAGTCGCTGGAGACTCCAAAATGACTTAAACCAACCTGCAGTCGATTTGATAGCGTATTAAAATTGGAGTACATAGTGAATCTTGGATTTCCAACTCTGTTTGGTAAATTTTTATGGAAATTTCGATGTATTGAAATATCTACAGGAGGCTCCAGTAATTTCCAAAAAGTCGTTGAAGGCTCCAAAACGACATGAAATCCACATGCAGTCGACTCCCTAGCGTATTGAAATTGGTTCACAGAATGAATTTTAGCTTTCCAACTGCTTTTGATGATATTTAGTGGAAATCTCAAGTTTCAAAAATCTACTGGATGAGGCTCCAAGAATTTCCAAAAAGTTGCTGGTGGCCACAAAATGACTCAGACCCACCAGCAGTCGATTTAATAGCGTGTTTAAATCGGATTGCAGCGTGAATTTCCGTTTTCCAACTGCTTTTGAGGAAATTTTGTGGAAATTTCGAGTTTCAAAAATGTGCTGGAGGCTCCAGAACTGCTCAAAACGGTTTGAAATTGTTTCCAATCGATTTGACAGATCGAAAATAGGGTATGTCCCAAATTTCAGTTTCATAGCTCAATTTGGTAAAATTTTGATTTTTTTCTCTTTTTTGGCCTAAATTTGATTTTTAAAAATTCACCAAAAATCGAAAAATATATTTTAACTGAACTGGTCATGCTTATAGGAAATTTGACGTAGAATAATTTCAGTTCACTTTTTCCCTCTATGACCTTTCATTTCGGCGATATAGCCGAAAAACGTAGATTGACAAAGGTTAATGACCTCTTGCGGGGGTAGCAGACAAGTTGCGGTGTGCAACTTTGGTCAAAATATTTTCGGGTCTATCGTGAATCGAGTTCACGTTTTAAATTGCCGATTTTCATTTTTTAAAACAATTTTCATAAAATTGACAACTTACCCTTTCTTCACTAAGGATGAAATCGCCATTTTGGGAAAAGCTGATTTAGTCACGCTGACAGGAAATTTAGCTTGGAAAAGTTTTGTTGGAACATTTTCCCTCTTGCATCCTTCATTTAGGAGATACATCCGAAAAATCTGTATCAGCAAAGGTGAATGACCTCTTGTGGCAGGGTGCAACTTTTGATGGGTTGTTTTAGGGTCAGTCCATGTCAACTCAACCAACGTTTTTGGGTCATGTCCTTCGATTTTACTCAAATTTTTTTTACAATATCGACCCACCCAGTAAGTAAGAAAGCCGCAATCAGTTTGGTCCCAGCCCCCTCAGGGGTGGGTGGGGGGGGGGCTTCCATTATTTTCACATTGTCTCGAGGTACTCAACTTCAGCAGCCAAATTCCTCCAAAACTATGATACTTTGATCAAAAGTGATTTCACAGTTCGAAAGGGCATTGAATTTTGAACTTTTTAAGTATTTTGAAATTTTCAAAAGTTGAAAGTTGAACTTTCAATTTGAAAGTTCAAATTTCAAAATGGCGCTGGAAGTGGGAGCTACCATTTAAAATTTTGAAAAAATTTCCATAGATGTACATTTTGATACTTTTTCGAAATATTTAGGTTTCGAGATGGGACTCTTGACGGAGGGGGAGCACCCCCACCCTCAATTTTGGGTGAAACTTTCTAAAGAAAATCTGGGGCATGTGATATATCGAATTGTATGTTTTCGGCGACGCTGAATACGAATATGACGTCAGATTTGTGATTGGACCCGTCCACGGCCCCCAGCACCTCCCCAAACGGGGTAACCTAAAAAAAAATGGTTACATTCGTGTGACACATGAAATAGTATGTTTTCGATATCGCTGAACACGAATATTGCCTTAGTTTTTCGAATCGACTTGACCAATGGCCCCCAGTACCTCCCCAAATAGGTAAAAGTCCAAAAAAATTGTTTTGGGCCGTGGATGGGGTCCCATCAAAAATCTGACGTCATATTCGTGTTCAGCGTCGCCGGAAACATACAATTCGATGTATCACATGCCCCAGATTTTCTTCTGAAAGTTTCACCCAAAATTGGGGGTGAGGGTACTCCCCTTCCATCAAGAGTCCCATCTCGAAACCTAAATATTTCGAAAAAGTATCAAAATGTCTCTCATTGCCTTGGAAATTTTTTCAAAATTTTAAATGGTAGCTCCCACTTACAGCGCCATTTTGAAAGTTGAACTTTCAAATTGAAAATTCAACTTTCAACTTTTGAAAATTTTAAAATACTTAAAAAGTTCAAAATTCAATGCCCTTTCGAACTGTGAAATCAGTTTTGATCAAAGTGATATGAGGAAATATGCCTTCATCACCCAAGCGATGATTAAATTAATCATCACCCTAGCGAGGATTAATAGAATAACTCCCTTAAACTGCAAGTATGGTAATGTGTTAACTCCTACTACTACGTTTCTATGACGTTTCAATGTCATAGCTATCCCTGGAAAACGCATCTAACGATGCATCTACGAGTATAAATAGAGCAACGCGAACTCGAGCCGAACCAGTTGTATTTAAAATGGTTGAATATCGATCAAGTTGTATTTTCCAATAAGATGCATTTCCAAATAAACTTGATCTTGGATTCGGAGATCGCGAAGCTGGTTCTTGGTCAAAAAGTGTCTTTATGTTGATACGAGCGGCATACGAGGTCCCCCTAGTGGGTCACTCAGCCCCTTTTACTCAAATATCGCCCACTTCATTAGTGGTTTAAATGTTTCTCTCTCGTGATTTTAATTAATGTACATAATTAATCGCGTTTACAATTGGGTATTCTCCGATCCTGCTAGCCATCGGAGATACTTCTCGTCAGAAAAGGCACCTCATGTATTACATTTCTGTCGACCGGCCTAGTATTAGTGAGCCACCCCGAAAGAGACAGAAAACTTGGACATTATGCGAGCCTGGTGAGTAGATTCACCATTGTTAATCACACATTTTCTAGGAAATGTGTACAGTTTCTCCATTGAAGTATATTAATTATAGTTTAATTCACTAACGCGCGACGTAAATTAGAAGCCAGAGCTTTTATTTATTATAGAATAACCCTATAGTTATTTTATACTCTATGACCATTTTAATGTGTATTTTTAATATTATTTCTGATTAACAATAAACATATTATCACTTTCGTGTAAATAGTATGAGCTTTATTGGTGATCAGAGATTATTGCTGTGAAGAGTAGGTGGTATGACTGAAACCTCTCCGATGTATTGAGCTATCCTGGGCAAGGTAAATATTCCCTACCTAAGGGAATATTTCTTAACTCAATCACGTAAATAGGAATTCAGGTAATTTCCCTGTTACCAAGTTATGCCAGATCTCACTCTATCAAAAGTATCATACTTTTGGAGGAATTTGGCTGCTGAAGTTGAGTACCACGAGACAATGTGAAAATAATGGAAGCCCCACCACCCGCCCCCTGAGGGGGCTGGGACCAAACTGATTGCGGCTTTCTTACTTACTGGGTGGGTAGATATTGTAAAATTCATTTTTCTGAAAAGTGATCAATCAAAAATTTTTTTCCATTTGGTACAAACCAATAAAAAATGCACTCCTTGTGACTATTTCTAACTGACAAACATTCAAAACAATCAAAACTGTTTGTTAACACTTTGTATGTAGGTACGAAATTTGCTCAATAAAGGTGGAGTTTTTTGAGATGTACCCTTATAACTCCAAACAACTTGCATTGTTGTTGGGATTTTGAGTTAGGCCATTCGCGTTGTTTACAAGATCTGGATAATGTACCCAACTCAAAACGTAATTTTTGCTTGAGGGGGTCATACAAACCCCAAAAATGCAAAAACGTCAAAATCAATTTTTTACCGACTTTGCCGTGAAACGGAAAGTCAAGGTATTGTATTTGTCATGATGGTTGAGGATTTGGGCGGGGGTGGGTTTTCTTGACGAATTGAAGTGTGCTGATCACGATAAGACATATGGCGCAAAACGAGATAAGTTTATATATGTATTGTATATATATAGGCCTATATATTTATTTATTTATAGGTATATCAATTTATGTATAAATTTGTGCCGGGCTGAACTCAAAAGCTCCGAACTTTAAAGTCGAAACTGATGATGGCAAAATATTGCTTTGATACTGAACTAGAGAAATTTTTAATTTGGTCGAAATCGATTCAGTCGTTTACGAGATATGAACGTTTAAGTGTGTTTCAACGTTATGGATAAGCAGAAATTTGTGTAAACCCTTATATCTCGAAAATGGTTCACCCCCAACAAACAGATGGGGTGGTTAGGGTGTGTAGGTTGCAGATTGGTGCGCCGGAGGTCGGGTGTTCGAATCCCGTGTGAGTCAAGAGGCGAAAATTTTTTGTTAATTTTTTTGCTAATTTTATCCGTCCAAAATTTTTTTGCCATAAAAAATCAAAATTTTTCAAAAATTTCTAGTGTAATTTTTGTTTTAACAAAAAACATCAAGTTTTTGGTAAATAGCCAGTAAATTTAGGTAATTTTGTTTTTTTTTTTGTTAATTAATAGTAATTTTTAGTAAATAAAATGATTAGTTATTTTTGGTGAATTACTCGTAATTAAAGTTGGTCGAAAATTTTGGTAAATTGCTTGGGTATTTTTTGGTAAATTGGTAAAAACCTTTGGCAGTAAATTACTGGGGTAATTAAAATTCGGTAAAAAATTGGTAAATTAGTGAGGAAATGTCTGGTAAATTACTGAGATGAATGTTGGTAAATTGCTGGGGTAATTTTTGGTAAAATGGAAAAAGTCGGTAAAATTGGTAAATTAGTGGGTAATGTCTGGTAAATTACTGCGGTAAATGTTAGTAAATTGCTGGGGTAATTTTTGGTAAATTCGTAAATTTTGGTAAATTGGTAAATTTTGGTAAATTGGTAAACTTTGGTAAATTTGTAAATTTTGGAAAATTGGTAAATTTTGGTAAATTGGTAAATTTCGGTAAATTGGTAAATTTTGGTAAATCGGTAAATTTCGGTAAATTTTGGTAAATTGGTAAATTTTGGTAAATAGCTAAATTTTGGTAAATTGGTAACTTTTGGTAATTTTGGTAAATTGGTAAATTTTGGTAAATCGGTAAATTTTGGTAAATCGGTAAATTTCGGTAAATTTTGGTAAATTGGTAAATTTTGGTAAATAGCTAAATTTTGGTAAATAGCTAAATTTTGGTAAATTGGTAAATTTTGGTAAATCTGTAAATTTCGGTAAATTTGTTTATTTTCCTGTATAACAGAGCAAAGTCGGTTAATCTTGCCTACTGCGCAAGATGTTTTTTTTTAGATGTAAGTGTAACCTTATTACTCCCGAGGTGCGATATGTACTTGCTATGTACCTACTACAAGTTTTTAAAGAAGTAGATAAGGTACTTACCAGCAATCCAGCATGTTTGATTCATTTTCATCCAGCCCAATGTAGTTTTCAGTCACCATTTATTTTATTTACAGTGACATCTTGTATCATTTCAATAACTGGGTTTCTTCTACAAATTCTTGAAATAATGTTACCTACCTAATTAAAATCAAGTGGATGATACTTTGAACAGAATAATATCACGTTTTTACTCATGCTGCAATCAATTTAATACTGTATTTATACATAGAATAATAAATAATATCATTAGGTACTTAATAATAATCTACAACTACCTATAAATAGATATGCTTCTATATAATACAGCTACTACAAGTGAATTTAAGGGTCCCAAATTTGGAAGAGGGGGCTAAAATCAACATAAAACAATTTTATAAGTATTTTGACAAAATGGGGAAAGGTTATTATTATCAGTGTCAGATCATTTCATTATAATAGCCTACTTCATGTTTTTTTTTTTTTTGAAAACTTTCTTTTTTTATTTTATAAGAATTTTTAAGAATGTTAATCCGACTTTTTCATTATTCCATCTGTGTTGTTTTTTAGTTTATTAAAAATTTTTCCCTGGAGTAAGTATTCCTAAATTTTCAAGTAGGTATTTATTTTTTCGATTTTGTTTCAAAAAATGATTCAAACTTCTTTTGTTTTCTGAGGATTTTTTTCAACATTTTATTCGAGTTTTCTCAAATTTCAAATTCAAATTCCTTATTTGAGATACGTGCGGCAGCATTGCTGCCATCATATCACGTTAAGCATTACATAGATGAAACAAAATGTTTTGAATAGTACCTACTTAATAAGTATCTATAGAATACACATTTAAATTGTATAAAAGTACATGATTAAAACATAAAAAGATGAGGAGTTAAAACTACATATTATAAATAAATAAGAGTCTACACCAGGTTATTTCAAAATTTTTTGAATGCTTATTGATCCAGGGAGCTGAGATATTCTTCCAGGGTATAATAAGCCCTAGTTATCAGCCATTCTTCGAAGGCATTTTTGAATTTTTTTGCAGTGGGCTGGTTTTTTACACTCCCTGGAATCTGATTGTATACTTTTGCTTTATCTCGTGATGTAGTACCTACTGTATGGATGGGTAATTTTTGGAAATGTTATAACCACAGTATAAACCATGAGAGATATGTCCACGATATATTTGTGATATTGTAGTGAGAATTTTATTATCAACAAAGGTGGGCCTGCATGTTTGTCTTAGAGGTATTTTATAAATTGTTCTTATGGCACATTTTTGTAGTGTGAGAATTTGCTTGACATAGACGCATTACCTCCCCAAAAAACCACCCCATAGGCTACTGTAGAGTGGAATAGTCCAAAATATGCTAGCTAGTCTGAGAGTTTTTTGATTTGTAATTTGGCATAGCTGAAAGAGTAAAAAGTTTACAGATAACAAACGACATGTTAATTTATTGAGGTATACATCCCATTTTAAATTGCATTGAATATCAACCCCTGAGAACTTTGCAGCACTGGAGACATTAGGCAGAGTTGAGAGAGTTTCTGCTACCAGGTCTGCCTCCCTGGGGGATACATTGAAAGGCACTGTTACTGTTTTTTTCAAGTTCAAGCTCATGTAATTTGCATTAAACCAACAAATTAAGTTTTTGAGAACATGTTCTGTTTTTTTAAGCAGCATGTCCCAGCTACCACCCTTCAAAAACATGGTTGTATCATCTGCAAACTGTGTTAGAAGTGCATTGAGACTTCTTCTTATTTGAACATAGAGAATAAACAATACAGGTGCAAGTACATATGGAACCTTGGGGGACTCCTTTGTTTATTATTTTCTCTTCAGAAAAGTGCAAGTCTCGCCATTTTGGATTTTGACAATTTGTACCCTATTTTCAAGGAAAGATTTTAACCAACTGTGGATTGGACCCCTTAACCCATATTTTTCCAACTTTCCCAATAGAATTCCATGGTTCATGGTATCAAAAGCTTTTGATAAATCACAGAATATGCAAATAAATTTTCACCCTCTTGGCCAACTTGGAGAATTTTGTTAAATAAATTAAATATTGCTTCGGCGGTGTTTTTTCCCTGACAGAAGTCAAACTGTGTTTCACTTAGAATGCTGTTATGATGATAGGAATCATATCAGTTGATTATACCTACCTAGTACCTACCAACCCAATTTAAAAAAAACACAATTTTGGATTTTGAAAGCACAACCCAAATTTGAAAAAAAAGCACAAAGCGGTTCCTGAAAAAGCACAACGCAATTTTGAAAAAACACAATTTGGATTTCAAAAGCAGAACACGATTTTGATTTACAACTCCGAAAATGAAAACATGATTTCAAGAAATAGCAGAACACGATTCTGAGAAAAAAGCACAATGCAACACAATTATGAGAAAAAGCATAACGTAATTTCGAAAAAAAGCACAACACAATTTTGAAAGAAAGCACATCGCGATTTCAAAACAAGAGCACAAAGCAGTTTCAAAAATAAAAACGTGATTTCAAAAAGGAGCGCAACGGGATTTTGACTAAAAAAAGCACAACGCAATTTCCAAAATAAAAACGTGATTTCAAAAAAAAAAGCACAACACGAATTTGAAAAAAAGCACAATGTGATTTCGAAAAAAAGCACAACACAAATTTGCAAAAAAAGCAGAACGCGAATTTGAGAAAAAGCACTATGAGAGTTCAAAAAAAGCACAACACGAATTTGAAAAAAAGCACAATGTGATTTCGAAAAAAAAAGCACAACCCAAATTTGAAAAAAGCACTACGAGATTTTGAAAAAAAGAACAACGTGATTTCAAATGAAAAAGCACAACACAAATTAGAAAAAAAGCACAACACAATTTTTAAAAAAAGGCACAACCTAAATTTGAAAAAAAACAAGAGATTTTGGAAAAAAGCATAATGTAATTTCAAAAGAAAAGCACAACACAAATTTGAAAAAAAAAGCACAACGCCAATTTGCAAAAAAAGCACAACATGATTTAAAAAAAAGAGTAGGGTGGTTGCGGGTTAGATGCTGTAGTTTGTGCTAAAGTTTTGATCTGTGACAGTTATTGTTAACCTGGTTTGATTTGCAAATGAAAAAATTTATGTAGGTAAAACAGGTGATATTTTTTGCACGTAATTTTTAAAACGCATTTTTGCTCCAGAAAAAGTGTTCCAAAATGGCATGTAAGTATCTCACACATAAGTATATACCTTGAACTAACACATTTTACGCAAATTTGCAAAATTTTGTTTCGATTCTGGTATGAAAATTGACCTTGCTATCTGATCGATCATTTTGGGATAGATGCCGGTTTTCATGATTGGGATAGATGCCCCATAGTAATTAAATGAGAGTGAGGAAGGTGAATTTTTTTTTTGTTAATACTGAGGCAAATAGTCCAAAAATGATGGTTTTTTAAATATTTTCAACTGGCATTGTCAATAGTTGGAATTACATTCATTTTCAACACATATTGTCAATTTTCAAAAACACCATTTTTTATTTTGTGATTATTTTATAATTTAAACTGCCATTGTGAATTTTTGATGTTCATTTAAATTGTTGTGCATGAAATAAAAGAATTTCATCGAATTCAATATTCCAGGAGCATTTTTTTGGGGGGGGGGGTTTGGGTGAGGCATCTATCCCACACCAAATCGGCATCTAATCCGCACTGGGGGGATAGATGCTGGTCAAAAAGTGACCTTGTTTTTTTTCAAATTGCAAAAAAACTAATGGTTAAAAAAAATTGTGTTTCTAGTATAATGTAGAGGAATAATTGCTCTACCAATTCGCGCAAATTTTAAAACATTTTGATGGAAATTATGGCAGTAAGGCTCGAAAAACCGCAGACCATCAGCATCCAACCCGCCACTAGGGGCATCTAACCCGCAACCACCCTAACACAACACGATTTTGAAATAAAAGCACAATGTGATCTCAAAAAAAAAGCACATTGTGAGTTTTAAAAAAGAGTACACAACACAATTTCAAAAAAGCACATTGCGAATTTGAAAAAAAAGCACAACGCGATTTCTAAAAAAAAAGCACAATGCAAATTCGCAAAAAATGCACAATGGGAATTTGAGAAAAAGCACTACGAGATTTTAAAAAAAAGCACAACGCAATTTTGAAAAAAAGCACTACAAGATTTTGAAAAGCACAGCACAATTTAAAAAAAAAGGCACAACGTGATGCTGAATACTCTATGCTATTCTGAAAGCTCCAGAGCACAATGCGATATATCTCGAAAGCATAATGTGACTCCAAAAGCACTACAGTACTGAGAGAACCTCTTGGGAGCACAGCAAAATCACAAATGACTGGTGGGTTTTGATTCAGAAAGGGTAACCACCTGATTTCGGTGTCTAGGTACTGAACTTATGTAAATGAAACACCTGCAGGTGTCCTAAAAACATTTCTCAAAATTGAACAATAGAGAAAATTTTATAACCCCTGTGGTGTTACATTTAGGTATAAGGGAGACAGATAAGAGATACAAAGGGTCATTTAAAATCAATAGGCGGCAAATCACTTTGATTTATAACTTTTAGAAAATAACCAAATTTGAAATGTTTGAAATTGAACAATGGAAAAGATAACACCTTAGATAAGAATATTTTACAACCCCTACTGTGTTACATATTTTTAAAACTGATGTCGGGCTTCGCTTTTGATAAATATAACACCACAGGGGTCGGCTTCATTTTAGATAAAATCTTTTCCATTGTTCAATTTTGAAAAATAAATTCGAAAATACACAAAAAGATTTTACAACCCTTGTGGTGTTACATAAATTTTGAAATTCAACGGATGTCGGCTTCGCCTTTGATGAAATCTTTTACATTATTCAATGTTTAAAAATAAATTCGAAAATTGAACAATAGAAAATATTTTGTGACCCCTGCTGTGTTACATTTTAAAACCTATGTTGGCTTCGCTTTATAGAAAATATTTTACATCCCCTGCGATGTTACATGCTGTCGGCTTTGCTTTTGATATGGCTTTTTTCCCCTTTTTATTCTTTTTTTGGTCCAAATTTTCGCAATTAATTGCAATTACTCAAGTAGCTTCTTGAGTAATTGCAATTATAATTACGGCGTTCCATAAATCGGCCCATCCATCTAAGAGAACATTCGTTCCAAAGAATTTTTCCACTTTCAGACCAAAACTATAGGGGAAAGTCCCCTAAAAGTGCGCAGTCTCCTAATAGTGCGCAGCGCCATATCTCGCGATTGGCACCACTGAAAAATTCGTGAGGTAGCTCATTTGAAAGAGCGTGTCGTGACAATTATTTTGATGTATCATACAAGCCATTTGGCTAAATTTTACGCGTGCAAAGTCAAAAAATGTGAATTTTCAATTTCTGATGTAATTTTTTTTTTTGAAAAGTTGACAATTTGTATTGCTCTCGTTGAATTGCAAAAATTTATGAGATAACTTATATTATATCATTTTGTAGGGAATTTTATCCTCTTTAATATTGTTGTAAGAGTTTGAAAATTCATCCTTTCGTTTTCTTGAAAATAATTTTTAAAGAAATAGAGGATATTTTTGAACCATGGATTCCCAATAGTGCGCATCCTAGAAAATCTGTAAATACGCTTGTGTTTTTCACTACCTGACTTTTGTTTTGATAGAATGGAGTGTTAAATACCTGTAAAAGGCTAAAGGGTGTTAGTTTTCAGTGAAGAAACATTCCTAAGAGTGAAAGAATACTTGAACAATGGGCTTTCTTTGCAGAAATAAGCTCACACATAACCCCTACTCATAGTAAAACATATTTTCGCAATTTTTGTGAAGTACTCATGTTTTTTATATCTGTTCTTAGTGTTCTCGTGATAATAAAACGTATTATTGCGATTTTTGTCAAGAATTAATTTTTTTGAAGTAAATTTACACATCGCGCACTATTAGGAACCCTACTGCGCACTTTGAAGGAGCCCATGGCTCCTAATAGTGCGCATTTGACATTTTTTACTCAAGGTAGGATTTCTCAGTCAATTATCAATGAAAAATTTTGAAACTCTGGAATTATGTAGCTGAATGATACAGCTACAACATATCAAAAAATCACGATCCTAGGTAACTTTGCGGCGGAATGACAGCGATTTTGGTACTAAGTGCGCACTATTGGGAGACTTTCCCCTAATAGTGTGCTACGCACACTAAAAAGGCAAATCTATGAATGAAAATAAACAAATTGATCGCGATAATACGAATTCGTTATCCCTAGCAGAATCATAAAAAAGTCGAGCTTTCAAAGAAACCCAATTTTACAAAATGAAAGTTTTGAAAAATCTCAAATCCTCAATTTCCGACAAAAAAATAAATTGGACTTTTTTTTTCAAAAATATTTCAACAACATGAGTGCTAAAAGAAAATTAGTCTATGGGGGTAAGTGACCAAAATGTTTACAACTTTCCAACTTTTTACCCCCCCCCCCACCATCTTCCAGCATTTTTCACGCCGATTGGCCATTATGTGGTTCAAACATATTTTCACGGAAAAAAAAAGTATAGGTAATTTTTATTATTTTAGCACAATAACCGGATCCCATTCGAAAATACAGTAGAATTTATTTTAGAACTTGGTATTTTCAACTGGTCACACAAATTATTTTTAATGTGATGGCATGGTAAAAATTATTCCTCCATAATGACTTTTACTGTACCATGATAGTAAAAATTACACGAACCAATAATGTAAAAGTTAATGTGTGGTGAAGAAAAAAATACTCCTCTTGAAGTAATTTTTACTATTTGAAAAGTAAAAATTATTCTGTCGTAATAATTTTTACTGTATTTCAATAGTAAAAATTACTCGAACCAATTGTGTAAAGATTAATAGGCGTTGAAGTAAAAAATGCTCATTTTGAGGTAATTTTTACTATTTGAGAAATAAAAAGTACTTGTGGTGAGGTAATTTTTACTTTGGAGCAATGATATCAATTTTCAAAATGAAATTTTAAAAAATTAAAATAAAGGGGTAGGATTACATTGTTTTGAATTTTTTTTGCACCATTGGATTGTACTCGATGTGGAGGATTTTTTACAATTTTAATCTCTTACGAAAATTTCCTAAGCTAATGACCTAAAGGGGAATCGAACCTGGTACCTTACGTTTTCCTACTGGTACCTTACGTTTTCCTAACTACCTAACTTAACTACTCGGCTATGACCACGCTACTAATAAACGAGGATTAAAAGAATATATTTGTTTGCAAACACGTGGTGCTATTTCAAATCACGTTACTATTTATTGTGTGCAGTTTGATTGGATAGCGCTTTTTCACATGTTTGTTTGTGTATTTTCTGTGTTACCGGTATATCGTATAAAATTTCAAGGTCTAAAGTGCGTTTTTCGATTTTTGGTGAATTTTTGAAAATGTGAGAGAAAAAATCAAAATTTTACCAAATTGACCAAGAAAGCTGAAATTTGGGATATACCCTATTTTCGACATGCCAAATCGATTGGAGACGGTTTCAACCCGTTTTGAGCAGTTCTGGAGCCTCCAGCAGGTTTTTGAAACTCGAAAAATGTACTGGAGGTTCCAGTAATTTTCAAAAAAGTCGCTGGATGCCCTAAAATTACTTGAACCCACCTGAAGTCGTCTTCAGAGGGTGTTAAAATTGGAGTGTAGAGTAAATTTCAGCTTTACATCTCCATTTGATGAAATTTTGTGAAAATTTAAAGTTTCAAAAAATCTGCTGGAGGCTCCATTAATTTTCAAAAAAAGTCGCTGGAGGCCCTAAAATTACTTGAACCCACCTGAAGTCGTCTTGAGAGGGTGTTAAAATTGGAGTGTAGAGTAAATTTCAGCTTTCCATCTCCATTATTTGATGAAATTTTGTGAAAATTCAAAGTTTCAAAAATCTGCTGGAGGCTCCAGAACTGCTCAAAACGGCTTGAAACCGTTTCCAATCGATTTGGCATGTCGAAAATAGGGTATATCCCAAATTTCAGCTTTCTTGGTCAATTTGGTGAAATTTTGATTTTTTCCCTCATTTTTGGCCTAAATTCGATTTTCAAAAATTCACCAAAAATCGAAAAACGCACTTTAGATCTTGAAATTTTGACAGGTGATAAATTTTTGCATGATCTTTC
Source organism: Planococcus citri (assembly GCF_950023065.1). Taxonomy (NCBI): domain Eukaryota; kingdom Metazoa; phylum Arthropoda; class Insecta; order Hemiptera; family Pseudococcidae; genus Planococcus; species Planococcus citri. The sequence continues at coordinate 82,325,709 of NC_088677.1, forward strand.
GATCTACCTTTGTAAAGTTTGAAAAAGTTCGTGCAAGTCCTATGTTGATACGCAAAATCTGCGATTTCGGCTGACCTGTCAATCAAAATGGCCGCCATTTTGTAAGTAAGGCCAACTTTTTTTTTGGCAAGTTTGCTTTAAAATGTTCCTCAGGATGTCCCCTTTAAGAAAAAAGTTGTCCCGGAGGATCGGCGGGGGGGGGTGCAATTACTCCTATTGTCATATGCCGGACTATTAATATTGACACAGTAATTCGTGTTTTCCATGTAGTAAGAATTACTCTCACAATGCGTGATATTTACTTAGAAATAATAGTAAAAATTACTTTTATAACTGAGTAATTTTTACTTGGGCAGAATAGTGAAACTTTACTATCCGTGAATAGTAAAAATTACCGTTACAATCGCAACAGATAATACCACCTGGTGCAGTACTTTTTATTCAATCATACAATTTTATTTTTTACCAGAACAGAATAGTAAAAATTTACCATCCGTAAATAGTAAAAATTACATTGAATTTTGTGGAAAAAAAATACTATACAGAAAAGTAATTTTTACTTTCATCACGAATTGAACCACACGTTGAGTGATTTTTACTATGAGATTAGTAAATTTTACTATGAGGTTTGTAAATTCTACCTAATTTTGGGTAAAATATATTTTTTGGCGGACATTTATTATTTTTTAACAGGTAATTTATGTTAAAATTTTTTTCCGTGTTGGAACGGGAACTCTTATGCAAAAATGTTAAATAATACCTATTTAAATGTTCAAAAACGAGTTTTTTATGTAATACTTGAGAAAAAATTTGAATTGTTTTATTGCAAGGTTGAGCTGAAATCAAAAATTGAAAATTCACAATTTTTCGCGTTATTTTTCGTGGGAAACCTTAATCATAAGCATAGTGTAAAGTAGCTCAATAATATAAGCAATGCCTATGTACTATAATTGGCTTGTAATTGGCTTGTAAATGCTGCTTGCGGTAACCTTACAATAAATTATTTGAATTTGAATTTTTTGCGTTCAATTTTCGTGCATGAGTATTGATAAAGATATTTTGCAAAACTAAAAGTTTTTAAACATGTACGAGTAAAAGAAAACTAGTATAATTATTCTGTGCGGAATTACTATTATTCCCGAATTCGGTTCACTGTCATCTTTATATTTATCTGTACACTCGGTTTTCGTGATACATTTGACACCGGCTGAACACCATTCACAATGAGGATCTTCTGCAAGCGAACACGCATTCGATGTGTCATATTTTTCACAATTATGCATTTTGATTTTGACGATTTTCTCTTTCGTCATCGCATAAATGTGGTTCATTTTCGAATTGTACAGTATATCAGAATTTATTGCAGATCCTTCATCGATGGCGATATCCGCATAATTATTTGCCGAATTGGCGTCAGGTGAATCGAATCCTTTTACTGATATCTTGCGCAGATGACCAGTTCGTGTACCAATAAATAGCACAATGTAGTTATCAACCGAGGTTACTGCGATTCCTGTGGGCACTATGTCACTACCTGGGCGAGAATATACGAGATCTCCAGCCACAACATGATGACCTATACTCCAATCGTAAGATACCCGATTTATATGATGCTTGCATACTGCAAAACCGTCGTATGTGCGCTTTGATTTGTTTTTCGAATCCACGTAGTACGTTCCGAAAAGTGTGAATAGTACTTTCTCGCCGGTTTTAAATTTAGAATCAAATTTTTGCTGCTTATTTTCGTAGATGTATGCTTTTTCGAGTTCCGTAGAATAATATTTCGTAGTTGACGAATTATGTAATATATGAAAGTAATCCTTGCAAGTTAAAACAAATTTACTGTACGAATAGTTTCCATTTTTTTGATCTATCTTCATTACGAATGCAGGGTTTATTTTCTGAGTGTCAATAGGTAGACCCCAGAAAGCATTTTTGCGAATCACAAAATAGCCAGACATTCCATCATTGAAACCATAAATGGCCCTTATAAAGACCGTGTCGCTAATAGTTTTTTCTGCTATATCTGATAAAAAACCTTCTCGGTGGGCATTTCTGACAATTACTTTTAATGGGAACGTGTTTGATTCGTTACTGGGAACATCAAACGCAACATATAGTGTCGATGAGTTTCCTAATAATGTGGGAGCTACGAAGGCTACAATCGACTGAAGGCGATCAGTTTGCACTCCAGAATCAGACCCGTTCGCCCATATGTTGGAAAGTTGGTAGGTATCACGGGCGTTACATAGACTTGGGAAGTAACTACTGCAAGATATCAGTTGCTGATTCCGGTGATCCAACACCAGCACTCGCTTAGTCGATTCATCCGAACAGCTGTCAGATGAACTAGAACTACAGTCCGAAGACTTGGATTGTGGTGTAGGGTTTTTATGTTTAATTTGAAGTTTCAGATCCGATGATAATTGATAGAGATAATCTACCGCATCTACATATACCCGTCCTCCTAATTCATCTGCTACAAAATGATTAAAGTAGCTTTGGTTTCCATCTTGATATCCACTCGGGATTTCTTCGTTCAAATGCCCATTTGAGCGATCCGCTGTTAGAAGGAGTGTAATGGTGTATGCGAAGATTCCCGGAAAGAGTTTGGGAAAATACATTGCGAGGAAATTCCCAATGACCGATATTTTCAGTTGAGTTATGGCTGCAGCTTGGTCAACCTGGTATTATTTTATTTCCGAATTCGTGTCGAAATATCTGAAACCATAGACGAGATACACAGATTTGCTGCTGAATTAAAGTAGTGAATTTAGTTTAAAAAGTAGTGAAAAAATTCACTAATGCGTTCATTTTTTTTTTTAAATCATTTTGATTGAAATTAAAACATACTTTACATACAAATTTTCTTCCATTTCAAATTTTTTGTATTGGAAAATTGGACTTTTGTTAGTTCTTTTTGCGTGTATGGGGGGGGGGGTCGAGTAGAGATCTTTCTGAAAATTTTACAAGTTTTATGACGACTTTCTGCAGTTTTGGCATACCATTATTCAATTTCGAAAATTTCCGATTAATTCTTGGTATTTTTCAATAATCTGAGCAGTCTGTGCAAAATTTCACCCGAATGAGAAATTTTCTCAAATTTTTGTCGTTTTCTGAGGAAGCTTAATTTTTGATATTTTTGAGTGATTTTCACAATCAAGTTTACAATTTTTATGATATGTACTTTACTTGTGAATATTTATTTCTGGCTCTTTATTAAACATGGAGATCGTCAGAATTTTTACTTTGGCCTTTGAACTATTATTATTGTCATCAAAAAAAAAAAAAAAAAACTATTGATTGATCAATAATTTTATAACTAACTAATCCACCTTCAATTTTCTTTGTTTCAGGTGAGCACAAATTTCCTTCCAAACATGCTGAAATATGAACTCGCGTATGAGAATAAGTGAGTAATTTTATAATCCTTATGAAAAATGTTACGTAAGTCCTTTCTACACCTGCGACCTTTTATTTTCAATGGCAAATCAAAAAAAAAAATCTAAAATCACGGAATTTGAAAATCATCTGAAGTAATTTTCCCTAGGTCAGGTTTGAATTGATCGAGGTGATCTGATCTTCCAAGATTTTTTAATTCACAAACGATTTTGATTTTTAATGAATTTTTAAAAGATATAAACTCCGGTCAAAAATGGGAAAATGATTGAAATTTTACCAAATAGACCGAGAGAGCTGAAATTTGGCGGGTGCCCTGTTTTTGACCCTTTAAATCGATTGGAAACTATTTCTAACCATTTTGAGTGGTAGTTCTGGAGCACCCTAGCTGAAAAAATGTATTATGAACAACTTATGCATGCTAAACAAAATAAATTAAAAAATTGGGATGGCGCTATGTCGCGAAGTCGATTTAAAAATATTCGAAGATTTGCGAAAAATTGCGATTTTTCGATTTAAAACATGAAAAAAAGTTTTGATTGGTTAAGTTGACCCATTTGACCCCTATTTTTACGTATCTGTTGAAAAAGTTGTTTTGTGAGTGTAATTTTTACTAACTTTTTCATGAAATACGTCAGAAAGAGGTCAAAATGAGACAACTAAATAAATTTAAACTTTTTTTGATGTTTTTGTAATTGAAAATTGAATTCTTTCGAATTTTGATTTTTTTGTGAGGAGTTCATTTCATCGAGTGGAAGAGTTTTTTCAACTTTCCCAGTTTCTCAACGGATACTTAATGATAGGGGTCAACTGGGTGAGCCTCACCTATCAAAACTTAATTTTTTTAAAAAAATCGAATTTTTTGCAAGCTTCGAATTTTTGAAATCGACTTTGCGACATAGTGCAATCCCAATTTTCTAATACACATGTTGTTCAGCATAAAAAGTTGTCTATTACTTATAAATATTTTTTGCAGAATTTTTGAGAGTCGGAACGATATGAAAACTACGTGTTTTAAAGCTTTTTGAGCTAATTTTTTGTACAAAAAAAGGTGGCAACACTGGTTTTTATGATATCACAAATAAGCCTTTCAAAACTCCTAACTATTGAAAAAAGTTCCATTTTGGAAGGTATCACGGTTATCCTGTAATCCTCTGCTGAAATGGATGATACATATTTCAGGACAGGTTCACTGAAAACTTTGACACCCCCTGGCTGCCTTCAAAACTGGGCTTGAGGGCTGCGATTTGCGCCATTGGTCATCCCTTCGAAAGGTCTTTCCATAGGAACAGTTTGAAAAAAATCGCTGAACCATCCTACCACTTCTTGGTCGAATTGACGTGGAATAACCCTTTAGTGTCAATTTTTTCAGAATACCGGGTATCTATCTATGTACTCTCTAACAGGCAGTGAAAATAGTGAAAAAGTATAGTAATTTCAAAAACGGATAGGTAGTGAGAGTCGTGAAAAAATTAATTAAAACTAAAAAACAAAAAATTCCACAAAAACAAAAAATTTTTCACAAAAACAAATATTTCCATTAAAAACAAAAAATTCCACAAAAACAAAAAAACTTCCACAAAAACAAAAGAACTTCCACAAAAAAAACTTCCACAAAAACAAAAAATTTCACAGAAACGAAAAATTCCACAGAAACAAAAAATTCCGCAGAAACAAAAAATTCCACAAAAAACGAAAATTTCCACAAAAAACAAAAATTTTAATTAAAAACAAACATTCCACAAAACAAAAAATTCCACAAAAACAAAAAAACTTCCTGTAAGGGGAGAAATATCATTGAAAAATTCGAAAATAAACCAAAAAATCCTATTACTTTACTACCATTGAAAGTAATTTTTAGTTTTTGATTTTTGATTCCTTTGAAAGCATAGAAATATCGCACCTCGGGAGTAATAAGGTAAGGGTAAGGGCACCAATTATGGACCAGTCCGCAATATGGACCAGCGCTTGTTCTCGTTGGTAATTACCGCAGTCTGTCAGGAAAAAATGTATTCTGATGTATTTTTCATCAAAAAAACGAATGAGACAAAAATTACAGCTGTAAAGTCAAAACTCGCTGAGAAATTTACAAAACACTGTTTTGAGACACTGAAAATTTTTTTTAGTGTGTTTTTCAACTTTTATTAAAATATCAATGGTGTTGTGGAAGAAGGGCCAAACTGTATTTTCAAAACGACAAAGTAAAACGGGAATCACTATTATACAATATGGAAAGCATTTAAGAGTGAGGATGAAGTTTCAGGACCAGCACTAGGGATATGAGTACCCATACCAAAACAATTTATTCAGATAAATTGATTTGTAATGAAAATAAAAATAAGTTAGAAATGTTTGGTGAAGTTTGGCCCTTTTACTCACTTACTACTATATTTTCACAGTATGTCAAAAGGGCCAAACTGCATTGTTCTCCATACCTCATAACCTAAAACAGATAACCTATTTGAGGTAGCAGGTACTTTGAACACTTGCCCTGAAAAATTTTCAGCAGTGACCCATGAATTTTATTTTGCTATCGGATGTAAAATTTCATGTCCGATCGAATGCCGCAAACGATTTTTGAATCCGACCACCCGTTCTCACCCAAATTGAGAATTTTTGTGGGCAAGTAGCTAGGGAAAAGGGGAAATAAAGCACAAAAAAATGGGAAAATTTGAAAATTAAGGACCATTGACTATGTACTCTGATTCAAAATTTAACGCTCTTTCCAACGGTGATATTAGTTTTCAGATCAGATCGGTCGTTCTTGTGAAATTCACGAGTTAACGTAATATTTTTGAAAAACTATAACACAAGGTAATACTTCAATTTTTTGGGTAAGTGTGGTTCTTGGCTCTAAGTAATAGTGTTTTTCTCATTTTTAATCGTCAGTGTTGCTCTTATAGTCAAATGTAAACAAATATTTTATCTTGGGAATAGATGAAACTGGTTCAGATACGCAGAATGTAAAAATATCAACGAAATTCAATCGCAGTTTGGCCCTTTTTTACTATTTGGAGTCAGTTTGGCCCTAAAAATCGACACTTTGGCCCTTTTTCAAAATTTTAGAATCAGTTTGGCCCTAAAAATCGACACTTTGGCCCTTTTATAATTTTCGCATTTTTCACCAAAACAGATTGGCCCTACACCTTGAAAAATACAGTTTGGCCCTTCTTCCACAACACCATCGATATATCTGTGGTGTAATTTTCTAAAATGTCATTGATGTTTATAATATCAAAAAAGGATGTAGTTTCTGCTGGAGTGATCAGTTTTTGCTAAAAATGAGGGTATGTACAGAAATTTTTGGTGCAAAGTTTTTTTTATGGGGTGTGCTAATATGGACCACCTGTGATATTGAATTTTTTAACAGCCTCTGAAAAGGAAAATGCTCGAAATACTTTTTTTTGTTCATTTCTACTAATAAATATGATGTTTTGAAACGTAAAAATAATGTTTATTTTGAAATTATTCATTAGGTGGTCCATATTAGGTGTCCAAAATTTTGAACTGTCATTTTGACACTCGTCATTCAACAATTTGAAAAAAATATTCAAAATTAACCTGAACTGCTTAGAATAAGTGTTTTTGTTCATTTCTAAAAATAAATATGACCTTTTGAAAAATGTGAAAGTATGTTTATTTTGAAATTTTATAGGTGGTCCATATTAGGCGTCCAAAATTTTGAACTGTCATTTTGACACTCATCACTCAACAATAAAAAAAACATACTTGAAGTTGACCTTCACCCCTGAAGTTTTGTACAGTGTTAGTGGAAGGATGGAACTTCATTTTAAGCCTTTGTGGAGGTTTCTACCTCCTATAGTTTTCAAATGGCAATCCTCCAAAAAAAAGTGGTCCATATTTGGTGCCTCTACCCTTAACATCTCAAAAAAGTGAAATTTTACAGGAGAGTGATTTTCTTTTTTTTTAAAACTTGATTCAATATTTTTATCATTTTATAATTAATTGTGAGGAATGATTAGCACCTCATTTTTAAGATCTGGTATCCTACCTTCATTTGGCATAAGAACACTTTGAAAAATAAAATCTTATAGAGGAAATATTTCAATGTTTGGAAAACATTTTGAGTTATAACCTTTCATTAAAGTTGATGTGGAGGCGAAAGGAAGCGTCCAAAAAAATTTCATGACAACAAAGTTGTAGAGAATTAAATTTCCAATCGACATAATGTCGTTAGTTTTTTCTAGAGTGCTTAGTTTATGAGTTTTTTTCAAAAAACTAAAATTTCATTAAATGTGCAAATTCATTTTTCTGAAAAGTGATCAATTTAAAATTTTTTTTCCAATAAAAAATGCACTCCTTGTGACTGAGGACAGAAAAATTTTCTACCATCTAAAGAGGGAGAAAAATTATCGTGATATTTTTCTCCCAGCATAGTAGACTGATTTCTGATGAAATTAATTTTTCTCCCAAACCATGATTAAAAAAATTTTCGATTCTCATTCTAAAAAATTCAGTCGGAGTAAAAACACCATCAATAATGTTTACGATAGACCGGTTGTTAAATATGTTTCCGTTCCTTACACTGGTGTTTATTAAGACGGTATAAAATATATTGTAAACTCTGACTCCACCAAAATTGCTGCTAAAAGTTACAATCAATAATAAAATGAAATTTTATTCCAGGCTGAAAGATAGAAACGAGAAATTGAAATGTAGCGACGTTGTATACTCGATAAAATGTAATCATTGCGATGGTATCTACATAGGTGAAACTGGTACCTATTTAGCCGATCGTTTGTACAGGCACCAATATGATGTTAGAACCTTTAAAACTACCACCGCTCTGTCTCAACACGCTAAAAATACTGGCCATTCTTTCGATTTTGAAAATGTCAAAATTTTGACTTATGAGAAGAATGTTTTAAAAAGACGCATTCTCGAATGCATTTTAATTAACCAATGTGATAATGCTATTAATTTTAGGACGGATTTAGCGAGTTTTAACGAGATATATCGTCTAGTTATAAGTTAGTTTTTATGTATGTCTGTTTCTCTTCATGGTCCATTGTTGCATCTACGACCGAATTCGCTTTTTCGTTGTGTATTTAGTATCGTTTTACTGCTGAAGAAGGCAACAAGCTTTGCCGAAACGTTCGGTTATTACCTATCTGTGAAATAAATTGGGTGTAATGATTTACTACAGTTTTTTTATTCAGTATCAAACACGCGTAATAATTCAACTTCTAGTATAAGTAGCTGGTTCTTGCTAAAAATACTTTCTTCCAGTATAAGTGAGAAAAAATGGGCAATTTTTTCTCATGTTAGGAGACAGGAACTGGGTAATTTTCTCCCACTACATTCCACAAAAACAAAAAAATTTTTCAACAAAACACAAAAAAATCCTCAAAAACAAAAAATTCCACAAAAACAAAAAAAAAATCCTCAAAAACAAATAATTCCACAAGAACAAAAAAACTTCCTCAGAAAACAAAAAATGCCACAAAAACAAAAAAATGGCTTAAAAACCAAGAAACTTCCACAAAAACAAAAAAACTCCCACAAAAACAAAAAATTCCACAAGAACAAAAAAACTTCTACAAAAACAAAAAAAATCCCCAAAAACAAAAAATTCCACAAAAACAAATACCTAATTCCACAAGAATAAAAAAACTTCCACAAAAACAAAAAAAACTCCCACAAAAACAAAAAATTCCACAAGAACAAAAAAAACTTTCTCAAAAACAGAAAATGCCTTAAAAAACAAAAATTCTCCAAAAACCAAAAACCTTCCACAAAAAACAAAAAAATTCACAAAAACAAAAAACTTCCACATAAACAAAAAAATTTCCACAAAACCAAAAATATCCTCAAAAACAAAAAAATTTATAAAAAACAAAATTTCCACAAAAACAAAAATACTTCCGCGAAAACAAAAAATTCCACAAAAACAAAAATACTTCCACAAAAACAGAAAAAAACCAAGAAATACTTTCTGTACAAATTTTCTTCCAATTTCAATTTTTGGATCCTTGTATCTACATTCTATATTTTTTTACGCGTTTGTTACAAATCCAAAGAAATATTGCTAGGATGTCGAAATCCTTATCCTACTCAGTGTTTTGCTCGATTTTCGCCCTCGTCGTTGTAAGGATTTCTCAGAACCAGTGAGAGTTACAACATTTGATACCACCTTTACTTTAAAGAAAAATCAAAATGACCATACTTAACGATTTTTGGTGATGGTAGCACCAAGTGTTTCCAACTGACAAGCGAATTTTTTTGATATCCACATGCATGAAAAAAAGCAAAAAATTTGAATGTAAAATTTTTATCTCGAGTCTCCTCCCCCTTCCCTTCTTAAAAAATCTCAAGTGTTTGAAAAATGTCCTGGTTAAAGTCTTGCTTTTTTGTTTTGAAATTTTCTTAGACTGCCGGAAAAATACGAAAAGCCAGTTTCATTTAAAAAAAAGTGACCTCAAAATTCGCATTTTACACTCCGTGTTGAAAAATGGTACCTAATGCAGTTCCTTTTTGATATGATTTCAAATTCTTTGATAAATCTTACATGAACCCCCCCCCCCCCCCGAAAATCCTAGTAAGCTTTCGGCACTTTGAGAGGTTGTCATAGAATTAGCAATAATTTTCATTTTGAATTTTCAAAGCATTTAAATTTTCTTTTGTGAAAAAACTACCCTTGTTTTTCAAGTGTTTTGCTCCGTGAAGAAACTTCGAAAATAATGAATGGATTTTTCTTGTGATTGCCATTTCTGAGGAAAGAGGAAAGTTTACCGAAAAACTGATTTTAAGAAGATTCATTCGAGAAAATTATGAATAGTTCGCGAAAACTGCATTATTCCAAGCGTGAATAATTTTTAGAAGACGAGTACTTAATAATATATTATTGTTAGTAGTTTGTTGTGCTTACCTTTGGTAAAATTCTCGCGTCACCAGTGTCACCATGAATCGCTTATTGGTACGTGATGCACCGTTGTGAAGAGCCCGACGAGCAGATGACTTGGCGCGAATAAAAAATCGAAAATTCGCTTTCTAAGGTCGGGAAAGTTATCCAAAATTTTATTAATTTCGACCAATGAGAACGCGGCATTTTGAAATTCTCACCGAATCTGCGCGCCAGAGTCAGGTGGTAGAATTTCGCTCGCAGCACACATTTTTTTTATCGATCCTCATTGAAACTTTAAATAGGGTGATAAAATTTTGTTAATATTTTTTCTTTCCATTTCTCTCATAGGTAGGATATGCATTTTTCAATTCAGAAATTTTAGGTTGAAAAAATTCAGTAAGTAAATTCTAGGTATAAAAAAAATGAAAAAAATGAAAATTCCAAAAAATAAATAAAAGTTGAAAAAACTAGAAAAATTTTTAAAAAGTGAAAAAATTCCAATCATCTACATAAAACAATAAAATTGGTTATCCAAAGCCCACGATGGACTATTTTTCTTCACTAAGCACGTCAAAAAACTCAATAATGGGATTATCCTAATTTAAAACTCAAATTACACAAATTACACAATTTTTTTTTTTGGGTGTTTATAATTGCAGGATTATTACACCCTAGTCCAGTAGAATTAGCATCGAATAGTGAATCTCTAGGTGGCAAGCTGATTTTCGGTATACTGGTCTATTTTGATGTTCTGAAAACTAATCCGAGGAGTCCCCTACTGTCCCGGGTGTGCTTTCCCCCAAATTGTGGATCTTAGCCCACCAAAATCGGTTTTTGACCAATTCATAGAAAAATATTGACTCTAGCGCAAAAATGGTTGAAGAATGTTGTTCTACGTCAAATTTCCCACCAGATGAGCCATGTATTGATTTTCCAGCCCCAAGGGGGGGGGGTGGGCCTACGGCGCTTTGAACATAAAGGGGTCTGTATTTAGCTCTATTACATTGATTGTTAATATTGGTCGTAATATTTTTAATCGTTTAAAAATGATATGGGGGTACTTCTTTTTGTTTTTCTGAGATACAGAACGGACTACAGCGTCAGCCCCTCCCCCCTCCCCCTCACAATTCAGTTATCTGTCAATATAACGTACGTCCGGTGAATTGAAATGTATCTACAAAAAAGTGTAAAAATGTCAAATGGAATGTTGATACGCGTTTCAAACACCAATTTTAACGAAGCGTAACCAATTCTCCCCCTTTGTGGATCCCAAGCCCCCCAAAACTTTTTTCAATCCATCTTAATCAATATTGGTCAAATTGAAAAAATTCTACAATTGTTATGTTCTAATCCATAAAATTTGCCATAAAATGAACCTTCGTTCATATTTCTCGCCCCAGAGGGGGGAGGAGTGAACCTAAAACATTGAATAGGTAGCTACTTTCTCGTTCTCACAATGTGCAAATCTCTAGGTATGAAATTTCCAATTCAATCGCGATAGGAAACGTAAAATTTTGAGATTAGATGGGTACCTTAATCATTTAAATCAAATGTATGTACGTATAAAAGCCAAAAAAGGTCTTCGCAACATTGATAAATAACTGGGCGTCAGAGAGCTTTATCATAAGGTAATGACTGACTTGTGTGAATGCTAGCTAGCCACACTAAGTATACAGCAATTGAGCAATTGGGATTAACACAGAGAGCTATATACTTAATGGGTTCCCTAACTCGTATTATTAATCAGCCACTGCTAATTGAATATTACTTACCCCGGCTAGGTGCGCGAGTAGAGAACCGAATCACGAATATTTATCATAAGAGAAGTTACGAGGAATAAATACGCGATTATGTACTCGAACTTGTATTGTACATATATATGTTCACGACAGCACACTTATGAACCCATGTATGGGTTAATCTTGCATAAGAAGTGAACCAGTAGGTTTACCAGCCTGGCTCACTTTGTAAAGGCTAAAGTTACATAACAAGTGAGCCACCAGTTTCAAACTAGTTTTGTCAAAGTTAGCTGCGCGCACCAAATGTTTCTCAGAGATGTTCGCTAGATGTAGTACTAACATGAGGCCTATAGAATAGGAAGTACTGGTCGGCATACCCAAAGCCCTGTTGAAATTGGGTATGCACGATGATAAATTTGACTAATGATTTTTCTGCATTTTGTTGCTCTATGGGAATACTGTTGATACCAAAAATTTTGATGTGGTTCAGACTTTTTGACAACCAAGCAATTTTCACAAAATTCAATATAGTTCAAAAAATTTTAAAATTTTTTTGAAAAAATTTTCTCCAAAAATTTTTTATTCTGTTTCCTGATACAGATGAATTATATATTTCAATGACTGTGCAATTAGAATTTCGATTAGTTAATTAGAACAGAAATTGAAAATAATTTTAAAAATTTTGAAATTTTGAAAAATTGGCTCATAAGCCTGCCGCGATGCCTATATATAAATATAATAAGTTTACAATAAAGAATTACTGCAAATCAAATACTTAACAAATTACACTTAATCGAAATAATAGCTTAAAACACTATAAAAAACCTTTAACGGAGGGCCTGAGCTCTCCTGTATTTTAGGGTACTTTTAACTTGTCAATTCACGACTCTTGTCGTTGTAGAACTGCGACGAGTTTAGGTAGCTAATTTGGCTAGCCAGCCAAATTAGCACCTTGACCACACCTATTGTTACCAGATTGGTAAAGGGTTGACATACAAGTATGCTACTATTGACAAATATATTGGTAGTGGCTTTAAGGCATATACTTCCTACTCTAACAACATTTTTTTCAATTTTGGATTTCAACTTCAACGTGTTTCCCTGAAAGTCCAATTGCAAGAAGATTTTCAAATTTTAATCACTGATTTAGAATCTCTTATGTAATTCTTCTGAAATCCCTTACTCAGTTTTGTTTCAAGTTCACTCGCTAGTCATTCTTGAGAAACGAGTCTCCAAGGTTTGGTTGTTTTGCAAAAAACCGAAAATATGAAGTGTGAAGATAACAAGGATGTCCCTTCCTTCCATTCTCCTCCAAACTTTTAGATGTTTGAGATGAAAATTATTTTTTTTAGCAAGACTGTTGAAGGGAACACCTTTACTCGTAAAAAGAGGTAAGTAGGGTAAATGAGCCTAAGTTTGTGCGCTTCCTAAGATTGCGCAGTAACGATTTCTCAGAACCAGTGAGAGTTACAACATTTGACACCGCCTTTACTTTAAAGAAAAATCAAAATGACCATACTTAACGATTTTTGGTGATGGTAGCACCAAGTGTTTCCAACTGACAAGCGAATTTTTTTATAACTTTTCCAATAAAAGTGGCACGCGACAATTTTTATGGAATCTAAATAAGCTATTTTTAGATTCGTTATTGTCTGGGGATCATAACAAGCACATATTTCAAGTGTTTTCTACTTTAATTAGGTTTCAATTTTTCACTTTTTTAAAAAAACACCCCTGTTCCTAAAATTGCGATTATTATTTTTTGCTACTTTTCTAGACTAATAATGATACTTTTCGAAATTTTCATTAAGAATTCAATTTATTTGAATGAAATGACACCTTATATACGTATATCGAGTTTTCTCCTTATCAAAAGCTAGGGAGAAATGGGTGTAATGTTGGAAATACCAGATCTGAGCGCATTTCCAGTGTGGTTCACTCAGAAGTTTCAAATGCACGTTCATGTGAGGCATTTGGTTTGCTTTCATCATAAATTAAACAATATTGACGAATTTCTATGTTTTTCACTGGTGCTCAGCAATCTTGGGAAGGTGAATGCGCAATCTTAGGAACGCATGTGCCTAAGTTTGCGCATTTGACTTTTTTTAGTTTTTGGGTCAAAATATCAGAAAACTAAATCGATTAAAAATTTTATTTCTAGCACAAATCATAGCCAAATGTTTGAAGAACCTTCTGTACAAATTTCAATATTCTAGCTCCTTTTCATAAAATGTAGTGCCTGTTTGAAAATTAGGTGCGCGAACTTAGGCACATTTGCCCTACGTAGAGGGAATTTCTGGTTCAATGTTACGAAATGAGATAGGGCCTCTCAGATAAATTTGGGAAGATGGGAGGGGAGGAGGGAGTCTTCATCATAATGTTTTATCAGACGAATTATTTGATTCTGTTACAAGATGTATTTTCCAAGTGTTTAGATAACTCTTCAATCCTTCTCTATCCCTTTCCACCTCACTTTTTCACTGAATGTGATTTTTTGTCTTCGGTGAAGACTCCATCCTCTCCTCACGCCACCCTTTCAAATTTATCTAAGGATTTATATATAATTACTTTTCTACCTAATTTCAAATTTTTACGTTTCATATTGCGATTGAATTGGAAATTTCATACCTAGAGATTTGCACATTGTGAGAACGAGAAAGTAGCTACCTATTCAATGTTTTAGGTTCACTCCTCCCCCCTCTGGGGCGAGAAATATGAACGAAGGTTCATTTTATGGCAAATTTTATGGATTAGTACATAACAATTGTAGAATTTTTTCAATTTGACCAATATTGATTAAGATGGATTGAAAAAAGTTTTGGGGGGCTTGGGATCCACAAAGGGGGAGAATTGGTTACGCTTCGTTAAAATTGGCGTTTGAAACGCGTATCAACATTCCATTTGACATTTTTACACTTTTTTGTAGATACATTTCAATTCACCGGACGTACGTTATATCGACAGATAACTGAATTGTGAGGGGGAGGGGGGAGGGGCTGACGCTGTAGTCCGTTCTGTATCTCAGAAAAACAAAAAGAAGTACCCCCATATCATTTTTAAACGATTAAAAATATTACGACCAATATTAACAATCAATGTAATAGAGCTAAATACAGACCCCTTTATGTTCAAAGCGCCATAGGCCCACCCCCCCCCCTTGGGGCTGGAAAATCAATACATGGCTCATCTGGTGGGAAATTTGACGTAGAACAACATTCTTCAACCATTTTTGCGCTAGAGTCAATATTTTTCTATGAATTGGTCAAAAACCGATTTTGGGGGGCTAAGATCCACAATTTGGGGGAAAGCACACCCGGGACAGTAGGGGACTCCTCGGATTAGTTTTCAGGACATCAAAATGGACCAGTATACCAAAAATCAGCTTGCCACCTAGGGATTCACTATTCGATGCCAATTCTACTGGACTATAAGTATCAGCTTGTGCTTTGATTATTTGGAATGTAAGACTATAAGAGTTTGTAGAAGAAACCTTTGCAAAAGATTGGGCCAGGACATTAGCCACATCTTGAAGGAGGTAACTGTTAAATTTTCATCAGTTAGGTAGGAAATTTCAGTTGGTATGTGGGCAATTCTCAAAAAAAGGTAAGAATCGTGTACATGGCAAATTTCTCAAAGGTTTTAGCATGAAGTTTTTTATTATTTTTTTTGGTCCATTCAAGGATTATCCCCCACACATTTCACACATGGTATTGAGATTTTTAGCCCCTCCTTTCATTGGTGTACATTCGATTTTATACCCCAAATGTCCTTCGACTTGGGTGTCACACGCCATGTTTTTGAAAATGAATGTTATAAAGTGTCATGAACTTCATTTTTTTGGGGAAAAATTGACACATTCTCATTATCATAGAACACGAAGGTCCATTATTGTGCAAATTGCAATTGGAATAAGTCCATAGGAAGCTCACATTTCACATTTGAAAACTGTCACACACTTTTTGCGCAAATTTTAGAGCAAATTTCAACTATTTTTGGTAGCTTCCCGCGAGTGGCTGAACTGGTTCACTGTCCTCATAAAAATGTTACCCCGCAATGTTATTTTCAAAACCTACGCAATGGCTCGTTCCGATCGTGCTTGTCTCTGAAAATATGATATTTCGCAAAATCGGTGTCCTTCGGCTTGCCTTTTTATCTACCCTGATGAACCCGACAAAAACGATAATTGAGAAAGGGAAGTTATTCTACATGATAAGTACACAGTTATTACGTGTTAAAAATCGAATAGTGTCCAGTAGGTAAGGCTAGAAACAAAAAAACGTTGAGATTGTCCTTCGGCTTGTCCAGCGCCTATTTGTCCTTCGACTTGGCCAAATTTCAGACAGCTGTACTTTTATCGCGCTAGTCGAGATATTACACGATAATACAAGCAAAATTTGAAATTTCTCCCTCCCCACTCCTAACCTCTACCCCTACCAAAAAAATAAGTCCAGATTCGAACTTTGCGGCCTGAAAAACATAAATCGACATATTACACGATAATATAGGCAAAATTTGACATTCTCCCCCTCCCCACGTCTCACCCTTCACCTCTACATAAAAAATAACTCCAGATTCGAATTCTACGACCTCGAAAACATATCAATCGATATATTACACATCGATGAGGGTCGAATCCTAATTATCGCTGTTTTAGGGGGGCGGGGTCCACAGGGGGGGATTGAATTGAGGCTAACACTAGAAAAGGGATCTGGGACATCTATACAAATGATTCCCGTTTGAAATTTTCCAAAAAAATGATTTTTGTTTTTCAAAATTATGCACATCAAAATTGACTTTTTTTTTGAGAATTACCCAGGTAACATCCTTTTAAAATTTGAATTTTTTCACATAAATTCCACAAAATGAATTTTCTTTTGATAATTTTTTATAAAACACAAAATTTTTTTAAAAAATTTAAAAATTAAGAATTACCAAAAGAATAATTCCAAAATGACACTGAAAAAGTTTTTTGAATCCAAGAATTCCAATATTTGAAATTTAAATTCTGCTAAATAGAAATTTTTCTTACTGTACTGATTTCTATAAAACATGAAAATTACAAAAAATCGTATAAGGAATTTTGAACATTTTTTTTCTGATTTTTTATATGTACCTATACTGGGTCTTTCCACGTCAATTGGACCAAGAAGTGGTAAGTGGGTTCGGCGATTTTTTTAAAATTTTTCCTGTGGAAAGACTTTCCGAAGGAATGACCGATGGCGCAAATCGCAGTCCTCTAGCCCATTTTTAACGGCAGCCAGGGGGTGTCAAATTTTTCAGTGATCCTAAAATATCATCCATTTCAGCAGTGGATTACTCGATAATCGCGATACCTACCAAAATGGTACTTTTTCCCATAGTTAGGGGTTTTGATAGGTTTTTTGGTGATATCATAAAAATCAGTGTTGCCACTATTTTTTGTACAAAAAATCAGCTCAAAAAGTTTCAAAGCGTAGTTTTCATATCGTTCCGACTCTCAAAAATCCTGAAAAAAATATATTATGGACAACTGTTTATGCTGAACAACATACCTATTAAAAAATTGGGATGATAACTTGTCGCAAAGTCGATTTAAAAAAATTGAAAGTTCGCAAAAAAATGAGATTTTTCAATTTAAAACATGAAACAAAGTTTTGATTGGTAAAGTTGACCCATTTGACCCATATTTTTACGTATCCGTTGAAAAAGTTGAAAAAACCCCTTCACTTGGTGAAATTATCTCATGACAAAAAAATCAAAATTTGAAAAAATCCAAAAAAAAACAAATTTTAATTTTTTTGCTGTGAGTGTGATTTTTATAAGCTTTTTCATGAAATACGTCACAAAGAAGTCAAAATAAGACAACTGAATAAGTTTAAACTTTTTTTGATGTTTGTAATTGAAAATTGAATTTTTTTGAATTTTGTTTTTTTTGTGATGAGTTCATTTTATCGAGTGAAAGGGGTGTAAGAGGGTAAAATGACTTAGAGCATGATAGGGTAGGTGCCTATAATGTTGTGTTGTTTCCTGGAAATATCCCTTAGAGTATTTCTTATAAATACTCACCAGAATATCACATGCTCGGGTAGGGCGTGAGTAGGAAAGGTTGCTTTTACACTCTTAACAGATGTTCACACACACCATAAATAACAACAAGATAAACATGATGAAATATATAATGAGTGTGATATTAACAACACGTTACATGTCTTGTACAAATACATCTGCTATGTAATTATACTTGTTAACATGACACTTTCTTAAAACTAATAATACACTCTGAGGTGTAGGGTGGCAAAGCTTTCCTTCAGCGAGGAGTCCTGATAGTATTCTATGATACAGTCTTACTGTGATGGCAATGAGTAGATCACTAATCCTTCTCACCTACTTGCCTTGAACCTAATCTCAGCACATTGGACCTTAATAATAACTAAAATACTAGCTAGAAATAACTGAAGAATTAATATAAACACTTAACACTCGAGAGTAAAAACTTATAATTAAATGACTGCATTAACCGATTGACTGTGAATAACATCCCGTACGGAAAAATACTATGGCGAACTATAGTATTTTCGCGAACTATAGTTAACTATAGTAACCATGAATTTTTTTTTCAATATTTTGGGCAATTTATTGGCTTACAATGCCTGAAAACACACAATTTATCAGTGCAATGATAAATTGTGTGTTTTCAGGAATTATAAGCCAATAAATTGTCCAAAATATTGAAAAAAAAATTCATGGTTACTATAGTTAACTATAGTTCGCGAAAATACTATAGTTCGCCATAGTATTTTTCCGTACGGGATGCCTGCGTCGACTAGAACACATTACTGATGTTTCCTACACTCGTAGCTCAGCTCATGCGGCTAGCTTAGGAGTATAGAACGCAGTGTTGCCAGTACAACGCAGTGTTACCATGTGGGCGCGCCCTAAACATACCACGTACGGCATAGTAGTATATCACAGGGGGTTTTCAACTTTTTCAACAGATACGTAAAAATATGGGTCAAACGGGCCAACTTTACCAATCAAAACTTTTTTTCATGTTTTTAATCAAAAAATCGCATTTTTTCGCAAACTTTACATTTTTTAAAATCGACTTTGCGACAAGTTACCATCCCAATTTTTTAACGGTGTGTATCCGAATGTACCGATTATGGGTACCAGTAGAACCATGGGGGGTAAAAACTATATCTGAATGTCCGTTGCAAAATGACCGCGAATGTCCCAAAAAGTGTATCTGAATGTCTGTTTTGGATTTTTGCGCTTACAGGGGTTTCTAAAGTAGGTACCTACTTCTGTTGAATATAATGTAGCTCAAAAAATTTTTCTTGGCAAATATTTCGCATTAATTAATATGCTAAATTGTAGAAAGATATCATTCCTGAAACCAGGGAAATATTTTGTTAGGCAGTGGTGCCAATTTTTAAATCATTTTTGCCAATTTCAAAAATTTGAAAAAATAGTTTACCCTCACAAATCGACTTGGAAGGCTGGAAAATTTGCATGAGCATTTGGAGGAGGACGAGGTTCTAGATATGCCTTTTAGGGGTTTCGACTTTTCAGTTGTAAAAAAGTAGATTTGTGTACCTTCTAAGTAAATGGTTTTTAGCCTGATTTTCCTGAAGTAAAAATGCAATAAGGCTTAGGCTATACTGTCGATCATAATTCAGGATTGCGGGAGTGGGGCCTCTCACAAATCTGTTCTGGGGTTTCACGAGCCCATCTTCATCGACCTTACGCTTATCTAGGTATTTTTATGCTACATGCAAGGTAGTTGTACTTTCCATTGGCTTCTATATTCGTCAAAACCCAGATACCTATGTTTGGGAATCCCTAGTCATACAAATTTTTTTTTACTTCGGACATTCGGATACACCTTTTGGGACATTGGTGGACATTTCGCTTCGGACATTCGGATACTGTTTTTACCCCCTGTGGTTCTATTGTGTTCTACTAATTGGTACATTCGGATATGCGGCCTTTTTTAATATGTTGTTCAGTGTGAACAGTTGTCCATAATATATTTTTTTCAGAATTTTTGAGACTCAGAATGATATGAAAACTACGTTTTGAAACTTTTTGAGCTGATTTTTTGTACAAAAAAAAGTGGCAACACTGATTTTTATGATATCACCAAAAAGCCTATCAAACCCCCTAACAATGGGAAAAAGTTTCATTTTGGTAGATATCGCGGTTATCGAGTAATCCACTGCTAAAATGGATGTTATTTGAGGATCACTGAAAACTTTGACACCCCCTAGCTGCCTTTAAAAATGAGCTAGAGGGCTGCGATTTGCGCCATTGGTCATCTCTTCGGAAGGTCTTTCCACAGGGAAAATTTCAAAAAAATCGCCGAACCCACCTACCACTTCTTGGTCCAATTGACGTGGAATGCCCCTAATTAATATGTGGAATCATGGGGGTGTTGTTTATATTTCTGGCGGATAACTTGATTTCCTTAGAAAATTTTCGGGACACTTTTTCTTGTGAAATAGATGTAATGACGATGATTAAAGTTTACTGTGTACAGGGCGAGCGTTTCATGTTGATACCTTATTATCAAAATGAATAATTAGGTACTTATGTGGGCAAAATACGAGTGATTATTTTTTAATTTTCAATTTCGTTAATATTTTTCACTTTCGCGAAATCGGTTGGAAATTGGAATTGAGAAACATGACTCCGAGTCTTCGTGGAAAAGGTGGGCGAATAAGATGGATATTATCGATTTCCGACCAATTACTATATTAATAAATTTACCACGTAAAATTTATATGATTAACTACGTGAAGAGTTCACGATGCACGAGGCGAGAGTTTCCGATTGATAGGTTATTATTAAATGAATACGAGGATTACCTAGCTTAATTACCTACCTACGTTTTCTCAAACAAGTTCTTCGAAAGTGAAAATCTCGAAAAATTCAACTTTTAATCTGTAATACTCTTAAGCGGAATGCTTTTTCACCGAACCTCTGTCCCGAAAACTTTCATCACGAATGAGCGTTTTTACGAATGATTGATATTTCCATCGATGAGCTTTTTTCACTTTTGCAAAGTAGATTGGAATTTGGAAACGAGCTTCGGTTTCAGAAAAAGAAAAATTTGTAAAAACTGAGTGAATAATTTGATCGTATCAGAAGAAAACTTTTGAGGCATGGTTGTGACTAAACATCACACGATATTATCATATGACTGATTTCTAATTTTGGTTGATATAAGTATACGAATGTTTATCGATTTCCTTCTCCAATTCTCTGGAAAATCTTCGTCAACTTTCTATGTATTTTTCAAGAGTCACCTTGTTCGAAAACATTTTGATACCTTTGTTTAAGTATTTAAGTAAATGAAGCGAAAAAACGTGTATTATTTTCGAACACAATAATACCATCATAAAAGCACCTTGTATTATTTTTTATTATACTCGTAGGTTTGCGTTTTAGGCTGAAAATTGCGACGAACCGTTTTAATTATTACATTTTTTTGCCGCATGAAAAAGCCAAGTAAATACGCATGGCCTGTACTGTACTCGTGTATCAAGATAGATGTAGACAATGTGTACCTGCATTATGCAACAAGTAAGTATAACACATACATAGGTACATATATCTAATGAAGATAAGTACATACGATGCGATGCTCTTTGGCTGGCGTTCAAAAACATGAAACAGATTTCAATTTGTACTATATTGCCTACGTATTAATTTCTGTTAGGTAGTAATTTTATCCCCTAATGCTCTGTTTACGTACCGTTTAGAATGTACTTACATACTATGTGTATTTTGAATTTTTTTGTTTTTTTTTTCCAAACGGTGCCAGCGTCGATTTTTTTGTTTTAATCGTAAAATCTTTAACATTCGTGTGAAGTGAACATCGCAGAATAATTTTTGAACCCATGAGACTTTGTGAGGGAGAGGTAAGGGATTGAGACCCACAACTTTTCAAATAATAAATATTTGCTCATTTCGAAGATGTTTTGACTGAAAAATGTAAGCGAATCTTTGAATAATGTATTTGGGATACGAAATACCTGTGATGAATTTGTGGGGGGAAAGAACGGAGTTGAGGTACCTTACCCCCCCCCCGGGTGGTCTTTATTTATACACGATGATTTTTTTTTCGAATTTCATCGCTTCCAATTCCTAGATTGATTCATAATCCCCAAAAGTTCCAAAATATAAGATTACGATGAAAACGTATTTTTTCAGCATTGTGATTCGAAAAACACCGTTTCTATTTTAAAATCCCAAAATATAGGTACGTGTACTTGCTTCATTACGATGTATATTGGGCCCGAAAGAGTTACGTTGGGGGGGGGGGATGACTGAGCCCTCAAAATTGATGCTAAAATGGGAAATAATTCGATAATGAGTGGACTTTGGTACAGTACATTTTTTTATCACAAAACTGGAATAACCGCCTGAAGTGAACATCGCTGAATAGTTTTGACCCTATAAGGCCCACTGTGGGGGAGGGAGTTCATGTGCCCCAGCTCGTTTTTAATTACGACAATTTGCCAAATCCGAGAATTTTTTTGACTGAAAAGTCGAAATAAATAGGTAGGTACTCAAATTATATTTGGGATACGAAGGACTCGAGATAGAATAATGAGCATGCTTACTGAATATATACTTAAATGATATTTTATATCGTAGAAGGTACTTAATAAGAATGTGATTTTTTCAAAAAAACATCATTCAAAATCTAAAATTTTAAAAGTAAAAAAACAAACTAGATACTATGTAGTTCTTATATTAAAAAAAAAAAAAAAAAAAAAAATGGGATTTTCCTGTGGGGCTAGGGAGAACAAAGTAAGGTTTTCAGGTGAGATATGCATTATGTCGATCAGTTCGTGATTTAATTGAATACGGTACCGATTATTCTTATTGAACAGTTTTTACTTTTGTTTTTTGATTTTTTGCTCTCCTGAACGCTGGAATATTCCAGCTACTACAGACCAAGAGAAAGGTATTATTTTTGCTAACCATTTTCAAAAAATATTTCGTAGGAAAATTTCTACATACCTCACAACAAGAAGAAAATCTAATGCAACAAACTATATTATCATTCATCACTAAGACTCCCACAAAAAGAATTAAAGAAACCAATGCTGCTGAAGTTGAAACTATTCTTGAAGAACTTAAAAACAAGAAATCTCCAGTTATAGACAGTATTGCCAATTCAACTCTTGAAAACCTTTCTGAAAATTTTATAAATCAACTTGTAAATATTTTCAATGCCTGTCTTAAATTATCTTATTTTGCCAAAAATTGGAAAACTGCTGTCTTAATTGTGATACCTAAACCTAATAAACCAAAAAATGATCCTTCTATGACTACAGGCCTATCAGTCTCCTCTGTTCCCTCTCCAATAATTCTTGAACACATTCTTTTTAAACAAATCTTTAGTAAAATTTCAAAAAAAGAATCTGTTCCTTTTCATCGATTTGGTTTTTGTAAAAAATACTCTTGTGTTTACCAAGCCCAAAGAATTACCAAACACATTAATGATAGGTTTGAAAACAAATTATATTCAACTGCATGTTTTCTAATGTCAAACAAGCCTTTGATTCTGTTAGGCACATGATTGTTCCCTCTCCAATAATTCTTGAACACATTCTTCTTAAACGAATCTTTAGTAAAATTTCAAAAAAAGAATCTGTTCCTTTTCATCGATTTGGTTTTTGTAAAAAATACTCCTGTTTACCAAGCCCAAAGAATTACCAAACACATTAATGATAATTTTGAAAACAAATTATATTCAACTGCATGTTTTGTAATGTCAAACAAGCCTTTGATTCTGTTAGTCACCTTCATATACACCGATTTGAAAAATTCGTCCATTATATATGGTCGACGCTTATACTTGATAAAAATAATAAAATCATTTTTAGAAAACAGGTCGTTTACTGTTAGGTTCTAGTTTTTCTCCCATTAAAAATAACTAAAATAAGTATAACAATTGGTGTTCTGCAAGGTGCCGTTTCAAGTCCAACACTGTACAACCTATTCTGCAGTGACTTTATAGTAGGACAAGATTCTGTCATTGCATCCTTTGCTGATGATATCTGCCTTCTTCACCAAAACACCAACCTCAATATAGCTATCAATTCCCTGCAAAATTCTATAAATATTTGTTGTAACTGGCTCAAATGCTGGATGGAAGCTGGAACTTAACCCAAACAAATGTGAATTCAAAAAGTTTTCTGTTTATAAAATTGATACCAATATGAACACTCAAATTGATAATACCTAAATAATTATTCAAAGTTAACTAATACGGCATGTTCTCGATGTACTCGTTACATACCATGTATTCGTTAAAGTCATGAACAATAAGTACACTAGATTTTCAACCTTGAAATTGGTTTTATCTTTTCCTACTTGCTTGCCTGCTTGGTGCGAAGATGATATTTTTTTTGCCTGGAATTTTCGTGCTTAATTTTCATTACTTACGTTACTTTTTCAGATTTTATGTAAGTGCACCACTTTACTTTAGTCTACATTTGTCTATTTAGATAATAATCAGATAACTAAATAAAGTTACATTATGTTACATTATGGCAAATTAAAAAGAAAAATAGGTGATGAAATCTGAAATACCTATTTGGCTATACCCATGATCAAATGGTTTTTGGAACACAGAACTAAAATAGAATTTTGAGGGGGATAATAACTCAAGGAAACCTCTCTTGAGCCCCACGTTGGGCGCCATATTAGTATATGTGGTATCTAGGGTTCAATATTATTCAAGGATTTTTCATGCAAAGGAGTGATGGTTCCATATTGAGTAGGTAGGATTATATTTTTAGAAAGAAGATTGGTAGATGATAAGGATGAGACTGAGGGAGATAGGAATCGACTAGTAGGATTATTAAACCTCCCAGATACCACATTACTAACTATGCATTTCAAATATCATCCAAAATAAAAAGATCTTCTTTACGTAGCAAAAATGAATACTTTTCAAATGAACCAAAATAATGAGATAAACTCGTGAGT
The DNA here is from genome assembly GCF_950023065.1 of Planococcus citri. Lineage (NCBI taxonomy): Eukaryota > Metazoa > Arthropoda > Insecta > Hemiptera > Pseudococcidae > Planococcus > Planococcus citri. Next base: position 82,350,699 of record NC_088677.1, read on the forward strand.
AAATTTATATCTATAGATAATCATACAACGTATGAATCAATTATAATCTCATTGCTCCAAATAGGGTTTCAAAGAATACGTAATTTAGAAGATAGGTATAACCTATCTGAGATTTATAATCAAATCATATCGAGGTAAATTAATATAAGGTGCACCGGGGGAAGTCAGAACGTTTTTTCACAATTTCAACTTTGATCAGCTGTTACTCTCGTACTGATGAACCAATATGGCTGAAATTTGGTATGTAGGTTCCCATAAGAGTTCTTAACCTATAGTGAAAATTTCAGCGCGATTGTCACAGTAGCTTTCGCGCAATCGAATAAAATGTAACTTGTTCTGACTTACCCCGCTTTGGGGTAAGTCAGAAAATCTACAAAATTAATTGGTGATTTTAGGATTCGACCCTAATAATATGTTTTCAAGGTCGTAGAATTCGAATCAGGAGTTATTTTTTTTAGTAGGAGTGGGGGGTGAGGCAAGGGGAGAGGGAAAATTTCAAAATTTTCCTACATTATCATGTAATATGTCGAATAGTATGTTTTCGAGGTCGTAGAATCCGAATCTGGAGTTATTTTTTTAGTAAGAGTGGGGGGTGAGGCAAGGGGAGAGGGAAAATTTCAAAATTTTCCTACATTATCATGTAATATGTCGAATAGTATGTTTTAGAGGTCGCAAAATCCGAATCTCGAGTTATTTTTTTTGTAGGAGTGGGGGGTGAGGCAAGGGGAGCGGAGAAAATTTCAAAATTTTCCTACATTATCATGTGATATGTCGAGTAGTGTGTTTTTGAGGTCGTAGAATCCGAATCTGGAGTTATTTTTTAGTAGGAGTGGAGGGTGAGGCGTGGGGAGAGGGAAAATTTCAAAATTATCCTACATTATCATGTGATATGTCGAGTAATGCGTTTTCGAGGTCGTAGAATCCGAATCTGGAGTTATTTTTTTTGTAGGGGTGGTTGGTGAGTCAAGGGGAGAGAGAGTAAATTACAAATTTTGCCTATATTAATTTGTAATATGTTGATTGATATGTTTTTGAGGTCGTATAATTCGAATCTAGGGTTATTTGTTTGCAGGGGTAGGAAGTGAGGCAAGGGGAGATGAGAAATTTCAAATTTTGCCTATAATATTGTGTAACATGTTGATTGATATGTGTTCAAGGTCGCAGAATTCAAATCTTGAGCTAGTTTTTAGGGTTGAGTGCTATTCAAGTACGTTTGGGGAGAGGGGGGTTGTGGCCTACTGTGCCCCGTGCAAGTTGGAACAGTAACGAAATGAGCTAACTAATGATTATTTGAAATACCTTCCGCTCAAATACACGGATGTGTATGAAAATGGCGATTTGTAGAAATCTCCCCCTCCTGCCATTTATGGCATTTTGGCTGTCATTGTGGTAACTTCAGAAAAACAATTCATCTGACAATTTATTGTAGACTACAAAAATGTATTTGTCAAAAATTGAAAAACTCATGTTAGGAGAAAAAATAATCATCTTCAGAGAAAACAAAACAAAAAATCCCCAAAACATAGTAACACCACTCCAAAATACACATCTGACATCATCCTGCAGAAAAGAACACATGATATTGCCTGATTGTATAGCACTTTTTTTTTCAAAACATGTTCTGAATTCTGATTTTACATAAAAAAAACTGTCAACTTTGAACATCAGTGGTATAAGAAAACATTGAGATAAATAAAAACTAAATTTGGAATTTTTTACTTTCCTCATTCTACCAAAAAACCAACTCCAGATTCGAACTTTACAACCTCGAAAACATCAATCGACGTATTACACCATAATAATATAAGCAAAATTTGAAATCCCCCACCTATACGAACCTACGACTCACCTTCCACCTTTACCACAAAAAATGACTCCGGATTCAAATTCTAGGACCTCGAAAACATATTATTCGACATATTACACAATAATGTGTGAAAAATTTGAAATTTTCTCCTCCCCACACCTCACTTCCCACTCATACCAAGAAATAACTTTAAATTCGGATTCTACGACCTTGAAAACATATTATTCGACATATTACACAATAATTTTGTGAAAAATTTGAAATGTTCTCCTCCCCACGCCTCACCCCCCACTCCTACAGAAAAAATGACTCCAGATTCTGATTCTACGACCTCGAAAACATATCAATCGACATATTACACAATAATGCAGGAAAAATTTGGAATCGCCCCCTCCCCACTCCTACAAAAAAAATAACTCCCAGATTCGGATTCCACGACCTCGAAAACATACCAATCGACATATTACACAATAATGTAGGAAAAATTTGGAATTGCCCCCTCCCCACACCTTTTCCCCCACTCCTACAAAAAAATAACTCCAGATTCGGATTCTACGACCTCGAAAACATATCATTCTACGTATTACACATCGATGAAGTCAAATCCTAATTATCAATGTTCACTTTTCTGACTTACCCCATAGCACTAATTTGGGGGGTAAGTCAGAAAAAGTGATATACTTAAATAATAAATAATGGAAAATTTAAAAAAATTGAATACTTGGGGTTTTACATTATTGTTTTAGGAATACTTTCACTTATAATATCACTTTAACTGATCATTTCTTCTGAGGTAAAAAGCAGTTTGAAAAACACTGGTTACAATTTGAAATGAAATTCAAAACAGCAACTAAAAAAGAACCAATCAAAAGCCTGTAAAATGAAACTGGGTCGCGAAATTTTTTATGCTGTGATGAAGTAAGGGTTGTACCCTCAAGTTACCCCTGGGTAGCGCTTCGGCAGATATAAGCCTCTAAGAGCTAGAGCAGTTTTTCTGACTTACCCCGAATTCGGACTTCCCCTGGTGTACCTTAATTAAAGTCATTAATTAGACTATCTCATATATACATAACAGTAATTCAAAGGCCTCTTAATTAAGGCATATCTAAGCTAAAGGGACTTATGCTCTCTCACCACATCTCAATGCAACGCATCATCACCCACACCTCTGTGCTGTAGGCATAAGCAGCAATTTCAGGAGACATATCAGCAGCAAGAAAAAGACAAGTCGCGAATCGGTAAATCAATTAAAATTCAATTAAGTTCAAGTCATTTTAATTCGAGATGATCATACAAAAAATTACATCAAAAATTCAAGTGAAATAATAATCCTGAATAACGCACAAAAACACGTCTATAAGCTATTTCAGATAAATCAAACAAAGTTAGTAGGCTTGTCTTCTTGTATTTTGAATCCAAAGTATTTTACAGACGAGACCTACCACCAGCTCTAGTATCCATTTTCATAACCTACAAGGTAACACCAGTAATAAAGATACTTAATAGGTATCTATACCACAATTTACCCTGGAAAAAAGATTCAATCAGATATTTAGGCATTCGCCTAGACACAAAATTAAATTTTACTGGTCATATTGATATCAAATTAAAAACTGTCCATAATCGTTTAAATCTACTGTATCCACTTCTAAACAAAGAAATCTACTCTCACTATACCAAATGGTGAACTAGGTATGTACTTTACCCATCTTCAATCTGTCCTATCTTAACTTTTGGTTTGATAGTATGAATAAGTAGGTAGCTCTAAAACCAGTGTTGGAAAAAAACGTTTTTTTTTTTAAAAAAAAAAGACAAAACAAACGTTTTTTTTTTGTTTAAAACGTTTTTTTTGTTTTAAACAGGGTTTTAAACTGCTGGATCCTCATGTGTTTTAAACGTGTTTTAAACATGTTTAAAATGTGTTTTAAATTCATTTGTTTTGGATTAGGTTTTTCAAATATATTATGTTATCCAGTCATCAACTTTCAAGATGCAACGTCATAAAATAGTTATAAGGTTCAAGAAATATAAGGCTTTTGACGTATTGCGGGTTGCATATCGGTTTGCCTGAACTTTATCGGTTTGGTGGGCATTCTTATCAGTGAGTATCAAAATTTCATATTTTGAGCAATTTTCACAAGGTGTTTTTAAAGTTTATAGCTTTTATTTAGTTTTTCCTTCAATTTTAAACACTGTTAAATCCTGTGATGGAAAAAGATCCGCTCTTTGTTGAGGTTCAAAGACGTTTTATCAACTTCTTTAAAACTAGACGAAGAGAGGATCTTTTTCCATCACAGGATTTAACAGTGTTTAAAATTGAAGGAAAAACTAAATAAAAGCTATAAACTTTAAAAACACCTTGTGAAAATTGCTCAAAATATGAAATTTTGATACTCACTGATAAGAATGCCCACCAAACCGATAAAGTTCAGGCAAACCGATATGCAACCCGCAATACGTCAAAAGCCTTATTGAAAAATTGAAATCAAAACACAAAATTTGCCTTTGAAAAACATTATAGGAAGAAGAATGAAAGTATAAAAATTCAGTTCCTTCAGGCTTCAATTCCACTAATTTTTCAACAAGAAATTGAAAAAAAAAAGTGTTTTTTTCAGGAAATTGGAGTTGAAAATAAAACTTATTTAAAACAAAAAAAAACCATTTTAAACATAATTTTGTTTTAAACACTGTCTGTTTTTAGTGTGCGTAGCACACTATTGGTTTCGCTTTGAGAAATTGAAATTTCATTATACATGAATGTTCTCTTAAGCTATCCAACCGTTTTTTGTACCTATTGGACACCATTTGAGAATCATTAAGGCGGAGGGAATAGATTAATTTTCATTCAATTCGGATGGGTAATTGCTGAGTAATTGCAATTTTAGTTCATTTTTTTTAATGCATTAAATCCTAAAAAAGGGAAAATGGGACTTGTAGAACACCTGCCGCTCATTGTACCCTGCTATACCCCCAGTCTATTCCATCACCAGCCGTGTTTCATTGTACCCTGTTACACCCCCGGTCTGTTAGCTGTAAATTCCAAGTGGGAGTGGTTTTGTGGGGCGTTTACTAAACAAATATATTATTTTAATGCCCTAACCCTCGTAGTGAATTCTTGGCTGAGTGGTTAGGGCATGTAGGTAGGAATAGGAAAAGTTTAGGGACCCAGGTTCGAATCCCCGAGAGGTAAGTAGGTAGGTGACGGATTTTTCGTAGGAAATGTTGGATAGGTAAATGCTTTGGAGTTATGTAGTAAGATGCACCGGGGGAAGTTGGAATTCGGGGTAAGTTAGAAAACTTGCTCTAGCGCCTAGAGGTTTATTTCTGGCGAAGTGCCACTAAAGATGACTTGAGGGTACTACCCCTACTTCATCACGGCATAAAAATTTCGCGATTCAGTTTCATTTTAGATGTCTTTGGTTCAATTGTATTTTGTTGTTGTTTTGAACTTGTTTTGAATTTGTTCCAAAATACAGACTTTCTATTTCTTAGTTTTTCGCATATAGCGGACGAACCGTGCGTCCTAGTGAAAATCTGATGAGAGTAATCTCAAAGAGAATTAAATTCTCTACAATTTTGTTTCCGTGCGATTTTTCTAGGACGCTCCATTTGTGATCTACGCCTCTGCAAAGTTTAGCCCCTTCTGACTTCCCCCAATTGGGGTAAGTCAGAACAGTTTATATTTTATTCCACTGAGCAAAAGCTACTGCGTCAATCGCGCTCAAATTTTCACCATAGGTTAAGAAACCTTATGGGAACCTAAATAATAAATTTGATCCATATTGGTTCTATAGAAGGGGAAGGGGAGTAACAGTTGGTCAAAGTTGAAATTGCGAAAAATCGTTCTAACTTGCCCCGGTGCACCTTATATGATTACAGTAAAAATTATTGAATGGGATCTGGTACTTAATTGTGCTAAATACCAGTATTCAGTTAAAATTTTTTGTAAAAATTACCCATATTTTTTTTTCAAGTAATTTAGAGGCAATGTGAATTCTTAACATATTTTATAAGATTTAATACTTAATTTAGAATAAAGGCAAGTTATGAAAATTGGTTTGAAAATTTATAAATTTGAAGACAATGGAAATTCTAAAAAATATAATATGAAAATTTGTATTTAGAGACGCTGAGAATTCCAAAAATTGATTAAAAGTTCTGTAAGTTGCAGATAATGTGAACTTGAAAATTATATGAAATAAGTATTGTAGGTAATATTTATGAAGATGATGAGAATTCTGAAAAATTGGAGGCAATGTGAATTCCAAAAATTGAGTAAACGTTTTTACAATTTGTGGACAATATGAACTCAAAAATTGAATTTGAAATTTTTTAATTTAAAGACAATAAGAATTCTGAAAAATTATTCAAAATTTGACTATTTAGAAGCAATGTGAATTCTAAAAATTGATTGTAAATTTCCTAACTCAGCAGTAATGTAAAATTCTGAAAATTTATTGAAAACTTTATGAAATTGTAGTGATGGGGAATTCAGGAAATTGATTTGAAATTTTGTAAATTTTAAAACAATGCAAACTATGAAAAACAACTAGAAATTTCTTAATTTAGAAGCAATACAAGCTTATAAATTATTCTGAAATACCTATTGTAATTTGGAAAATATGAAAACACTGAAAAACAATTATTATTTTGAAGCAGTGAGAGTTTCAAAAATTCTCATTACTGTGACATGGTTGATTCACTTATGCACTACCTAGATGTACCTATTAACGGTTATAGCTGTAGAAAAGGCAGCTAGCTACGCACACTTTTGCAGCTAAGCAACTAGTTTTCTCGACGTTTAAAACACTGTTTTAAACGTGTTAAACACACAGTACTGTTTTAAACTGACAGCACTGTCTGAAATAAATGTTAAAAAACTCAACACATTTCAAAACAAAGTTCTTTGCATTGTAACTATAGACACTGGACCTGCGTATAAGACGGGTACTACTTTATTCACCGACTCTCACAATCAGTCCAAACTAGAACTGAATCAGTCGTGTACGCATATACGTGCGCGCGCGTGGGGGGGGGGGTAGTTTTCGACCATGTTTAGCAACATGTACAGCGTTGAAAAACACGACTTTGCCAAGCAGCACCAATAGCTGCATGGTTTAGATAACGGATCGGAGTGCAGAAGGTGTGGGTTCAAATCCCGCATCGGGCACAAATTTTTTCAAAATTTATTTTTGCGATTTTTATTTTTACGAGTTGAATTTTTACAGAAAATGTAATTAAATTATTTTTTTTTGCTTTCAAACAATGAATAAATTTATTAATATTATTTTTCGAATCATATGCCGAATTAGGTGAGGCGAAGCCGAGCCGTTTAAAATTTACATTTCATTCGATGAGAATTCTGTACTCCAATGCAAAAAGGATAGAAGTCCATGTATATAGATTTTGAAAAATAAAGTTCCCATGCTCACCATTCGGCTCACGATAATAGTAGGGGAACAACTGCGGTATTTGGGGATAGCCTATACTTTTTGCTTCACAACAAGACCATTCTGAGCACTGTAGCATTATTTGGTGCAGAGGAATTCGCGTTTGAAAAAAGTGCTGCGCAAAATAAAAAAAAGGACTTCCATCCTTTTTGCATTGGAGTACAGATTACTCCCCTTGGTAAGTTCAGACAGAGGCTAGACATTACTGTGTATGTAGACAGTACCGTGTATGTAGACAGTACCTGCTGTAGTTTCTAAAAAACTGCACTCACCGAGGCCGAAGGCCGAGGGAAGTTAATAGACATAGTATGAACAACAAAGCGACCCGCGCAACGGAGGCAAAGCCGAGGTGAGCGGACACAACGCCCCCCAACACTGAAAACAGCTACCGTAACAAAAACATATTGCATAAAACAGCAAAAAGAATTGAATTACAGTGAATCGACTCTTTTGGAATGGGAGTCGGTGAATCTAGCACGACCCATATAAGACAACTAACTGCAGGCCGAGGGGAACGGAAACGGTAAGGAAAACTTGAGTAACGCCAATTTATCCCGCTGGGTGATCTTGGCAGCGCTGTACTTCAATTTTGCAGGCATCAGAGAAAAGGAAGGGTTGTGTAGTCCGCGAGGTACTCCTGACTGCGCGCGCAGCCAGCAGTGAGGGATAAATTGGCGTTACTCAGGTTATTTTGCCAAGATGGCTGCCAGTTGGTTGTCTTATACGCAGGTCCAGTGTCTATAATTGTAACCCACAGCCCGCAGTTTGCCCGTAATTCACAAATACACCAAGAATTAAATATAGCAGATCTGCACACTCATGCTCTAATTTTAAGTATGAATACATATGTACTTTTACCTACCATGAACAGAAGATTAAAGCCTAAATTAATACTAGACTTACATATTATAAAATATAATGGAAGTTTGCAATAGTACATGTACTTTATGTACTGGTGCAGTACATAAATGTGATGATGATGAAATTTTTGGAAAGGGAAGTCGGAGGAGAAAATGTTGAATAATTTACTTAAATGTTCAAAAATGACACTTTTATCCCGGAGAAAAAATTTGAATTGTTCTATCGCAAGGTTGGTGCTGAAATTAAAAATCAAAAATTCACTATTTTTTACTTAAACCTTATTTTTTTTGTAGTTTTCTGCTTTCAATTTTCGTGCGTGAATATTGATAAAGGTACGGTAGTTTGCAAAACTAAAAGTTTTTGAACATGTACAAGTAAAAAAAAACTGTTATAATTTTTCCGTTCGGAATTACTATTATTCCCGAATTCGGTTGCGGGTCAATCGAGCTCCATTTGTCGCTATCTTCATCATTGTCAATACACTCGGTTTTCGTGCTACATTTGCCACCTGGTGAACACCATCCACAATGAGGATCTCTCGCAAGCAAACACGAATCCAATGTGTTATATTTTTCACAATTATACATTTTGATTTTGACGATTTTCTCTTTCGTCATTGCATAAATGTGGTTCATTGTAGAATTGTACAGTATATCAGAATTTATCGCAGATCTTTCATCGATGGCGGTATCCGCATAATTATTTGCTGTTGTGGCATCAGGCGAATCGAATCCTTTTACTGATATCTTGTATAGATGACCGGTTTGTGCGCCAATTAACAGCACTATGTAGTTATTAACCGAGGTGACTGCGATTCCTGTGGGCACTATGTTACTACCTTTGTGAGAATATACGAGATCTCCATCCACAACTTCAGATTTGTTAACGTACCGGTAATCGTTATGTAACTCATTCATACGATGCATGCATACTGCAAAACCGTCGGCACGGTTTGATTTGTTTTTCGAATCTACATACGTTTCGAAAAGCGTGAATAATACTTTCTCAGGTGTTTCCGATTTAGAATGTAATTCTTGCTTATTCTCGTAGATGTAAGCTTTTTTGAGTTTAGCATTATAATGTTCTGTACTTGACGAATTATATTTTTGAAAGTAATTGTCGCAAGTTAGAAAAAATTTACTATACGAATAGTTTCCATTTTCTTGATCTATCTTCATTACTAATGCTGCAGATTTTTTTTCTTGAGAGTCAATAAGTAGACCCGGATCAGCATCTCCGCGAACCAAAAAATAGCTCGAATTTCCATCATTGAAACCATACGTGGGTCTCTTAAAGTCGTGATAATACGTAATATTATCTCCTCCGAGATGCGATAAAAAATGTTCACGTTGCGCATTCCTGGCAGTCATCATTAATGCAAACTTGTCTGGCTGGTCACTGCGAATAGCATAGGCAACATGTAGTACAGACGTTGGTGTCGATGAGTTTCCTAATAATGTAGGAGCTATGAAGGCTGCAATCGGCTGAGCAGAATCAGTCTCCCTCTGCACTTCAGAGTCAGGCCCAGTCGCCATTGTGTTGGAAATATTTTTGGTATCATGTGCGTGACATAGACCTGAGAAGTTAGTACTGCAGGATATAAGTTGCTGATTCCGGTGATCTAATACCAATACCTGGTTGTCATTTATATACTTTCGCTTGGCTTCTTTTGAACAATTGGGAGAGCTAGAACTACAGTTGGAAGACTTGGGTTGCGGCATAGGGTGTTTAATTTGCAATTTCAGATCCGACGATAATTGATAGAGATAATCTACCGCATCTACATATACCCATCTTCCTTGTTCATCTGCTACCAAATGATTAAAGTAGCTTTGGTTTCCATCTTGAAATACACTCAGGGTGTCTTCGTTCAAATGCCCATTTGAGCGATCCGCGGTTAGAAGGAGTGTAGTGGTGTATGCGAAGATTACCGGGAAGAGTTTGGGTAAATACATTGCGAGGAAATTCCCAATGGTAGATATTTTCAGTCGAGTTATGGCTGCAGCTTGGTCAACTTGGTATTATTTTTTTCCAAAGTCGTGTCGAATTATCTGAAACCATAGATAAGATATTGAATACAGATTTGCTGCTGAATTAATTACGGTTTATAACAATGCTTTTTCGAAATACTCAATTTTCGTGATGGAATCTTTCAATGAAAGGGGGTGGGTATTTGGATAAAACATTCAAAAAAAAAATTGGAGCATGTGATATAATCGAATTGAATGTTTTTGGTGACGCTGAACACGAATATGACGGAAGATTTTTTATTGGACCTCATCCACAGCCTCCGACAATTTTTTTGGTTATTTACCCATGGGGGGGGGAGGTTCTAGCAGCCATGGGTGAGGCCAATTTGAAAAACTAAGGCTATAATTCCCGTTCAGCGATATCGAAAACATACTATACTTCATGTGTCACACAAATGAAACCGTTTTTTTTTCAAGTTACCCACTTTGGAGAGGTTTTGGGGACCGTGGGTGGGTCCAATCAAAAATCTAACGTCATATTCGTGTTCAGCGTTACCAAAAACATACAATTCGACATATCGCACCTCGGGAGTTATAAGGTCACATCTCAAAAAAGTAAAATTTTACAGGAGAGTGATTTTCTTTTTTTTAAAAACTTGATTCATTATTTTCATCAACTTATAATCAATTGTGAGGAATGAATAGCATGTCATTTTGAAGATTGGGTATCCTACCTTCATTTAGCATAAGAACATTCTGAAAAATAAACTCTTAAAGAGGAAATATTTCAATGTTTGGAAAACATTTTGAGTTATAACCTTTCATAAAAAGTGATCTGGAGGCGAAAAAAAGCGTCCAAAAAAATTTACATGATAACAAAATTGTAGAGAATTAAATTTCCAATCGACATAATGTCGTTAGTTTTTTTTCTAGAGTGCTTAGTTTTTGAGTTTTTCTCAAAAAACTAAAATTTCAATATATATGCAAATTAATTTTTCAGAAAAATGTTCTATTTTAAAAATTTTTTGTTTTGGAACCAACCTACAAAAAATACACTCCTTGTGATTATTTTACATCTTAAAAACGTTCAAAACTATTGAAACTGTTTTCTGACACTTTAAATGTGCGAATTTTACTCAAAGAAAGAGGAGTTTTTTGAGATGTGACCTTATAACTCCAAACAACTTGCAATGTTGTAGAAATTTTGAGTTAGGCCCTTTGTATTTTTTACATGATCTAAGCAGCATACCCGACTCAAAGTGTTATTTTTGGTTGCAGGGGGTCATGCAAACCCCAAAAATGCAAAAACATCAAAATCGATTTTTTTTGAGATGTGACCTTATAACTCCCGAGGTGCGATATCACATGCCCTAGATTATTTTTCGATAGTTTTGCCACAAATTGGGGGTAGGGGTGCTCCCCTTCCATTAGGAGATACCGCCTCGAAACTTAAATATTTCGAAAAAAGCAGCAAAAGGTACATCTATGGAAATTTTTTCAGAATTTTAAATGGTAGCTCCTACTTACAGCGCCGTTTTGAAATTCAAACTTTCAACTTTTGAAAAATATCAAAATGCTTAAATTAGTTCAGAATGTGAAATCAGTTTTTACCAAAGTATCATAGCTTTGGACGAATGCACGGCCGAAGTTGAGTACCTCGAGACAATGTGAAAATAATGGAAGCCCCCTCCCCACTCATCCCCGGAAGGGGCTGAGACCAAACTGATTGCGCGTTTCTTACTTATTGAGTGGGGGGGGGGGTCATTCCATGTCAATTCGACCAAAAAAAAAATGCGATTTTGAAAGTCATGTCTTTCGATTTCACTCATATCAATTTTTTTACAATGTGTACCCACCCAGTAAGTAAGAAAACCGCAATCAGTTTGGTCCCAGACCCCTCAGGTGGTGGGTGGGGGGACTTCCATTATTTTCACATTGTCTCCAGATACTCAACTTCAGCAGCCCATTCCTCCAAAACTATGATACTTTGATCAAAACTGATTGAATTTTAAACTTTTTAAGCATTTTGAAATTTTCAAAATTTGAAAGTTTGAATTTCAAAATGGCGCTTTAAGTGGGAGGTACCATTTAAAATTCAGAAAAAATTTCCATAGACGTACCTTTTGCTGCTTTTTCGAAATATTCAAGTTTCGAGATGGGATCTCTTAATGGAGGGGGAGCACACCTACCCCCGATTTGGGGCAAAACTTTCGAAAAAAAATCTAGGGCATTGTTTGTGGTAACGCTGAACACGAATATGACGTTAGATTTTTGATTGAACCCTATCCATGGCTCCCAGCACCTCCCCAAATGGTGTAAAAGTTCAAAATAGGGGGTTTTCCGTGCGACACATCAAATAGATGTGTTTTTGGTGACGCTGTACATACATGAATATGACGTCAGATTTTCGATTGAACCCCATCCACTGCCCGCAACAATTTTTTTGGCTTTTTACCTATTGGGGGAGGTTCTGGGGGCCATGGGTGAGGTCGATTTGAAAAACTATGGCTATATTCGTGTTCAGCGATATCGAAAACATACTACTCGTACATATTTCATGTGTCACACAAATATAACAATTTTTTTTATGTTACCCCCCCCTTGTGAGAGAATCTGGGGGCCGTGGGTGGGTCCAATCGAAAATCTGACGTCATATTCGTGTTCAGCGTCACCAAAAACACACTATATGATGTCGTACCGAAAACCCCTATTTTGAACTTTTACCCCATTTGGGGAGGTGCTGGCTGGGGGCCATGGATGGGGTCCAATCAAAAATTTAACGTCATAATATTCGTATTACCAATGGCAATAACATACAATTCGATATATCACATGCCCTAGATTTTTTTTCGAAAGCTTTGCCCCAAATTGGGGGTAGGGGTGCTCCCCCTCCATTAAGAAATCCCATCTCGAAACTTGAATATTTCGAAAAAGCAGCAAAAGGTACATCTATGGAAATTTTTTCTGAATTTTAAATGGTAGCTCCCACTTACAGCGCCAATTTGAAATTCAAACTCTCAATTTGAAAGTTCAACTTTCAAATTTTGAAAATTGAAAATGCTTAAAAAGTTTAAAATTCAATAACTCTTCGAACTGTGAAATCAGTTTTCATCAAAGTATCGTAGTTTTGGAGGAATGCGCTGCTGAAGTTGAGTACCTCGAGACAATATAAAAATAATGGAAGTCCCCCCCACCCGCTCCCTGGGGGGGCTGGGACCAAACTGATTGTTGTTTTCTTACTTACTGGGTGTGCAGATATTGTAAAAAAAAATTGAGCGAAATCGAAAGACATGACTCAAAAACGTTGGTCGAATTGACATGGAATGACCCTGGGTAGATATTGTAAAAAAAAATTGATTTCTAATAAATTTTGAATAAATCAAACTCGAGTCAAAAATGAAAAAAAAAACAAATTTTGAGTAATCCTCAATTTAAAAAAAAAATCTGCTTAATGAAGTTAATGGTACTCCTGGGGTCTCAAAGGGTTAATATTGTATGTATCTACTTCGCCAAAATAGGAGTACATATTTATTGTACAATAAATATTTATAAGCAGTCCCTCACACAACAATCGATGTAAATAAAAATACATCAAAATGTTAAATTTGAAAAAAAATTACAACTTGATGTAAATTTGTACATTTATATCATTATTCTAGCGTGCTGTAAAAAAGTACGTCAATTTGTCATAAGGACATTGTGTTTGCGTGTGGTTAAGAACGTGAAAAATAGGATAAAAAGGTACCATTTTTGGTACGAGTGTGTTTTTTTTTATTCGATGGTCTATGCAAAGTATTAATTACCTAATAACAAATTTTCAACGATCGAAATTTCAATCACCGTGTAGAGAAAATTCACCATTTGACGAATTTAACTGCAGCATTGAATAAATTTTATGCAGAAAATTCGTCTTTCAGTTAATTTTTCATATCGAAGCATGAAAATATCGAGGGTTATCATTTTTCAAACAGGAAAAATTTTTTACTCATTCATTGCTGACAATTTCGAACACCGAAAAAAAAAATTGATAAATTTTTGGTGATTTTTCGCGGTTTTTTGAAATTGGCGACGATCAAAAAACTGACACTGTTACATTCCAAAATAATATTTCTCCAACCGAAATTAAGTGATCTATTTTTTTTTCTATTTTTTTAAATTGGCCAAATGTGATCAAAAAATTATTCCATAGTCGAAAAAAACTTCCTCACTAAGGTTCCTCAAAATCCAGAGTATGTTTTTTCTCACTTCAGTTCCACTTCTTGTAATGGAAAGGTTATTTATCGTAGAATGGAAAATTAATACGGGATTGGAAGAGAGGGGTTGGGTTGAGAATTAACAAAAACGGTCTCTAATCAGCTCTTACCATAAGTTTTATGTTCCTCATATTTTATGTGCACAAAAAAAAAACATTTTAAAAATTTGTTTTTTTTTCATGTTTGACTTTGACCTACCACTTTAAAAAATTCTTAACTGAAAATATCTAAATTTTCCGAAAAGCTTCTCTAGATAATACCAACAAAAATCAGAAAATTTCAAATAATATGTTACGTCAAAAATTTTTAAAGCCAAAAATAAATCCAAAATTTTGAGAAAAAATGAAGAATGATTTTCTGCTCATAGTTATAACAATTACTTAAAAATGTGGGAGTGACATAATTTTCAAAACAAATTTTTTTTTGTCATTTATTCGAAGAAAAATCTTTTTGGAAATTTAGTTTCAAGGTCGTCATGAAAAATGTGATTTTTTTTTTAAAAATGAGATTCTTTAAATTTTGACACATTTTCACAAGTTTGAAGAATCCATCATGTGAAAAGTCAGTCACATATCACGCTCACATTTGTAATTGTCACATCCCCGTCCCACTCTCGAAAAATCTCAAGTGTTTGAGAAATGTGCCGGTAAAAGTTCTGCAAAAGTCCTGCCATTTTCTTTTTTGTTTTAAAATTTTATTAGACAGCCTGAAAAATACAAATAACCAATTTTCCAAAAAAGTGACCTCAAAATTTGCATGATGCAGAATAGAAAATTTGAAAAATTAGATCGGTTTACACTCCGACTTGAAAAATGGTGTCTTGATGCAGTTCCCTTTTGATATGATTTCAAATTCGCTGATGATTTTCACTTTGTTCGTTCTGTATCGGACTGCACGTCGATGTTTTTGATCATATCTCACTCTGCAATTTTCCTCCGAATGAAATCATGATCAACGTTTGGGACTTTGGGAGGTTGTCGAAAAATTAGCAATTTTCATTTTGTTAACTTTCTTTTGAAAAAAGACTGCCCTCGTTTTTCAAGGGTTTTGCCGCCTTGAAGAAATTTTGAAAATAATGAATGGATTTTTCTTGTGATTGCATTTCTGAGGAAAGTTTACCGAAAAACTGATTCTAAGAAGATTCATTCGAAAAAATTAGGTATGAATACTAGCTCGCGAAAACTGCATTATTCCAAGCGTGAATAATTTAGTGCTAATAATAGAGTGATAGCAAAACGATCTTTGTGTTTTCTAATTATATGTAGATAGATATTATTGTTAGTAGTTTGTTGCGCTTACCTTTGGTAAAATTCTCGCGTGACCAGTGTCACCACGAATCGCTTATTGGTACGTGATGCACGGTTCCGAAGAGCTCGACGAGTGGATGGCTTAGCGTGAAAAAAAAAATTTAAAAAGTCGCTTTATACATATTATGTAAATTTTTGAATTTATTTGAAAAATTACGCATAAACGCCTTCTTTAGGGGTGCCTAAAATGGGGGAGGGGTCTAAAAAAAAGGGTTCAAAATTACGAATACACAGGGAGCTTAATTCAACTTTTTCATCTAAGTAAATAATAGAATAATTACCCCAAAACGTTACGTTTGGCGCAAATCCCAGGTTTCTAGTTTTCCAGGGGTTCCCAAAATTTCGAAATTATGAAAAATTGGAAAATTGGATTTTTGAGTACCACATCGAAAATTTTTATTGAGCTCAAAATTTGATAGGATGGAGGTCTTTCAGATACTAATAAACTGTAAAAACCTATTTTGCAGGGTTCAAAGGGGTAGGATCAAAATGGTGGTTCCAAAATTTTCAAAAAATTGAACGCCCCCTCCCAATTTCTGCCCTCGAGGGTCGAAAATAAGAATATTCACCTCACATAACGTTTATCTGATTTAAAAAGATATTTTACGATAAAAAAGTTTTTGAAAATAATACTCACTGGTTCCTAAAATTATTATCTTATTCGCAGCTTTGAGAACCCCTGGAGCTCAAAAAATGGTCGTTTCGGGTTAACTAACCACGGATTCGTATCTCGGACATTTATTACAACATTTTTAGAGTGGTCGAGTTGAGAACTAGGTGGGGCCAAAAAATGGCCTTATCACAACTCCTCGTTTCATCCAAATGGAGTTCAATCAATCAATCAATATTTCTATTTCTAAAAATATTTCCGGATTACAAAATATCCCCCCCCCCTATGCGCAATTATGCGAGTGAGGGGGCCTCCATGGTAACATTATTTATGTGATAAAAAAATTTAACAGATTGAAGGAGGAGAGAAAAAAGAAAGAGAAACAAACAAAACAAACTAAAAAATAAAAACAAAAATACGTAAATAAACAAATGAAAGAGTAGGTATAAAACAAAACTAAAAGCTAAAAATAATGAACACACAGGAAAGTTTAAGAGCAAACTCATTTATCACCTAGAATATAAAAATGAGCACTGTTCTCTCATAACGAAGACAAAAAATTCAACGCATTGAGTCGAAAATTACGACGACAACGAAGACGAAAAAAGCAACACGACTTTTCTGTACACAGATTTACAAGTGGACTGTATTTCACAACATTTACAAAAGCATTAGATACTGTACATAAAAACTAAACTAGACACATAGAAACGTATTTCCACCCTCAACCAATCAGATTGCAGGGAGTAAAATCTCATACCACCACTGCAGAACCGGATAGCGGAAATACCTACCAACTAACCAACTAAAACCCAAACATAAAAAACTACAAAAAATACTACGAATACCTACGAATACGTAAACAAACTCCCCCCGAAGGAGGGTAAATCCCTCCTTCCAAAGAAGATCGATGAAAAAATACATAAAAAATTACATAATCAATTAAATTTAAGTACATACATTCTACTTTCTAGGCCTATTCAATAACACAAATAATCACCATCCAATAGCACGGCAAAATTTTCATAATTTATGTACAAATAATCAAGAATAAAATCAACAACCCAAAAATAAAATCTAGGTAAATTATTCTACAAACTATAACAAATTTGAGAAATTTTAATTACATTATCGAAACGCAAATCAGGGTGTCAAAATAGATGACTAATCATCATCAAGAATAAAATCAACAACCCAAAAATAAAATCTAGGTAAATTATTCTACAAACTATAACAAATTTGAGAAATTTTAATTACATTATCGAAACGCAAATCAGGGTGTCAAAATAGATGACTAATCATCCTTTGAAACATCTACTGGCAAAGCTACCAATTTCTGTACAGATGTACGACGCACTGTACCATTCCCTAACCTCACGCTCACGTTTCGAACAATACCCTTTTTATCTGGAAAAACATCAATGATTCTACCCATTGGCCAATTCATCACGCTATCATTTGGACTAGACACCAACACAACGTCACCTTTCGACACATTTTCCATACGCTCTTTCCATTTACCACGCTGCTGTAGCTGGTTTAGATAATCGTGTCTCCAGGACACCCAGAAAGAATCTACAATCCTTCGCCACAGCATATAACGTTGCTTTAAGGTGACTGAGCCATTGTCCAGCACTGGCGTTTCCAACAACGCCGACCCAACTAGGAAATGACCTGGAGTTACAGGTTCTACGAATTCATTAGTCACTCTATATGACAACGGACGCGAATTAAGTATCGCTTCGATTTTGCATAAGATGGTTGATAATTCCATCAACGAAAGTATTTGAGTCCCAATGGACTTCATTAATAACGATTTTCCAGCCTTTACCGCAGACTCCCATAGTCCGCCTTGGTGCGGGCTACGAGGCGCGATCATTTTCCATACAACACGATTTTCAATTAAATATTTATCAAGTTTGCTTTGCATTAAAATATTCCGAGCACCAACAAAGTTAGTCCCGTTATCGGAATAAATTAGGCTGGGAAATCCACGACGACTTACAAACCTTTCAAGCGCATTTAAAAACGCTTCGCTCGTGAGATCCTCTACAATTTCAATGTGAACTGCACGAGTCAAAAAACATACAAAAAAACAAGCATAGACCTTTACAACTTTACCTACTCGATGGTTCGTGCATTTGATACTTATTGCGCCTGTTAAATCCACACCAGCTGTGGCAAAAGGCCGCGATATCGTCACTCTCTCTTTGGGTAAGTCACCCATCAATTGTTCAACGAAATGCGCATCGA
Organism: Planococcus citri; assembly: GCF_950023065.1. Lineage (NCBI taxonomy): Eukaryota > Metazoa > Arthropoda > Insecta > Hemiptera > Pseudococcidae > Planococcus > Planococcus citri. Next base: position 82,369,210 of record NC_088677.1, read on the forward strand.
ATCGTGTACACACAATACATCGACGGACAACTTTCTTAATGATTGCCGCCAAGTTACCAATGACAAAAAAACGAGCTCGAACAAAATTATAAATAAACGATTTTGTACAATGGTAGTATTTTCGATGAGTGTATTCGATGAACCTTTCTAGGTATAAAGACTTGGTGGCTATTATCACCGGAAACTTGGTATCGTAGGAGAAGTTAGACGCGGCAAGACGACCCCCTGCGCGCATCAGTCCATCATGAGCAATAAAAACATTTAACGACAACAAACGACTTTTTCTCGGAATCGGTTTTCCTTTTAACAAACAAAGATATTCTCTTTCAAAAAATTCCATCTGTACAAAAAGCATTAAGGACCAATATGCATAATCACGTTCCTGGATGGACAGTGATGAAACGATTGCACAAGGTTTAACAGAATGAAATGTTTCCATTGTCACTTGCTCACCCTCGGCAATAGCTCGACGCATCCAGACTCGCCATCGTAAAATCGTTACAAACCGAAGACAAAGAGCAGCAACAGATACCATTTTAAAAATCGACGAGCTTCGAAAGACAATTTCTGAGAAAGGTTTTCGAGTCTCTGCTAAAATAGACAAAACGGTACTTTCTTCTTTCATTTCGGGTACATCAATAGAGGGTTTAAACTTGGAGGAAACAAAAGATACAAAATTATCCTGCAGCCAGGGTGGACCAGCCAACCATAAATCAGATTTTAAAAGAGAATTCGAAGAAATTCCTCTAGTACCGAGATCTGCGGGATTCATTTTACCATCTATATGAAACCACCTTTCTTTACAAGTTAAAGCTAAAATATTTGTAACTCTGTTCGAAACGAATACTTTTAGCTTGAGAGGATCGATGTTGATCCAACTCAGGCCTACCATAGAATCTGAAAAACAAAAGTATTCCATTATCCCTAAATCTTTACGTAATTCAGCTATCATGCGTGATAATAACTCCGCTGACATCAATTCTAATCTATGAATGTGAACAGTTTTGATTGGCGCAATTCGATTTTTTGCACAAATAAACGACACATTCACATTACCATCACAATCTACAGAACGCAAATATACCACAGCACAATATGCACGCGTTGAGGCGTCACAATAACCAATTAGCTGACGAGAAGCGATCTTATTTGAGGTAAAATAACACCTTTTAATCGAAAACGAGGACAATTGAATTAAATCATTTCGATACTCTTGAAACAATGTTGATAATTCGTTCGAAACTGGTTCATCCCAGCCTCTTCCCTCTTTCCAAAGTTCTTGAAGCATAATTTTAGCAATAACTGTGGTAGGTGCTAACATTCCGAGGACATCAAATATTTTTGAAACTTCAGAAAGTACAACTCGCTTAGTTATTACTTCTGGCAACGAATCTAGGCGAATTTTGACACTCAAGGTGTCTGACTGTGGGTACCAAATTAACCCTAATAACATGACAAATTCATTACCACCTAAACATCGATTATTTAAGGGTTCAATCAACAAGGGTTCAATATTCAATAAAAATTCCAACGAATTACTTTGGTATTTTAGAAGTGGAAATCCATATTTTGCAAGTGCTGCGTGTATTGATTTTTGCAGGCGAACCGCATCGTCTATATTTGCAGCACCGCTCATTAAGTTATCCATGTAGAAATCTTCTAAAATAGCCCTGGCCACCTCTGGATCATCAACTAACAACGCTTTACCGATTATTTCAAGACATTTTGTAGCCAGATAAGAAGCAGGGCCTACTCCATTGGTCAACGTATTGAGCTCAAATATTTTTATCAACGAATTCAAAATAAATCGAAATAAAATCCTTTGATATTTGCGATCCTTTTTATTAATTAAAATGCAACGGTACATTCGATAAATGTCCGCCACAAAAGCAACGAGATGTTGGCGAAACCTCACGATATTTTGAGCCAAATTTGGCTGCAAAACAGGACCTTCTAACAAATGGTCATTTAAGGAGGTACCTGAGTTATCTACAAATGACGCATTAAACACTATCCGATCACTGGGACCACTAGGGGTCTCTTTAGAAACTATGTGATGCGGAATATAATAGGCTGAAGAATCAGGTGTCGAATTAATCTCACTCATATGACCAAGTTTTAAATATTCATCAAAAATTCTCACATACGATTCATGCTTCCTTTCAGACCTACGACGTTCACTATTAACCAACAAGGCTCTCGCCTTTTCAAACGACCCTTTTAAAGACAAAATTGACTCCTTTGTAGGAAGGCGAATGACAAATTTACCAGTATTTTCATCAATATGGTAAGTACTTTCAAAATGACCTTCGATTAATTCATGCTGCAATGATTTTTCAAGCTTATTTTCGGGTATATCATCGAGAGCATAAAACTTATGAAATTGGTTCGATAATTCAAGATTAGATAAACCGCAAAACTCCGTTGTTTGAATTACATACGGCGATTTTCTTGATCCTGAAATTACAAACCCAAAATGCGAATCCCTAAGACAAATACCTTCGAGAAAATAACGTTTTTCCAACAAGCAAAATTCGACAAATTCATTACCCAACAACAGATCGACGTGATCATAAGGTAAATCAAAATACTCGGCCAAATTATGATTAAAATTCGTTGCAATTTCTTTCAACTCATTTCTACATACTCGATAAGGAATTTGATCAATAACAACAGCCTCAATAGCAATTTGAAAATCAGTATACCTTGACTTTAAAACACAACGAACAAACTTTTTCAATTCCACTGATTTGTCATTAATACCTACTAACACAGTGGGGTTATTGGCCTCATACATTTTCAACTTTAATCTTTCGCAAAATTCACGCGTAATCAAAGTACTCTCTGACCCTTGATCAAATAAAACTCTACCTAGTTCCGTATTCGCGCTTCCTTGTACCTTAACCACTGCCGTAGATAAAAACACAGTTTTATGCGAAGACAGGGCACAAAAACGATTAGCATTCGAACTATCATTAACAAAATTGACATTTTTAACATCTGGCAAGACAGGCGAAACAGGCGGCTCATTAGTATTGTTCGTGTTTGTAAGGGGAACCTCTTCACGATTAATATGAAGTAATTTATGATGAGGTCCATGACAAGTAGCACAATTATACTTATTCGTACATTTTGAAACAGTATGATTATTTTTAAAACATTTAATACATAATCGATTACTTTTTACCACATCGAACCTCTGCTTCGGAGTTTTTGACAGAAACGTTGGGCATTGATCCAGGTAGTGGCTTTGTTGACAAACTACACAGCACAGCGGGAAGGACGACGAGGATTGCGGTGTTCTCGGAGTATCAGTAGCAGCAACGAGTGATTTTTTCTCAATTATTTGCCTAGACTGCTTTACTTGGCCTTTATTTGGAGCTGCCGACGCATTTGGCTTTTCATTAGATGACGGAGCTCCTTTTATTGATGCAGTTTCATAGGTGAAGCATTTATTGATCAAAAACGAAGCCAATGACTCGAATGACGGATATACACTGTTGTCCCTATGACTATCATCCCAATCTCCACGTAATTTATCAGGCAATTTTCTCGAAATCAAAAACGACACGAATGGCGACATTTCTTCAACATTTATGCCCGAAACCTTTAAACCTCGAAGGGCGCGTTTAACCTTATGGACACTCTCACGAATTGATGTATTCTTAACAGTAGGAAGATCTGCTATTGTTATGAAGTGTTCGACAATAATTCTACGGCGATTAAAAAACGAATCATATAAACTTTCCAACGTCAGTTTATAGGCGCAACCATCTTCATCATCCTCAATATCTTCAACAAGGTGCTCGGCACCTTTGCCCATAGCTCTTTTTAGTAGATACATCTTTTGGTGAGTATTGTATCTCGCACTTTTATCCACCATACCGCAAAATTCACTATACCAATCCGGAAAATTTTTAAAAGTGCCATCAAATATGGGTAGGGGAACATCTTTCAAACGAACGAAGGGATCTAATAATGGCCCATCAAACGAATCAACCAACGAATGCCCATTTCTAGATCCACCTTTAGACGATTCAGTAGGACGCAAACTTTCGACAAGCATTTTATAGGTACCAGTATAACGGTTGAACATCGCTTTGGAGGCGTCATGATCCTTGGCGATTTCCTTTTCCTGCTCGGCAATTGTGGCAGCATCCAACGACATATCAATATATTCCATTAAACCATTATTAGCTTTAGCTAATTCTTTCAAAGCTTCTTTCCACGAATCAAGATGGGCAGCGATTTGGTGATTATTTTCCACCGATTGATGCTTTTCTAAGAGCACTTGCACCGCAGCTTGATCATTAGCACAATTACGCGAAAACGTACGTACATCACGATTTAAATTTTCCTTACGCGCTTCACGCGCAGCCTTTGCCTTCGCCTCGCGTGCCTCTTGCTCGCGCGCTATGCGTTGCTCGGAAGTTTCACCCATTACGAATTTATCAACATACAAAATCGAAAACGAACATCATTCACGAAACAAAAATCGAAAATCATTTAACTTAATGGGAGATAATTCCCACACAACGAAGCATTGCATAATCAGACGAAAACGAAGACATCAAGGCGACATAGGTACTACGAACAGATAGGCGCAACTTTATAAATACAAACAGCATCATATTTCAAAAAATACGAGAAAAACATCGCACTTCGCCAAAAATTAGGCTCACACAACGAATAATCGATAAAAAATTCAAAAAGACATCGCAATAATTCATTAAAAATTCATAAAATTCACGAATCCATGCCGGAATAATGTATCCGGCTCGCGAGGACCAAAATGTTCTCTCATAACGAAGACAAAAAATTCAACGCATTGAGTCGAAAATTACGACGACAACGAAGACGAAAAAAGCAACACGACTTTTCTGTACACAGATTTACAAGTGGACTGTATTTCACAACATTTACAAAAGCATTAGATACTGTACATAAAAACTAAACTAGACACATAGAAACGTATTTCCACCCTCAACCAATCAGATTGCAGAGAGTAAAATCTCATACCACCACTGCAGAACCGGATAGCGGAAATACCTACCAACTAACCAACTAAAACCCAAACATAAAAAACTACAAAAAATACTACGAATACCTACGAATACGTAAACAAGCACATCTACAGCGGAATAACAGGACCTCACATACTATAGGCCTAAGCAAACAGAGGGCAGACATATGACATAATATTACCCAGTAGTCTGTAAGGTGTTTTTGCTCTCCAGTAAACACCTGACTAGTGCCAGCCGAGAGCCCAAACCTCTACTCATCACTGCATTAAACAGCTTCTGCGCTTTGGCAAACACCATGGAGCTTGCCAACAAACCATCTCGACTTTCAGTTTGAGGTCGAGTTTTGATCGAGTAGAAATCTGCAAATATTTTTGATCATTTTTTTGGCGATTTTGAGAATTGACAAAAAATATAAAAATAATCGACTGATAGTTTTCAACAATTTTTTAAAAAATGTAAGATTGATGGAAACTTGATCCCAAATCATCCTTTATTGTAGTACTTGAATCGATCACAATTTCATGATGAAAATTCAAATCGATTTCAGGTCGATTTCTTGCTGAGGACCTAAACTTGACTGCAAATGTTTGTTGATTTTTTTTTCTCTATAGGCATCAATTATGCAAACAAAGTTGAAGTCAATTATCGGACGATTTTTACCAAGTCATAAAAATGATATGAAAATCGATTAAAAATTGTTCTAAATTTGTGATATCGTAATTGATGCCTTTTTTAAAATTTCAATGCTGGATCGATTTTTTACCAATTTTTTGCTCAAATTAAAATATGTAAAAAATCGATTCAACATTGTTGCAAAATGGTAGTAAAATTGATTACTTTTTAAATCATAAGTTGAATCTATTTTTCATCAATTTTTTGTCAAAATGATGAGACTATGAAAACTTGATTTGAAAATATCTATCGATATTGCCTTGAAAATAGACATTAATTTAGCACATAAAAGTTGAAGTTGATTTTAAGCCGATTATCACTTAGAAATGAAAATGGTGTGAAAATTAATTAAAAATTAATGCATATTTGTGCTGTTGTAGTCAATTGTTTTTTTAAGCTTCAAAATTTGAATCAATTTTTCATTGATTTTTTGATGAATTGAAAATAGTCAAAACTTGTCACAAAATATTCATCAATTTTTTTCTTAAAAATATAAAATTTTTTCTGCACATTGAAGTTGGAGTTGATTTTGACTCATTTTTGCTGAGAAATGAAAATAGTATGAAAATCGCTTCAAAATTTTATGGTTGATTAACAGCACAGTAGTAGTAAAAGTAGACCAAAAATTGATAAAAAATAGACATCAATTATTTATCGCTGACATCAATTTACTACTCACAGATAAAGAGTGTAGCAAAAACTATAAGTAGTTTTTCAAAAAACTTCAATGTTGAAGAAAAGAAGTGTTATAACATTTCACATCATTTCTAAGGGGTCATCTAGATCTTATTTTTGAGTCAAGAAAGAGTCGAGGTACAGGGATTTTTCCCATCAAATCATTTTAAATATCAATTCACAATATAATATTATGTACTTATTTGCATTAATATGCACTAGAATATGAAGAGCAATTTTCTGAAGATTTAAGGTCGTTTTTCATAAGCTCGACACAAAATTGATCAGAAAAATGTGTCGATAGAATGTACTCAAAACCATTGACACAGATATATTGAGTCAATTTTGCATCAAATCATAAAAAAGTGTTGAAAAATCAACTGAAAAACTACACACACTCTTCAAATTATCGACACAAAATATGTGGTGATGCTCAATATGAAATATGCTTGATGGTAAATTTGGGTCAATTTTATACCGATAATGTTTGAGAATAGGTTGATTTTATGCCGATAAAAATGATGAAAAGGAAATAAATTAGTTCAAATTTGACTTAAAATTTGAGTCAACTCGACCCTATTTTTTTTCAAGATTGTGTCAAGGTGGTTTGTTGGGATGAGCACCAGATCTGTCTCATCAGTACCTAGGTAGGGGAGCAACAGTGTTATCAATTTTTCTCTCCCTCTCATTCACATAAACTCTAAATTTGGACCTATTCCTTTATACAGGGTGGCCAGAAATATCGGGTACCCCTAAGAAAGTTTTTCATTAAAAATATAGGTTCGCAACGTGAAATAGATGCATATGATTGGTGGAATGTTATCTCTCCAGTCCAACAACCAATCATGTGTTATCATTATTATCATTCACTGTGACCAACCGATGTATTTAGTTAGAAAACTTTTTTAGGGGTACCCAATATTTCTGGCCACCCTGTATATAGTCAATTACTTACCTGGACTTGATAGAGTTTTTGAATAGGCAGAATTTCTAGTTTTTGAAAATTGTTTTTTGTACTTTCCCCCCTTTTTTACCTACAATGCTTCTAACTGCCCATTTTTGTAGAATATGGATAGGCTCTAAGTGACAGTCCGCTGCCCCCCCCCCAGATGAACAAGCCATACTGGAGCACAGATTGATAGAGAGTATAATAAATTTTTACCATGTGTTCAGTGCCAAAATGTTGTGCCATTAAGTGAATCAAATAGTTTAGTTTTCTAAGTTTAGTTTGTAAGTATAAACTCTGTTCTTTCCAGATCAATTTGGAATCAATCATTATTCCAAGGTACTGAGTTGACTCAACTTGTGATGGGGCATGCAGCCTCATGGAGCCCCACAATCAGGGCTTTCATGCATGTAGCACTAAAGTTGGCCTGAGAATATTCTCAATGCGCATAATCTGAGAATATTCGCAAATATTCGCAAAAATATTCACAAATGCTTGGAGAATATTCTCTCAAAAAAATAAAAATCATGACTTTTTTCAAAAAATTTAAAGATTTTTCTACAATTTTCCACAATTTACAAGTTATACCACTACTTTTCTTTATAAATTTCCAATTTTCTTTAATAATTTGAAACCTCTTCATGGAAAGTTTCCTATTATCTCTAAACTAAGCAATAATGTTCTAATTTTTTGAAAAGAATCTGCGGAATATGCGCATATTCTTGCGCATGCGCAAGCAAAAAAAGAATATTCGTGAATTTGCCCAACACTATGTAGCACCTAGACCCCAGCTCAGGGGAAACCCTATAGCCAAAACTTAACAATTTTGATTTGGACGAATTTGGTTTTAATTTATGTTGCCAGAACCAGCCTCCCAATAATTTCAAATCTTCATTAATAAACTTAATAAGATCATCTTGATTGTTGGCCCTATTTACTAAAGTTGTATCGTCTGCAAATCCATATACCTAATGTCCCATTTAATTTTAGTTTGAAAATGTCATTAATGTAAATTGAAAAGAGGATTGGTCCTAGTATGCTGCTCTGTGGTACCCCATGCACTACAGGTAAGAAATTCCCAATTTTATTCTCAACTTTAACAGCTTGAGTTCTTCCCTCCAGGTAGGATCTGAACCAGTCATGCTGCACACCCCTTATCCCACAGTTCCAGAGCTTCTGTAAAAGAATCCCAACATCAAATGTGTCAAATGCCTTACTGAGATCGAGGTATGCTGCCTCAACACTATCACCCGCATCTAGACCATCGACTACCTCAGTAATATGATCAAACAGAGCATCACTGGTACTCTTTCCAGACAAAAATCCATACTTCTATTTTGAAAAGAAATCTTTTGTATGCAGGAAATTTAAAATTCGATTTTTTACAACTTTTTCAAAAATTTTTAATACTACTGAAAGAAGGGAGATTGGCCTGTAATGTTCCATAAATAATTTACTCTTGTTCTTATGAACAGGGACAATTACAATGGCATTTTTCAGAGACCATGGAAATCTTCCTTGATTTATTGATTTGTTTAGGATGTCAGCAATAACTGGTGCCAAAATAACAGAATTTTCATTAACATAAACAGTTTTGCCGGAATCAAAATTTGATTTTTGAAAATTTGCCAAAAATTGAAAAAGGCACTTTAGCAATTGAAATTTTGACAGGTGATGAATTTTTGGCTGCTCTTTCGATCTACCTTTGTACGGTTTAAAACATTTTATGCTAGTCCTATGTTGGAACGCAAAATCTGCAATTTCGGCTGACCTGTCAATCAAAAATGGCCGCCATTTTGTAAGTAGGGCCATTTTTTTTTTGAGGACAAGAGCTAGAAATGTTCCTTAGGATCCCCCTTTAAGAAAAAAGGTGTTCCGGAGGATCGGCACTCGGTGCATGTTATCATTGTTATCAATGTTATCACACTCGTAGGTTTGCGTTTTAGGCTGAAAATGCGACAAACCGTAGTAATTATTACATTTTTTGCCGCAAGAAAAAGGCAAGTAAACACGCATAGCGTGCACTGTATAGTGTATATCAAGATTGTGTATGCAATATGCATAATGCAACAAGTAAGTATAACACGTAATTAAGATAAGTATACGTCGCGTCGCGATGCATGCTTTTTGTCTCCCGTTAAAAAACGTGAATCATATGTCAATTCGAATTACTAGTTTTATCCCCTGACACTCTTGTTTACGTGCTCTTTAGAAAGTACCTACATAAATTATATTGTGTATTTTGTATTTTGTATTTTTTTTTTTTTATTGCGAAGGACGTCGTTCTGGAGTGGACGGTGTCAGTGTCTATTTTTTTGTTTTGATCATAAAACTGCAACATTCGTGTGAGTTGAACATCGTGGAATAATTTTTGAACCCATGCGGCTTTGTAAGGGATGAGACCCAAAACTTTTCAAGTAAGGTGCACCGGGGGAAGTTGGAATTTGGGGTAAGTTAGAAAACTTGCTCTAGCGCCTAGAGGTTTGTATCTGGTGAAGTGCCACTAAAGGTGACTTGAGGGTACCACTCCTACTTCATCACGGCATAAAAATTTTCGCGATTTAGTTTCATTTTAGATGTCTTTGGTTCAATTGTATTTTGTTGTTGTTTTGAACTTATTTTGAATTTGGTCTAAAATACAGACTTTCCATTTCTTAGTTTTTCGCATATAGCGGACGAACCGTGCGTCCTAGTGAAAATCTGATGAGAGTGATCTCAAAGAGAATTAAATTCTCTACAATTTTGTTTCTGTGCAATTTTTCTAGGACGCTCGGTTTGTGATCTACGCCTCTGCAAAGTTTAGCCTGTTCTGACTTCCCCCAGTTGGGGAAAGTCAGAACAGTTTGTATTTTATTCCACTGAGCAAAAGCTACTGGGTCAATCGCGCTCAAATTTTCACCATAGGTTAAGAACCCTTATGGGAACCTACATAATAAATTTGATCCATATTGGTTCATTAGAAGGGGAGTAACAGCTGGTCAAAGTTGAAATTGCGAAAAATCATTCTGACTTGCCCCGGTGCACCTTAATGAATATTTGTTCATTTCGAAGATTTTTTTCACTGAAAAATACTAAATAAGCGAATCTTTAAAATGTATTTGGGGTACGAAATACCTGTGATTTTTTTTTAATGATTTCGCCCCTTTCCGTGCTCGTTGCCGAGAAAAAAATTCTAATTGGTATTTTGAAGTTTGTAATACGAAAAGACGCTATTTAAAGCATGAAAAGAATGAGGGTTATAATTTTATCACTTTTAATTCCTCGCTTTTAATTACAAAGTTGCTTGCTCAGGTACACGGTTCCGCTTTCAACAAATATCTTTGCTTTGCCTCAATAATATGTATTTTACAAATGGCACTATAAAATCCGCTTTGTCGTCGTAATTTCTCAATTTTTACTCGTATTCTTGCGAACCGACGACGACGACGAGACAGTGAGACACGATTGTGTAACAATTTCACATCAGCTTCTGCGTTTTAGCTTTTTTTTTTTTCATCGAGTCGTTTGAATAGACGGTAGGTAACAACCGTGTAATTATTTGGTATGGTTACCTGCTGTGGTCTTGTAATTGTTTTAAATGTGTGGGCATTTTAATTGAAAAAGGATGATGTTGGGCTTGATTGTCCAAATTCTTGAAATCATCGTAGATACGTATTTAAAACCAAAACGCAAATAAAAGCTCTTAGTTAAAAAAAAAATCGAATTACCGAGAGTGGATTATTCACAATTTCAACTTTCCAGCATATAATTTAAAATACTCCCAAATATCTACTTATTTTTTTTAATTGAGCTTAAAAGTTTGAAAGTTGAACTTATACAGTATGACACAAAAGTAGTGTTCGGTGGCTTTTATTTCTAAGTGGAAAGAGCTAGCGAGCGAATGAAGCGGCGTTGAGTAGGGAAAAATAAGGGCTTTCAAAAGCGGCCTTGAAAATTTCAGGCCCATGCACAGGGTGTCCACAAATTGTAAAACCGGTTTGGTCAAAAAATTCAAATCGGTTTTTATTGGTGCAATGTATTTTTCACACCAAGGCGACAAAAACGTGATATGAATTTTCCGAAACCGGTTCATTAATTTGCAACCAGTTAACAAAAAATACCCAAAAATTGTAGATAGAGAAAAAAGCTTGAAACAAAAATTGATGAGCGTGAAAAATTACACAGTTCTGTGTAATCATATTTTGAAACCGGTTCACTGGTTCGCATTTAGCAACCAGTATTTGACAATCAACTAAAAATTGGAGATAGAGAAAAAAGTGTGAAACAAAAGTTGTAGAGCGTGAAAAATTGAACCGTTTTTGCCGATTGGATTTTGAAACCGGTTCGTTAATAAGAGTTGTTCGCCTTATTTCATCAAAATGATAATTTAATTCAGATTCGTTTAGCAGAGATATTTAAATTACGTTAATGCGTTATTTGAATATTTCAGAGTTATTTTATAAAGTTTTCACGAGTTGTTTATGAGTTATTTTCACGAATTCACGAGTTATTTTATAGAGAGTTATTTAGATGGAATTTACAATCAATACCGCGAATACCGAGAATAAAACCAATGATCGAACCAATAATAGATATTTTAAACAGCTATTGTCATGGTTAAGTTTCCACGCTAGAAGTGGTACAGACAGAAAATAAGAAAGACACAGGCAAGATGCCTGTGCGTTTGTACATCTGATATGCCAACGAATCAGCATACCAATCGAGGTGACTTAACTCCAGAGAGCTCGAGATTCCGATGCTAAGTAAAGATCTTATTTTTCGCGATGTACCTGGTAGCTACCAGAAAACATCGCGTCTATTAGAAACGCCCACTTTACCACACTTCCAGTTTAAGGGTTGTTCTTTTAGAAGAAGGAGAACAGATCGCACTTTCTCCTCTCAGGGATGATTATCATCATTTCCCCTACTGTGTTGATTACGAGAATAACTGCTAGGCAGTTGGGCCATACTTGTACCTTACAACTTCCGCTCAAATACACGGATGTGTATGAAAATGGTGATTTGTAGAAATCTCCCCCTCCTGCCTATTATGGCATTTTGGCTGTCATTGTGGTAACTTCAGAAAAACAATTCATGTGACAATTTATTGTAGAGTACAAAAATGTATTTGTAAAAAATTGAAAAACTCATGTTAGGAGAAAAAATAATCATCATCTGAGAAAACAAAACAAAAAATCCCCAAAACATAGTAACACCACTCTAAAATACACATCTGACATCATCCTGCAGAAAAGAACACGTGATATTGTCTGATTGTATAGCATTTTTTTTTCAAAACATGTTCTGAATTCTGATTTTACATAAAAAACTGTCAACTTTGAACATCAGTGGTATAAGAAAACATTGAGATAAATAAAAACCAAATTTGGAATTTTTTACAAGCAAAATTTGAAATCCCCCACCCATACGAACCTACGACTCACCTTCCACCTTCACCACAAAAAATGACTCCGGATTCAAATTCTAGGACTTCGAAAACATATTATTTGACATATTACACAATAATGTAGGAAAAATTTGAAATATTTCCTCTCCCCATGCCTCACCCCCCACTCCTACCAAAAAATAACTCTAAATTCGGATTCTACGACCTTGAAAACATATTATTCGACATATTACACAATAGTTTTGTGAAAAATTTGAAATGTTCTCCTCCCCACGCCTCACCCCCCACTCCTACAAAAAAAATAACTCCAGATTCGGATTCTACGACCTCCAAAACATATCGCACCTCTGGAGTAATAAGGTCACATCTCAAAAAAAATTGATTTTGATGTTTTTGCATTTTTGGGGTTTGTATGACCTCCCTCAAACAAAAATTACACTTTGAGTTGGGTACGTTATCTAGATCTCGTAAAAAACGCAAATGGCCTAACTCAAAATCTCAACAACATTGCAAGTTGTTTGGAGTTATAAGGGCACATCTCAAAAAACTCCACCTTTTTTGAACAAATTTCATACATACAAAGTGTTAACAAATAGTTTTGATTGTTTTGAATGTTTGTCAGTTTGAAATAGTCACAAGGAGTGCATTTTTTATTGGTTTGTACCAAATGGAAAAAATTTTTAAATTGATCACTTTTCAGAAAAATGAATTTACACATATCACGTAATTTTAGTTTTTTGAGAAAAACTCAAAAACTAAGCACTCTAGAAAAAAACTAATGACATTATGTCGATTGGAAATTTAATTCTCTACAACTTTGATATCATGAAATTTTTTTGGACGCTTCCTTTCGACTCCACATCAACTTTAATGGAAGGTTATAACTCAAAATGTTTTCCAAACATTGAAATATTTCCTCTTTAAGATTTTATTTTTCAAAGTGTTCTTATCGATGGCTTGGTATAAATACCACGTAAGTCCAAAATCCTATATTTTTCAGGAGAACAAAAAAACGTCTAAAACATTCATATTTTGTTATTTGCAGTTTTAGATTGCATTATTATGTTTTAGAGGTCTTAATGGTATGGCCTAATGATATTTTACAGGTTGATAAAATAAAATTAGTTGATTAAAGCGCTTTGGAAGGACATACGAGGTTTCTAGAGACGACATACGAGATTTTCATCGTACTTACGTACGACTTACGTGGTTTTTAACAAGGACTTACGAGGTTTTCAAATTTACAATTGATGAAATTCATGTACTTACCTCGTAAGTCGGACTTACGAGTTTTTTAATGTTGGATTTTCGCCGATTAGAGCGCTAGGATGCGTTTTAGACTTACGAGGTTTTTAAATTCGGATTCCTCGTTGTTTTTTACTAAAGAAACCACAAAAAAAGCATTTTCGAAAAAATCTGGACTTACGAGGTTTTTATACCAAGCCATCGTTATACTAAATGAAGGTAGGATACCAGATCTTTAAAATGAGTTGCTATTCATTCCTCACAATTATAAGATTTTATTTTTCAAAGTGTTCTTATACTAAATGAAGGTAGAATACCAGATCTTTAAAATGAGTTGCTATTCATTCCTCACAATTAATTATAAGTTGATAAAAATAATGAATCACGTTTTAAAAAAAAAGAAAATCACTCTCCTGTAAAATTTCACTTTTTTGAGATGTGACCTTATTACTCCCGAGGTGCGATATCAATCGACATATTACACAATAACGTAGGAAAAATTTGGAATTGCCCCCTCCCCACGCCTCACCCCCTACTCCTACAAAAAAAATACCTCTATATTCGGATTCTACGACCTCGAAAACATATTATTCTACGTATTACACATCGATGAAGTCAAATCCTAATTATAAATGTTCACTTTTCTGACTTACCCCATAGCACTAATTTAGGAGGTAAGTCAGAAAAAGCGATATAAATAATGAATAATTGAAAATTTTAAAAAATTGAATACTTGGGGTTTTACATTATTGTTTTATGAATACTTTCACTTATAATATCACTTTTACTGATCATTTCTTCTGAGGTAAAAAGCAGTTTGAAAAACACTGGTTACAATTTGAAATCAAATTCAAAACAGCAACTAAAAAAGAACCAATCAAAAGCCTGTAAAATGAAACTGGGTCGCAAAATTTTTTATGCTGTGATGAAGTAGGGGTAGTACCCTCAAGTTACCCCTGGGTAGCGCTTCGGCAGATATAAGCCTCTAAGAGGTAGAGCAGTTTTTCTGACTTACCCCGAATTCGGACTTCCCCCGGTGCACCTTATATCGAGTTTACTCCTTGTCAAAAGCTATGGAGAAATGGGTGTAACGCTGGAAATACCAGATATGAGCCCATTTCCAGTGTGGTTCACTCAGAAGTTTCAAATGCACGTTCGTGTAAGACATTTTGTTTGCTTTCATCATTAATTAAACAATATTGACGAATTCTAAGTTTTTCACTGGTGCACAATCTTGGGAAGGTGAATGCACAATCTTAGGAAGGCATATGCCTAAGTTTGCGCATTTGACTTTTTTTGGTTTTTGGTCGAAATGTCAAAAACTAAATCAAATAAAAATTTTATTTCTGGGACAAATCATAGCCAAATGTTTGAAGAACCTGCTGTACAAATTTCAATATTCTAGCTCCTTTTCATAAAAAGTAGTGACTGTTTGAAAATTAGGTGCGCAAACTTAGGCACATTTACCCTATTCCCCTGAATAGGAAAATTGAAAATTACAATTTTCTGACATTCTGACTAAAAAAAACTCGAAGTAATTAGATAGGTAACACAAATTTCAATGCTCCATCATTTTTTTGAAGATTTGTGTGCAATTTTAATTTTTATGTGGAACTGTTGCCCATTTTTTTCACTTTTTTGGGACTAAATTTTGAAAAAACATGGTTTTTGACTCAAAAAACAGTCGTTTTTCTTTTCTTTTCCTCTTATTTGCTGGAAAATTTTCACAAATAGGCAACTAATTTATTTTTCAAAAGAATATTTCATCCTACTTAATAAACATATCACATGCTGCTCAAACACATCTCAAAAAAATTGAAAAATTATTCCCTCCAAACACATATGTTTGGAAGGATAAATTACTCAAAATTGATGGAAAAAAATTACTTCCCTAAAGGAGGCTCGATTGCCATTTATGCATAATTTAAGACCTATTTTTAAACCTGCAGTGGTGGTGTACTCATTTAAAAGTAGTTGACAAACATCCCTTACCTATCAATACCAGTTATGTGGGGTAGGAGGAGGTAACGTTGCTGTGCAAATACAACATACCGTACCACCTAGACAGACACCTACCCCAGACATTCATCTTCCTGTTTAAATCATTAATTGTAGTTCTGTCTTTTCTGTCACAAAAGAATCTTTTCTTTTGTTGGGCTACATGTTCCAGCTATCAGCTTTCACTGCATTTTACCTCCGCTCTGTATAAGGCAAAGGCATAATTTTTAGTTTTGCCAATAGATGGCACTTGATTTTCAGGCTAATTCACCAGAATTCTTGCCTCATTGAGGTGACTTTTTTGTCTCAAATCAAAGATATAGGGACCCTATATGAGGCAAAACAATGTTAGCTCGGGAATATCCATAAATTACCGAGATGCTTATCGCTGGGTGATAAACGTCCGAGTCCAAGCCAGCTACTAAAAGAAATGAAAAGCTTGTCAGATGGGGAAATGCAAGACGAGATCCTCCGCCCGCTTTTCCTCGAACAACTCCTTTAGGAAGTCTAATTCGTCCTTGCCAGCTCCGAAGAATTTGTCGAAAAATTAGCTGAGATGGCAGATAAAATGGTTGTGTACGCTGTGAATAAACCGAATGCTCTCTCAATTAACGCTGTGAAAACTCCAAAACCAGCCCCCTCACCTGATGTGTCGTCAATGCAAGTACATCTAAATTTGTTATCTGAACAAGTGACCAAGTTAACGGCTCTTGTAAGTGACTTAACGATAAAATTAGATAATACTGTTAGCAATAATTATCGTAGATCTCGTAGTCCGAATCAATAAAATGCACAACGTTATCGTGATTCTTCGTCCCCTAGACCAAGTAATCATTCTTACTTGGCCACAAGAGTCCCACCAGGCATCGCCCTGTGTTACTATCATTAAGTATAAATATGGCACAAACACCCACAAGTGCAAAGCACTTGATGATGGCACGCCATGCTCAAAAGCAGCAAAAAACGTGTTTCTTCAGTTGAGGCTGCACCTGAAGAGCCCAATTTAGGCCTATGTGATATACTCCTATGCCGTATGTGGTATGTTTAGAGGGGACCTACATGGTAACACTGTGTTGTACTGGCAACACTGTGTTGTACTGGCAACACTGTGTTGTACTGGCAACACTGTGTTGTACTGGCAACACTGTGTTGTATACTCGTCAGCTAGCCGCATGAGCTGAGCTACGAGTATACAGAACGTCAGTAGTGTATTCGAGTCGACGCGTTATGCTATTCATTTGTTAATGCAGTCATATTAAGTATAGTTTTTATCCTCGAGTTAAGTATTTTAGTGTATAGCCGTTAACATACCTTCGTTCTTATTCATATTAAATTAGTGTTAGTTTATTATTAAGGATCAGTTTAGTGAGAAGGATTAATGATCTACTCACACTCTCTGGGACGGATCAGTGATCCATTCCACCAAGGTAAGACTGTATCGTTGAATACAATCGGGAATCCTTGCTAGAGGATACCTTCATTAATACACCACTGGAGTGTACTAGATTAGTATATTATCCCATATGAACTAAGCTAGAACATATCTATGAATATGTACTGCCTGTAATCGTGTCAATAGTGTTGTATAATATCACACACTTTACAGTGTTCTTTCTAGTAACTTGTGTTATTTATTGTGATGTGTGTGAACATCTGTTAAGAGTGTAAAAGCAATACTTTCCTACTCACGCCCATAGCCGAGCATGTATATTCTGCAGAGTATTTATTAGAAATACTCTAAGGGATATTTCTAGGAAACAACACTACCTACGAGGGAAAGTCAATAAGTTTTTTTAATTTTGCTCTTAAAAAATAACCAATGAACCAATTTTAAAAAACTTTTTCATTTATGAAACTACAATCTTTTCTTCACTTTTCAACGTAATCGCCGAATACATCGCGGCATTTTTCATAACGTGACACGAGTTTGAAAATATCCTGTTCGAAAAATTTCCGTCCAACGCTCCGCAACCAGGACTCAGTCACGCGCTTGACTTCATCACCACTAGCGTATTGTTCGGCAGCTAAACATTGTTTCATTGGTCCAAAAACATGAAAATCACACAGAGAAAGATCAGGGGATTATGGAGGATGGTCCCATATCTCCCAATTGTGCTGTTTTAATAAATCTTGAGTGATTTTCGCGGAATGTGATGTTGTGTTGTCTTGCAAAAAAACAATTTTCTTTGACAGTTTCCCAGGTCTTTGGTTTTTAATCGTTTTTTTAAAACGTTTCAAGGTTTTATGCACAGTACCATGTGAAATACTCAGTTCGTCGGCAATTTGATCAATTTTCACTCGTCTATCTGACTGAATAAGTTCGTCAATCCGTTTAACGATCTTGTCCGTCGACACCTTCACCGCGGTCTGCCCCTACGCTTTTCATCCTTCATATTTTTGCGACCATCACTGAACGAATAACACCAGTTAAACACGGTTTGTTTTGTAATAACATTATAATGGTATGTCTGAATTATTTCTTGATAAATTTTACTCGGACTTTTCTCTTGCAACCATAAAAAATGGATGTTGAGTGTAATTCTTCTTTGGACGGCATTTTCAAAAAATCACTTCTTTGATAACGCTACAATTTATCAACACGGTGCCCAAATGAAAGGTGAACTATCACAAGGTCTGTGCGAAGGTTTGAACTAAGTTACCACCAAATTTCATCCAAAAATTCCCATCCGTTCAAAATTTAGAGTGAAATTAAAAGAACTTATTGACTTCCCCTCGTACCATCTGTAGGTCTAAAGTCACTTTACCCTCTTACACCGCGCACTCGTTTTTGATAGAAACTCCCGAAATTCGTTCCTTATTGACTCTGGCGCAATTATTTCAGTTTTTCCAGCGCCGAAAAACTTGCCACAGTCACGATATGTTACTCTATGCGGCAAACGATTCGTTTATCCGCACCTATGGTCAACGTACCCTTACTTTAAATGTAGGGTTACGAAGACCACTGATTTGGAATTTCATCCTAGCTGATGTAGATCCCGCAAATTTTAAGCTAAAAAATTTCCAAAATTTTTATTATAATATTTTTTAGGAATGTTGTTGAATGAGATGCATTTGCCCCAAATCAATTGAAAACTGTTTCGAACCATTTTGAACAGTTCTGGAGGCTCCAGCAGATTTTTCAAAGTTGAATTTTTCCGAAAAATGTTACCTAATTAAATTAGAGTTGGGATTTTAAGCAAATTTTTACCATTCCAGATTCATTTGGTAAAGTTTTGTGGAAATTGCAACTTTGAAAAATCTTCTAAAGGTTTCAGAACTGCTCAGAATGGTTTGAAATCGTTTTTCCAATCGATTGGGTGGGTCAAAAATATGTACTGAAATTCATCTTTTTATGTCAACTTCTTGAAATTTTATTCCTAATTTTTTCAAGTGGCCACTTTTGCAATTTTCAAAACCTAATATAGCATTTGAGCATTTCACCTTAACCCTACTTCGTACTTTTCCCGCAGCAGTGTTCTGTTTTTTTGTCGTCAAATGCAATCAACAATTCGCCTATCCTTTAATTATCAAGTATCTATTTTAAATACGTAAGAAAATATATTAATTAATTACCTACTTACCTTGGATCATTGTAAAAGTAATTGAAAATAGTTCATTTAAAATGATGTGAGCACTCACGACATCGTTGAGAACATAATGAAAAACATAATGCGATCTGAAATGTGTATTTTTAATCTACAATTCAAGTCTATCGTGCCATGTACGACGTACGTGGCTGTGATTGGTAGGTATTTGTAATTTCCGCTGCGGAAACTGTTTTTTTCGGAATTCGGATGTATTTCGAACACTGTACGTACAAAAAGCGAGATAGTAGTCGGAGCAGCTTCCAGTATCTACATATCTGCGCAAAAGTTCTGATTAATTTGGAATTTGGATGTCGATAAGCTTTGAAACGTTATTATAAAATGAGCACGAGTTATCATTTTCAATTTCAGCACATTCGTAAAAATTGTTAAAAATCAAGCCGATAATTTTTGTAATGTATATTTCAGGTCCTCCTTCACGAAATTTGGGACCCTTGAAATAAAAGTAGGCCCTTCGATAGGTATCTATATTTTTCCGGCAGAGCACTGGTTAAGAGCTTTCAATGTGAAAAATATCAGTTTCCGAGCTTTACTAGGTGTCGAATGAAAATTCATAGAACGTTGCAGTGAATCCAGAAATTTGGTTTTTAGGGCATATCTTGGCTCATGTGGTACAAATCCGTTCAAATTTGGGATTTGAGGTTGAAACGTACCTAATTCAGGAAAAAATATTTTTCCAAGATTTTACAATGTTGATTTTAGGACTGCTTACCGTGAATAACATAAATTTTATGTACATAGTAGGGGAGATTGTTGTACCCCGGACCTGTTGTACCAGGGACCTTTCCCTCACTAACGCCACTTGCGGAATTCTGACCCCACTACGTTTTAAAGCATCACTAGGGTATGCCACAAAATGAACTATAGGCGATAAAGTTTTCATTTGAAAATTTTGCACACGATTATCAGGTTTTAAAACAAAAAGTTCATTTTGCCATGTTTTGTGAACTCATTTTGACCTGTTGTTTATTTGAAATTTGTCAAAGCAATTAGTGCAACGTGTAGCTACACCATCCAAGTGTAAGTACACATATTCACTTTTTGGAAAAATATTGTGTGAAATTTTGTAGAAATTTTTTTCTAAATTTTGGGAGGTCTTGTACCTGGGACCAAATTTCATCGTGTACCACGGACCGCAATTTTTTCATCTAATTTTCACGAATTTTGATACTTTTTCAGATGCCAGGATGCCCTTTACACAGTTTTTACATTGTAGCATCTGAAAACGTTTCAAAATTTATTTGAAATTGGTGGAAATTTGAGGAAAAATCTATGGTCCGTGGTACAACATGACAAACTTATGAAATTAAAAAAAAAAATTCTGCAAAATTTTATATGATCTTATTGTAAAAAGTAAATATGTATAATGAATGTCTATGATCCATACGTGAACTTTATGCCTTCACTGCCAACTTTTAGGCATTTTCCAGGGTAAATTTCCTTTTGGTCCTTGGTACACGACCCGTTGTACCATGGACCAAAAAAAAGTGACTTTTTCAAAAAATTCTGGAGGGGAGGAGAATGAGTTTTGAACAAATGTGAATATCTCGTTTTTTTTGTAAAAGACCATTCTTTGATGCACCCTATTCACATTTTCAAAAATAATTAATGGGTGGAGTCCATTCCCAAAAAACGAAAAATCGGTCCCTGGTACAACAATCTCCCCTAAATATGTATTCAGTATTGAAAAAGTGTACACTTGAATAATATTTTATATCATATGAGCTAGGTGTAGGTATACTTAATATGAATGTGGTTCATCCTTTGAATTTGCAACAACCATTCTGTAATACGGTAATCTGTTTCACTTTCCTCGCGATTGGATTCTGTAGTGATTTTTGAGCAATGAGGCTCAGGTTGTTCCATTACCTACAAGTGAATTGATTGTTTTTTTTTTTTTTGGTTAGGTACTATTTAGCAAGAAAAATAGAGGTAAAATGTGGTCACAGATAAGTGAAAAATTATCATTATTCGCTTACTTACATACATGCTTTTTTTTCTGGATAGCGTGGCATCTAAATCTTGAATGATTGTTGTAAAATCTGGTCGATCCTTCTTGGACAGATACTTCCAGCATTTAGATATTAGGCAATACCTATTGTAAAAAGTAATACAGCATGTTAGAAATCATTTATAAATCTGATGATGACATTGTGAGAGCTGAAGCAAGTGTGTTAGCGCAAATAGCGATGCACGCAGTGATCCAGATGGATAATTTAGGTGGATAAGCTCTTAATTTTGCAAAGTTTTGTGTGTAAAAAGCTGAAACATTAGTTGGGGAGGTTTTCGAGTGTGCTGATATCATTTTTTGATGGCCATTTGATTCGACTCCAAAGCCCAGAATAAGGTCAAAAATTGAGAATTGAAAAAAAAAAAAAAAATACAACGTGGGTATCAAAGTCAGTTTTTTTCAAGGACGCTGTATTCATTTTTGAATAGTGTTTCGTCTCCAAAAGTCAAAATGGGCTCCAAGTGGGAGGAAAATGGGAAAATTTGGCATCCCATCCTCGCCTTGTGATGTTATTTTTGGTAGAGGAGCAAGCAAAATTCTACCTATGCGACTTTTTGTTTGTCTTTGCGTTCGTGTATTTGGCTTTGGAAATCAACATACCTACTCTTATGGAGTGCACTGAGAAAAGTTGTCATCTCCGAAATGGGATGATTTACTCGCGGATATATTTTTGAAGTTTATCGGTTGGGTGTTGTTAGGTGCATGTGCTTTAGAACATTTTGATTAAATACTTATCAGTGTGTCTGATTCATTTTCGTCCAGCTCGATTTCCATACCAGTTTTATTAATTTGTTGTGGAATTTTTCGCGATCTTACTGCAGATCTTCTACTATAAATAACAAATACTACGACTACAGTAAATGTTACTGCCACTATTAGGGTTATTATTAAATGGATGTTTTCTGTTGACCAATTTGTTGATTGTTTATTTAGCTGCTCTTTTTTGAATATTGTTGAATTCGAACAGTCTTGTATATCGTGCAGCCAGAGATCAGTCATAGTGGATTTATCATCTAATCTGGCGTACATACATTCTCCAGTTTCTGAATTCCACATACACGAGTAGTTCTTATTCAGACATGCTGTGCATTGATCACCCATATAGGCACATTTATATACGACAATATGTGTGTTGTCCCCGTGAGGCCTTTTACGCTGATAGGTACGCTGACGTATCAAACGCCTAAAAAACGCCATAAAAACCATGGTAAAATTGTGGTATAATAGTCGTATACACGGCAATTTTACGTTCGCTCAAAATACTGCGATATTGCGAGTAGTATTTTTGACGTAAATTTGCACTTTTTACTACTTTGCGAGTACGTCAACTTTACGCCAAAGTTGCGAGGAGTAATTTTGATGTAAATGTGTCGTACCTACATCATCGTTTTTACTCTTGAAAAACGCTTTCATTAGGATGTAGTATTTTCAACGTAAACTTATGGTACATACGGCATGGTTTTGTAAGACGTATTAACGTCGAATTTGGAGACGTAATTTTGACATGAAATTGCTGTAAATACTACATCATCAATTAGCCTAAAATACATCGAATTCGCGCGTAGTATTTTTGTGATATTTTTATGGTTGATACGTCATGAACTGAACTCTGAAAAAACGTCTGATTTTGCATGAGGTATTTTTGACGTAAATTTGGAATTTTTACTACATCGTAAGTACGTCAATTACACGTCAAAGTTGTGAGGAGTAATATTAGCGTTTTTCAAGAGTAAAAATTATGATTTAGTTACCACACATTTACGTCAAAATTACTCGTCGCAACTTTGGCGTATAATTGACGTACTCGCAATGCAGTAAAAATTGCAAATTTACCACAAAAATACTATTATGTGCAAATTCGACGTATTTTAGGCTGATTAACGATGTCACATTTACTGCAATTTTTTGTCAGAATCACCCTGACAAATTTGACGTTACTACGTCTCAAAAACCATGGCGTACATACCACAATTTTACGTTGAAAAAACTATATCTTAATGAAAGCGTTTTTCAAGAGTAAAAGTTATGATTTAGTTACCACACATTTACGTCAAAATTACTCGTCGCAACTTTGGCGTATAATTGACGTACTCGCAATGCAGTAAAAATTGCAAATTTACCACAAAAATACTATGAGTGAATTCGACGTATTTTAGTCAGATTAACAATGTCACATTTACTGCAATTTTTTGACAGAATTACCCTGACAAATTTGACGTTACTACGTCTCAAAAACCATGACATACATACCACAATTTTACGTTGACAAAAACTACATCTAATGAAAGCGTTTTTCAAGAGTAAAACTGTCGTATTTTCGACGTAAATTCGCATCACAGGTATGTCAATTATACGCCAAAGTTGTGACGAGTAGTATTGACATAAATGTGTGGTAACTAAATCATAGTTTTTACTCTTGGAAAACGCTTTCATTAAGATGTAGTTTTTGCAACGTTAAATTGTGGTACATACGCCATGGTTGGTGAGACGTAGTAACGTCGAATTTGCCAGGGTAATTCTGACAAAAAATTGCAGTAAATATGACATTGTCAAACAGCCTAAAATACGTCAAATTTTCGCATATGGTATTTTTGTTGTAAATTTGCAGTTTGTACTACAGTAAAATTACAGCTGTTTTGCTTCTTAAAATTACAAATTTTGAAAATCGTTTGCCCTCGCTTCGCTCGGGCCAATTTGTTTTTTTTTACACTTCACAATTCCAAGAAACTATTGATAAAATTTATGTAACTTAAATACCTTCTTTTTTCACCCAGCTTGGGAATTTTCAGTCGAATAAGTTGAGAATTTTCAGTCAAATTAGTTGGTAATCTTAGGGTTTTTGCCCCCCCCCCCACCACCAGAAAAGCCACTTCGCTACGTCCCTGACCTTAAATAAGCACTAAATCACTGCATACTGACGTTTCAAAAACATCCAACTTTTGTGAATGGTGATTTTGTCGTTTGAGCATATGATGTTTCCATCATAGGATCGTAGTTGAGTGCATGGTATTCATATACCTATTCTTACATGAGTACAAGTTTAGTGTCTAAAGAAAAATATCCAGGTGATGGCTGCATGCACAAGATTATGGTTTACTAATCCAAAGGTCCTGGGTTCGAATCCCAGCCAAGGCAAGAAGTTTTCGTAAGTATTTAAATTTAGAAAATTATTAATGTGAATATCTGGTCAGCTATCTTCGAGTGGCTTATAACTGGCGTTGAAACGACAAGTGTACACTGGTTTATACGACAAATACACAATGGCTTATGCGACAATTATAGGATCATTCTACAGTATTAGAGATCCTTATCAAATTACGTATGTATGACGTTTCATTGGCTCATACACCAGCAATACCAGCATACAATGATTTATGCTGAAATATACAGTAGGATTGGCAAAATTTTGATGGTTTCCTGCGTGCAACGACGCTTAATTTACGTCAATAATACGTCAATGATGCGCTTGGTTTACCACAATTATACGTCAGCGTATTATCACCCATCAATTTCGCTTTTGCACGCTGAAAATATGTGGGTGAATACGTTAGTTGAACGCCCAACTTACGCTGTCGCAAAACTGTGGTTTATAAGCTGAATATTCAAGAGTAAATCTGCAGTAAAAACGACAAAAAAACCATTGAAATTTTGCCGATGTTACTACGAAATTTCAATGGTTTTTTTGTCGTTTTTACTGCAGATTTACTCTTGAATACTCAGCTTATAAACCACAGTTTTGCGACAGCGTAAGTTGGGCGTTCAACTAACGTATTCACCCACATATTTTCAGCGTGCAAAAGCGAAATTGATGGGTGATTATACGCTGACGTATAATTGTGGTAAACCAATCGCATCATTGACGTATTATTGACGTAAATTAAGCGTTGGTGCCTCACGGGACGTGTTGTCAAGTGATATTGATCCGTTCCATAAAATGGACAGTTCGACTGTTATGAAAGGTTTCGATTCAGTGAATGCAAATATCTCATTACATTTCAATTCTCCCTCTTTCAAAGAATTTCCTGGATAACCGCTTTCAAGATGGTGGCTAATTTGTGTCTTCTCCTTTTTGGAATCTGACGCAAATTTACATGTAAATATTTCATAATTTAATACCATTGGGATCTTATAATGTACTTGTATTTGTTTTGTTTTTTCTGTATGGGCAGGTACCTATGTAAATGTCTGTTTTATATTCAGTGAAAAACTGTGGGCAAAACATCGTATTTTTCGAGTATTTAAATCCGTCGTATGATGTTGTACTATCCCGTAGAGGGAAATTGGTGCTGCTGAGATGCATACCTATTACTATATCGTCCTCTTTCCAAATTGCATTATCTGTGCACCTTGATTCATTCACATACCAATAGCATGGATAATCAGAAGTCATGCATGATAAGCAAGATCCATATGAACTACAATCGTAAAATATGACGTGAATTGTGAGGGGACATATGCCTTGCAACTCTTAGGTGTTGCCACATATCATATATCTGTCCGTGTCTATGTGTAAGATTACTCCTAAAGGAGATGTCCCTACTTATATCATTGGGAGAGACTCTCCACCTCCGACCTAGCGAGATGCCAGCATCGAGCTTCGGAGAAATGGTAGCTCTCGCCACTTATATTGGAAACAAGGAAGCCGAAACTCCTCTCTAATATCAGTCCATATCGTGTGGGACTTTGCCTAGGAAAGCCCAGCTCGATACTGTCAAAATGTACTTTTGGTCAATAAGATCTTTTAAACGATTAATTGTCAATACTACCTTCGGGATACAAAACAATCGTTATATTTGTCGCGTTTCGTATGTTCTTTATCTACTCGTGCTAAGGTAAAGTACTCGCCGCGTCAACTACAACATTAATGGTTGTAAGTAAAAACCTTCTTCCATAACTAGATGTCGATATGAACTTATTCACCTGTTATTATTAAGATACAAATAATAAATTATATCTATTATTTGTGGTGTAATATTAAGGTGTGTATTACAATTACATCGAATACACGGAGTGTCTAGTCATAGGTGTTGTTGTCCTATTATTGTGTTTATCTAAGCGCTGAATAAATGTAGATAGGCAAAATAGTAGGTACTGCTACCCCTAAGAATAGGCTAATTTACCCCTATGATAGGTCCTTGGGTCGATCATAGACGGTTATATGTGAAGCTTTAGTCTCAGTCAATGCATTTTAGCTATCCGGTGCATTATTATATTAGCTGCATATAGGTAGATAGTAGGATGCTTAGGTTAATATATTTCTTTAGGTGTTTATTATCTATTTATCTCTTTACATTGGCAGGACGACTAGAGTCTTTACAGAATTTTTTCAAATACTGGGCCATGGTTTATTTGTATTGATAGCTGCGCTTCTATGGAATGACTATTGATGGGTGTTGGAGGTAAATGATCAGGAGTTGGTGATGGGCAGTTGATACTATTTTCATTGCACATGGTTGTTGTATTAATGGAAAAATTGTCAAATTCGAATAGACATGTTGTTGTACGGTTGATGAATGGTTGCAGAGTTATTGATTCAAATGTTACATTCGATTCCGCTGTTCTTGAGACTTTGTTTGCTGGACATGAAGATGCGTCTATGTATTTATCGATGTCATGCGAGACCCAGTTGATGCAGTTTCGTTCATCATCACACTCTGATTTCAAACAACATCTGTTCCTAGAATAACACCATCCACAATAAGGATCTTTCATCGCCAAACATGCATGTGATGTGTTATATTCATCGCAGTTATGTATTTTGACTTTGATGAGTTTGCGGCTGGTCATCACATATAAAAAGTTCTTTGTAGAATCAAACTGCATTGCATCTGGATATAATGTGTTCTTTCCCTCAATCGTTATGTCTGCATATTTATTTGCAGTGGACAAATCGGGCGAATCAATTCCTTTTATTGATATTTTCTGTAAACGGTTGCCATTGATACTAAGAAACAAGATTGTATGATTGTTAATGGAGGTAATCACCATTGCGTCCACCCATACTAAACCAGGTGGATGCGAATATACCAGGTCTCCGATCAGCGTTTCATTCTTTTGAAACAGGGAATGTAATTTATTTATTTGATACCTACATACTCGGAGGGTTGTTGTCCTCGTATAGTTATCTTTTTGTAGTGTGAGTGTGAACATGATTTTTTCTTCCATTTCATGTGAATCTGTTTTTGAACCAGAATGTGGATTTCGCTTTTGGATATAGACATTTGTGATTTGTCCTGTAATTATTGTCCCATCTGGTCCTGAATTGCACATTATGGGAACTCTGTTGCACGAATTGTTTTTTTGAGTATCTGTCATAATTAGATACCCTCCTATCCGATTATTCAGTGCATTGTTCTGGATGATAAAATAGCCGACGTTTTCAGAATTAAAACCATAAACCATCTTTTCATTCAGTTCAGCGGGACACTCGTTTATCGTATAACGAAAGGCGGTATTTTGTGTTAGAGGTGATGAAAAATATTCTCGTTCTAGATTTTTAACACATATTGTTCGTATTGAGCTGGAACCACTATAGTAATTTTTGTGACCAACATACAGTATTGATAGTGGTGTTGATGAATTCTTTAGTAAAATGGGAGCTATGAAGGCTACCG
The DNA here is from genome assembly GCF_950023065.1 of Planococcus citri. Lineage (NCBI taxonomy): Eukaryota > Metazoa > Arthropoda > Insecta > Hemiptera > Pseudococcidae > Planococcus > Planococcus citri. The sequence continues at coordinate 82,397,386 of NC_088677.1, forward strand.
TTCTTTCCTCATTATAATTTAACCCGCAGGGTATAGGTTCGAACATAGTTTTCCAGATTTTCGAAATATTACTTATATCGTGAGTATGACAGATATCTTCGAAAAAAGTACCACATGAAATCAGTTGCTGATTAAGATAGTCCAATACTAGCACTTTGTTTTCATTATTCGTTGTTTTTTGTTTCAATTTATGTGAACAGTTGGCAGCAGTACAATCTGAAGCTCTGAGTTCCGATATAGTGTACTCAATTTGCGGTTCGAGATCCGTTGATAATTGATAAATTCGGTTTACTGCGCCTATATATATACCCATCTTCCATATTCATCAACTGCCAAGTGAAGGAACTCTTTGGTGTTGTCATCTGAAAATACTTTCCAGGTTTCCTTACCTGATTTTGCATTTGAGTAATTCGTGTTCAGGCAGAATAATATAAACGTGTGTATCAGTAGTATGGGTGCGAGCTTAGGAAAATTCATTGAGATGAAAATTTCATATGTTTAGCATACGTTATCATTCGGTTGTCTTGTCCGTTTTTTTTCTCGTTTTATGTAGATTTTGTTTTGAAGTATCTGGAAGCATAAAGAAGATATGGATGGACTTTAGTATCTGGTCATTCTACGTCAATTTGACCAAGAAGTGGTAAGGAAGGTCGGCGATTTTTTTGAAATCTTTTCTGTGGAAAGACCTTCCGAAGGGATGACCAATGGCGCAAATCGGAGCCCTCTAACCCTTTTTTAAAGGCTGCCAGGGGTTGTCAAAGTTTTCAGTGAATTGAAAATATCATCCATTTCAGCAATGGATTACTCGATAACCGTGATACCTACCAAAATGGATTTTTTTCCAATAGGTGGGGGTTTTGAAAGGCTTTTTGGTGATATCATAAAAATCAGTGTTGACACATCTTTTCGTACGAAAAATTAGCTTGAAAAGTTTCAAAACGTGGTTTTCATATCGTTTCGACTCTCAAAAATTCGAAAAAAAAAATATATTATGGATAACTTTTCATGCTGAACAGTGCATTAAAAAATTGGGATGCCATTATGTTGTAAAGTCTATAAAAATTGAAAGTTTGCGAAAAATACGATTTTTTGATCTAAAACACAAAAAAAAGTCTTGAGTGGTGAAGTTGACCCATTTGACCCTTAATTTTACGTATTCGCTGAAAAAGTTGAAAACCCCCTTTCACTCGGTGAGATGAACTCATCACAAAAAATCAAAAGTCGAAAAAATTCAAAAAATAAATGAATTTTAATTTTTTTGCTATGAGTGTGATTTTTATCAAATTTTTGACGAAATACGTCAGAAAGGGGTCAAAATAAGACAACAGAATGAATTTTAACTTTTTTTGATGCTTGGAATTGAAAATTGAATTTTTTCGAATTTTGATTTTTTTGTGATGAGTTCATTTCATCAAGTGGTCGGGTTTTTTGCAACTTTCTCAACGGATACGTAAAAATAGTGGTCAAATGGGCCGACTTTACCAATCGAAACTTTTTTTCATGTTTTAAATCAAAAAATCGCATTTTTTTGGTAAACTTTCAATTTTTTTGAATCGACTTTTCGACATAATGCCATCCCAACTTTTTAATATGTTGTTCAGCATAAAAAGTTGTCCATAATGGAGGAGAAGGTACAAATATGAACCCCCTCTAGCTTTCTGGCTTTAAAGGGTAGAAAAAATTATCAAAATTTTTTTTTGAGTACATATACCATTCAAAAGGCCAAAGACTCTAGTATATTGTGTAAAAAAATTTTTTTGTTGTTGTTGAAAACTCACGGAGAAATTTGAAATTTAGAAAAGTAACATAAAATGGTACAAATATGGACTCGGGTACAAATATGGACCCCCCTCAAAAAATGAATAAAAAGTTCAGAAAATTGAACAAAAATTTATTTAAAGATGTTTTTCGATGTTTTGGACTTGTCTTCTTTATTAATAACACTTTTCTCGGTATTCTAAAAACCATTGAATCAAAATTAGATGAAAAAAAGTTTAGGGGTCTATATTTATACCCATGCAAAAAATTGGCCAAGTTTATGAAAAGTGAAAAAATCATGGTTCCATTTTGACACTTTGGACTTGTCTTCATTGTTAATAACACTTTTCTCGATATTCTAAAAAATATTGAATCAGAATTAGGTAAAAAAAATTTAGGGGTCCATATTTATACCCATGCAAAAAATTGACTCAGTTTATGAAAAATGAAAAAAATTATGAAAATCAGTTGAAGTACAGACAAATATGAAAGTATATTTTGAAAGTACACATTGTAAGCTACTTACTTCGCTAATAATTTTTTTTCCAAACTTTATTTGAAGTTGATGAATTACCGAATGAAAAACTTGTAAAATTTTCCATTGTGAAGAAAATAATGCGCAAAAAAAACAATTGCTAATGAGAGACACCCAAGTTTGCATGGATCCGAAATAAGTAGGTACATGGATCATCGATACTACACTACTAGTATAATTTTTAGTACCCAGCATGGCAGCAGCGCTAGTGGTTGTACACTAAACCATGGGGGGTCCATATTTGTACCCGGGTCCATAATTGTACCTTCTCCTCTATCGTATCTATTTTCATGTCATAATCTTTACCTTAATTGATGACTAAGTATTTACGTGTCATCAAATGTTGATCATTTTGCTAAATATGCAGATATTTGTTCATCTGCAATTTGTCTCTTGTATAAATCGATTTATGACCTGTTAGATTTATATAATTTTCATGTATAGACTAAAATGTCGAATATAGGCTATCTATACATGTGCTTTCGAGTTTTATTCTTTTAATCATAAAGCTCAACTTTTATAATGTACGGGTGAAAATAATAGATAAGAGCCTGCATCCAGAGCTAGTCAGGTATCGAGTAATTATTCCCCTTCTAGGGAATAATTATTAGATTTCTTTTTATGAGCCGCTAGACGAAGATAATTACCCTAAAAAGTAATTAGCTATATTCCTACCTATCCAATCTATTAAAATTAACCCTATTACAAATTATATGTAGCGATCTTTTTTCAGAGATAATGGGTTACTCATGGTCGATTTTGTGTTGTCAACCATTATTTACCTGGTTTATATGCAAAAATTTGCTCAAAAACATTTTTAAATCAAGAAAAAAAATTGGCCAAAAAAACTTGTCATTTTTTGCTATTTTTTTATTTAACATAAATTATAGCGATCTTTTTTTCAGAGATAATGGGTTACTCATGGTCGATTTTGTGTTGTCAACCATTATTTACCTGGTTTAAATCCAAAAATTTGCTCAAAAACATTTTTAAATAAAAAAAAAATTGACTGATTTTTCACTTCAAAAAGGACATATAATTCGAAATGTTTGAGCGCTTACCACTAACACACAGTTTCCTCCAGACTGATGGTTCATAACATTTTGTATGGTTGGATAGTGGGAAAATATGATAAAATCGTCACCATGTTCAAATATGCACATGTCTAAACTTCACAAGCACTCAAACTTTCAAACAGCTTTTTCTCAAAATACAACTTTCACACATACCTATGTCCTTTTTGCTATGACGTCTTCAATTTTGAATTTTCAAACGTTCGCCAAACATCGAGATAATGATGTTGGGCTGCTGAAAATATGTATTAGGTTTTGTTAATCTTCGTGTTAATATCTACTTGTTACAAATTGCTTACCTTTGGTGTTGCGATGAATAGATTTTCTAACCACTAACGCGAAGCTTAGAGTGAAACGCGATTTCTTTTATATTACCTAAATTCAAATCGAATAATTTACCTAGTCTGTTAGACACACGATACATCCGAGTGTGATATTGTTATGTAATTGATATAAGAATTTGCACAAACTAGAACCAAGTTTATTCTCCAAGCCTCTGTGGGATGATGGGGCTTCCCAGGTGGGTGTTATTCGTTTTCGGTGGCTGACTTCATTTCCTGAGAAATTTTTTTTTCAAACCTTTTTCTCGGGAAATACAATATAGATAATGTTCATTATACTTAAGATGATGATAAAGAGTATACAGTGTACAGGGCGAGCGTTTCATGTTGATAACTTTTTATCAAAATAAATAATTGTGTATGTGGGCAAATTTTCGGCGAATATATTAGTAAATTTACTGCGAAAAATACACGATAATGTGAAGAGTTCTCGGTGCAGAAGACGAACGTTTTAGATTGATTAGATTGTTAGGTTACTACATACATAAATGAATACGGGGATTACCTTACGTTTTTTCGAGCGTAGGTAATTAGGTATCTGCCTACCTATCTACGAGTAATACTGATTTTTAAAATGAGAAATCGCATAATACTTGGTTGTCTTGCTTCATCCTCTTCTTTCTTTGTTTCTTGTTTATATCTACCTATGTGTACTTTTTCTATTGTCTATTTGACAAATTCTAATATGTTGAAAATTTTTCTGAATTTGTTTCAGGAGCGTTAATGGTCGACTGAAATACTGGAGCTCAATATCAATACGACGAGCCAATCATTTATAAACCTGGACGAATCGTGTAGTATTTTTTTTTTTTATTTGGTAAGTCGATTTGGTCGTTTTATTTTCTCAGTAACTATAATTATAGGGGGCTCCGCTTGTGTAAGATCATTACGTAGGACGAACTTGTAGTATCCAGGCCCCAAATATTTATTTTGTGTAACGTAAAATTTTAGTTTGTTAATAGGTATACAAATAGGTAATGTTCATGTAGCCCCAGTTGGACCAAATCAGTAAAAATTTTGGATTTATGGTTACAAAATGCAATTTAAAAAAAAAAAAAACTCTTTTCTTTCGAAAATGTTTTATGTTAAATGTACATACCTACTTATATTTTAGGCCCTCCTTCGATAAAGGAACTCTCAATTTGGAAATAGGCCCTCGTACACAAATATAAAACACCATATACTTTATATTTTATTAATTTATTTTTTATTCAACAATTTAGGTCTCTCCAACAGCTTGAAGCAAATTACAGGAGAGACTGCGTATAACATAAGAGAGGATAAAAATAAAAATTGGTTCAAAAAACAAACAAAAAAAAAAAAAAACACAAAAAATAAATAAAAAACAAAGAAGTAAAGTGAAAAAAATAACAAAAAATAAACATTAATAAATTAAGATCATCAAGAAGAGAAAAAGTTATTCAAAAGGTAGTTTAAGACAATGCATATTTAATTTCACCAAGTCGAACCACTTTGACAATTTATTCTCGAAATTTTATCACAGATTTGGAACTCTTTTGTGTAAACACAAGGAATAAATTCGAACCATATTGGTTCATTTTTAAAGAAATACCAATTGGTCAAAGTTGAAATTCTGAAAACCCCCTCCCAACAAAGGTACCCCCACCTGAACCTCAAGTCACAAATCGTAAGGAAAGATTTCAGGTGCTGGTTTCGATAAATACGTCTGATACGACTCGTAAAGTAAATATCGACCCAATTCACGTTTTTCTTCAGACTTCCACGTACTTATTTGACCATAATAAGTGCCATTAATTTTATTGCCCAGATTTCGTGTACCTATTACTTCGATCATGGCGGCTTCTCTCGTAAAAGATTCCAAATCCACTTTTCTTTCAAACACTAGCAGAATGACTACTCCCTTACCCTCATTCCAAATATCCAAAATCGTTTGAATTTTCTTTCCGTGCTTTTTAGACGGATCATTGCTACGCCTTTCTTTTAGAGCGGTCTTTAGATGATGATAAGGTCTATCTGATGTACCTTTTCCGATATAAAAAATACCCGACAAGAAGGTTTTCCAAGATATTTCCAAGCTGTGATTTTTATTTCGCTGAGGAAAATTGTTCGTGATTCGTGGATCGAGCAGGAAGTAGTTGAAGCATGATCCTTTATTCGGTTCTGATGAATCCAGTTGATAGAAGTCTTTTCTGAAGACTCTGCTTATTGTGTTCTTGTAATCGTCCAAGGTTTCAATCCAGGTTTTTATTGACAGCAATAATGGATCTGAATATCTCGATTTTTCAATCGAGTTCAGCGAATGGCTCGGTGTGGACTGTTCACTATTCAATTTAGGAGTATTTTTCTTAGTGATGGAATTCCCAGTCTCACTATCAGTTGTCGATTCCAGTGAAGGTTTCACAAATTCAGTTTTTCTGTTCGACTTTGGAAGACGACTCGATGTGGAATGTGCACTATTCTGTCTCGCAGTATTTTTTTTAGTGATCAAATTCTCAGTCTCACTATCTTCAGTTGTCGACTCCAGTGAAAGTTTCACAAGTTCGGTTTTTTTATTTGGCTTTTGAGAACGACTCGAGGTGGAATGCACGTCACTCTGTCTCGCAGTTTTATTCTTAATGAATATATTCTCAGTACCTGTCTTTGACTCCAGCGATGGTTTTACTAGTTCAGGTTTTCTATTTGACTTTGAAGGAGAACGACTGTTCACGTCCAATTTCTCGATACATTTTTTTGATTCCAACGGTGGCTTTGAAAGTTCAGTTTTTCTGTTCGATTGTAGAGATGAATCCCCGGACATGGAATATTTACCATCACGCCTTTGAGTGTATTTATTCGTCTTGGGCTTTTCTTTTTGATTAGAGCAGTGAAGTTTGGCTTCGATTTCTTGTGGATGCTTACGTGGGTTTGTCTTATAATTTTTCGATTGCTCCAACAGGTCGTCTAGACGATCTAGGTGCTTTGGTAGTGAACCCATACTCGATATCGAACTGAAAATACATAAAATGTACATGTTTTTAAATTAGTAAATGAAGTGAAATTCTCTCACTAAAAAAAATAATCTTTCTGTTATTATTTTGTGTAATTTTTGCGTACTCGATGTAATCAACATAAATATGCACGCTATCTTATATCATTCAGAGAAATACCTAATTTACCTACTCGTATTTTGAAAGTTGTTCGATTAAAAAACAACTCGCAAAAATTAGGCATTGAAGAGTTGATAATGAGTCATTTAATCGTAAAATTGTGCGAGCAATAAAATTCACTGGAAATTTACAATATAGCCTAAATTATTTTCAAATATGAAATTACTCAATACTTACTGAGATGATAATATGAAGCGTTAATACAGAAGAATTCGATTCACAGAAAACACACAACTCGTTTAATCTAATGACGATTTGACACTTTGGCTGTTACTGATAATCGATATGAATTCGCGGATACGCGAATAAAATCCCGGGAGACGCATGCTGCGCATGCGCTGTGTAAATTCGATTTATGTAATCGTAATACGTAACGTATGCAATCAATAAAACTCATCATTTCTATGCACATCGTCGTCGTAAAGCTAGGAAAAAAAACATGAATCATGATACTTTCCATATCGTCTGCTTTCAGTTCGTCTACTCGTACTTAAAATTTGTACGGTTTTCATGGATTTTTTTTTTAAATCTGGTATTTCCATTATAGCCCATAGGGCTTCGATACCGCTTGAAATCTTCTTCAATCGACTCAGCATGTTGAAATTAGAATATAATGAAATCGTAGCTTTCCATTTTATTAGATAACAATTTAATGGAAATTTCTTATTTCCGGAAACCTGCAAGAGACCAGGGATGAAGCGAAGAGGAGGCATGGGGGGCAGCCTGGTCCCTCAGGGTTCCGCAAAAGGTGAAAAAAGTTCGGAAATTGTGAGAAATTCGAGAAAATTGAGAAAATGTGTACAAAAGTTCCAGCAATATTTTAGTTTTATAGTTTTCAAAAATTCAAAATTTTTACAATCATCGATCATCGAAGTTTACCTATCATGAGCAATCACTATAATATTTATTTGGGTCATTCCACGTCAATTGGACCAAGAAGTTGTAGGGCGGTTTGGCGATTTTTTTGAAACTTTTCCTGTGGAAAGACCTTCCGAAAGGATGACCAATGGCAATGGCGCAAATCGCAGCCCTCTAGCCCATTTTTGAAGGCAGCCAGGGGGTGTCAAAGTTTTCAGTGAACGTAAAATATCATCCATTTCAGAAGTGGATTACTCGATAACCGCGATACCTACCAAAATGAAACATTTTCCCATAGTTAGGGGTTTTGAAAGGCTTTTTGGTGATATCATAAAAATCAGTGTTGCCATTTTTTTTCGTACAAAAAATTAGCTCAAAAAGTTTCAAAACGTAGTTTTCACATTGTTCCGACTCTCAAATATTCTGAAAAAAGTATATTATGGACAACTTTTCATGCTGAACAACATATTAAAAAATTGGGATGGTAACATGTTGCAAAATTGATTTTCAAAAACTTAAGTTTGCGGAAAAATGCGATTTTCTGATTTAAAACATGAAAAAAAGTTTTGATAGGTGAAGTTGACCCATTTGACCCCTGTTTTTACGTATCCGTTGAAAAAGTTGAAAAAACCCTTTCACTTCGATGAAATGAACTCCTCACAAAAAATTCAAAATTGGAAAAAATTCAAAAAAATGAACGAATTTTCATTTTTTTTGTAGTGAGTAATTTTTATCAACTTTTTCATGAAGTACATCAGAAAGAGGTCAAAATATTAAGACAAGTGAATAAATTTAAACTTTTTTTGATGTTTGAAATTGAAAATTGAATTTTTTCGAATTTTGATTTTTTTTAGGAGTTCATTTCATAGAAGTGAAAGGGTTTTTTCAACTTTTTCAACAGATACATAAATCGCATTTTTTCGCTAACTTAAAATTTATTTAAATCAACTTTGCAACATGTTACCATCTCAATTTTTTAATATGTTGTTCAGCATGAAAAGTTGTCCATAATATTTTTTTTCAGAATTTTTGAGAGTCGGAATGATGTGAAAACTACGTTTCGAAACTTTTTGAGCTAATTTTTTGTACGAAAAAAAATGGCAACACTGATGTTTATGATATCACCAAAAATCCTTTCAAAACCCCTAACTATGGGAAAATGTTTCATTTTGGTAGGTATCGCGGTTATCGAGTAATCCACTGCTGAAATGGATGATATTTTAGGTTCACTGAAAACTTTGACACCCCCTGGCTGCCTTCAAAAATGGGCTAGAGGGCTGCGATTTGCACCATTGGCCATCCCTTCGGAAAGTCTTTCTTTCCACAAGAAAAGTTTCAAAAAAATCGCCGAACCATCCTACCACTGCTTGGTCCAATTGACGTGGAATGACCCATTAACAACTTTCCCAACTTTGGAAGCCAGATCTGTGTCTGTATCTATGATTTTTCTAACTTTTGGTATTGGTAGGGTAATGCCTCAACAACCTGGAACTTAGAAGTTGGAATTACGATTTATGAAATTTTGATTTTGAAACGATAGGTCATCGACCTTGCTCCCGTATTGAAGTATTATAGGCCGAGACAAAACTCTGGTGAGGGGGGAGTAATTAGACCAAATCGGTCAAAGTTGCCACATCTTGAAAAAGTCGACAAATTCGAATTACTTATTTTTTTTAAAAATGCACCAGGAAAATATCTATTCTAGGTAGGTAGAGGTACCTAATTTTGAAAAATGTCGAATTTAATTAAGAAATTGACTTCTTGAAGAAGATAATAATTTACTGGGTACCTACTTGAATTATGATTTTTCGAAAACTTCAGCCCTCGCTTCACACAGGCCGGTTGTTTTTTTTTTTCAAAAATCAAACTTTCTAAAAATCTATTTTTTAAACTCAAAAAAATCTTTAAATCCAAAAATAAACTCCTCATGTAGAAAAAATAGTATATTATGCAACTAGGGAGATAATGTGATCTTCAACGAATCTTGAGGTTTATTTCCCGAGCGAAGCGAGGGAAGTAACTCAAAATGGTTGAAAATCACATTATCTCCCCAGTTCCATAAAATATTTTACGTTTTTTAGGGAGAGAATCACTAATTTGTCCGCCGAGCGATTAGCGAGCGGGAGGTAATGTAGCAGATTATCTCCCTAGAAACGTAAAAGGTTTTTTCAAGTCTCGAAATGCGACATTTTGAGAGCTTTTTCCCTCACTTATTTCGAGCCTTTTTGCATTTATTTTTTGGAACTGAAGTTTCTAAAAATAAATGATTCAAATTCCGAAATTTTTAAGCCAAAAAAATCAACCTTCTCCCATAAAAAAAGCATTGTTCTTTTACTATAGTCATACTTATCAAAATAGCGATTTTCAAAAGCTTTTTTGCCTGAGCGTGAACATTTTATATTTGACTTCTAAAAATTGACTGATGAAAACGAACATTTTTTATAAATAAGTCATAATACCTAGTACCTATGTACATACATACGTAATTATATCTGTCAATTGGCAACATTTTCTTCTCATCTTTTACCTACATACCTATTGCCCATAAAATAACTCGCAATTCGGCCAAATTAGTACCAATATTTTTATTCTCATATCAGTTGGCAAATTTTTGGTTGACCATCCTCTCCCCTCAAAAAAAAGAATGCTGGTTCCGTCCTTGTACTTATACCTCTTCTTATATATATTTAGTTGAGAATAAACGTTTAAATTTTCTTCAATTTCCTTCTTACAAACCTGTAACTAAAATACCCTCTTTTTTCACCTAACTTGAAATTTTCTGTCAAATCAGTTAAAAATTTTATTTTATGGTTTTTGCCCCCTCCCCTCAGCAAACCCACTTCGCTACGTCCCTGAACTCTAAAACTACTCGAAACAGTTCAGAATAATTTTCTAATCGATTCGAGAAGTCGAAAACTTTTGTTATACTTACTATTTTTCTCTTTATTTTGTTTAAAATCGCTCAGAAAACAGTTTTAGTTTCGTAAAGATTTCGCTTTTTCAGGCTTCTTTGTTACCTACCATATTTAATTAAATAATAAAATTTTAGACTTTTTTTAAACGAAATGGTGCTAAAGTCGACATCATCTCGAAATATCGAATCGGTTTTCACTATTTCCGAGGTGATCACCTTCAACAACAGTTCAACGTTATAGAATTAACTTGAGCAGCTGAAGATTTTAACCCTGTCATAAATTCTACCTACGAGTACATCCCAAATCGATTAAACAAGAAATACCTAAATTAAACATTTTAGGGAGAATTCCTATCGTTCAACTTCTGAAAATCTATTCGAATTGAATTTTTTTCCCACTCCAATGAAAAATCATATGGAAAATTATCATGTTCAAAAAAATCTCCGAGGTGAATTTTTCGATTTTTGATAAATTTTTAAAAACCCAATTTTCGGACAAAAATTTTTAAAAAAATTGAAAGTTTTACCAAATTGACCTAGAAAGCTGTTATGTGGTAAGCGCCTTATTTTTTACCTTCCTAATAGTTAGATCAGAAACGAGTTTCGAATCGTTTTGAGCACTTCTGGAGCCTCCAACAGGCTTTTAAGAGTTGAAATTTCCTCAACATTTTACTCAGTTGGCTCAATACTTATCTCAGTTATTTCCCGGAATTTTTCAAGTTTTAGCCTTAAGGATGAAAAACTCATTTTTGAGCTAAAATTAATTGGTTTAGCAATCGAGAGAGCAGTAAAATTTTGAAAAAACTCTCCTCCAAAATACACAATAGAGAGTATTTAAATGAATTAGACAAAAAATTTTTTAATTGTTTATTAAAAACATTGTTTAAAGATTATAATTTTAAATATATTCTGCTCAATGATTAAAAATTAAATAGCTGCAATATTTTAATTGTACAAAGGTAGCATAATAATTTGTATTTTAATTGAATAATAGAATGAAAGAATTTATAAAAAAATTATTTTATTTAATTAAATTAATGAAGAGAGACCTTAAAATAAAATTCGAATTGGACAAAGTTTTAAAAATGAAAAAAATTGAAATCAACCCATATAACTAGAACGATTAGAAAATATGTAAGTATGTTTTGTACTGGAACCATTCTCTTTTCGTCGATGAGAGTAAACTTTTTCACCTACAAATTAGAAGAAAAACAGAAGAATCCGTTTGAATGACGAAACTCTATTATTTATTTTATCATTTACGAGATTTCATCGTTTCTGAAATTAAAATCGCAAAATTCCTCGTCATTTTGTTGACTTTTCCAAAAGAGCGAAATTCTCCAAATTTTTCGTGCAGGTTTCCAGAAACTAAACACCTTATTATTCCGCCATTTCACGATCATATTCTGTACCTACCAGCTAGTGCGGGTTCCTATGTACATATAATCGCTTTGGAAAATAACTGGTGGCACCTATAAATTCCAGGCATTTATCTTGCACCTTATAATAGAACACCATCGAGAAATTTTTTTTCAAATTGTCATACGTCGTGTTTTCGCGATCAACGTTCAACGTGCTGGCTTCTCCCTTCCCCTACGTTCACTCAACGAAACTGTAACTGCAAATTTTTTTCGCAACGAATAAATTAAAGAATTATTTTGTGACGCGTAACTGGTAATACAAGAAATTTTGACTCGAGCATACAATGTATACGTTATCATAGGCACATATCATTGCAAATTAACCCACACCGCGCTCACCACTCGAGTCGACTTCCGACTATTGCGCATGCGTCATGCGAATCGCGAAAAGAAACCCGTAGCAGACTACAGAGCTAGAGGTGCGAGTTTCTATATTTTTAGATAATTATGTCACACCAACCATAAGTCCATAGTCGACTTTACATATATCATACTTTGTATTTGTAATGTAATGTGCCGTTTACGTGAGTGTATTATAAAGTTCCTTTAAAATGCTTCGTACAGTTTTCAGTTTTTATTTTCGTATTAGTTTTTCTGTAATTTACCTCGATGAATCTCGTAGAGAAATACGCGAATAATCGATTAAAAACGGCGAATACGATTACAACAACTACTTGTTGAGTTGTTTGGATTGTTATCATTATCATTCAAGAATGTTGATAAGCGCGCATGTGGTGTTTTTTTCTCTAATGCCGGATGCCGGTGAATGTTGTGTTGTCTTGTTTTAAGTACAATTCGTCAACGTTTTTAATTAAGACTCATCTTTTCGATGATAGATTTTTGAGTTTGTTCAATTTTACGTACTGAGTTGTGTAATAATCGTGAGGTTTTTTTCTCTTTAAATGGTGATAACTCGTTTTCGAGTTTGAAAATTAATTTCAATATGTGATTCGATCGGATTCGATACAACGTGGTGAGTTCATTACCTAGGTAACTATACCTAATATTATCAGATTAAATTTCGATGTAGCAAAAACAACCAATGTTTTCGGGGGGGGGGGGGGGTATGGAGAGTAAAAGTTTCCAGTCAATGGTTTTGAACAGCAATCAAATTGTGAATTTTGACTTTCGAGTTGCCAAATTGAAGATTTTGGACGTTTTCATCAAAAAAGGGCTAAGCATTTTTTGATTTTAACCTCTTTACTGAGACGCTGGGGAAGTAAGTCTTACAAGGGAACCTCTTGAGGTGTCATCCTCCGATTTGAACGGGACTGCGATTTTTGGAAAGAGCATTGTCTAAAACCACCAAAACCAAATTTTCAGCTGCCCGAGTTCATTTTTCGATTTTTGGTGAATTTTTAAAAATTCAAAATTGACTGTTTTTGGCGATTTAGTTATGCTTTTTTTAAAAAAAGTACGTACTTGATCAATAAAAATGGTCAAAATAATAAGTCCCAAAACTAATATTAATTTTCCAAAACCAAATTTCACCGTTTCCAGCCTTTCTGGAGCCTCCAGCGCGATTTTTCAATTTCTCCAGAATTTTGAATTTGCTCCAGAAGGCGTGAATATGAAGTGGGCAGCTAAAAATCGAGTTGTATATTACACTCGACCTGTTTAACAAGTTTATCCACATTTGAACCCATTTTGAGAGTGACACCTCAAAAGTGGCTTTTTGACCAGCTTTTTTCAAAATTAAAAAATCCAAAAAGTCAAAACTTTCCCGTTTGTGAGGAAAATTTTGAAATTCACGCGAGTCGTTGTATTTTGTCCAAAACTCACTCTCAAAATCCAAATTTTACAATTTCCAGTCATTTTGGAGCCAGCAGCGCGATTTTTCAATTTTTCCAGAATTTTGAATTTGCTCCAGAAGGCGTAAATATGCAGTTGGACAGCTGAAAATCGAGTTGTGTATTATACTCGACCTGTTTAGCGAGTTTATCTGCATTCGAGCCGATTTTGGAAGTGACGCCTCAAAAGTGGTTTTTGACCAGCTTTTTTCGAAATTAAAAAATCCAAAAAATCAAAAGATCGCCGTTTGTGAGAAAATTTTTGATATTTGTGCGAATCGCTGTATTTCTTCAAGAACAAACCCCCGGAGCGCAAATTCTGCAATTTCCAGCAGTTTTGGAGCGAGACTGACACCTCAAAAAACCACTCTTGAGGCGTCACTCTCAAAATCGGCTCAAATGTGGATAAACTCGTTAAACAGGTCGAGTGTAATCTACAACTCTATTTTTAGCTGCCCAACTTCATATTCACACCTTCTGGAGCAAAATTCAAAATTCTAGAGAAATTGAAAAATCGCGCTGGAGGCTCCAGAATGGCTGGAAATTGTGAAATTTGGATTCGGGGGTTTAGTTACGAACAAAATACAGCGATTTGCGCGAATTTAAAACATTTCCTCACAAATGGAAAACTTTTGACTTTTTGGATTTTTTAATTTTGAAAAAAGCTGGCCAAAAAGCCATTTTTGAGGTGTCACTCTCAAAATCGGCTCAAATGTGGATATATGTACTCGTTAAACAGGTCGAGTGTAATATACAACTCGATGTTTAGCTGCCCAACTTCATATTCACGCCTTCTGGAGCAAATTCAAAATTCTGGAGAAACTGAAAAATCGCGCTGGAGTCTCCAGAATGGCTGAAAACGGTGAAATTTGGATTTGGGTAATTAATATTAGTTTTGGGACTTATTTCGACCATTTTTAATGATCAAGTACGTACTTCTTAAAAAAAAAGCATAAATCGCCAAAAACAGTCAATTTTGAATTTTCAAAAATTCGCCAAAAATCGAAAAATGAACTCGGGCAGCTGAAAATTTGGTTTTGGGTGGTTTTAGACTATGCTCTTTCCAAAAATCGCGGTCCCGTTCAAATCGGAGGGTGACACCTCAAGAGGTTTCCGTGTTAGGCCTTCGAACCCGTAGTGCTCTTTGATTTTAAATAGCAACAACGAGAACCAAAGTTGTACGGAATGAAATTTCTAACCATCAGGGTAGCCTAATAGTCTTTACGTATTTGTTTATTTATTTATTATTTTTCGTTTAAGATTCTACTGTTGACTCGCTCTTCCCAAATTTTCTAATTTTTGCTGCATTTTTGATGAAATTTTTATGAATTTACAAGGTTTTTATTTACAACTTTTTATACTGACTTTGGGCGTTTCAAAAAAAATTTTTTTTATTCAGTTTGAATTTAGGTGATACGTACATTGTATCTAAACTATAAAATATTTTAATTTGACGTTTTCGAAGGGCACTACCCCGAAATCGTTCGTTGGCTTTGCTACGTCACTGCTGACACACTTTCATAACGCATGGTGAACCTATTGACGACGAGAAATATTTGTTACAGGAGTTCGTTACTTTTTCTGGTCCATTTTGATCAAAGTTGAAAAACACCCCTATTTGAATCGTAGACCTACTCTTCAAAACTATAACTTCACTTTGCAATATGGTTTTTATGAAGAAGAAATTATAATGGAGATCAGGTAATTTGTTCATGGGCACCTTTTGAATTGAAAATATTCAAATTCAAATTCAAATCTATTTATTTCATTTCAACATTACATAGGAACTCATGCACAAATTAATGACACCCCTATGCCTGGGCGAGCGGGGGAAAGATGTCCCAACTCGCGCAATTTTTTTCAGACGGACAGAGCTACGGTAGATTGCAAAAAGAGCATGGAAAAATATACCACGCAGCCTTTCAGATGGTAATGTGTGTTTTTAGATTGTTGACGAATTTTTGTAAATCAAATCTGGACCCAAAAATGAGAAAAAATTAAAACGTCATCAAATTGACCTGGAAACCTGAAATTGTTCGTAGATACATAGATAGGTATACTTATACCCTATTTTCGACTCGCCTTTTTGAAACTTGAAATTTTCACAAAATTTTATTCTCAAGTTTCAAATATCTGCTGACGGCGTCAGAATTAGTTATACTCAATTAAACTGGTTCGAAACCGTTTCCAAATGATTTGTCAGATCGAAAATAGGGTATGCCCTAAACAGATTCTCTGGTCAATTTGGTGAAATTTTGATTTTTTTTTCTTGTTTTGAAGTCCAGAATTTGTTTTTAAAAAATATATCAAAACTCAAAAAATGATCTAAAATTTTGGTTTGTGCTACTCGTATATTTTTGCATGTTTTTTCGATCGAGCTGTGTTCGGCTAAAGAAAATTTAAGATAGTTGGGATACTCTTCTCATGTTTGGTGATTTTTAGTGCTGACACAATAGGTATTTGCACTTTCAGATTGCTACTCCTCTTGAACATATCCACAAGCTTCCTGTGAACCCTAAATGGAAAAAGAATAAGTACCTATCTACTTTCTGGAGGAAAAATCCGCTATTGAAACATGTCAGGAACATCTCATTCCGCTGGACAAACAGGAGCAACCAAAAGGTCACTTGGTGAAGGTACTTCATCAGATATTCGTCCAGTAAAGAGACAAAAACTTTCCAAATATTACGCGGCGGAGGGATTAAAATCAGCAATTCATGGTAACGTTTATCAACTGAAGTTGTTGACCTTATTTTTAAAACGAGGTCTGGATTTAGGATATAGTTTTACTTTAGCAACTGAAATAGTCGAAGCTGAAAAATTCGACGATATTGTCTTCGGTTATACAGATGAAAATGGTCAAGATGTATGTCGCTTTTTGCAAGCAAAGCATAAGCAAGATGAAACTAAGAAAATAACGCTTCGTGATTTGCTCACAGAAGAAGACGATAATTTTAGTATTAAAAAGTACTTCATTTCGTATCGTAAAATTAAACAAAATCTCGAATTCAAAGGTTATTATTTGCGAGATTTTACCATTTGCACAAATATTAATATAGACGAAAATTTAGTGAACAATTTTGAAAAAATTACAGACACAGATGATATTTTACATTTTGAATATCACGACAGATTTAGACGCTACAAAATTAATCTAGATCAATTTCCTGAAAAAGATAGACTATTGTCAATTTTACGTCGGACCTCAGAACATCTTAGACTAGCAAATATGCTGGCTGTTCACGTGCATGAGGATAAAACTTTAAAATTGAGTGATTTATTCAAAGCCTACCATGGTGCACTCGGAGAAAAAGTAATCGAGCGAGTTAAAATTGATGGTGTTGAAGAAGGTAAATTTCGCAGTGAGTTCATAGATGGTGAAAGTGATCAATCGTCAGTGTTGGATAGGTTCAGAAAAAGTTTTTATGAGGAATATCAGCGTGTCTCAAAAACACAAATTGACGAGAATGACTTCTGGGTAAAGATGAAAGACACAAATTTGAAAATATCTTCCACTTTTGGAAAAGACTTTAAATTAGAACGTAATCCTGAGATTAAGGGCGATAAAGAAACATTAGCTGAAAAAATTGCAGAAGCAATAAAAGGGGCTGATAGTGATAATGTTGTCCAAATACTTCGGGAATCAGGAAAGAAGGGCGGTATTATTAAAGATAATATTGATAAATTAGCGGGATATGTTTTTGTAAAAAAGGGAGATAAGAATAAAAAATTCTATTTCAACTCAAAATTTCTTGATGAGAATGAAAAATTGCCGTGTCATTTGAAAGAGTTCCGTACTAAATTTGTAGAAAAACTTGAAGACATAGGGATAGAATTTTCCAAAATGAATGAATATAAATTTCATATAGCCAAGTTTGTGACGTGTGAAGAGGGGCAGCTTTACATGAAACCTTCTTTACCAGATGATTACATCGATGATACAGATATACAAGAGTTTTTTAAGCATTTCATTTTGTCAGTCAAACAGCCTAATGAAGAACAGCTGGGTGATATTATCCAAGAAGAAATTGGTAAAGATTTCAAATTGATTGATAGTGACCTCATGGCGACTAAGCTTTTGGAAGATATGCTGAATTGGATGAAACAGAAAAAGGGTCGTTTTTTAACAAATGAAGAAGGTAATGAACTGTTTGTAAAAATTCACCAGAAAGTCTCCAAGTTGGTATTGATTGGCCCCACCTTAGTTTATCGTGCTAAGATGGAGCAGTTTGGAATCTCATTTTGTGAGGATTTACAAGCATTACAAGATTTCTTAAAATCAGAAAAACGAATTTTCAACTTGATTAGCTCCTGTGACGACACAATTTTTAGTTCAATTAAAGTACTCCAAACATTGAATAACCTGAATAGCTACCAAACCGAGGATAGTTATATTTATATGCGTTTGGATTCTCTTTTGTATATTTGGAAACGTGTGATGGAAGCGTTTAGTTCAGAAACGTGTAATCTATTGGCAATTGAATGCAAATCCAAGAAAAATAAGGCAGATTTGTCTAAATTATACAAATCTTCATCCAAATTATACAAAAAACTGTCTGGTTTATTAAAAAGTAATAGAAAAAAAAAAGTTATTCTTATAACTTTGAAGAATGATACCTTTGCTGAGAAATTTAAAAGTGATTTTTCTGAGAATAATCATTACAAAGAAATTGAAGATAAAAATATAAACCTAACTGATCTTATTGTCGATTCCCAAAACAAATTTAAAGAAGAAAAAGTTATATTTCTTGGTAAAGAAATAAGTTTAAATGCAGTGGTAGATGCACAGTCAACACATCTATTGTCTGGAGAAGTGTTATCTATGCTTATTAGAAGTGATAAAATAGAGTTAGGTAAATCACCTATTGACCCTACATATATTGAGGTCGAGGATTGCTTCATCGACCGTACCCTTACTCGTCATGATATTATAGTCAAGTCAGCTTTCATGAAAGAAGAAAATTTTTTAGTGCTTGAGGACAACAATCGAGATACTCGTAGGTCTGTTGACTGGTGTGATTATGTAAAGAGAGAGATTGAAGCTCGTAATCATTCACGTAAGGTTAAGGTTACAGATATAATTTTCATTTCTGATTCACGTGACGAATTCTTAAAACTATGTGATGAATATAGGAAACAGCATTGTATACATTGGTTGAAAAAAGAAAAAGGAAATTTGTATTGGTCGAAAAGACACCCAAGAGATCTTTGGTACATCTACAAATGGCAACAATCTAGTGGAGATCTGACAGAATTGCGTAGGTTTATAAATACATCGGAAGGAAGGGTCAAAGAATACAAAATTACAGGTATATTTGATAAAGTGATTCTTGTTGCTGCTGAGCCAGGGATGGGAAAATCAGTTTTGCTATCTCATTTGTCACTAGAAACCCAGTCTATACAACCTCCTCTGTGGATAGTTAGAAGTGACTTGGTAGATCATTCCAGTAAATTCTCACACTGGATGGAAACTAACCCAGATGCTAAAGAAATCAGCATGCTGGAAGCTGTGAAATTTCTCTATAAAATCATTTTTGACAAAGATGTGTACCTTTCAGGAGATCCTGCAGTTAATGAAAAAACGCAAAATGTGATATGTCTTAAACAGAATGAACAAAATATTGAGATCGATGTTGGAAGTAACATTATAAAAAAAGTGTCAGGAGCGTCATTGCTGGAAATCAATCTTTTCACTCATTTTTTCAATAAGGGTAAAGTGGTATTACTGTTCGACGGATTTGACGAGATCAGTCCACATTATAATGATCTAGTTGTGAAGTTGCTGAAGGTTTTAAAAGATACCAAAGTTGGAAGCATGTGGTTGACTACTCGTCCTTATAACATTTTACGCGATCCTGAAAATTACTTTGGTACATTCGCTTACACAGTGCAACCATTTCTTAAGGAAGATCAGAACCTTTTTTTAAATAAATACTGGACAAAAAACATAAAACTTACAAAATTTGATGAACAGAAAGTTGACAAATTTATTTATGAGTGGACGAATCAATTTTCTAAAACGACAAATGATCCAGATAGAAAATTTTTAAGTATACCTTTGCAAATTTGCATGCTTGCTGATACGCTTTCTGTTGAGTTTGAAAAAAATCCAGAACCTTTTTGGGAAAATGAAAATGTACAGCCTGATAAGCTGGATTTAGTCACCCTTTATGAGAAATTTCTTGAAAACAAGCTTGACATTGAGTTCAAAAAAATAATCTCCAATGAATGTGATAGGAAAAAACCTGGCGCATTAATTGATGAAAAAAGTAAGCGTTTAGAATTTAGGATAGGTCATGAAATATTGGCTGTGTGTTCGTTATTTAAAGTAGATCAGTGTAAAAAAGTGCTATCTTCAGGAGAACTGAAAAAAATAAAAGAGTTAAAAGGTCTCATAAGCGAAGCAGAAAAAAAACCGGAGTCATTGTTAATATTATTGACGATAAACCAGAATTTATTCATCGTACGTTTGCTGAATATTTTGCTGCGCAATTTATTTGGAAAAAAGTTATTTCCAACATTGAACTAGAAGAATTTGAGGGAAAAATTGTTCGTGGTAATGTTATTGAGATGTTAATTGAGAATGGTGCGATACAAGTTTCTAAATTTTTGGCATTGCTGGCTAAAAAATATTTCTATAGTGGAATTGATCTTTCCACATGGGAAAGTAAAATTAAAATTTTGTTAATGAAACTTAATAATAAAGTTGACAATTATGGTGACACTAAGAAAGATGGTTTTCAGTCCACCAAATGGTTACTAGGGATCATTGAGTTTTTCTTACTGAAGCAAGACAATAATACAGTAATCATTTCACAAATCAGTGAGAATCAGTCGCTAAAATTATTATGCGTGTGTGCTGAAATGGGATACACAAAACTTGCAGGAGCTTTGACGAGTCTAAATACTGAATTGCTGAAACAACATCTTAGTCAGAGGAAATGGCCCCATTGTCCCTTATGGTTAGCAGCTGAAAACAACCATCTTGATATGATCAAATTTCTAGTTGAAAGGTTCTCTTATGATGCTGAGTGGCAGGACATTGATGGACTATTTTTAATTCAGCACATATTTGCAGAACGTGTATTTGAACCCAGCAATGTTCTGAAATATTGTTTAGAATTGGATATTATTGATTGTGGGCCTTTCAAGGACCAGTACAATGTTGAAAGATTACCAATACGTGAAGGCCTTAGATGTGCCTTTGAATTAGACAAACAGATTCCTAGATTGTTGATAGAAAAAACCAATGCTAGTATTGCGAATGCATATATCGTTTGCAAAGACCCACTGAGTGAAGGTATGTTCACACAATTACTGAATTTTGATAACGGAGTGGAATTGGTCGAGCTTGCTTTAAAAAAAGGCATTGATTTCTCCTTTTGTTTGAATAATGTTATTGGTGAATTATTACATGTTGAAAGATATTGTGAATTAATAGTAACGCGTAACTTTGATGATCGTAGAGACTTTATTGATCGATGTTCTTCATATTATAATAAACTTGTATATGATCGCTTTGAAAATTTGTTCCCAATTATTGAATTGCTTTTGAAAGCTGGTATAGGATATAATTCCATAGATGGTGAATATGGTCAGCAAGCAGGTTCAACTTACCAGGTTGTTAAGCGATACAATGACATTTATAAGCTTCTACATGAAATCTATAGCTTACATAAACAAAACGATAAAGAAAATGACGACCCAGTACAAACGTTATCTAGATTGATTTTCAATTATATTAGATCTCGTGGTTTTGAAGCTGTGGAAATCACAATAAACCAGAAGGAACTACTTATGTTGCCTCATTATCAAGAGGAATGTGAACATGAATTTCAAATACATAAAGCGATTTCTTGGGTTATTGATTTGTCTGGGTATATTGAACGTCTTGAAAACAACTTGGATGTAGAAGCTGAACAGAATTATACGATATGCGTACGGCCGTATGCTACAGAAAATCAAACTACTGAGGGTTTCAGAGAGCACTTTCCTCAATACAAAAATGTTATGGCGGAATTATTTTTCAAGCATTACATTCTACGAGTAGATGGTAATAGTAACTTGGTAAAAAGCGCTGTGAATGAACTAAAAAAACGTGTATTAAAGTTAGCAGAAAGCGGTGCACTTCCAATTCCTAACAAGTTGAACGATTTCAGATACTACTGCGCATACATTTGTGAGATTAATCATAAAAGTGAGATGCTTGAAAATGTTGACGAAGAAAACGATAATTTCAAAGAATCTCTCAAGAAGTTGGTGACTAATTGTGTGTGTGATGTTATGTTACTGTATTATCATCAATATTATGAAATCACCGATGCATTGGATGAAATTGCAGAACGACTGGGCAAACTTGAAGATATAATTAATAAGCTGCTGAAAAAGAAAATGAATTTGAGTAGTGAAGGTACTAGTAATATGATACTTAATGTAGATCAAATATTGGATATTTTGGGTTTGAAAAATATTGCTTGTGAACATGAAGATTTACAAAAATTAGTATCAGAAATTTCTCATGATGACAGGGGCTTTAATGCATTGCTTGAGATTAGGCGAAACCTGGGTGATATAGGCCAGCGACATGTAATGCCACTATTGGAGCAAATGTTGAAGGGCTATGATCACTCGAAACAAATTTTTGGCTTATTTGAAAAGCTACATGAGGGGTATGAAAACCTCATCTGTGCTGTTAAAGAGGATGATATAGACAAGGTAACGAGCGAGTTACAACACGTTGAACAAGATTTTGTGAAGGCAATTATCAATGGTCAAGATGAACACTATGGCTCACCACTACATTATGCAGCTCTCAACGGACAAGCAGACATAATAAACATCTTTTCAGACTATGAGGCCAATCTTAATCTCAGACTATATAACAATTTTGAAAAAATAACTCATTTCTCACAAGCTGTGGAAAAAATGAAAAAAGACCCTTTTCCGTCGGACGATTTTGTAAATTGGACTCCGTTATACTTCGCAGTGTTGAATGATCACGAACAAGTGGTTCAGAATTTGATAGAGAGGGGCGCTAATGTTAATCATGTTCTTAATCCAGGTAAAGGTGGTTATTCACCACTACACATATCAGCTTTGTCGTGTGGTAAGAGTAGTTTTAAAATTGCTCAGTTACTTTTAAAAAGCGGAGCTCGTTACGATGTACTAAATAAAAAAGGTAAAACTCCTTTAAATCTTGCGACATCTGGATCTGAGGTTGAAAAGTTACTCCGTTCTATCGATGGACTGTTTCAAATGGTTGAGAAGGATGAAAAAAATGCCGTTGATTCTATTTTCGAGGTATTAGATTTTGATTCCTGGGAAGCTGTCTTGAATGCGAAAAACACCGATGATATGACACTTTTAGAATTGACCAAGAATAATGAGCAGAAAGATATTTTTGAGTTTCTTTCAGAAAAATTAAGATTTGTGGAGTCCCGCGTTCTCCAAAGATCTACTCAATAGGTTTGTAGGTAGTTTTTACATTATTTGAAAGGTGTTGCTGGTTGGTGAGAAAAACAAATTTCCCATAGGTATACCTGTACATATCTTTCATAATCGGAACCATTTAACAACTGATAATTATTCGAAATGTTTAGAACAATCATCATTAAAGGTCGCAGTTCAAGGTCATGGGTTGAGAATCGAGTGACAAAATTGAAATTATATCGTTTTCAAAAATCTAAATTTAATTCCCATTTCGATGCAACTAGGTGGGTATTTGAAATTTCTGCAAATTGTCTTCCAGAATTATAGCGACTCAAAAATTTGGAATTTCATACTTGTAAATTACTTCTTACTGATTTTAAAACATGGGATGGCTACCTATTTTAGTTTTATAATTATTTTTTATATGTAGGTAGTAGGTACTTAGGTGTAAGTGTTGTAAGTTGATCATAATTTGAATAATATCATTTGTGTAGTAAATAATGTTTTAAAATGGTATGTACTAGAATGTTTTTTCTCAACTCATTCATCTCAATGATGAGATGATAAAAGCATTATTGTTGAAAAAGTTTATTTAAATCAAAGTACATACCTAGTTCTAAATTCACAATTTTTCCATTATTATTTTTTGCTATTTTGTTTTATCAGTAAAATTTCTATATACAGTCTTATTTAGTCAATTATTCTATATTTAAGGTACCTAGACCTGCGTACTGGAGTGCGAGTCTATGTCGTGAGTTTATCGTTAGGAATTATACCTAATTATTTTTACCTACCTATGTAATTGTATTAGCTATTATACATACTTATTAGGTACTGTTCTTTCTTATGTGTTAAGTCTAATATTCTAATATCGCACCTCGGGAGTAATAAGGTCACATCTCAAAAAAAATTGATTTTGATGTTTTTGCATTTTTGGGGTTTGTATGACCCCCCTCAACCAAAAATTACACTTTGAGTTGGGTACATTATCTAGATCTTGTAAAAAACGCAAATGGCCTAACTCAAAATCTCAACAACATTGCAAGTTGTTTGGAGTTAAGTATAAGGGTACATCTCAAAAAACTCCACCTTTTTCGAGCAAATTTCGTACATACAAAGTGTTAACAAATAGTTTTGATTGTTTTGAATGTTTGTCAGTTGGAAATAGTCACAAGGAGTGCATTTTTTATTGGTTTGTACCAAACGGAAAATTTTTTTTTAAATTGATCACTTTTCAGAAAAATGAATTTGCACATATATCATGAAATTTTAGTTTTTTGAGAAAAACTCTAAAATTAAGCACTATAGAAAAAAACTAACGACATTATGTCGATTGGAAATTTAATTCTCTACAACTTTGCTATCATGAAATTTTTTTTGGACGCTTCCTTTCACCTCCACATCAACTTTAATGAAAGGTTATAACTCAAAATGTTTTCCAAACATTGAAATATTTCCTCTTTAAGATTTTATTTTTCAAAGTGTTCTTATGCTAAATGAAGGTAGGATACCAGATCTTTAAAATGAGGTGCTATTCATTCCTCACAATTAATTATAAGTTGATAAAAATAATGAATCAAGTTTTAAAAAAAAAGAAAATCACTCTCCTGTAAAATTTCACTTTTTTGAGATGTGACCTTATTACTCCCGAGGTGCGATATGTAGTATGTACTTTCTCGCCTATTTAGGAATTTTTCTTTTGATTTTATTCATTCAAATCATCCTAAAGAACATGCAGTTATGTTCTGTTGAACGATTTTAATGCAATTGCCAGAATATATTTTCGAATAGAAAAATATGAAGAAAAAAACCCATTGAAAATTTTAAAGTCTTAGTAGGTAAAGGTATGTCTATGTACAGGGTGCCCAGAAATATCGAGTACCCCTACGAAAGTTTTTCATTAAAAATATAGGTTGGCAACGTGAAATAGATGCATATGATTGGTGGAATGTTATCTCTCCAGTTCAACAACCAATCATGTGCTATCATTATTATCATTCACTGTGACCAACCAAAGTATTTTGGTAGAAAACTTTTTTAGTCAATGTTTGGAAAACATTTTGAGTTATAACCTTTCATTAAAGTTGATGTGGAGGTGAAAGGAAGCGTCCAAAAAAAATTTCATGATAGCAAAGTTGTAGAGAATTAAATTTCCAATCGACATAATGTCGTTAGTTTTTTTCTATAGTGCTTAATTTTAGAGTTTTTCTCAAAAAACTAAAATTTCATGATATATGTGCAAATTCATTTTTCTGAAAAGTGATCAATTTAAAAAAAAATTTTCCGTTTGGTACAAACCAATAAAAAATGCACTCTTTGTGACTATTTCCAACTGACAAACATTCAAAACAATCAAAACTATTTGTTAACACTTTGTATGTACGAAATTTGCTCGAAAAAGGTGGAGTTTTTTGAGATGTACCCTTATACTTAACTCCAAAAACCCATTGAAAATTTTAAAGTCTTAGTAGGTAAAGGTATGTCTATGTACAGGGTGCCCAGAAATATCGAGTACCCCTAAAAAAGTTTTCTACTAAAATACTTTGGTTGGTCACAGTGAATGATAATAATGATAGCACATGATTGGTTGTTGAACTGGAGAGATAACATTCCACCAATCATATGCATCTATTTCACGTTGCCAACCTATATTTTTAATGAAAAACTTTCGTAGGGGTACTCGATATTTCTGGGCACCCTGTACCTACTTAATTATTTTATCTGAAAGTTCAAAATTGGCTAATGAGGCAATGCATTTTGCGAAGAAGTTTCTCTTTTAAAAAATGTAACGTGTTGATGATATTGTGCATTTGTGATACCAAATTTCTATTTTGTAAGCGTCGATCTTTTAACCTAGGGTCATTCCATGTCAATTCGACCAACGTTTTTGGGTCAAGTCTTTCGATTTCGCTCAATTTTTTTTTTACAATATCTACCCACCCAGTAAGTAAGAAACCCGCAATCTGGGGCATGTGATATATCGAATTGCATGTTTTTGGTAACGCTGAATACGAATATGACGTTGGATTTTTTATTGGACGCCATCCACGGCCCCCAGCACATCCCCAAGTGGGGTAAAAGTTCAAAATAGAGTTTTTTTCGTGCGACGCATCAAATGGGACGTTTTTGGTGACGCTGAACACGAATATGACGTCAGAATTTTGATTGGGCCCATCCATGGCCCCCAACACCTCCCCAAGAAGGGTAACATGAAAAAAAAAATGGTTTCAATCGTGTGACACATGAAATAGTATGTTTTCGATATCGCTGAATACGAATATAGCCTTAGTTTTTCAAATTTACCTCACTCATGTCTCCCAGAACCTCCCCAATTGGTAAAAGTCGAAAAAAAAAATTTCAAGAGGCCGTGAATGGGGTCCAACCAAAAATCTAACGTCATATTCGTGTTCGGCGTCACCAAAAACATACTATTTGATATGTTGCTCGAAAAAAACTCTATTTTGAACTTTTACCCCGTTTGGGGAGGTGCTGGGGGCCGTGGATGGCGTCCAATAAAAAATCCAACGACATATTCGTATTCAGCGTTACCAAAAACATGCAATTCGATATATCACATGCCCCAGATATTTTTTCGAAAGTTCTGCCCAAAATTGGGGGTGAGGGTGCTCCCTCTCCATCAAGAGATCCCATCTTGAAACTTAAATATTTCAAAAAAGCATCAAAAGGTACATCTATGGAAATTTTTTTAGAATTTTAAATGCTAGCTCCCACTTACAGCGTCGTTTTGAAATTTCAAAATGCTGAAGAAGTTCAAAATTCAATACTCTTTCGAACTGTGAAATCAGTTTTGATCAAAGTACCATAGTTTTGAAGGAATGCGCTGCTGAAGTTGAGTACCTCGAGACAATGTAAAAATAATGGAAGCCCCCCCACCCGCCCCCTTTGGGGGCCGGGACCAAACTGATTGCGAGTTTCTTAATTATTGGGTGGGTATAAAGTTTGTAAAAAAAATTTGAGCGAAATCGAAAGACATAACTTCCAAAATCGCATTCTCAAAATCTGTGATCTTTTCAATTATCTAATTTTAAGCACCTACTTGTGTAAGTACCCCTTGATGTCTTCTATATTTTTTTTTGCATTTCCATTTGTGAATATGATACCTATTCTTTGTGATATTTTTTACGATGTGTTGATATAAAATAAATTCCGGCAAGTGTTGCTGCTGTTCGAGACATTTACGTTCATTTCTTCTCTTCTACGCATTAATAATGTGATAGGAAAACTTTACGAGAAGATGAGGGGATAATGTTGAAAATTTTGGGAGTTATTTGTACAAAAAATCGAGAATTTTTTTGCTTTTCTCCCTTTCGCTTTTGCTTCGACTTACCTATTCAAAATGGAAGCCACTTTATCCCTCACTCATTCTCCCAACCTCTCTATATTAAGTGATGGAATTTGTCGTTGATGATGATTGAAAAAATTTCAATTCCTCTTTCCTCCTTTAGCCGGTAATTTAGACAATTTATTGAAAAACTGAAAAAATTCATAGAAAAACAGACTGACTATTTGAGTGAAATCTCAAAAGTTTTCCAAATGCGCAGAGCTTCAGTAGTGTCGAAAAAAACAAATACAATCATAAAAGGCCATATATTTTTTTAAATTTATTTTTTATTTAACAATTCAAGCCTCTACAACATAAAATTTATTCTAAAAACTGACAGAAAAAAATTACAAAGATATAAAAAAACAAAAAAATAAAGTAAAAAAAACAACAACAAAAAAATAAATAAACATTAATAAATGATGATCATACGAAGAAGAGAAAAACTTATCCTAAAGGTAATTTGGGGCAATGCATATTATTCAATGCACTGAGCCAAACCACACTTTATATGATTGAGCTCAGAATTTTATCACAGATTCGGAAACTATCTTGTAGAAACACAAGGAATAAATTCCAACCATATTGGTTCATTTTCAAAGAATAACCTATTGGCCAAAGTTGAAATTTTGAAAACCTCCTCCCAACTAAAGTACCCCACCTAAACCTTATAAGTCACAAATCGTGAGGAAAGATTTCAGGTGCTGGTTTCGATAAATACGTCTGATACGACTCGTAAAGTAAATATCGACCCACTTTGTGTTTTTCTTCAGATTTCCACATAAATATTTGCCCATGGTAACTACCATTCTTTTCATTTGCCAGATTTCGTGTACCTATTACCTCGATCATGGCGGCTTCCCTCGTAAAAGATTCTAAATCCACTTTTCTTTCAAACATTTGCAGAATGACGACTCCCTTACCCTCGTTCCAAATATCCAAAATCGTTTGAATTTTCTTTCCGTGCTTTTTAGACGGATCATTGCTACGACTTTCTTTTAGGGCTTTTTTTAGATGATCGTAAGGTCTGTCCGATTTACCTTTTCCTATATAAAAAATACCCGACAGGAAGGTTTCCCAAGATATTTTCAAGCTACGATTTTTATTTTTACCGGGGAAATTGTTCGTGATTCGTGGATCGAGCAGGAAGTAGTTGAAGCATGAGCCTTTATTCGGTTCTGATGAATCCAGTTGTTTGAAGTCTTCTACGAAGACTCTGCTTATTGTGTTCTTGTATTCGTCTAAGGTTTTAATCCAGGTTTTCATTGACAGCAATAATGGATCTGAATATTTAGATTTTTCATTCAAATTCAGAGAATGATTCGATGTGGAATGTTCACTATTCGGTTTTGGAGTATTTTTCTTAGTGATGGAATTTCCAGTCTGACTATCAGTTGTCGATTCCAGTGAAGGTTTCACAAGTTCAGTTTTTTTGTTCGACTTTGGAAGACGACTCGATGTGGAATGTACGCTTTTCTGTCTTGCAGTTGTTTGTTTAGTGATCGAATTCTCAGTCTCACTATCAGTTGTCGACTCCAGTGAAGGTGTCACAAGTTCAACTTTTTTATTTGGCTTTTGAGAATGACTCGATGTGGAATGTTTCTTAATGAACAAATTCTCAGTACTTTTTGTTGACTGTAGCGGTGGTTTTACAAGTTCGGGTTTTCTATTTTAGTCCAGTAGAATTAGCAAAAAAATAGGCTCTATAGTGAATCTCTAGGTGGCAAGCTGATTTTTGGTATACTGGTCCATTTTGATGTCCTGAAAACGAATCCGAGGAGTCCCCTACTGTCCCGGGTGTGCTTTCCCCCAAATTGTGGATCTTAGCCCCCCAAAATCGGTTTTTGACCAATTCATCGAAAAATATTCACTCTAGCGCAAAAGTGGTTGAAGAATGTTGTTCTACGTCAAATTTCCGATCTAGTGATATATCAACTTTCCTTCTACCCCTAACGGGGGTGGAACCACAACCATTCAAAAAAGGGGGGTTCCCTGAAAAATACATAACGGCTATAGGCGCCTAAGAGGGGTGAAATGGTCCCTGAAAGCGTTCGAGTTGATATTAGCATGAAAAGTGGGTACCATAGAGAAACCTCCGCGCAAAAAATTTCAGATCCACACCCCCTCCCCATTTTGCGGAACCCCCCTTTTTTGAAATTTCAGTAACACTTTTCTCAGCCCCATTTCAACCGATTTTGAAAATTTTTCTGGAAGTTATGTATATCCTTGATAGGTATCCCCAAAAAAATTTTCAACCCCCTCCCCTCATATTTACCCCTCGAAATGGCGTTTTTTCATTTTTTTAGGCCTATTAACAATCAAAATTGCGAGGTACAATTTTGTAAACACGTTTTTTGGATGTATTTTTGGCCCCCAAACATCATATACTATATTAGAACTTTTTGCTTTGGTGCGCCGTGGTGAAAACTTGGAATAATGTATCGTGGGGGGGTAGGGGGTGAAATGGGAATTTTGAAAAAAATAACTATCAATGAGTAGGGTATCGTTTTCATATGATTCGATACCGCTGAGCACGAATATGACCTCAGATTTTCTGCTACACTCACCTACCCCTCTCCAGAGCCCCTCAGCCCCCTCAATTTTCACGATTTTCGAAATATAGTTATTTTGATGATGTTGGTGTCGTTTTCGTATGATTCGATACCGCTGAGCACGAATATGACCTCAGATTTTCTGCTACAATCTCCTAGTCCTCTCCAAAGCCCCTCAGCCCCCCCTCAATTTTCACGATTTTCGAAATATAGTTATTTTGATGATGTTGGTTTCATTGCTATGGGAAAATTACATAAGTTCATTGGTGATTGTAGCAGGAAATCTGAGGACATATTCGTGCTCAGCAGTATCGAATCATATGAAAACAACACCAACATCATCAAAATAACTTTATTTCGAAAATTCGTGAAAATTGTAGGGGGCTGAGAGGCTCTGGAGAGGACTAGGAGATTGTAGCAGAAAATCTGAGGTCATATTCGTGCTCAGCGGTATCGAATCATATGAAAACGACACCAACATCATCAAAATAACTATATTTCGAAAATCGTGAAAATTGAGGGGGCTGAGGGGCTCTGGAGAGGGGTAGGTGAGTGTAGCAGAAAATCTGAGGTCATATTCGTGCTCAGCGGTATCGAATCATATGAAAACGATACCCTACTCATTGATAGTTATTTTTTTCAAAATTCCCATTTCACCCCCTACCCCCCTACGATACATTATTCCAAGTTTTCACCACGGCGCACCAAAGCAAAAAGTTCTAATATAGTATATGATGTTTGGGGGCCAAAAATACATCCAAAAAACGTGTTTACAAAATTGTACCTCGCAATTTTGATTGTTAATAGGCCTAAAAAAATGAAAAAACGCCATTTCGAGGGGTAAATATGAGGGGAGGGGGTTGAAAATTTTTTTGGGGATACCTATCAAGGATATACATAACTTCCAGAAAAATTTTCAAAATCGGTTGAAATGGGGCTGAGAAAAGTGTTACTGAAATTTCAAAAAAGGGGGGTTCCGCAAAATGGGGAGGGGGTGTGGATCTGAAATTTTTTGCGCGGAGGTTTCTCTATGGTACCCACTTTTCATGCTAATATCAACTCGAACGCTTTCAGGGACCATTTCACCCCTCTTAGGCGCCTATAGCCGTTATGTATTTTTCAGGGAACCCCCCTTTTTTGAATGGTTGTGGTTCCACCCCCGTTAGGGGTAGAAGGAAAGTTGATATATCACTAGATCGGAAATTTGACGTAGAACAACATTCTTCAACCACTTTTGCGCTAGAGTGAATATTTTTCGATGAATTGGTCAAAAACCGATTTTGGGGGGCTAAGATCCACAATTTGGGGGAAAGCACACCCGGGACAGTAGGGGACTCCTCGGATTCGTTTTCAGGACATCAAAATGGACCAGTATACCAAAAATCAGCTTGCCACCTAGAGATTCACTATTCGATGCTAATTCTACTGGACTATTTGACTTTAAACGAGAACGAAGGTTCGCGTCCAATCCGTCGATAAATTTTGTTGAATCGAACCATGCCCTTAAAAGTTCATTTTTTTTATTCGATTGTAGAGATGAATCACCGGACATGGATTTACTATCATGCCTTTTAGTACATTTATTCGGCTTGCGGTTTTCTTTTTGATTAATGGTATGAAGTCTGTCTTCGGTTTCTTGTGGATGCTTACGTGAGTTCATCTTGTAATAATTTATGAATTGCTCTAACAGATCGTCTTCATGATCTAGTTCCTTTGATGGTGAATCCATATTTGATATCGAACTGGAAATATAAAACGTACGTGCTTTTAAATTGGTAAATGAAATGAACTTCAGTGGAAAGAAAGAGTCCCAATAAGGCCATTTTTTGGGCCCTGCCAGTTATCGACTCGACCACTCTTAGAATATTGTAATGAATGTCCCAAAATACGAATCCGTGGTTAGGTAATCCAAAATGACAATTTTTTGGACTCCAGGGGTACCCAAAGTTTTGAATAAAAAAAGAATTTTAGGAACCACTGAGCTTTATTTTAAACTTTTCTAGCGTAAAAATCTGTTTGAGCCAGATGAACGTTATGCGAGGTGGTTTTCCTATTTTCGACCCTCGGGGCAGAAATGAGTAAAGGGGGGTTAATTTTTAGAAAATTTTGAAGCCACCATTTTCAAGTTGACCCTTTGAACCTTGCTTAAAAGCTGCTCACAATTTATTAGTATCCAAAAGACCTCAATTCTACTAAATTCTGCGGTTAATAAAATTTCCCACTGGTATTCAAAAATACAATTTTCCGATTTTCTTTTCGTAATTTCGATATTTTGGGAACCCTTGGAAAACTAGAAACCTGCGATTTGCGTCAAACGTAACGTTTTGAGGTATATATTCAATTATATACCTAGATGAAAAAGTTTTATTAAGCTTCCTGTATATTCGTAATTTTGAATCCTTTTTTTTTTAGAGCCCCCCACTTTAGGCACCCCTAAAAATTTCCAAGAGTAAAATCTCAGAATTTGACCCAAAAAAGCTCAATTATGAAAGTTATAGGAAAAATGAAATGAAAAATTATCGGGCACTTGTTAATGTGTTTCAAACATAAATTTTTCAATTTATTTGAAAAAAATATGCATAAACGCTCTTTTTAGGGGTGCCTAAAGTGGGGAGCTCTAAAAAAAAGGGTTCAAAATTACGAATATACAGAAGCTTAATTGCACATTTTTCATCTGAATAATTGAATGTGTACCTCAAAATGTTACATCTGGCCGGAATCGCTGGTTTCTAGATTTCCAGGGGTTCCTAAAATATCGAAATTACGAAAAATATTGCAACATTTTAAAAGTGATCGAGTCGATAACTGCCTGGGCCCAAAAAATAGCCTTATCAGGACTCCTACTTTGCAATAATATAAATTATTTTCAAAATAATATAAAATTACTTACTGAAACGGTGATTTGAATCGATGATTACTGAAGAATTCGATTTACTGCACTTACAGTAAACCCACTATACTCGTTCAATAATGGCGATTTGAAACTTTGGCTGTTACTGATAATCGATATCAACTCGCCGATATATATATCTGGTACACGTACGTATAAAATTCCGCGAGAGGGACGCATGCGCTGTGTAAATTCGATTTACCTACGTAAAATACGCGCCGCGCAATCAAAAAAACCTCAATAATTCTATGAACATCGTCGTAAAGTTGAAAAAACCTAATGAATCAGAGTGCATGCGGTAGCTGATGAAACAAATTCGCTATCGGTACGTCAACAGGAGCTTTCGATTTACATACAATACATTTTGTATACATACGTAATGGACCCGTTTTCATTTACCTACCTATTCGAAATGATAAAGTTCTTTTCTGTCGAATAGAAAATCAATGAAGAAGTTGAGGGGAGGAGGGTGGAGATGTGGAGAACCAACAAAAAAAAAACAACGTTTAAAATCAACTGTTGGATATTTCTTTGTATTTTATGTGCTTGAAAACGAGTAAAAAAAAACTCGAAAAATTGATTTTTTTTAGGTTTTGACCCTAATCCATCTTTTTAAAATATTTGAAAATAACGTCAAAAATGCTGTAGCTGTAGGTCGACATTTTGGTGTTTCTGAACTTAGTTACATAATTCTACTACCTAATTGAGTTGGGGGAAGGACGGATCTGAATGGTCTGGACTTTTGTTTTTTTCATTACAGAACACCGTGCTCTGAAAATTGACGATTTTTTTTTCAGGTAAGGCTTTCAAAGTACTCCATAAACCCTACATTTTGACTGGAAAAATGTTGAAAAAGATGTAGTAGGTCCCTCACAGCAAATTTTTGAAAATTTACAATTTTTGTCCACATTACCCCGCAGCAGCGTGGGTAATTTTCTGGACCAGGAAATTGGAAAAAAACGAATCAGAGCAACTGAAATGAATACAATTGACACAAAAGGATCCGCCGTAAAGAATAGTTTGATGTATTCTTTCACATTATGATTTTTTTTAGACAAACAAAAAATAAAAACTAAGGAATTAATAACTAAAATAGAGAAGACTGATGTAAACAAAATATAAAAATAAAAACGACTGAAACAAAAGGGCTCATCTAATAAATGAAACAATTTTCAAAAATAAAATAAAAGCAATGATAAATATCTATGCATAAATAAAACAAAGAAGACTAAAATGAAAACAACGGAAACAGAAAGTCTCTCGAGAAATGAACATACAAATATATTATGTATTCCAGGTTTTTTTGGTTGGGGGGGGGGGATGAAAACAAACAAATAATATGCTCAAATGAATAAAAGTCTTATAATTGAATCATTAACCTACTCTAAAAGAAAAGGTTGAAGATTCTACCACGCGAAGTAACCCTTGAATAAGACTACATACGTAAATATACATGAATTGCTAAAATTTACTGATTAGTAGGTGTTATACATTTAAAACCTCAAACATTAGAGTCGATCGCGAAATTTTTTTTTGAAGGATTTTTGCCTTATTCAGTGGAGACCTTCCTTCCAAAGTTGAAGGTCACTGAAAAAAATTGATTTCTAGAAGTGTCCTGCAGGCGAGATAAATGGGTTCTCAAAGAGCGACTATTTTCCAAAAATATTGTTATTTTTCCTCTCAATGTTTTGATAGCTTCAGTTTTTTTGTAAAAAATTGCCCAGCCTCAATAATAGATCATATTTTTGAGATTTTGCGCCGATGGGTTATTTTCATCCAAATTCAAGACTATTTTATGGTTCTACTGAGCAGTTGAAAGTTTACTTACAAATCACATATTTTTGGGTTTACCTATTTGTGTTTTGCAAATTTTTTTCCCAAATATTTTGCATTGATTGTACTACAGAACATGGAAATATATAAATTTCAATATAAAATAAAATAAAATACATAAAATAAAATTAGTCAATGGGCTATTTTTTTAAAAATTTGTAATATAATGGCCAAAAAATTGGTACTACTGCATTTCACAATATTTCTTCGGTTTCAGAAATTATATCTTCAGATGACTTTCAACTCAAAATTAAGATCTCTATTGAATTGGTTGACATACCTGCATTTCATATACAGGGTGCCCAGAAATATTGAGCACCCCTAAAAAAGTTTTCTACTAAAATACTTTGGTTGGTCACAGTGAATGATAATAATGATTGCACATGATTGGTTGTTGGCCTGGAGAGATAACATTCCACCAATCATATGCATCTATTTCACGTTGCCAACCTATATTTTTAATGAAAAACTTTCTTAGGGGTGCTCAATATTTCTGGCCACCCTGTATGTTCAAAAATTGAATAATTAATATGTACCTATCTTATTTTCCTACATGAATAACTTAGATAATTATTTAAATCGTAATCGTAGTCTTTTCTTTGAAATCATCAGCAAGTGTCCTCCAAGAGACCGTCGGTTTCATTCCTCGTCATGTGGCGTGATATGGTAGAGTTTGAGGAATCAGAATCGGAACAGTTAGAATCAGGGCATTCGATTATCTGTACGTAGGTAAATGGAATTTTTAATGGTTATAATTTTCGATGAGAATTAGGTCAAGTATTTGCTCACTTTACCGCGTCATCTCCCAATATTTCTTTCAAATCTTCAATAATTTCTGAGAATTCGGGTCGATCTTCGGGCAAATAATTCCAGCATTTGCACATTAGACTGTACCTTTTGAAGAAACATGATAGGTGACATAATTTATTATTAATCAGATGAGAACTGTTGCATTTAAATTAGAAACATTGCGTACGTCATTATCGAACAACCATCAGGTTTTTTCATACGATACCCCGACTGAATGTCTTCCAGCAATTTTTCTGCGTCATCGTATGCCATGTAAGGTACGGAGCCAAAACTCATAATTTCCCAGAGTAGAACGCCATATGACCACCTGAATGGTTGGTAAATACATAGATTCTAGGTTATTATAAGAGAAATTAATGTTGTTGAAAACCATTATGATTAAAGGAGGAGGTGGTGTGTGCTTCAATTTATTCAACATGTTGTACTTACACGTCAGATTGAGTGGTATAACGTTTTTGTATCAAGGTTTCCGGTGCCATCCATTTCACTGGAAGTCTGCCTTTGGTTTTTTGTCTGTAGTAGTAATCGTGTCGAATATCTCTGGCTAATCCAAAATCAGCTATTTTTACGATGTAGTTGTCGAATACCAATACATTTCGAGCAGCGAGATCTCGGTGAATGCACTAAAAAGTTTATTGATTTTCATAGATAGAGCTTATCTCTGAGGTGATCTTATGTGTTAGGTAGATCTATTGGAATTTAAAACTACTTATGTATGTACTTTGTGAGGAGGCGTACTTTTATAGAAGCCAAGTATTCCATGCCTTTTGCTACTTGTTGAGCAAACGTGATTAGAACTTTGTCGGACAAATCGATCGATGTCTTTTTCTTAGCTTTGGAAAAGTGGTTGTTGTGCTTTCGTAAGAAAGCCAGTAAATTACCGTGCAATGAATATTCGGTGATAATGAGCAATGGTCCATCTTGTGTACAGCATCCAAGTAGACCGAGTACATTATCATGTCGGCCAATGATTTTCATTAGTTCCATTTCTTTGACTAAATTAACCATATCTGTGTCACTGTGCTTCTCTGTGAAAAAATGGTTTAGAATAGATTTATTAGTCGAAATGTTGCGCGATTATTTTTAATTTGAACTAATTAGCAAAAACAATACTTTTCAGCATTTTAACTGCTACTGTTGCGACGATATCTTGCTGTAAGAGGCCCGAAACAGTTCCCTTGACTACTCTTCCAAACTCTCCTTCCCCTAGAAGTTTCCCTAGAACTAAATTTTCACGAGGAACTTCCCATTTTTCATCCAGTTGTAATTCATATTCGTTCTTCGGTCCAGTTTCATTTTCAGGCAATGTTGAAACAGGTTCATATAAGATATTGACGTTTGGTAATCTCTGCAAATAGGTACACGAGTAAATTCTTCAAAATTATATCCAGTAGAATTACACATTTTAAGTATATTGGTTTGGAGGAAGGTGGGAAGCCATCATTTTGAAAAAAGTCGTCAAAAAACAAAGGAAGCAACACTGCAATTTTTTGAA
The DNA here is from genome assembly GCF_950023065.1 of Planococcus citri. Taxonomy (NCBI): domain Eukaryota; kingdom Metazoa; phylum Arthropoda; class Insecta; order Hemiptera; family Pseudococcidae; genus Planococcus; species Planococcus citri. The sequence continues at coordinate 82,434,555 of NC_088677.1, forward strand.
CCGAATGTTTTTCCAAAATTTTCACGACGCTAATGCATGCAATCATAATTTCCAAGACTCTAATCTGCGTCACGGTGACTCTTGAAAACATTACCTAAACGAAAATTGTTGAATTTTTAATATGTTGTTGAATTGTAGCCCCCCTTTTGGAGAACATTGAGGAAAGTATAGTTGTGAATTTCCAAAATGAGATGATTATCCAGATGATACGTTCTTGAAATTCATTGGTTGAATATCTTTCACATCTGTTGATAATTGATAAATATGGTTTACTGCGCCTATATATACCCATTTTCCGTATTCATCTGCTGCCAAGTGATTGAACTCTACGGCGTTTTCATCTGAAAATACTTTCCAGATTTCCTTACCTGATTTTGCATTTGAGTAATTCGTGTTCAGGCGAACTATAAACGTGTGTATCAATAGTATGAATAAGAGCCTAGGAAAATTCATTACGATCAGAATTGCGTACGTTCAGGCTACGTTCATTATTTTTTTCCCCGTTTCCATTTCGTTTTGAAATACCTACCTGAAAGCATAAATAAAATTTGTAACCTACCTGAGTCGTTTAGATTATGTTGATGGCTGATGAATTAAAATTATCCCTGCGTGAGAAAGAACTTTTACCAAACACTGAATTTTGAGCAACTTTCGAAACAGCTGGTGCCACCTAGGTATTTTAGAAATTCTCTACAAATTATTGATCTAAATAGCAATGATTCTTGAGTATTGAAAACAGAGATAGAGCGATACTTGTAACCGAAGGATTGCAATTATAATTCGCAACTTTTTTTTTGCAACGATTCGCAGTAAAAATACTCCTACTTAATTCTATTTTAAATTACAATTTTTTTCAGACTTTTTTTATCCGTCGAAAAATCGCCATGCCACAGCTGACTTGCGTCTACGTGGGACAGCAGACAATGTGCTTTTTGGAATTTTCGCCAGTTTATGAGGCCTTAGAAACGTTTTTTCTTATAGTACGAAAAAGTCGCGACGAAAATGGTAAAGACATTTCTTTGGAAATCACGACAATTTCTAAAAAAATTGGTGTCATTATTAAAACTGTCATTGTTTCCAATTTTTTTTCAATTTTCTCTGTTCAAAACTTCCTGAATGATGAATTTTCAAATGCTTTTGTTTTCACCTCGCTTCGCTCGGGCTAATTCGCTCTTTTTCCAGATTACGTAAATTTTCTACATAGAAATATTACATCCTTCAAATCTGAGAAATTTAAGTCTAATGAACCGACTTTTGTGCCAAAAATGATGTTTTTTAGAAATATTTTTCAACCCGTGTACCGTATACCTAATCTAAAACTTGAAGCGCCAAAAACTTGGAGATTGAATTTTAAAATTTATTTGCTTTTGTGTTGAGGAAAAATTATGCAATTAAGTAACAATCGTACACACGTATTTTGTAACTTCAAAAACTTAGAAAGGGTCCCCCCCCACCCATTAGGATAGGCGAAATTCTCTCAACCTCGGATTTCGATAAAACTCACAAGGTATGTTTAGTACCCCAAAAAAATAATTTTGGGCCCATATCCCGCCTTCCACCCCACCACCCTCAGCCGGGGGGGGAGGGGGGTCCAAAAAACGCTTTTTAGCAGATTTTTTTCTGTAAACGAATAATTAAGATTTTTTCGTCAAATACGTATCTTCAAGTCTACTTTCTATAAAAATCATCACTCGGCCATTTGGAGTGGTGAGTCGAGTTCAAAAGTTTAAAAAAAACTCAAAAACCAAGTTTTTTTCACGTTTTTTCCCAAAACTATGGACACAGGACGGAAATCGAAGAGAACTAAAGTTGTTCAGCGTGAAATTTTACCTCAGAATGTGTAATTAAAAATTCATCTATACAACGCGATCGCAGGGACGTAGCGAAGTGGTTTTGCTGGGGGGGGGGCAAAGATCTTAAGATTCCCAACTAATTTGACTGAATAGTGAGAGGATTGTATCACGACATTTTGTAGCCAAAAAATTGTAAATTTGCCGACTATAATCAAAATTTTAACGTGCTGAACACTCTGGTATTAAAAAATTTTGAAAAGCTAGTGGTTCTGTTCGGAAAGAAATGAAAAATTTGCATTTTTTTATTAGCTTTGAATATTATGAGTATTTCTGGAATTTTTCTGTTTAATTTTCATGGAGTATTTTGGATGGCCCGAGTAAAGCGAGGGCAAAAGTTTTGGAAAAATTTATGATTTGAAAAGTAGAATAACGTCAATTTTAATGAAAAAATTCGGTTTTTCTAATCTCCACATTTTTCAAATTCAATCATAGATTTTTTAAAATATTGTAACTGCATAGATGAGAATCAATTAGGGCCGAGCGAAGCGAGGCCGAAAACTCTAAAAAGTTTGTCGTTTGCAAAGCAGAACAACATTAATTTTAATGTCAGAATTCGGTTTTTCTGATCTCAACTTTCTTTTAATTTTATCAATGGTTTTGTGAAATTCTTAGTGTGAAAAAAAGAACTAAATTAGCCCGAGTGAAGCAATGGCAAAAGTTTTGGAAAATATGTGACTTGAAATGGAAAAGTAGAACATCAATTTTAATAAAAGAATACAGAATCAAATTGATCCGAGCGAATCGAGGCTAAAAGCTTTGGAAAAATTGTGATTCAACAAATTTAATGAGAAAATTCCGTTTTTCTGATCTCAACTTTTTAAGAAATAGGTATGTCAATTTTCAAGTGTGAAAAAAAAAGAAATTAGCCCGAGCAAAGCGAGGGTAAAAGATTTTCAAAATTTGTAATTTCAAGAAGCAAAACCGTTGTTATGTTAATGGGAAAAGGCACAACAATTTTTCCCGAGCAAAGTGAGGGCAAACATTTTTGAAAAAAATGTGAATTTTAGTTGCGAAAATCATAGATTTAGAAACTGGTTTGGCTTCAAAAGTTGGGGAAGTTTTCAACTTTGATGATTGTAAAAAATTTTAATATTTGAAAACTCCAAAAACATTGCCAGAATTTTTATATTTTCCCAACTTTCTCGTATTTCTCACAATTTCCCAACTTTTCCCAACTTTTGCGGAACACGGGGGGGCAGGGTGCTCCCCAGCCTCCCCTTCGCTTCATCCCTGCGCGATCGTAAAACCACGCGCGCAGAACTACATTTTTTGCTTTTATCAAGATAGCTGAAATTATGAATCATTTTTCCAGTTGTAAATCCCACTAGAGACGCAGGCGTTAACGTATAATGTATGTATATGTTAGGTACCAAGTCCGAAATTGTACAATTCGGGGATGGTACAGCCAATTTTATACCATCTCCGAAGTGTCTGGACCAAGCGTGAATATTACTTTTTCATCGGGCTTTGTTCGTACCATGTCCGGAGGGTCCGGACAAAGTGTTCAACTTGGTACAATTTGTGTTGAGCAAAGTCCGATATAAAGTTTTATAATGAAGGAATTCCAATTTCATGCCTTTATTATTATTTAAACATTCAATTTAAACCTTGACATTTTAATCAAGTCCAAAACGAAGGCGTTTCCCGACAAAGCATCTCGACTTTCAGTTTGAGGTCGAGTTTTGATCGAGTAGAAATCGGCAAATATTTTTGATCTTTTTTTTGACGATTTTGAGAATCGACAAAAAATATAAAAATAATCGACTGATAGTTTTCAACAAGTTTTTAAAAAATGTAAGATTGATGGAAACTTGATCCCAAATCATCCTTTATTGTAGTACTTGAATCGATCACAATTTCATGATGAAAATTCAAATCGATTTCAGGTCGATTTCTTGCTGAGGACCTAAACTTGACTGCAAATGTTTGTTGATTTTTTTTTCTCTATAGGCATCAATTATGCAAACAAAAGTTGAAGTCAATTATAGGATGATTTTTACCAAGTCATAAAAATGATGTGAAAATCGATTAAAAATTGTTCTAAATTTGTGGTATCATAATCGATGCCTTTTTTAAAATTTCAATGCTGGATCAATTTTTTACCAATTTTTTGCTCGAATGAAAATATGTAAAAAATCGATTCAAAATCGTTGCAAAATGGTAGAAAAATTGATTACTTTTTAAATCATAAGTTGGATCTATTTTTCATCAATTTTTTGTCAAAATGATGAGACTATGAAAACTTGATTTGAAATATCTATAGATTTTGCCTTAAAAATAGACATTAATTTAGCACATAAAAGTTGAAGTTGATTTTAAGCCAATTATCACTTAGAAATGAAAATGGCGTGAAAATTGATTAAAAATTAATGCATATTTTTGTGCTGTTGTAGTCATTTGTTTTTTTTAAGCTTCAAAATTTGAATCAATTTTTCATCAAGTTTTCATCAATTTTTTGATGAATTGAAAATAGTCAAAACTTGACACAAAATATTCATCAATTTTTTTCTTGAAAATATAAAATTTTTTCTGCACATTGAAGTTGGAGTTGATTTTGACTCATTTTTGCTGAGAAATGAAAATAGTATGAAAATCGCTTCAAAATTTTATGGTTGATTAACAGCACAGTAGTAGTAAAAGTAGACCAAAAATTGATAAAAAATAGACATCAATTATTCATCGCTGACATCAATTCACTACTCGCAGATAAAGTGTGTAGCAAAAACTATAAGTAGTTTTTCAAAAAACTTCAAAGTTGGAGAAAAGAAATGTTATAACATTTCGCTTCATTTCTAAGGGGTCATCTAGATCCAATTTTTGAGTCAAGAAAGAGTCGAGGTGCAGGGATTTTCCCCATCAAATCATCTTAAATATCAATTCACAATGTAATATGTAATTGCAATTATAATATGCACTAGAATATGAAGAGCAATTTTCTGAAGATTTAAGGTCGTTTTTCATAAGCTTGATAAGCTCGACACAAAATTGACTAGAAAAATGTGTCGATACAATGTACTCAAAACCATCGACACAGATATTGAGTCAATTTTGCATCAAATCACAAAAAAGTGTTGAAAAATCAACTGAAAAACTACATACACTTTTCAAATTATCGACACAAAATATGTGGCGATGCTCAATACGAAATATGCTTGATGGTAAATTTGGGTCAATTTTATACCGATAATGTTCGAGAATAGGTCGATTTTATGCCGAAAAAAATGATGAAAAGGAAATAAATTGGTTCAAATTTGACTTAAAATTTAAGTCAACTTGACCCTATTTTTTTTTCAAGATTGTGTCGAGGTGGTTTGTCGGGTTTATAGTGCATTTAACATCTATTACACGTTAAGCTCCGAGCACCAGAACAGCAGAGGCAACAGAAATGCACGCAATCTGTTGCCAGTATAAAAAAGCTGTAACTGGTTTTTTAGATAGTATAGAAAGCAAAGGGAAACTACTACGTGAAAGCTCAAAACAACGTCGATTCCCTAGAATAATCGCAGTGGCAATAGGCATTCGTCTCACCCTGTTAGGGTACCACAAAAATGCGATTCCCAATGTCCCAATGTATCAAGGAAGGTGTTCTAAAAACACATCCAAAATTCTCTTGAATCCGCTTTAAACCGCTTATGCCCTAGCCCCTTTTTTGAAGTTTGTTGGGATGCCCTACCAACCCCCCTCCCCTCAAATGAGTTTGGGTAAAAATTGCAAACAAGGTGTCAAGAAGCATGGGAATTTCACGCTGAACACGAATATCCCATCTTGTTTTTCCCGGTGGGATGGGGATCAAAGGATGATCATATCATATTCAAGGTCAATTGATTCTCCAGAGTAAACAGCACGAATTTAGCTTTCTGGATTTTAGCAGACACCCTGGTTGCTGCTTTTCCAAACATCTAAAATTAACTAGGTACGAGTAGATACTGTAGAAAGTTGAAAAAATTGATTTCTCTATTGCGTCCATGGCCTCAAATCTGGACCATTTTTAATGCCAAAACAGGTTGCATAAGGAGGTAGTACGAAAAACCGCGATTTTTTCAAAAATGTCCTTTATTTGGAAGCTTAGGTAGGTACAATCTCGTCTCCAGGAGCAGGTTCGGAGCTAAAAAATTTTCTGATTGACTTTCATTTCAAGATGAAGGTCTTCAATAAATTTTGGTAAAAAATCCCATATCCTCCAATATTTTTTTTTTTTTTGTGACCAAGTTTTATTGTGCCCTGATCTACGAAAAGGGGGTTAACGTGCGAAAAATCATTTTTCGGTTTATTGACTATTTATTATATGAAATTTAATACTCTTTCCAATCAGCAACACTGCAAATTGAAGGAGTTATCATTTTTTCTTCAAAATACACGAAAAAGTAAGAAAAAACATTACAAAAAATCAAAAATATAAAAATTTCACATTTCAATTTTTTTTAAATTTTAAATTTATTTTTTCATAATTTCTTAATATTTTGGTTCATAGCTTCAGTTTGGTTTTGACGTTTTGGGTTCTGGCTTCGTTTTCTTTGACGTTTTAGGTCGCCTGCCTTCGATTTTTTTTTGTGTTTTGGGTTCAAGCTTTAGTTTTCCAAAAGGTCACTGGTGTAAACATGAGAACATTTTTAGTCTTTTAGTTTTCCGCATATACTTACCGGACGAACAGTGCGTCCTAGCAAAAATCTGATGGCACTGATCTCAAAGAGAATTAAACTCTCTACAATTTCGTTTACATAAAATTTTTGTACGACGCTTAGTTTCACTTTGAAGTTGAATTTTAAAAAAGTTGGTCTAAATTTTATTACTTTTTTGATGAAAAAAAAGGTGAAATTTCAGTATGTTTCTTCGCGATTCCAAAAACGGGCATGACTATAGAGCAAAAATTACCACGAATTCGTGTTCTACGTGAAAAAATACGTTATTAACGCATTAAAAACGTTTGATTTTTTTTAGATTTCCAAAGCTCAGTAAGATTTACACGCGTTTTTCTCGGAAAGTACGTTAGTACCTACCTACTACCTACGTACTTTCGCAATTCGCATGTTACCCTTTTCGTAGACCACCAAGTACATATGTACAAATATGTTTGTGGAATCGTGAGAGGTGGATAGATTAGTATTTAACTTTTAGGAAGTGTGGATTAGTAACGCAATCATTGATTATTTTAAAAAATGAGATTTCATAAAATTTGTAAATTTCTTACCTCTGGCGAATAATCTTGTGATGAATACGTCGCGTCGTTAAGCGAAGAATCAATTTTGAAAGGCTGGTTCTTGATTATCTGAACCACAAAGTAGCGTATACAATCAATCACGATTTGTTTGTAAAATTAATCAAAAATATGTACCCAAGTAACGTTGACATAAGACACACATGACTTTATAGAATAGGTTGTGAAAAATGCAGTGAGAAAAGTTTGAGTGATGACTTTAATTTATAAGTTTTTCAGAGAACATGCACGTGGCTTAGTCATTTTTCATTTTTCCCGAATAATCATTTTTCGAGGAATATTTGTTGATAATTGTGTGAAAAAACAGGATAATGACTAAAGATTTGCAGTGCAGTTGGAATCAAGTTAAATGTTGATAAGTGCTGCAACATTATTAAATGAAAACGAGTCGTCATTTTTTCAGGGTTTTCTATCGATGATTATTCTCGCTTCACTTTTCAAACTACATAGAAAAAATTTATTTAGAAAAACTGCATGTGGATTTTGAGACGACCATATACGGGCAAATTGTGTTTAGCTGGCCATTCCTTTAATATGAATCAATCCTATAAATCACTGCTTTTACTATACGTTTTAGTGCATCATTTTAGTGGTATTGTACTGACTACTGATGAATATATCACGTGATGTTACCATGTGGATAATTCATAATTTCCTGGAAAAATCACCGAGTTTTGCTATGTTTGTGTGATGTTATTGCATCGACATTTATCAATTTGAATTTTTCTCACAGACGTTATTGCAACCAAACAAAAAAAATGCCAAAGCTCAAACTTGAAAGTTGACGAAAAAGTACATACTTACACGTTTTTTTCTCGAATTGTCAAAAAGTGGTCTTCTCCAAAAATGTTTTGAAAGATTCAACTGCCTTTCTGTAACATGATTCTTGAATCTGATAACCCATCTGGACTTGGTATTGCAATTGCTATAGAAATTGCAAGTACCTAGTTAGTTTCGTACTCGAAACTCTTTGACTCTTGCATTTATTTTTTCAATGTTTTCTGTTCTTATTTAGCAAATTCTAATGATTTGATTTTTTTTTTTTTTTTTTTTTTGATTTCAGGTTCGTTGTCGGATGATTTGAACACTTTAGCGGATCACAGTAATCATAATCGTCGAAATACTATACTGTCACACCTCGTGTTTTGATTAATGAGTGCTGAGCAAGATGCAGCATTTTTTTGGTAAGTTGAAGAGTAATTATATCTACAATAGCAAAATTATTAGATACGTATATCTAATTAAATATCTTCAGCTAAATTGCATTAGGGATCTAGGTACGTCTACCTATACTTACTCCACGTATTAACCATTTGCAGGTTCTCTAGGTTTCTATGTTGGGGAAACAAATTGCTCCGAAGAGATAGGGTACCCCGCCCAATTGGCAAAATCACGAAAAAGTTGAGGTTAAAGTTCTAAAAAAGCTCAAATTCTTTATTTCCAACAAAACAAATGAATATAAGTAAATTGGAAATTTAAAAAAAATAATAAGTTAATTCAACTTCATTCTTTTATTTTGAAAAAAAGAAGACGTATTTTACAACAAAAAACTACGATTTTTTCAAAAATGATCCTCAAAAATTTCAAAAAAAAAATGCTGAGTAATTTCCCTGACTAAAAGTAAAATTTTTCATCAATTTTCGTCAAGATGAAGGGTTTTGTATGGTTTTCTTTCCATTCACCTTGACATATTTTGGAACGATGATTAATAAAATGATTACCTATTGATTATCAATCTTTTAAGGTATATTTTGAAAAAACTCGTTTCAATCGAGTTTTTCGGAAATTTCTCAATCAAATACACTGAATATAAAATACGTAGGTAAAACTAAATTAATATGCATCTAATTAATTTTACAAAAATATGCTTGGTCTTATACTTTCTATCTATAGATACCTACATTTTTTTTTTTAAATGATGAAATTAGCTTCCCATTTTCAAATTCTCAACAAGTATCCGCTAATAAACTACCGCTTTCATTTGCCGTCGTGTGATTGAATCCCGTGTTGTTGTTTCAACAATACGAAATGAATAGCTCGATAGGTAACCTAAATGTACAATTGGAATTCCATTACTTTACTAATTTTCATGTACCTGAATTATTGTGAAATTTTTCCTTAGATGGTAAGAACTGTTCACTTACTACGAGTACGTCCATATTGACCAATGACCATTAAAATGATTCTTGTGAAGTCCGGTCAATCCTTAGGCAATTTAGGCTTAGGTAGCTCCAGCATTCTGCCATCAGGCTGCAGCTATAAAAAGAAATAATATTATGTATTAATGTAGAAGTGGGTCATTCCATTTAAAATCGCCGAGGTTTTTGCACTTGCGGTCTCGGTCCCGGTAAAGCTTTTACGAGTATTTCAGCTTTTAGCCGCATGAAATTATTTTTTAGAGTTGTGGGGGGAGGGGGTTAGCCTTCGGGATGTCCATTCTCTGGAAACCCTATACAAGTGGGAAAAGTCAAGGAATTTCATTCTTCTAGAAAAGTCATGGGAATTTCTGGGAAATTTCCCACTCCAAAATCAGTGAATTTTATATGTCATATAATCACCGATTTAATCAGTAATTAATTAATTAACTACTGAGGTAAGTATGTAAAACTTCGGACTTTATTTTATTTCTTGTGATGAAAATTTCCCTCGATCATGTTTTTAGATTTGTATTTTTTATTTAAGTTACTTACAACAATACATAAATCGAAAACTATAAATAAACCCGTGTTTAGATAGCTTCATGAAAACCTGGCCAAAAATTTCGCGAATTGATTTTTTAATTTCTGCCTTCATTGCCAAAAAAGTTCTGTTTGTTTTGCTGTTTTTTTTTTTTCAAAATTGCCATAAAAATCCTGCTCCTTTGCAAAGTCATCAGTACTTAAGTATGTAAGTCTCGTTCTTGCTAAAATGTTCAAAAAGTACTGTTCTTTCTAGTCAAAAATTCATGGAAAGCCCCCTTATTGGAAAAACTGTCTGCAAAGTCTCATTTTTTGCCAAAAATGTCAAAATGTCCCAATTATTGCCAAAATTGCGAAGAAATTTGCTTTTTTGCCTGAATGTTCAAAAAGTAAGTATTTATTTGTAGCTTTGCTGTCTAAAAAACTATTTGTTTTTTTTTCAAAATTGCCAGACAAAAATTTTGTGTTTTGACAAAGTGCAAAAAAACGTTTTTTCAAAAAAAAAAAAAATGAAAGAAAAAAGTTCCATTTTGTGCTTCAAATGTCCAAAAGCGTTCATTTTTTGGCGAAAATTGCCGAGAGAAGGTCTTGGTTTTTGTCAGAAATAATAGAAAGTTCCATCCAAAAATAATAATAGGTATTCTTTTGCCTTAATTTCCAAAAAAAGTCCCGTTTTTTTCGTTCTTAAAAAAAAATACTATTAAAATCTGCTTCTTTGCAAAATTATTAGCAAATCTCTTTTTTGCCAAAATTGTCAAAAAGAACTGTTCTGGTATGTTATGAAGTGACAGAAAGTTTCATTTTATTGGTGAAACGATCTGAAAGTCTCATTTTTCGCCAAAATTGCCGAAGTTAAGAAATTATTTTTTCCCCTGAATATTTAAAAAGTAAGTAGGTATTTACTTGTGGCTTAGTTGTCCAACTCCCCCCTCCCCCCCATTTTTTCAAAATTGTCAAATAAAAGTTTAGTATTTTACAAAATTGCAAAAATCCTGTTTTTTGAAAAAAAATCAAAAAAAAGCCTCAATGTTCTGACAAAAATGTCCAAAATTGTCTAGAAAACCTAGTTTTTTGGTCAAAAATAACAGAAGGTCCAATTTTTATGATAAAAAGTTCCAATTTCATGCATGAATGGTCAAAAATGTTTCATTTTTTTTGCCAAAATTGTAAAAAATTCTTCATTATTTTTTTAAATTTTGAAAGGCACTGATTTTTTAAAAAAAATCTTGAAGGTCCTCATTTTTGTCCAAAAGAATTCTGTTTTGTTGAGATGAACAAAATGTTGAAGATTACATGAAAACACATTTTTTTTTTTTCAGTCGACTTATTTAAAACCTCGGTGATTTGAATGGAATGACTTCTATGTATACTCCAATGGAATTTATGAATCATTAAAATGTCGAATATACTCTCACCAACATATCCGATTCCGATGTATACAAGTCCACTTCTTTTTCCAACTCAACCTGCTTCACTAAATGCGACATAACCATGATTTCCATACTCAGTGCATTCATTTCTCGTTGCATTTTTCGCCCTCTTTCAACTGATATTATACAATAAATGACGAATATGCCGGTTACGATGAACAGTACTGCACCTAGAATGATCGCAGTACCATTGTTACTTTGAACAGATGATGTTATCGTTTGTTTGTTACCAGTATTTTCTATAAGATACTGAACCGAATCAGGGTAAAGCATAAATTTCGGATACTTTTTGTGAACATGTAAATAACTCGAGAAAGTTCCATTTGTAGTATTTGCTCGTATTTTAAATCCGTAGTCCATTAGTATGGGTTTCTGTTCATTCAGAGCATGAACATCAATATCGCGCATTCTCGGTGTTGGACAAATTAAGGAAATAATTGAAATTTCGCATTCGCTGTAGTAAGTTTTCTCTAGCTCATTATCTCGTATGTAAAACAAGATTTTATCATCTCTGGTTATTCTTTCTTCAGCAGGTATGTCAAATGTTATCGATATATTTGGTCCACCTGATGGAACACCTCTAGGGACTTCGAGTGTACTGTCATTTGGTTCTATATCTTCACTGTACTCGTAAACGTTTTCAGAAGTTCGAATATGTCCATCGAATTTCACTGTCACTGTACTTTTAAATGGCTGTTTCGACGGACCAGTGATACATTTCAGTCGTAATGAACTGCTTTCAAATACGACGCATTCCAAATCATCGATATATACTTCAATTTTATCACCAGCGTTCATATAGTCGCCGTAAATAGTCAGATCTGTACCACCTCTGGTTGATCCTTGTGTTGGTTTAATGTGTTTGATTTTAGGATCTACAATTTCAAAGATGGTAGTTGATGTTAGAACCAAGTCTTCTGAAATAAGCTTAATTGGTCCGGTACAGTTTTCTGTTGGTGATTTACACTCTTCCAGTACGCATAATAGGTTTTCATTCGCTTTACCTGTAGAATTTGGAGATATAGTGCAAGGGGTGTCACCTATGGTGATATTCCAAGACAGAGGAAGCTTATCGCCCAAGTTATTTATACGGATTGATATGCTAGTTCCACCTTCCCAAGGTCCTAGCTTTGGTGCGAAGAAAGATATTTCAGCGTCTCGACACTCCCACCTCATTTCTCTGATATTGTTATTCCTGTAATAAATGCTGACGGGGTAGTAGTCCAGGAAAATTAGATGAAAAAAAAGGGTCATTGGGAAAAGTGAGGTAGAAAGCTGAATTTTGGTATACAGGTCCATTTTTTGGTGCTGAACACGAATCCGATGAGTCCCCGGTCGTCCCTGGTGAGCTTTCTCCCCTATTGTGGATCTAAGCCCCCCAAAACCAATTTTTTGCAATTTTCTCCCCCGCATTGCATTTTAGCGAAAAATGAGGTTAGACACAAGAATCTACGTCAAATTTCCGATCTAGTGACATATCAACTTTTCTTCTACCCTCAAGGGGGTTGGAACCACAACCATTCAAAAAAGGGGGGTTCCCTGAAAAATACAAAACGTCTATAGGCGCCTAAGAGGGGTGAAATGGTCCCCGACAGCGTTCGAGTTGATATTAGCATGAAAAGTGGGTACCATAGAGAAACCTCCGCGCAAAAAATTTTAGATCCACACCCCCTCCCCTTTTTGCGGAACCCTCCTTTTTTGAAATTTCAGTATCACTTTCCTCAGCCCCATTTCAACCGATTTTGAAAATTTTTCTGGAGGTTATGTATATGCTTGATAGGTAACCCCACAAAAATTTTCAACCCCCTCCCCTCATATTTACCCCCCAAAATGGTGTTTTTTTCATTTTTTTAGGCCTATTAACAATCAAGATTGCGAGGTAAAATTTTGTAAACACGTTTTTTGGATGTATTTTTGGCCCCCAAACATCATATACTATATTAAAAATTTTTGCTTTGGTGCGCCGTGGTAAACACTTGAAATAATGTATCGTAGGGGGGTGGGGGGTGAAATGGCAATTTTGAAAAAAACAACTATCAATGAGTAGGGTATCGTTTTCATATGATTCGATACCGCTGAGCACGAATATGACCTCAGATTTTTTGCTACACTCACCTACCCCTCTCCAGAGCCCCTCAGCCCCCTCAATTTTCACGATTTTCGAAAAAAAGTTATTTTGATGATGTTGGTGTCGTTTTCATATGATTCGACACCGCTGAGCACGAATATGACCTCCGATTTTTTGCTACACTCACCTACCACTCTCCAGAGTCCCTCAGCCCCCTCAATTTTCACGATTTCCGAAATAAAGTTATTTTGATGATGTTGATATCGTTTTCATATGATTCGATACCGCTGAGCACGAATATGACCTCAGATTTTTTGCTACACTCACCTACCCTTCTCCAGAGCGCCTCAGCCCCCTCAATTTTCACGATTTTCGAAATAAAGTTATTTTGGTGATGTTGGTTTCATTGCTATGGGGAAATTACATAAGTTCATTGTTATTGTACATAAAATTTCTCGTAGAATGAGCTACAGCACATGGCTCCCCCTCGAGGGGGGTGGACCCTTCAATTTTTTTCCACGCAGAAAACGTAACAATCTGTATGTGTACTGGACTGTATAGGTATGCGGAGCATATGTGGCATAATAATTATTCATGATAACTGTAACTTGAGTATGTATGAGTATGTATTTTATAATTCAATGACTAGGTACCTACATAAAAAATCACAAGAAAAAAATATGGTAACGAAATACTTATAAAAAAAAAGTAAAGAATGTTAATTTGTGATTCACTTAATCGTCATCATCACTAATGTCATCATCTGCGGTATAACTTTCGTCGCTGGAATAGTTGTAATCGTCATTTTCTTTTGAAAATCGTGAAAAATGAGGGGGCTGAGGGACTCTGGAGAGGGGTAGGTGATTGTAGCAGAAAATCTGAGGTCATATTCGTGCTCAGCGGTATCGAATCATATGAAAACGACACCAACATCACCAAAATAACTTTATTTCGAAAATCGTGAAAATTGAGGGGGCTGAGGGGCTCTGGAGAGGGGTAGGTGAGTGTAGCAAAAAATCTGAGGTCATATTCGTGCTCAGCGGTATCGAATCATATGAAAACGATACCCTACTCATTGATAGTTGTTTTTTTCAAAATTGCCATTTCACCCCCCACCCCCCTACGATACATTATTTCAAGTGTTTACCACGGCGCACCAAAGCAAAAATTTTTAATATAGTATATGATGTTTGGGGGCCAAAAATACATCCAAAAAACGTGTTTACAAAATTTTACCTCGCAATCTTGATTGTTAATAGGCCTAAAAAAATGAAAAAAACACCATTTTGGGGGGTAAATATGAGGGGAGGGGGTTGAAAATTTTTGTGGGGTTACCTATCAAGCATATACATAACCTCCAGAAAAATTTTCAAAATCGGTTGAAATGGGGCTGAGGAAAGTGATACTGAAATTTCAAAAAAGGAGGGTTCCGCAAAAAGGGGAGGGGGTGTGGATCTAAAATTTTTTGCGCGGAGGTTTCTCTATGGTACCCACTTTTCATGCTAATATCAACTCGAACGCTGTCGGGGACCATTTCACCCCTCTTAGGCGCCTATAGACGTTTTGTATTTTTCAGGGAACCCCCCTTTTTTGAATGGTTGTGGTTCCAACCCCCTTGAGGGTAGAAGAAAAGTTGATATGTCACTAGATCGGAAATTTGACGTAGATTCTTGTGTCTAACCTCATTTTTCGCTAAAATGCAATGCGGGGGAGAAAATTGCAAAAAATTGGTTTTGGGGGGCTTAGATCCACAATAGGGGAGAAAGCTCACCAGGGACGACCGGGGACTCATCGGATTCGTGTTCAGCACCAAAAAATGGACCTGTATACCAAAATTCAGCTTTCTACCTCACTTTTCCCAATGGAATGTCATTTTTCCTGGACTATAGTCGTAGTTTACACATTCTTTAGTTTGCGCTTTCCATTCGCAGTATTGCCAATCTAAACAAGTTTTGCATTGATTGCTCAAGTAGGCGCATTTGTATAAGATTATGCGTATATTATCGGCATTATCCAGAGGTTTTGATCCATTCCACAGAATAGACCATTGGATTGTTATATTTGGCTTCAGATCGGGGTACGCGAACGTCACATTCTTACATTCGAGCACACCTGTCGCGTATGTTTTAAAGTTATCGTTACTATAGTCGTGATAGGTATCCATAGTACTTGGCCTGAGGATTGCATCATGTGTGATTTTCTTGCCGGCGATATTAAATTCACATTTGAACGCTTCGTTGCTTAAACCTTTGGGAATTGTGTATTCTATTCTGAGGGTTTTTTCCTGAGGAGTATCAACATCTATGTAGATATCAGACTTGGGCCAGTCACTGAGTGTGAACTGTGGACAGTAAATCTCATCCTTTGTAAATCTGTGATTGGCGATCTGATCGAAATTAACTCCTATTATTATGCCATCGCTGTTCGAGACTGCTTTAACTATGCACTTGTGTTCGTACACGTGCCATTCGCACGGATAAACAGAACTTACACATGTCGAACATGATTTATAAGAGTTACATATCGCCGAGTAGTTATTGAAAGGGTGTGATTTCATCAAGCTGAATGTCTTATTCCATTGTTGGGTCTTAAAGAAGTCGTTGCCTGTACTCAGAGATGTGTTTACGTATTTCTCAATATCGATTGAAATCCACTCGATGGTATTTTGTTCTTCACTGGTACACTCTGTTTCCAAACAACATCTATTACTGGCCAAACACCATCCGCAATAAGGATCTTGGGCGCTCAAACACCCATATAATGTGTTATATTGGTCGCAATTGTATATTCTAACTTTGGCTAGTGTCTTATTACTCATTATGTACAGAAATTTGAACGTGGAATCGAATAGAATGTCTGAATTGACTGGTGATCCCGCATCAATTGTGATATCCGAATAGTAATGCGCTGTGCTGGCATCTGGTGAGTGAAATCCTTTAATCGATACCTTGTGTAGATGACCTCGATTCGTACCAAGGAACAGAACCACGTGGTTGTTGATGGATGTGACTGCCATAGCTGTCACATCTAGATTACCTTCGTGATGAAAAATGGCATCTTCGTTTAGTATTTGACCCCTTTGAGCTGGAAATTGTATTTTATTCATATGGTATTTACATACTACAAATGCGACGTTTCTTACACCATTATTTACGTTGAAAAGCGCGAAAATGGTGGTTTCTTTGGCTTCGATCGAGGAGTTTGATGATTTGTTCACGTACTCCTCGTAGACGTAGGCGTGTTTGAGTAGTCTAAATTGCCAAGCCTTCGAGTTATAATTATTACAGGTTAGGAATACATCGTTGTAAGAATAAGGATACTGTTTTTCGTCTTGATCTATCTTGAATAGGTATCCCGATCCCTTACTCAATGTATTAGCTGTAGCGTTTTCAGAATACGAAGCAGCACTAACTCCCGCCATGAGAAAATAACCGCTGTTTTGGTAACTGAAACCGTTCACGAATCGCACACTATTCGCGTCAATGGGATGTTTGCTCGGGTTGAGAGGAAATTTCTGTTCTACAAGTGACAAGAAGTGTGCTGGTTGCAGATTTCTAATATGTAGTCCACCTCTGAAGCCAATGTACAGTGCTGAGAGTGGTGTGGATGCATGGTATGGTAAAAAAGAAGCTACGAACGTGACCATACCAGCCCATTTATCGTATTGATCGTTCCGACGGTATTTTTCACTCAGTGTTGCCGAGATTTTGGTAATATTGCTGATACTGTGAGCGTGGCATAATATGAGAGAGCGTAAGATATTACACGAAATCAGTTGTTGATTGTAATAGTCCAATACCAATGATGGTACGTTGAGTTTGTATTCGTCAGAATCGTCAGAATCGTCGGAATCGTCGTAATCATCGGAATCATATGCAGAATTTAGTTCTGTTACCGCGTGTTTTATTTGCAGTTTCAGATCTGATGTTAGTTGATAGAGATTGGTTTTTGTACCTACGTATACCCATCTTCCATACTTATCTACCGTTAATCGAATAAATCCATTGGCTTCTTCGTCGATTGAAAATACTTCCGAGATTTCTGCACCAAATTTTGCATCTGAGTTGTTCATCTTGATGCTAAATATTAACCCGTGAAAGAAGCATAGAGCAGGAAACAGGGTACTATGAATGTGCATTGCGATGAAATTTCTTCAATGTTTCATTCAACTTGTCGTATCCTTGGGCAACTGTGTTTCGAGGTTTCGTTTTGGGAATATCTGAAAACAAAAAAGATATTTAAACTCTTTATAGTACCTATGGCAGAATTTTGCAAGATTTGAGAGGATTATTTTTTTCGAAAGTAAAGGAACCACCAGGGTATTTTACCCAAAATCGATGTCCAATGGCAAATCTACGAGTCAATACTGTGGGAAAGTCTGTACAAGAATGGAAAATTTTCAAAAATTTGCTGCGAAGGGTCTGCTGCATCTTAAATTTTCCCATCAAAATGTAGAGTTTAGATAATACTTTGAAAGCCCTTCCCAAAAAAAAAAATCTTCGATTTTCAAAGCACAGTTTGGTAATGGAAAAAAGTGCACAGACTATCCACCCTTTTCTCTATTTTTTGAGCGCCAATTTTTGAAAAATTACCAAAAAATGTGATTAGGCAGCTACAACCCTGGGAATTGTCTTTTTTATTCACAAGTCAATTTTTTTGGGGTTTGGGTACGATTTAGAGTCTGCATAGTACCCAAAAGAGTATCATGCGCCTAAAATTTTCAAAAAATTGTCCAAAAATGGTCGAAAAATGCAGGGTTTGTACTCGGTTACTTTTTAAGTAGAAACTGAGTTACTGAAGTTACTAAAATTAACTTTTAGTTACTTTTTGAAAGTCTTAGTTATTAAAATTACTTTTTTCACAAATTTTCAAAAATTCAAATTTTTTGCACAAAGCTCTGCCTTTTACTAAAATTGTCCAAGTCTGGTTTCCTGCCAAAAATAGCAAAAAAATCTCACATTTTTTTTTAAATTTTCAATTTATGGTCTTGTTTCTCGCTGAAAATTGTCATCACTTTTGTCTTGCTTTTTTTCTATAAATTTCCCACAAATTTCGATTTTATGTCAAAAAATTCCGTTGAAAATTTCGCCAATAGGTAGTAGCAAAAAAGTTCTGTTTTTCAATTGAAGTCGTCAGCCTTGGTTTTTGCCTAAAATCGTCAGAAAAACCTCGTATTTCGCTAAAAAATTGTGTAGAATGGTCACTTTTTCAAAAATTAAAAATTTCCAAAAATTATGTTTTTTAGAAACATTGCTGAGAATAGTCTTTTAGAAATAAAAATCCAAAAAGTCTCGCTTCTTTTGAAAACTTTCTTGCTTTTTGCCAAAAGTGCAAGCTTTTTAGCCAATGAAAGTATTACTTTTTTCTTCAATCTAAAAACTGCAGAAAAAGTCTTACTTTTTGAAAAAAATTGCGAAAAAATTTTATTTCATTGCCAATAGAACATTCCCAAAAATTGCTGATTCTTGTTAAAATTTTCAAATTTTTTGTTTCTCAACAAAATTGCTTTAAATTATCGTTGTTTTTTTTTCACAAAAAATTACAAGAAGTCTATTATTTTTTTGCCAGAAATTACGAAAAACCCTTTCCTCTTGTTGAAATTGTCGAAGTCTCACCTTTTCTCAAAAATTTGATTTTTTTGGTCAGAAACCGCAAAAATTTTCACTTTTTTGCTAAAAATTGAAAAAGTCTCACTTTTTTTTGGTCAAAAAGTCTCATTCTAAGCAGCTACTAGCCACATTCGTAGGTACCTAGACCTACTACCTAGTTCAACCTTTAAAAATAAATTGAAAAGCTGAACATTTCTTCGATGCACAAATAATGTTCTATTTTGGTTTGTTTTATTTATTTTGTGATTTTTTTCTGCATTGAAATGTCGTTATCACGTTTCATCACTTTCGGATTAGTTTTTCGAGTTTTTTTTGGAGGGGGGGTTACTAAAATTACTGTTTTTTTTTTTTAGAAAAGATTGAGTACGAGCCCTGAAAACGTGATTGGGCAGCTAAAACTTTGAAACTCGTCTTTATTAGTAGTCACAAGTCGAATTTTCTGGGGTTTGTATGCAGTTCTGAGTCTCAAGTCTGCGCATCAGAAAGCGTATTTTTTTGAGTAAAATTTTTCCAAAAAATTGCCCAAAAATGGTCTAAAATGTGAATGGGCTGTTGCAACTTTAGGAATCGTCTTTTCTAGTCACAAGTCAAGTTTCTTGGGGATTGGGTGCGATTTCGAGTCTACGTATCCAAAACGGTAATTCTTCGGTTCAAAATTTTCAAAAAATTGTTCAGAAATGGTGGAAAAATGTGATTGGGCAGTTACCACTTGGGAATTTTCTTTCCTAAAAATAATCACAAGTCAAGTTTCTTGGGGTTTAGACGCAACTTCGGATATACGCTATCCGAAAGGGTAGGTAGGTAGGGTGAGTAGTATACAAAACAACGTTCACGCATCCCTCAGGGGGCCAAGGGTATTTTTGACCCTTCCGTTTGAGGCTCGAACTCAGTTTTGGGGCTATCCGAGTCAAGCTAGCTCCGTTTCAATGTACTAATAAAAAATAAAAACTGTGTTATGACGTCATGCGCACTCCATCCAACCAACAACCAGTTCTGTGTGCTGCTGCAGGTTCCAAAACGTGCCACATAGAGCGCGTTCCAGCAGCAGCAGGCAGTGTAGTAAGCACACAGCAACAACCAGTCAGCTGTTTTGTAGTGCTTCCATTTTCCGTCACATAGAGGGTGCTTTGGTAGTTGATATTTTTTCATTTTTTTTATTTTTATTTTTATTTTTTTTACTCATAACCTCAATTCTTGTGTAAGAGATGGGAAACAGTAAAAATAATTATTTCTTTTCTCATTAATTATTGGAAGGAGAACATTTCCTTTCACCTTGTTTTAGAGAGCAGATTTTAGTTGTATATACCAATCAAGTGTAGTGAACAGTGTAGTTGTGGTGTTTTTTTTTTCAACAATTGAGAATTTCAATTTTCATATTTCTCATTCAATTGAAAAATATTTTTTCATTTTGAAAAATGTTGAAATACACAAAATTATCTAGTAATGCTTTTACTCCAACAAGAGGTTCTGAAATGTCAGCTGGTTTTGATTTGTACAGGTAAGCAGTATTTTCTATTATAATTATTTTTAAAAATGAAACAAAAGAAAAACAACAACTTATTTATGAATTTATTCATTTTTATTATTTAGTGCATATGATTATGAAGTTCCGGCAGCTGGTAGAAAATTGATTAAAACAGATTTGCAATTTTTATTTCCTGAAGGAACTTATGGACGTATAGCTCCTAGAAGTGGTCTAGCTTTGAATCATTTCATTACTGTTGGAGGTGAAGAAAAATTATTAAATTGCATATTAAATTATTATTTTTTTAGTTGAGAAATTTTTTTAAAAATTATTTATTTTCTTAGGTGGAGTAATAGACCCTGACTATCTAGGAGATATTGGAGTGATTTTATTCAATCATGCACATGAAAAATATATGGTTAAAAAAGGAGATCGTATTGCTCAAATCATCATTGAAAAAGTGATGTTTCCAGAGTTGACTGAATGTGATGTGAGTATATTTTTCAAATTCATTCATTTTTTTTTAAAATAATCTTTTTTTAATTTTTTGTATTTATTTATAGAAAATTGAAATGAATACAGAAAGAGGAAAAAACGGATTTGGATCTACTGATGATAGTGTTGGTGTTGGAAAAAAACCGAATTCTGTACTTGAGTATATTGAAGATCTTTCAAAAAAGAAAAAAATGGATGATGAAGAACAGAAGAAAAAAGATGAAAAAAATATTTCAAATGTTTCTACAGAAGTCATTGTGGACTTTGAAGGTTTTAATGATGAACATGGAAATTTTATAATTAAGGAAATGTCTTTAGCATTCTTAAGCAACAATGATGTTCTATGTTTTCACATAAAATCACCATGTACATTTGAAGAGTTGTCATTGGATAAACAAATTAGGGTATTGAAATTTACTAAGAATAATGGTATAAAGTGGGAAGACGGAAATGTAACTATAGAGGATGTCATTATTATGTTTAAGATTTTGACAAAATATTCACTGACAGTTTGGACCATGGGTGAAGATAAATGTAAGATATTTTCAAAAATTCTCAAGAATGATACTGTGAAGAATTTGAAAGATGTGGGATGTCCAGATTCAGATAGACTAGTGTATACTTCAGATTTGAAATCTTGTTTCTTGCATGGTCATAATTTGATGTATACACAAGGTATTCCAAATTATGATTGTGCAATGATGAGAGTACAAAAGTATAGAGATTGGTTTTGGAAAACAGGACTAATTTCTTCTACTCTTGTGAAAGTAAGAAAACAAGAACCTTTATTTTGCTGTTTTTTAGAATGCATAGATCGTAATGAGCATACAACTGAAGTTGATGGAGTTAGTTGTTTGAAATGCTTAGCTTATTGCTTTTGTCATTGTAATTGCAAAACTTACATGTTTATGAAATGAGGTTGTATTTTTTTTCAGATACACAACAATATTAACCAAAAAAAAAATGTTGAGAGAACTTTTCGATATAGAGGATGAATATTTGGACTCTGATGAATCTCAAATATATGATGGTCCTGTTGGTTTTACTCTTTTTTCACAAGATGACAGATGGGAAGTTTCATCAACATCACCATCATCTCAATCGTCAACAGAGTCTGAGTGTTCAGATTCATAGTAAAATAAATTATAAAATAATTTATCAATGTAGAATTAATTTCAGTTAAGTTTTGTCACTGAAATCTGTTGGTCGTGTTTTACCTACCATTTTTAATCGACTATATTGAAAAAAAAATTGTAAAATGCATATTGTTGAAACATATAATTTTCCAAATAAAAGTGATATTTCATGTCATAATCAAAAAAGTAAATCATTTCGTGTGAATATTTTTATTGATGATGATAATATTGATTGTATCTATTTGAAAACAAATATTCTACTGCATTTGATGTCTACATGTCGTTGCAAAATTGAAGATGAACTTTGGGTGTTCGATTGGGAAGATATCAAAGATGATGTCAGTAAAGGAAGTGATATATGCAGATCCTCCAAACACAAGTTTATTGAAGAGAGTGAACTGAAAAGAATTTTAAATTTTGATCTAACCTCATCAAGAGGCGAAATACGTAAAGTTAAAGATTTTTTGAAATGGCTGGATGAAACTGTTGAAAAAATCAGAAAGGATACCAACATAGTGCATAATCAAACAGATTCAAATTTTTTAAAAAATACTGAATAATAATTACCTACCTATCCATGTAATAATGTATTAGAAAATAAATTGTAAATGTTGTTAAGATATCAAATAAAAGAAATTCTATTAAATGGTTTACATATTTATTTAGAAAAAAAAACATACATATGGTTTCATTAGTTTAATTAACTAAATCTTTAGCATTTATCCATGAATTCTCACTGGTAGGTAAACCCATCCACTTAACTCGTATTTTATTCCCCTTGCGTTTTACAATTTTTTCTATTAAATGTACATCTGGATGTCTGGCTAACATTAATTCTTCCAGATAAAATGCTCCAGTAATTAATTCTCCATTCATTGCTTGTAACAGATAGGTAGTAGGATAGGATGTCTTGATAATTTTTCTAATTTTGTAGATTTCATTGCTCCAATTCTGATGATATGATTTATCAAAAACACCTTTTTGTTTACTAATTCTCACCAAGTCACCTATTTTGAATTTATCTGACATTAGATTATTGAAATTAATTTTTGGAGCAGTACTTTTGAGAATATTTTTCAACACAGTTTGTTCATTTTTTTCATTCACATTGATGGGTTTATGTTTAGTAGTTCTATGAACTGTATTATTATATTTTTCTACAATGCCAGAGAGTATAGGTAAAAATTTATAGGATCCTTGTTTGGCAAATTCTTTGAATAATAATTGTTTCAAGGTACGATTTACTCTTTCCACAATCGAACTTTTGATTACAGAGTATGTTTTATAATGGTTGATTTTGTATTTTTTGTAAATTTTATTACAATGTTGATTCCAAAATTCGGTGCCATGGTCTGTATGAAAATTTTTTGGTGGTTTAGCTTTGATGAAAATTTTTTCAAGTGCCTTAGCTACTTCCAGGCCTTGTTTAGTTTTTAGAGGTTCTGTGAATAACATTTTAGAAAAACAATTTATAACTACTAAAATGTAAGAATGATTTTTATTTACATTTTTATATTGACCCATTTCAATTAAATCCCCTGCATATAAATCATACAATGAATGAATTTCTACTCGTTTTCGTTGATAGTTTTTTCTAGCTGGACTGTACAGTTGATTGATAAGATCTTCTTTCAAATTTGACATCACCACAGATAATTAATAAATATTACGTTCTTGTAATTCTTCTAGTATGGCTTGAATTTCGTTTGATATTTGAATTGAAGTATTGCCAGCTAATTGTTCACCATATAATAATTTCAATCGTTCAACTATTTCATTAGGATCATCAAAGTAAATTAACTGGTACTGATGTGTGAGGTCTGGTACAAGAAAATGATTTCCTAGTAATGATTTATTTCTGCGGACTGTTCGTTTATTTATATTACTTTTATTTCTCCTATTTTTTTTTTTCACTAAACCAGATCCTGTTTTCTTGTGAGATGATCCAAAGTAGGAAGATGAAGAAGGTACCTGCAATGTTGGTCCAGTATCATAACTATCTTCCGGATTTTTAGTTGGTGTATAATATGGAGTAGTTGATAGATGTACGGGAGAATGAGCAGGTGATTGATAATCAGGATGATCACTTGTTAGACTTTTTATAAATTGAAATTTATCACGTCCTCCCGTAATATTATTCCATGTGTTATTGACTTTTCTAGCTGCATTTGTTCGAATCATAACATCTCTGTAATTGTCCAAATCTTGTTGTGTGTACAAATTTTCATTTTGATTCACTTGTTGACAAGTTAATAAATATCTTAAACCTGGTGTCAATTCATATTGAGTGGAATCCGCTGTTATCAGAGTGTTTATATCTGGTATGGCTACATTTTGCTTTCCAATTAAAAATTGATCTTCTCTTGCACTGTACTTCAACCCGTAATAAATATCATTCAGGTTAGGTAATTCTTTCAACACTGCTGCATTTTCTTCATTTATATCATTAAACTGCTGCTGATAAGATAATGAATCAGATAAATTAATATATTGTTCATCCTCATCTCCATCTTCGACATTATCGTTTGGTAATGAATTTGATTGCTGTATTTCAAATGGTTCAGTATCTGGTCCACCTTGAGAAGGAAATGACAATATGCTATTATCTACTTGAGTACTGATTTTATTGTCGATGTTTTTGGTAGATTTTTTCTTTTTTTCCAAAACTTGTTTTAAACTTGATCCAATATTGGCTATAGGTTGTATCAGTGGTAGTAGTTGTTCTTGAGTTTCATTTGATCTATTTTTCAAATCATTATATTTTTGTCTAATGTTACCCACAATTTCTACAATTTCTTTTTTTTCAGCAATTTCTCGATTGATGTTCTCTTGAATATCAGTTGATGGATGGAGTGTGGTAGTAGCCATGATGATTTGATTTTTTTTTATTAAACACACTGTTACACTACGTTCGTCTTTCTTTTAAAATTATAAAATGATGGAATGAACACTTTAGTTTCCCTTTATATAAGTTTCTTTCTGTATCAATTACTACAAATCCGAATGAAGTTTTGTTCCAGGCATATTTGCATATGTTTTGGAATTTTTCAAAAGTTATGTCATCTCCGCTCAAGTGATCATCATACACATTGTTATATGGGGGATTGGAATAACTGCTATAGAGGAATAGAGCTGACATCCCTCTATAAGGTGTTTAGGTTAATAATTATTCCTTACGTGGGGAATAATTATTATGGTCCAGACTAGCTCAATTCGGACACTGGGGTAATTCCAACCTTCCCATATACATCATACTAGAGAGTATAAAACAACAAATAAAACGAGTCATATTCGTAAGGTGTACGCAATATGTTTAATCGTCGTAATATACAGTATTTATGTAGCAATGTCTTTCAGTAATCATACACACATGTGTATGATTCCGAGATTTAAGTGTAATTTAAGAATAGCGTGAACATATTAAATGGGAAGCATAACATATTCATGTTATTCACTGGGGTCAAAGCAATATTATTAAGTAAACATAAATACATTAAATGAGAACATTGAAAATATTCATGCAGACTTACTGAGATGTGCTAATTGCAACTCATTGCAATTAAGTAGCGATATGCGATATTTACTGACACTGTCACTGTCCAGCCGTCTCTCCGTTGCACTCCTAATACTTGAGGCATTCGACGACAATTAAGAGTTGTTCGCGTTATTTCATCAAAATAATAATTTTATTCAGTTTCGTTTAGCAGAGATATTTAAATTACGTTAATGCGTTATTTGAATGAATTTCAGAGTCATTTATAAAGTTTTCACGAGTTATTTATGTTTTATTTTCACGAATTCACGAGTCGTTTATTTAGAAATTCACAAGTTATTTAAATTTTCACGAGTTATTTAAATCATGTGTAATTTAGCGGATCACTCCCGAGTGAGATGATCCATGTTAAAAACTAATAAGAGATATTTTAAATAGCTCTTTTCATAGTTAAATCTCCACGCTAGAAGTGGTACAGACAGATAAAAGAAAGACACAGGTAAGATGCCTGTGCATTTATGCATCTGGTATGCCAACGGATCGACACACCAATCGAGGTGACTTAATTCCAGAGAGCTCGAGATTCTGATGCTAAGTAAAGATCTTATTTTTCACGATGTACCTGGTAGCTACCAGAAAACATCGCGTCTATTAGAAACGCCCACTTTACCACACTTCCAGTTTAAGGGTTGTTCTTTTAGAAGAAGGAGAACAGATCGCACTTTCTCCTCTCAGGGATGATTATCATCATTTCCCCTACTGTGTTGATTATAAGAATAACTGCTAGGCAGTTGGGCCATACTTGTACCTTACATATGCCCCTTCGATCTTTGCTCCCGATGAGCAGCTTAGGTGGGAAAGAACGGATCATGAATAAAGGATGCTGTATGGACCAACTCCCTGCACCCCTCCTACCCTGTCTAATTTGATGATAAGCATCCTACCACTGCCCCTCCGTACTTTGCTGCATTGAGCTGCAGACTAATTTGGAGAAAAGAAAAATTTAAAAAAAAATTTTGCCAAAGATGGGTCGGAGGCGGGAAATTTCAATGGTGAAGTGATTACGACATTTGAGTTTATGAACATTCAATAAACCACAGTGCACAACTTGGGTAAGATGGAACACTAATGATCAATCAATGCTCGATAAAAGATCAAATGGAATAATCAAAACACGACAGGATCAAGAGGATAGACTTTGAAAGTAAGATGGTCGTGGTTGGTATAGGTCTTTAAAAAAAGTTAAATTTTGAAAAGTTGGAAAAAGTTAAAAAAAAAAATTGTTTTTTGATAGAGCTCTGGAATTGGTTACTTGCGCGAATCTCTTTACCTAGCATGAAGAATTCATTTTAGGTGCGTTTTCGCACAGCAAACTGAGTAAGTAAGTCACTTCGTTGATGTAGTTTTTTTTTGAACTATTGTTATTTTTAGCTTAGTTTAGGGTTCCGGAATTGAAAAAGAAGAAAAATGGTATGGTATGTTTTACGTTACAATTTTGGTGTGCCTATTGCTTTTTTATTACTTTTTGTATTAACTCGAAAAAAAATTTTTTGCTTTTTTGTTACAGATTTGAAGAAAAGAAGAAAATTGAAGAATCGCGGTTACGGAAATTTTGAAGATATTTTACAGGTAAAAAAAAATTGGTATTCTCTGCTAACCTAACTTATTGAGCGAGTGAGTGCAACGGAAGAGTTAACTTAAGTACACATTAATTGTAAGTAAGTAAGGGTACAGCTTAGAGATTAATTTTTGAGAAAAATTATCAAAAATACAAAAAAAGAATATAAAAAATGACAATTTGTTTTGAATTACTAGCATAGTCCAAGCACATGCTTGTCAATGCTTTTGAAAAATGTTTTTGAAAAAATTGACAAAATTGTAGAGTTCGAAAATTACAGAACAAACAAAAAAAATATTTTAAAATGGAAAAAGGAATTGAAAATTGATGCAAATTTGGGATCAAAACGGTTACAATTTCTCGCGGTTGAATGATGGGATAAGAGAAATTTTGAAAAAAGTAAAAAAAAAATAAAAAAAAATAAAAATTAGAATACATCTATCGAACATAAGTACATAAAAAAATACAAAAAAAAAATAATGATCGATTATGATTTTTGAACACACAAAACAAAAAAAAATAGATGGTAAAAGGTAATTTGTACAATTTGTAGACAGTGCCAGTAGTAAATTTTAAAAAAGAGGGGGAAAAT
This sequence comes from Planococcus citri, assembly GCF_950023065.1. NCBI lineage: Eukaryota > Metazoa > Arthropoda > Insecta > Hemiptera > Pseudococcidae > Planococcus > Planococcus citri. The sequence goes on from NC_088677.1 coordinate 82,462,207, forward strand.
TTACAATGCTTTTTCATACATGTGCATATACGACGACATAAACAAAAAAAAAAAATACAAAAAAAAATCTTAGCTTAGTTATTGTTTTTGTACAACATTATAAAATATTTGAAGAAATTATGTCCAATGTTGATTCTCATTTTTATTACAGGATGCAAAGTTGAAGATGGAATTGCAATTATTACGCTGGTCCTGCAGCGATCATACTACAAGCATGCACTTGTGTGACTAGATTGGTTCGATCTACGAAATAAATAGTCAAGGTTAGTATAATGCATTAACATTATTTTAGTGTATCGTAAGTAAATTTAGATAGTTGTTAAATTTTGAATTTTGACTGAGACGCTTCTGTCTCTGTTGAAAGCTACAAAAAAAAATTACAAGATTATGTCAAAAATATTCCTAAAAATTGAATAAAGTGTTAATAGCTGGAAAAAATTATTAAAATTCTCTTTTGCAAACACAAAAGAAACATTTCTGAAAAAGTAAGATAAAATCAGTGAAAATAAAACTCATAGCTGTCTTCTTCTCAACATCTTCTCCTGTTTATTAAACACAAAAAACATTACGATAAACACAAAAAATAGTCCTGTAAAAGGGTCAACAATAAACATGAACATAAATTCTTTGGCAAAAAATTAAAAAATAAGATGACATAGTTCCTAAATTTTTCAAAAATTAAAGAAAATAAACTAAAAATAAGTTAAATTAAAATTAAAAAAAAATGAACTGATACAATACTGATTAGTTTTTTGATGATTTCGAATCAGTCGAGAGATTTCTGCCCGTCTTTCTCTGGATCATCAGTCTTTTTATCGTCGTCGTCGGGTTTTTTGTCATCGTCGGGTTTTTTATCGTTATCGGTATTCGGCGCATTTTCGATCTGATCGACAACGTTGTTGATCGCTTCGTCGAATTCATCTCCTTCGTTGATGGATTCCAGCCATGTTGAAGCTGTACTGGGCTCCGATATATCTTCTGAAGCATCTACCTGAGAAGTGTCAGACGTATCTTGCGCCTGAGGCTGAACAGAAAAAGATTTATTAGGCGAATTTACCGATAAAGTAGATACATCAGGGATGGGTGATGTTCGAGGAGTGGAGCAGGTAGATCGTGTATTTTTTGCGAGGTTCTTTTTGCAAAGTTTATCGAATACTTGTGTTTGCAAGTAGATATCATTGACCTCTCCTTTGTTGACAGAATCGACAAAAGCTTCGATGTTATCAGCATGACGTTGTAGTCGTCGATTTTCTTCTGCTTCGATTGCAGCCTCCTTTTGTACTTGCAAATGGCGGTTTGCAATCAACTCCTGACGTTTTCGTTCTTCTTCGTTGATTTTACTTGATTTCACCGCAGTAATGATCGCGTTGCCAACTTGTTGAGATGAAAAGATTTGATTTTGGGATGTTGTGATCGAATGGTTGCCTGAAGATGGATTTACGGCGCTGTTGGCTGTACTGTCGGCGGAGGTGGGAGCGCGGGGTTCATCTTCTTGCATTCGTTCGACTCCTGCCGCCTGGTCGTTTACCTGGTTTTCACCGGCGTTCTCTGCAGCTTCTGCTGCGGCCTGCGCTGCGCGAAGAGCAGAGGGGCGAGGTTGCAGGGGTGGAATGAATCGTGAATGAATTTGGTTTGCTACATTCAGGTAGTCGTCGAGGTTATAATATGGACCAAATTCGTCGTAATACGCGTGGCCTGCGTGTATTGCTTCGAATATCTGGTCGATGCGAGTTGTGGTTGCGCCAAATTCGAGTCCCCAATTCGTGTCCAAGGCTCGTGTGATGTTTTCATGCGAATGCAGGTAATTCGAGCGAAGGGGTAGAGGTAAGAGCGGTACGAGGATGAGCTCTCTCACTCGAAAGCGTTGAAAGGTCATTGACAGCTGACACATCAGGTTGGTGAATTCTTGATATGTTGTTCCCTCGTGAACATCATAGTTCCCAATGGATAACATAATCCTGGGGGGTAGACTATCGAATTCGTTGAGATACGCAACTAAATCTTCCAAAAGTAAGTCTCTTCGGTATAGATCTAGATCTAAATATTCATCGTATTCCTTCCCTCTTCCCAGGAATCGAGCCAGGGAAGCGATATGCCCGTCGCCAATTAATAAAATATTATAGGCAAACCAAGCACCAACAAATTCTCCTTCTCCGATCTTGTATCCGGCAGCGGTGAAATCGAGGGGGTACGAGTTGAAAGGGTAGTATGGTAATAATTCCGTTGATTCGGTACCCCATCACTTGCGGTAGCGTGTGTGGTAGCTTCCTTTGCATCCCGGCGTCCCCTTGATTTGTGTTGGTGGGGGTTTCCTTATTTTTGACTTCTTTTTGGAGCGGCGGGGGGTAGGTGGTTGTTGGCGGTTGTCTGGGCTATTGTCCTCTGATGATGTGCTGTCTCGGTCGCGTTTTTGGCTCGCGTTGTCGCTCGGATTGTCGCGATTAGATGAATTTCTTCGAGGCTGCGGTCGAGAAGGGGGGGGTGGTGGCGTTTTGAAATGATCAGCCGAAATCGAAGAGCCGGTTGGTTGATTGTCTCGATCGAAGTGGAACGTTTGGCTGATAGGCATACGAAGAATATTTAGCTGACTTGGACCAGCGCCAGGTTGAGGATGAATACTCGAAGTTCGAAAAAAGGTCGCTGGGTTTCGTTGGTCTGATGATTGTAATCGATCGATTTGATGATTCATGAGCTGTTGATATCGATCATTCGCGTTTTTAATTTCTTGTTCCGCATTAAATAGTCGAATTTTTAGGTGTCGCCTTTCTTCGGTCATTCCAACAATCGTAGCCTCGAGTTGACGGTTTAAATCGCGCAGCATATCAATTTCACCTCGATTGGTCGCTGGTGGGGTTGGTGGAGGTGGTTGATGCGGGTCTGATTCCTGGGAGACGAACATGAAGTCAATCCTCGAGAAATCCTGCGTCGCTAGGAATCGAGAGCAGCCTGATGAAGAACAGCGTGCAATTCGAGGGTTTCGATTCGGGGTTTCGGTCAAAAGTTGACTAACACATCGTTGGTGGTAGACATGGTGGCAAGTCGAAATGTGTAGCTGGTTGTAGTGTACTACTGGGAAGAGGGGCTCGCCGCACTTCGCACAAATCGCTTGAAAATACATCTCGATATCTAAATCTGAAATCAAAATTAATACACACACAAGGCACACAAAAATACACACAAATGAAGATTAGATTATTTTTCAAAAAAAAATAAATAAAATATCTGGAAATTTAATTAGAATTTTTCGTTAGTATTTTCTTACTCGTCCTCTTTTGGAATCGTAGATACCACAACAAGCTCTATTCCCACGCAACAGGATACACGAACTACACTGTAAACAGATATTGAGAAAAAAAAAAATACCAAATTTTTAGTGCACATACACGAAAAATTTCAAAAAAAATTCAAAAAAAATTGAGAAATTTAATCCTCCTTTTGTTATATCGAAAAGTGGGTATAAGGAGGATAAGAGGGGAGGGAGAAGAAAAAATAGTCAATTTTTATCAACTGTACTTTATTGCCGAAAATAGTACAGTATCGTATTATTGGCAACGTTGCAATTTCATGCTTGTTGACGTTGCTGGTTGTTATTGAATTTTTTGAGCCAAGAATTTTGAATTTTGATGAATTTTGACTTGTTTTTTAAGTAATTGGTAGTTTTTAGGTTATTTTAATTTTATATGTGTATTTTTAAGAGACATTTTTATGTGTGACTAATTTTTTGTGATGTTTTTTTCATTTGTTTCAGATTTGGTTTTTTGGGTCAATTTTTGGTTTTTTGAAATTTTTTACAAATTTCAGTTCCTGCTTCGAAAATATCCTTTTTTTTTTTCTAGTTTTTAGTTATTTGTTATGTTATTTCTTTACACTTTTATTCTCGAAGCATAAATGTTAGTTAGTAGTTTAGTTATTCGTTAGTTAAAGATCAGTTTTCCCTAACTTAGTTGTAGTTAGTTATGTATGTTTTCATTTTTTCGCAGCTGGAGATCTTAAGTTAAGTATAAATTTTCTTATTCTTTACCCAGAACTTTGGGTTATTTCTTTCCTCATTCTTCTTTATTTTTGTTCGCAGATCTTCATTCATCAATCCATGCTTTTTCTCAAAATCAAGAATTTTTTTAAAAAAAAAAAAATTGCAGAATTTTTGTTGAATTTGAAAATTTGAGAATTTTTTGGAGAAGTTTAAAATTCGTACGACATGAATTCTCAAAATCTGTGCAGAATCCTTTTTCTCAGGTAACATTCCATTTTTTCATTTAATAAAATTTTCATACTCCTTTGATCAAATTCTATGAGCATCTAAAAAAAAAAATTTTTTATTCGTAGGATCGAGGCTGTCCAATTTGCTCAAAATTTGATCAGTACCGGCGATATTTATCATGCAGTGTAATCACACTTGAAGATTTTTCTTTATTTCTCCTTTTCACTATCTTTGCATTTTTGTATTTTTCTACTTTTGGTGTCCAAAAAATAGATTTTACATGAAAGAAAAAATTTTAAAATGTTGAATTTTGAGCCGTGAGTGAGATTAGTATAAGTGTCGATGGAAAAATCAGTACACAAAGTAAGAAAAAATAGAAAAAATAACTATATTGTCACCGGATATCAGGAGGGAGGGAAACAAAAAATTACATCGCAATCTACTAAAAAAAAAATTTCAGGAGACCTTGATGATTATAATCGTCGTGAAGAAAAAGAAAATTATTACATTCGAATGGTCTACGAAAAAAAAATAATATAATGATTCAAGTAAGAACAAAAAATTCTGAGTAATCTTGAAAAACAGAAAAACTATACATTGTGACCAAATTTGTCGACGATATGTGAAACAAAAATATAACCTACGAAAAAAAAATCGGTAGCTTTTACAATTTTTGTAATACTAGCGGGAATTTGGAAAAATGTAAAAAAAAATACGTTATAAATTGCACTTATCATCGATCGAATTTGGAAAATTTGCCGAAAATTTTATGCCAAAAGTGCCAAGATCATTTGTAGTTGAGATCGATGATAAGTTTTTTGGGCAGTGTTGATTTTGAAAATTATTTTGTATTTCTAGATCATAAAGGCCAAAATGTGAAAGTAGACTGAACGCTGATAAGATGTTAAAGCTAGGATAATTGAAATAATTTTATTATCAGTCAGTCTGAGGTTGATCTAGAAATTTTGTAGAAAAGCATTTGCTTCGAATTTCAATGGAAAAAGAAACAAAATGCTTTTCAGAAGGTAGCTTCAAACTAGGAGTAGCTACTCTTCATTTGAGATCTACGTGATGTTACCCTACCATCACGTGGATCACTTTTAGTAATAAAATTTTAGTTACTCACATATGCCCGTTCATATTGCGAGTACGCGACGAAAAAATTATCAATCAATCGATTGATACTTCTTTGCCTTTGAGAAGTACTACTCAGCTAGCATTGCTTGATCGATCTTGATCGTGAGCCGCCGAGCTGAGGAGTAAATCTCAAAGGCAAAGGTTACAAGCGAGTACTAAATCTTAACAAATTAGAAACAACAACCGGTGATAAACGAAAGGGGAAGAAAAAGGACTTCGCTGATCATTTCTTCGATGGACACATTCGTGTCTCATCGATCACTGATTTTAGAATCACTTTTCGATTTTCGCAGACGTATACTCTATTTCTTTCAATATCGGTCTCTACCGTGTACTTCACGAATAGTTTGTCTACGGTGTCTTTCGATAGTATGGTCATTTTCGCTAAAGAAAGAAAAAGATACTTGTAGCACTAAATGTAAAAGTAAGCTACGAAATGTAAGAGCAAGCGATTTCTTTTTGAGATTTAATAACACCATTACTTACGCATAAATCTTTCACCGTACACCGTGGCGTTGAAATTTTTCGTAATACTTGTTACTAATGACATTTTCATTCGATTTTGAACTTTGATATTCAGAACACACTTGCAAATAATTAAATTATTCGAATTAACTGAACGGCATTTGCTTAGAAACATTCATCAACTCATCAAGTGAAATGTGTTTTGATAAGAAAGTTTTTTAATTAATTTTGCATACTTTGCAAAACTGGTTTTATGGGGTGGGCACGCGCGTGATTAGGGCTTTTGATTGGTCGTAGCCAATTCGGTTTGGTGTCGTTTCACCACCGGAAGTCCTTTTTTCGTGGGGAGGTGCCGAAAAAATTTTATTTTTATTTTTAATTCAAAGAATTTCGAAAAAATAAATTTTGGATTTTTGAAGGGTCGCGGAGTGATTGGGGATGATCCAGAAAGTTGCCCCACGCGATTTTGAAAATTTTGAGCGGTTTGGGGTATTTTATTACGATGAAATCTTCGGAAAAATGAGTAATTTAGGGTGTTTTTTGTGAATCAAATTTTTGAAATAAATTATTTCGATGAAAAAAGTGTTTTGGAATTTTTTAATTAATTAATTTAGCATTCTGAAAGTTGCGAAATAATTATTTGATGGAAAGAATTTAATTTGGAACCGGAAAGTTGGGTTTTAGTTTTGATTTGGGAAAAAATGGGTCGAAAAGGCTAATTTTGAAGTTTGAAAAATGGATTTTTTGGATTTAATTTATTTTCAAAATGGTTTAGGTTCGAGTTTTGGTTTTTTATAGCGGTTAAAATTATTTTTGGGTGAGTCTTTTCGAGTATTGGGTTTCTTGAGAGTAATATGCATTGCATATTAGTTCTCACAGAAATTGAAAAATTGAATTTTGAAAAACTGAATTTTTGCAAAAAAAAAAAAAAATAGAAATCGAAATAGAATTACTCTGTATCAAAACACGCTTCGTAATGTTTTAGAAGGGTTCATTGAACGTTTATTTCGCGATAGAGAGGTGAATGCCTTTTTCTCGCAACTCAAACTGGTTCCTTTACCTGCCTATACTAAAAGGCTATGTGTACAACTGTACACATAGTACCATAACCGAGAGGGTTGAGACTTCATTCATAAATACCGTGTTTATGAATGGTTGAGAAACTCCAGCTGCTCGTTATCGTGTTCCCTTTTCGTTGGGTGGTCTTTTAAGTTATATTTAGGGTAGGTTTTAGTGTTCGTTATCGTTACGAGCATTTGTTTTGAAAGGTTGGGATTTTTACCAAAAAAAAATTCGTTGAAAAATGTAAGATGGAAAGTTATCATCGCTCAGATGAATTTTATTGTAGCTTTTAATTGCTTAGCCTTCACCAATCAACCCTGAACTCTATCAAAAAAAATAGAGCCCAAAATCAACTGGCAAAAACCAAGTAACTAAAAATGAGAATATTTTTCAGTTTGAATTTTTGACAATATTTTGGCACGAATTGTGTCATATTGGGTTGGTTTGGGTTTGACAATTTCGAATTATTTTTCGCAATAAATAAGTTTCAGTATTTCAACATGAGGATAGAATTTTTTAAATATTTTTTGGGTTTTGAATTTTCTGTAAAGGGAATTGTTTGTAAAATTTTCTAGCTCCGAAGGCATGTGACATGTATGATTTTGGTCAAAAAGGTTTGTAACCCACGTCAGGCGCCAGACGAAGTGAATCGTCAATTTGGACAAATCACATGTCTTGGAAGCTAGTATCGTGAATGTTTAGGTATTTATGGGACAAAAATTTGGATTTTTTATAGAGGGAAAATGAAGAAAAAACAGAAAAGATTATGATTTCAATGTTGTAATTTTTAGGGCATACGTAAGTACATTTTTATGATCATTTTTTGGTTTCACAACATTGAAGAAATTTTTCTTGGGGATTTTCTACAAATAGATTTTTGACATTTTGGGGATGAAGGTAGAATGAACGGAAGATATGTTACCAATGTTAAAATTTAGGGCATATGTTAAGTGAATTTTGTAATTTCAACACTGGTGAGTTTAAAATTTGGAATTTTGGAATCTTGAAATTTTTAAGATTGAACAAAACAAAAGGGAATGTATTGCCAGTGTCGTAATTTAGAATAGTGTCAGTGTTGTGATTTTTGGATTTTTGGACACTGGTAATTTTTGAATTTTTATGGAGGTTTTAAAGTTTATTTCATCGTGAGTTTTGATCAAAAAATGGGCCAGATGTGAGGTTTCTTGAATTTATAAAATTTTTGGATTTTAGAATTTTAGAAAAAGGTTGTACAAAAGGAAAAATACCAGTGCCATGAATTAGGGCATATGTTGAGTAAAATTTTGAAAATTTGGACACTGGTAATTTTTAAATTTTGTCCTATCATGAGTTTTTAACCAAAAAGTGGGATGAACAGAGAAGAAATTTCTATGAAAAATTGGGACATACGTATTGAATTTTTGACAAAGACAAAAAACAAAACAAAAAAAAAATTTTTACACTTTGGCAAGTGTAAGGCACGAGTGAAAAAATTGTAATATTTTGATAAAAAAAATTTTATACTTAGGGACGACTGTGGAATACTGATTTATGTTGCAAAAAATTAAGTTCTTACTATTTCTGGGTGCATTTTTAGGTGAAATTAGTATCTATTGCGGTTGAGTTTGAATTGGTTATGGAAACTATTGTATTGAACGGGGGAGGTCTTGGAGCTTTCAAAAACAAACACTCATTAACTTTAGTTAATAAGGATACTTTCGAAGATGTACACATATGTTTTTTGGGATTTTTTGATTTTTTATTTTTTTTTTTTTTTTTTTTTTTTTTTTTATATGGTTTTTAGATTGTATCAGTTCGAACTTAAAAAAAAATGAGAAAAAACTATGTACATGAGAAAATAGATTATTAACTAAATTAATTCTAGTTTTTCTTATGAAGCATAAATTAAGACTAAAATTAATACTTGTTAAAAGGCAAAAGTATTCTTAATTTTTTAACTAACCTATTCTAATTAAATTAAAAAAAAATTTTGAAATATTTCTTACCTGACAATGTTTCCATCTAATTTTGGCTGTCATCAGTGATTTCTTGTAATTCTTGGTCTTCTTGAGCCTAAAAATTTCGTGTTGTCCCTAATTTTTATAAATTTTGAAAATTAAGCATCGTGCTTAATTTTTTTCAAATAGGGGTCATTACTCCAATTGCCCCAGTAAAATCTCTTCTGGATTGACTTATCTTTTGAGTCATAGGGGTGGTCGCGGTGTTGTGCACGCATCTCACGTGTAGTTCTTTCCGCATTATCATCCCTTATAAGCTCATCCAGCATACGTCTGAATTCATTTGGGTATTTGAATTCATGCTTTAGAGTCTCAAAATGATAAATTTGTCCATTTATGAGGGGTTTAAAACAAGGAGGTGCCTCAATTGGAATAGTGTACTCCCATGTTGAGCCCAGATCGTAAGATATTTGAGGTGGATCTCTTATCATATCTTCAAGGGATGGAGGGGTTGAATCCTCTGCCTGATTTTGGATTAATAAGGTATTGATGAAGTTTACGGGGGTGATTTTTGCTTCTTTTCGGGGGTTGAAATATACATCGAAAGGTTTGTAAAATTCAGACTCACAGGTCAGTGTTCTTTTATGGATATTAATTTTCATTCTGTAATATTCCATTGAAAGTCTACCCAGAATGAAAATTTGTTCAGGTGAATTGATAATATAAAATGGCATTTTGAATGATTCAGTGCGTAAAGATAATTCAATCTCTAAACACTGATCTGAAATAATTTTGGTGGTATCATCAGCTAAACTGATTCTGAGTTTTTCAGGCAGAGGTATTAATCGAATACTATTGGGGGCTATTTGTTGTAAAAATTCAACAGAGGGTTCTGAAATGATGTTTGGCAGGGATCCTGTGTCAAGTTGGAGGGTAACGAAACTGCCTCCAATGATCACAGTAATGGCGTACATCCTGGATCTTTCGTGTATTTATCAATTAATTGATAAATGGTGGATTTTTCTACTTTTTTGAGATTGATTAATTTAATTTTTTCAAATTTTACGGGAATTAAGGGTTTGGATTTTTTGGCTCTCTTTTTTATTTTTCTTTTTTGATTTTTAGTGAGAGTTTTTTCGATCTCATTCTCAACTTTATCTTCGACTGGGATTTCAACATGAGGTGGTTCTGGCGTATCAGGCCAATTTCCCTGATTTTCCCAAGCTTCGGTTGGTGAGTATCTACCAGAATTATCTTGCCCCTCTCGAAATTGACCTGAGTATTGAGATGTTTTAATTTGGAATAGGTCAAGTTCTGACTCAGGGTGGCCTGGGTCTATGTACGGAGCAGTGTGAGGATCGAACATTACTTTGAGACTTCCTTTGACTTTTTTACGTTGGTTATATTGGTCTTGTTTTTCGAGAAATTTTTCTAATTTTGTAATTTTGTCAATTATTTTGTCTCTAACGGCCTTAAATTCCTGTGTTTTTGGAAAGTATCGTCGTAAATTATGAGCATAGTGGAATTTGCTGTCGATGGGTAGCAATTCATCTCTTCTTCCTAGTTTTGGCCGAAGGTATGGATTTTTGTTACGAGACACGGTTTCAGTTTCCAAAAATCTGAAAGAAGGGGTTATCCAAAAGGTGACTCTAGGGTCAGTACTTAATTTTGAAAACATATTTTTAAAGTCAAGGTATCTGTTGATTTTTACTTCTGAGTCCGTATTGGCCCGAGGTTTCAAGAGAGGGAAAAGTAAAATTATTGATTTAGCATCTTTCTGAATCAATAATAAATTCAAGACGTTTCTCAATTGATCCTCAATTATTCTGTACGGTTTTCTAGAATAATTGTACTCGAGTTGTGCAGCCGAAAAAATAAATTTTGGTTTGGGTGGAAAAGTGGTCAAAAGAATTCGACTGTACAATTCCTCAAGCGAAATTTGATCTCTCAAGAATTCTGGCATACTTTGGGGATTACCCATTTCGTTGCGCGCAAGAAAATAGCTTAAACCATCTCCTACAAAGATGTAATCACTCAAAATCGATGTTTTGTAAGGGGCGAGGATCTCACTAGTAGATGCCCCATAGTCACCTAGCGATTTAGAGTTTTCCGATAAATATTCTCGGTCATCATTTTCTTTGTCTGAGCTTTCCAAAATTTCAGTTGTCATCAAACTGAGAGCTGCAGTGGCAGCTTCTTTTTCCAAACTATGAGGGGGTTTTTCCATTAATTGTTGCAAAGTTTTAGATCCTATCACCGCATCAATCGGTATAGCCTCTTCGAGTTTTGTTTTTGTGAGATAACTCTCATTTTTAAGAATTTTTTCCTCGTCAAGGTAAGAATCGGTTTTTTCGTCAAAAATCAAAGTTTTTTCCTCAGAGTCAGAAGATTGATCGGAATCGAGTTTCGGATTTTTACGCGATTTTTTATCTTGGGAAACACAATCGTTGATATGATTGACTAAGTTTTTGATGACCTTATCTATCCTTTTATGCGCGATTTCACATTCACATGAGTAGGCTGCATCATTAGAAGACTCAGAATTTTGAGAATTGTCCTCAGTTTCACGCATTTCATCGTGAATCTGAGGATTATCACTGCGACTTAATTTATTCGGTGTGATTTCACAATCAAAGACATAAGATGTTCGTTTAGGAGACCGCGAGTTTGGGGAATTATTCTCAGATTCACGCATTTCATCGTGACTCTGAGAATTAGCACTGGGGTCCATTTTATTCACTAATTCGTAAAGGGGATTAGCAAAAGCGATGTTATGATTTTTTGAGTTCATCAATTAATTAAAATAAAAAAAAAAATGAAAAAGAAAAGTTGCAAAGCAAAAAAAAATAAAATAAATAAAAAAAAATAAAAATAATTGCAATTGGAAATGTGTACCTTGGTATTGGTGATCGAAGTGAATATCCACCTGTTGATTCCTTGTTAGCTTGGAAGTTGCACGACACAAGACGATTATTCGCAATATGAGTATCGATCTGTTTTTGTAAGGGTTGATATATCTAAAAAAGATCCTACAGGTATGGTCCAGCTCCGCCTCCAATAGGGGTGGTTCTAGTGGGAGGTTTTTTTATCGTTGCCTAAACCTTTTTCTCACGCATGTAATCGTAAGAAGAGTATAGCAAAAAAAAATCTAATACCAGGTACATCTTTAAAGAGAAAGGGGGGAGAAAGAAGAAAGATAGAGGTAGAAGGAAAGAAGAAAGAAGAAGAAAGAAGAAAAAATAAAGAGAAGAAAAGATAGAGGGAAAGAAGAAGAAAGAAGAAAAGGGAGAAAGAAGGAAGAAGCAAAGAGAAAGAGAGAGAAAGGAGAGTATATAAAAAAATCACACGCAAGGGATTGAAGATCTTTTAACCTCGAAGGTATGAGAATTCTCTAATGTACACATATATGTACATTATCCCTGGTGGTGGTGGGGTGTTGGGAGGTGAATACTAGGAACATTACACTCGTTGCTGTTGAATGTAAAAACACTGTCTCATATGTGTATCTATTAGCCAAGAAAAATAGATGTAAAAAAAAAAAAATAATAATTTAGAAGGGTGTGCTGATGTGGTGGTCTCGTAATATTCATGTGTCTGTGTCTGTGCACTTACACACATACACAAATTCGTCACCTAGTATGTGTAAAAAAAAGGTTCTCGGAGATGCACCGCAGAGCAGGTAGCCAAAATAATTGCCTGAAGCAAAAGGAAAGAAGCGTGGCAGACTAGTTTTATACACACGCTAACTGTTACAACGTTGGCTAGGTTAGGGTTTAAATCAAAACATTGGAATGTCTGGATTTTTGTACACTGTGTGTGTCTGTGTGTGATGGTGAGTTTATTCTGTCCCTTTCTAACGAGGGTGAGAAAGAGAGACAAGAAGAGAGAATCGAAATACACAGTGTACATGGTTTTTTATACAAGACCTAGCTAACTGATTTTCAGAGATGGTGAGATTTGGAAGGTTCTAATTTTGCGAGCCGAAAGATTTAAAAGGTGTACTTTAGATATCATGGGACTTATTTTTTACGAGAAAAGAATTATGTACTGTGGTGTACCTGTATGTTTACGAGTATAGAAGTTGTACTGTAAAATAAAACATCATGTTTTATTTACAGAGACTAATGTATTCGCAAATTACAGTACACTACAGTATTTTTGGGCATAGAGGGAATTCCAGAAAATTTGAATTTTTTGAGAAAAGGTTAAATTTTGGGTGGTTATAGTGTGCATATTTTTCCGAGAATGTGTATGGTTTGTCTCGAAGAAATTGATGGGAAAAAATGAATGAGGCCCTTGGGTCTCATTTTTCATCTAGATTTTTCCCAAGAAACATTCCAATCTTAACCCACACAGTCATGAAAAAACAGCACACTATAGTTCTGATGATGAGACAATATTTTTGAGTTTATGGTGTTTCTCTCTGTTCAGGAATGCAGGCTGTTTGTATCAATTGATTATTCAGAGAAGATCAATCGCGGATGAAATTTCAACCATGAAATTCCATTTTTGATTTTCAATTCTCTGAATTTTTCAAATTGCTACTCATACCACCTTAGAAAAAATACACCAGGGTTCCTAGATTGGGGATTTTGGAGTTTATTGACCTGTATTTTTTATTACTGTGAAATTTATAGTTGTAGTGGGAGAAAATTTTACATTTTCTCCCACCTATACTGGGAGAAAATTATTTATTTTCTGTCGCCTATACTGGGAGAAAATTATACCCGAAAAAACCTCCCACCTATACTGGGAGAAATTTATTTCAGTCGCTTTACTGGGAGAAAAATAATCTGTCACTTAGGCGATGGAATTTTTCTCAGTCGCTTAATTGGGAACCTATTTTTCTGTCCCCTAGATGACGGAGTTTAGTGACCATTTATTACGTAAATGACCGTGCCGCGACTATTTTCCCTCTACAATTCCAATTGACCAATGGGATGACATAAATTATCGATCTTATACGAATACCTTCGTATTTCCGATGATTTGACCTATAAAAACCCATTAATAATCGATCATCGCCGATGTTACGCGAATAGAACTTCGTATTTCCGGTGGTGGCGCCTAGTTTTCCACCACTTCCGCATCGGCGACCAATCAAAAACGAGTATTTCACGAATATCGCCGAATATGCTCGATTAGGACGCGAATACAACGCCAGCCGCGGATCTTGGCGCCACCGGAAGTCTACGACGCGTGCGCCACTTATCCTACCCTCTCACCCACCCGATGACGACTATATAATGCCCTGCAGAGCACAGAATCGAGGATGGTTTTCGATGATCTTCTACTCGCTGGAATACACTCCTCGCGGTCCCAGGAAGTCGGCATAAGTCCCTGCTCCCCCAGTTTCCCTCCCTTGGCCTTAAATCCAATGAAGAGAAACTTAATCCAAATCCTACCCTGTGAATATGAGATGCTAGAGATGGTGCATCGTCCCTATCATGCCAATAAACACTTCGAGAAGAAATGGATCTGAGCTTGAGACTCTCGTTATTGCCATGGCCATACGTGGTAATTCCTATTCCCTTGGATATAATGGTAATTATTCTGTCCATCTTGAATTACCATCGAAATATGGCACCGAAGATAGTTGTTTTGGCCATTTATTTTCCTTTGTTTCCCAAATCACACCCTATTGGATAAGTTTATTGGATAAGTTATTGGATAAGTCACCCCGGCATTGCGCACCCTGCCATTTATTGGATAAGTCATTTATTGGATAAGTCATTTATTGGATAAGTTATTGGATAAGTCAAACCCCGGCGTTCTCGCCCTTTATTGGATAAGTTATTGGATAAGTAAAAACCCCCAAACCCACAAAAAGTCCACAAGACAACAACGAAAATTTACAATTTTCTATTTTTGATTAAATATATTCCCTATATAATTCCATGTCACGAGTTCTTTTATTTATTGACTTTTATCTTCATTGACTTATGGTAATATTGACGATCAAATATTTATTACGTCACCGAAGAGTAATAATTCCATCGACACTCGAGGTGAGTAGAAATACCTTACAGATGCCCCCACTTAGATACGCAATCGTGTCTAAGTCCCCCAGTGAAAAATGCTACGAGTTGAATATTCCCAAATATTCACCTAAATTCCCAATTCCCAATGCTCCAGATCGAGTGTTTTGATACTCGATTGAAACAAATATTCCTATTCGAACGTCCGTTGATCTTCGAATGATATTACACGCATTTCCCCATTACAGGCATCTTTGCGTCGTGTCCCCACGTAAATATAAATACATTTAAACCTTGGGAGGGAACCCCCTAAGGCCCTCGATACAAACGACCCTGAGTACCCCCTTTGAGCTAGTCAACGAATCGAGCGAGATATTAATTACAATCACTCTAACCACGCCATTACAATAGTCCCCAAAACAAGGAGAGTGCTTGATAGGATATCCAGTGCCGCAAAGTAGGTATAGGTCGAATAGCTCCTTTTAGAGGTCCGGCAGATCCTATATTTATGAAGAAAACAATCTTCAAAAGTTCATCTCAACCAGGAGAATGAGGATTTGAGACTTTTGAAAGAAATTCAAAAACCATAAAACAAAAAATTTAATTTTTTGTTTTATGTTAGTTTTTGAAATTTTCTCCCCCCACAGATTTTTGGCGCCCAACGTGGGGCGGCGATGCAACCCCCCGTATATTTTGAATTTTGAATTCAATGTTGCATCGATACGCCCATTTACAGTTTTTGAAAATTTTGCACATTTTCAATTTTCAGGCTCGAACCCCTATACCCCAGTTGGCTCGATGTATTTGTCCATTACAAATTTTCCGAGACCAACGTGGGGCAGTGACGCAACCCCCTGCATATTTTGAATTCACGAAAATCCACAGTTGCGTCCTCCCGTCCCCCCAGCCCCGACGAGCTCGCATTTATGCGAAAAAAGCTCGAATTTTGAATTTTAGGTATTGATCCCCACTTGGCTCGATGTATTTGTCCATTACAAATTTTCCGAGACCGACGTGGGGCATGGATACAGCCCCCCTGCACATTTAAAATCAATTTTTCAGGTATCCAAGGTTGTATCTTCTCGCCCCTCTATCCATTCCAATTTTGAAAATCAAAATGAAGCAGATTTTCAAAGCTCCGTTTTGAAAATATACACCCATTTTAGAGAATAAATATTGGTGTTAATGGAATTATTTTTGTCCATTATAAAGTTATCCCCACCGAGCATGCACGCGATTCAAATTTGGATACCCATTAAATCAAGATTTTCATCGAATATCCAAAGTTGCGTAATTCCATTTTTGAAAATCAATTTCATGAAGATTTTCAAATTAATGCTCGATCCATTATACCCAATATTCATCATAGTTTTGTGGCTAGATTTTCATTCCTAACCAGTCTATAAAGAAGGACTTGAAATGAAAATTTTTTGGCTAGACTTCCTCCACCTGTCAAGTATACGTTCTGTCAAGAAAAATGACTTGATAAACTGACGGAAGTTTATTGGTTCGATTTCTCATACCTCTCATAAAATTACATTGAGTCTATATACAGAAAAAGATTTCGATGTACACACCAATTTCAGATCCTCAAGTCTACATTTTATTTTCAGAGAAATCCATTAAAAAATGACTTAAGAAATCAACCAATTTTTCACCCAGCATATCATAAATTGAAGCTTGAATCCCAACACACAATTAGCTTGTGTTTTGTGCAAAACCGCTCGATCAACTATACAAATTTTTGGCTAGATTCATAAATTCCAATCGAATCCATATTGTGAACAAGAAACGATTCGATCGAATTTCCACCCACCATAAGTTCCCATTAATACCATGAAGAAAGGATTTGGTCGAATTTATGCTCTATTTCAGCTTACAGTTTAATTTTCATGAAAATCCACCATGAAAATGACTTGAGAAAATTACTATGTTTTTAGCCTGGTTTGTATTAGTTCACATACAAAGATTCTATACCCAGACGAACTCGTATTTCATATGAAAAAGTTCGAATTTCCACAGAAATTTTGGCGAATAGAAATTAGATAATTTGACCAAGTTTGGGAAGTTGTATATTTTTCAGGTTCAATAGTCACGCAGTTTGAGAATTCGTCGTCGTAACATTTCCATCTTAAACTTGCCGTGATTTTCAATATTTTAGGCACGAAACGACAAAGTTGACCAGACGGAAATTCCAACGTAGATGAATACAATAGAAATCTACGTAGCGCCATTATAGATAACGAACCTGCGTCTGAGATTAATATGTAACACGATAGCGCCGTCAAGGCCGAAATAACATTCCATTCCAACTCCCTCGAATAATTATCAGATTATCTACCGACCGAGCACCTTTTGAGCCAATATTTACATGTTTCCATCAATTACAATAGTTTACAGATTGAGTAAATACCCGGCGTTCGATCCTATGAATCGAAGTGATTTTACTTATCATGTAGAATTACATACGAGATTGTTTTGGAGATTGAAAAAATACTCTGTATTTTCACACGTACTCGCCACCCATATTACGAATTCCAATCAACCGTTCGATGCAGTGTGGGAAATTTCAGCTATACCCGAATTGAAATTTTGACCACTTGACCCGAGACAAGTTAATAAATTTTGATTCTGCCATCCCCATATTCCAGTGTTGTGGTATTGATGTTTACGATAGAGCATCAAGATGAGTAGTAAATTTTGATCACATGATGCTGGCAATGTACGTTGTGTTGCTTGAACTAAAATTCCCATTATACCATCCAAATTAAAGGATGAGATTTTTGTTCGAAGTTATGATTGTACCATCCGAGAGGGATGAGATCGTTATGATATCGATTATGAACGAGTTTGAAAATATTTCCCAACTATACTAGAGCATCGAATACGAGTATTTACATCGATCAAATGGTCCATATCACACACACGAGACCTAATTTACCATCTTTAATTGCCACTTTATACTCAAGCACAAGTTACGATTTTTCCATGCCTTAGGTTCAAAATGATACATTTATTTATCACGAATTTGAGTATGTCTCCTTCCCAAAACTATCTCAGCCATTTTTTAGTCTGTCCCTTATACCTATACCGAACTGTTTAAATCCCATCTTGCACACACCCCTCCCCCTAGCTCACTCAGGACTATTTTCCAACCGTGGATTGGACAATTGCCATGGGGCAATAAGATGAATTAAATTGTTAATAAAGAAGACCCTCGTCAATGTTCATGTCTTTGTAAGAAAAATTCCAACAAGACTTAGACACCTTGTTGGTGTGGAAATCTCAACAGATTGGGTTCCTCTGGAAACGCGACGATGGACCATTCCGTCGCACTATGTCCATACAAAGGATTTCCTCATTCGTGCATTATAAAGGTCTTTGTAACAAAAATTCCTATAAGCCCTAGGCCCCTTATAGGTGTGGAAATAATTGTCATGAGACATCAATTTTGAGAGTTCGTTCCAACAACTTAGGAAAAGTCCTCCCCTAATTCACCATTATGATGATTAATTCTTCATTGATATATTTTTTTATTTATTTATGACTCTCCCCAGTTTTACTGTGCTAATCGTAAAATGCTATTGCGGTTAAATCAGAGAATTTCGGATCGAGTCGCATCCCCAATTTACTTGTTTATTTTGTTTTAGATAATGTCTTTGTAACAAAATTCCCGCGAGAAGTGAGACACCTCGTTGGTGTGGAATTATTTGCCCGAATAAATAAATTTCGAAAGTTCGTTCCGATAGTTGAGGAAAATGTCCTTCCCTAATTCATCATTCCGGTGATTAATTCTTCATTATGTAACCGACTCTCCCTGATTTGTCTATTTTGATTGCAAAAAGCAATTGTAGTTGAAATAGGGAACACTTGGATCGAGTCACATCACATTTACTTGTTTATTTTGTTTTGCCCCCCATTTACTTGTTTATTTTGTTTTACGACGTGTGACAGAGGAGTATATTTCATAACCATGTATGTATTTTTGTTATCAACGCCCATGGAATTCAATATTCCATCACCTTAGCGATTTTCCACGTTTCTACGATTCACAATCTCGATTTATTCATAAATCGATACGTAGATAATTTCAGCAGAATAAACCGAAGGGAATGCAATTACGATTGCATCAATTTTCACCTCAACTTTAGCAATTTTACGGTTTATACGCTACACGGATTAAGCCCCACGCCCTTAGTCCCATATCCTTTCACAGGATTATCATTCACGATAAATTTCTAAAAAATTTATCACTCAACCAATTATGACCATAATTATACCCGTAGAATTTAGAAGTATCCAGAGATTCTATTCACTACACGTCACCGGGGCAAATTTGGACTATTTGCAACGATTAATTTCCCAAATTCCGTTCATCCCATTTGTTCGAGCTTATACTGCCGAAGGATATCGAATATTCAAGAATTTCGCAACCTTCGTAGATGATAACACAAAAATGTGTTGAAATTCGGCCGGATTTCACCATTTTCCCATTGTTTTCATATTACTGAACGAGATTTTGTGTTAATTGATCGACATCAATTGGTCACTTCAGATCAAATTCGCAATTTACCACCAATGTGCATAGTATTTCACGTTGCCCGAATTTCACGTTTTGACAAAGACCAGAGGTGATAAGAAAACCGGACGAGAAGAGGTATGGCGCTGTTTGCAGTCTTCTGGCTTGATTTTCCCCCCACTTCGCTGTTGCCCGACCATCGTGTACGAAGAACACGCGATACATAAAACTAGGCCAACGCGGGTGTACTTCCCTCTTCATATCAATACATTCGCTCTACGTTTTGTAGCACAAATTACGTGTCGATCACATAGAAAGCATAAGAAATCATTACGTCTACATCGCTCTTCCAGATCAGACTAAATTATTTTCAGCTGCTACAGTCAAGTGATTCCTGTCTTCAAGCGTTTCTGAAATAAATAATTACAACTCTACAATAAGATATTGGTTTTAAACCTCTATTCGAACTTTGAATATTTTACAGATTCCCTTTGCAGGAATTTTAGCTTTCTATTTCAGCGAATTTTATTATCAGCATTCCCTGGTGATAAGTGCATGTTAACGTTTTTCTGGTCATACTTCCAATTTCCCTGTCATTTAATATTCGTATTGCTTACGATATTATTATTTTACAGCTACGTACACCATTTAATACTTTGTGTAATTAGTTCCCTATTGCAATCTACAAACGATTCAATTATCACAGACGTTGATGTTTATTTTTTTCATCTTCCTATTTTTTTTTGGTATATAGAAGGATGAATTATCTAAGTAATACCTGTCTTCAGCCCTGAACTACGCCGAATATTTCCCGAGTATTTGTTAATCGCTAAGCTGATTCAAATGTCCTACCTTAGAATGCTGATTTTAATGTTGATTCTCGTATTGTCAACACGATGGATTATTTGGATTACTCGAAATCAAAGACTCCAGCTGGCCAGAAATTACTTGCCGAACGAGCTGAGTCAGAATCAGCATATGGTCTTCCACCTAGAATCTATCTTGACATTGAAGGTAAATTTCAGCCCATCCCTTCAGCGATGTATTGGCAAAGAACTTCACGATTAGATCCCAAAGTTGATACAACTTTTCTGCCACCTATTACAGGTACACGTAGATCAATTTCTCAAATACGAACCGAAAGTAGCAGTGATTCTACCCAACCATCAGTGATCACCACTGATCAATACGTACCGCGAGAATACTATTTCAATACTTTCGATCATAAAGCTGAATTTGCGAGCCCCCAAGTAACTGAGTTTCAGTTACCAGATGGCGAATTTGGCGTTAAAGTCGATCATCTACGTGGAATGGCGAGATGGATCAAAGATGGGAAGTCAGCTTGCAAAACTCGTACGTCAGATGTTCAAGAACGAATCCGAGGAGTTGAATCCGGATTATCTGCCACTTGCGGTGATTTACGTGATTTTGGCATGCTAGTTGAGGAGAATCGTTTGACTAATGACATTAGGATAAAGACATTTCTTAAATAAGCGTTCGGGAAATTAGAATATCATCAGCAAGCCAATGAAAATTGGATCCAATGCGTTAACGATAATTGTGTTGCGGTTATGAAAGACGTAAAAATCTTGGAAGAACATAATCGTAAAAATACCCAGTCCATTAATGATTACAACCAACATGGACGATATCCTGAATGCAATGGAAATGATGTACGAGTATTGAATCCCCAACCGAGACAATTTCAACCACGACCACGTAATTTTAACACCCCTGATCAATTCCCTAACCCCACTGGGGCAAACAAACGCCAACATCAAAATTCCTGAGAATTTTCCCAACTACTCTGTACCTTCCCAACCTCTTACCACGATGAATGAAGTTAGCAGTAATCCACATAAACGTCAATTATGATACAATTTGGTATTTCAAGAAGGAACTCAATCAATAACCCCACAGCTTTTTGCTGCTTACAATGTTTATTACAATAATTTGAATAAATATGCGGTTATGAGTTTCATTCAGAAGTTTGAGTGCACCATGAACGAGAAATTGAATACCAACATTGCCGACTGTTGAGCCAACTCATTCAAAGTGACGAAGGTAAACGCTGGAAAGAGAGAGTCATTTTCGAAAATGGTTACTATGCACATCGTGACGTGTTCATACAAACTGACTGGGATGGAATTCAGCAAAATAATGCGTACCAAGTTTTCCTCACGATGCCAATCGTTAGTCGATCCTCCACTTAACTAGGTAACATTTTGCTGAGATGGTACAGCATCTTAGCTGACACAGATCTTCCTGACGTCACCATTTTTATGAAAGTTCCTAATAATTTTAAGCATTAATTCCCTGGCAAAGCCCGAATAGATATCGGTGTATTTGAGAAGACATTACACGATATAGCACGTCACGAAGAAATTCATAAATTCACCATTTATGATACCAGATCCTCCCCACGTATTGAACAATACCAATTACTAGTAACCCCCTCAGGCACCTTACACACGTTCGAATCAAAGAGCCCGCGAAATACGTAATCCAATTCACAACACTGGGGCAAGTTCCACCAATAATTCCAGTAGTGGATCTTCCTCCAAAATGACCGTTCAACAACCAAATCAACCACCTCGACCCAACCTTAATACCACTGACATGCCATTACTCAAAGAGATGGCTCAATATTTCTCTGAAATAAAGAAACGCGATGCTGAAGAGGAATTGCACCGTCAACAAGAAGAAGAGAATACAAAAAACTTGGATTGCCCCTCTGCCCACAGGGGAGGGATCATCCCAGTAAATCATATTGATTTATACGAATCTTCACTCAATTCTGACTCCAGCTCTCAGGTTGAAATACACGATTTTACGACATTTTTCCTTACCAATTGCGATATCATTTGCGATGATTTGGCTTATTTCATTAAATATGGAATTGAACAAAGCGATACCCCGCAGGAGCCATATCTTAGAGAAGGTTTGACCTTACAAGACCTAATTCTCGCCTTGGAAAATGTCACTCTTACCCAACCAAATGTCATCGTTTCTATAGCCCATTACGAATTAAATAATTCCACCGTCGATGGTAAATAGGTCGAACTATTACTTGATAAAATACTAGATATTTTAGTAAATCAAAATTTTACTACTATCTAAGTATTATTCCCGATCACGAAACCTCAAGGCGATTTTACACTCACTGTATCATGTAACTGATGGTATGAATTCCTGTGTGCATTTCAGTCCAGTTGTTCGAAGCATGAAAACATCCGTTTTTCATTTGACATCGCCGTGAAACTCTTGGAATATAATATCTATTTCAATGAAGTTCACCAACTAATCCTGGCCAAGGATACGGACGCGATGATTGATTCCCGATATAAATTGCTTCTCCACCGTAGCTGAAAATACGATCAAGTTGAATTTAGGCATGCGTGAAAAAGTATTGGATTCGTTGAATCGGAGCAGCGATTCTAAGAACCACATACCTAAATTTGATTTGTCAACTACATCATCCCGAAGTTACGAAGCAACCGAACAACTGCCCAATGACCTTAAAATTGACGTTAATTATATGCCAATTAATTCATTACAGATTATACAGGATAGTTCATCATTACCGGATCAAGAGAGTGCGCTCGAATATATGAAAGTGTTGAATCAAAAGGCCACCAATGCGATTAACATTCCCACGACGAGCGAAATTACGTCGACTCAATTGGATTTGGTAAATGCTCCATCGGTTGATACAAGTGCCCCTACTGTTAATGTCCGATTAGCAGACACGAATGCCTCAAATACCAATTCTGGACTAATATCCACTAATGCCCCAATTATTGGTCTACTAATCATTAATT
This sequence comes from Planococcus citri, assembly GCF_950023065.1. Classification (NCBI taxonomy): domain Eukaryota; kingdom Metazoa; phylum Arthropoda; class Insecta; order Hemiptera; family Pseudococcidae; genus Planococcus; species Planococcus citri. Next base: position 82,485,327 of record NC_088677.1, read on the forward strand.
CCCTTGATCCTATAATTCCGGTAAATCAAGTATCAATCATTGAGAAATAGGAAGCAAATCACAAAAAATACAGATATCAACACAAATTCAACGAATATTTGTTCGATCAGACCCCCCAAGAAACTCAATGACATTGACAATAGCCTGAAATGTCAGCTACAACAGCAACCTTGTAATAGTGTCATTACCTGTGTGATTCCCTTAATGATTGATGGAAAGAAATACCCCTCTCAGATTGATTCTGAAGCAATTCCCAACATCATAGCCGAAGATACTGCCATTTGACTTGTCATGGAACACCCGAATAGTATGGATTATATCAAGCCTGATCGTCCAGCTGTTCGTGTACTCACTGATAATAAAGATATTAAAACGTCAAAGATTATACTCGTACCAACTTTGCATTTCGGTTCCCATGTGTTGAAAATCCCATGTTTCGTGCTTCGCGATTGTAACCATACTTTATCATTGGTACTCAATCGATCGAATAACTTGGAATTGAAGTTAAAATTTCCACGAACGTAAAGCGATGTGTCGTCCGACAACTAAGCATCATCTGGAAACGCTCGATCTCCTAACTCCAGACCAATATTGTGGAATGCTAGTAATTGGCAATATTCATATGAGACCACAATATAATCCCCAAATGAATCGAGTTTTACAACGTACCAATACACGTGAGCGTTATTACAGACTCCCAGATGGTGTATGCGATAATGGACCCGAAATTTTACTCCAGTGATTACACGATGACCTTGTCGAAGCGGTATCCGAAAATAGAATTACTCAGGAGCAGTCCAATCTTGCTTACGATAAATTATCAACATTTCAGAATGTATTCTCGAAGTTCCCTGGAAAATATACCGGAGATGAGGTGGAATTGAAATTTAATATTCCCGTTGAAGATATCAAATATTGTGGAGTTAAGTACAATCCCTCGAAAAAATTGATGAACGACTTACGAAAAGAACTGTGAGTCATGTTAGCGACTAATGTCATTGAACCATCGGATTCTGTATACGTTAATCCCATCGACGTTAATGTAAAGAAGACCGGAGAAATCCGTGTATGTCTCAATCCCGTTGACCTGAACCCAATATTACAGAACAATTATAGCAAAGCAGGTCTGCTTGACCGCATAATTACAGATAATCCCGAAGCCAAATTATTTAGTACCTTGGATTTTGTTTTAGGGTTTTGGCAATTAGTTCTGAGTAAATTGTCACGACAATGTTGCGCTTCTCAGGTCAATGGTCGAGTAAATTCATTAGACTCCCATATGGACTGAAAATCTCCTCAGCACTATTCGTTATAATGGTCAACGAAATTATTCCCGATATCAACGGTATTACGAAGTATATCAATGACATTCGGCTATGATCTGCAACTTTCGATAAAATATTGGAGTTGTCTTATCGATTATACGTACCCACAATCTACGACTAAATGCCCGAAAAACCATGTTTTTCAGGGCTGAAACAGATCATTTATGTTTCGATTTGAGCCAAAAAGTTCAATGCTTATATTGAAAAGCACACTTCGAAAGGTAAATTCAAATTGAAAGAAAAGAATCAAATTCTCCAATTAATAGGTTTGACTGGTCTTTACAGGTGTTTCATCCCAACCTATCAGCAAATTATTGCTCCGTTTTACGAGTTAACGTATGACGACTACCTTTCGAATGGGGTCCTCAACGGGACGAAGCCATTGAACAATTACGAAGAAAATATTGCAAAGATTTTTCTCTCGTTCCTCCCCGAGACAAAATTGATCTGTACCTTGACACTTATACTTCCACCGATGCGATCAATGCCGTTTTATTCCAAATCTACGAAGAAAAGCACGAAATCATTATGTATACGAGTCATAGCTTTAAACCCCATTAAAAGAAGTATACCCTAATTGAACGTGCAAAGAGTATCAAGAAGCTACAGCTTTGGCTGCATGGACGAACAATCACGTTCGTAGCGATTTAATGTCAATCTTCAATAATTTTGAGACAATCGCTGAAGTCCATCGCAAAGTCGCCAGTTACATTACTCTGTTCAATTGTTATGATTTGAAGTATGATATCCATACCAGACGTAAAAAATGGTTTACCATTCAGGCTCCTGAGCTTGCCATTAATTCCAATAGTATTTCTAGCTTGACTTCTGATGAAGATGAACTTTCCTCCAGAATGAAAACACGTTTAATCGACTACTTACATCGCGTTGATCGATTTCAAGCCTGTGACTCGAAGTATATGAATATTATTCACCGATTAATGGAACCCGATCATAAGCTGTCTGCAACAAACAAGATTATTAAAAATAATCTAGCTAAATGTTTTACGTTCCATAACCATAATGGTAAACATTTACTAATGTTTAACAATCCCGATCAAACATTTGTTCCAGTGGTTCCAGTCAAAATATTCAAAGATTTAGTAGTGTTTTGACACGAAACTTATGGTTGAAGTCATACTTCAACGTCTTTATTATTCCCCGAACGCGAATAATTATACTCGATTCATTATGAACGAATGCTTACATTGTAAAGCTAATAAATCATATTCTGAGAAAAAAACCGCTCGAATATGCTTATACCCGAGCCTACTCACTTGTTGACGTCATTTCCGTTGATATTTTAGGACCAATTTCCAATTATTCAGATGCTCCCCGTTATCTCTTAGTTTCCAAAGGTGTACTGTCCGGTTGTGTATGGATTTTAGCCACGAAAGATACCGTTCCGGAAACCATTCCAGCTGCAATGGATGATGTAATTAGCCAAATTAAAGCGAATAAGCTTAATTATCACCGACAACGCTACCCAATTCACGAATGCTTTATTCAACAGCCTTTTACATAAATATAAAAGCAAACACAGCTACGCGACAGCGTATAATTCCCAATCTACCCTCGTAGAACGCACTATGAGATTGATAGGTGAGAGATTACATATCAAAATGAATGCCAATTCCAAAGGCGCTTATTCCCATCATGGCTGGAGTGTATTTATCCAGGAAATCGAGGAAGAGATTAATGATACCCCGAATGACGTAGGAATCCCTCCAAATGAAGCTTGGAATGACGAAGATATGCATACCGATATCCCAACTGAGAGATTCAAAATCGACGCTCGATTTGAACTCAGAAAGTTACGTGAATTGAAAGAACAACAGAATGTACCTTCTGTAACGAGTAGCGAGTTATTCCTTAGTATACTGGATCTCCAGAATGACGTATACATTTCAACTGATGATTACGCATGGATTTCCGTCGACGGTGCCTGCGCTAACAACGGTTCTCCGGAAGCCATCGCTGGAATTGACGTTTGTTTTCATCCTGAGGGATCGAAAAATATTTCAGAAAGAATCACGAACTCAGATTACCCATTAACGAATAATTTAACCGAAGCCTTAGCTCTACTTACCGCAATGTGTATAATGATCTTTAATGAAGTTCCCAAGCTTCGAGTTATTTCAGATTCCTATTATCTCACGTCAGCAGTAAACCATACCTACCTAAAATGGTCAGCGAATAATTGGAAAAATCCTTCTAAGAAGCTCGTCCACCATCAAGATATATTCAAACAAACCCCTAAGCTTAAGAATGAGTTCGAAGATTTTCAATTGAATTATGTCTACGCACGACAAACGGATTATGGCAATTTCACAGCCGATTTATTAGCCAGAAAAGCAGTCTACACTAATGATTTTAATACTTCCCGAATTGACCGATTAACCAATCATCAAGCCCTAATTAGACTACTAAGAGAAAAGAAAGAATTAAAGCACCAGTCTAACGAACAGAAACACAATAAGAAGTATGGAGACCCTAGAATTTTCCAGCTTGGAGAATTTGTTATGATCACTAACCACCGCTTATCATCGGCTGATAAGGGTGCCTCAGCTAAGTTATTCCCTAAGCGTTATGGGCCATTTGTAATAAGTGCTCATGCAGGTAAAAATTGCCATGAATTTAGAGGTATGGTTGATGAGAAAGACAAAAGACTCATCAACATTCGACAGATCTCTACATACCTTAACTTACATCATCTCAAAATGATGAAAGATGAGCCCAAACTCCACTCCAAATTCGATATCCGCTCCCTAGATAAACATATCAAACAATTCTCCGAGTACAAAGACCTTCTCAACGATTTTATTCATAAAATTGACACTGTTAAAAAGGCGTAACGAGCCTGTAAATATGAGGGTCTCGATAATACAGAGCAAATCAAAGAATTTGACCACTTATGTGAGAAATTCCGAAAAAACCCATCTGAATCCGAAGCTGAGCAATGTGATGCTGTGTTGGCTGAAACTATTCCAGATAAAACCACTAGGAATTTTATTTGCAAAGATGCAAACGCACGATACCAATTACGTAAAAGACCACGTATTAATTATGATGAAGGAGTTAATCTACCTGAAGATAGCCGAACTACCCCTAAAAAGAAGAAATTTAAGCAATTAAATTCGATCATTTTATACCTTATAGATCGAGAGGAACGTATTAGATTTACTTATCTACACACTACTCATCCGACCTGGTCTTCCGTACCCCCCACCACCAAGGAGCTCGTTTGCACTGATATCATCTAGCGTGATAATTATGAGAATTGTGTCTCATTTCATTCCCTGTTGTTGTTTCGTTTAGACTGGCGTATTTCTGATTCGATCTTTCTCTCTTTATCCCTATCAATACGAAGTTAGGTATTTGTACAGCTTGTCTTTTTCAAAGTTTTCAGCTTTATTATTTACAGCAGATTTATTATTTCCCATTTTTAGATTTAAGTTAATAAATATAAAACCCAATAAAAATAGCAAAATCCCAATAAAGCCGTTCTATTCTCATAGAATACCCAAAAATATTCCATTGTTTACGAAGACAGTTTGCCCAATTCCAAGTATGGGTTTTTCTAGCGACGAAAGTATTTTCAGCATTGACCCAACTATACGCAAAATCAGAGTATTCGACGGTACTTACGAAGACGTGAGCTTACCCTTTAATTATGAGACTCTTGAGATGAAATTAATTGATGAGAGATGTAACGTGGGTCCGAATTTTCCTCCTACCCTACCCCATGAATATTTCTTCACTAGGCAGCATATGTACATAAGCAGATACCGATCCATTTCACATCATAATGGTACCAATTTAATCCATTCATTCCTTAATGTTAGGTGGATTATTGGCAATGGAATCGCTCATGCCATAGTTTGAGAATTATTCATGGAAAATAGACGATTACTCCATCAATGGGACTGTTCTGTAGTATCTGGCACCAATCTCTCCCAGAAAAAGATGATGTCCAACATCAAACGCCATAGAATAATGATCCCACTGCGAATTATTCTCCCAATAGGTAGCCACGACCTACTCAATTTGCCATTCTTCGCAGTATGTGACAATACCCGAGCACTGATTGAGTTCCTCATAAGGCAAGGCGCTGAGGAAATCTTAGTACTTCCCAATATAAGCTCACGATCAATTCCAGATTGGAGAATTAGAGATAAATACCGTTTATTTTTTCGTGAAGTGCTTCCCTATCATTGGAGTGACATTGTGAATTTCGCTTGGTTCCTGGAAGATATACTGGACAAAGCGAGCCCTGTTTATAAAGACAAAAAGGGAAATTTTTACTCTCACCCGAGTATTCACGCTGAAATTGCATACCAACTAACTTTATTCACCCAGTCCTTCACCCCTCTCCGTCAAATACCCTGCATTTGGTAGTTATGAATAGTCTCACGACGTTGTGAATATACTTATTTCATTTATACCTACCAAACTTGCTGAACTTAAAGACATGTTTTCTACATCAACTGTACGAGCTTAAATGAAGATTTATAAATATACGAATATATCATCGGTACCCTATGTTGATCAGGCCCATTATCTTACCTTTACCCAAATGGAGGAGGAATTTTTTCATCGATGTGGATTCCCAATTAACACCATACACGGGTATCAGGGAAAGCAGAGTAAATTCATAGTCGTTGTTCGATCCAACAATGAGAAAAACACAATCTACGACAGTTTACCACACGTAATCGTAGCACTCAGCGGACATACTGAGCAGTTAGTATACTACACAGTCGACTCAACGGATTTGCTGTCTTCATACATCAAGGGATCGCAGATTTTCGACGACACCATCTACGATGCAGTGTTTATACGAGTTCCAGACTCGTAGTAAAAAAAAAAAAAACCAAAAAAATTGTAAAACTTTAAAGTGTAATAAACACATGTAACTTTTCAAATAGGCTTCACCTATTTTCAAAACTTTTTTCATTTTCAAAGTTCATTCATTTAATTTCAACAAGTATTGTAACATTTTTCTTTTTCATTTTTCAAAAGAATTTTTCACTTTTTATTTTCTAGAAGATATTTTGATTTGTAATAATTATCATACCCTATATACCTATTTTTAAGATGTATCATGTAACATATTATGTATTTGCATGTATTTTTTTTTTTTGGTTTGTGGACTTGTGGTACTTCATCTTGGCCTTCTAAATTAGTGGTTTGACTTATCATCCAATTCTAACTTAGCGCTTTGCCATTGCCATAATATCCAATACATCCCCCCAATGTCCCTACACGACTATCCCCCATATACGACTATTCCCTTGTGCCTATTGCTACGAAAATACGCCACGAAAATCGGGGCAGGGGGTGTACATCGGGATAAAGTGGTAGAATTTCCAAACATCGGCGATTGGTCAATTGGTCCCATGGTTTATGGTCACTGGTTCCCTGCAGCTACTTCGTCGACTGAACCCACGAATCAACTTTACATCTTACATCTTTAATTCCCATCATATCTCCAGTATAGCGACAAGCAGATTCCTCCCTATGTACAAGATTTACGTTCCCTATTTTCTTCGCTACATATGTCACCTAAATCGGGGCATTTGTAGTGGGAGAAAATTTTACATTTTCTCCCACCTATACTGGGAGAAAATTATTTATTTTCTGTCGCCTATACTGGGAGAAAATTATACCCGAAAAAACCTCCCACCTATACTGGGAGAAATTTATTTCAGTCGCTTTACTGGGAGAAAAATAATCTGTCACTTAGGCGATGGAATTTTTCTCAGTCGCTTAATTGGGAATCTATTTTTCTGTCCCCTAGATGACGGAGTTTAGTGACCATTTATTACGTAAATGACCGTGCCGCGACTATTTTCCCTCTACAATTCCAATTGACCAATGGGATGACATAAATTATCGATCTTATACGAATACCTTCGTATTTCCGATGATTTGACCTATAAAAACCCATTAATAATCGATCATCGCCGATGTTACGCGAATAGAACTTCGTATTTCCGGTGGTGGCGCCTAGTTTTCCACCACTTCCGCATCGGCGACCAATCAAAAACGAGTATTTCACGAATATCGCCGAATATGCTCGATTAGGACGCGAATACAACGCCAGCCGCGGATCTTGGCGCCACCGGAAGTCTACGACGCGTGCGCCACTTATCCTACCCTCTCACCCACCCGATGACGACTATATAATGCCCTGCAGAGCACAGAATCGAGGATGGTTTTCGATGATCTTCTACTCGCTGGAATACACTCCTCGCGGTCCCAGGTAGAGGTGAGGCACCATCCTATCTCCCCCCAAATGCTACTTCTCGCTGGATTAATCTCCTCGCGGTCCCAGGAAGTCGGCATAAGTCCCTGCTCCCCCAGTTTCCCTCCCTTGGCCTTAAATCCAATGAAGAGAAACTTAATCCAAATCCTACCCTGTGAATATGAGATGCTAGAGATGGTGCATCGTCCCTATCATGCCAATAAACACTTCGAGAAGAAATGGATCTGAGCTTGAGACTCTCGTTATTGCCATGGCCATACGTGGTAATTCCTATTCCCTTGGATATAATGGTAATTATTCTGTCCATCTTGAATTACCATCGAAATATGGCACCGAAGATAGTTGTTTTGGCCATTTATTTTCCTTTGTTTCCCAAATCACACCTTATTGGATAAGTTTATTGGATAAGTTATTGGATAAGTCACCCCGGCATTGCGCACCCTGCCATTTATTGGATAAGTCATTTATTGGATAAGTCATTTATTGGATAAGTTATTGGATAAGTCAAACCCCGGCGTTCTCGCCCTTTATTGGATAAGTTATTGGATAAGTAAAAACCCCCAAACCCACAAAAAGTCCACAAGACAACAACGAAAATTTACAATTTTCTATTTTTGATTAAATATATTCCCTATATAATTCCATGTCACGAGTTCTTTTATTTATTGACTTTTATCTTCATTGACTTATGGTAATATTGACGATCAAATATTTATTACGTCACCGAAGAGTAATAATTCCATCGACACTCGAGGTGAGTAGAAATACCTTACAGATGCCCCCACTTAGATACGCAATCGTGTCTAAGTCCCCCAGTGAAAAATGCTACGAGTTGAATATTCCCAAATATTCACCTAAATTCCCAATTCCCAATGCTCCAGATCGAGTGTTTTGATACTCGATTGAAACAAATATTCCTATTCGAACGTCCGTTGATCTTCGAATGATATTACACGCATTTCCCCATTACAGGCATCTTTGCGTCGTGTCCCCACGTAAATATAAATACATTTAAACCTTGGGAGGGAACCCCCTAAGGCCCTCGATACAAACGACCCTGAGTACCCCCTTTGAGCTAGTCAACGAATCGAGCGAGATATTAATTACAATCACTCTAACCACGCCATTACAATAGTCCCCAAAACAAGGAGAGTGCTTGATAGGATATCCAGTGCCGCAAAGTAGGTATAGGTCGAATAGCTCCTTTTAGAGGTCCGGCAGATCCTATATTTATGAAGAAAACAATCTTCAAAAGTTCATCTCAACCAGGAGAATGAGGATTTGAGACTTTTGAAAGAAATTCAAAAACCATAAAACAAAAAATTTAATTTTTTGTTTTATGTTAGTTTTTGAAATTTTCTCCCCCCACATAGTTGTGACTACGAAATAATTAGGTATTGATTCACTCATAGACCTCATCTTGATAAGATGAACTCCAGAGTGAATTTCCACCTAATTAGTCACCTTTCCGATTTTTTTAAGAAAAAAAAAATTTTGAAAATAATTTTTTGATTAACTAATATTTTTTCACAGTAATTTTACAAATCAATAAACTGGGATTATTTGCCCCTCAATCCCTGACAACTATCAGAGAGTGAGTTTTTGGCAAATAATTTTCTTAACCTAGACTATGTACAAAACATATCGTTCATCTCACCTGCATTTATTTTATTATGTGGTACCTGAAAATCACACAAATGAGAATCACATCTTTCAACCAGATATCCGAAATCTATGAGAAAGTTCGAGCTTCCCTTGTATTGATTCTCAGGCCCTTGCATAATTTATGTAAGTGAGACGAAAAATATGTTCGGCGCAAACCTTTACAATGGGGATTAAATTTAGATTAAAATTTTGACAAAGGTTAAGAGTGACAATTTTTAATTTTTGATTTTGGACTTAAAATTTTTCAAGATGGTATCTGATTGATTTTAAGCATTTTATGTACCTGTACCTTCATTGTCTCGTAATTATTTGTTATGTAAGACTCTGAAAAATACACAAATAGGAACCACATCTTTCAACCAGATATCCGAAATCTTTGAGAAAGTTCGAGCTTCCCTTGTATTGTATTTTTCAGACTCTAGCATAATTTTACAAGTTTTCTGAAAGTACAGGTAGGCTTTATTCAAAGCTGTTTTTTGTAAAAAAAAAAAAATCACTCTTAAGTTTTGTTTTTCCTACCTCGCCACTTATGCATCATGCATAAGTTGCTAAAAAAATATAATTTTTCGGACTTGATCGAAATTATTGCCCACCCTCATGAGAAAAAATTATGAGCCTGGAATTGAAGGAATCTCAATTTTTCAACTTAACCATACTTTCTCTGTGAGATGTTGGTGTGCTGACTCAGGTTAACTGTTATGTGCCAGAAAGTCCTGTCTTGGTGTTTTTCAGACATTGAGCAATGATTTCTTTTAGGTGCCATCACCACATTGAAATCAATAAGAGTATGACCTAGGTCTCCTCAACTCAAATAGTGCTTTCTGCCACATAACAACTAGATTGATTTTTGAGATCTTTCTGTCCACACTCATTTTAAATCCCACTGGGTGTTCATAATTCCAAAAAAAAATACAAGAAAAATCAAATTTGGAGGAAAATTTAATCAAAATGTTTTTTACAAAAAATTTTGGAAAAAAGATGTTAGAAAAATGAAATTTGATATAAGATTTAATCGAAGTGTTTTTTACAGAATTATGAAATTAAAAAAAAATTGGATTTTACGAAATTTTGGAAATGTGCCCCTATAAGACATGACTGTGAAATTTGTACTTAGAAAAATCTAATTTTTTAACATAACCATACTTTCCTCAAGAGGTGTTGGTATGCTTGGAACTGACTTTCCTGACTCTATAAGCTCAAGACTTCCAACTCAGTTCCTTAAAATTAGACCCCTCTAAGCTAACTTCACTTGTCATTTTACAGGGGTATTTTTTGGAGTTTGATAAAGAAATTAATTTTGTTTCTCCAATTCACAAATTTTTTCACGAATTGTAGAATTTTAATTGTTCACCTCTATGAAATCTGTGTTGAAGTGGAATTTGGGAAATTTCAGTTATTCAACTTTGAACCATGGTTTATTTTAATTAGTCCTCCCTGATGTTCGTGTGCAATTTTCTGATTTTTTCACTGAAGAAAAAATCAATGACTTTCAGGACAATAAAGTACCCACATTAAGAGATAGACCATTACTTCAGGTCAGCCTGGGAGAGTGCCCAGTTTCTCTGTGGATAAAATTATTTTCCTGATAGGCATTATTTTGCAAACTAGATCAGAAAGGCCCAATTAAAATATTTTTAACTTAGATTATTATTAGACATAGACTTCTGCAAAAATAAATTATCCATATTAGGAGATGAACCATTACTTCAGGTTGGCCTGGGAGAGTGCCCAGTTTCTCTGTGGATAAAATAATTTTCACGAAAATCTATGGAAATACCAATCTTGAGTCAAAAATTTGATGGAATTTTTTGTCCATGGCTGTGTTATTGAGACTGACTTTCCCGAGCCTTGTAATGAAAAGGGATCTCAAATAGGCGGACAAGCCACCATAAATGAGGGCTTTTCTTACTGTCTGGGATTTCCAACTCAGCTCAATCAGACTAAAATTCACCATTCCACATTCATTTAATGACCTCATAGAGATGTTTAATTTTTTCAAAAAGGAAGAATTTTTAAGTTGGAATATTTTTTCAAAAAAAAGATTTTTAAGTCACGAAATGTTTTTTCAAAAAAAAAAAAATTTTAAGTTACGAAATTGTTATAAGGGGGATTGGAATTATTGGTATAGAGGAATAAGGCTGACATCCCTCTATAAGGTGTTTAGGTTAATAATTATTCCTTACGTGGGGAATAATTATTATGGTCCAGACTAGCTCAATTCGGACACTGGGGTAACTCCAACCTTCCCATATACATCATACTAGAGAGTATAAAACAACAAATAAAACGAGTCATATTCGTAAGGTGTACGCAATATGTTTAATCGTCGTAATATACAGTATTTATAAAGCAATGTTTTTCGGTAATCATACACACATGTGTATGATTCCGAGATTTAAGTGTAATTTATAAAATAGCACGAACATATTAAATGGGAAGCATAACATATTCATGTTATTCACTGGGGTCAAAGCAATATTATTAAGTAAACATAAATACATTAAATGAGAACATTGAAAATATTCATGCAGACTTACTGAGATGTGCTAATTGCAACTCATTGCAATTAAGTAGCGATATGCGATATTTACTGACACTGTCACTGTCCAGCCATCTCTCCGTTGCACTCCTAATACTTGAGGCATTCGACGACAATTAAGAGTTGTTCGCGATATTTAATGAAAATGATAATTTAATTCAGTTTCGTTTAACAGAGATATTTAAATTACGTTAATGCGTTATTTGATTGAATTTCAGAGTTATTTATAAAGTTTTCACGAGTTCTTTATGCATTATTTTCACGAATTCACGAGTGGTTTGTTTAGAAATTCACGAGTTATTTAAATCATGTGTGATTTAGCGGATCACTCCCGAGTGAGATGATCCATGTTAAAAACTAATAAGAGATATGTTAGCTCTTGTCATAGTTAAATCTCCACGCTAGAAGTGGTACAGACAGATAAAAGAAAGACACAGGCAAGATGCCTGTGCATTTATGCATCTGGTATGCCAACGGATCGACACACCAATCGAGGTGACTTAATTCCAGAGAGCTCGAGATTCCGATGCTAAGTAAAGATCTTATTTTTCGCGATGTACCTGGTAGCTACCAGAAAACATCGCGTCTATTAGAACGCCCACTTTACCACACTTCCAGTTTAAGGGTTGTTCTTTTAGAAGAAGGAGAACAGATCGCACTTTCTCCTCTCAGGGATGATTATCATCATTTCCCCTACTGTGATTATTACGAGAATAACTGCTAGGCAGTTGGGCCATACTTGTACCTTACAGATGCCCCTTCGATCTTTGCTCCCGATGAGCAGCTTAGGAAGGAAAGAACGGATCATGAATAAAGGATGCTGTGTGGACCAACTCCCTGCACCCCTCCTACCCTATCTAATTTGATGATAAGCATCCTACCACTGCCCCTCCGTACTTTGCTGCATTGAGCTGCAGACTAATTTGGAGAAAAGAAAACTAAAAAAAATTTTGCCAAAGATGGGTCGGAGGCGGGAAATTTCAATGGTGAAGTGATTACGACATTTGAGTTTATGAACATTCATTAGACCACAGTGCACAACTTGGGTAAGATGGAACACTAATGATCAATCAATGCTCGATAAAAGATCAAATGGAATAATCAAAACACGACAGGGTCAAGAGGATAGACTTTGAGAGTAGATGGTCATGGTTGGTATAGATCTTTTGAAAAAAGTTAAATTTTGGAAAGTTGGAAAAAATTTAAAAAAAAAAAAAATGTTTTTTGATAGAGCTCTGGAATTGGTTACTTGCGCGAATCTCTTTACCTAGCATGAAGAATTCATTTTAGGTGCGTTTTTGCACAGCAAACTGAGTAAGTCACTTCGTTGATGTAGTTTTTGGAACTATTGTAGTTTTTGTTTCTATTTCAGTTTTTAGGTTCCGGATTCAAAAAGAAAAAAAAAATTGATGGTATGGTATGTTTTACGTTACAATTTTGGTATGGCTATTGCTTTTTTGTTGAATTTTGTATTAACTCGAAAAATTTTTTGCTTTTTGGTTTCAGGTTTGAAGAAAAGAAGAAAAATGAAAATTGCGGTTATACGGAAATTTTGAAGATGATTTACAGGTAAAAAAAAAAAATTGATATTCTCTGCTAACCTAACTTATTGAGCGAGTGAGTGCAACGGAAGAGTTAACTTAAGTACACATTGATTGTAAGTAAGTAAGGGTACAGCTTAGAGATTAATTTTTGAGAAAAGTTATCAAAAATACAAAAAAGAATGTAAAAAATTACAATTTGTTTTGGATTATCCGCAGAGTCCAAGCACATGCTTGTCAATGCTTTTGAAAAAAGAAGAAAAAAAAATTTTGAAAAAATTGACAAGATTGTAAAGTTCGAAAATTACACAAAAAAAAATTAAAATTAAAAAAAAATTGAAAATTAATGCAAATTTGGGATCAAAACGGTTACAATTTCTCGCGGTTGAATAATGGGATGGAAAAAATTTTGAATGTAAAAAAAAAATCAAAAAAATTAAATTTAAGATAGATTTATCGAACATGAGTACATAAAAAAATACAAAAAAAAATATGATCGATTATAGTTTTTGAACAGAAAAATAGATGGTAAAAAAAAATAATTTATACAATTTGTAGACAGTGCCAGTAATAAATTTCAAAAAAGAGGGGGGAAATTTACAATGCTTTTCTACACATGTGATATACGACAACATAAACAAAAATACAAAAAAAAATATAAATCTTAGCTTAGTTATTGTTTTTGTACAATAGTATAAAATATTTGAAGAAATTACGTCCAATGCTGATTCTCATTTCTATTACAGGATGCAAAGTTGAAGATGGAATTGCAATTATCATTACGCTGAGCCTGCTGCGTTCATACTACAAGCATATACTTGTGTGACTAGATTGATTCGATCTACGAAATGAATAGTCAAGGTTAGTACAATGCATAAATATTATTTTAGTGTATCGTAAGTTAATTTAGATAGTTGTTAAATTTTGAATTTTGACTGAGACGCTTCTGTCTCTGTTGAAAGCTGTAAAAAAAAAATTACAAGATTATGCCAAAATGTTGCCAAAAATTGAAGAAAGTGTTGATGTCTGGAAAAAATTGTTAAATTTCTCTTTTGCAAGCACAAAAGAAACATTTCTGAAAAAGTAGGGTAAAATTAGTTCGATCCATGAAATAAAACTAATAAACTATCTTCTTCTCAAAATCTTCTCCTGTTTATTGAAAACACAAAAAATATTACGATAAACACAAAAATAGTCCTGTAAAATGGTCATAATGAACCTGAACATAAATTCATTGGCAAAAAACTAAAAATTAAGTGACATATTTTTCAAAAATAAAGAAAAATAAACTAAAAAATAAATTAAATTTAAATTTAAAAAAAAATGAACTGATACAATACTGATCAAGTTTGATGATTTCGAATTAGTCGAGAGATTTCTGTCCTTCATTTTCTGGATCATCAACCTTTTTAATCGTCGTCGTCGGGATTTTTGTCATCATCGGGTTTTTTATCATTGTAGGTAGTCGGTGCATTTTCGATCTGATCGACAATGTTGTTGATCGCTTCGTCAAATTCATCTACTTTGTTGATGGATTCCAGCCACGTTGGGCTCCGATATGTCTTCTGAGGCATCTACCTGAGAAGTGTCAGACGTATCTTGCGCCTGAGGCTGAACAGAAGAAGATTTATTAGGCAAATTAAAAATTGACCAACACACTGTTTATGATAGACGTGGTGACATGTCAAAATATGTAGATGGTTGTGAGCTTCAATTGGAAACAGGGGTTCACCGTATTTCAAGCATATCACCGTATGAAACCTCATGACTTCTTTTGTCTGAAACATTTTGATTAGCACACATACGAAAACACACACAATAATACACACACAATGGAAATTAAAAATGTTGTTAAAAATTCAAAAAAAAATTTACGTTGGTATTTTTCCTACTCGTCATTGATGAAAATTAGAATTACTCGAATCATAGTTGTATATTACCACTTGGATCTTACACGTACTACACTATGAACAGAAAATAGGAAAAATTACCATATTTTAATGAAAAATAAAAGATTTTTAGAACATTATTCCTCCTCTTGTTATATCAAAGAGTGGGTGTAAGGAGGTTAGGGGAGGGGAAGAAGAAAAAAAAATGTGTTTTTGTATAGCTGTATCATATTGCCAAAAAGAGTACAGCATCCTATAATTGGCAACATTGCATTGTGTGCTTGTTGACGTTGCTAATTAAAGTTAAATTTTGAGTCGAAAAATTATTAATTTTTTGATAAATTTTGAAGTAATTTTGAAAAATAGTTGGTAGTTTGATTAGTTAGTTATATGTGTGTATTTTAGAGACATTTCATGTGTTACTAAATCATTATGTTATTTTTGTTTGTTACAGGTTGAGAAATTGGTCACTTTTTGTTCAATGAAATTTTTATAAATTTCAGTTCCTGTTTCGAAAGCATCCTTTTGTTGGTTATTAGTTAGTTATATGCGTTCCCGTTTTTTGCAGCTGGATTTTCAAGCAAAGTTTTAGCTTTCTTGGTTTTTTACCCAGAATCGTAATTAATTCTCAGGAACAAAAGAATTTTTTGAAGAAGATTTTCCAATCAGTTTTATCTATTTTGCAAAACTGGTTTCATGTGGGGTTGCGCGTAGTTGGGGCTTTTGATTGGTCGTAGCCAATTCAGTTTAGTGACTGCATTTTTAATGGGGAAGTGTAAAATTTTATTTTTAATTTTTTAAATTTTTTCGAAAAACTGAATTTTGAATTTTTGAAGGGTAGAAAAGTGGTTGGGGATGATCAAGAAAGTTGCCCCACGCGACTTTGTAATTTTTTGAGTGTTTTGGGATGATTTATTATGATGAAATCTTCGGAAAAATGAGCAATTTAGGGTGTTTTTTGTGAATCAAATTTTGAAACGAACTATTTCGACGAAAAATGTGTTATGGGATTTTTTAATCAATTAATTTTGTGTTCTGGAAGTTGCAAAATAATTATTTCATCGAAAGAATTTAATTTGGGACCGGAAAGTGGGGTTTTAGTTTTGATTTGGGGAAGAATGGTTCAAAAAAGCTAATTTTGAAATTTGAAAAATTGATTTTTGGGATTTAAATAATTTTCAAAATAGTTTGGGTTTGAGTTTTGGTTTTTTATAACGGGTAAAATCATTTTTGGGTGAATCTTTTCGAGTATTGGGATTGTTGAGAGTAATATGCATTTGCATATTAGTTCTCACAGGGATGAAAAATTGAATTTTTTGGAAAATCGAATTTTTGCAAAAAAAAATAGAAACTGAATAGAACTGTTCTGTCGGAAATACCATGTTTATGAATGGTCGAAAAACTCCAGCTGCTTGTTATCGTGTTCCCTTTTCGTTGGGTGGTCTTTTAAGTTATAGTTAGGGTAGGTTTAGTATTCGTTATCGTTACGAGCATTTGTTTTGAAAGGTTGGGATTTTTAACAGAAAAAATTTCATTGCAAAATGTAAGATGGAAATTTATCATCGTCTTTAATCACTCAGCCCTTTCCAATCAACCCTGAACTCTATCAAAAATAGAGCCCAAAATCAACTGGCAAGAACCAGGTTACTAAAAATGAGAATCATTTTCAATTTGATTTTTTGACAGAATTTTGGCACGAATTGTGTCATACTGGGTTGGTTTGGGTTTGACAATTTGATTTATTTCCTGCAACAAATAATTCAGTATTTCAACATGATGATGGAATTTTTAAATATTTTTTGGGTTTTGAATTTTTTATGGACAAACAAAAAATGATGAATTGCAAAATTTTCTAGCTCCGAAGGCATGTGACATGTATGATTTTGGTCAAAAAGGTTTGTAACCCACGTCAGGCGCCAGACGAAGTGAATCGTCAATTTGGACAGATCACATGTCTTGGAAGCTAGTATCGTGGATTTTTGAGTTTTTATGGGACGAAATTTGGATTTTTTCAGCACTGAAGAAATTTTTCAATTTTCCTGGGGGATTTTAAAAATTCAATGTTACATTTTGGGACATCTGTAGGGTAGAATTTTGGGATTTGTAACATTCGTGATGCTTTTTGGATGAGAAAAATTTTGAATTTTTGAATTTTTACAAATGAACAAAAAAAAATGTATTGCCAGTGTCATAATTTAGGGTATCCGTTGTTAAAGACAAAGTTTGAAGTTTTGACACTGGTCAATCTTTAAAGTTTAAGTTTTTAAAATTTATTTCATCGTGAGTTTTTAATCAAAAGTGGGACGAATGTAAGGTTTTTTGGACCAAAGAGAAATATTTTTATGCGAAATTGGGACATTTGTAGAGAATTTTTGACAAAAAGTTTGTATTTTGAGGCAAAAGTAAGGCAGGGATGGTGTTTTTGAAATACTGATTTGTGTTACAAAAATTAAATTCTTACTATTTCTGGGTGCATTTGTAGGTATTGAAACTTTCAAAAACAAACACTCGATAACTTTAGTTAATAAGGATACTTTCGAAGATGTACACATATGTTTTTTGGGATTTTTTTGATTTTTTATAGGGTTTTTAAATTGTATCAGTTCGAACTTGGAAAAAAAAATGGAAAAAAAGTATGTACATGAGAAAGAAAAATTATTAACTAAAGTAATTCTAGTTTTCTTATGAATCAATAAATTAAGGCTAAGTTTAATACTATTAAAGGCTAAAGTATTCTTAATTTTCTAATTAACCTATTTTAACTAAATTAACGAAAAATTGAATTATTTCTTACCTGGCAATGTTTCCATCTAACTTGGGCTGTTGTCAGTGATTTCTTGTAATTCTTGGTCTTCTGAGCCTAAAAATTTGTGTTATCCCTAATTTTATGAATTTTGAAAATTGAGCATCATGCTTAATTTTCATACAAAAAGATAGGCATTGCTCAACTTGCCCCAGAAAGACCTCTTTTGAAAATAAAACTATCTTTTGAGTCATAGGGGTGACCACAGTGTTGTACACGCATCTTACATGTAATTTTTGTCATGATAATTTTATCTTTCATGAGCTCATTCATTAGTTGAGAATCGATCTGTTTTTTACAGGGTTGATATATCCGAAAAAGAAATCCTACATAAAGTGGGATTGCTGGTATGGTCCAGCTCCTCCTCCAACAGGGGTGGTTCCAGTGGGAGGTTTCTTGTTGTGTGCCTAAACCTTTTTCTCACGCATGTAATCGTAAGAAAAGTGTAGCAAAAAAAAATCTAATACCAGGTACATCTTTAAAGAGAAAGGGGGAGAAAGAAGAAAGATAGAGGTAGAAGGAAAGAAGAAAGAAGAAGAAAGAAGAAGAAAAAATAAAAAGTAGGAAGGATAGAGATAAAGAAAGAAGAGAGAGAGAGATAGAAAGAGAGAAAGATAAAGAGAAAGAAGGAGAAAGAAGAAAAAGGAGAAGGAAGGAAGAAGCAAAGAGAAAGAGAGAGAAAGAAGAGTAAAAAAAAATCACACACAAGGGATTGAAGATTTTTTAACCTCGAAGGTATGAGAACTCTCTAATGTACACATATATGTATATTATCCCTGGTGGTGGTGGGGTGTTGGGGGGTGAATACTAGGAACATTACACTGGTTGTTGTTGAGTGTAAAAACATTGTCTCGTATGTGTATCTATTAGCCAAGAAAAATAGATGTAAAACAAAAATAATAATTTAGAAGGGTGTGCTGATGTGGTGGTCTCGTAATATTCATGTGTCTGTGTCTGTGCACTTACACACACACACAAATTCGTCACCTAGTATGTGTAAAAAAAAGGTTCTCGGAGATGCACCGCAGAGCAGGTAGCCAAAATAATTGCCTGAAGCAAAAGGAAAGAAGCGTGGCAGACTGGTTTTATACACACGCTAACTGTTACAACGTTGGCTAGGTTAGGGTTTAAATCAAAACATTGGAATGTCTGGATTTTTGTACACTGTGTGTGTCTGTGTGTGATGGTGAGTTTATTCTGTCCCTTTCTAACGAGGGTGAGAAAGAGAGACAAGAAGAGAGAATCGAAATACACAGTGTACATGGTTTTTTATACAAGACCTAGCTAACTGATTTTTAGAGATGGTGAGATTTGGAAGGTTCTAATTTTGCGAGCCGAAAGATTTAAAAAGTGTACTTTAGATATCATGGGACTTATTTTAAGAAGATAAAGATTATGTACTGTGGTGTACCTATATATTCACGAGTATAGAAGTGCTGTAAAAAAAAATAAAACATCATGTTTTATTTACAGAGGCTAATGTATTCGCGAATTAAAACATACCACAGTATTTTTGAACATAGAGGGAATTTCCAGAAAATTTGAATTTTGAAAAAAAAATTAAATTTTGGATGATTATGATATGCATATTTTTCAGAGAATGTGTATGGTTTGTCTCGAAGAAATTGATGGGAAAAAATGAATGAGGCCCTTTGGGTCTCATTTTTCATCTAAATTTTTCCCAAAAAACATTCCAATATAAGCTCACACAGTCACGAAAAAATAGTACACTGTATTTTTGATTGTGAGACAATATTTTTGACTTTTATGGTGTGTCTCTCTTTTCAGGAATATAGGCTGTTTGTAAGCAATTGATTATTCAGAGAAGATCAATCGCGAATGAAATTTCATCTCATGAAATTCCACTTTTGATTTTCAATTCTCTGAATTTGTCATATTGCTACTCATGCCACCTTTGAAAAACACACCATAGTCCCTAGTTTGGGGAATTTTGGAGTTTATTGACCTGTAATTTTTATCACTGTGAATTTTATAGTTGTGACTACAAAATAATTAGGTTTTGATCCACTCATAGAATTCACCTCGAGTTGTAATAAGGTGAATTCCCGAGTGAATTTCTACCTAATTAGTCACCTTTCCGATTTTTAATTAAGATTTTTGTCTTAAAAAAAATTTTCGAAAATAATTATTTTTATTGACTAATATTTTTCACAGTAATTTTTACAAATCAATAAACTGGGATTATTTGCCCCTCAATCCCTGACAAATATCAGAGAGTGTGGTTTTGGCAAATAATTTTCTTAATCTAGACTATGTACATAACATATTGTTCACCTGACTTGCATTTATTTATTATGTGGTACTTGAAAATCACACAAAATGGGAATCACATCTTTCAACCAGATATCCGAAATCTATGAGAAAGTTCGAGCTTCCCTTGTGTTGAATCTCAGGCCTTTGCATAATTTATGTAAGTGAGATGAGAAATATGTTCGGCGCAAACCTTTACAATGGGGATTAAATTTAGATCAAAATTTTGACAAGGGTTAAGAGTGATAATTTTTAAAATTTTTTAATTTTGGACTTAAAATTTTCATGATGGTGTTTGATTGATTTTAAGCATTTTATGTACCTGTACCTTCATTATCTCATAATTATTGTTATGTAAGACTCTGAAAAATACACAAATAGGAACCACATCTTTCAACCAGATATCCGAAATCTATGAGAAAGTTCGAGTTTCCCTTGTATTGTATTTTTCAGACTCTAGCATAATTTTACAAGTTTTCTAAAAGTACAGGTAGACTTTATTCAAAGCTGTTTTTTTTTTTTTTGTAAAAGAAAAAAAAAATCACTCTTTTAAATTTTGTTTTTCCTAACTCGCCACTTATGCATCATGCATAAGTTGCTAAAAAAAAATTTTTCGGACTTGATAGAAATTATTGCCCACCTTCATGAGACAAAATTATGAGTCTGAAATTGGAGAAATCCCAATCTGACAACTTAACCATACTTTCTCTATGAGATGTTGGTGTGCTGTCTCAGGTTGACTGTTACGAAGCAGAGAGTTTTGTCTTGGTGTTTTTTAGACATTGAGCAAAGATTTCATTTAGGTGCCATCACCACATTGAAATCAATTAGAGTATGACCTAGGTCTCCTCAACTCAAATAGTGCTTTCTGTCACGTAACAATTAGACTGATTTTTGAGATTTTTCTGTCCACACTCATTTAAATCCCACTGGGTGTTCATAATTTCAAAAAAAGATACAAGACAAATGAAATTTGGAAGAAAATTTAATCGAAATGTTTTTTACGAAATTTTTGGAAAAAAGATGTTAGAAAAGTGAATTTTGAAGGAAAATTTAATCGAAGTGTTTTTTGTGGAATTTTAAGATTAAAAAAAAATAAAATTTGGTTTTTTATGAAATTTTGGAAATGTGCCCCTATAAGACATGACTGTGAAATTGGTACTTAGAAGAATCTAATTTTTCAACATAACCATACTTTCCTCAAGAGGTGTTGGTATGCTGTTGGAACTGACTTTCCTGACTTTGTAAGCTCAAGACTTCCAACTCAGTTCCTTAAAATTAGACCTCTCTAAACCAACTTCACTTGTCATTTTACAGGGGTATTTTTTGGTTTGAAAATGAAGATTAATTTTGATCTTCCAATTCGCGAATTTTTGTTCACGAATTGTAGGTTTTTGATTGTTCACCTCTATGAAACCTGTGTTGAAGTGGAAATTGGAAAATTTCAGTTATTTTTAACTTAGAACCATGGGTTATTTTAATTAACTTCCTCTGATGTTCGTATGCAATTTTCTGATTTTTCTGAGAAAAAAAATCAAAGACTCTCAGGATGATAAAATATCCACATTAAGAGATAGACCATTACTTCAGATCGTCCTGGGAGAGTGCCCAGTTTCTCTGTGGATAAAATGATTTTCCTGAGAGGCTATATTTTGCAAACTAGATCAGAAAGAGTCAATTAAAATACTTTTTAACTTAGATTGCTATTAAGCATAAACTTCCGTGACAATAAATTATCCAAATTAAGAGATGAACCATTACTTCAGGTTGGCCTGGGAGAGTGCCCAGTTTCTCTATGGATAAAATGATTTTCACGAAAATTTATGAAAATACCAATCTTGAGTCAATTTTGTGATGGAATTTTTTGTCCATGGCTATGTTTTTGAGACTGACTTTCCCGAGCCTTGTATGAAAAAGGGATCTTAAATAGGCGGACAGGCCACCATAAATGAGGGCTTTTCTTACAGTCTGGGATTTCCAACTCAGCTCAATTCAGACTAAAATTCGCCATTCCACATTCATGTAATGATCTCATAGAGATGCTCAATTTTTTCAAGAAAAAAAAATTTTAGATTAGAACTGTTTTTTCAAAAAAAATTTTTAAAGTCACGAAATATTTTTTATTTAAATTTTTTGAGAGAGAAGGAAAATTGAATTTAGGTGAAATTTAGAGGTGTTTGAAAGATTTTTCTAATATTTTTCTCGAAGTGTTTACAATAATTTTGTTCCCAAATTTATGAATTTTGTTCATGAATTATGGGATTTTGAACTTGTTCAACTTTATGGAATATAGTGCGAAATTGGAATGAGGAAACCATAGTTTTTTGACCAGATTTCGCCATTCCGCATTCACTTAAATATATCCCAAAAAAGATGTTCAAATTTTTCCAAAAGTTTAGTCACGAAAATTTTTTTAGAGGTAGGAAAAATAATTTCGAAATTAGGGAGTATTAAAATGATTTTTCTGAAACTTTTCTCGAGTATCAAAATTTTGTTCCAACAATTCGCGATGCGACTTGTGGAATTTTAATTCGTTTCTCTTCGCAAAAGGATCACGTGAGATGAGAACTGACAAAATTTTAGTTCCTCAACTTAACCACACATACGCCGAGAGGTGTTGGTTACCACACATACGCTGAGAGGTGTTGGTATGTTGACAAAACTAAAATTCACCATTTCTCACGCACGCAAATATTTCATGAAGATCCCGAATTTTTTCCAGAAAAACTTGTCTCGAAAAAATTTTCATCGAAATATTTTTAAGTACCAAAGGGGGTCATAGGTTTTTCTACTTTTTTATGACCTGAGCATATGCTTAAGTCATAAAAAAGCCAGGTTAGGGCGCCAAATAATGTTATAAGGGGGATTAGAATTGTTGGTATAGAGGAATAAGGCTGACATCCCTCTATAAGGTGTTTAGGTTAATAATTATTCCTTACGTGGGGAATAATTATTATGGTCCAGACTAGCTCAATTCGGACACTGGGGTAACTCCAACCTTCCCATATACATCATACTAGAGAGTATAAAACAACAAATAAAACGAGTCATATTCGTAAGGTGTACGCAATATGTTTAATCGTCGTAATATACAGTATTTATAAAGCAATGTTTTTCGGTAATCATACACACATGTGTATGATTCCGAGATTTAAGTGTAATTTATAAAATAGCACGAACATATTAAATGGGAAGCATAACATATTCATGTTATTCACTGGGGTCAAAGCAATATTATTAAGTAAACATAAATACATTAAATGAGAACATTGAAAATATTCATGCAGACTTACTGAGATGTGCTAATTGCAACTCATTGCAATTAAGTAGCGATATGCGATATTTACTGACACTGTCACTGTCCAGCCATCTCTCCGTTGCACTCCTAATACTTGAGGCATTCGACGACAATTAAGAGTTGTTCGCGATATTTAATGAAAATGATAATTTAATTCAGTTTCGTTTAACAGAGATATTTAAATTACATTAATGCGTTATTTGATTGAATTTCAGAGTTATTTATAAAGTTTTCACGAGTTCTTTATGCATTATTTTCACGAATTCACGAGTGGTTTGTTTAGAAATTCACGAGTTATTTAAATCATGTGTGATTTAGCGGATCACTCCCGAGTGAGATGATCCATGTTAAAAACTAATAAGAGATATGTTAGCTCTTGTCATAGTTAAATCTCCACGCTAGAAGTGGTACAGACAGATAAAAGAAAGACACAGGCAAGATGCCTGTGCATTTATGCATCTGGTATGCCAACGGATCGACACACCAATCGAGGTGACTTAATTCCAGAGAGCTCGAGATTCCGATGCTAAGTAAAGATCTTATTTTTCGCGATGTACCTGGTAGCTACCAGAAAACATCGCGTCTATTAGGAACGCCCACTTTACCACACTTCCAGTTTAAGGGTTGTTCTTTTAGAAGAAGGAGAACAGATCGCACTTTCTCCTCTCAGGGATGATTATCATCATTTCCCCTACTGTGATTATTACGAGAATAACTGCTAGGCAGTTGGGCCATACTTGTACCTTACAAAATATTTATTCAACAAAAAAAAATTTTGGGTCACGAAATATTTTTTTGAAAGTTATGAGAGAAGGAAAATTGAATTTAGATGAAATTTAGAGGTGTTTGAAAGATTTTTCTAATATTTTTCTCGAAGTGTTTAAAATAATTTTGTTCCTAAATTGGTGAGTTTTTAATTCACAAATTGTGGGATTTTGAACTTGTTCAACTTTATGGAATACAGTGCGAAGTTGGAATGAAGAAATCTTAGTTTTTTAGGCCAGATTTCGCCATTCCGCATTCACTTAAATATACCCCAAAAAAGATGTTCAAATTTTTCGAAAAGTTTAGTCACGAAAATTTTTATTGAGATAGGAAAATGAATTCGAATTTAGGGGGTATTAAAAACATTTTTCTGAAACTTTTCTCGAGTGTTTAGAATTTTGTTCCAACAATTCGCGAATGTGACTTGTGGAATTTTAATTCGTTTCTCTCCACAAAAGGATCACGTGAGATGAGAACTGACAAAATTTTAGTTCCTCAACTTAACCACACATACGCCGAGAGGTGTTGGTTACCACACATACGCTGAGAGGTGTTGGTATGTTGATAAAACTAAAATCCACCATTTCTCACTCACGCAAATATTTCATGAAGATCCCGAATTTTTTCCAGAAAAACTTGTCTCGAAAAAATTTTCATCGAAATATTTTTAAGTACCAAAGTGGGTAATGGGTTTTTATACTTTTTTATGACCTGAGCATATGCTTAAGCCATAAAAAAGCCAGGTTAGGGCGCCAAATAATGTTATATGGGGGATTGGAATAACTGCTATAGAGGAATAGAGCTGACATCCCTCTATAAGGTGTTTAGGTTAATAATTATTCCTTACGTGGGGAATAATTATTATGGTCCAGACTAGCTCAATTCGGACACTGGGGTAATTCCAACCTTCCCATATACATCATACTAGAGAGTATAAAACAACAAATAAAACGAGTCATATTCGTAAGGTGTACGCAATATGTTTAATCGTCGTAATATACAGTATTTATGTAGCAATGTCTTTCAGTATTCCGAGATTTAAGTGTAATTTAAGAATAGCGTGAACATATTAAATGGGAAGCATAACATATTCATGTTATTCACTGGGGTCAAAGCAATATTATTAAGTAAACATAAATACATTAAATGAGAACATTGAAAATATTCATGCAGACTTACTGAGATGTGCTAATTGCAACTCATTGCAATTAAGTAGCGATATGCGATATTTACTGACACTGTCACTGTCCAGCCGTCTCTCCGTTGCACTCCTAATACTTGAGGCATTCGACGACAATTAAGAGTTGTTCGCGTTATTTCATCAAAATAATAATTTTATTCAGTTTCGTTTAGCAGAGATATTTAAATTACGTTAATGCGTTATTTGAATGAATTTCAGAGTCATTTATAAAGTTTTCACGAGTTATTTATGTTTTATTTTCACGAATTCACGAGTCGTTTATTTAGAAATTCACAAGTTATTTAAATTTTCACGAGTTATTTAAATCATGTGTAATTTAGCGGATCACTCCCGAGTGAGATGATCCATGTTAAAAACTAATAAGAGATATTTTAAATAGCTCTTTTCATAGTTAAATCTCCACGCTAGAAGTGGTACAGACAGATAAAAGAAAGACACAGGTAAGATGCCTGTGCATTTATGCATCTGGTATGCCAACGGATCGACACACCAATCGAGGTGACTTAATTCCAGAGAGCTCGAGATTCTGATGCTAAGTAAAGATCTTATTTTTCGCGATGTACCTGGTAGCTACCAGAAAACATCGCGTCTATTAGAAACGCCCACTTTACCACACTTCCAGTTTAAGGGTTGTTCTTTTAGAAGAAGGAGAACAGATCGCACTTTCTCCTCTCAGGGATGATTATCATCATTTCCCCTACTGTGTTGATTATAAGAATAACTGCTAGGCAGTTGGGCCATACTTGTACCTTACAACATGTTTCAAATTTAATGCATCTTGTCTAAATAGAATGATAAAATTTGCATTATCTCGAATTAATGATTTACTGATTCTAGCATAACTTTGACATAGTAGGAAACAAGAAACTTGTTTGTGACGAGCCATTGAGAAATATTGTCTCAATTTTTCATTCGCCTCATTAGTCGCTGAGACATCATCAAATATTACAATACTGTTTTGTTTACAATTTTCAGGACTAGGTAAATCATTGCAATTTGTGTAGCAGTATAAACCAATTTGAGGAATTAGCTTGAATATTTTTCTGAGCTTTTCATATTTTGTTTGATATAAACTTTTACTTACTAGGTAAACATTTGCAAATTTTAAACCATTTTTATGATGTAATAATGTGATCATTAAATTAGTTTTGCCACACCCTGATTTCCCCACCACCAACCCACGTACTGAATCTGGGAACAAAGGTCCGTGAATATTTCGAAAATTCTGCTTAGGACTATTCAATTTAGATTCAAAAATAGGTTTGTTTATTGGTAGTTTGATGGCTTGTTCAATTACTTTGAAATCTTGCTGGTCAATAGACGACATATTTAATCAATCATGTATTCAAAAAGTATAAATATAGGTGTATAAAATATAAATTTTCATTCGTATGCATACCTATTTATAGTATAGTAATGTGAAATATCACACCCCTCTAATGCATAATAAAAATCGTAGTAAACGTATTTCCCGAAAAAGGAAAAAATTTCAATCTGGTAAAGGGCTGTTGAATACAATCATAGATAAACTTCCATTTGAGCTACATGTACCCGGATATAGATATCTTGGTCCAGGAACAAAATTAGAAAAAAAACTAGCAAAAAATATTTCAGGTATAAATCCATTGGATGAAGCAGCAAGACAGCATGATATTGCCTACTCTCGTTATCACGATCTAGAAAATCGTCACAAAGCTGATCAAGAACTTGAGAATAGAGCATGGGACAGAGTAATAAGTGCAGATGCAAACATACCAGAAAGAGCAACTGCTTGGTTTACAACAAATGCAATGAAATTGAAGCGTAAACTAGGAGCAGGTGTAAACGTAAATAAACATAACCACCGTCACCCTTCCAAACCAAATAAGAAATCACACCATCGAGGCCGTGGTAACCAGGACAAACAACCAACTGTAGAGGTGAAATCTAGAGATGGTCTTACATTCAATCAGCTTGTACAGAAGATTAAGGAAAAAGTGAAGGATGACCACAGTCATTCCCATCTCCCAGTGAGTGGAAAGAAACAACGTAGTGCATCAACAAGACGGAGTACGGTGGACAAGGATATATCAGCTCTGGTAAAGAGTTCATTAACTGCTATTAAGAAGTATAAGGTGAACAAAAATCCACGTATTAGTCGCATTATTCCACTTCCCAAAGTTGGAGGTGCCATTCCACTTATACCAATATTAACAGCTCTATCACACGTTGGAACACTAGTCGGAGGTGTGTCATCAATTGTAAATGCAATTAAAAATATTAAAAGTGTTAGAGATCAATATAAAGCTCAGCAAGGCAGTGGTATACATTATATTGATGGTAAAAATCTATTAATTCGTCCTCATAAAAAAGGTTTGGGATTAGAAATTGTTTCATGAAATCATGTTATCGAACAGAAAGCAAAAAACAAAATTTCCTAGATTACCTTCTTCTAACAAACCTCTAGATTCAATTCAATTAGAATCTCTTGTCAGAAAATTTAAAATTAAACATTTCAGAGGTATATTTTCACGAGATTCATTACCTAAAAAACCAAGAAAAAAAGAATGTGCAATTGTCAACTTGGATAGTCAAAGCGGTATTGGTACTCATTGGGTAACTTTTTTCCGTCATAATAACATTTCTCTATACATGGATCCCTTGGGAAATTGTGGACCACCTGCAGAACTTTTTCGGTATCTTAAAAATACTAAAATTTTATACAATCATGAAGCTTTGCAGAAACCTAACACAGTTAATTGCGGACACATATGTTTAAAATTTTTAATTGAAGTCAATAAGAATCCAGAACAAATTTTACAAAAATGTCTACACTCCACTACTTTGAACAGATATTAAATGATATGAAATTTGTACTCAATGTATGAGATGGTTGTATTCTTTTTATTTTCCAAATAAAACTTGCTGTATCTACAAACAAATGATCAGTGATTTTTCAATATTCACAGAGTGCAGTAGATTTCTTTGTTCTGTTCGGTTAATGTGAAGTTATTAATTTTTTTCAAATAATTATTATGATTTTAAAATCCTACATATTCACTAGTTTAGAAAACTATTATGTGGAAACTGGTTTGTTGAGTGACTTGAATTTTTCACCAATAATACTGATTGCATTTCGAACAAATAATGGAAATAATGCTGCTATATGGACAATTTCCACAGACGAATGGTTTTTACTTATGCGTGGAGAATATGAAAAAATTATGAAATTTTTTAGTTTTCCAGATATGAAAATCGAAGATGAACAAATTGGAAGGTATAAATTACATTTTAATTCTGAAAATGGAGAAATAATTATTTATGAAGGAACAGCATACAGTACTCAATCAATGATCTTAACACAAAGTTTATTCTTAGAATTGATTCATTATTATGACATGTTGACAGTTCACTTGGAAACCTTGAATAAGTATCATTTATTTGCAAAATTTGCATTTTCACAATTAGTCAATTTCTTATTAAATAATAAATCTTTCAAGAATATAAATGAAACTACTCCTTCTACTCTTACATTGGAAATTGTATCAACTGTAGCCACATCATGCAAAAAATTGAAATTGTTCAAAAATTTGGATGACACCATTTGTCGTTTGATTGTAGCACAAATTAAAACTTTAGCAACTAAAAAAGTATATAAGCAGGTATCTGTGATGAAAAATTTTTATTCGACTTGTTGGAATAGTGGTGAATACTTCATCAGTTGAAAATTTTTACATTGTATCAGCTTGAAAAAAAACCATGTGTTTCAAATTGTTTAAAACTAATATTAATGGTGGAAAAAAAGTTTTATTCATTGATTTTAATTATTACTATGGTGTAAATCGCGAAGTGATTGTCAAAGAAATTGCATGTCTTAGTTTGGATGGTCAGTTCAGTCTTCATGAAATTTTACTCCCTCCATACTTGCATTCTACTGTTGATTCAACTTATCAAAACAGCAATGAATGGGTATGGAGAAATATGGGGAATGTTCCATGGAATTGTGGATTAAAACCATATGATATTACAATGCGTGAAATCATAAAAAAAATTGTAAAATACAATCCAATGTTGATCTATGTGAAAGGAATTGAAAAATGCAAATTTCTGCATAGTGTGCTCTATAACAATAGAGACATTATTGATAATAGTTCACTTATACCAGAAATTGGATCATCTTCAACACATTTTTCTACTTCCAATACCTATAACAGTAACAGTAGAGGTAGCAGCAACAACAACTGTTGGGAAAATAGAGGAAATACTATTATAAAAGAAATGCAGTCTGAATTCATAGATATTCCAACATTTCGAGAGCTACGTCGACAATATCCAGGCATTGCTCATCTATATGGATCATGCTATTTTCACACTGATGGATGTGCATTATTGAATTTGAAATTATTAGTATTTTGGTTTTTTATGACTTGGTATTTCAATCAATAACAGGTTTATCTGAGTTTTCAACTATAAATAAGTTAAGATATGTAATTTTAGTTCAATTGTAATGATATACTCTTACTCACATTATTTATAATCAAAATTTCAAAATAAAAAAAAATGTATTCACAAAGAATTGTTCTTAATTACAATACTCCGAATATAGATTGTAAAATTCATCCTCCAATCTATTTAAAACCTTATAAAAAATACGAATTGGCTCTAATATCATTTACATACCTTGATTCACATGCTGAACAAGGCAGAGATGACAGTTATGGAAATTTACCCCTAACTCCACCATCTTCACCTCCTCTCACAACCAACAGTTCTTCTGGTTATATTCCAACACCTAATCCCTCCACTACCAATACTGGTACAAATTCACAAGGTTCAATCAATACAAATAATACCACCAACACTGGTACAAATTCTCAAGGAAGAAATCCACCTCCTCCTCCTCCTCCTCCAATAAATACAAATAATACCAACAACTCTGGTACAAATTCTCAAGGAAGAAATCTGCCTCCTCCTCCTCCTCCAATAAATACAAATAATACCAACACAGGTACAAATTCTCAAGGAAGAAATCCACCTCCTCCTCCTCCTCCAATAAATACAAATAATAACCCTGCTCCACTTCCACCATCACAATCTCTACTAAAAAAAACTGTTTATCAAAGCACAGTTGAAAAAGTTGAAGAATATGCACCTATTATCAATACTAAATCAATAAAAAATTCTAACAACTCTCAAAAAACAAAAACAGAAGGAGAAGATGAGTGTGCTGGTAAGGAAATAAAAATTGATGCAGAGGGTCGAGAATACTGTGAACTTCCCGAAAAACGAACTAAACGTCAAGTACCTACAGGTCTTCCTACATCAACTCAGTCCTCTGAAAATAGGGTCAACATGGAAACTATATATATAAGGTGTGATTTGATTTCTCCTCATTGTTGTTATAGAAACGAAAAGTCTACCAACATACTCTACTCCTTTGTTTTTAATTCACATCCTACATCACATCCTATACGTCTAGTCAAAGAAGAACCTAGATACCCAATTTACCTTCCTTTAGCGTCAAATTACGAAAATACAGACAGGGAAAAAATTATTCAGCGATTCAGTCTCACAATAACTCGCTATCATCCAACAGATACAGTTCGTGATTTTGGTTATTTCACCATTGTACTTCATTTACGTGAAATTTCAAAATTTCTCTCATGATTGTACATAATAATAAAACTCATATTAACCAAGAGCAACAGCAGCCTACAGTGAGACCTTCATTGAAAAAAATTAATAAAATTAAAGTACCTGCTGTTTCTAAACGTGGTCGTCATCCTCGTAGTTATCAAACACCTACTCAATCAACAAAACCAAAAAAAATATCTCAAGTCAACTTGAAATTTTTGAAATCACTTGGAATAAAACCTCGATCTCGTCATAATTAATCACATATTTACCATACTAAATCAAAAAAAAATGACAAGTAAGCATATTAATGATATTTTACAACCAACTCAATTTGATAATTCAATTGAGCAATGGGAATATATTACATACAAACCATTTTCTCCAAGCATGACATATGGAGATGAAATACGAATTTCTATCAATAGTAAAGATGTTATATCCATACCTCATCGTTCATACCTATACATTGCTGGCCGAATTGAAAGAAATAACAGCACTACATATGTCCATCAAATGCCCTATAATGCACTAATGAATTTATTTAATAGCATTTCCTACGAACTGAATGGACATGTTATCGATCGCACACTCAACCCAGGTGTTACCACTACTATAAAATCTTACCTAACAAAATCATATTCAAATGCGAAATATTTAGAATCTTGCGGATTTCAACATAGTACAACTCCGTACAATTCATATAAGGCTAGCAGTAGTGGCTACTTTCAAGTTTATATTCCTTTTTACATGTTGATGGGATTTGGTGAAGATTACAAAAATCCAATAATTAATTCAGTACAAGATTTGATTTTAATTCGTTCTAGAGATGATAGTAACGTATTTATTCATACTGGAGCTGCAGCTGATGCTGCTAATACTCACATAACCTATGTGAATCCTACTATTTCGCTAGCTGAAATTTCATGGAAAGTACCAATTTTAAAATACTCAGACTTCACTCGTATAAAACTACTCAATATAATTAAAGAAAATCGACCAATTGAAATTCAATTTCGAACTTGGGACCTTTTTGAATACCCCACACTACCTCAAAGTACCTCAGTAAGTTGGACTATTAAAACAACCCATTCTCTATTGAAACCAAGATATGTAGTAGTTGTTTTTCAAACAAATCGTCGAAACAGTTATTCTGCTAACCCTTCAATATTAGATCCAATTGGGTTGCAAACCATTAGACTATCTTTAAATGATCAACTTTATCCTTATGAAGCTCCAAATTTGAATTATACATACAATTTACGTGAATTACTTTATCAAATGTTTGCGGAATTTCAAGTTTCTTATTATGAAAAACCTTACCCAGAAACTTATTTTTCCTCCAATGATTTCTTTGATGGTACTTATCCAATTCCAATGGTGGTGTTTAATTGTTCCAAGCAAAAAGATACTATTGAAGCTAGTGGCATAGCTCCAATGAATATTCGTCTAGATTTTACTTGTAATGCCAACATACCAGCAAATACAGTTGCTTACTGTATGATCATTTATGATCGCCTGTTCTCCTATAATTCACTTCACACTTCTAATGTAAAACAAATATTGTAAATATTGTGAATAAAATACAAGTTTTTTTTTTTAAGTTTATTTTTTTCTTACAACACAACTTAATGTAAATTTCTTACATTCTTGATATATATATATACACTTTTCCTATTTTCTATTGAAAAATTGCACTAATTTTTTAAAAAAAACTTATAATTATTTAATTCAAATTGATTTTTAAAAAAAATTAAAAAATAAAATCAAGCATCAGCCATGAATGCACTTTCACCTTCACCTGAACCACCAGCTCCATTGTCATTATTACGATACTTAATAAGCAATCTCTGTATTGCATTTGAAATATCATCATCTTCGTAATCTGAATCTCTAGTAATTTTTATCATGATGTTGATTGGGAGCCCTGTTTTTTGTGTGATCAGATTTGTCAATTTATCTGCACTAATCATAAATGGAAATCCTAGAACCATTGTTCTAGTATCATGATTCTAAAAAATAAAATGAAAAAACACTGTTGAAAAATTGATTCCTAGGTAGATACTTAAAATCTAAATATTACTCAAAAATGAAAATTTTATTCAAAATCAAAGGGAAAAAAATAATTCATCATTTTTTTAAAAAATGAAATTGTTGAGGTACTTACTGTTTCTTGTACTTTTACTCCAGCATATTCTCGAAATATGGACAGCTTAAGTATTTCATTCAAATCTTCCATGCTTAGTCGGGAATCGATCATTCTTATTCTGATGAAACAAGCAGTGAATTTTTTTGAATTATCAGAAGTCATCTTAAATAATATTAATTTTTGTACTTGAAAAAAAAATTTAAAAAAATGAATTGAAAATTTCAGTAAGTAGTTTTATAAGAAAGAATAAAAACACTGCAACGAGCACGAAAATGTGATATTAACAACTGAAAACTGTACAATGTATGATGTGCAACATTGTATGTCAGTGTACAGTACAGTACAGTTTTCTTCTCCTACCTTCTCTTTTAATTTTTCACTTTTTTTTATTACCTATACAATAATTATCAACTTGTAATAAAAAAAAAAACTGACTCAATAAAAATATAAATTTTTATTACAATATTTTATTAACTTACATCTTTGTAATTAAGTAAGTAGATTGGTAGGTATATTTGTACATCATTGTCATAAAGATTAAAAAGAGTCATTAATCAACGTCCACTTTTCATATGGTGAAAATTTAATGTTACCTTTATACCAATAACTATCTAGACCTAAATCTTCGGCTGTGTATTGTAAATCATTGTCTTCCTCACAGCTACTACTGTTTCCTTCTTGATCATCTTCAGATACAAATGATGTAGGTAAATTCATGAATTTCAAAATAATATTGTCTGTTAAAATTGTTCGTCCCCTCAAATTATATCGATTCATAAACTTAGTATTTTCATGTTGATTTCTACACATTAGGAAATTTCTCATTTTTCTTGTCATGCAAGTTTGACCAACACGAAAATGATTCGAGGTATTTATAAAATTCTGTAAACGTTTGCGTACTTTTCGGGAAACCTTCTTTGGATCATATGGTACAAAAAAACTCCATGTTTCTCTTTCCCATTCGTTCCATTCAATAATTTCCATGTATAAAATATGATCATTTTTAAACAAATGATGTACAGATGTCATTTTACAGAATGAAAAAACTCTTGAAAAATATTTAAACCACTTCACAATGCTATACTAGTCATAAAAAAAAACAAATTGTAATAAATGACCATACACAAGCATGTCCACAAATGAACTAACTGAATACAATGTATTTTTATATTATCAAAATATTGCTACTCAAAAATATTATATCTGGTTTTCATCCTTCTCTTCCTCCTCCTCCACCTCTTCCTCTTCAACACTTTTCAATATGTAATTAATACAGTTTATCAAATATTCCATTACAGACTGTTCTCCACCAATGACAGTTTTAGAAAAACATTGATCTTCACCAACAAATAAACTATTGAATACATCAACATTCATTTTCTGACCTGTTTCATTTAATAAATTAATTACCCATTCCCTTTCTTCAGAAAATTCCAATTTTTGCAATTTTGGATCTATCCATTCATTTTTAAACATATTAAAAAATTCAGTACTGGGCAAAATTTTTACATGTACATCTATACAATCATCATAATCAAATTTAGGTAATTGAAATAAAATATCTATTGTTTCTTTTTTCAATTGATCAACATAAGCATATTGAAGACAATCACAACTAGCATTTGTTAAATAATCTTTCACAAATATATATAATATTTCACGATCATATTTTTTCAAAATATCATTTTTGAAATTTTCAATTTCATGCAAAGTTTCTTGCAAATTTTCACTATTAACATTAATTAATTTCAAAGTGAAATTATCAGTTCCCATTATTGAATTTAAAACAACAAGAACAAAAAATTCACAATTGTTGAAAAAACACAACTGCACTGTTCACTGTACCTAATTGGTATACAACTAATAACTGCTCTTGAAAAAAAATAATAATATTTTCCCCCACCAACGATGTGAAAAAGAATTTTCTCCTTCCATCAATTAATGGAAAAAAAAATAATTACAATTGTCATCTTGAATAAAAAATAAAAAAATGAAAAAATATCAACTACCAAAGCACCCTCTATGTGACGGAAAATGGAAGCACTACAAAACAGCTGACTGGTTGTTGCTGTGTGCTTACTACACTGCCTGCTGCTGCTGGAACGCGCTCTATGTGGCACGTTTTGGAACCTGCAGCAGCACACAGAACTGGTTGTTGGTTGGATGGAGTGCGCATGACGTCATAACACAGTTTTTATTTTTTATTAGTACATTGAAACGGAGCTAGCTTGACTCGGATAGCCCCAAAACTGAGTTCGAGCCTCAAACGGAAGGGTCAAAAATACCCTTGGCCCCCTGAGGGATGCGTGAACGTTGTTTTGTATACTACTAGGGTGGGTACATATGTAGGTATTTTTTGGTCCCTTGACAAAATTGTCCAAAAAAGGTCAAAAAAAAAATTAGGCAGCTGAAAATCTAGGAATTGTACCTATTTCCTGGTCGAAAATGGAGTTTTTTTGGGGATTGGGCGTGATTTAGAGATACCTACTTACGCCGGTTTACTGTTGGCTTTCGAATATTTTCTCTTTGTTTTTTGAGAAATTTTTTATCAACCCTTTACTTCATTTTTCAACTAATTTTCTGTGCAATCAGCTCATTTCCCCAAAAATTTCTGCATAAATTCACCCGATTTTAACGCATTTTCATGATTTTTTATGAATTTCTCATCGTACCATTATTTTTTTTATTAATTGTACTTACTGATTTTTTGATTTTTGTTCATGCATATTTTGTGTAGGTACTCATTGCAATATTTAGCAAAACTTCAGCATTACTCCGCTAATTTTCTTGGTTGAATTTACTAGTTTTCTGAATGATTCTTGATTTTGTAAGTGTGATTTTCATGAATTTTCCCCCTGATTTTCTTGACAAATCGTCGCATTTTCAAATCCATTATCAACAAATTAAAAATGATTCTTCTCGAACGATTTGATTAAAGGCAGGCGAAAATTTGATCGCGAATGAATGAATTGTCAATTAATCAAACCAGATCGACGATTATAATATAGGTATATTACATTGTATGTAGACTATGCACCATAGCATTGTTCATCACCTGCGAATCTATCAAGAAAAATTTGAGTTGATTTGATTGCTCATGATTCGTTCAAAAACGACGAATCATTCGAAAAAAACTAAAATTAAATCAGACGATGATACGATAAAGGAAAACGAAACATTATTCAACCTATAAAAATAAAAAATTCGTAAATGACAGCTTTTCGCAAACGATCTTCTTAATACGTGTAGTCGTGTAGTCGTGTAGTTACTTATGTTACTAGTTTCAAATTGCTTACCTTTAGCAAATGTTCTTGCGATGCATATTGTCGAGAGCCAATGATCACCGATTGATAATAAGATACGAGTTCTTGTTGTTTGTTTAACCACTAACGTATTTGTACTCGTATAGGTTACCGTGAATCGCGATTTGTTCTAAATTCAAATTAGGCCTTAACAAAATAATCTAGATTACGTAAGACACACAGGACGCTGTTGGATAATTTACAAAATACGCAATGAGAGATCGCGTACCTAAATGAGAATTTTAATTTCCAAGACTTCGTAGGATGATGGGTAACTGAGTCTTCGGTGTACGAATGTCCATAAGCGAGTGTTGATACGTTATCAAATGAACACGAGCTGTAGATATTATTTTTCGTCATTTCCGTCGTTTTTTTTTTTTTTTTACTTCCGTAGAATTGATCAACATTAGATACCTAGACCTACTATGCATACGCCGAAAAATCATATTGAGAAAAAAAATCCGAAGCCTACTCACGTACTCAGTTATGAACCAGCAGCTCAGGTGCGTGAATTTAAAATCCAATCTTTGCAAAAAAAATTACGTAAGTACATGAAATGAATAATGAAACTTACGTACCTATCAATCTTTTGTTGAGATTCTTAATAAAAATTTTAGAAATGAGATTCGGGGTTTAAATTGATGAAATTTCAACGAGGTATACAAATTCGGAAATTGAATTTCTAAACCGGGCTTCGAGTTTTACTGAGGCGAACCATGGCATGGCAGCTGTGCAGTGGTAACAATTCACGTGCAGTACTCAACTACATACATAAATGCGCGAACTCCTACACTGCCAGTTCAGTGGACGTCAAAATCGTCGATATAGATTAGTAATTTAGTAATCCATATAAAACTCCACTCTGCACGATTTTAAAGTCATTTCATCCCCAAACAGTGTTGCCGCTTTGCAAAAAAAAAATATTCTCAGTTGTTTCTGAATACCCCTTGTATACCTGTAGTTTCATATACTTATACACATATGTTGAAAAATTAAATATATCTCATTTTCTTAAATGAATAACTTAAGTAGGTAGGTACCTACATATAATACATTTTTAAATAATGGTAATCGTAGTATTTTTTTTCGAAAATCATCAGCAATTGTCCTCCAAGAGACCATTGGTCTCATTCTGCGTCATGTGGCGTGATGTAGTAGAGTTCGGAGAATCAGAATCGGAGCAGTCAGAATCAGGGCATTCGATTATCTGCATGTAGGTAGAAAATGGAATTTTTAATAATGGTTATAATTTTCGATAAGAATTAGGTTAAATATTTTTCGCTCACTTACTGCGTCATCTCCCAATATTTCATTCAAATCTCCAATAATTTCTGAGAATTTTGGTCGATCATCGGGCTGATAATTCCAGCATTTACACATTAGAGAGTACCTTTTGAAGAAACATGATAGGTAACATAATTTATTATCAATCAGATAATGACATTACATAATGAGAAATGTTGCATTTAAATTAAGAACATAGCTTACATCATTATCGAACAACCATCAGGTTTTTTCATACGATACCCCGACTGAATGTCTTCCAGCAATTTTTCTGCGTCATCGTATGCCATGTAAGGTACGGAGCCAAAACTCATAATTTCCCAAAGCAGTACCCCGAATGACCACCTGCATAGTTGGTAAATAAGTACATAGGTATGTATAGATTCTAGGTTATGAGAAATTAATAGATACTGTTCAAAACCACTGTATGATTTAGAGCGGTACTTGAATTTATTCAGCATAATTATGCTACTTACACGTCAGATTGAGTGGTATAACGCTTTTGTATCAAGGTTTCTGGTGCCATCCATTTCACTGGAAGTTTGCCTTTGGTTTTTTGTCTATAGTAGTAATCGTGTCGAATATCTCTGGCTAATCCAAAATCAGCTATTTTCACGATGTAATTATCAAATACCAAAACATTTCGAGCCGCGAGGTCTCGGTGGATGCACTGAAAAGTTGATTCATTTTCGTAGAGTATCTCTGAGGTGATCTTGTGTGTTTCGTAGATCTATTGGAGTTTAAAACTAGGTACATACTTATCTAGGTACTTACTTTCATAGAAGCCAAGTATTCCATGCCTTTTGCCACTTGTTGAGCAAACGTTATTAGAACTTTTTCGGACAAATTGAACGATGTCGTTTTCTGAGCTTTGGAAAAGTGGCGGTTGTGGTTTCGTAGGAAATAGAGTAAATTACCATGCGTGGCGTATTCGGTGATGATGAGCAAAGGTCCATCTTGTGTACAGCATCCGAGTAGACCAAGTACATTGTCATGTCTGCCGATGAGTTTCATTAGTTCCATTTCTTTGACTAAATTTACCATATCTATGTCACTGTGCTTCTCTGTGAAATAAGTTCATAGAATAGATTTATTAGTCGAAATGTTACACGATAATTCCTCTTTTAAACTAATATTAGAAAAAACCGTACTTTTCAGCATTTTAACTGCTACTTCAGTGACGACCCGCCGAACATTTCGTGTCATTTTACTGTCAACTGACCGCCACAACATCGTCAATTCTCTGTCACAGAATTTCAACCAATCAGAATAGAGGTGGCTCCGCCTACTTTCCAGTTTCAGGTTTGACAAAGATTTGACGCTGTCAATAAACAGTCAAATATGCGTCAAGTTAGTGTCATGATTTCATGACACAAATTTGGCACTAATTTGACATATTATTGACAATTTTCAAGGACACTGAATTGATTAAATTAATGTAGTGAAACGACCATGGGTCTTTGACTAGGTTTTGACACTTATGTGACACTTTCGTGACATTATCCTAGAATTATCATTTGCTGAGAAATTTCTTGATTTGTGGTAATTTTTGAGCTCTGATGTCAATGACATTTTTTCAAAAATAGCCTAGTGTAAAAATTGTTATAAGTAGATATCTACCTTATCAATATTTCGAAAATTTATTTTAATAATTGCAATATTTTGTGAAAAAAAGTAATATTTAGAGATTTTTGGGTAATACCCTTCTTTTTTTAAAAAAAATCAAGTTTGAAATACCTACTTACATTCACTTTTTTATTAAATCGAATGTTTATGCAAGAAATACCTAAAAATCAATTTTTTATAAAGATACACAATTGATAGATTAATTAATCAACTATGTAATTTGAGATCCAATTACTTAAGGGTAATTTTCGCGGAATCCATAAGTGGGTACTTCATTTCCAAGTAGGCCTAAAAATAAATTAACAAGCCAACCCGTTAATCGCGCATACTGCGCGATTCTTCAAAACCTAAATGTACCTACATTTTAAAAATTCAGTAGCTAATATGTAGAATAATCATGATTTTTTCACTGTTAGTTATTGGAAAATTCAAAAAAATGAGCTTCGCTTTTTCAAAAAGAATTGCAAAAAGGTGTAATTTTTTTGACAATTATTGTCAAAAAACCTTGTTTTTTCCTATTAAGGGGATATTCTCAATACATAGTAGTAGTATAACCAAAATGCCTTATTTTACATTGGTCTTATGGGACAAACTTTAATGTTTCAATACGTTGAATAGTTTTTCAATAAATACAGTTTTAAGAAACGTTGGATTTTTTCTCAAAAAGTCCAACATTTCATCAAATCGTATTTTTTCGAAAACTACTCAACGTATCAACAAATGCATGCACAGGATTGTTCAAAATGTTTTGAAAAACGTATTATACGCAATTTGAAGCTATTCCATGCACAAATGGCTCTGAATTATGTGTTTGAAGTTTGGCAGGCGGACAGATATACTACCATGTATTGAGAATATCCCCTTAAGTACATATCAAAATTTTGCTTTTTGGCAAAAATTGATGAAAAATTTTGCTTTAAATGAAATTTGTAAAAAATCTGCGGCCTACCTTTTTTTCAAAAAATTGTTCAAAAATCTACCTGTTTTGCCAGAAACTGTTAATTGATAATTAGGTACTAAAAAGTTCTACTTTTTTCGCAATACATAATTATTGAAAAGTTTTGAAAGGGTCTTTCTTTGTTTATATCTTATTCTCAAAAAGTTCCGCTCTTGGCTAACATTGTAATTCTTGATGAGGCTTTTTTAAAAATTAACAGAAAAAAAAATATTGTTTTATCGCAAAAAATTCCAATATGTACTTATTTCAACTGTTATCACCAAAAGTCGGAAATTTACCCCAAAGCGTCGCTTTCTCCCCAAATGTATTCTAAAAACACTCAATCACTCTCATCAAAAATCAAAATAATGTCCAGAGTTGCGAAAAAGTATTATCACTCTTTCCAACAATTGGCGAAAAGTCCTGGTTTCATTTCTTAAAAAGTCTAAAAAAATGATAACTATATCAAAAAAAAACTCGTTTTTTACCCCATAGTTTTACCTAATGAAAGCAACAAAAATAATTGCAAAAAATGTAAACGTCATATTTTTTTTGTAGATAACTACCAAACTTGCTACTTTTTGCTAAAATGGAGAATTTTTTTTTTTTTTTTTACCAAATCAACAATCTTGTTTCTTTTTAATTCACAAAAATGTTTTGTTTTTTAGTTTTAAAAAAATCATTTTTTATCAGAAATTACCAAAAATTTCAGTAGTTTTTTTTCTGTTTGCTAAGATTATCAAAGTCTCGACTCAAATGACTCAATCTGCTGCACCATCTGCATAAATTGGTGAAAACTTTCAACCTTGCATATATATATATGACTTGATCTGGTCAAATATCTCATGTCAAAAAATTTTGAGGTTTCGCTTAACTTTTACCATCAACTTTTGAAAATTTCTGAAAAAAAGCTAAGCGAAAGCTCAAAACTTCTTGACATGTGGTATTTGACCTAAAATAACAACCTCTCAGTAAAAAGGCTTTGAAATGTAGATGTGCAAGCTTATGTTGAAAGTACAAAAAATTTTGTAGTAAGCTGAAAAAACATTTGATGGGCAGACAAAAATACTTATGTTGTACCTTGAAAGATCTAAGTTGAAAAACAATTTTTAACAGAAAAAAACTCTC
Source organism: Planococcus citri (assembly GCF_950023065.1). Taxonomy (NCBI): domain Eukaryota; kingdom Metazoa; phylum Arthropoda; class Insecta; order Hemiptera; family Pseudococcidae; genus Planococcus; species Planococcus citri. Next base: position 82,526,931 of record NC_088677.1, read on the forward strand.
AAAAGTTTATGGTAAAAGTTCAGCGAAAGCTTTAAAGTTCATGTCATGAGGTAATGTTGACGATGCACCCTGAATGTTTTTTTATTATAAAATCAACTTTTTGTCGTAACTTCGTTTCACATTTCAAAATTTAGTAAATGGTTTTCAAGCTTTCTTTAGCTCATGGTGAAAATTGTTGAACTTTCAACTTAAACCTGCATATCTATGTACTATTCAAAACCTTTCTATCAAGCGGCTGTTTATAAAAATCGGTTCAGCTGTTGCAGAGATCTTGCTGTGACAAAAAACCAACTCATAATGAACTTTTAAACTTTCGCTGAACTTTTGCCAACAATTTTTAAAAGCTCTTTACAGTCTAGTATGGTTTTTTCACTGTGCTTTTTCAAGGTACAATCTGTATAATTTTTTTACACATCAAATAAGATCAAATACTGCATGACCACAACTTTCAACTTTTGAAAGTTTCTCTTTGTCATAAGTTTTTTTCCGCGGAGACTTTTTGAGGTACAATGTAGGTACCTACTTTGTGTACCTGCCGAATATGGCATAATCGATTATTGAGCTTTTTTGAGCTTATAGTGAAACTGTTTGAACTTTCAACATAAACCTGCACATCTACACTTCAAAACCTTTCTCGATATGTCATTTATCAAAATTGGTTCAGCAGTTGCTAAGATCTCACAGACAAAAGAATCAGGTCATAATTCAAAACTTTCAAGCATTCACTTAGCTTTGACCTGGAACTTTTTGAAACTTTTTTTCTTCAAGATTTGTCTTTTTGTGATGCTCTTTCAAAGTATATAATATAGTACGTAACGTACTTCTTTATATACGTTGAAGGCTTTGAGTATAGAGTTAACATCAATTATTGAGCTTTTTTGAGCTTGAGGCACAACTTTTTTGTGAACTTTTTTCTTAAACATTTGACTTCTTTTGATGCTCTTTCAAGGTATAATATACGTGCTACTGTGTATACATTGAATGCACTACGTATAGGCTAAAATCAATTATTGAGCTTTTTTGAGCTTTACGGCGCAACTTTTTGAACTTTTAATTAAAACCTGCACATCTACGGGTCAAAAGCTTTTTTTTGAGACATCGTCGAGCAAAATTGGTTCAGCCGTTGCTGAGATCTTAGAGTCAAAAGAATCTGGTCATAATTGAGCTTTTTTTGAGCTTTTTACAGTACAGCTTTTTTTGTAAACATTTTTCTTCAACATTCGACTTCTTTCGATGCTCTTTCAAGATATAATATACATACTTCTCTACATACGTCAAATATGCTAAATATAGGCTAAAATCAATTATTGAGCTTTTTTGAGCTTTAAGGCGCAACTTTTTTGTAAACTTTTTTCTTCGATATTAGACTTCTTTCGATGCTCTTTCAAGATATAATATACGTACTTCTCTACATACGTCAAATACGCTAAATATTGGCTAAAATCAATTATTGAGCTTTTTTGAGCTTTAAAGCGCAACTTTTTTGTAAACTTTTTTCTTCAACATTAGACTTCTTTCGATGCTCTTTCAAGGTATAATATACGTACTTCTCTGTTTACATTAACTGCGCTACGTATAGGCTAAATTCAATTATTGAGCTTTTTTGAGCTTTAAGGCGCAACTTTTTTGAAAACTTTTTTCTTCAACATTACACTTCTTTCGATGCTCTTTCAAGGTATAATATACGTACTTCTCTGTATACGTTAAATGCGCTACGTATAGGCTAAAATCAATTATTGAGCTTTTTTGAGCTTTACGGCGCAACTTTTTGAACTTTTGATAAAAACCTGCACATCTATGGGTCAAAAGCTTTTTTTTGAGACTTTGTCGATCAAAATCGGTTCAGCCGTTCCTGAGATCTCAGTATTACAAAAATCCGGTCATAATTTTAATATATAGATTTTACGTGAGTTTATTCTAAAGGGTTTATCTTTTGTTGAGCATTTTTTACACTGCTTTTTTAATGTAAGTATTAGGTACCCATCTAACTTAGGTACATTCAAAATCAAAAGTTAATACCTAATTATTTCAATTCGTTATTCATGTAAAAAAATTCAAGGAAATTGGTAGATTAAATTCACTTACGTACCTATCTGCCAAGCAGTGTTTTTAAAGAGCACATGCATAACAAATTATATGTAGGTATCTTATCATTGCACACATATACTTTGCTTTTAATGTCTACATAACAGTCAAGTCGGCGTAGCCCATACGTTAGGTGTAGGTTATTATAGGATAGTTGGAATTGTTAGGGTTACAGGTTCGAATCCCAGGAGAGGTAAGGAATTTTCGAAGTTGAATTCAAATTTCGATGATGCAGATCAATTCCTACCTATAGCAGAAGGGCATTACATGTTAAATTACATTCCCCAGTTAATTACTCGATTTTTAAAAATTAATTTTAATTATTCAACTTTGTCAAAAAATAGTCAAAATTTCGTCAAAACATTGTCAAATATTTGCCAAGAGATCGCCGAAAAACCGGTTTGGTGGCATGGTATTGACGCGTTTTCGACACTTTCAGCTTCTTTCTGATTGGTTGGAAATTGTCAAAATAGTGTCAAAAGCACTGTCAAAATTATCACGTCAAAAAAGTGTCATTCGACACTTTTTTGACATGTTGCTTTGCACGGCGGGGACATCTTGCTGTAAGAGGCCTGAAACATTTCCCTTGACTACTCTTCCAAACTCTCCTTCTCCTAGATGTTTCCCTAGTACTAAGTTTTCTCGAGGAATTTCCCATCTTTCATCGAGCTGTAATTGATATTCGTTCTTCGGTACAGTCTCATTTTCAGGCAATGTCGAAACAGGTTCATATATGATATTGACGTTCGGTAATCTCTGGAATACATGAGCATATTCTTCAATATTATGTCCAGTAGAATAACAAATTTTATATTTTGAAAAAAGTCGTCAAAAAAACAAGGAAGCAAAACTTCAATTTTTACGCAAAGGTTTGATACACGTTTTGGACCGAATGTCTGTCCAAAATTTTCGCGACACTTCATGAAATCCCGATCCTTAAGACTCTAATCTGCGTTACGCCAACTTTTGAAAACAGAAAAAAATTGCTGAACTCTTAATAAGTGCATCTGTCGTGAGTTTTATAAGCTTGAAAAAAAAAATTGAGCGTCTCGGTGACTTTTGAAAACGACAAAATTGTTGAATTAATGTTACGTCTGACTTTTAAAAATTTGATCAATTTCCCAAGTCGATTTTTGTTGCGAAATTTGAATTTTAGCCCACTTTTGGAGAACATTGAGGAAAGTTGTGAAAATTCCAAAATGAGGTGATCATTCAATTACATTCTTTCAGGGTTAAGGATAAGTGTTGTTAGGTGCATTAGCGTTAGAAATTTCTGAATAAAATAATTACCAATATGTGTAATTCATTTTCGTCCAGCTCGATTTCGTTTTCAATCACGACGCGTTTTACGCATTGTGACATAGCTATCATTTGCATACCCATTTTATTGATTTGTTGTTGCATTTGTTGCGATCTTACTGCATATTTTCTGTAAACAACGAATACTGCGACCACAGTAAATGCAGCTGCCACTATTAGGCTGATTATTAAATAGATGTTTTCTTTTAACCAATTTTTCGATTGGTTATTTGGCTGGCTTTTTTCAATTGCTGTTAAATTCGAACAGTACTGTATATCATGCAACCAAGGATCAGTGATGTTAGATTTATCATCTAAGCTGTAGTATTTACATTCTCTGGTTTCTGAATTCCACATACACGAGTAGTTCTTGTTCAGACATGTAGAGCATTGATCGCCCATATAGGCGCATTTATACACGACAATATGTGTGTTGTATGTGTTGTCAAGCTCAATTGGTATTGATCCGTTCAATAAAATAGACAAATCCACTGTTATGTAAGCTTTTGATTCAGCGTATGCAAATATCTCATCACGACATGTTAATTTTTCCCTTTTCAAACCATTTTCTGGCGGAGAGGAACTACCTAAAAACAATAGAAATTGTGTTTTCTCTATGTTAGAATCGAATAGAAATTTGCATGTAAGCGTATGAGACTGTAAACTGATAGGCAGCGTGCAATATACTTCTATTTGTCTTGTCTTTTCTGTATGGGCTGGTATGTAAATGTCTGATCCATGCTCGGTGTAAAACTGTGGGCAAAACATCGCGTTTTTTGAGTATTTATTTCCATCGTATAATGATTTACGATTCTGTTGAGGGAAATTGGTGCTGCTAAAGTTTATACCTATTACTATATCATTTTCTTTCCAAATTGCATTATCGGTGCACCTTGATTCATTCACATACCAATGGCATGGATAAGGAGAACCCATACACGATAAACACGATTCATATGTACTACAATCGTGAAATATGACGTGAGTCTCTTGAAATACTGGGAAATGGTTTGTCTGGACTGATAGCTGAGCTCCTATGGAATGATTATTGATGGGTGTAGGAGGTAAACGATTAGGAGTTGGTGTTACGCAGTTAATACTATTTTTATCGCATATGGTTGTGGTATTGATGGAAAAATTGCCAAATTCGAAAAGACATATTATCGTATGGTTGATGAACGGATGGCAAGTTATTAATTTGAAAGTTACATTCGATTGCGCTGTTCTTGAGAATTCGTCTGCTGCACTTGAAGAAGCGTCTATGTATTTATCGATATCAAACGGGGCCCAGTTGGTGGGATTTTGTTCAACATCACACTCTGATTTCAGACAACATCTATTACTAGGAAAACACCATCCGCAATAAGGATCTTTTATCACCAAACATGCGTGCGATGTGTTATATTCATCGCAATTGTGTATTTTGACTTTGGTGAGTTTCTTTTCGGTCATCACATATAAAAAGTTTGTCGTAGAATCAAATTGCATATCCGAATTTACTCTGCTTCCCGGATCAATCGTTATGTCTGCGTATTTATTTGCACTGAACCAATCTGGCGAATCGACTCCTTTTATTGATATTTTCTCTAGCCGACCGTCATTGGTACCAAAAAACAAGATTGTGTAATTGTGAATTGAGGTAACTACCATTGCTACCGCAAATACAAAATCAACAGCTGGATGCGAGAATATCAGGTTTCCGATCAGCGGTTCATCCTTCTGAATCAGAGAATGTAATTCATTTATTTTATACCTACATACTGAAAAACCTGCTGTCTGTCCTCGAGAGTACTGGTTTTGTACTGTGAACATCGTTGTTTCCTTCATTTCATGTAAATCTCTTTTCGAATCAGAATCTTCATTTCGCTTCTGGATATGGACATGCGCGATTCTTTCTGGAGGTGTCACATCTGAATCCGAAGTGCAAATTATAGGAACTCTCTTGCATGAACTGTTTTTGAGAGTATCTGTCACCATTAGATACCCACCAGCCGGAGTATTCGGATCACCGTCTCCGGCGATAAAATAGCCGACGTTTTCAGAACTGAAACCATGAACGAATGTTTCAGGGTGTCCAGTGGGACACTCGTTTCTCGTGAAATGGGAGGCAGTATTTTGTGTATGAACTGATGAAAAATATTCTCGTTTTAGGTTTCTAATAGTTATTATTTGTATCGTCTTTGCATAATGGGCAAGATTGAAACCAACATATAGAGTTGATGAATTCTCTGGTAAACTGGGAGCTATGAAGGCTACAGTTGAATACCAGTATTCACTTTCTACTGTAGGTTCAAACCTAGTTGTCCAGATTTTGGAAATATTATTGATATCGTGAGCATGACAGACACCCGAGAAAAAAGTACCACACGATATCAGTTGCTGATTCTGATAGTCCAATACTAGCACTTGGTTCCAATTTGACTCACTTGTATTTCGTTTCAATTTACTATGTGAACAGTTGAGAGCAGTACAATCTGAAGGATTGAGTTCTGATACAGTGTAATTAATTTGCAGCTCGAGATCGGGTGATAATTGATATATATGGTTTACTGCGCCTATATATACCCATCTCCCAATTTTATCTACTGCCAAGTGATTGAACTTCGTGGCGTTTTCATCTGAAAATACTTTCCACGTTTCCTTAGCTGATTTTGCATTTGAGTGATTCGTGTTCAGGTAAAATATAAACGTGTGTATCAATAGTGAGGGTAAGAGCTTAAGAAAATTCATTGCGATAAAAATTTCATGTTTAGGTTGCGTTATCATTCGGTTGATTTGTGCATTTTTTTTCTCCGTGTATTGTTGATTTAGTTTTGAAATATCTGGAAGCATAAAAAAGATATGGACTTCAGCTTTATACTTAGACTGCGTTGATGGATTAGAATTGCTGCATGAGAAAGAAAAAACCTTCACTGAACACTGAATTCTGATAATCTTTTGAATCAGCTAGTGGTGTTTAAAGATTCTCTAAAAATTAAATTATTGTCTAATATTGAAAACAGAGAAGAGACAACTCGTAATCGCGCGAAGGATTGCAATATAATTGGTGTTTTTTCCCCTCAATGAATCGCAGTAAAAATACTCTCAATTCTATTTTAAATCACGATTTTACAGATTTTTTTTTTATGGGTTGAAAAACTATTTCAGGATGTCTAACAGGTGCCTAATGTAAGTAATATAAAAGTAATGCATTGAAAATTTCGGTAATGTAAGTACCTAAGGTAAAGTAATGCATTTTGCCTTGAAATTAAATATTAATGTATTTTTTCTCAAATTCATTTTAGTTTTTGGGGAAAATTGTGTTTAAAATTGTCCGAAAAAAATCACCATTTTTTAAACAAAATTCCACAAAAATGTCGCCTTTGCTCCGTTCAGGCAATATTTTGAACTTCTCTTCATATTTCTGAATTTCGAACGTTATGCTTAATCATTTTTCATCTTAATCTTTCAATTTTCCCAACTTCTTCACGAAAAAATAAGTTGATTCAGGGACGAAACTAGGGTGGTGGGGGTGAACCACCCACTCAAGGTTGTCAAGTCTTGAAAAAGTCGGTAAATGTGCCGACCGTGCTGGGACTTGACAAAGTCGATAAGTGTAGAAAATATTTTTTGAGCTTTTCTGAAGAATTCAAGGTTAAAATTAAGTCATGACTTCTAAGATTTTTTTGAAAAAGGTGCTGCGACCAATCAAAGTGTGGTAAAAAGGTATTCCATGGTAAGATAGGCGAAATGGCCCTGTTCCCAGATTTGAAAAATTATGATGGATTATTGTTGGGTACCTCCGATGAAAATTTTCGAACGGAATTTCCGCCCCCAACCCACTCCCCTCGGGTAGTATAGCCCACGTTTTTCGGGAGAAAAATTCGGTATCCATGAGTAGTGAATAGAAAATTCTGGCACCACGCGGAATATGTAGAAAAAGCCTGGTCCTTTTCAACAGGATTTTTTTCAAAAAATTTTATCTTAGTGGTGGGGGTAAAATTAACAAAAAAAAACTGTACATACATGTATGGTACCTGCTGCACTTTCTGATTGTTACATTGGTCGTGTCCCTACATAGCATGACGTGAAAAATCGCCACTGCGAACTTGCCAAAAATTCCTGCTTTTGCCAAAATTATCAAAAAAGTGTCGTTTTTGACTTTTGTCAAAATTATTAAAAAAATCCTTACTTTTGTCGAAATTGTTCAAAAAAGCATTGAACATTTCGGCTTAAAACATGGATAACATGTGTCAAAGAAAGGTCTTTGTCTACAATACCATGTCAAAAAAGTACAACTTGCTGACGATTTTGACAAAAAGCAGGAGTTTTGAAAATTTTGACTAAAAGCGAAGTTTTTTTTTACAATAGATATTAAATCCTTATGCATTTATTTTGGCAAAAAACTGTTTGTTTTTTTATCGAATAAAATTAATTTTGATTTGGCAAGAAAAGGGCTTCTTAGGACAATTTTGATAAAAGCAAGAATTTTTGCCAATTTTAGCAACAGGATTTTTTTGAACATTTTGGAAAAAAGCAGAAGTTTTTTTGGCAATTTTTACAAAAGTTCGGATTTTTTTATAATTTTGACAAGAAAGGAACTTTTTTACAATTTTGACATAAACGAGACTTTTTTCAGAATTTAGGCAAAAACAGAACTTTGCAGACAATTCTGGCAAAAAACATAACAAGGACTTCTTAGGATAATTTTGGGAAAAGCAGGAATTTTCAAAATTTTGACTAATGTTTTTTAGTCATTTCTGCAAAAAATTTTACGACTTTTTTGATGACGTCAAAAAAAGGTATTTTTCGACCATTTTGGCAAAAAAACAAGACTGTTTTGCCAATTTTAACAGAAGTTGGGATTTTTAATAATTTTTTTTAAAAATAAACTTCTGTACAATTTTGACAAAAATGAGACTTTTTTGACAATATTCTTCTGGATATAAGATTTTTCAAAACATTAAATAGAGGGGGATTTTTACTCAGCCAAAAAATACATTTTACCTAGAATTAGGTAAAATTTATTACTCTCATAGTAAAATTTACTAATCTCAAAATAAAATTTACTAATCTCATTGTAAAAATCACTCTATGCTGAAATAGTAAAAATTACCCATACTTTTTTTCCGTGATGAATTAAAGTTGAAATCTTCCAACAATTTTATTTTTTTGTGGTCCACCTTCATGTATGTGTAGAATTGTGGTAGGTGGATAGATATGTACCCGCCGAACATTTCGTGTCATTTTACTGTCAATGAATAGCCAAAACATCGTCAATTCTCTGTCAACGAATTTCAACCAATCAGAATAGAGGTAGCTCCGCCTACTTTCCAGTTTCAGGTTTGACGAAGATTTAACACTGTCAGTAAACAGTCAAATTTGCGTCAAGTTTGTGTCACAAAATCCATGACACAAAATTGGCACTAATATGACATATTATTGACAATTTTCAAGGACACTGAATGGATTAAATTAATGTAGTGAAACGACCATGGGTCTTTGGCTTGGTTTTGACACTTATGTGACACTTTAGCAACATTTATCCTAAAATAAATTGTCATTTTCTGAGCAATTTCTTGATTTGTGATAATTTTTGAGGTTTAATGCCAATCAAATTTTTTAAAAAATGGCCTCAATATTTTGAAAATTTTTTGTAAAAAAAAAGGCAATAAAATTTAACATTTCTGAGTATTATTTAAACAAAAAAAATCCAAATTTGAAATAGGTATCTAACATTTACTTTTTTATCAAATTGAACAGTATTATAGACACTGGACCTGCGTATAAGACAACCAACTGGCAGCCATCTTGGCAAAAAAACCTGAGTAACGCCAATTTATCCCGCAGCCAGGAGTTCCTTCCGGACTACACAACCCTCCCTCTTCCCTGTTGCCTGCAAAATTGAAGTACAGCGCTGCCAAGATCACCCAGCGGGATAAATTGGCGTTACTCAAGATTTCCTTACCGTTTCCGTTCCCCTCGGCCTGCAGTTGGTTGTCTTATTCCGCAGGTCCAGTGTCTATAAACAGTATGCAAGAAATTGAATTAATTTTTTTTTTTTATACTTCTATATAGGTATGCAATTGATAGATTAGGTAATTAATCAATTACGTAATTTGAGATCTAATCAAGAGTCATTTTTGTGGAATCCATAAGTAGGTACCTACATACTTCATTTCCAAGTAGGCCTAAAAATAAATTAAAATTTTATGCGTGTTTACTTAATTGTAAATTTAAATTTGGGTTTATCTTTTTTTGAGCATTTTTTTTACATTGTGTTTTAATGTAGGTATTAGGTACCTATCTAACTTAGGTACCTTCAAAATCAAAAATGTATTAGGTACCTAATTATTTCAATTCGTTATTTATGTAAAAAAAATTTAAGGAAATTGGTAGGTTAAATTCACTCAAGTACCGATCTGCTAAGCAGAGTTTTTAAAAAGCACATGCATAAACAAATTGTAGGTATCTATCATTGCACAATATACATTGCTTCTAATGCGTGGTTTATAGATAAGTCAACGTAGCCCATACGTTAGGTGTAGGTTGTAGGGTAGTTAGAAATGTTAGGGTTGCACGTTCGAATCCCAGAGTAGGTAAGGAATTTTCGGAGTTCAATTCAAATTTCGATGATGCTGATCAATTCCTATCTATAGCAAAAGGTCATTGAAAATTGAATTACGTTCCCCAATTAATTACTCGATTTTTAAAAATTAATTTTAATTGCCTCACTTTGTCAAAAAGTAGTCAAAATATCGTCAAAATACTGTCACATATTTGCCAAGAGATCCTTGCAAAACCGGTTTGGTGGCATGGTATTGACGCGTTTTCGACACTTCCAGCCTCTTTCTGATTGGTTGGAAATTGTCAAAATAGTGTCAAACGCACTGTCAAAATTATCACGTCAAAAAAGCGTCATTCGACACTCCTGCTTTGCACGGCGGGTAGGTATATTGAACCATCAGGAAGTGTGGATTAGTGATGGAATCATTGATTATTTTTCGAAATGAAGTTTTATAAAATTAATAGATAATGCGAGGAATAAAAGTTACAAATTGCTTACCTCTGCCCAATAGTCTTGTAATAAATACTTCGGTGAGCAAAGAATCAGTATAATAATGCTAGTCCTTATTTTTCTGAACCACTAAAATAGCGTACAATAAATCACGATTTGTTGTAAAGGTAATCGAAAACAGATACCCAAGTAACGTTGACGTTAGATACAAAACACACACGACTTCGTGGAATAAATAGGATGTAAAAAATGCAGTGAGAAGAGATTTAGTGATCATTTTAATTTATAAGTTTTTCAAAGAACTCGCACGTACTTATAGCTTCGTCATTTTTCATTTTCCCTGAATAATCATTTTCCGATGAATAGGTAAGGTATTTGTTGATAATTGTGTGAAAAACAGGATAATGACTAAGGATTTTCAATACAGTGCAGTTGGGATCAATTTGAACGTTGATAAGTGCTGCGACATTATCAAATGAAATCGAGTCGTAATTTTTTTCAGGGGTTTCTGTCGATGATTATTCTCGCTTCAATTTTCAAACTGGACAAATTTATTTAGAAAAACTGATTGTAGATTTTGAGACGACCATATACGGGCAAATTGTGATTAGCTGGCTTTTCCTTTTTGAATCAAGCTTATATATCACCGCTTTACATTTCAGTGCATCATTTTATTGTTATTGTACTGACTGCTGATGAATACATCATGCGATGTTACCATTTATAGATAATTCATAATTTCCTGGAAAAATCTCCGCGAGTATTGCTTTGTTCGTTTGATAACATTGCATCAAAATTTCATCAATTTGAATTTTTCTCGTTGAAATGTCAAATCTCAAACTTGAAAGTTGACAAAAAAGTACATCATTTTTTTAAAACTCAAATTTATCAAAAGGTCGCCTTTTGAAGAATGTTTTGAAAGATTTAACTATTTGAATGAAATCTGAAACATGATTCTTGAATCTGATAACGCATCTGGACTTCGTATTGCAATTGCTGAAGAATTGCAAGTACAGAGTTAGTTTCGTATTCGGAGCTTCTTGTCTCTTGCATTTAGGTATATTAGTACTCTTTTACATAATGTTTCCTGTTCTTATTTAGCAAATTCTAATTATTTGAAAATTTCCTTTTGGTTTCAGAATTATTGTCGGATAATTTGACTTACTTGAGTGGATATCACAATAATCATATTCATTGAAATACTCTCTACCACTGTCGCACGACGTGTTTTGGTCAATGAATGTTGAACAAGATGCAGAATTTTCGTGGTAAGTAGAAGAATAATAAATTAATAATTATACTTAGGTACAATAGCAAAATTATACGTAGGTACCTATATTTATCATGGCTGTATGAACAATTATTGAGTATATTTAATATCTTCAGCTTAGTTGCAATAGGTATAGGGTATCTGGGGGTACACATATGCCACGTATTAAAATGGAGCATTTTATTAAAGTTACAAATATTATGTACATTTGAAGAGTGATATTCCAAAACTCGCTTTGTCCATTTTCACAACTTTTCAGGAGAGAGGAAAAACAGTTTCCCTTTAAACGGGTAAATTGGATTTTTAGGCGAGTTTAGCACTTTATTTGGGTGGATTTATGATGTAGGAGTGTAGGTATACACTTCATCCACTAAATACTGCTGAAAAAAATTTCAATAAAAATGGACAAAGCGCGTTTTGGAACATTATTTTTTTTAAAATTTTTAATGAATTGGCTATTTAGGTGACTTTAACACCTCATTTTGGTAGGTTGATGATGTAGGAATGTGAGTTAATACTTCATCTACCAGGTACCGCTGAAAATCCAACTTCGACAAAAATGGACAAAGCGAGTTTTGGAATATCACTCTTCATTTGGTTTAATTGAATTAATTAGCCTAGGTTCGTTCACATAAAATATGCTCAAATGCTTGCGGGGAAAAAAATGCCGTCTGTTTTTTATATTTTCAAAGTAAACGATTGGTTTCATTTGCCTTGTGACTGTATACTGAGCTAATGCTTGAGCAATCTGAATAAGATTCTTCAATTACCTAGGTGCAAATTAAATTTTTTTAAATGTTTAATATTTACCATAGTAGTAAATTAGGGTAGAATTCACACTTTTGGTGTAATAAGGTTACCTTTCAAACAAACGAACATTTTTGAATGCAGGATGTTAAATTACCCCCAAAAGTTCGAAATTTTCAAAATTGATTTTTTTAAAAATGTAACCTTATTACTCCGCAGGTGCAAATTTAAATTCTGAATGGTAAAAAAATTTTCACTTACTGGATCCATCTTTTTTAGTATGGCTTCTAAATCGTGAATGATTCTAGTAAAGTCTGGTCGATTTTCTGGCAAATGGTTCCAGCATTTAACCATTAGGCAGTACCTGTTACAGAAATTTATGTATTACAATATAGGTAAGTACCTATTCACTAATTATTATGAGCATTCATTGGTTTCTCCACAAAAATGATATTATAAACGTCGGAAATTAGTGATTTTGTCGATTGATTGAAGTCTAGGTACGTACGTGTCCATCGAACAACCTTCAGGTTTTTTCAAGCGGTATCCCGATCGAATGTCTTTCAGTAGTTTTCCTGCGTCGTCGTAGGCAGCATAGGGAACTTCGCCAAAAGTCACAATCTCCCAAAGTAATATACCGTACGACCACCTGCATGTATTAATAAATCTACATATATTCAAGGTGTAAAAATTTGATGTTAAATATTATTGAAAAGCTTTATAGGTACCTACGTGAGTAATTGAATGTACATTTATGTAAGATCAATCCCCGCTTCCATTTACCTACATTATACCTATGCATTTGTCATGTTTATTGTTGCACTTACACATCAGATTTTGTGGAATGACGTCGGTGCGTTATGGTTTCAGGTGCTATCCATTTTACCGGAAATCTGCCTTTAGACTTTTGTTTATAGTAGTCAGAATTTCGAATATCTTTGGCTAATCCAAAATCAGCTATTTTCAGCACATATTCGTCAAATATCAGGATATTTCGAGCAGCGAGGTCTCGGTGAATTAGCTGAGGAATTGAAAACATTTTATTATTTCAGTAGAGTTAGGCTGTTCGCCTGTTCCACTATCAACTTGATGAAAATACTTACTCTCATAGAAGCCAAGTATTCCATGCCTGTGGCTATTTGTAGAGCAAATGTGAGCTGAACTTTTTCAGACAAGTCATTCTCCCTGGCTGTTGAAGGTTGATGGTGGTTTCTGAGGAAATCGAGTAAATTTCCATGAGGAGAGTATTCGATGATGACGAGCAACGGCCCATTTTGTGTACAACATCCGAGTAGACTAAGTACGTTGTCATGTCTGCCAATTAGTTTCAACAGTTCCATTTCGGTTACTAAGCTAACCATGTCTGTGTCTTTGTGGGTGGCTGTGAAATGAATACACATACTTATGTAAATTGATTCATTATGTAAAGTATGTACAATTTTTTTAATGCATTTTTCGCTTTGTGAAGTGACTAAATCACTCGAATCACCTGAAGTGAGTTTTGGTAAATTTTTAAAAATGATTTTGCTGGATTTTCTCATAACAATCTTTGTGATTTTTTTGGTACGTACTCGGCTACTTCTTTTTTTTCTTTGAGAGGGGGGGGGGGGGTCAACTCACTGAGTAATATTTTCGCACTTGGAAAGAAAATACGCCCCCTACGAAAAACAAAGTTTATAAATATACCTAGAGACTTACTTTTCAACATTTTTACTGCTGCTGTTGTGACGATGTGTGGCTGTAATAGGCCTGAAACATTTCCTTTGACAACTCTTCCAAACTCTCCTTCTCCTAGAAATTCCCCCAGAACAACGTTTTCTCGAGGAATTTCCCACTTTTCATCCAATGGTAATTCGTATTCACTCCTCGGTCCTTCATATTCGGTCCTCGGTGTTGGGGCCACTTCTTCTGCATCTATTATTGGATAAGATTCGTATACGACCGTGACGTTTGGTATTTTCTAGAATTGTAATGAGAGGTTAGGTGAAGGTAGATTAGATTCTTTGTTAGGATAAAATTCATGAATTTTTCTAAAAAAGTTGCCCTGAAACTAAAGTACCCAAAGTTTCAGACATTTTTCGTCAATTCGTTGACGAATGGAGGGGGCTCCGAGGAGGAGAATTTTTTTCACACGTTCGTCTACACGTTGGTAAAATATCTCAAAAATGCAATTTTTTTCATTTTTTAGGTTTCTGATGGTATTTTTGCAGTAAGTGTAAAACTTGTATTTTTTTTTCTTGAAAATGAAAAAAAAATGTCAGTATAATTTTTTGACATTTTATTCTGCATAAAAATGACTAAAACTGAGAATTTTTCAGAATTTTTACTCGGCGGACATCATGGTTACATTTTAATTATAAGTCTTTAAATTGATTTTTGGGTTTTTGAAAGTGGCAACACTGATTTTGACATCATTCGTCGATTACCCTCTCAAAGTACTACAAATTTTTAAAAAAGTTCGAAGTTCTATACCATGTACAACAGCAACAATTTGCAACTAAAATTTTCCATTTTCGGCCATTTTGGAGAACTTTGAAGCGCCACAGCCCCGTCAAAAAAAATCGAAAAAATGTCCGGTTTGCGTCATTCGTCATCGTTTGATGACCTCTACACATGATCTGATTTTTAAAAAAATCGAAGATCTATCGTGCAAAAATCTGCCGATTTGACATGGAATGAGCCATAGTTATATTTGAAATGATAAGGGTAGAGGCACCAAATATGGACCACTTTTTTTTGGAGGATTGCCACATGAAAACTATAGGAGGTAGAAACCCCCACAAAGGCTTAAAATGAAGTTCCATCCTTCCACTAACACTGTACAAAACTTCAAGGGTGAAGGTCAACTTTAAGTATGTTTTTTTTATTGTTGAGTGATAAGTGTCAAAATGACAGTTCGAAATTTTGGACGCCTAATATGGACCACCCATAAAATTTCAAAATAAACATACTTCCACATTTTTCAAAAGGTCATATTTATTTGTAGAAATGAACAAAAAAACTTATTCTAAGCAGTTCAGGTTAATTTTGAATATTTTTTTCAATTTGTTGAATGATGAGTGTCAAAATGACAGTTCAAAATTTTGGATGCCTAATATGGACCACCTAAAGAATAATTTCAAAATAAACATATTTTTATGTTTCAAAACATCATATTTATTAGTAGAAATAAACAAAAAAAAAAGTATTTCAAGCATTCCCCTTTTCAGCGGCTGTAAAAAATGAGTAAAAAATTCAATATCACAGGTGGTCCATATTAGCGCACCCCATAAAAAAAAACTTTGCACCAAAAATTTCTGTACATACCCTCATTTTTAGCAAAAACTGATCACTCCAGCAGAAACTACATCCTTTTTTGATATTATAAACATCAATGACATTTAGAAAATTACACCACATATATATTTTAATAAAAGTTGAAAAACACACTAAAAAAAATTTTCAGTGTCTCGAAACAGTTTTTTGTAAATTTCTCAGCGAGTTTTGACTTTACAGTTATCATTTTTGTCTCATTCGTTTTTTTGATGAAAAATACATCAGAATACATTTTTTCCTGACAGATTGCGCTAATTACCAACGAGAACGGGCGTTGGTCCATATTGCGGACTGGTCCATAATTAGTGCCCTTACCCTTATTTGGAAAAAAATTGAATTTGAGTGATCACTTTTAAACCACAATATCTTTTTTAATACACACTACGAATTTGTTGCAAAAAGGAATTGCAATTTTATGTTTTGAAGCGTTAAATTTTTCTTTTGCGAGTCATAAAAACAATTTGAGAAATTTTCAGCTAATGAATTGACACCAAATTTCTATCTATTTGGCTTTTTGTTATGGGATCATTCTACGTCGAATCGAATCGACGTAGAAGTGGTGAGGGTGGGGAGTCGGCAATTTTTTTGAAATGTTTCCTGTTGAAAGACCTTCCGAAGAAATGACCAATCCCGCAAATCGCAGCCTTCTAGCCCTTTTTTAAAGACTGCTAGGGGGTGTCAAAGTTTTCAGTGAACTTGAAATAGGTATCATCCATTTCAACAGTGGCTTACTCGATAATCGCGATACCTACAAAAATGGAACTTTTTTCAATAGTTAGGGATTTTGAAGGGCTTTTTGGTGATATAGAGCTTTAGGTGATATCATAAAAATCAGTGTTGCCACTTTCTTTCGTACGAAAAATCAGCTCGGAATGTTTCAAAACGTAGTTTTCCTATCGTTCCGATCCTCAAAAATTCTGAAAAAAATATATTATGGACAACTTTTCATGCTGAACAACATATGTACTAGTATTGAAAAATTGCTATGGCGTTATTTTGTAAAGTCGATTTAAAAAAATTGAAAGTTTACGAAAAAATTCGATTTTTTGATTTAAAACACGAAGAAAAGTTTTGATTGGTGAAGTTGACCCATTTGACACCTATTTTTACGTATCCGTTGAAACAGTTGAAAAAAAACCTTTCACTCGATAAAATGAACTCATCACAAAAAATCAAAATTCCGAGTGAATTGAAAAAATAAACGAATTTTACTTTTTTTGCGATGAGTGTAGTTTTTATCAACTGTTTCATGAAATACATGCGTCGAATAGACGTCAAAACAAGACAGCTGAACAAATTTTAACTTTTTTTGATGTTTGGAATTAAAAATTGAATTTTTTCGAATTTTAATTTTCTGTGATGAGTTTATTTCATCTAGTGAAATGGGGTTTTCGACTTTTTCAACGTCAACTTCACCAATCAACATTTTTTTTCTTGTTTTAAATTTAAAAAAATCGTTTTTTTTCGCAAACTTTTAGTTTTTTAAAATCGACTTTACGAAATAATGCCATTCCAATTTTTTAATATGTTGTTTAGCATGAAAAGTTGACTATAATATATTTTCTTCAAAATTTTAGAGAGTCGGAATGATATGAAAACTATAAGTACGTTTTAAAACTTTTCAAGCAAATTCTTTGTACGAAAAAAAGTGGCAACACTGATTCTTATGATACCATCAAAAAGCATTTCAAGATCCCCACCTACTGGAAAAAATCAATTTCGTTAGGTATCGCGGTTATCGAGTAATCCACTGCTGAAATGGATGATATTTCAAGTTCACTGAAAACTTTGACACCCCCTGGCAGCCTTTAAAAAAGGGTTAGAGGGCTGCGATTTGCGCCATTGGTTATCCATTCGGAAGGTCATTCCACAGAAAAAATTTCAAAAAAACGCCGACCCTCCTTTTACCACTTCTTGGTCGAGAATTGACGTAGAATGACTTTATAGCTTCTAAATCTGTAAATTCGGCATTGGAAATCAACATAGGTACCTACCTCATCTTTTGAGAAACATTGAGGAAAGTTCTCAATTCCCAAAATGAGATAATCAATCAAGTACATTCTTGAAATCTATCGATTGAATTTCTCTCAGGGGTTAAAGGGTAAAGGTGGGATGTTGAGTGTATTTGTATTAGAAATTTCTGAATGAATACTCACCAATATAGTTGATTCATTTTCGTCCAGCTCGATTTCGTTTTCGATCACCACGCGTTTTACGCATTGCGACATTGCTATCATTTCCATACCCATTTTATTGATTTGTTGTTGCATTTTTCGCGATCTTACTGCAGATTTTCTAGAACGAATGACAAACACCGCGACTATAACAACAGTTACTGTTATTATTAGGGCGATTATTAAATAGATGTTTTCTGTTAACCAATTAGTCGATTGGTTTTTGGACAAGTTTTTTTGAAATATTGTCGAATTCGAACATTTCTGTATATCATGCAACCATGGATCAGTAATGTTGAAAGTATCATTTAAGCTGTAGTATTTACATTCTTCAGTTTCCGAATTCCACATACATGAGTAGTTCTTATTCAGACATGCTGTGCATTGATCGCCCATATGGGCGCATTTATACACCACAATATGTGTGTTGTACGTGTTATCAAGTGGTATTGATGCATTCCATAATACAGATAATTCGACTGTTATGAAAGGTATCGATTCTGTGTATGTAAATATCTCATCATTACATTTGATATCACCCTCTTTCAAATCATTTCCTGGAAAACGGTAACCTCCAAAGAGCGTTAATTGTGTCCTCTCTTTTTTAGAGTCAAATACAAATTTGCATATCAATTTTCCCTCCTGTAAATTCGATGGCATCTTATAATATACTTGTATTTGTTCGGTCTTTTCTGTGTGGGCAGATATATAAATGTCTGATTCATGTTTTGTGAAGAACTGTGGGCAAAACAACGCGTTTTTTGAGAATTTATTACCATCATATAATGATTTACTACTCCGCCGTGAGAAATTGGTGCTGCTAGAATTCATTCCTATTACTATATCATCTTGTTTCCAAATTGCATTATCTGTGCACCTAAATTCATTCACATACCACTTACATGGATAAGGAGAACTCATACATGATAAACACGATTTGTACGTTGTACAATCAAAAAATTGGATAAGAATTTTTTTAAATACTGGGAAATGGTTTGTCTGGACTGATAGCTCTGCTCCTATGGAATGGCTATTGAGGGGCGTTGGCGGTAAATTATTGGGAGGTGGTGTCACGCAGTTGATGCTATTTTTATTGCATATGCTTGTTGTATTGATGGAAAAATTGCCAAATTCGAATAAACATATTATTGTATGATTGATGAACAGATGGCGAGTTATTACTTTGAAAGTTACATTTGATTCCGCTGTTCTTGAGAATTTGTCTGCTGGACTTGAAGACGCGTCTATGTATTTATTGATATCATACGAGACCCAATTGATGTGATTTTGTTCGAAATCACACTCTGATTTCAAGCAACATCTATTACTAAGAAAACACCATCCACAATAAGGATCTTTTATCACTAAACATGCGTCTGATGTGTTATATTCATCGCAACTATGTATTTTGACTTTGGTGAGTTTCTTTCTGGTCATCACGTATAAAAAGTTCATTGTTGAATCAAACAGCATATCACTATGTACTTTCGTTCCCGCATCAATTGTTATGTCTGCATATTTACTTGCAGGGTACAAATCCGTCGAATCAAATCCTTTTATTGATATTTTCAGTAGGCGACCATCATTATTACCAAGAAACAAGATTGTGTGATTGTTAATTGAGGTAACCGCCATTGCTGACACAAATACTTCACTAGGTGGATGCGAAAATATCAGGTCTCCTCTCAGTGGTTCATCCTTTTGAATCAGAGAATCTAATTCATTTATTTGATGCCTGCATACTGAAAAAGTTTCTGCCCACCCATTCTCATCATTGATGTACTCTGTTTGTACTGTGAACAAGAGTTTTTCTTCTGTTTCATGTAAACCTGTTTTTGAACCAGAATCTGGATTTCCCTTTTGGAAATAGGCAAGCGAGGTTCTTCCGGTCCGTGTCAGATCTGTACCACCTGAAGTGCAAATTATAGCAACTCTATTGCACGAATTGTTTTTATGAGTATCTGCTTTAATTATATACCCAGGTACTAGATGCCTTGGATCAGTGTTCCCGGCGATAAAATAGCCGACGTTTTCAGAACTGAAACCATAAATTAATTCATCATAATTGCGTGCAGTGGGACACACGTTTCTTGTAAAATGGAAGGCAGTATTTTGTGTAAGAACTGATGAAAAATATTCACGTTCTAAATTTTTGATAGTTACTGTTTGTATTGATGTTTCATTATGGACTGGAGTAAAACCAACATACAGTGTTGATAGTGGTGTTGTTGAATTCTTTGATAAACTAGGAGCTATGAAGGCTACAGTAGGATGCCGATAGTGACTTTCTACAATAGGTTCAAACCTAGTTAGCCAGATCTTCGAAATATTATTGATATCGTGAGCATGACAGATACCCTTGAAAAAAGTACCGCATGATATCAGTTGCTGATTCTGATAGTCCAATGCGAGCACCTCGTTCCCATTGAACGTTGTTGTATTTCGCTTCAATTTTTGTATGCAGTTGGGAGCAGTACAATCTGAACGGCTGAGTTCCGATATGGTGTAATTAATTTGCAGTTCGAGATCTGTTGATAATTGATAGATACGGTTTACTGCGCCTATATATACCCATCTTCCATATTCATCCACTGCCAAGTGATTGAACTCTATGGCGTTTTCATCTGGAAACACTTTCCACGTTTTCTTACCTGACTTATTTGCATTCGAGTAATTCGTGTTCAGGCAAAATATAAACGTGTGTATCAATAGTTTGGGTAAGAGCTTAGGAAGATTCATTGCGATAAAAATTTCGAATGTTCAGGCTACGCTATCATTCGGTTGATTTACCATTATTTTTTTTACCGGGTAATGTAGATTTCGTTTTGAAATATCTGGAAGCATATTAAAGAAGAGAATATGGACTTTAGTCTTATAACATCATGTTAATATAGTTGGTGTTTGATGTATTTTAATTAGCGCATGTGGGTCATTCCATCCTCAATTCAACCAAAGTTTTTGAGTCATGACCTTCAACTTCGCTTGATTTTTTTTATAATGTCTACGCACCCAATAAGTAAGAAACCCGCTATCATGTTTGGTCCCAGCCCCCAGAGGGGAGTGGGTGTGAGGGGCGATCAATTATTTTCACATTGCCTCTGGGTACTCAACTTCAGCAGCGCATACCTCCAAAGCTAACAAGGGAGGTGCCCCAAGTGACATGCACCGATTTAAATGATTTTTGCACCATTGGATAGAGGACATCGAACATAGTCTACCACAAAATTTTCAGCTGCTGAAGTTGATATTTCGATTTTTCAGAGCAATTTTTTGATTTTCACATAGTAATTTGGAAAAGTTGGCCAAAAATAGTCGGCGGAGGTCGCATACCGAAACCTCCCATATTATTTGGGCATTTCAATACTTATGATAAGACTAGCCCACGGTGGAATTTTCAGCTGCTGAAGTTGATATTTGAGCCCTCAAGGGCGATTTTTTGATTTTCACATTGCAATTTTAAAAAATTGGCCAAAAATAGTCGGCGGAGGTCGCATACCGAAACCTCCCATATTATTTGGGCATTTCAAAACTTATGATAAGACTAGCCCACGGTGGAATTTTCAGCTGCTGAAGTTGATATTTGAGCCCTCAAGGGCAATTTTATGATTTTCACATTGCAATTTGGAAAAATTGGCCAAAAATAGTCGGCGGAGGTCGCATACCGAAACCTCCCATATTATTTGGGCATTTCAATACTTATGATAAGACTAGCCCACGGTGGAATTTTCAGCTGCTGAAGTTGATATTTGAGCCCTCCAGGGCGGTTTTTTGATTTTCACATTGCAATTTGGAAAAATTGGCCAAAAATAGTCGGCGGAGGTCGCATACCGAAACCTCCCATAATATTTGGGCATTTCAATACTTATGATGAGACTAGCCCACGGTAAAATTTTCAGCTGCTGAAGTTGATATTTGAGTCCTCCAGGGCGATTTTTCTATTTTCACAATTATTGCTATGTGAAAATCGAAAAATTGCTCTGAAAAATCGAAATATCAACTTCAGCAGCTGAAAATTTTGTGGTAGACTATGTTCGATGTCCTCTATCCAATGGTGCAAGAATCATTAAAATCGGTGCATGTCACCTGGGGCACCTCCCTTGTAAGATACTTTGATCAAAACAGATTTCACAGTTCGAAAGGTCATTGCATTTTGAAATTTTCAAGTACCCAGCTGGCAAAGCATTAACTGCGCTCCTAGAAGCGTATGGTAGCGCCGCTACTATTACAATTTTTAAGTAAAATACGTACATAATATGTTGAAATTTTCAAAAGTTGAAAGTTGAAATTTCAAAATGGCGCTATAGGTGTGAGCTACCGTTTAAAATTCTGAAAAAATTTCCATAGATGTACCTTTTGATGGTCTTTCGAAATATTCAATTTTCGTGATGGGATATTTTAATAGCGGCGGAACACCCTTCCACAAAATTTGAGCAAACCTTTTAAAAAAAAAATCTGGGACATGCGATATATCGAATTCTATAATATTATTATTTATTTTCAGTAACGCTGAACACGAATATGATGTCAAATTTCTTTTGGACCTCATCCACGGCCTCCAGCACTTCCCCAAAGGAGGTAATTATACCAAAGGTTTCGAGCGTTTACTTCTTTTTTCTGTGTAACAGTCACAAAAGAGGACCTGAAGCTCCGTGAATGCGGTTTAATAAAAAAACTAGACAGGTATGTGTAGCTATAACTGCCTTTCAACAGCTATAACCGCTATTACATACATAGCTACTTAGTGCATAAGTGGCTCAACCATGTCACAGTGACGAGAAATAATAATATTTTCGAAACTGTCATTGCTTCTAAATGATAATTGTTTTTCGGTGTTTTCATACATATCTTCCATATTACAAAATTTCAGAATAGGTAATTTCTAAGTTTGCATTGCCTCGAGATTAAAAAATTTCTAGTTGATTTTCATAGTGTGCGTTGTTTTAAAATTTACAACATTTCAAATCAATTTCCCGAATTTTGCATTGCAATGCTGCTGAGTTATGAAATTTCCAATAAATTTTTAGAATTCACATTGCCTGTAATGACCAAATTTTGAATAATTTTTCAGAATTATTCTTATTGTCTTCATATTACAAAATTTCAAATCAATTTTCAAGTTCATACTGTCCACAAATTGCAAAACGTTTACTCAATTTTTGAAATTCACATTGCCTCTAATTTTTCAGAATTTCCATTATCTTCATTAGGTACAATATTTTATATCAATTTCCCATGCCCCAGATTTTTTTTTTGATAGTTTTGCCCAAATTTGTAGGAGGGGTGCTCCCCAGTCGAAAATCCATTAAAAGATCCCATCTCAAAAATTAAATATTTCAAAAAACCATCAAAATGTAGGTAAGTACAATTGTACATGTATGGAAATTTTTTCAGAATGTGTAGACATTGTAAACAAAGTTGGAGTGAAATCATAAGACAGGACTTGCAAAATTGCAATTTTTTTGGTCAAATTGACATTGAATGACCCATGAGGAAGAACCTTTACCGAACATTGAATTCGAGCAGGCCCCTAGCGGATGCACCGAAAGGGGCCCTCGAAATCTTACTTTCCCCCAGAATCTTTCTTACCGACATTTCGTTAGAAAAGTGGAGTATTGTATTGTATTTGTTACGATAGTGAGATGAATCAATTCGTTCGCGAATGATTCATAAACAAAAGTCAATGTGTTCGCGAATGATCCACAAAAATAATTCAATTCGTTCGTGAATGATTGACCAAAAATTGAGTAAGTAAATGAATCCATTCGTTCGCGAACGAATCACTTATATGAATCGATTCGTTCGCGAACGAGTCACCTATACGAATCGATTCGTTCACCAACGAGACACTTATACGAATCGATTGGTTCGCGAACGAGTCACTTGTATGAATCAATTCGTTCGCAAACGAGTCACTTACACGAATCAATTCGTTCGCGAATGAATGTTTAAAAAAAAGTGGATCAATTCGTTCGTAAAAGATTTCTATTTTACGAAAAGTCGGTCTTCTCACGCTAAATGCGTGAAAGTTTTGTTTTCTGTCTCGGATACTTGAGTGCGAATTGTACAATTTGTTTTTATTTCTTATTTAATTGAGTATACGAAAATAGTCCATCTGATAAGAAAAATCTGCCCTCCGGGTGGAGGGGGGAGGGAATGAAATTACAATTTTGCCGATTGATATAATATGTACTCACATTTAGGTAGGTTCATTAAAAAATTGTTATTTTCATTTTTGAATTTATGGGATGGTTCGAAACGGGATTCTTTTTCGTTTAAATATAAGAATTGACCTCATGGAAGCAAAAAATTGGTTTATTTCCTTTGATCCTTTGATACATACAAAAATTTAGAATTTGAATGGCAAGTTTTTAAAAATTTTAATTTTGAAAATGGAAAGTAGGGTTTGTACCCAATTAATCCACCAAAAAAATAATTTTGTAACAGAAAAATTTCGAAAAATTGATCAAAAAGTAATTGAAAAGTAATTGAAAAGTAATTGAAAAGTAATTGAAAAGTAGCCAGAAAGGTGTCAAAATGCGAACAAAACATTTTAATGCAGAAAAAAATCACACAAAAAAAGGATTAAGTATTACGAATTGAAGTGTATTTAATTTTGAAAAGTTGAACTATTTTGAAATTTTCTGACAATTTTCGGCAAACAACGAACGTAACAATTTTTGACAATTTCTGACAAAAAAGGCGATTCTTGGAGAAATAAAACGAGACTGACAATTTTAACCAAAGGAGTGGTTTTCGGACAGCTTCTGGTGAAAAAGCGAGACATTTGGATAATTTTCTAAAAAAATCGGAAATTCGAGATTTTCTAAAAAAAAAAAGAATATTTTTAGAAATTTTGTAGTAAAAAGGCGAGGATTTTTTTACAATTTTTGGCAAACAACAAATTTTTAAGTATAAGAAATTAAGTACTAAGACCTACATATTTTCGCGATTTTTTTTCGAAAAGTGAGATTTTTCACTTCGCAACTTATGAAAATTTTACCTACGTAAAAAATCGCGACTTTTAAACTGCGGAAAAGCTAGCATTTTCAGTACAATAATAGGGAAGACTTTTGGACAATTTTTGGGAGGTGATAAAACTTTTGAGAATTTTTTGCAAAAAACCGAGATATTCGACAATTTAAAGCTAAAATTGGGACTGACTATTTTTGTGGAAAAGCACGAATTTTTGACTATTATTGGCCTACAAAGGCAGACATTGTTTGCTCACTGATAATTTTTTAGGTGGAAAAGCGGGATTTTTAGGTACCTAAATTTTAGAAAGGGGAATGGATGCTTCCCGATTTTTTTGGTGAAAAAGTTACAATTGACAAGAAACAAGGCTATACGGAAATTTTGACAAAAGATGAGATTTTTATCTACTTTTGGCAGAAATGATTTGAATAGAAGAAATTTTCAAACCGCGAATTTTCCCAAAAATGAGCCATTTGATTTGCACAGCCGCCCAGTAGAATCGTAAAAATTATCCTGGATTTTGATGATGATGGTCTATGGGTCCACGCAGAATCTCAAATATAGGTACTATAATCTGAATCTGAACCATTTTTCCGATTAAGTAAGCAACTAGAGCGGAAAAACTGCGGTTTTTTCGAAAATGTCCCTTCTTGAGAGCTCAATTTCAAATTAAAATTACTAAAATTACGAAGTTGTTCACTGAATGTTGGTTTAAATTTTTCAATTTTTTTTGGTGTTTTGTTTTGGATCCATGTTTATGTATGAATTGTACGTGTAGAATCGTGAGAGGTGAATAGATAAGTATTTAACCTTCAGAAAATGTGGATTAGTGACGCAATCACCGATTATTTTTTAAAATGAAATTTCATAAAACAGACAACAAGGAGTAATAGTTGCAAATGGCTTACCTTCGGCGAATAATCTTGTAATAAAAACGTCGTCGAGCAAAGAATCAATATTGAAATTCTGGTTCTTGGTTTCCTAAATTATTGAAGTATAGCGTACAATGGATCACGATTTGTTGTAAAATTGATCACAAAACAGATACCGAAAAATGTTGACGTTAGACACACATGACTTTGAGAGATGGGTTGTGAAAATTGCACTGAGAAGAGATTGAGTGATCATTTCAATTTATAAGTTCTTTGGGCAACATACGTGGCTTTGATTGTCATTTTTCATTTCCTCTGGATAACTGTTTTTTTATGAAAATTTGTTGATAGTTGCATAAAAACAGGATAATGATTAATTAATCACAACTAGTTACAATGCAAAATTTTAATAAGTGCAGCGACATTATCGAATGAAAACAAGTCGTCATTTCCTCAGGTTTTCCTGTTGATGGTTATTTTCGACATTGTCGGAAGTGGTAATCGCCAACAGAGAATAACACCTGTACTTACCTATTCATATACCATATGTAGGTATAAGTGGGGGAGAATGAGGATGTTCTGGACAGGGTGATGTTCTGGACAAAATCTAGTTTGATCAGTTTGACTGTGCCTAAAAAATTTTTCCCCCCAAAATTACGTGGCACTGTGGTACTACATTCGTTTGCACTAACAAACATTCCAGTAGCAGTTCATAACACGAAAATATTTGACTTTTTCAAAAATGTGTATGATTTTTGTGAAGTCAACGATTTTTTATTTCGAGTATGACTACAAGAAAAAACGGCTGGAGAACAAACTACAGGCAATTATGAAATTAGTAAACCTTAATTTATAACGTGAATTTGTGATATTCATCCTCAAACGTTTTCAAACTTGTGATATTTCCGTTTGATTCCAAAATGAGGGCCGGGTGTTATGTTCTGGACACTTTGTTACATTAAATGTATGGAATACCTACATTGTCTCAGAATCATAAGAAATGCATAAAAGATTCGAAAACTGGCCTAGAAAGAAAGAAAGCTTGATTTTGCGTGGATATGCGTCCTTTAGAGGATGAATAAGGTGGATATTGATGATTTTCGTCGAGTATCTATTTTTAGTAAATTTACTAGGTAAAAGCACGATGATGTGAAGGAGTTCACGGTGCACAATGCGACAGTTTTATATTGATATGTTATTAGATTATTATCAAATGAATATGGGGATTACCTTTACGTTTTCGCAAACAAGTTCCTGGAAAGTTATTTCGAAAAATTTAACCTTTAATCTCTAATAACCCGAATGTTTTTTTTTTCGAACCCTTGTCCCGAAAACTTCTACGCATGGTTGATATTTCCATCGATGAACTTTTTCAATTTTTCAAACATTTTGATATACCTCCGATCAAAAATGAAAATGTGTATCTAGAACTGAATTTTAAAATGGGAAATTGCAAAATACTTGGTTGTCTTGCATGGATGGCTCTTCACCTCTTCCTTCTTTTTTTCTGATTTAGGCTAGGTACCAGGTACCTACTTTCTCTATTACCTACTCAACAAATTCTAATGTGACAATTTCTCTGGATTTATTTCAGAAACATTATTGGCCGATTGGAAAACTGGAGCCCGATCTCAATATTGCGATAATCATTCATCAACCTGGACGAGTTTGTGAAGCATTTTTTTTTTTTTTTTGGTAAGTCGACTTAGTCGTTTCATATTCTTAATAAGTATGATTGGGGGAGGGGGTCCGACCCTTATAATAAAGATAGACCCTTCGATTCAGCCTGAAAAAAATCAGCTCCTCAGCTCCAACAGGTACTGAATGAAAATTTATAGAACGTTGCAAGGAGTCCAAAATTTTTTTTTTTTTTTGGGGCACATCTTGGCTCCTATGGGACCAAATGTGTTCGAATTTGAAACTTATAGTAGAAACGATTCAAAAAAAAAAAAAAATTTTTTTACAAAATCTCAATGTTGATTTTAGGACTATTCGGGACTCTTAAAATCAAAATTGGCCCCGCTATATTTTTTAAGTAAAGTACTCGTTGAGAGCTTTGGATAACAAAAAATCAGCCTCGTCTCCTAGCTTTAAAATGAGCCAAATGAAAATTCGCAGAACTTTTACTTTGCCTTTATTTATGTTAGAGTTTTTGGATTTTATCAAGTAATTTTTTCCTCAACAGGGTCAAATGGTTCAAATTTTTAGCTGGTACATAGTTGTTGTTGTATTTTGGTTTTTTCATAATTTTGACAAATGATCTAAAAATTTGAAAAATTTGGTTTTTGAGACATATCTCGGGCCCTATGAGACCAAATCGGTTCGAATTTTGGGTTTTAGTTGAAATGCAATTTAATATAGGCCAAATAAAAATTCGGCGAACTTTTTCGCCTTCATTATAACACTGAGAGAAAGTTGCTGGAGTTTTCTTGAAGTATCATTTGCATTGATTATGACCTCCTGCACCTTGGAAATTTATTCTGTGTCTATTTAAATATAATTTCAATCTGACAATTAGTTGCAAAAAATCGAACATAGAGCATGAAAATATGATGAAATATTTATTACTTACTTATTCTTACTTTGAAATTATGTACATACTTACAACGCACTATTCATAATAAAAATTTGAAAAAATTATAAGGTTCAATTACCCAAATTAACTTCTAAGCACTAAAAATTTGAATCAGGTATTATTAATTTAGTATCTACCTCCGGCTGAGTTAGAGCCATAGAACACTCTCCTGCATGTTGCAAAAAAAGTTATTTCCTATTCTATTTACCAGAATCAATAACTCCGCGTAGGTACCTACTTAAAAAGAGGCGAAACTTTACACGAGTGGGTGCTTCAATTACATGTATTACACTTAATAAATAATAAATATCTAATAATAACATAAAAATAGAATCATTTAAGACAGTTTTCCAATTGATCGTCGGCTTCATTTTCTGTGTCATCGGATTCTGTTGTAAGGTTTGAGTCATTAGGATTGGGTTGTTCGATTGTCTGATGTATGTAGATGTAAGTACATATGTATAATATTAAATTATATTTTGAGATAACCAGTTCATATTTTCGAATACTTAAGTACCTAAATCATGACAAAATGGAACACCACAAAATTGTGAAAAACTCTATAGCTTGGAAAGATCCTTTGTGTAGATTTTGTAACATAGATAATTTTCAAAATAAAATTCTGACCGAAATTAGGAAATTTCCAAGTTCTACAATTTTAGCTCTGTGCAATTTTATTTTTGTAGAATTTTCAGTTTTCTGCATTTTCAAGTTTCTTGTGGATAAAGTACTTAAAAAAAAAAAGGCACGCAGAACTCTAAACCAATTTTCCTAGAAAGTTCATTTTTTCATAATTGAACTTTTCTGTAATAAGCTATCCGTTTCACTTTCCTCGTGATTGGTTTCTGTATTGGTGTTTGAGCAATGAGCATCAGATTGTTCCATTCCCTATAAGTGAATTTCAGCAAGAAAATATAGAGATAAATATTGTGGTCACAGATTAGTGGAAAATTAGTTATTTTTTGCTTACTATCTGTACGTTATCTGTGGCTAGTATGGTATCTAAATCTTGAATGGTTGTTGTAAAGTCTGGTCGATCCTTTGGCAGATACTTCCAGCATTTACGCATTAGACAGTACCTATTGTAAAAATAATACGGCATGTTGAAATGAGTAATCTAATGATGCAGGCCCGTAGCCAGCGTAGGGGCAGCGGCTAGAAAGGCTGTTTGCCCCAGGTAGCAAAATAAAAAAAAAAACACGTTTGCCCCGACCAACAAAATCAGAAAAAAAAATCAGAAAGTGCAAAAAACCAAAAACTCAACAATGTAAAATTATGGTTACGTTCATGAAATGGCTACACTAGCATGAATTGCATTTGATAGCTCGATGGCTCGCTCGATGCGTTCACTAAATTTTAAATCAAAAATTTGATATGTAATTTGAGTAAAAATTAGTAATTTGTGAGGATTAGAAATCCAGTAGGTACATCTTTTTGCAATTTTTTTCGAAAAGTGAGACTTTCACTTTGTGCAATTTATGGCAATTTTACATAAAAAATTGAGACTTTTACACTACGAAAAAGCAAAAATTTTCAGCAATAGGGAAGACCTATGGACAATTTTTAAGAAAGAATGAAAATTTTTATAATTTTTTGCAAAAAACCGATAATTTTGACAATCTTAGCAAAAAGCAAGATGGACTATTTTTGAGGAAAACCACGAATTTTTGGCAATCATAGGCCAAAAAAATGATTATTTTTTTTGCAACCTTCAGTTGAAAATGGGAGAAATTTCGGTCATTGACATTTTTTTCAAGCAAAAAAGCGGAATTATTTGGTAATTTTTAGAAAGGGAAATGGATATTTCTTGAATTTTTTTTACCAAAAAGTAACAATTTTTGGCAAGAAACGAGGATATTTTTGAAAATGTTGACAAAAAGTGAGATTTTGAGCTATTTTTGGCGATAAAAGTGTATGTATAAGTAGGTCAACTTTATCAAATTATTCACTTATGGATATTACTAGCATTTTTTTCTCATCAAGTTAAATGCAAAAATTGAATTTTTGAAATTAAAAAAAAAATAATAATAATTTGGAAAACCAAAGCTACTTATTGAAAAAGTAACCCAATTTAGTAACTTAGTTTCTTGAAAAGTGACCAAGTACGAGCCCTGAGTGAGGGCAAAAGTTTGTTTCGAGAAGTAAAGTTTTTTCAGGTGAAAAGAGCGTTTTTTGTCTTAACATTTCTTTAAAAAT
Organism: Planococcus citri; assembly: GCF_950023065.1. Classification (NCBI taxonomy): domain Eukaryota; kingdom Metazoa; phylum Arthropoda; class Insecta; order Hemiptera; family Pseudococcidae; genus Planococcus; species Planococcus citri. Next base: position 82,557,433 of record NC_088677.1, read on the forward strand.
TTGAATAATATATTTTTTTAATGTTGTTTGGACGCGAGTCAAATTTGACTATTTTACCTCATGACAAAATTTAATCAGAAACAGTCACAGCCAAAGAATTATTACAAGAGTTTCACAGTAAATCGCGCAGATTACAGCTGTAAGTATTAGACTCAACCCCAGCATCACGCATTATGTTCATTTTTTGTAAAAATTGTTTTGGATTTGGAATAACGGATGGTTGAGGAGGGTTAAAGGGGGGGGGGGGATTTTCACGGATGTTCGAGCCTCAAAAAGTGCTGCCCCAGCTGATATTTCCTTCGCCCCAGCTACAGCCAGATTCTGGCTACGGGCCTGTAATGATGGCATTGTGAGAGCTGTTGGATTGAAATTAGGAGCATATTTATACGTACAACATTTCTGGGCAGGTGTCCGGTTTCTTCATGCGATACCCCGACTGAATGGCTTGCACCAATTTTTTTACATCATCGAATTCTGAATAGGGAACAGCGCCAAACGTCATAATCTCCCAAAGTAATACGCCAAAGGACCAACTGAATAAGTTGAGGTATTCGTACCAGTTTAGAGATAGAAAATGATTGCTGCAAAACATTCGGTACGTGTTCTATTTAGACTTACACATCAGATTGAATTGTATAACGAAAATGTATCAATGCTTCTGGGGCCATCCATTTGACTGGAAATCTGCCATTGGTTTTTTGCTCGAAGTAGTAATCATGTCGAATATCTCTGGCTGATCCAAAGTTACCTATTTTCAAGGTGTAATTATCAAATACCAGCACATTTCGAGCAGCGAGGTCTCGGTGGATGATCTGAAAAGTTGATTCATTTTCATAGAGTATCTCTGAGGTGATGTTACGTGTTAGGAAGAGTTATTGGAGCTGTTTTCATCTTATATGTATATACTTTGCAAGGAGACATAAGGTATGTATGTATTTACTTGTAGAGAAGCCAGGTATTCCATGCCTTTTGCTACTTGTTGAGCAAACGAGATTATAACAGTTTCGGACAAGTCGACTAATGTCGTTTCCTGAGCTGTGGATGAGTGAGGGTTGTGGTTTCGTAGGAAATCGAGTAAATTGCCATGTGAAGAGTATTCGGTGATGATGAACAATGGTCCATCTTGTGTACAGCATCCAAGTAGAGCGAGTACATTGTCGTGTCTGCCGATGAGTTTCATTAGTTCCATTTCGCAGACTAAATTTATCATATCTTCGTCAGTGTGGGTATCTGTGAAATAAGTTTATAAACTAGATTTATTAGTCGAAATATTACACGATAATTTCTCTTTTAAACGAATTACATATCAGCAAAAACGATACTTTTCAGCATTTTAACTGCTACTGTTATGACGACATCTTGCTGTAAGAGACCTGACACATTTCCCTTGACTACTCTTCTAAACTCTCCTTCTCCTAAAATTTCCCCTAGAAGTAAGTCTCCTCGAGGAATTTCCCATTTTTCATTCGGCACTAATTCGTACTCGGCGTTTGATTCAGTGTCATTTTCAATATTGACGTTTGATAATCTCTGTAATACACGAATGTTTTCTTCAATATTATATCCAGGAGAATCACAACTTTTATTCAGACAAATTGATACCGATAATTTTTTGCCGCCAGGTAGTATTATACCCTCTTCTTCAATACGCTATGTAACGGATGGTGCTGTACAACACTTGTTTCCCTCCTTAGAGGATAAAATGTTGGAGAGAGGGGGCCAAGTGATAAAAGTAGTGATTTTGAAAGTCGGCCGTAAAAGTAGTGAAAAGGTAGTGATTTTCAGACATTTTGCCTAAAAGGTAGTGAAAAATGAAAAAAAGCGAAAAATCTGGTTTTCCACACAAGAAAAATGTTGTAAAAATGGCTCATTTGTTGCATTTATATTTTTGAAAGCTTTTGCCCTCGCTTCACACTCGGGCTATTTGCGCTTCTTTTTCGATATAAGAAACTTATTAGGTATTCAAATTCCAGAAATGTTCGAAGTTTCAATCAGAAAAATACTCCCTTACCTCCATAAAAAAAACGTTTTTTTTTACTTCTTCAAACATGAATTTTTGAAAGCTTTCTTGGCCTCGCTTCACTAGGGCTCGTTTGCTTTTTTTTCCAAGTTTGATTTAAAAAAAAAAAATAATCATACAAGTTTCAAAATTTTGAAGCAAAAATAATAAGATTTTTCATTCATTACACAAGAAAACAACGTTTTCATACCCCTCAAAATACTAATTTCGATAGATTTTTCTGAAAATTGGTATATTTTTTCCAAATGTTCAAATTTTTCATTATTTTTTTTTTCATTTTTTTATTTTGAAAAAAAGTTCTTTATTCGCCCAATTTCATTGGTAACAAGAACCTTGAAGGTGAAAATAAAATCCAAAATTAAAATGACAAAATTATATTCTCGACATTCGCTCGCTTGAAAAAAATCTTGGGATGTTTGAAGACCCCCTTCCCCTCATGAAAAATCCCAAGTGTTTAAAAAGTGTCCTGCTAAAGTTCTGCTTTTTTATTTTGAAATTTTGTTGGACTAGACACCCTGAAAAATCACTGCTAAAAATTAAAAAAAATTCTTCATCTTTCATACCTATTTCAAAGAATTTTACTCTCGAAATAGTTGATTTGTTAATTATTTTTCGAGTTCGCTCATTTTGTATTTTTAACATGTAGGTAGATACACATGAGAAATTGTATGTAACTATATAAAATCATTGAATTGATTTCAAATTGATGAAAACGCGTACTTACTCCAATGTAAAAAATTACAAAGTTCAAACCAAAAAAAAAAAAAATGAAAAAAATGGTTTGGGGAGAGGGGAGGGGGTTAACAATATTTTGACAAGCAGTGATTTTTTTTGAAAGGTAGTGAAAAAGGTAGTGAAAAAGTAGTAATTTTCGGCCAAAAAATTCCGGCAGACACCCTGTTAATGTCAATGAATCAATTCGTTCGCGAATGATTCACCAACAATTAAGTGAATTGAATCGATTCGTTCGCGAATGATGCACCAAGAAATATTCAATTCTTTCGTGAATGATTCACCAAAAATTAAGTAAATTGGTCGATTCGTTCGCGAACGAGTCACTTAAACAAATCAATTCGTTCGCGAATGATTCATCAAAATTTAAAAATCGAGTAATTGAATCGATTGGTTCGCGAACGAGTCACTTATACGAATCGATTCGTTCACGAATGATTCACCAAGAATTATTCTATTCGTTCGTGAATGATTCACCATAAATTGAGTAAGTGAATGGATTCGTTCGCGAATGATTCGCCAAGAATTTTCAATTCGTTCGTGAATGATTAATCATAAATTGAGTGAGTAAATCGATTCGGTCGCGAACGAGTCACATATACATACGAAACGAATCAATTCGTTCGCGAATGATTCATCAAAAATTATACAAATTCGTTCGTGAATGATTCATCATAAATTGAGTAAATAAATCGATTCGTTCGCGAACAAGTCACTTGAATTAATCAATTCGTTCGCGAATGATTCACCAAAAATTATTCAATTCGTTCGCAAATGATTCTCTAAAAAATTCAATTCGTTTGCGAATGATTCACCAAGAAATCAATCAATTTATTTAATCACCAATCGTTTGTGAATGATTCGATTCAACTGCTGTACAAATGTTTCAAAAAAAAGTGAATCAATTCGTTCGTAGTAAAAGATTTTTATTTGAAGTGATCACTCGCAGGTACATTTCTGAAATTTATCGGTTGAATTTCTCTCGGGCGTTAAAGGGTCAAGGTGGCGGTTGTTAGGTGCATTGGCTTTAGAAATTTTTGAATAAATACTTACCAATGTGTTTGATTCATTTTCATCCAGCTGGATTTGGTTTTCAATCACCGCGCGTTTTACCACTTGTGACATAGATATCATTTCCATACCCATTTTGTTAATTTGTCGTTGCATTTTTTGCAATCTCGCTGCAGATTTTCTCGAACAAATGACAGATACCGTGACTACAGTAAATGTTATCACCACAATTATCGTTATTATTGAATAGATGTTTTCTGTAAACCAATTTGTTGATTGGTTTTTTCGCAAGATTTTTTTATATATTGTTGAATTCGAACAGTCCTGCGTATCATGCAACCAGGGATCAGCAATGTTGGATTTTTCATCTAGGCTGTAGTATTTACATTCTCCAGTCTCTAAATTCCACATACACGAGTAGTTCTGATTAAGACATGATGCGCATTGATCGCCCATGTAGGTGCAATTATACACGATAATATGTGTATTGTATGTGTTGTCAAGTGGTATTGATCTCTTCCATAAAACAGACAACTCGACTTTTATGGAAGGTTTCGGTTCAGTGTATGCAAATATCTCCTCATTGCATGTGAGTTCTCCTTCTTTCAAAACATTTTCTGTATAACTGCTTTCTATGTTGTGACTAAATTGTATCTTCTCATTCTTAGAGTCTAATACAAATTTGCATGTAAATGTTTCATCATTCAAAGCTATTGGTATCTTGTAATGTACTTGTATTTGTTGAGTCTTTTCTATATGGGCAGGTATGTAAATATCTGTTTTATGATTGGTGTAAAACTGTGGGCAAAACGTGGCGTTTTTTGAGTATTTAAATCCATCATATGATGTTGTACTATTTTGTAGAGAGGAAATGGTATTGCCAAGACTCATACCTATTACCATATCATCCTTTTTCCAAATCACATCATCTGTGCATCTTGATTCATTCACATACCACTGGCATGGATAAGGAGAAGTTATGCATGATGAACAGGATTTATATGTACTACAATCATAAAATATGAGTTGAATTTTTTGAAATACTAGAAAACGGCTCATCCGGACTGATAGCTCACCTCCTATGAAATGATTACCAATAGGTGTTGAAGGGAAACTGTTAGGATTTGGTTTTGCGCAGTTGATAGTATTTTTATCGCGAATGGCTTCTTGTTCTTTAGGAAAATCGCCAATTTCGAACAAACATGTTATTGTAGGGCTGATGAACGGATGCGAAGTTGTTAATTTAAAAGTTACATTCCATTGCGCTGTTCTTGAGAATTTGTTTGGTGGATTTGAAGATGCGTCTATGTATTTATCGATATCAAACGAGACCCAGTCGGTGGGATTTTGTTCAACATCACACTCTGATTTCAAACAACATTTATTACTTAGAAAACACCATCCACAATGAGGATCTTTTGTCGCCCAACATGCGTATGATGTGTTATATTTGTCGCAATTGTGTATTTTGACTTTGACGAGTTTCTTTTTGGTCATTACGTATAAAAAGTCCATTGTAGAATCGAACAGCATTTCCGAATGTATCTCATTTCCTGCATCTATCGTTATGTCTGCATATTTATTCGCGATGTACAAATCGGGCGAATCAACTCCTCTTATAGATATTTTCTGTAATCGACCATCCTTGGTACCTAGAAACAAGATTGTGTAATTGTTGATTGAGATAACCACCATTGCTGTCACAACTATTTCACTATCTGGAATCTTAAATATCGGGTATCCTTCCAGCCATCCATCTTCATTCACTCGCATTCGATGCCTACATACTGAGAAAGATCCTTTCGACGAATTGATGCTCTTTTGTAGTGTGAACATAATTTTTTCTTCCATTTCATGTGAATCTGATTTTCGCTTTTGGATGTAGGCAAATGCGGTTGTCTCTACAGGTGCATTATTTTCAAGAGGACAACTTATAGGAACTGTATTACACGATTTGTTTTTATGAGTATCTGTCCCAATTAGATACCCACTGAACCATAGTGACGGATCAGTGACAGCTAGGATAAGATAGCCAATATCTTCAGAACTGAAACCAGAAATTAATCTATCATTGTATTCATTGTGTTTTGCTGGACACTGGTTTTTCGTAAACTGGGTGGCGTTATTTTGTATAAGAACTGATGAAAAATTTGCTCGGTCTGGATTTTTGATTGTTATCGTTTGTATGGAGTTTAGATTATAGTCAGGAGTGAAACTAACATGCAGTGTCGATACTGAGGTTGATGAATTCATTGGTGAACTGGCAGCAATGAAGGCTACAATCGGCATAGAAGAGTTGATTTCTGCTATAGGTTCGAATCTAGTTGTCCAGATTTTCGAAATATTATTCATATCGTGAGCGTGACAGATACCAGAGAAAAAAGTACCACATGATATCAGTTGCTGATTCTGATAGTCCAATACCAGCACTTCGTTCCGATTAAACGTCGTTGCATTTCGTTTCAATTTGCCTGAACAGTTGGCAGCAGTGCAATCTGAAGGGCTGAGTTCCGATATAGTGTAATTAATTTGCAGTTCGAGATCAGTTGATAATTGATAAATACGGTTCACTGCGCCAATATATACCCATTTTCCATGTTCATCTACTGCCAAGTGGCTGAACTCTATGGCGTTTTCGTCTGAAAACACACTCCAGGTGTCCTTAGCTGATTTTGCATTTGAGTAAATCGTATTCAGGCGGAATATAAACGTGTGTATCAATAGTATGGGTAAGAGCTGAGGAAAATTCATTGCGATATTAATTCATCCATATGTTTAGGTTACCTTATCATTCGATTGATTTGTCCATTATTTTTCCCCCGTGTAATGTAATAGATTTCGAATGAAATATCTGGAAGAATAAAGAAAATATGGACTTCAGTGCCTAATATAGATTATGTTGATGGCTGATGAATTAGAATTACTGCATGACAGGGTGTCTAACGGTCATGAAAGTCTTGAAAAAGTGATTCATTTTGCACGAAACATACTTTGCAGATTTTTTAAAACCCCCATAAAATGGGAAAAAATGAAAAATAAATTTAATGTTGAAGCAAAAGTAATAACTCCTTCGTTCAATACACAAAAAAAATCGTTTTTTATACCTTTTGAAATACTGATTTTTGAGAGCTTTTGCCCTCGCTTCGCTCGGGCTCATTTGCTCTTCTTTTTCATTTTCAAATTTTTCTATTCAAAATTTTGAACCGAAATAATAAAATTCTTGTAGGTAAGTAATTCATCACACTAAAAGACGTCGTTTTTTATATGTATAGTACCTTTTAAAATTCTGATTTTTTAGAGCTTTTGCCCTCGTTTCGCTCGGGCCGTTTGCTTTTCTTTTTAACTTTCAGTTTTGTTTGCCTGTGTGTATCATTCTTCAAAAATTTTGAGTTGGGAAGGATATTCCCGGATAAGATAGGTGAAATGCTCCTGTCCTCGGATTTTTGATTTTTTGATTGAACATTGTTGGGTACCTCTAAAAAAAAATTGTAGACCAAAAAATTTGTCCCCCGTCCCACCCCCCCCCCTTGTCCACAATGACGAAAAAACGTTTTTTTCGGGAAAAAATTGCACTTCAACGAGTTTTGAATAAAAAAAATTTATTTTACCGAAAATATTGTACACGAAGCAACGGTCTATCCATATAAATTTTTTCGACATTTTTCTGATCCCCCGGGGGGGGGGAGATTATTGACAAAAAAAAATGTGAAACCGCCATATCTCCGAACCTAATTCTTGTGCACAAAATTTTTTTCTTCTGAAAATATGTTCAGGTAAGTACGATTTTTGGAAATTTTTTCAAATTTTTTCTCCAGGTGGGTCATCTTTAAAAACTCAAAAAACTCTTCAAAATGTGCTTTTAAATACTCGTAGTGAAGTTCTGAAGCTTTGCACGTGAACCTTGAAATACTGTAGAAGACGCAACAATTCCTCTGAGGGCTCATTTTGGGCCCATGGGCAATTGGGCACCTCCCCACCCAACTTTGGGTCTGAAAAATGTTGGCAATATGGGTGTCGTTTTCATATAAATCGGATCCCCTGAACACGAATATGAAGTTGGATTTACAGTTTGACTCTTCCGAGGGACCCTGGGGGGGGGGGTACAGTGCCCCAGGTGCTATTATGACAAAAAGCACTGATATAAAGAGAGTGAGAATGATTAGGTTGGAAGGTTAGATATTTATCCTCTCTACGTGAACGCGGCGAGAAATATTCCTTACGTGGGGAATATTTGCCTTGTTTCCCAGACTAGCTCAATTTGGGAGAGTTCAATCATTCAAACCTTTTATAACGATATTTCTTGATACCATTTAAATAAAAACACAGCTCTACACCTTTCGATGATGTTTTTATTAAAATAGTTCAAGTCTAGAGATATTTATGTACAGTGTTATAACCTATGTCTTATTTACAAGTATATGCTCGTAAGTATGAACATGAGATAGATTTTTCAACGAGTTATTAAACACGCGACGCGAGTTTCTTAGGGATGAACAAAAATATTTACACTCCGTAAAAATGCGATAAAGTTACAATTTTACACTAATAAAAAATATAATTACGTTAAAAGCAACATTTATCTGGATGGGCGAACGCAGCCCAGGGAATAAATTGTAAAATACTTACATAACAATGCAATATTACTGTCTCTCCTTTGCACTCCCTAATACTAGAGGCGACGACAGAATTGGAATCACGAGATATTTAAATGAAAAAGGTTTAAGTTTCGTTTAGCAGTGATATTTCGATTAAGTTTCGTTTAGCAGAGAAATTCAGATGAAGATTATTTATTTAGTTTAATTTATCAAGAAATTCACGAGTTATTTATTTAGAAATTCACGAGTTATTTAGATCACGTTTAATTTAGCGGATCACTCCCGAAGTGAGATGATCCATGTTAAAAACCAATAAGAGATATTTTAAATAGCTCTTGTCATGGTTAAATCTCCACGCCTCAAGTGGTACAGACAAAAATGCGATGACATGAGCAAGATGCTCATGCGATCATGTATTTAGGTATAACGAGCAAGCTCGCCATACCCCCGGGCAGTGACTAAGAACCAACTATCTAGAAATCGTAAGAACATTAGCGATTTTATGCACTCGTGCATTCGTATTTATATAAGGGTTGTAGACAGGGTGAAGAAAGGTACCTGAGACCACCCTCTTTAGGTGCGAGCGCGAGCTGTCAGATTAGAAATAATATTCCCCTATGTTTAAAATAATGTTCTCCTATTTTTTACATTGTTTTACACTACACATACACAACGAGTGTGTGTGTAGGTGAGAATACCTATTTTTTAGAGAATTTAACACATTACCAAAACTTCCAGTATAAGGGAGTAAAATATGTGTACTAGGGTACACATCGCTAGTGTACGTATTTTCGAGACATCGTCTATGAAAGACTGATACGAATCACTAGCAGAGTGTGTAGGGCAATCCTTCCCATAACATCACATTTTGAAGATTTTGTTGAGTTTTTAAAGATGACCTACCTGGAGAAAAAATTTTAAAAAATTTCCAAAAATAGTACTATCTGAACATATTTTATTAGGAAAAAAAATTGTGCACAAGAATTAGGTTCGGAGATATGGCGGTTTCAACTTTTCTTTTGTCAATGTCTCCCCTCCCTCCCGGGGGTCAGAAAAATTTCGAAAAAATGTATGTGGATAGACCCATGCTTCCTGTACATATTTTGGGTAAAACCAAAATTTTTTATTCGAAACTCGTTGATGTGCAATTTTTTTCCCGAAAAAAACGTTTTTTCGTCATTGTGGACAAGGGGGGCGGGATGGGGGACAAATTTTTAGGTCTACAATTTTTTTTAGAGGTACCAGGTACCCACTACCCAACAATGTTCAATCAAAAAATTAAAAATCCGAGGGCAGGGGGATTTCACCTATCTTATCCGGGAATACCCTTTCAAGGCAAAAAACTCAAGAGTTGGTACTTCTATGTTCCTCCCCCTCCCCCTACTTCGCTATGGCTCTGAGGGCATCTGAAAAATTTTCTGATTGATTTTCAACTTGAGAGATGAAGGTCTTCACTGAATTTTCATTGAACCCCAACAGATTTTCTTTTGTGATCCATCTCTATGTAAGTATATTATGTAGACTCGTGAGAGGTGGATAGATAAGTATTTAACCTTCAGGAAGTGTGGATTAGTGACACAATCATTAATTATTTTTCAAAATGAAATTTCATAAAACGGACAACGAGGAGTAATAGTTGCAAAGTGCTTACCTCTGGCGAATAATCTTGTAATAAAATACGTCTTCTCGAGCAAAGAATCAATATTAAAATGCTATTACTTGGTTTTCTGAAGCACGAAAGTAGCGTACAATAAATCACGATTTTTTTTCAAATTAATAAAAATTAGATACATAAGTAATGTTGACGTACGACACACATGACTTTGTGGAATAGATTGTGAAAAACGCAGTCAGAAGAGTTTGAGTAATCATTTCAATTTATAGGGTTTTCAGAGAACATACGTACGTGGCTTCGTTATTTTTCATTTTCGCCGGAATACCTGTTGATAACTGTGTGAAAAACAGGATAATGACTAAGGATTTTCGGTACAGTGTAGGTGTGATCAGTTTGAATGTTGATAAGTGCTACACAGCAACGGTACCAAATGAAAACGTGTCGTTATTTTTTTAGATTTTCCTGTCGATGATTATTTTTAACGTTGCGGCGCGGTGGAAGCGATAATCACCGATAGAGATAACACCTTTATAAACTTAAAAAGTGATCTGATTCATCCTAATGAATTCCGAGATCTCAAAATGTTCCAAACCAATGATCCATTTTTCACATAGGTACTTGTGTCGAAGGATTTAATGAATTTCAAATTGAAACAAACGTCGAATTAAAAATAACACTGGTTTTAAAAAAATGTTTACTTTCGAGAAAAAATTCATCGCACAACTTATTTTTTCGTGAGCTGATTTTAGCTTACCACCACGCACTCGCAGGCGAGTCATTTTCTTGGCATCTATCAGCATTATATGCATGCACAATTGTACAAGAATGTTCGGCGCGCCAGCCATGTGTTCCTTTCTCATTTAATTAATTACGTGTCACGGCACATTCAACCTCGGGGAATTTTGCGATCAGTATATACAGTTAAACGCTCTGGTGTTTTTCTAGTCAAAATTTTCATACAGAACTCGAACCACATACATATTATGTTATCGCCGACACAAATTAAAACTTCACTTTTTCGGATGCGGTTGTCGAAGTACATATGACATGAACCAAGTACGATAGAAACGCTTATTTTGAAATATCGTAATCGAAAAAAAATCGTTCGAAGTTCGTACTCGGTGGAAAATTTTTCTTGTGGATATTTTTGTATACCAGGATCAACCCTATTTTTGCGAAAATTCACTTGTGCACGTATCCAAATTCTAATCAGTTGAATTACAAACCCAAGATCGGAATAAGAGGAAAAATAGTGAAACAGTACTTGGCGAGAGGCTCGTATTCAGGTATGAAATTTCACTGGTTGTAAACTAAACAGATTTTTACATATAAAATGTCACGTTTCATTATTGATTGAGGCACATCCATGGCCCCAAGCAGCTCCCCAAAGGGGGTAAAAGTTCAAAAAAGTGTTTTTTACGTGCGACACATGGAATATTATGTTTTTGGTGACGCTGAATACGAATATGACGTCGGATTTTTTTTATTGGACCCCATCCACGGCCCCCAACAATTTTATTGGACTTTTACCTATTGGGGGAGGTTCTGGGGGCCATGGGTGAGGTCAATTTAAAAAACTATGGCTATATTCGTGTTCAGCGATATCGAAAACATACTATTTCATGTGTCACATGAATGTAATCCTTTTTTTGGGAATCACCCCCTTTGTGGAGGTGCTGGGGGCCGTGGACAGGTCCAATCAAATATTGGACGCCATATTCGTGTTCAACGTCACCAAAAACATAGAATTCGATATATCACATGCCCCAGATTTTTTTTCGAAAGTTTCTCCCAAAATTGGGGGTGGGGGTGCTCCCCCTCCATCAAGAGATCCTATCTCGAAACTCAAATATTTCAAAAAAACATCAAAAGGTACATCTATAGAAATTTTTTCAGAATTTGAAATGGTAGCTCCCACTTACAGCATCATCTTGAAATTTGAACTTACAATTTGAAAGTTCAACTTTCAACTTTTGAAAATTTCAAAATACTTAAAAAGTTCTAAATACAATGCCCTTTCGAACTGTGAAATTATGTTTTGATCAAAGCATCATAGTTTTGGAGGAATGGGCTGATGAAGTTGAGTATCTCGAGACAATGTGAAAATAATGGAAGCCCCCACCCGTCCCCTGAGGGGGCTTGGACCAAACTAATTGCAGGGTTCTTGCTTACTGGATGGGTTGATATTGTAAGAAAAAATTCAGCGAAATCGATAGACATGACTTTCAAAATCGCCTTTTTGTGGTGGAGTTGGCATGGAATGACCCTAAGGCGACAAAAACGTGATATGAATTTTTTGAAACCGGTTCATTAATTTGCAACCATGTTAACAAAAAATACCCAAAAATTGTAGATAGATAAAAAAGCTTGAAACAAAACTTGTAGAGCGTGAAAAATTACACAATTCTTTCTAATCACATTTTGAAACCGGCTGCTCATTGGTTCGAATTTAGCAATCAATTTTTGACAATCACACAAAAGTTGGCGATAGAGAGAAAAAGCTTGAAGCAAAAGTTGTAGAGCGAGCGTGAAAAATTGAACCATTTTCGCTGATCGGATTTTGAAACCGGTTCATTAATTTGCAACCAGTTATCAAAAATTACCTAAAAATTGGAGATCGAGAAAAAAGCTTGAAACAAAAGTTGTGGGGCATGAGAAATTATACAATTCTGTTCTATCACATTTTGAAACCGGTTTATTGATTTGAATTCAGCAGCCACTTTTTGACAATCACCTACAAATTGAAGATTAATGTGGTAGAAAAACTTCAATGTTGCCAATTGATACAATATTCATACGACTTGTGAAAATGTTTCCTATCTTTTTTGGATGTTTGGAGGCCTCAAATGTGAAATTTGTTCACTTTCAAAACGAGAGTTAAATTGGCCCGAGCGAAGCGAGGGTGAGAGCCTTTGAAAATTTTCATTTCGAGATGTCTGAAAACGGGGGGGGGGGGTCAATGCTAGTAGATTTTTGTTGTTTTTTTTTAATTTTAAAATTAGAATAATGTTTTTGCGAAGGAACTTACTTTTGAAAAAGAGAAGAGAACAGGCTCGAGCGAAGCAAGGGCAAAAAGGCGTCTGAAAATTTGAATTTCGAGATGCATAAAAACGAGGACGAGTAGTTCATTTTTGGGCTATAAAAATTTCGGAATTTGAATGAGGTATTTTTTAATGAAAGTAGATTTTGAAAAAGAAAACAGAACAGGCTCAAGCGAAGGCGAAAGCTCTTGTAAATGTGTATTTCAAGGTGCATAAAAACAATGTTTTTTCTGAGGAGTTTATGTTTTGGCTTTTAAACTTGATTTTTATTAAATACAAGTACATATTTCACTTTTCTAATGAAAAAAAAAAAAAAATGAAAACAAGCCCGAGCGAAGCGAGGGAGCAAAACTTTCAAAAATTAGTATTTTGAGAAGTAAAAATGATGTTTTCTTTTCATCACAGGTCCCTATCCATGATTTGCAATTGATCGTTTTTTTTTTCAAAATTCCAGGGATTTTGCGTGAAAATTACGAAATTTCTGGACTTTTCCTCGACTTTTCTAGACCGACGAATTCCCCTCACTTTCCACGTTTTCCAGGAAAGTGGACTCCCTGTATATAGAATATAAATCCACTTCCCCACCCAGCGTTCTACTGAGTGGTTAAAAATTTACGAACAACATACTTATTTTGAGGTGTGAAAATTTTTTCTTTTCGAAAACTGCGTGTTAATTTTGCCAAAAAGTCGAATTAGCAGAATATTTTGAATGAAAAACAAAATGTGCCAATTTTTTCTTTACCAATTGTCAATTTGAAAAAATTGATAAAAACGACTGAAATTTGATCAAATTTTCTCTAGCAAGTTCTTGGAATTAGCAATAATGCTCAAAAAGTTGGCACCACTAATGTTTTAGCATGATTAACGCGAAATACTCTAGAGGAAAAAATTAATTAAAAAACACGAATTTACCCCAAAATAATTCGCGGTTTGCAAGTTTTCAATCACTCACTAGAACGTTATAACGTAAGATATCATGTATTTTGACGTCAATGGGCCATGTCGACGCAGAATCACTAGGTACTTTTCGGAACTGGACCATTTTCTCCAAAGCAGGTTGGGTAAAAGCTAAAGAAAAAGAAGCATATTTTTTTTCTAAAAAATCTCTCTTTTTGAGGACCTATAGCATAAGTAAATTCTTACTGATAACTTTCACCTCAGAGTGAAGGTCTCCACTGAATTTAGTAAACATCTTCCGATTTTTTTTTTCTCAATCCATCCTAATCTACACGAAGTTGGTTTTTTTTTGTTTTAATTAACCCATATTTTCGATTTTACAGGTTCCCGAATCAACCTCTCTGAAATCTGCATCACTGCAATCAACAATACCTGCAGAAGCATCAATTTCAAAGACCTGAAATACACGATCTGTAATAGTTTCAAAATCAAAGCTGCAACCAAGAACAGTATCGATTCACGTCGGTCTAATCAACACTTACAAATTGTACCAAAAAAAACAACGATAAAATGCATGAAAATCCACATCCCTACTCTGCAAATACACCACCGCCAGTTGGCAATGTAACAAATGAAGACGTCAAGAAACTTTTTGATCTTTTAGCTGAAGGGGAGGCAAGATTGAATGATATACCCAGCGTGGAAAATGTGACTTTGGTGATGGGTAATATAGGGTCTGGGAAAAGCACATTAACGCAAAGAATTGCAGGTTATGATACTAACCTAGTTTCAGTGGAAGAGGGTCTTGATTTCGGCATATATGAACAACATAACAACCAAATAAATAACTCTTATCCTACATCTGTAACAATATTTCCGGAATTGGTGCAAGACAACGGCACACGTGCCTGGTATTACGACTTTCCAGGATTTTTTGATACCAGAGAAATGGCTCGTGATGTAACCGCGTCGTATTTTATTAAAAAAGTCATTGATAAAGTACAACGTGTTAAAATACTTCTTTTAGTTAATAACAGTTTATTAAGTATGGGTGAAAAGAAAGACGACTTCATCGAACTCTTGGAACACGTAACTAAATTCGTCAAAAACTTTGAAAAACTTCAAAATGGTATTTGCCTGATTGTAACCATGGTTCCATTTCCCGAATTGAAAGACAATGAACTAATCGAAATTTTTGTTAAATTGATTAAACAAGCCAAGGAAAGGTTGAAAAGAAGAGAGCACAGTTCTGATGAAATCAAACTCATAGATGTGTTATTGTTGAAACAGGAAGGTGTCTACTCAAGAATAGGAATTTCTAGAAGTCCAAACCAAGAAGGTATTCTAAGTGAGATTCCTGAACTGAGTGAGAACAAGCGAAACCTCACGGCTATCATAGATAAACTCAGTTTTGTTGAAAAGGACACTTCAGATTTTGGTTATTTTGTACCCGATCTATCTCTGTATGATGTCAGCAAGCTGATAAAGGAAATTAATGAGAAAATATTACAACATGTTGAAAAAAGTGGTGAAAAAATTCAAGAGTACTTTATCAGCCAAGAAAATCAAAACAATGACCTTTCCCAATTAGTCAATGTAACGAGCTCATTATACAGTAAATTGATCAATTTGAGAGATAGTGCAAGTTTAGAATCAAGAACCATTGGCTGTGTGCAACAACTTGTGAACAATGTTACCTCCATGGATATGGAAACAGTAAAGCAGAGTTTACTGCCCGCTGTGAAATATGCTCAATATTCTTCGTTCTTGCATATGACAAATGGCCATGCCCTTGGCGATTCATTTAAGTGCATTGAGGGATTGAAAAATGTCATCGAATACTCCAAAAAGTCGAGCAATTGGTATAAATTCATGCAACAGCTCTACAATGGATTGTTAGAAAGTGATAGTCTGTGTACTGATGTGGTTAATCACTTGGCTCAACATGAAGCAAATGTAAGCTCTAAATCGTACATACAACTCTTGCAAGAGCGTTATGCAAAATGCAATCATTACGATGTGAATGAGTTTGCAAACATCACACTTGGTGATGCAAAAATAAATATTCAGCGTAAAATTCTAGACATGGCATTGAAAAACAATTTGCATCCATCCACATTGTGTACTGGCACCAATAAGCTAGTAATGGAAGGGGATTACATTAAACTCAGCGATATAGTTGAATACAAGAAGAATTGTACAACTTTGCCCCAGATCATTGAGATCTTAGCGCTGAAACGAGTATTTATAGACACTGACCTGAACATGATTGGTGACCAGGTACAACTCTTCATTATAGCACCAATTTGGGAATGTTGGGGTGCTAGAAAAATTACCCTCGATGGTTTGCCAGGAAATTCGCAAAATTTATCAAAAGCTTTAAATGCAAGACGTCTCAATGAAAATGGATTCAACGGTAAACCTGGATTACCCGGAAAATCCGGAGGACACTTTGTAGGTATATGGGAGACTTTCATCAATCTTCCAGATTTCAGCGTTTCTGTTAATGGTGGTCAAGGTGGACCAGGGCAAGATGGAGGTAATGGAGCGTGTGGGTGGAATGGAGAAGATGCATACGATGATATTATTGAAACTCACGCGGAAAATGCAGAAAAATATTATCCACTAACTTGTATTTGTAATGCTAAATCGAGCAACCATACCATAACACTAAAATTATATGAATATAAATACGAAGTAGAAGGAAACAAGACAGAACGTGGGTGCTTTTACATTCTTGAAGGACAAGAAGGACATGTTGGTGGAGATGGTGGTGATGGTGGCAAAGGTGGAGTTGGTGGATATCCTGGTGAAGCTATATTCGTTCCACTTTTGCCTCAGAATACCACAAACATACAAGTAGAGAGGAAAACAGGACTCAGCGGATTGGATGGAAGAGGTGGTCAAGGTGGGAGTGGAGGTAAATTTGGAAACAGACTCATAATATGGTCGCCATGTCAGCAATCTCCTCGCAAATACAACTTCATCGACAATTACAAGCAAGCATCAATGGGTAAAAACGGTGTAAATGGTGGAAATTCCAACCCTATGGAATTACCACAAAAAAAGGAATTGAAACCCATGTCGGATGTAATTAAACATTACATTGGGTATGCGCAGAAAAATCTAAATGATAGCATACATGGGTCTCATTTAGTAGAATTTCTTGGAAAGCTTAATAATTCACTTGAAGAGCGAGGAAAAGAACATACAAAACGGCTACGTGCAAAACGCCAAGTTACGAATGCCAGTGAACCAATGAGTAGCTCTGCGAACATCATGAAATCTCCAATACACACCACATTCGGCTTCATTGGTGGAATTTTGGGTACTTGGAAATCAATCTACTTACCAAACTTGATAAATTACCATTCGATCAAGGAAGGTGTTCAATCTTGGTTCGGAGGACTGACCTCATTCAAAGTTTACACAACTAAGGATTTTGGCAATCATTTTGGCAATACTGCCACATTCAATGCCTACGAATCACTTACATTGATGGACTTTCTTGTAAGATTGGGTACAAAGGTTAGACCCTATGAAAATACCATCGATGAATCAGTAAATTATGCCGAAGTTACAGCTTCTATAGTCAATATTATTGCAGAATTTGAAAAATTACTGAATGATATATCCATTTGGTACAATTTACCAATAAAATCTCAAGAATTTGATCCCATTGATCTGATTTCCAGATTAGAAAAGGAGTTGATCAATGGTAATTGCGTAAAATTAGAAGAAATCATATTCCAAACTGTAATGGATAGTTTCCATAATTCGGACAATGCTGAATTTCGTGAGCATGTTGCCCAAAAAGTCAGCGATGTATTTGGAGTGGAAAAAGAAAGAGAGGCGAGTTTGTTATCTTCAGTTGCAAATCGCCAGCATAAAATAAACACTTGTAAACATTTTACAAAATTTTTACGTTTTGTGCGCCCTAAACTTTGAATCATATTCACATCATTGTATTCACAAGTGAACAACTTTTTGGATTTTAGGAAGATATGTACTTACTTGGTATTAATAATTTTCCTTAGGATATGTATTAGAATTAGCTTCGAAAGTGATTAAGGTTACCTAATCTCTCAGGTAGGTACCTAAGTATATTTTGTATACTAGGTAACTGGGTAGTCATTTTTACTGTAATAATTTGTATTTTTACCTCACATGATGAAAAAATTTCAATAAAGCAGATAATCAAATGTATATGTAGATTTGTCTTAAATATATCACAGTATACTTACTAGTAATTTTGAAGAAGTAATTTACTTTATTCTTGCACCCCACATGATGAAACAAATTTCAATAATAAAATGTATTGTTTCGATTGTTTTTATCCTGAATAGTGAACCTTCACAACCCATAAACTCTGATTGATCTGAAATCTCATTCACCGAAAGAACATTTCACTAGCTCTTCGGAACCAAGTTTTTGAGCTGCATAAGTAACTTGTAATTACACCAACAACACCTTCTAGAGTAGGTACATAATTTGACATTGCTAGAGAAAAGTAAATTATTTTTGGAGGCTCCAGATTGACTCAAAAAATGTGGTACCTAATTCCTTGAGTAGCCTAGGACTACTTTACTTTCGATCTAGTGAAAGAAGACTTGTGTGATTTGTAGAACAAAATTTCAATTTTGGGTTAGTTTTTTTTTTTTTTTTTTAGTATCTACTACTTAATTGTTAGTAGTTACCTAGGTTAGGTTACGTGCATTAGAATTTCTAAGCCAAGTAATTTTCAGAAATAATAATTTATAATGAAACCTATTTTTATACGTGATGATAGAAATACCAACAAATTGATTAAATGCGATCATTTCAATTGCATTTTTTCTCTCTAGATGGAAATTTTACAACTTTTTCATTCTCCAAAAGAGCATGTCACCCACACCTTAAAATCACGTTTCAAGTTGCTGAAATCAATAACAACACTTTATGGAACGATTTGAAATGGTAAAAAAAATTGAACTTCTGGTGGAAGTTGTAGATCGGCTTGAAGATGGACAATTGATTTGAGATGACTCTGGAGTCGGGAAGATTTTGTTTTTTTGTTTTTTGGGGTGTTTATAATTACAAGATTATTACACCGGTAAGGGGGGGGGTTAGATTTGGTTTGTGAGGTTGATGTTTTTTATTAGGGAGATGAATTTTTGTATTTCTGAGGGTTTGTCAGGGATAGTAGGTGGGTTTTCTTTTATCTGTAGTATAAGTCTGTTTTGTTTTAGTTGGGGACAGTTGAAAAGTATGTGTTGGATGGATGTGGGTTCGTTTCTGCAAAATTGGCACGAGGGTTTTGGTTCTTTTTGGTATAGGTGGTTATGAGTAATTTTTGTGTGGCCTATTCTTAGTCTGGTAATCAGGATTTCTTCTTTTCTGTTCAGGTGACGTAGATTTTTCCAGGGGAGAGTAGTTTTTTTATGTTGGAAGAGTTTATTTGAAGTTTGTTGTGACCAAAAGTTCTGCCAGTTAGTAAATGTGTTGTGAGTGATTAGAGATTTTATGTCATCAGGAGTGAGAGTGGTAGGAGGGGAGGGGGTAGCGGCTGTTTTTGCTAGTCTATCAACAGTTTTGTTTCCAGGAATACCTATGTGGCTGGGAACATACATGAAGCTAATTGAGTAATCATAATATTGGAGGTTAAAAAGGGACTTATGTATGTCTTGGACTATGGGATGGTCAGAAAAAATGTTTTGAATGGATAGCAGTGAACTTAGTGAGTCGCTTTGGATTAAGAATTTTTTATTTTCTGATTGAATGGAAATTATATCTATTAGGCAATGTTTTATGGCAGTGAGTTCAGCAGTAAAAATTGAGGCACAGTTGTGAATTTTGAAACTGAGAACTTTGTCATTAATTGAGTAAGCATAACCAGTATGAATACTAGAAATTTTTGAACCATCTGTGAAGCATAAGTTATATTCAGTATAGTTTGATAACAGTTCTAAGTAATGGCTCTTGATTAATAATGGGGGGGGGTGATCATGTTTTGGGTAGTTTCTTAAGTAAAATTCCATCTGTATAGGTTTGAGAGACCAAGGCGGATAAGATATTGGTTGATGTATTAGGTTTTTTAGGTCAATTTGTAGGTTGTTCATATTTTTGATAAATTCTGGGATTGGACCTGAAGTATGGAGGAAATGCTGAGATCTGTAGACATTGAGTGACCTTTGAAGAGGGTGAGATGGATTATTTGCAACAGTTGTTAAGAATTTGTTTGTCGTGAGAATTTTCCTAAAATCAGGAGGAAGCTCTGCAGCTTCACAATAAATACTATCAATTGGAGACGAATAGAGAGCACCTATGCAGATGCGCAAGGAGGAATTTTGAACAGTTTTGAGAATGTTAGTAGTTTTATTTGACAGGTCTGTAAAGCATGGACTTCCATATTCAATTTTACTACGTATCAGAGCTTTGTACAAGTGAAGTAATAGTTGGCATGATGGGTTATACTTTGGATTTTTAACAATTTTTAGTAAATCTAGACATTTGTTAAGTTGAGCTTTTATGTTGAGAAAATGAGGCGTCCAAGTAAGTTTTTTATCAAAAGTAAGTCCAAGGAATTTAGTAGTTGGTTTAAAAACTAAAGGATGTCCTTTGAATTCAAGGATAGGTTCTGGGTAGGTTTTATTTCTCTTGGTAAAAAGTATACAGTGAGTTTTAGATTCAGAAAATGTTAGTCCATTTGTTTCAGCCCATTTTTCAATACAATTTAGAGTTTTTTGGATAATTTCTGAGGCTAGTTTGATGTTATTTGAACATATTGAAATGTTTATATCATCTGCAAAAATTCTTAAGGAAAGAGGTTGAGAAATAATACTACAGATATCATCAATTAGGAGTATAAATAGTATGGTGCTAAGTACAGAGCCTTGAGGGACTCCATTTTCAATATCAAAAAGTTCAGGGTATGTATTTTCAATTCTGACTCTAAAGGTACCTACGATTTGATAAAAAGTTTTAATAAAGTAAGCTAAATGCCCTCTAATCCCTATAGAATGTATTTTTTGAAGTATTTTTTATCTCCATGCTTTGTCAAAAGCTTTTTTAAGATCAAAGAAGACTGAGAGTACAAATTCTTTATTTTGAAAGGCAGTATTGATTTCCTGTTTAGGACTAAAAAGATGGTCCAGAGTAGATCTTTTTTTCCAAAAGCCACTTTGAAAAGAACTGAGGGAATTTGTAGAGTCAATATACCAAGTAAGACGTTTCATAACCATTTTTTCTAGAATTTGTCAGCCCCCAAATTTTTGTCTCATTAACTGTTTCATAGTTTGTCTCATATCTGGTGAAGTGGTAGGTATTTTTTCATTAGGGGCGGGTTCCACCATTAAGTATATCAAAACATTTTTTTACTGAAATATTTTTACCTCTTGTTCATTGAGTAAGTTCGTTAGGAACGGTGGCGAGGGCGGGGTGTAATTCCTTTTTGAAGAGTTTTTTTTTTTAGTAAAATGAATATTTCAAATCAACTATATCAGCGATCTCATAACCATTAACAAACAACTTATCACACGATGATATGAGCAAAATTTGGATTTTTTTCACCTCTTCACGTCTAACCTCCCTCCCCCCGCCCTATCAAGAATATATAACTCCAGATTCGAACTATACGGCTTGGAAAACATACTTATCAAACGACGTTGTCTGAGCTGCGACAAAATAAATCAATACTCCAAATTTCATCAAAATCCGTTCTGTAGTTTTGCCATTAAAGATGGCGAAAAGAAAATTTTCTATGAATTTACCTATACTAAAACAGCAAACAGTGGTTTTCGTATCTCAAAAGGTATTCAATGTAAGAATATTTTTTATTTTTATTTTACAATTTAGGTCTCTCCAACAGCTAAAGCCAATTACAGGAGAGACTATTTATAATTAAAGAGATAAGACTATGATTTGCTCCGGACAGAGAAACAAGTTTGAGAAATACAAAAGTACAAAAGCGAGCAAAAAGGAGAAAAAAACAAAAGAAATATTCATAAAATGTAGTTCTTCCTATCTAAAAGAGAAGGTAAGAAATAAGCAAAAAGGTATAACACCAAACAGAAGAAATACTTATAAAAAACAAAAAAAAGACAAAAAAAACATAGAAAACCAAAGGAAAAGGTACAGAATATGAAATGGTTCACAAACAGCCCCCATTGCACCCCCACTCCTACCCCTATGCCATCCTCACCGCACGCCTGAAAGCAGATCTACCCATACTAAAAATATCAGCATCTGCAAACCTACAGAGGAAAGCGTCAGAGATACCCATGACATTGTTCATAGGAGATACCTTCATCCTAAATGTGTTGTAATTGTTTAAGGAGAATATTTTTTTCTGCCTGGAGTGGATTTTTGGGGCCCAGAAATTGATTTTTCCCAAAAGGTTACTGTCATTTATGTTGCAGTGGATGAGATCATATAGAAACATTAATGCAATTGTTTCTCTTCTTTTTTCCAACGGATCCACTTCAAACCCTTCCGAAAGCTCTTTTCGTGATAGGTCATAAGGATAATACTCAAAAGTCTTTAGATATACCTAGGTATTTAAAAAATCTAGTTTGAATTTTTTCAAGCTCTTTTATAAATTTTTCAGTATGAGGGAACCAAACTAGTACACCAAACTCCAGAATTGACCTGATGAAGGAGAAGTATAGGACTTTGAGTGTACTTATTCTCTTAAAGTGCACTGAGTTTCTGACAACAAAATAGGCCATCCTCCTTGCCTTTGCTATCACAGTTGGTGTGATACTTGAAAGTAAGTCCCACATCAAGGTTTATACCCAGGTCCCAAACAGTAGTTAAACAACAGAGTTCTTCCCCACTAACTGTGTACTTATACTCCAAAAGAGTTTTTTTCGAGTAAATGTCATTGTTGCACATTTAGAAATATTAAGGGGCAGTTTGTTCTCAATACTCCATTTTACAAACATATCCAAATCTGCTTGAAGACCCTCACAATCCTTTATATCTTGGATTTTCTTGTATATCTTAGCATCATCAGCAAATAGCTCTATTTCAGAATTACCTATCACAGATGGAAGGTCATTTACAAATAAAAGAAAGAAAAGGGGACCCAAGTTGGAACCCTGGGGAACACCCGATGGACAGGAGTAAATACTAGATATTTTATTTTTGTAAGAGACATATTGGGTTCTACCACTAAGATAAGACCAGAACAAGTTACACAACTCATTGGAGAAACCAAATCTGGCTAGTTTTTGGATCAGTATCCTATGGCTGACACTATCAAATGCTTTTTTAAAATCTGTATATATTGCATCTACTTGAGCACCACCATCTAGGGAGCTTAGACTATATTCGACAAAGTTCATTAAATTTGTGTTGATTGATCTACCCTCAACAAAGCCATGCTGGTTCGGTGAAATAATATTCTTAATTTTAGGATATAGCCTGCCATATATCACCATTTCAAACAGTTTTGCCAGCGCACAGTGGGCTGTGAGCACCCTCAAAACGGGTGTAATTCAAAAACTTACAATAGGTAAACCCAAACACAATTGTAAAAAGATATCCTCCCTTATGGTTTTGGGGTCGCAGAATACAAATTTGACAATATTTTTTTTGTAGGGGTATGGGGTGGGGGGAGAGGGGGGTCGAAAATTCAAAATTTGACCATAATGACGTGTGATATGTCGAAATGTATGTTTTCGAGGGTGTAGATCACGAATCTGGCAATATTTTTTTTTGTTGGGGTGAATGGTGGGGGATGAAGGGGGTAAAAACGGTGAAAAATTCAAAATTTGATTATAATGATGTGTGATATGTTGAAATGTACCAAGTATGAATAATTCGACTGAAAGTAAGTACTTTCCATCAATTTACTGGATTTTAGTTGTTATAAAGTAATTATAGAGATGAAATTCATCTCAAAACCCTGTTTTTCTCTTACTCGGCTGCACAAATTGGAATAGAAAAAATTTTCGCACGTAGATGCACGGGAAATTCCGGTGGCAGGTAATACTTGAGATAGTGTATTTCAAGATGTTAATTGCCATTTTTGCTCCAAAGTGCTCCGGCGACCTCCACAGTCGATTATAGTGAAAAATGTTGGTGAATTTCGTTAAAATGTTACAAATTTTTGTCTTACTAGGACTTTGACGGCTCCCCAACAAAATCCTTCATCCTCCACTCTTTACCCCTCCTTCACCCCCGAAAACGTACATTTTGACATATCACACGTCATTATAGTCAAATTTTGAATTTTTCGCTGTTTTCACCCCATTCATCCCCCACCATTCACCCCTACTAAAAAAATATTGTCAAATTCGTCATCTACACCCTCAAAAACATACATTTCGACATATCACACATTATTATGGTCAAATTTTGAATTTTTTACCCCCTTCATCCCACACCATTCACCCCTACGAAAAAAATATTGTCAGATTCGTGATCTACACCCTCGAAAACATACATTTCGACATATCACACGTCATTATGGTCAAATTTTGAATTTTTTACCCCCCTCACCCTCCCACCCCATACCCCTACAAGAAAAATATTGCCAAATTCGTATTCTGCGACCCCAAAAACATAAGGAAGGATATCTTTTTACAATTGTGTTTGGGTTTATTGTAAGTTTTTGAATTACGCCCGTTTTGAGGGTGCTCACAGCCCACTGTGCAGCGTAGGAATTAATGAAATAGGCCTATAGTTTATAACATTTCCTGATGCCTCTTTTTTAGGAACAGGTATGACTTTTGAGCATTTCCATTCAGTTGGGAACTTGCTCTTCTGTATTATCAAATTGAATATATAGGTAAGGGGCTCAATCAGAAAATCTCCCACTCCTTTGTAGACATATCGCACCTCGGGAGTTATAAGGTCACATCTCAAAAAAAATCGATTTTGATGTTTTTGCATTTTTGGGGTTTGCATGACCCCCTGCAACCAAAAATAACACTTTGAGTCGGGTATGCTGCTTAGATCATGTAAAAAATGCAAAGGGCCTAACTCAAAATTTCTACAACATTGCAAGTTGTTTGGAGTTATAAGGTCACATCTCAAAAAACTCCTCTTTCTTTGAGTAAAATTTGCACATACAAAGTGTCAGAAACCAGTTTCGATAGTGTTGAACGTTTTTAAGATGTAAAATAATCACAAGGAGTGTATTTTTTGTAGGTTTGTTCCAAAACAAAAAATTTTTAAAATAGAACATTTTTCAGAAAAATTAATTTGCATATATATTAAAATTTTAGTTTTTTGGGAAAAACTCAAAAACTAAGCACTCTAGAAAAAAACTAACGACATTATGTCGATTGGAAATTTAATTCTCTACAATTTTGTTATCATGAAATTTTTTTTGGACGCTTTTTTTCGCCTCCAGATCACTTTTTATGAAAGGTTATAACTCAAAATGTTTTCCAAACATTGAAATATTTCCTCTTTAAGATTTTATTTTTCAAAATATTCTTATGCTAAATGAAGGTAGGATACCCAATCTTCAAAATGACATGCTATTCATTCCTCACAATTGATTATAAGTTGATGAAAATAATGAATCAAGTTTTAAAAAAAAAGAAAATCACTCTCCTGTAAAATTTCACTTTTTTGAGATGTGACCTTATAACTCCCGAGGTGCGATATGAGGGTACATTGTCTGGACCTAGCGAGTGTTTAATTTTGAGCTTTGAGATGGCAAGATCAACTTCTTTCCCCTTTATGTTTTTGATACATACTAAGGTGGTATCTGCTCCTAGGATATTGGTTTTCGTCTACCTAGATAGAGCTTGTTTTTGTGAGCTGATTTTAGCTTACCTACACCACGCACACGCAGGCAAGTCATTTTCATGGCATCTATCAGCATTATACAAGTAGAGATGTGCAGTGTGAAAAGTGAAAAGTGAAAAGTACTTTTCTTTCAATGAAAAGTTGAAAAGAAAAGTTCCTACTTTTCATTTCACTTTTCAATTTTTTCTAAAAAAAAAAAAACAACTGACCAATCAATTTACTCATCAGAGAACACTGACCTCATTAATGAAGTCAAATATCAAGTTTCACTCTCTCCACTCCTCAACCTTAGCAATTCAGCACCCATATATGGGCGCTGAATTGCATTTTGAAATTTTTCATAACATTTTTTTCAAAACAGAAAAACTCAAAAATGTTAGAGGCTCTATAAAGGCTCGAAACTACCACTTTTCAATCAAGTAGGTGAAAAAATATGGTTTTGGTTTTTTGTGTGTTTTAGATAGGCAAAAAATACATCAATTTTAAGCTTTTACAGAGAGCTTCACTTTTCACACGTTTCATAACCTTTCACACTTTTCAATGATCTTTTCACTTTTCATTTCACTAAAATTACTTTTCTGAAAAGTGCACATCTCTATATACAAGGTGTTCCGAGAATCGTCTGCCAAAATTCAAAAGGGTAGATAGTCCTCGAGGAGACGAACAAAAAACGTTATTAGGCAATTTGTTATAATAACATTTTGAATTCGTTCATTTGAGCCTGTGTTGTCAGTTTAAAAACGCATCATGTAAATAATTCAAACATTTCCACATTTTTGATGGTTTTTTAAAAATTAGTAAATTTCGATTTTTGCGAAGTACGTGGCTCCTTCAATTCACAAGATAGGCAACCGCTCATAATAACATTTTTTTGTTTGTCTACTCGAGGACGAACCACTGTGAATTTTGGCAGACGATTCCCGGAACACCCCGTACAAGAATATTCGGCGCGCCAGCCATTTGTTCTTTTCTCATTTAATTAATTTACGTATCACGAACTTTCAACCTCGGGGAATTTTTCGATCAGTATAACAACGCTCTGGTGTTTTTCTAGTCAACATTTTCACACCCAACTCGACCCACATACGTAATATATATGTTATCGCCGACCCAAATTAAAACGAAATGAGCGTTTATTTTTCTTCACATTTTCGGATGCGGTTGCTCGAAGCACATTCATAACACGAGCTAGATACGCGTATTTTGAAATATCGTGACCGAAAAAAAATCGTTCGAAGTTTGTACTCAGTGAAAAACTTTTTCGTGTGGATTTTTTTTAAATGCCAGGATCAACCCTATTTTTGCGAGAATTTACTTGTTCACGTATCCAAAATCTAATCAGAACGAGAGGAAAAATAGTGCAAACAGTACTTGGCGAGGGGCTCGTATTCAGGTATGTAATTTCACTCGTTGTAAACTGAAAAGATTTATATAAAATGTCACGTTTCACTTCCATTGATGGTCTTCCTCGATAGGAAATAGCCTAAAGGTGACCACACAGTGCATACGTATATAGAATCTAAAACCACTTCCCTAACTAGCATACTACTGAGTGGTTAAAAATTTACAAACCGCATTATTTTGAGGTATGAAAATTTTTTCTTGTCGAAAACTGCGCGCTAATTTTGCCAAAAACATCGAATTAGGAGAATATTTTGAACGGAAAACAAATGTGCCCATTTTTCTTTGCCATTGTCAATTAGAAAATATTGATAAAAACGACTAAAAATTTGATAAACTTTTTTCTAGCAAGTTCTTGGAATTAGTGATAATGCTCAAAAAGTTGGCACTACTTTCGCAATCCATTCTAATCTAAGGTACTGTTCCCTAAATACGCCAGGTGCCCAATAACGCCAACGGCTGATATCTCAAGAACTAAAAGTCCTACCGAGCTATAAGGTATATGCTCAGGTACTCTATAAATAAAAACAACGTGACTGGCAAAATGTTGTTGTGATTTTTGAAGTGGAAATCTAAAAATTTTGCATTCAAAGTTTTTTATTAGTGATGCGGTGCAAACATCAATAATGTAATTTTGAAAATAGATGAAGAAAAATATATTTTTGATAAGTTCATTAGCTTTTTAATGAATATTGTACCTTTTTCTACATGTTAAGCTCATAGACGATCCATTTTACGAATTTTTTCATGCTAAAATTTTGCTTCAAAGTTGAACTTACCTACGGATGTCTTAACAACCCCAACGTAATTTTTTTTTCAATTTTTTTTCAGAAATGCCAAAAAGTAGAGGTGATTAATAAGTAATAATTACTATTTTAATATTATTGATTTTCAATAAATTTTTTTGCATTTCTCATAATTTTTTTTTTTGTTTTTGAAATTTGAAAATGCATTTTGATTGGGGTTAAAATTTACTTTTGCGGATAATTTTGGCGGTAGGGTACACATTTTCCATCGTAGATTTGAGTAATTGCATTCAAAATTGGTTTGATCACAAAATATTATGTTTAAAATTGAAATCACTTTTTCAAAATTTGAAAATGCATTTTGATTGGGGTTAAAATTCAGTTTTGCGGATAATTTTGGTGGTAGGGGATGCATTTTTCATCGAAGATTTCAATAATTGCATTCAAAATTGGTTTTATCGCAAAATTTTGGATTTAAAATTGAAAAAAATGCTTCAATTTGAATATGCATTTTGATTGGGATTAAAATTTACTTTTGCGGATAATTTTGATGGTATAGGGTATACATTTTTTATCGTAGATTTCAATAATTCTATTCAAAATTGGTTTTATCGCAAAATTTTAGGTGAAAAATAGAAAAAAAATTGTTGGCGTGCTTTGAACCATTATTGCTAGGAGGTAAAAAATTGTAAAAATTCAAAAATTCGCTCAAAAGATACCTTCATATATCCTTTATCACCAGCACCAATCAGAATGACAATACATTTGAATGTGACTGAGTACCTAATTTCAATTTTTCGTTAGCATGGCGTTAATAGGGCACAGTACCTTACACAAAGTTGTTGTTTTTTTTTTTAATTTCACAACGCATATTTTCACTTTTACAGGTCCCCGAATCAACCTCTCTGAAAGCTGCATCATTGCAATCAACAATACCTGCAAGAGCATAAATTTCAAAGACCTGGAATACACGATCTGTAATAATAGTTTCAAAATCAAAGCTGCAACCAAGAAGAACATCAATTCAAGTCTAACCAACACTTACAAATTGAACTAATAAAAAAAAAAAACGATAAAATGCTTGAAGATCCACATCCCTATTCTGCAAATACACCGCCGCCAGTTGGGAATATAACAAATGAAGACATCAAGAAAGTTTTTGATATTTTAGCTGAAGGGGAGGCAAGATTGAATGCTATACCCAGCCTGGAGAATGTGACTTTGGTGATGGGTAATATAGCGTCTGGGAAAAGCACACTAACGCAAAGAATTGCAGGTCTTGATGCAAACCTAGTTGCAGTTGAACGGGATCTCGATTTCGCCATAAATAAACTAAATGACCCAGCAAACAACTATTATACTACACCTTTAACAATATTCCCAGAATTGGTGCACGACAACAGCACAGGTGCCTGGTATTACGACTTTCCAGGATTTTTTGGTACCAGAGAAATGGCTCGTGATGTACCCCCATGTATAACCACATCGTATTTTATTAAAAAAGTCATTGATAAAGTACAACGTGTTAAAATACTTCTATTAGTTAGTAACAGTTCGTTAACTAGGGGTGGAAGGATAGAAGACTTCATCAAACTCTTGAAACACGTAACTAAATTTGTTAAAAACGTTGAAAAACTTCAAGGTGGTATTTGCCTGATTGTAACCAAGGTTCGATTCGCCAAATTGAAACACAATGAACATATCCAAATTTTAGTTGAATTGATTAAAGAAGCCAAGGAAAGGTTGAAAAAAAGAGAGCACAGTTCTGATGAAATCAAACTCATAGATGTGTTATTGTTGAAACAGGAAGGTGTCTACTCAAGAATAGGAATTTCCAGAACTCCAAACCAAGCAGGTATTCTAAGTGAGATTCCAGTGCTGAGAGAGAACAAGCAATACCTCAAGGCTATCATAGATAAACTCAGTTTTGTTGAAAAGGACAATTCTGATTTTGGTTATTTTGTACCTGAGCAATCTCTGTATGATGTCAGCAAGCTGATTAAGGAAATTAATGAGAAAATATTACAACACGTTGAAAAAAGTGGCGAAAAAATTCAAGAGTACTTTATCAGCAAAGAAAATCAAATCAATGACCTTTCCCAATTAGTCAATGTAACGAGCTCATTACACAGTAAATTGATCAATTTGAGAGATAGTGCAAGTTTAGAATCAAGAACCATTGGCTGTGTCCAACAACTTGTGAACAATGTTACCTCCATGGATATGGAAACAGTAAAGCAGAGTTTACTGCCCGCTGTGAAATATGCTCAATATTCTTCGTTCTTGCATATGACAAATGATCACGTCCTTAGTGATTCATTTAAGTGCATCGAGGGATTGAAAAATGTCATCGAATACTCCAAAAAGTCAAACATTTGGTATAAATTCATGCAACATCTCTACAATGGATTGTTGGAAAGTCATAGCCTGTGTACTGATGTGGTTAATCACTTGGCTCAACATGAAGCAATTGTAAGTTCTGAATCATACATGCAACTCTTGCAAGAGCGTTTTGCAAAATGCAGTCATTACGATTTGAACGAATTTGCAAACATCACACTTAATGAAGCAAAATTAAATATTCAGCGTAAAATTTTAGACATGGCGTTGAAAAACAATTTACGTCCATCCACATTGTGTACTGGCACCAACAAGCTAGTAATGGAAGGGGATTACATTAAACTCAGCGATATAGTTGAATACAAGAAGAATTGCACAACTTTGCCCCAGATCATTGAGATCTTAGCGCTGAAAAGAGTATTCATAGACACTGACCTGAACATGATTGGTGACCAGGTACAACTCTTCATCATAGCACCAATTTGGGAAAGTTGGGGTGCTAGAAAAATTACCCTCGATGGTTTGCCAGGAAAGTCGCATAATTTATCAAAAGCTTTAAATGCAAGATGTCTTAATGAAAATGGATTCAATGGTAAACCTGGATTACCCGGAAAATCCGGAGGACACTTTGTAGGTATATGGGAGACTTTCATCAATTTTCCAGATTTCAGCGTTTCTGTTAATGGTGGTCAAGGTGGACCAGGGCAAGATGGAGGTAATGGAGCGTGTGGGTGCAATGGAGAAGATGCATACGATGATATTACTGAAATTAGGGGCATATGTTCAGAGAAATGTAATCTGCCACCTTCTATTTGTAATATTAAATCAAACAACCACACCATAACACTAGATTTATATGAAAATAACTTCGAAGTAGAAGGAAACAAAACAGAACGTGGGTGCCTTTGCGTTCTTGAAGGAAAAGAAGGACATGTTGGTGGAGATGGTGGTGATGGTGGGAAAGGTGGACTTGGTGGATATCCT
This sequence comes from Planococcus citri, assembly GCF_950023065.1. Classification (NCBI taxonomy): domain Eukaryota; kingdom Metazoa; phylum Arthropoda; class Insecta; order Hemiptera; family Pseudococcidae; genus Planococcus; species Planococcus citri. The sequence continues at coordinate 82,588,557 of NC_088677.1, forward strand.
GGTGAAGCTATATTCATTCCACTTTTGCCTCAGAATACCACAAACATACAAGTAGAGATGAAAACCGAACCGAACGGATTGGATGGAAGAGGTGGTCAAGGTGGGAGCGGAGGAAAATTTGGAAAAAATCTCATAATATGGTCGCCATGTAATCAATCTCCTCGCAAATACAACCTGGAGCACAATTACAAGCAAGCACCAATGGGTAAAAACGGCGTTAATGGTGGAAATTCTAACCCTATGGAATTACCACAAAAAAAGGAATTGAAACCCATGTCGGATGTAATTAAACATTACATTGCGTATGCGCAGAAAAATCTAAATGATAGCGTACGTGGGTCTCATTTAGTAGAATTTCTGAAAAAGCTTAATAATTCACTTATAGAGCGAGCAAAAGAACATACAAAACAGATACGTGCAAAACGCCAAATTATAAATGCCAGTGAGCCAATGAAGAGCTCTGCGTACATTATCAAATCTCCGATAAACACCGCATTCGGCTTCATTGGTGGAATTTGGGGTACTTGGAAATCAATCTACTCACCAAACGTAATAAATTACCATTTGATCAAGGAAGGTGTTCTATCTTGGTTCGGAGGACTGACCTCATTCAAAGTTTACACAACTAAGGATTTTGGCAATCATTTTGGAAGTGTTGCCACATTCAATGCCTACGAATCACTCACATTGTTGAACTTTTTTGTAAGATTGGTTACAAAGGTTAGACCCTATGACAATACCATCGATGAATCAGTAAATTATGCCGAAGTTACAGCTTCTATAGTCAATATTATTGCAGAATTTGAAAAATTATTGAATGATATATCCATTCGGTACAATTTACCAATAAAATCTCAAGAATTTGATCCCATTGATCTGATGTCCAGATTGGAAAAGGAGTTGATCAATGGTAACCACGTAAAATTTGAAGAAATCATATTCCGAACTGCAATGGAGAGTTTCCATAATTCGGACAATGCTGCATTTTGTGAGTATGTTGCCCAAAAAGTGAACGATACATTTGGGTTGGAAAAAGAAAGGAAGTCGATTTAGTTTTCTTCAGTTGCAAATTTACACATTTTTCACGTTTTGTTTGCCCCAAAGTTTGAATCACATTCACATTCTTCCTTAATAACTTGCATTGTATTCACAAGCGAACAACTTTTTATATTTTAAGAGGATACTTACACGTTATTAATAATTTACCTTAAGATATGTAGGTACTAGAATAGCCTCGAAAGTAAAATTACATAATGTCATTACCTGCTTAAATATATCACTGTATACTGACTATGTAATTTTGAAGAAGTACCGTAAACTGGGGTAACATGGAAGGATTTTTCAGAATTTTTTATGTGTAGAGGTATGAATGGCGGAGGTAGGGGAAATGTGTGGTGCTTTTGATAAAGCTATGTCAGAATTACGTTTGGGCGGTTACAGAAGTTGCTTACCTTTTTCCTGATTTGAATGTAGTGTTTTTCTCCTTTTTCGCACATTTTATAATCAATTAATGTCACCTTTTACAACACGAACACTTTTTTATTATTCACGAAAAATTAAAATTACAAATACATTAAAATGAGACGCGTTTCGGTCGTCGTAGCGACCATTATCAATCACGAATGAGATGAAAACTGCGAGATACATTGTAGAAGATGTGTAGATGCGTTGAAAAATTATCTAAGGGAGGGAGGGGGGGGGCGATAACAAGAACAAGACGAAAATACGACGTAAATTATGACCGAGGTAGGCTGGGTAGGGGTTGATTTAAAATAGGAAGCAGAGAATCGATAATGCTGTTCGGTGAAATATCATTGACCATGTCGAATTGTGTTGAATTTTCATGGCGTTTTATTTCCAATTGTTCGAGGGTGTTGAGTCGATGACCTTTTTCGGATGTATGCAGTATCGCTATGCCTGAGTCAGGTATAAAGTCATGGCCTGAGTTTATTAAATGGTCTGCAAAATTACTTCTCCCCAGATGTTTGTTTTTCCAAGCTGAGATATGTTCTTTTATCCTTTATCTATAATGTCACTATTGGAACCATTAGTTGAAAATGATAAAATAGGAAAAATAACTGCCAAAGTGTACTCTATCCATTCCCGGTGTCAGAATTGTTCCATACTTCATAGTTCCACCACAATGGAGCATAACGTGATGAAAAATCGCACCCTTCAATGTTACCCCAGTTTATGGTAATTAACTTTATTCTTACTTCCCACATGATGAAACAAATTTCAATAATAAAATGCATTGATTCGATTGTTTTTATCCTGAATAGAGAACCTTCACAGCCCATAAACTCCGATTGATCTGAAATCTCATTCACTGAAAAAACATTTCACCAGCCCTTCAGAACCAAGTTTTTGAGCTGCATATTAAGTTACTTGTAATTACATCAACAACATCTTCTAGAGTAATTTGACATTGCTAGAGAAAAGTAAATTATTTTTGGAGGCTCTAGATTGACTCAAAAAATGTGGTACCTGATTCCTTGAGGAGGGTCTACCATAGAGTGAAAGAAAGATTTGCTTGATTTGTAGATGAAATTTACAATTTTTTTTTTTTTTTTTCAATAATACTTACCTAGAAGGCACCTAGGTTACGAAAATTTGAATTTCTAAACCAAGTAATTTTCAGAAATAATCACTTTGTCAACAAAGTAATAAAATGCAACCATTTCAACTGTATTTTTTTTTCTCTAGAGGGAAATTTTACAACTTTTTCATTCCCTAAAAGAGCATGTCACTCACACCTTAGAATCACGTTTTAAGTTGCTGAAATCAATATAGGTAAGTAACAAAATTTTCTGGAACGATTTGAAATTGTTTCTAAAAAAATTGAACTTCTCCTGGAAGTTGCGGATCGCCTTGAAGATGTACCATTGATTTGAGATAATGAGAAGGTTGAGCTTGGTGAGTGAAAGAAGTTTCAAGTGATTCGTTGCAAAAATTTTCTATTTCGAATTCTTTTTTCATTTAGTGATCCCTTGTTATGAAAATGAATAATTACATAGATATGTTGAAAAGACACGAGTAATTATTTTTAATTTTCCTTGCCACTGGTTGGCAAAAAAATGACACGTGCAAACTTTTGTCCGCCATGTTTTGCCACGTTGGCAAAGCACCCCTTCATGATTGAGAATTTGTGTTTTTTTTGCCACAGTGGCAAAAAAAACCTAGTTTTATTTTGCCACTGCGCGAATCGGGATTTCACTTTCAATTAAAATCATCTTAATCACGTTGATACCATGAGATACCTAATCAGTAGAAATCAAATGCCAATGATCGCTTTCGCGATAACGATTTACGGAAAAATTTTTCATTTAGGTAATTGTAGGTTCTTAATTCTCACCACTGCGCTGAAGTGAATACTCTATTCACGTATCCTGTATTGCTGTTATAATTCGAGATCTCGCATCGATGGAGTAGAAGGGTGAGTGACCGAATATTTTTTTAGTAACTCCCTTCCATAGTATTTAATTCCACATCCGAGTATCTACCCTTCATTAGAAATTTTTTGCTAAGGTTAACTTGAGCACTTTCACTTTAGAAATTGAAAAATGTATGGAAACTTGTGTTTATGGTTTCCCTCATATTTTTTTGTCTTGTTTTAAATCAAACGTCAAGTCCATTTTAGAAATCTGAATACATTTTAGTTTCATCCGCCGGTTTCTCCGGGGTCCGAAAGGGTTAATAAACCGCAAAATTAACACGACCGAATATTTTTAATTACCTATACAACATTAGATAAACGATCGAAATTGAAATAGAATAAATTGAAAATGAAAAAAAAAAACGGAATATAGAAAATTGGCAAAAGTTTATAAACGACTGATAAAAAATTTATGAAAAATAAAAAATAGGTAGGTATTAAACAAAAGAAAAAAAAATTGAAAATATTTTAATATTTCCAACCTAAGCTTCAAACTTAGGTAGTCTTTGTTGACCTTCAAATCATTTACTTAGATACGTTCAAATTTATTGGTGATAAAAATCAACTTTTAAAATCACTACTTATACCTACTACAGTTACGTAGTCGTATCTTAATTATAGGCAACTACGTAAAATATTAGATCTTAGGTGCACTATACGTAGGTATTTGTATCTTAGTGCGGTTTCTAGTACACATTCACTCCGTATAAGTTAATATTACCTATCTAACAATTTTGAATTGAAACGTCACTTGAATTATTTCAGATTCGAGTATTTAAAAAAAAGAACATTGCGTTGGTAAAGATCCGATAAAATATTCCGAAGCACTCGAGTACCTATACATATTTTCATGGGACGACAGGTAATTAACACGTATAGTCGTATAGCTTATTAAAAATAACGTCTAAAAAAAAGAAGCAGTCGTGAATTTTACGGTCAAGTAGGTACTTTTCCAATTGCTAGAAGTAAACAATTTTTGTTGGAATAAGTAACCTCGAACTGACATTTTTTTTGGCCAAACAGCTAGTGATGCAACCTTTCAAAGATCAAAGGTTAGATAATATAAGCTCATAAGAAAGTTACTTACCTATGAAATTCCATAGGTTAAGGACGAAGCAAAACTAAGGAGTACAATAATTGGAAAAGAAAAAACTCTCTCCTTATTTTTAAGCTTCATATTGCAAAGATCTTTTCAAAAAATGCAACTTTTCATCATCAGGCAAGACGAAAAGTTGTACTTTTTGAAAAGATCTTTGCAATATAAAGCTTAAAAATAAGGAGAGAGTTTTTTCTTTTCCAAATATGAAATTCCAATCAAAGTTATGTCCTACAATGAGTGTCTGTGCATGGTATGTTACAAAGATTGTAATTTATCTAATATCTACGTCGTCGTCGTTGTCGTTGTAGTCGCGCTCCTTTACAGGAGATAGCGTATATGTCCATCTATATTAGCCGGTATCTAGGGTATCTAATCGTTTCTTTCAGGGTCTTGCAGGGAGAGTTGGCCAGTGAGTTTGTTGTTAACAGTTCCGATCGCTTCCTCCCTCTCGTCGATCTTCCTTGGATTTTCCCCTGTACCACTAGCATGAAAATACCGTTTTCTCGTATTTTATGAGCTAAATACTTTAGCTTTCTGTTTTTGATGTCTTCAACTAGGTACTACTTTCCGCTCCTCTCATATTCTTGCTAATACTTCCTTGTTGGTAATAAAGTCCTTCCATGAGATCTGTAGTAGCCTTCGATAGCACCACATCTCAAAAGCAGATACTTTCTTCTCGCATTCTGCACTCATGGTCCATGTTTCGCAGGAATACTTCAGAATGGTCCATACGTAGCATCGCATAATTCTCTTTCTCAGATCTATACTCATCGTTTGATTTCCCAGCACATTGGCAAGGTTGTTGAAAGCGGTCTTTGCCATTCCAATCCGTGATTTAATTTCTTTATGATCTCTACCATCGTTGTTTATCAGCGCTCCAAGGTACCTGAATTGCTTTACATTTTCAATTTCTTGTGATCCGATGTTGATTTCGACCTCTTTATCATCTCCTTTTGTAAATCTCATCACCTTGGTCTTGCCTGCATTTATTTTCATACCATATTTTAATCCAGCACTGTTGATTTGGTTGATCATTTTCTGCATCTGCGCCTCTGTCTCAGCAAGGATCACTTTGTCATCTGCATAACTTATTTCATTTATTCTCTTGCTGTTGATCTTGAATTCCATTCGTTCAATTCGCGCTTCCCTCATTATTTCTTCTGCATACACGTTGAACAACCTGGGTGAGAGGGGACATCCTTGCCTCACACCTCTCTTTATTCCACATCCATTCTCGTGAGTACTCAGTTCCAATCTTGATGTTAGCGATTTGCTCCCAGTACAGGTTCTTGATTATTTGCAGGTCTTTGTTATCAATATTGTATTTTCCCAGGATCTCCAACATCTTCTCATGGTTGACACAATCAAATGCTTTTTCATAATCGTCGAAGCAAGCAATGATTTCCCTATTTGCATTCAGTGCTCTTTGAATGATCACCTTCAGCAGGGCAATTGCATCTCTCGTCCCTTTTTTAGCTACAAAGCCATATTGCGTTTCACTTAGATTTTCATCTATCTTCTTTTCAATTCTGGCATTTATGATGGAGAGTAGTAGCTTCAGTGCATGGCTCATTAGTGCAATGGTTTGATATTCAGAGCATTTTTGCGAGTTGTTCTTTTTTGGTATTGGTACAAAATTTACTGCTTCCAAGTCCTTAGGCAAAGTGCCTTCATCGTATATTTTGTTCATTATCTTCAGCAGCTCCTTTTCATACTCTGGTGTTGAATGTTTAATCAAGTCTGCTGGTATGAGATCTTCCCCCGCTGCTTTGTGGTTTCTGGCTCGCTTCACAACATTCCTCAGTTCCCACATTTCAATTTGTGGTGCCTCTTCTGTGGATGAAACTACAATTTGAGCCGGATGTGTATCGTCTCCATACAATTCTTGTATGTAGCTGATCCAGACCTCTTTGGTTTCTTGATTGTTAGCACAGTACTTTCCATCTTTTCCTCACATATATGCTATTCTGCTTTTTCCTTTTCTTGCGGGTGGCCATCATCTGGTTCACCTTGGTATGCATTTCTCTACAGTTGTGCCTTTTCTCCAGCTCTTCTATTTCTTGGCACTTCTCCTCATACCACTTGTTTTTGGTCATTCTGCACATTCCCATGATCTGATTATTTATCACCCTGTATTCACTACTTGGTCTGTTTGCTTTTCTTTGTTCTTCCATCAGATCCAGTTGTTACCTTAATGCCAAATCCGAGTATGTCCATACAAAAAAAGGACGATTTTACGCATCACTGATAAGGCTCTGATATGCTCGGAAGGGTTTGTTGAGTTCTGATTGAACATCGGTCAGCTTCGTGCATCTTCGGTGGTGCATTTTAACTGTACTCTGATGCAAATTTTTCAATTCAGGGCTTCCCAGAGCCTTATCAGTGATGCAAAACGAGGACGTTTTTTTGGATGGACATACTCGGATTTAGCATTAAGGTAACGTAGTATCTCTTGAGTCATCCATGGTTTGTGTTTTCTTCTTCCTTTGAATGGAATAGACTTTTCTGCTGCTGTTTTAACCTTTCGCTTCCATGTTTGCCACTTTTCCTCAATACATTGTGCTTCTTCCAACCTGTCTTCCTTTTGCTTTTCCAGTTCTTCTCGGAATTTCTTTTGAACTTCTTTCGACTTGATTTTTGCAATGTCCAGTTGTCGATATTGTTCATTACCCCTAGTAGCACAATCAACAAATTATCGAAAAAGAAAATCGACGAAAAATCGAATTTGATAAAGTACCCGAATAGTTCCGCAAAAATCGAGTGTTTATCGATCGATATATCGGAAAATTATCGACGGTGTATTGTCTAACAATATTTTGTCGAAAATTGGACGATGTAATCGATCAATAAACACTCGATTTTTGCGGAACTATTCGGGTACTTTTTCGAATTCAATTTTTCGTCGATAATTTGTAGAGAATACCTTAAAGGAGCATCGACAGAAAATCTAATAGAAAAAAGAATAGTCCACATATTGATACTTCATCGACAGATAAATACTAGATTTTTAGTCGATAATTATTCAGTTTTATTGAAACCTGTAATCGGGAGGAAATCTGTACTTTATCTACAATTTATCGACAACTTGAATTATCGAAAAAATTTCCGGAGAAAATCGAAGCAAATGCATTTCCGAATTTTAAACCAATTGGAAAAAATAGAAAAACGCATTTCAGAGCAATTTTCTGCCTGTGGATTGCCCTACCACCAGCATATCCTACTTAAAATCCACTTTTGAAATTTTTTACTCTGGGGGAATTTTTGACCCGGGGGGATTCGAACCCGGGTCCCCTAACTCCTAAACCTATATCCTAACTAACTGAGCCACCTAGCCTCAATAAGCAATAGGCAAAACAGATCATTTATATATTTGCCTGAGGAAAAAATCAAAATTTTGCCATACAGACCTAGAAAGCTGGAATTTTGGATATACCCTATTTTTGCCCTGCGGAATTGATTGGAAACGGTTTCAAACCGTTTCGAGCAGTTCTGGAGCCTCCAGCAGATTTTTAAAGCTTAAATTTTTTACAAAATGTCATCAAATGCAAGTTGGAAAGCCGAAATTCGTTCTGTAAAGTGTGAACTAATTTCAACACGCTATTAAATCAACTTTGGATAGATTTCAAGTCATTTTGGAGCCTCCATTGGGTTTTTGGAAATTCTTGGAGCCTCCAGCCGATTTTTGAAACTTAAAATTTAACAAAATTTCAGCTCTCTGATTTTATTTGATGAAATATTGTGAAAATTTCATGTTTTTCAAAAACCTCCTGGAGACTCCAAAAATTTTCAAAAAGTCGCTGGAGGCTCCAAAATGACTTGAAATACATAATATTGTAACATTCTTGTATTATTATTGAAAAAGATAAATTCTCGTTTTTTTGTCAATGATATAAACAGTCAAAATCGACAGGAAATCTGAAAGGAGTGTCAGACGATTTTCTGTCAATTGTATAGGTGATTGTACTTATCGCCAATTTATCTACTGGACATCGATTTCGATTAACTTCCGATAATTATTTGATATGTGATTGCCACATATCGTAATAGTATTGTATCATTATCGAAAAAGATAAGTTCTTGATTTTTTGTCAATGGTATAAACAGAAAAAATCGACAGGAAATCTAAAACGAGTATTGGACGATTTTCTGTCAGCTATTTTGGTGATGGTATAGTCAATTTATCTACTGGATATCGATTTCGATTACCTTCCAATAATTATTCGATATGTGATCGCTACATTTCGTAATATTATTGTATGATTATCGAAAAAGATAAGTTTACAATTTTTTGTCAATGGTATGAACAGTAAAAATCGACAGGAAATCTGAAACGAGTAGTTATTAGACGATTTTCTGTCAGTTATAGTGGTGATGGATATTGTCAGTTTATCTACTGGATATCAATTTCGATTGACTTTTGATAATTATTCGATATGTGATCGCCACACATTGAGAAAATATCTATAAAATATCGGATACATATCTTAAAATTTTTTTAAGATTTTTTGTAGATAAAATTCCCTGTCAATATTATCTGTCGATTGTGCTACTAGGGACTCTTCTTCTGGCTCTTCATGACTAGCTGGCATTTCGCAGCCAGTAGTTTGTGGTCAGAGTTGCAGTCAGCACCAGGATATGTGTGACAGTTCTTCACTGTGTTCTTGAATCTTCTTTTTACAAGTAATATAGTCTATCTGGTTTCTGACTCGATCTCCAGGACTGACCCATGTGTATAATCTTCTTTCATGCTGCTTGAACCAGGTATTGCATATTACTACATCGTGTCTTTCAGCAAACTCCACGAGCATTTCACCTCTTTCATTCTGCTCTCCAAGCGCGTATCTCCCTGCGACTTGGCTGCCATGATCCTTCCCAACTTTGGCATTGAAGATGATAGATTTTATCTCAACTTATAAACGATGTGACGTCTCTCTTTCGAATTTTTATTTTTTCATTAGGTAGGTAGGTAAATATACGTAGGTATATTTGGTTATCTTATCTATTTTTGTGCACCGTTTTGGTTTTAGCGATTTCTTGTACTTCACTTTTGTGTTTTCGTTTTATAATTCAAAATTTGCCGACTTTTTTTTAACATTGGGAGGGGGCCCACCCCTCACAATTTCACATCTGCATTCAAGTATCAACAAAATTAATGTAAACATGTCAAAACGTAGCCTAGCACCCTTGGTTATTGGGTAGAGTGTTGCCAAAAGTTGAGGCACGCTACATTTTAAAACGTAGCTAGGGGAGATGCGTGCGCGGCCTAAATCACGTTTTAATATTCTTCCAGCTTTCAACTTGACCGCTATCGGAAATTGCTGCTACTTACGAACAGCGATGAAGAAGAACATATTGGTACGCTTCTTAGCGAGCGTAAACCTTTGCTTACCCTTTATTGCAACGCTAACCGCCGACCAAAAAACGGAATTTCACGTTCCCACCATTGATGAGTTCAAAAGTGAAACCCAGGTGTGTCGTATCATACATGAGAGCAAACCCGAGAGACGTCCTAAATACATGGATCTTAACGAATTTTTGGTCCGTTCAAATGTTTGGGTAGACAAGAGTCTATTAGCTAAAAGACTACTCGAAATCGACACAAATATTGTGATCATCACTTGCCCCAGAAAGTGGGGTAAAAGTCTGAACTTAAATATGATCAAACACATTTTTCAAATGCCAGTCAATAAAAAGTATAACGAAACGAGTTTCGGTTTCGCGTATAATTTCTTTACAAGAAATGAAATATGGAAGAACGGAGTGAAGAAAGCTGAAATGGATAAGGGCCCGTTGATTGCAAAGGATGCCGATTTCATGATGAACCACTTCCAAAAGTACCCGGTCGTTTACTTGGATTTTAAGGCGTTCACATTGAACAATTGGCACATCCTTTTTCAAAATATGATACGCGATTTGTATTTCGAACACTCTTATTTAATAACCTATTGGAGAAACATAATAAATAATCCCGAAAAATCGGATGAAGATAAGGAAAATGCACAAGACCAACTGAACGCATTTCGTGAAGTAAGGAATCCAACAATCACCGAATCGATACCATACCTCATGCAAAACAGAATTCGGGACCTGTGCAGATGGTTATTTGAATGCCGCGGCAAAGAAGTTATAGTTTTGATAGACGAGTTTGACTCGCTACAAAACAACATAATATTTTATTCCGTGAGTAAAAATTATAGCGCCGAGGTTAAGGTAGCTATGGAATTTATGGAAGGTTTTGTAGAAATTACATTCAAAGAACCAGCCGAGTCAAATATTCGACTTGTTGTGATGACGGGGATCACAGGAATGGCAAAAACGACGTTTCTAAGCTGCCTAAATAACATTGCTAACAATTTAGATCTTAACATCGTCAACATGTCCTCGCTAACACCGTTCTATGGCTTCATGCCGCACGAAGTTAGTTCCTTAATAGAACATAACTGTGATAATGATATAGCAAAACTCCAAATCAAGGATGCCGTGAAGTGGTATGACGGATATGGCTCCTTGTACTTCACAGACGGATCCACGTACTCGCCATGGTCGATAATGAGATATTCAGAGACGAAGCTGTTCAGCTCCTATTGGGAACAGAGCGGATCTTCGCGCATAATTTCAACGTTATTAGAATACGACGCTTTCTACAAAATGCTTCATAACGTGGTGAAACATGGGACGAAATACTCAATTCCCATCGGTACACTATACCGTGTCGAAGAAAAATTTCTGGAATCGGTGCACGATGTTATGGTACTGAGTAAACCAACACTAATAAACCGATTTGAAAAGCTTTTTGACAAACCCGTCAAAGATGCGTTCATGGCAATCCTGTGTCAAGCAGGTTATCTTACGGTACCGAAACTTAGGGGTGGAGAGATCGTAAATTTTATTCGTAATGCAAATAACACGGATGAGATTGATGAGAATGAGAGGATAGTACTGCTACATATACCAAATTTTGAAATTGGAAGTGCATTGAACAAACTCGTGGACGCCGCATCGTGGGATCTTAACCAAGAAATGTCTAATGCGAAATATGGCGAACACCACAATGAATACGTGGAGACATTTAAACAATGGTTCGAGGACGAGGTACCTTCGAACCTTGATTTCGATAATTTGCCTGAGAATATGGTTGAGAAATTCGAAACATTGCGTAGTGATTTAACCGAATTATTCTATTTGACCAACCCATTCATAAGACTCGGCGTCGAAGATTTCAGACAAATGCCCACTGATAAAATATGCGGTATACAACACTTGTGCGAAGCAGCGGTAAGACGAATTACCATTCCAATGTTGGAGGAATTTCGCAGAAAGTACAAACCTGCGGTTCTCGACGAATTTGCTGATTCAAGAGGACTTTCGGATACGATTATGATTCACGGCAAAAAAATACTCATCATTGAGTACAAGAGTGACTCCGAGTTTAAAATAAACCATGTACTAGAACAGGCCAAAAAGTATACGCCACACGTGATAACGGACGCTCGGGAACACGACTGCGACTCCGTGAAGTACTTGGCAATTAATGTTTTCATGTCGAAAACAAATTCGATACAAGTAGATGTTGCCCATTTTGCAAGCACTTGGGATGAAGCCGTGGGTATGTTACATTGAAGGGCAATAAAATCTGCGACCACTAGACTTGTGTAGCGCACCCAGATTTATTGTAATCATTTAAAATCAACCCTTAGGTTGGCTAAGAGCAGAGCACTATTCACTTGGTAAGTGAACCTAACACACTCCTAAGGGAGGACCTATCTGTCAAGCAGATTCGCGAATGTCTGGCGAACTACCGCCTCGCCATTCGCTTATCGGTAAATAAAAAAAAAACTTAAGCACTGCCAGAGTACTGTAAGAACTTATATATTTGAAGAGCAAAGCGACAAATTATATAAGGTAAAACAAAGTAAAGAAAAGGCAAAAAAACGAAATACAAAAAGGAAACAAAAATAAACAGAGCTGGACTAAGGTCCCCGCCCTCATAGAAAATCACTACTAGCGACTTCAAAAAATTACTAGCGTTTCTGAAAAAGTTACTAGTGATACCAAAAACGTTACTAGCGCTTGTACTGACACTACTAGCGCTTGTGCTGACGCTACTAGCGACCAACTTAACACTACTAGCGACCAACTCAACACTACTAGCGACCAGCTCGACACTACTAGCGACCAGCTCGACACTACTAGCGACTAGCTTGGCGCTACTAGCGATCAGCTTGGCACTACTAGCGACTGTCTCAACATTACTAGTGAATGATTCAACGCTACTAATGACCAAGCCGACACTAGTAACAATTAAACTGACGCTACTAACAGCTATGGCAGGTACCTACAATTGGTGAAAAGTAAAAATTAAAGAATTCCCAAAAACAGTGTTTTTTTTAGAGATTATGAATTATTGAAAAGTTTTTGCTTGGGCCAGATCATTTTCCTTTTTCTTTCTCCGACCAAAATTAGATAGTAGCAAAATTGACTTCTCACATCACAAATAATGCGATTTTTTTACTTGAATTTTTTTTTAAAAAAGGGTCCTCTGCTGCATTTCAGTCAAACTACCAGAAATCCTCAATCTAAAACTCCCTTTTTTTCATCAAATACCTATCTGGAAACAATCATTTAACATTTCAATTTTTTGCATATAGAAATTATATCCTGAAAAAAATGAAGAATTGTCAATTGTCAAGAGCTTTTGTCATGGCTTGCTCAGCTGATCGGGCCCCATTTATATTTTTAAAATTCGGAGAGGGAGGGGAGGGGAGAGGAACGGAAAAAAGTCCATGATTTTTGCGAATAAAGCCTAAATTCCAGTCAAAAAATGAAAAAAAAATTCGAGGTACCAGCCCCCTCGGAGGGGGAGAGGAGGGGAGAGGAACGAAAAAAGTCCATTTTTGCGAATAAAGCCTAAATTCCAGTCGAAAAATGAAAAAAAAATTCGAGGTACCAGCCCCCTCGGAGGGGGGAACGAGGGTAAGGGGACGAGGAAGGGTCCATTTTCGCAAAGAAATATCGCCATTTAATTTTTATCTAGAAAAATCAACACACCAAAAACTCAGTTTTAATTTTGTAAAAAATCATTCAACTTGAAATTTTTTTAAAGTCCAGAGTGCTAAAAAGTGCATATAAATGTTTCAAACACCTCATCTTCCAACTTCCCCAGTGGCCTAGTTGGTTAGGCAGATGACTAGAGAGTGAGAGATTGCAGGTTCAAGCCCCACCCCAGGCATGAAATTTTTTTTAATTTTCAAAATTTTTTTGGGGAGAATTCGTTGTTCTAGGAGGGTCTACGAGTAAATAGCTGCCATTAACATGTTTTTGCCATGATTTTCAGTGCAAAATGCGCAAATTTGCGCGTGTCACTACTATTGACAAACATTACTAGTCATTAGTAACGTTTGTCAGTAGTAGTGACGCTACTTGCCGAAAAAGTTACTAGTGTTTTTTTTTTAGTAATGACGCTAGTAGTGATTTTCTATGAGGGCGGGATTATCCCGTCGACACCCTACCAATCCTATACCCCTAGGTACCGGGCACAAGAATAGCCTAGAGACAGGAGCACCCTCACTCCATACCTACCTACCGAAGCTAGTAGGTATTAGGTTGCAATACCTAAGCCGTAGCTAATGGCTAGGTATTATGTGAGCTGTACATGCCACCAGTAGGCGCATATACAGACTGAATTTTAAACACCAAGAGCTCTCGCGTTGTAAGCTATAGAAATAGCATACGAGTCCCTACCTAACAACGTCCCTATACATGCCGTAGCAGATAGGTACGCGGTCTGTTAGGTAGGTGCACGGCTCGCAAAAGAAGCAGAAAATATTTTTATTTCCTCAAGAGGAAATAAAAATGTACTTTTTCTCCCCTTACAACGTATCACAGTGGGCCACAGACCCCCCCCAAAAACGGCGATAATTCGGATTCAACCTTCATTGATGTGCAATACGTCGAATAATACGTTTTCAAGGTCGTAGAATTTGATTCTGCACTTATTTTTTTTGTAGGGGTTAGTACAGTCGGTAAGGGGTTGAACCCGAACAAAATTGCCACAAAAGATTATTTTGCTTTAAAAGATCCAGGGTGGTGTCCCAAACAACATATCCGGAGCCGCCCCCGATCCACCTGGTGCGTTCCCCCCACAGTGGATTTCAGCCCCCCAAAACACGTTTTTCGCAATTTTCTCCCCCGCATTGCATTTTAGCGAAAAATATGTAGTTAGACAAAAGAATCTACGTCAAAGGGTATTCCACAGTATAAGATAGGCGAAATGGCCCTGTTCCCAGATTTGGAAAATTATGATGGATTATTGTTGGGTACCTCCAATGAAAATTTTTGAGCGGAATTTCCGCACCCAACCCACTCCCTTGGTCTGTATAGCCAAAAAACGCGTTTTTTACGAGAAAAATTCTGTATCCATGAGTTGTGTGGAGAAAATTTTGGCATCGCGTGGAATGTGAAGGGGAAGCATGGGTCTTTTAACACGATTTTTTTCAAAAATTTTTACCATAGTAGTGGGGGTGAAATTGACAAAAGAAAACTTTGAACCGCCACAGCTCCGGAGTATATGGGTAATCCAAAAAAATGTTTTCGCCAAAATGTGTCTTTTTACTAGTACTTTCTCACTACCAATCCATAAAATCGAAATTTTGTCTGAAAAATGGTCATATTTGTAAAAAACCCTAGAAAATACGCGTTTTTCGCGTTTTTTTTGCAAAATAATGTGGAATATGCGAAAAATACATGGAACAAAAATGTTTAGCGTCAAATTTTACCCTAGAAAATGTGTTCACAAGGTTGTCAAAACGCTCATCTACTGAGCTACCCGCGAGCACACGCCGCCTCTTTGCAGCATAGTCAAGAGATGAGATATTATGGCACCTGCACTAGGGTGGTCCTTATTTTCGAAGTTGGAATTTTTTTGCTCCCACCCCCCAAAGTTGTTCCATTTGATGAAAAAATAAATCCTACGAAGTTTAAACCCCCTGTGTAAAAAAAAAAGTGGTGCTAGAATGCCCCCCGCCAATTTTTCAAAAAATTGAAAAATGGAAAATGATGCAATTTTTTTAAATTTTTGATTGTTTTCAATCTATCGCACCCCAATATTCCCCCTTTGAACCAAAACAGCCCCCAGAAATTTTTTACCCCCTCCCCAGTGAGAAAACAATAACTTGCTATTTTGCTATACCGGTGGAGCGGAAAAATTTATGGTATCAATTTCGCTGAAATTGAAGTATGTTGGAGATTGTGCGTTAAAATTACGCCCAAAAAAAGTTCAGCCTCCCACGTGCCCTTGCGGTGAAACTGTGCCCCCCCCAAGTATGGCCATTTTGGGGGAAACGTTGTTTTTTTGAATTTAAAAGTACTTACCAATACCCATTTTTTCCGAAAACGAGTAGCACTCAAAAGGTGCGATTTGAGATTATGAATCGAATAACGTAATCGGTTTTTTGATTTAACCCCAGCTAACCCCTCCAAAAAACGCTTGAAACGTCGCGAATAAGCGTTTTTTCGCTATTTTAATTGAAAATATTGGTATCTGTACCAATTTTTTGGAAATGTTTCATTTCTGGGCAGGGTGCTTTTAAAAAGCAGAAGAAGAGATCTTCTTTTAAATATTTTGATAGTTAGGGGAGGAAGGAAAGGGGGTGAGAAAGTGGATTAGAATTCATTCAAGTTGGAATTTTTCTGGTCCGCAATCCTCATTTTCAGAGACAACTGGAAAACAAAACTGTGACTCTGAGAAAAAAATGGAAGAAAAATTTGAAAATTCAATATAAAAAAAAATCAGCACCTTGTTTCATTTTTGGGAACAAATTACAACTTTTTTTTGAAGGCACATAATTTTGGCAAAAGAAATTGTGGCTCTTTGAAAAAAATAACATATTTTATAGTAATTTTGCCAAAATGCAGGATTTTTTTGCAATTTTAACATAGAGTGAAATCTTTTCATGATTCTGGCAAAAGAACAGGAATTTTGACCAAAGGTTAAATGTTATGGGTGTTCTGTCAGAAAAGCAAGATTTTTGAGAATTTTCGCAAATGAAGCGAGAATTTTAGACAATTCTGGTAAATAAGGGGAAATAGTTTCGGCCATTTTGACCAAAGACCAGATTTTATAGCAGCTTAAAATAAAAAATGAAAAAACATCATTGTTTGACTTTTTTTGGAAATTGTTTTTGGTAATATGGGGCCCAAGGGTAGCGCCAAATGAAATTTTTGTAAGAACCAAAATTTAGAAAATTTTCCAAGAAGCAACTTTTATTCCATGATTTTTCTTGTTGGAATAATTCAAGGTGGTAGGGAAGTTTGGAATATGGAGCAAGGGCCCCCTCAAGAAAGGGGGAGAAGTGGAGATTGGAATACGAGCCGAATTCACTTGTTTCAATGTGAAAAGGACTAAGTATATTTTCAATTAAAATAGCAAAAAAACGCTTATTCGCGATGTTTCAAGCGTTTTTTGGAGGGGTTAGCTGGGGTCAAATCAAAAAACTGATAACGCTATTCGATTCATAATCTCAAATCGCACCTTTTGAGTGCTACACGTTTCCCCCAAAATTGCCCCACTTTGGAGGGGGGCACAGGTTCACCGCAGGCGCACGTGGGAGGCTGAACTTTTTTTGGGGGTAATTTTAACGCACAATCTCCAACATACTTTAATTTCAGCGAAATTGATACCATAAATTTTTCCGCTCCACCGGTATAGCAAAATAGCAAGTTATATTGTTTCCTCACTGGGGAGGGGGTAAAAAATTTCTGGGGGCTGTTTTGGTTCAAAGGGGGAATATTGGGGTGCGATAGATTGAAAACAATCAAAAATTTAAAAAAATTGCATCATTTTCCATTTTTCAATTTTTTGAAAAATGGGGGGGGGGCATTCTGGCACCACTTTTTTTTTACACAGGGGGTTTAAACTTCGTAGGATTTATTTTTTCATCAAATGGAACAACTTTGGAGGGTGGGAGCAAAAAAATTCCAACTTCGAAAATAAGGACCACCCTAGTGCAGGTGCCATAATATCTCATCTCTTGACTTTGCTGCAAAGAGGCGGCGCGGCGTGTGCTCGCGGGTAGCTCAGTAGATGAGCGTTTTGACAACCTTGTGAACACATTTTCTAGGGTAAAATTTGACGCTAAACATTTTTGTTCCATGTATTTTTCGCATATTCCACATTATTTTGCAAAAAAACGCGAAAAACGCGTATTTTCCAGGGCTTTTTACATATATGACCATTTTTCAGACAAAATTTCGATTTTATGGATTGGTAGTAAGAGAGTACTAGTAAAAAGACACATTTTGGCGAAAACAGTTTTTTGGATTACCCATACTATACTCCGGAGCTGTGGCGGTTCAAAGTTTTCTTTTGTCAATTTCACCCCCACTACTATGGTAAAAATTTTTGAAAAAAATCGTGTTAAAAGACCCATGCTTCCCCTACACATTCCACGCGGTACCAAAATTTTCTCCCCACAACTCATGGATACAGAATTTTTCTCGTAAGAAACGCGTTTTTTGGCTATACAGACCAAGGGGGGTGGGTTGGGGGGGGGGCGGAAATTCCGCTCAAAAATTTTCATCGGAGGTACCCAACAATAATCCATCATAATTTTCCAAATCTGGGAACAGGGCCATTTCGCCTATCTTACCGTGGAATACCCTTTCCGATCTAATGATGTATCAACTTTCCTTGTACGTTCAAGGGGGGTGGAATTACAGCCATTCAAAAAAGGGGGGTTTCTTGAAAAATACATAAAGGCTATGGGCGCCTGAGAGGGGTGAAATGGTCTCCGAAAGCGTTCGCGTTGATATTAGCATGGAAAGTGAGTACCATTGAAACACTTCCGCATGAAAAATGTCAGATCCACACCCCCTCCCATTTTTGAGGAGCCCCCGTTTTCTAAAATTTTGATAACAGTTTTCTCAGCCCCATGTTAACCGATTTTGAAAATTTTTCAGTATGTTGTGGACATCCTTAAGAGGTACCCTCACAAAAATTTTCAGCCACCTCCCCTCATATTTACCCCTCAAAATGGAGTTTTAAACTTATTTTGTGCTTTTCAAAAATAGTCAAATTTGAGGGGGCGAAGTACTCTGGAGAGGGCTAGATGAGTGTAGCAAAAAATCTGACGTCATATTCGTGCTCAGCGGTATCGAATCATAAGAAAACGACATCCTATTCATTGATACTTAGTTATTTCCCCCAAAATTCCCATTTTACCCCAACCCCCCCTTCGACACATTTTTACGCCATTTTGAGGGGTAAATATGAGGGGAGGTGGCTGAAAATTTTTGTAAGGATACCCTTTAAGGATGTCCACAACATACTGAAAAATTTTCAAAATCGGTCAACATGGGGCTGAGAAAACTGTTATTGAAATTTTAGAAAAGGGGGTTCTTCAAAAATGGGAGGGGGTGTGGATCTGACATTTTTCATGCGGAAGTGTTTCAATGGTACTCACCTTCCATGCTAATATCAACTCGAACGCTTTCGGAGACCATTTCACCCCTCTTAGGCGCCTATTGCATTTATGTATTTTTCAAGAAACCCCCCTTTGTTGAATGGCTGTAATTCCACCCCCCCTTGAACGTACAAGGAATGTTGATACATCATTAGATCGGAAATTTGACGTAGATTCTTTTGTCTAACCACATATTTTCCACTAAAATGTAATGCGGGGGAGAAAATTGCGAAAAACGTGTTTTGGGGGGCTAAAATCCACTGTGGGGGAGAACGCACCAGGTGGATCGGGGGCGGCTCCGGATATGTTGTTTAGGACACCATCCTAGACCTTTTAGAGCAAAAAAAATCTTTTGTGGGAATTTTGTTTGGGTTTGCCTCCAAAAAGTGCTATACCGACTGGCCTACGTGGGGGGGGGGGGGGGTGAGGCGTGGGGAGCGGAAAAATTTGAAATGCTGCTTATATAATCGTGTAATATATCGATTAATATGTTTTCGAGGTCGCAGAGTTCGAATCTGGAGTTATTTTTTTGGTAGGGGTGAGGGGTGAGGCGCGGGGAGGGGGAAATTTCAAATTTTGCTTATATTATTGTGTAATATGTCGATTGATATGTTTTCGAGGTCGTAGAATTCGAATATGCACTTATTTTTTTTGTAGGTGTGGGGGTGAGGCGTGGAAACTGGAAAATTTTCAAATTCTGCTTATATTATTGTGTAATATATCGATTAATATGTTTTCGAGGTCGTAGAGTTCGAAAATGGAGTAATGTTTTTGGTAGGGATTAAAAGCGAGACGTGGAGAGGTGAAAAATTCCAAATTTTGCTCGTATTATCGTTTAATATGCCGTTTGTTATGTTTTCGAGGTTGTTTGTATCGTTGATTTGAAAAAATTATTTTATATCTCAAATAACGTATTTCAATCAAAATTGAATCGAGTATATCATGTTTTGATCTTAAAATTGCGATATATCCGCAATTGTGAAGAAAATTGATGTATTTTTAATAGAAAAATGAACCTGCAAAGCAATGGGACAATTTCGGGTAAAAAATCGCTAAAACATAGTATACACTATTCCCAAATACACATCACTATGCAGAAGAGAACACGCAAGATTGCGCAATTATATGAGTTTTGTTCCAAAATGTGTTCTGATTTTGTGTAAAAAACTGTAAACTTTAAAAATCAGTGGTTTAAGAAAACATCAAAAAGTAAATTTGGAATTTTTCACTTCCCCACGCCTCACCCCCACCCCTACAAAAAAAATAAGCGCATATTCGAATTCTACGATCTCGAAAACATATCAATCGACATATTACACAATAATATAAGCAAAATTTGAAATGTCCCCCTCCCCGCGCCTCACCCCTCGCCCCTACCAAAAAAATAACTCCAGATTCGAACTCTACGACCTCGAAAACATATTAATCGATATATTACACGATTATATAAGCAACATTTCAAATTTTCCCGCTCCCCGCGCCTCATCCCCCACCCCTACAAAAAAATAAGTGCAGATTCGAATTCTACGACCTCGAAAACGTATTATTCGACGTATTGCACACCGATGAAGGTGGAATCCGAATTATCGCCGTTTTTGGAGGGTCTGTGGCCCACTGTGCGTATGTTGGTATTAGTATACTGATAAGTATGTACCTAGTACCTACCAATCACAAACCCTAAGATTTTATTTCGTGTTTTCTCTTTGATTTTTTCACTAGAACTTTATTCTCCAAATGTTGCGATTTTTTTCCAAACGTTGAATGGAAGCTCCACCTTCAAAAATGTCAGTCTGACAGCTGATTAAATAAAAAAATGTTGCAACTCTCCCAAGTTCTTACCTGACCCAATTACATGCACTTAAAAAAAAAAAAAGAAAAGATGTTACGATTTTAAGACGACTAAATTTTTAGTGATAATGGAAAAAGGGATGACATGACAGAGGGATGCAATGCAACACCTAACTTTCAAGAACTTTCGATTTTTACAATGATTGGTGTTCATTTCAATTTCAAATTAAAAAAAAAAAAAATGTCAGGATTTAAAGGAAACTAAATTTTTAGCAACATTCAACTTTTGAGATGTTGACGAGATTTTCACAACGACTAGTTCCAAAACTAGCTGTTTTCTTTTCGCATGCTCGGAGTAAAAAAAAAAAAAAACTTGCTCCGAGTAAAATAGAGCGTTCTTTTCACATGCTGAAAGGGGGACATTTCACACTCACGCACGCTTACACACGCGCACACTCAGCTTGTCAAGACAATACCACCTATAGTAAAAGGCCTGAGCGCTGTTTTGTGACGTCATCACTATGAGGGATTACTTACGTATCTATTGTATCTAAATACACTATGATATGAATAAAAAATACACTCGAACGAATTAATTCCTGTGAAAATTTTTATTTTTCATATTTTATTCACATGAATAACATGAATAATGAATTTAAGATCACTAAGGAATGATTTAAATGAAAAAAAAAATGAAAAAATGAGGTGATAAACAACACTGTTTTTCAACATTAAAGATGAAAGTTATGCATAGACATAGACATGACAAAATTATACCTTCTGGAAGATATTACAAAACTCACTGGTGAAATATAATAAATAATTGTCGAATTTGTCCAAATCCCACTAAATTAAAATGATATCAACTCTAATTCCAATGTGTGTATTCCATTTCCATTTTCAACTACAGGTAAAAAACCACAGGACACTGGACAGTTTAGTTTCTTCAGCAGTGATATGATCGATAAAAATGATTTCTCTGATTTTGCTGACCAACTTGAGTGATAAAATTGATAATTCAAACACTTTCAGCAAATTGGTTTGAGATTTTGATGGTTTCTTGATCAGATATCCATTGTAGTTGGATGGTTGCATTCACTATGCAGGTTTAAAACTCATTGTAGATTTTATGGTACACTATGCACTACTCATTTCACTGCAACGTTATTCAAGTAAAACACAGGCACTAGTAGGTACACATCAGTTTTCATTTTTATTCACTTCACAGTTCACAAGATATCTACACATCCAAATCACACAACAGTCACAACACAAACAGATCATGAAAAATTCACTTTTGTACAAAAATAGAGTAATCCAACACCACCAGTAGTTGAAAACAACAATATTTCATCACTGTACCACATTTTAGAACAAATTTAATTAATAAGTCATCATTTCAATAACTTTTTCAACGAAAGTTTTACTCAATTTCACAAATTCGCCATTTAATCATACGTTAAAATTCAAATGGTAAACACAATCGAGTCCCCTTAAGGTGTGACGTCAGAAGGTGATAACGATTCAGCGCTCAGGCCTTTTACCTGTAGAAGTTCGGAGTTTAGTCGCAGTTGTTTGTTGGTAGTGTGGCGCAGATCAAACCACACTTCACTTTATATTTTATCTGTGATCTCGTGTTAGAGTCCAGAATAGCTTTAGCTTACAAGTTGTTGTTAGAAGTAAGATGATGAAATAAATATTGAGAAAATGTAGCCGGCAAATTTATTCGTTTTAAGTAGTTATTTTCGGAGTATAAATGGCCAAAACTTTAACAGGTTATGGGCCCAGAAATGCGCGTTGGTATTGTGTCGATTTTTAAGTGTAAATTGTAAATTGTAAAGTAAAGTGTTGGTGAAAGATTCAGATACGATGAATGGTGATAATGGAAGATCGTTTAAGCAGTTCGATGGAACGAATTATCCTAACTGGAGGATACGGGTAATGGCGTTACTAGATTACCATGAAGTGAAAGATATAGCGATTTCGAGAGTACCAGAGAATCCTGATTCAAGATGGAAAAAGAAAAACAAACGGTG
Organism: Planococcus citri; assembly: GCF_950023065.1. Taxonomy (NCBI): domain Eukaryota; kingdom Metazoa; phylum Arthropoda; class Insecta; order Hemiptera; family Pseudococcidae; genus Planococcus; species Planococcus citri. The sequence goes on from NC_088677.1 coordinate 82,611,375, forward strand.
CAGATATCTGATTATGCAGAATATAGCTGATTCCCATCTTTACCACTGTGTTAATCGTGAGTACGCGGCAGACATAATAACAGAATTGGATGATAACTACAGCCAGAGAGATCTTCAATCCCTGATGATTGCAGAAAGAAAAATGGGAGCCTTAAAAATTGGAGAAAACGTCATGGATATCGAGAAGCATATTGTGAAATTTAAAACGATACTAAGAGAATTGGATGATGCTGGTGCGGACCTAACCGAAGCAAAAAAGATAAGCTGCTTTTTGCTAACTCTAGACCAGGCGAAAGAATACGATACACAGGTTCAAATTGTTGAAGCGAAGAAAGATCCTGACTTGAAGTTAAGTGATGTTATCAGTCAAATATCAACGTATGGTAAAAGTTTGAAGAAACCTGATGAAAGTTCAACTAAAGTTTCAACTTCGGCTCCGGTGATGCAAGTTAATCGAGGTAATCCTGGTGTTAATAATAATAACGTGAATAATAATTCGAAAAGTAGTGATCCGCGTAAATGTTTCTTTTGTGGGAGAAATGGCCATGTGGCAAAGTTTTGTTCGAGAAAGTTACAAAATAATAATGGTAATTATAATAATCGTGGTAATTTTAATCCGAATCGTGGTAACTTTAATCCTGCTCGTGGCAATTTTAATAATAATCGTGGCGGTAATAATTATAATGGAGGAAATTATAATAATTCGAATGGTTTTAATCGTGGTGGGCATAATGGTGGTAATTACGGTAATTATCGTGGTAATTCTCAGTTTGGTAACTCTTATGATAATAATGCCAGATTTAATAATAATTCTCGTTCTGTTTGTTATCGTTGTAATCAAGAAGGGCATATTGCCAAGTTTTGTAATAATAATGATAGTGGTAATAATAGACAGGCTAATATGACCGATAATGTTACATTCTTTGTAGATGGTAAATGTAATGATATTGAAAAACCAGTGAGGTCGGTTGACAATTCGAGTGGTGTGAATTATACTGAGTTTATTCTTGATTCTGGTTCCGCTGATCATCTAGTGAATGATGAAAAATACTTGTCTGATGTTGTGTCCTTGAAAGTGCCGGTTAAGTTCAAAATTGCTGATGGTAAGTTAGTGGAATCTCGTAAGATAGGAAAGGTTCGTTTTGTGTTGAGAGATGGAAAGCCAGGTTGTGGTGTTATCAAAAATGTGTATTTCGTGCCGAGTTTATCTACGAATTTGTTATCAGTCGGTCGGATCACTGACAATAGCGATTATGATGTGCTGTTTAAACGTAAGCATGCTTTGTTTATTGATCAGAAAGATAATAGTGTCGTTTCGGTAGCTGTGAGAGAAGGTGTGATGTATAAGTTGAAGCTTGAGTTGTTTAGAGGCGTTTATGCTGTGTCAGGTTCCAATGAGTGTGAGATGTGGCATAAAAAGTTAGCTCACCTCAATTATGATGATATGAAAAAGATCAAAGGTAAGTTGGGTTTAGAGACGATCGATAAGAATTTTTGTGAAGCTTGTGTGCATGGTAAGCAACATCGTGAACCTTTTCACCAAAATGATAAGCGTGCTGGTAGGTGTCTTGACCTTGTACATTCGGACGTTGTAGGTCCATTAACTCCGGTAAGTTATGATGATAAGACGTACTTTGTTACTTTTCTCGACGATTATTCTCATTTTTGTCATGCTTATCCTATCAGTGCTAAGTCCGAGGTGTTTGAGAAATTTTCGAGAGTTTAATGAGTTTATGTATAATCAGTATGGTGAAAATGTTCGTGCTCTACGTTGTGATAACGGAGGCGAATACATAAGTAATGAGATGAAGGATTATTGTCGGAATCGAGGTATTCATTTGCAGTATTCGTTGCCTTATCGTCCTCAGCAGAATGGTCGTGCTGAGCGATTGAATAGGACGATAATGGAAAGAGCCAGAACGGTTTTATGGGAAAGTGGCTTAGGCAAGGAGTTTTGGCCTGAAGCGGTTTATTATTCGGTTTATAGTATTAATAGGTGTCCGACAGTCGAAGGAAAAATTCCATGTGAGTTGTGGTACGGTAAAGATGCTGATTATGAAGAGTTACAAGTGTTCGGTTCTGATGCCTATAATTTGAAGAATTGAGTCGATTCAAAATGGGATTCAAAATCAGAGAGGTTGAAATTTGTCGGTTATGCTCAGACTGGTTATCGTTTAGTGGATGTTGTGAATAAGAAAATTGTTTGTTCGAGAGATGTTAGGTTCAATTTGAGTGAAAGTGAAGGCGATAAAGATGATTTAGGTTTCGGAAAAATTGATATTGAGAATATTGAAGATATTCGTATGGATGAAGACCCCGGTTATGTAGGTAGTATTTTTAGTGTTGAAGCGTATGCAGAAAATGTTCCGAGAAGTGTGAAGCAAGCCAAACGCTCGAAGGATTGGCCTAGTTGGAAACGTGCAATGGAAAGAGAATTGAATATTGTGAAAGAACGTGGTACTTGGAAAGTTGTGAGAAGACCGAAAGATAAGAAAGTGTTAGGATGTGGTTGGGTTTATCGTAAGAAATCTGAAGTGCAAGGCGAAGGTTGTTTCAAGGCCAGATTGGTAGTTAGAGGAAACGAAAGTGATGATGAGTTTGGTTTCAGTGAGTTGTACTCACCTGTGGCGAAGATTACAACTCTGAGAACTTTGTTGAGTATTTGTGCGAAAAGAGGTTATTATTGTGAGCATCTTGATGTGTGTAATGCGTTTTTGTACGGTGACCTTGACGAGGAGGTATTTATGGAATTGCCAGAAGAGGTAAAAATTGAAGGTGATCGTGAAGATTTTTGTGTTCTGTTGGTGAAAGCGTTGTATGGTCTTCCCCAAGCTCCGAAAGCTTGGAACAAGCGTATTCGTAAATCGTTGGAAAAGTTGGGATTTGTTCAGTCGCAGAATGATCCCTGTTTATATATAAAGAAAACTGTGAAAGGTTATGTTTACCTGTTATTGTATGTCGATGATATGTTTTTGTGCGGTGATGACCTTGATGAGATGAATCGAGTGAAAGGTATGTTGTCAGAAGAGTTTCAGATTAAATCGTTAGGAGAGTGTAAGAAATTTTTAGGTTTGAGAGTTGATTACAATAGAGAAGAAAGACGTTTGAGTATCGATCAGAAAGAATTGATTTTGAAATTGTGTAACAGGTTTCGTGTTGATGATTCAAAGAATTGTTATTCCCCTATGGAAAAGGGTTTAGAGCTAGCGGTGAACTTAGATGAGCATTCGAACACTAAGTTGCCTTATAAGGAGTTGTTGGGATGTTTAATGTACGTAATGATTGGGACTCGTCCTGACATTTGTTTTGCGGTGAGTTATTTTGGTACGTTTCAGCAGAATCCTACTGATGAACACTTTTCTCATCTGTTGAGGGTTCTTAAGTATTTGAAATCGACGATGGATAAAAAGTTGGTTTATGAGCCAAATGAAGATGATTTGCAAGCGTTTGTTGATTCTGATTAGGCAAATTGTCCGAATTCGCGTAAGTCAGTGTCTGGTTTCTGTCTTCGGGTGTATGGTTGTTTAACTGTGTGGGCTAGCAGGAAGCAACATTTGGTTGCTCTTTCGAGTACAGAGGCTGAGTTTATTGCGTTGTCAGTTTGTGTTGCGGAAGTTTTATGGTTTCGTCGTTTGTTGAAAGATTTAGGTGTTGTATTGAAAAGTCCGGTGAAAGTTTTCGAAGACAACCAAGGTTGTGTTAAGATGATTAAAAGTACAAATGCTGTTGGTCAACGGACCAAGCATATCGATGTTAAGTATTTTTTCGTTAGAGACATCTATATGAATAAGATTGTTGATGTTGTGTATTGTGCAACTGATGTTCAAGTTGCCGATATTTTTACGAAGTCCTTGAGTAACAAAAAGTTTAATTGTTTCGTTGATATGTTATCGTTGAAGTAGTTTAGATTGTAATCAAAGTCCGGTAGATTTAAGACTGTTCTGTTTGCCTAGATTTATTGTATCGTTTTTCTCGTAGTTCCTATTGGTTCCTACGACCTATGGTTAATTTTAGAATTAAGTGAAATTTTGTGTTTTTTGAATTACGTTTACTTTTTGGTGCTATTGGTGAACGTTACTATTTTTATGAGTTTTGTATTTTTATAATTATTACGTTTGGAAGTTTTGTTGTGACTTTGTATTACTTTCAGTTTTTATACTTTTATACTTTTATATCGTTTTATACATAGTGTTAAGTTTCTATTGGTTTGTGTGGTTTGAGGGGGAGTGTAGAAGTTCGGAGTTTAGTCGCAGTTGTTTGTTGGTAGTGTGGCGCAGATCAAACCACACTTCACTTTATATTTTATCTGTGATCTCGTGTTAGAGTCCAGAATAGCTTTAGCTTACGAGTTGTTGTTAGAAGTAAGATGATGAAATAAATATTGAGAAAATGTAGCCGGCAAATTTATTCGTTTTAAGTAGTTATTTTCGGAGTATAAATGGCCAAAACTTTAACATTACCTACTATAGGTGGTATTGGTCAAGATGCGATTCTGTACAAAATTACGTCATAATGTCCCCCTTTCAGCAAGTCGATGGTGGCGCCGCCATCGCCACGAGATGTCAACGCCGAATTTCAATGTCAAAAGTGTCCCAAGTATGGCTAGAAAATGGTATAATATAAAATACGGCTCACCTAGCTTTCCATTTCCGCAGTATTGATTAGCAGTTCTCACCTCGTCGCTTTTAAATGTGATCCAATTTTTTCAACTCAATTTATGAATGAAACTCTGATTTAGTTTCGTCAAGTCTGATGTAGAATTTAGTCCAACACCTTAATTATTTGCTATGATTTTTTTTGTTGTTACTTTTTAGCGTATGCCTTAAAAATAACCGACAATACAAAAGACGAGATGCTAAGGAAAACGTGCCGGGTATGTGATGGCAATCAGGAGCTTCGAACAAGATACGAGTGCTCACACATGTGAGAATACTTTTCCAACAAAATATCTATGAGTAAGTACACGTATTGTACGTAAATACATTATCAGGTACCTATACTTGTTAATTGTTATTGAATAATTGGGTATGTTGGAAAGACAGGAGTTATTATTTTTAATTTTTCCTTTGATAATATTTTTCACTTTCACGAAATCAGCTGGAAATCGGAATTGGGAAACTCGATGAGGGTTCTATTTCCGAGTCTTCGTGGGATGGTGGATGAATTTAGATGGATTTTATTGATTTTCAGAGAATATCTATTATTAATAAATTTACATAGGTACCTCCCAAAATGCATGATCATGTGAAGAGTTCACGATACTCAAGGCGAGAGTTTTAGATCGATACGTTATTAAAATTATGAATATCTATATACGAGGATTATTATCTTACGTTTTCTCGAACAAGTTCCTCGAAAGTCAAAATCTCGAAATATTTATGTAACCTTTAATCTCTAATAAGCCGAATGTTTTTTTCGAACCCCTGTTCTGGAAATTTTTTTCACGAATGAGCGTTTTTTACGAATTGTTGATATTTCCATCGATGACCTTTTTTACTTTCGCAAAGTTGATTGGAACTTGGAAGTGAGTTTCGGTTTCAAAAAGCGATTATTTAGAAAAACTAAATGTAGATTGTTAAATTCCATTTAGAACGAATAGTCAAATTCAACATTTACTGATCAATTTGAGTTTTTCTCACTGAATGATGTTGCAATCAAATGAAAAAAATGCCATACCTCAAACTTGAAAGTTATCAAAGAAGTACAATATAATTTGTCATCTTACATTGTTAAAAAGTAGCCTTTTCCGAAAATGCTGTCAAAGATTCAACTACATATCTGTGTATGAAATCTGAAATTCTTGAATCTGATAAACCTTCTAGACTCTGTATTGTAATTGCTGAAGAATTACGAGTAGGTAACTAGCTTCGTACTCAGAGCTCCTTGCCTATTGCATTTATCTCGTAGGTACTTCTAATGTTTTCTGTTCTTATTCAGCAAATTCTAATGATTTGAAAATTTCTTTTTGATTTCAAGATCATGAGGTCCTGTGTACATACGTGTCCATTGAACAATCATCAGATTTTTTCATACAGTATCCTGAGCGAATGTTTTTTAGCAGTTTGTCCACATCGTTGTACGTAGCATAAGGAACTTCGCCAAAGGTGACAATCTCCCAAAGTAATATACCATACGACCACCTGCATGTATTATATTAAGTGTATTCAAGGTATAAAAATTAAAGCTAAATGGTTGAAACGCGTAATAATTTATTGTGATGAATTTAGTGTGCCATTACCGTCGTTTCCGTTAACTCTCCGGACGAGTTCGGTGTTCTGTTTACTTTCGAACAGGAAGGGCGGGGGGGGGCGTTCATATTGAAACAAGCATCAAATTATAAAATAACACTGGTTTGAAAAAAATGTTTACATTTGGGAAAAAAATTATCGCACAACTTATTTTTTTGTGAGCTGATTTTAGCGAGTCATTTTCTTGGCATCTATCAGCATTATACAGGGTGTTTCGAAAATCGTCTGCTAAAATTCAACTGCAGATAGTCCTCGAGGAGAGGAACAAAAAACGTTATTACGACTGGTTGCCTATCTTCAAAATTGAAGGGGAAACCTTGATTCAAAATTTCTAAATTTGGGATGCTTCGAATTCAAATTTTCAAATTGTGTTGGCGCCTTCAATTTTGAAACACAGGCAATTTGCTACTTGTGAATTGAAGGAGCCACGCGCTTCACTTACTAATTTCGAAAAAAATCATCGGAAATAAGGAAACGTTTGAATCACTCAAATGATGCCCATAACCCTTAGTACTCGAGTAGACGAACTAAAAATATCATTATGACTGATTGCCTATCTTCAAAATTGAAGGGGCAACCTTGGTTCAAAATTTCTAAATTTGGGATGCTTCAAATTCAAATTTTCAAATTGTGTTGGCGCCTTCAATTTTGAAACACAGGCAATTTGCTATATTAACATTTTTTGTTCGTCTATTTGAGCACTATACTATGGATTACCGAAGTCATTTCAATGAAGCAGACATCTTCTTACTATCTGTAAATTGAAGAAGTTGCACAATTTTTGGCAAAAAATGTACCAATTTTGAAAAATTTCCCAAAAATGAGAAAATATTCGGATCATTTCATTGATTCTACTAACTCATACGTAGTATTTGAGTGGACAAACAAAAAAAGTTATCATGAGAAATTGCCTATCTTGAAAATTGAAGGGGCCAACACAATTTGAAAATTTCAAAATTTCAAAATCTAGGGCACTTCAAATTTGGAAATTTTTAATCAAGTTTGCCCCTTCAATTTTGAAAATAGGCAATCGTCATTACAATATTTTTTGTTCATCTACTCGAGTACTATGGGTTATGGGCATAATTTACCTAAATGATTCAAACAATTTCCTTATTTTTGATGATTTTTTCAAAAATTAGTAGTAAATTTCGATTTTTGCGAAGCAGGTGGCTCTTTCAATTCAAAAGATAGGCAACCAGTCATAATAACTTTTTTTGCTCATCTACTCGAGAACGATTTACAGTTAAATTTTGGCAGACGATTCTCGGAACACCCTGTACAAGAATATTCGGCGCGCCAGCTATTTGTTCTTTTCTGATTTAATTAATTTACGTATCACGAACTTTCAACCTCGGGGAATTTTGCGATCAGTATATATGTAGTTCAACGCTCTGGTGTTTTTCTAGTCTACATTTTCACACATACCTCGAACCACATACATATGTTATCGCCGACACAAATTAAAACGAAATGAGCCCTATTGACAATTTTACTAGCAGAATGCTAGCATTAGTAGCACCCACCTAGCATGAGTAGCAGGAAACTAGCATGATACTAGCGTTATGCTAGCATGAAATGAACTAGCATAACATGCTAGCAAAATGCCAGCTTATTACTAGCATGATACAAACTAGCAAGAAGTATGTTAGCAATGAGCTAGCTACATGCTAGCAACATAACTACCGAATGAAGCTAGCATTTCCCGCTAGCAAAATGCTATCATATATCTAGTATGAGATGAGCTAGCACAATGCATGCTAGTAATATGCTAGTTAAACCCTTGCCCCTTAATTACCAAGTGATGCTAGCAGTTCATACTAGCATGATGCTATCATATCGCTAGCATTGGGTGAGCTAGCAAAATGTATGCGAGCAATGTGCTAGTCAAACCCTTGCCTCATAATTACCTAGTAATGCCAGTTGTCGCTGCTAGCATGATGCTATCATATTGCTAATGTGAGATTATCTAGCAAAATGTACGCTAGGAATATGCTAGTTAAAACCCAGCACCATAATTATCGAGTGATCCCAGCAGCTCCTGCTAGCAAAATTCTACCATAATACTACCCTGAGATGAGCTAGCACAATGTATGCTAGCAACATGCTAGTTATATCCTAGCATCATAATTACCGAGCGATGCTGGCAGTTTCTCCTAGCATAAAGCTACCATGTTGCTAACATGATATGAGCTAGTAAAAAGTACACTAACCATACACTAGTTAATCCTAGCAGAATAATTATCTTATGAACAATTTTACTAGCAGAATGCTAGCATTAGTAGCAGAATACTAGCACGGTGCTAGCATGGAATCAACTAGCAGATTACCAGTCAGAATGGTGTTAGCACCTAGCACTTTGCCAGCAGACATTTTATTGGAAAATTCATCCTAGCATAGAACTGGTATGATGCTAGCATGCGGTGAACTAGCAAAAGACAGGCCAGCAATTCGCTGGTTACATGCTAGCAGCATAACCACCGAGTAAAGCTAGCAGTCATTACTAGCATATTGCTAGTGCATTGCTAGCACCCTGTAATGGTGCTAGCATGAGGTGAACTAGCAAAAGGCATGCTAGCAATCTGCTAGTTACATGCTAGAAATACAATCACAGGTAAACTTGCACTAGTCTACTGCTAGCACTATTCTAACGTTGGTAAAGCTAGCAGTCAAAGTACTAGCATAGTGCTGGATTTTTTAAAAAAGACTTCTTATCCAGGTGCTAGCAGTCAAGTGCTAGCATAATGCTAGCAAATTGCTAGCGTTGTTCTTTATCATGATACACTTAACTTCTCTTAGATGAAGTATGTAGTCAAGTCGAATATAAGCTCAATACAGTTTCCTGTTTAAATTAAGAAGAGTGAAGTTGGCAAACTAATCACTCAGTTTATACTAGCACAAGATGCTAGTGCAATGCTAGTTGTAAACTAGCATTGTAGGGCAATTGCCCATTTTTGGATATTTTTGGAAACGTACCATAATTAAAAATACCCTATTCTTTTATAAGGAAATTAATGCACTTCTAGCATAATACTTATTATACACAAGCTAGCAAAAAGCTAGCAAGATCATGCTAGCACCAGTAGCACCATTTTGAACACCTGCACTAGCATATCTGCTAGCAAACTGACGCTAGCATAATGCTAGTCCCCCTGCTAGAATTATGCCAATTGCATGACAGCATAATATGCTAAAAATATGCTAGAATGACCATGCTAGCACCAATGGCACCATTTTGAACACCTGTACTAGCATATCTGCTAGCAAACCATCGCTAGCATAATGCTAGAGAAATGCTGCTAGCGTGGTGCTAGTACCATTTTCCTAGCATTGTGCTGGCAACAGTTTGCTAGCAGATATGCTAGGAAAGGTGTTCAAAATGGTGCAACCAGTGCTAGCATGGTCATGCTAGCACTGTTGCTAGCATTCTGCCACTTGAAATTGTCAATAGGGAGTGTTTATTTTTCTTTACTTTTTCGGATGCGGTTGCTCGAAGCATAACATGAACTCGAAACGCTTATTTTGAAATATCGTGACCAAAAAAAAAATCTTTCGAAGTTCGTACTCGGTGGAAAATTTTTCGTGTGGAATTTTTTTTATACCGATCAACTCTATTTTTGCGAGAATTTACTTGTGCACGTATCCAAATTCTAATCAGTTAAATTACAAACCCAAGATCGAAACGAGAGGAAAAATAGTACAAACAGTACTTGGCAGGGGCTCGTTTTCAGGTATGAAATTTCACTCTTTGCTAACTGAAAAGATTTTTATAACATGTCACGTTTCACTTCCATTGGCGGTCTTCCTCGATAGGAAACAGCCCAAAGGTGCCCAATACTGAATTATACAAAGTATCAAAGATGCTATACCCAGGATGTCCACTATTTTTGGCAAGTCATTTTCCCCAGGTTTTCCAGATCAATTTTCCTGACCATTTTTTCCAGTTTTCTATATTTACCACACCCCTACTTGAATTGAAGAACAAGTTTCCAATGGGGGGGCGGGGTAATTTTTTTTTACAAGTTTCTCTTCCAACTGGATACTTCTTTGGGTATAAAAAACAGCTTAACTTTGATTAATAACTTTTTAAATAAAAAACATAAATTAACATGATGCAAGCATGGCACGATGGTGTCCTGCTTCAATTTTTGAGGGGGGGCGGGACAAAAATGGAAAATAATTTTGACTTGCACAACTAAGAACAAACACAATAAGAGCAACTATATGCTTTATTTATTCCAGTATGAAAATTACAAAAAAAATAGCAAAGCCAATGTGAGCTGGGACAGATATCACATTGTCTCACTCGTATACATACTTATGTTCTAATTTTTCAATTTTTATTAAAAGTTTCGCGCAAGTAAAAGGGGTTTTTCTCAATATTAATATGTGCAAAAAAGGAGGTAAAGATTACTTGAAAATTACACTATTTCTAAAATAGAAGTTATTTTCAGGTTTTTGGAGGGGGTGGTGCCGACTGAAAATTTGTGAATTGATGTGGTAGAAAAACTTTAATTTGAGTTTTGAAACTAATACTGCGCCACTCATTGTTTTGTTTAAAAATTTTATTAACGGTATTATGCCGGTTTACAAACAATAAAATTTGGTAATATTTCGCTGGAATTACATCTAGTTTCTTCAGAGCAGTCTTTACCACTGAGGGTTCCTTCTTGATTGAGATCTGGTTATAGGTCCAAGTCAGGTGTGGTCTCTCTCCTGATTGCAGAGCTGTGGGACCAAAACGATCCTGAAACTGGTACCGCTTAAATCCAGATTCAAATCCAATCCCAAAATCAATCCTGAAACCAAAATTGGTATTTTTTTTTTGATCCTGAAACCAAAAAATTCCAAAACCAATATAATTTTGAACCCGAAACAATCCCGGAACCAAAACAAAATTGTTTAGGTTTTGGTATTTGAATTTTTGCCTTTTTTCTGCGAGTTTATTTTTAAAAATGGTCATTTTACTGGAGATCGAGCCTGAAACCAGATAAACTACATACTTATAAAAGGAAGATTCAAGAACACAGTGAAGAACTGTCACACATATCCTGGTGCTGACTGCAACTCTGACCATAAACTATTGGCTGCAAAATGCCAGCTAGTCTAGAAGAGCCAGAAGAAAAGCCAAGAACGATACCGACAACTTGACATTGCAAAAATCAAATCAAAAGAAGTGCAAAAGAAATTCTAAGAAGAACTGGAAAAGCAAAAGGAAGACAAGTTGGAAGAAGAACAAGGTATCGAGGAAAAGTGGCAAACATGGAAGCGAAAAGTTAAAATAGCAGCAGAAAAGTCTATTCCATTCAAAGGAAGAAGAAAACACAAACCATGGATGACTCAAGAGATACTGGATCTGATGGAAGAACGAAGAAAAGAAAACAGACCAAGTAACGAATACACGGTGATAAATAATCAGATCATGGGAATGTGCAGAATGGCCAAAAACAAGTGGTATGAGAAGTGCCAAGAAATAGAAGAGCTGGAGAAAAGGCACAACTCTAGAGAAATGCATACCAAGGTGAACCAGATGATGGCCACCCACAAGAAAAGGAGAAGCGGAATAGCATATATGTGAGGAAAAGATGGAAAGTACTGTGCTAACAATCAAGAAACCAAAGAGGTCTGAATCAGCTACATACAAGAATTGTATGGAGATGATACACATCCGGCTCAAATTGTAGTTTCATCCACAGAAGAGGCACCACAAATTGAAATGTGGGAACTGAGGAATGCTGTGAAGCGAGCCAGAAACCACAAAGCAGTGGGGGGAAGATCTCATACCAGCAGACTTGATTAAACATTTAACACCAGAGTATGAAAAGGAGCTGCTGAAGATAATGAACAAAATATACGATGAAGGCACTTTGCCTAAGGACTTCAAAGCAGTAAATTTTGTACCAATACCAAAAAAGAACAACTCGCAAAAATGCTCTGAATATCGAACCATCGCACTAATGAGCCATGCACTGAAGCTACTACTCTCCATCATAAATGCCAGAATTGAAAAGAAGATAGATGAAAATCTAAGTGAAACGCAATATGGCTTTGTAGCTAAAAAAGGGACGAGAGATGCAATTGCCCTGCTGAAGGTGATCATTCAAAGAGCACTGAATGCAAATAGGGAAATCATTGCTTGCTTTGTCGATTATGAAAAAGCATTTGATCGTGTCAACCATGAGAAGATGTTGGAGATCCTGAAGAAATACAATATCGATGACAAAGACCTGCAAATAATCAAGAACCTGTACTGGGAGCAAAGCGCTAACATCAAGATTGGAACTGAGTACTCAGAGAAGGGATGTGGAATAAAGAGAGGTGTGAGGCAAGGATGCCCCCTCTCACCCAGATTGTTCAATGTGTATGCAGAAGAAATAATGAGGGAAGCGCGAATCGAACGAATGGGATTCAAGATCAACCGCAAGAGAATAAATGAAATAAGCTATGCAGATGACAAAGTGATCCTTGCTGGGACAGAAGCAGAGATGCAGAAAATGATCGACCGAATCAACAGTGCAGGATTAAAATACGGAATGAAAATAAATGCAGGCAAGACCAAGGTGATGAGATTTACAAAAGAAGATGATAAAGTGGTCAAAATCAACATCGGATCACAAGAAATTGAAAATGTAAACCAATTCAGATACCTTGGAGCGCTGATAAACAATGATGGCAGAGATAATAAAGAAATTAAATCACAGATTGGAATGGCAAAAACCGCTTTCAATAACCTTGCCAATGTGCTGGGAAATCGAACAATGAGTATAGATCTGAGGAAGAGAATGGACTGTTCTGAAATATTCCTGCGAAACATGGACCATGAGTGCAGAATGCGAGAACAAAGTATCCGCTTTCGAGATGTGGTGCTATCGAAGGCTACTACGAATCTCATGGAAGGACTTCTTTACCAACAAGGAAGTATTAGCAAGAATAGGAGAGGAGCGGAAAGTCGTAGTTGAAGATATCAAAACTAGAAAGCTAAAGTATTTAGCTCATAAAATACGAGAAAACGGTATTTTCATGCTAGCGGTACAGGGGAAAATTCAAGGAAGAACTACAAGAGGGAGGAAACGATCGGAGCTGTTAACAACAAACTCACCAGCCAACTCTCCCTGTAAGACCCTGAAAGAAACGATCAGATACGCTAGATACCGGCTAATATAGATGGACATATACGCTATCTCCTGTAAAGGAGCGCGACTACGACGACAACGATTGTAAATCATTCAGATTACAATAAAAATTACTCAACTAATTCAGCAAAATATGCACTTGAAACATTAAATTAATCATTCCATTGGATTTTTCACGTCAAAACCTTCCATTTTTTAGACCCCCTGCAAGGTTCATTAGTGAATTTTGGCTTAAAATTGGTTGAAATGAAAATTCCAAAAAAAGAAACTGATTCAACCCAGAACTGAAACAAATTTTTCAATCCCAAAACCAATCCCTAAACCAAAATGAAAATTTAAAGAACGATTCCCAAAATGAAAAAATTTCAACCCCAAAACTGAAATCCTATCGAGAAATCATCTTGGTCCCACAGCTTCGCCTGATTGGTCCCAGCACTAAAGGGCGTGGTCTGTCACACCGGTGTGGCTTCTTCCCTCATTGTGTTGGGTGTGGTCCTCTGAGTAACAGTCTGGGGTGTTGTCCTAATTCTGCCTCATTTCCTTAGTGTGTCCTTGATTATGGTTTCCTTCCCAATTGGCTTTTTGGGATTTGTTTGTTTTTGAGTAAAGGTTTCCATGCTCTTGGTAGGGTAAAGCCATCTTCTCTGTTGAAATTGTTGCTGTACTTGTAGATTTTGATGCTTTGTCTCACCATTTGGTCAGTCCACCTTGTTTCTCTGGACAATCTTTGGCTTTGGTGAGGTCCACTGTCTTCTGGCATTCTGCTGAATATTCAGCCACAGCTGACTTCTTCACCCTTGCATGTCTTGTGTCACTTTCATGTTCCTTTATCCTCGTTCTTATCTGTCTTCCAGTTTGCTAGTGTTTTCCACATCCACCGGTTATCTTGTATACTACTTCTGTTTCCAAGGAGATTTTGTCCTTTGTTTAGGGGATTGAGTCTTTGATGGTTTTGAGAGGTTTGAACACTGGTTTTATGTTGTGTTTCTTAAGCAGCTTTCCATTAATCCTGTCTGTGGTGTTTTGGACATGTGGCATTATCACAATCTTTTCTTCCCTCAGTGGTGAAGACTGCTCTGAAGAAGCTAGATGTAATTCCAGCGAAATATTAGCAGATTTTTATTGTTTGTAATCCGGCTTAATATATCTGTTGATTAAGTTTTCAAACACAACAATGAGTGGCCATTTTAGTTTCAAGATCTATATCTCCTCCAAAGACACCTCCAGAGCATAAGTAAATTCTTACTGAAAACTTTCAACTCAAAGTGAAGGTCTCCATTAAATTTAGTAAAGATCTTCCGACTTTTTTTTCACAATCCATTCTAATCTACACAAAGTTGTTGTTTTTTTTTAAAATTTTGTAACACATATTTTCACTTTTACAGGTCCCCTGATCAACCTCTCTGAAATCTGCATCATCACAATCAACAATACCTGCAAGAGCACTAATTTCAAAGACCTGAAATCCACTATCCGTTATAGTTTCAAAATCAATCTCAAGTCAGCGATAAAGCTGCAACCTAGAACAATATCGATTCACGTCGGTCTAATCAACACTTACAAATTGTACCAAAAAAAAACAACGATAAAATGCATGAAAATCCACATCCCTACTCTGCAAATACACCGCCGCCAGTTGCCAATGTAACAAATGAAGACGTCAAGAAACTTTTTGATCTTTTAGCTGAAGGGGAGGCAAGATTGAATGCTATACCCAGCGTGGAGAATGTGACTTTGGTGATGGGTAATATAGGGTCTGGGAAAAGCACATTAACACAAAGAATTGCAGGTTATGATACTAACCTAGTTTCAGTGGAAGAGGGTCTTGATTTCGGCATATATGAACAACATAACAACCAAATAAATAACTCTTATCCTACATCTGTAACAATATTTCCGGAATTGGTGCAAGATAACAGCACACGTGCCTGGTATTACGATTTTCCAGGATTTTTTGATACCAGAGATATGGCGCATGATGTAACCACGTCGTATTTTATTAAAAAAGTTATCGACAAAGTACAACGTGTTAAAATACTACTTCTAGTTAATAACAGTTCGTTAACTAGGGGTGGAAGGATAGACGACTTCATCAAACTCTTGAAACACGTAACTAAATTCGTTAAAAACGTTGAAAAACTTCAAAATGGTATTTGCCTGATTGTAACCATGGTTCCATTTCCCGAATTGAAAGACTATGAACTAATCCAAATTTTGGTTGAATCGATTAAAGAAGCCAAGGAAAGGTTGAAAAAAAAAGAGCACAGTTCTGATGAAATCAAACTCATAGATGTGTTATTGTTGAAACAGGAAGGTGTCTACTCAAGAATAGGAATTTCTAGAAATCCAAGCCAAGAAGGTATTCTAAGTGAGAGTCCTGTGCTGAGAGAGAACAAGCGAAATCTCACAGCTCTCATAGATAAACTCAGTTTTGTTGAAAAGGACATTTCTGATTTTGGTTATTTTGTACCCAAACTATCTCTGTATGATGTCAGCAAGCTGATAAAGGAAATAAATGAGAAAATATTACAACACGTTGAAAACAGTGGCGAAAAAATTCAAGAGTACTTTATCAGCAAAGAAAATCAAATTAATGACCTTTCCCAATTGGTCAATGTAACAAGTTCATTACACAGTAAATTGATCAATTTGAGAGATAGTGCAACTTTAGAACCGAGAACCATAGGCTGTGTGCAACAACTTGTGAACAATGTTACTGCCGTGGATGTGGATCCAGTGAAGCAGAGTTTACTACCTGCTGTGGAATATGCTCAATATTCTTCGTTCTTGCATATGACAAATGATCATGTCCTTAGTGATTCATTCAAGTGCATTGGGGGATTGAAAAATGTCATTGAATACTCCAAAAAGTCAAACAATTGGTATAAATTCATGCAACAGCTCTACAATGGATTGTTGGAAAGTCATAGTCTGTGTACTGATGTGGTTAATCACTTAGCTCAACATGAAGCAAATGTAAGCTCTAAATCATACATACAACTCTTGCAAGAGCATTTTGCAAAATGCAATCATTACGATGTGAATGAATTTGCAAACATCACACTTAATGATGCAAAACTAAATATTCAGCGTAAAATTCTAGACATGGCATTGAAAAACATTTTACATCCATCGACATCGTGTATTGGCACCAACACACTGGTAATGGAAGGGGATTACATTAAACTCAGCGATGTAGTGGAATACAAGAAGAATTGCACAACTTCGCCTCAGATCATTGAGATCTTAGCGCTGAAAAGAGTATTCATAGACACTGACCTGAACATGATTGGTGACCAGGTACAACTCTTCATCATAGCACCAATTTGGGAGAGTTGGGGTGCTAGAAAAATTACCCTCGATGGTTTGCCAGGGAACTCGCATAATTTATCAAAAGCTTTACATGCAAGACGTCCTAATGAAAATGGATTCAACGGTAAACCTGGATTACCCGGAAAATCCGGAGGACACTTTGTAGGTATATGGGAGACTTTCATCAATCTTCCAGATTTCAGCGTTTCTGTTAATGGTGGTCAAGGTGGACCAGGGCAAAATGGAGGTAATGGAGCGTGTGGGTGGAATGGAGAAGATGCATACGATGATATTATTGAAACTCACGCGGAAAATGCAGCAAAATATTATCCACTAACTTGTATTTGTAATGCTAAATCGAGCAACCATACCATAACACTAAAATTATATGAATATAAATACGAAGTAGAAGGAAACAAGACAGAACGTGGGTGCTTTTACATTCTTGAAGGACAAGAAGGACATGTTGGTGGAGATGGTGGTGATGGTGGGAAAGGTGGAGTTGGTGGATATCCTGGTGAAGCTATATTCATTCCACTTTTGCCTCAGAATACCACAAACATACAAGTAGAGAGGAAAACAGGACTCAACGGATTGGATGGAAGAGGTGGTCAAGGTGGGAGTGGAGGTAAATTTGGAAACAGACTCATAATATGGTCGCCATGTCAGCAATCTCCTCGCAAATACAACTTCATCGACAATTACAAGCAAGCATCAATGGGTAAAAACGGTGTAAATGGTGGAAATTCCAACCCTATGGAATTACCACAAAAAAAGGAATTGAAACCCATGTCGGATGTAATTAAACATTACATTGGGTATGCGCAGAAAAATCTAAATGATAGCATACATGGGTCTCATTTAGTAGAATTTCTTGGAAAGCTTAATAATTCACTTGAAGAGCGAGGAAAAGAACATACAAAACAGCTACGTGCAAAACGCCAAGTTACAAATGCCAGTGAACCAACGAAAAGCTCTGCGAACATCATCAAATCTCCGATAAACACCGCATTTGGCTTCATTGGTGGAATTTTGGGTACTTGGAAATCAATCTACTCACCGAACATAATAAATTACCAGTCGATCAAGGAAGGTGTGCAATCTTGGTTCGGAGGACTGACCCCATTCAATGTTTACACAACTAAGGATTTTGATAATCATTTTGGAAGTGCTGCCACATTCAATGCCTACGAATCACTCACATTGATGGACTTTTTTGTAAGATTGGTTACAAAGGTTAGACCCTATGACAATACCATCGATGAATCAGTAAATTCTGCAGAAGTGACAGCTTCTATAGTGAATATTATTGCAGAATTTGAAAAATTACTGAATGATGTATCCATTCGGTACAATTTACCAATAAAATCTCAAGAATTTGATCCCATTGATCTGATGTCCAGATTGGAAAAGGAGTTGATCAATGGTAATAGTGTAAAATTGGAAGAAATTATATTCCGAACTGTAATGGAGAGTTTCCATAATTCGGACAATGCTGAATTTTGTGAGCATGTTGCCCAAAAAGTTAACGATGTATTTGGGGTGGGAAAATGATAGGGAGTCGATTTTGTTACCTTCAGTTGCAAATCGCCAGCATAAATAAACACTTGTAAACATTTTACAATGTTTTCACATTTTGTTTTCCCTAAAGTTTGAATTATATTCACATTCTTCCTTAATAACTTGCATTGTACTTATTCATAAGTGAACATTTATTTAGATTTTAGGAAGATACTTACTCGTTATTAATAATTTACCTCAAGATATGTACTCGAATTGGCCTTAAAAGTAATTTATCTAATCTCTCACGTACCTTAATAGGTACCTACGTATATTTTGTATACTGGATAGGTAGTAATTTTTAAAGTAATAAGTACCTAACTTTATTTTTATCTCACATGATGAAACAAATTTCAATAAGTATTAAAATGGATAGATTCGTCTTAATTATATCACTGTATACTTACTAGTAATTTTGAAAAAGTAATTACCTAACTTTATTCTGACACCTCATTATGCTGAAACAATATTGAAAAATAATAAAATGTATTGATTCGATTGTTTTTATACTTACTGAATAGCGAACCTTCACAACCCATAAACTCTGATTGATCTGAAATCTCATTCACTGAAAGAACATTTCCCCAGCCCTTTAGAACCAAAGTTTTTGAGCTGCATAAGTTACTCGTAATTATTACATCAACAACACCTTCTAGAGTTATTTGACATTGCTAAAGACAAGTAAATGACTTTTGGAGGCTCCAGAAGTCCAGATTGACTTGAAAAATGTGGTACCTAATTCCTTGAGTAGGTCTACTTCACTTTCGAGAGTGAATAGTAGGTAGGTGCCTAGGTTACGAACATTTGCTAATTTTCAACACTTCTGCAAAAAATTATTCATTTTTCTGAAGTAGCTTGGGAGGGAACATTTTTGTCGAGTTTTTTTTTTATTATTGAAAATGATGGAAAATAATTGAGCCAGTGATCAGCACACCAGTGATCGGCACTTTCCAATAGTAATTTAGATGATCATAAACTAAATAAATGCTATGCCAATAATTGGTAAACAAGTTCATCTCATCAAAATGATTTGAAATCAAGTTAAACAATGATTAATATTAATTTTAAATGGTATTACATAATTAATTATAATTACCCACAAAAAATTGAGATAGTTTGCCTATAATCGGCACTATGCTGATTACTGGAGCAACACCTCATTTAGGGTACCTAGCTACCTACCAATAATCGGCATTTCATTTTTATTAATTTTAAATGATTTAACATTGAAAAATTTACAATCAATAATCAAAATAAATAGATAAAGTTCTATCAATTAACATACAACTTGGCTTTTCCATCAAAATATCAATTTACTTGTCTTCCTAAGTGTATGAAGTTCCATGGAATTGGAGGCATAATGCTGAATGATGTAAAAAAACATGCATTTATCACATAGACCGGGCAAATAGCAGTTTTAAAAAGGAAAAAATTGGCACATCAATTTTTTCTTCGGGAATGTGTTCAGATGAACCCCCTGAACCACCAAAAAAAAACCGACCCTCCTACCCATGGAGCTAATTTTTTTAGGGGGCTAAAACCGGTTGCGATTCGCGTTTTTTGCGTTTTACTCCGTAAATATTAGGTTTACGATAAAAACTACCATGACAAAAAATGTTCCCCTTCAAATTCTCGATAATTTGATACTACTCTCGATACCTATCTCTCAAGGGGGGTGCCTAAAAAAAGGGGTGGAAAGAGTAGGTGTTTCAAAAAAATGTAAGTCCAGTAAATTAATCAAAATTACCACTTAATATTATTCGTTTTCGCTCAATTTTTTTTTACAAAGTCTACACACCCAACTACTAATCAAACCACCATTGATTGGTCTTCAACCCTCCCCGGGGGTTGGTGGGGGGTGCTTGATTTTTCAAGTAACACACAACTGAATCATGTATTCGAAAAACGAATCTGGACGTGCGATATATCGAAGAGTATGTTTTCGAGGTCGCTGAATACGAATATGAACTTATTTTCTGGGTCTAACCCCTTAAAGCCCCTCTGTGCCCCAAAAATGGGGTCAACATTTTGAAAAATCGCGAAAAGTCGAGTGATATATCGAATGATATGTTTTCTAGGTCGCTGAGTACGAATATGAACTTATTTTTTTGGGCCAATCCCTCTAAGCCCCCCTGTGTCCCAAGAAGAGGGCCAAAATTTTGAAAAATCGCGAAAAGTCGAGTGATATATCGAATGAATATTGAGGTAGTTTTGAAAAAATGGCTCGTATTTTCATATTTTGAACCAACATTTTTTCAATTTCCCACTTATTCTTCCCTTATTTAAATCTAAACATTTTAAAATTTTGAATTGAAAAAAAAATCAAAATGTTTTTCAAAATATGTAGTGACAAAAATCGATTGTAATAATATTGATTATCTCCCCTTTCCTTTAAAATAAAATATGAGAAATTGTCCTGCTTTTATTACCCTATTTTTAAACATCACTAATTGGTGGGAAGTGTAAAGAGTAAAATGAGTGATATATTGAAAATGAATCCATGGTCTTGTTTTCAACGATCTTGAAAATATAATATTCTACTAAATATTACACGATTTCTGGCAACTTTTCAAAATTTTATCCTATTTAGGGGAGCGTAAGGGGGTTTTGAGGAATCGTTAGCAGAAAAACAGTTCATATTCGTACTCAGCGACTTTGAAAACATACAATTCGATATGTCACTCAACTTTTCAAAAATTTTCAAAATTTTGGACTTTTTTGGGGCAGTCAGGAGCTTTGTGGGGTTGGGGGCAAAAAATAATACCATATTCGTACTCAGTGACTTTGAAAACATATCAATCGTATATCACTCGACTTATCACGATTTTTCAAAATTTTGACCCTCTTCTTGGGGCACAGGGGGGCTTCGAGGGATTGGCCCAAAAAAATAAGTTCATATTCGTACTCAGCGACCTAGAAAACATACCATTCGATATATCACTCGACTTTTCGCGATTTTTCAAAATGTTGACCCCCATTTTTGGGGCACAGAGGGGCTTTGAGGGGTCAGACCCAGAAAATAAGTTCATATTCGTATTCAGCGACCTCGAAAACATACTCTTCGATATATCGTACGTCCAGATTCGTTTTTCCAATACATGATTCAGTTGTGTGTTACTTGAAAAATGAAGCACCCCCCTCCCCCCACCACCCCCCGAGAAGGGTTGAAGACCAATCAATGGTGGTTTGATTAGTAGTTGGGTGTGTAGACTTTGTAAAAAAAAATTGAGCGAAAACGAATAATATTAAGTGGTAATTTTGATTAATTTACTGGATTTACATTTTTTTGAAACACCGACTCTTTCCACCCCTTTTTTTAGGCATCCCCCTTGAGAGATGGGTATCGAGAGTAGTATCAAATTATCGAGAATTTGAAGGGGAACATTTTTTGTCATGGTAGTTTTTATCGTAAACCTAATATTTACGGAGTAAAACGCAAAAAACGCGAATCGCAACCGGTTTTAGCCCCCTAAAAAAATTAGCTCCAGGGGTAGGAGGGTCGGGTTTTTTTGGTAGTTCAGGGGGTTAATCTGAACACATTCCCGAAGAAAAAATTGATGTGCCAATTTTTTCCTTTTCGCCTTCGCTTTTTTACCTTATTTTCCCGCTCTAACATACCAATTAGAAGAGTTCATTTTCAAAATTTACAAGATTGCTGGGTATTTTAAATTGATTTATTGGACAAAACGAAGGTTCCATTTTTGCTTTCAAAAACGTATGCCGATTACTGGTGAAGGTACCTTATTGCAATTGCTGAAGAACTCCAAGTAGTTAGCTTCATACTCGGAGCTCCTTGCCTCTTGCATTTATCGTTTTAATGTTTTCTGTTCTTATTTATCAAATTCTAATGATTCGAAAATTTCTTTTTGATTTCAGGATCATTGTCGGAATATTTGAATACTCGAGCGGATATCACAATAATCATAATTATTAGGTACTTCTGTCACACTTTTGTTTTAATCAATGAGTGCTGAGCAAGATGCAGAATTTTTGTGGTAAGTCAAAGAATAATCATCCAGTTGCAAAATTATACTTACGTAGGTATATTTTATAATTGAATGAAAAATTATGAAAAAGTACATAATATTGAATTTAATACCTTCAGCTTATAGTTGCAAGAGATATCTGGGTACGTCTACACATTATGCCTCGTATTAAAGGGGAACATTTTATTAAATTTACCTACAAAATATTATGTACATTTGGTTAAATTGAATTTAGCCTAAGTTCTTCACATAAAATGTTCTGAAATGTTTGAAAAAAAAATCTGTTCATTTTCCACGATTACTAGAAGTGTCTGACAGTAAACTATTGGTTTCATTTGCCTTGTGGCTGGATACTGAACTAATGCTTGAGCAATCCGAATCCGATTCTTCAATTACCTATAGATGCAAATTGCATTTTTTTAAAACACTTTTCGTATTCACAGTATAGTAAATTTGGGTAGAATTCACACCTTCGGTGTAAAAAGATTACATTTCCGGCAAGTTAATTGAATGCAGGGTGTGAAATTACCCCCAAAACATGGAAATTTTCAAAATTGATTTCTTTTAGATGTAGATAACCTTATTACTCCGCAGTGCGAATTAAAATTCTGAATGGTAAAAAACTATTCACTTACTGCATCCATCTTTTTCAGTATGGCTTCTAAATCATGAATGATTTTTGTAAAGTCTGGTCGATTTTCTGGAAAATGGTCCCAGCATTTAACCATTAGGCAGTACCTGTTACAATTTATGCATTACAATACATCCATACATTAATCATGGTCATTTATTGGTTTTTGGGCAAAACTGATATAAACGTCGAAAATCAGTGATTTTGTCGGCTGAATGAAGTCTTGGTATACATACATGTCCATTGAACAATCTTCAGGTTTTTTCATACGGTACCCCGAGCCGATGTCTTGAAGTAATTTCTCTGCATCGTCGTACGTAGCGTATGGAACTGCCCCAAAGGTCACAATCTCCCAAAGCAAAATACCGTACGACCACCTGCAGGTATTGATAAATGTATTGTAAGGTATTCAAGGTATAAAAATTGAAGCTAAATGGTTGAATTGCTTTATAATTAGTTAAATGTGGTGCAGATAGGTGAGTAAGTAGTGGGTATACCTATTTTCATATAACTATCTAGATTTTATTTGTCATGTTTATTGTTATTGTTACACTTACACATCAGATTGTGTGGAATGACGTCGGTGCGTTAAAGTTTCAGGTGCCATCCATTTTACAGGTAATCTACCTTTGGACTTTTGTTTATAGTAGTCAGCATTTCGAATATCTTTGGCTAATCCAAAATCAGCTATTTTCAGCACGTAGTCGTCAAATATCAGGATATTTCGAGCAGCGAGGTCTCGGTGAATTAGCTAAGAAATTTGAAAAAAATAGTAATAAGGCCTGTAGTACGTACTTACATACTTTCTAAATTTTCCTTGTTTTTGAATATTTATTGAACTAGTATAGAACTCGACTGTTCATCTGTTCCCCTGTCAACTTCATGAAAAGACTTACTTTTATAGAAGCCAAGTATTCCATGCCTCTTGCTATTTGTAGAGCAAATGTAAGCTGGACTTTTTCAGTCAAATCATTTTCTCTAGATGTTGAAGGTTGGTAGTAGTTTCTGAGGAAATCGAGTAAATTTCCATGAGGAGAGTATTCGATGATGACGAGCAAGGGCCCATTTTGTGTACAACATCCGAGTAGACTTATTACATTGTCATGTCTGCCAATTAGTTTCATCAGTTCCATTTCGGTCACTAAATTGACCAAATCTTTGTCCTTGTGGTTATCTGCAAAATGAATGAATGTATGTAAATTGATTCGTCTTTGTTTGGGTGAGGTGAGGTGTGGTGAGGGGAGGGGGTTCCGAGTGGTTTGAGTAACTTTTTTTCATATGGAAAGAAAATGCGTTCCCTACGAAAAACAACTAGGTGCTCATTGTAAATATATATTTATCTGCTTACTTTTCAACATTTTCACTGCTACTGTTGTGGCGTTGTGTTGCTGTAAGTGGCCTGAAACATTTCCTTTGACAACTCTTCCAAACTCTCCTTCTCCTAGAAATTCGCCCAGAACAACATTTTCCCGAGGAATTTCCCACGTTTCATCCAGCGGTAATTCATATTCCGCCCTTGGTGCCATTTCATTTGCATCCAATACTGGATAGGATTCGTATACGATGGAGACATTTGGTAATCTCTAGAATTGGAAAGAGGTCGTGTTAGGACAAAATTCAGGTATGTTTTTGCAAAAAATCTGCCAATTGCGCGCGTTTAATGGCTGCATAATATGAACAGCTTATGTACCAGGGAATCTTTCAAACTTGTATTTTCTGATTTGAACAAAACCAAGCTAGATCGAATGAGCATGTCTTTAAACGTCTGTACTTACCCAAAATTTCAGGCTCCTAAAATCAATTTTGCAGTTTTGGAAAATTTTCAACATTTTTAAAATTCCAAGAGACTGTTTCGAGGACAATTTTGAAAATTTTTCAACGAACTAAAATTTTGGATAAAGCGTCCTCTGTAACGGAGATTTCGACATGAATTTGAGCTGCTCCTGGGTACTAAATTTCAGTTTAAAAGTGAAACGTCTCAAAAATGTAAATTCATGCAATGCCTTCAGAAATATGGTTTTTGACATACCTACCTATTAGTCGATTTTTGTTACGAAATTTGAATTTTAGCGTGTTACGGCACTGAGCACGCAGTGATCCAGATGGAAAATTTACCCGAACAAGCTCTTAATTTTGAAAAGTTTCGCATTTAAAAAAAAAAGAATTTTTGGTGTGTGAGTTTTTGAGAGTGCTGATTTTATTTTTGATGACAATTTTACTCCAAACTCCAAAATATGCTCCAATAGGGAGGGGGAGGGGCGTTCAAACTTGAAAATTTTGGAAAAGTTCAACGCTGGTATTAAAAACTAAAGTTTTCAAGGACGCCAAATTTATTTTTGAACATTATTGCTTGATTCCAAAAATCAAAATGGGCCCCCAAAAACACGAAAATTTGACAATTTTGAATTTTAGCACCCTGTTCTCGCCCAATGAAGTTATTTTTGGTTAGCGGATTGAGTTGTAATGATCCTAAAAAATGTTCAGTTCTCCACGTGCCCCTGCGGTGGAACGGTGGCTCCCCAAAGTAAGTTCGGGGGGGATGCTGTTTTACCCGTTTTCGAAAAAAATGAAGAATGATGCTTTTAAGATAAAAAAACGTTTTTTTTTTTCGAAATGACCCTACTATAATATTAATTGATTTTTGTTACCAAATTTTAAGTTTACCCTCCTTCCCTCGCATCTCTTAGCATCCGAATGGTAGCGTGTTTCTTGCCCAACCTATTTGCCTGCTTGATTTTTTTTTGCAGCAGGAGTATTGTCATTATACCTATGTAATGCAGTTTTGATTCTTGCACGCCTGGGAGAAGTTCAACTCATAAATTCCAATAATTTTCATGAAAGAAGTTGAATGTATTTGAAAAAAAAATGAATTTGAGTGATCACTATAATTTTAAACACTAGCATGATTTTATTACCTAATCAATTTCACTCATATGTTTTTGTTGCGATGTAAACATTTTTGTCGAAATTGTTGAAAAACAGGATTGAAATTTTACAAATTTTGGAGCTTTAAGTTTTTCTTTTGCGGATCTTATGAAAAAATTGAGAAAAAAAATTAAAGAAATTTTCAGCTTATGAGTTTACAGCACATGTTCTTGGCTTTTTGTTTGAGTCTACATATTTATGTAAATTTGGCTTCGGAAATAAATATCGAGGAAAGTTGTCGATTTCCAAGATAAGATGATCACACTAATACATTTTTGAAATTTATCTGTTGAATGTCTCTCAGTCATTAAAGGGTTAAGAATGAGTGTTGTTAGGTGCATTTGCTTTAGAAATTTCTGTATAAATATTTATGTGCTTACCAGTATGTCTAATTCATTTTTGTCCAGCTTGATTTCGTTTTCAATTACGACGCGTTTTACGCATTGTGACATAGCGATCATTTGCATACCCATTTTATTCATTTGTTGTTGCATTTTTCGCGATCTAACTGCAGACTTTCTATAATAAATCACGAATGCTGCGACTACAGCGAATGTTACTGCCACTATTAGGATTATTATTAAATGGATGTTTTCCGTTAACCAATTTGTTGATTGGTTTTGTCGCTGGCTTTTTTCAAATGTTGTTGAATTTTGGATGTTTTTGGTTAACCGATTTGTCGATTGGTTTTTTTGCAAGCTTTTTTGAAATTTTGTCGAATTTGAACTTGAACAGTCCTGTATATCTTGCAGCCAGAGATCAGTTACGGTGGATTCATCATCTGAGCTGTAGTACATGCATTCTCCAGTTGCTGAATTCCACTTACACGAGTAGTTCTTATTTAGACACGTTGTGCATTGATCGCCCAGAACGGCGCATTTATACACGATAATACGTGTGTTGTACGTGTTGTCAAGTGCTTTGGATCCGTTCCATAAAATAGACAGTTCGACTGTTATGAAAGGTTTCGATTCAGTATATGCAAATATCTCATCATTACACTTCAATTCTCCCTCTTTCGAAGCATTTCCTGCAGAATAACTGCTTTCTAGATGACCAAATTGTGTCTTCTCTTTTTTAGAATCGAATGCAAATTTACATGTAAATTTTTCATAATTTAAAAACATTGGGATCTTATAACGTACTTGTATTTGTTCTCTCTTCACTGTGTTGGCAGGTATGTAAATGTCTGATTTATCTTCGGTGAAAAACTGTGGGCAATACATCGAGTGCTTTGAGAATTTAGTTCCATTATATAATGATCTACTATTCGGTTGAAGGAAATTGGAGCTGTCAAGATGCATGCCTATTACTATATCATCCTCTTTCCAAATTTCACTATCCGTGCACCTAAATTTATTCACATACCACTTGCACGGATAAGGAGAACTCATACATGATGAACAAGTTTCATATGTACTACAATCGTAAAATATAACGTGCATTTTTTGAAATAGGACTGTTAGCTCAGCTTCTATGGAATGTTTATCGATGGGTGTTGGAGGTAAATGATTAGGTGAAGGTGTTACGCAGTTGATGGTATTTTCATTGCACATGGTTGTTGTATTGATAGAGAAATTGCCAAATTCGAATACACATATTATTGTATGGTTGATGAACGGATGCGGGGTTATTAATTTGAAAGTTACATTCGATTCCGCCGTTCTTGAGAATTCGTCTGCGGGACTTGAAGATGCGTCTATGCATTTATCGATATTGTAGGAGACCCAGTTGATGGGATTTTGTTCAACATCACATTCTGATTTGAAACAACATTTATTACTGGGAAAACACCATCCACAATAAGGATCTTTCATCGTCCAGCATACGTGTGATGTGTTATATTCGTTGCAATTATGTATTTTGACTTTGATGAGTTTATTGCTGGTCATCACATATAAAAAGTTCATTGTTAAATCAAATAGCATATCATATACCCTGCTTTCCGCATCAATCGTTATCTCTGCATATTTATTTGCAGTGGACAAATCGAGCGAATCGACTCCTTTTATCGATATTTTCTCTAGCTGACCGTCTGTGGTACCAAAAAACACGATTGTGTGATTGTTAATTGAGGTAACTACCATTGCTGTCACCCGTATATTTTTACGTCGATGCGAATATATCAGGTCTCCAACCACCGTTTCATTCTTTTGAAACTGGGAATGTAATTTATTTATTTGATACCTACATACTCGGGAGGTGCTTATCGTCAAATCATCGTGATCATATTGTAGTATTAGTGTGAACATGATTTTTTCCTCCATTTCATGTGAATCTGTTTTTGAACCAGAATCTGGATTTCGCTTTTGGATGTAGACCTGTGTGATGTCTCCTATAATTAGTGTTCCACTTGGACCCGAATTGCACATTATGGGAACTCTCTTGCACGAATTGATGTCTTTATGAGTATCTGTCACAATTGGATACTCACCTACCCGATTATTCAAATCATACAAATAGTTCTCGGTGATAAGATAGCCGACATTTTGGAAACTGAAACCATAAATTAATCCATCGTAGCGATCCAAGGGACACTTGTTTATCGTAAAACGAAAGGCAGTATTTTGTGTAAGAGCTGATGAAAAATGTTCTCGTTCTAGATTTTTGATAGTTACTGTTTGTATCAAACTTTCATTATAGGCAGGAACGAAACCAATGTACAATGTTGATAGTGGTGTTGATGAATTCTTTAGTAAAGTGGGAGCTATGAAGGCTACAGTTGTTGACCTATAAAGTTCAATTTCCCCGGCTACAGGTTCAAACGTAATTGTCCTGATTTTCGAAATATTACTCATATCGTGAGCATGACAGATACCATCGAAAAAAATACCGCACGATATTAGTTGCTGATTCTGATAGTCCAATACTAGCACTTCGTTCCGATTGGACGTTGTCGTATTTCGTATCAATTTATGTGAACAGTTGGGAGCAGTACAATCTAAAGGACTGAGTTCCGAAATAGTGTAATTAATTTGTAGTTCGAGATCCGTTGATAATTGATAGATATGGTTATATCTGCTTATATATACCCATCTTCCATATTCATCTACCGCCAAGTGATTGAACCATATGGCGTTTTCATCTGAAAACACTTTCCACGTTTCCTTACCTGATTTTGCATTTGAGTAGTTCGTGTTCAGGCAAAATATAAACGTATGTATCAATAGTATAGGTACGAGCTTAGGAAAATTCATCGCGACAAAAATTTCATAGTCGGTTGATTGCCCATTATTCTTCCCCGTGTAAAGTAGATTTCATTTTGAAATATCTGAAAGCATAAAGGAGATATGAACTTCAGTTCTTGCATTGATGGTTGATGATGATGAATTGGAATTACTGTAGGTATGATAAAGAACCTTTACCGAACACTGAATTTTGACAAAAGTTTGGTAACAGCTAATGCTAAAATTAGTAAATTACTCTCAAGTCTATTTTAAATTACGATTTTTCATATGTATTTCTTTATTATCCGTTGAAAAACTATTTTCTATCGTTCGCTGATTTCTGGGAACTTGAGAGAAGTAGAAAAAAATGGGTGCACCGAAGGGAAATTTGTGAAAAAATTGTAGCGTTTTCCCCAAAAATGTAGGTATAAAATGCAGCGGAAATTTTCAGTAACTCTTCGAAGGTTCTCTCGGTTTACATGTTAGGTATACCTACAGATTGCTTTGAAAAGTGTAATGAACTAATGACTAATGAGGAACCCTGCCCAATTGTCCAAATCTCAGAAAAGTTGAGCTTTTAAAGAGAAATTATTTCGGAGAACGGAAGTTTTGATAATGATCAATGAATCCTTCATTTCCAACCGAACAAATTAATATAATATGAAATTTTTTTTCAAAAAAGATTCAAGAACATAAGAAAATTAGTGAAAAGCACTATGCTACATTGCTACATCATCCGCTCCAAAGCAAAAATATTCCATCATTATTTACCCCCCCCCCCCTCCTAACGCCAACTTTTGCGTCATATTTCGATTGAATTTTTTACGTCGGAAAAGAGAAACTTTGAAAAAAATGTGCTTGATTTGTGACTATGCAAATGGCATGTTTTTCATTAAGTAATACGCAAAATACGTGCAATGGAACGAAAAAAAATGTATATAAATTATGAAGTAACGGCAAGTAAAAAATTATAATCTCCTGGTAAGTACTTTAAAAAATTGAATTACGAGAAAGTTTAGTAGGTATATGTATGTATTAAAAAATGAATGTTGTTTCAGAACTTCCGACGTGATTTTGTAATTTATGGGAAAAAGCTCTCTTCCTGGCGACTTGCGCGATCCTGTGTGTTTTGTTTTCTTTTAATAATTATAACCAATGAAATACCTAGGTAATGTACGGCACTAAGTAAATTTTGGGAAGGCTCCAGTGATGAAACAAAATCGAAACCCGTTAAAAAATATGCGAAAATTGACTTCAAACTTTTCACGAGGGAGATTAAAATGAAAAAAAAAAATGAATTCCTAGGATGCGTAGGTAGTTTTCTCGTAAAATCAATGTTAACGTTGAAAAACACAAAAATTACCTACTTTTCAGAAAGATTTATATATAGAGTGCGGATTTTCATGCACGAAAAATCTCAAATTATGCACATAGGTAATTTATGCATTGTAAAAGCCTGAAATATGTCATTTTTATGCATTTAAATGCTGAAAAATGCAAAATATGCGCAATTGAGATGGGTGTTGTTGGAAAGCATTTTTCAATCTGAGTACAATGGTAGGAGCCATTTTTTGTTATTTTCTAATTAAATTCTATAAAACACACAAAAAAAGGAAAAAAATACAAACAGCATGTGTTGAAGAAATCAAAAAATCACAAAATCAGTTGTAAAAAATTTTTATTTTTATTTTTTTTTGTTTTGGGAGTCATTTTGATTTTTTAAAAAAAACTCGAAAAATGAAAATTTTGATCAAAATTTTTGAAATATGCTGAAAATGGCTAAAATATGTCGTTTTATGCACATTTAATGCTATGAATTATAACGTTTTATGCATTTACAGCCAAAATATGCAAAATATGCACAATCAAATTGGGCTCATTTTACTCAAAATCTTCCAAATCAGAAAAATCAATGCGATATGCGCAATTATCTCGTACATAAGGTATCAAAATATGCAAAAAATTAAAATCCGCATTCTATTCATGTAGTCAACATCAAATCGAAATTGAAGGTTTAAAACCCGTTTTATGTATTTAGATAATTTTTTATATCGTCACGTGAAAGAGAAAGTCTTCATAGCTCTTTTGCATTTTACCTAGGTATCTGAGTAAATACTTATGTTACGAGTAGAACAGTAGTTTTATATTTCTTACCTTTTTCTGATGAGTTTGCGATGATGATTTCGTTCAGCTACAGATGAAAATAAAACACAGGATTCAAAATCTTTCGAACCACCATCGCGGTATTACGGTGAAACACTGTTTTAATAAATTCATTAAAAATATATGAGTTAGATTAGATGACCCAGGACATTCGTTGGATGATGAGAAATCCAGGTTTATCGTGTTTTATTTCGATAAAAATTTTAACTGCGAGGGCTTTAACCAATAGGCAAGCAGAACGCTGCAATAATTTTGACGTGTATTTCATTTCCGTAGCTTTTTACGAAATTCCGCATGAATCAAGGTTAATGATTAGGATTTTCAAAAGTATAAATTGTTATCAATTTGTGATTTTCATATCAGTTTCCGTTGGAAGATTGTTGTTTTTTTTTTTACCGACGTGTGGTAGTGATTCGAAATAATTTCCGCCGGTGAAAATGACACTTACCTAACATTGTCAACGTATACGGTATTTATATTACACTCGTTGGATCTACTTTTATCTCACATTTACCGTGATGCAGGGATAAAATTTTCAACATTTGGTCAGACCCTTTCGCGAGAAATTCAATTACTTCAACGAAAATTTCAATGTTCCCATACGCCCTATTGGTTTATGGTATCTACGTATTTTGCTGGAAAATAAAAATCTTTCAACGAAACGGGGTTTTGAGTATTTCTGAAGAATTTTAAACCTAAAATTGGGTCATAATGTTAAACATTTTTGAAAAAGATACCATGGGATTGATGGAAATGAGTTGAAAATTCACAGTAAATTCGAATACGTATATCTTATAGACGATGAGCGTTTTTGAAGAATGTTGAGCTCAAAATCAGTTTATAATTTTCAGAATTTTAAAAAAAGTTCTCGCGAGACTTGTCAAAACTGGTTAAAATTTTGCGAAAAATGTAAATACCTACGGGTATTTCTACGAAAATGTTATATGAGCAATTTCAAACATCGTGTCATGGCGATTTCAGAAGTGAAAAAAAATTCACGAGACCTATCCAAATGTGTTGAAATTTTGCGAGGAATTCGAATATTTTTATGTATATCTCAATGAAAACATTTTTTTTCGTCGATTAATTTTAACAATTTACGCCAAACTCGGGTCATAATCTTTAGAATTTTCGATGATATTCTCATTGATTTTTAAAAAAATTACCATGCGACCGAGCCTAGCCGAAATGGTCCAAAAATAGAAATTTAAAGAAAGTAGAATCCTTGTACGAAAGTGTTTTATTTTGACAAAGAGTCCAAGAATTTGGAAAATTTGGTTTTTGGGCCAAATCTAGAGCCCTATGTGGACCAAATCGGTTCAATTTTTGGATTCGAGTTGAAATGCTTTTTAAAATGAAACAAACTTTCGATAATTTTTTTTGTTAATTTTAGGACATTTTCTCCCAAATTTGGGCCATTACAATCACAATTGGCCTCTCGCTATATTTTTTGGAGGAAGTACTCGTCGAGAGCTTTTGGTCTTCTTATAACTTTTGCAACTTATTCTACGTCAATTTCAATAAGTTGAATCTGACAATCAGGTGCATAAAATAGAACAGTGAATAAGAATTGAGAAAATATTTATTACTTATTCATACACCAGAATATTATGTACTTACGGTGGACTAAATCATTATAAATAAATAGAAAAAAGCATAAGATTCAGTTACCCAAAGTAATCTAAGCATTAAACTTTCGTACGAGTATGTACTAAACATTTTTTTAAATATTAATCTTTAATTTGGTACCTCCATCTTGTTTGGAGCACATTCCATGTTGCAGAAAAAGTTATTTTCTATTCTATTTACCACAATCATGGTATGTATAGTATGTAGGTACCTTAAAACAGGTAGAACTTTACAAGAGTGGCCAGGTACTTTAATTACAGCCTTATAAATACATACTTAATTTGTAGTTTAATAACAAAAATATAAGGCTACTACCTACTACAGAATCATTCAAGACGAACTACCAATTCATCGTCGGTTTCATTTTCTGTGTCATCGGATTCTGTTGTAAGTTTTGAGTCATTAACATCAGGTTGTTTAATTGCCTGTAGATACATATGTAAGTATATTGAATTTTATGAGATAACCGGTCTATATTTTTGAATTAGTAAATCATGGCAAAATGGGTACACCACAAAATTGTGAAAAACTTTCGCTTACTTTGTCACAATTCATCAGTATGTCATCCAAGTCTTCAATGATGTTTGTAAATTCTGGTCGGTCTTCGGGCAGATAATTCCAGCATTTGCTCATTAGACTGTACCTGTCCAACAAACGTGATACGTATTATGTGTAATTATCAAACATCCTTTGGATGGAAATACTAGGCAATTCATACGTGTTAATCGAACAATTGGTGGGCTTCTTTAAGCGATACCCTGATTCGATGTCGTCCATTAATTTTTCCGCATCGTTGTATAAAGGATAAGGATCATCACCCAACGTCATTATCTCCCAAAGTAGTACCCCGTATGACCACCTTCACGTGTTGATCAATTTGTAGGTTACAATCATGAATTTAAAACAGTAAAACTACAATTACACTGGGCAACAATTTTTGACCTTTTTTTTGTGTTCGGGTTGAAAATGGGCTTAATCGATAGTTTAGACCCTAAAACAAAAAACAGAGTGGGATTTTTCAATTTGAGTTGTTTTTGTAGTCAGGGGAGATGATCAAAGTTGCAAAAATGGCCGTTTTTGCCCTATTTCACAAGTTTGTGGAGACATCAGTTTTATGTTTCAAAAAAAACCAAGGTCATATTCGGATTCTACGCACTTTTTTAAGTAAACAATTTCACCGGATTTTTGATTTTCGAAGTTTCAAGCGCATACGGAAGATTTTTGTTTGTAACATATTTTAAAACTCGGAGCGCGCGACGCTGGCGTTACTCCACCACGTAATCGTGGCTCGGAACTGTGTTCGCGCGGGCGAGTCTCTCGCTCCAAGTTTTAAAATACGTTACAAACAAAAATCTTCCGTATGCGCTTGAAACTTCGAAAATCAAAAATCCGGTGAAATTGTTTACTTAAAAAAGTGCGTAGAATCCGAATACGACCTTGGTTTTTTTTTAAACATAATACTGATGTCTCCACAAACTCGTGAAATAGGGCAAAAACGGCCATTTTTGCAACTTTGATCATCTCTCCTGACTACAAAAACAACTCAAATTGAAAATCCCCACTCTGTTTTTTGTTTTAGGGTCTAAACTATCGATTAAGCCCATTTTCAACCCGAACACAAATATGCCGTTGCCTAGTGTTATTGATGATTGTTTGGTACTTATTTAAAGTATTCAACTTACACGTCAGATTTTGATGTGTGGCGTCTGTCTTTTAAGGCTTCTGGTGCCATCCATTTGACTGGAAGTTGACCACCAGTTTTTAATCTGTAGTAGTACATTTGTCGAATGTCTCTGGCTAATCCAAAATCAGCTATTTTCATGACATAGTTGTCAAATACTAGAATATTTCGAGCTGCAAGGTCTCGGTGAACAAACTGAAAAAATTCGAATTATTTCAATATGTACCTTAAAGGCACTTTAAATGACCGTGGCTCTTGGTTTGGCGCATATACCAGGCAATAAAAGCAGTGAAAACGTGGATTCGGGTTCAAATTTTAAAATTTGAATGTTGATTTTTTAGGAAATCCGAGTTTTTAAAAAAAAGGCAAACAGGCCGTAAGGAACTTTGTATTTTGAAACGTGAAAGAGCTTTATCTTGTTTTTTGGGAAGTCTGATTTTGTTGGTTTCAAAATTTTAGAATTTGAACGATGGTTTTTTAGAAAAGATTTTTAGAAAGTTTGATGTTGAATAATAAAAACTAACAAGCCTGAGCGAAGTGAGAGCCTTGGTTTTCAAAAATTTATAATTGAAAAGGTAAATTATTGGGTATTTTTTTTTTAAAACAAGAAATCAGTTTTTTCACATTTGGAATTTTTGAAAGTGCCAAAAAAATCGGCAAAATAGCTTTTTTATTTATCAAGTCCGAAAATTTTTTGTCAAAATTTGTCGACTTTTTGAAAATTTGATCACCCTTCCCCTCCTTACAAGGGAACCTCTTGAGGTGTCCGCCTCCGATTTGAACGGGACCGCGATTTTTGCAAAGAGCATGTTCTAAAACCACCAAATCCAAATTTTCAGCTGCCCAAGTTCATTTTTAGATTTTTGGCGAATTTTTGAAAATCCAAAATTGACTTTTGGTGATTTATGCTTTTTTTAAAAAAAGTACGTACTTGATCAGTAAAAATGTTCAAAATAAGTCCTAAAACGGATATTAACCCCTCAAATCCAAATTTCGCCATTTCCAGCCATTCTGGAGCCTCCAGTGCGATTTTTCAATTTCTCCAGAATTTTTAATTTGCTCCAGAAGGCGTGAATATGAAGTTGGGGAGCTAAAAATCGACTTGTGTGTTATACTCGAACTGTTCAACTAATTTATTTACATTTGAGCCGATTCTGGAGGGGACACCTCAAGAGTGGGGTTTTGACCAGATTTTTTCATTATAAGAAATCCAAAAAAATCAAAATTTTACCGTTTGCGAGGAAATTTTCGAAATTTGCGCGAATCGCTGTATTTCGAACACAACAAACCCTCTGAGGCTGAGTTCCGCCATTTCCAGCCATTCTGGAGCCTCCAGTGCGATTTTTAAATTTCTCCAGAATTTTCAATTTGCTCCAGAAGGCGTGAATATGCAGTGGGGCTGCTAAAAACCGAGTTGTGTATTATATTCGACCTGTTTAATGAGTTTACCTAGGTACATTTGAACCGATTTCGGAAGTGACACCTCAAGAGTGGTTTTTTGACCAGCATTTTTTCAAAATAAAAATATCCGTTTGTGAAAAAAATTTTGAAATCTGCGCGAGTCGCTGTATTTTGACATTAATTAACCACACGAGAGCGAATTTCGCCATTTCCAGCCTTTCTTGGGCCTCCCTTTAATTTTTGGATATTTTTATTATGAAAAAAGCTGATCAAAACCCCACTCTTGAGGTGTCCCCTTCACAATCGGCTCAAATTTGAATAAATTCGTTAAACAGTTCGAGTATAACACACAACTCGATTTTTAGCTGTTCTGGAGCAAATTGAAAATTCTGGAGAAATTTAAAAATTGCGCTGGAGCCTCCAGAATCGCGGGAAATGGTGAAATTCGCCCTCGTGGGGTTAGTTCATGATGAAATACTGCGATTCGCGCAAATTTCAAAAATTTTCTCGCAAACGGGAAATTTTTGATTTTTGAATATTTTTATTTTGTAAAAAAGCTGGTCAAAAAACCACTCTTGAGGTGTCCACTCCAGAACTGGCTCAAATGTGGATAAATTCGTTAAACAGGTCGAATCTCGATTTTTAGCTGCCCAACTTCATATTCACGCCTTCTGGAGCAAATTGAAGATTCTGGAGAAATTGAAAAATCGCGCTGGAGGCTCCAGAATGGCTGGAAATGGCGAAATTTGGATTTGCGGGGGTTAATATCAGTTTTGGGACTTGTTTTGAACATTTTTACTGATCAAGTACGTGCTTTTCAAAAAAAAAACATGAATCACCAAAAGTCAAAATTGGATTTTAAAAAATTCGCCAAAAATCGAAAAATGAACTTGGGCAGCTGAAAATTTGGATTTGGGGGTTTTAGAACATGCTCTTTCCAAAAATCGCGGTCCCGTTCAAATCGGAAGCGGATACCTCAAGAGGTTCCCTTGTTAGTTTTGTCCCGGACGAAGACTTACTTTAATGGAAGCCAAGTACTCCATGCCTTTTGCTATTTGTAGAGCGAATATCATTAGTATTTCTTCGGACAACTGATTTTGTGTAACCTTTTGGGCTCCGGTGGAGGGATGATTTTTCCGGAGGAAATCGAGTAAATTTCCATGAGAGGAGTATTCAGTGATGAGAAACAAAGGTCCATCGAGTGTACAACATCCGAGTAGTTTTAGTACATTTTCATGTCCCCCAATGAGTTTCATCAGTTCCATTTCCATGACTAAATTTACCATATCCGCGTCAGTGTGGCTATCTGTCAAATGAGTTTTTTTTAAACCTTCTATTCTTTATCGTTAGCTTAAGTATCACGCGAGTACTTATGATTTGTCAAAACTAATTAGATGAAATATACTTTTCAACATTTTTACTGCGACTGTTGTGACGACATTCTGCTGTAACAAGCCTAAAACCTTTCCTTCGACAACTTCTCCGAACTGTCCTTCTCCTAGACATTTTCCTAGAACGATGTTTTTTCGAGGAATTTCCCACTTAGCATCGGGAGGTAATTCGTACTCGTCTTTTGGTACAGTTGAATCTTCAGCGAATCTTGGAATAGACGTGTATTGGATACTGACGTTTGGTAATCTCTAGCAAAAAAAGCGACACATATTTGTCTACTTGTAAAAACCAATAGGTAAATAAAAACATTACTGAAGTCTTAAATTAAGTAGGTACTTACCAACATGTCTGATTCATTCTCATCCAGTGCGATGTCATTCTCGATCACTACTCGTTTTACCCATTGTGACATAGATATTATTTCCATACCCATTTTATTAATTTGCCGTTGCATTTTTTGCGATCTTTTCTTAAATTTTTTATAAAAAATGACGAATACTGCAACTACCACAGTAAGTGCTATCACTACTATTATGATAATGATCAATTGGATGTTTTCCATCAACCAATGAGTTTTTCGAGTGCTTGCAAAGTTTGGACACTTTTCTGTGTCATTCCACCAATGATTGTTCAGGTCAGATGCTACATCCGAGCTGTCGTATTTGCATTCTCCAGTTTCCGAATTGAATATGCATTTGTAGTTTTTATCCAGACACGTTTCGCACTGACCGCTCATGTTGGCGCATTTATATAAGATAATTTGTTGATTGGCGATGTTTTCAAGATATATTGAGCCATTCCATAAAACAGACAAGTTAACAGTTAAGTTGGCTGTTTGAGCATCGTATGTAAATATCGTCTCATTACATTCGATAATTCCATCGGAAAGATGTTCAGAAGGGAAACTGACATTTCGTATGTGTGACGGTTGCAACTGCTTCAAGGTCTCGTTGCCGTCTGTGTCAAATTTACATGTAAATGTTTCATTGGTTGAATTTACGGGGATTGTGTACTTCACTGTGATTATTTTTTTCTTTTCTGCATCAGCGTGTATGTACATGTGCGTTGAAGTCTCATTTATGATGCTGAACTGTGGACATTCGCCCAACAAAAAAGAATACATTTTCCCTGTTGAACAGCCGCCATCACACCTCTGAGAACTATCGTTCCAAATCTGTCTACTTGTGCAAGTCTTATCATTTACATTCCAGTAGCATAAGTAAGAATTTAAACATTGCGAGCACAATTTGTATTCACCACAATCAATAAATTCAACCGGCATGGAGATCCATTCGGTACTATTTTGTTTGTCATTACATTCTGATTTCAAGCAACATCTATCGCTATGAAAACACCATCCACAATAAGGATCTTTTGCACGTAAACACGAGCCTGATGTATTATATTTGTTACAATTATGAACTTTGACTTTGGCGAGTTTGTTTTCAGTCATTACATACAAGTAGTTTTTTTCAGGATCAAACAGCATATCAGAATTTATCGCAGATCTTTGGTCAATGGTAATATCTGCATAAAGATTTGCAGTATGAACATCGGGCGAATGAAATCCTCTTATTGATATCTTCTGTAGACGACCATCACTGGTACCAAGAAACAAGATTGTGTGGTTATTAACTGAGGTGACTGCAATTCCTGTGGGGCTTATGCTAGGGCATTGGTATGAATATATGAGATCTCCATCCAGAACTTCATATTTATCGGAATGTACCTTATTAATACCATGCATGCATACTACATAACCTTTTGTGCGTTTTGCATTATAGTCATCCCCACTCACGTACATTCCGAAAAGTGTGAATAATACTTTCTCACCTGTTTTCAATTCGGAATTTAATTCTTGCCTATTCTCGTGGATGTACGCTTTTTCGAGCACTTTATTCGCGGACACATGTTCTGCAGTTGAAAAATTAGATTTTTGAAAGTAATCGTCGCAAGTTAAAACGAATTTACTATACGAATAGTTTCCATTTTCATGATCTATCTTGATTGCGTTGTTATATCCTCGAACCAAAAAATAGCCCGAACTTCCATAGGTGAAGCCATAAATGGCCATCGTGAAGCCATTATAAAAAATAGAATTTCCTCCAAGATTTGACAAAAAATGGTCTTGTTGGGTATTTCTGACGGTTGTTATTAATGTGAACTCTGCTGGCTCCTTACTGCGAATAAGAAAGGCAACATGTAGTACGGACGCTGGTGTTGACGAGTTTGGTGATAATGTGGGAGCTATGAAAGCTACCATCGGCTGATAACCCTGAGTCAGCACTTCAGGTTCGGACCCGGTCGCCAGCATTTTGGAAATATTTTCGGTATCGTGGGCGTGACATAAACCAGGGAAGTAACTACTGCATGATAAAAGTTGCTGATTTAGGTGATCCAATACCAGTACTTGGTTCTCATTCATATACTTTCGCCTTGCTTCTTTTGAACAGTCGTAATAGCTGATAGTACATTTGGAAAACTCGGGTTGCGGTGTAGGGTGTTTAATTTGCAATTTCAGATCCGATGATAATTGATAAAGATAGTCTACCGCATCTATGTATACCCATCTCCCTTGTTCATCCACGGCCAGATGAGTAAAGACGTTGTTACGTATATCTTCTGGAAACTCACTCGAGATTTCATCGTCCCATTGCCCATTCGAGTGATCCGCGGTTATAAGGAGTGTAACGGTGTATGCAAATATTACGAAGAAGAATTTGAGAAGATACATAGCGAGTTAATTCCCAACGGCGAATAAGTATTTACAGTTTCGTTATTGCTGCAGCTCGCCCAACTTGGTATTATTTGTATCCGAATTACGAAGGCATTGGTATCTGAAGTATCTGCAATAATAGATGAGATATGGAATACAGATTTGCTGTTGAATTAATGGTTTAAAATAATTGTTTACTATGATCATTTGATCGATGTTGTGTTATATTCAACCCTTCAACGTCTGAGAGGAGTTGTATGTAGTTCAACCAATAAAGGAGAATTTTCATGAGATGGTGGGACTAAACAATCAGATTGTGATATTTGAAAGCAACATCGAATTTGAGTGATTATACTCATTTTGGAAATTCAGAATTTTCTCCAAAACATTAGGTCTGTTGATTTGCAACGCCAAATTTACGGATGC
This sequence comes from Planococcus citri, assembly GCF_950023065.1. Taxonomy (NCBI): domain Eukaryota; kingdom Metazoa; phylum Arthropoda; class Insecta; order Hemiptera; family Pseudococcidae; genus Planococcus; species Planococcus citri. Next base: position 82,651,745 of record NC_088677.1, read on the forward strand.
AGATATTGCAGATGAAAACATGAAGTTGGGTTGAGAAATTTTGCCGTAATGAAGTTTTGTCGGTTATTTTTCGCATTTTTTTTTTACGCTCAACAAGAGAAGTACCCCAACCGACAGAAACAGTTTTGAGTCAAATAAAGAAAAATCGAAAGAAGACCCTCAAAATTTCAGGTGCTGAAATTCATTTTTCGTTTTTCAGGGAATTTTTGAAAATACAAGTGAGGAGTCGGCCTGCGTGTCCGCTACAGGGTGCAATAAAAATGAAAAATGCTGCAGTTAGGTCACTTTGCAGGCCGCACATACGTTTTTTTTTTTGGTTTTTTAGTGATATGTACGCAATTTTCTCCGGTTTTTCATTGCGTATGTTATTCTTTATGAAAGCAAAGATTTATTCATTTATTCAAGATTTTTTTATGTACAGGAAGCTGGGTAGCTAAAACCGGAGTTGTGGCTTATTCTCAACTTACGATTTTACCATTTCGAATCACTCTGGAGCCTCCAGTGCGATTTTCGATGTCTCCAAAATTTTTGAATTTCTTCAGAAGGGGTTAAAATTAATTTTGATTTCAACAAACAGTACCCTATGAAACACATTTTCGGAAAATAGTAAAAATAAGGTCACTTTGCAGGCCATGCTTTTAATTTTATCATTTTCAAGGGAGGGGGAAGGGGTGTTACGAGTGAAACTGGATGAAGGTGATATATTCCTTTTGTAGGGCATGTCCTAAACTATTACATAGTGTTGCTATCTCAAAAATCATTTTTTTGCAGTTAGGTCACTTTGCAGGCCGACTCCTCAAATTTAGGTTGGATGAGTTAGAAAGAAGCTTAATTTTTGCAAAGTGACCTGGAAGACTGAAATTGATTTTACACTTTACACCCTGCTCTGAACCTCCCGAGTCAGTTGTTGACGTAGGTACAGGTATGAATCGTAGGTAATACGTACCTATTTTGGAAATTATTTTAAAAGTTTGTAATTTGGAGGCATCGTGAACTTCGAAAATTTATTCAAAATATCATAATTTGGCGGTAATGAGGTTGCGGGGTTGTATGGTTCCGCAATCATAGATATGCCTGAGCGTAACGTGGGCATTCGTAATTATCGACGCGAGCGCGAAATAAAGATAGCCGAGGCGAGGCTGGAGTTATAATGATGTATTTGTTGGTGTGTGCACGTAGCAGAAATTCTGGAGAAATTTAAAAATCGCGAGATCCTGAAAAAAAAAAGAAAAAAGAAATATAGCCGTATACATAGAAGAACTAAATTATGTGTCGTCTGTATAGGCGAGGATCGATGCCAGAAGGAAGTGAGGACGACGACAAGAAGCGGGGAAAGGCGAGGCGCGTAAAGGCAGGAGAAGATCGATGAGAATAACGGGAAACTGGTTAGAGAGCGAGCAGCGGCGTAGGTGGCGACGCGAGCATCGTTGCAGTTGCAGGATGGACAAGTGCAAGAGCGTCAACTGCGGCGACGCGAGCATAGGAGGAGAAACGGATCGAGGATGAAGGAATGCGAGCAGGAGCCGCGGCAACGGCGCGAGGATACGAGGACGATGACGACGACGACGAGAGATATGCGATGACCATAGCTATGCTCACCGCAAGAGTTTTGAAAAATTAATAAAAATTTCATAATTCAGAGGCAATAAGCATTTTGAAAATCGGTTTAAAAATTCATGAGTTAGGCAATGTGGTTAAAGTATCTGTAACTCGGGAAGAAAAATAGCTAGGAACTTGGAATTTTCGAACAACCGTGTTTCACTTTTTAACAACCATCGTCGCGTCGTCGTATGAAATTCCATCTCGCAGAGGCGTAACAAAGCGATGTGTCGCTGGTAAGGAGAAGGTTTGAAACTGAAATTTTCCTAACTTTTCCCGTCTGCCCCCCTCCATTTATCAAAGATCTCGTGCTCCTCTTTGGCTCTTCAGTATTTTTTTCAACCAATTGCCCAAAGATTATTCGAGAAAGTTTTGGAAGGGAGAGTTGGAAACAAAAATGTTGAATATTTTTATATTTAAAAAACCAATGCGTTTAGGTATTCGAAAAATTTGAATTTTTATATTGATTCGGTCAAGTTTTTGTCAAACTTTCCTAGTTGATTTTTCTTTCTTGAAAATTATTAAAAATTTGTGCATTTGAATTCAAATTAGCTTGAGCGCGAATCAAAGGTAAAAGCGGTGGACAACAGATACCTATAGGTAAGTAAGTCTATTCGGAAAACGTCCGTTCGGGAATTCAGATGCGAGAAAATGGCCGAGAATCGTTCAACAGCTTTGTTTTTTCATCAAAACAGTATGACCTGGGTAATAAAATATGTTGATCAAATTGGATTTCATCGATCCAGTGGAAACTTTAATGACAAGTAAACGATTCTTAATTTAATCGTCTCTAATTAATTATAGTTATCATCAGTTCTTTCTCAGAGAGTTTATCCAAAAAGTTATTGTAACAATTTTTTTTTTTTGGATGTGGAGTGTTTATGAAAATAAGTGAGTTTACGCAATTTATTGGTAGATAGTTTTAATATTGTACTTTCTTGTAATCATTGGAATTTTTACATCGGGAATACGAGAAAACTTAGCCTAACAATTTTTGATGTGTTAATTCAGCATGAAAAATTGCACTTGGGGTGATTTCAGTTTTTAAAAATTTAATTAATTAAGTACGAGTAATTTGACAAGTTTTATTGCTATTTTTTTTTTTTTTGAAAAATTGGTAAATCCTGGATTTTGGCGGGAAATGGCCTCGGTCCACGCAGAATCCCAAATGTACTTCCATCTGAAACTGGACAATTTTCCGATGACAAAACAAGTTGGGTAAGGTAAGGAGGAAGAGTGAAAAAAACTATTTTTCAAAAATGCCTCTTTTTTGATAGCTTACAGCTCCTCTCCAGGAGCAGCTCCGGAGCTACAATTTTTTCTGATTGATTTTCAACTCGAGATGATGGCCTTCACAACCTAACCTAACCTAACCTGGTCGAAATCGTCCAACTTTTGTTTTGTTATCCACATGTATGTGTGGGTGTGCGTAGGAGTATGAGAGGTGGATAGATACCTAAGCAGGTATTTAACCTTCAGAAAATGTGGATTAGTGCCGCATCATTGATTATCTTTCATAATGAAATTTCATGAAATGGACATCAAGAAGTAATAGTTGCAAATTGCTTACCTCTGGCAAATAATCTTGTAATAAATACGTCGTCGATCAAAGAGTCAGTATAAAAATAGGTGCCAGTTTTTAGTTTTCTGAACCAGTAAAATAGCGAACAATGAATCACGATTTGTTGTAAAATTAATCAAAAATAAATACCCAAGTAACGTTGAAATTAAACACATGCGGCTTCGCGAAATAGGTTACGAAAAATGCAATGGAAAGAGTTCGAGTGATCGTTTTAATTTATATCCAAGTTTTTTTTTTTTAGAGAGAGAACATGCCCGTGTCTTCGTCATTTTTCATTTTTCCTGAATTATAATTTTTAGAGGAATACTTGATATTTGTGTAGAAAACAGGATGATGACTAAGGATTTTCAGTGCAGTGCAGTGCAGTTGTCATCAGTTTCAATGTTGATAACTGCTGCATGATCAAAAAAATGATAACGAGTCGTCATTTTTTCAGGTTTTTCTGTCGATGATTATTCTCGCTTCAATTTTCATGCTATAGATAAATAATTTATTCAGAAAAACAGAATGTAGATTTTGAGACGACCATATATGGGCAAATTGTGTTCAACTGGGTATTTCTGTATGAATCAATCTTATAAATCACTGCTTTACGTTTCAGTGCATCGTTTTAGTGATATTGTGGTGCTGACTGCTGATGAATACCGCACACATGACGTTACCATGTAGATAATTCATAATTAACTGGAAAAATCTCCGAGTTTCGCTTTGTTCGTTTGGATATCGTTGCATCAACATTTTATCAATTTGAATGTTTCTCACAGACTTTGCAACCATGATGAAAAAAATGCCAAACCTCGAACTTAAAAGTTAACGAAGCAGTAGGTACATGCCATTTTTCATCTCAAATTGTCGATAGGTCGCCTTTTCCAAAAACTTTCTGAAAAATTCAGCTATCTCTATATAATCTGAAACATGATTCTCGAATCTGGTACCTAACTCATCAGGACTTTGTTTTAGGTAAAATAAAATTGCTGAAGAATTTCAAATACTAGTTGGCTTCATACTCGGATGAAACATATTGAAAAAATTTCACCGCTGTTTTAAACAAAAACAGAAACCTAAAAAATGAATTGTAAGGGGACACTGTGCCTTCACTGGCTAGACAGGGGTACTTATCATATTTCTATTAGTGGGAACGTAAATCTTTCATCAATAAGGGAAGTACTGGAGAATCCAATCAATAGTTCGATTCTCTGGTACTTTACTTATATGAAAGTACATCCGATGTTTTTAGGTAAAGTGCTTAAGTACGTGGGAACCACCCGGGAGGTATTTTCACACCATTCCATTTAGGACAGATGTGAAAAGCTCGTAAGTTCGTAAAGCTCAATTCTTTCTCAACTCGAGGCTAACAGCCAAGTTGAGAAGGAATTGATCTTCACTTGTTGATTCGCGCTTCGTCTGGTAGGTCTGACTGCAGAAAAGTAATAAGGCCACTCACTCCTACGTAAGAGTTGTGCTTGAGTCCCAGGTCCTCTACCTTAACGTTCGTGATTAAGGAGAGTATTTGCGTATATCTTAAGTCTTTCTATTCGCATACCCAACGCGGGCAAAGTGATTGTTACATGGGAGTAGGTAAAAGCGATCCTACTTACGCCACTATTTGGTGGATTATCCTTTCTCTTGGTTATATGTGTAGAGTTTTTTATATATTTTAGACTTAAGTGTGACTTGTTATAATTATTTTCAACAATTATAATCAAGTATTCGAATTTATCGTGTGTCCTTATTTCGCGTGTGAATTGACATAGGGTAAAAACGAGTAAAAATCTGTTTAAATTGGTAACTATTGGTGTTGTTTAAGCTGAACTAGCAGCGGGTAAGTGTGATTTTAATGGTGACGAAATATACTGCTTCGGGAGTAAGTTTCATCCTCGTCTACTAGGAAATTAATATTATCCTAACCACATATCGCAAGACCTATACATGCCTATTTAACAGAATATTTTTGAATTTTTGAAATATTTTACCAATATGTAGACGGGCATGTGAAAAATCCTCCCTCCCCCTAATTTGTCAGTGAATTTACGAGAAATACCATTTTTCTGGCCATGATTTTGCAAGTGATACATATTGGAAAAATTTTGCCACCGCGCCGTTTTAAACGAATGAAAACACCATTTTCATAAAACTTTATACTAGGGGTGAAACCGGTTTAAGGGGGACGATTTTTACTCGACCGAAAATTCTGATTACATGTTTCAACTTTGAGACCCCGTAAGTATTTTGTTGTGTAGCCCCATCTTTTGGCTACAAAATGACCACTCATTTTTCAAATTTGGTCCAAAAAATTGGGCTCCAGAATTTTTTTCTGAACCAAATTTTTCGTTCCACTTGACCCGATGATGTGTTCAAGTGGAACAGACGGGCGGGTCAAGTGGAACGAAGAGTTTCTCATAAGAAAATTATAGAAAATTAACGTATGATTCTGAATTTTTAATATGTTCTTCGCCTCAACGAGAGCTCTAATTTGATATTTTTACAAGCTTTCTATGGTGAAAAATAATGTATAGACAGGAAGATCGGAATGTTTTGAACAATAGATATTTTGCTGCGTTGAACGAATAAAACGAACACTCCAGAATTTATGTACCTATTTAAACACTATCGATCAAATGCGATGAGAATGATTATTTTTCGAGAATTTCTGTACCTACAATTTTAGCAAAAATGGTGTGTAGCTTATCAAAGGTGATGGACATACGACGTCATTTTGTTCAATTATAATCACGAAATTCATCCATGAAAAATCTCAATTATCAAGAGGTGATATATATGTTCTCATTAATGTAATTCACGAAGCAAATTAGTTACCTTTTTTCCTCTACGAGTATGATGATAGCTGTTATCTCGTTATTTAGGCTACCTACTTGGCCATTTTTATGCGAATTTTCATTATACCTACTCTTGTTCGTTAATCAACTGATATAAATGGTCGTATTTTTAATAAAAGCCAGTAGAAGAGTTTACAAAATTCGTATAATAAATGGGTAATCTTTTTACGGGTTCCAAATATATGTATAAGTATAAAAAAAATGTAGATAACTTGGTTCATTTCAATAGTTTAGGTAGGTACCCATTGATAGGATTACTCTGTGTGTATGTGAATTCCTGACGATTTTTCGCGTCAGCCTTTTTAATGTTTTTATTTATTTTTCTTTATTTTCAAAATTGAGCTTTGATAGATTTTGAGAAACATCGTAAAAAATGTATTGCACTTACCCGTTATTAAATTTTTCAGTTGCTTTCTCCGATCTAAACGAAAACAAACCAGATCGAAAGAGCATGTCCTGAAACTCCCGTAACCGAATTTTCATGTCCTAAAATTCATTTTTGGATTTTTGGCGAATTTTTGAAAATTCAAAAAAAATGGTTTTAAGAGCAATTTTCAAACTTTTTCGTAAAATATAAATTTTTTTGAACAAAATGAGCAAAAATTGATAATTTTTCAATTCAATTCCCACCCATCAAAAAAAGTTAGTTTGTATCCATTATGTAGACCGCTGCTGCGAATTTTCGATGTTCTTCAAAAATGAACTTGAGCACCACCTATGGGTAACTTTGGTTGGAGCTTAATTGGGCACCCTCTCGATGTTTCTGATGGGTACAGCGAAATTCTATAAGAGCGTGAGTTATTCAAAAGTGAATTTTTGATCAACTTGTAACTTAAGGAAAAAGATACTCTTGTTAAAAATCAAATTTTCAAAAATATTGCCAAAAATCTAAAAATGAACTCAACTTTTGAAAATTTTGATTACCCTACGTTAGTTCCAGAATAGGTATGATTTTTCGATCTAGCTTGGCTTTGTGGGAATCAGAGAGTGTGAGTTTGAAAAGTCTCCTTGTTACGTAGAATCCATTTTACTATCGATGAGGTTTGAGAACAAATTGTGCAATGCTCACCTCGCCTCGTGCACTTAACTCGAAAATGTGTTGAAAATAAGCTTTTCAAGGAAATCGAGACTTCACAATACACTCACACACCTCGGTCATTTTCCTCAAGTTCCTTACAAGAGCGTCGACCACCACTCATAATGTTGATTTTGAAAAATGAGTTTCAATTTCAAATGCAACTGAAACTTTTATTTAAAAACAATATATAAATAAAATAATGAATCTTATTTGAAAAAAATACTTCATGATTTTCAGCATTTTTGAAAACGATCCCATACGCCCTGTTGGTTTATTACGTATTTTGCTAGAAATTCAAAATCTTTCTTACGAACCGTTTTTTGAGTATTTAGGTACCTATGAAGAATTTTAAACCTAAAATTGGGTCATGATGTTAAACATTTTCGAAAAAGTTACCATGGGATTTATGGAAATATGAGTTGAAAATTCACAATAAATTCGAATACCTATATCTACCTAGACAATGAGCGTTTTTGAAGAATGATGAGCTCAAAATCGGGTTATAATTTTCAGAATTTTAAAAAAAGTTCTCACGAAACTTATCTAAACAAGTTGAAATTTTGCGAAAAATGTAAATATTTCTACAAATATGTTATTTGAGCAATTTCGAAGAAATTTTAAATAAACATTGTGTCATGGCGATTTTAGAAGTGAAAAAAATTCACGAGACCTATCAAAATGTGTTGAAATTTTGGGAGGAATTCGAATATCTTTACTAATTATGTTTTGTAGCGTTTTTGAAGAATTTTGGTTGACGATTTATGGGTTCAAATCTTGCGAGAAATTCAAATCTTTCTACAAAAATGTTTTTCAAACGTTAACTTCACGATAAATTCAAATAATGTATCTCAGAATGAAAATATTTTTTTTCGTCGATCAATTTTAATAATTTACGCCAAACTCGGGCATAATCTTCAGAATTTTTGGTGAAATTCTCGTTGATTTTTGAAAAAATTACCATGCGACTGGGCCTAGCCGAATTGGTTCAAAAATAAAAATGTCGAGAAATTCGAATCCTTGTAAGAAAGTGTTTTATTTTGACATCGAGTCCAAGAATTTGGAAAATTTGGATTTTTGGGACAAATATTGAGCCCTATGGGACCAAAACGGTTCAAGTTTGGATTCGAGTTGAAATGCTTTTTAAAATGAAACAAACTTTCGATAATTTTTTTGTTAATTTTAAGACCTTTTCTCCCAAATTTAGGCCATTACAATCACAATTGGCCTCTTGCTATATTTTTATAGGAGCAAGTACTCGTCGAGAGCTTTTGGTCCTCTCAACTTTTGCAACTTATTCTACGTCGATTTCAAGAAGTTTAATCTGACAATCAGGTGCATAAAATAGAACAGTGAATATGAATTGAGAAGATATTTATTACTCATTCATACACCAGAATTATGTACCTACAAACTTACGGTGCACTCGTTCGGTATAAAAATAGAAAAAAGCATAAGGTTAAATTATCCAAAGTAACTAACTTCTAAGCATTAAACTTACATGATTAAGTAGGTATGTATTAATTTTTTTTTTAATTTCAATTTTTAAATTGGTACCTCCAGCTTGGTTGGAGCACACTCCATGTTGAAGAAAAAGTTATTTTCTATTCTATTTACCACAATCAGGTATGTACTCGTACCTTAAAACAGTTAGGTAGAACTTTTCAAGAGTGGGTATAGGTACTTTAATTACCTACCATACAGCCCAATAAATACATAAAAGTTTAATAACAAAAATATAAGACTACTACTACAGAATCATTCAAGACGAACTACCAATTCATCGTCGGTTTCATTTTCTGTGTCATCGGATTCTGTTGTAAGGTTTGAGTCATTAACATCAGGTTCTTTAATTGTCTGTGTAGATATACATACGTAAGTATATGTATTGAATTTTATGAGATAACCGGTCTATATTTTTGAATAAGTAAATCATGGCAAAATGGGTAAACCACAAAATTGTGAAAAACTTTCGCTTACTTTGTCACAATTCGTCAGTATGTCATCCAAGTCTTTAATGATATTTGTAAATTCTGGTCGGTCTTCGGGCAGATAATTCCAGCATTTGCTCATTAGACTGTACCTGTCCAACAAACATGATACATATTATGTGTAATTATCATCCCCATTACGCTATCGTAACATATCCTTTGGATGGAAATATTAGGCAATTCATACGTGTTAATCGAACAATTGGTGGGCTTCTTTAAGCGATACCCTGATTCGATGTCGTCCATTAATTTTTCCGCATCGTTGTATAAAGAGTAAGGATCATCACCCAACGTCATGAGCTCCCAAAGTAGTACCCCGTATGACCACCTTCACGTGTTGATCAATTTGTAGGTTACAATCATGAACTTAAAACTACAATAATTATTGATGGTTGTTCGGTACCTACGTATTTAAAGTATTCAACTTACACGTCAGATTTTGATGTGTGACGTCTGTCTGTAAACGTTTCTGGTGCCATCCATTTGACTGGAAGTTGGCCACCAGTTTTTAATCTGTAGTAGTACATTTGTCGAATGTCTCTGGCTAATCCAAAATCAGCTATTTTCACGACATTGTTGTCAAATACTAGAACATTTCGAGCTGCGAGGTCTCGGTGGACGAACTGAAAAAATTCGAATTGTTTCAATAATTATAAAGGCACTTTAAATCACCGTGGCTCTTTGTTTGGGGCATCTACCAGGCAATAAATGCAGTGAAAACGAGGATTCGGGTACAAATTTTTAAATTTGAAGAGTGATATTCCAAAACTCGCTTTGTCCATTTTTGTCGAAGTTGGGTTTTCAGCGGTACCTGGTAGATGAAGTATTAACTCACATTCCTACATCATCAACTTACCAAAATGAGGTGTTAAACTCACCTAAATAGCCAATTCACTAAAATTTTTTTAAAAAATAATGTTCCAAAACGCGCTTTGTCCATTTTTATTGAAATTTTTTTCAGCAGTATTTAGTGGATGAAATGTATACCTACACTCCTACCTCATAAATCCACCCAAATAAAGTGCTAAACTCGCCTAAAAATCCAATTTATGGTACCCGTTTAAAGGGAAACTGTTTTTCCTCTCTCCTGAAAAGTTGTGAAAATGGACAAAGCGAGTTTTGGAATATCACTCTTCATTTGAATGTTGATTTTTTAGAAAATCCAAGTTTTAAAAAATGGCATACAGGCCCTAAGGAACTTCGTATTTTGAAAGGTGAAAGAGCTTTTTGTCTTGTTTTGTGGGAAGTTTGATTTTGTTGGTGTCAAAATTTTAGAATTTGAACGATGGTTTTTTAGAAAGCTTGATGTTGAATAGATAATAAAAACTAACAAGCCTGAGCGAAGTGAGGGCCCTGGTTTTCAAAAATTTATAATTGAAAAGGTAAATTATTGGGTATTTTTTTTTACAAGAAATCAGTTTTTTCAGATTTGGCATTTTTGAAAGTCTCAAAAAAATCGGCAAAATAGCTTTTTTATTTATCAAGTCCGAAAATTTGTTGTCAAAATTTGTCGACTTTTTCAAAATTTGACCACCCCTCCCCTCCTTAGTTTTGTCCACGACGAAGACGTACTTACTTTAATGGAAGCCAAGTACTCCATGCCTTTTGCTATTTGTAGAGCGAATATCATTAGTATTTCTTCGGACAACTGATTTTGTGTAACCTTTTGGGCTCCGGTGGAGGGATGATTTTTCCGGAGGAAATCGAGTAAATTTCCATGAGAGGAGTATTCAGTGATGAGAAACAAAGGTCCATCGAGTGTACAACATCCGAGTAGTTTTAGTACATTTTCATGTCCCCCAATGAGTTTCATCAGTTCCATTTCCATGACTAAATTTACCATATCCGCGTCAGTGTGGCTATCTGTCAAATGAGTTTTTTTTTTTAAAGCTTCTATTCTTTATTGATTGTTAGCTTATGCTTAAGTATCACGCGAGTACTTATGATTTGTCAAAACTAATTAGATGAAATATACTTTTCAACATTTTTACTGCGACTGTTGTGACGACATTCTGCTGTAACAGGCCTAAAACCTTTCCTTCGACAACTTCTCCGAACTGTCCTTCTCCTAGACATTTTCCTAGAACGATGTTTTTTCGAGGAATTTCCCAGTTAGCATCAGGAGGTAATTCGTATTCATCTTTCGGTACAGTTGCATCTTCAGCAAATCTTGGAATAGACGTGTATTGGATACTGACGTTTGGTAATCTCTAGCAAAAAAAGCGACGAATTTGTCTACTTGTATACATGTACATACGAGTATTATATGAATGAATAATTGCATGAAAACTAGATGTAGGTAGGTAATTCGTTTCAAGTGTTGTGAAATTATCAAATTGGAAGTTGAAATTTCAAAATGGCGCTCCAAGTGGCAGCCACCATTTAAAATTCTGAAAAAATTTCCATAGCTGATGCACCTTTTGATGATGTTTCGAGATGGGATCTTTTAATGGAAGGGAAACATCCCCTCCCTCAAATTTGCGTTAAATTTTCAAAAAAAAAAATCTGGGGCATGTGACATATCGAATTGTATGTTTTTGGTGACACTGAACACGAATATAACGTCAGATTTTTGTTTGTATCCCATTCATGGCTCCCAGCACCTCCACAAATGGGGTACAAGTTCAAAAAAAATGTTTTTGTTCGTGTGACACATGAAATAGTATGTTTTTCTCGCAGGGTTACCTAAGCATACCTACAAATATATCATCGAGCAACAAAGTGAAGCGAAAATGCCTCGTACTTCGATTTCTCATCATGCATAGTAACAATGATATTCATCTTACTGTATAAAAATAAATAAACGGTAAACCAATAGGTAAATTAAAATATTACTAAAATTTTCAATTAAGTAGGTACTTACCAACATGTCTGATTCATTCTCATCCAGTGCGATGTCATTCTCGATCACTACTCGTTTTACCCATTGTGACATAGATATTATTTCCATACCCATTTTATTAATTTGCTGTTGCATTTTTTGAGATCTTTTCTTAAATTTTCTATAAAAAATGACGAAGAGTGCTACTACCACAGTAAGTGCCCGGTTGGCAAAACGGCATTTTTTAGACAGTGCATCTGAATAGGGATCTGACTACATATTAGTCAGAATGTATTTTCTGACTGCTAAAACGGCAATATCTGACTGTGGTTCTGAGTGTGGATCTGACTAGTCAGATCCATGCTCAGATCTCCACTCAGTCTTCTGACGAGTCACCGCCATCTTGGAATTTCAAAAAAATACTTGTTTCTGATTGGTTGATTGTAGTCAGACTGCGAATCTGACTGTCAAAACGGCAATTTCTGACTGCAGAAATGATTAGTCAGACATCACCAGAAATGTGCCAATCGGGTGCTATCACTACTATTATGATAATGATCAATTGGATGTTTTCCATTAACCAATGAGTTTTTCGAGTGATTTCAAAATTTGGACACTTTTCTGTGTCATTCCACCAATGATTGTTCAGGTCAGATGCTACATCCGAGCTGTCGTATTTGCATTCTCCAGTTTCCGAATTGAATATGCATTTGTAGTTTTTATCCAGACACGTTTCGCACTGACCGCTCATGTTGGCGCATTTATATAAAATAATTTGTTGATTGGCGATGTTTTCAAGATATATTGAGCCATTCCATAAAACAGACAAGTTTGCAGTTATGTTAGCTGTTTTAGCAGCGTATGTAAATATCGTCTCAGGACATTCGATAATTCCATTAGAAGTACCATGATTAGATCTGACATCCCGCGTGTGTGCATGTGCAGGTTTCATGCTCTCGTTGCTGTCTATGTCAAATTTGCATGTAAATGTTTCATTGGTTGAATTTACAGGAATTGTGTATTTCACTGTGATTATTTTTTTCTTTTCTGCATCAGAGTGTATGTACATGTGTGATGAAGTCTCATTTATGATGCTGAACTGTGGACATTCGTCCAACAAAAAAGAATACATGTTCCCTGTTGAACAGCCGCCATCACACCTCTGAGAACTATCGTTCCAAATCTTTCTACTTGTGCAATTCTTATCATTTACATTCCAGTAGCATATGTAAGAATTTAAACATTGCGAGCACAATTTGTATTCACCACAATTAATAAATTCAACCAACATGGAGATCCATTTGGTTCTATTTTGTTTGTCATTACATTCTGATTTCAAGCAACATCTATCGCTATGAAAACACCATCCACAATAAGGATCTTTTGCACGTAAACACGAGTCTGATGTATTATGTTTGTTACAATTATGAATTTTGACTTTGGTGAGTGTATGTTTTGTCATTACATATAAGTGGGTTTTTTCAGGATCAAACAGCATATCCGAATTTATTGGAAATGCGAGCCAACTAATAGTAATATCTGCATAAGTATTTGCAGTACGCGCATCGGGTGAATGAAATCCTTTTATTGATATCTTGAGTAGATGACCAGTTTGTGTACCAATAAACAGGACTGTGTGGTTATTAACGGAGGTGGCTGCAAGTCCTGTGGGGGCTATGCCAGGACATGGGTATGAATATACAAGATCTCCATCCAGTACTTGATATTTTTTAATATGATCGTAACGTACCCCATTCATACGATGCATGCATACTGCAAAACCTTTTGTACGTTTTGCCTCATAGTCATCACCACTGATCCCGTACATTCCGAAAAGCGTGAATAATACTTTCTCATCTGTTTCTTGCTTATTCTCGTAGATGTACGCCTTTTCGAGTATCATGTTAGTGAACTGATATTGTGTAGTGGACGAATTATATTTTTGAAAGTAATCGTCGCAAGTTAAAACAAATTTACTATACGAATAGTTTCCATTTTCATGATCTATCTTGATGGCTAATACAGATTTTCTCTTCAGAATCAGAGAGTCAATAGGTAGACCCCAGTTATCATATCCACCAATCAAAAAATAGCCCGAGTTTCCATCATTGAAAGCATACGTGGGTCTCATGAAGCCATCATAATAGATAGTATCTCCTCCGAGATTTGATAAAAAACGTTCTCGTCGCGCATTTTTGGCAGTCATTGATAATGCAAACATTTTTGGCTTGAGACTGCGAATAACAAAGGCCATATGTAGCGCAGATGCTGGTGTCGATGAGTTTCCTAATAATGTAGGAGCTACGAAGGCTACCATCGGCTGTAAACCGTCAACCAGCACTTCAGGTTCGGACCCGGTCGCCACAATTTTGGAAATATTTTCGATATCGTGTGCGTGACATAGACCCCGGAAGTAAGTACTGCACGATAGCAGTTGCCGATTCAGGTGATCCATTACCAGCACTTGGTTTTCATTCGCATACTTTTGCTTAGAACCATCCGAACAGCTATCCTTATTGTAAGAGTAACGACTACAGTCGGAAGACTCGGGATGCGGTGTAGGGTGTTTGATATGCAATTTAAGATCCGATGATAATTGATAAAGATAGTCTACCGCAACTATGTATACCCATCTCCCTTGTTCATCCACGGCCAGATGAGTAAAGTTGTTTGGTATATCTTCTTCAAACTCACTCGAGATTTCATCGCCCCGTTGCCCGTTCGAGTGATCCGCGGTTATAAGGAGTGTAACGGTGTATGCAAATATTACGAAGAAGAATTTGAGAAGATACATAGCGAGTTAATTCCCAACGGCGAATAAGTATTTACAGTTTCGTTATTGCTGCAGCTCGCCCAACTTGGTATTATTTGTTTCCGAATTACGAAGGCATTGGTATCTGAAGTATCTGCAATAATAGATGAGATATGGAATACAGATTTGCTGTTGAATTAATTATCGTTCACAATAATCGTTTACTATGATCATTTGATCAATGTTGTGTTATATTCAACATTTCAACCCTTCGACGTCTGAGAATGACGTAGTTATATATTCAACCAATAAATTTGGAGAATTTTCATAAGATGGTCGAACTAAACAATCAGATTGTAATGTTTGAAAGCAACATCGAATTTGAGGGATTATATCTACTCACTTTGGAAATTCGGAATTTTCGCTAAAATATTATGTTGATTTGCCAAGCCAAATTTACAGGTGCAGATAGAAACATGAAGTTCGGTTGAGAAATTTTCCCGTAAAGTTTTATCGATTATTTTTCGCAATGTTTTTCACGCCTAACAAGAGAAGTAGGTATCCCAACCGACAAAAAAGTTTTGAACCTAACAAAGAGAAATCGAAAAAAGGCCCTCAAAATTTCAGGTGCTGAAATTCATTTTTCGTTTTTCAATGAATTTTTGAAAATACAAATAGGTATGGGTCGGAATTAGAAAGAAAACTTAAATTTTGCAAAGTGACCTGGAAAGCTGTAATTTAGTTTATATCCTGCTCTAAACCTATAGAGTCGAATTTTGACGTACAGGTATGAATTGGAGATAATGCACATTTTGGAAATGATTTAAAAGTTTGTAATTTGGAGGCGACGTGAATCCCGAAAATTTATTTAAAATATCATAGGTAAAACGGTAATGGAAGTTTCGAAAAATGAATAAAAATTTCATAATTCAAAGGCAATGCGTATTTTGAAAACTGATTTATAATTTCATAGTTTGGAGGCAATATGGGGTGAAGTGATCTAAAACTTGGGAAGAAAAATAGCTACCGAACTTAGCACAAAAATTATCGCAAATTGGTGGAAGTGGTTCCTCATTTGCCGCGTCACGTTGTAAATGTGTTGAGTGCTTATAAAAAGCTTACTTCTGACAACGTTTCAAGAGTGTTGGGTAGAGTGAGTTGATTTTAACAACTTTTCCTTTGAATGAGGACTTGAATTTATGAAAATAAGTCAATTTACGCAATTTATAGTTTTGATACCTATTGTACTTTCTCGTAATCTTTAGAATTTTTACATTGCGAGAATTCGAGAAAACGTAACCTTAATAATTTTTGATGTCTTGATTCACCATGAAAAATTGTACTTGGGGTGATTTCAATTTTTTTAAATCGAATTGATTAAGTAAGTTGGTAAACTTTTGGCTATTTTTCTACATTTTTAGAAATAGGTAAATCCTGAATTTTGACGGGAAATGACCTCGGTCCACGCAGTGACCTAGTAAGTATAGTTTAGAAACACGTTTTTTCGAGAAATTTTGAACCACCAAACATCATATTACATTTTTTTTTTCAAAATTTTTGCTTTTTTTGCGCCCTGGTGAAAAAATTGAAAAAACGTGTCGTAGAGGCGATGAAAGGGAATCTACCTACAACTCAAAATGAAAACGCTTTCACTTAACTTTTTTAAAACTCAAAATCCGAGTGACGCAATTAGTTATTGATTATTTTTCGAAAAGAAATACATAAGGTTAGGTACCTAATTTCATAAAAAAATAGACAACAGGGGAGTAATGTTTGCAAGTTACATACCTTCGATGAATAATCTCGTGATGCACCAATATTAGTATTTTGTTGAGTCAAGTATTAATATTATTAAAATGCAAGTTCTTAGTTTTCTTAACTACCGAAGTAACTTATACAATGAATCGCGATTTGATATAAAATTGATCAAAATGAGTTAATTTAAGTAGGTAACACTAAGACACACACGACTTTGTAGAACAGGTTGTGAAAAATGCATTGAGAGGAGTTTTAGTTATCATTTCAATTTATACATTTTCCGTGAAACGTATTTGGATTCGATTGTCATTTTGCATTTCCGCTGGATGACTGCTTTTGAGGGAATATTTATCTTTTGAAAATTATGGTATTAAAAAAATAACGTGACTAAGAGTTTTCTGTGCAGTTGGATTGCGATAAATTTGAATGTTCGTAGGTGCTAAAACATAATCAAACGGAAACTGAGTCGTCATTTTTTAGTTTTTTCCAGATGATTATTCTCTTCGTGGATGGAAGTGACGACTGACAACCGAGATAACACCTTTACAGCATTGAGATAGATAACGTATTTATGTAGGTAGGTACTAGGTAGTAGGTACTCGGAAAGTCAAATCATACGTCCCAGTATCGAGTTTCTTTGAAACTTATCTCTTACTTGAACTTACTTTGAAAATTGACGAGATAATAATTTGGAGTACCTACGTAACTCATTGATTACGATGAACAAAGAAATTTGTGACTACGATTGAATTTTTGTTTGTCTAAAAAAATAGGAGCACAATTTGTGTTGAAACCTTTAAACCCGATGAATCCCAAAATTTGTAAATAAATATTCTAAAGTACATACTTACCTTTAGTCCGTTTTTAGGAAAATTAAATGTGCAGAGGCTACCGTGATGTGAAAAAGTATTTCGAGAACCATTGCTCTTTCAATTTTTAAATGAAATAAAATTTCGAAGACTTGAATGTAGGTTTTGAGATGACCATATACGGGCAAATTAAGTTATGCTGTTAGATGACCATTCCCTTGTTGATCAATTTTTTAAATCATTGTTGCACGTTTCAGTGGATGATTTTAGTATAGTGCGATTGTGCTGATAAATGTCACCGGATGTTACAAGGTGAAATTCTAAATACTCGTAATTAAAAGTTTCCTGGAATATCCTGAGTTTTACTTCGTTTGTTTGATGCAGTCATTACACCAACATTTATCAATTTGAATTTTTCTCAATAACGTTGCAACCAAATAAAAAAAATGGAAAACCTCGAACTTGAAAATTGACGCTATAGTGCATACATTTACCTACATATGTACATACCTACCTATAAATTTTTATCTAGAATTTTCAAAGTGGTCACCTTGTCCAAAAATATTTTGAAAGATCCTACTATCTGCGTGAAATATGAAACATGACTCTTGAATCTCATTACCCATCTGGACTTTGTATTGCAATACTTGCTGAAGAATTGCGAGGAGTTAGCTTTGTACTCAGATCCCCTTATACCTCTTGCATCTGTCCTTTCAAAGTTTACTGCATTCTTATTCAGCGAAATATAATAATTTGAAAATTTAATTTTTCATTTCAGGATTATTGCCGAGTGATTTGAATAAGTACTTTAGCGGGCATCACAAATTCGTAATCATCGAAATAGTACTCTTGTCAAACTTCGTGTTTTGATCCCTGAGTATTGAGTATTGAGCAAGATGCAGAATTTTTGTGGTAAGTCGAAGAATAATATCATACAATAGCAAAATTACAGATAGTGTATTTATAGTTGTAAGAAAACTAATGGAATAATATTGAATTTGATATCTTTAGCTTAGTTGCAATACCTAGGTATAAGGTATTTAGGAAACTATATGCCACGTATTAAAGGGGAGCATTTTATTAAATTTACAAAATATTATGCTAATTGAGCTAATGCTTGAGCAATCCGAATCCGATTCTTCAATTACCTATGCGCGAATTGAATTTTTAAAACACTTTTCGTGTTTGCCAGAGTGGTAAATTTGGGCAGAATTCATACCTTCGGTGTAGTGAGAAGATTACTTTTCAAAAAAGCTAACAGTTTTGAATGCAGGGTATGAAACTGCCCCCAAAAGTTCAAAATTTTCAAAATTGATTTTTTAAAAAGATCTATGGTACTAGGTAACCCATGAAAGAAGTTGAATTTATCAAACAGATTGTAATATTTTTTTAAAAAATGAACTTGAGTGATCACTATAATTATCTTAAACTCTAGAATTATTTATTAATATCCTAGGTATCAATTTTAATCAGATTTTGTTTGCGATGTAAATATTTTGGTCGAATTTCTTGAGAAACTGGATTGAAATTTCATGTATGGAAGCGTCAATTTTTTCTTTTTCGGGTCTTATAAAAAAATAAGAATAAAAAACAATTTTAGGAAATTTTCCTCTGATAAGTTTACACCAAATTTCTATCTACCCACTTGGATTCTTATTTGCGTCTGCAAATGTAAATCTGGCTTTGGGAATCAATATCGAGGGAAGATGTCAATTTCTAAAATGCAATGATCACAGGATTTCTCAAATACGAGTAAGTACATTCTTGAAATTTACCAGTTGAATTTCTCTCGGTTATTGACGGGTTAAAAGGATGGGTGTTGTTAGGCGCATTCGCTTTAGAAATTTCTGTATGAATACTTACCAGTATGTCTAATTCATTTTTGTCCAGCTTAATTTCGTTTTCAATCATCACACGTTTTACGCATTACGACTCAGCTGCCATTTCCATGCCCATTTTATTAATTTGTTGTTGCATGTTTCGCGATCTTACTGCATATTTTCTATAAACAACGAATACTGCGACCACAGTAAATGTTACTGCCACTATTAGGATTATTATCAAATTAATGTTTTCCGTTAGCCAATTTGTTGATTGGTTATTTGGCTGGTCTTTTTTAAATATTGTTGAATTATACGGCGACGGCATAGTTGTCATGTTTAATGGATCTTCTAGTTCTGAAGAAAAAAAAATGAACGATGAAAAACATTAATAATTATTTTTCAGAATGATAATTGTTTCGAAGTTAATAAAAATACGAACCGTCTACGACTTTCAAATAGGCGTTTGCATAAGAGGCACCGAGATTATTTGCTGCCACACAAGTGTACCATCCTGCATCGTCGTGAGTTACATTGTGTAGCTCGAGAATTGCTTCATTGTCCTGTAAATTAGAAATAAATTGAGTTAGGTGTATTATTGTAATAGGTATCTAGTTAGACATTTTTCGAAGCTGAATAGAATTTAATTCACACTGTCATGCGTATTGTTAAGACACACAAATGAATATGACACATGCTGAAAAAGAAAGTAAAAAGTTTGTCTAAAGAAAAGCTGATTTAATACAGAATAAGAAGTTAAGTCAACCAATTTTTTACAAATTGTGTGAAATGATAAATTCTGATGTACATATATTTTAATAAGAGTACAAGCAAAATTATTTCTGAATGAGTATAAGGTATATTAGGTATCATGAAAATTGCTGAAGTTTGGTCCAATTGGTGTAGAAGTCAGTGATTTTTTAAAGTGGATTTGACAGGTTTTTTTATGATGATTCACTTTCTGAAATTTCTGCGAGATTGATGGATTTCTTCTTAATTTTGAACTACGATCATTGTCTGGTATTTAAGGAATTTTTCTAGTAATTTCACTACATTTTGATGATGCTTCATCGATTTTTCGTAACCTTTTTTTCAACCCTTTTTTTTCATGTTTTGGGCATTTTTTGCTCAAATTTTTCCATATTTCAGCGGTTCTGCAATTTAAGTATTCAATTTTTTGGTCATTTTCAATGACTAATTTCACAGTTTGTAATATTTTATGTTGTTTTTGCAAAATTTCAGACGATTTTTTTGTAGCCATTTAGGAGGGTTTTTTGATAAATTTTTCTGCAATTTTATCAAGTTCTGATGAATTTTTCGTAATTTTATTTTTTTTTCAATGCAGGTATTTTTTTCCATTTTTTTTTTTTTAGTTTTGCGATATTAGTTTTTTGATTTTTATTGATTTTTTGATGATTCCAATATTTTGCTGAACTCTGTTTACAATTCTTTCTCTTAAAAGTTTCAGACATTTTCATAAGTTTCTACTCAAATAGTGCCATATTTCATCAGCTTTTGTAAATTTCAATAACTTTATTGCTTATGGAATTTAAACAAATTCTTCAGAAATTTTTGAATTCGCAAATTAACCGATTTTTAGAATTCGATATCCATTATAGTCACTTTTTGATGGAAATCTTCATTTTTCTAACTAGAATCGATTTCTGGAGTTCGATTAGTCGATATTTGATGTTGATTTATTTTTTATCAAGAGGACTATTTTTGAGGCAAACATCTATTTAGTTTAGAACGTGTGCGATCATTTGAGATTGAGATCGAAAATCGCAAATGAAACCATTTTTAATTTTGTCATTATTTGTGATCAAAAATTGCGAACGAATGGATTTCGATTATGATCGATATTTGATCCGGAAGTGGCCAAAATTTAATCAATTTCGAACATGTTCGATCGTACGAGATTGAAAATAGCAAAAAATCGATTTTTGGCTTTCGATCAATCGATTATCGATTGCGATCGATTTTCGATTATAATCGATTTTCACCCGGAAATTTCATTTCTCAGGTGGAAAATAATTCTTTCATTTGGAACATGTTCGATTACTTGTGATCAAAAATCGCAAATTAATCGATGTTTGGAGTTCGATTTTCAAATAGTCGTTTTTTGATCAAAAGCTTCATTTTTCAATTTATAATCGATTTGTCATTTCGATCATTTGATATCAAAAAACTTGAATGAATGGATTTTGGGAATTCGATTAATCGATATTTGATATCGATTGATTTTTGACCTACAGGTCTATGTTTGAGGCAAATGTGAGTGTTTTTTGCTGTCTAGAATCATATTCGACCATCCGAAGTTGTATCAAAAATCGCAAATGAATCGATTTTTGTAATTTTTTGATTGAAAGCTCCATTTTAAAGGCTAACATCGATTTTGATCTTCGATTAATCGATTTTCGATTACGATCGATGTTTGATCCGGATGTAGCCAAAGTTGGTTTTCAATTTCGAACAAGTTCGATCGCGCAACATTGAAAATTGCTGAAGAATCAATTTTTTGAAATCGATTAATCGATTATTGAAAATCGATCAATCGATTATCGATTTTAATCGATTTTTCATCTGGAATTCCATTTTTGAGGCTAAAATTAATTTTTTCATTTCGATCATGTTTCATTACCTGTGATTGAAAATCGCAAAATAATCGATTTTTGGAGTTCTGTTTTCATTTGCAGTCGCTTTTTGATCGAAAGCGTCATTTTTCAAGCTAGAATCACTTTTTTCATTTCGATCAGTTGATACTAACATTCATAAATGAATCGATTTTGGGAGTTGGATTAATTTTTGAAATCATAAATTTCAAAAGAATCGATTTTTGATTATTGGAAACCCCTTGTTGAGGCTAGAATTGTTGAGCGACTTTCGATCGATAGCTCTACTTTTTTTCAAGAACTCAAAAAAACGATGAATTTTTGAAATAAAACTTTCGAAAGTGATTTCTTAACTTTCTATCATTTTCCATAAACTTGAAAAACAAAATAATTATAAAATACCTAGATTAAAAAACAACATCGCCACGTTGTAAGCTCGCAGTGTAATGCAATTTGATAAATATATGATAGATATGTACGAATATGTAAATGGGTATTCAAAATAAACCCTGACCCTGGGTAATAAAGTGCATCACCTTAAGAGTATGATGCATATGAGATCCCTAAACCCCGAACACCTCGATTCCAAAAGCTTGCAACCCTTTTCAAGTACCTTTATGTGATATCCTTCTGGTGGAAATGTAGCATTCAACGACTGATTTGAAAATGGTCTTATCCACTCCACATACCACGCATTACTGGCATGCGACGGGCACTCGAATGTCGCATTTGTGTTCACCAAAACGGTGAGATTTTTGGGAAAGCCATCCTTGATTTGTGGTTTGGCGCGGGGTCGTTCTACGATATAATCACGGTGTTGGTGTATTGATAAATTACCAGTGCTATGAGAATTACTAGTTCAAGTCGAAAAGTCGAAGGAAACGTGCTCAGTTGTGAAACTAGTAATTCGGTAATAGAGAACTTGAAAATTCACAATAAATCAACTGGTGTCGATCTTGACATAAGTAGGTATGTAGGTGAATCGTTGCACTCACAAAATGCAAATAAAACTCTACCTACATCAAAAGCACGTTTCACTTCAGACTCTCATTGAATTATTCTTATAGTTAATAAAATTGGTCCTAGAACTCAATTTGCTTGCGCCAGAAGACGGTACCACTAAGACTAACTTAGCAATTCTTTATCAAAAATTAATAATCAGCTATTCAAGTCGAGTCATTCTGACAAATTACAATAACTTACCTACTATTTTTACTTTGAAC
Source organism: Planococcus citri (assembly GCF_950023065.1). Taxonomy (NCBI): domain Eukaryota; kingdom Metazoa; phylum Arthropoda; class Insecta; order Hemiptera; family Pseudococcidae; genus Planococcus; species Planococcus citri. Next base: position 82,674,624 of record NC_088677.1, read on the forward strand.
GTGTGATTTATACAGCCGTACATGTTACACACAACGCATGTATAATTTCCCTCATCGCCAATGCGGCTGTCTTCCATAATGATTGACCATTTTCCTCGAGGTTTTATTGTACCCAAAGTTCTAGTCGCCGGGAAACCGTCCTTTAGCCAAGTAATGTTTGGCGTTGGATTGCCTGCAAAAAAAAGGGGGGTAAGGTAACGTGATTATTCAAAAAGGTACCTAATGAAAAATTGATTAGAAACGTAATGCATTTTGTATTAATTTTATTTCTCTCATATGTACCTACCTGTTGCTTGACATTTCAATTCTACAGAGTTACCGGCAGGTTTGGCAACGGTGGGTCAAGGTCATCTTTTTTTCTGAACGAAGGTGCTGAAGGACTCGAAGGTTTTGGTGGTTTTAGCGTAATATCCTTCTCGTGTTCTGTGGTATCGTTTTCTGCTTCGCTGTTTTCTTCTTCAGCTGCGTTATCTGCAAAAAAAATAAAAATAAACGTGAATTTTAGATTTTTGTTCGTGAAACGACACGAGTGAAGCGAATTGTTCAGATTTTGAATTTGAAGGTTTTTGTGACACTTTTTGAAAATCTGATATTTCCTCAAGCACCGTTGGTGGCTCCAGCATGGCTTGAAACCATCTGCAATCGACCCTGAATGTTTAAATTATGAGAATATGAAGCGAATTTCAGGGTTCCAACTTCATTGGGTAGAATTTCGGCCAAATTTCAACTTCAAGAATTTTCTCGAGGCTTTAGGACTGCCAATAATGGCTTGAAATCGTTTATAATCGACTGGTGGGTGGGCTTGGAAATAAGGTACTGTTCTTTCGATTTAGTGTTGTCTAATTCAAAAATTTTCCACCAGTTGGGATAATCTTCCTTGTATGTAATTTGAGAAAAATTACAAAAAAAAACACAATTACTTACCAGATCCAAAAGTTTTCAATTTTGCTTCATTAGAATTTTTCTAAATAATTTTTTTAGAAAAAAAGAGAGAGGAGTTGATGGCACTGCTGGCAGATGGAAGGAGTAAAAAATGGATCAAATTCTTAGAGGGACTGGATCTGGTTAAGGACAGCTCCAAGGCCTGGAAACTCATCAAGCGTCCCAATGGAGAGAAAACAAGCTGCCCATCTATTCCCAAGGTCACGCCAAATGAAATAGCAAACCAGCTGGTTGAAAATGGTAAGCCTCATATTAAAATCTGAAAGAGCAGATGGAAGAGAACAGAGGGCGAAGAAAAGAACTACCTGAGCACCCCCTTCTCCATCCAAGAAGTTTCAGAGGTGATCAAGTCACTGAAAATTGGCAAGCTGGCTGGCCTAGATGGATACCAGCTTGGATACACAGTGAGCAGATCAAGAGAATTGGGCCAATGGGTGTTAAATACCTGACAGACTTTTTCAACAATGTGGTTATGATAGAAAGGATGCCAAAGCTCTGGCAAAAGTCAAAGGTAGTAGCAATTCTTAAACCTGGGAAAGACCCTGATGATAGAAAAAGCTATTAGGCCCATATCACTCCTGTGCCATTGCTATATATGTCATTTAAGCGACTGCTTCTAAACAGATTGCAGGATACAATAGATGACTGGCTCATCCCTCAACAGACTAGTTTTTCCTGGGGGAAAAACTGTACAAGCCAGTTCACCAACCTCATTCAACACATCAAGGATGGTTTTGTGAAGAAAAAAAATCACAGGGCAGTGTTTGTTGAACTGTGAACCATCATCTACTGTACAAGAAAGTATATGATGTGACCCAAGACCACAATTTTACCACCATCATTAAAGCTATGCTCAGTAGCAGGATGTTCTATGTCACTCACATGGGAAAGTCCAGCAGATGGAGAAGGCAGAAAAATGGGCTGCCACAGGGGAGTGTCCTTGCCCCCATCCTGTTCAACATATACACAAATGACCAATCTATTGGAGATCAGACCAATCACTTCCTATATGTAGGTGATTTGGCAGCAACTCCACAGGGGGATACACACATAGAAGTTTAAGAAATGTTACAAGAAACTCTGAATAAACTGGAGACTAGAGACCACCATGTTGGCATTATTTTCAATGGCAACATGATGTTGAGTAGCAATGATGCACTGTACTTGGTAGTGGTCTGCGCGGGTCGGGCAAGCCCGCGGGCTTACCCGACCCGGCCCGAGTACTCGGGCAAAAAGCCCGACCCGACCCGAAAGCCCGAAACAAGCCCGACGGGCCCGAGCCCGACCCGACAATTTTTCTACACTTCCGATAAATTTTGTTGCAACGTTGGCGTGACGCGACGAGATGGTTTTCCCAACAATAGGCATTGTTGTGACGTGAACATGGTGCTACACTACAGCGCATGCGTTGAGTACCAACCCAAACCCGAGAAAGCCCGACAAGCCCGGCACCAACCCAACCCGACTTTTATCGGGCTCGGCCCACGGGCTTTCGGACAGGCCCGTGCAGACCACTAGTACTTGGCAACGTATGTTGCCATTTTTATAGAAAATGCTGGCTGGCTACGATATGTGGTTCCAGTACCCGACTGGCAATTTGTGCTGTCAGATTTTTAAATCTGACTGGGAATATGACTACTGAACGAATCTGACGATGAAATGGAACTAATGTGACTGGGCTTCTGACTGGGGATATGACAATTGTTATTATTGGAGAGGGGTCTAATTTTGGGTTCCAAATAGTGCATATTTGAGCCAAAACCGATAATTTACCATACATGACCAGTCCATTGCTCATAAAAAGTGGACTTTGAATATTTATTTACCATTTTAAAAAAATTTCACCAAAAAGTAGTCAGAAAAAACAAAACTGAGTGGTGATATGACTGGTGATCTGACTGGTCTTAATTGTGTTCCAAAGAGGAAGCAGCCATTGTATTTTATTGCTTTCTGATTGGTTGTCATTTCTGACAACGAAACGGAACTAATGTGACTGGGGTTATGACTGGGAAAATGAGTCAAATTTTTCAAATTTTTGCCAATCTGGTATGCTCGCACAACTACGAGTATGTTTTTAAAGATGTCACTTCGAATGAAATATTAAAACAGCTGATTGCATTTATTCAATTTCATTGAAAAGGGCAGATAGAGGCAGGTATTTGATAAGGAGTTTACAATGTGTCATCTCAGTCAAGCATCCGTGCTGTGCAACATTGACAATGTACAGCGTGGTTCACATTGGACGTATTTTTTTTTTTTGAACAACGCCGATGCATTGCACAATACAATATGTGAACAACGTATGAGGGTTGTCTCAAAAGTAAGTTTTGCTATTTTTTTTTCTCCAGAACTACTGGACCAAACTGGATGAAATTTTGGGGATATCTAAGTTTTGAGTTGCTGGTTACACTGTAATTTTTTCCAAGTTCATATGTTGGAGTGATCGCGTGAAATTGGTTCTCAAACATGGAGATACGCTCTTAGACCCATTTTGGCTCAAAGTACCCTTATGAGATACGCTATCCAACATCTACCAGCAACAATTTGATTCAAATTCACGAGGAAATGTGTCTAATGTGTAGACCTAACATCGTGAATAGCCAAATGATGCGTTGATGGAGGAAATTTTTGGAAGAATTGTCACAATGAACCTACGCTTTAGAAAATTTGTCATTTGTCATGAAAAGGCTGTATTGAGGACAGTCTCATGTCATTTGACAACACTCAAGGCATACGCGATGCGCTCGAGGAATATTTCTTTCATCAACGCACCATTTGGACATTCACAACGTTAGGTCTCCTAGACACATGTGACATATCCACGCAAATATGAACCAAATTTTTGCCGGTAGATGTTGGATAACATATCTTGTACAGGTACTTTGAGCTAACATGAGTCTAAAAGCGTACCTCCATGTTTGAAAACCAATTGCACGTGATCACTCCAACATATGGACTTGAAAAAATTACAGTGTAACCAGCAACTCAAAACTTAGATATCCCCAAAATTTCATCCAGTTTGGTCCAGTAGTTCTGGAGAAAAAAAAACAGCGAAACTTACTTTTGACTTTTGAGACAACTCTCGTACATTGTACAACGTATTGTGACGGTCTCTACTGGAGACCTAATATGTGGATATTGGATAATGCCCTCCAGACTAAATCCATCTAAAAATCAGGTGTGCAGTTTCCATCTAAAGAATGCTAAGGCAAAGTGTACATTGAAGTTGATATGGGGAGGAGGAGGAGTGCAGCTGGAGAACTGTGAAAACTCCAAGTACCTTGGTATTATGCTGACCAAACACTCACATACCATAAGAGGCACTGTGAGAACACAAAAATGAAGGTAGAAGCTAAAGACATTAACTTACTGAGGAAACTTTTATCAACTAGATGGAGCGCACAACCAAAGACATTGAGGACAACAGACATGGCACTGTGTTACTCTATGGCAGAGTATGGATGTGCTGCCTGGGACCAGTCCACAGCCACACACACCAAGAAGGTTGACATTGGCCTCAACACCACCATGAGAATTGTGTCCAGATGCCTCAGACCAACTAGTATTAAACACTCACCAAGAATATGTGGCATTGCACCTCCTGGGATAAGATGGTATGTAGCAGCTGATATAGAGAGGACAAAGAAAGAACGGGACCCCCACCATGTCATGTTCAGCCAAGGACAGGTGACCTGACCCCAAGACTAAGGTCGTAAGGTCCAGGAAGAGTTTCATGAGGGAGACAAACGTAATGGATGTAGACTCTTTGGAGGGGAGAGAGACTAGATGGTCAGACCTTGAGGGGGCCACATGTAGAGAAAACTTGGCGAATGGACACGAATTGCCATATGCGGAGTGGCTCACACTGAACAGGATCTGAGCTGGATGCGCCAGGACATCAGTAAACCTTACCAGATTGGGCATCCAGGAGGATGTGAAGTGTCGCCTGACTGCAGACGGATACAAAATGATGACCACTTCCTAGTATGTGGCGCTAGCACTGCATATAACTTATGTACTAAAGAGGAGCTTTGGGGAGAAGTGAACAGCCGCACCGAAGACATGGTGCCGAGATGGAAGGGAAGAGTGTGATGTAGCCCAAGTGTCCTGGACACAATAAGAAGGAGAAGAAGAAGATTAAGAAGAATATGAAAAAATTGAATAACTTAAAATCAGTGAAAATCTTTTGAAAATTCTCTATTCAGAGTTTTTTTCAACTTTGTTTACACAGATTTTCACATAATTTTGAGCAACTTTGTAGGCTGCATGTTTTTGTGCAATAAGAAAGTTTCCATACCTGATTTTGCAGTTGAGGAATTCGTGTTCAGACAAAATATAAACGCGTGTATCGATAGTATGAGTAAGAGCTTAGGAAAATCCATTGCGATAACAATTGCATATATGTTTAGGGGCTACGCTATCATTCCGTTGATTTGTCCATTATTTTTTCTCAAATAACGTAGATTCCGTTTTGAAATATGTACCTGGAAACATAAAAAAGATACAGACTTCAGTCTCATAGTATATAGATTACGTTGATGGTTGATGAATTGAAATTACTACATGAGAAAAAACCTTTACCGAACACTGAATTCTGATGTATGTACTTTCAAACAGCTCGTGGTATTTTATAGATTCTCTGAAAATTATAAGTAATCTAGCTATAGCAATCAAGCAATGATTCTTCAATATTGAAAACAGAGATGGGGCGACTCATAATCAAAGGATTGCAGTAAATAATTCGCGTCTTTTTTTTTTTGCAACGATTAGCGGCAAGTGGGTTAGTGATGCAATCATTGATTATTTTTCAAAATGAAATGTCATAAAATATGTAGACAACCATGACTGATAGTTGCAAATTGCTTACCTCTGGCGAACGTCGTCGAGAGCGAAGAATCAGTATTAAAATGCTGGCGGTTTTTAGTTTTATGAACCACTAAAGTAAAGTACCTACATTAATGAATCACGATTTGTTGTAAAATTAATTTAAAAAGTAGATACCTAAGTAACGTTAACAAAGGACACACATCTTATGGGATATGTGGTGATATGTAAATGCAGTCAGAAGAGGTTGAGTGCTCATTTTAAATTATTATTTCATTTTTTATTTCCCCTTGATAACTGTTTTTCGCCGAAAATTTGTTGATAGTCGTATAAAAACAGCAGAATGATTAAGAATATTTAGCGAAAAAGAGTGTTGTAATCAGTTTAATAATGTTGATAAGGTGATATACGAGTACCATTATCAAATTGGAAACGAGTTGTCATTTCCTCAGGTTTTTCTGTCGATGATTAGTTTCGACGTTGTTGGTGCATATTTAGAAGTGATAATCGTCAATTGAGATAGGTAACACCTTCATACGTAACTTAATGTTCCTATTTCGGTAGGTAGGTTTTCCACCGAAGCCGCGTTTATTTGCTACCTCTAATTCCTGGAAACGAAGAGGCAGGGAAATGCCCAGACCCCCCCCCCCACCGGGTTCCTCTGATCATATACAGGAATTTCAAAATTTTTGGTCGATATGCTGATGAACAGGAATTTCTTACGTGAAAAACACAATATTTTTGCTTTTGGTGCGAGAGGAGGAAATTTGTGAAATTTTTCCGGCTCTAAAATTATTTTACTTTGAAAAATTAAATGTACGAGTAAGTATATGTTTTTCTATTTCAAGATTTTTTCTTTCAAATTGTCCTGATGCCCTATTTTTTGCATTTTCCGATGTTTTGGTTATTGAAATGGAGGTAGTGGTGAAAGAAAAATAGGTATCAGCCTACGAATACTGAGCTCAAAACACAAAAGGCCAATCTTCTAAAAAAGTGACCTCGAAATTTGCAGTTATATGTATCTCGAAGCAGCGATAAATGCAGATTAAAAAATTTCAAAAATTGAATCGAATTGCAATTAGACTTGAAAAATGGTACCTAATGCAGTCATCCCTTTTTGATACGATTTCAAATTTTCTGATAAATTTCACATGACGTTCAATTTCTTCGTTCTACATTGGACTATAGTTACTTACAATACATATAAGTATCTACGATTTTCTTGTCAATCTCCTTCTCCAATTTTTCAAAAAAAGCATGGTCAACTTTCTGGACTTTGAAAAGTTGTCAAACAAGTACGAAGAAATTGTTATTTTGAATTTTAAAAAAATTTCAACCTTTTTTTTTTGAAAAAAGACTATAGGTACTCTCTTTTTTTGAAGGGTTTGCCTCATGAAGAAATGTTTTAAAAAATACGTGGATTTTTCGTGATTGAATTTTTTAGGAAAGATACCGAAAACTTAATTTGTATTTTTCTAAGAAAATTCGTTCGAGAAAATCTTACCTTTGGTAAGTAGGTAGGTACGAATTCCTGGATGAATTACCTATATCGTTGATTCAAGTTTTTTTTTTTTTTTTAACCACTAAAGAAGCTTAGAGTGAAACGCGATTTGTTTTATATTCAATTCTAACGAAATAATTTTGTCAATTTAAGACACACGACACATCCGACTTTGTTACGAGTGTTACGAAATATATGAAATGAGAGTTTGCACGAACGAGAATTTTATTCTGCATGCATCTGTGGATGCAATGATAAGGCTTCCCAGTGTTACTCATTTTCGGATAAATGATGATGATAAATCGAGTTAACAGTGTGCAGGGCGAGCGTTTCATGTTGATATCTATTATCTAGTTATGAAAATTAATGAGTAATTAGGTATGTTGCCAAGCCACGAGTAATTATTTTTAATAATATTTTTCACTTTCGCGAAATCGTTTGGAAATTGGAATTGGGAAACTTGATGAGGGTTTCAATTTCCGAGCGTTCGTGGAATGGTGGCTGAATTTAGATGGATTTTTTTTTATTGATTTTCGGAGAATAAGGTATCTACGAGTATTATGAAATTTACCTTCTGAAATACATGATAATGTTGAGAGTTAACGATACGCAAGGCGAGAGTTTTAGATTGATACGTTATTTTGTAAATGATGAATACGAGAATTATTAGGTTCCTACTACCTACCTACCTTACAATTTTTCGAACAAGTTCCTCGAAAGTCAAAATCTCGAAATATTTAACCTTTAATCTCTAATAAGTCGAATGCTTTTTTTTCCAAGCCCCTGTCACGAAAATTTTTATCACGAATGAGCGATTTTTTTTACGAATGGTTGATACTTTGTATTTTCATCGATCACTTTTTTTTACTTTCGCAAAGTTGATTGGAACTTGGAAGTGATTGTGAGTTTCGGTTTTAAAAAGCAACTATTTAGAAAATTGAATGTAGAGTGTTAAATTTCATTTCGAACGAATAGTCAAATTTTAATTTTGATGTAATTTCCGATACGTCATCGGCGAAGAAGTAGAAATATTCGAATCGTATGTTATCCCGTTCTAGCGCAGCAAAGTTGCGCACTCGCGTTGTTTTACATTTTGTATTATAGAAGAAACCTATTTATCGCTGAAAGAGGTATGAGTCAGATGACTACTGTCACTTTAAATGCTACCTATATTATTTGGTTCGAAAAAAGCACATCACTTCTTTGCTTGCAGTTGTACTGTGAAGATCGCGTAAAATAATTCAAACAGTTTTCAATCGATTTTTTCGTTATCGAGTTTTGAATTTAAACGTAGATTTTGGGATGACCATATACCTACGGGAAAATTGTGTTTACTGTTTAGTTGGTCATTCCTTTATGAATCAATTTCATAAATCAGTGCTTTACGTTTCAGTGCAAAATTTTAGTGGGATTGTGCTGACTGTTGATGAATACATCACGTGATGTTACCTTGTAGGTACCTACTTACGTAGATAATTCATAATTTCGTGAAAAAATCTCCTAGTTTTGCTATATGCGTTTTGATGTCATTCTCGCATCAACATTTACTTATCAGTTATCAATTTGAATTTTTCACATCGAATGACGTTGCAACCAAATGAAAAAAATATCATACTTCTAACTTGAAAGTTGACGAAGAAGTAGGTACATATAAATTTTCATCTTGAATTGTCAAAAGGTCGCCTTTTCCAAAAATGCTTTCAAAGATTCGACTATCTGAATGAAATCTGAAGCATGATTCTTGAATCTGATAAACTTTCTGGACTCTGTAATATTGCAATTATTGATGAAGACCTCCGAGTAGTTAACTTCGTACTCGGAGCTCCTTGCCTCTTGCATTTATCATTTCAATGTTTTCTGTTCTTATTTAGCAAATTCTAATGATTCGAAAATTTCTTTTTGATTTCAGGATCATTGTCGGAATATTTGGATACCTACCTACTCGAGCGCATATCAAAATAATCATATAATATTCGAAATAAGTGCTTCTGTCACACTTCTTTTTTAATCAATGAGTGCTGATCAAGATGCAGAATTTTTGTGGTGAGTTGAAGAATAACCATATACAGTAGAAAACTTATTTTATAATTGAATGAAAAAACATGGTACATATAATATTGAATTTAATACCAACTTCAGCTTAGTTGCAATAGGTACCTGGTTACGTCTACATATACTTATTCCACATATAAAAGGAGAACATTTTATTAAATTTACAAAATAATATGTACATTTGGTTAAATTGAATGCAGCCTAAGTTCGTTCACATGAAATGTGCTCGAATGTTTGCGGACAAAAATAATGACGTCTGTTTTCCGTATTTTTCAAGAAGTGTCTGACAGTAAACTATTGGTTTCATTTGGCTTATGGCTGGATACTGAGCTAATGCTCGAGCAATCCGAATCCGATTCTTCAACTACCTATGTGCAAATTGCATTTTTCAAACACTTTTCGTATTCACTAGGGTAGTAAGTAAATTTAGGTGGAATTCATACTATCGGTGTAATAAGGTTACATTTCAAACAAGCTAACGTTTTTGAATGCAGGGTGTGAAATTACCACCAAAAATTCGAAATTTTCAAAATTGATTTTTTCAAAAGATGTACCTATTACCTAACCTTATTGCTCCGCAGGTGCGAGTTTAAATTCTGAATGATAAAAAATTATTCACTTACCGCATCCATCTTTTTTAGTATGGCTTCTAAATCGTGAATGATTCTTGTAAAGTCGGGTCGATTTTCTGGCAAATGGTCCCAGCATTTCACCATTAGGCAGTACCTGTTACAGAAATGTATGCATTACAACATACCTGTGTACAATTATTATGATCATTCGGTGTTTTCTCGGGCAAAAATGATATAGATGTCGAAAATTAGTAGTTTTGTTGACTGAATGAAGCCTAGGTGTAGGTACATACGTGTCCATTGAGCAATCTTCTGGCTTTTTCATACGGTATCCCGAGCGAATGTCTTTTAGTAGTTTTACTGCGTCGTCGTATGTAGCATAAGGAACCTCGCCAAAAGTCACAATTTCCCATAACAATATGCCATACGACCACCTGCATGTAAGTATTAATGAGTGTATTCAAGGTATAAAAATTGAAGCTAAATACGTAGTTCAAATGCTTTATACGAGTAATTAAATGTGATGAAGATAGATACCTCTAACATTCCTAACTATCTACGAGTACATTATATATTTGTCATGTTTATTATTACACTTACACATCAGATTGGGGGGAATGACGTCGGTGAGTCAAGGTTTCAGGTGCCATCCATTTTACTGGTAATCTACCTTTGGTCTTTTGTTTATAGTAGTCAGCGTTTCGAATATCTTTGGCTAATCCAAAATCAGCTATTTTCAGCACATAATCGTCAAATATCAGGATATTTCGAGCAGCGAGGTCTCGGTGAATTAGCTGAAGAATTTAGAAAAAATAATAATAAAGCTCGTACATAATTATGTACTTACGTACTAAACTTTCCTCTTTTTTGAGTATTCAAGGTAAGGTAGCCTAATATGAACTGGTTTTTTGTTTTTGAATGTCGTGACCGCTGTAATTGAGCTAAAAATTTGGTTGATAGCTCAAAATATACCTACATCTATCTACTTTCATATTCCAAAGCCTCAACATTTTTGAGAAATTCTAAGTGTGTCAAAAATATCATTTTCTGAAAAGTGTCAAAAATCAAAAATTGAATTTTGGGTCCCTAATATGGACTGTTTCAAAAAATCAAAAAAAAAGCACTGAAATATCGTAAAAATACGTTCAAGTGCTGAAACACCGTTAAAATATGTTTAATTAAGACAATAAGAGTAAATTCTAAGTGGGCCAAATTAATTTTTTCTTGAAAGTAGTCAAAATTTGAAAAGTCAATTTTGGGTCCCTAATATGGACTGATTTAACGTGAAATTAACTAAACCCATAACAAATGTACACCAGTCCATATTAGGCTACCCCATAACTTTGAACTTTGAAAAATCATAAGTATAAGTCCTTGAATAATTTCTAGATTGTCTTGATTGATTCAGAAAACTTCACCACTTCCTAATAATAATAATAATAATAATAAAAAACATTATAGGGTGTCCCCGGAAAATTTTTCGAGAAGCTGGATTTTCGAAACATGATATGAGGAAATATGCCTTCATCACGTAAGGGATGTTGAATAGAAGCATCGCCGTAGCGATGATTAAAATAATAATTCCCAAAGACTGCGCAAGTCTGGTAATGTGAGAACTCCTACTACTACTTTTTGGTGACATTTCAATGTCACCTATGTTCTATATGTCCGCGGCAAGCGCATCGAACGATGCACCTACGACTATAAATAGAGCAACACGGCCACGAGCCAAACTAGTTGCATTTTAATCCAGTTGTATTTTCGGATAAAGCTGCACCTACGAGGTAGTCGCAAGACTACCGAGTAGTTGCATTTAAAATGATCGGTATTTAAGGTACTGTGCCCTATTAACGCCATGCACTCAAAAAAGTGGAATTACTCAGTCACATTCAAATGTATTGTCATTCTGATTGGTGCTGGTGATAAAGGATACATGAAGGTATCTTTTGAGTGAATGTTTGAATTTTTACAATTTTTTCCCTCCGAGCAATAACGGTTCAAAGTGAGGTCACCATTCTGGCGTTGTTTGGAACCGGGTACCCAATAACGCCAACAATTTTTTTTTTTATTTTTCACCTAAAATTTCACGATGAAATCAATTTATAATGCAATCAATGAAATCTACGATAAAAAATACGTACCCTACCACCGAAATTATCTGCAAAAACAAATTTTAACCCCGATCAAAATTCATTTTTAAATTTCGAAAAAGTTCAAAAAATGCAAAATTTTTTTTCAAATTTTCACCTAAAATTTCACGATGAAACCAATTTTGAATGCAATTATTGAAATCTACGATGAAAAATGCATACCCTACCACCAGAATTATCCGAAAAACTGAATTTTAACCCCAATCAAAATGCATTTTCAAATTTTGAAAAAGTGATTTCAATTTTAAATATAAAATTTTGCGATAAAACCAATTTTGAATGCAATTACTGAAATCTACGATGAAAAATGTATACCCTACCACCAAAATTATCCGCAAAAGTAAATTTTAACCCCAATCAAAATGCATTTTCAAATTTCAAAAACAAAAAAATAAATTGTAAGAAATACAAAAAAATATATTGAAAATGAATAATATTGAAATAGGTAATTATTACTTATTAATCACCTCTACGTCTTTTTGACATTTCTGAAAAAAAATTGAAAAAAAAACTACATTGGCGTTGTTAAGACACCCATATGGTCAACTTCAAAGCAAAATTTTAACTTGAAGAAATGCGTAAAATGGATCGTCTATGAGCTCACCGTGTAGAAAAAGGTTTAAATATTCATTACAAAGCTTATCAATTTACCGAAAATATTTTTTTCTTGGTGAATTTTCAAAATTAAGTTTTTCTTAGTTGCATAGCACCGCTGATAAAAAACTTTGAATGAAAAATTTTTAGATTTCCACTTCGAAAATCACAACAACATTTCACCAGTCACGTTGTTTTTATTTATAGAGTACCTCAGCATACCTTATAGCCCAGTAGGACTTTTAGTTCTTGAGATATCAGCTGTTGGCGTTATTGGGAACCTGGCGTATTTAGGGCACAGTACCTTATAATCAAGTTGTACCAATTAAATGGTATGCTCGTGTATCTCGAATCCGACCGTCGCAAAGGTAGGTTCTTGGTCACAAAGTGTATTTATGTATGTTAGAAGCGGATGAGTTCCCTCTACTGGGATACTCATCCCCTATTTTTCCGATTTCGCCCACTTTATCAAGTGGATAATTCCGTTTCTTTCGTGATTAAAATTATCGTACGTAATTTATCGCGTCTACCTTCTACTCTGGGTATGTTTCCGATCCTGCTAGCCATCGGAACATACTTCTCGTCTGAAAAAGCACCCTCAGTAAAATCAACCAATACCTGTCGACAGTGTCTAGTATTAGGGACACCCCGAAGAGACAGGAAAAACGGACAGTTTGTGAACCTGATGAGTAAGTCATCAACATTAATAGCACATTTTCTAGGAAATGTGTACAGTTTCAATGGGTAAGAAATTACCAACCTCATGATCTATTAACGAATATTAATTATTACTTAATTTACTAACTCGAGTCTAAGGTAGTAAAATCATTTTATGCTCGTTTATCCATACGAATATGCATTTTTATATTATTTCCGAGCAACAATAAATCATATTATCTTGTATGTATGCTTTTGATTGGTGATTGGAAATTATGTCTGTGAAAAGTGAGTAGTATGACTGAGACCTCTCCGATAAATTGAGCTAACCAGGCGAGGCAAATATTCACTACCTTAGGGAATATTTCTTGATTCAAGCACGTAGGTAGTAATTCGGATAAATTTCATCTATTCCAGTTATGTCAAATCTCACTATATCAAACACATGAAAAAAATTTTGAGGTTTTCAATTACGTTTTTTCGCTCTAAAATCGCGAGTTTTGGCTTTAGAGAGTTAATTTTGGTCTCATTGTGTTTTTCTGTGTAAAATACATCAGATTAAGTTTGTTCCCACCAGGTAGCACTAATAACCACTGAGATCGGCCATCAGTCCATATTAGGCTACCTTACCCTTAATAGCGCTGGTAGAACTCGACTGTTTGCCTGTTCCACTGTCAACTTCATGAAAAGACTTACTTTTATAGAAGCCAAGTATTCCATGCCTCTGGCTATTTGTAGAGCAAATGTAAGCTGAACTTTTTCAGACAAGTCATTTTCGCTGGCTTTTGAAGGTTGGTAGTGGTTTCTGAGGAAATCTAGTAAATTTCCATGAGGAGAGTATTCGATGATGATGAGCAATGGTCCATCTTGCGTACAACATCCGAGTAGGCTAAGTACATTGTCATGTCTGCCGATTAGTTTCATCAGTTCCATTTCGGTTACTAAATTAACCAAATCTTTGTCCTTGTGGGTATCTGCGAAATGAATGAATGTAGGTATTATGTAAACGGATTCATCTTTTTTTGGATTCGAGTTATATTTTTGCACTTGGAAAGACCTACTTTTCAACATTTTCACTGCTACTGTTGTGACGTTGTGCTGCTGTAAGTGGCCTGAAACATTTCCTTTGACAACTCTTCCAAACTCTCCTTCCCCTAGAAATTCACCCAGAACAACGTTTTTTCGAGGAATTTCCCACTTTTCATCCGGCGGTAATTCATATTCGCTCCTCGATACCATTTTATTTGCTTCTGTTGTTGGATAAGGTTCGTATACGATGGTGACGTTTGGTAGTTTCTAGAATTGGAAAGAGATCGTGTTAGGACAAAATTCATGAATTTTGTAAAAAATCTGCCAAATGTGCGCGTTTAATGGCTGCATACTTGTAATATGAACAGCCTATGTACCAGGGAATCTTTCAAACGGGTATTTTCCGATTTGAACAAAACCAAGCTAGATGGAAAGAGCATGTCTTGAAACGTCTGTAGCCAAAATTTCAGGCTCCCAAGATCATTTTTGGTGTTTTGGCAATTTTTAAAAAATTTTCAATATTCATTGAGGCTTATTCAAGGGCAATTTTAAAACTTTTTCGTGAGCAAAGTTAACGAAACGTGAATAATTCCTTTAGGTAATTCAACTTCCACGCATGAACAACTACCAAAGTTGTGGGTAAAGCACCTACAACGAACTAATAATTTTGAATTCAGCGTCTTCTGCATTTGAGATTTTGACACACTTACTTATTTGTTGAATTTCTGTGAAAAGTACGAATTTGAGCTATTCCTGGGTACCAAATTTGAGTTTAGAAGGGATATGTCTCAGAAATGTGAATTCAGTGCTCTCAGATGAAATATAGATTTTGACATCCTGAACAAGCCCTTAGGGTTTTTGCGGGTGCTGATTTTATTTTTGATTGACACTTTTACTCCAAACTCTAAAATATTCTCAGAAGGGGGGGGGATGGGCAAATTTAAAATTTTGGAAAAATACAACACTGCTATTAAAAATATTAAGAGTTTGTAAGGACGCCGAATTTATTTTTGAACATTGCTAGTGATTTTAAAAATCAAAATGAGGCCCCATGAACACGAAAATTTGAAAATTTTGAATTTTAGCACCCCCTTCTGGCACAATGAGGTTATTTTTGGTTAGCGAGTTAAGTTGTAATGATCCAAAAAAAATTTCAGCCCTCCACGTGCGTCTGCGGTGATACGATAGCCCCTTATAGTATAGCCAATTTGGGGGCATAATGCTGTTTTACCCGTTTCCGAAAATAATAGTAAGTAATGGTGCTTTTAAGATAGAAAAACAGCGTTTTTTTCCAAAGTAACCCTACTTTGGAAGCCACCGTTCCACCGCAGAGGCAGGTAAGTGCTGAAGCGAAATCGAAGACAAACAATTTTGAGCCCCATTTCCCGCCTTTTATCCCTTCATTGGCGTGTGAAGCAGTGATCCAAATGGAAAAATTAGGCGGACAAGCCCATAATTTTGCGAAGTTTTGCATGTAAAAAGCTGGAACTTTGGTTTCGAGGGTTTCAAAGGGTATCTACTGATAGGCATTATCGCCTTTTATGACAATTTGACTTCAACCCTCAACATAAATCAAAGTCGGCGCACACGGGAAATTTTTTATTTTTTGACAATTTTCCTCAAGTATGTAAAAATTTGCTTAAAACCTACTCTTGAGGTGTCCCTCCCCCCCCCCCCAAAAATCGGCTCAGATGTGGATCAACTCGTTAAACATGTCGAGTATAACACACAACTCGATTTTTAGCTACGCAACTTCATATTCACGCCTTCTGGAGCATATTCAAAATTCTGGAGAAATTAAGAAATCGCGCTGGAGGCTCCAGAATGGTTAGAAATGGTGACATTTGTATTTGGAAAATTATAATGAGAGTTTTAGGACATATTTTGATCATTTTTACTGATCAAGTAGGTACGTATTTTTTTAAAAAGAAAAGCATAAGTTATCAAAAACAGTCAATTTTGAATTTTCAAACGTTCGCTAAAAATTGAAAAATGAAGTTGTGAAGTTGATAATTTGGTTTTTGGGGTTTTAGAAACTGCTCTTTTCAAAAATTGCGGCCCTGTTCAAATAGGAGGGTGACACTTCATGAGGTTCCCTTGTCAGTTATTAAAGGGTTAAGGACGGGTGTTGTTAGGTGCATTAGCTTTAGAAATTTCTCTATAACTTACTTACCAGTATGTCTAATTCATTTTTGTCCAGCCTAATTTCGTTTTCAATCACGACGCGTTTTACGCATTGCGACATAGCTATCATTTGCATGCCCATTTTATTCATTTGTTGTTGCATTTTTCGCGATCTAACTGCAGATCTTCTAGAATAGATAACGAATACTGCAACTACAGTGAATGTTACAGCCACTATTAGTGTTATTATTAAATACATGTGTTCTGTTAACCAATTTGCTGATTGGTTCTTTTGAAATATTGTTGAATTTTGGATGTTTTCCGTTGACCTTGTCGATTGTTTTTTACGCAAGATTTTTTGAAATATTGTTAGATTCAAACAGTCCTGCATATCATGCAACCAGGAATCAGTTATGTTGGATTTATCATCTGAGCTGTAGTATTTACATTCTCCGGTTTCTAAATTCCACATGCACGAGTAGTTCTTGTGTAGACATGCTGCGCATTCATCACCCATATGGGCGCATTTATACACGACAATACGTGTGTTGTACGTGTTGTCAAGTGCTTTTGATCCGTTCCATAAAATAGACAGTTGGACTGTTATAAAAGGTTTCGATTCAGTGTATGCGAATATCTCATCATTACATTTCAATTCTCCTTCTTTCAAAGCATTTCCTGGATAACCGCTTTCTAGGTGGTGACCAAATTGTATCTTCTGCTTTTTAGAATCGAATGTAAATTTGCATGTAAATCTTTCATAATTTAAAAACATTGGGATCTTATAATGTACTTGTATTTGTTGCGTCTTTACTGTGTGAGCAGGGATGTAAATGTCTGATTTATGTTTGGTAAAAAACTGTGGGCAAAACATCGAGTTTTTTGAGAATTTATTTCCCTCATATGATATTGTACTATTCCGTAGAGGGAAATTGGTGCTGCTAAGATTCATACCTATTACTATATCATCCTCTTTCCAAATTGCATTATCTGTGCATCTAAATTCATTTACATACCACTGGCATGGATAAGAAGAAGCCATACATGATAAACACGATTCGTATGTACTACAATCATAAAATACGACGTGAATTTTAGGAAATATCATGAAATGGTTTGTCTGGACTGATAACTGAGCTCCTATGGAATGATTATCGATGTGTGTTATTGGAGGTAAATGATGAGGAGTTGGTGTTAAGCAGGCGATACTATTTTTATTGTATGTGGCTGTTGTATTGATAGAAAAATTGCCAAATTCGAATAAACATATTATCGCATGGTTGATGGACGGATGCGAAGGTATTAATTTGAAAGTTACATTTGATTCCGCTGTTTTTGAGATGTTTGCTGCTGGACTTGAAGATGCGTTTATGTATTCATTGATAACATAGGAGGCCCAGTTGATGCGATTTTGTTCAACATCACACTCTGATTTCAAACAACATCTATTACTAGGGAAACACCATCCACAATATGGATCATTTATCGCCAAACACGCTTGCGATGTGTTATATTCGTCGCAATTATGTATTCTGACTTTGATGAGTTTATTTCTGGCCATTACGTATAAAAAGTTCATTGTAGAATCAAACTGCATTGTATCTGGATACGATGTGGATGGCGACTCAATCTGTATGTCTGCATATTTACTTGCAGTGTTCAAATCGAGCGAATCAACTCCTTGTATTGATATTTTCAGTAGCCGGCCATCAACGGTACCAAGAAACAAGATTGTGTAATTGTTAATTGAGGTAGCCACCATTCTTATTATTAGTGATGTATCAAGTGGTAGCGAATATATCAGGTCTCCGACCAGCGTTTCATTCTTTTGAAACAGGGAATGCAATTTATTTGTTTGATACCTACATACGTGGAAGGTGTCTTTCCTCGTATAGTGATCTTCGTGTAGTATGAGTGTGAACATGATTTTTTCCTCAATTTCATGTGAATCTGTTTTTGAACCAGAATGTGGATTTCGCTTTTGGATACAGGCTGTAAAGATGTATCCTGTCCCATTTGGACTTAAATTACACATTATGGGAACCCTATTGCACGAATTGTGTTTATGAATATCTGTCACACTTGGATACTCACCTACCCGATTATTCAACTCATACAAATACTTCATGGTGATAAAATAGCCGACATTTTGGAAACTGAAACCATAAATTAAATCATCTTCGAGAATCATGGGACACTGCTTTATTGTAAAACGAAAGGCAGTATTTTGTGTAAGAGCAGATGAAAAGTGTTCTCTTTCTAAATTTTTGATAGTTATTGTTCCTATTGAGCGGGAATCAGTGGTATAATTTCTGCGACCAACATACAGTGTTGATAGTGGTGTTGAATTCTTTAGTAAAGTGAGAGCTATGAAGGCTACAATTCCCGCATGATGTCCTAACCCGCCAGGTATAGGTTCAAACATAGTTTTCCAGATTTTTGAAATATTACTCATATCGTGAGCATGACAGATATCATGGAAAAAAGTACCACACGAAATCAGTTGCTGATTCATATAGTCTAATACGAGCACTTTGTTCTCATTAAACTCTGTTGTATTTCGTATCAATTTATGTGAACAGTTGGGAGCTGTACAATCTGAAGGACTGAGTTCCGATATAGTGTAATTAATTTGCAGTTCGAGATCCGTTGATAATTGATATATATGGTTTGGCGCGCCTATATATACCCATTTTCCATATTCATCTACTGCCAAGTGATTGAACCATTCGGAGTTTTCATCTGAAAACACTTGCCAGGTTTCCTTAGCTGATTTTGCATTTGAGTAATTCGTGTTCAGGCAGAATATAAACGTGCGTATCATGAATACGTGTAACAGCTTAGGAAAATTCATTGCGATAAAAATATCATGTGTTTAGGTTACGTTATCATTCGATTATCTGTTATTGTCTCCCGTATAATGTAGATTTCGTTTAGAAATATCTGTAAGCATAAAGAAGATATGGACTTGAATCTTATAGATTATAAGTAGGTAAAGGATGAACCAAAACTAAGGAGTCCAATAATTGGAAAAGAAAAAACTCTCTCCTTATTTTCAAGCTTCCTGATGATGATGAAAAGTTGTACTTTTTGAAAAAATCTTTGCAATATAAAGCTTAAAAATATGTAGAGAGTTTTTTCTTTTCCACTTATAGATTATGTTGATGGTTGATGGATTAGAAGTACTGCACGAGAAAGATGCTTCACGGAACACTGAATGCTGTCAAACTTTCGAAATAATTACCTAGTGGTATTTTAGAGATTCTCTAATAGGCATGTCTGATTTTGAAAGGAATTTGACCTTTCGAGCTTCTCATATAGTTTGAGTTAACCCAAATTGAAGGTCTGGGTATACAGTTACAAATAAAATTACAAATAAAAAAAAGTCATACCTAAAAAAGAGGAAATTTGAAAAAAAAATAAAGAAAGGTTTGCTGGATTGCAACGACGCAAATGGCGTGTTTTTTTTTGTTTTTTTGTTTCGCAGAAGGCGTTCAATGGAATGAAAAAGTCTGTGTAAATTATAAAGTACTGGCAATTAGATACGAAAATAAAATATCCATAAGTTTGAGAACTGATGAATTGAAAAACTGGGCCAGACGATGTTTCGATATCATGAATTTTTTCATTAAAATGATTCAGCAAATTTTGTTAACGTTGACAATTCGTTCTGGTTTTTTTTTCGGTCGGCGGTCATTTTACTTTTTAAAAGTATTTTTGACGGATTCTTAATTCGGAAATCAAGCATAAAATCTAAGGCTATTAAAGATAGACAATTTTTTTTTCATTAAGTACTGAGATTTAGATTAGATTTCATGTCTGATTTCCGACTCAGTCAGTTATCTACTTCACGTGTCGTCTGAAAATCTCATTCAAACAACTGCAAATAGTACTGGCCTCAGAAATCACCAAAAATTGCTATTTCTTGTAACATTTCATTTCTAAAATATTGAATTTCAGGTATCAAAAATGTTATTTTAGGATTTTCGACGTGATTTCGCAATGTCTTGACGCCGACGACATGAATAATTCACATCTCATGAAAGGCTCAAAAAAGTCATTTTTTTTTTGGATCTTTCCTACATATTATTTTCTTTGTTTTCTTATAATACCTAAATAAATAATGAAATAATGAACACCTTTAGGTCAATTTTGGAAGACTCCAACGCTGATACAAAATCGAAAACCGTTTAAAAAGACTTTTTATGACGGAGAATTTATAAATGAGAAAATCAATTCCGAGGATGCGTAGTTTTCTCGTAAAATCAAATTTGACGTTGAAAAGTACAAAAATCATTTCTCAAAAGGATTCGCATACTCAGTACCTATAGGTATGAACATGAAATCGAAATTGAAGCCACGTGTAAAAGAGGTTCTTCATGATTAGAATCAGAAAAAGAAAGAAAGAACAGATTCCTTGGCAATAAATGCATTTTTTCACGTGCCCCCCCTGTATTTTACCTTGAGAAGTACCTACCTAGCTTATCACCTTACGTTATAGTGTACTTATAAAAGTAGGTAGGTAGTTTTATGTTTCTTACCTCTTTTCAATTATTTTTCAATGAAGATTTCGTTCAGCGAAAGATGAAAATATAACACAGGGTTCGAAATTCTTAAAACCACCGTCACGGTATTACTGTGAAACACTATTTTATGTATAAAATTTATTAATAATGGATGAGTTTGGCCAGGTGACAAAGACACCAAGGACTTCCATTGAATGATGAGAAATCCAGTGTTATCATTTTAAGGTCCGATAAACATTTCAACAATGCCCTTCAACCGAGCAGAACACAGCAAAAATGTTGACGTGTTTTACATTTTCATATTTTTTCATGGAATTTAGCATGAATCTGCAAGGGTGATAGCGTTTTTCTAATATACGTACGTATAGATTGTGACCATTTGTGATTTCGGTATCAGTTTCCGTTCGATGATTGTTTTTTAGCGACGTGGTGGCGATTCTAAATAAATTCCGCTAATAAAAACGAAAAATGTTTTCTGAACAATTTTTAAAATATATTAAGGCGAAGTGGAGCCACGATTTTCAGTATTTTCGTACTACATACTCGTATTTTGCCAGAAATTCAAATCTATCAACGAAAAGGTTGTTTTGAGTGTTTTTGATGAATTTTGAACCTGAAATTGGATCACGATGCTCGACATTTTTGATAAAGTTACCATGCAATAACCTACCTATTGAAATAAATTTAAAATTCGCAATAAATTCGAATATCTAGATAGGTACCTAAATTATGAGCGTTTTGAAGAATTTCGAGCTCAAGATTGGGTTATGATTTTCAGAATTTTGAAGAAGAAAGTTCTCACGAGACTTATCAAAATGGGTTAAATTTTGTGAAAAATTGAGACATTTCAACGAAAATGTTTTGTGAGAAAATTCAAAATAATTTTCAGAAATAAAAAAAAGTCGTAGCAGTCTGCCGCTACGTAAGAGCCAAATTTTTGTGCCAGAAACATTGAGGGCTCTTGAACTACTCGCACCTTCGCTTCGCTCCTGTGCTTCGCCTGTTTTTGGGGCCCTGCACCCCCCTTGGGCTTCGCCCACCTACCTCCTGTGCATGCTTTTTTTCATGTTCTGCGTTCTGCGCTTCTCTTGAACTACTCGCACCCTCGCTTCGCTCCTGTGCTTTGCCTGTATGTGGGGGGGGGACGTTGTCCCCCCTGCACACCCCTTGGGCTTCGCCCAACTCTCTCTTTCCACTATTTCCTTCTTATGTTCGCGGGGGGACTCTGTCCCCCCTGCACACCCCTTGGGCTTCGCCCATACTCTCTCTTTCCACTATTTCCTTCTTATATTCGTGGGGGGACGTCCCCTGCACCCCCCTCGGGCTTTGCCCAACTCTCTTTTTCCTCCTTCGAAAAATGTGGTAACAAACCGGTATTGACCCTGATTTAGGTAAAATGGGGTTGGAAGGCTGAAACCGGCAAAAGGCACTTAGGGTACATCCTCCCAATGTACTGTGAAAATTTGGACCCCCCTTAAGTCAATTTGGAGGGCCAGTAAGCTTGGCTAAACGTCAAAAAACACATTTGACCCTGGAAAGGGGTCAAATAGGGTTGGAAGGTTGAAACCTGCAAAAGGCACTTTGGGTACATCCTCCCAATGTACTGTGAAAATTTGGACCCTCAAGGTCAATTTGGAAGGGCTGTAGGCTTGGCTAAATGTCAAAATTTTCAAAAAACACATAAAATTGATGAAAAAATCCACTTTTTTGACTCTTGAGAGGGGTCAAATGGGGTTGGAAGGTTGAAACCTGCAAAAGGCACTTCCAGTACATCCTCCCAATGTACTGTGAAAATTTTAACCCTCCAGGTCAATTTGGAGGGGCTGTAGGTGTGGCTAAACGTCAAAAAACATTCAAAAATCCACTTTTTTGACCCTGGAGAGGGGTCAAGTGGGGTAGGAAGGTTGAAACCTGCAAAAGGCACTTCCGATACATTCTCTCAATGCACTGTGAAAATTTAGACCCTCTAGGTCAATTTGGAGGGGCTGTAGGCTTGGCTAAACGTCAAAAAACACGTAAAAATCCACTTTTTTGATCCTGGAGAGGGGTCAAATGGGGTTGGAAGGTTGAAACCTGCAAAAAGCACTCAAGGGGGACCCTCTCATTGTATGCTGAAAATTTGGACTCCTAAGGTCAATTTTAGGGGTGAGGGGGTCAAAAATAGGGGTAAACTGTGGTTTTTCTCACCTAAAATGGGGCGGGGGTGACCTAGGAAGCTGAAATTTGAATATGTTGATCACAATAGAGGTACTCACCTATGGTATGATTTTGGACCCTTTTCGTTCATTTGGGGCCTTTTTATGCCCCTCCAAAAAAATGACCTTTCTGTAATTTTCAACTTTGACCCTTGAAACTTCGGGGGTCAATTCTAGGTCTTAAATGAACTCCATTTCTCAAGTTTGCCCTTATTTGATCAATTAGAACAGGTTCCAGGTCACAAAATGTAAAAATTCAAGTTTCGGTGAAACTTATAATATCTATACAGGGTGTTAAATAAATCGTGGGCAATAATTTCACAATAGATGCAACTAGAGTAGACGAACAAAAAACGTTATTATGATAAGTTGCCTATCTTGTAAAATGAAGGCGCTACTCCTTCACAAAACTGAAAATTTACTAATTTTGAAAAATTCATCAAAAATGAGAAAACGTTTGAATCATTCAAGTGATGCCCCTAACCCATAGTACTCGAGTGGACGAACAAAAAAAGTTATTATGACCAATTGCCTATCTTCAAAATTGAAGGGGCAAACCTGATTCAAATTTTCCAAATTTTGAGTGCCCCAAATTTGACTTTTGAAATTGTGCTGACCCCTTCAATTTTGAAGATAGGCAATTGGTCATAATAACTTTTTTTGTTCATCCACTCAAGTACTATGGGTTAAAGGCATCATTTAAATTATACAAACATTTTTTTATTGTCTGCAAATTAATGAAATTCCCCCTATTTTGGACTAAAATTTATCAATTTTGAAAAATTCATCAAAAATAAGAAGATGTTTGAATCATTTAAATGATGTCTCTAACCCATAGTACTCGAGTGGGCGAACAAAAAAAGTTGTTATGACCAATTGCCTATCTTCAAAATTGAAGGGGTCAGCACAATTTCAAAATTCAAATTTGGGGCACTCAAAATTTGGAAAATTTGAATCAGGTTTGCCCCTTCAATTTTGAAGATAGGCAATTGGTCATAATAACTTTTGTTGTTCGTCCACTCGAGTACTATGGGTTAGGGGCATCACTTGAATGATTCAAACGTTTTCTTATTTTTGATGAATTTTTCAAAATTAGTAAATTTTCAGTTTTGTGAAGGACGTAGCGCCTTCATTTTACAAGATAGGCAACTTATCATAATAACGTTTTTTGTTCGTCTACTCGAGTTGCATCTATTGTGAAATTATTGCCCACGATTCATTTAACACCCTGTATAATTATATATATGAATACACGTACCTAGTACCTTGTGGTGCCCGGGTCTTTTATGGTAATTGTGGTGCCCGCGTACATAGAGGATCACATATATATGTATGATAAAGGTGTTTTGGTGCAGTTTGGATTTTTCATCATAGTTAGTCATAGAGGTGCCCGATACATAAACTTGGTACTTGTGGTGCCTGCCTCAAAAATTTTTTTTTCACCTTAGAGTGCATTTCACTCGATTCTACATCGTTTTATATAAAAAGACCTTGTGGTGCCCGATTTGGGCGCCACAAGCCCAAAACCGGGCACCACAATGACTACGTATAGAGGAGAAGGTACAATTATGGACCCAGGTACAAATATGGACCCCCCTTGGTTTAGTGTACAACCACTAGCGCTATGGTCATGCTGGGTACTAAAAATTATACTAGTAGTGTAGTATTGATGATCCATGTACTTATTTCGGATCCATGCAAACTTGGGTGTCTCTCATCAGCAATTGTTCCTGTTTGCGCATTATTTTCTTCACAATGGAAAATTTTACAAGTTTTTCATTCGGTAATTCATCAACTTCAAATAAAGTTTGGAAAAAAAATTATTAGCGAAGTAAGTAGCTTACAATGTGTACTTTCAAAATATACTTTCATATTTGTCTGTACTTCAACTGATTTTCATAATTTTTTTCATTTTTCATAAAATGAGCCGATTTTTTGCATGGGTATAAATATGGACCCCTAAATTTTTTTACCTAATTCTGATTCAATATTTTTTAGAATATCTAGAAAAGTGTTATTAACAAAGAAGACAAGTCCAAAGTGTCAAAATGGAACCATGATTTTTTCATTTTTCATAAACTTGGCCAATTTTTTGCATGGGTATAAATATGGACCCCTAAATTTTTTTCATCTAATTTTGATTCAATGGTTTTTAGAATACCGAGAAAAGTGTTATTAATAAAGAAGACAAGTCCAAAGCATCGAAAAACATCTTTAAATAAATTTTTGTTCAATTTTCTGAACTTTTTATTCATTTTTTGAGGGGGGTCCATATTTGTACCTGAGTCCATATTTGTACCATTTTATGTCACTTTTCTAAATTTCAAATTTCTCCGTGAGTTTTCAACAAAAAAAATAAATTTTTTTACACAATATACTAGAGTCTTTGGCCTTTCGAATGGTATATTCGAAAAAACATTTTGATAATTTTTTCTACCCTTTAAAGCCAAAAAGCTAGAGGGGGTCCATATTTGTACCTTCTCCTCTACTTAAAACGGGCACCTCAATGACTAAGTTTAAATCTATATATATATAAAAACTGACACACCGGGAATCGTCTAGTTTGAGCTCAAAACGTCGAGAACTATCAAAATTTTTGACCCCCGACCTTTTTATCCAAAGTTGGGCCTACCGCAATAGCCATCATTTTTTACAAAAATTTGGCTAAAAATGAAATTCACGAGAACCTTTCAAAATGTGTTGAAATTACGCGAATTTTAGGAAAATGTTTTTTTTAGCGTTTTTGAAGAATTTTGATTCGTGATTTATCGAAATACTTAGGTTAAAAAGCAAGAAATTCAAATCTTTCTACGAAAATATTTGTAGCAGGTATTTGAAAAATTCTAAGCCGAAAATAATTGAGTCATGAGTTTCAAAGTTACCATGCGACCAATTGAAATGAGTTCAAACTTCGCGATAAATTCAAAATATGTCGATGAAAATACCTACATATTTCTTTTGAGCAATTTCAACGATTTACGTCAAAATCGGGTCATGATCTTCAAAATTATTGGTAAAATTCTCATGTGTTGAAATTTCGCGAGAAATTAAATGTAAATAAATTTTTAACGTTTTTGAAGATTTTTGAGCGCCAAATTGCTGCAGCTGATTTTCAAGATTTTCGGTACCTAATGCTTTCATGTGACTCATCAAGATGGGTTAAAATGTTCCAAAAAAATTCAAATTATGTACTTACTTCAACGTGAATGTGTTCTTTGAGCGTTCTTGAAGAATTTTAAGCCCATAATTGGGTCGTGATTTTCTATATTCATAGTGTAATTGAAAAATTTACCATGCGACCTATTGAAATGGATTAAAACTTTATTTTTTTAAAGCAGTAAATACATATTTATACGTATAATCATCGTTATTGTTCATGCCTGGTCCTGGTCAAATATATACATTGCAAAAAAGTGGAAAAAAACAGAAAACATTTTTTTGGTCAGCCTCGATTTTCCCTACAAGTATGGAACTCCGAAAAAATATTGTGATCTACCTTCTCTGGCCATCACTTTAAAAGCGCCAAAAAGGTTTAGAATTTTATTATTTTCAGAAAAAACAAATTTTTAAAACACCAGGGACATTTAACTGCGTAATCAAAAAAGTATAATTCGAATCATCATATCAGTTTTGGGTATTTTTTGGGGGAGGGGGTTTGTATAAAAACTTGTGTATTTTTTTTTTTTTTTTTTTGCACAAAGGACCTTACAGAGTGGTCATGCTATGCAATATATGCAACAGAAATGAATCTTCCATTTTTTTTTCCAAAATTGAAATAATTTCAATTAGAGGAATGAATTTTTATTTGTTTTGAAATTTTTATGCGAGAAATAGGCTTAAATTTGGAAATGTTTTGCTATTTTTTTTCTAATTGAAATATTTTTTAAATTTGAGGGATTTTGATTTGTTTTGAAATTTGTATACAAAAATAGGTTTAATTTTTTTTGAAATTTTCGCCTGCATGGTGCAAGCGCCCGTTTGCACATGGGCTTCCGCCGGCCCTGGTTAGCTTCATACTCGGAGCTCCTTGCCTATTGCATTTATCCTTTTAATGTTTTTTGTTCTTATTTAGCAAATTCTAATGATTCGAATTTTCTTTTTTGATTTCAGGATCATTGTCGGAATATTTGAATACTCGAGCGGATATCACAATAATCATAATCATCAAAATAAGTACCTACTTCTGTTTTAATCAGTGAGTGCTGAGCAAGATACAGATTTTTGTGGTAAGTCGAATTAGTCGAAGAATAACCATGCAGTAGCAAACTTATACGTACCTATATTATTTTATAACTGAATAAAGAAATATGGTATAATACCTATTGAATTTAACACTACCTTCAGCATAGTTACTTACAATAGGTATCTGGTTACGTCTACATATTCCACGTATTAAAGTGGAACATTTTATTGAATTTACAAAATAATATGTACATTAATTTAGTGAAATTGAATTCAGCCTAAGTTCCTTCACATAAACTCATGCTCGAATGTTTGCGGAAGAAAATATACCGTCTGTTTTCCGTATTTTGAAGAAGTGTCTGGAAGTAAACTATTGGTTTCATTTGCCTTGTTGCCGGATACTGAGCTAATGCTCGAGCAATCCGAATCCGATTCTTCAATTACCTATGAGCAAATTACATTTTTTAAACATTTTTCGTGTGCACCAGAGTTGTAAATTTAGGTGCGGAATTCACACTATCGGTGTAATAAGGCTACATTTCAAACGAGCTAACATTTTAAAATGCAGGGTGTGAAATTAATACTGATTCCAAAAGTACAAAAGTATCAAAATTTATTTTTCCCCATGATGTACATAGATAACATTATTACTCCGCAGGTGCGAATTTAAATTCTAAATGGTAAAAAACTATTCACTTACCGCGTCCATCATTTTTAGTATGGCTTCTAATTCGTGAATGATTCTTGTAAAGTCGGGTCGATTTTCTGGCAACTTGTTCCAGCATTTAACCATTAGGCAGTACCTGTTACAGAAATTTACCCATTACAATATACCTATAGCCTATAGTCTACATTAATTATGGTCATCCATTCGCTTCTCCGCAAAAATGATACTCGTATAAGCGTCGAAAATAAATGGTTTTATCCACTGACTGAATGAAATGTACATACGTGTCCATTGAGCAATCTTCTGGTTTTTTCATACGGTATCCCGAGCGAATATCTTTTAGTAGTTTTACCGCATCGTCGTACGTAGCATAAGGAACCTCGCCAAAAGTCACAATTTCCCACAATAATATACCATACGACCACCTGCATGTAAGTATTAAATAAGCGTATTCAAGGTGTATAAAAACTGAAGCTAAATGGTTGAAATGCTTTATAATTAAATGTGATGAAGATATAGATACCTCTTTTCCTAACTATCTACGAGTACATAATAAATATTTGTCATGTTTATTGTTACACTTACACATCAGATTGGGGGGAATGACGTCGGTGTGTTAAAGTTTCAGGTGCCATCCATTTTACTGGCAATCTACCTTTGGTCTTTTGTTTATAGTAGTCAGCATTTCGAATATCTTTGGCTAATCCGAAATCAGCTATTTTCAGCACATAATCGTCAAATATCAGGATATTTCGAGCAGCGAGGTCTCGGTGAATTAACTAAGGAATTTAGAAAAAATAATCAATCAATCAATCAATTTCATTTATTTGGCTCAGTTTTCACAACTTTATCACAAAAAGATAACAGGTATAATTATTAAAGATGAAAATTAAAGGGGCAGGATTTTAAACCTGAATATCTTGGAAAAGTCTAGGTCGAAGACGACGGTTTATGGTTGGATTTATTATATAAAATCGCCAGTGGTTGACACATCTCAGGACACTTTTTCACTTAAAAAATGTTTTTCTCCTATGCATATGTTTTTTTTTGAAAATAAGTTGGTATAAGATATGTCCCCACCCCTTGCTGTCATTTTGACTTATATTTCATCAAAAAAGGACACTGCTGTGACCTTCAAATTATTTTTTGAAAATGACAACTTTTTTGCCCAGTGATTGACAACCAACAACCAGTGATTGACAACCCAGTGATTGACATGTCCAGTAATTGACACCCCAGTGATTGACATATTGAAATATGCAGGAAAACATGTACCATGTACCTATACCTACTTCAAAAACTACTGTAGATGACGTTTATCATCTCAATGTACATAATTTTTGCTTTTTTATCAGAAATAAGCCAGTTGTCTATCACTAGATATCAAAATGCATAATTGTCCAGTGGTTGACATAGTCTACCTAAACAATGTGAATTTTCAATTTTGTAATTAAGTTTACTCCCTTCCTATTATTTGGCTTTGATAATGTCATTTTTTACCTGTACATGAAATTTTAAAGAATTATGATTACAAAATTCACATTTTTCACACTATGTCAACCACTGGAAAATTATGCATTTTGATATCCAATGATTGACATCCGGCTTATTACTGATAAAAAAGCAAGGATGAAGTATATCTAGATGACCAACGTCATCTACATTTCAATACCTTTCAGGATATCTCATTAGTTTTCAGAAAAAGAGTGAACTTTTTGATTTATGAAATTTATTGTAAAATACTTGCACATCAAAATGTGATGCTGAAATTTCACAAATTTTTTATAAAAATTTATAACTCCAATGGCGCCACATTGAAATGAGCAAAAGGTTTGAAAGTCACCGTGAAGTACAAGCAAGGTATAAATTACGTCATGCTAGCATCAATGTTGCCAAAACATCAAACTGAATGAAGCAATTACACAAGTGTCAACCACTGGGCGGGTGTCAACCACTGGGCAGTTTACCCTACTGAATTATCCCGGTTTTTGAATATTTATCACACTAGTAGAACTCGGCTGTTCGCCTTTTCTATCAACTTCATGAAAAGACTTACTTTTATAGAAGCCAAGTATTCCATGCCTCTGGCTATTTGTAGAGCAAATGTAAGCTGAACTTTTTCAGACAGGTCATTTTCGCTGGATTTTGAAGGTTGGTAGTGGTTTCTGAGGAAATCGAGTAAATTTCCGTGAGGAGAGTATTCGATGATGACGAGCAGTGGCCCATCTTGTGTACAGCATCCGAGTAAACTAATTACATTGTCATGTCGGCCAATTAGTTTCAACAGTTCCATTTCGGTTACTAGATTAACCAAATCTTTGTCCTTGTGGGTATCTGTGAAATGATTGTATGTAAATTGATTCGACTCATTTAAGGAGGGGGGGCCCTCAAGACAAAGAACTGTCTGTAAATTTTTTAAAAATTTACAGAAAAATTTACAGACAGGTAATTTCGCGGATTGATTGTAAATTTTACAGTCTGTAAATTTACATTCGGAAAAAATTTGGTTCATACTGCTCGTAAATTTAAAAACGTGAAAATGTGCTTATATTGGCTGAATTCAGATTTTTTCGTTGAACAGCACAGCAATTCGCAGTTGACAGTCCCAATAGATAGCGCTGCTACGCGCTGCTACGAGCAATGAAACTAGGATAACATTTTTCATTACATGTATTCTTATGGGAGATTTGCGATTTTCAAAAATTAATTAAAAATCGTGTAATTATTGTAGGAGTGTAATTTTTACTTCAAATGAATGTTTAATTCTTCTACTTTTTGAGAAAATTTATTACAATTTCTTGAACATTGTTTTTCTGGTGAAAAAATTGCTTTGCACTTCCGATGTTTTTCAGCATTTCAGGATACAATAAACAATGCAAATACGTTGTAAATGCGGTGCAATTTTTTTGCAAGAAAGACCATGTTTAAGAGATTGTAATAAATTTTCTCAAAAAGTAGAAGAATTAAACATTCATTTGAAGTAAAAATTACACTCCCACGATAATTACACGATTTTTAATTAATTTTTGAAAATTGCAAATCTCCCATAACAATACATGTAACGAAAAATTATATCCTAGTTTCGTTGTAGTTCTGTTTCGACCGCTAGATGGCGACTACTTTGCTGTCAAGTGCGAATCCTTACAATACCTACCCTAAAAAAATTTTAATGAGAAAAAAAATTTTCACCTGGGGTGGGGATCGAACCCAGGACCTCTCGGATTACCTTCGTACCTACTACCTTACCTACTGGGCTACTGTGGCTGATGAATAATTAGGTCCCAAATTGATGATATATGTTGCTTTTACCCTGTATGACTTGTAAAATTTATGATGGCATGCAAGTTTTAAGCAGGGATGAGGCCCCGAACGATTTTTTTTCAGGTTCCGGGTTTCAGGGCTTGGGCTTTTAATCAAAGATTTATTAGGTCTTGGGCTTGGATTGGGGCCCAGGAAACTTTGGGTTTGGGTTTCAGGGCTCAGTGTTCGGGGCTTGAATGAAGTGTTCAGGGCTTTCCGGGGCTTTTTGGGGCTTGAAAGTTGAATAGAGGGGTTCCATGAAAAAGGGGCCTTGGTGATTTTTTTGTTTTTTTTTTCGTTTACAATTTTGAATATACATATTGTTATGGGAAGGATTGCCCTACACACTCTGCTAGTGATTCGTATCAGTCTCTCATAGACGATGTCTCGAAATACGTACACTAGCGATGTGTACCTTATGTACACATATTTTACTCCCTTAAACTGGAAGTTTTGGTAATGTGTTAAATTCTCTAAAAAATAGGTATTCTCACCTACACATACATACGTTGTGTATGTGTAGTGTAAAACAATGTAAAAAATAGGAGAACATTATTTTAAACATAGGGGAATATCATTTCTAATCTGACAGCTCGCGCTCGCACCTAAAGAGGGTGGTCTCAGGTACCTTTCTTCACCCTGTCTACAACCCTTATTATAAATACGAATGCACGAGTGCATAAAATTGCTAATGTTCTTACGATTTCTTGATAGTTGGTTCTTAGTCACTGCCCAGGGGTATGGCAAGCTTGCTTGCTATATCCAAATACATGATCGCATGAGCATCTTGCTCATGTCATCGCATTTTTGTCTGTACCACTTTCGGCGTGGAGATTTAACCATGACAAGAGCTAATTAAATTATCTCTTATTGGTTTTTAACATGGATCATCTCACCTCGCGAGTGATCCGCTAAATTACACACGATCTAAACAACTTGTAGAAATTTAAATAACTCGTGAATGTCTAAATAAATAACTCGTGAACTCGTGAAAATTATTCTTAAATAACTCGTGAAAACTAAATAAACAACTCTGAAATACTCAAATGACGCATTAACGTAATTTAAATATCTCTGCTAAACGATGCTTAATTTAAATATCACTGCTAAACGAAACGTAGACCTTTTTTCATTTAAATATCTCGTGATTCCAATTCTGTCGTCGCCTCTAGTATTAGGGAGTGCAAAGGAGAGACAGTAATGTTGCATTGTTATGTAAGTACCTTACAATTAATTCCCTGGGCTGCGTTCGCCCATCCAGATAAATGTTGCTTTTAACGTAATGATATTTTTAATAAGTGTAAAATTGTAACTTTATCGCATTTTTACGAAGTGTAAATATTTTTGTTCATCCCTAAGAAACTCGCGTCGCGTGTTTAATAACTCGTTGAAAAATCTATCTCATGTTCATAGTTACGAGCATATACTCGTAAATAAGACATAGGTTATAACACTGTACATAAATATCTCTAGACTTGAACTATTTTAATAAAAACATCATCGAAAGGTGTAGAGCTGTGTTTTTATTTAAATGGTATCAAGAAATATCCTTATAAAAGGTTTGAATGATTGAACTCTCCCAAATTGAGCTAGTCTGGGAAACAAGGCAAATATTCCCCACGTAAGGAATATTTCTCGCCGCGTTCACGTAGTAAGGATTATTAACCAACTTACCAACCTAATCATTCTCACTCTCTTTATATCAATATGTATATTTAAAAAAAAAATTTAAATTAATTTCACCATATTGTCCATATTTAGTGATATTGAACTGTTTTTCCATGAACAAAAAACGAATTGGAGAATGTTAGCTTTTCCATGAAGCCCCTCAATAATTGCAATTCTAATGAAGAATAAAGTGAAATCTGATTCGATTTTCTGTTGGAAAAAAAAACTAAAAACATTTTCAGGGCAGATTCCGATTGCTTTTTTCAAAATTATTTGAATTTTGAATGGAACGGTTTTTTTTAAAATCAGAATTAAATTTTTTGGAATTTTTACTTAATTATTGTCCAAATTTTTCAAGTCATTTTTCAAAGAACAATGAACTACCTACAGAATATTATAAATATGAGTAATGTACTAAAAACCCCTCGAAATATTGAACTTTTTGCTGAAGTTGTAATTTTTTTTTTTTTGAAAATCATCTTTTTCGACTTTTGAAGTTTTGAGATGCGCAGAACAGTAATTACAATAGTAATTTACAAAATTTGCACAAGCCCTGAAAAGCCCCAGAAAGCCCTGATCACAGTTTGGGTTTCGGGGCTCACTTTCTGGGCTTGGTTTTCAGAGGAAAGGGTTTTGAGCTTTGGGCCAGGGCTTTGTAGGTTACAGTTTTTAAGGTTTTGGGGCTTGGACATTCGGGCTTCAAGGAAATAATCGGGGCTTTTTCGGGTTTCGGGTCCTGGTCCTGGGCCGGGCCTCATCCCTGGTTTTAAGCATTTATATCCGCATGTAAGATAATTAAAATGACTTGTACAATTTCAATTTTATGCTGTACCTACATATCCAGTATTTTAAAATCATTTTAGGATATTTTGCAAGGTTCTACCCCATATAAAATTTCAATGTGATTGCAACTTTAGTTTATAATGAATTAATGACCATACAGTACCATAGATTTTCAATGTTTCTGATCAAATAACTAACACTTGAAATTAATGGCAATATTCATAGACATTACTCAAGTGTTACTTGGCTAAGTAGTGAATTTTGGAGCAATTTTTCGAGTCATGATTGAATTTTAGAAATTTTGTTTATTGTTAAATTGAGAGATTGGACTCCAAAGTATTGATTTATTATTTTAAAAATATGAAATTTCTATTCGTTTATGAGAAAAATTGCTTCAAAATTCACCACTTAGCCAAGTGACCCTTAAGTAATGTCTATCAATACGGCCCTAAATGTGAAACATATTTTAAAAATATAATTGGCATTTATTTTTATCTATATTATACTTAGTGTATAGATAACAAACTATATACCTAATTTTGCATTTTCTTATTCAATTTCCTTCCCATATACAGGAGCTTATTATCCTACCCCTCCCGCCTTTAAAAATGACAATCATGAATTTAAAAATCTTGTTTCACTTTCATTTCAGGTAGTATAGGTAACTACCAGCCAGCCACACTTTATAAGTAGAGATATGCCTAGAGTTTTAGTGAAATGAAATTAGGTATTCAGTCATAAAATAAAACAAACATTTTTTAATCAAAGCATTATGAGTTACCAATTACCATATGCCTACATGCAAAAATCTCTAACTATTTTCAAATACTGAGAGTAAAGACAATTTACAGATCACAATTTTAATTTTACTGGGAGTAACGAGATAGTATGCAGTTCATTATTCTAAATACAGAGAGTAAATTTTGGGAAATTGCAATTAACAGGTAATGCAAAGACAGTTACAGTCAACGGGGAGGTAGTATACAGACCATTCTTCTAAAAACAGAGAGTAAATTTTGGGAAACTGTAAATTACAGGTAGTGCAAAGACAGTTACAGTCAATGCACAGATAGTATACAGACCATTCTTTTGAAAACAGAGAGTAAAATTTGGGAAACTGTAATTTACAGTCTGTGTACAGATAGTATACAGACCATTCTTCCAAAAACAGAGAGTAAATTTCATGCAATTGTAATTCACAGAAAATTCAAAGACAGTTACTGTCTATGTACAGACTCTTACATCCAGTATTTTAGACTTACTGACAATTTACAGTCAATAAACAGACGAATAATTATAGTCCATATTTTTGGTTTACTGACAGTTCTTTGTCTTGAGGGGGGGGGGGGGGCGTCCGAGTGCATTTTTGCACATGGAAAGAAACTGCGAACCCTAAAAAAATCAAGTTTAATAATATCTAGACTTACTTTTCAACATTTTCACTGCTACTGTTGTGCCGATGTGTTGCTGTAAGAGGCCTGAAACATTTCCTTTGACAACTCTTCCAAACTCTCCTTCTCCTAGAAAGTCGCCCAGAACAACGTTTTCTCGAGGAATTTCCCATTTTTCATCCGGCGGTAATTGGTATTCAGTCCTCGGTGCCATTTCATTTGCTTCCGATGCTGGATGAGGTTCGTATACGATGGTGACGTTTGGTAATTTCTGGAATTTGAGCAAGATGTAAGGTGAAGGTACAAGATATACCTACGTATTAATATCTTTGAACACCGGGAGAAGTTCAACTCCTAAATTCCAATCATTTTTATGAAAGAAGTTAAATTTAACAAACAGATTGTATGTAGTAAGTATGTAGATGTACTTATTTGGGGAAAAAATTGAATTTGAGTGATCATTATTTTAACACCTTATCAATTTTAATAAAATTTTGTTTGCGATGTACACATTTTTATCGAAATGTTTGAGAAACTGAATTGAAATTTCATGTATGGGAGCGTCGAGTTTTTCTTTTGCGTGTCTTATAAAAAAAAAATTGAAAAAAAAAAACATTTCAGGAAATCTTCATCTGATGAGTTTACAGCAAATTTCTACTTATCTACTTTATCGAGGGAAGATGTCAATTTCCAAAATGAAATGATCACACAAATAACTTCTTGAAATTTACTAGTTGATTTTCTATCGGTTATTAAAGGGTTAAAAGGACAAGTGTTGTTAGGGGAATTTTCTTTGGAAGGTTTTGTATGTACTTACCAGTATGTCTAATTCATTTTTATTCAGCTTAATTTCGTTTTCAATCACCACGCGTTTTACGCATTGCGACACAGCTATCATTTCCATGCCCATTTTATTAATTTGTCGTTGCATCTTTCGCGATCTTACTGCAGATTTTCTATAACAAATAACGAATACTGCGGCTACAGTAAACGTTACTGCCACTATTAGAGTTATTATTAAATAGACGTTTTCTGTAAACCAACTTGTCGATTGGTTTTTTCGCAAGATATTTTGAAATATTGTTGAATTTGTGCAGTCTTGTATATCATGCAACCACGGATCAGTCATGTTGTATTTATTATCTAAGCTGTAGTATTTGCATTCTCCAGTTTCTAAATTCCACATACATGAACAGTTCTTATTCAGACATGCTGTGCATTGATCGCCCAAATAGGCGCATTTATAGACGATAATATGTGTGTTGTACGTGTTGTCAAGTAGTATTGATCCGTTCCATAAAACAGACAATTCGACTGTTGCGAAAGCTTTCGATTCAGAGTATGCAAATATCTCATCATTGCACGTGAAGTCTCCCTCTTTCAAAGCATTTTTTGGATAACCGCCTTCTAGGTGGTGACCAAATTGTATCTTCTCCTCATTAGAGTCGAACACAAATTTGCATGTAAATCTGCCTTCGCCTAACCCCGTTGGTATCTGGTAAGATACTTGTATTTGTTCCGTCTTTTCTGTGTGGGCAGGTATATAAATGTCTGTTTTATGTTTGGTGGAAAACTGTGGGCAAAAGATCGAGTTCTTCGGGTATTTGAATCCATCATATGATGTTGTACTGTGCCGCTGAGGAAAATTGGTGCTGCTGAGATTCATGCCTATTACTGTATCATCTTGTTTCCAAATTGCATTATCTGTGCATATTGATTCATTCACATACCACTTGCATGGATAAGGAGAAGTTATACACGATAAACAAGTTTTATATGTACTACAATCGTAAAATATGACGTGAATTTTTTCAAATACTGGGCCGTGGCTTATCTGAACTGATAGCTGAGCTCCTATGGAATGATTATTGCTGGGTGTTGGAGGTAAATGATTAGGAGCTGGTGTTACGCAATAAGTACTAGTTTCATTGATCGTGGTTGTTGTGTTGATAGAAAAATTGCCAAATTCGAATAGACATCTTGTTGTATGGTTGATGAACGGATGCGCAGTTATTGATTCGAATGTTACATTCCATTCCGCTGTTCTTGAGAATTTTTTTGCTGTACATGAAGATGCGTCTATGTATTCATCATACGAGACCCAGTTGAGGCAATTTTGTGTAACATCACACTCTGATTTCAAACAGCATCTATTTCTAGGAAAACACCATCCGCAATAAGGATCTTGTATCGCCCAGCATGCATACGATGTTTTATATTTGTCGCAATTATGTATTTTGACTTTGATGAGTTTGCGACTGGTCATCATATACAAAAAGTTCATCGTAGAATCAAACTGCATTGTATCTGGATATAATGTGTCTAAGTTCATCGTAGAATCAAACTGCATTGTATCTGGATATAATGTGTTTAGCGTCTCAATCATTACGTCTGCATATTTATTTCCAGTGGACAAATCGGGCGAATCAATTCCTTTGATTGATATTTTCTGTAAACGGCCGCCATTGGTACTAAGAAACAAGATTGTGTGATTGTTAATTGAGGTAACCACCATTTCATTAACATTGGATTCTGTAAAAGAGTGTGAATCCGAGAATATCATATCTCCGACCAGCGTTTCATTCTTTTGAAACAGGGAATGTAATTTATTCATTTGATACCTGCATACTAGGAAGGTGTGTGTCTTCGTATGACTATCTTCTTGTAGTGTGAATGTGAACATAACTTTTTCCTCCATTTCATGTGAATCTGTTTTTGAACCAGAATCTGGATTTCGCTTTTGGATATACGCTTTAGAGATGTCTCCTGTAATAGTTGTCCCATTTGGACCTGAATTGCACATTATGGGAACTCTACTGCACGAATTGTTTATACGAGTATCTGTCACAATTGGATACTCACCTACTCGATTATTCAAATCATACGAGTACAAGAAGTTCCGGGTGATAAAATAACCGACATTTTGGAAACTGAAACCATAAATTAAGTTAGCTTTGGGTTCATCGGGACAATCGTTTATCGTGAAACGAAGGGCAGTATTTTGTGTAAGAGCTGATGAAAAATGTTCTCGTTCTAGATTCGTGATAGTTATTGTTCGTAGTGGGTAATCATAATGTTTGACACCAACATACAGTGTTGATAGTGGTGTTGATGAATTCTTTAGTAAAGTGGGAGCTATGAAGGCTACAGTTGGCGTATAAGATGATAATCCTCCGGGTATACGTTCAAACATAGTTTTCCAGATTTTCGAAATATTACTCATATCGTGAGCATGACAGGTATCTTCGAAAAAAGTACCACACGAAATCAGTTGCTGATTGTGATAGTCCAATACTAGCACTTTGTTCATGTTATGCGTTGTTGTTTGTTTCAATTTATGTGAACAGTCGGGAGCTGTACAATCTGAAGGACTGAGTTCCGATATAGTGTAATTAATTTGCAGTTCGAGATCCGTTGATAATTGATAAATATGGTTTTCTCCGCCTAAATATACCCATCTTCCATATTCATCTACCGCCAAGTGATTGAAGTATCCGATGTGTTCATCTGTAAACACTTGCCAGCTTTCCTTAACTGATTTTGCAATTGAGTAATTCGTGTTCAGGCAAAATATAAACGTGTGTATCAATAGTATGTGTAAGAGCTTGGGAAAATTCATTGTGATGAAAATGTCATTTGTTTAGTCTACGTTATCATCCGGTTGATTTGTCCGTTATTTTCCCCCCGTGTAATGCAGATTTCGTTGTGCAATATCTGGAAGCATAAAGAAGATATGGACTTTAATAGATTATGTTGATGGTTGATGGATTAGAAGTACTGCATGAGAAAGAAACTTTACAGGGAACACATGAATTCTGTCAAACTTTCGAAATAGGCACCTACCTACCTAATTAGTGGTGTTTCAGAGATTCTCTAATATGTACTGGTATGGTACCTATATGTCTGATTTTGAAAATAATTCGACCTTCCGACGAGCTTCTCATAGTTGAGTTACTTAACACAAATCGAAGATCTGGGTAGTTTGCTGTGTGGCATCCAGAGTTACAAAGCAAAAAAAAGGTCTCATCTAAAAAAAAATTTCATGTTGGAAAACAGGAAATTTGAAAAAAAATGTTTGCTGGATTGCGACGACGCAAATGACGTGTTTTTTTCGCAAAAAGCGTATGATGGAATGAAAAAAAAATCTGTTTAGGTAAATTTATAATGTACTGGCAATTAAAAATTGAAATCGTCAGGTACTTTAAAAACACGATTTTAATAGATTCTCAGGGGTAAGTAAATATAAATAAAAAATACGCAAAAAAAAAAAGAGGCCAATCCCTACCTACTTCCTAAAGTTATCCAGAGAACTTGGAATGGGCGCCTGGTGAAAATTGAATTAATGAAAATATGAATTTTGTGTCGCTAATATAGTACAGTCATTTGAGCAAAATTTTTAGTCAAACCTCGGAAAAATTGGGGGAAAGCTGAATTTCACATTATTTGTTCAGATTGGTCTTTAAAACAACCCATCAAAAGTTGCACCCCGCAACTTGACCGCTACCCCCGCAAGAGGTCATTAACCTTTGTCGATACAGGTTTTTCGGCTGTATCGCCGAAATGAAAGGTCCGGGAGGAAATATGTTCGAACAAGAATTGTTCTACGCAAAATTTCCTATCAGAATGACCAGTTCAGTTTTTCTCAAAATGGCGATTTCACCCATACTAAGGAGGGGGTAAAGTTGTCAATTTTATGAAAATTGTTTTAAAAATAATGAAAATCGACAATTTAAAACGTGAATTCGATTCGCAGTAGGCTCGAAAATATTTTGACCAAACTTGCACACCGAACTTGTCTGAAACCCCCGCAAGAGGACATTAACCTTTGTCAATCTACGATTTTTCGGCTATATCGCCGAAATGAAGCGTCCGAGGGGAAAAAGTGATTGAACTAAAATTATTCTATGCCAAATTTCCTATAAGTATGACTAGTTCAGTTGTTCGCGAAATTGCAATTTCAGTCTTTTAAGGTAGGGGGTGGGGGAAGGTGAAAGCACTTAGGCAACGGACTCCATCTAATTTGTATCATCACCGTCATCCTCACTCTCGTTCTCAGAATTCATTTCAGAAACTTTGATGTGGCTTTACTAACAAAATGGCGGCTATTTTAATCGATAAGTCCGCCGAAATCGCAGATTTTGCTTTCCAACGTAAAACTCGGACGAAATTTTTAGAAAAACACAAAACTAAATCGAAAGAGCATGCGAAAATTCATCAGCAGTCAAAATTTCAAGTGCAAAAGTGTATTTTTCTATTTTTGGTAAATTTTTTAAAATCAAATAGGCCAAACATGAGAAAAAAATCAAAATTCAACTAAATTGATTTTGATTTAGAAGGATCAAATTTGGAATACATCCTATTTTCGACCGGCCAAATCGATTAGAAACTATTTCAAACCATTTTAAGCAGTTCTGGAGCCTCCAGCAAAGTTTTGAAACTTGAAATTCCCACAAAATTTCATCAAAAGCAGTTTGGAAAGCTAAAATTCATTCTGTAAACTAATTTCAATACGCTAGGGAGTCGACTGCAAGTAGATTTCAAGTCGTTTTGGAGCATTCAGCAACTTTTTGGAAATTACTGGAGCCTCCAGCAGATTTTTCAATGCTCGAAATTTCCATAAAAATTTACTAAACAGAGTTGGAAATTCAAAATTCACCCTGTATTTCAATTTCAATGCGCTATCAAGTCGACTGCGGATTGGATTTCATACAAAACAGTTGAAAAGCTAAAATTTAATCTCTAATCTAATTTCAATATGCTATGAAGTCGACTTCTCGTAGATTTCAAGTCGTTTTTGAGCATTCAGCGACTTTTTGGAAATTATTGGAGCCCCCAGCAGAGTTTTCAATGCTCAAAATTTCCATAAAATTTTACCAAGCAGAAACACGCCACTTTTGACATTACTCGGAGGTGTATCGCAGGCAGTTTCAATCCGTTTTGGAGCCTCCAGCAGATTTTTAGAAACTTTTGTCTTTCAAAACATGCCACAAAATCTATCCGAATCAACTTTCAGCTTTTCAACTCCATGTGATGAAATTTTGTAGAAATTGCAAGTTTCAAAAATTTACTGGAGGCTCCAGTAATTTCCAAAAACTCGCTGAAGGCTACAAAACGGCTTGAAATCTACTTACAGTCGACTTCATAGCGTATTAAAATTAGTTTACAGAATGAATTTCCGCTTTCCAACTTCATTTGATGAAATTTGGTGAGAATTGCAAGTTTCAAAAATGTGCTAGATGCTCCAGAACTGCTCAATAAAACGGGTTCAAATCGTTTCCAACCGATTTGGCAGGTCGAAAATAGAGTAGAGGAGAAGGTGCAAATATGGACCCCCCTTTAGCTTTCTGGCTTTAAAGGGTAGAAAAAATTATCAACATTTTTTTTCGAATATATGTACCATTTGAAATGCAAAAGACTGTAGTATATTGTGTAAAAAAAAATTTTTTCTGTTGAAAACTCACGGAGAAATTTGAAATTTAGAAAAGTGACATAAAGTGGTACAAATATGGACTCGGGTACAAATATGGACCCCCTCAAAAAATGAATAAAAATTTCAAAAAATTGAACAAAAATTTATTTACTTAAAGATGTTTTTCGATGCTTTGGACTTGTCTTCTTTATTAATAACACTTTTCTCGGTATTCTAAAAACCATTGAACCAAAATTAGATGAAAAAAATTTAGGGGTCCATATTTATACCCATGCAAAAAATTGGCCAAGTTAATGAAAAATGAAAAAATTATGATTCCATTTGCGACACTTTGGTTTTGTCTTCTTTATTATAACACTTTTCTCGACATTCTAAAAAATATTGAATCAAAATTAGGTAAAAAAATTTAGGGGTCCATATTTATACCCATGCAAAAAATTGGCCAAGTTAATGAAAAATGAAAAAATTATGATTCCATTTTCGACACTTTGGTTTTGTCTTCTTTATTATAACACTTTTCTCGACATTCTAAAAAATATTGAATCAAAATTAGGTAAAAAAATTTAGGGGTCCATATTTATACCCATGAAAAAAATCGGCGCAGTTTATGAAAAATGAAAAAAATTATGAAAATCAGTTGAAGTACAGACAAACATGAAAGTATATTTTGAAAGTACACATTGTAAGCTACTTACTTCGCTAATAATTTTTTTTCCAAACTTTATTTGAAGTTGATGAATTACTGAATGAAAAACTTGTAAAATTTTCCACTGCAAAGAAAATAATGCGCAAAAAAAACAATTGCTGATAAGAGACACCCAAGTTTGCATGGATCCGAAATAAGTACATGGATCATCGATACTACACGATTCGGATAGATTTTGTGGCATGTTTTGAAAGACAAAAGTTTCTAAAAATCTGCTGGAGGCTCCAAAACGGATTGAAACTGCCTGCGATACACCTCAGAGTAATGTCAAAAGTGGCGTGTTTCTGCTTGGTAAAATTTTATGGAAATTTTGAGCATTGAAAACTCTGCTGGGGGCTCCAATAATTTCCAAAAAGTCGCTGAATGCTCAAAAACGACTTGAAATCTACGAGAAGTCGACTTCATAGCATATTGAAATTAGATTAGAGAGTAAATTTTAGCTTTTC
Organism: Planococcus citri; assembly: GCF_950023065.1. Classification (NCBI taxonomy): domain Eukaryota; kingdom Metazoa; phylum Arthropoda; class Insecta; order Hemiptera; family Pseudococcidae; genus Planococcus; species Planococcus citri. The sequence continues at coordinate 82,717,363 of NC_088677.1, forward strand.
AACTGTTTTGTATGAAATCCAATCTGCGTATAATTTTTAGTACCCAGCATGACCGTAGCGCTAGTGGTTGTACACTAAACCATGGGGAGGGGGGTCCATATTTGTACCTGAGTCCATAATTGTACCTTATCCTCTACATATTTCCAAGTTTCAGCTTTATAGCTCAATTTGGTAAAGTTTTGATTTTTTTCTCATTTTTGGCCTAAATTTAATTTTTAAAAATTTACTAAAAATTGAAAAATATATTTCAACTGAATTGGTCATGCTCATAGGAAATTTGGCGTATAATAACTTTAGTTCAATCACTTTTTCCCCTCGGACCCTTCATTTCGGCGATATAGCCGAAAAATCGTAGATTGACAAAGGTTAATGACCTCTTGCGGGGGTTGCAGACAAGTTGGGTGTGCAACTTTGGTCAAAATATTTTCGAGCCTACTGCGAATCGAATTCACGTTTTAAATTGTCGATATTCATTTTTTAAAACAATTTTCATAAAATTGACAACTTTACCCCCTCATTAGTAGAGGAGAAGGTACAATTATGGACCCAGGTACAAATATGGACCCCCCATGGTTTAGTGTACAACCACTAGCGCTACGGTCATGCTGGGTACTAAAAATTATACTAGTAGTGTAGTATCGATGATCCATGTACTTATTTCGGATCCATGCAAACTTGGGTGTCTCTCATCAGCAATTGTTTTTTCTTGCTCATTATTTTCTTCACAATGGAAAATTTTACAAGTTTTTCATTCGGTAATTCATCAACTTCAAATAAAGTTTGGAAAAAAAATTATTAGCGAAGTAAGTAGCTTACAATGTGTACTTTCAAAATATACTTTCATGTTTGTCTGTACTTCAACTGATTTTCATAATTTTTTTCATTTTTCATAAACTGCGCCGATTTTTTTCATGGGTATAAATATGGACCCCTAAATTTTTTTACCTAATTTTGATTCAATATTTTTTAGAATGTCGAGAAAAGTGTTATTAACAAAGAAGACAAGTCCAAAGTGTCAAAAATGGAACCATGATTTTTTCATTTTTCATAAACTTGGCCAATTTTTTGCATGGGTATAAATATGGACCCCTAAATTTTTTTCATCTAATTTTGATTCAATGGTTTTTAGAATACCGAGAAACGTGTTATCAATAAAGAAGACAAGTCCAAAGCATCGAAAAAAATCTTTAAATAAATTTTTGTTCAATTTTCTGAAATTTTTATTCATTTTTTTAGGGGGTCCATATTTGTACCCGAGTCCATATTTGTACCATTTTATGTCACTTTTCTAAATTTCAAATTTCTCCGTGAGTTTTCAACAAAAAAAAAAAAAATTTTTACACAATATACTAGAGTCTTTGGCCTTTCAAATGGTATATTCGAAAAAAATGTTAGATAATTTTTTCTACCCTTTAAACCCAAAAAGCTATAGAGGGGGTCCATATTTGTACCTTCTCCTCTATGGGTGAAATCGCCATTTTGAGAAAAACTGAACTGGTCATGCTGATAGGGAATTTTGCGTAGAACAATTTTTGTTCGAACATATTTCCTTTCGGACCCTTCATTTCGGCGATACAGCCAAAAAACCTGTATCGGCAAAGGTTAATGACCTCTTGCAGGGGTGGTGGTCAAGTTGCGGAGTGCAATGTTTGATGGGTTGTCTTAGAGTCCAATCTGAACAAATAATGTGAAATTCAGCTTTCCCCCAATTTTTCCGAGGTTTGACTAAAAATTTTGCTAAAATGACTGGACTAAAGAGATGCTTTTTCTACAAATCGCAAAATTACGTCGGAAATCCAAAAACAATATTTTTTGTAGGTCATCTTCTTCTCAAGCCAAAATAATTTGAAACGTAGTAATTAATCTTGTGATTTTTGACTTCGAAGCATTGCTGCTGATCAAACGAGATTTTATTTACATTACACTGCACGTGGAACTGATTACCTAACTACATATTACTAATTCGAAAATCAGGCATAAAATCTAAAGCTATGAAATATAAGACAAAAGACAACTATTTTTTCATAAGTGAGATTCAAGATTAGATTATCATGTATGATTTCCGACTCAGTTATCGACTTTACGTGTCGTTTGAAAATCTCATTCAAACAACTGCAAAAAGTATTGACCTCACGTCAGAAACCACCAAAACTGTTGTTTTAAGATTTCCGTCGTGATTTTGCAATTTATGAAAAAAAAAAAAAAAAAAAAAACTGTCTTGACGACATAAATTCACATTTCACGAAAAGTCAAGAATTGGGGAAAAAATAAATTAGGTACCTACTTAAGTTTTCAAGTATTCCATAAACGTGAGAATGAGAAAAACCCTTGTTACCAAAACGTAGTTTGGTGTGTGAAGTTTTCCGAAATGCGCAAAAAAGTCATTTTTTTTGGATCTTATTACTTATTCGTTTGGCGCGATCCTACATTTGTTTTGTTTTCTTATAAAAAATTATTAATGAAATAGGAAATTCAAAAATGAGAAGGATGGGTTAATGTTGAAAAACACAAAAATTATTTTTCAAAAGGACTTGCATATAATGAACTTGAAATCGAAATCGACGCCTCGTGAAAGAGAAGATTTTTCAATCAGAAAAAGAAAGAAAAGAATCCTTGGCAATGGCAATAAATGATTTTTTCACGTGCCCCCTCCTGTATTTTACCTGGGGAAGTAAGTATGTAGTTGATTTAATTGCGTTAGTCGTTTATACAAGACGTCGTTCTTCCTGGGTCAACACCAGATATACTAAACTTCACCTAACTGTTGATCTTCCTCGTGAAAAAGCGTAAACCGTTGAACCGCAAGATGTACAAATAAATTTTAAAACAAGTTTTTATGTTTCTTAAGTTTCTTACCTCTTTTTAATTATTTTGCGATAAAGATTTCGTTCAGCAAAAGATGAAAATAAAACACAGGACTCAAAATTTTTAAAACCACCATTAGGTATTACTGTGAAACACTTTAATTTTATTAATACCTACCTAATGGATGAGTTAGGTTAGGTGACAAAGACACCGAGGACTTTTGTTGAATGATGATAAATCTAATTTTATCATTTTATTATTTCGATAAACATTTCAACAAGGACCGACTTTAACCAATAAGCAAAATGCTATAATGATTCTGACGTGTGTTTCATTTCCGTAACTTTTCATAAAATTTTGCACGAATCAAGGGCGATGATTAGGTTTTTTGGATGTATAGCTTAGGTAGATTGCGACCAATTTTTGTGATTTCGATATCAGTTTCCGTTCGATGATTTATTTTTAGCGACGTGGTGGTGATTCGAAAAAATTTTCGATGATAAAAATGATACTTTACCTGCATTATCAACGTAATACACTCTACGTTTACCTCACATTCAGTGATGAAGGGATAAAATTTCCAAATTCTTTGAAAAATGAATTGTTTCGAGTCACGCCAACTCCCAACACTCCCAACAGTCCCATATCCATCATGGCTTCAGAGACATCCGGCAAAAGTTTGTGGGTTGGTTGATCAGATTCGTCGCTGGTGACGTTTGAAAAAATTAACCCATCCTCCTTTTCGTACGTTATTGATGTTTGAAATACCCGGAAAATTGGAATATCAGTATGAAAAACTAAAAAAATTCGTCGAATACAGTTTGGGAAAATGTTTACTGAGAACTTACTTATCAATAACGTATACACTACACATACGTGCATAACTTAATTCAGACTCATGAATTACATATGTGTAGGTCTAGGTATATTCAGATCGATGGTCGTAGAAAAATAATGACTATAATGAGTCAGTGATTTATTTTGAATCAAATTTTCAGTATTCGTGTGATTTATGTACCTACTTACCATAGTTATCTTTAATAATATCTGTTATGAAATAAACCTAAATTTATGATTGATTTTAAAGAAGTAATGCATACCTATTGCTTAATTTATATATTTTTTTAGAAATAATTGCCGCCCCTCTTTCATCGTAATCTCTGCAAGTATCCGCTAATTTACTATCGGTTTCATTGCTGCGAGTATATCTCTGTTTATTTTTGAGTCATGCGAATTGGATTGTTAGATTACCTATGGGTTGATTGAATTTTTTGGAATGATTCATTTTTACATATAAATGAGAATAAAATTCATAACCTAATGATGAAAACCACTTACTTACTGCGTCCGTCCGTATCTGTAAGGCATCTGAATCTTGATAAAGTTTGGTTGATTTTCAGGCAGATTATTTCAGAATTGTACCATCAGATTGTACCTATAAGAAGAACAATCTTATGTAGGCATAGGTACTCATCTGGTACATAATATTGAACCTAGTTGGTTTTGGATCATTCCATGTCAAAACGCATGTATTTTTGCACGTGCGGGTTTGGCTATTTTTAAAATGAGTAGGTAGTTCTCATGTGAATACGTTAGACTTCTATGAGAGATTGTGGATGGCGCGAACTGCGGTTTTCTTAAGGTTTTTGGAGGGGACGTGAATAGATTCAAAATTTAGAAAATAATAGGGATATCAGTTTCAAGCGAGGTTAACTTGATAACTGCAAAATAATATGCAATGTTTGAGCTTTTTCAAAGTTTGTAGAATCATGGGAGCTCTTTTTGGAGATATATGAATGGTAAAAATCAGTGTTGCCAATTCTGTAATGAAAATTTGCCAGAAAAGTTGAAAACTATATTTTCTTCATCTTGTCCACGCTCGAAAATTCTGAAAAAGCACGACTTATTAGCCTGATTTTTCTTATAGAACAAAAGAATGCTAAGGCTTCGCTCGTACGTATGTACTATGTATGTACAATCTATCACAATTCTTGGACAGAGAGTAGGACCACTCACAAAATCGGTTTTGGGATCCCAGGAGTTCATATTACATAAGCGTTTTTTCACACATCGTCTAATCATTTTTTCAACCTACATCTCGGCAGGAGAGTTTTTCACAAAATTCGTTCAAGTTTGGTAATTCGACTTGGTTTGGCGTTGAGCTTGAAGGAGTTTGAGTGCAGATTACCTGTGGTCATAATTCGCAGATGACCAATATTTTCAAGTGGTAGGGGGAGGGGGGAATGAAAAAATTCAAAAAAGTGAAACTCACAAGGAAACGTCTTGAGGTGTCCGCCTCCGATTTGAACGGGATCGCGATTTTTGGAAAGAGCATGTTCTAAAACCCCCAAATCCAAATTTTCAGCTGCCCAAGTTCATTTTTCGATTTTTGGCGAATTTTTGAAAATCCAAAATTGATTATTTTGGTGATTTATGCTTTTTTTTAAAAAAAGTACGTACTTGATCAGTAAAAATGTTCAAACTAAATCCTAAACCTGATATTAACACCCCCAAATCCAAATTCTGCCATTTCCAGCCATTCTGGAGCCTCCATCGCTATTTTACAATTTCTCCAGAATTTTGAATTTGCTCCAGAAGGAGTGAATAAGAAGTTGGGCAGCTAAAAATCGAGTGGTGTGTTATACTCGATCTGTATTTAACGAGATTTATCCACATTTGAGTCGGTTTCGGGAGGGACACCTCAAGAGTAGTTTTTTAACCAGCTTTTTCCATAATAAAAAATCCAAAAAAAAATCAAAAGTTCCCCGTTTGCGAGGAAATTTTTTAAATCGCTGTATTTCGTCCATAACTAACCTCCCGAGACCGAATTCCGCCATTTCCCACCGATCTGGAGCCTCCAGCGCGATTTTTAAATTTCTCCAGAATTTTGGATTTGCTCCAAAAGGTGTGAATATGAAATTGGGCAGCTAAAAATCGAGTTGTGTGTTATACTCGATCTGTTTAACAAGTTTATCCACATTTGAGTCGGTTTCGGAAGGGACACCTCAAGAGTGGTTTTTTGACTGGTTATTTTCAAATAAAAAATTTAAAAAAATCAAAAGTTTCCCATTTGCGAAGAAATTTTTGAAATTTGCGCGAACACACAACTCGATTTTTAGTTGCCCAATTTCAAATTCATACCTTCTAGAGCAAATTAAAAATTCTGGAGAAATTTAAAAATTTCGCTGGAGGCTCCAGAATGGCTGGAAATGGTGGAACTCGGCCTCGGGGGGTTTGTCGTGAACGAAATACAGCGATTCGCGCTAATTTCAAAAATTCCCTCATAACCGGTAAAATTTTGATTTTTTTGGATTTCTTATTATGAAAAAAGCTGGTTAAAAACCACTCTTGAGGTGCCCCTCCCAAAATCGACTCAAATGTGGATAAACTCGTTAAACAGATCGAGTATAACACACAACTCGATTTTTAGCTGCCCAACTTCATATTCACTCCTTCTGGAGCAAATTCAAAATTCTGGAGAAATTGTAAAATAGGGCTGGAGGCTCCAGATTGGTGGGAAATGGTGGAATTCGGTCTCGGGAAGGTTAGTTATGGACGAAATACAGCAGTTCGCACAAATTTCAAAAATGTGTGTTTTTAGTGATGCTGAAAACGAATTTGACGTCTGATTTTTGATTGGACCCGTCCATGGCCCCCAGCACCTCCCCAAAAGGGGTGGCCCCCTCAAAAAATGGTTACATTCGTGTGACACATGAAATAGTATGTTTTCGATATCGCTGAACATGAATATTGCCTTTGATTTTCGAATCGACTTCACCCAAGGCCCCCAGAACCTCCCTCAATAGGTAAAACTCCGAAAAAATTGTTGGGGGCGGTGGATGGGTCCAATCAAAAATCTGACGTCACATTGGTGTTCAGCGTCACCAAAAACATTTCCATGTGTCACACGAACAAAACACTTTTTTGAACTGTCACCCTTGTAGGGAAGGTGCTGGGGGCCGTGGATGGGGTCCTATCAAAAATCTGACATCATTTTCGTGTTCAGCGTCAATAAAAACATAGAATTCGATATATCACATGCCCCTGCATGCCCCAGATTCTCTTTCGAAAGTTTCGCCCAAAATTGCGGTGGGGGTTCTCCCCCACCATTGAGAGATCCCATCTCGAAACTTGGATATTTCAAAATGCATCAAAAGGTACATCTATGGATATTTTTTCAAAATTTCAAATGGTAGATACCACTTACAGCGCCATTTTGAAATTTGAACTTTCAATTTGAAAGTTCAACTTTCAACTTTTGAAAATTTTAAAATACTTAAAAAGTTCTAAATGCAATGCCTTTTTGAACTGTGAAATCAGTTTTGATCTAAGTATCATAGTTTTGTAGGAATGAGCTGCTGAAGTTGAGTACCTCGAGACAATATGAAAATAATGGAAGCCCCCCACCCGCCCTCTGAGGGGGCTGGGACCAAACTAATTGCGGTATTCTTACTTACTGGGTGGGTATATATTGTAAAAAAAATTTGAGCGAAATCGAAAGACATGACTTTCAAAATCGCCTTTTTTCGGTTGAGTTGACATATGGAATGACCCAAATACCAATCGATAGAGGAGAAGGTACAAATATGGACCCCCTCTAGCTTTTTGGCTTTAAAGGGTAGAAAAAATTATCAAATTTGTTTTTCGAATATACCATTCGAAAGGCCAAAGACTCTAGTATATTGTGTAAAAAAAATTTTTTTTTTGGTTGAAAACTCACGGAGAAATTTGAATTTTACAAAAGTGACATAAATTGGTACAAATATGGACTCGGGTACAAATATGGACCCCCTAAAAAAATGTCTAAAAATTGCAGAAAATGATGCGAAAATATATTTAAAGACGTTTTTTAACTTGAGTATATGAAAAAAACATCGAATGCATGACAATAAACATCAAATACATGAAAAAAATCGAAATTAATAAAAATCGATTTTCATAAGAAAAAACCGAACTTTCTGGATTTTACTATTTTTACTTCTAAAATGGCCCGTACTATACTTTCTTCGTCCCATTTCCGTCTTTTAGGACTTCTCTTATTTGTTGATTGCTTCTTTCTCAGCATTCTAGGAAAAATTATATGAAAAAATTTAGGGGTCCATATTTATACCAACGTAAAAAAACTTGTCAGTTTATGAAAAATGGAAAAAAATACGAAAATCGAGTAAAGTAATGACAAGTATGAAAGCATATTCTGAAAGTATACACTGAGAGCTACTTATTTCGCTAATAATTTTTTTTTTGAACGTTATTGGAAGTACATCAATTATTAAAAGAAAACAGAGTAAAATTTTCCAATGGCAACAAAAAATCACGAAAAAAAAATCAAATGCTGATTGCAGACACAGAATTTTGCATCGATCCAAAATATGTAACTAGATCGTCAGTACTACACTACTAGAACAATTTTTAGTGCGGACCGTGACCGCAGCGCTAGTAGTATTCTCTAAACAGAGGGGGGTCCATATTTGTACCTGGGTCCATAATTGTACCTTCTCCTCTAGGAAATAAAAAGTTGTTGGTATTACGTATCCATATATCATCCTCCCAGAACAATTAAGAGGGGGTTTTCCATGTTTTTTACCTTGAAAAATCCTGTGTAACGCCTCTCACCCCTCCAAACTAAATTAACCTAGGAGGCCTAAATTTGTTATGTACATTCGGGGGAAGTGGGAAGGGGTGATCCACGTGTTCATTTCAGGGGTTAGACTTTTCAACCCTTCACCATCCGTTTACTGCTGCAAAAAAGTGGATTCTCGCGCCTTTTTAAAATTGGGTTTGATTTTATGCCATCGTTAGAACCTAGGAGGCTGAAATTTGGTATGCACATTCGGTGGGTGCCCCAGATGTGCCTTTCGGGGGTGAACATTTTCAACCCCTCCACAATCCTTTCCCGTTTCAAAATAAAAAGTGGATTTTCACGCCTTTTTTCGATTGCAAAGCATCTCAATTAAAATGACGTGCTTCCGATTTCATAAATAGCAAAGATCACACGAATATACGTATGTACATTTTTGTATGGAAGGTCAAAAACCTTTGTAATTTGACATGGAATGGTCCCTATTTGAACATTACTCGTATTATGGGATTAAAAGATGCACACTCACCAGCCTGTGTGAGTCTGATACATCCAGCTCCAATTCTTCTCCAATGGCTATCGGTTCCATTAATTGTGACGCTACCATCGTTTCCGTTTCCATTATATTAATTTGTTGTTGCATTTTTCGCAATTTTTCAGCAGATTTTCGATGATACCAGATAAATATTACGATCACGGCGAATAGCAGTGCTCCTAAAATGATCGCGATGATTTTGTATTTAACGATCACGATTCGTTTGTTACCTGCAGTGTTTTCTATGAGATAGCGAACTGAATTTGGGTAAAGTAGAAAGGTGGGGTATTTCTTGGGAACATTTAAATCATTCAGTTCTACTCCATCTGAAGTATTCATTTTGAATCCATAATCCATTAGTTTAGGTTTGTTTTCGTTCAGAGAATACGTATGAATATCACACATGCTCGGTGTGGGGCATACCAAAGAAACGTCGGAAATTTCGCATCTGCTGTAGTATGATTTGTTTATCTGTTCATCGTGAATGTAAAAGAGAATTTCATCATCTTTTGTCAAGTTTTTATCGACAGGTAGGTGAAATATTATTGACGTATCTGGTCCACCTGTTGGAACACCCCTGGGTATATTGCGCGTGTTCTCTTCTGGATCTAATTCTTCGTCATATTCGTAGACATCTTCAGAGGTACGAATGTGTCCGTCAAACTTCACGGTGACGTAATTTTGGAAGGCATGCTTAGAAGGGCCCGTGACGCATTTCAGATGCATTGAATTGTTTTCAAACACCACGCATTCCAAATCACCGATATATACTTCGATTGTGCTACCAGCGTTCATATAGTCGCCCTGAATAGTCAGCTCAGTACCACCACTCATTGATCCTTCTGTTGGTGAGATGTGTTTAATTTTGGGGTCTACAAATTGGAAGGTAGTGTTTGATGTTAGAACTAAGTCTTCTGTAACAAGCTTAATTGGTCCGCTACAATCTTTAGTTGGCGAATCGCACTTTTTTAGTATGCACGTTAATTTTTCATTTGCTTCACCAGCAGAATGTGGATGTACCATGCAAGGGGTATCACCTACTGTAATGTTCCATGACAAAGGTAATGCATTACCCAAGTTACTGATATGGATTGATACTTTAGATCCACCTTCCCATGGTCCTAGTTTTGGTGTAAAGAATGAGATTATTGGATCTTGACATTGTTTCATTTTATCATCCTTACTGTTCCACAATTTATTGTAATTGCTATCATATTCACATTGTTTAGCTTGTGAATTCCATTTGCAATATTGCAGACTCAGGCATGTTTTACACTGGATTCCAATGTATGGGCATTTATATAAGATTACACTCATATTTTTGGGGTTATGAAGAGGTATTGATTCATTCCATAAAATTGACAATTGGATGGTTACATTTGGTTTTTGATCAGCGTATGTAAGTGTCACATTTTTACATTCAATTGTTCCTTCTGAATAACCTCTCGAAACTACCGAAGCTGCATATTGCATGGTCTTGTTTCCTTCAATGTGAAATTGACATGTCAATGTTTCATCCTCTGAATCTGTTGGGATTCTATACCCTATTTTAATGGTTGTTTCTTTCTCTGTGTCAGCATTAATGTAAATAATTCCCGATTCAGATAAAAGAGTAGGAAAAAACTGTGGACAGTAAAACTGATCTCTCGGGAATTTGTCATGGTATGTGTATCGACGAGTTTTCGAGCGAATCTGATCCAAAGTAGCCCCTATTACTATGTCATCATTGCTCCAGATTGTTTCACTCGTACAGCTTTCATTATTCACATGCCACTTGCATGGATAATTTGAAGTCACACATGCCGAACACGTGGTATATTCGCTACATATCATCGTGAGATTATCAAAAGGATGTGATTTTATGAAACTAATGGTCTCATTCCATTCTGCTGTGTGTAAAAATTCGTTATTGGAAATTGAAGATGTGTTCAGGTGTTTATAGATGGGATACGACATCCATCCGATGCTATTTTGTTCATCGGTACATTCTGATTTCAAACTACATCTATTTTTGGCGAAACACCATCCGCAATGAGGATCTTGTGTGCGCAAACATTCGTATGATGTGTTATATCCGTCACAATTGTACGTCTTGACTTTGGCAATTTTATTTTCAGTCATTACATACAAAAAGTTTTTTGTGAAATCAAACAGCAGATCGGAATTTACAGGAGATCTTTCTTCAACTACGATATCCGAATAGTAATTTGCCGTTCCAGCATTGGGTGAATGAATTCCTTCAATTGATACTTTCTTCAGATGTCCTGTTTGGGTACCTAGGAACAGGACAGTATGATTGTTAACAGTTGTGACTGCCATGGCTGTTACGTCTGGCTTACCCTCGTTGAAAAATATCAGTTCTTCGTTTTGTATTTGATAGTTTTGAGCGGAGAAACGTATGTTATTCATATCATATTTACATACTGCAAACCCTGTGTATCCATCTCCGACATGCAGATTGAAAAGTGCTAACATTAATGTTTCCTTCACTTCGAGCGAATCTGTTTCTGATGCGGATTTTGATTTTTTCACATACTCGTAGATGTAAGCATGCTGGATTTGGTTGTATTCACCATCTGATTGCTCCATGCTAGAATTGCACGTAATGAAAGCATTGTTATATGAATTTTTTCCCTGTTTATGATCTATCTCGATAAGGTATCCTGCTCCGAAGAGCTGATCAGCTATTGTGGCGTTTGAAGGAGGTGTAACGGCGACATCTACTTGGGTGAGAAAGTAGCTACTGTTTTGAAAACTGAAACCCTTAATGAATTTTGTTTGGAGAATGGGTAGGCCTATGGCATTCTTCGACGAATCATACACAGCATATTCTGTTAGATTTGACAAAAAATTCGTTCGCTCAAGATTTCTGATCTGTACTTGGCCAATAAAATCGTCGACGAAGCCGACATACAGTGCTGGCAATGGTATCGATGAGTTGGGTACTAAAAAAGAAGTTGTGAAGGCTACTGTTCGTGTAAGTTGATCATTCGCCATTCGAGGATCATTCTTGGTTGCCAAAATTTTTGAAATATCACAGAGATCATGAGCATGGCATAATCCTGAGTAAAAAGTACCGCACGATATCAATTGCTGGTAGTGATAGTCCAATACTAATATTCGGTTGTGTAAACTGGAATCTCCATAAAATTGTCTCAAACACTCGTAATTTGTACAATTTGAATAATCAACTAGATCCTTTCTGGTGTATTCAACTTGCAGTCTCAGGTCTGATGATAATTGATAAAGGTGATCGTATGACCCTATGTATACCCATCTTCCATACTTATTATCTACTGCCAAATGGTCGAATCGGCCATATTCAAGCGAAAACACTGCGGAGATATCTTCCGTCGATTTTGCATCCGAGCAATTTGTGCTGATTCCCAATATCAATGTGTAAGCCAATACAGTGCGAAATAGTTCTGGAATACGTATTATATTCATTTCTTCGATGTTTCATTTACTTTTCCATTGTTTTTCCCCGCACGTTGTGATGATTTCGTTTCGAGAGTACCTTGAAACAGAGAAAATATTCACGTATCTATTATAAATGGATTAAAAACTACATGTGACGCGGCCAGCGATACCATACCATATGTCGGAAAACTTTTTTTTGAGATAATCGCGTTTTCATGGAAAAAGTCAGAAAATATCAAAAAAAAATTTTTTGTCGATTCATATACTATGAAGCCTATACTTTGGAATGGGTGTACCCACCGATCTCAAACACGTCGTTTTAGTGGTGAAAAACCGGTTTTACAAAAGTGCTTTTCATAAAAAAATGTCAAAAAAAAAAAAAAATATTATGATGTAATACCATTAAAAGATGAAGAAAATCAAAAAAAAAAAAAAAAAAAAATTTAAAAATGTTACAAAAATAACCCAAACTTTCAAACACGTTTTTCTCAGAATTTTGGTTTTTGAATTTCAAAAAATACGCAACTTTGAAATTTTGAAAATTTGTCAGATTTTAATATTTTGAAAATCTGTTTGCACCATTGAAAAGAGGAAGAAAAACACTACCAGAAACCACAATAAAACGAAAAAATTTTTTGCCGACATATGGTATGGTATCGCTGGCCGCGTCATTATTTCGAAACAGAGAAGTGATTTTTCTGTGGAAAATTCGTCACTGAATGTTGAAAATACGAGATAAAATCCTGTCAAGTTCTCGGAAAATAACCTGTTTCAAATCCTTGACATACTACTTGTGCCAAACTTTTAAATATTTTAGAAAAAAATGACAAACTTTTCTAATTTCGATTTTATGTTAGGCTCAGGAATAAATCGCAAAATGGTGATGAGTTTTCCTCGAGAGGGCAGTTTTGAATCGTTACGTATAGGCTATGTCCACTCATTCCAATTTGACGAATAAAATAAAACGCTCCGATGATCGCAAATGATATGCAACATTATCCATACTTAACCCTAAATTTCCAGTTTTTACGCCAAAAAGTTAACATGATTTATAAAACACGGGGGTATTAATGTCTTTTATCTAAAGAACGTTTAAATGTAATGGTCTAATGAGAATGGGTGGATCGTCTTTGACTCTTTTTTTTGGAAAATTAAAGGGGAGATTTGATGAAAAGTTGTTGAACAGACCGCAGAGAAAATTTCGGATCCCTACCATTGAACCATCAGTTTTATCGCGCTGGTGGTAACTACAGATTTGCTGGAAATAGTGAAACTTACTCAGATTTTGAGGGTTCATTAAGTTGACCAATGTAGATACACTCGTTAAATAGGTCGAGTATAATATTACACAACCCGATTTTTAGCCGACCAACTTCATATTTACGCCTTCTGGAGTAAATTCAAAATTCTGGAAAAATTTAAAAATCGCGCTGGAGGCTCCAGAACGGCTGGAAATGATGAAGTTTGGGTTTGTGGGGTTAGTTTTGGTAAAAATACAGCGATTCGTGCGAATTTTGAAAATTTCCACGCAAACGGGAAACTTTTGATTTTTTGGATTTGTTAATTTTGAAAAAAGCTGGTCAAAAAAAACACTCTTGAGGTATCACTCCCAAAATCGGCTCAAATGTGGATAAACTCGTTAAATAGGTCGAGTATAATACACAACTCGATTTTTAGCTGCCCAACTTCATATTCACGACTTCTGGAGAAATTTAAAATCGCGCTGGAGGCTCTATAGAATGGCTGGAAATTTTGAAATTTGAATTTGTGTTGTCAATTTTAGTTTTGGGACTTACTTTGACCATTTTTACTGATCAAGTACGTACTTTTAAAAAAAAAGCATAAATCGCCAAACACAGCTTCAATTTTGAATTTTCAAATGGGTGCCATTTATTGTTAGGTACTTTAATAAAAAATATACAACAGGGTCCGCTATATGGCATCTTCCATTGTGCATTGAACATTTAACTAGGCTCCTTAGGTGTAAGGGGCTGCAGGCTGTTCTTAATAAGACAAAACGCGAAAAATAGCTCTAAAATCGAATTTTTCGATCCCGGAGAGAGATTAACAAACGGTTGGATAATTGAAATTTAGATAAGAAATACACTTCTGTTCTATCCTCATTGGTTGTGCATTTCATTTTTTTTAAGGAGTACTGAAGTTAAGTAGGTACTTTTTTTGTTGCAAATGGTTGAAAATTTCACCACGATGCTTGTATTGGTGTAGGTCAGGATGAATCCGGAGTCGTCTGGTTCAACTTAACTGTAGATAGTACTCGAGGAGACAAACAAAAAACGTTTTTATGATAAGTTGCCTATCTTGTAAAATGAAGGGGCTAAGAGCTCCGCAAAATCGGAAATTCACCCATTTTGAAAAATTTATCAAAAATAAGAAAATATTTGAATCATTCAAAAATGATGCCACTAACCCATAGTAGGTACTCGAGTGGACGAACAAAAAAATGTTATCATGACCCATTGCCTATCTTCAAAATTGAAGGGGCAAACCTGATTCAAAATATCCAAATTTCGAGTGTCCCAAATTTGAGTTTTGAAATTGTGCTTGCCCCTTCAATTTTGAAGATAGGCAATTGGCCATGATACCATTTTTTGTTCATCCACTCAAGTACTATGGGTTAGGAGCATTATTTAAATGGCACAAACATTTTATTATACTGTCTGCAAATTGAAGAAATTACCTCATTTTTGAACTAAAATTTACCTGTTTTGAAAAATTCTTCTAAAATAAGAAAATGTTTGAATCATTCAAATGATGCCACTACCCATAGTACTCGAGTGGACGAACAAAAAATGAATTGCCTATCTTCAAAATTGAAGGGGCAAACACAATTTCAAAACTCAAATTTGGGGCACTCGAAATTTGGAAATTTTGAATCTGGTTTGCCCCTTCAATTTTGAAGATAGGCAATGGGTCATGATAACATTTTTTGTTCGTCCACTCGAGTAAGTACTATGGGTTAGTGGCATCATTTGAATGATTCAAACATTTTCTTATTTTTGATAAATTTATCAAAATGGGTAAATTTCCGATTTTGCGGAGCACGTAGCCTCTTCATTTTACAAGATAGGCAACTTATCATAATAACGTTTTTTGTTCGTCTCCTCGAGTACTAGGTATCTACAGTTGAGTTTAACCAGACGACTACGGATTCATCCAGTGATAGGACAGAAGGGCGGAAGCTCAATCTTTATGCTCGTGGAGTCGATTAACCTGAGAAATTCAAGAAACATACCTATTATTTAAGTATGTACATATGTACATGATTTTTCAATGATTTTAGAGCTGTTTTTCAAGTTTTCACATCATTTTTAACAAGTTCTCAAGCATTTTCACGCATTTTTGGCCAATTATACTGAGATGTCATGATTTTTTTATAGCCTTCAAAGTTACCCCAGTTTGAATATTATTTTTTTACTCCTCAGGGAAGAACTTTGGCACATGAACAAATGCGCTAATTTGTCGTCAGGAGGTGTACCAACACATCTATAATGTCACTTGACTCATTATTTGAAAATTCAAAATTTTAGACGCCAAGCTTTTCACATCAATTAAAATTAATTGAAACTCCACTTTTTTCCATTTGCTTTTTTATTGGTGTTGGAACCAGTACTTAGTCGAGCATGACAAAATAGGAAAAATAACTGCCAAAGTGTACTCTATCCATTCCCAGTGTCAGAATTGCTCCATTCTTCATAGTTCCACCGCCATGGAGTAAAACGTGATGAAAAACCGCACCCTTCAATGTTACCCCGCGATTTCAATGTTACCCCAGTTTACGGTATTGAAATTGGAATATACTGTGAATTTTGGATTTTCAACTCTGTTTGGTTAATTTTTATAGAAATTTCGAGCATTGAAATATCTGCTGGATAGGCTCCAGTAATTTCCAAAAAATCGCTGGAGGCTCCAAATCGACTTGAAATCTACTGTCAGTCAACTCCCTAGCGTATTGAAATCAGTTTACAGAATAAATTTTGGCTTTCCAATTGCTGTTGATGAAATTTTGTGGAAATTGCAAGTTTCAAAAATTCACTGGAGGCTCCAAGAATTTTCAAAAGGTTGCATGACTCAAATCCACCAGAAGTCGACTTAATAGCGTGTATAAATTGGATTGCAGCGTGAAGTTCCGCTGTCCAACTTAATTTGATTAAATTTTGTGGGAATTTCAAGTTTCGAAAATGTGCTGGAGGCTCCAGAACTGCTCAAAACGGTTTGAAATAGTTTCCAACCGATTTGGCAAGTCGAAAATAAGATATGTCCCAAATTTCAGATTTTTATCTCAATTTGGTAAAATTTTGATTTTTTTTCTCATTTTTGGCCTAAATTTGATTTTTAAAAATTCACCAGAAATCGAAAAATATATTTCAACTGAACTGGTCATGCTTATAGGAAATTTGCCGTAGAATATTTTTAGTTCAATAACTTTTTCATTTCGGCGATATAGCCGAAAAACGTAGATTAACAAAGGTTAATGACCTCTTGCGGGGGGGAGGGGTATGCAGACAAGTTGCGATGTGCAACTTTGGTCATAATATTTTCGAGTCTACCGTGAATCGAGCTCACGTACTAAATTGTCGATTTACATTTTTTAAAACAATTTTCATCAAATTGACAACTTTACCCCCTCCTCAGTAAGGCTGAAATCGTCATTTTGTGAAATGCTGAACTGGTCATGCTGATAGGACATTTTGCGTAGAAAATTTTTTGATCGAGCATTTTTCCTCTCGGACCCTTCATTTTGGCGATACAGCTGAAAAACCAGTATCGGCAAAGGTTAATGACCTCTTGCGGGGGTAGCCGGCAAGTTACGGGGTGCAACTTTTGATGGGTTGTTTTAGAGACCAATCTGAACAAATTATGTGGAATTCAGCTTGCCCCCAATTTTTTCGAGGTTCGACTAAAAATTTTGCTAAAATGACTGGACTAAAATGAATACACGCAATGGAAATATGAACTATCGAGGATGTTGGGTTACTATATTCCCGCCAAGACAGGTTTGCTAAATGTACACAGACGAATGTATGTAATGTACCTCTTTACCTATGTAGTCGAGTTACCCGAGGGGCGCTTGTGTAATCAGCCAGATGAATCATTAGGTCTGATAAAATGAAAGGCTTGAGTTGCAGAACAAAATTCGCCAACCAGTTCTCTGTCTCAGTCTTTCATTATTTTATTATTCAACGTTGATGCTTGATGCTTTCAAGTGGCCGAATAATAGTTTTAAATTAAAAACGCGTTCATATTTTCACGTTTTGGGTATGAATTCCATCGTTAAAAAAATCCTTATCGTTCTGCATCTGTCTTTAACGTTTAAACAGTTTCGTTTCTGGTGTTTTTCTTCCTTTTTTTTTTTTTTTTTTTTTTTTTTTTTGAACAATAAGTTGGCTGCGTTTTAAGTATTGCAAATTAATGGTTGTACTGTCTTTTAACTTTAACCAGAAATGTGTAATCGTGATAACCGGCGTCTGTATCGGTGTGTTTTTTTTTACTTTTATTTTGTTGTAACGTATTATCAGATTAGCGGCTGGAATTTTTTACATTCATTATTATGTTAATGAGGCACTACATGATTCTGTTTTTCAAACTCTACTTTTGTTTCAGATTTTAGAGAGTGTAATTATCATTCGAATGGTACTCATATCTATTGTGTAGCGAGGAAATTTTAATCGTCATTTGAAATTAAGACAAATTTTTTGAATCAGTTCGGCTGTCCGCGATTAAGTAGATGGTATCGTGCGATTAGAAAAACTAATGGGTATAATTTTTCTCTTTTCAAATGATGAACGACTACGTATTGTTATTCAAAGTTTAATATACCTATTAAATTTTGAACTTATCACGTTATTAACCAATTAGCGTAACCTCCAAGAGATTTATTTTTTCTATAAAACTTCGCGAAGTGTATCACGCAGTTTATTGATGCGCATGTGATTGATTATCAGGAAATTTGGTGAAATATTGTTATCAGCAACTATTTAGGCACACATTAATGTAAGCAAACTTGGATGGACTTATACCCCGTTTTGCACTGAACAACGTTGACAAAAACCATGTTCTCGACCTGGTAGCAAAAATCTGACAACACCAGTCGATCCGCCGTACTTCAATGCCCCACTCACCATCAGTATCTCAAAAGTGACAAAAATGGACTTATACCCCTTTCAATTCTTGGTACCTACTTCATTTTTCAGTGTTTTTTTTTTTTTTTTTGAATACGCAATGAATTTCATAATTTAAAAACGTTGGGGGGGGATTTCCACGAGAGGTTTTTGACAGAATGAACGATAAATAAGTGATGTCCACGATAAATAAGGATAAATGAACGACAAAAAGTATAAGATTTTCGTAAGTGAATGAAAAATGAAGTGTTCTAGTAGATACTTATTTCAATAAAGCTTTACGAGATAACGCCGGACGACCTCGTTTGTGTTTTTCGACCCAATGGGATGGATTTTGCTGCCAATGGAGAGTTGAAATTCAGTAAATTTTCACCTGAGCCTAATACTTTTTCTCGAAATGCCTCGATTCTCCCCTAATTGGACTTGGAAAAATCACAGATTTTCAATGAAACTACGAAAAATTCTATTTTTTTTTTACCTATTTGATGGCTTTTGAACCCCCCTCCCTTCTGGAGCCTCATTTGGGTTTCGCACCTAACTAACGTCAAGAATGAATTCTGGAGCCCAAAAAACGTACATATCAATACCCTACTCGACTTTTTCATGAATTTACCCCTTTGCACCCTCTCCTGGGGCCCCATTTGGGTTTCGAACGAAAATAACGTCAAAAATGAATTCTGGAGCCCAAAAAACGTACATATTTACCCCTTTGCACCCTACTGCTGGGGCCCCCATTTGAGGTTCGATCCAAAATAACGACAAAAATGAATTCAGAGCCTCAAAATACCTGTGTATCAAAAAGATTGACGTCCAAATTTGCATTCATTTCTGAAATATGAGTTTTGATACCCTAAAAAATGAATCTGTCTCACTGTGTGCCAGCGTTTTCTTTTGTCAATGAAAAATATCGTGTTTATCAATGAAAATTATCGGGCTAACAACCTTTTTCAATGGTTGAAAAATGCTGTGCTGACCACCTAAACTACTGTTACGAAGCCACGTTTTATCATTCAAATGGTTATCGTGCTAACCACCTTTTTTATCGTTCGATTATATATTCCCCTTTTCAAATGTTCCCCAAAAATCGAAAAATGAATGTGGACGGCTGAAAAATAGGTTTTTGGAGTTTTAGACTAAGTATTTATACTCTTTCCAAAAATCGGGGTCCCGTTCAAATCGGAGTGTGACATCTCAAGAGGTTCCCTTGTAAGAGAACATTCGAGCCATAGAATTTTTCAACTTTCAGACCGAAACTAGGTACATATTATTTTTCGAGCTTACTCCGCAAAGCTCCCAACTTTCTCAAGAAAGGGTCAAAATTTTGAAAAGCGTTGAAAAGTCGAATGATATATTAGGTAAATGGCATGATTTTGAGATTTCATTTTTAAAATCTTTTATCAATTTATGAGTAATTCCAGCAAAAAAAAAACATTACCTATAAATAATTGATTTTTTGGAAAGTTTAATTTTGAATTTGAAGTTTTTTTTTTTCTTTATTATGATTATGAAAGACTAAGTTTTTTTTTCAAGTGATTTCTTGATTAGTAGGTAAGTGATGTAATGAGTATCTATTACCAGGCCTTGAGGTTTTTGTTTCTTTTAATTTTTTTCGGGGAGGATGAAGTCTTATAGAGAAAATGATGTCTCCATAGAAAGATAATTGCAGTGGCGCAGTACCTAGGCAACATTTGAAAATAGAAATCATTTTGATGATTTTACAACGTACATTCTCCATCTCCTCCCTCCGAAAGTAACTCCAATCAGCGTTTTTGAGATTTCTGTTAATCTCCTCCTTCAATTTTCCAAAAAAAAAAAAAAACAGAAAAAATATGGTCAACTTTATGGGCTTTGGGAGGTTGTCAAAGAAGTAGGAATTTTAATTTTAAATTATTTTCAAAGAATTTCAACTTTCTTTTGAAAAAAAAAACTATCCTTGTTTTTCAAGGGTTTTGTCCGATGAAAAAATTTTGAAAAAAAAAATCATGGATGTTTTTGTGATTGTACTTCGGAAGAAAGGTTAAACGATCTTTATGTTTTCTAATTAGGTATTGCTAATAATTGTGTTAAATACTAGTTTCATATTGCTCACCTTTGGTAAATATTCTTGCGATGGATTATATCGTCGAGCCAAGGATTTTTTAACCACTAACGAAGCTTAGAGCGAAACGCGATTTGTTTTAGGTATATGGTATTTAATTCAAATCGAATAATTTAGTCAATGTAAGACACACAACATATTTGACTGAGAGTGAGTGTGTTATGTACTCGTACAAGTGTTATGGAATATGGAATGAGAATTTTCGCGAACGAGCGTTCTATTCTCCAAGTCTCTGTGAAATGATTGGGCTTCTCAGATGGGTGTTATTCGTTTTCAGCCGATCACATCATTACCTGAGAATATTTTTTTCGATTAGATAATGTAGGTACTTCTACCCATATGATGATGATAAAGAGTTTACAGTGTACAGGGCGAGCGTTTCAAGTTGATAAAACGATAACTTGTTATCAAAATGAATAATTGTGTATGTAGGTAAAATACGAGTAGGTAATTATTTTCAATGTTCCCATCGATAATACTTTTTACTTTCGCGAAATCGGTTTTCAATCTCCGAGTCTTCGTGGAATGCTGCGTAAATAAGACGGTAATAACGTGAAATGAATGATAATGTGAAGAGTTCACGGTCCACAAGACGAGAGTTTTAGACGGATATGTTAATAGGTTACTAAACAAATACGAGGATTACCTTACGTTTTCTCGAACAAGTAAATCGAAAGTGTCATGCCAGGAAAAACATTTATTAGGGAATATGTAAGTAGTTGTGACAAAACTCACACACTATTAACGTAGGTACTTGACACTAAATTCTACCATTGGTCGATCTCGATTTCTGCGTTTTTGTTTTATGCATGGATTTTTGTCGATTTTCCTTTCCAATTCTCCTTAAAAAAAGAACATGCTATACGTTTTCAAAATTTGGGAATTCTTCGTCTACTTCCCATTTTTCAAGAGCCACCTTCTTCAAAAACATTTTTACATCAGAATACTTGGTTGTCTTGCATGAAGGACTTTTCACCTCTTCTTTCTTTGTTTCTTGTTTACCTACTTTCAGAATTGCTTATTCAACAAATTCTAATGTGTTGAAAATTTTTTTGAATTTATTTCAAGAACATTAATGGCCGACTTTTATACTGGAGCTCAATATCAATACGACGATAGATATAATCATTTATCAACCTGGACGAATTCGTGTTGTACTTTTTTTTTTTGGTAAGTCGACTTAGTCGTTTTATTTTCTCAATAAGTATGTAATTATGTATAATCAGGCCTTTTTTTGTACTTTCTTTTCTGAGGGGGACTCTAAATTGAAGTTGCAAGTCCCTAATTTTCATACACCTCCCCCCCCCCCTAACTGCACTGTACATAATTTGAATTTTGGAGAAAAAAATCGATGTACCTACCCACGCCAAATTATTTTTTTACCTATTGTTTAAATAAATATTTTCGGAATTATAAAAAGTACCCAATTTTTGTGTTAATTCAAGTACAAGGTAGGTACTTAAAGTGTCTACTGAAACCAAAAAAGCAAATTTCTTGCCTTCTTCGTTCTGTTTTCTTGCTTCCAAACATGAAATTTCGTACCCATCCACATATTTACGCATAGGTCATTTTGGCTACCCTCCCCCACCCACAAAAAAAGTTTTTTCTCAAAAATTTATGGATCGACGTCATGTCATTTTGCTGACAAAAATCAAAATTATGCAAAACATGCTGAACATCAGTGGTGTTTACAGAATGAAATCATAGAGGGAGTTTATATTTTTATTTTTGATTTGGGGGGAAGAGATTAAAACCAAATTCTTAGAAATAAAAAAATCGACATTTTATATAGATAAATTTTCGAAATCAAAACGAAGGTAAAATTACTGCTCGAGCGAAGCGAGAGCAAAAGTTTGGTGAAAAAATTGGTTCAAAAAACGAAAAAACTACCATTTTGTAAGTACATAATTATGTTTTTATTTTACATTTTCACCAGAGCATAATAGTATCAAAAATTTTGAACGTTAGAGGTTCTGTTCAGAAAAAATGAAAAATTCGCACTTTTCAAACAGTTTTGGTATTACGAGTACCTATTTTTGGAATTTTATAATTATGTACTTACTCAATTTTTGAATTCTTAAAATGTTTGAAAGTAGCATTTTGAATAGCCCGAGCGAAGCGAGGGCTAGAGCTTTAGAAAATTTGTAATTCGAAAAGTAGAACAACATCAATTTTAATGAAAGGATTCGATTTTTCTGATCCCAATATTTTTCAAAATTGATGGGATAACTTCAATTTTTCAGAGATTTTTGGATTCTTTAGAAATTTTCTTGCTTTTCGAAGGAATTTCTATACTATTTTCTTGCTTTTTTGCTATTTTCTTGCCAGTAGACACTCTGATACTGAGGTACAAACTTGAATGCTAAATTTTAGATTCAGAGCGATTTCCAAATTTTCATCGTAAGTAAATTCTGATCTCGGTTTCGCTTTTTAGTATTCTGATAATTCAAAATTTTTTGAAAAAGTTACCAAAATTTATTCATTTTTTCTTTTTTTTCAAATTCGTTCACTTTTTTAATTTTTATGAAAATTTTTCGATATTTTCGAACTTTTCTCAAAAAACAAAAACCTCATGATGATTACCATGAAATTTCTGTTTTTTGAGAAAAACGGAAAAACTATGCATTTAGGAGAAAAATAAACCTCTTATAGGTTTTTGGAAATTTAATTCTCTACAACTTTGCCCGACATATTTTTCTCGTAGAACGCTTTGTTTCGCCTCCAGATCGATTTCAAAATTGAAATAATGAAAAAATAAAATAAAAAATTGAAAAAATGAGCGCAATCACGACTGAGCCCCCTGTATCAATGTAAATAACCATTTTACCCAGTGATATTCACACAAGACAGGCAAGAAACGTTATCCAAGACTATGTTTAGCTCAGTTTAGCCGGAGAACCTGATTAGAACGCAAGCGCTTCCGCTAAACGAGCAGAACTGGACTGAAAACTTTAACCCCCCATAACTCAAAAACTTATTTTCGGCTCGAAGGTCGATTTTGTCGCGTCGCGTCACATATGAGAAATACACTTTACCTTGAAGTAAGAAGTACGACAATTATAAAATGGTATACAAGCATGCCTCAGCTTTTTCAGGACTTTTTACTTCTAGTTGCACAAATATCTAAAGCTCATCAGAATAAATCTCACACATCATTCGTAATTTGGGTAAAGTGAAATTTTTGTGCAATGATGCAGGTTACTCGACTGGAATCATGATTAGTAACTAAAAATAATAACAATACATATATACAAGAATGCCTGAGCTTTATCATAACTTTCAACTGTCAGCTTCTCATACTTACCTCTAAAGCACAAATGAATAAATTTCACACTTCATTTGTAATTAAATATTGATTTGGATAGCATGTAATTTTGGATATAATGATGACATTTACTCAACAAAGACATTGGACCAATTGTAAGGGAATCATGATCAGTTACGAAAAATAATAACTGTATATACAAGAATGCCTGAGTTTTTTCAGAACTTTGAGCGGCAGCTACTCTCACCTCTAAAGCACATCTGTATAAATTTCACATTTCATTCGTAATTAATTTGGATAGTGAAATTTCTGTATGTATGATGATGATGCAGCTTCCTCCACTACAAGATTGGGCACAACATAAAGGAATCATGATTAGTTACAATAATTATAAACTACAAATACAAGAATGCTTGAGCTTTTTCAGAACTTTGAGCTGCCAGCTACTCTCACCTCTAAAGCACATCTGTATAAATTTCACACATCATTTGTAATTAATTTGGATAGTAAAATTTCTGTATGAGAATGTTGTGCCCAATCTTGTGGAAGAAGAAGCTGCATCATCATACAGAAATTTCACTATCCAAATGAATTACAAATGATGTGTGAAATTTATACAGATGTGCTTTAGAGGTGAGAGTAGCTGGCAGCTCAAAGTTCTGAAAAAGCTCAAGCATTCTTGTATTTGTAGTTTATAATTATTGTAACTAATCATGATTCCTTTATGTTGTGCCCAAAGGACTTTCTACCCCAAATTTGGGACTATTACAATCAGAATGTGCCCCTCGTTATATTTTTGGGAGCAAATACTCGTTAAGAGCTTTCGATAAGAAAAAAAATAGGGGCCAAATGAAAA
The DNA here is from genome assembly GCF_950023065.1 of Planococcus citri. Taxonomy (NCBI): domain Eukaryota; kingdom Metazoa; phylum Arthropoda; class Insecta; order Hemiptera; family Pseudococcidae; genus Planococcus; species Planococcus citri. The sequence continues at coordinate 82,742,060 of NC_088677.1, forward strand.
TTCGGCGAACTTTTTCGCCTTCTCCTCTATTATATTACTTTTATCAGGTGATAAAAATAGAACAGAGAATAAGAATTTGAGAAAATATTTATTGCATCATACGTTTTATGCACATTTTACACACATAATGATTATATACTTAGTTGTTCAGAATAGATAATTAGCTATTTTGAAGGGGAAAAATTCCATTTTCGTAGATTTAAAAGTTTTAAGACACCAAGCGACGTTTACATTTTTGAACAAATATAATATTTGACCATGTTAATGTGACCCCTTCCAACTTCATTCCAATTGTAAAAATAATATCAGATTCTTCTTCTGATTCAAACACCAATATCAGATTTGTAATCTTTGGGGTGAAAATTTTGTTAGAAATGCATTTGATGATATTGAGTTTAAGGTATACGAGTTGAGTTTGATGGAGGCTTCAGAAAAGGGACCAGGTTCCTCGTCACTTCCCATTGTTGTACTAACTACCATTTTTTGGGCCGAAGGTATTTTAGGAACTTCTAATTGGAAGAATTTGTTAACTTTCCCAACTTATCCCAAAGGTAGTTTGGTTTGGGACAGTGCTATTGCTCGATTCGATAAATACATCTAGTAAGACTCATAATGTAAATATCGACCCAATTCGTGTTTTTCTTCAGACTTCCACGTACTTATTTGCCCATAATAAGTAGGTACCATTAATTTTATTTCCCAGATTTCGTGTGTACGACCTATTACTTCGATCATGGCGGCTTCTCTCGTCAAATTCACTGGTTAGACTTTTCAACTCCTCATCAATCCTTTCCTTTACAGCTGCAAAAAAACGGATTTCGCGCCTTTTTTTGATTACACAGCATGTAGTGGGAGAAAAAACTGGAAAACCCCAAAAACTACCATAAAAACAAAAATTAAGAAATTTTCATTTTTGAGGTTTTGAAGTTTTTGATTTTTGGAATTTCCCAGAAATTTTTCAGAAGGAAAATTTCTGATTTCTTTGAAGATATGAGAGTCGACGATGCATAACTTATTACCAAGTTCAATAAAAATCAAATTCGATAAATGTCAATAAATGAGAAAAAGAACTCAAATGCACATTATATATTATATATTTAAGGCCAAGAGAAACTATTGACATTCTATGATGAATTGTCCTTTTTGATTTGTGTACTTATAGGAAATAACTTACTTACTTATCTGAATAAAGGGATTTTTATTGGGACTGGGATTTTACTTAGGAAATCACTTATCAGAATAAAGAGGCATGTTGAGCCAATGCCTTGTTGTACTTATCAGAATAAACTTATCAGAATAACTTATCAGAATAAAGAAATTTGGAGGGTACATTTCCCCGTACCCCCCCATTTCGGGAGGGGTAGTAAAAAGCACCTAGAAGGATAGTGCTAGGTTAGTGCTGGTTAGTGCACGTATCGCCGACGTTAGTGCACACTTTCTTCATCCCCTTTTTTGGCTTTTTTAAAAAAATTTGTGGGGGGGTACGGAGAAATGATTTACAAAAACAGGGGAAGAACGTTGTTGAAAGGGTTAAAACCCACATAGTTCGATTCAGTTTCGTTAGTGCTGGTTAGTGCACACACTTATACAATTATTCCCCCTCCCCCTCCCTCCCCCAATATTAAATAAATAATTTTACACCCTATGGTCCAGTAAAATGAGCATCGAATAGGGAAAATCGAAGTGGCAAGCTGATTTTCGGTATATTGGTCCATTTTGATCTCCTGAAAACGAATCCGAGGAGTCCACCATTGTACCGGATCAACTCCCCCCCCCCCACTCTTAATCGGGGTTTGGCCAAAATCTCGAATAGTACATATTGACTCTAGCGCAAAAATGGTTTTAAAAAATGTTCTTGTACTTGTACGTCAAATTTCCCATTAAATGAGCCATTGATCAAATTTCCAGTCCCAAGGGGGGGGGTGGACCTACTGCGCTTCGAAAACAAGGGGGTTTGGGATAGCTTCATAACTATGATAGTTAATACTGATCGTAATATTTTTAATCATTCAAAAATGGCATGGTGGTGGTTCACTTTGTTTTTTTGAGGTATAGAGCGGACTGCCAGTGTCACCCCTCCTCCCACCTGGCTCATCATTTAGTTATTTGCCCATATAACGTACGTGAAGTGAATTGAAATGTACGAAAAAATGTAAAAATGTCGAATGGAAATTGGAATGTTAATACGAGTTTCAAACACCCATTTTAACGTAGAGTAATGAATTCTCCCCCTTTGTGGGTCCCAAGCCCCCTGAAACTTTTTCCTATCGATCTTCTTCAATATGGGTCAAATTGGAAGAATTGCTTCAAGTTCACTCAAGTCTTGAGAAATGAGAGTCTCCAAAGTTTGTTTGTTTCACATAAAACCGAAAGTATGAAGTGTGTAGATTAGGATTACAGGGATTTCCTATCCCACTCCTCCCCTCCAAACTTTTAGAAGTTTTTGAGGAAAATGATTTTTTTTTAGCAATACTGCTATGGGAACGCCTTTAAAAAAAGGTACTCAAAGGGAATTTTTAGTTCAATGTTTAAGAATTGGGACTTTTAGAAAAATTTGAGGAAGTGTGAGGGGTGGAGATGAGTCTTCAGCGAAGACACAAAATCACATTTTGCGAAACAGTGTGTGAAAATCCGCTTGGGGAGGGATTGAAAAGTCATTGAAACACCTTGAACAGGGCTATTAAATTACTGTAATTTATTCGCTGGTAAAATACGGTGGTATAATATGGTAATATACGGTAGGTATTTTACCAATTTGGATATGAAGATTTTTTTGTAGTTTGATTTCGAAGTTCTGAACTTCTGACCTGCCCTCAAAGTAAATTTTCATCGGTTTTAGGTGTTATTAGAGATTATAGGAAATTTTCCGCGGAAATTTTTGGAAATTTATATGGAAAATTTTTGGTAACTTTCAATTCAGAAATTTCCATGGAAATTAGGAAATTTATGAAAGAAAGTTGCAAAAAAAGTCTTCCATTTTGCTTTTTGGTAAATGATGGTAAGATACGGCAATAAACTTTTGGTAAAATACATACAATAATTTACCGCTGTAATTTACCGACATAAATTACCTTACAGCCCTGACCTTGAAAAATACATCTCGTAACAGGGGTCAAATAATGCGCCTGGTAAAACAACAATACATATAATCGATTTAATGATGATTAATTATCAACGTGTTCGAAGCGCCGTAGGTCCACCCCCCCTTGGGACTGGAAATTTGATCAATGGCTCATTTAATGGGAAATTTGACGTACAAGTACAAGAACATTTTTTAAAACCATTTTTGCGCTAGAGTCAATATGTACTATTCGAGATTTTGGCCAAACCCCGATTAAGAGTGGGGGGGGGAGTTGATCCGGTACAATGGTGGACTCCTCGGATTCGTTTTCAGGAGATCAAAATGGACCAATATACCGAAAATCAGCTTGCCACTTCGATTTTCCCTATTCGATGCTCATTTTACTGGACCATAGGGTGTAAAATTATTTATTTAATATTGGGGGAGGGAGGGGGAGGGGGAATAATTGTATAAGTGTGTGCACTAACCAGCACTAACGAAACTGAATCGAACTATGTGGGTTTTAACCCTTTCAACAACGTTCTTCCCCTGTTTTTGTAAATCATTTCTCCGTACCCCCCACAAATTTTTTTAAAAAAGCCAAAAAAGGGGATGAAGAAAGTGTGCACTAACGTTGGGGATGCGTGCACTATCCAGCACTAACCTAGCACTATCCTTCTAGGTGGTTTTTAACCCCCTTCCGCGAATGGGGGGTACCACGTTTCCCTGTACCCCCCCACATATTTTTTAAAAAATGAGGGTGAAGGGGGCGTGCACTAACGTCGGCGATACGTGCACTAACCAGCACTAACCTAGCACTATCCTTCTAGGTGGTTTTTAACCCCCTTCCGCGAATGGGGGGGTACCACGTTTCCCTGTACCTCCCCCCACATATTTTTTAAAAAATGGGGGTGAAGGGGGCGTGCACTAACGTCGGCGATACGTGCACTAACCAGCACTAACCTAGCACTATCCTTCTAGGTGCTTTTTACCACCCCTCCCGAAATGGGGGGGGGGGGGTACGGGGAAATGTACCCAAATTTGGAAAACATAGGAAAATACAGAACCCTAAAGTGCCTACCTCTGTACTAAATTGTCAGAAAGCGATCCGAGACAGACAAGAATCACTAACTTATGCTTGATGGAAACAGTGTTAAGGACTAAGAACGTCTATGACTACAAAAATGTCTGAGTTGTGGATGTCTGATCCATTAAGCTTGGTGGGTTTCGTATGACCAAATAACCTATTTGACTTGAACACAATCTGAACTGGATCTAAATTCTTCTGGTGGATTAAGCTGCAGATCAATCCCACCAGAAGATATGACGACATCGGAAGTTGTAGTACTTACCAACTAACAACCTGTAATGTACTCGTAGATTATTACAAATTCTTGAAGACGACTCATTGAATACCAACCAAAGCTATGGCGCTTTGGATGGGATGAATATTGAACAAAGCCACTAAGACTAGTCAAAGAACTGTCATTAAGGGGACAGAAAAATACAGGGGTCGGCATAAGTTAGTATTCGTATTCGAAAACTGATGCGATCTTTTTAACACCCTGTTGTGTGTAATGAGTAGATAGAAGGTCTTGTAGGTAGTGCGTTGTGTTCGTGGAAGTCCCATCAACACTTTGGTAATAATAGTTTTTTTCCCAGCTATGTCACTACAGAAAAAAAATTCATTTTCATTTGAAAAAATTTTCGTTTGTGCAAATCGGAATACTAACTTATGCCGACCCCTGTATGTATTCGCCTATAAGATCAGAAAAAATCGATTCTGTTTGGTGACAGAATAATTTTCTCCCACGATAGGTGACAGAATTACGAAGGAATAAATTTCTCCCAGTATAGGTGACAGAAGAAAATAATTCTCTCCCGCTTAAGGTGGAAGAAAAGCCTGTAATTTTCTCCCACTAACTACATAGCATCTCAATTAAAATTATGTGTTTCCGATTTCATTGACAAAAATCACATGAATATACACTTTTTTTTTTACCGAAGGTCAGAATCACGTGAATTGATATTAAAAACCTCAGTAATCGCATGTCTGATTCTGAAGTATCCAGCTCCAATTCTTTTTCAATCTGTATCATGATGCGGACCGTCGTTTCCATGCCCATTGTATTAATATTTTGTTGTTGCAATTTTTTAGCAGATTTTTGATGATTCCATCGATATTTTTTTTTTCACTTTTGTGGAATTAGTCACGAGTCAGGAACTCAATGATTCCTGTGTTTGAAAAAAGCTTACGCCCTTGTCCTATTTTTACCACTATTAATAACTCTGGGTACTTTGAAAAGACTGGATGTAAATCTTAATAAGTTTGGAAAAATATTTTATCAAGGTTGTACTGTTCTGTTGAAATGGAGACAATGAGACATTGACGTCCTACATGCTTAGATATAACTTACAAAAATCCATCACTTAATATGATACATTAACAATAAATTTCCTTTATATGATACCTACATTAACCATAAAAAGATCATTTTTGAGAAAGTACTGACTTATAACTTAATAATAAAACTGCAGTTCTCCTTCATATCATTTACTAGTATCTGCAATAAACTACCTATCAGTTTCATTTTGCTGTTGACTGGATGTGGTAATATTAGAGCACTGAGATTCTGGTTGTACAATTGTGCTTACCTACATAAGTTGAATTTTTCAGTATGTACGAGTACTTGTACCAATTTTCAAGCACCTAAATAATATGGGGTGAAGTGCATTCTCGAATGATGTAAAAATTGTTCTTTACTTACTGCGTTATAATTGGCCAGCATGATATTCAAAGTGTCACAGATTTCTGTAAATACTGGGCGATCTTCTGGCTGATAACTCCAACATTTACACATTAGGCGGTACCTATTGGAGAAACATGTAAATACCTATTACAATCAATAAAAAAAATGTGTACTATGCCCGTTTGTAATGAATTTGACATTATAGAGAGACAAGTAATCAAATTCTTTCATTCATATTAATATTCTCAAATGCAGTCTCAATAAACTTAACATACCTATAGTAGGTATAGGTGTAGGTAATGATAAACCAAGGTAAATGCACCAAACTATGCCCAGATATTAAAAAGAACAAAAAAAAATTACATCGTTGAATAGCCCATTTCTCCCTTTATACAGCACCATAATCAGTTTTTGTTTTCTGGTCACAGCTTCAATCAAGAGCTTGAATCATAAGTGGCAAGATGAATTAATCGTGCCCTCACATCAATAATTTGAAGAAAAATTACATAGACACATACACATGTATTTGTAAAAAAGAAAATAATTTGGTTTTAGTTGAAATTTATGTGGATTACTTTTTGAAAAACTTATCCATGTAAAATTGAGTGAAGTATCACATTGCAACTGCAAACATTTTCCACAACAAACCTTTGAAATGATCTGAAAATCAGTTGTGGCTAGATGTTCATAACTATGTACACCCAAAACATTTATCTATTTTTCCTTTTCCATACCGAGATAAGTATATACTCGTACTTGCATACTGCAATTCAATTAAGGCAGACACGCAGAGTGCATTCACCCTAGATTATTGTATAGAAGATGCTAGGTTAAAAATGAGCACATACATATTCATGGAACAGCCGTCAGGTTTTCTCATACGATACCCAGACTTAATGTCTAGCAGCAATTTGTCTGCATCATTGTAGGCTGAGTAAGGAACAGCACCAAAGGTCATAATCTCCCATAGTAGTATACCATATGACCACCTGCATGTATCAATAAGTCAATGGAAGTAAGGAACAGGAAATGATTACTGAAAACAATTAGGCCCAGGTATTGATTCAAATTCAGCATGTTAGACTTACACATCAGATCGAATTGTGCAACGTTGGTGTATCAATGTTTCTGGTGCCATCCATTTGACTGGGAATCTACCATCGGATTTCTGTTTGTAGTAGTAAGTACGTCGAATATCTCTTGCTAATCCAAAATCAGCTATTTTCATGATGTAATCGTCAAATACTAGGATATTTCGGGCAGCAAGGTCTCGGTGGATACACTGAAAGGTTGATTTGTTTTCACATGAAGTTTTTGAATGGGGCAGTGTTTTGAATATTACCTAGTGTAGATGTGATATTTCCACTGAAATAAATATGTATAAACACTTTGTGAAAATGCTTACTTTTATGGAAGCTAAGTATTCCATGCCACTCGCTATTTGTCGAGCAAATGTAATCAAAACATTTACGGACAATTCAATGGCAGTTATCTCCTTAGCCATGGAAGGATCGTTATTTCGAAGAAAATGGAGTAAATTGCCATGTGAAGCATATTCAGTAATGATGAACAATGGCCCATCTTGTGTACAGCAACCGAGTAGTCTCAGCACATTGTCGTGTCTGCCAATGAGTTTCATCAGTTCCATTTCCTTGACTAAATTCACCATGTCTATGTCTGTGTGGATATCTATGGGATGAGTTTGTGGATTAGATTCATTATGTAAAATACCACACGAGTATTCCTCATCAAAACTTGACAGCTGGAAAATACATACTTTTCAACATTTTCACGGCCACTTTCTGGACCACATCTTGCTGAAAAAGATCTGCAATATCACCTTCAACTACTTTTCCAAACTCGCCTTCTCCCAGACTTTTTCCTATAACAAGGTTTTTCCGAGGAATTTCCCATCTCTCATCTAGTGGTAATTGGTATTCGATTTTTGGTTGTACTTCATTTGCAGCTAATCGAGGAGTAGATGAGTATTCGATTGTAACATTTGGTAATTTCTGGAATAAAATGGCATAAAAACACAAAAAAATAAAGATTTGTAATGAGTGAAAATAGGCAAAAGTTGATGAAATTTTTGTAGTAGAAATTGTACAAAAAAGTGTTCAGACTAAATGTAACCAAACAACCAGAAAAGGTGCTGAAATTGGCTCCTAAAAACCATCAAAAAAAGATGAGAATTGAACAAAATTTGGAATTTTGTGTGGTTTTATCCTTCAGCTTTCTCTGGTTTATAGAATCAAACATACCGTGCAACAACTCGATTTTAGTAAGCGGGACTTACTATACTGTATCAAGTACCTAATTAAAGATTGAAAATTTGTTTGTGAAAATGTGTAGGTGATTAAAGCTCTGATCTCTATGCGCCGTCGATGGAAATTATGCCAAAGGAAGTCTAAGCTTGTATTTTATGACAAGGTAAAAGAGCAAACATGAATAGGATTTGCGTAGTACGAGGTGATAATGCTGTAAGTAAAGATACAGGATATTTCAACATTTTTTCTGCATTTTTTTTTTGACCGCTTATTAGAATATTCCAGTTGATAGAATTGAAAGCACCTCGGCCCAAACCGATTCCATTAAGCGACTACTGTATTAATTTTTGAAAAATGTATTCAAAAAGTGCTTTTTACTATATTTTGTTATTGAATTATTTTTGAAAAGGATTTGCAATTTATATTCATTTGTTTTACTGGAAGTAATGATTTTGAGTTTTTTAAAAACTTCATTTTCAAAATGAATTTTCTTTGAAAGCTCAACTGTTCTGTGATTTGGTCAATTATGTCAGGGTATCCTATTACATATTCAACTCTTGGACGCAATATTTTTCCCAACACGTAAACCAAGAGAACATGCCGAGGGTTACCTAAAGGTTAAAATTATCGTCATGATGAATAAACAAAAATATTGGAATTTTTTCTGACGGAAATTTTTACATCCTCTTAAGATCCCTCGAGAAGAAAAATCCAAAATTATATAAATATTCTTTCGGAGAAAGTAGCCACAAACATGGAATGAAATCCTTGATGAATGCAGTTTTCAGTTGGTGAAGGAATAATGCGAGGGTAGCACTATTTCTGAACACAGTTAAGTAGGTAAGTATCTTTTGGCAATTATGTACCGATGTACATATACCTAAGCAAAACGGTTGAGCTAATAGGTAGGTCTAATGATGAATCAATATTATTGTGGAATTGAAAATGTTGTAAGTACCTATATATAGATATAATTGAAGAGCTCTATACCAAAGTGGGTCAAGTCATTTTTTTCACCAAAAAATGCGTTTAAAATGTTTGTTGCTAAAATTTGTTCTGTTTCGAAAGGTCGGTGCTCATTTCCTTTCTTTGGACATAGAACAATTACTTGTTGAAAAAATCACTTTGAAAAACCGATGACTTTTAACTCACTTTTGAAGTAAAAATCTCCGCAAAACGTGCATTTTTTTAAATGACTTAACCCACTTTGGAATAGAGCTCTTCAATTGTATGTAGTTGTGGCACCAATTATTATAATGTACTTACCAGCATGTTGGATTCAGTTTCATCCAGTTCTATTTCTTTTTCAATTACTATCTGCTTTACCCATTGTGACATGGCTATCATTTCCATGCCCATTTTATTAAGTTGTTGTTGCATTTTTTGTGATTTTTTAGCAGATCTTCTGCAAAAAATGATGAATATTGTGATTATAATGAATGTTACCGCTGCTAATACGGTTACAATGACGTTATTCGAGGTGATTGTTTGGTTTTTGCTGGTATTTACCAACAGATGTCTAACTGAATTCGGGTAAAGCAAAAACTTTGGATACCGTTTATAGACATCAAAATGCTTGAATGTTTTATCAGTAGAATTTATTCTAAACTCATAATCCATAAGTTTAGGTTTCATTTCGCTAAGAAGAAATCCATCAGTATCACAAATGTTTGGTGTTGGACAAACTAATGAAATATTACTAATTTCACATTTGCTGAAGTATGTCTTCTCTAACTCTTTATCTTGGATATAGAATCTGATTTCATCCTGTTTTTTAAGGGTTTTTGGATCGGATATGTCGAATGTTATTGATGCACCTGGGTCATTCATTGGAACACCTCTAGGTATTTTATGCATATTCTCTACTGGATCTGAATTTTCATCGTATTCATAGATATATTCAGATATCCGAATGTGCCCATCAAACTTCACAGTCACGTAATTTTTTAAGGCCTGCTTAGATGGACCAGTGACACATTTCAGATGCGTTGAATTGTTTTCAAACACCACACATTCCAAATCACCGATATATACTTCGATTGTGCTGCCAGCATTCATATAGTCGCCCTGAATAGTCAGCTCTGTACCACCACTCGTTGATCCTTCTCCTGGTGAGATGTGTTTAATTTTGGGGTCTACAAATTGGAAGGTAGTATTTGATGTTAGAACTAAGTCTTCTGTAACAAGCTTAATTGGTCCGCTACAATCTCGAGTTGGTGAATTACACTTTTCTAGTGTGCATATTAATTTTTCATTTGCTTCATCAGCAGAATGTGGATGTACACGGCAAGGGGTATCACCTACTGTAATGTTCCATGACAAAGGGAATACATTACCCAAGTTACTGATATGGATTGATACTCTAGTTCCACTTTCCAATGGTCCTACTTGTGGTGTGAAGAAAGCGATTGTTGGATCTTGACATTGTTCCATTTTAGCATTCTTCTGCCACCTTTCATTGGCAATGCCATCATATTCACATTGTTTAGCTTGTAAATCCCATTTGCAGTATTGCAGACTTACGCATGTTTTACACTGATTTCCCATGTATGGGCATTTATATAAGATTACGCGTGTGTTTAGGGGGTTATCGAGAGGTTTCGATCCATTCCATAAAATTGACGATTTGATGATTACATTTTTTGGTTTTCGATCAGCGTATGTAAGTTTCACATTTTTACATTCAATGGTTCCTTCAGAATAACCTGAAACGAAATTTGAAGCTATTGAAGCTGCATATTGTATGTTCTTGTTTCCTTCAATGTGAAATTTACATGCTAATGTTTCATTCTGTGAATCTGTTGGGATTCTATACCCTATTTTAATGGTTGTTTCTTTCTCTGTGTCAGCATTGATGTGAATTTCTGATTCAGATGAGTAAATTGGAAAGAACTGCGGACAGTAAAACTGATCTCTTGGAAATTTTTCATGGAATGTGTATTGCCGAATTTTCGAGCGAATCTGATCCGAAGTAGCCCCTATTACTATGTCATTGCTGCTCCAGACTGTTTCATCCGTACACCTATCATTATTCACGTGCCATTTACATGGATAATTTGAAATTAAACATTCTGAACACGTCTTATATGAGTTACATATCATCGTGAGATTATCAAAAGGATGTGATTTTGTGAAACTAATGGTCTCGTTCCATTCTACTGTGAGCAGAAATTTATTCATTGAAATTGAAGATGTGTTCAAGTGTTTATAGATGTGATACGACATCCATCCGATGCTATTTTGTTCATTGGTACATTCTGATTTCGAACAACATCTATTTTTGACAGAACACCATCCACAGTGAGGATCTTGTGTGCGCAAACATTCGTATGATGTGGTATATCCGTCACAATTGTACGTCTTGACTTTGGCAATTTTATTTTTAGTCATTACATACAAAAAGTTTTTGGAGAAATCAAACAGCAGATCAGAATTCACAGGAGATCTGTGATCAACTATAATATCCGAATAGTAATTTGCTGTGCGAGCATCGGGCGAATCAATTCCTTCAATCGATACCTTCTTCAGATGTCCTGCCTTTGTGCCAAGAAACAGAACTATGTGGTTGTTAACCGATGTCACTGTCATAGCTGTAACATCTGGCTCATCCTCGTGGAAAAATATGAGATCTTCGTTGTGTATTCGATTCTTTTGAGCGGAGAAAAGTATGTTATTTGTATGATATTTACATACTACAAACCCTGATGGGTATCCATTTCCGTCAAACAGGTTGAAAAGTGCAAACATAAATGTTTTGTTCACTCCGAGTGAATCCGTTTCTAATGCCGAGTTCGATTCTTTCACGTACTCGTAGATATAAGCGTGCTGGATTCTATTACGTTGACCAGCTGAATGTTCCATGCTAGAATTGCAAGTAATGAAAGCACTGTTATATGAATTTTTTCCCTGTTTATGATCTATCTTGATTAGGTATCCTGCTCCCGAGAGCAGACGAGCTATTGTATTGTTTGAAGGAGGTGAAGTGCTGACACCTAGTCCTGCTGTGAGAAAGTAGCTACTGTTTTGAAAACTGAAACCCTTAATGAATCTGGGTTCGACAAAGGGTATGGCATTCTTCGACGAATCATACACAGAATGTTCTGTTAGATTTGACAAAAAATTCGTTCGCTCAAGATTTCTGATCTGTACTTGGTCAATAAAATCGTTGACGAAGCCGACATACAGTGCTGACAATGGTTTCGATGAGTTGGGCAGTAACCAAGGAGTCGTGAAGGCTACTGTTCGTTGCAAATAATTATTCTTTATTATAGGTTCAAAGTTGGTTGCCAAAATTTTAGAAATATTGCCGAGATCATGTGCATGACATATACCCATGTAAAAAGTACCACACGATATCAATTGCTGGTAGTGATAGTCCAATACTAATATTTGGTTGTATAAACTGGAATCTCCGTACAATTGACTCAAACACTTATAACTTGTACAATTTGAATAATCACCTAGATCCTGTTCGGTATATTCAACTTGCAGTCTCAAGTCTGATGATAATTGATAAAGGTAACCCGCTGACCCTATGTATACCCATCTTCCATACTTATTATCTACTGCCAAATGGTCGAATCCGCGAAGCAGGTGTTCAGACGAAAACACTGCGGAGATATCTTCCGTCGATTTTGCATCCGAGCAATTTGTGCTGATTCCCAATATCAATGTGTAAGCGAATAGAGTGCGAAATAGTTCAGGAATACGTATTATATTCATTTCTTCGATGTTTCATTTACTTTTCCATTGTTTTTCCCCACACGTTGTGATGATTTCGTTTCGAGAGTACCTTGAAACAAAGAAAATATTATTCAAGTAAGTAAGTACAATATATAAATGGATAAAAAACTATTTTGAAATACGCAGATGTGATTTTTCTGTGAGAAAGTCATCAAAACGCTGATTCGCTGACACTGGCTTTTGAAAATACGAGGTATAATCATGTCAAATTCTTGATATAACGATGTCAGCCGTTCGAAAACTAAAATAATCTGTTTTGAATCTTTGACATCATACGAGTACCTACTTGTAAGATTACCAAACTTTTAATACCTACCTACTTCAGAAAAAAAATTAAGGGTGTGATTTAATACCATACGACAAAAAAGGGCGTCAGCACGACAAGCATAGGCACTTTCACGATGGAAAAATCATTACCACCACTAAATTGGAAATTCCCGACAATAAAGAGCTTACCACGACATAAAAGGTACTCCAACGACAAAATAATGTATCAAACGACGAATTAAAAAATTCACGACATTTTATTACTTTCAACTGCTATATAAGGCAATGCACGACAAAATTTTTCAATCAAAAACTGGCATTTCACCGACAGAAATAAACGTTTAAGAAGTATCAAAATGATACCAAAAAAACGAAGTAGGTATGGTATGCAAAAAATTGCTATTTATAGAAGCAATGTTTTGTGGACTTTGATGGGCGACCCCTCTTCCTCATTTGACCTCAGAGACGAAGCGAAAGGGGACTAAGAGGAGACGGTTTGCCCCCTCCGGTTCCGCAAAAGTAGGAAAAACTTGGGAAATTTTGAGAAATTCAAGAAAGTTAGGAAAATACAAAAATTCCAACAATATTTTAGTTTCAGTTTTCAAAAATTCAAATTTTTTACAGACGTGTATTTAATTATCCTTCATTTGCCGACAAAATCACCAATCTATCCTCAAAATTCTCATTTTTTCCCTAAGCTTTTGCCCTCGCTTCGCTTAGGCCAATTTGGTTTTCTTCTACTGAGTTACAATTTCACTCAAATTTTTTTGAAAGAAACCCTCAGTTGATTAATTGTCAAAATTTGTATGTACAAAATGTAATTGTAATTGAACTGATAATTTTCTGTCGTGTATGAAATTATTTTGTCGTGAATACTGCTTATCTCGTTATTAAATCGTAGTCGTTCATTCATCTTTTATGAACGAAAAAATGCTTGTCGTGATGATGCCTATTTTTGTCGTGCAAAAAATATTCCCCCAAAAATTAACTACATACTTACCTATGGAAATAAAATCGTTTTTCTAAAGAAAGTTTAAATAACGTAATGGTTTAATGGGTGGGGTATGCATATGCAATAGGATGGGTCGTCTTTGATTTTTTTTTTGTGGAAAATTAGGGGAGGGGGGAGATTATAAAAAGTTGGGAGGGTTCAACAGACTGCAGGGCAAATCTCGGATCCCTGGCTTGAAATTTGAATGATCACTTTTATCGTGCTGGTGGTTCCTTGATTTGCTGGAAATGGTGAAACTAACTCATATTATGAGAGTTGTTCATTTCAGACGCGACTCATTTGCGCAAACTTCAAAAATTGCCCTATACCAAGATCAAATTTTTGATTTTTCAATTTTGTTTCTTACGGGTAAATATTAGGTGACTATCTAAAAATTAGATAAAAAAATAGCCCAAAATAAGCCAGAACTTAGTTTTTAGTAGGAACCCAGAAATAATCCCAGCTATTGTCACACATAAAATTTCACGTTTCTATATTAGGTAATATTTTGATTTTCAAGTAATAGCAGGGGTGGACTGGCCTGTCTTTTGAGAGCTTTTGCCCTCGCTTCGCTCGGACTATTTTCTCTTCTTTCTCCGAGTGGAAAACTTATTGTTTAAAATCAAGAATGTTCAAAGTTTGGATCAGAAAAATAAACCCCTTCCTGAATTTCTCAAAACATGAACTTCTGAAAGCTTCTGGCCTTGCTTCACTCGGGCTCGTTTGCTTTTCTTTTTCGAGTTGAAATTTAAACAAAAAATCATATTCAAATTTTAAAATTTTGAAGCGAAAGTATAAGCTTCTTCAAACATACCTATATAATTTTCATACCTCTCGCAAAACTGATTTTCAAGAGATCGTTTGCATGTTTCTCAAATTTTAAATTTTTCAGAAAAAAAATCATCAATCGAATTTTAAATTCTTGAAGCAATTTATAATAAACTTATCACACAAAAAAATCATCGTTTTTTATACCTCCTTGTTCTCGTATATTTGTAGTTTTTATGTAGTTATTTTTTATAGTCGTCTGTTTGGTTTTCTAGTTGGTAGGTATTTCCGCTATCCGGTTCTGCAGTGGTGGTATGAGTTTTACTCCCTGCAACGTGATTGGTTAAGGGTAGAAATACGTCTATATGTGTCTAGTTTTATGTATGTATCGAATGCTTTTGTAAATGTTGTGAAATACAGTCCACTTGTAAATCTGTGTACAGAAAAGTCGTGTTGCTTTTTTCGTCTTCGTTGTCGTCGTAATTTTCCACTCAATGCGTTGAATTTTTTGTCTTATGTGTGTGAGAACATTTTGGTCCTCGCGAGCCGGATACATTATTCCGGCATGGATTCGCGAATTTTATGAATTTTTAATGAATTATTGCGATGTCTTTTTGAATTTTTTATCAATTATTCGTTGTGTGCGCCTATTTTTGGCGAAGTGCGATATTTTTTGAAGTATGATACAGTTTTGTGTTCGTAAATTTGCGCCTATCTGTTCGTGGTAGGTATGTCGCCTATGATGTTTTCGTTTCTTATGATTATTCGATGCTTCGTTGTGTGAGCAATTGGCTTGCGTAAAGTTTAATGATTTTTGTGTTCGTTTTCGATTTTGAAAGTTAATAATTTCGTAATGGGTGAAACTTCCGAGCAACGCATAGCTCGCGAACAAGAGGCACGCGAAGCAAAGGCAAAGGCTGCGTGTGAAGCGTGTAAGGAAAATTTAAATCGTGATGTACGTAAGTTTTCGCGTAATTGTGCTAATGATCAAGCCGCGGTGCAAGTGCTCTTAGAAAAGCATCAATCGGTGGAAAATAATCACCAAATCGCGGCCCATCTTGATTCGTGGAAAGAAGCTTTGAAAGAATTGGCGAAAGCTAATAATGGTTTAATGGAATATATTGATGCGTCGTTGGATGCTGCCCTAATTGCCGAGCAGGAAAAGGAAATCGCCAAGGATCATGACGCTTCCAAAGCGATGTTCAACCGTTATACTGGTACCTATAAAATGCTTGTCGAAAGTTTGCGTCCTACTGAATCATCTAAAGGTGGATCTAGAAATGGGCATTCGTTGGTTGATTCGTTTGATGGGCCATTATTAGATCCCTTCGTTCGTTTGAAAGATGTTCCCCTACCCATATTTGATGGCACTTTTAAAAATTTTCCGGATTGGTATAGCGAATTTTGCGGTATGGTGGATAAAAGTGCGAGATACAATACTCACCAAAAGATGTATCTACTAAAACGAGCTATGGGCAAAGGTGCCGAGCACCTTGTTGAAGATATTGAGGATGATGAAGATGGTTGCGCCTATAAACTGACGTTGGAAAGTTTATATGATTCGTTTTTTAATCGCTGTAGAATTATTGTGGAACACTTCATAACAATAGCAGATCTTCCTACTGTTAAGAATACGTCAATTCGTGAGAGTGTCCATAAGGTTAAACGCGCCCTTCGAGGTTTAAAGGTTTCGGGCATAAATGTTGAAGAAATGTCGCCATTCGTGTCGTTTTTAATTTCGAGAAAATTGCCTGATAAATTACGTGGAGATAGGGATGATAGTCATAGGGACAACAGTGTATATCCGTCATTCGAGTCATTGGCTTCGTTTTTGATCAATAAATGCTTCACCTATGAAACTGCGTCGATAAAAGGAGCTCCGTCATCTAATGAAAAGTCAAATGCGTCGGCAGCTCCAAATAAAGGCCAAGTAAAGCAGTCCAGGCAAATAATTGAGAAAAAATCACTCGTTGCTGCTACTGATACTCCGAGAACACCGCAATCCTCGTCGTCCTTCCCGCTGTGCTGTGTAGTTTGTCAACAAAGCCACTACCTGGATCAATGCCCAACATTTCTGTCAAAAACTCCGAAGCAGAGGTTTGATGTGGTAAAAAGTAATCGATTATGTATTAAATGTTTTAAAAATGATCATACCGTTTCAAAATGTACGAATAAGTATAATTGTGCTACTTGTCATGGACCTCATCATAAATTACTTCATATTAATCGTGAAGAGGTTCCCCTTACGAATACGAACAATACTAATGAGCCGCCAGTTTCGCCTGTCTTGCCAGATGTTAAAAATGTCAATTTTGTTAATGATAGTTCGAATGCTAATTGTTTTTGTGCCCTGTCTTCGCATAAAACTGTGTTTTTATCTACGGCAGTGGTTAAGGTACAAGGAAGCGCGAATACGGAACTAGGTAGAGTTTTATTTGATCAAGGGTCGGAGAGTACTTTGATTACGCGTGATTTTTGCGAAAGATTAAAGTTGAAAATGTATGAGGCCAATAACCCCACTGTGTTAGTAGGTATTAATGACAAATCAGTGGAATTGAAAAAGTTTGTTCGTTGTGTTTTAAAGTCAAGGTATACTGATTTTCAAATTGCTATTGAGGCTGTTGTTATTGATCGAATTCCTTATCGAGTATGTCGAAATGAGTTGAAAGAAATTGCAACAAATTTTAATTATAATTTGGCCGAATATTTTGATTTACCTTATGATATTTGTCGAATTTTGCTTGTTGGAAAAACGTTATTTTCTCGAAGGTATTTGTCTTAGGGATTCGCATTTTGGGTTTGTAATTTCAGGATCAAGAAAATCGCCGTATGTAATTCAAACAACGGAGTTTTGCGGTTTATCCAATCTTGAATTATCGAACCAATTTCATAAGTTTTATGCTCTCGATGATATACCCGAAAATAAGCTTGAAAAATCGCTGCAGCATGAATTAATCGAAGGTCATTTTGAAAGTACTTACCATATTGATGAAAATACTGGTAAATTTGTCATTCAACTTCCTACAAAAGAGTCAATTTTGTCATTAAAAGGGTCTTTTGAAAAGGCGCGAGCTTTGTTGGTTAATAGTGAACGTCGTAGGTCTGAAAGGAAGCATGAATCGTATGTGAGAATTTTTGATGAATATTTAAAACTTGGTCATATGAGTGAGATTAATTCGACACCTGATCCTTCAGCCTATTATATTCCGCATCACATTGTTTCTAAAGAGACCCCCAGTGGTCCCAGTGATCGAATAGTGTTTAATGCATCATTTGTAGATAACTCAGGTACCTCCTTAAATGACCATTTGTTAGAAGGTCCTGTTTTGCAGCCAAATTTGGCTCAAAATATCGTGAGGTTTCGCCAACATCTCGTTGCTTTTGTGGTGGACATTTATCGAATGTACCGTTGCATATTAATTGATAAAAAGGATCGCAAATATCAAAGGATTTTATTTCGATTTATTTTGAATTCCTTGATAAAAATATTTGAGCTTAATACTTTGACCAATGGAGTAGGCCCTGCATCTTATCTGGCTACAAAATGTCTTGAAATAATCGGTAAAGCGTTGTTAGTTGATGATCCAGAGGTGGCCAGGGCAAATTTAGAAGATTTCTACATGGATAACTTAATGAGCGGTGCTGCAAATATTGACGATGCGGTTCGCCTGCAAAAATCAATACACACAGCACTGGCGAAATATGGATTTCCACTTCTAAAATACCAAAGTAATTCGTTGGAATTTTTATCAAATATTGAACCCTCGTTGATTGAACCCTTAAATAATCGTTGTTTAGGTGGTAATGAATTCGTCATGTTATTAGGGTTAATTTGGTACCCACAGTCAGACACCTTGAGTGTCAAAATTTGTCTAGATTCGTTGCCAGAAGTAATAACTAAGCGAGTTGTACTTTCTGAAGTTTCAAAAATATTTGATGTCCTCGGAATGTTAGCACCTACCACAGTTATTGCTAAAATTATGCTTCAAGAACTTTGGAAAGAGGGAAGAGGCTGGGATGAACCAGTTTCGAACGAATTATCAACTTCGTTTCAAGAGTATCGAAATGATTTAATTCAGTTATCCTCGTTTTCAATTAAGAGGTGTTATTTTACCTCGAATAAAATTGGTTCTCGTCAGCTAATTGGTTATTGTGACGCATCAACACGCGCATATTGTGCTGTTGTGTATTTGCGTTCTGTAGATTGTGATGGTAAAGTGAACGTTTCATTTATTTGTGCAAAAAATCGAATTGCGCCAATCAAAACTATTCACATTCATAGATTAGAATTGATGTCCGCGGAGTTATTATCACGCATGATAGCTGAATTACGTAAAGATTTAGGGATAACGGAATATTTTTGCTTTTCAGATTCTATGGTAGGCCTGAGTTGGATCAACATCGATCCTCTCAAGCTGAAGGTATTCGTTTCGAACAGAGTTACAAATATTTTAGCTTTAACATATAAAGAAAGGTGGTTTCATATAGATGGTAAAATGAATCCTGCAGACCTCGGGACTAGAGGAATTTCTTCGAATTCTCTTTTAAAATCTGATTTATGGCTGGCTGGTCCACCTTGGCTGCAGGATAATTTTGTTTCTTTTGTTTCCTCCAAGTTTAAACCCTCTATTGATGTACCCGAAATGAAAGAAGAAAGTACCATTTTGTCCATTTTAGCAGAGAGTCGAAAACCTTTCTCAGAAATTGTCTTTCGAAGCTCGTCGATTTTTAAAATGGTATCTGTTGCTGCTCTTTGTCTTCGGTTTGTAACCATTTTACGATGGCGAGTCTGGATGCGTCTAGCTATTGCCGAGGGTGAGCAAGTGACAATGGAAACATTTCATTCTGTTAAACCTTGTGCAATCGTTTCATCACTGTCCATCCAGGAACGTGATTACGCATATTGGTCCTTAATGCGTTTTGTACAGATGGAATTTTTTGAAAAAGAATATCTTTGTTTGTTAAAAGGAAAACCGATTCCGAGAAAAAGTCGTTTGTTGTCGTTAAATGTTTTTATTGCTCATGATGGACTGATGCGCGCAGGGGGTCGTCTTGCCGCTTCTAACTTCTCCTACGA
This sequence comes from Planococcus citri, assembly GCF_950023065.1. NCBI lineage: Eukaryota > Metazoa > Arthropoda > Insecta > Hemiptera > Pseudococcidae > Planococcus > Planococcus citri. Next base: position 82,761,984 of record NC_088677.1, read on the forward strand.
TACCAAGTTTCCGGTGATAATAGCCGCCAAGTCTTTATACCTAGAAAGGTTCATCGAATACACTCATCGAAAATACTACCATTGTACAAAATCGTTTATTTATAATTTTGTTCGAGCTCGTTTTTTTGTCATTGGTAACTTGGCGGCAATCATTAAGAAAGTTGTCCGTCGATGTATTGTGTGTACCCGATTCGATGCGCATTTTGTTGAACAATTGATGGGTGACTTACCCAAAGAGAGAGTGATGATATCGCGTCCTTTTGCCACAGCTGGTGTGGATTTAACAGGCGCAATAAGTATTAAATGCACGAACCATCGAGTAGGTAAAGTTGTAAAGGTCTATGCTTGTTTTTTTGTATGTTTTTTGACGCGTGCGGTTCACATTGAAATAGTAGAGGATCTCACGAGCGAAGCGTTTTTAAATGCACTTGAAAGGTTTGTAAGTCGTCGTGGATTTCCCAGCTTAATTTATTCCGATAACGGGACTAACTTTGTTGGTGCTCGGAATATTTTAATGCAAAACCAACTTGACAAATATTTAATCGAAAATCGAATCGAATGGAAAATGATCGCTCCTCGCAGCCCGCATCAAGGGGGCCTATGGGAGTCCGCGATAAAGGCTGGAAAGTCGTTATTAATGAAGTCCATTGGGACTCAAATACTTTCTTTGATGGAATTGTCAACCATTTTATGCAAAATCGAAGCGATACTCAATTCTCGTCCGTTGTCATATAGATTGACTAATGAATTCGTTGAACCTGTTACTCCAGGTCATTTCCTAGTTGGGTCAGCGTTGTTGGAAACGCCAGTGCTGGACAATGGCTCAGTCACCTTAAAGCAACGTTATATGCTGTGGCGAAGGATTGTAGATTCTTTCTGGGTGTCCTGGAGACACGATTATCTAAACCAGCTACAGCAGCGTGGTAAATGGAAAGAGCGTATGGAAAATGTGTCGAAAGGTGACGTTGTGTTGGTGTCTAGTCCGAATGATAGCGTGATGAATTGGCCGATGGGTAGAATCGTTGATGTTTATCCCGATAAAAAGGGTATTGTTCGAAACGTGAGCGTGAGGTTAGGGAATGGTACAGTGCGTCGTACGTCTGTACAAAAATTGGTAGCTTTGCCAGTAGATGTTTCAAAGGATGATTAGTCGTCTATTTTGACACCCTGATTTGCGTTTCAATAATGTAATTAAAATTTCTCGAATTTGTGATGTATAGTTTGTAGAATAAGTTACCTACATTTTGTTATTTTTGGGTTGTTGCTTTTATTCTAGATTTTTTGTACATAAATTGTGAAAATTTTGCCGTGCTATTGGATGGTGATTGTTTGTGTTATTGTATAGGCCTAGAAAGTAGAATGTATGTACTTAAATTTAATTGATTATGTAATTTTTTATGTATTTTTTCGTTGATCTTCTTTGGAAGGAGGGATTTACCCTCCTTCGGGGGGAGTTTGTTCTCGTATATTTGTAGTTTTTATGTAGTTATTTTTTATAGTCGTCTGTTTGGTTTTCTAGTTGGTAGGTATTTCCGCTATCCGGTTCTGCAGTGGTGGTATGAGTTTTACTCCCTGCAACGTGATTGGTTAAGGGTAGAAATACGTCTATATGTGTCTAGTTTTATGTATGTATCGAATGCTTTTGTAAATGTTGTGAAATACAGTCCACTTGTAAATCTGTGTACAGAAAAGTCGTGTTGCTTTTTTCGTCTTCGTTGTCGTCGTAATTTTCCACTCAATGCGTTGAATTTTTTGTCTTACGTGTGTGAGAACACTCCTAAAATACAGATTTTCGAGAGCTTTGGCGCTCGCTTCGTCAGGGCCACGTTTGTTTTTCTTTTGAAGAAGAAATGAAAATCTTAATACGTTATATGAATATTGAGGAAAAATTATACCTACCTTTCAAATGACAAAATTGTTATTTTATTTCGAAAAATTGGAAATTTTTTCACAAAAATCGTTCAAATTGTGCATTAAACTTTTTTAAAAAATTTGTCACGCTGAAAAAAGTTTTTTATTCGCCTAATTTCATTAGGATTATTTATCATCAAAGAACCTTAACGGTAAAAATAAAATCAAAAATTGAATTTATAAAATGATATTTTCGACATCCGTTTGCTTGAAAAAAATCTTGAGATGTTTAAAGATATTAGAAAAGCGAAAAATTTGAATGTAAAATTTTGCCTCAAGTGTATGAAAAATTTCGTGCAAAAAGTCCTGCTGAAGTCGTGATAGACAGTTAGACAACCTGCAAAAAAAAAGAAGGAAAAACTCGATTTCGTTGGTGGAAGTGGGGGGCGGGGGTTGAAAATATTCTGAAAGGTGATGATTTTTTTTTTTGAGAGGTAGTGAAAAAGTAGTGATTTTCGGTCAACAAATTCCTGTAGACACCCTGAAAGATGAACAAATTTTTGAAAAACATACATATATTTTGTTTTCCACCACAAGAAAATAGAAATACAAATTTTTGAACGCCTTTGCCCTCACTTCGCTCGAGCCAATTTCCATCTCCTTCCCGAACTAAAAAAATTCCATTTGAAACTTTCACATAAATTCCAAAGGGAAAATAACTATTTTTCAATTAGCTTTGATGCGAATACTCTTAGGTATTTATATTATCAATTGGTAAAATTGTCATTTCATCTCACTATTCTCACTACATATTTCATTTTAGAAACTCGTCATTTTATGTATTCAGGTGTAATAGTTGCAAATTACTTACCTCTGGGGAATAATCTTGTAATAAATACGTCGTCGAGCAAAGAATCAATATTAAAATGCTGGTTCTTAGTTTTCTAAACCACGAAAGTAGCGTACAATAGATCACGATGTGTTGTAAAATTAATCAAAAATACATACTGAAGTAACGTTTACGTAAGGCATGCATAACTTTGTGGGATAGGTTGTGAAAAATCCAGTGAGAAGAGTTTGAGTGATCAGTTTAATTTATACGTTTTTCAGGTCACGTACGTGGCTTCGTCATTTTTCATTTTTCCTTGATAAGTGCTGTAACATTATCAAATAAAAACGAGTCGTTATTTTTTCAGGATTTCCTGACGATGATTATTTTCGACGTTAGTGAAAGTGATAATCACCGCAATAGAGATAACACCTTTATAAACTTAAAAAGTGAACTGATTCATCCTGATGAACCCCCCAATACAAAATGTACCGAAAGTAGTCATTTTTTTTTGGAATTGCAAATGCGCAGAGCTTTGGTAATGTCGAAACATGGATAGGTACCTACTTATTTAGAAAAACTGGATGCAGATTTTGAGAAGACCATGTACGTAGGTAGAGGTATACCCACGAACAAATTGTGTTTAGCTGGCCGTTTCTTTATGAATCAATTTGATAAATCATTGCTTTACGTTTCAGTGGATAATTTTAGTGGTATCTGGCTGCTGATGAATACATCACGTGATTTCACCATGTAGATAATTCATAATTTCCTGGAAAAATCTCGGAGTTTTGCTTTGTTTGTTTAATGTCATTGCATCAACATTTTATCAATTCGAATTTTTCTCACAGACGTTGCAACCAGATGAGAAAAATGGCAAACTTAAAATTTGAAATTTGACGAATAAGTACACACAACTTTTCATCTCATATTTTCAAAATGTGACTTTTTTCAAAAATGAAAAATTTTTTGAAAGATCCAACTGCCTGTATGAAATCTGAAACATGATTCTTGAATCTGATAAACCTTGTGGACTCTGTGTTGCAATTGCTGAAGAATTGCAGGAGCTCTTTGCCTAATATTGCACATTCATCCTTTTAATGTTTCATGTTATTTAACAATTTATAACAAATTCTAATGATTTGAATTTCTTATTTGATTTCAGGATCATTGTCGGCTGATTTGAATACTGGGGTGGATATCACAATGATCATAATCATCGAAATACTACAGTCACACTTCTGTTTTGATCAATCAGAATTGAGCAAGATGCAGCATTTTTACGGTAAGTCGAAGAGTAACCATACAGTAGTAAAATTATCTGTAACATACGTTTAAGTGTGTAAAAAATTGAGGAGTAATACATATTGAATTTAATATCTTCAGCTTAGTTTCAATATGTATTAGGTAGGTACATCTACATACGAGTACATAAAACCAGTATTAGAGGAGAATATTTGATTGACAAAATATTATGTACATTTACTTAAATTGAATTTATAGCCTAGGATCGTTCACATAAAATATGATCAAATGCTTGCAAAAAAAAAAAATCCGTCTATTCTTCATATTTTCAAGAAGTGTCTGACAATAAACTATTGGTTTCATTTGCCTTGTGGCTGGATACTGAGCTAATGCTTGAGCAATCCGAATCCGATTCTTCAATTACCTATGCGCAAATTTAATTTTTTAAAACACTTCTCATATTCCCCAGAACAGTAAATTTGGGTAGAATTCATACCTTCGGCGTAATAAGATTACATTTCAAGCAACCTAACATTTTCGAATGCAATGTGTGAAATTACCCCCAAAAGTTCGAAATTTTCAAAATTGACTTTTTTCCAAATAACCTTACTCCTAAGGTGCTAATTTATCTTCTGAATGGTAAAGAACTATTCGCTTACCGGATCCATCTTTTTTAGTATGGCTTCTAAACCGTGAATGATTCTTGTGAAGTCTGGTCGATTTTCTGGCAAATGGTTCCAGCATTTCACCATTAGGCAATACCTGTTACAGAAATTTATGCATTACCTACAATGCTTATACCTATACATTTATTATGGGTATTCACTGAATGAAGTGTAGATACATACGTGTCCATTGAGCAATCTTTTGGTTTTTTCATACGGTACCCCGAGTCAATATCTTGCAGTAATTTTTCTGCATCGTCGTAGGTAGCGTAAGGAACTGCCCCAAAGGTCACGATTTCCCACAGTAGAATGCCGTACGACCACCTGCACGTATTAATAAAATGTAGGTATTGAGGTACCAAAATTGCAGCTAAATGGCTGAAAGCTTTATAATTAAATGTAATGAAGATAGATAACTTTTCCTTGCTACCTATGTAGTTACTAGTACATTAATATTTTTTTTTGTCATGTTCAATGTTACACTTACACATCAGATTGTGTGGAATGACGTCGGTGAGTTAAGGTTTCAGGTGCCATCCATTTCACTGGTAATCTACCTTTGGTCTTTTGTTTATAGTAGTCAGCATTTCGAATATCTTTGGCTAATCCAAAATCAGCTATTTTCAGCACATAATCGTCGAATATCAGGATATTTCGAGCAGCGAGGTCTCGGTGAATCAACTGAGGAATTAAAAAAAAAAAAAGAAGAAGAAATAAGCTTGTACCTTCTGAATTTTTCGATGGTTTTCGAATATTTATCGCACTCGTAGAACTCGACTGTTCGCCTGTTCCTCTATCAACTTCATATTAAAAAGACCTACTTTTATAGAAGCCAAGTATTCCATGCCTCTGGCTATTTGTAGAGCAAATGTAAGTTGAACTTTTTCAGACAGGTCATTTTCGCTGGATTCTGCAGGTTGGTAGTGGTTTCTGAGAAAATCGAGTAAATTTCCATGAGGAGAGTATTCGATCACGATGAGCAATGGTCCATCTTGCGTACAACATCCGAGTAGGCTAAGTACATTGTCATGTCTGCCGATTAGTTTCATCAGTTCCATCTCTGTTACTAAATTAACCAAATCTTTGTCCTTGTGGGTATCTGCGAAATTAATGAATGTACATATTATGTAAATGGATTCATCTTTTTTTGGATTTGAGTCAAGTTTTTGCACTTGGAAAGACTTACTTTTCAACATTTTCACTGCTACTGTTGTGCCAATGTGTTGCTGTAAGTGGCCTGAAACATTTCCCTTGACAACTCTTCCAAACTCTCCTTCCCCTAGAAAGTCGCCCAGAACAACGTTTTCTCGAGGAATTTCCCATTTCTCATCCGGCGGTAATTGGTATTCAGTCCTCGGTGCCATTTCATTTGCTTCCGATGTTGGATGAGATTCGTATACGATGGTGACGTTTGGTATTTTCTAGAGTTAGAAAGACATCGTGTTAGGACAAAATTTGAGTTGAAAAGTAAAACGACCCAAAAATTGGAATTCTCAGCGTTCATGTCATACCCAGCACCCAGCAGTCGATCTTTGTTACAAAATTTAAATTTCAGCTCCATTCCCTGCATTTTATCACTTGATTGGCGTGCGAAGATATAATCCAGAAGGAAAATTTAGGCGGACAAGCTCTTAATTTTGCAAAGTTTTGCATGTAAAAAGTTGGAACTTTGGTTACGAGGATTTTTAAGGATACTAATATTTTTTTTTTGATGACAATTTGACTTCAAAAGGGGCCCAAAATTTAAAATGAAAAAACAAATACAACATACGTGTATAGGTATCAAGGTCGAAGTCTTTAAGGACGGTGAATTCATGATGGAAAATTGTTCATCTCCAAACATCAGAATGTGCCCAAAATTGAAAAAACAAATTTCTATCACCTTGGCTTTTTGTTTTCGTTTACATAATATTATGTAAATTTGGCTTTAGAAATCGATATCGAGGTATGTTGACAATTTCCAAAATGAGATGATCACTCAAATACATTCTTGAAATTTACCAGTTGAATTTATCTCAGTTATTAAAGGGTTAAGGATGGGTGTTGTTGGGTGCATTCGTTTTAGAAATTTCTGTATAAATAATATGTTGTACTTACCAGTATGTCTAATTCATCTTTGTCCAGCTTAATTTCATTTTCAATCACGACGCGTTTTACACATTGCGACATAGCTATCATTTGCATACCCATTTTATTCATTTGTCGTTGCATTTTTCGCGATCTTACAGCAGACTTTCTGTAATAAATAACGAATACTGCGACTACAGTGACTGTTACTGCCACTATTAGCGTTATTATTAGATTGATGTTTTCCGTGAACCAATTCGTTGATTGGTTTTTTCGCAGGATTTTTTGTAATGTTGTTGAATTTGAACAGTCCAATATATCATGAAGCTCGAGATTGCTCTCGGTAGATTTATCATCTGAGCTGTAGTATATGCATTCTCCAGTCGCTGAATTCCACATACACGAGTAGTTCTTATTTAGACATTTTGCGCATTGATCGCCCACATAGGCGCATTTATACACGATAATACGTGTGTTGTATGTGTTGTCAAGTGCTTTCGATCCATTCCATAAAATAGACAGTTCAACTGTTGTGAAAGGTTTTGATTCAGCGTATGCGAATACCTCATAATTACATCTCAATTCTCCCTCTTTAAAAGTATTTTCTAGGTAACCGCCTTCTAGGTGATGACCAAATTGTATCTTCTGCTTTTTAGAATCAAATGTAAATTTGCATGTAAATCTTTCGTAATTTAAAAACATTGGGATCTTATAATGTACTTGTATTTGTTGCGTCTTTACTGTGTGGGCAGGGATGTAAATGTCTGAATTATGTTCGGTGAAAAACTGTGGGCAAAATGTCAAGTTTCTCGAGTATTTAAATCCATCTAATGATGTTGTACTATTCCTTACAGGGAAATTGGTGCTGCTAAGATTCATACCTATCACTATATCATCTTCTTTCCAAATTGCGTTATCCGTGCACCTTGATTCATTCACATACCAATAGCATGGATAATCAGAAGTCAAGCATGATAAGCAAGATTCATATGAACTACAATCGTAAAATATTACGTGAATTTTTTCAAATACTAGGCCATGGTTTATCTGGATTGATAGCCGAGCTTCTATGGAATGATTATTGCTGGGTGTTGGAGGTAAACGATTAGGAACCGGCGTTACGCAATAAATACTAGTTTCATTGCTCGTGGTTGTTGTGTTAATAGAAAAATTGGCAAATTCGAATTGACATTTTGTTATATGGTTGATGAACGGATGCGGTGTTATTGATTCGAATGTTACATTCCATTGCGCTGTTCTTGAGAATTTGTTTACTGGACTTGAAAATGCGTCTATGTATTCATCATACGAGACCCAGTTGATGGGATTTTGTTCAACATCACACTCTGATTTCAAACAACATCTATTACTGGGAAAACACCATCCGCAATAAGGATCTTTTATCTTCCAGCACGCGTGTGATGTGTTATATTCGTCGCAATTATGTATTTTGACTTTGATGAATTTCTTGCTGCTCATCACGTATAAAAAGTTCATCGTAGAATCAAACTGCATTGTATCTGGATATAATGTGTATGCCTCAGCCTCAATCGTTATGTCTGCATATCTATTTCCAGTGGATAAATCGGGCGAATCAATTCCTTTTATTGATATTTTCTGTAACCGGCCGGCCTTGGTACTAAGTAACAAGATTGTGTGATTGTTAATTGAGGTAACTGCCATTGCTTTCACCCGTGGTATTTCACTATTAGATGAATGCGAATATACCAGATGTCCGACCAGCGTTTCATTCTTTTGAAACAAGGAATGTAATTTATTTAGTTGATACCTACATACGAGTAGTACGAAGCTATTTGTCATCGTATGAACTTCTTGTAGTGTGAACATGGTTTTTTCCTCCATTTCATGTGAATCTGTTTCTGAACCAGAATGTGGATTTCGCTTTTGGATATAGACTTGTGTGATTGGCGTTCTAATAGGCTCAATTTTCCCAATTGGATCTGAATTGCACATTATGGGAACTCTATTGCACGAATTGTCTTTAGGAGTATCTGTCACAGTTCGATAGTCACCTTCCCGATTATTCAAACCATACAAATAGCCCCTGGTGATAAAATATCCGACATTTTGGAAACTGAAACCATAAATTAAATTATCGTAGCGATCAGCGGGACACTCGTTTATCGTAAAACGAAAAGCAGTATTTTGTGTAAGAGCTGATGAAAAATGTCCTGATCGTTCTAGATTTTTGATAGTTATTGTTCGTATTGATGTGGAATCAGTATTGTCAATTTTGTGACCAACATACAGTGTTGATAGTGGTGTTGATGAACTCTTCAGTAGAATGGGAGCTATGAAGGCTACAATTCTTTCATTATCTGGTAACCCGTCGGGTATAGGTTCAAACATAGTTTTCCAGATTTTCGAAATATTACTCATGTCGTGAGCATGACAGATAGCCTCGAAAAAAGTATTACACGAAATCAGTTGCTGATTCTGATGGTCCAATACTAGTACTTTGTTGTCATTAAACGCTGCTGTTCGTTTCAATGTATGTGAACAGTTGGGGGCAGTACAATCTGAAGGACTGAGTTCCGATATAGTGTACTTAATTTGCAGCTCGAGATCCGTTGATAATTGATAAATACGGTTTGTTCCGCCTATATATACCCATCTTCCATATTCATCTACCACCAAGTTTCGGAAAAATGTGCCTTTCTCCTCATTTGAAAACACTTTCCAGGTTTCCTCACCTGATTTGGCAATTGAGTAATTCGTGTTCAGCCAGAATATAAACGTGTGTATCAATAGTATGGATAAGAGGTCAGGAAAATTCATTGCGATAAAAATTTCATGTGTTTAGGCTACGCTATCATTCGGTTGATTTGTTCATTATTTTCCCCCTGTATAATGTAGAGTTTGTTTCGAAATATCTGAAAACATAAAGAAGATATGGACTTCAGTCTTATAGATTGCATTGATGGTTGATGGATTAGAAATACTGCACGAGAAAGAAGCTTTACGAAACGCTGAATTTTGTCAAACTTTCAAAATAATTAGTGGTATTTTAGAGATTCTGTAATAAGTATGTCTGATTTTGAAAGTAATCTGACATTGAGCTTCTCATATTTTGAGTGAACCGAAATTGAAGATCTGGGTAGTTTATATTATGAGGCATCACTCCAAAATGTTTGCTGGATTGCGACGAAGCAAATGACGTGTTTTTTTTTTGTTTCGCAGAAAGCGTTCAATGGAATGAAAAAAAAAACGGTGTAAATTATAAAGTAGGTAGGTAAAGGTACCTATTGGCAATTAAAAATAGAAATCGCCAGATATCGCACCTCGGGAGTAATAAGGTTACATCTCAAAAAAGTGAAATTTTGCAGGAGAGTGATTTTCTTTTTTTTAAAAACTTGATGATTCATTATTTTTATCAACTTATAATATTGATTGTGAGGATTGTATAGCACCTCATTTTAAAGATCTGGTATCCTACCTTCGTTTAGCATTAGAACATTTTGAAAATAAAATCTTAAAGAGGAAATACATATTTCAATGTTTAGAAAACATTTTGAGTTATAACCTTTCATTAAAATTGATTTGGAGGCGAAATGAAGCGTCCAAAAAAATGTCATGTTACCAAAGTTGTGGAGAATTAAATTTACAATCGACATAATGTCGTTAGTTTTTTTCTTAGTTCTTGAGTTTTTCTTAAAAAAATAAAATTTCATTATATGTAGGTATGTGCAAATTCATTTTTCTGAAAAGTGACCAATTTAAAAATTTTTTACGATTTGGTACAAACCAATACAAAGTGCACTTCTTGTGACAAAAATTCAAAACAATCAAAACTGTTTGTTAACACTTTGTACCTATGTACAAAATTTGCTCAAAAAAAGTGGAGTTTTTTTAAGATGTACCCTTATAACTCCAAACAACTTGCAAGGTTGTAGGGATTTTGAGTTAGGCCATTTGCATTTTATGGTATAGATACCTAGGTATCAGCTAAATAGATAGGATTCTGATAGGTTAAGAAAATGGATACTAGAGCTCGTTGTAGGTCTCATCTGTTGAATCTTTGAAGTTTGAATACGTTGAAGACAAGCCTACTAACTTGTATGATTTACCTGAAATAAGCTAGACGTATGTTTATGTGCGTTTTTCGCGTGTATTAATTTTTCTACTTTGATATAAAATGAATTGTCTCGTAATGTCATGAATATATCGATATTACAATGATTTAAACGCGATTTAACTTTTTATTATTCAAATTACCGAGTAGTGGCTTCTGAGTTTCGATCTACGATATGTCTACGACAATGATGGCTGCCTAAGGAGCACTATGGGTGCGGGTGGTTGAGATGTGATGAGAAAACAAGCCCCTTAATTAGGTAGGATATGCTATAATTAATTAGCGACCTGAATTACCTTTTGTAAATATGATATAATCCAATCATGGATTCATTTTAGAATTAATTATCTTGATAGGTATGGCTTAATTACAAGTCTAAGTACAGGGTGTCCAGAAATATCAAGCACCCCTAAGAAAGTTTTTCATTAAAAATATAGGTTGGCAACGTGAAATAGATGCATATGGTTGGTGGAATGAAATCTCTCCAGTTCAACAACCAATCATGTGCTATCATTATTATCATTCACTGTGACCAACCAAAGTATTTTAGTAGAAAACTTTCTTAGGGGTGTTCGATATTTCTGGGCAACCTGTAGGTTTTACCTACCTTCTAAATTGAAATGATATATCTTATATCTCGATTATGAGATCTCTCTTAGACACCCTTTCGGAACTAAATGAATTGTAATTATGTCATACGTTGTATGTCGTTGAACTCTTAACTTCTTGGTTTATAGGTACAAAACTTTTCCTTTTTATCATGTGAAGAAGAAATTTTTATTTTAGATGAAAACTGAAATATATAGTCAGATATGTGGTTTCTAGAAGGTTTAGTTTCCTATACTTCGATTCCTATTTACCCTTGTCTCATCCTTCTTCATCTACCTATCTTTTTCCTATATGAAATTTTCCACTCACGTTTGAAACTGTCATTCCTTGCCTCAAAAATAGTTCTATTTTCTACTCCCCTAGATACCACAATTTTTTACAAGATCTGATAATGTATCCAACTCAAAGTGTTATTTTTGGTTGAGGGGGGGGGGGGGGGTCATACAATTCTCAAAAATGCAAAAATGTCAAAATCGATTTTTTTTAGATGTAACCTTATTACTCCCGAGGTGCGATATGTACTTTAAAAACACGATTTTAATAGATTCTCAAGGGGAAATATAAATACAAACGCAAAAAAGGAGGCCAATCTTTACTTCCTAAACTGTTCAAAGAACTTGGGATGGACGTCTGGTGAAAATTGAATTAATGAAATGTGATTTTATCTCACCAAGAGAGGTTCTTCTACAAATAGCAAAATTACGCCGGAAATCCCAAAACAACAATTTTTATAATCCTTTTCTCAAGCGAAAATAATTTAAAACATAGTTATACTTATCTAGTAATTTATAATCATGTGATTTCTGACTCCCAAAACATTGCTGTTGTTTGAACGAGATTTTCACACTGCACGATGGAACTGATTAGTTACCTACCTACTAATTCGGAAATCAGACATAAAATCTAAAGCTTTGAAAAATAAACAAATATTTTTTCATAACTGAGATTTATAGGCCTATTAGATTTCATGTCTGATTTTCGATTCAGTTATCGACTTTACGTGTCGTTTGAAAATCTCATTCAAACAACAGCAAAGAGCTGGTCTCAAAGATCACTAAAAATTACTATTTCTTGTAACTTCTTATTTCTAAAATATTGAATTTAGGTTTGAAAAAAGTTATTTCAGGATTTCCGACCTGATTTTGCAATTTATAAAAAAAAACTGTCCTGACGACATGAATCCACATTTCTCAAATGTCAAAAACTTAGAAAAAAATCAATTACTTGAACATTAAACTATGTACTTATTCCATAATATGAAGGAGGCCAAGTGAGAAAGGCCCTTGTTGCGAAAACGTAGTTTGGTATGTAAAGTTTTCAGAAAAGCTCAAAAAAGGTCATCATTTTTTTGGATCTTATTATTCGTTTTGCACGATTCTACATTTGCTTTGTTTTCTTATAAAAAATGGTTACTGACATAATGAACAGATTTAGGCCAATTTGGGAAGATTCCGGTGGTGACGCGAAATCAAAAACCGTTTAAAAAAGTGCGAAAATCGACTTCAGATTTTTATGACGGAGATTTAAAAATGAGAAAATGAATTCCTAACATGCGTCAATAGTTTTACTTACCGCAAAATCAATGTTAACGCTGAAAAATACAAAAATGATTTTTCAAAAAGATTCGCATAGGTACCTCTACCTACATTAATAAAGTACTTGAAATCGGAATTGACGCGGCAGAAAGAAAAGAAACCTTGGCAATATGCATTTTTTCACATCTCCCTTCCCTATATTTTACCTTGAGAAGTACCTAGCTAATTACTTACGTTACTACATAGTATGTATCTACATAGTTTTATTTTTCTTACCTCTTTCTAATGATTCAGCGATAAATATTACGTTCACCAAAATAAGAAAATGAAACACAGGATTCGAAATCCTTCAAATCACCATCGCGGTATTACTGGCAAATAGGTATTATTTTATAAAATTTAATTATGCTAATAATGGATGAGTTAAGTTAGGTGACAAACACACCGAGGACTTTCGTTGAATGATGAGAAATCCAGTTTTATCATTTTATTATTTCGATAAAAATAGAACGCTGCAATAATTTTGACGTGTGATGTGCTTCATTTCGGTAGCTTTTCATGGAATTTTGCATGAATCAAGGGTAAAGATTAGATTTTTCTGATGTGTAGATTGTGAACAATTTGCGATTTCGATACCAGTTTCCGTTGGGTAATTTATCTTTAGCGACGTGGGTGATTCGAAAACATTTTCGCTGATAAAAATTATACTTTACCAACATGGTCAATGTCAACGTAATACTCTCGTTGGATCTACGTTTACCTCACATTCAGTGATGAAGGGATAAAATTTCCAAATTCTTTGAAAAAATAAGTAAATTGTTTCAAGTCACGCAAACTCCCAAAGTGTCACACCCATCATGGCTTCGTAAAAATCTGACATAAGTTTGTGGGTTGATTGATCGAATTCATCACTGGTGACGTTTGAAAAAATTAACGCTTCCTTCCTTTTCGTACGTTGTTGATATTTGAAATATCGGTAAATTAGAAAATCGGTATGAAAAACTCAAAAAATTCGTCGAATACCAGTTTGGAAAAATATTTACCGAGAACTTTAACCTAGACTTATAAATTTTTATATGTAGGTATGTTTAGAACGGTGATCATACCTTAACCTCCGTAGTAGTAAAATAATGAGTCTGTTATATTAAATTACTAAAAATACAGGATTAAGTGAGGGTAGGTGGTCAAAAATTTCTGAGGAAGTGTTTTCTAATCAAGACACATCATCTTAGCTCACTAAAAAGGTAAATCGAAGCAAGGGTCGATTTTACCCCTCATTCGGTCATTCGGCCAGACCCTTTCGCGAGAAATTCATCAAGTATTTCAACGAAAATGTTTTTTGACTGAGTGGGGCGATGATTTATCAGCATCTTTGGAAAAGTTCCCATACAACTAAGTAAGTATTAGGTAAAGCACGAATTTCCAAAATGGCCTATACCTACGTAGTTTCGTACTCGGAGCTCTTTACCTCTTGCATTTTTATTTTTTAAATGTTTTCTGTTCTTATTTTGCAAGTTCTAATGATTTATTAATTTTTTTTTTTTTTTTTCTTTGATTTTAGGATCATTGTCTGCTGCTTTGATTACTTGCGCGGATATCACAAAATATAATCATAATCATCGAAATACTACTGTCACACTTCTTGTCCAGATCAGTGAGCGTTGAGCAAGGTGCAGAATTTTCGTGGTAAGTCGAAGAATATAACCATACTTACAGTTGCAAAATTATACGTATATTTATGTATTAAGTATTGTTTGAAAAATTATGGAATACTTTGAATTTAATACCTTTTGCTTCGTTGCAATAGGTATTCAGTACGTCTACATATGCCACGTAAGTATAGGGGAACATTTTATTAAATTTACAAAATACGAGTATTAGGTATGTACATTTTTGGTTAAAATTAATCTAGCCTAAGTTCATTCACATAAAAAATGCTCAAATGTTTGCGGAAAAAGAAATGCCGTCTGCTTGTCATATTTTCGAGATGTTTCTTAGAGTGAACTATTCGTTTCATTTGGCTTGTGGCTGGATTCTGAGCTAATGCTTTGAGCAATCCGAATCCGATTCTTCAATTACCTAGGCACAAATTTAATTTTTTCAACGTTTTTCTTATTCACTAGAGTGGTAAATTTGGGTAGAATTCGCACCTTCGTTGTAATAATAAGGATACTTCTCAGACAAGCTATCAGCAATTCGCTGATTGCAAGAAGAGTTTTCGCTTTTTGCACATTGGTTGCTTTGTAGATTTGCAGTTTCTCTTTCTTTCAAATTTCACATTTTATGTAGAATATTACACAACTGAAAAGGGATTTATTTTTTTATTTTTTTTGAAATCAACATTCTTACCTACAGAATACAACGTGAAAAAATGATTATTTCTTCAGATCAGATTTTTTTTAATTTTTACTTTTCTAAAAGTAGAGAAAATGATTGATTTCCATTTCGCGAAGTTAAATACTTATTGAAATAATGTAATTTGCAATTCTGAATCGAATAATATGCAATTTGCAACTTTGCGTTTCTCCAAGAACTAGAAAGTAAGGTAAGTATGTAAAAACGATTCCTTGTGACATTTTTGAAAGCAGGTTGTAAAATAATCCCCAAAAGTACAATAATCTCAAAATTGATTTTTTTTATAGATGCACATAACCTTATGTATTACTCCGCAGGTGCGACTTTATCTTCCGAATTGTAAAAAACTGTTCACTTACTGCACCAATCTTTTTTAGTATGCCCTCTAAATCATGAATGATTTTTGTAAAGTCTGGCCGATTTTCTGGCAAATGGTTCCAGCATTTCACCATTAGGCAGTACCTGTTACAGAAATTTATGCATTATAACAACATTGCTATACTTATATTAATTATGGGCATTCATTGGTTTCTTGGCAAAAATTATATACAAATAACTATTAGAAATTAGTGGTTTTGCTGATTGATTGAAGTGGAGGTACATACGTGTCCATTGAGCAATCTTCTGGTTTTTTCATACGGTATCCTGATCGAATGTCTTTTAGAAGTTTCGCTGCATCGTCGTATGTAGCATAAGGAACTTCGCCAAAGGTGACAATCTCCCACAGTAATATGCCATACGACCACCTGCATGTGTTAATAAATGTACTATGTATTCAACATCAAGGTACAAAGAATTGAAGCTAAATGGTTGAAACGCTTTATAATTAGAAATGTACGTGATGAAGATATTTGTAGATAAGGTGCACCGGGGCAAGTCAGAATGATTTTTCGCAATTTCAACTTTGACCAGCTGTTACTCCCCTTCTAATGAACCAATATGGATCAAATTTATTATGTAGGTTCCCATAAGGGTTCTTAACCTATGGTTAAAATTTGAGCGCGATTGACACAGTAGCTCTCGCTCAGTGGAATAAAATATAAACTGTCCTGACTTACCCCAATTGGGGGAAGTCAGAACAGGCTAAACTTTGCGGAGACGTAAATCACAAACCGAGCGTCCTAGAAAAATTGCATAGAAACAAAATTGTAGAGAATTTAATTCTCTTTGAGATCACTCTCATCAGATTTTCACTAGGACGCACGGTTCGTCCGCTATAATATGCGAAAAACTAAGAAATAGAAAGTCTGTATTTTAGACCAAATTCAAAATAAGTTCAAAACAACAACAAAATACAATTGAACCAAGGACATCTAAAATGAAACTGAATCTCGAAAATTTTTATGCTGTGATGAAGTAGGGGTAGTACCCTCAAGTCACCTTTAGTGGCACTTCGCCAGATATAAACCTCTAGGCGCTAGAGCAAGTTTTCTCACTTACCCCGAATTCCAACTTCCCCCGGTGCACCTTACCGCTTTTCCTAGCTACCTATAGTACCTACGTACCTACTACCTACATTGTATTTGTCATGTTTATTGTTACACTTACACATCAGATTGTGGGGAATTACGTCGGTGCGTTAAGGTTTCAGGTGCCATCCATTTCACTGGTAATCTACCTTTGGTCTTTTGTCTATAGTAGTCAGCATTTCGAATATCTTTGGCTAATCCGAAATCAGCTATTTTCACCACATATTCGTCAAACATCAGGATGTTTCGAGCAGCGAGGTCTCGGTGAATTAACTGAGGAATTGAAAAATAATAACAATAAAGCTTATTGGTTTTACAAGTAGAACTCGACTGTTCGTCTGTTCCAATGTCAACATCATGAAAAGACTTACTTTTATAGAAGCCAAGTATTCCATGCCTCTGGCTATTTGTAGAGCAAATGTAAGCTGAACTTTTTCGGACAAGTCATTTTCGCTGGATTTTGAAGGTTGGTAGTGGTTTCTGAGAAAATCGAGTAAATTTCCATGAGGAGAGTATTCGATGATGACGAGCAGTGGCCCATCTTGTGTACAACATCCGAGTAGACTAAGTACATGGTCATGTCTGCCGATTAGTTTCATCAGTTCCATTTCTCTGACTAAATTTACCATATCTACGTCAGTGTGGCCATCTGTGAAATGAATGCATGTACATTGATTCGTCGTATTGGGGGGAGGGGGGATTAATATTTTTGCACGTGGAAAGAAAACGCGACCCCTACAAAAATCGAGTTTATAAAAATATATGTAAGTACATAGACTTACTTTTCAACATTTTCACTGCTACTGTTGTGACGTTATGTTGCTGTGAGTGACCTGAAACACTTCCTTTGACAACTCTCCCAAACTCTCCTTCGCCTAGAAATTCGCCCAGAACAACGTTTTTTCGAGGAATTTCCCACTTTTCATCCGGCGGTAATTCATATTCAGTCCTCGGTGCCAGTTCATTTTCTTCCGATGTTGGATAAGGTTCGTATACAATGCTGACGTTTGGTAGTTTCTAGAATTAAAGAGAGATCGTGTTAGGACAAAATTTATGAATTTTCCCGAAAATCCGCCAAATGCGCACGTTCAATGGCTGCATTATGTGAACAGTCTACCAGAGAATCTTTCTACCAGATATTCTTCGATAGATTTTTGCACTTTCAACGGACTGAAAATCATGAATACATTCTACCAACACAAAAAAGATCACAAGATGACATGGAGCAATACAAGAGGACAAAGCTCAATGATCGATCATTTTATAGCCAACGAAAACGCCGCAAAGAAATTCTTGGATATAAGAACATACAGGGGTCTAGAAATAGGCACTGACCATCATTTTGTTCAAGGAGTAATGAGAATGGGAACAACAAGAATACCAGCCAGGAAAAATGAAAAGAAAATCAACACAAGAGCCATGGATGACCCAACCAACCAATGGCCAAATACTATCAACTGACAATACTGGCAACTCCATTTAAAATACATTGAGCGTTTTTGTCATGGTATTAGCGCGATCTGAACGGCCAGGGTTAAAACCAACTCTTATCAAAAATGCTCTGATTGGTTGGTTTATAACTAGTTTGAATCTCGCGCGTCTGCGAAGTTTGAATTAGCAATAAATCAGATGCTTGGGGTAGTTGTGGTAACATTTAGTTTCACCCTAGGCTGCTAGGAGGATAATACACCATTTTTCAATGGAGTTGCCAGTATTGTCAGTTGATAGTATTTGCAATGGCTGTACCAAAGACAGATGAACATCATAAGTGAAGAAATACCAAAAAGCCAGGACATAGAAGAAGAATGGAAAAATATCAAATCCATTGTGACAAAAGCGGCAAAAGAAAGCTTAGGAATGGCTCCATGCAGAATCAGGGCAAAGTGAATAAAGAATTGGGACAACGAAATCCAAGAACTTATTCAAAAGAAACGACAGACATTTAGGAAATTCATGAGCTCAAAAAGTGAGGTTGATGGTGAAGAATATCGAAAACAGTCGGCAAAAGTCAAGAGAAAGTCCAGGCAAAAAATGCAAAAGCTCCAGGAGAAGATGGCATACCAACAGAATTGTACAAATACACAAGTGGTGAATTCAAAAGAAGACTGCTGGAATTCCTAAATAGGATGTACCAAGAAGAAAAGGTACCTGAAAAATTCAAAACAGCAATTGTAATACCACTGTTCAAGAAAGGTGATATGTCAAAACTGAAAAACCACAGAGGAATAAGTCTACTCAACACCTGCTACAAGATATATGCAAAAATACTGGCAAAAGGACTGGCAGACCACGCAGAAGAAAAGATGTCAGAAAGTCAAAACGGATTCAGAAAAGGAAGCGCATGCACTGATGCAAGTTTTACAGTAAAACTACTGATGGAAAAAAGGATCGAATACAACCTAGAAACACACATGTGCTTTATAGACCTGAAAAAGCATATGATAGGGTCAATAGAAAAAAACTGTTTGAAGTGCTAAAAGATGAAGAGATAACATATAAAATGCGAAGGGTAATAAACAGCATTTATAAGAACACCAGAATAAGAGTACGAATTGGAAATAAACTCTCAGAACAAGCAGAAATAAACAGGGGAGTTCCCCAGGGATGCCCACTGTCTTGTGTTTTATTCAACATGTACATGGATCACATGGTGAAAGAATGGCAGAAAATGAAGCCAAAAGGAATCAAGACAGACAGAAGGTAGGAAATATCAACAGTAGTCCAGTCGGTAAGGGGTTGGACCCAAACAAAATTGCTAACAAAGATTTTTTTGCTTTAAAATGTCCAGGAGGGTGTCCTAAACAACATATCTGGACCCGTCCCCGATCCACCTGGAGCCTTTCCCCCCACGGTGGATTTTAGCCCCCCAAAACACGTTTTTCGACATTTTCTCCCCCGCATTGCATTTTAACGAAAATATGTGGGAAGACAAAAGAATCGATGTCAAATTTCCGATCTAATGATGTATCAACTTTCCTTGTACGTTCAAGGGGGGTGGAACTAAAGCCATTTAAAAAAGGGGGTTTCCTGAAAAATACAACTACATTAAGGCTATAGGCGTCTAAGAGGGGTGAAATGGTCTCCGAAAGTGTTCGAGTTGATATTAGCATGGAAGGTGAGTACCATAGAGAAACTTCCGCATGAAAAATTTCATATCCACACCCCCTCCCCTTTTTGGAGAGCCCCCCTTTTCTGAAATTTCAATAACACTTTTCTCAGCCCCATTTCAACCGAGTTTGGAAATTTTTCTGGAAGTTATGTATGTCCTTAGTAGGTATACCCACAAAAATTTTCTACCCCCTCCCCTCATATTTACCCCTCAAAATGGTGTAAAAACGTGTCTGAGGGAGGGTTGGGGTAAAATGGGAATTTTGGGGAAAATAACCAAGTATTAATAAGTAGGGTGTCCTTTTCTTATGATTCGATACCACTGAGCACGAATATGACGTCAGATTTTTTGCTACCCTCATCTATCTTTCTCCAGAGCACTTAGTCCCTTCAATTTTCACTATTGTTAAAAAGCATAAAAAAATGAAAAAACGCTATTTTGAGGGGAAAATATGAGGGGAGGGGGTTGAAATTTTTTGTGGGGATACATACTAAGGATATACATGACATACTGCAAAATTTTCAAAGTCGGTCAACATGGGGCTGAGAAAAGTGTTATTGAAATTTCAGAAAAGGGGGGCTCTCCAAAAAGGGGAGGGGTGTGGATATGAAATTTTTCATGCGGAAGTTTCTCTATGGTACTCACCTTCCATGCTAATATCAACTCGAACACTTTCGGAGACCATTTCACCCCTCTTGGGCGCCTATAGTCTTAATGTATTTTTCAGGAAACCCCCTTTTTTAAATGGCTCTAGTTCCACCCCCCCTTGAACGTACAAGGAAAGTTGATACATCATTAGATCGGAAATTTGACGTCGATTCTTTTGTCTTCCCACATATTTTCGCTAAAATGCAATGCGGGGGAGAAAATGTCGAAAAACGTGTTTTGGGGGGCTAAAATCCACCGTGGGGGGAAAGGCTCCAGGTGGATCGGGGACGGGTCCAGATATGTTGTTTAGGACACCCTCCTGGACATTTTAAAGCAAAAAAATCTTTGTTAGCAATTTTGTTTGGGTTTGCCCCCATAAAGTGCTTTACCGACTGGACTACAGTACGTCTTTTCACAGATGATCAAGCAGTACTACCCGAAACAGAAGATGACCTACAGAGATCAATGTACAATCTAACAAAGACATCAGAGAAGTATGATATGAGAATATCATCAGAGAAAACAAAAACAATGGCCTTCAAAGGAAAGGAACCAGTAAGAAGCAAGATTGTAATAAATGGAAAAATCATTGAACAGGTCAATAATTTCAAATACCTGGGAAACACGATATCATACCAGGGAGAAGTAGATGTTGGTGGAAAGATTGCAAAGTTCCTGAGAGTCACAGGACTGATAAATAGGACCCTGAGAAGCAGTAAGGTGCGAAAAGAAACAAGACTGAAAGTGTACAATACCCTAGCAATACCAACGATGACTTATGGAAGCGAGGTTTGGGCATTGAAGAAATCTGATAAAAGAAGAATAACGGCAGCTGAGATGAAGTTCATGAGGAGAACGGCAGGGGTGACTCTCAGAGACAGAGTCCCATCTGAGAAAATAACGGCAGATCTCGGAGCGATGCCAGTCATGAAAAAGATAAAAACGTATAGGAAAGATTGGAGAAATCATGTCAAAAGGATGGAGGAAACAAGATCACCAAAACAGGTCCTCCAATATACACCAACGGGGAAAAGAAGCAGAGGGAGACCAAGGAGGAAACTCACTGATACCTCAGGCTCATCCTCAACAGGTTCCACACCACAGCAGACAGGCCAATAGGCCTACCGCTTATAAGGAAATGACGACGATTCTTTGATTTAAACAAATAAGCCAAGCTACCAAAAGAGTATGTCTTGAAACGTCTGTAGCCAAAATTACAGACTTAAGATCATTATTAGAGTTTTGGAAATTTTTAAAATTTAAAAAGTCTGTTTCTTCTTTAAAGGCAACTTTTGAAGTTTTTTTAAGAACTAAAATTTTGAATCCCGCTCATCCTCTGTATAGGAGATTTCGACATACCTCCTTATTAGTTGAATTTTTGCAAAAAGTACGAATAAAAATGTGAATTCAGTGCTCTGAGAAACATATGTAGATTTCGACATATGTATTACTTAGTCGATTTTAGCTACAAAATTTGAATTTTAGCGTGTTACAGCACCGAGCATGCAGTGATCCAGATAGAAATTTGCCCGAATAAGGCCTTAATTTTGCAAAGTTTTGCATAATAGAAATGAATTTTTGTTCATGTGGGTTTTTGAGGGCGCTTATTTTATTTTCCAAACTACAAAATATGCTCTCAAGGGGGGGGGGGTTGAAATTTGAACATTTTGGAGAAGTACAGCACTAGTATTGAAAAGTCAGAGGTTTTAACGGACGCCGAATTAATTTTTGAACATAGCTTGATTCCAAAAATCAAAATGGGCCCCCGGAAACACGAAAATTTGACAATTTTAAATTTTAGCATCCCCTCGTCGCGCAACGAAGTTGTTTTGGGTTTGAGGGTTGAGTCGATATGATCTTAAAAAAAAATTTCAGCTCTTCATTGGAGAAGTTCAGCTCATAAAATGAAAAATATTCATGAAACAAGTTGAATTTAACAATCAGATAGTATACCTATAAAAAAAATGATTAATTTGAGTGATCACTATAATTTTAAACCCTGACATCATTTTAATACCTCGTCAATTTTACTTATTATTTTGTTGCGATGTAAACATTTTTGTCGAAATTTTTGAAAAACCGGATTAAAATTCTAAGTACTCGTATGTTATGGAGCGTTAAGTTTTTCTTTTTCGGGTCTTATGAAAAAATCGAGAAAAACAAGAAGTGAAGAAATAATTGTCAGCTGATGAGTTCACATGCCATGTTCTTGGTTTTTTGTTCGCGTCTACGTTTATGTACTCGTAAATTTGGCTTTGGAAATCAATATCGAGGAAAATTGTCAATTTCCAAAATGAGATGATCACACAAAATACATTCTTGAGATTTATCAGTTGAATGTCTCTCAGTCATTAAAGGGTTAATGATGAGTATTGTTAGGTGCATTTGCTTTAGAAATTTCTGTATAAATATATGTATGTAGGTAGGTAGGTACTTACCAGTATGTCTAATTCATTTTCGTCCAGCTCGATTTCGTTTTCAATCACTACGCGTTTCACGCATTGCGACATAGCTATCATTTGCAAACCCATTTTATTCATTTGCTGTTGCATTTGCTGAGATCTTACTGCAGATTTTCTATAAACAACGTATACCACGACTACAATAAATGTTACTGAAATTACGGTTATTATTACATAGATGTTTTTTGTTATCCAATTTGTTGATTGGTTTGAATTTGAACATTTCTGTATATCGTGCAACCAGAGATCAGTCATGGTGGATTCATCATCTGATCTGTGGTATATACATTCTCCAGTTTCTGAATTCCACATACACGAGTAGTTCTTATTTAGACATGCTGTGCATTGATCGCCCATGTTGGCGCATTTATACACGATAATATGTGAGTTGTACGTGTTATCAAGTGGTATTAATCCGTTCTGTAAAACAGACAATTTGACTGTTATGAAAGGTTTCGATTCATTGAATGCAAATATCTCATCATTACATTCTAATTCTCCCTCTTTCAAAGCGTTCCCTGTAGGATAACTACTTTTTAGATGATGAGCAAATTGTGTCTTCTCTTTTTTAGAATTAGGATCGAATACAAATTTACACGTAAATCTATCATCATTTAATAACATTGGGATCTTATAATGTACTGGTATTTGTCGTGTCTTTTCTGTATGGGCAGGTATGTAAATGTCTGTTTTGTATTCAGTGAAAAACTGTGGGCAAAACATCGAGTTTTTCGAGTATTTAAATCCATCGTACGATGTTGTACTATCCCGTCGAGGGAAATTGGTGCTGCTAAGATTCATACCGATTACTATATTATCCTCTTTCCAAATTGCATTATCTGTGCACCTTGATTCATTCACATACCAATAGCATGGATAATCAGAAGTCATGCATGATAAGCAAGATTCATACGAACTGCAATCGTAAAATATTACGTGAATTTTTTGAAATACTGGGCCATGGTTTATCTGGACTGATAGCTGCGCTTCTATGGAATGATTATTGCTGGGTGTTGGAGGCAAATGATTAGGAGCTGGTGTTACACAATAAATACTAGTTTTATTGCTCGTGGTTGTTGTGTTGATCGAAAAATTGCCAAATTCGAATAGACATATTGTTGTATGGTTGATGAACGGATGCGGAGTTATTGATTCGAACGTTACATTCCATTGCGCTGTTCTTGAGAATTTGTCTACTGGACATGAAGATGCGTCTATGTGTTCATCAAACGAAACCCAGTTGATACAATTTTGTGTAACATCACACTCTGACTTTAAGCAACATCTATTACTAGAATAGCACCATCCACAATAGGGATCTTTTATCACCCAGCATGCATGCGATGTGTTATATTCGTCGCAACTATGTATTTTGACTTTGATGAGTATATTTTTGGTCATCACATATAGATAGTTCATTGTAGAATCAAACTGCATTGTTTCTGAATATGATGGGTTTATTAGCGACTCAATCATTATTTCTGCATACTTATTTCCAGTGGACAAATCGGGCGAATCAATTCCTTTTATTGATATTTTCTGTAAACGGCCGTCATACATACTAAGAAACAAGATTGTGTGATTGTTAATTGAGGTAACCGCCATTGCTTCCACCGATGCTGTACCAGGTGGATGCGAATATACCAGGTCTCCGACCAGCGTTTGATCCTTTTGAAACAGGGAATGTAATTTATTTATTTGATACCTACATAGTAGGAAGGTTCCTATCACCGTATAATCTTCTTGTAGTGTGAACATGATTTTTTCTTCCATTTCATGGGAATCTGTTTTTGAACCAGAATGTGGATTTCGCTTTTGGATATAGACATATCTGATTGGTGTTGTAATAATTGTCCCATTTGGACCTGAATTACACATTATGCGAATTTTTTTGCACGAATTGTCTATTGGATACTCATCTACCCGATTATTCAACTCATACAAATAGTTCTTGGTGACAAAATAGCCGATATTTTGGATACTGAAACCATAATAAACTAAAAAATCGTAGATATTCAAGGGACACTCTTTTATCGTAAAGCGAAAGGCAGTATTTTGTGTAAGAGCTGATGAAAAATGTTCTCGTTCTAGATTTTTGATAGTGATTGTTCGTATTGAGCTGGAATCAGTATAGTCCATTTTGCGACCAACATACAGTGTCGATTGTGGTGTTGATGAATTCTTTAGTAAAATGGGAGCTATGAAAGCTCTACTATCCCAATAATATTTTCCTAACCCGTCGGGTATAGGTTCAAACATACTTTTACAGATTTTCGAAATATTACTCATATCGTGAGCATGACAGATGCCCCAGAAAAAAGTACCACACGAAATCAGTTGCTTATTCTGATAGTCCAATACTAGCACTTTGTTATTATAAAACGTTGTTGTTTGTTTCAATTTATGTGGACAGTTGGGAGCTGTACAATCTGAAGGACTGAGTTCTGATATAGTGTAATTAATTTGCAGTTCGAGATCCGTTGATAATTGATAAATGCGCTTTTCTCCGCCTATATATACCCATCTTCCATATTCATCTACCGCCAAGTGATTAAACTCTCTGGCGTTGTCATATGAAAATACTTTCCACTTTTCCGTAGCTGATTTTGCATTCGAGTAATTCGTGTTCAGACAAAATATAAACATGTGTATCAATAGTATGTATAAGAGCGTAGGAAAATTCATTGCGATACAAATTTCATTTGTTCAATTTACGTTATCATCTGATCGATTTGTCCGTTATTTTTCCTCCGTATAATGTAGATTTCGTTTTGCAATATCTGGAAGCATAAAGAAGACATGGACTTCAATCCCATAGATTATGTTGATGGTTAACGGATTAGAAGTACTGCATGAGAAAAGAAACTTCACGGAACACCAAATTCTGTCAAATTTTCGAAATAATTAGTGGTATTTTAGAGATTCTCTAATAGATATGTATCTATGGCTGATTTTGAAGATAATTCGACTTTTCGAGCATCTCATGATTTGAGTGAACCATCGTTGGATATCTGGTGAGTTTATTATGATGAGGCATCGCTCCCGAGTCACAAAACATCACGGAAAACAGTAAATTTAAAAAAAAAAAATGTTTTCTGGATTGTGACTACGCGAATGAAGTGTTTTTTTATTTCGCAGAAGGCGTACAGTGGTATGAAAAAATCTGTGTAAATTATAAATTACCTAGTGGTAATTAAAAATAGAAATCGTCAGATATATGAGGCGTTCCGTAGGAAAAGGGACAACTTCGTGAGATTGGAAAAAACCTAGTTAGGCATACCACGTTAAACTGGACAAAATTTGCTAAAAAAAATGAGCCAAAGAGCAAAAAAATCGAACCATATGCGAAAAAGACATGAATTTTCAAAAATGAGGTAACAAAAAACATAGTTTTGAGAAAAACGCGTTCAAAGTTTGTTAGAGTAGGAAGTATATGCCTTAAAGCCACTACCAATATTCGTCAATAAAGCATACTCGTATGTCAACCCTTTACCAATCTGGTAACAATAGGCGTGGTCAAGGTGCTAATTTGGCTGGCTAGCCAAATTAGCTACCTAAACTCGTCGCAGTTCTTAAACGACACGAGTCGCGAATTGACAAGTTTAAAGTACCCTAAAATACAGGAGAGCTCAGGCCCTCGGTTAAAGGTTTTTTATGTCTTATTTAACCCTTTCGGCTACGAGACAAACTGATGGATAAAATTCGAAGTGCTTTAAACTGAGTAAGGCCAGTTGCTGCCTAAAACTCAAAATTTGCTGGAAATCGCACATTCAGAAAGTATTCATGTCACAAATGGCAATAAACCTTAAATTGTCTATTATTCCATTTATGACACCAAATAGCATTATAAATCAAAATCAAGCTTTCTGAGGCATCTGATATTTCAAGATGAAAGTATTGGTAACAAGCATTTTTGAAAATAGAAAAAAAGATGAACTAAAATAAAATAAGTTTGAGTAAAAAAAGGAAATTATTGAAGAAAAACAAGGCATGCGACTTCAGATAGTTATTCAAACTGCAGATGTTTGAAGATTTTTGCTTGTGGGAGGATTAAAATTGATGGAAAAATCTTTGTGTTATAGAGAGCATTTTTTGTAATTTTGAAAACCCATGTCACAATTCAATGCTAATTTTCAATGAAATTCTGAAAAATATGTATCATTTTCATCTTCTGACACATACATCTCTCTTGAGATGATTTGCTTGGGTGAGTAAGTTGCCTCAGAAGATGACTGGGTAAACTTTTGCAAGCATTTGAATTTTATGATGGATACTGTGTCATAAAGACTGCGCTCAATAAATTCATTATCTGTAAGATGACTTCTAAAAAGTGATTCCAATAATTCCACAACATGACGTACGTATTTTATTTTTATTATCTCCTTATGACAAACAGATTGAGGGCTGTATTATGACACAGTATCTATCAAAAAATTGAAATGCTCGCAAAAGTTCACGTAGTCATCTTCTGAGGTAACTTACTCACCCAAGCAAATCACCTCAAGAGAGATGTATGTGTCAGAAAATGAAAAGTATGTCATACTTTTCAGGTTGAATTGTGACACGAGTTTTCAAAATTTCAAAAAATGCTCTCTATAACACAAAGATTTTTCCATCAATTTTAATCCTCCCACAAGCAATCACCTTCAAACATCTGCAGTTTGAATAACCATCTGAAGTCGCATGCCTTGTTTTTCTTCAAAAATTTCTTTTTTTACACAAACTTATTTTATTTTAGCTCATACTTTTTTCTATTTTCAAAAATGCTTGTTATCAATATTTTCATCTTGAAATATCAGATGCCTCAGAAGGCTTGGTTTTGATTTATAATGCTATTCGGTGTCATAAATCGAAAAATAGTCAATTTAAGGTTTATTGCCATTTGAGGAGGTGGATAGCAAAACGCAATAACTCCATTTTTGGTTTTTTTGGGAAATTAGGAAAAATTGTCAGGAGGGGAAGGGTGGGGGGTCGAGTTCCGAAATTGGTGTCAAATGAAAGGGGAAGGTGCCACAAATAAAATTTCCACTCAATTTCAAAATTTCGGTCACCTGGGTAAGCACATTGAGGAAAAGAAAAAAAAGTTATTGCGTTTTGAACGCAAAATTTTTTTTTGGTGTTTTTCTGCAAAAAAACGTATTTTTTATTTGAAAAAATTGAAGTTTAATCGAGAATTTTCGATAAAAAACAATTAAAAAACTGGAATGTCAAATTCAAACAATTCCTGTGTGTGATATGGCATTCAGAGAGTGGCAACGAAAGCACCATTTTTTTAAGTAACTCCTACCCAACGATTTTCAGTACCCACCCGATGAAAAAAAACAGTGTTACCACATCTGCGCAACTGAAATGTATAAAAAGTAGTGGAGTTATTGCGTTTTGCAAACAAAATCTCATTTTTCAATGCATTTAGCTCTAAAATCAGACTTGTTTTCCTCGATTGCGCTATGATATTCAACTGATGGACAAAATCTGACACCGGGAATGGATTCCCCGTTGAATTTTACATAAGGATAGATATCAAACTCAATTTTCGTAATTTTGGAGTTATTGCGTTTTGCTATCCACCTCCTCATTTGTGACATGAATACTTTCTGAATGTGCGATTTCCAGCAAATTTTGAGTTCTAGGTAGCAACCGACCTCACTCAGTTTAAAGCACTTCAAATTTTATCCGTCAGTTTGTCTCATAGCCGAAAGGGTTAAGGTCATTATTTCGATTAAGTTATTTGTGTTAAGTTCTTTTTCCGTTTGTAATAATTCGTTATTGTAAACCTCTTTTGTGTAATACAAGTTTAAAGTGAAATTCGCGTATGTTTCCTTTAACTTTTCTTTATGATAAATAGTTGTGATATTCTCTGTTTCGCGCACCTGGCCGGGGTAAGTATTGGTAAGACAGCTTCTGCTAATTTGTCAATTGAAGACGTCATAACAAAAAGGGGTATATATGACACATATGTCCTTTTTGAGACGAATCCATATTGTTATTCTTCAGACCTTCCTCTATCATATGAGACCACCCCCACTTCACAAAGTCGAAAAACTAGTGAGATATCGCCATTTTAAAACTGCGAAGTCGATTAAAAATTTACTTTTTCAGAGATAATGGGTTACTCATGGTGGATTTTGTGTTGTCAACCATTATTTACCTGGTTTAAATCCATAAATTTGCTCAAAAACATTTTTAAATCGTTAAAAAAATTGGCCAAAAAAACTTGTCTATTTTTTTTTTTTTTTTTTTTACTCAACATAGCGATTTTTTTTCAGAGATAATGGGTTACTCATGGTCGATTTTGTGTTATCAACCATTATTTATCTGGTTCAAATCCAAAAATTTGCTCAAAAACATTTTTAAATCAAAAAAAAAATTGGCCAATTTTTCGCTTCAAAAAGGACATATAATTCGAAATGTTTGAGTGCTTACCGCTAACACACAGTTTCCTCCAGACTGATGGTGCATAGCATTTCATATAGTTAGATAGTGGGAAAATAAGATAAAATCGTCACCATGTTCAAATATGCACATTTCTAAACTTCACAAGCACTCAAACTTTCAAACAGCTTTTTCTCAAAATACAATTTTCACACATATGTCCTTTTTGCTATGACATCTTCAATTACGAGATAGGGAAAACACTAAGTGATCAGCTCTCTGTGTTAATCCCAATTGCTGTGAACTTAGTGTTGCTAGATAGCATCACTCCATTCAATATACAAGAGTCATTAGTTACCTTACATACGACGCTTGTATCAAGATTATTTATCAAGTTTTTGATTTTTTTTTTGTTTTTTGCATTTTATGACCTGAGTTTGCGTTCTACCTACATAAAAAAATAATGTATATAACCTAAAATATAGAAATTTTTATTCATTCGATGGTTGTTTCATTTTTTTATTCGATACTTAACGGCTGCTAAAAGTTAAAACGTATAATTTATGAGTGATTACGAGCACGTAGGGGTAAAATCACTGTTACCATTGGAAAGAGCGTTAAATTTCCTACAAGATTCCATCAAAAAGTGAAAAATGAGAATTTTGATGCGATTTCATAAAAACGCGATTTCTGAAGAATTAGTTACGTTTCTGACGAAGTTGTCCCTTTTCTTACGGTACGCCTCATATACTTTAAAAACACGATTTTAATAGATTTTCAGGGGGAAATATAAAAAAATGAAAACAGGCCAATCCCTACTTTCTAAAGTTATCCAGAGAACTTGGAATGGGCGTATTAACGAAATGTGAATAGATATATCTACCTACTAAAAGAGCTTTTTCTGCAAATTGCAATATTACGTCGGAAATCCAAAAACATTTTTATACGAGTAAGCCTCTTCTCAAACCAAGATAATTTAAAACATAAGTTAGTAATATTAATAAGGCTGGGATTTCTAAGCGCTAGCGCTATAAAAAAGCAATGAAAATGTAAGAAAAAAGCAAAAAAATGCGCCATCAAATCCTACTACATATGTTACGTATCAAAATGAATGTTTATTTCAAACCCAGCAACATACCTCCCTTAAATATAAGGTAGAGTGGGGTAATTGCAAAAACGGGGTACCTAATTGCAAAATTGTGACCTCATGCAAAAAAATATCAATTTTCTGGTTGTGCACGGAAAAAAAAATTATGGATAATTTTTACTATTTCACACAGTAACCGGATCCCATTCAAAAATATTGCGATTTTTACTATGAGATTAGTAAATTTTACTATCAGAGTAATAAATTTTACCTTATTCTATAGGTAAAATGTATTTCTTGGCTGAGTAAAAATCACTATTATTTTTGGATGGGATCCGGTTACTATACTGAAATAGTAATTTTTATTGTTTTTTTTTTTTCAGTGTGCCAACTAGGGGGTGTCGAAGCAACAACCTTTACCGACGTATTCACTTGGTCATAACTTGCCGGGTTCAACTTGTCACTAAGTAGCAAACACTTTTATCAAAGCATGTTAAAATCACTCATAAGTAAAAAGAGAGGTGTTTTTTAAAAAAATGCATGTGAAATAGAAAAAACTGTCGATTTATCTGGAATTTTCACGATTTAGGGTCATGAAGGATTAAAGTTTAAGGTAAGATATCGCAATTTGAATTTTTTTGTTTCATTTTGACCGTAAATTGCGTTTTTGCAACTACCCCAGAAAAAAAACGACTCGGGGTAATTGCAAAAACGATTTTTTTTTCATTTTTGCACATTACCACAAATATTTTTTTGCCCTAAATAACTTGAAAATGGTTCGAAATTACAAAAAAAATACAACTTCCACGGTCACATGATGAGTTATTACACGTTAGAGAAGTGATTAACAGTCTTACTGAATTTTAAAATTATGGCTCCTTTTCAACGATTTACTTATAAAATGTACTTTTATGACGAGTTTTTTACATAAAAAACATCAGGAATGATCAATAGTTGATTTTTTGTTCATTTTAGCGAGTTTTAAAAAAAATAATTTTTCAACATTTTTTCACTCCCCTAAAAATTTTTTTGGGAAGTGGAAAAGTTATCGAATTTTTTACCGAATCAAGACCACGAATACATCAAAAGTTAGCAAAAGACACGTAGAATACAGTGAGTGTGTTGAAAATGCAAAAAATAAAAAAATAAAAAAAATATTGCCCATTTTTGCATTTACCTTAACATGGGGTAAATGCAAAAGTCAATTTTCAAATTTTCAAATTGCAATTTTCTCCACGATTTGTGGACCAAATTGTATCAAAATTTTATCTTTGATAGAGAACCCCCTGAAGTATAAGTGATACAAATTTCAGCTTCATCCGTGCAATAGTCTTTTCACAGCGCCCTCTCAAAGTGTCAATAATCAAAAAGTGCTTTGCAATTACCCCACTCTACCTTATGCACAACTTGAACCAATAACGAACTGGAAAAGTGAAAACTGAATCTGTTATTTTTCAGTTTCTCCTCCCTCGTTTTTTTGAACTAATCTTTTTTTAAATGTTTTTTTTTTCAAAAATTTGCAAAAAGTTGATATTTTTTTGTATGATAATTTAGAACTAATTGCTTCTATTTTACCAATTTTTTAGCCAAAAAAGCGCTTACGACGAAAAAAAGATCATAAAAAGCAAAATTTCCGCCTTTTTGGCCCAAAATAAGCATTTTAAAACATTTACACCCAAAAAAAGCAAAAAAGGCACTATCAACTTTCTCCATTCGCTTCAGAATGGAATGAAGCTCAGAGAAAATGTATTTATGCCGTAAGTATAGGGTGTTGCTACAAAAAAAAAAAAAAGCATTATCATAAAAATCCTAGCCCTAGCTAATTAATCATTTGATTTCTGACTCCCAAAACATTGCAGTTGTTTGAAAAATTCATTTTTTCACGTGCCCCCCGCCTGATCACTTACATTATAGTGTACATAGTTTATTTATGTTTCTTACCTCCTTGTAATGATTTTGTGATAAAGATTTCGTTCAACAAAATACGAAAATGCAACACGAGATTCGAAACACTTAAAACAACCATCGCGGTATGGTAATTATGTGAAACACTGTTTTATAAAATTTATTAATAATGGATAAGTTATGTTTGGTCATTGGTGACAAAGACACCGTTCGTTGAATGATGAGAAATCCAGTTTTATCATTTTATTATTTCGATAAAAATGTAAGCGACAAGCCCTTGAACCAAGCAGATCGCTGAAAAAATGTTGACGGGTTTTACATTTTCATTATCTTTTCATGGAATTTAGCATGAATCAAGGATAATAGTTAGGTTTTTCTAATATACGTATAGAGTGACCAATTTGTGATTTCGATATCAGTTTCCGTCGGATGATTGTTTTTTAGCGACGCGATGGTGATTCCGAATAATTTCCGCTGATAAAAATGAAAAATGTTTTCTAAACAATTTTTAAAATTTTTCAAGGCGAAGTGGGGCCACGATTTTCAATTGGTATTTTTGTACTATTTTCCAAGGAATTTAAATCTATCAACTAAATGGTTTTTTTTTTAGTCTTTTTGATGAATTTTGAATCTAAAATTGGATCATGATGCTCGACATTTTTGGAAAAGTTACCATGCAATCTACGGATTGAAATGAGATGAAAATTCGCGATAAATTCGATTAGTTATCTACCTAAATGATGAGCGTTTTTGAAGAATATTGAGCTCAAGATCGGGTTATGATTTTCAGAATGTTTAAGAAGAAAGTTCTCACAAGACTTATCAAAATGGTTTAATTTTGTGAAAAATTGAAATATTTCAACGAAAATGTTTTTCGAGCAATTTCCAAATAATTTTGCAGAATTTAAAAAAAAATTCACGAGAACCTTTCAAAATGACTGTGTTGAAATTACGCGATTTTTATTAGTCCGGCATATGACAATAGGAGTGATTGTACCCCCCCCCCCGCCGATCCTCCGGGACAACTTTTTTCTTAAAGGGGACATCCTGAGGAGCATTTTAAAGCAAACTTGCCAAAAAAAAAGTTGGCCTTACTTACAAAATGGCGGCCATTTTGATTGACAGGTCAGCCGAAATCACAGATTTTGCATTTTAGCATAGAACTTGCACGAACTTTTTCAAACTTTACAAAGGTAGATCGAAAGATCATGCAAAAATTTATCACCTGTCAAAATTTCAAGTGCTAAAGTGCGTTTTTCGATTTTTGGTGAATTTTTGAAAATCGAATTTAGGCCAAAAATGAGGGAAAAAATCAAAATTTTACCAAATTGACCAAGAAAGCTGAAATTTGAGATACGCCCTGTTTTCGACATGCTAAATCGATTGGAAACGGTTTCAAACCGTTTTGAGCAGTTCTGGAGCCTCCAGCAGATTTTTGAAACTCGAAATTTCCACAAAATTCCATCAAATTGGAGTTGTGAAGCTACAATTTATTCTAAAAACTAATTTTAATACGCTACGAAGTACTGCAGGTGAATTTCAAGTCGTGTTGGAGCCTCCAGCGGCTTTTTGAAAATTCCTGAAGCCACTAGCAGATTTTTGAAACTTTAAATTTTCACGAAATTTCATCAAATGGAGATGGAAAGCTGAAATTTACTCTACACTTCAATTTTCACACCCTCTGAAAACGACTTCTGCTGGGTTTCAAGTCATTTTAGAGCCTCCAACGACCTTTTTTGAACGTTACTGTACCCGCCAGTAGATTTTTGAAACTTGAAATTTCCCCAAAATTTCATCAAACTGAAATGGAGAGTCGAAATTCATTCTGCAAACTAATTTCTATACGCTATGAAGTTGACTGCTGGTGAATTTCAAGTCGTTTTGGAGCCTCCAGCAAATTTTTGAAAGGTTGTATGACGTTTTTTTGGAAAATTGAAATTTCCTAAAAGTAGTTGGAAGCTTCAAAACCATTTGAAACCACCATGTAGTCTGCAAAGTAAATTTCAGCTTGCCAACTTCATTTGATAAATTAATTTAGGGGAAATTTCAAGTTTCAAAAATCTACTGGAGGCTCCAGTAATTTTCAAAAAAGTCGCTGGAGGCCCTAAAATGACTTGAACCTACCTGAAGTCGTCTTCAGAGGGTGTTAAAATTGTAGTGTACAGTAAATTTTAGCTTTCCATCTCCATTTGATGAAATTTTGTGAAAATTTAAAGTTTCAAAAATGTGCTGCACGCTCCAGTAATTTCCAAAAAAAGTCGCTGGAGGTCCCAAAATTACTTGAACCCACCTGAAGTCGTCTTCATAGGGTGTTAAAATTGGAGTGTAGAGTAAATTTCAGCTTTCCATCTCCATTTGATTAAATTTTGTGAAAATTTAAAGTTTCAAAAATCTGCTAGAGGCTTCAGGAATTTTCAAAAAGTTGCTGGAGGCTCCAAAACGACTTGAAATTCGCTTGCAGTGCTTCGTAACGTATTGAAATTAGTTTTTAGAATAAATTTCAGCTTTACAACTCCAATTTGATGGAATTTTGTGGAAATTTCGAGTTTCAAAAATCTGCTGGAGGCTCCAGAACTGCTCAAAACGGGTTGAAACCGTTTCCAATTGATTGGGCATGTCGAAAATAGGGTATATCCCAAATTTCAACTTTCTTGGTCAATTTGGTAAAATTTTGATTTTTTCCCTCATTTTTGGCCTAAATTCAATTTTCAAAAATTCACCAAATATCGAAAAACGCACTTTAGCACTTGAAATTTGGGCAGGTGATGAGTTTTTGCATGATCTTTCGATCTACCTTTGTAAAGTTTGAAAAAGTTCGTGCAAGTTCTATGTTGAAACGCAAAATCTGCGATTTCAGCTGACCTGTCAATCAAAATGACCGCCATTTTGTAAGTAAGGCCAACTTTTTTTTGGCAAGTTTGCTTTAAAATGTTCCTAAGGATGTACCCTTTAAGAAAAAAGTTGTCCCGGAGGATCGGCGGTGGGGGGGGGGTGCAATTACTCCTATTGTCATATGCCAGACTACAAGTATAAGTAGCAAAATGTTGTTTTTAGCATTTTTGAAGAGTTTCGATTCATGATTTTCAATTTATAAACGAGCTATCGAAATGGGTTAAAATTTTGCAAGAAATTCAAATCTTTCAACGAAAATATTTTTTGAGGGTTTTTGAAAAATTCCAAGCCCAAAATTGAGTCATTTTTCGAGCAATTTCAACGATTTCTAAAAGCAGGTCATGATCTCCGGAATGATTGGTAAAATTCTCACAGGACCTATCAAAATGTGTTGAAATCTCGCGAGAAATTAAACGAAAATAAATGTTTAAAGTTTTTGAAGATTTTTGAGCGCCAAATTGCTGCAGCTGATTTTAAAGATTTTCGGTCAAGCTGCCATGTGACATGTGACTCATCTTCAAGTATGTACTTATTTCAACATGAATAGTACATGTTTTTTGAGCGTTTTTGAAGAATTTTAAGTCCAAAATTGGGTCGTGATTTTCTATAAAGTGTATTTAATCGAAAAAGTTACCATACGACCTGTTGAAATGGTTTACAACTTTATTTTTTTTGAGCAGTACATTTTTATAATTATATTGTATAATTTATCAATTTCGAGAACTAAAAAATATTTTTACCCACAAAATTACTTGGATTTTTTTTCTAAAAAATTAATATAACGTTAAATATGTAGGTACACACTACACAAATACCATGTGCAGTGGTTGGGAGCTCAATAAATACAAAAAATAATAAAAATGAATAGAAACAAAAAAAAATGAAATGAAGTATAAAAAATATCTTTGCCAATCGACACATAGGTGCTCGTAGCATGCGTTTAAAAAAAATTTCCCAACTATGAAATTAGTTACAAAGTTCAAGTAATTATGCGGAGGATATTAAGTAAAAAAAAAAAGCAAAAATTCATCAAAAAAAGGATAATGCATTAATAAATCCTTGTTATTGTTTACGCCAGTTGAAATACTTACATTGCAAAAAAGTGGAAAAAAATCAACAAACATTTTTTTAGTAATCCTTGATATTCCCTACAAGTAGAAAACTAATAATACAAAAATACATACAATTAAAAGAAAACTCATCTTCTTCTGCGAGGGATTGCCCAAATTCGGTTGCGGGACTTCATGACCATCAATCGAGATCCATTTGTTGCTATTTGTATACGTATCAGTACACTCAATTTGCGTTCTACACCTGCCTTCTGGTGAACACCATCCACAATGAGGATCTTTTGCAAGCAAACACTCCCCCGATGTGTTATATTTTTCACAATTGTGCATTTTGATTTTGACGATTTTCTCTTTCGTCATTCCCAAAATGTGGTTCATTTTAGAATCGTACAGTATATCAGGATTTATCACAGATCCGTTATCGATGGTAATATCCGCATAAATATTTGCAGTATCCGCATCGGGCGAATCATACCCTCTTACGGATACCTTGTGTAGATGACCGGTTTGTGTGCCCATAAACAGGACTGTGTAGTTATTAACCGAGGTGACTGCAATTCCTGTAGGGGCTATGTCACGACCTTGGTGAGAATATACTAAAACTCCATCCAGAACGTCGTATTTTCTGATGGGATCGTAATGTATCTTATTTAAACGATGCATGCATACTGCAAAACCTACTGGTTGTTTTTTATAATAGTCTTCCGCATCCGCGTACATTCCGAATAGTGTGAATAATACTTTCTCATCTATTTCTTGCTTATTCTCGTAGATGTAAGCTTTGTCGAGGTTCATACTCGTAGACGTATAATCTGTAGCTGAGAAATTAGATTTTTGAAAGTAATCGTCGCAAGTTAAAACAAATTTACTATACGAATAGTTTCCGTTTTCACGATCTATCTTGATTACCAATGCAGATTTTGCCTGAAGAGTAATTCCTGCCCTCAGAGAGTCGATAGGTAACCCCCAATCGGCAAATCCGCGAAGCAAAATATACCCAGAGTTTCCATAATTGAAACCATAAATGGTCCTCATAAAGACGCCATAATTAATAGTATTTTCTCCGAGTTTCGACAAAAAACGGTCTCTTTGGGTACTTCTGACAGTTGTTATCAATGCGAACTCTGTTGGCTGGTGACTGCGAATAAGAAAGGCTACATGTAGTACAGAAGCTGGTGTCGATGATAATGTGGGAGCTACGAAGGCTACCATCTCCTGAAGAGGACCACTCTGCAATGCAGGTTCAGAGCTGGTCGCTACTATTTTGGAAATATTTTCGGTATCGTGGGCGCGACATAGACCAGGGAAGTAACTACTGCAAGATAAGAGTTGCTGATTCAGGTGATCCAATACCAGTACTTGGTTCTCATTCATATACGCTCGCTTGGCTTCTTTTGAACAGTTGTAAGAGCTACGAGTACAGTTTGCAGACTTGGGTTGCGGTGTAGGGTGTTTAATATGTAATTTCAGATCCGACGTTAATTGATAGAGATAGTCTACCGCGTCCACGTATACCCATATTCCTTGTTCATCTGATGCCAAATGATTAAAGTAGCTTTGGTTGCCATCTTGAAACACACGAGTGATTTCTTCATCCGATTGTCCATTTGAGTGATTAGCGGTTAGAAGCAGTGCGACGTTTGCGAAGATTATGGGGAAGAGTTTCGGAAGATGCATTGCGAGGAGATCCCCAATGGCGAATATTTTCAGTTGAGTTATTGCTGCAGCTTGGTCAACTTGGTATTATTTTTTTTGCGAATTACGAAGACATCGGTGTGGAATTATCTGAAATCAGAGATGAGATATCGAATACAGATGTGATGTTGAATTAATTATATCTAATTTTATAATTATTGTTATACTATAATCGTTTGATCAAGTACATAAAAATTTTAAAATTGTACTTTTTTTGAATGGGGCAAGTACTAGGTACCTTCATCTTGGCAGCGCGTTTTTACCCCCCCCCTCCTCAAAAAAACAATACAAAATCAACTTCTAGAGTACTTTTTCAAGTGTGGATTATAGGAGACTAAATGTTTTGGGGAAAATATGTACTCAATTTCTAAAATGAGAGTGATCATTCGAATTCGATTTTGCTTTCATACATCGCAATCTGATTGTTCAGTTCAACCTGCACCTCATAAAAATTCTCAAAAGACCCTTTCAGGATAACATAGTGAAATCGTCACTTTTTCCAATTTTTACAAACCTCGCCCAAAATGTTCCCGATTAGCGCAATGGCAATTCTAAAATTGCCATTTGTCACTTTTTTGGCAAATGGTTGGCAAAATGAAAATGGAATAATTTTGCCAATACTTTTGCCTAGCTTTTGCCAATATTTTGACATTATTGGCAAAAGAGTGGTAAAACTTGGATTAAAATGGAAAACATGACAAAATTGCAAACAATGGCACTTTTGAGAATCGCTGCAGAACAGATGACACTCTGTTTATGCTAGTTTTGACAAAAATTTGCCAACATTGACAAAACCGTGGCAAAAAAACGATTTTTTCAGAAAAAAAATCATATACTTGAATGAGTTTTGAACAAAAAATTTTGAATTCACCTAAAATATCCAGAGAAGACATGAGTCTAGCCACAGGAATTTTTTCAACAATTTTTGACCTCGCCGAGCCACATTGAGGAAGGAGGTTGCCCAAAAATTGAATTTTTCGTGAAAAATGCTTCATTGTAGCGCTATTTACGCCTTGATCGGAAAGGTTGCATGGAATAAATACGCTATAATGAAGCATTTTCACAAAAAAAAATCAATTTTTGGGCAATCCCTTCCCTTCCCAATGAATTCAAAATTCTTTGATCAAAACTTGTTGAAAGAATGATTTTTTCTTTTAAAAAATCGTTTTTTTGCCATTGTGGACAAGGGGATGGGGCGAGGGAAATTTTTTTGGGTCCGACATTGTTTTTAAAGGTACCCAACAATGTTTCAACAAAATTTCAAAAATCCGAGGGCAGGGCATATCACTTAGTTCACCCAGTAGTACCCTTAAATGAAAATTTAAAACATTACAACGCGATGACAAACAAATATATGCTTTTAACGCCCTTACCCTAATAGTGTAGGCATAGTCTAGTGGTTAGGGCATCTGGTTAGGAATCGTAGGGACCCAGGTTCGAAACCCCGTTAGGTAGGTAAATAGTTCAGGGATTTTTCGTAGGAAGAGTTGAGCTGAAAAAATACTTCGAAGTGTATACATGACAGATCGCAAAACAAAAATCAGAATTGCACCTTCCAACCCCCTCATTTTAATTTTTGAAAATTGAGTTCTGAAATATAATCGCCAAAAAACTGCCACCAAATGGTAAAAATAATAATGCCAAAAAACTGCCATTACTTTGCCATTCAATGTCAAAGACCAACCTTTTGCCATAATGGCAAAGCTGTAATGCTGCACGCTCATTGGCTGGAGCTTTGCCATACGCTAACCATTTTTTTGCCATTAGTACACTTTTTGGCAATGGCAAAATAATTTGCCATCAGCGCTAATCGGGTTAATTTCAATGTGAAAAAGCTATCCTAAAAAAATTTCGAGTCGACCTCCCCCCACCGCCAATGGGAAAAATGTGCCCGGATACGTGCTCAAAATTCAAAACTATCTGTCTCTGGAGGGGGTGATGTAAGGTACAAGTATGGCCCAACTGCCTAGCAGTTATTCTCGTATAATTATCACAGTAGGGGAAATGATGATAATCATCCCTAAGAGGAGAAAGTGCGATCTGTTCTCCTTCTTCTAAAAGAACAACCCTTAAGGGTAAGGTGCTGTAATGTCGACCACATTTTTTCTTTTGGCTGCCAAACGAACACGTTTCGAGATAGAAATCCCGGAAATGGCTTAAAATACACCTTGATCCTTCCCCCAACACATGCTAAAAGCTCATTGACATCAATAAATTTCTAAAGTTTTTACAAAAGTTTTTCATCAACAACTCAAAAATTGAATTCCAAATTTTTGGGTCCTAATTCCGACCACCCCCGAAATTGAAAAATAAATGTGTAAAAAGAAGTACAAAATCAATTTATTTGCGAGTAATTAAAATACTTTTCATAACTTTATCATTCATTTAAGCAATAGCTATGGACATACTGACTTTTTGTGAGCATTCCAAGTGTTTTTTCCCAAAACGACCTTACTTTGAGAGACCACCGTTCCGCAGCAGGGGCAGGTGAAAACTGAAAAAATTTTTGGGGCCATTTCAACTCCAAATCTTCAACATAATATTTCAATTTTCAGCAAAATCAAAGATTGCGTAAATTTTTTAGATCCGCCCTAATAGGTAGGTATAGGTAATGTGATTTGCTTGTAATTTAGGAGAAATATGAGGTAGTCGACATTAGAGCACTTTTCAAAAAAAAAATTTTTTGAGAAATTTTTCAACTTACCTTCATCAAATTTGAAAAATTCTTATTTTATTGAATTCCTCGTCTTTTTTTATTATCAAAAGATATCTCACATAATTAAAATCACATAAATCACCGAAGTCATAAAACGCAATGTGAGAGGCGCCAAAAAGTTTTTGACCCTTCAAAACCCATTTTCTGCTCTATCTAATTCAATTTTGGTTTTAGGGTTACGATTTTGGTGTCATTCGTTTTGTCTATGAAAAAGGAATAGAAATAAATTTTTTCCGGAAAATTTCTGGCATCATTTGAATGAAATAGGCAGGTGGTCGGAATTAAAGTAGTGGTCGGCATTAGGGCACCTTACCCTTATACTGGAAGTATGGTAAAGTGGGTGTTTCTAATAGACGCGATGTTTTCTGATAGCTACTAGGTACATCGCGAAAAATAAGATCTTTACTTAGCATTGGAATCTCGAGCTCTCTGGAGTTAAGTCACCCTCGATTGATGTGTCAATCCGTTGGCATATCAGATGCACAAACACACAGGCATCTTGCCTGTGTCTTTCTTTTTACTGTCTGTACCACTTCTAGCGTGGAGATTTAACCATGGCAATAGCTATTTAAAATATCTATTATTGGTTTGTGCCATTGGTTTTTATTCTCGATATTCGCGGTATTGATTGTAAAATCCATCTAAATAACTCTCTATAAATAACTCGTGAATTTGTGAAAATAACTCATAAATAACTCGTGAAAACTAAATAAATAACTCTGAAATTCACTCAAATAACGCATTAACGTAATTTAAATATCTCTGCTAAACGATGCTGAATTAAATTATCATTTTGATTAAATATCGCGAACAACTCTTAATTGGCGTCGAATGCCTCAAGTATTAGGAGTGCAATGGAGAGACGGCTGGACAGTGACAGTGTCAGTAAATATTGCATATCGCTACTTAATTGCAATGCGTTGCAATTAGCAAATCTCAGTAAGTCTGCATGAATATTTTACATGTTCTCATTTAATGTATTTGTGTTGGTTTAATAATAAGTAATGCTTTGACCCCAGTGAATAACATGAATATGTTATTTTTCCCATTTAATATGTTCACGCTATTTTAATTATGCTTAACCTCGGAATCATATACAGGGTGTGGCAGAAAAACCGAACGTATTTTAAATCGCAATTGCGCCTTATGTATGTGAGTTAGAGAAACGAACAACCCGGCATTGGAAAGAGAAAAAAAGAACAATTTTTTTGGTAAAAAAATTCATTTCGATAGCTCAGTCGCTTTATAAATAAAATCGGTCAAAAGAATACCCTTATTTTGGATACATTTGTGAAATCTTGCAAAAAAATGTTTGTACACTTTTTCCAACATGGGCATCGGAATATTGTTAAAATGATGTCTTGCGTTTGCGTGTATGCAGGCGGAACAACTCGGACTTTTCATTAACCCTTCACGAACAAATTGGATTACCATGAAGTTTTCACGGACTTCTGCATACCTGAAGGATTTTTTACACACAGAGCCAGTTTCTACGAAGTTTTTGACCCAATATCTCTACATTTTTTCCGAAAAAAAAAGATTTTTTACGATCAATTGCGGAATATTTTCAAAATTCACGAACTGTAAAAATTTGAAAATCATTATTACAAAAAAAAACACTCAATCGCATAAGCGCGCTGTTCGGCTGACGAGTTCTCCATGATAGTTTGTTATGATACTAAAAAAATTGTTCTTTTTTTTCTCTTTCCAATGCCGGGTTGTTCGTTTCTCTAACTCGCATACAGAAGGCGCAATTGCGATTTAAAATACGTTCGGTTGTTCTGCCGCACCCTATATTTGTGTGATTGCCGAAAGACTCTGCTTTATAAACATTGGATATTATGACGATTAAACATATTCAGTACACCTTACGAATATGACTCATTTTATTTGTTGTTTTATACTCTCTAGTATGATGTATATGGAAGGTTGGAGTTATCCCAGTGTCCGTATTTGAGCTAGTCTGGACATAGTAATTATTCCCCACGTAAGGAATAATTCTTAATCTAACCACCATATAGGGGGATGTCGTCGCTATTCCTCTATATCAATAATTCCAATCTCCCATATAACAGTGGTTCAAAAAATTTGAATAGTCAATAATTAAGTACCTACTTACCTACGTGTGCAAAATCTTTTTCAAAAAAATTTCATATTAAGGGTGGAAGGGAGGGGATTGAAAATTTCAAAAATTTATCAAAAAAAAAGGGGGTCACCTCTGCGAAAGGTGTACCTAGCATACATTTCTTGTAGAGCTCAAAAATGGGGACAACATGCTCAAAAAATCAAAATGATGTAAAAACGTGCTAGGTATACTTCGACATTTTTTGCCATAATTGGACACTCAAGAGTCAAGGTCAACATTTTTGGAAAAAATTAAATTTCAAGCAACGAACGTGCGTAAAAAGATATGAAAATGACAATTTTTCATTTTCGAGCCTCAAACGTAAGTTGAGTAAAAACAAATCATGCGTGCTCAAAAATTTAAATTCTATTTCTCGAGGGGGGTGGTCCAAACATTTTGAAATTTTTACAAAAAATAGTCATTAGGTAGATAGGTGCGTGTGTGAAAGCTTTTTCAAAAAAAAATTGATCTGTGGAGTTTTTTGGGAGGGGTTCGAAAATTTCAAAAATTTGTATGAAAAAACGAGGAGGATACCGCTGCGAAATATAAATTGACAAAATCTTGATTTTTCGGCCAAGGGTCGCGAAAAGTTTTGCCTTTCGTCAATTTGCCAAAAATCGCTTAAAAAAATTCCAAAAAAATCTTACTTTTTAAAATCAAGAACCGCCTAAATTCTTGTTTGTTTGTAAAAACTGCGAAAAGGCATTACTTTTGTTAATAATAATTGCTATAAAGTCCTAATTTTCGTCAAAAATTTAAAAAAATCTGATTTTTTACCAAAATTTTAAAAAAGTTTTGCTATTTACTTGAAATTTGAGAGAAATTTTAATTTTCTTCCATAAATTATTGTCAATGTTGAGCTGTTTTGCTGAATAGTTTCACTATACTTTACCAAAACTTGCGAGTGTGGATTAGCAACGCAATCATCGATTATTTGTCAAAATGAAATTTCATAAAATTGCTTACCTCTGGCAGATAATGTTGTAGGTAATAAATACGTCGTCGAGCAAAGCATCGATATGAAAATGGTGGTTCTTAGTTTTCAGAACCACTTAAGTAGCGTATAGGTACAATGAATCACGATTTATTGTAAAATTAAGGATACTTTAGCTTCCGAAAATTCGAGGAAATAGATACTTAGTAAAGGGTAACTTTCATTGAGAGGTATCTGGTTAGATACTAAATCGAGAGTGTACAATTCTACTTTTTTATTTTATCAGTAGATAAACAAATTACCTAGATACTGATTTTGTTCGCGAACGAAAAAAACACGCCAAAGTAAAAATAGAATAAATTATTGAGAATTTATTTTTAAAGAATTATTAAAAATTGTGCGCGCGCATGCATTAATTACGGCACTCGCACACGTTCTTGTTTTATACGTGAGAAGCGTTGCCGGGTCGATTTTTTTTTTTATTTCGAAAAACTTCCAAAATAATTCCAGCTTATACGATAGTTACGTGTTAGGGTACGAATAAATGGATTTCGATTTACCTGGAAGAGCATGGAAAATTGTAACCAAGCACCTTCACTGTTGAATTCGTTTAATTTCCAGTACTCTGAATTCGAGGATATATCTCTCAATTTCCTGACATTATTTCTTATGAAAAATTGCAGATTTAACACCAAAAAATTGAGAGTTTTTAAAAATGGTAGCAAAAACTTACCTATACATACAGAGTAAATTTAGGTTCGCTAAAATTCAAATATTGTCTCATTATAGAAAACAACTTTCATTCAAATTT
This sequence comes from Planococcus citri, assembly GCF_950023065.1. Classification (NCBI taxonomy): domain Eukaryota; kingdom Metazoa; phylum Arthropoda; class Insecta; order Hemiptera; family Pseudococcidae; genus Planococcus; species Planococcus citri. The sequence continues at coordinate 82,806,528 of NC_088677.1, forward strand.
CCATAAAAATGGATAAATTTCCAGAAACTTTCCATTGAATATCTCCTATCATCTCTAGTTCTTATGCATATCACATTTCATATTGATGTATAAAATGAAAAAAACACTAACTTCGCCTGAAAGTGTGGAATGGGACCCCCCTTTGAGAAAACTTCAACTCGCTCAAAATGTAACTCCTTGCAATAGAAAATTTAAAAAAAAAAACTTTTTGAACCAACTTTGTCCAGTATCAAAAGAGACAAAATTTGTATTCAAGAATTTTTCCTCCAAGTGCCGACGAGTAGGAGTTCCAAAAATATAATGACGTTAGACAATTTTTGATAATAAATGATGTAGGTAAAATCGACTTGATTCGGCCTCTATACCAAAGATCGAAATTATGACTTGGAATAAAAAATCATGGAATATCATGGCACCTTTATTTCAAAAAGAGCAGGGAGGGAATTTCTAGTAGAGATGAAAATAACAGGAAAGATCGAGTGACATGTCGTAAGGTCAGATTTTGGGGATGAGATATTCGAATTTCTCGTAATAATATGAATTTATTCTTGAAGAATTTTTAGGACTCATTTTCGTCGAAATATGTATCGAGTTCCCCAGATGATACTTTGACCCCCCCCCCTAACCAAAAAAAAAAGAAAGTCATGGACAATTTTGGCCTCTAAATTTTTCAAACTGCTCGAAAAATAATTTCGTTGAAATATTTGAATTTTTCGCAAAATTTGTTATCTATTAGTTGGTATATATCTTGATCGAAAGGCACTTTTTTCAAAAAAATTTGGGCTAAAAAATTTCTTTCTCGAAATACATACGAGTATCTGAATTTCTTATAAAATGTAAACCTATTTTAATTGGTTGCATGACACGTGTTTTAAGAAACCCTAAAAATCATGGCCCAATTTTGATCTCTTATACAACTTTTTCAAAAATGTTTGGGACAAATTTATAATTATTATTATATTATTGAATTTTTTGAAATTCGTTCCAACAAGCCAAACGCCACTTTGAATCCCCTTTACCCCCCAAAAAAATCGTGACTCAATAAAATGTTGGCCTCAAAATTTTTTGAAATGCTTAAAAAATAATTTTGTCATTGAACAATGGAAAAATATCCACTAAACTTTCGCCTGGACGAGTTGGCCTATATGTTAGGTATGTATTAAGTATAGTTTTGAGTTACTCACCTCTTTCAAAACGGCATCACGATCTGAATTTATCGTTTATAACAATATTACTGATTAAAATTTGAAACGCGAGCTCGATGGTCTTTTTGATCTCCCAGATAGTTGACTGAAAGTCGACACTATTAGTGACATTGAAACACGCGACTTCTGCCGAGTACTTAATATGTACCAAAAAAATTAATGAAAAATACGAATACGATATTTTGAACGGCGCTTGTTCTTACGAGTAATTTTTATGAATTGTTTACTTCCGGTAGATTAGATAGTCGGTATATTTTTCGCAGTATTTTTTTCATCCGTGGATATGGAATACGGATGCTGATAAAGTTTCGATGTAGCCTACTCGTATGGTTGTCGTTTTCAATATTTATCAATAACGTGGGATTCATTTTCAAATATTTGCGAGATGCCAATTTGGAGAACTGAAATTTTGTTTACGACGGTTACTGAACATTCCATATCCAAAATTTACTGTCTCATTCAAATCGGAGATGGATATCTCTAGATATTCCCATGTTGGTATAACAAAACTGCAGAAAATTAGTGTTGTATTTATGTAGGTACACTTGTGGGTAGATAAATGATAACTGACTGTGCTTTGGATTTTTTTTCTCAACTTGACGGAGGTTTTGCTTCTGAAAGTATTTTTTCAGGATTTTCAAAAATTTCCTGTAAAATTTCAACGACTTTTTATCATTTTTTTTTGCTTCAATTGTACCAATTTTCATCAATTTCTCTCACCAATTCTCCTAAAATGAAATCAAAGTTGAAATTTTCTATTTTTTAAGAGCCACCTTGTTGGAAAACATTTTGATATTTGTATCTTCAATTTACTCAAAAGATTGTGCGTGCATCTAAAACTGAATTTCAAACTAAGAAATTGTAAAATACTTATTATAGTTGCAGTCTTGTATGGGAACAAGGGCGTATTCAGGGGGGGTGATTTGGGGTACAATCACCCCCCAAGACCAAAAAATCCTTAGGTTAATATAATTTCCTACAATATCTTGCATTGAATCACAGGAAAAAAATCATGTTGTTTTACGTTTCTAGGGAGATAATTTGCTACAAACTTCAAAATTCATTGAAAATCACATTACCTCCCTAGGTAGTTGCATAATCTATGTACTAATTATTTTTGTTTCTTGAATTATGAATTTCTAATGCTTTTGTTTGCTTTCCTTTTTTGAAATTGAAATTTCTGCAAGCATATTTTTTGTTATTATAAGGGAGAAAAAGTGCTCCTTTTGCTCAAGCTTACTGATCATTATTGGAATTGAATAGGTACTGAGATTTTTCTCCCTCATAATGAAAAATATGTTATCCAACTCAGGAGTAAAAATTATTTTCGACAATTTTGAATTATTTTCCTCGCGACGCTTGGGCAATAAACCTCAAAAATCGTCAAAAATCATTATCGCTCCCTATTTGAACAAACTACTAAGTAATTCAAGTCTGAGGACGTGAGGAGTGTCAAGTTAAATCCAGAAAAATCAATTTTACAATCAGAAATGTAGTATTTCTTACTCTTTGGATTGACAAATTTCCAAAATTTTGCCCTCGCTTCGCTCGTGCTTAACTGAATTTCATTATAAATTGGTATAAACAATTTACTGGATAAATTTCAAAACCCTCACTCCAATCAACACGTTTCTCACGCTGAAATTCAGCATGAAAATGTCTGAAATGTGCCTACTATTGAAATTTTTATACATATGAGCCCCTTGGGAATTTTGTGATTTTGGTCCCCTACTTATGAGTCATTCATCACCCCCCAGGAGGAAATCCTGGATACGGGCTTGTATGGGAAGGTTCTATTCAATAAAATTCTAATCAGTTATTTCTGTGAATTTATTTCAGAAACATTGTCGGTTGATTGGAATACTGGAGCTCAATATCACAATAATTTGATCATTATAATCAACCTGGACCTTTTCTTTGGTAAGTCCACATAGTCGTTTTATTTTCTTGACATATTACGTATTTGCATTGCTCATGACTATGGCCTTTTACACCTTTGCAAATTATTCTATGTAAATTTCAATGTGACCATAGGTGGCAGAAAATAGAACAGCGAGTGAGAATTGTTAAAATATTTATCACTTATTTCATATGTACATCGCAATTACTTAAACGTTATAGAAATAGAAAAAAAAACATGATGTTCAGTTACCCCCAGTAACTGCTAAATATGTACTAAACTTACATACTAGTATTTGACTTGATACAAAAAGTTCAATTTTATACGTCTGGCTTAATTGGAACACACTCAATGTTTCAAAAAGAATTTATATCGTGTTTCATTTACCAGAATCAGTAACTGTACACGTGAGTATGTACTTAGAAATAGGTAAATCTAGATGAATAGTATATGTAGATTTGGAAAACTTTACAAGAATACATACTTACTTACTTGATTTATTTGTATATTACACCTAATAAAATACATACATAAGGGTAAGGGCACCAGTTATGGACCAGTCCGCAATATGGACCAGCGCCCGTTCTCGTTGATAATTAGCGCAATCTGTCAGGAAAACATGTACCTATTCTGATGTATTTTTCATCAAAAAAACGAATGAGACAAAAATTACAACTGTAAAGTCAAAACTCGCTGAGAAATTTACAAAAAACTGAATTTGAGACACTGAAAAATTTTTTTAGTGTGTTTTTCAACTTTTATTAAAATATACCTATAGGTATGTGGTGTAATTTTCAAAATGTCATTGGAGGTGCAAAGTTTTTTTTTATGGGGTGCGCTAATATGGACCACCTGTGATATTGAATTTTTTACTCATTTTTTACAGCCACTGAAAAAGGGGAATGCTTGAAATACTTTTTTTTTGTTCATTTCTACTGATAAATATGATATTTTGAAACGTAAAAATATGTTCATTTTGAAATTATTCTTTAGGTGGTCCATATTAGGCGTTCAAAATTTTTAACTGTCATTTTGACACTCGTCATTCAACAATTTGAAACAAATATTCAAAATTAACCTGAACTGCTTAGAATAAGTTTTTGTGTTCATTTCTACACATAAATAATTATGACCTTTTGAAAAATGTGAAAGTATGTTTATTTTGAAATTTTATAGGTGGTCCATATTAGGCGTCCAAAATTTCGAACTGTCATTTTGACACTCATCACTCAGCAATAAAAAAAAACATACTTAAAGTTGACCTTCACCCCTGAAGTTTTGTACAGTGTTAGTGGAAGGATGGAACTTCATTTTAAGCCTGTGTGGAGGTTTATACCTCGTATAGTTTTCAAGTGGCAATCCTCAAAAAAAGAAGTGGTCCATATTTGGTGCCTGTACCCTTAATGTTACCAAATTTCAACAAAAATATGAATACTGGGACATTAAATCACTCAATTTCTATACAGCTTTGCAATAGATCATTGGTTTCGTCATCTGTGTTTTCGGATTCTATTGTGTATTTTGAGCTATGAGGATCAGGTTTTTCGATTGCGTTGGTTTCATCATCTGTGTCATCGGATTCTGTTGTACTCGTGTAGTTTGAGCTGGGTGAATTCGTTTGTTCAATTGTCTGTAGATTAATATACAAAATTATTTTTTTGAGATAACCTGTCTAACTATATTTTCGAATAGATAAATCATGTGAGCAACTCAGTTCGCTTACTTTGTCGAAATTCATCAGTATGGCATCCAAATCTTTTATGATGTTTGTAAATTCTGGCCGATCGGCGGGAAGATAATTCCAGCATTTGCACATCAGACAGTACCTGTCCAACAAACATGATAATATGACCGTGTAATTAAGTACCTACCTAATATCATCAACATTACGTTATTACATATAATATCCATCGAATGGAAATAATAGGCAATTCATACGTGTTAATCGAACAGTTAGCAGGCTTCTTTAAGCGATACCCCGACTCAATGTCGTCCATTAATTTTTTTGCGTCGTTGTATAACGGATAAGGATCATCACCCAACGTTATGAGCTCCCAAAGTAATACGCCGTAGGACCATCTGCATGTGTTGATAAATTTGTACTTTGATTACGAATTACGATCATGGAATTAAAATCATGACCGGTTAGTGTAGGTCCTACTTATATGAAGTATTCAACTCACACGTCGGATTTTGATGTGTGGCGTCTGTCTGTTAAGGCTTCTGGTGCCATCCATTTGACTGGAAGTTTACCACCGGTTTTTAATCTGTAGTAGTCAGCTTGTCGAATATCTCTGGCTAATCCGAAATCAGCTATTTTCATGACGTAGTTGTCAAATACTAGAATATTTCGAGCTGCGAGGTCTCGGTGAACAAACTGAAAGAAGTCGAATTTAATATTTTAATATTGAGAGTATATTAAAGGCACTATAAATGACCATGGTTCTTAGTTTGGGGCATCTACTATGTACTACTACTATCGGCAATGAAAGTAGTAAAAATGTAGATTTTTTCAAGTAAGTATGGTAGTGAAGCAATGGTAAAATAATTGTGATCATCGTCTTAAAAACCTCTTCAGATGACAATTATGATAAGTATATTTTGTAGGCAGATGTTGTTGTACCTATAGTGATCAAAGAGGACATCAAATTAATTGTATGCGAAGACTTACTCCAATCGAAGCCAAGTACTCCATTCCTTTTGCTATTTGTAGAGCAAATGTAATTAGTTGTTCTTCAGACAATTCATGTTGTGTAATTTTTTGAGTTGTAGTAGGGTGATGATTTTTTTGGAGGAAATCGAGTAAATTTCCATGCGAGGAGTATTCGGTGATGAGGAGCGTAGGTCCATCGATTGTACAACATCCGAGTAGTCTTAGTACATTTTCATGTCTGCCTATGATTTTCATCAGTTGCATTTCCGTGACTAAATTTACCATATCTGCGTCAGTGTGGCTATCTGTTAAAAACGTACAGGTACGTTTTTTAGTCCCTATTCTTTATTGATAGGTTGCTTAAAATATGACGCGATTACTTATGATTTGTCAAAACTACTGTAATTAGATAAAAATATATACTTTTCAACATTTTTACTGCTACTGTTGTGACGACGTTCTGCTGTAATAGGCCTGAAATCTTTCCCTCAACAACTTTTCCAAACTGTCCTTCTCCTAGACATTTACCGAAAACAATGTTTTTTCGAGGAATTTCCCACTTCTCATCAGGTGGTATTTCATATTCGTCTTTCGGTACAGTTGCATCGTCAGCAAATCTTGGAATAGATGTGTATTGAATAGTGACGTTTGGTAATCTCTGAATTGAAAGCAAAAGCATAACAATTTTTTGTCAGTAACTGGGTAAGTGATTGCAAAAAAGATCTTTTTTTTGCCAAAAATTGGAAAAATTCTAGTTTTTTTCAGCAGGATTTCTGAAAAGTCTCGCTATTTACTTAAAATTTGGAAATACTTTCATAAATTGCCAATGTCTTATTTTTTGCTGAAAGGTTTCACTGTTTTGCCAAAACTTGAAAAAAATCCTCACATTTTGCTGAAATAATTGTCGTAGTTAAATCAAAAATAGCAAAAAGTCTTGTCATTTATTACCTGTACCTACATGTGCCATAAAGTCTCGTTTTTTATTGAAAATTCCTCCACACCACCCCCCAAAAAACGGGTATGATTTATCGTTACGACAGAATAGATGAATCGCACGACAGAAAAGGTGGTCTAAACGACAGGCCCGACAAATAAAAGAAATGCCCGACTAAAAAAGAAATTGAACGACAGAAATAAAAGTTGAACGACAATCATATGTTTCCACGACAGATAAAAAATGTCCACGACAAATAAAAAATTGAACGACAGTGAAAAAAAAAATGAACGACAATGGTAAAAAAAATCACGACAGAAATATCCATTAACACGTCTATTTTTAATTTTTTTTTAATCCATCAACACGCCTATTTTTACCAAAAAAGTTACGAATCGAATAAAATGGGAAAAAAAATTCATAAAATGATAGGAGGGTAGTTCTCAAAAAGTGGTAAATTTTGTGTACACAGCAAATTTCTCAACGGTTTTGGCATAATTTTCATTTTATTTTTTTTATCTACGCAAGTATCACATTTTACATTTGGTATTGAGATTTTTAGCCCTCCTTTCATGAGTGTACATTCGGTTTTATACCCCAAATGTCCTTCGACTTGTGTCACGCGCCATGTTTTTGAAAAAAGATGAATACAGTAAAACGGAACTGCCAAAATCAGTTGTTAAAAATCACTTAGGTTCTGCTTGACACAGTAGGTAGTTTTTTACTGATCAATACCATACGTAAGTAGTTGTTTTTCAAATTTTTTCGAATTTTGATGGACTCTAGCAAAGTCATGGCCAAATTGCCTTATTATGACGCAGGAAAAATGTCAGATTTTCAGGTCAACGTTCAACCCCTCTCCCTCCCTCGAGTTCAAAGTTTTTAAAAGATTCAATTTTTTGAATTTTATTTAGTTCAAGTAGTTTTTGACACTTTCAGTATTTAATACTTGAATATAATCGCATTTAAGCCGTTAGGAAAGCTCAAAGTTTATTCTTGTTAAATGATAATTTTATAATCATGTCCTGAATAACTGATTTAGGTACATTTGTATATTGCGTGGATAGTGAGCACTAATAAGACCACCAAGCTGGAAAAAAATCAAAAATTGTTTTTGGGTACAATATCCACCTTTTTTTTTTTTTTTTAATTTTCAAAACTTTGAGCTTGAGCCGGGTGTGGTAGAGGTCAAACGTTGAAACAAAAAATTCATTGAGCGAGGTCGCGGTACGTATACTTGATGAAATCAACGTGCAAATTTGTGAAAAAGTACATGGGTAGGTACTTATGGGTATAATTCTCAAAAAAAAAGGTAAAATTCGTGTACACGGCAAATTTCTCAAAGGTTTTAGCATGAATTTTTTTTTGTCCACGCAAGGGTCACCCCCCACACATTTCACATTTGGTATTGAGATTTTTAGCCCCTCCTTTCATCGGTGTACATTCGATTTTATACCCAAATGCCATGTTTTTGAAAATAAATGTTATAAAGTATCATGAACTTCATATTTTTTTGTTGGAAAAATTAACACATTCGCACTATCATAGAACACAAAGTTATGTTATTGTGCAAATTGCAATCGCAATAAGTCCAGAGGAAGCTCACATTTCACATTTGAAAATTGTCATACAGTTTTTGCGCCAATTTTAGAGCAATTTTTAATTATTTTTGCTAGCTTCCCGATCAAACATTTTTTTCTGGCGAGTAGCTGCACAGGTTCACTGTTCTCATAGAAATGTTACCCCATGCCGTTATTTTTAAAACCTAATACCTACGTAACGGCTCATTCTGACCGTACTTATCGGTGAAGTTTTGACATTTAGAAAAATTTGTGTCCTTCGGCTTGCATTTTTATTTACCCTAAAGAACCCAACAAAAACGATAATTGAGAAAGGGAAGTTATTCTACATGATAAGTACACATTTATTACGTGTTAAGAAGCAAATAATGTCCAGTAAGTAAAACTATAGCTAGAAACAAAAAAACGTTGAGATTGTCCTTCGCGGCTTGTAAAGCGCTCATTTGTCCGTCAACGTGGCCAAATTCCAGACAGCTGTACTTTTAGCGCGCTAGTCGACATATTACACGATATGAGCAAAATTTTATATTTTCCCCCTCCCCACGCCTCACCATCCACCTCTACCAAAAAAAAACTTTAGATACGAATTCTACGACCTCGAAAACATATCAATCGACAATATCGTCATATTACACATCGATGAGGGTCGAATCCTAATTATCGCCGTTTTAAGGGGTAATGGCCTACAGGGGGGGGGGGATTATATTGAGGCCAACACTAGAAAAGGGATCTGGGACACCTATAAAAATGATTCCCACTTGAAATTTTCCAAAAAAATTATTTTTGTTTTTCAAAATTACACATAAGTATCAAAATTGACTTTTTTTTTAGAATTAGGTATCCTATGTACATACCAGCATGTTAGATTCATTTTCATCTAGGTCGACTTCATTTTCAATCACTACTCGCTTTACCCATTGCGACATAGCTATCATTTCCATACCCATTTTATTGAGTTGCCGTTGCATTTCCCGCGATCTTTCAGAGGAGTTTCTACAATAAATGAAGAATGTTGCGACTGCAGTAAGCGTTACTGTCATTATTATTATAATTATCCAATAGATGTTGTCTGTTAACCAATTTGATTGATATTTAATAATGTTTTCTGTAACAAATGTTACATTTGAGCACTTCTCCATGTCATCTAACCAAAGATTAGATTCTACATTCCGGATGTTTTTGTAGTATTTACATTCTCCTGTTTTTGAATTCCATGTGCATTTGTAATTTTTATGCTGCAGACACTCTGCGCACCGATTTCCCATGTAGGCGCATTTATATAAGACAATATCTGTATTGTCGCGGTTTTCAAAACGTTTTGATCCATTCCATAAGATAGACCATTTGACAAGTATGCTAGATTTTGGAGTAGCGTATGTAAATATTGTAGGCCTATCACATTCGATCCTGCCCAGATATACATTTCTCTCAAGATTCACATGCATACTGTGCAGGCTTGCTGATGTTATGGTTTTTTTCCCCTCAGTGTCAAATTCGCATGTAAATGTTTCATAGATTAATATTTTTGGGATTCTGAACGTTGCGGTGATTCTTTCTTTCTTCCCAGTGTTGGCATGTATGTAGGGTGTGTCTAAACGATAAAAATATGGGCAGGAATCTCCTAGCCTAGTGAAATATTCACCTGGTATTGTATCATTGCTGTTCTGAATTGCTTCATCTGCACACTTCTGTTCAGTTATATGCCAGTTGCATGGAGGAGACCATGCACATTTTGTACATGATTTATATGTACTACAATCAAAAAATTCCATCTCGATTTTTTGAAATTCTGGGAAAAGGTTTGTTTGTAGGGATAACTCAGCTTTTATGGAATGTTCATTGATAGGTATCGGAGGTAAATCTTTTGGATTTGGTGTTAAACAATTGATCTCATTTTCATTACTTACACTTGTAGTAGTATTTATTATAGTGTTGTTAAATCTAAAGGAGCATATTATTTTGTGATCTTTGAACGGGTGTGAATTCAATAGATTAAAAGTTACCTTCCATTCTGCTTTTCTTGAGAATGTATCGCTTGGACTTGTAGACATGTTTATATATTTATCGATGTCATACGAGATCCAATTGATGCGATTTTTTTCGTAATGACATTCTGATTTCAAGCAGCATCTATTACTAGGAAAACACCATCCACAATAAGGATCTTTTGCATCCAAACAAATGTACGGCGTATTATATTCGTCACAATTGTGTATTTTGATTTTGGCAAGTTTATAGGGAGTCATTGCATATAAGAAGTTCTTTTTTGAATCAAACATCATAAAATCTATTGAATTTTTATCGATAGTGATATTCGCGTAAATGTTTGCCGTATACGTATAGGCATAAGATGAATCAAGTCTTATTGATATCTTCAGTAGACCTTCCCATGTTGCAATGAACAACACTATGTGGTTATTTATTGAGGTGACTGTCATGGCTGTCACATAAGCATTACCTACGTGATCATATATGATTTCTCCATTCAGCACCCTATGTTTTTGAATTGTGGGTAGTATATTACTCATGTTGTATGCACATACTCTGAAACCTGTATTTCTCCACGTACGTGTGCTATCACCATACACATTAGCGACAGTAAACAATATTTTGCCTTCTATCTCATGTGAATCTGATGCTGATTTGTGTTCGAAGAAGTAGGCATGTCGGAGCTCGATTTTATTCTTCTGAGGCTCACTGTTTAGAGTGTCACAAATTAAGGGAACGTTATCAAACTGATAGTTTTGACCTTCATGCCTTATTTCAATTAGGTTTCCTTCTTTTGAGACATCCGAATGAAGAGCTTGTTTACTGACTGACATCATTGTGGTTAGAAAATATCCGGAATCTCCCGAATTGAAACCACAAATAAAGTCACTGTTGTATCGATTGTTCAGAATTATGTGTTTGTCATATAATGAAAAGCGTCCTCGGTCCAAGTGTCGAATAGTTACTATTGGAGTTATGTGAAATAATTTAAAGCCGCAATAGAGTGCGGATGAGTTCTGTATTAAACTAGGAGCTGTGAAACATACAGGTTTCCTTACAGATGAAACATGTTTAGGTTCATTTGACAATATTTCTGAAATATTACGGATTTTATGAGCACGCCATACCTCTACGATTCTGTTATTTTGATGACAAATCTGGCCCGCTATGAGTTGTTGGTTTCGATAATCTAGTTCGAGCAAGAAGCTATCACAATAAATCCAATTACCGTTCCATGTTTGCCAACAATTGTCAGGGGTACAATTTGAAGAATTGAATTCCATCGAAGTGTAGTTAATTTGCGATTTCAGATCTGCTGATAATTGATAGAGGTGGTTATTTGATGTACTCACATATACCAATCCTTCATTTTTATCTACTGCCAATTTTTCTAAGTATCTGTCCGGTTCGTCTAAGGAAAATTCCGAAGTTATTTCACCCGAGTTTGCATTAGAGTGTTTTAGGCCTATACTCATGCTAAACGTAAGCGTGTAAATGATTAATGTGTGAGAGAAGTTATGGAAATGCATTATTGTAAAATGTTTCCGGTATTTTTACTTAGTGCATTTTGAGTTTTCTGAATTCGCTCTCATCCATGGTCAATTGGCCGGCCATTACTTTTTCTCTCATGATTGTGTTGGAAATATATAGGTATCTGAAATCACACGAAGATATTTAATGAAGAAATGCTTATGGTTGAATTGTCCGGGAGCATCCCTCAGTTTTATACAAGGTACCTACAGTTGGATATGTTTGAAATTAGCTCGCTGAGGTGCCTTTATTTCGATTATTGAAATGAAATGAAAGCTTTCGTGATAGAAAATGACCAAAAAACGGTTATCTGATGGGTGTCATTTAATACCACAAAAAAAAGGGCGTCAGCATGACAAGCATAGGCACTTTCACGCCAGAAAAATCATTACCGCGACTAAATTGGAAATTCCCGACAATAAAGAGCTTACCCCGGCATAAAAGGTATTCCATACTCCAACGACAAAATAAATGTATCAAACGACGAATCACGACATTTTATTACTTTCAACTGCTACGTAACTTATATAAGGCAATGCACGGAAAATTTTTTCTATCAAAAACAGGCGTGTCACCGACAGAAATAAACTTTTGAAAATTATAAAAATTACATTAAAAAATATACAATGAAACGAAGTTTTTTTCAGTCCTCTAAAATTTTTTTGGGAATTGGAAAAGTCATCGAATTTTTTACCGAATCAAGATCACGAATGCATCAAAAGTTAGCAAATGATACGCAGAATACAGTGAGTGTGTTAACACACTCACTGTATTCTACTTTCAATTGAAAATGCAAAAAAATATCACCCACTTTTACATTTACCCCAACATGGGGTAAATGCAAAAGTCGATGTTCAAATTTTTCTCCACGATTTGTGGACCAAATTGTACAAAAATTTCACCATTGATAGAGAACCCTCTGAAGTATAAGTGGTACAAATTTCAGCTTCATCCGTGCAATAGTCTTCTCACAGCGCCCTCTCAAAATGTCACTAATCAAATAGTGCTTTGCAATTACCCCACTCTACCTTATGTACTAACATTAAATCTAAAACCAAAAATATGTAAAAACGCAAAGTCTCACAAATTAAAATGAAGGAAAAACTCTAAAAATAAAACCAAAAATCAAAAATGAAAATCTTAAAAGTTTAAAAACAATTCAAAACGTAATAAATAGAATAGGTAGATGATAATAACGCAAGGCCTAAAAAATGAAAATTGGACTGAAAATTAAAAGGCATTCAAATGAATGCTATACATATGATGAGACTAGCCGACGGTGAAATTTTCAGCTGCTGAAGTTGATAATTTGAGCCCTCCAGGGCGATTTTTCGATTTTCACATGCCAATTTTGAAAAATTGGCCAAGAGTAGTCGGCGGAGGTCGCATACCGAAACCTTCCATATTATTTAGACATTTGAATGCATACGATGAGACTAGCCGACGGTGAAATTTTCAGCTACTGAAGTTGATATTTCAGCCTTCCAGGGCAATTTTTCGATTTTCACATGCCAATTTTGAAATATTGGCCAAGTCGAGTAGTCGGCGCAGGTCGCATACTGAAACCTCTCATATTATTTTGGCATTTCAGTACATATGATGAGACTACCCTATGGTGAGATTTTCAGCTGCTGAAGTTGATATTTCAGCCTTCCAGGGCGATTTTTCGATTTTTTCAAATTTGCAATGTTAGAATCGAAAAATTGCCCTGGAAGGCTGAAATATCAACTCCAGCAGCTGAAAATTTGGGGTTAGACTATGTTCGATGTCCTCTATCCAATGATGCAAGAATCGTTGAAATCGGTGAATGTCACCTGGGGCACCTCCCTTGTTAGTCATGGTCACAGTGATAATGGATGGATATGACAATGAATGAAAAAATTTAAAAATGAGAAGCGGAAAAAATGAGTCGAGTATAAGTCATAAAATACTTTTATGCCATTTTTTCTCTGAATATAGTAGGTATAAAATTAATAAATTTATAAGTCAGTGTAATCTTCGGAATTTTTGAAATCGCCAGGGGTAAGCGAAAACGTGAAACTGTGTTTTTGATGATTTAATCAGCATAAAAAATTTGCACTTCCAAACTTTTAGAGCATATGTAAGTATGCTATGGTGGATGGATGAGTATTTAACTTTCAGGAAGTTTGGGTTAATGTCACACCCATTGATTATTTTTCAAAATGAAATTTCATAAAATAGACAAGAAGGAGCAATATAGTTCAAATTACTTACCTCTGGCAAATAATCTTGTAATAATTATGTCGTCGCGCAAAGAATCAATATTAAAATGATGGTTTTTGTTTTTTGAATCACTAAAATAGCGTACAATAAACCACGATTTGTTGTACTTAAAATTAATCAAAAATAGATACTTAAAGTAACGTTATTGTTAGACACATATAACTATTGTGGGATGGGTTGTGAAAAATACAGTGAGAATGAGTTTGAGCGATTATTTTAATTTATAAGCTTTTCAGGAAACATACCTACGTGGCTTCGTCATTTGTCATTTTCCCTGGATAACCATTTACCGAGGAATTTCCGTATGTGTCACAGTAAAATATTATTATTATTATTATTATAATTGTGTGAAAAACAGGATAATGACTAAGGATTTTCAGTACAGTGCCGATGTAATCAGTTTGAAACGATGATTATTTATGTCAGTGTGGGAAGTGGTAATTGCCAATAGAGATAACACCTTTGCAAACTCAAATAGTGAATTGATTCATCCCAGTATCGAATTTCTCTGAAACTTATTTAGTTAGGTACCTACTCGTATGTACTTTGAAAATTGACAGGGCAATATTTGGGGTAAGTAACTAATTACCATTGATATCGAAAGTTGTAAACATACGACTAAATCGTCCATTTTTTAAATTGATGTAGCTTCCTGCCTAAAAATGTCATTCATGAGTTTCTATTTTCATTGTCACACCACATCGCTATACTTACTGGTTTGTTTTTTCAATTTCAACAACGAGTCCATCAGTACTTGAGACTACAGCACTTTCGAGACCCGTTATCCCATTAAATTTCAAACTAGACGAATTCATTTGGAAAAAATAAATGTAGGTTTCGAGACGACTATTGGGTGAAGCAGAGAACCCGGGCCCTTTTCAAAATAGTAGCTTCCTTTTAGCGTCACAGAAGAGGGAACGAGAGAGGTAAATCTAGATGGATAGTTGATTCGGTAATGTTCACAAGAATACGAGTATGTACATGTAGGTATGTGAACTTGATTTACTTATATTAAATCTAATAAATAGGTACTTACATACTTAGGTACATAATTTCAACAAAAATAAGACTACTGGCATTAAATCATTCAATTTCAATACAGTTTTTCAATAGATCATTGGTTTCGTCGTCCGTGTTATCTGATTGTATTGTGTAGTTTGAGCTATAATGATGAGGTTGTTCGATTGAGTTGGTCTCATCATCTGTGTCATCGGATTCTGTTGTACTAGTATAGTTTGAGCTCGGAGGATGAGGTTGTTCGATTGTCTGTAGATTAATACATATATAAATTGATTATTTGAGATAACCAGTCTATATTTTCGAATAGTTAAATCATGTGAGCAACTCGGTTCGTTTACTTTGTCAAAATTCATCAGTATGGCATCCAAATCTTTAATGATATTTGTAAATTCTGGTCGATCTGTGGGAAAATAATTCCAGCATTTGCACATCAAACAGTACCTGTATAAAAAACATAATAGCATGAACGTGTAAGTACCGGGTGGCCAAGAATAAAGGATTTGGATTTTATCAAGAAGAAGAGAACATTTCCTGCTTGAAAAATTTTTGACTTGGGGAAATTTGCTTCTGATTTTGGTTTATCAAAACGTATCAAAACTCCTTATTCTTGGACACCCTGTATCATCAACATTACGTTATAATGACATCGTCGGATGGAAATAATAGGCAATTCATACGTGTTAATCGAGCAGTTTGCAGGCTTCTTTAAGCGATACCCTGACTCAATGTCGTCCATTAATTTTTTTGCATCGTTGTATAACGGATAAGGATCATCACCCAACGTCATGAGTTCCCAAAGCAATACGCCGAAGGACCACCTGCATGTGTTGATAAATTTGTAACTCACAACGATGGAGTTAAAATCACAATTGGTTAGTAATAAGATAGGTATAGGTACTTATTTGAGGCATCAACTTACACGTCGGACTTTGACGTGTGACGTCTGTCTGTTAAGGCTTCTGGTGCCATCCATTTGAGTGGAAGTTTACCACCAGTTTTTAATCTATAGTAGTCGGCTTGTCGAATATCTCTGGCTAATCCGAAATCAGCTATTTTCATGACATAGTTGTCAAATACTAGAATATTTCGAGCTGCAAGGTCTCGGTGAACGAACTGAAAAAGTCGAATTATTTCAATATAAAAGCACTAAATGACCGTGATTCTTAGTTTAGGGCATCTACTTAATACATACTAGTAGGCAATCAAAGTATAGTGAAATGTAAAAGAATAGTGATCATTGCCTCAAAAATTATTTTAGATTACAATCGTGAAAGATTTTGTAGGCAAGATGTTCTTATAGTGACCGAAAAAGACATCAAATTAATTGTATTATGCGAACACTTACTCCAATGGAAGCCAAATACGTCATGCCTTTCGCTATTTGTAGAGCGAATGTAATTAGTACGTCTTCGGACAAATCATATTGCTTAACTTTTTGGGCTGTGGTAGGGTGATGATGTTTCTGGAGGAAATAGAGTAAGTTTCCATGCGACGAGTATTCGGTGATGAGGAGCGTAGGCCCATCGATTGTACAACATCCGAGTAGTCTTAGTACATTTTCATGTCTGCCAATGAGTTTCATCAGTTGCATTTCCGTGACTAAATTGACCATATCTGCGTCAGTGTGGCTATCTATGAAATAAGTTTTTTAGTCCCTATTCTTTATTGTTTGCTTAAATATGACGCGATTACTCATGTTTGTCGAAACTAAATTGATAAGATAGGCATACTTTTCAACATTTTTACTGACACAGTTTCGACGCTGTCTTGCTCCGAGAGACCGAAAACTTTTGCTTCGACAACTTTTCCAAATTGTCCTTCTCCTAGACATTTTCCTAAAACAATGTTTTTTCGAAGAATTTCCCACTTATCATCGGCTGGTAATTCATATTCGTTCTTTGGTGCGGATTCGTTTCTTGCAAATCTTGGAATAGATGTGTATTGGATAGTGACGTTTGGTAATTTCTGAAATAAAAGCGTGGTACATTTGTGAGTAGAAACTCCAGAGAGCCCAACGAGATTAATTTCTAGTACCTAATAACTTGACTAGGTACCTACTTTCTTCATTATTGGTTACCATAAGCAGGTTACTAATACTTACTAGCATGTTTGATTCATTTTCATCAAGTTCCATTTCGTTTTCAACCACCACTCGTTTTACCCATTGTGATACAGCTATCATTTCCATACCCATTTTATTAAGTTGCTGTTGCATTTTCCGTGATCTTTTAGCAGAGTTTCTACAATAAATGAAGAATACTGCGACTGTAACAACTGTTACTGCCATTATTATAATAATTATCCAATAAATGTTGTCTGTTAACCAATTTGTTTGATTTTTAATAATGCTTTCCGCAACAAATGACACATTTAAGCAGTTCTCCATGTCACTTAACCAATGATTATTATGGTCAAAGTCTACATCGAAGCTGTTGTATTTACATTCTCCTGTTTTTGAATTCCATATGCATTTGTAATTTTTATTCAGACACTCTGCGCATCGATTTCCGATGTTGGCGCACTTATATAAGATAATATCATCATTGTGGAGGTTTTCAACTGGTTTTGAGCCATTCCATAAAATAGACCATTTGACAGTTATGCTAGATTTTGGAGTAACGTATGTGAATATTGTATCATCACATTCGATTCTATTTCTCTGAGGCAGGCGGCGTGCAGATGTTATGGTTTTGTTTTCCTCCGTGTCAAATTCGCATGTAAATGTTTCATTGATTAATATTTTTGGGATTCTGAACGTTGCGGTGATTCTTTCTTTCTTCCCAGTGTTGGCAGGTATGTATAAGGGTTCATTGTTAATGAACTTACGATAAAAATATGGGCAGTAATCTCCTAGCCTATTGAAATAATCACCTGGTATTGTATCATTGCTGTTCTGAATTGCTTCATCTGCACACTTCTGTTCATTTATATGCCAGTTGCATGGAGGAGACCATGCACATTCTGTACATGATTTATATGTACTACAATCAAAAAATTCCACCTCGATTTTTTGAAATTCTGGGAAAAGGTTTGTTTGTAGGGATAACTCAGCTTTTATGGAACGTTCATTGATAGGTATCGGAGGTAAGTCTTTTGGATTTGGTGTTAAACAGTTGATCTTATTTTCATTACTTACACTTGTAGTAGTATTTATTATAGTGTTGTTGAATCTGAAGGAACATATTATTTTTTGATTGTTGAACGGGCATGAATTCAATAGATTGAAAGTTGCATTCCGTTCCGTTTTTCTTGAGAATTTATTTCTTGGACTGAAATACGTGTTGACATATTTATCGATGTCATACGAGATCCAATTGATAGGGTTTTTTTCGTTATGACATTCTGATTTCAAGCAGCAACTATTACTTGGAAAACACCATCCACAATAAGGATCTTTTATCACCAAACATGCATGTGATGTGCTATATTCGTCACAATTGTGTATTTTGATTCTGGCAAGTTTCTTGTGAGTCATTGCGTATAAGAAGTTGTTTTTGAAATCAAGCAGCATTCTAGAATTTATTGGAGAGCCTTCATCAATCGTGATATCCGCATAAATATTTGTTGTAAAGGCGTGAGTTGAGTCAAGTTTTATTGATATCTTTTGTAGATGACCTTTATCTGTACCAATGAACAGGACTATGTAGTTATTTATTGAGTGGACTGCTATGGATGTTACGTTTATATTGCCTACGTAATTATATATGATTTCTCCATTCAGCTCCCTACGTTTTTGAATTGTGATGAATATATTACTCATGTTACATGCACATACTTTAAAACCGACTTTTCTTATTTTGTAACGATCAAGCACATGCACATTAAACACCGTAAACAATATTTTCCCCTCTATCTCATGTGAGTTTGTTTTCAATTCAGGGTCTGATTTGTGTTCGTAGTAGTAGGCAAGTTCAGGCCGCATGGAATCATTTATTAATTTCTGTCTACTGGTGGAACAAGTTAAGGCAACGTCGTTGAACTGATAGTTTTGACCTTCATGCCTTATCTCATTTAGGTTTACTTCGATTGGTACCTTTGGATAAATATCCATCTGAGTGAGAGATATCCGAATATCAAGAAAATAGCTGAAATCTCCCGAATTGAAACCGTAAATAAATACATAATCGAAGTTGTTGTTCATAATTTTTTTTTCTTCGTATAATAAAAAACGTTCTCGGCCTAGGTATCGAATAGTTATTTTTGGAGTTGCCCATACACGATCAATGCCATAATACAGTGCTGATGAATTCTGTATAAAACTAGGCGCTACGAAGAATACAGGATACATACCAAATACAGTATATTCAGTTGCATTTGCCAATATTTCTGAAATATTACTGATATTATGAGCTCGGCATACCTCTAGAAATATGCGACTGTGATTACAAAGATGGCATGCTATGAGTTGTTGGTTATGATAATCTAGTTCAAGCAAGATGCTGTGACAAGTCCAATCGTCAGTGGTACAATTTGGGGCATTGAACGCCATTGAAGTGTACTCAATTCGCGATTTCAGATCTGCTGATAATTGATAGAGGTGGTTATTTGATGCACCTACATATACCCATCCTGCATTTTCATCTACCGCCAAATTTTCGAATCGTATGGCTGGATCGTCTGAGAAAAATTCCGAAGTTATTTGATCCGAGTTTGCATTAGAGTATTTCATTCTCATGCTAAACGTAAATGTGTGTATGATTAATGGCAGAAAGAAGTTAAGGAATTTCATTGTGGTGCAGTGTTTCTGGTATTTTTAGTCTATTTTGATTTTTTTTTTTTTGAATTTGCTTTGATTCAGTCAATTAGCCATTATTTTTTCTCTCATGATTGTGTATAGGAAATATCTGAAATCATGAGAAGATATTTAATGAATTGAATAAAGTGCTGATAGTTTGAATAGTTCTCGGGAACATCCCTCAATTTTATGAAGCAGTTAGCTTATCGAATTTTTGATGTTTAGCCATTAGCCATTAGCCAGCCAATCAACGAAAAATTTAGCCATTAGCTATAGCTTTAACCAATTGATTTTGGCTAAAAATAATTGGCTAAAATTGAAAATAAATAGGCTAGTAAATGGGTTTCCTGTGGGTAAAAAAGACCAAAAAATGAAATTGGCGATAGCGGCCCGCGGTTATTTTTCTTAATTTTTTTCAACGATTGTTGTTTTTTGTTTTTCTAGAAATTGAGAAATCAGTTTATGAATGAAATCAAAAATGTGTGAAAATGCGAATAATTGTGATTCGCGCTTGTGAAATAATAATTATTTCCTAAAACTAGAAATATTATCTATAATAGGAATGTGCTCATTTAAAAGAGTACTTAGAGGGGTCACTCGATTTTTGAAAAATTAGCCAGCTAACAGCCAGCCAATGAATTGACCTTAGCCAATAGCCGTCAGCTTAGCCAAAGCACTAAATTTTTCTATCTTTAGCCGTTAGCTTCAGCCAATCCCATTGGCTATAAACATCCCTGATTTTCTCTACTTCCGGAAAAAAAATCAATAATAAAGTGAAACGAAACGAAGGATGACAATGAATGAAAGATAAATTGATGGAAAAGTAAATAAAAGACTAACAACAAAAAATGAAAGTAGTAGAAAAATGATAGGAATTGAATGAAAGGAAATTGAAAAATACATAAAATAGTGATAAACAAAAATTGAAAAAAATAAAATGAAAATAATGGAATGAAAGACACGAAAATAACAAAGTATGCGAAATGAGATGAAAAAAATACCTACATGCCTCATAAAAATTCCGAACAAATGAAAGAATTAATTAATTTTATATCGAAATAAATGAAAAAAAAACACTGAAAATCGAAGGCGCTCAAACCGAATAAAACATAAAAAATCATCCTCATTACTCCAAAAAAAAACAAAAAAATTACGAACAAAATCGGTAAAAAAACTGAATGGAAACAAAAAATTTTGATAAATAAATCAATTGTGAAACAACTGAATCGAAAATGAAAATCGAAACGAAAACAGAAAGCAGAAAAACCTGCAAACATTAAATGAAAAAACAAAACGTAAAGCCTCATAAATGAAAATGAAAACTATTAACCAAAAAATGTACCTAGGTAGTAGGTACCTAACTACTTATGTATCAAAAAACTGAATCGAAAAACGAAAACGAATACCTACCTAACGGCTAACTGAGATTAAAAAATAAAGAAAGCAAGAAAAACCGCAAAAATCAAAAATGAAGATTGATCGAAGTTCTCCAAACTTTTTTTTAGCGATTCACCTTTATGTAAGTATACATACGTATTATGTAGAATCGTGAGAGGTGTATAGATAAGTATTTCACCTTCAGGAAGTGTGGATTAGTGACACAATCATTGATTATTTTTCAATATGAAATTTCATAATACATACTTAGATATACCTACTACCCAACAAGGAATAATAGTTACAAATTGCTTACCTTTGGCGAATAATCTTGTAATAAATACGTCGTCGAGCAGAGAATCAATATTAAAATGTCAGTTCTTAGTTTTCTGAATCACTCAATGAATCACGATTTGTTGTTAAATTGATCAAATACGAGCAGATACCCAAAAGTAACGTTGACGTAAAACACACATGACTTCCGTGGAATAGGTCGAAAAAAAATGCAGTGAGAAAAATTTGAGTGATCATTTCAATTTATAAGTTTTTCAGTGACCATACGTGTGGCTTTGCCATTGTTCATTTCCCCTGAATAATCATTTTTGGAGGAATGCCTGGTCGATATCTAATTGTGTGAGAATCATGACAATGACTCAGGATTTCCAGCGCAGTGCGTTTTGATCAGTTTGACAAGTGCCATAACGTTATCAAATGAAAAAGAGTCGTCAATTTTTCAGGTTTTGCTGTCGATGATTATTTTTGCTTCAATTTTCAAACTAGAAAAATTTACCTGTTTAGGAGAACCGAGTATAGATTTTGAGATGACCATATACGGGCAAATTGTATATAGGGAACCTTTTCCTTTGTGAATCAATTTCATGAATCATCGCTTTACCTTTCAGTGCATAACTTTTGGTACAGTATTGTGCTGACAGGTGAAGTGCTGATGAATATGTACATCACCGGATGTGATCATCTAGATATAGTTCGTAATTTCCTGGAAAAATCACGGAGCGTTTTAATTTGTATTTTTTTCTCGTATATGTGTAGACATTGCAACCAAATACATAAAAAAAGAAAATGGGAAACCTATAACATGAGTGTACTACAACACTTTTACAATTTACAACTTATTATATGAAAAGTTCTGTCAGTATGGTAATCAGGCGCAGAAAATAGAACAAATAATAAGAAATTAGAAAATATTTATTACCTACTTATTTCATGCACGGCAATATACACTTGTACTTACGTGCAATATCGTTATAAAAATAGAAAAAAAATCTCAAGGTTCGGTTACTCCCAGTAAGTAACTTCTAAGCACTTAAAATTACATACTTGTATGTCAAGAATTCAAAAGGAACTAAGTGCCAAAAACGTAATTCCGAGATAATCGCATTTAAACATTTTGTTTTGTATCTAGTTCTTAGGTAGTAGTGGTAAACGGCAAAAAGCATGGCACATAGCATTATTTGGTATAGGTACAGAAGATATTTACTACCAACGTGTGCAAAATTCACCCTTTCAATATAACTTAAAATTATTCAAAACAGTTTTGCAATAAATCATTGGTTTCTTCTTCTGTGTCATCGGATTCTGTTGCAAGGTTCGAGCCGCGAGGTGCCGATTGTTCGATAGTCTGCAGATATATGTAAATTATATTATTTGAGATAACCAGTCTATATTTTAGAGTAAGTAAATTATGACAAAATGCACTCCCAAATAGTGAAAGAATCCGTTCGCTTACTTTTTCACAATTCCTCAGTATGGCATCCAAGTCTTTAATGATATTTGTAAATTGTGGTCGATCTTCGGGCAGATAATTCCAGCATTTGCTCATTAGACAGTACCTATTCAACAAACATGATAATTATCATCCACATTACGTTATTATAAGATCATTCTCGAGTGAAAATAATAAGCAATTCGTATGTACATGTTAATCGAACAGTTGGCGGGTTTCTTCAAACGATATCCTGACTCGATGTCGTCCAATAGTTTTTTTGCATCGTTGTGTAACGGATAGGGATCATCACCGAATGTCATAATCTCCCAAACTAATACTCCGTATGACCACCTTCATGTGTTGATAAATGGAATTAAATTCATGATTGGTTAGTATAGGTAGGTAGGTACTTATTTGAGGTTCGTATTCAACTTACACGTCGGATTTTGAAGTGTGGCGTCTGTCTGTTAAGGTTTCTGGTGCCATCCATTTGACTGGAAGTTTACCACCGGTTTTCAATTTATAGTAGTCAATTTGTCGAATATCTCTGGCTAATCCGAAATCAGCTATTTTTACGACATAGTTGTCAAATACTAGAATATTTCGAGCTGCGAGATCTCGATGAACGAACTGAAAAAAGTCGAATTACGCGTAATATTTCAATAAAAAAGCACTATAAATGAGCGTGGTTTTTTACTTAAGATCTATGTACCTACAAGGCACTTAAAGTATACTTAGTGAAAACATGGATATTTTAAAGTATAGTAGGTAGTGAAGAAGTGTAAAACTATAGTAACCATCGCCTTAAAAATTCCTTTAATATTTTGTCGGCAGGGCAGATGTTCCTACACTGAACAGAAAATACTTGAGTACCTATATGCCTACATCAAGTTAATTGTACATGAAGACTTACTCTAATGGAAGCCAAGTACTCCATGCCTTTTGCTATTTGTAGAGCGAATGTAATTAGTACTTCTTCAGACAAATCATGTTGTGTGACTTTTTGAGCTGTGGTAGGGTGATGATTTTTTTGGAGGAAATGGAGTAAATTTCCATGTGACGAGTATTCGGTGATGAGGAGCGTAGGCCCATCGAGTGTACAACATCCGAGTAGTCTTAGTACATTTTCATGTCTGCCAATGATTTTCATCAGTTCCATCTCCGTGACTAAATTAACCATATCTGCGTCAGTGTGGCTATCTGTGAAATAAATTATTTATGTACTTAATCCACACTCTTTATTGATAGTTTAAATACGTATGACGCGATTACTCATTATTTGTCAAAACTAAATATATATAGGTAGGTAGGTATATAAGATATACTTTTCAACATTTTTACTGCTACTGTTGTGCCGATGTCTCGCTGTAAGAGACCTAAAACCTTTCCTGCGACAACTTTTCCAAACTGTCCTTCTCCTAGACATTTTCCCAGAACAATGTTTTTTCGAGGAATTTCCCACTTATCATCGGGTGGTAATTCATATTCGTCTTTCGGTACAGTTGCATCGTCAGCAAATCTTGGAATAGATGTATATTGGATAGTGACGTTTGGTAATCTCTGAAATAAAAGTAAATGCATAACAATTTTTTGTCAATACCTAATTGCCAATAAAAAAGTCCTGCATTTTTGTCAAAAATGAGAAAAATTATAGTTTTTTAGAAGAATTTCTGAAAAGTTTTGCTAGATATTTATTTAAAATGTAGAAAAATTTGTATTTTCTTTCGTAAATTGTCAAATGTTTTATGTTTTGCTTAAATTAAGTTTCACTGTTTTGCCAAAACTTGCAAAAAATCCGAAAATTTCCGCCAAAAAAACTCGTCCAAAATAGTCTCACTTTTTGACAAAAATTAAAGTGTATCATTTTTTTGCTAATAATAAGTAACTATTTGTCAACAAATCCTGCTGTTCGCTAAAGTTTTCGAAAATCCCGATCGAGTTTAGCCATCAGATTTTTATTTGAACGTTTTGTTTTGTAATTTTTTCTTATTGAATTTAATCAAAAAGGTATTATGCTTTTTTGTGATTTTCTTCTGCATTAAAATGTTTTGTGTCCGCGTTTTAAAGTTTTTTGGTTACTTTTTGGTGAGAAATACAGTGAATCGAAGCAGCTAAAATTAGTTAGGTATTTAAAATTATTTACTGATGGACACAGTAGGTTTTGACTGATCAAATTCAGTTAAGCACCATACATAGCTGTTTTTCAAACTTTTTTCGGATAAGTCATGGCGAAATAACCTCATTAACACGCTGGAAAAATTTTCAATTTTTTTGAGTTTTTTTTGTTCAGGTGGTCTTTTGACATCTTCAACACTTGCATGTAAATCGCTTTTAGGCTGTTAGAAAAATTCGAAGCTCCCATTTTTACTGTATGATAATTTTCTAATCTTTGTTCTCAAGACTGTAAAATTAGAATTGAATAACTGGTTTACATTTCTATGTGATAGTGAGCACAAATAAGACCACCTAGGCTAAAGAAATCAAAAAATTGTTTTTTGATACATACAATTCTGTTTTAATTTGGATGGGAGATGTCAAAATGTTGACCAAAAAATCTAAAAATTTTCCTGCGCATTATTGAGGTCATTTGGCCATGTTTTTTTGTGCTAGAATTCGACAAAATTGAAAAACAATTCAAAATCCCCCTCCCCCACTTTTATTTTACCAAAACTCTAGTGAAAAACTAATTTTTCCAGCGGTAGTATTTTGGCGAGATCACTTTGACTTCTAAATATGAGTGAAATTCGACTGTGTCAAATTCAGAGAAAATACATCAATGAATGTCGCGATATTTCATGAAATCAACGTGCAAATTTGTGAAAAAAATACTTGTACATAGGTAGGTACTTACCAACATGTTTGATTCATTTTCATCCAATTCGATTTCATTCTCGATCACTACCCGTTTTACCCATTGTGACACCGCTATCAGTTCCATACCCATTTTATTGAGTTGCTGTTGCATTTTCCGCGATCTTTCAGCGGAATTTCTACAATAAATGAAGAATATTGCTACTGTAACAAGTGTTACTGCCATTATTATAATAATTATCCAATAGATGTTGTCTGTTAACCAATTTGTTTGATTTTTAATAATGCTTTCCGCGACAAATGACACATTTAAGCAGTTCTCTGTATCATTTAACCAATGATTATAGTGGTCAGATTCTACATGCAAGCTGTTGTTGTTGTATTTACATTCTCCTGTTCTTGAATTCCATATGCATTTGTAATTTTTATTCAGACACTTTGCGCACTGGTTGCTCACGTTGGCGCATTTATATAAGACAATCTCTTTATTATAGAGGTTTTCAACAGTTTTTGATCCATTCCATACAATCGACCATTCGACAGTTACGCTAGACTTTGGAGTAGCGTATGTGAATATTGTATCGTCGCATTTGATATCACCTTTATATATATTTGTCTCAAGATCCAGAACCATATTTTGCAGGCTTGCAGATGCCATGGTTTGGTTTTCGTCAGTATCAAATTTGCATGTAAATGTTTCATTGATTAATATTTTCGGGATTGTGAAGTGTGCAAAGATTCTTCTTTTCTTTCCAGCGGTGGCATGTATGTAAAAGGGTTCATCGTCCAAGATGTTACAATAAAAATTTGGGCACTCCTTTCTCTGCAGACGTACATCTGTGTCTGCACCACTGAATAATTGAAATAATTACCTAGTATTGTATCGTCGCTGCTCCAAACTGCTTCATCTGCACACTTCTGTTCAGTTATATGCCAGTTGCATGGAGTAAAAAATACACATTCTGAACATAATTTGTATGTACTGCAATCAAATAATTCCACATCGAGTATTTGAAATTCTGGGAAAAGGTTTGTTTGTAGGGATAACTGAGCTTTTATGGAATGTTCTTGGATAGGTATTAGATGTAAATCTTTAGGATTTGGTGTTAAACAGTTGATTTGATTTTCATTACTTACACATGTTGTGGTATTTATTATAGTTTTGTTGAATCTAAAGGAGCATATAATTTTTTGATTGTTGAACGGGTGGGAGTTTAGTACATTGAAAGTTACATTCTCTACTTTTGTTGAGAATTTACTTCTTTGTCTTGAAGACATGTTTATATATTTATCGATGTCATACGAGATCCAATTGATGCGATTTTTTTCGTAATGACATTCTGATTTCAAGCAGCATCTGTTACTAAAAAAACACCACCCACAATAAGGATCTTTTATCATCAAACATGAATATGATGTGTTGTATTCGTCACAATTGTGTATTTTGATTTTGGCAAGTTTCTTGAGGGTCATCGCGTACAAGAAGTTCTTTTTAGAATCAATCAGCATACCAGAATTTATTGGATATCCTTCATCAATCGGAATATCCGCATAAATATTTGCCGTATAAGCATGAAATGAATCGAGTCTGATTGATATCTTCTGTAGATGACCTTTATCTGTACCAATGAACAAGACCATGTGGTTATTTATTGAGGTGGCTGTCATGGCACTCACATCTGTATTACCTAGGTGACTATATATGGTTTCTCCATTCAGTACCCTATGTTTTCTAATTGTGGAGTGTGTGTCACTCATATTATATGCAACTACTGTGAAACCTGCTCTCTCAAACTTATATCCTTCAATCCTGAACACATCAACCACTGTAAACAATATTTTCCCTTCTACCTCATGTGAATCTGGTTTCAATTCAAACTCTGATTTGTGTTCGTAGAAGTAGGCGTGTGAGGGCACGATTCCACTCCCCAGGGACTCATCTGTAAATTCCTGCTCATCCTTCGGAGTAGTTAAGGGAACGTCATGAAACTGATAGTTTTGACCTTTATGCCTTATCTCAATTAGGCTTACTTTTAGGGAGAACTTCAAATTAACGGCTTGCTGACTGGTACCCATCCCTTTGGTTAGAAAATAGCCGTAATCTTCCGAATTGAAACCGCAAATAAATCCAACTGAAGGTGAGTCGGGTTGGTAGTTCATAAATATTTGTTTGTCATATGATAAAAAACGTTTTCGGTCTAGGTGACGAATAGTTATTTTTGGAGTCGTTCCACGTTCGAAAATAAAGCCATAATACAGTGCGGATGAGTTCTGCATTAAACTAGGAGCTACGAAGAATGCAGGATGCCGGTCAAATGAAGCAAAATCAGGATAATAGGAATTAGGTTGCTTGTCAAATAAAACGTTAGTTGCATTTGCCAATATTTCTGAAATATTACCGATATTATGCGCACGGCACACCTCTTGGAACCCGTTGTTGTGATGATAATTATAGCACGCTATCAATTGCTGGTTTTGGTAATCTAGTTCGAGTAAGAGACTTTGACAATAAATCCAATTATCGTTCGATACATTCCAACAATTGTCAGGGGTACAATTTGAAGAATTGAATTCCGTTGAAGTGTAGTTAATTTGCGATTTCAGATCTGCTGATAATTGATAGAGGTGGTTATTTGATGCACTTACATATACCCATCTTCCATTTTCATGTACAGCCAAATTTTTGAATTGTATTGTAGGATCGTCCGAGAAGAATTCCGAAATTATTTGACTTGAGTTTGCATTAGAGTACTTCATTCTCATGCTAAACGTGTAATGGTTATAGTGGGATAGACTGCGATAGGTAAAGAGGGTGATAATAAATACATGACGTGAATATTATCTGTCTAAATGCCTATGTGAAAAATCCAAAAAATATTCCTTAGGGAAGGAATATTTTTCTAAGAACCAGACTAGCTCAGTGAAAAGGCTCTTGGTCTTTCTCCCAATAACCACACATTATAAATTGAGATTATTGCTACCAAATAAAACTCAAAACAACCAGTATTGACCTCCTGTATTAGGTTTATATTCAATACAAGTCGAAAATCTTAATAAAAAGGATGCATTATTCCTAATTCTAAGAAGGGAGACTGTAGAGGAACAAATCTCTACAGCTCTAAAGAAAATAAGATACATAATAATCATACAAGTATCGATCATTATTTAAAGTACAATTACGAAACGAGTATGAATGACAGTAATTAGTCATCTCGCTGTCAGTTAAATTAATTACGATAAAGTTAATAATTAATTCTAGTAGGAGGAACGCACTCCTTAATTTAGAAAGGATTTTTTCATTACCTTAACTGTTCACGTTAGTTATCTCTTCGGTGGCTCACCAAAACTAGGCCATTCGATAACTATGATTTAAAGTTGTACATATTCATCTGGGTACACTCACCTAATGCCGGAAATTAGGTGGTGATCCTAAATACCGAAATATGGGTCACTCCTTTGATTTATTCCACATATTTACGTTAAAATACACAATTTTATCTGAACAAGCGGGTAATAAAAAAGATTAATTAAAGAGCGAGGATGGACATAGTCCATAGTTGACACGAAGTCGGTCGTTGACGAGAAGATCTATCGCGGCCGCGGATTGAACTTAAAGTGAGGATCGAACAGAATTCACATAGAGACGAGCCCTATGCGAATCTGGGAAATATAGGTAAAAATCACCTCGTAACCTTCAAATCTCAACGAGGTAAAAAAGTAGTTTTCGCGGGAAACGATAGATATTTTAATATCTACGATACCTAGTTATTATAAGAATAACTAGGTAACGTGGTGAGTACGATAGGCACTACTATACATAGTGGAGGCATTCCTGCTCATCACAAATGCCCCCCATAGTCTCGCTCAATGAGCCAAGCCATCGGGGGAGAATATGGAAAAAGAAACAAAAGGATAGGAGTGGAATGCCGCCGATACCCCTCTCTTTCCCCCCTGTCCTATCCTGTATCCTCTAGGGATACCACCTGCCCCTCCCTAGTCTGCAGCGATGGCTACAGGCATTTTGAGGTGACGAAAAATAAAAGCCAAAAAGTAGAGAAAAGCAAAGGCAGGTAATTACTAAGTGTACTGAAAGTCCTGTGCAAGACAGTATTGGCAACAGTGTAAAGCATCGAGTGCCCAAGTGAATGGGAGCACTGATCACTTGTCAAAAAGTTGCATGAAATGCGACAAGGACGACAGTAACACTAACATGGTCGAAAAAGAGAGAAGACTGAGAAAAGTTAATAAAAAAGTAAAAAATTAAAAAAAAATTAACAAGTGTGGAGTTCAAAGACTCAAAAGGTAATAAAAAAGGCATAAGTAAAAGGAGAGCGTTTTTAAGTTCTCAGAAAGTAATTATTTTATGTCTTCGTCAGTGACGGATTAAGTAAAAATTATAGTCAGAAGGACTATCATGAAGAAAATTAAGTAAAAGTAAAAAAAAATGAGAAATATTGACATGATAATGTCGTAAGCGAGTCCTAAGTTACGTAGTGAAAATTCATAATTAAAAAAGAAAAAGTTCGCGTAGAAATTAAAACTACCCCAAGAATAATTTTCGAATCGGGTAGCAAATTCATAATTAACGAAAAAATAGGCTTAAAAATGAAAAGAAGCCCAAAAAGAACTTTCAAATCCAATAGTAAATTTTGCTTCTATGGATTATTTAAACTACGTAACTGCGAATTTCGAGCAATTTCATCAGAGTTCTGAGAAAAACGGCTCGGAAAAAGGTAAATTAAGTAGAAAAGAAAATTAAATGTTTTTAAGAGTAAGATTTAACTCAGTGGAAGAAGTCCACTGGCAAGAATAAGTAAAATTCAGCAACACAACGCGTTTGGTGGCATTTCATAATCGATTTTATGGTTGTGGAATGCACAAGAACTAGAAATTGAGAAGGAAATCGTTGAAAAGTGTTACCAATTCGAAGTAAACTTAATCGAGAAATCAACGATTTGAAGGAGCAACTTAGGATTTAGCGAAATCTCGTGGAAAGTGAGAGGCGTAGAGAAATTTCCAAGAAAATGAGTCAGGTCTGCCTGGTATGCGAATTAAGCAGCAAAGTAAGCGATTCTTTTTATTTAATGAGATTTGAAGCAGGGATTCAGGAAACATGCTAAGTGCCCTAAACCTGTTTTCGAGATATTCGCGTTTAAAGGTGGGTAACCGTGATTGTGACGTCATATTGGAGTGTGGCTATGAACACCAAGGCACATAGCATACTTTCACCTATTTTTCGCCAACCTATGAAAAAATTAGCCAGATTTTCGATTTTTTAAATTGAACAATTCACGTATAGAAAAATACCCTTTTTTGCATTTGAACCTGCTTCTATTTGTTAATACGGAAATTACTCGAAATTTTGATCGAGGACATAGGTATTTGAGGTAAGGAAAATGATCTACGTAAAAAACTCTACAAGATGGAGTTGGTTTGAAAGTTTGCCGCGCCATAGAAAAAAACTTATAAAAGCTCAAAGTTGAAAGACTCTTGAAAAAAAATGGTTTTTTCGTGTTTTTTGTAGCTAAATGCAATTTACTCGAAATTTTGATCGAGGACATAGGTATTTGAGGTGAGGGAGTTGGTTTTAATTTTAAAAGCTCGAAATTCGACAATACTAAAAAAACATGAAAACCAGTATGTCCTCGATCAAAATTTCAAGTACATATGTAAATTGTATTTAACTACAAAAAAAAACATGAAAAAACCATATTTTTTCAAGAGTTTTGCAACTTTGAGCTTTTATAAGTTTTTTTCTATGGCGCGGAAAACTTTCAAACAACCTCAATCTTGTTCAGAATTTAAGGTAGATCATTTTCCTTACCTCAAATACTTATGTCCTCGATCAAAATTTCGAGTAAATTGCATTTAACTACAAAAAAACACGAAAAAATAATATTTTATTAAGAGTTTCACAACTTTGAGCTTTTATATTTTGTTTTCTATCGCGCGGAAAACTTTCAAACCAACTCCATCTTGTAGAGTTTTTTACGTAGATCATTTTCCTTACCTGAAATACCTATGTCCTCGATCAAAATTTCGAGTAAATTGCATTTAACTACAAAAAAATTCGAAAAAATAATATTTTTTTAAAAGTTTTACTACTTTGAGCTTTTATATTTTTTTTTTCTATTGCGCGGAAAACTTTCAAACCAACTCCATCTTGTAGAGTTTTTTACGTAGATCATTTTCCTCACCTCAAATACCTATGTCCTCGATCAAAATTTCGAGTAATTTCCGTATTAACAAATAGAAGCAGGTTCAACTTCATATACTTGTACAGAAAACAATTATTCGATAGGCTGGCTCAAACGGCACTTAGCATACTTCCTTACGTTTTCAGGTATGGCACTTACAGTGTGCGCTATTTTTCGGCCTCATTTTAAAGTACTAAAAGTAGGTATTGGGTATCGTAAGTAGGTTAAACAGGTGCTGATTTTGATGTAGAACGTCGTAGCGGTCTTAACTCAATTTTCATTTTCAGGGCACTTAGCATGTTTCCTGAATCCCGGCTTCATTTGATTTTTTATTTTTTAATATAAGAAAAAAGGATTTTCTTCTTCTCTTTTTTTTTGTAAGTTTTAATAAAGCAATTTAATGTTTAATCTTGAAAAAATCTAATTTTTTCGTGAAATAAAATTTTAATTATTTTTTATGAGAAGAAAATTTTCTTAATGTCTTATTATCTTTTTTTTTTTTATAGTGATTTTTCGGTTACGGGTGTAATTAAAAGTAATAAAAATGATTCTCAATTAAAAGCGAATCGAATGAAGTCTTTCGAATGTACTTCACAACTTTTGCCTATTCAGCAAGGGCAAAAAATTCAATTTTCTTTCTTTTCTCAAGAATTTAAGCAAATTCAAGTTCAATATTTAAACATTAGGAAAAAATTAAGAAAACTCGGCCAATCGGAGCAAGTATGAAAGTAAAAAATTACAAATCAAACGTAACGAAATGAATGGCAAAGAAGTGGAAGAAGGTCCTTTTTGTGTCCTTCGACCAAAAGATCTCTTACGTACAAAAATCGATCAAAACATGTACGCAAAAGGAAAAAGAAGCATAAGAAAGCTTTTACCTAGCTCCTTTTATCTGAACTGGAAAAATCTGGGTTTTCCATACGTAAAGTAAAAAACAAGCCAAATATGAACTCGTATAAGAACACTTGCTCAAAAGGAACCAAGTGGGTGAAAGATTTTACAGCTGTATTAGCAGCGAATCTTGTCAAGTCAACGAAGCTTCAATACTTGACAAAGAAAGACAAAATAAGATCGAAGCAAAATTTGGCAAATATTAGTAAAGAAGAGTTTAAAAAAAAAGATGGCCTCTGAATGATTACTACGAAAGTGAATCATGAAATGCGAATGTCACAGCCACAGTAAGTAAGTTTCTTCACTGATAGATCTAGTCGTCGATGTCAACTGCACTCGATGCGGTATAAAATTGTGTAAAAAGAAGGGGTGTGAGAATTTCTCTATTAGCAAGTATGACGATGGTCCGAAATTCCGGAATCTTTTGGGAATGTAGTTTATAGAAAATCGAATGAAAAAGAAAGTGTTCATTAATGCTTATATCTAAATTTGTTTTTACGTCATACTGCATTATTAATGGGGTTGCTTTTATATAAAAAAAAATTAAAAAGAAAACTGTATCAGATGTGACGATTTGAATGGGATAGAAAAAAAAAAAAAAATTTACGAGACTTAACAATAAGCGTAAAAATTATATGTACAAAGCCTGAAGTTTAACGTCACCCTGGTGGCAAAATTTTTGCTTAAAATACTTAAAATTAGCCAGAAGAAGGTTAAAAAAAAAAAAAAAATTACCAATTTTGCGTAATTGTAGTGGCTTTGGATTTGACAATATTTTGGGGAATTAATTATAGCTTAATTCTATGTCTAAAAATAAAATAGCTGAAAAAACAGAACATACATGTACATACAGGCATGAAATAATTTTATGCACGAAATTTTAATATCTTGCAAGATGAACGTAGATAAAGTTCGTCGTGTATCGTTGATGTAATCGCCGGTACGATATGTAGATTGGAATTGTCATTCATCATCGCAAAAGTGTCGTCTATCATCATCGTTAATCATACGACATTGGCCAAAGGTGCACTCAGTAGCTTTATCTCGTACAAAAAACAAAATGAGATTAGAACATTTTCAAAAAAAAATTAAGTAGGTACATATATGGTTGATAGAAAAGAGAAGAAAAAGATGATAGAATAGGGAAGAAAAGAAAAGAAAATTGAGAAGAAAAGAAAGATGTGAAAAGAGAAATGGAGAGAAAAAGTATTAAAAATAAAATAATGCATCCTGGAAATTATACTTAAGGACATGCAATAAAATATTTACAAGTTACGAGTATCGAAAGGAATTTATTCCTCTTTCGAGGTTGATACAAATACATTACTCTTCCTTTTCCTTAGGTGGTGTAGGACTGTTAATCGTCGTATTTGACAGGCTTTCAATTATTCTGGCCGCTTCTAACTCGTGTGCTTCGAGCACCACTTCGTTCTCATTTAAGCTCATTTGAGCGCTATTCGCCGCATGCGATGTAGACGGTTGCGCTATATTGATGGTGAATAAATTTAACGATCTTAAGGTTCTAGAGCTTAACATATCTAATGAGGGGACCTGATTAACAGGTGAATCGTTACTCAACGCTTGGCGTACGATTGAGCGGAAAAGCTCAGCTCGTGTTGACGTATCCTCGGAGTCCACAGCCATCGGTTGATCAGAGTGGCTTTGACGGCGGATTTTGCCGAGTTTTCCAAGCTTGCGGAGGTCATCGTTGTCATTGGTTGGTACTGCTGACAAGTCCATTGCCGTCTGTTGAGAAGTCGATGGAGCTGATTCATCTATAACTAACTTAGGAGAATCATTAGTTAAATCTATAGATATTTCAGAGCTGGTATTACGAGGAGGTGAAGGAATAGAGAGACGTGGCGGCGAAGTATGTTCGGGTTCAGAGTCGGAAGATGCACTTGCAACAGTGCGTCGAACAATTGGAGGAATGAAACGTTGCTTTATCAGGCGAGCTGATTCAGCATACGTATGTGTCGGGTAAAAAGGTCCTAATTGGTTACGTCTACCTTGAAGGGTGTGTAACTCTTCGAAACATTGCGGAATACGGGTTATAGTACCTTGAAGGACAGAAGCCCAATCAAGTGCTAAGATGCCCGAAATTATGGCGAAAGAATCTTGGTAGGCGTAATTCTGCGGGAGAAGGGGTAAAAGTACAACTTCTTGTACATTTAGCGAATGGAAAAATTCCATGAGGATTTTGAAGTCTCTATAAAAGGTCTTAAAGGTCGTACGACGATGTACATCGTAATTACCTATTGACAGCATAATGCGTCTAGGTAAGTGCTCGAAAGTGAGCAAATATTGCAAGAGTTCGGAAAGGTATAGGTCGCGTCTGTACAGGTCCGTGTCCAATCGTCGGTCGATAGGTCGACTATTACCTAGGTATCGTGCAAGGCCTTCGCTATGTCCATCCCCCATGAGGAGGATGTTGTAAGCAAAGTATGCAACCACATAGGTTTCGTCTTCGAAAGCGTAGCCTACCGCAGTAAAATAATGCGGGTACGTGTTTATGGGATAATATGGGTATAACTCCGCAGCATCTGTACCGAAACGGCGCAGATAACGACGGTGATAAGAGCCCTTGTTAGCGAAATAATTCCTCTTTGGAGGACGTCCTCGCGGACGTTTCGCTGGTTGCAGAGGGTTAGGCGGAATCGTATTCGTCGCATTCCTCACCGGAGCCACAGAAGGAGGCGGTGGTGGTGGAACAGTCGGAATGTCAGATTCGTATGAGGAAATAGCGCTATAAGGTCGTTTGGGGGTGCTATTTGCCTTAGAAGGTGCCGGAGGGGGCGTCGGCTGCGGTACCGTGATAGGAGCCGGAGCTGGGCCTGGAGTAGAGGGTGGCGTTGGAGCCGAAGATAGCATGGAATTCAAAATGGGGTTTTGAGTTTGGACAGAAATAGAAGAGTGAACTGTAGCCGGAGCCGGAGCGCGCGGTGGTTCAGGTCTAGTTATCGGATGAACAGTCGAAATCGGCGCCTGATTATTACGATGAATAATCGGGTTCCCAATTTGTTGGATAACTTGAGCATATGGTGGAGGATGCTCATACGGTGGGGGTTGTCTCATCGGATTGAAAGGAATCGAATTCGTAAAGCTCGGGGGTGCTGAAGATTGCATACCCGAGGTCGAAGGCATTGAATGTTGATAATTCAATGGAGGGTAAAATCCGGTATAGCGAGAGACAGTACTAGAACAAATGGAACTTTGAATAGGCTGTTGGCGGTACGCCGAAAAGGGAGTATTTTGGTTTGGGTCTATAACGGAATTGAATCGATGTAAGAGAGCTGAATACTCTCTCTGAAAATGTTCTAGTTGGTTGCGTAATGCGGAATTTTCTCGAATGAACGTTGATTCCATTCGAGTCAGATAATCACGTTGGGCAGTTATTTGGCTAGATAATTGCGCTATGTGCGCATCGACTATGGTTTGTACACGGAACAGACATGTACGATGGTTAATTCGAAAAAAGTCATCGTTGGTTAAAGTTCGATTACAGTCGCGAGCAGGACATTGGATAATACGGCAATCATTCTCATCAATTTGAGTAGATGCCTGATAACGATCGAAAATGCACGTATGATGGAATAAATGGTGACAAATGGTCAAATCTATGTAATCGGGATCGGTAATCGGAGGAGCGCTAGGGCCTGGCAAAGCCAGAGTACGTTCGCATGCTTCGCACAGGATTTCCCTGTACGACATAGTTACGCGTGATTCGGCAAAAGACGCAATTTTGACTATCGTTTAGTCTATGTGAAATAGATAAAATCGATAGAAAGAATCGAAAGTACACAAATGAAGCAAAAATTCTAAAAACGCGAGGTTCGGGTAAAAAATCGGTAGAATACTTACTAGCTCGAAGCTCGTCGTCGCACAGAATGGTTCGTGGCTGACGATTTTAAATGCTTCGTGCTAATTTTTGTAGAAGAAAAATAGAGGGAATTGAGAAAAAATGTCCCCACCTTAAGACATAAAATTCTAGCGACCAAGTTGAAAATGGACGCTGGAGTATGCTTGTGGCAGGGGACGAAGTGGTATTTTGAAAAATCGAGGTGACATTTATGAGAGAAGTGAGAAAGGTATATGTGCAAGAGAGAGAAGGAACGATGTTTTCGCGTTTTTAATGCTTACGCCGCCACACTCAAAAGGGAAGAAGGAATCGTAAATCTGGCAACGGTTCGTCTGGACAGTATCATCCAGATGAAGTAAATTACATCAAAAAATAGCTAGATCGACAGAAAAATTGATAATGAATGAGGAACGACGTTTGCAATGGAATTCGCATTCATAATCGAATTAAAATTGCATAATATATAGACAGATTCGTCTATGTATTGTGAGTCTTCGTATATGCATAGTTGACGGATAGCATATCCATCGTTTCTCGAGTACATCTTAAAGTAAGCCTATTGCCAGTATCAGCAATTTTACGAGCGTGTCGAATGTATTTACACTCGTAATTTTGGGCAAAAAAGGTTAGCTAAGCAACGAGTTGGTGATTAACAACTTTGTAATAGGAAACCGCGATGCGTGAGTATGCGTAAGTCGTAACTTCGTCGCTCAAGGTTTTGTAGATGAACTGCAAAATGATTGACGAAAATTTGTCGTTGTAGTGGTACATCGCTACATTCGGTAGTGAATACTTACTCACACAACAATAGTCGCGTAAAGTTCAGGTACCTAAGATCTAGTTGTAAAAATAAAGCTGTTTACCAAAGCGGTGATCGATTGCTTTCAATCAAGTGGGTATCCTTGAGAACAAGTAGGTACTGGAAGCGAAGTAGTTCCATGTGCGATATGTATGGTTCGAGGATGGATAGATCGAGATATTAGGATGATAAGATCGATGCAATGTCATTTGGGAATGGAGTATTTATATGAAGAGTAAGGATCGTACATATGAATGGAGAAAAGCATGACGATTCGATCGAATTGTCATGTTGGTATACTCGAAAAGGAAATACATGGGAAGAAAAAGATAACTCGTAATATGCACTAATTATGCATGTCTAATTTATCTTGGCTAATATTACCAAGGCATTACGCGACATACGTGTGTAAATACACAGTACTTGTCGTCGCGTAGTATTTTCGTTGGTGAATGAACGAGCGCGGGCGGCAAGCGATGTTCAAAGGAAATATAACAAGGCCGCTCGTCGTGTTTGTTACTAGAATCGTAACAGGTTCAAAGTCGTAAAAATGATCTCGTCAATGGGCGATTGCTACTGTTTTGGTATAGGGGTTGTTTACCTATACGACTCGTCTTTAAATGCGACGAGTATTTTGTACACATATGGCGAGGGTTTATACTCGCATTATCGTGCTAATATTACACGATGGAATGGTATTTTTGTTAAAATAAATGCAACTCGCAAGTATTACGAGTTGTGATATTTTTTCCAATATGGAAGAAATGTCAACGTGATGAAATACCATTGCAATGTTCAGTATAAGTAGGTAGGTTCCATTTCGAGAATGCAAATGCATTTTCTGGCCTATTTTAGCATAGGTCAGTCATAGAGTATCGAAAAAAATAAATTCCGTAGCGTATTGAATTATTTTTTCAGTATAAAGTATTCGGGTATAGGGTAGTCAGGCATTAAGTATTTAAGTATAGGGCATTTGTATATTTTTGAAGTGAATACCCAAATACATTAATTACCTAGTTGAGGTGGGTTTTCCTCGTCGTCGGACTTTTCATCAGGTGTCATGTCATAAAAACGCGCATATGGCTCCTGGTCATCATCAGAAACGTAATCGAGGAATTTCAATTCGAGTTGTTTTTTCCATTTCTCTGGAGTCATTTGCATTCGTCTCGTCATGATTCGTTCTGCTCGCGTTCCAGATGGTAAGGAGGTTGGGCGTTTGGTTTGTGAGCGAGTCGTGCGTTTTATGACGATGAGTTGCTGAGAATTCGGTTGAGAATCCGTATAGCCTGAATCAGGTATAGAGTGTTGAGAAGTAGTTGAGGTTTGAGAGTCATTTCCGGGTGTATTTTGAGAAATGATCGAGTTGTCAATTTCATTTGGATCACCTGGATCAAGGTCAAGACTGTCTTCAAGATGGGATTGAGAAGCTTGAGATTCTGTCTCTGACTGGTTCTTTTTAGGTCTACCTCTTCTTTTTGGTAGAGTCTGAGATTCAGATGCCCCGGTCGAAGATGAGGCTTGAGGTTGAGAAAGAGTCGATCCTCCAGGGAGACGTGTGTCCAAGGTTGACTGGTTTTTATTTTTATCACGAGCGATGCCTCGTCGATCTCGAGCTGTTTCTACGACTTCTTTTAGCACAGCTTGCGATGCACGTTTGAAATCTTTTTTACTGATGACAATTTCTGGAGGGTTGTCGTAATCGGAGTCGAAATATGGTTCTTCCTCCTCACTCTCTTCCTCGACGTCATTCTGAAAATCAGTTAGGAATTCCTTGATACGTTGTTCCAGTGATCTTGAGTCAATGCTGGATTTGAGACAGGATTCATTTTTGAGCTTTTCAAGGTTTTCTTGAGTGATGAATAGAGTCAGTTGTCGGATGTTGGCAACTCTATCAATGTCTGAGTCATCCGTAGGTTGTAGGAGATAACAATTGTGGCCGTTGCGTTGAACCACAATGAAGGGACCTGTCTTCTTTTGATAAAGTTTACCGGAAGTGTATTTATCGTGAGATGACTGCTTATGGTTTGCCATGAGTACCCAGTCACCTTTCTTAAAGAAGGTCGGATCAGGATGACATTTATTGAAGGCATATTCGTCTTCAATTTTCTTCAATCTACGTTTTTCGCGGATGAATGTTTCAATTTGTTGTCGCAAGGTCATATCTTTAATTCTCGTTTCACTATGCTCGATCGTATAGACCGCTTTCTTGGCTAAAGAATCCGCAATGATGTTCGTGAATTCATGTTTTCGTGCGAAAACATGGATAAATTCGACTTTATCGAATTCTTTGCATAGCTGGAGAATTGATTTAAAAAGATATTCGTGGTGTACAGGCTTATTGCGCGAGTTTTTCCAATTGTTAGTTTGCCAAAAGGAACAGGTGTTAGTTAAAGCTTTAATCGCGTAATTCGAGTCACTTAAAAGCTTGACTTTCTTGATCTCATTAGCTCGAAGTATCTCAAGAGCTGTTCAAATTGCAATCAATTCGGCGAGATTATTAGAAATCGGATATCTATCATGAGTGATGCGTTCTGAAATATTCAGAACTGAATCCGGTGCAAAACAAATACCTATGCCCGCAATTGCGTTCGCATCTCCGTTTTTGGAGCAAGCACCATCGGCAGTGACTCGAGCATAACCGTCAGTGTCGATTATGAGGTCAATGTCCGGGTTTAATTTCTCTTCCAGGCATTTTGCAGATGTAACCGATGGTAGGTCGCGTTTGAGCATTTTTTCTCTAAGTTTTGTTAGTTCTTTTTCGAAATTGAACTTTGAGCTTTCGTGAGGAAGTTGCAGACCAATAGTATCTGCAATGCCCCAGGCCTCATTGGGCTTAAAACCAAAAGATGTAGGAGTATTGTTGAGCTCATTTTCAACTTCAATGATTAGATCTTGCCAATCACGATGCGAACGAAATGGGTCATAAGTTTTGTTTATTTTGACTCGAAGTTTATCACCTATGCATCTCA
Source organism: Planococcus citri (assembly GCF_950023065.1). NCBI lineage: Eukaryota > Metazoa > Arthropoda > Insecta > Hemiptera > Pseudococcidae > Planococcus > Planococcus citri. The sequence continues at coordinate 82,846,947 of NC_088677.1, forward strand.
TCGTTCGTTCAACCGATGAGGATTGAGGATTATAAGCGTTAGTGTGAGCAATTTGAATTTGAAAAGAGTCAAGCAAGTCATGCCAAGCACTAGAAATAAATTGAGTGCCATTATCTGTAATGACCTTTTTAATTTTTACCTTATGACTTTCGATATTGAGAATTACAGTGTGCATCTGTTGGCAAATGGACCTCTTCTTTATGTTAAAGAGGGTTCGAAGCCAAGTACGATTCGTAAAAACATCTTTTACTACTAAAAGATACTTAGGGTCATTTTTGAGCGCTGGTAGAGGCCCATACAGGTCTACAGATAAGACATCAGCGATAGAATAAGCTTCAATTTGCGCATATTCGAGGGTTTTATGAATAGCATAATTTTTATTCACCTTGCAAATTATACACATATTACATATGTCGCGGATATGGGCGAGCGAATTGTTATGGTAGTATATTCGGCGAAAAATTACATCGAGTTTTGCTGCTCCTATGTGTCCATATGCACAATGGAGATAATCAATCGTATCGTAAAATAACGTATTAGGTAGGCAAGGTACTTTTGAACCATTTTCGAGCTTTCTATATAAAATTTTGTCTCCAGTCGCATTGGTTACGATTTGGAATTTCGTGAGCTTTATTTTTTGGATGTCACGTTGCTTCTTATTATTCGCTGGAACACGTTCTTCAAGAATTTCTACGAGACGTTTGCACATCTCGTCGTCTTTTTGAAATGACGAAATATTCCTGAGACGTTGATGGAGTTCTGGTATGTTCTCAGCCAAAAATTTGAGCTCGTAAGGTTCAATAGAGGTTTTGAACTCATTTTCCTCAAGGTCAAGCAAATCAGGCTCGGGATGGCACTGATCATCTGAGGAATTTTCTTCAATTTCTTCTGTAGCTTCTGTTCTGAGATGGCCAAGATAGCTGATCTCAAGCTCAGGAGCTTTTATACGATACAAAGCGTTATTAGAATGGCTCATGTCATAAATCAGATCGTAGCAATTTAAGACAGTGATCCAATGCGCAGCTTTTCGATGTGTCTGCGCAATTTCACGAAAACGATTAATTATAGGCAAAAGGTTAGATCTTATATGAATGCGGCGTCCGTGTAGCCACATTTGCAGCTTTTGCACGCATTTAACGAGACACATGATCTCGCGGTCAAAGAGAGTAAAGTTCCTTTGATGTTCTTTGAAGGCTATGGATACGAACAAAATTATTCGTTTTTCGTCGCCTTCCATGTAGAATAGAACTCCGTTCATCGCATGGTCGGATAGTTTCGTGTCTAAATAAAGGTCTCCCGTTTTAGGAGCCGGTTGAAGTTTGAAATCTTTCCGAAATTCAGATTTCAATTTTTCAAAAGCGTTTTGTTGGACTTCGGTCCATTCTACAGGAACGTCACCTTTCGTGAGATGGTAAATAGGATTCACAATTTGTGAATATTCAGGTATAAAATCGCGGTAGAGTCCGGTATTACCTATCAAAGCCAAAATGTCATTTTTAGTATTGATCGAAAATTTGCCCCGTTTGGTGTGTTTTTTCTCAAACTCATCTAATTTTTTGATTTTTTCGCTTTGTTTAGCTACTCCTTGGCTCGAGATGATAAAACCAAGGTGATCGGCGCGATTCTTAAAAAATTGCGTTTTCGTTGGATTTAATTTTAAACCATGATCGCGAATGAGTTTGAATACTTTTTCCAAACGGGCAAGAGTCTCTTCAAAGGTCGTACCGGAGACCTTTACGTCGTCTACGTATTTTGTTATACCGTCTTCGTTAGGTATGACTTGGTTTATCATATGGACAAACTCTCCTGATGAGATTTTGAGACCATATGGTAACCTAGTAAATTCATACACTTGACCTTCAACCTGAAAGGCAGTGAATTTTCTCGATTCTAATGAAAGAACGAGCTGCCAAAAACCAGCTGTGAAGTCAAGTGTGCAAAAGAACTTGTCACCGGCATTGTTGTATAACATACTCGCGATAGTATTCGGTTCGGTTAAGACATTAATCAGGTATTTATTGAGCTCATCTGCATCAAGGCAAAGGCGGATATCACCATTCTTTTTGATCACAGGAGCTAGAGTATTTATATAACATGAATGAGAATAACGAATGATACCGAGCGCTAGCATTTTGTTGATGGCTTTTCGCAAAGCTGGTAAAAGTTTCTTACTCGGACGAAACTTTTCACCTCGCCAAGGTTGAAGGTGTTCTTCTCCTTCAAAGTTGAAATGTACGCGTTCACCAGTATATTTGCCTGGATTTAGGTCAAAAATATCTTCAAAAATACTAAGTCGATCGAATCCTTCATTCGCTTGTATTGGTGTTATTAGCCCATTTTCTGCTGCTTCTCGAAGGTCATTTCGTAAATTTTGAATAAAGGTCTGCTGTGCTAGCCGACGCTCTTCGAAAATTTCCTGTTCTTCTGCACTGTAAGTTGTATCTGACATGTCGTCGGAGATATCGTTGTATAATTGATCATTATTTTCAGGATGTAGTACGAGAGAAAAAACAGTCAGGGCATTCTGGAATTCTTCAGGGTGCATGAATGGAATGTAAAATTTCTCGCAAAAAGGAGGTTTACATTTTGCCATTCGTTTGTGGACATTTAGTGATATTTTCAAGTAGTCCATAGATACGCGGCCCATAATGAAAGTTTGACCTGGTGCGTCGAGTATATAGAATGGTACTCTAATTTCTTCGGTTCCTAAAATCATCTGGATTTCGACGATATGAGTTGCTGCACGAATCAGGGAATTATCAGCCAGTTTTAGTTGAATATTTTTCGAAATTCTGATGAATCTTACCCAACTAGGTGCTTCTTGTAGGAATGTTTTGATCATTTGACGAGTCAAAACGTTCGGAAGTGCCCCTGAATCCAGTTGTAATGCAACTTTGCGAGCACCAATTATTACTGGAATGACGCAGGCTGGGTCATTGGTTTTTTCAGTTACGAGTTGAGATGCTGTTGACGGATCTGGTTCTTCAAGGTCGATTGGTACATTGTCTATAGCGTCAATGTATTGGATTTCATGCCCCTTGTTGAGCTTTTGAGCTTTCCAAGTAACACGTTTCAATTGATTTTTCGTCATTGAAGGTTGATCTTTTTGTTCATTGATTTTGGCAAGTAAAAGGTCGCCAAAGTTACGATGCAAGGGAGAATCTTCTATTAACGTTGGGTCATTTTGAAGTTCTTTGGCAACTTTTTCGAGTCTTGAAGCAAATCGTGATTTTGAGTATCCGGTTTTCAATGAATGAGAGCTAACTTGGATGTTGTTGGTTTCCAAAATTTCAGCTTCTTTCTCTTTTTCTTCGGAAGAAATATTATCTGATTCCAGGATTACGTCAACATTTCGAAGTTTCAATTTGTTCATGCTTTCTTTGAGTTTGTCTAGTGCACGAACAGATGAAAGTAGGGCGTTGCGAACATCTCGATACTCAGTGATGGATGGAAAATAGCGTTTGAGTCCAGGGATGTAGTGGAATTTGTGTTCGAGAGGTAGCAGTTCTGTTTTTGAGCCAACTTTTGGTCTCAAAAATTGTTTCTGGCCATTCAGGATTTTCTCTGTTTCCAGGAATTTCATCGCGGGATTGCGCCAAAACATCACTTTGGGGTGATTTGCAACTCGCATGAATATGTTCTTGAAATCGATGTACCTATGGAGTCGTACCTCAGGATCACCTGGACATCTGGGTTTTACGATTGGGAATAACAGAATGATATTTTCTGGTTCTTTTTCAAGTAGCGCTGATATGACTGCACGAAGTTGTCTCTCGATTACGCGGTAAGGTTTCTTCGAGTAATTAAGTTCCAATTGTGCTGCAGAGAGAATAAAATTCGCATCTTTTGGAAAATGAGCGGAAGAAATGAAGTAGTGAAGGTCTTCTAGAGGAATTTGATCTCGTAGGTATCTAGGCAATGGTGATGAAAAGGGAATTTCGCTTCGAGCCATATAATGGGAAATTCCATCGCCTACCCATGTATATTGGTCCAATAGGAGTTCATTGGGGACGTCTATGACACTAGGAGTTGCCCCTCGGCTGCCTAGTGACTCTCGTTTCCCGAAGACGCTTCTTCTTCAGTGTTGGAATCTGAAACTTTCGTCGTAAGCATTTGAACCGCAGCTGTAATTTGCTGAGAATCAATTTCGTCGGTATTTTCAAAAAGAGTGTTTAGCATGTTGCAAACAGCAGTCAAATCAGTAGAATCGTCCAAAGGAGTTTGAATAATCACGTCGTCATCATCCTCTTCGTCAATTTGAACAGTTTTGACAGGAAGTGGGATGCTGGTTGATGGGGTTTTTGGAGTAAATCGCTTCATTACGAGGTTGCCTCCTTTGTCGACATTGAAAGGTTTTGGATAATTAGTCGAGTTGGAATTCGACGTATTTTTCGGTGGTTGAGACGTATTTTGAGTGGGTGATTTCGGATCAGACTTGTCTTTCGGCGGATAAATTGTAGAATTTTTATTCGATTGATGTGCAGTATTATTGCTGTTCTGATAATTACCGCGGTTGTAGTTCGAATTCGTAGTCGTCGGATTATTATTATTTCGTTCGTAATTCGATTTAGGTATGCCAGAATTATTATTTTGATAATTATTGCGATTATAATTCGAATTGGTCGCGGCTGGTTTAAGTTTCTGAGCAATAACTTCGAGTAGAGACTGCAACTGGTCGTTACCCAGTGCTTGCGTGGAAGTGAAGCGCGGTTTTGAAGGAGCTTTACCGTTATAATCATCGAAACGTTTTTGGTTCCTACGAAAAATAATAGGAACTTCGTTGTCCGGATCGCGTTGCGTACGCGATAATTTATTCAATTTCGTCAAAAACTGGTCCAAAATTTGACCTTCTTCGGGCAATATCCATTGATATTGTTCGGGTGCTTTTCCGATTAAAATTTCAATGATTTCTTCATCATTGCCGTGGCGATGATGTTTCAGTGATCTAGCCCAACGAGTCATTTGATTCGCCATGTCTTTTGCATTTTCAGTAATAACAAAATCATATCGGCAGAATTTCATGGCCTCGTTTTGGGCACGACGATCCCAGTAGAAATCCAGAAATTTTTGTTTTAATTCGCGATAATTATTTACGTTGCGGACGGTTTCTAAAAATTCTTTACGATCTTTAGTGGCAATTACACCTTTAAACGCGAAAATTTTGTGTTTTTCAACGGCATTTGTCTCGGCGAAATAGTCATCGAATTCTTGGAGGAATTCGTGAGGAAAATACAAGTGCTCGTCAGCAAATGTAATTCCTGCATTTCTCACCGAACCTGCGTCGATAGCTAGAGATTTAGCTTTCGCGGTTTTCATGTGTACTGGCCGACGAATTGCCTGTTTTACAATATTCAGGTCATTTACCAATTGGTCACAACCTTCATCGCGAATTTTAGCATCATTTTCGACTTTGCGAAGCGAATCCGCAAGCGTTTTAATGTCTACTTTATTTTCGAAAATTTTTTCATGCGCGTCATCGATGGTATTTTGGGTATCTTCTAGTTTACTCGATAATTCGGCATATTTAACGTTTGACATTTGATTATGCGCGTCATTCGAAATTTTTACTTCCGAAATTTTATTCTTTAAATGATCCACATCATTTTTAGTTTCCGAAATCGATTTAGCGTTTTTAGAAATTTCATCTTTAAACTCGTCACGATTCGCGCGAACTTCACCGTGAATTGCTTCATTCCATTTCCAAGTTTTCTTAAAAATTTGGAAAACTTTATCGTTGGTATTATCGCGCAATTTTTCGTAATCGAATGGTGGAGTAATATTTTGAGTACCAATTCCCTCATCAATCATGGAGAAAGGAGCATTTTCATCTTCGGATGAACCCTCTTTGTCTATGATGTGAGAATGGTCACTAAAAGACGAAGTGTCCGAATCAATAGTAGTTTTATTTGATTTATCCATATTCGCGGATGATTTATTGCAGGGGATACTTTGACGTAATTTATCAAAGTTCAAAGCTTGAAATGATAACGACTGACTTACCCTACTTCTAGTATTATATGCTGGAGGAGTATTCATAAAAGTTACAAGACACTAGCAGAAGAGAGGTCCGACAGGCTCAAGATCGATGCACAGAGTGATTTTGGTGTCGAATTGGAAACTGAACTTGACCAAGAAATGAACTGGTGGTTCGGATGTCCTTGACTGACTGGTGTGGTTTTTCGGCACTGTGTCAATGCTGGACAATGTCGGCATCGTTACTGTGTCAGTTGGCCAATTTTAACGATGAACTTGACCATGAAAAGTTCGCGATTCCGATGGCCTTGCTAGGTCGGCTGCTCTATTCATCTCCGAGCATGTGATCGTAAAAAATTCTCCATAATTTTACGTGATTTTTACCTGTACATATGCGGCATCTTTGGCGGCATGCTCTTTGACATCTATAACTATGCTTTGACAAAAGTAATTAGTGTAATTTCGGCAATTAGTACAAAGAGTCTGTAGGGTGGTAGGAAGGGGTAAGCGGTGGTATGAAGCTTAGTGTAATGCAAAGATCTCCGAGAATAATGGTTTTGTTTGTGACAAAACGACAATTTTATTACACTCAAGTCATATGTAGTTGAGATAGGTAATGGTTTTTCTTTGAGTTAGGTCAGTTCGCCGCCTGTAATTTCCAGAAAAGTGGCGAATTCTACATTTGCTTTGATTTTTACCTCAAATGCTAATTAGTGACCAGACCTTGAGAAACTAGTACCAATGTCAAGTACATAATTTGACCTAAAAATAGATTTTATTATACCAAAGCTTATGGGAAGACAAACTGTCAAGCCATAATTTTGTTTAAAACTATTGTTCTCTCTTCTTACTTCAATAGGAAGAAAAAGTCGTAAAATTATGTAATTTTGTCGGCATCTCTTTGATCAGAGAGCCTTGAGAGGATTTGTGGTGGTCAGGGTGACATTTCCATGCTCGTATGTGAGACATGGCGTCGAATACACCTTGAAAAAATAGGCTTAAAGTCACCCTCAAGTCGCCATCTTCGTCTGTAAGGACGAAAGGACAACTGGAAACGTGGTCTTTTCAGCTTATTTTTTGCCACGTTTTTCATGGTTCTCTGCTTAGAATGCAAAGATATGAAAAATCTACTCTCAAGATTTCGAAATTTTGATGTAAAATTTTGACAAAATGCGTTTCAGAAGAGAGGAAATATGTCTAGAATAGTGCATATCACAGATATTTCTAATATCTAGGGGGGTGATGAAATATTCTCCAAATTCGTTCTCGTAATATACAAGGCGATTTTTGGGTAATATTTCGATTTAATGCTGGTCATTTTTGGATTTTCGTGTTTGAAAAATTATGAAAATCCAAAAACAAGAAGCATTCAGGTGGGAATTTATAATTAATGCGTTCTAAAAAAGTGAGTTCTTTTGATGGTATCATTTTTTACGAAACCAAAATGATCCTCAAAAGTAATTCTTATCAAGTTTTTAATGTTCAGAATTTTCGCTTTTTGAATTACGAAATTTCGAAACATTAAATCCTGAATTTCATGTATAATTAGGGGATAAAATTTTGTGAAATCATCCAACGTGAACTTTCTCTTAGCAAAAAGTTGAGGTCATGATGATTTCAATTTTTTGGTGTGAAATATTTCGAAACTGCAAAATAAATTACAACGTTTCGAAATACTTGACACCTTGATCAAAAGCTTAAGTTTAAATATTTTAATTCTAAATGACTAGGAACAATGCATCAGTCAAATTTCAAAAATGAATCCTTTTCTTCACGAAGAGAGAAAAAGAACTTACCAAGAAATAGACTTGTTTTTTCGAGCATCGAAAATGTCGATGAAATTACTCAATTCGTTCCAGTTTTTGAATTTTTAGATTAGATTGCTGTTTTCCCAATTTGAAGTGATTTGAATAATCACGATTTCACTGTGGTTTTCGAGAGGATCATCTTCCATTGAGGCTAGTCAGACACTCAGTCTTGCTCAATTTGGAGGAGTCTTTTCTCTAATTGCACAGTATACGTCGCAATTTTTCCACACTTCGTCAATCGAGAGATTAACAATTTTCATCCAAAATTCTGAGATAATTTTTTCAAACTAGATTGTCGTTTTTCAGCTTGTAGTGCTATGAAATTTCACGATTCCAACTGTGATTTTCGAGATGACGATCCTCCTTTGAGACTAGTCAGACACTCAGTCTTGCTCAATTAGAGGGGTCATTTCTCTAATTACACAATTTTCGTCGTAATTTTTCGACACTACGTCAGTCGAAAATGTAACAATTTTCGTTTGATTCTCTCGCCACTGTGTTTTAGAGGAATATCATTGGCGAGGCACACATGAGTTTTATGAGAAATTTCGACACATTTCGTACTCGAAAAAATAACTTAATCTACTAGAAATAAAATTTGGATTGAACTGTGCTATTGTTCTTAGCTTTCTCTGTTCAATATGAAAGATGTAATTATAAAAAATTACGTATTTTGGGGTGCCAAGATTCATGAACGAGTTCATAAATTCGGCTAAAAATAAGAAAATTCGTCATAAATAGTGCTTACAGGTAGCTTTTTGGTATTTATGAACGATTTAAATTTTTATAAAAAAGGGATTAGAAAATCTAGAATCTGAAGGGATTCGTGTATTTTTACTTATTTTTCGATTTACGTAATTATTGTGATGTGAAACATAGAGGTTTTCTGACCAAATTCAGATTTTAATAAAAATCTGTCCTTGGCCGGAAAATATCCGATAATTTTCGTGCACAATATTACGTGAATCGAAAATATAAGCCCCACGTTCAGGCGCCAATAATGTAATGGTTATAGTGGGATAGACTGCGATAGGTAAAGAGGGTGATAATAAATACATGACGTGAATATTATCTGTCTAAATGCCTATGTGAAAAATCCAAAAAATATTCCTTAGGGAAGGAATATTTTTCTAAGAACCAGACTAGCTCAGTGAAAAGGCTCTTGGTCTTTCTCCCAATAACCACACATTATAAATTGAGATTATTGCTACCAAATAAAACTCAAAACAACCAGTATTGACCTCCTGTATTAGGTTTATATTCAATACAAGTCGAAAATCTTAATAAAAAGGATGCATTATTCCTAATTCTAAGAAGGGAGACTGTAGAGGAACAAATCTCTACAGCTCTAAAGAAAATAAGATACATAATAATCATACAAGTATCGATCATTATTTAAAGTACAATTACGAAACGAGTATGAATGACAGTAATTAGTCATCTCGCTGTCAGTTAAATTAATTACGATAAAGTTAATAATTAATTCTAGTAGGAGGAACGCACTCCTTAATTTAGAAAGGATTTTTTCATTACCTTAACTGTTCACGTTAGTTATCTCTTCGGTGGCTCACCAAAACTAGGCCATTCGATAACTATGATTTAAAGTTGTACATATTCATCTGGGTACACTCACCTAATGCCGGAAATTAGGTGGTGATCCTAAATACCGAAATATGGGTCACTCCTTTGATTTATTCCACATATTTACGTTAAAATACACAATTTTATCCGAACAAGCGGGTAATAAAAAAGATTAATTAAAGAGCGAGGATGGACATAGTCCATAGTTGACACGAAGTCGGTCGTTGACGAGAAGATCTATCGCGGCCGCGGATTGAACTTAAAGTGAGGATCGAACAGAATTCACATAGAGACGAGCCCTATGCGAATCTGGGAAATATAGGTAAAAATCACCTCGTAACCTTCAAATCTCAACGAGGTAAAAAAGTAGTTTTCGCGGGAAACGATAGATATTTTAATATCTACGATACCTAGTTATTATAAGAATAACTAGGTAACGTGGTGAGTACGATAGGCACTACTATACGTAGTGGAGGCATTCCTGCTCATCACAAACGTGAGCATGTGTATGATTAATGTGAGAAAGAAGTTATGGATATGCATTTTGGTAAAATGTTTCCGGTAGATATATTTTTGGTCTATTTAGATTTTTTTGAATTCGCTTTCATTCAGTCCGTTGGCCATTTTTTTAATATCTGAAATCATACGAAGATACTTGTATTTTAATGAAAAAAAGTGATGATGGTTGAATTATCTTTGAATAGTTCCCGGGAACATCCCTCAATTTTATTTACCTATGTAATGTTACCGTTTTAATGTACTTACATATATATTTACTTCGCTTAGTCCAAGAGCTATACCCACTGCGATTGCCCTGAAATAACTGAAAGCTGGGACCGGTCTCAAAAGTTAGTATACATATCCCTATTTTAAAAGCACTTGGTCTGCCAATCCGCAGCTGCTGCTTTAGAGCCCAGCGAAAGCTCAAAAGTTCATAATTTTTCTGAACTTTTGCCCGAGAAAACTGATGGCTCAAATTGGTGCCAAATTATAGCATTTTTTGCGCTGAATCCGAATATGTAGGTCTGCCGACCCTAAAAAGCTGCCAAAGCTCCGCCAGACTGGTTTAAAGGGGGGTCAAATTTCGCAAATTTCATCTTTTATGGCTAAATTCGCATAAAAAGCTACAAAATCGTTTTAAAAATGATTTTGAAGCAGTTTAACGAAATGCTCTGAGGGTAAGATGATTTTTAGGTGCCAAAATTTTTCAAAATTTTCATTTTTTGGGAGTGGGGCATAAGGGGGTGTCGAAAAATTCACCAAATATGGCCTTATTGTGATACATAAGAATACATTTTATATGTTTTTTGGCCCGTAGAATTCAATTATGGCAATGTTTTTCTCATTGGAAGGTTATGTGGGAGAGGAGGGGGCTGGTACCTATGCATAGTGAAATATGCATGCAAATTACTGTTGTACAAAAAAACACATCATTTGTATGTATTAAAATTATTACCTAATTAAAGGACATGGGTATCATTGAAAAATTAAAATTAATTAAAGAACATCATATAAAAAATAAAAATTAAATAACGCTTAGTCGAAATCAGAATCGTTACTGCTGGTGTCGTCTGGTGTAGTCATCGCATTCTTCTTCTTCATCTTCAACTTCACACAAAAACATGAAAGCCGAATTTACTCCCTCTTTGAACCAGTCTGGCGGGGCTTTGGCAGCACTTTAGGGTCGGCAGACCTACACATTCGGATTCAGCGCGAAAAATGCTATAATTTGGCACCAATTTGAGCCATCAGTTTTCTCGGGCAAAATTTCAGAAAAATTATGAACTTTTGAGCTTTCGCTGAGCTTTAAAGCAGCAGCTGCGGATTGGCAGACCAAGTGCTTTTAAAATTGGGGTATGTATACTAACTTTCGACACTGGTCCCAGCTTTCTGTTATTTCAGGGCAATCGCAGTGCGTATAGCTCTTCTACTATGTACTATAGCTAATTCATACATTAACGAAAAAGCAGATGCTGAAAAATCTAGTTATTCTATGAAATAGTGAGGTGTGAATAGTTAAATCATGAAATGAACAGTTGAAACTAATTTTATTACATACCCTACGTATAGTTCTATGCATGATAAAAAATTGTTGAAAGGTAACAGGTACGATCTCTTTCTCCGTGAGGATTCAATTTGCCTCACTCTCAGCTCTTTGAAAACCTCAAATGCCATTAAAAAATTACTTTTATGGCAATAAACAGAATTACCACGTTTCTTTCATCATAGAACTACAGTTTTGGACCCAATTTTACCCAAATGATGAAAAAATTTCATCACTCAACGTAGTGGTTCATTTTCTAAAGCCGCGCCACACATTGCAAAAAACCCGTAGGCGAAACCCAACACGATTTTGAAACCACTGCTCTGTGGAGACCAGTGGCGTAGCCAGGATTTTCTCAAGAAGGGGGCAAAATCAGATTTTCAAGCATGAAAAATTGAAATAAGGGGTAATTTTGTGTAAACTGATAGTGATGTTAGGTGATTTCATGAGAATGAAGGCAAAAGTACTGCTCGAGCGAAACTAGAACGAAAATTTTTAGACAAAATGGATCCAAACAACAAAACAACGTCCATTTTTGCATGTTTTCTTTCAAATTTTCGCTCGCAAGGGGAGGGGGCATGGCCCCCTTCGCCCCGCTTGGCTACGCCACTGGAGGACATTCAACAATACATACTGAGAACGAACTGAGACAATAAAAAATGATAGAAATAAAAGACTTGTTATATAAAATGAGTGAAGTGATAAATTATGAAGAAAATAACTGAGGAGGAGGCCGCGAAGCTCCGGAAGGGCTAAGTGAGAGTAAAATGAAATCTGAAGTCATATTTGCGTTCAGTCGGATCCGATCGTATAAAAAAGACTTCAATATTATAAAACTAGCTCAATTTAAAAAATAGTAGAAATTGTAGTGGGGGGCTGGAGGCTATGGAGGAGTGTTGATGAGTTTAGCACAAAATCTGACGTCATATATTTTGTGATCAGCGGTATCGAAACATGCAGAATAATTGACACCCTACTCATTGCTACATTTTGTTGGAGGGTCAAAAATACATCCGAAAAGCGTGTTTTAAAGTTGTACCTCGTAATTTTCATTATTTAAAACGCATTATAATAAGTTAAAACGCCATTTTCAGGAGTAAATATGAGGGAAAGGGGTGAAAATTTTTATGGGAATACCTCTTAATCGTTTAACATGGGGCTGATGAAAAATTTTTTATTGTAATTTCAGAGAACTGGTCTCCAAAAAGGAGAGGCACTGGGGATATGAAACTTTCTATACTGACGTTTCTTTATGGTACCCATTTAGCTCCGGAGATTTTGGCATGGTGATATGGTTTCTTGTGCTCTTTTGATCTAGCTTGGCCGGTTCAAAAATATGTATTACCTGTGGGAAATCGTAAATTTTATTTTTCCCTTCAATTTATTACTGGTACCTACCGACTACTTTCAATGTTGACAGGATATTGTATGTAAATTTTTAACATGCAATTCATCAAAAATTTAAAGTTTTCTAAAACCACCCTATGTTCTGTGAACCTCTCCTCCTCCCCACAAACCCTAAGTTCATCTCCTTTCACATAGTGAACGTGTCAGCTCAGAATTTTTCGGAGTCGTCTCCTACTCGAACGAAACTTCCTTAATAACCTTACCAATTTTAAATCGATTTTAGGAGATGTGATTTTATTTATAATAAGGGAGAAGGGGGCTTCAGTCAACTTGAAATATGAACGAACGCCTTACTCTGGTACCTATCCAACTACATTATGTACTTAAGTACATACATAAATAATAAGAGAAATAGATGCACTATGGTTTTGTGAGGATTTATTAATTTTTAACGATTCTTTCTTGCTAAGAAGAAACTTTGTTTGCGAACTTGAAAAAAAAATTGAAAAAAAATTCTTTAATGGGCCATATGCTTAAAGTACATGTGCAAATCAGTGTGTTTTTAAATATGAATAGGTAGTTGCAGGTTGCTTACCTCTGGCAAATTATCTTGTAGCGTACATCATTAGGCCAATGAATGGGTAGCATTGAAATGCGAGTTCTTTTTTTTGAAAACCAATATTAAAGCTTATACTTATGTATCGCGAATTATTGTAAAATTGAGTGAAAACCGTTGATCTCGAGTAATACGACACGTACACGACTGTGTTGAATGGATTATAAAAAATACAGTGATGAAAAATAAGGCGATCATATGTATATGTACGTACTTAAATAGGCTTTTCGTGAAACCTACCTACTTGATGTAATTTCCGCTGGAATAACTGCGTAACAGGATGATGATTAAGGGTTTTCAATTGATTATGGAGTTATTTTATTTATTTTTTTCTGTGGTTGTTGATTCCGTTTAATTATTGAATAGATCATAAAAAATAGTTCAGTGATGAAAGATTATGCGATAATTTCATATTTATAAGTTTTTCGTGAAACCTACTTACCTGATGTAATTTCCACTGGAATAAATACGTTACAGGATGATGATTAAGGTTTTTCAGTTGACTATGGAGTTATTTTTTTATTTTTATTTTTTTTTTGTTGGTGTTGATTTCGTTTAGTTAAGTACGATAACATTGAAACGTTACCAAATGAAAAAAAATGAATCATTTTCAAATTTATCGTTCGATAATTATTTGTCAGTTTAATGTAAACGGTCGGAGGTGATGACGCCGAACGAGATAATTTTTTGATTCATTTTTTCATTAATTTGAAATAGTAGGTAAAATACACTTACCTACCTACCTACTTGACTGATTTATCATCGAATTTTTTACTGATTAAGATAGGCTATACCTGAAATTACAAAAAATGGGATATTGTTCAATTCAATTCAATGAAATATTGTATGAAATTGGATCATACCGTAAGTGTGAGGGTATTCTTGTTACTCTCAGTAGCTTCTAAGCACTAACAGGCCCGGACCTAGTGTGAGCAAAAACTTTTCAAAAATTTAAGTTCCGAAAAATAAAAAAAAACCTTTATTTTTATGCTAAGAGTTTATTTTTTGATTTTAATATTTTCTTGAGTGTAAATAACAGATTTTTTAGAAAGTTTGATTTTCAAATATAAAAATCAACTGGCCTGCGCGAAGCGAGGCCAAAGTTTTCAGAAATTTATAATTCAAGAAGTAAATTAAAATGAGTATTTTTTTTTAGAAGTTAATTTCTCCATACTTGGTACCCGAGGAAAAGCGCGAGGGCAAAAGATTTCAAAAATGTGTAATTCATGATCCAAAAAAGTCGGCAAAATACCTTCTTTATCAAGCCTAAAATTTTTAAAATTTGCTTACTGTGTCAAAATTTGGCAGCTTTATTATAATTTGTTGAAATTTGTTGACTTTTTTTCAAAATTTAACGAATATGGGTCGTGGTTCACCAACCCCCCTCCCCACTTAAGTACTGATTGCGTTAAAATGAGAATGCTCATTTAAATTCTGTGCTTTAAAAAAAAATCTAATTGAAATGAATATTTTACATTTTAAAATACATATGCCGAAATAAAGGGTTTTCTTATTAAAAAAAAAACAAAATCCTAGCATTTTTTTCAAAAACGTATACCACTTTTAGATGGGTCTGGTTTCTCTGCTTTACTCTACCTTGTATCATTCTAAATAGGTAGGTCTAGGTACCTACTTAATTTCAACAAAAATAAAACTTAAGATTATTTAAAACCGTTTTCTAATAGATCGTTGGTTTCATCTTCTGTGTCATCGGATTCTGCTGTATGGTTTGAGCCGTGATGATCAGGTTGTTCGATAGTCTGTGGATGTATAAATTAAATTTTTGAGATAACCAGCTTACATTTTTGAGTAAGTACCTAGGTAAATCGTGGTAAAATGCACCACCAAATGGTGAAAAACTCTGTTCACTTACCCAAGTCTTTAATGATATTTGTAAATTCTGGTCGATCTTCGGGCAGATAATTCCAGCATTTGTACATTAGAGAGTACCTATCCAACAAACATGATGTGTACTTATATCATCTACATTACGTTCTTTAACATCTGTCGAGTGGAAAATACATAATATACTCGTGATACGCAATTCGTACATGTTGATCGAATAGTTGGCGGGCTTCTTTAAACGATATCCTGACACCTGACTCGATGTCTTCCATTAATTTTTCAGCATCGTTATATAACGGATATGGATCGTCACCCAATGTCATAATCTCCCAAAGTAATACGTCCCATATGACCACATGCAAATGTTGATAAATTTGTAAGTTACCATTATGGAATTTGTAAAATTTTGATTGATTAGTTTAGGTCCTACTTATTTAAGGTCTTCCAACTTACACGTCCGATTTTGACTGGAAGTTTACCACCAGTTTTTAATTTATAGTAGTCAGCTTGTCGAATATCTCATGGCTAATCCGAAATCAGCTATTTTCACGACATTGTTGTCAAATACTAGAATATTTCGAGCTGCAAGGTCTCGGTGAACGAACTGAAAAATGTCGACTTATTTCAATATAAAGGCACTAAATGACCGTAGTTCATACTACAGGACGTCTACTAGGCAATGAAAGAAGTAAAAAAGTAGATATCTTGAAGTTAGATGGCGAAGAAAGTGTAAAAGTAGTAATCATCGCCTTAAAAACCCCTTTAGATTGTATTTATCGATATCAAACGAGACCCAGTTGATGCGATTTTGTTCAACATTACATTCTGATTTCAAACAACATCTTAATAGAAAAACACCATCCACAATAAGGATCTGCTATCAACCAACATGCGTGTGATGTGTTATATTCGTCGCAATTATGTATTTTCACTTTGGCGAGTTTCTTTTCGGTCATCACGTATAAAAAGTTCATCCTCGAATCAAAGGAGCATATCCGAATGTACCCTTGTTCCCGCATCAATCGTTATTTCTGCATTTTTATGCACAGTGTACAAATCAGGCGAATCAAATCCTTTTATTGATATTTTCTGTAGCCGACCGTATGTATGTGGTACCAAGAAACAAGATTGTGTAATAGTTGATTGAGCGTAACCGGCATTGCTGTCACCCGTACTTCAGCAGGTGTACGCAAAAATATCAGCTCTCCGATCAGCGGCTCGTCCTTTTGAATCTGAGATTGTAAGTAATTTATTCATTTGATGCCTACATACTGAGATATGTAGTTCCTGTCCCGTCATAATAGAAGTCTTTTTGTAGCGTGTACAGAATATCTGTTTTTAAACCAGAATCTGTATTTCGCTTTTGGATATAGGCGTTTGCGATCGCGTCTGCTAGATGTACATTTGGACCTGAACTGCAAAGTATAGGAACTCTATTGCACGAATCGTTTTTTTTTTTTTTTTTTTAGTATCTTTCACAATTAGATACCCAGTTACGGTACGCCCCGGATAAATGTTCGTCGTGATAAAATAGCCTACATTTTCGAAACTGAAACCATACACTAATCTATCACGGTATGAAGCGGGACACTCATTTCTCGTATAAAATAGGAGGTACTATTTTGTGTAATAACTGAAGAAAAATATTTCCGCTCTACCACGCTTACATTATTTTTGATAGCGAATGCAGCGTCGTTTGTAGTGGTGTTGATGAATTCTTTGTTAAACTCGGACCTATGAAGGCTACAGTCGCATCCCCATGGTTTCTTTCTACAATAGGTTCAAACCAAGTTTTCCAGATTTTCGAAATATTACTGATATCGTGAGCATGGCGGGTACCCTAGAAAAAAGTACCACCCGATATCAGTTGCTCATTCTGATAGTGCAATAGTAGCACTTTGTTCATGGTTCGTTCCGCCTATATATACCCATCTTCCATATTCATCTACCGCCAAGTGATAGAACTCTGTGGCGTATTTATCTAAAAACACTTTCCAGGTTTCCTTAATATCTGATTTTGCAATTATTGAGTAATTCGTGTTCAGCCAGAATATAAACGTGTGTATATCAATAGTATGTGTAAGAGCCTAGGAAAATTCATTGCGATAAAAATTTCATTTGTTCAGTCTACGTTACCGTCCAGTTGGTTTGTCCGTTATTTTTTCTCAATATGATGTAGATAAAGATAGTATCCTTTTGAAATAAGTATCTGGATCTGGAAGCATAATCCATTGATGGTTGATGAATTCGAAATACCTACCGCATGAGAAAGTTTCAATACTGCGCTAGCGTATGCCAATATCACTAATTGTACCTCCCCCCCCTCCTCCCAACCTTTTGGGACAACTGCTTTCGTGAAGGGGACATCCTAAGGAACATTTTTTAAGCAAACTTTTCAACAAAAAAAAAAAGAAGTAGGCGTTATTTACAAAATGGCGACTATTTTGACTGACAGGTCAGCCGAAATCGCAGATTTGCGATGGGAAATTCCAACTTTGCGAAATAGGGTACCCCTGATAGGTATGTCTGATTTTGAAAATATTTCGTTAGACTATTAAGAACTTGAAAAAAAAAATCAATTACTTGAGCTTTCAACTATTTCATGATACGTGGTAGGCCACATGAGAAAGTTCCTTGTTGCCAAAACGTAGGTTTGTAAATTTTTCAGGAAAGCTCTAAAAGGGTCATATTTTTTGGGTTTTTATTATTCGTTTCGCGCTATTCTATTTATTTTGTTTTCTTATACCTAATAATCAATTAATGAAATAATGAACAGCACTGAATCAATTTGGGAAGGTTCGAATGACGACTCAAAATCAAAAACCATGTAAAAAGGTACGAAAATCGGCCTCAAACATTTCATGGGAGAGATTTAAAAAGGAAAACGTGAGTATGCGTAGGTACTTATCTATCTAACCACCTTTTTTTTTTTTTTTTTTTTTTTTTTTTTGTGGCTCACCACAGTAACGCACCTTGTTTTATTTTCAATCGTTAACTATGGATCATCGCTGGTCATCTATTTACAACTTAACTTACCTATATCTAACATTTGAAGTAAAATAAGTTGACTAAAGTTTTCACGAACATCGTTTGAACGAAGCATCCTACCGAAAACTTAATAGCTATCTCCTTTGAGCAGATTGATGATTACCATTCATTTTTGGAATGCGTACTGTTAACGTTGAAAAATACAAAAAAAATTATTTTTCAAGAGGATTCTTATAAGTAATCAACTTCAAATTGAAATTGAAGGGTTATAAACCCATTTTACGAGTAAATAATTTTTGACCACGTCACGTGAAACAGAATATCTTCGATGATTGGAATCAAAAAAAAAAAACAAGTAAAGATTTTTTTTTTTTTGGGTGTTTATAATTACAAGATTATTACACCCGTAAGGGGGGGGGGGTTAGATTTGGTTTGTGAGGTTGATGTTATTTATTAGGGAGATGAATTTTTGTATTTCTGGGGGTTCGTCAGGGATAGTAGGTGGGTTTTCTTTTATCTGTAGTGTAAGTCTGTTTTGTTTTAGTTGGGGACAGTTGAAAAGTATGTGTTGGACGGATGTGGGTTCGTTTCTGCAAAATTGGCATGAGGCATGAGGGTTTTGGTTCTTTTTGGTATAGGTGGTTATGAGTAATTTTTGTGTGGCCTATTCTTAGTCTGGTAATCAGGATTTCTTCTTTTCTGTTCAGGTGGCCTAGATTTTTCCAGGGGAGAGTAGTTTTTTTATGTTGGAAGAGTTTGTTTGGCAATAAATGCTTTTTCCACATGACCCTCCGCATAATAAATCTAGAAAATCAAGCATTTATGTATGTTAGTACATAGTTTTGTGTTTCTTACCTTCTTCTAATGATTTGCGATAAAGATTTCCTTCAGCAAAAGATGAAAATGAAACACAAGACTCGAAATCCTTCAAATCACCATCGCGGCATAATTATTGTGAAGCACTATTTTATAAAATTCATTGAAAATAGACGAGTTAGGTAATACAAAGACACCCAGGACTTCCGTGGAATGATGGGAAATCAGTTTCATCATGTTATTATTTCGATAAAAGTTTCAACAGCAAGGATTTCAACCAATAAGCAGAACTCTGCAATAATTTTGACGTGTGTTTTACGTTGCTTTTCATGGAATATTGCATGAATCAAGGGTGATGATTAGGATTTTCAGGTACATACTTATCGATTGTGATTTCAATATCAGTTTCCGTTGGATGGCTGTTTTTTTACTGACCTGTGGTGGTGATTCGAAATAATTTCCGTTGATAAAAACGATACTTTACCAACTGTACTAAACGTAAACACTCGTGGGATCTACTCTTTTATCTCACATTCAGTGAACGGATAGAATTTTCAAATTCCTCGAAAAATGAATTGTTTCGAGTCACGCCAGCTCCCACAGTCCAACACCCATCATGGCTTCATAGACATCCGGCAAAAGTTTGTGGGTTGATTGATCACATTCGTCACAAGGAGCGTTTGAAAAAATTAACTTATCCCCCCTTTTCGTACGTGTTGTTGATATTTGAAAGATCCGGTTAATTAGAAAATCGGTATGAAAAACTCCAAAAATTCATTGAGTAGGTACAATTTGAGAAAATATTTACTGAGAACTTATTTGTCAATAACGTGCACTGCATATGCAACATGCGCACATAACTTAACCTAGATTTACGAATTATTATCTGTAGATACGTATGTATTATTTAGAACCATGACCATTCACCATAGTAAAATAATGAGTGTGTTATATTTTGAATCAAATTTGCAGAAATCAGTTACTTAATTACTCACAGTTATGGATGGAAAAATTTTTCAACTTTGCTTTGTTCGTTTGATGTCATTACATCTACATTTTTATCTATTTCCTTCACAAACATTACTATCAAATAGAAAAAATTGCAAACGGACATATACTTAAATCATAATTTTTTTGAAATCCCCAAAACATCAGAACTTTTTTGAGTTTCTGACAAAAACCCGAAACTTTTCAAAATTTCTGGCAAAAAATCAAGACTTTTTAGACTCTTTCACTTGAAAATCAAAATTTTTCCAAATTTCCTGGAAAAATTGAAACTAAAAAAAAAAATATTTTGGGTGGAAGCAGGACTTTTTTCAATTTTGGAAAAAATCAAGACTTCTTTAACTCTGGTTCGAAGATACCGTAAACTGGGGTAACATTGAAGGATTTTTCAGTATTTTTTATGTTTAGAGGTATGAATGGCGGAGGTAGGGGAAATGTGTGTGGTGCTTTTGATAAAGCTATGTCAGCACTACGTTTTGGCGGTTACAGAAGTTGCCTACCTTTTTCCTGTCAAGCGCAAGAGCCAAAAGAAGTGCCCTTCAAAGTTACCCAGCGTTTGGGGTAACTTTGAAGACCCCTTGAAATGTGCTTCAATCAAGGTCAAAAATTATCAAAAACATGAGTATTCACTTTTTGGTCACTTTATACGCGTCAAGTACTTACAAAATGATCCATATTCACAATTGAATTTATGAAAGAGTGCTCCAAAATGATAATTTGGAATTTTTCTAGTTTTCAGGCGTTTTTCATGCATTTTGGCCAATTTGATCCAATTTTATGATTTTTTAATGATTTTAGAGCTGTTTTTCAAGTTTTCACATCGTTTTTAACAAGTTTACAAGCATTTTCATGCATTTTCGTCCATTTTACCAAAATTTCATGATTTTTTTATAGACTTCAAAGTTACCCCAGTTTGAATATTATTTTTTTACTCCTCAGGGAACAACTTTGGCACATGAACAAATGCGCTAATTTATAGTCGGGAGATGTACCAACACATCTATAATGTCACTTGACTCGTTCTTTGAAAATTCAAAATTCCAGACACCAAGCTTTTCATGTTAATTAAAATTGATAAAAACAGCACTTTTTTTCGCTTGCTTTTTCACTGATGTTGGAACCACTAGTTGAAAATGATAAAATAGGAAAAATAATCGCCAAAGTGTACTCTATCCATTCCCGGTGTCAGAATTGTTCCATACTTCATAGTTCCACCGCCATGGAGCATAATATGATGAAAAACCGCACCCTTCAATGTTACCCCGCGATTTCAATGTTACCCCAGTTTACGGTAGAAACTTTTTCGCATTTCTGGTAAAAATCAGGACTTTCCTCGAACTCTGGCTGAAAAATCTAGTTTATCTTTCAGACAACAATCACACCTCCTTTGAAATCCTAAAAATAATCAGGATCGCTTTCTTAACTCTGGTAAAAAATCGGGTCTCTTTTTTTCTGAAAAAAATCTCAACTTTTTTGTAAACTTGACTAAAATCAGAATTTTTTTTTTCAATTTATGGCAAAAAATCAGGATTTTTTCAAAATCCCTGATTAGAAATTGTGAACTTTTTCAAGTTTCTGGAAAAATCTAGACTTCTTTGAAATCCTGAAAAACATCAGGATTTTTTTACATAATTTTTCAAAAACTGAAACTTTTTTTGAAGTTTTGACAAAAATCATAATTTTTTGACTTTTTTGAAAACTTGAATAAAAATCAGGAATTTTTTTCTCAATTTATGGCAGACTTTATTGAAATCCTTAAATAATCAGGATTTTCTTAAATCTTGCAAAAACAAAGACTTTTTTTGAAATTTTGACAAAAATCACGATTTTGGGCGAAAAATTGGGATTTGTTTGCAATTTTGACATGAAAGTAAGATTTCTATAGTAAATTTTACGTGTAAAATACATTCGATGAGCGAGAATCAGAGGACTCAACTTCAATTTTGGTTCATATTGGTATGAAAAGCCTCAATTTTTCATTTTTGGATTTCTTAAAAAAATACGCGTTTTGGCAATAAGCTCTCCCTTTTCACATAGACTACCAAAAAAAAAAAAAAAAAAAACATTTTAGGAACTGTAATTTCGAACGAGATATTATCTACATTCGTGCCTTTCTCGCCTCTTATCATCTGTGATTCATCGTTCATAATACATGATTCATCAATATCGCATGTTTCAGGTCGGAGATTGTGCTGTGTTTTTAACGGTAGAAAATTCACCCAAGCCATTTATCGGCCGAATCAAATCGATGTGGGAATCTTATCAAAGTATGATGGTGCTCGTGAAATGGTTCTACCTATCATCCGGAAGGGACAAGTGGCCTCAAAAAAGAATTAGTTACCTCACGAATCCAATGACGTGTACTATTTGGCCGGCCATTACGATCCCACCACCAAAAAACTGACTCTGGAAAAAGACGTCGTTTCGTAGACGTTCTTTTTTTTCTGAGTTCGTTTTATGTACATATTTCGTGTGTACTGTGTACGTATTTTTTTAATCTCGCGTCATTTTTTGTTTGTTTTTTGTACTCGACGCGATAATTAGTTACCAATTTTAAAAGATACATCAACGTTTGTATCAATTTTTTTCTCTTTTAATTCGCGTATCCGGTGTTTTTTCTCCCATTTATTATATTAGAGTGCGTATCCGGTATCGCCATTCATCTACATTACCAAATCGTTTTGAATGTTTGAGAAATCTTTAGGATAGATTTCCGTCTGTTTGCTTTTTTTTTAGTGAGTTTTTTTTGTTGTTTCGAAAATAATTTTGAAAATCAGTATTGCTAATTCGAGATATCGTGATTTTTTTTACGCCATTGCCCCGTTGACATAGTTTTTTTTCAAATAAATAAGGGCTCTATGGTATAGTACGGAAATACCTACGCTTAATGTGGTAGATTTTTTTTCTTAATACATGCTAAAAAAGAAGTTTACAAACTGTTGGTAAAATTAAGGAATCGTTAGAGCGTTGTGTTGTGTGACTCAAAATACGAGTATTGTGAGCGTTAGGACTGGTCAAGTAGTCGTCCTATGGAATTTGGCGACTACTAGCTTTGACCCCCCACATTGACGCAATATTTACTTAATCGAAATGGTATCGTGAGTGTTTGTTTGTGTCGCGAGTCGCTTTGCGCGTTTTTTTTCTCGTGAAAGTACGTGAATCGTAAATTCTAATGGTATAACCAGTGGCCGTTTTAGTGCAATTTTACGCGGGTTTCGAGAGTTCGATGTGTTTGAAATGTGGACTTCGCAAAGGATTTTTTCGAAGTCTCATTAATGAACTGTAGAATGTTGTGATGAGCTGGATGCAAAGATGCAGTATGTCTGTGGTAAGTCGACGAAGTCGTTTTATTTAATATTTAATTCGTTTTTATTAGTAGATAGTAATTTTCTCGAGACAATAATTATTTTCGGAATAATGGGCTACGCTGATTTAGAGCGCTGTTGAGGTTTGCAAATTTATTCAAAAGGAGAAGTGGTGAATATCAATCTGACAATTATTGGATACAGAACAAAGAAAACCATTCTTTTTTTATGAAAACGAATGAAAATACCTTCGGGTGAAGATTCCTGATTTTCTCTCCCACTTCCCTGCGTTTACAGCTCACTTTTGGTAATTTTGGTTTGGATTCATGTTGAAAATAAAACTTTTCTATTACTTACATCATCGGTACTTGACAAGAATACGAATTACAAACTAGGTATATTTTAAATTTTCAAGAGCTATACCGGTAATTCGATAATAAGCTATCGATTTCACTTTCCTCGTGATTGGATTCTGTGGCGATGTTTGAGCAATGAGGACCAGATTGTTCCATTCCCTATAAATGAAAGGGAACTTTTTGGATAGGTATTCACTATTCACAAAGAAAAATAGAGATCAAAATGTGATCACGATTGATAGAAAATTGTTATTATTCGCTTACTGCGTTATCTGTGGCTCTGGCTAGTATCGCATCTAACTCTTGAACGATTGTTGTAAAGTTTGGTCGATCCTCGGGCAGATAATTCCAGCATTTACGCATTAGACAATACCTATTGATGATGAAAATAATTCGATATGTTGAATTTCTTAATGAAATGATGAGATTGTGAGAGCTGTTGGATTGAAATTAGGAACATTACGTACTTACAACATTTCTGGACAAATGTTTGGTTTGTTCATACGGTACCCAGCCTTAATGTCCTTCGCCAATTTTTCTGCATCATCGTATGTCAAATAGGGAACAGCGCCAAATGTCATAATCCCCGATAGTAGTATGCCATGCGACCACCTGAATAAGTGGAGGAATTTGTACAATAATGTTGAAGATAAGGAATGATTGTGTTACGTTTAGACTTACACATCACTCACATCAGATTGAATTGTATAACTACGATGTTTCAAAGATTCTGGGGCCATCCATTTAACTGAAAATTTACCATTAGTTTTTTGCCTGTAATAGTTATTCATGTCGAATATCTCTGGCTAATCCAAAATCACCTACAGGGTCAAGGGTCATCCAAAAAAGACTTTACCATTTCAAACGCGCGTATATAAGACAACAGTGCATTTTAGCGCCGATCTCTTGGCAGCACTGAATTCCTTGAAGAATTTCATTTTTAAAATACTCCCCACAAAGTCAGTTTGGTATAAACGTTCGGCTGCCAGAGCAATTTTTGTAAAAAAAGTACATTTTTACACAAAAGCTCATTTTTATCATGTCACAACTTTTGAAAATCGAAAGCTTGGGTACTGAGCAAGAAAGTTTTATGAAAAAGTTCAACTGTCCGCGTGGAAAGAAGCCAGAGAGACCCAAAATAAGCATCCTCTCCATAATTTATGAATTTTGGTGACGTGCGCGATAATCACTTCAGTGCAGTAAAGTTGAACTGAAAAAAAAGTCGAGCACAACTTGCACGATTTGAAATTTGTGAGAAAACAAGGGAATATCTGTGATATGTAGGCCTAGTAGATTGGGGAATGCTTTGGAAATGAATTTCTTCATAAAATGATGTGCTGCGCAGAACATCACCGATATTCGTCTTGTTTCATCACAAATTTCAAATCGTGCAAGTTGTGCTCGACTTTTTTTTCAGTTCAACTTTACTGCACTGAAGTGATTATCGAGCACGTCACCAAAATTCATTTTTTGTTGAATTTTATGGAGAGGATGCTTATTTTAGGTCTCTCGTGACTTCTTTCCACGCGGACAGTTGAACTTTTTCATAAAACTTTCTTGCTCAGTACCCAAGCTTTCGATTTTCAAAAGTTGTGACATGATAAAAATGAGCTTTTGTGTAAAAATGTACTTTTTTTACAAAAATCGCTCTGGCAGCCGAACGTTTATACCAAACTGACTTTTTGGGGAGTGTTTTAAAAATGAAATTCTTCAAGGAATTCAGTGCTGCCAAGAGATCGGCGTTAAAATACACTGTTGTCTTATAGGTACTTATACGCGCGTTTGAAATGGTAAAGTCTTTTTTGGATGACCCTGTATTTTCACAATGTAATTATCAAATACCAATACATTTCGAGCAGCGAGGTCTCGGTGGATGCACTGAAAAGTTGATTTATTTTATTATTTTCATGAACTACCTCTTAGGTTATCTTATAATATGTTAGGTACCTAAATCTATTGGAGTTGAAAACTATTTATCTAGTTTGCTAAGAGGCATACTTTTATAGAAACTAAGTATTCCATGCCTTTTGCTACTTGTTGAGCAAATGTGATTAGAACCTTTTCAGACAAGTTGGTCGATGTCATTTCCTGATTTGTGGAAAAGTCGTGGTTGTGCTTTCGTAGGAAATCGAGTAAATTACCATGTGAGGAGTATTCGGTGATTCGGAGTCAACAAACATGTGTTGCGCTCTGGCGGTGAAATGCATGAAACACATGTTATCATGCTGAAAGGGGGACATTTCCTTACACACGCGCACACATGACTTGTCGAGATGCGAATGAATGCGATTCTCTGCAAAAAGTCCCCCTTTCAGCAAGTTGATGGTGGTGCCGCCACGAGATGTTAACACCGAATGATGAGTAATGGCCCATCTTGTGTACAGCATCCGAGTAGACCGAGTGCATTGTCATGTCTGCGGATGAGTTTTTTCATTAGTTCCATTTCTTTGACTAAATTTGCCATATCTACGTCAGTGTGGCCATCTGTGAAATGAGTTTATAGACCAGATTTATTAGTTGAAATGCTACACGATTATTTCTCATTCAAACTAATCAGCAAAAACGATACTTTTCAGCATTTTAACTGCTACTATTGTGACGACATGTAGCTGTAATAGACCTGAAACATTTCCCCATGAAAGCGAAAGGTTAAAACAGCAGCAGAAAAGTCTATTCCACTCTAAGATAAAAGAAAACACAAACCATGGATGACTCAAGAGATACTGGATCTGATGGAAGAACAAAGGAATGCAAACAGACCAAGTAATGAATACACAGAACTAAATCACGAGATCATGGGAATGTGCAGAATGGCCAAAAATGAATGGTATGAGGAGAAGTGTCGAGAAGCAGAAGAACTGGAGAAAAGACACAACTCTAGAGAAATGCATACCAAAGTGAAGCAGATGATGGCTGCCAATAAGAAAAGGAGAAGTGGAATAGCATACATGTGAAGAAAAGACAGAAAGTATTGTGTTAACAATCAAGAAACAGAAGAGGTCTGGATCAGCTACACACAAGAACTGTATGGAGATGACACATGTCCAGCTCAAATGAAAGTTTCATCCACAGAGGAGGCACCACAAATCGAAATGTGGGAGCTGAGAATTGTGGTGAAGAGAGCCAGAAACCACAAAGCAGTGGGGGAAGATCTCATACCAGTAGACTTGATTAAACATCTAACACCTGAGTACAAAAAGGAGCTGCTGAAGATTATAAATGAAATATACGATGAAGGTACGCTGTCTAAGGACTTCAAAGCAGTAAATTTTGTACCAATACCAAAGAAGAACAACTCGCAAAAATGCTCTGAATATAGAACCATCGCATTAATGAGCCATGCTCTAAAGCTACTACTATCCATCATAAAAGCCAGAATTGAAAACTTGAAAAGAAGATAAATGAAAATCTAAGCGAAACACAATATGGCTTTGTAGCAAAAAAAAAACTCGCAAAAATGCTCTGAATATAGAACCATCGCATTAATGAGCCATGCTCTAAAGCTACTACTATCCATCATAAAAGCCAGAATTGAAAACTTGAAAAGAAGATAGATGAAAATCTAAGCGAAACACAATATGGCTTTGTAGCAAAAAAAGGGACGAGAGACGCAATCGCCCTGCTGAAAGTGATCATCCAAAGAGCACTGAATGCAAACAGGGAAATTATTGCTTGCTTCGTCGATTATGAAAAAGCATTTGATCGTGTCAACCATGAGAAAATGCTGGAGATCCTGAAGAAATACAATATCGATGACAAAGACCTGCGGATAATCAAGAACTTGTAGGTACTGAGAGCAGAGCGCAAACATCAAGATTGGAACTGAGTACTCGGAGAATGGATGTGGTATAAAGAGAGGTGTGAGACAAGGATGTCCCCTCTCACCAAGACTGTTCAACGTGTATGCAGAAGAAATAATGAGACAAGCGCGAATCAAACAAATGGGACTCAAGATCAAGGGCAAGAGAATAAATGAAATAAGTTATGCAGACAACAAAGTGATCCTTTGATCCTTGCTGAAACAGAGGCGCAGATGCAGAAAATGATCAACCAAATCAACAGTGCTGGATTAAAATATGGAATGAAAATAAATGCAGGCAAGACCAAGGTAATGAGATTTACAAAAGGAGACTTCAAAGAGGTCAAAATCAACATTGGAACTCAAGAAATTGAAAATGTAAATCAATTCAGATACCTTGGAGCGCTGATTAACGATGGTAGAGATCATAAAGAAATTAAATCACAGATTGGAATGGGAGAAAGCGCCTTTAACAACCTAGCCAATGTGCTGGGAAATCGAATGATGAGTTTAGCTCTGAGGAAGAGAATTATGCGATGCTACGTATGGACGATTCTGAAGTATTCCTGCGAAACATGGACCATGAGTGCAGAATTCGAGAAGAAAATATCTGCTTTTGAGATGTGGTGCTATCGAAGGCTACTACGGATCTCATGAAAGGAGTTCATTACCAACCAGGAAGTATTTGCAAGAATAGGATAGGAGCGTAAAGTCGTAGTAGAAGATATGTATAAAGAATAGAAAGCTTAAGTATTTAGCTCATAAAATACGAGAAAACGGTATTTTCATGCTAGCGGTACAGGGGAAAATTCAAACAAGAACTACAAGAGGGAGGAAACGATCGGAGATGTTGACAACAAACTCACCGGCCAACTCTCCCTGTAAGACCCTGAAAGAAACTATCAGGTACGCTAGAAACTGACTGATATAGATGGAAGTATACGCTATCTCCTGTAAAGGAGCGCGACTACGACGACGACGACGACTCTTCCAAACTCTCCTTCTCCTAGAAATTTCTCTAGAACTAAGTATTCTCGAGGAATTTCCCATTTTTCATCTAGCAGTAGCATTCATATTCGTTCTTCGGTTCGGTTTCACTTTCAGAGGATGTCGAAAAAGGTTTGTACATATACAAACATCTGTGTTACTGAAGATGCTGTATTCAAATTTTGGGTTGTTAATTTTTACCTACTTTCAAACTGAAATGACTTTGAGGGATTGGTTGAACTCATTAATGTATGAGTATTTTAACATATGTACTTGTATTGTATTAATAATTTTTCCAAAATTTTCAATTCCCTCCCTCTCCCTTTCCGGGCACTAAATTGTATTGAAAATTAGAACAACCCAAAAATATTCAGCGTGCTTGAAACCGTTTTTGCTACGGAATTTTAGCCCCCTCCCCCTGTTTTTCGTAATTATCTTATCGTGCGAAGCAAACGTATTACGGTATCGCAACACACAGTGATCCAGATGGAAAATTCAGCCGGACAAGTCCTCAATTTTGCAAAGTTTGGCACTAAAAAGCTGAAACTTATGTTACGGAGGCGTTTGAGGGTGCTGATTTCGTTTTTGACGACCATTTGACCACACAGCCAAAACAAGCTGTGTAATAGGAGGCCCTAAATTGAAAATTTTTAATAAATACTTGTACAACATGGGTATCAAAGTCAAAGTTTTTAATAAGAACGCTGAGTTAATTTTTGAACATTGTTTGACTCCAAACATGAAAATGGGTACCAAGGAGAACAAAAATTTGAATTTGGACACACCTCTTTGCCCAGCGAAGCTGGGTAATTGGAATCAGCATCCTTAGAAATCTATAATTTGAGTCCTAAATTGCATTTTTCAAAATATGTTTTCTCGTTCTTGAGGTAAAGGGACCCGAAACCGCCACGATAATTGAAAAATGTGAATTGACTAAAATACAAGTACTTGTAAAAAAATCGGCGAACTTAAATTTTTCTTCCGTAGGTCTTATAAGAAAAGAAAATTCAGAAACACAATTGAAATAAATTTCAGCATTATGAGTTTACAGCAAATTTCTGTCTGCTTGGCATTTTGTTTTTGCCTGCAGCTGTGAACTTGGCTATGGAAATCAATAAAAGCTAATACTCTTTTGGAGAACATTATGGAAAGTTGTAAATTTCCAAAATGAGGTAATCACTCAGATACATTTTCGCAATACATTATGTCGGTTACAATTCTCTCACCCAATTTAACAACTTCTCGCTAAAAGGTTCCTTATTTACCTGTACACTTACCAGTATGTCTGATTCATTTTCGTCCAGCTCGATTTCGTTTTCAATCAACACGCGTTTTCCGCATTGTGACATAGATATCATTTCCATACCCATTTTATTCATTTTTGTTGTTGCATTTTTCGCGATCTTATCGTATATTTTCTCCAAATAACGAATCCTGCGATCACAGTAAATGTTACTGCCACTGTTGGGGTTATTATTAAATGGACTTTTTCTGTTAACCAATTTGTTGAAAGGTTTGAATTCGAACATTTCTGTACATCATGCAATCAGGGATCAGTCGTGTTGGATTCATCATCTGAGCTGTAGTATTTACATTCTGCAGTTTCTGAATTCCACACATACACGAGTAGTTCTTATTCAGACAGACAGACATGTTGTGCATTGATCGTCCATGTGGGCGCATTTATACACGACAATATGTGTGTTGTAAGTGTTGTCAAGTGGTTTTGATCCCTTCGATAAAACATACAATTCGACTTTGATGAATGATTTCGATTCAGTGTATGCAAATATCGCATCGCCACAATAGATGTATCCCTGCTCTAAACCATTTTCTGGAAAAGAGTGCATTTCGAAGCGCACAAATCGTATCTTCTCTTCTTTCGAGTCGAATACAAATTTGCATGAATATATGTGGAGCTGTGAACTCATTGGAGCAGTATAATGTAGTTTTATTTGTTTATTCTTTTCTGTAAGAGCATGGTATATAAATGTCTGATTTATTTTCGGTAAAAAAACTGTGGGCAAAACATCGAGTTTTTTGAGAATTTATTACCATCATACAATTTCCCACCATTCCATCGAGGGAGCGTTGCGAAAAAATGAATCAATATTCCAAATTTCGTCAAAATCCGTTCAGTAGTTTTCCCATAAATACGGCGACAACAAAATTTTCAATGAATTTATTAAAAAAACAAACAGTGATTTCGTATCTCGAAAAGTATTCAACATATTGACATTATAAACCAATTATCAATCTTTCACATACTCGTGTGGGAGGATTTATTGAATTACAAATTGAAACAAGCATAAAGTTAAAAATAACACTGGTTTGAAAAACATGTTTACCTTCACGAAATTTTCTTGGCACCTATCAGCATTATACATACAAGAATATCCGGCGCGCCACCCATGTGTT
Organism: Planococcus citri; assembly: GCF_950023065.1. NCBI lineage: Eukaryota > Metazoa > Arthropoda > Insecta > Hemiptera > Pseudococcidae > Planococcus > Planococcus citri. The sequence goes on from NC_088677.1 coordinate 82,877,835, forward strand.
CTTTTCCCATTTAATTAATTACGTATCGGAATTTTTCGATCAGTATATAGTTACACGCTCTGGTGTTTTTCTAGTCAACATTTTCACACACCGACACAAATTAAAACGAAATGAGCGTTTACTTTTCTTCACTTTTTCGGATGCAGTTGCTCGAAGTATAACATGAACTAAAAACGCTTATTTTGAAATATCGTAACCGAAAAATAATCATTCGAAGTTTGTACTCGGTGGAAAATTTTTCGTGTGGATTTTTTTTTATACCAGGATCAACTCTGTTTTTGCGAAAATTTACTTGTGCACGTATTCGAAATCTAATCAGTTAAATTACAAACCCGAGATCGGAACGAGAGGAAAAATAGTGCAAACAGTACTTGTCGAGGGGCTCGTATTCAGGTATGAAATTTATTCACTCGTTGTAAACTGAAAAGATTTTTATAAAATATGTCACGTTTCACTTCCATCAATGGTCTTCCTTACTTTGTCACAGGGTATCTAACAGGTAGTGCAAGTAGTGAAAGTAGTGAAAAAGTAGTGATTTTTAAAATGGGTAGTGAAAGTAGTGAAAAAGTGGTGAATTTTGTCGAAAAGGTAGTGAAAAAATGAAAAAAATTCAAATTCGTTCCTTTTTCTCGATCTTTATTCCGTAGAAAAGAGCTCATTTGTCGACTTTTTTAAAGCTTGAATTACACATTTTTGAGAGCTTTTGCCCTCGCTTCGCTCGGACTGTTCACTCTTTTTCCCCATAGAAACCTATTGTTCGGATTCAAGAAATGTTCGAAGTTTGAATTAAAAAAATAAACTCCTCCCCTCCCTGCATGAAGAAATTTTTTTTCACTTCTCGAAACGTGAATTTTTGAAATCTTCTGCCCTCGCTTTGCTCGGGCTCGTTTGCTTTTTTTCAATTTTGAATTTTTCAAAAAAAAAAATCTTTTGAATTTCAAAATTTTGAAGCAAAGTAATAAATTTTTTACGAGTATAATTAACCAATTCATCACACTAAAAATCATCGTTTTTTACATATATGTACCTCCCTCTCGAAATTGAAATTTTGGTTTGTTAAAAAAAAGTTTTTTATTCGCCCAATTTCATTACATGAGTAAAAACCTTTAACGTGAAGAAAAATCAAAAATTGAAATGATAAAATTATATTTTTGACATTCGCTTGCTTGAAAAAAATGTTGAGATGTTGAAGACATTGGAAAACTAAAAGCGAAAAATTCTATTGCAAAATTTTGTCTCCCCCCGGCTGCTTTTTTTAAATAAAATCTCTAGTGTTTAAAAATGTCCTGCTAAAGCCCTGATTTTTTATTTTGAAATATTGTTTGACACCTGGTCTTATAACGATCCGGATGTACCTAATAAGCTCGTTTATTTGTATTGTTTTTTTTCAATAATTTTGATTGAAATTGAAAATTTTCTTCCAGTTTTTATTTTTTAAAAAAACTTTTGTGTGCAAAATTTGACTTTGTTAATTTTTTTGTGAGTGTGGGGGGGGGGGTGTTCGAGTGGATGGCATTCTGAAAATTTGGTTGAAAAAAGGTACTTAGTGAAAAAAGTAGTGAAAAAGTAGTGATTTTTTCAACAAAAAAATCCGTTAGATACCCTGTTATCATACTAACTAATTTTACATAGTTGGATCATGTCATTTTTATTATTGGCATAGGGTCATTCTACGCCGAATCAGCAGATTTTTGCGCGAGGGATCTTCGATTTTTTTCAAAATCAGATCATGTTTAGAAGTCATCAAACGATGATGAATGACGCAAACTGGACATTTTTTTCATTTTTTTTGGCGGAGCCGTAGGATTTCAAAGTTTTTCAAAATTGACCGAAGATGGGAAATTTTGATTGAAAATTGCTCCGGTTGTACGTGGTATAGAAGTTTGAACTTTTTTTCAAATTGTAGCACATTGAGTTGGTAATTGACGAATGATGTCAAAATCAGTATTGCCACTTTCAAAAACCTAAAAAAATCGATTCAAAAACTTATAATTCAAATATAACCGTGATGTCTCCCTGTAAAAATTCTGAAAAAAATCTCAGTTTTAGTCCTTTTCATGTTTCATGTAGAATAACGTATCAAAAAATTGGGCTGGAATTTTTTTTTCATTTTTGAGAAAAAAAATCACAAGTTTGGCACGTATTGCAAAAATACCATCAGAAACCTAAAAAAAGAAAATTTTTGAATTTTTGAGATATTTTACCAATGAGTAGAACATTTGAAAAAATTTTCTTTACCCCACAATTTGTCAACGAATTGACGAGAAATGACACTTTTTGTGCTATAATTTCAAGAGTAAAACATATCGAAAAAATTTCACCGCTGTTTCAAACAAGAGCAGAAACCTAAAAAATGAATATTTTTGCGTTTTTGAAATATTTCACCAATATGTAGACGGACATGTAAAAAATTCACCCTCCCCCTAATTTGTCAGCGAATTTACGAGATACATACCTACCATTTTTCTGGCTACGATTTTGCAAGAAATACATGTTGGAAAAATTTTGCAACCGTTTTAAACAAATGAAAAGAACGCCATTTTCATACAACTTTTTACTAGGGGTAAAACCGGATCACATGGAACGATTTTTATTTGACCGAAAATTGTTACTACCTGTTTCAACTTTGAGACCTCGTGAATATTTTGTTGCGTAGTCCCATCCTTCGGCTACAAAATGACTCCTCATTTTTCAAATTTGGTCCAAAAACTTGGCCTCCAGAATTTCTTTCTGAACCAACTTTTTTCGTTCCACTTGACCCCATGATGTGTTCAAGTGGAACGGACAGTTTCCCATAAAAAAATAATAGAAAATTCACGTATGATTCTGAATTTTCAATATGTTCTTTGCTTCAACAAAAGCATCTAATTTTATATTCTTACAAGCTTCCTGCGATGAAAAATAATGTAGACAGAAAGATCCGAAATGAGCGTTCTGAGACAATTTTTTAAAATCACAAATGTTCGTGTCAAGAGAAAGGTGTTGAATCGATATGAGTCCAATTTTGTACAGTGATGTAAATCAGCGTGTTATTTCCAAATATGTATAATGCCATTTTTAAAAAAAATCATTTTCGACCGCCTTTTTCTTAATTTGAAAATTTCTTTCGCCTAAAACCACTCCATCCCAAATAAAAATTTTTCGTTGTACCATAAAAAAGGGTCATTTACATCATAATTGCTATTACATGTGCAAAAAATCTCAAGAAAATCGGTTCATTTGGAGACGCTGCAGCCTTGTCAACGGAAATTTCAGCATGAAAATTCATCGTCAATTCGTTGGCTAATTGGGGGAGGGGGGGGATTTTTTCACATGTTCGTCTACACGTTGCAACATGGGCTGTGAGCACCCTCAAAACATGCGTAATTCAAAAACTTACAATAAACCCAAAAACAATTGTAAAATGATATCCTCCCTTATGTTTTTGGGGTCGCAGAATACGAATTTGACAATATTTTTTTGGCAGGGGTATGGATGGGGGAGGGGGGTGAGGGGGTCAACAATTAAAAATTTGACCATAATGACGTGTGATATGTCGAAATGTATGTTTTCGAAGGTGTAGATTACGAATCTGACAATATTTTTTTCGTAGGGGTGAATGGTGGGGGATGAAATGGGTGAAAACAGTGAATAATTCAAAATTCGATTATAATGACGTGTGATATGTCGAAATGTATATTTTCGAGGGTGTAGATCACGAATCTGACAATATTTTTTTTCGTAGGGGTGAATGGTGGGGGATGAAGGGGGTGAAAACAGCGAAAAATTCAAAATTTGACTATAATGACGTGTGATATGTCAAAATGTACGTTTTCGGGGGGTAGGAGGGGTGAAGGGTTGGGGATGAAGGATTTTCTGTTGGGGAGCCGCCACTTTCGGTCAAAAATGGCAATTGACATCTTGAAATACACTATCTCAAGTATTACCTGCCACTGGAATTTCCCGTGCATCTACGTGCGGAAATTTTTTCTATTCCAATTTGTGCAGCCGAGTAGGAGAAAAACAGGGTTTCAAGATGAATCTTATCTCTATAATTACTTTATAAAAACTAAAATCCAGTAAATTGATGGAAAGTACTTAAACTTTCAGTTGAATTATTCATACTTGGTACATTTTGACATATCACACAATATCATTATACTTAATCAAATTTTGAATTTTTCACCGTTTTTACCCCCTTCATCCCTCACCATTCACCCTTATGAAAAATTATGGTCAGATTCGTGATCTACACCCTCGAAAACATACATTTCGACATATCACACGTCATTATGGTCAAATTTTTAATTGTTGACCCCCTCACCCCCCCCCATACCCCTACCAAAAAAATATTGTCAAATTCGTATTCTGCGACCCCAAAAACATAAGGGAGGATATCATTTTACAATTGTTTTTGGGTTTATTGTAAGTTTTTGAATTACGCCCGTTTTGAGGGTGCTCACAGCCCACTGTGCGTTGGTAAAATATTTCAAAAATGCTAATAGGTAAATGTAATACTTGTAATTTTTTTCCTCGAAAATGAAATAAAAATGCCAGTCCAATTGTTTGATGTGTTATTCTACATAAAAAGGACTAAAACTAAGAATTTTTTCAGAATGTTTACTGGGGGACATCGTGGTTATATGTAAATTATTAGTAGGCCCTACAATACGTGATAGGAGCGAGAAGTGAAGCCGAGTGACTTGAATCGCACAAGTTGATCGCGTTACTGTCCAATCCTATCGCGTATACAATTTTAATTTCATATGAGAGGAAAATAAATGCTGAAATTTTTAAAAATTGTTAATTTAGAATTTGTAAACATGTGCGAAAACAGTTACTTTCCTCCCTAGAGAGGAAAGTAACTTTTTTCCGCGCATGTTTAGATAGATGCGTTAAAGACGTATTTTCCAACCAGAAAACTTTCTAGGAAACAACTCATTTTCCGATCATATATGAAATTAAATTTGTATTTCAAGTGACGTAAAAACAATGTTTTTTATGATTTGATTTTTATGGACATTTCCAGTTTACTTTTGAAAAAGAAATGAAAACAAGCCCGAGCGAAGCGAGGGGAAAAACTTTCGAATATTTGTGCTTTGATGAGTAAAAATAATGTTTTTCTTTGATCACAGGCCCTCATCTAAAATTTGCAATTGATCGTTATTTTCACAATTTCACGAAATTTCCTGACTTTTTCCTGACTTTTCGATACCGACCAAATTCCTTCACTTTTCCAGGTTTTCCAGGAAAGTGAACACCCTGTATAGAATCTAAAACCACTTAACCGGACCCTTTTCTCCAAAGCAGGTTGGGTAAAAGCTAAAAAAAAGTAAGGTTTTTTCTTCTAAAAAATCTCTCTTTTGAGGACCTATAGCATGAGTAAATTCGTACTGATAACTTTCACCTCAAAGTGAAGGTCTCCATTGAATTTAGTAAAGATCTTCCGATTTTTTTTCGCAGTCCATTCTAATCTATACGAAGTTGTTTTTTTTTAAATTTCTTAACACATATTTTCACTTTTACAGGTCCCCGAATCAACCTCTATGAAATCTGCATCACTGCAATCAAAAGTACCTGCAGGAGCATCAATTTCAAAGAACTGAAATACCTACACGATCTGTAATAGTTTCAAAATCAAAGCTGCAAACAAGAACAATATCGATTCACGTCTAACCAAGACTCACAAATTGTACTAAAAAAACCAATATAATGCATGAACATCCACATCCCGATTCGGCAAATACACCGCCACCAGTTGGCAATGTAACAAATGAAGATATCCAGAAAGTTTTTGATCTTTTAGCTGAAGGGGAGGCAAAATTGAATGCTATACCCAGCGTGGAGAATGTGACTTTGCTGATGGGTAATATAGGGTCTGGGAAAAGCACATTAACCCAAAGAATTGCAGGTTATGATACTAACCTAGTTTCAGTGGAAGAGGGTCTCGATTTCGGCATATATGAACAGCATAATAACCAAATAAATAACTCTTATCCTACATCTGTAACAATATTTCCGGAATTGGTGCAAGACAACAGCACACGTGCCTGGTATTACGACTTTCCAGGATTTTTTGATACCAGAGAAGTGGCTCATGATGTAACCACGTCGTATTTTATTAAAAAAGCCATTGATAAAATACAACGTGTTAAAATACTTCTTTTAGTTAATAACAGTTCGTTAACTCGGGGTGGAAGGATAAACGACTTCATCAAACTCTTGAAACACGTAACTAAATTCGTTAAAAACGTTGAAAAACTTCAAAATGGTATTTGCCTGATTGTAACCATGGTTCCATTTCCCAAATTGAAAGACAATGAACTAATCCAAATTTTGGTTGAATCGATTAAAGAAGCCAAGGAAAGGTTGAAAAAAAAAGAGCGCAGTTCTGATGAAATCAAACTCATAGATGTGTTATTGTTGAAACAGGAAGGTGTCTACTCAAGAATAGGAATTTCTAGAACTCCAAGCCAAGAAGGTATTCTAAGTGAGATTCCTGTGCTGAGAGAGAACAAGCAAAACCTTACAGCTCTCATAGATAAACTCAGTTTTGTTGAAAAGGACACTTCTGATTTTGGTTATTTTGTACCCGAACTATCTCTGTATGATGTCAGCAAGCTGATAAAGGAAATTAATGAGAAAATATTACAACACGTTGAAAAAAGTGGTGAAAAAATTCAAGAGTACTTTATCGGCAAAGAAAATCAAATTACTGAACTTTCCCAACTGGTTAATGTAACACGCTCATTACACAGTAAATTGATAAATCTGAGAGATAGTGCAAGTTTAGAACTGAGAACCATAAGCTGTGTGCAACAACTTGTGAATGGTGTTACCTCCATGGATATGGATCCAGTGAAGAAGAGTTTACTACCCGCTGTGGAATATGCTCAATATTCTTCGTTCTTGCATATGATAAATGGTCATGTCCTTGGTGATTCATTTAAGTGCATTGAGGGATTGAAAAATGTCATCGAATACTCCAAAAAGTCAAACAATTGGTATAAATTCATGCAACAGCTCTACAATGGATTGTTGGAAAGTCAAAGTCTGTGTACTGATGTGGTTAATCACTTGGCTCAACATGAAGCAAATGTAAGTTCTGAATCATACATACAACTCTTGCAAGAGCGTTTTGCAAAATGCAATCATTATGATTTGAACGAATTTGCAAGCATCACACTTAATGACGCAAAACTAAATATTCAGCGTAAAATTCTAGACATGGCGTTGAAAAACAATTTACATCCATCGACATCATGTACTGACACCAATAAGCTGGTAATGAAAGGGCATTACATTAAACTCAGCGATGTAGTTGAATACAAGAAGAATTGCACAACTTTGCCCCAGATCATTGAGATCTTAGCGCTGAGACGAGTATTTATAGACACTGACCTGAACATGATTGGTGACCAGGTACAGCTTTTCATTATAGCACCAATTTGGGAAAGTTGGGGTACTCGAAAAATTACCCTCGATGGTTTGCCTGGAAACTCACATAATTTATCAAAAGCTCCAAATGCAACAATCCCCAATGAAAATGGATTCAACGGTAAACCTGGATTACCCGGAAAATCCGGAGGACACTTTGTAGGCATTTGGGAGACTTTCATCAATCTATCAGATTTCAGTGTGTCTGTTAATGGTGGTCAAGGTGGACCAGGGCAAGATGGAGGTGATGGAGCAAGTGGGAGGAATGGAGATGATGCATATGATGATATTACTGAAACTAGGGGGACATGTTCAGCGAAATATAATCCACCACCTTGTATTTGTAATGCTAAATCAAGCAACCACACCATAACACTAGATTTATATGAAAATAAATATGAAGTAGAAGGAAACAAAACAGAAAGTGGGCGCCGTTACATTCTTGAGGGAAAAGAAGGACATGTTGGTGGAGATGGTGGTGACGGAGGCAGAGGTGGAGTTGGTGGAGATCCCGGTGAAGCTATATTCATTCCACTGTTGCCTCAGAATACCACAAGCATACAAGTAGATATGAAAACAGGACTCATGGGATTGGATAGAAGAGGTGGTCATGGTGGGAGCGGAGGAAAATTTGGAAAAAATCTCATAATATGGTCGCCATGTCATCATTCTCCTCGCAAATACAACGTGGCAGACAATTACAAGCAAGCACCAATGGGTAAAAATGGTGTAAATGGTGGAAACTCTAACCCTATGGAATTGCCACAAAAAAAGGAGTTGAAACCCATGTCGGATGTAATTAAATATTACAATGGGTATGCGCAGAACAATCTAAATGATACCATACAGGGGTCTCATTTAGTAGAATTTCTGGAAAAGCTCAATAATTCACTTAAACAGCAAACAAAAGAACCTACAAAACAGCTACGTGCCAAACGCGAAGTTATGAATGCCAGTGAACCAATGAAAAGCTCTGCAAACATCATCAAATCTCCGATAAACACTGCATTTGGCTTCATTGGTGGAATCTTGGGTACTTGGAAATCAATCTACTCACCAAGCATATTAAATTACCATTTGATCAAGGAAGGTGTTCAATCTTGGTTCGGAGGACTGACCCCATTCAAAGCTTACACAAATAAGAATTTTAACAATCATTTTGGAAGTGCCGCCACATTCAATGCCTACGAATCACTCGCATTGATGGACTTTTTTGTAAGATTGGTTACAAAGGTTAGACCCTATGACAATACCATCGATGAATCAGTAACTTCTGTCGAAGTTACAGCTTCTATAGTCAATGTTATTGCAGAATTTGAAAAATTACTGAATGATCTATCCATTTGGTACAATTTACCAATAAAATCTGAAGAATTTGATCCCATTGATCTGATGTCCAGATTGGAAAAGGAGTTGATCAATGGTAATTGCGTAAAATTGAAAGAAATCATATTCCAAACTGTAATGGAGATTTTCCATAATTTGGACAATGCTGAATTTCGTGAGCATGTTGCCCAAAAAGTCAGTGATGTATTTGGGGTGGAAAAAGAAAGGGAGTCGATTTTGTTATCTTCAGTTGCAAATCGCCAGCATAAATAAACACTTGTAAACATTTTACAAAATTTTCACGTTTTGTTTGCCCTAAAGTTTGAATCACATTCTCATTCTTCCCTAATAACTTGCATTGTATTCACAAGTGAACAACTTTTTAGATTTTAGGAAGATACTTACTCTTTATTAATAATTTACCTTAAGATATGTACCTACTAGATACCTACCATCTACTAGAATGGCCTCGAAAGCAAATACCCAATATCTCACGTACCTGCTTGAATACGTATACTTATTTTGTATACTAGGTAGGTAGTAATTTTTAAAGTAATAGTTAACTTTGTTTTTACATCACATGATGAAGCAAATTTTGATAAAGTTCGTAATAATATGTATAGATTCGACCGTTTTTCTCCTGACGAGCAAACCTTCACAACCCATAAACATCGATTAAGCTGAAATCTCATTCAGTATGGAAGATAGGTACTTCCTCGTTATTAATTTTACTAATATTATATATCTACTGGAATAGCCTCAAAAGTAATTTAGCTAACTTCATCCGTCATCACGTACTCAAATATATTATCATTGCATACTATACTAGTAATTTTGATGAAGTAATTAACTTTATTCTTACACTCCACATGATGAAACAAATTTCAATAATAAAATGTATTGATTAGATTGTTTTTATTCGGAATAGAGAACCTTCACAACCCATTAACTCCAATTGATCCGAAATCTCATTCCCTGAAAGAACATTTCACCAGCTCTTCAGAACCAAGTTTTTGAGCTGCATAAGTTGCTTGTAATTACATCAACAACACCTTCTAGAGTAATTTTACATTGCTAGAGAAAAGTAAATTATTTTTGAAGGCTCCAGATTGACTCAAAAAATGTGGTACCTAATTCCTTGAGGAGGGTCTACTTTAGTTTTGAGAGTGAAAGAAAATTTGTGTAATGTGTAGAAAAAATTAAAAAAATGGATAATTTTTTTTTTTCAATAGTAGATACCTAGGTTACAAACATTTGAAATTCTAAACCAAATAATTTTCAAAAATAAATAGGGAGTTCCGCATCCTGTGCTGCTCCACAGCCCCAACCGTCGGCTCGCGCCATGCCACAGTGAAAGCCGAAATACTGTGACTATTTATGTTTGCCATAAAATATAAAACCATAAACGATCAAGTACAGTGGACTGTATATTTTATACAAAAAAAAACAAAACAAACAACACGCATAAATTGAAACAACTGCTTCAACAAGAATATACAATATGTACATAGTATGTAGCTCACCTACAACATTACCTATGTACGAGTATAAAAGATAAGAAAAACGGAAACGAACGAAAACCTACAATTTCTACAAGATAGGTACAATTTGTACAATTACAACGTAACAATTTATAAATCGCATCTCATCATGAACAAGTAAATCAATTTAGCATAACAACTAAGTAACAATTAAAATACATCGGAAATCATTTCAAATCCAATTCCATGTCCTCGTCATTGACAAATAATTCGATTTTGAAATCATGTTCCATGGACTCATTATTTGGGGACTCATTTGATGACACATTCATTTCTGAAACTTACAAAAATGTATTAGAAAAATGCAATAGTTCTTTCTCATCATGCAAAAGTTCTATATTTCATCATGCAACAATTCTATATCTCATCATGCAACAATTCGCATCTCAATTTCACAAATCTAGCCAGACCAAGCGGCTTAGTACAAATATCAGCAAGCTGATCTTCGGTGTCAATTTTCATAATTCGCATCTCGCCATATTTGACACATTCTCTGACCAATTGTTCCTCTTCCTCAATTACATGCTTGAGTTTAGGTTTACTTGTAACAGTAGTGCATTTGATAGCAGATTCACTATCACAAAATGCAACCACTGGATATATATAATCTCACATCACACTTTTAATTGTGCTTTGAATGCACTTCATTTCTCTGATCCCTTTGTTTAATACTCTAAATTCGGCTTCACAAGTCGAAGTTACGCGCCTCCTTCATTTTCTTGCAGCCCAAGAAATCACATCTCCAAATAGGTACTTTGATAATAAAACCTTCAGTAGTTTTGTTGGATGGTTTCAGATCTCTATAACTGGCATCGGTATAAATTTTGACTTCATTTGTCAAACTAGAATATACTAATTTCAAATCTCTTGATCCTTTCAAACATCCAAGTACCCATTTGGCTCTCTGCCAGTCATAATTTGTAGGATTTGACATTTTAGTTGATAATTCGTGCACAGCATATGCAATGTCTGGTCTAGTACCATCTATCAAATATCTTAAAGAACCAATCAACTTTCTATAAGGGTACTCAGTTGGTTCTAAGAGTTTTCTCAATTCACTTCCCTCATCACTTTCTTCAATGGCTTTCAATTCTTTGGTCATCACACCTTTTTCCACCATAGGTGTCTTAACAATTTTACAATTACTCATCTCGAATTGATCTAAAATCAATATATTTTATTTGATTGAGAGCAATAATTTTCTTACCTCGGTCTCTCACAATATTGGTGCCTAGATATTTTTGTGGCTCACCTAAATTACTCAACGAAAATGTGGCAGACAACTTTTCAACAATTTCATTCAATTCACTGGTATTATTACTCAACACTAACAAGTCATCTACATAGATCACGATTATCACAATTTTATCGCCGCTGTATTTGAAGAAAATACAGAGTTCATTTAACTTGTTTTCAAAACCTAATTCCTTGAGTACAGACTCTAATTTTTCATACCACTTCTTAGGACTTATCTTCAACCCATACAACGCCTTTCTCACTCTACAAACAAAATTCTTTCTTTGGGTTTCATCCATAGCACCTTCAGGAACTTCCATAAATACTAGGGAACTATAACAGGGGGTATGCTGGACCGCCATTGTCTTCCTTCCCAGAATGAAAACAAAAGAAACGCTGTAGGTACGTATACAATTTTTCGTGTAATAAACGCAATTTTTTCGAATGTTCGCGAGTTCAGGTGAACTTCTATGTGGTCTCAAATTAAAGAAAATTGAAATTCCCTATCGATTGATGTTAAATTTTTTTCATTTCGAGTAAAAATAACAATTTTATGAATACTTCTATTCTACGGATTTTTGCATACTACATACAATTTTAAGCTAAAAACGTGAACAAATTTTTCAAAAACATCTTTTTTTACCTCTCGAAATACGAATTTTTAAAAGCTTTTGCCCTCGCTTTGCTACGGTCAATTTCTGTCTCTTCACTAAACCCAGAAAAAAATACATTTTTGAAACTTCCATAAATTCAAAAAGAAAAATAAGAATTTTTCATAAGCCCAAATGTGAATTATACATGGTATCAATTGACAAAATTGTCATTTCATCTCTTATTTCACTTTAAAAACTTGTCATTTTAGATTTCATTTGGTAAAATTTTTTTTTTTCTTATGGCAAATTTTTTGTCACCCACTCCCTCCAATGCGTTTTGCTACAAAATGTGAATTTTCGTGTGGATGAGGATGTGAGGATAACTTTAGCCGGGTTCTTTTTTCCTATAATAAATACTGAATAAAAAGACAAAAGCAAAAATCAATCGCACAACTTGCATTCAAGTATCCAAAAACCTGAAAAAAAACGAGAATGATTCTTAAGGGAGAAGAGAAAAATTTTGGGTGCCCCATTCGGTGCATCCGCCAGGGCCCCAGGGTCACCAACCTGACCCAGTCCGCCACTGCATGTCTTGTAAAAACAATTAAATTATCTACTCAATAGCCATTCAAAATTTGTGTATTTATGGTTCAGTTTTTTTTTAAATTTTACTGAAAATATTTCAAGACACAGAAGACACGAGTAAGTAATTTGGTTATTGCAAAAATCTGAATAATAAATTGAATTTTACTCGTTTTTTCGGGGGCGAGAAAAAAGGAAGTTACATTTTTAGGTAGGTAGGTACTTTTTAGTTCTTAATTATCAAAAATTGAATCGGCATTTTCATTTTTATTACCTACCGATATACTGACAGGTGCACAATCATTGCACAACAATTTTGAATAAATAACTATATTAAATTTATTTAATAAAGATTTTTATAATAATATTAATCAAAATGATCCTATTATAAATAAAACTATTCTTAATTTATTTATTTCATTATTAATTTTTTTTATCAATCAATTTAATAAATTTACCTAATTCCTAATTTTTTTTATATTTCTACTAATATTATTTTTACTTTTTTACCTTAAATTTTTCTTTTTGATTCATTAATAACTTTTTTATTTTCATTATAAATAAATAATAGTATAAATATTTTTTTTTTATAAATTTAACACCCAAAAATACTCCTTTATTATGTATTAACTCAACTCCATTAATTAATTCAATGGAATTAAATAGATGTTTCATTCAAATTTCAACTTTAGCATTATTCAGAATACACTTCAGGAGGGAGTGGAACAATGCACAGACTCGGACCAATAGAAATACGTTATCTGTGCACGCAGCCAATCAGATATTGTATACACTACACTCCCGCCTAGATTGTTACCTGAATTGAAAATGAAATGGGCGTCCTGGCACTTACTTTTTTAGAATTCGGAAAACCGTTTGAAACATTCATCGTTTGGAACCACCACCAATCCACCACCTCTTTTTTTGGTCAGCTGAAACGCTTATCAGAACCAATAGAACAGTTTGAAAATTTAAAATTTAAATCGGAAAAATTCCAAAAGGGCAAACAAATAAAAAACGATTTGAAAAATTAAAATTTTAGAGCTAAAGTAGTACCGATTGAGTTTGTGAGGAGTATAACAATAACCACCACAAGAACAAAAACGAAATTGTAATAAGAAGAACCATCAAAACCCTTTTCTTTTCAGGATTCTCACTTCTTTTTGGTCCCCAATAATTAGTCAATTTACTACTTAAAATGTCTTTTGTTACCAAACTGAAATAAGAATTCAAATTTTTTAGGCAAAAATGGCAAAATCAACAACATGAGCGAAATAAAAGGAAATTTTTAATTTTTAGAGCTACATTTTGAAGTTGAACCATTTGAAACCGTTTTTTTGATTTGTGGAACCATCAGCAGAACACCAAAAGCGAAATACGGGGAGCAACCAGAACTAGTTTGACATTAAAAAAAGTTAAAAACCTAAAAATTTTAAAAAAATCATCACTTTACCAAAAAATTTGATTGGAAATTTGAAAATTTGGAAATCCCGAAATCGTCTAAAACTTTCGAAGAAAAATTTATTTCTTTCAACAAAAATAATGTTGTTTTACTTGAAATTTTCCAAAAGAAAGTCTCTCCAATGCATTGTAAAAATAAACTGACATAAGGTCCCAACTATTGCAGAAATATCAAAAAATATCCTATTTTCCGCAGAAAATTTGGAAACAATGATTTCTAATTTGTATCAAATCAGTTATTTTTGAAAAGAGCAAAATTTGGTCCAAAAACTAAAAAGTAAAAAAATGAAATAAAAATAAAGAATTGTCGATTTCTGAGTTTTTCTGCCCTCGTTTATAAATTAAGAATACTTACATGTTATAATTTCCTGAAAATTGAAGATGCTATTAAAGCCATTGAAACAAACTTTTGGCATTATCGAGAATTCAAGAATGATGCTGTTACTTACATTTCGAACCAACATTTTCTTTTTCTTTTCTACGACCGAAGTTGGAGGGTAATAAATAAAACTAGTGACGCAGCAGAAAAAGTGTCATTTAACAAGCCTCGAAGGATGTTTCATTGTTCTTGACAGCAGCAGTGGTAGCTACAGTCATTCGTATTTTGACTCATTTAACGAACACAAACCAGGTAATGATGAAATTTTTTCATCTTTTTTTTCACCAATAGTCAACATGACGTTTTTTCGTTGTCTAGAAAATCACGGTTCGTCGTTGGATACAGATTTAGAACGTGATATCGCCAGTTTAAATATGCATTACATCGCGAAGCAGTAAACAGAATTCTGTAAAAGTACCAACGTTGAAAGTGGCGATTGTACAAATGTAGACTGTTCTATGGATATAGATGATAAATAATAATAAAATTATCTAATTTTTTTCACGATTTTGCATTTTTCTATGTGGGTACCTTATGAAATATGAAAAATATAAATTTACGTTCTGTTTATATTCAGTAGGTAACAAAAATAAGTAGGTTGGTATTTATAATTGATTACAAAACAAAAACATGAAAAAGGGTGACAAAAATTGGCTATCAAAATATTTCTAAGAAACAATATCCAACGTGATATTGTACTGCTGATCTAATCCAAGATATGAATCGAACATGAGGTATATGATTATTCATTCTCGACCTATGAATATTTAATACAGGTAGAAAATTTCAACAAAATAGCTCACCAGTTTTATCAGGAAACTTGTAAATTAAATAATGAAAGACACGTGTTCTTTGCCCAAATGTGAACCTTTTCATAGACAGTAAATCTTTAGTTCTAATACAACCTAACGTTAGGAATCAACTTTCACCTTTAGGTTTAGGGAATCTTGGAGCATGAACACGTATATCCTTCCGGTTAGCCAGCTGAATCATTCTCAAATTCAGCACGTACTGTTTTCCTGAGTGAACGACAATAGGTTTGTGTAAATCCACGACTTCAATTTTGGGAGCATTACTTGCCTGAAAATCAACAATTACAGGTGATTAATAAAAATCCATGAACAATATCATCGTGAAATTCATAAGTTTACCTCGTCGTCAAATTTATTCTGCTGTATAGATTCCGATATTGTAAAATTGATTTGAATTTTTGGCAAGTTACACAATACCTCGTAAATCTAAAACAATGGCAATAATTTTACAAATTGGTTGATTTGTAAAATTCATGTTCAAGGGGGAAAAAAGTATTTTACCGAATTGATCTGCGATTTAGTGAACTCATTCTGCAGCATGTTCATCAATTCGGAATAACGATCACACAGTTTTATGCAACGCCGGAGGTAAACAAGTACACCTGTCTCTGATCTATGTGAGGCAACGTTAGCAAAGGATGATTTGTCACCCAACGACCTGGAACCGACATTGTGTATCAATTGTTGAGCACGAAGGGTAGAAACCAGCCATCCACGTTCACCGCAGACATCAATCATAAACTAAAAAATAATTTGTTCACAACACAAAATGAGTCATTATAAAATTCAATCTCCTGTATCGTCATAGTTTCTTACTTACTTGCAAAATTCTTAAACACTGATCCAGAACAGATTTCAAATCAGTTTGATAATCGGTACAAAGTAAAACGAGATGGGAAAAATGAGCCGGTAATAATAAATATGTACGTTTTCGTATGCGAAAAATCGTAAGTAGATGGGTCTACTGTGGTATAGATACCTATCTAACTATCTATATCAGGGTGGACAGAAATATCGGGTACCCCTAAGAAAGTTTTTCATTAAAAATATAGGTTGGCAACGTGAAATAGATGCATATGATTGGTGAAATGTTATCTCTCCAGTCTAACAACCAATCATGTGCTACCATTACCATCATTCACTGTGACCAACCGAAGTATTTAGCAGAAAACTTTTTTAGGGGTACCCGATATTTCTGTCCACCCTGTACAATTCTAGTAGGTAAAGAAAAACGATACTACAGTTCGTTAGTTGATTCCGTTTGAATAAAAATTGAATTTCAAATACGTCATAAAACGGATCAACTAACTTATGAATTTTCGTTGAATAGATGTATAACGTGTGTATGTGCGTTCTTTTCGCGTACTTCTTTTCTTAATTATGTTGAATTTATTAATTATGTTCATTGTAAAGTGAAAATGAAATATTAAGTACAATGATCTGAATTGAATTGTTTATTTTTCGATATAGGTACCGCGAAGTGATTTGTGGAATATTCTACATCTTCGAAATGAATATCATGATGGTCGTCTGAAACCTAGCACAGAGGTGCCAATGGTATTCGACATGTAGCTGAGAACCCAAATCCCTTCACTAGGTTATATATGCATTCATTTATATGCGACATGAAATACCTAATTGTGTAAATAATGATATGTATAGTCTAATTTATGACTTAATTTTATTTATTTTACTCGATATGATTTAATTATGAATCTCAGGTAGGTTTACCTATCTTCGAAATTTGAAATATACATGAGAGTTATAATGATTAATAAATCATACGTTGTATGATGTTTTCGAGATACTAAATTACTTACGAGTTTAACTCGTACCTTCTTGGTTATACCTACCAAATTCTATTTTCTTTTATGTGTAGAAGATTTTGTTTTAGATGACTTCTGATATAATTAGTCATATATGTGATGTCTAGAAGGTTTTGTTTCCTACTGTACGTTTCCTATTTCCCTAGTCTCTTCCTATTTCATCTACCTATCTTCTATGCTTACTTTACCTATTCGTTAAATCAACTCATTATCCTATCTACCTATGTGAAACCATTATTCCTTGTCCCAAAATTTTATCTAAATTTATTCTCTTATAAACACCACACTACTTTCACTGGACAACATTTCGCCAATTCTCTATAAAATACAAACAATACGTCAATATCTATGTAATTTTTCCGAATTCGTTGCGAATGAAAAAATTCAATTCTCGCGTGTCATAAATTTCTTCACTGTGACGCACGGGAATTTCGTAGTATTCGGAAGCATGCGATACAACATGAAGGAGATTTTTGATACTCATTTATCTGATTTCAGCTTGTTAGCGAAATGTTGCATGGCATTGTGGCTATAATTATAACATAATAATATGAAGCTATACGACCAAATGTGGTCGGATACAGAGTAAGATTATCCTGCAAAAATAATGAAATCAAAAAATTCCTATTCACTAGTAAAGCTTGAAGCTTACGTAACACTACAAAAATTACCTCGTCTAAAACAACGCAATGCGAGTTCTGTAACGTCGTTACAGCGCCTTTGATCAAATTTCTCAGGAAATCATTTCGATCCCACGGGGAATGGTTTGTAAAGGAATTTTCTATAGAAACCTTTCTTCACATCACGCACCTTAAAATGATACATCAAAGTTATAAAATCTTCCCACAATTTTTTAAAA
This sequence comes from Planococcus citri, assembly GCF_950023065.1. Classification (NCBI taxonomy): domain Eukaryota; kingdom Metazoa; phylum Arthropoda; class Insecta; order Hemiptera; family Pseudococcidae; genus Planococcus; species Planococcus citri. Next base: position 82,895,866 of record NC_088677.1, read on the forward strand.
AATCGAACGTGACTCATCGTACCATTACAACAGCTATGCCTGATTTATGGAACCGCGGTCGACCAGCTTTTCCCATCATTTGCAGAATATCTTTGATGGGCATATCAACGTGGCGATGGCTTTTACAGTCGTAGGACTCGGTTCCTTTAACGATAACCAGATGTGCAGGAAAATTTACTCCCCAGGCTAATGCTGAAGTAGACTAGTAGAGGTTAAAATCTACGATGAGAACATTCCAAAATTAGCTACACTTATAAAATTCGAAATTTCAAGGAGAAAAAAAACTAGTGAAATTTTACTTGAATATGTTAATATTCGAACAATTCTTCGACAATTTTACGATGGGTTTCCTGAAGACCAGCGCAGCGTGATGTAAGCCTATTCCAAAGCCTAATACCATTTTTTAAATTATCATCTTCCATCGTTTCCAATATTTTATCCATTTTCTGCAAATAAATATCACACATTCACAATCACATTCATCAACAGATTTTCTCAAGAATTGTCTCCATGTTTATTTGACGAAACATTTTGATCAATAATTACGTTTTCTTTGATTTTAAGACTGCTTAGAATTATTTTCGGAGGCCAATTGCGCAAGTAAAACCAATCCATCGCAGTAAGACGAGTCTGTCTGCGAGAAGACACAAAAACCAAACCGGAACAGGCTGAGAAATCGAATACTGTTTGATAGCTTAGAAAACTGGCTTATTCATGGAAGCCATTCGTGCGCAACAATATTTGTCCGGGAAAGCGCTAGCATGCGCTTCCAAAGGCACGGGTCTAACAGATGATCTAAAATTGTACATTCATATCTGTAAAAAAAAAATATCACGCTGTGTCATAATTTTCTATCACAACAATTCCAGTTGTAAAAAAAAAAAATGAAATAAGTATAGGACTAAGGAGAGAATCACTGAATGACGGAAAAAATTTCCGTACTTCGTCCATTCTTAATCAATTGGCTAAATGTTGCGCATTGGCCAAAGTAGTCGATAATCCAACAATACGAATATTCTTTTCGATATATGAGAAACGATGAAATTTGTTCGAGAAACAATTATCTACTATCAATACCGGTCCATGATCTTCTCCCAACAGATGAATTTCGTCTATCATCAAGACAGCTTTTTTCACATAAGTACGTGTTTGCCAACTACGTGAAATACTGCCCCATTTGTCAGGGGTTGTTACAATTATGGATGCGGATGAGATGGCTTGTATGTCGGGCGTAACATCACCTAAAGAGTCGTATTCGCATTATAATGTAATCATAATCAAATAATAATCCACCCGGAAGACTAGATATAAAATACACATTTCTACCCGTCAATTCGACAATTTCTTTTTTAGTTTCCTTTGAAATCTTACTTTCCAATCTCTCAGTTCTTTTACGAGATCTTTCAAAGGAGCAATAACTATAAACCACCTGAAATATTAATGAAAAAATCGATGAAAATTCCTCTTCATAGTCATGGTATAGTATGCTATGTGAAATATTTACTTTAGTATGGGTAAACTTTCGAAAGCAAAATTCTGCAGAGCGGTCACCGCCTCACCGGTAAAGGCTGGAACAGTAACAACTCTGAAAAAAATCGAATAAAAATTGAAACAAAATCAAGTCATGCCGGTGATCTGAGAAATACGAAACGAAATAAATTGAAAATTTCCGCCGAAAATCATATTATCTTCATGCATTCATGAAACACTAACCATAATTTCGACAGTCTTGGTCATTTCATTAAATAAGGCTAACATTAGTAGGAAATCCTAGATCAGTGATGGTGTTGGAGATTTCGTTGGCTTTGATTAAACTAGAATCGTATCTACTTCAGGTTCGACGGCTTAACACCACTAAAATACTGTGGATAAGGTACCTAAAACGAGCGATAATTCGGTTAGTTACTGAATTTAATACAACTAATACAAGAGAATTGAAATATAGAATGATTATCACTAAATACACGTACCTATCATATTCATATCTATCTTACCACTCATACACAGTAGACATGGCGCACCACCGCACCAGTCATGATTCTAATATATGAGAGAAAGATTTTCATCATAGTCTTCTTCTAATTTCAACTTAAAACAATCACCTTCATTTAATTAATTTAATTTAATTACCTACCTTAACCTAGTAGTGATAAGAAAAAAATCATGCTATCACCGTTTACGCAACCAGGTTTTTAAAATGCTGCTGCACTTTGCTGCATAATGTGAATTTTCGTGTGGCTGAGGATGAGGATGAGGATGTGCTTCAGCTCCGTATTTTTCACTACTTTATGCTAATTATTATTGCGCATAAATCTAAAATCAAATCCTCCAAAAATTAAAATATTGACCAAAGTTGCTCAAAATATATTTTTCCAGTGAGCCAACTTTTAGCTCAGTTTTAGTCAATTGGCTGTAAAGGTTCCCTTGAGAGCCAGACAAAAGGGCAATTATTAACCAATCATGTTCGTTCTAGGCTCCGGAGTTTATAGAATTGGCAGCTCGGTGGAATTCGATTGGTGCGCCGTAGGATGTCTCAGAGAGCTGAGCAAACTAGGAAAGAAAACCATTATGATTAATTACAATCCGGAAACCGTCAGCACAGATTACCAAAATTGGTTCGGCCAATCCTTCAAATTTTGAGTGAGACTTGAACAACAATTTCGCCAAAATGACAAAAAACTGGGTACTTGAAACTTCGCGAATTTTTATCCTACAAAAATTATTTTTATATATTCTGAAAGGTCTTTTTCACGAAGTTTCAAACGTAATTTTCTCAGAAACTATGCGTTTATTCAAAAAAACGCAAGAATACTTTTTTTCTTATTTTTCAAAGACCTTTCAGAATATATAAAAATAATTTTTGTATGATAAAAATTCGAGAAGTTTCAAGTACCCAGTTTTTGGTCATTTTGGCGAAATTGTTGTTCAAGTCTCACTCAAAGTTTGAAGGATTGGCCGAACCAATTTTGATGAAATTTGGAATAGGTACAGCTTTGATTTGTCAACCATTACTGACTGACTAAGGTAAAAAAAATTGTAAATGTTTTCAAAATTGACCATCTGGCGTTGCGCCGCCTACGGTTGAACTTAGGTTGAACGCGTTTCATGACGCACTTGAAACCGTGGGAGGGCGGGGGGGGGCAACGCTACCGCGTCGCCTGTTAATCATGATCATCGAAATACTACTGTCACACTTCGTGTTTTGATCAGTGAGTAGGTGCAGAATTTTTGTGGTAAGTCGAAGAATAATTATACAATAGCATAATTATAGATATGTATATTTACAGCTCTATGAAAAATTATCGAATAATATTGAATTTAATACGCTCAGCTTACTTAGTTACAATAGGTCTCTAGGTACGTCTACCTGTTCCACGTATTAAAAGGAAGAGTTTCATTAAATTTACATCTTACAAATATTATGTGCATTTGGTTGAATTTTGAATTGAATTTAACCCAACATCCAACATACTTGAAATTCATATGTGGGTAATTCTCAGTAAAAAGGTCAATTTTGATGTGCATAATTTTGAAAAATAAAAATCATTTTTTTGGAAAATTTCAAGTGGGAATCATTTGTATAGGTGTCCCAGATCCCTGTTCTAGTGTTGGCCTCAACTCAATCCCCCCCCACTGTGGACCCCGGCCCCCCTAAAACAGCGATAATTAGGATTCGACCCTTATCGATGTGTAATATGTCGATTGATATGTTTTCGAGGTCGTAGAATTCGAATCTGGAGTTATTTTTTATGTAGAGGTGGAGGGTGAGGCGTGGGGAGGGGGAAAATGTCAAATTTTGCTTATATTATCATGTAATACGTCGATTTATGTTTTTCAGGCCGCAAAGTTCGAATCTGGACTTATTTTTATGGTAGGGGTAGAGGTGAGGTGTGGGGAGGGAGAAAATGTCAAATTTTGCTTGTTTTATCGTGTAATATGTCGACTAGCGCGATAAAAGTACAGCAGTCTGAAATTTGGCCAAGTCGAAGGACAAATGGGCGCTGGACAAGCCGAAGGACAATCTCAACGTATTTTCGTTTCTAGCCTTACCTACTGGACATTATTCGATTTTTAACACGTAATAAATGTGTACTTATCATGTAGAATAACTTCCCTTTCTCAATTATCGTTTTTGGCGGGTTCATCAGGGTAAATAAAAAGGCAAGCCGAAGGACACCAATTTCGCGAAATATCATATTTTCAGAGACAAGTACAATCAGAACGAGCCTTGCGTAGGTTATGAGAATAACATTGCGGGGTAACATTTTTATGAAGACAGTGAACCAGTGCAGCCACTCACCAGTAAAAAATATTGGATTGGGAAGCTACCAAAAATAATTGAAAACTGCTCTAAAATTTGCGCAAAAAGTGTGCGACAGTTTTCAAATGTGAAATGTCAGCTTCCTATGGACTTATTCCAATTGCAATTTGCACAATAATGGACCTTCGTGTTCTATGATAATGAGAACGTGCCAATTTTTCCCCAAAAAAATGAAGTTCATGACGCTTTATAACATTCATTTTCAAAAACATGGTGTGTGACAGCCAAGTCGAAGGACATTTGGGGTATAAAATCGAATGTACACCAATGATAGGAGGGGCTAAAAATTTCAATACCATATGTGAAATGTGTGGGGGATGATCCTTGAATGGACCAAAAAAAAAAAAAATTCATGCAAAAACCTTTGAGAAATTTGCCATGTACACGATTTTTACCTTTTTCTGAGAATTACCCAGGTACTCAAATGTTTGCAAAAAAAAATCCATTAATTTTTCATGTTTTCAAGAAGTGTCTGACAGTAAACTATTGGTTTCATTTGCCTCGTGGCTGGATACTGAGCTAATGCTTGAGCAATCCGAATCCGATTCTTCGATTACCTGGGTGCAAATTGATTTTTTAAAACTTTTTTCATAATCACCAGAGTAGTAAATTTGGGTAGAATTCATACCTTCGGTTACGTTTCAAACAAGCCAACATTTTTGGATGCAGAGTGTAAAATTACTCCAAAAAGTTCAAAATTTTCAAAATTTATTTTTTTAAGATGTAGGTAACCTTAGGTATTACTCCGCAGGTGCGAATTTGAATTCTGAACGATGAAAAACTATTCACTTACCGGATCCATCTTTTTTAGTATGGCTGCTAAATCATGAATGATTTTTGTAAAGTCTGGACGATTTTCTGGCAGATGGTTCCAGCATTTCACCATCAGGCAATACCTGTTACAGAAATTTATGCATTATTATCTCTATATGTACCTACATTAATTATAGGGAATTCATTGGTTTCTTGAAAAAAAAAAATTATATATGTAGAAAGAACTAACTAGGTATCGGAAATAAGTCTAGGTACATACGTGTCCATCGAACAACCTTCTGGTTTTTTCATACGGTATCCCGAGCGAATGTCTTTTAGCAGTTGTTTAGCATCGTCATACGTAGCATAAGGAACTTCGCCAAAAGTCACAATTTCCCATAATAATATACCATACGACCACCTGTATATGTTAATAGAGTGTATTTATCTAAGGTATAAAAATTGAAGCTAAATGGTTGAAATGCTTTATAATTCAATCAGATCAAGATACTTGGATACCACTTTTCCTAACTAGCTTCCTACATTATAATAAGTATTTGTCATGTTTATTGTTACACTTACACATCAGATTTTGGGGAATGACGTCGGTGCGTTATAGTTTCCGGTGCCATCCATTTTACTGGAAATCTGCCTTTGGTCTTTTGTTTATAGTAGTCGGAATTTCGAATATCTTTGGCTAATCCAAAATCAGCTATTTTCAGGACGTAATCGTCAAATATCAGGATGTTTCGAGCAGCGAGGTCTCGATGAATTAACTGAGGAATTAAATAATAATAATAATTATTAAAGCTTGTACCTGCTGAATATTTTTTACTTCAGTAGAACTCGGCTGTTAGCCTGTTCCAATGTCAGCTTCATGAAAAGACTTACTCTTAAAGAAGCCAAGTATTCCATGCCTCTGGCTATTTGTAGAGCAAATGTGAGCTGAACTTTTTCAGACAGGTCATTTTCGCTGGATTTTGAAGGTTGGTAGTGGTTTCTGAGGAAATCGAGTAAATTTCCATGAGAAGAGTATTCGATGATGATGAGCAATGGTCCATCTTGCGTACAACATCCGAGTAGGCTAAGTACATTGTCATGTCTGCCGATTAGTTTCATCAGTTCCATTTCAGTAACTAAATTGACCAAATCTTTGTCCTTGTGGGTATCTGCGAAATGAATGAATGTATGTAAGTAAATTGAGTCGTCTTTTTTTTTGGATTTGAGTAACATTTTTGCACTTAGAAAGACCTACTTTTCAACATTTTCACTGCTACTGTTGTGACGTTGTGCTGCTGTAAGTGGCCTGAAACATTTCCTTTGACAACTGTTCCAAACTCTCCTTCTCCTAAAAATTCGCCCAGAACGACGTTTTTTCGGGGAATTTCCCACTTCTCATCCGGTGGTAATTCATATTCAGTCCTCGGTGCCAGTTTATTTGCTTCAGATGTTGGATAAGGTTCGTATACGATGCTGACGTGTGGTAGTTTCTGGAATTGGAGAGAGATCGTGTTAGGACAAAATTTATGAATTTTACAAAAAATCTGCCAAATGCGCGCGTTTAATGGCTGCATTATGTGGCTGAACAGCCTACCAGAGAATCTTTCAAACTAATATTCTCTGATTTGAACAAAACCAAGCTTGATCGAAAGAGGATGTCTTGGAAGTTGGAACGTCTGTAGCCAAAATTCCAGACTCCTAAAATCATTTTTAGAGTTTTTGAAATTTTTAAAATTCAAAAAGACTGTTTCAAGGGCCATTGTTTAACTTTTTTAACGAACTAAAATTTGAATTCAGCGTCCTCTGCAACGGATATCTCGACACACTAGTATCTCTACCTACTTATTTGTTGAATTTTTGTAAAAAGTACGCATTTGAGTAGCCCCTAGGTACCAGATTTGAGTTTAAAAGTGAAACGTCTCAAAAATAATGAATTCAGTGCTCTCAGAAACATAGATTTTGACAAATTAGTAGATTTTTGGTATGAAATTTGAATTTTAGCGTGATATGGCATCGGGCACGCAGTGATCCAGATGGAAAATTCACCCTAACAAACCCTTAATTTTGCAAACGTTTCGCATAAAAAAAGCTTATTTTTTGGTTATGTGGGATTTTGAGGGCGCTGATTTTATTTTTGATGACAATTTGACTCCAAACTCCAAAATGTGCTCTAAAGGGCGGGGGATCCGATTTTGAAAATTTTGAAGAAGTACAACACTGGTATTGAAAAGTTGAAGTTTTCAAGGACGCTGAATTTATTTTCGAACATTGCTTGATTCCAAAAATAAAAATGGCCCTCCAGGAACACAAAAATGTGAAAATCTTGAATTTTAGCACCCCATTCTCGCCCAATAAAGTTATTTTTGGTTAGAGGCCTACAGGGTTGAGTTGCAATGATCCTAAACAAATTTTTAATCCTCCACGTGCCCCTGCGGGGTAACGGTGGTGGCCCCTTTCCAAGTAGTGGAGGAAATGCTGTTTTTACCCGTTTTCGAAAAAATGACTGGGAACAAAAAATGATGCTTTCAAGATCAAAAAACAGATTTTTTCTCGAAATGACCCTACTTTGATATTCATTGATTTTTGTTACAAAATTTGAATTTTAACATCCTTCCCCCACATCCCTTAGTGTCCGAAGCAAGCGTGTTTCTTGCTCAACTTGCTTGAATATAACAATCAGATAGTAATACCTACTTATTTAAAAAAAAAAAAAAAGAATTTGAGTGATCACTATAAGTTCAAAACCTAGCATCATTTTAATGGATACCTTATATCTACTCATATTTTGTTGCGATGTAAACATTTTTGTCAAAATTGTTGAAAAACAGGATTGAAATTTTATGTTTTGGAGCGTTAAGTTTTTCTTTTGCGGGTCTTATGAAAAAATTGAGAAAAACGATTGAAGAAATTTTCAGCTGATGACTTTACAGCCTACGTTCATGGCTTTTTGTTTGCGTCTACATTTAGTTATATACCTATATTTGGCTTTTGAAATCGATATCGAGGGAAGTTGCCAATTTCCAAAATGAGATGATCACACACGTACACTCTTGAAATTTATCAATTGAATTTCTCTCAGTCAATTAAAAATTAAGGATAGGTGTTGTTAGGTGTATTTGCTTTAGAAATTTCTGTATAAATAATTAAATATGAGTATGTACTTACCAGTATGTCTAATTCATTTTTGTCCAGCTTAATTTCGTTTTCAATCACGACGCGTTTTACGCATTGCGACATAGCTATCATTTGCATACCCATTTTATTCATTTGTTGTTGCATTTTTCGCGATCTCGCTGCAGACTTTCTATAATAAATGACGAATGCTGCGATTACAGTGCATGTTACTGCCACTATTAGGGTTATTATTAAATTGATGTTTTCCGTTAACCAATTTGTTGATTGGGTATTTTGCAGACTGGTTTGAAATGTTGTTGAATTTTGGATGTTTTTCGTCAACCCATTTGTTGATTGGTTTTTTCGTAAGATTTTTTGAATTATTGTCGAATTTGAACAGTGTTGAATATCATGCAGCCAGAGATCAGTCATGGTGGATTTATCATCTAATCTGTCATATATACATTCTCCAGTTCCTGAATTCCATATACACGAGTAGTTCTTATTTAGACATGCGGTGCATTGATCGCCCATATAGGCGCATTTATACACTACAATATGTGTGTTGTACGTGTTGTCAAGTGGTATTGATCCGTTCATTAAAATAGACAATTTGACTGTTATGGAAGGTTTCGATTCAGTGTATGCGAATATCTCATCAGTACATCTCAATTCTCCCTCTTTCATAGCATTTCCTGAATAACCGCTTTCTAGGTGGTGACTAAATTGTATCTTCTGATTTTTAGAATCAAATGTAAATTTGCATGTAAATCTTTCATGATTTAAAAACATTGGGATCTTATAATGTACTTGTATTCGTTGCGTATTTACTGTGTGGGCAGGGATGTAAATGTCTGAATTATGTGTGGTGAAAAACTGTGGACAAAACATCGAGTTTTTCGAGTATTTAAATCCATCATATGATGTTGTACTATTTCGTGGAGCGAAATTGGTGCTGCCAAGATTCATACCTATTACCATATCATTCTCTTTCCAAATCGCATCATCTGTGCATCTTGATTCATTCACATACCACCGGCATGGGTAAGGAGAAGTTATGCACGATGAACAGGATTTATATGTGCTACAATCGTAAAATATGACGTGAATTTTTTGAAATACTGGGCCACGGTTTATCTGGACTGATAGCTGAGCTCCTATGGAATGATTATCGATGGGTGTTGGAGGTAAATGATCAGGAGCTGGTGTTACGCAATTTATACTATTTTCATTGCAGATGGTTGTTGTATGGATAGAAAAATTGCTAAATTCGAATAGACATATTGTTGTATGGTTGATGAACGGATTCGGGGTTATTAATTTGAGAGTTACACTCGATTCTGATTTTCTTGAAAATTTATTTTCTGAACATGAAAATGTATCGATGTAGTCATTATGTGAGGCCCAGCTGATACAATTTTGTTCAACGTCGCACTCTGATTTCAAACAACATTTATTACTGGGAAAACACCATCCGCAATAAGGATCTCTTATCATCCAGCATGCGTGTGATGTGTTATATTCATCGCAATTATGTATTTTGACTTTGAAGAGTTTCTTTTCAGTCATTACGTATAAAAAGTTCATTGTAGAATCAAACAACATGTTTTCATATACTTTTTCTTCTGCATCGATCATGATGTCTGCATATTTGTCTCCAGTGGACAAATCGGGCGAATCAAATCCTTTTATTGATATTTTCAGTAGCCGGCCATCAATGGTGCCGAAAAATATGATGGTGTAATTATTTATCGAGGTAACCGTCATTGCTGTCACAGTTACAGAACGAAGTTGTTGCAAATATATCAGGTCTCCTATCAGCGGTTCATTCTTTTGAATCAGAGAATGTAATTTATTTATTCGATAACTACATACTGAAGCAGCTGGCCACCGCTTCCAGGTCGTTCTCTGTTGCGTGAACATCATTTTTCCCTGCATTTCATGTGAATCTGTTTTTAAACCAGAGTCTAAATTTTGCTTTCGAATATAGACATTTGAAATTTGTTCTGTAATAATTTTAGTACCATCTGAACCTGAATTGCACATTATGGGAACTCTATTGCACGAATCGTTTTTATCTTTATCTGTCACAATTAGGTACCCAAGAACCGGAGAGTTATCGTCAGAGTTCTGAACGATAAAATAAGCGACGTTTTCAGAACCGAAACTATAAAGTAATTCCTCTTTATCTTTAAGGGGGCACTCGTTTATTGTAAAACGTAAGACAGTATTTTGAGGAAGATTTGATGTAACATGATCTCGTTCTAGATTTTTAAAAGTTGTTATACTTATAGTGCTGGAATTATACGCAGGGGTGAAACCAACATACAGTGTTGATAGAGGTGTTGATGAATTCTCTAGTAAAGTGGGAGCTATGAAGGCTACAATTGGCGTAGCAGATGATAACCCTCCGGGTATAGGTTCAAACATGGTTTTCCAGATTTTGGAAATATTACTCATATCGTGAGCATGACAGATACCGGAGAAAAAAGTACCACACGATATCAGTTGCTGATTCTGATAGTCCAATACCAGCACTTCGTTCCGATTAAACGTCGTTGCATTTCGTTTCAATTCACGTGGACAGTTGGTAGCAGTACAATCTGATGGACTGAGTTTCGATATAGTGTAATTAATTTGCAGTTCGAGATCCGTTGATAATTGATAAATACGGTTTACTGCGCCTATGTATACCCATCTGCCGTATTCATCCACTGCCAAGTGATTGAACTCTATGGCGTTGTCATCTAAAAATACTTTCCACGTTTCCGTAGCTGATTTTGCATTTGAGTAATTCGTATTCAGGCAAAATATAAACGCGTGTATCAATTGTAAGAGTAAGAGCATCGGAAAATTCATCGCGATAAAAATTTCACTTGGTTAAAGGTTACGTTACCATCCGGTTGATTTGTCCGTTATTTTTTTCCCGTTCAATGTCAATTTCATTTCGAAATATCTGGAAGCATAGAGAAAATAATATGGACTTCAGTCTTATAGATAACGTTGATGGTTGATGGATTAGTATTGCTGCATGAGAAGGAAAATTTCACGTAGAACGCTTTGTTTCGCCTCCAGATTGATTTCAAAGTTGAAGTAGGTAATGAAAAAATGGAGGGGGGGGAATGAAAAAAATTGGCACATTTATAACTAAGACACCTTGTATATGGAGCTGTGCAAGTCATGGGGACTTCTGGCAGGGCCTATTCTAAGGCGCAGCTCCGCACATTTTGCACAGTTCCAAAAAATTTAGCTACTTACATTTTTCTTTTTATTTAATAAAATTTTTTTTTGAACGAACACAAAAGTCATAAAGATAGACAATGAATATGAGAATAGAATTTGTGTAAGTTTGGAAAATCAAAAAATTACCAAAAACCATGGATTTTTACTTCTTTGAAATCAAAATTTTCAAAAGTTTTCGCCCTCGCTTCGCTCGGGCCGAATCATTTTTCCTTTATATTCTCTGATTACACAAAGTTGGAGAGTAGAAAAATCATCTTCTCACATAAGAAATAAATGCTGTTCACTTGAAATTTACCAAAATAAAGTCTTTTCATTCCTGTCATAACTATGTACCAGAAAGTCCTAATTTTTTGCTAAAATACCAAAAAAAAATTCTAGTTTTTGTCAAAAATTCGTAAACAACCAATTTGAAAACATAATTATGCTGAAAAAAAATGAAGAATTGTGAATTTTTGAGAGCTTTTGCCCTCGCTTTCCTAATTCCTACTTTTGAAAATGTTTCAATTTTCTGAAAACAAAAAATTTTTGAAGCCATGAAAATTAAGTTTCTGCATAAAGATTGATGTTGTTTTGCGTTTTGAATTATCAATTTTTCATAGCTTCGCCCTCGCTTCGCTCGGGCTTTTTTCTGACCTCAGCTAGTGTAGAGTAGAATAATTGACTTCTCGCATTAAAAATAGGTATTTAATGTTGTTTTACTTCTGAAGAATCATTAATTTTCAAAAGCTTTTGCCCTCGCTTTGCTCGGGCCTTCATTATTATTTTTGATCAGTCGCATCTTGAGCTATGTTTGGGAGATATTGACAAAAGAAAATTTGAAACCGCCATATCTCCGAACCTAATTCTAGAGCCCAAAATTTTTTTTCTTCTGAAAATATGTTCAGGTAAGTACTATTTTTGGAAATTTTTTCAAATTTTTTCTCCAGGTGGGTCATCTTCAAAAACTCAAAAAACTCTTCAAAATGTGTTTTTTGTATCATAGCACCGCCAATTTCAAAAAATACTCGTAGTGAAGTTCTGAAGCTTTGCACGAGAACCTTAAAAAACTGTAGAAGATGCAAATATTCCTCAAAAAGCTCATTTTGGGCCCATGGGCACCTCCCCACCCAATTTTGAGTCTAAAAAATGTTGGCAATATGGGTGTCGTTTTCAGATGAATCGAACCCTATGAACACGAATATGAAGTTGGATTTACAGTTAGACCCTTCCAAGGGCCCCATTTGGGGGGGGTATAGTGCCCCAAAATTGAATTTTTCGCAAAAAATGGTTTATTTTAGCGTTACCTAAGCCTTGTAACTTCCTTAATTAAGGTTGATCCATGGTCTTTGTGGAGAGTACCATTATGCAACCCATCCTCTCCTCCTCTCCCTATCTACCTATGTTGACAACTATCACAAGATATTAATAAATATTCGACAGTCTCTTGGCTGTATGTTGACTGGTTCTTCATTTTTAGGAAATTGTTCATTGTGTCTTGCCAAACTTTGTTCTAAAGAACACACTAAACTTCTAAGAAGTCGTTTTCGCATTAGGTACCTTACCTATGCTGAAAACAATATTATATCCTATGTAGGATCAAGTGACGTCGCCAATTGGGTTCTCTAGGGGGGGGGGGGCGAGCACACGAATTGGACAACTGAAGTATTGATGTAGGACGACTGAAATATGGAAAATCCGGGGCCGGAGGGGGGGCGAAGAAAAGACAAGTCATGCTATTTGAGAGGATGGGTGCATCGTTCTTTTGCCGACAAAAAATTGTAATTTTGCCGCAATAATCAAAATTTCAACGTGCTGAGAACACTGTGGTATCTAAAAATTTTGAAAATGTATAGTGGTTCTGTTCAGAAAAAAATGAAAAATTGGCATTTATCATACGCTTTGAGTATTATGAGTAAGTATTTCTAGAATTTTTCTGTTTAATTTTGATATGTATTCTCAACAGTTTCAAAAGGAGCATCTTGAACGGCCCGGAGTTCATTTTTCTCACGCTTTGAGAATTATGAGTACTTCTGGAGTTTTTCTGTTTAATTTTCATATTCCAACATTTTCTGTCAAAAATCGTTTAAAAATTTTTTCAAAAATTTGTGCTAGGGGTACGATTTGAACCTTGTACCTCTCGTTTAGGAAGCCATTTCCTTCACCACAGGGCTACCGATGTACTTTTCAAAAATGTATTTTTAAAAGGTATACCCTACATGTTGACTATTTGAAATTAGAAAATCGATAAATTTTAATTTTAATTTTCGTGAAATTGATCGATAAACGTATCGTTTAAACGTCCATCGTATCATTAAAAATATCCTCGAATTTTTGTCGAACTCGAATTTCAAAAATTCATCCGCGAATATTCGAATTTCGAAATAATTACAAAAATCAGAAAATCGATAAATTTTCATTTTCGTGAAATTGATCGATAAATGTATCGTTTAAACGTCCATCATATCACCAAAAATATCCTCGAATTTTTGTCGAACTGTAAGGAGCAGATATGCCTTAACTCCGTAGAGAGGAAGTACAATAACCTCTCGTCGGAGGTTATATCATTACCCCTCTTTCGAAGAAGTTTAACGTACTTCTCCTACATTTCTGGAGCCCAAGGTAACGTGTACGAATATCTCCGAGCGTAGGTCGTTCCAAGCTCGGATCAGTCTCCTTGAACTTTCTACTATATAACCTCTTGCACAGACCATCTCGAGAGTTCCCTCCGATGTAAAAAGAGATTCCTCTCGAAGATCTTTTTGATGTTCTTAGTGCTCGTTCTTTTCGGTTGTCAGTGCATTTTGCACAAAATGTAATTTAACGTAAAATCTTCTCACTAAGTATGAGCCCCCTTAAGGATGGTTCTGTGCTTCGTTTCGGTAATTGCAAGTGCTAATTTGATGTTCGGTTCCTACCCTCAGTAATTAACGCCGATTAATCCCTTAAGGATCTAATCCGCCCGCTTTTTGATATAACCCACTGCGAGGTTAATATGTATATATTGTTAACATGAACATTGATTACGTGATGTCGATTAATTAATGGTGCTCTGGAAGCATCCCTTTTCGTTCCGGATCTAAGGGATGGCGACACAATTGAATGTGTATCTACCAACCAATACCCTGCGACGTGCTTAGTATTAGTAGCACACCGACGAGCAGGGAACGTGTACAGTGTTGAGGCAGGAGATGTACCCTAAATCCTGTCCGGGTTGCGTTCGCCCTATCAATTAAAGGTAATTTGTGAAACCCCCTTTAATTGCTATGCTTAATCTAGACCAAGTATTAACCTACTTTTCGAGTTATATCTGCCAGAACAGCTTTTCTACTAGTATAGTCTAGCGTTAGATATTTTATATCTATTTATACAATGTTCATGACTTCAAACCCCATGAATATTACAATTCCACATTATGTATTAAATTATTATGCACAAAGCATTTGTCTCGTGTTTTATTTCTACACGTTAATAAGAAATTGTATGTGTATAAAGGGTATTCGTAATGATCGTACAAGCACCTATTGAGCTAGCATGGTGCAGGAAAATATCTCCTTAGGGATATTTCTCAGAAAATTAGCAGGTAGTAAGTATTATATTAAACCCACCGTATAGTCTTTCTCATCTACCTCTCCTAACCCATTCATTACCAATATCACTTTATCAGAACTCAAATTTCAAAAATTCATCCGCGAATATTCGAATTTTGAAATAATTACGAAAATCGATAAATTTCATGTGGTAAAATGGCATATGAAAAAAATCATTAAATTCAAAAATTAATTTCTCAAGAACGGCTTAACCGATTTTGATGAAATTTAAAATTTCACCCCTTTGATCCTTGCCTAACATTTTGTCATCATCATCATGTTTCAAAAGTTCCCAGCTTCAGAGTTCATCGAGCGACAAAATTTGCAGGGTGACTTTGCACAAAATTCATTAAAAATGAAATTTCTCAGGAACGGCTGAACCGATTTTGATCAAATTTAATATCATACAACTAGGTTACGAGCCCGATTTTTTGACATAACCATCATTTTCCAAAAGTTCAAAGTTTTCAAGGTTATTGAACTTTAAACTTTTTTTTTCAAAATTTTTCAAAATTCAATATCTAGAAAACGGCTGAACCAATTTTGATGAAACTTTGCATATAACTAGACCTTTACCGTCCCTACAAACCAAAATTATCACCACGATCCAAAAGTTTACAGCTTTTGAGTTATATCGAAAAAACCAAAAAAACTTATATATACGTATATATATATAGCCGCATACAGGTAAACTCATAACGTTTTGTATAAAATACAAACTCACGTCCCACCTGTAACTTCGTTGCTGTGCATGCGCTCGACGCGTCACCCCATAGGCCTGATAGTACTCGATGTTAGGCCGCGTTATATTCGTTAACTTGATTTTTGGGTGACCTGTGGAGAGGTATCTCATTGCCGAAACATCAATTTTTTAGAAAAGCTTTTTTTTTAAAAGTCCCATACATCTCTGTTTTTCGCAAATAGCTTTTTAACAAAGCATCCTACAAAAAAAAAACCAGCTCTGAGCAGAAAGGAAATTTTATGCTCTACAATTTCCTTCATTGCATTTTTTTCATAGGATGCATACTTTCCTCGTAAAATCAATGTTAATGTTGAAAAACACGAAAATTCGGACCTGTATAATCAGCTTTAAATTAAAATTGAGCAGTCAAAAATTCATTTTAGGCGATTTTTGACCACGCGACGTGAAAGAGGAGACCTTCAACCACCAGAATCACCAAACAGAACTTAAAAAATGATTATTGGCATTCTTGGCAATAAACACCTTTTCCTTATGTCCTAGTACATAATAATTAGGCTATGCACTCATTTGAAAATTGAGTCAAAAGAGAAAGTGTATAAACAGCAATCTCACGTCCCTGCTCAAACTTTGCCAGTAGACTCCCCACACCTTGTAGATTCATATGGCACCTCATCGAAAAGTCACGTCCTAAAAAGGTTACGAGTTTGCCAAAACGTTATGAGTTTGCTGGTTAATTTATAAAAAAGTTACGAGTTTACCCCCTAGAATATTTAGACATATATAGGTATAGGCTACTCATAATTTATGTACTTGTGGCACCATTTTATATACTTTACACACGTTCAGGCACCAAAATTTACGTTGTGGCACCACCAAATGGTGCCACAACGTATTTTATTTAAAATCGTGTGGAATGTAATCAGGGCACTGCCAGGGGTCGTTAGGCAAATTTTTGTAATGCTGCCACAACGACATTTAAAAGTTCCTTTTAATATACTGGTAAAATTATATAGTCAACAGACGTTGTGGCACCATTTTCAGGTCTCATTGGTTTTCGATGTATTTTTTTGTAAAAATTCGTTGTAAAATGTTTTGATTAGATGGCGCTGTTGCTTATACCCTTAATCATCACTCTATACTCATATAATATAGAGGCACCAGTTGGTTTTTATTAATGAATAAACCGTTACCAGAAAAATGCTCGCGTAAATGACTAAGTTTTCTTCACTTGCTACCTGGTGCCACAACGACGTTCAACTAAATGGTGCCATAACGTTACAAAAGTAGATATTGATATATATATAAACCTTTAGTCGTATCGTGATCCCAGACCCTCAAAACGTAAAGAAAAGTCACTCCCCGACCCAACTTCCACCATCGCAACAAATACAGTACTCCACTTTTCTTAAGAAAAGTCGGTAAAAGTGTTCCAAAACGCACTTTGTCCATTTTTATTGAATTTTTTTTAGTGGTATCTGGTGGATGAAATGTATAGCTACACTCCTAACATCATAAATCCACCCAAATAAAGTTTTAAACCCGCCTAAATAGCAAATTTACCAGACTAAAAATTAATTTTTTAAAATGGACATAGGGCGTTTTGGAATATCGATCCTCATTTATGATCATTATCACAAATTTCGAAAAATTGAAAAAATTTCTCGAGTTTTTAGCAATTTTTCTCGAATTTTTGAAATTGATAATAATGATCAAAAAATGGCACCACTGCGTTCCAAAATATTTCCCCAGTTTCAGGAATGATATCTTTCGATACTTCGGCGTAATTAATAAGGCGAAATATCTGCGAAGAAAAAAAAAATTTAAAAACACAAAAGGTTCAGTCATCAGGTTTTTGGCAACATTGCACTGCTGATTGTCTCGATTATATTTTGCATCGGGAGCAGTTGCTAGCTGATTTCCAAAGTCCCTGATGTAATTATTGCGTGCGTGATTGTGAGTATGAAGTGAAATTTTTTTGTTTTACCTATGTACTTCTTATAAAAATTTCAATTTTTTGAATTTGAGTCAATGTGTCTGGCCAAATAAAATTTTCCAGGAATTTTTCATGTTTCCTTCCCTCCGCACTTCTACCCCTTCTTGTGTTCTTAGCAATTTTATTGAGCTTTTTTGTAATTTTTAGGACCAAAAATTGAAGTAAAATGTAGTTATTTGTACGTTTTTCTACAATAAATGTATGAATTTTTGGCTAGAAATTTGGCGAACTTACACAAAGTCGGGGCCCACATAAGGATCTATTGCGCCCCACGTCGATCCTCCGGGACAACGTTTTTCTTAAAGGGAGAGTCCTAAGGAATATTTCTAGCCCTTGTCTTCAAAAAAAAGTGACCCTACATACAAAGTGGCGGCCATTTTGATTGACATGTCAGCAGAAATCACGGATTTTGCGTTCCAACAGGGGACTTACACAAAATTTATGAAACCGAACAAGGGTAGATCGAAAGAGCAGGCAAACATTTATGACCTGTCCAAATTTCATGTGCTAGACTGCCTTTCTCAATTTTTGGTGAACTTTTGAAAATCAAATTTAAGCAAAAAATCAGGGAGAAAAATTGACCTGGAAAGCTGAAATTTGGGATGTACCCTATTTTCGACCTGCCAAATCGATTGGAAACTTTCATATCGTTTTGAGCAGTTCTGGAGCATCCAACAGATTTTTGGAACACAAAATTCCCACAAAATTCCATCAAATCGAGTTGGAAAGTCGAAATTCATTCCGCAAACTAAATACAATACTTACGCTACGAAGTCAATTACAGGTGGATTTAAAGTCGTTTTGGAGCCTCCAGCAACTTTTTGAAAATTACTGAAGCTTCCAGTAGATTTCTGAAACTTGAATTTCCTCAAAATTTCATCAAATGGAGATGGAAAGCCGAAATTTATTCTGCAATTACATAACTTCAATACCCTATGAAGTCGACTGCTGATGGATTTTAAGTCGTTTTGGAGCCTCCAACGACTTTTTGAAAATTACTGGAGTGTCCACCAGGTTTTTAAAACTTGAAATTTTCACATTTTATCAAATAGAGTTAGCAAGTCGAAATTTACTCCGCAAACTAATTTCAATATGATACCTATGAATTCGACTGTATGGTAGCTTCAAATAGTTTTGAAGCTTTCAGCTACTTACTTTTTGAAAATTTCAATTTTCCCAAAAAAGCTTCATGAAACCTTTCAAAAAGTCGCTGGTGGCTTCAAAAGGACTTGAAATCCACCAGCAGTCGACTTCATAGCGTATTGAAGTTATGTACTTTGCAGAATGAATTTCGGCTTTCCATCTCCATTTCATGAAATTTTGGGGAAATTTAAGTTTCAGAAATCTACTGGAAGCTCTGCCAGTAATTTTCGAAAAGTCACTGGAGGCTCCAAAACAACTTTAAATTTACCTGTAATTGACTTCGTAGCGTATTGAATTTAGTTTGCGGAATGAATTTCGGCTTTCCAACACCATTTGGTGAAATTTTGTGGGAATTTCGAGTTCCAAAAATCTGCTGGAAGCTTCAGAACTGCTCAAAACGTTTTTAAACAGTTTCCAATCGATTTGGCAGGTCGAAAATAGGGTACATCCCAAATGTCAGCTTTCTAGGTCAATTTGGTAAAACTTTGATTTTCCCTCCATTTTTTGCCCAAATTTGATTTTTAAAAATTCACCAAAAATCAAGAAAGACATTTTAGCACTTGAAATTTGGACAGGTGATAAATGTTAGCCTGCTCTTTTGATCTACCTTTGTTTGGTTTAAAAAAATTCGTGAAAATCCTATGTTGGAACGCAAGATATGCGATTTCGGCTGACCTGTCAATTAAAATAGCCTCCATTTTGTAAGTAGACCCACTTTTTTTGAGAACAAGGGCTAGAAATGTTGCAAAGGACTTTCCTTTTAAGAAAAAAGTTGCCCCGGAGGATCGACGGGGAGGGGTTGGATCCTTATGTGGGCCCCTCGACTATAATACTTCACTGATTCAGCACAATTTTTCCAACTTCATCGAAATCAAGATGCATCAGAAAAACGTGCCTTGAAACCCCTGTCATTAAAATTGTAATGGCTAAAAGTCATTTTTAAATTTTCAATGATTCTTTGAAAAATTCAAAAATGCAAAAAATCGCCGATTCGGCGAATTTTCAACTTTTAAAATCCATTGAGTATTACCAGAGTTCAGCACGTTGTTGGAAAATTGTTGAAAAAATCAGTTTAAATATAATGAACGCAGATAAAAATGGGTAAAAGTTGATGAAACAAAGTGAAATTCATGCAAAAAGTATCGCAAAATAGTCTAAAATGTCGAAAAATCACCAAAAACTTCGTAAAATAAGAACCACTGAAACTCACCATGCATTTGATGAACAAAATACCAAAATCATGTAAAATTTTTCGGAAAATTCCGAAATCAATAATTTCAATTGACTTTCACTTAAATTTGTCGCACCTGAAATTTTTGAAAAATTTTATTCGATGTTTCTAGTTTTCCATCAATATTATTCCAACATTTTTTGTTTTACAGTTTATGTTTTCAAAATTTTGCACAAGTTATATTTACTATTTCATTAATTCTACAGTAAATTTTTGTGATTTTAATCCGTCTCAAAGGAGGCGAAAAATTTCAAAAAATTCAATTGGGGAGGTCTCAATCTTGTATTTCATAAGGGTAGACGATTTCTATAGTTGAAAGTTTTCAATCAAATTTTATGGTAGATTTTGAATAATTTATTGAAATTTGTGAGTCAAAAAAAGTACAATCTTAACGCACGTGTCAAAAAATTTCATCCAAAAGGCTAAGAAAATGAAACAATGACGAGGAAAAACAATTTCCGAAGTTCAACTTGCCCAATCAAATTTTTTGAACCCTCTTCAGCAATTTTTTTGAAAATTTTTGACTCGTCTGTAACTCTTTTCCAAATAAACTATTAGCACGCATGCTCGCGTTTTTGACATATTAGATACTACGCCATTTTTTCAAAATTTGGGTGCACTTTTGTGCAGCAATTTCCTATTTGGAAACTTGAAAAATTAACAGGGCCCCCGCCAACTGAAGAAAAAAGCAGAAATTCAGTTTACACTGTATTTTTTATACTCCGAGTCGATTACAAGTAGTTTCCAGCAGTTCTGGAGTCCCCAGTGAGTCCAGTTTTCAAATCAGCTCCTACATCTCCACCGAGTGCGGCTCAAGAAAAACAACGACAATCTAAAAGAGAGAATGTTTGCACCTCTGACATTTTACATGAAGTGGAATACTTTCATTACACAGTTTTGAGTTTTGTTTTCACCTTTTAATTTTTTGTACGTAGGTACCTACTACCTACATAAGTAAGAGCATATCTATCACCAGAAAAAAAAATCAAAACAATTCAGAGGGTACCGGCACCTAATCACCTATGATGAAAAACTGACGCTGAATTCGCGTTCAGCAGATCAAAATACATAGGTATTCCGATAACCAGACATTTCACGATCTTTTCGATCAAACTATCCAAACAACCTTTTTTTGCTTAAATTTTTTCGGACACCTAGGTACCAAAATGAGTACAAAAATATGAATTTTGAAAATTTGATCGAAACATTCACAAGAAGTGTGGTAATCAGGGTATTTTGACCCGCTCAACACGAATCCAGCATCAGTCTTTTATTTTAATAAATTTATGATGTTGGAAAAGTGATTTAAAATTCACGAGGAAATGTATTTTTTGTGATCTGCCAATCTCCACGGCTTGATAAAGGACTAAGAATTATATTTAGTTTTGAATTCAATGGGTTAGGGCGGTTCAAAAACTCAAATCGAAACTTTTTAGGGGAACCGAGGTATTGCACAGGTTATTTGTGTGTACTATACCTATCCAAAGTGGCAATAAAGCACGATTTTTAAAAAGTGATCCCACTTTAGGCCTCCTGGTTCAGCCCTTCGATCGTCTAGGTGGCTCAAATTTTTCCAGGTAGTCCCTCACTCAAAGTTAACTTCCCCACAAATTTTCGCCGAAATTCAGGACTGGTATGTAGGAGCATTTGTTTTTTCATCTACGTACTTTGATGTGAATATGGGAGAAACGTGTCAACTTGTTGAAGGGCTATCAATGTCTTAAAATTCAAAAATCAAATTTAAGTCGTGTACTTGCATATGGGATACCCTCCTAAGCAAGAGCTCAGGGAAATTACTTAGTAGGGGCTCAGAGAATTCCTCACAAACAGGAGGAGGGTAAAATCATTCTCTCATTCAACACGTTTCTTCAAATTGGTTAGGTACCTATCAAATAGTTTCCTGAAAATTTTGCAAAACTTCACGACATTTTTTGGAGGAGAAGGAGGGAAGGAGGTTAAAATTTGACAACTACATACATTTTTCATTTTTAGAGTAGTGTGAGAGTTTTCCAATATTTTTTCGAGTGGGGTGGGTGAGAGAGAGTTTACAGTAAATTAAGTACCTATTCTTACAGTCTCAATTTTTCGTTTATCAACATTTTCAAGTTGTTTAGAGACTGTACATTTTGAATGGAATTGTTCAAAAAAAAAAAAAAAAAAATGCAGATCAATTCATTAAACATGCTTTTGAAAAGTGGAGCGAGGCATAGTTAGCATTGTTGGAAAATTTTCTGTTAAGAATAGGTACCAAAGAAGCACTTTTATTATATTTTTCAAACGTTTTGAAAAAGAAACCACATTTTTTGTTCTTCAAAAATAACTTACAACAAAATAAAAAAATTAAATAAATGCGTTTTTTGTTGTTCATGCGTCCACTAACGACTATTTCTCCATAAAATTTCAACAATCATGTGGGAAAAACGACATTTTATTCAAAATTCCACAAAAAAAGGGAAACAAGCCATCAGCTATTCGCTGATTGCAAGAGAGTTTTTGCATTACCTTTCGCTTATTGGGTGATCTAAATTCTAATGCTGTATGATTTTGAATAGCTCTTCAACAAATCTTGATGGTATGATCAATATAATCTCACCTCAGACATACACGAAATATCGTAATTTATTTTATTTTGAAAAATTATTAATTTTTCTGAATTTACCATTTCAATTCTTGTATAGATACTTAGAAAGATGCCACATTTTTATAAAATTAAATTCAAAATAATTTTTGGAATTTTGGTACACGAAATATGAGGCCACTAGAATCAAAAGTGTACTTCTCCATTTTTGAACTTTTTGAGAAAAACGCAAAAAACCTCCCTAGCATTCATCGTAACATAAAATACCAAGGTAATACGTCTAATATTTTTGTACCAACATGCCGATAGTGACCCGCATGTTTGTTTTACCCTACACGTTGCCATAAGAGTTCCTGAGCCGCTTCAAGTTTGGAGAAGTGCAGTTTTGTCTCCAACCTTACACTTAATATATCTTTGTAGCGCATTTGATCAAAATTTTTTTAGCAATAGAGTGCTAAACATTCAGGAAATCTTGTAAAGTTTAAGAAATTGAAATAATACTGCATTTTAGACCATTCATTTGGAAATTGAAATGATTTTCCTTTTTTTTTCAAAGTAAAAAAAATTAATTTTTATTAATAAAAATGAAAGGTGTTTTTTGCGGGAAGGGTCCTCACTTGATGAATTTATTCAATTTCAAGCTGAATTTCAAGGCATAACACTAGTCCTTCATTCAATTTCCGCCAGGTTGGTTTCAAAACTGCACTTCTCCATTAAAAAAGTGCAGTTTTGATTCCAACACCTAACTTTACACGCTGTTTTACTATACTTCCTGGCACAAAATTCAAATTTTGACATTTTCATCGGATGCGGCACATATTGTAGTATACCAAACCATACTTAACTCATTTTCGAAAAAAAGTGGAGAAGTACACTTTTGATTCTAGTGGCCTCAAATATCGGTTGTATTTTATTTTGGAAAATTACAATCTTCACCGATTCGATTTGTTTTTCGTTGTTGAAAAAAAAATGAAAGTACTCGCCAAAGTTATATCTACAATTTCAGTTTTGGCTTATTACAATACACAGTTTTATCTTCATTTTCATATCAATATTATCTACAATAAAGTTTTGAATTGAAATCAGAATTTAATTTTTGCATATTGCTTAGCATTTTAAAAATCTACACGAGGACGACGATGACTACGATGACTACGATGACGACGATGACGACGATGACTACCATGAAAAAGTGGTTACAATAGAGTTTTTTCGCGCTTCGCGCAAAAACTCTAAAAAGAAGCAGGACAAAAGTAGGATTTGTAGGATTTACAGGACTGTCAAGATATCCCGGGTTAGTGCACAGCTGCACACCTCCTTCACCATCTGTTTTGAAAAAAGTTTGGGAGAGTAAGTATAGGAAATTATCTACGAAAAAAGTGGATTTTCATAAAATCTTTGAAAGAGTTGAAACATGACGTAGTTTGATTCAATTTTGTAAGTCTTAGATAATGCACAACTCACAGCCCAACTATAACGGACCATTCAAAAAATTTTAGTATGCAATGTTTTACTAATATCGATAAATGGTCTGTAGCGTTTAGCGTATTTACGTAACGAGATAGAATAATAGATTGAAATACAGATAATTTTTATCTCACGTCGATGTACAGTTACATTGTATGTACCTAGATGTTCAGTAATAAAGCATTTGTCGTGTATAGCACTCGTTATTGCGTTACAAAGTGGCGACCGTGACGAGATAATTTTTTTTTCAGTTAAAAACCTGTAATTTCAACGGTTTTGGTAAAAAAAAAATTGCGTTTTTTTGCGTATTTTCGCTCGTTGTAACATATTTTGAGTACTCTGGGGTATTCTAGAGAATTTTTGAGTATATTTGCGAGTTTTTTGCGGTCGTTATCGGCGGATTTGTGCACGGTTTTGTGTTCTGACGTTCTACGTATTCGTATTGTTTGTTGTGCTTTGCAAAAATGACCGGTGGATCTACGCCTGCTGCTCCTGCCACCGCACCTGTCAAGCTACGTATTGCCCCTTTTTCGGAAACCTCTCCAGATCTATGGTTTTCTGCGGCACATGCGATTTTTGCCGCAAACGATGTTACAGATGAGAAGACCAAGTTTTCACACCTCCTACAGAGTTTAGACATGGCTCAATATGAGCGATTTATTAGTTCAATCATAAAAAGTTCTGAAAGTCTTTCTACGCCATACTCAGATGCAAAGAAAAAATTGCTAGAGACATATGGTGATTCCAAGGAACGTAAGTTACAAAAACTCCTCAATTCACACACATTCACCAAAACAAAACCGACTCGTCTCCTCGAACAGATTCACACCTTGGCTGGTAACTCCTTCTCCAATAGCACCATTAAGGAGATGTTTTTATCGAAAATTCCCATTCAAACTAGAATGACAGTGACATCCAGTCTCTCTTTGCCACTTGATGAGCTTGCAAAGCAGGCCGAGATGATTATGGATTTGCAGCTTGCAAGTGGCATGTTTAGCCAAGGTTCTTCTGTGTTTTCTTTGATGGCAAACTCTACCACGCCATCTACAAGCAGTACGTTTGCTCCTTCAGCATTACCCTCATCGGCAACTTTACCAACACAGTGCTGCGCAGCTTCAGCACCTCAAACTGCTGATTCTTTGCTACTGGTTGCTGTTACCGAGCTGACAAAACAAATCGCCGCTATGAATCTCAGTTGCTCGAGGGATAGATCGAATTCGAGTCACCGTGGTAGAGATCATTCACGTTTGCGCCGTCGTTCTCCATCACCGTACCATTCACGTGATTTATTTGATGGTAAATGTTGGTACCACAATGAATGGGGAAACAATGTGCGTAAATGTTACGCAGGTTGCAGTGAATATAAAGAGAAAAACTCGGAAAACTAACTGAGGGGACATGTAAGGCAGCGATACAGTCCCCCGGTTGCGCTGAAGCTGCCGATACCAATCATACTAATTCACCTCGCCTATTCATACGTGATAAAAAATCTGGTTTCTTATTTTTGGTGGATAGTGGTTCCGATATTTTGATTTTACCTCACAACTTCCTGCCAAAGCGTCATTGTGCCAGAGAAAAATACCAGTATAAACTTACAGCAGCTAATGGCAGTAAAATTGATACCTTTGGTACAGAGGTAGTTACAGTGGACTTTGGCATGTTAACGACTTACTTGTGGAATTTCGTCTTTGCAGACGTCACATCGCCAATTTTGGGTGCAGATTTTCTGTCTTATTGCCATCTGCTACCTGATACACGACGCAAGCGCCTGTTCGATGGGAAATTATTATTGAGTGCACAATGCCAAATGGTTGAAACATCTCAGGCCAGTGTTAATTTAGTCAATGGTGAGTTGCCTGATGGCCCTTTAGGCGACCTCTTTTGAAAGTACCCCTCACTGTTGCGCCCACCTCAGTACCATGCAAGTCCACCTCACGATGTCCTTCATTTCATCGAAACTCATGGACCACCAGAGTGTACCAAAAACCCAGGTGGGTTCAGCCACAAATTGCCAAACAGATCAGAGCTGCGATGGATGCCCATGGTACCTATTCGAAAAAATGGCAAAATTCGAATAGCTGGTGACTACAGATTGTTGAATTTGTGTACATTGCCTGACCGTTACCCATTGCCTGACTGTTACCCATTGCCTGATATGCGCGATTCTACTCAGAGTCTGTTGGGAAAAAAGGTATTTTCAAACCTCGATCTCGTTCGTGCCTACTTCGACATACCCATCTACCCTCCTCATTGCCCTAAGACTGCATTATCATCATGTGCCAGATTTTTCAAGTATAACCGGATGCCATTGGGGTTACAAAATGCGCCTGCCACCTTTCAGAGGTTTATTCGTTCGATCTTAGGTGACCTACCCTTCGTTTTCATCTACTTAGATGACATTTTGGTTTTCTCAGACACTGTAGAGGAGCATTATCGTCACCTTGAGGTCATCTTTGAAAGGCTGGCAAAGTATGGCCTTAGTATGAATGTAAAAAAGTCCACCATTTGCGCTCCAGAGGTTTGCTTCCTTGGGCATCATGTGACTCAAGATGGTTATAAGCCAACAGAGGAACGTATTGCCTACCTCCGCAAATTGCAATGCCCAAAGACGATAGAGGTGCTGCGCAGCGTAATTGGCACATTCAATTTCTACAGTGAGTTCAAGCTGCAAGCTGCTGAGGTCCTTGCCCCCTTGAATGCGATTTTAAAAGGCCGAACGAAGTGTAAAGATAAAACTCTGGTAAAATGGACCCCTGAGCTCACAAAAGCATTTGAAGATGCCAAAAACTTATTCTCTACATTTACATTGTTGCACTACCCTCAAGAAGATGCTGTTTTGGTGTTGACTGCGGATGCCTCAGGCACTGCAGTTGGTGCGGCCCTTCACCAGATTACGAAAGATGGTACCAGAGAACCGTTAGGTTTTTTTTCACGAAAATTGGACTAACGTGAGCAGCTGTGGCCCACTTACGATCGAGAGTTATATGCTTTGTTCCTGGGTGTTGAGCATTTTGAATACCTGGTGGAGGGTAGACGCTTGGTTTTGGCAATGGACCGCAAGCCACTGCTGCCCATTTTTCAAACTCAAAAGCACATAAAACTGCATTGTAGGTCCAGACAAGCCCACTACCTCTCACAGTTCACTAGTGAGATTGTGCATATCTCCGGCGCACATTGGTTCAGATTGAAATTTAGCGCGCCAAAATCAAAATAAATTAGTGCTCAAATAAAATTCAAAATTGTGCCAAAGTATTAAGTATAGTCTAGAACCTAAATATCCAGAGTATTGAGACTCGAGGTAGTGCTGTTGTTGCCTAATCTATGAGACAAGATGTCACTACACACATGATAAAAATAGTGGTTACTTGAGGGTGTTTTTAAAATGCATGTCTTTTCCAGTCATCATGCACAAAAGCAATAACCCAATATATCATTTTAAAGCTGAGTTTCTCTAGTTTCGCATGGTGTATGTGTGGGTGCTTCGATCTTGCAAAAAAAGAAAGTACATTTTTTGAATTTTTTCTACTGACATTTTAGTGTCAAACTATTTCTGTCCAAGAGATACCAAAAAAAACTCATCTGCATTTAGAGGGCCCAAGTATTAGGTTTAAGACTATGCATACACTTTTTCCGCCTTTGACTCTTTTTACACATTTTAGATTTCACATAATATAGCCTAAATCATCAAAAAATATGAATATTTTTGACACACCACTCAAAAAATTCAAAAATGTACCTCTCATCATCTCCCTCTGAGGGCTCATTTTGAGGCTGAGCAAAAGAAAAATGTTAAAAACGAATTTGGAAGGCAAAAATAAGTAAATTTTGACACCCACTTGAAAAATTCAAAAATTTACAATTGAGCATACCTACCCCTTTGAGGGCCAACTTTGGGGCTAGGGTAAAAAATGATGTTAAAAACGAATTTGGAAGGCAAACATATGTAGATTTTGACACCCCACTCAAAAAATTCAAAAATTTACCACTCAGCACCCCCCTTCGAGGGCCCATTTTGGGGCTAGAGTAAAAAATAATGTCAAAAATGAACTCAGCGTCTCAAATTACCCCTTATTACACATCTAGAAGTTTACAATATCGAAGTTTTGATTTTTGGTGCGCTAAATTTCAATCTGAACTAGTGTGCGGTGTTGACAATGTTGTGGCAGATGGTCTGAGTAGGCCAGAAGTAGACTCAGTTACAGTCAATGAGCAGTTTGGTTTCACCCTGGAGGAATTTGCCGGAGCACAGAGGTTGGACAAGGACATGGAGTGGATATGCGGAAATAGCCTACATAACCACCAAATTGGCGAGTTGTTCAATAAAGATGGTAACAGTGTGCTTTGTTCGTTATTTCAAGGCAAGAATAGGCCACTCGTCCCTAAAGCACTTCGCCAAATGGTTTTTCAAAAAATACATAATGTGGCACATCCTGGGCTGAAGGCCACTCAATGTTTGATAGCTGATCGATACTATTGGCCTGGTTTAAAGAAAGACGTTTGTGTTTGGCACTGTGCCTGTGAACCATGCCAAGGCAGTAAAATTACTAGGCACACTAAAGCTCCAGTTGGTGTGTTTCCACCTAGTGACAGATTTGAGCACCTGCATATGGATATCGTTGTACTGTCTACCACTCCTGATGGCTACAAATACCTGTGCACCTTTGTAGATTGTGCAACATGCTGGTTAGAGGTTGTGCCACTTTGTGATATTTCTGCAGAGACTGTAGCTAGAGCCTTTGTTGAGCAGTGGGTGGCTAGGTATGGCGTACCTGCTTATTTGACCACAGATCGAGGTAGTCAATTTACGTCTGCGCCGTTTTCTCAAGTTTCTACACTGCTGGGCTCACAGCAAGTCAAAACTGTTGCATATAACCCCCGTGCCAACGGAATGGTCGAGCGCATGCATTGCAGATTGAAAGATGCACTCAAATGCAGAGGTGGAGATTGGCTCACGATGCTACCAGCGGTTTTATTGGGTTTACGCTTGTCACCTCTAGATGATACTGGTGTATCGTGTGCGGAAATGGCATTTGGTCGTACATTGAGATTGCCAGGTGAAATTTTCGAAAATTCTGAGCATATTGCAGATAATTTCTCATATGTTTCTGATCTGCGTAATGCATTCCGGAGTATTCGCCCGGCACCAGTCCGAAAAAGACACACTAACGTGTTTGTACACCCTGATTTAAAGTCTTGCAATCGGGTGTATGTACGTGTTGATCGTGTCAAAATGCCGCTCGAGGCACCGTACCAGGGGCCATACCTCGTCATAAAACGCATTCCAAAGTGGTACCTGATCGATGTTGACGGTAAGCAGGATTCGGTCAACATTGATAGATTGAAGCCAGCGTATTCATTGGCTGGTGATAATGCTGACAGGAAACCTGATTTGCCACAGAAATATATTGTGAAAGGTTACGATGTCAGGCAGGCGGAGGAGGAAACGTTGAGAAACACCAAAGTGAACCAAAAATCGATTTATGTCCGAAGTCAGGCTCGAACCATTCCCCTCTCTCCTGCCTCAACGCCTCTCCCTGCATCGCCAGATCCTACTCAGCCACAAACTCAAAGTGGTAGGACTATACGAAAACCTGTGAGATTTGGAGATGCTTGTTGCTAAATTATTTAGATTGCTATGTTTCAATTTGTATTTTATTTGCTGATTTTTTTGCCTAATTTTATTCTTTTTCATGCTCGAAAATTTGTTTAAATTGAATTTGTCGTTTCCCTTTTTCAAAAGTAAAGTTACCATTAGTTTTTAATTTAAGTTGTATGTATAGTTGAAAAAAAAGGGGGACGCTTGTAGCATTTAGCGTATTTACGTAACGAGATAGAATAATAGATTGAAATATAGATAATTTTTATCTCACGTCGATGTACAGTTACATTGTATGTACCTAGATGTTCAGTAATAAAGCATTCGTCGTATATTATACATATCTTAAGTTACTATATCTCTAAAGGTTACGCTTTCATCGTATGGAGGGGGGTCAGACTTCTCTAGAAAAAAATTTGTTGATCATAACTTCGCGAGGCTGCATTCTTTAAGAAAATTAGTGACGTTCAAAAATGCTGAAAGAACTTCAAATGTGATTTGAAAAAATTGATTTCATGTTTTGAAAGGGTACCATACTACCATAACTATTGTGCTGTGTCGTTTTTCAACTTTATTTGAATTTTTTTGCAGCCCAGCTTAAAGTTATGGCCAAATAGCCTCAATAAAACACGCGTAACAGAAGTTTTAAATTTTTGAGCAACGTTTACCCCTTTACCGCCTTTACCTCAAATTTTCAAAAATGTTTCACATGTATCAAAACTTTTCTTCAATTTTTGAGCAGGGTATGAAGCTGATTGGACAATTGTTTTTAAAACAGGTATTTTTGAGGCATCGAAGTGGTATCCAATTTAGAAAAATATAACCCCCTTCCTACAAAAAATACCTGTTTTTGAACCATTGTGCATTATTGAGCATTGAATTTCATAACCTTCTCAATTAAGTTGTGATAAAAAAAGAAAAAAAAACAGAAATTCGTACCTACCTATGTAACATTCTTTTCAGATTCCATCCCTCTGTGAACTAACATCGGAGATATGTGCACTACAAAGCACTAACCAAGTACCTATTATTTTTCTGGATGGCTATAAGTCTCCTTTTAAAAGAGGGAGGGGGTGTGAGGAAACGTATCCTACTAAATCGCTGGTAAATGGTCGGAGGAAGTGGAAGGGAGGGTGAATATGGGTCCAAAAGGTGTGTATGAGGACAAAATTATACGAAAGCCATTACAATTTTATTTACTTGTAGTTACTCATCTTAAAAACAGAGGTAGAGTGGAGGTTCCATTAAAAAATTGAGGATTGCGGAATGGAGAGTTCATTTTCAATCATTCTTCATCATTTCAAAATTCAAATTAACTGCATACCTAGGAAACTTCAGGTAAAACATCATTTCTCTCTTTGTGGAATTGCACTCTTCACCTACAAAAGAGGTCAATTTCAACCCTCTCCTCAGAGGATGAGTGCAATGCCGGAAGCGGCTAATGTTTGGAAGACAAATGGAAGGTTGTTGTTTTTTCCTCTTTTTTCGCCTTAGTCGGAGAGCCCACTTGAGGATAAATTGCACCCCCCCCCCCCAATAGAAAACATGCACGAGGAGTAAGATGGTCAGTTTTGTTGAGACGCATGTCAAAAAATCTTCTACAACATTTTTTCCTGTTCCACCAATTCTTAAAACGTACCCACGACAGCTTGTAAAATGAATTGATGCTACATAAATACCTTCAATATTTGGCAACGACGCGAAGGTGCTTTAACACTATTTAAATTATATATAGTGGTGCCTTAATGACTGTTACTCGCAAGGTGCCTCAAAGACACATATTATATCCCTGGTGTCACAACTACCATCTAGTAAATTGGTGCCGCAACGTTGAAAAAGTTGCTATATATACACGTACCTAGTACCTTGTGGTGCCCGGGTCTTTTATCGTAATTGTAGTGCCCGCGTACATAGAGGATCACATATAATTATGATACTTAAAGGTGTTTTGAAGCTGTTTGTTTTTTTTGGGGTTTTTAGTCATAGTGGTGCCCGTTATATAAACTTGGTACTTGTGGTGCCTGCCTCAAAAATTTTTTTATCACCTTAGAGTGCATTCCATCAGATTCTACATCGTTTTATATAAAAAGACCTTGTGGTGCCCAAATCGGGCACCACAAGCCCAAAACCAGGCACCACAATGACTATGTATACTTAAAACAGGCACCACAAAAAACTGTTTTGAGACACCGAAAATTTTTTTTAGTGTGTTTTTCAACTTTTATTAAAATATATATGTGGTGTAAGTAATTTTCTAAATGTCATTGATGTTTATAATATCAAAAAAGGATGTAGTTTCTGCTGGAAT
Source organism: Planococcus citri (assembly GCF_950023065.1). NCBI lineage: Eukaryota > Metazoa > Arthropoda > Insecta > Hemiptera > Pseudococcidae > Planococcus > Planococcus citri. The sequence goes on from NC_088677.1 coordinate 82,927,882, forward strand.
GATCAGTTTTTGCTAAAAATGACAGTATGTACAGAAATTTTTGGTGCAAAGTTTTTTTTTATGAGGTGCGCTGATATGGACCACCTGTGATATTCAATTTTTTACTCATTTTTCACAGCCGCTGAAAAGGGGAATGCTTGAAATACTTTTTTTTGTTCATTTCTAATAATAAATATGATGTTTTGAAACGTGAAAATAAGTTTATTTTGAAATTTTATAGGTGGTCCATATTAGGCGTCCAAAATTTCGAACTGTCATTTTGACTTTTCGATGATTTCGTTCGGCAAAAGATGAAAACAAAACACAAGTTTCGAAACTCTTAAAACCACGATCACGGTATTACTGCGAAACTCTATTTTGTATAAAATTTATCAATAATGGATGAGTTAGGTTAGGGGTCAATGACACCAAGGACTTCCGTTGAATGATGAGAAATCCAGTTTTATCATTTTATTATTTCGATTAAAATAGAATGCTGCAATAATTTTGACACGTGTGTGTTTCATTTCCGCAGCTTTTCATGGGATTTTGCATGAATCAAGGGTTATGAATAAATTTTTCTGGTGTATAGATTGTGACCAATATGTGATTTCGATTCAGTTTCCGTTGGATGATTTATTTTTTACTGACGCGATGGTGATTTAGAAATAATTTTCACAGATAAAAATGACAATTAATGGTGGAGGTCACTGACCACACTGTGAAGGGGCCAGAATACTACATTCCTCATCACGCAGTTATAAAAGAAACTTCTACAAGCACAAAGTTGAGAACGGTTTTTGATGCTAGCATGAAAACTTCAAACGGAGTGTCTCTCAACAATTAAACAACTGGGCCTCTACGTAATACATAGGTACACTCGTTCGATCTATTTTTACCTCACATTCAGCGATGAAGGGATAAAATTTACAAATTCATCGAAAAATAAAACGTTTCGAGTCTCGCCAACTTCCACAGTCCCACACACATCATGGCTTTATGGACATCCGGCAAAAGTTTGTGGGTTGGTTTATCAAATTTCGTCGTTAGTGACGTTTGAAAAAGTTAACCCATCCCCCTTTTCGTACGTTGTTGATGTTTGAAATACCCGGAAAATTAGAAAATCAGTATGAAAAACTCAAAAAAATTCACTGAATACAGTTTGGGAAAATATTTACTGAGAAGTGAGAACTTACTTATCAATAACGTGCACTGCATATCTTTGCGTGCAATGAGTTCAGAAATTTCTAAGGAATTTTCTTCTCGTCAAGCGACATTATATCTAACAAGGGCCGAGCCGATTCTGGAAGGGACACCTCAAGAGTGGTATTCCATAGAAACTCACCATCGATGTTGCGTTTCTATGCTGCACTTATTTATCTGCATCATATTTTGATCGGTTGTTCATGAAGAAAAGAAAGAAAAGAAAACTACACAGATGCGAAGTAGTGTTTTCAAATTGAATTTTGTGACTTTGAAAATGATGATATGTTCATTGTGTGACATAAGATCGGGCAGGCGGCTCCAAAAACGAAATTCGGACGTGGTTCTGAACTTGAAACAGCAATTCACGCAAATTTAAAAAAATTTCCTCAAAATCGGGGAACTTTTGATTTTTTAGATATTTTTATTATAAAAAACGATGGTCAAAAAACCACTCTCAAGGTGTCCCTCTCAAAATCGGCTCAAATGTGGATAAACTCGTTAAACAGATCGAGTATAACACACCAAGAAAGCTGAAATTTGGGATATACCCTATTTTCGACATGCCAAATGGATTGGAAACGGTTTCAATCTGTTTTGAGTAGTTCTGGAGTCTCCAGCAGATTTTTGAAACTCGAAATTCCCACAAAATTCCATCAAATTGGAGTTGTAAACTTAAAATTTATTCTAAAAACTAATTTCAATACGCTTTTCAAGTTGTTTTGGATCCTCCAGCGACTTTTTGAAAATTCCCGAAGCCTCCGGCAGATTTTTGAAACTTTAATTCTGGTGGATTTCAAGTCATTTTAGAGCCTCCAACGACTTTTTTGAAAATTATTGGCGCCTCCTGTAGATTTTTGAAACTTGAAATTTCTCCAAAATTTCATCAAACTAAGATGGAGAGTCGAAATTCATTCTGCAAATTAATTTCAATACGCTATGAAGTTGACTGTTGGTGAATTTCAAGTAGTTTTGGAGCCTCCAGCAACTTTTTGAAAGGTTGTATGACTTTTTTTTGGAAAATTGAAATTTCCTAAAAGTAGCTGGAAGCTTCAAAACCATTTGAAACCACCATGTAGTCTGCGAAGTAAATTTCAGCTTGCCAATAACTCCATTTGATAAATTAATGTTGAAGAAATTTCAAGTTTAAAAAATCTACTGGAGGCTCCAGTAATTTTCAAAAAAATGTGTCCGAAAACTGAATCGAAAACGAATAGGTAGGCAACTAAAATTGAAAAACACGAAAAACGATTCAAAATTTTGTCATTAAGAGGCAATGTGAATTTCAAAAATTGATTAAAAATTTCATAATTTAAAGACAATGATGTGGAATTCTGAAAACTGATGTGAAAGTTTGTAATTCAAGCATAATGGGAACTCTGAAAAATAATTTGTAATGTATTAGAGGCAATGAGAGTGCAGAAAATAGATTTAAAATTTTATAATTTGAAGGCAATGCGGAATTCTGAGAATTGTTTTGGCCATATTATTTACAAAATTCAAAAAATCGAGAAAAATAACCTAAAGCTTTCCAAAATATGTACTTGACTCGATTTCTAAAAAATTGAAATCACCTCAATTATAATTTTTTTATGCTTATAAATACCTGTTTATAAATTAACACACCGAAAAATTGAGGCAACGACGTTTTCTCGTATTTTCGATTTAAAAATTCCAAAGATTATGAGAAATTACAATAGGTACCTATTATTTTCTTGAGAACTATAAATTTCGTAAATTTACTTCATTCCATAAACTTTTACCTCACATTCGAAGAAAAAGTCGATAAATTTTACTCACGCTACTCAATTGTCAGAAGTGAGCTTTTATAATACCGACCTTTTTATACTTTCCCATAACTTTTTGGATATAACACGAAATCTAAACCCTCTGAAAAAGAACTAACAATATGCAAATTGTAGGTAGGTACACAATTGAAATTAAGAATCATCATGTGTGACAGTAAACTTTCCGTGAGATCGATGAAATCCATTTGATCAACATATTACCCATGCCACATAGTTTTTATAAAAAAAACAATGCTATTGAATAGAACAGATCAAAATGAAAAAAAAGGAAAAGATGAGTTAATGCGATTTCGACTTTTTTGGAAAAAAAATTAAATTTCCTGAGTAGATACGCGAAAACGCCAACTCGTGGTTTTGATGAGTGTTAATCAGCTGATCAGTATAATTATAAAGTTGCACTTGGAATAATTTCTTCAAATGTCGCTGTCACTGATTATTTTTCAAAACGAAATTTCATAAAATGTACAACAAGGAGTGATATTTTCAAATCGCTTACCTCTGGCAAATAATCTTGTAATGAATGAATATCTATACAATGTCGCGCAAAGAATCAATATTAAAATGCTGGCTCTTAGTTTCCTGAATCACTAAATTAGTGTACAATGAATCACGATTTATTGTAAAATTAATTTTTAAAAAAAGATACTTAAGTAACGTTGACGTTAGACACATATGTAACTTTGTGGGATGGGTTGTGAAATATGCAGTGAGAAGAGTTTGAGCGATCATTTTAATTTATAAGCTTTTCAGGAAACATACGTGGCTTCGTCATTTGTCATTTTCACTGGATAAGGCCATTTTCCGAGGAACTGCCGCATGCGTCACAATAAAATATTATTATTAGGTATTATAATTGTGTGAAAAACAGGATAGTTAGTGACTAAGGATTTTCAGTACAGTGCTGATGTAATCAGTTTGAAGTTTGATAAGTGATAAGACATTATCATATGAAACTAGTCGTCATTTTTTCAGTTTTCCTATCGATGATTATTTTTGACGGGATGGGAAGTGATAATCGCTAATAGAAATAACACCTTTGCAAACTCAAAAAGTGAAGTGATTCATCCCAGTATCGAAATTTCTCTGAAACTTATACGAGTATCTACTTACACTTACCTACTCTGAAAATTCATTGTCACACCACATCGCTACTCACTGGTTTGTTTTTTCAATTTCAACGAGTCCATCAGTAGGCTACTTGAGATTACAGTATTCCTAAAACCATTATCTTTTCAATTTTCAAACTAGACAAATTCATTTAGAAAAAATGAATGTAGGTTTTGAAATGACTATATACGGGCAAATTTTGTTTAAGTAGCTGGCCATTCTTTTATGAATCAATTTCATAAATCATTGCTTTAATTGCTAGAAAACTCACTGAGTTTTACTTCGTTCGTTTGGTGTCATTGCGTCAACATTTATCAAGTTGAAGTTTTCTCTCAGACGTTGCAACCAAACAAAAAAAAATAGCTAACCTCAATTTTGAAAGTTGACGAAGAAGTACTTACATCACATACATACAATTTTTCATCTCAAATTGTCAAAAGGTCGCTTTTTCCAAAAAAATTTCGAAAGCTTCAACTGAAACATGATTCTTGAATCTGAAAACCCATCTGGACTTTGTAAGTGTAATTTCTGATGAATTGCAAGTTATCAGCTTCGTGCTTAGAGCTCCTCACCTTTTGCATTATTATAGGTAGGTATTTTTAATGTTTCCTGTTCTTATTTAGCAAATTCTAATGATTTGAAAATTTATTTTTGATTTCAGGATAATTTGTAGGAAGATTTGAATATTTGAGCGGATATCACGACAATCATGTGATTCGTAGAATTTTTCTGGTAAGTCGACAATCGACATGGTCGTTTGATTATCTTAACGTGGGCAAATTCCAGAGTTTAAAAAAAATATAATTTGCATTGCTCAGGTTTTGCCTTCTACAGGGTGGCCCAACAAAACCTGACACATGAGAGAGGGAGAAACCAAACACGGCATTAGAAAGTAGAAGAGTGAAGGTTTATGTTTGTCTAGTCGTTTTCCATAATGGATCACTGGAGTGCCACACACCGCGTTTTCATTTATAGAGCCATTTTTCAAAATTAGGAGAGACTTTTTTCAAAGCATTCATATCAATTTGGGCAATTTCGCGGTGAATTTTGATTCGAAACTCATCAAAAGTCATCGGCTAGTTAATATAAACTTCATTCTTCAAAGTAGCCCCATGAATCGAAATCACACCTTGACGGAACTTGTCTTCGCAAAATTTTTCACCCACAGCTCCACTTTATTACGCGGAGGCACTGGCATTTTCTGCTTGAATTGAAAATTTTGAATAGCTGTAACCTCAGACTGACACTTTCTTCAAAAACACATTTTAAATAAAAACACTGTGTGCTGTGACCCTCCAGTGCTCCAACATGGAAAACGACTAGACAAAAATAAACCTTCACTCTTCTACTTTCCAATGCCGTGTTGGGTTTCTTCCTCCCTCATTTAGTTCCGGTGCCAACAGAAAACATAATACCTTGTATCTACACTTTTACAACTTATTATGCAAAAAGTTCTATTTGATATGGCAATCAGGCGCAGAAAATGGAACAGGGAATAATAATGAATTTAAAAAATATTTATTACTTACCTATTTCATACACAAAAATGTACTTACTTGCACTAATCATTATAAAAATATAAAAATGGTTACCCCCATGTAACTTCTAAGTACATAAACTTACGTACTATAGTACTTGACATCATAAAAAAATCAACTTTGTACGAAGGTACCTCCAGCTTAATTGGAGCACACTCCATGTTGCTAAAAAAAGTTTATAATAGGTAACGTTTCATTTACCAGCATCAATAACTGCTTTTCAAGTCCAAAAATTTTAAAAATTTACTGTCTTTGTCAAAATTTGCCAGCTTTATCATAATTTGCCGAAATTTGTTGACTTTAAAAATTTGACAACTTTGGGAGGTGGTACACCCTCCCCCCAACCACCCCAAGTTTCGGCCCTGTGTATACGTCAATTGTCAACTAACTGCACCTACCTTAGAAGAATTAAAAACAGAGGTGTAACGATTATAATCGATGCTGCATCGATTAATCGGCCAAAAAAATTTGCTGTTCCGTGATTGGTTGGAATTCAGTGACGTCAGTTATCGTCATCAATTTTTTCTGAACCCATTATCTGAACAATTTTTCCATTTTCATTTTTTTACTCAAAAAGTAATTGTAATGAAAGGGTTGAAAAAAAATGAAAATATGAAACATCAAATAACAAATTAAAACCAAAAGGAAGACATAAAATCAACATTTGGATTAATTGAAAAAAAATTAGCCAAAGGTCCGATTAATCGATTACGGACGATTGAAAATAATCGACGATTATTAATCGGAAATAATCGATTATAATCGTAATCGTAGATCGTTACACCTCTGCTTGAAAGCAAATTATTCTAACTGAAGTTTAGGTTATTCTACAGAGAATGTTGCAAAAGGTTGTTTTGTGAATTTTAGAGGTAGGTACTGATTGTGTTAAAAATAAGACTGTTCATTTAAATTCTGAAATTTTTAAAAAATAATTCTAGTTGAAATCAGTGAATATTTTACATTTTGAAATAGGCCAAAATAAAGGTTCTTTTTATTCAAAAAAAAACCTATTTTGGTTTTTTTTCAAAAACCTACCCCACTTTTAAACGGGTAGGGGTTCTTTGCTCCATCCTGTATTAATTAATATACTTAAATAGTTACCTACATAATTTTTAAAAAAATAAAACTTAAAATTATTCAAAATAGTTTTGTAATAAATCGTTGGTTTCATCTTCTGTGTCATCGGATTCTGTTGTAAGCTTTGAGCTGTGAGGATCAGATTGTCCAATAGTCTGTAGATATACCTATAATTAAAATTTTTTGAGATAACCAGTTTATATCTTGGCAAAATGCACCGCTGAATATAGTGAAAAACTTGTTCGCTTACTTTGTCACAATTCATCAATATGGCATCCAAATCACTAATGATGTTTGTAAATTCTGGCCGATCGGCGGGAAGATAATTCCAGCATTTGCTCATTAGACAGTACCTATCCAACAAACATGATAATTATCATCCATATTACATTATTATAAGATCATTCTCGAGGGAAAATAATAGAAGTAATTTCGTACATGTTAATCGAACAGTTGGCGGGCTTCTTTAAACGATATCCTGACTCGATATCTTCCATTAATTTGTCTGCATCGTTGTGTAAAGGATAAGGATCATCACCCAACGTCAGAATTTCCCAAAGTAGTACGCCGTATGACCACCTGCATAATTATGTGTTGGTAAATTTATAGGTTATGATCATGGAATCAAAATTATGATTGGTTAGGTACTTGGTTAGTATATATTTCTTATTTGAGGTTTTTAACTTACACGTCAGATTTTGACGTGTGACGTCTGTCTGTCAAGGCTTCTGGTGCCATCCATTTGACTGGAAGTCGACCTCCAGTTTTTAATCTGTAGTAGTTAATTTGTCGAATATCTCTGGCTAATCCGAAATCAGCTATTTTCATGACATAATTGTTAAATACTAGAATATTTCGAGCTGCGAGGTCTCGGTGAACGAACTGAAAAAGTCGAATTGTTTCAATAAAAGGCACCAAGTGACCGTGGTTTCTACTACAGAGCATCTACTAGGCAATGAAAGTAGTGAAAAAATGAATATTTGGAAGTTTAGTGGTGAAGAATGTGTAAAAATGCTGATCATCACCTCAAAATTTTTTTTAGAATACATATTTGTAAGCAGATGTACAGGTAGGTATACCTATACTGAACAGAAAAAAGACTTACTCCAATGGAAGCCAAGTACTCCATGCCTTTTGCTATTTGTAGAGCGAATGTAATTAGTACTTCTTCAGACAAATCATTTTGTTCAACTTTTCGGGGTACGGTAGAGTGATGATTTTTGTGGAGGAAATCGAGTAAATTTCCATGTGACGAGTATTCGGTGATGAGGAACAGAGGCCCATCGAGTGTACAACATCCGAGTAGTCTTAGTACATTTTCATGTCTGCCGATGATTTTCATCAGTTGCATCTCCGTGACTAAATTTACCATATCTGCGTCAGTGTGGCTATCTGTGAAGTATGTAAGTTTTTTAGTCCCTAATCTTTATTCTTAGCTTAAAAATATGACAGATTACTTATCTTTTGTCAAAACTAATGTGAATAGATAAAATATGCTTACTTTTCAACATTTTTACTGCTACTGTTGTGACGACGTTCTGCTGTAAGAGACCTGAAACCTTCCCTTCGACAACTTTTCCGAACTGTCCTTCTCCCAGACATTTTCCTAGAACAATGTTTTTTCGAGGAATTTCCCACTTATCGTCGGATGGCAATTCATATTCGTCTTTTGGTACGGTTTCATTTTCGGCAAATCTTGGAATAGATGTGTATTGGATAGTGACGTTTGGTAATCTCTGAAATAAAAGCGCGGTAGGTACATTTGTGATCAGAAACTGTAGTAAGCCCAGTTAGGTTGCTTTGTAGTAACTAGATTATTTTTCTCATTATTGGTTACCTTGAGTTACTATTTTCACCAAAACGGTGGCTGAAAATAACTCTTTTTTTTTCATGGAATTTGAAAATAAAATTTCGAATAAAGCAGAAAATCAATTGGAAAATGGTAATAAAAGGGGTTTTCAAATAACCGAGGTACCTACTACAGTTACTGCCAAGTGCAAGTAACTTTTGGTTAATAAATTTGCCTTTTTTCAAGTGTTCAAAAAAAAAATCGCAAAATGTCTCGCTTTTCGTCTAATTTGCCAACAAAAAAAAACACTAAAAAAATGTCGTCTTCTTGTCGAAAAATTTCAAAAAAAGTCGCATTTTTTCATCAAAAACTGCGTTAAAACTTCTCTCGTTCGTAAAAAGTTATGGAAGTGCCCCTTTTTTTTTGATAAAAATTGCGCAAAAGCTCCAGTTTTTTGCCAATAATAATTGCCAAAAAATCTTGATTATCGAGTAAAGTTGGATTAATTTGTTTTCACCAAAATTTCTGAAAAGTTTCGCTATTTGCTAAAAAGTTTCACTATTTTCCCAAAATTTCAAAAAATTCGTACCTTTTGTTGAAATTGTCAGTCTCGCCTCTCGCGTTCATCCAGAAATAGCAAAAAGTCTAGTAATTTGTTATAATTGCCAGGTCTCGTTTTTTTTTACTAAAAATTTTCGAACCCCCCCCCCTAAGAAAAAGAATTCGCCCATAATAGCCTCATTTTTTTTGATAATAATCCAAAAAATGTATCATTTTTTGCTAATATTTGTCAAAATAGTCCCGGTTTTTGCTGAAATGGCAAAATTTCGATTGGGTTTAATCTTCAGATATTTTGTTTCATGATTTCTTTTTTATATGGTATTGCATTTAATCAAAAAGATTATGTGTTTTGTTTTTTTGTGATGTTTTTACTGATATACGACACAGTAGGTAGTTTTTAACCGATAAATTCAGTTACTTACCTAAGTGGGTACCTAATTATTTACTAGAGTGAGTCGTTTTTCAACTTTTTTCGAATAGTGATGACTCTAGCACAAAATCGTGGCCAAATAATCTCAATAAGGCGCAAGAAAAATTTCAGTTTTTTTGGTCAGTGTTTACCCCCCCCCCCCTCTTCCTCACCCACTCGCTCGAGCTCAAAGTCCTCGAAAGTTTTCAGTTCAGGTGTTATTTTGACATCTTTAATGTCTGCATATGGTCGCTTTCAAGCCATAATGATAACTTTGTAATCGTCGCTCCTTGTAAAATTAGATGTGATAGTGAGCACTAATAAGACCACCTTTGCTGAAAAAAATCAATTTTTTCTACGTGTACATAATTTTTTCAACTTTTAAAACTTTGAACTCTAGCGGTGGGTGGGGGCCGTGGGGGGAATTAAATGTTGACCAAAACATCGGAAATTTTTTCCGCGCCTTATTGAGGTCATTCGGCTATTATTTTTATCAAAATTCAAAAAAAGTCGAATAACGACCCACCCTTTTACGTACATATGTATCTATTTACTGAATCTCCAGACAAAAAATATGTACTTTTTCCGGAGGTAGGTAGTATTTTGGCTAAATTAGTGAAATTAAACTTAGATAGGTAGGTACACACTTACCAGCATATTTGATTCGTTTTCATCCAGACGCATTTCGTTTTCAATCACTACTCGCTTTACCCATTGTGACATAGCTATCATTTCCATGCCCATTTTATTAAGTTGCTGTTGCATTTTCCGCGATCTTTCAGCGGAATTTCTACAATAGATGACGAATATTGCGACTGTAACAAGTGTTACTGTTGTTATTATAATAATGATCCAGTAGATGTTGTCTGTTAACCAAGTTGTTTGATTTTTAATCATGCTTTCTGCAATAAATGGTACATTTAAGCACTCCTCTTTGTCATTTAACCAATGATTATTGTTGTCAGATTCTTCATCCAAGCTGTTGTTGTATTTGCATTCTCCTGTTTTTGAATTCCATATGCATTCGTAATTTTCATCCTGCAGACACTTTGCGCACTGATTGCCCATGTTGGCGCATTTATATAAGACAATATCTAGATTGCGGCGGTTTTCAAGAAGTTTTGATCCATTCCATAAAATAGACCATTTGGCTGTTATGTTAGATTTTGGAGTAGCGTATGTGAATATTGTATCATCACATTTGATGTCGCCAAAAAACCCAATTCCATCAGGAGCCAGAAATGTATTTTGCAGGCTTGCTGATGCCATGGTTTTGTTTTCCTCAATGTCAAATTCGCATGTAAATGTTTCATTGATTAATATTTTCGGGATTGTGACAACTGCGGCCATTCTTTCTTTGTATCCAGTGTTGGCATGTACAAAACGTGTGAGTATAGCCACCCGTGTATTTTGTTTGGGATATATGCCAAACAAAATACGTGGGCAGTCATATCTTTCCCCAAAATGCGTTGGTTCTGATTTTTTGAAATAATCACCTAATATTGTACCATCGCTGCTCCGAATTGTTTCATCAGCACACTTCTGTTCATTTATACGCCAGTTACATGGAGTAGAATTTACACATTGTGTACATGATTTGTATGTACTACAATCAAAAAATTCCACCTCGATTTTTTGAATTTCTGGGAAAAGTTTTGTTTGTAAGCTTATTAGTAGCTGAGCTTTCATGGAATGTTCATTGATAGGTGTCCGAGGTAAATCTTCATAACTTGGTGTTACACAGTTGATTTCATCTTCATTACTTACCCTTGTTGTAGTATTTATTATAGTGTTGTTGAATCTAAAGGAGCATAATATTGTATGATTATTGAACGGGTGTGAATTCAGTAGATTGAAAGTTATATTCCATTTTGCTGTTCTTGAGAATTTATTTCTTGGTCGTGAAGACTTATTTACATATTTGTCGATTTCATAATATGAGATCCATTCGGTGCCGTTTTGTTCATAATTACACTCTGATTTCAAGCAGCATCTGTTACTAAAAAAACACCATCCACAATAAGGATCTCTGGCACCCAAACAAGCGTATAGCGTGTTATATTCGTCACAATTGTGTATTTTGATTTTGGCAAGTTTCTTGTGAGTCATTACATATAAAAAGTTCTTTTCAGAATCAAACAGCATGTCAGAATTTATTGGAGATCCTTCATCAATCGTGATATCCGCATAAATATTTGCCGTATAGGGATGAGATGAATCGAGTCTTATTAATATCTTCTGCAGATGACCTTTATCTGTACCAATGAACAAGACTACGACGTGATTATTCATTGAAATGATTGTCATGGCTGTCATACTTGTGTAACTCACATGATGATACATAAGTTCTCCATCTAGCCACCTGCGTTTTCGAATTGTGTTGTGCATATTACTCATATTATATGCGCATACTTTGAACCCTTTTTTTCTTAATCTGCCAGAATCATCCTCATTATACGAGTATGTGTACACAGTAAATACAGTAAACAATATTTCCTGCTCTATCTCATTTAAATCAGTTTTAAATTCTAAGTCAGATTTGTGTTTGTAGAAGTAGGCGTGTTCGTGTTCGAGTAAGAGAAACTCCCCAGGCTCATTTATGGATTCCCGCTCATCAGTCAAGCAATTCAAGGGAATGTCATCAAACTGGTAGTTTTGAGCTTCATGCCTTATCCCAATTAGGTTTACTTCTGAGTGGTCTAAATTAATAGTTTGCTGACTGACACACATCTCTTTGGTAAGGAAATAGCTGGAATCTCCCGAATTGAAACCGTAAATTAATGAACTATGCCGGGATCTGTTGTTCCGAATTATATGTCGTTCGTCATATGATGAAAAGCGTTCTCCATCTAGGTGTACAATAGTAATTTTTGCATCTCCGTTTTTGAATTCCAAGCCATAATACAGTGCGGATGAGTTCTGCATTAAACTAGGAGCTATGAAAGATATGTGTTGCGTTTGCGTTTTGAATGAATCATAATATTTAGTTGCATTTGTCAATATTTCTGAAACATTACGGATATTATGAGCACGGCATACCTCTGAGAGTATGTTATTGTGATAACTAATAAGGCACGCTATCAGTTGTTGGTTTCGATAATCTAGTTCGAGTAAGGTGCTTCGACAATAAATCCAATTATCGTTCGATACATTCCAACAATTGTGACGGGTACAATGTGAAGAATTGAATTCCGCTGAAGTGTAGTTGATTTGCGACTTTAGGTCTGCTGATAATTGATAAAGGTGGTTATTAGATGCACCTACGTATACCCATCCACCATTTTCATCTACTGCCAAAAGTTCGAATTCTATGGCTGGATCGTCTGAGAAAAATTCCGAAACTATTTGACCCGAGTTTGCACTGGAGTGTTTCATTCTCATGCTAAACGTAAGCGGGTATATGAGTAATGTGAGAAAGAAATTATGGAAGCGCATAGTGGTAAAATGTTTCTGGTATTTTTAGTCTATTTTGATTTTTTTGAATTCGCTTTCGTTCAGTCAATAGGTCATTACTTTTTGTCTCACGATTGTGTTGGAAATATCTGAAATCATACGAAGATATTTAATGAAGAAATAAATGCTGATGGTTGAATTATCCCGGAAACATCCCTCAGTTTTATACAAAGTCGGATAACTATGTTTGAAATTAGCTTGCTGAGGTAATTTTATTTCGATTATTGAAATGAAAATTTTCGTGGTAAAAATGACCAAAAAAAACGGGGTTTTAACAAAATGAAATAAATACGTAAAAAAATGATAGGAACTGAATGAAGATGAAATTTTAAAAAAATACAGCAGGTATTTAAAAAGATGAATAATATAATTAAATTAAATAAAAGACATGAAATGAAAAATACGAGTAAGTACCTAAATGAAATGAGATGAAGACAATACATACATTCAAGCCTGTATCCAGGATTTCCTCATGGGGGGGTGATAAATGACTCATAAGTAGGGGACAAAAATCACAAAATTCCCAACGGGCTCATATGTATAAAAATTTCAATAGTAGGCACATTTCAGACATTTTCATGCTGAATTTCAGCTTGAAAAACGTGTTGATCAGAGTGAGGTTTTTGAAATTTATCCAGTAAATTGTTTATACCTACCTATTTATAATGAAAACTTGACACTCCTCATGTCCTCAGACTTGAATTAATAGTTTGTTCAACTAGGGAGCGAAAATGATTTGGACGATTTTCGTGGTTTATTGCCCAAGCGTCGCGAGGAAAATAATTCAAAATTGTCGAAAATCATTTTTACTCCTGAGTTGGATAACATTTTTCGTTATGAGGGAGGAAAATCCCAGTACCTATTCAATTCCAATAATGATCAGTAAGCTGGAGTAAAAGGAGCACTTTTTCTCCCTTATAATAACGAAAAATATGCTTCCAGAAATTTCAATTTCAAAAAAGGAAAGCAAACAAAAGCATTGGATATTCATAATTCAAGAAAAAAAAAATAATTAGTACATAGATTATGCAACTACCTAGGGAGATAATGTGATTTTCAATGAATTTTGAAGTTTGTAGCAAATTATCTCCCTATATTAAATGCAAGAAATCGTGGAAATTATATTAACCTAAGGATTTTTTGGCCCTGGGGGTGATTGTACCCCAAATCACCCCCCCCCCCTGAATACGCCCTTGCATACATTGATAGGTACAAAGGTACCGTACATAATATAAATTAAAAACAAATGAAAGAATAGAGTAATTTTTTATTTGAGTAAAAGAAAATCGAAGGAGCTCAAATTGAAAACCTACATGCATGTAAATATCATCCTGACTATATAGGTACTTACCCCAACTTGAAAATAAGAAATTATACAGACGAAAATGGAACAAAAAAAAAACAGAATGAAAACAAAAATCAAAATTTTACAAACTAAATCAATCGTGAAATAACTGATGGAAATCGAAACGAAAACCAAAAGCAGAAAAAAAAACTGCGAACACTAAATCAAAAACTAAAAACGAAAACGCAAAGCCTTATAAATGAAAATTGAAAACTATAAACCAAACGTATCAAAAAAGTGAATCAAAAAACGAAAACGAATAACTGAAATCGAGAAACAAAGCAAGAAAAATTTCAAAAATGAAACGAAAAATCAAATGCAGGAAAATCTCGAGACAAAAATCGAAAACAATAAACAAAAACGCAAAGTTTCAAAAGTGGAAATGGACTTGAAATCGAAAGGCGAGTCAGCGTGTTGAAATTAAGGTTAAATGCGAATTTTAGCATTCCAGATTCATTTTCGATTTTTTGGGTCAAAAATAGAGTACTCCTTGTACATATAATACCGGAATTCAGCGTTCTACAAATACGTAATGTATCAATTTCTTAAAATTTTATTCTTGATTTTTCTTGTGGCCACTTTTGGATTTATGGAGTTTTAAAATGGCCACATTTGGGTGGAACAAAATGTTTGCAATTTTCAAACAGAAATTTCATCCGCAAATTACATTTATTTTTTGAAAATAACTAATACGTAAGGTAAGGTGTTCAATTGATGCAAATTTCTCACTTCTTTCGATTGACATGATTTGAAGCCAGTAAGTGTGATTATGGCCTCCTCGGTTGCATTTATCTTGAAATATAAATACTTATAGGTATAGGTAGTTGTAATAAGTAACTTACTTTTGGCACTCTTTCTAGTGATGAATATAGTTAGACCGACGATGAATATTGAAATGCGAGTTCTGGTTCCTTTGACCTTTGAAGCAGCGAACAGTGAATCACGATTTGTTGCAAAAGTAATTGAAAATTTTTCATTTAAATGGTGTGCGACACATCACTACATTGTTGAGAACGTAATTAAAAACATTACCATATACGAGCTAAAATGAGTATTTTAATCTGCATAATTATTTAAGTTATGTAATCGTGCGATGTACGTGGCTGTGATTGCGATAGGTACATTTTGTAATTTCCGCTGTGGAAACGGTTTTTTTCGGATGTTTTTTGAATATTGTATATAAAGCGGGATAACAGGCAGAAAGCTTCCATGTATCTATCTGCGCCAAAGTTCTGACTAATTTCAATGTCGATAAGAGCTTTGAAACGTTATCAAATGCGCACTAGTTGTTATTTTTGATTTTAGCACGTTCGTAAAAAAATGGTTGAAAATTATAATCGCTGATCAAGATAAACGAATGAAACCACTTTAAAAAGTTGTTTTTTAGAATTTTGAACCCAGATGACCAACCACTTCAAAAAATTTGGAAAAAAATATCGAAATAGCAAAAAAAAAATGGGAATTATGAAAAATGAATAAAAATACATAGGTATCATAATTTAGAGGCAATTGGCAGTTTGAAAATTGATTTGAAAATTCATAGTTTGAAAGCAGCAATGTAGAATTCTGAGAATTATTTATTTACAATTTCATAATTTGGAGGTGATAGACATTTCAATATCACTAACTTAATTGATATTTGTAGACCATGTGTAGGTACCTAAGTACTTGAAAAATGATTTGAAATTTTGTTCCATTTTCACTAAATTCTGAATTTCATGTGTATTTCTTTCAGAAACATTGTCGGTTGATTGGAATACTGGAGCTCAATATCACAATCATTTTGATCATTAGCGTAAACCTGGACCAATGTACGTACCTTTACCTACACCTAGTAGTATATCTTTGGTAAGTCCACAGAGTCGTTTTATTTTCTTAACATAATAGTCTATCGTCTATCATTTGCATTGCTTATGACCTTTTGCACCTTTGCAAATTATTCTATGCATGTACCTATATTTCAATCTGACCATCGAGGCAGAAAATAGGACAGGGAATAAGAATTGTGAGAATTATGTATTTACTACTTATTTTATCTATGTATGTACATCTCGCAATTACTTAAACGCCATAGAAAATAGAAAAAAAATATAAGGTTCAGTTACCCTCAGTAACTGCTAAGCACTAAACTTCATTAGGTAGGTACTCGTATTTGACTTAATACAGAAAATTGAATTTAATTCCTCTGGCTTAATTGGAACACACTCTATTTTTCAAAAAAAAAAAATTATATCGTGTTTCATTTAACAGAATCAGTAGATAACTGTGGGCACTTAGAAAGAAGTAAGTAATTAATCTAAATGAATACCTGGTTGATTTGGAAAAGTTTACATGAATACGTTTGTACTTGATTCATATTACACCTAATAAATACATTCTTAATTTCAATAAAAATAAGGACTACTGCCATTTAATCATTCAACACAGATTTTCAATAGATCGTTGATTTCGTCATCTGTGTTATCGGATTCAATCGTGTATTTTGAGCTATGAGGATGAAGTTGTTCGATTGCGTTGGTTTCATCATCTGTGTCATCGGATTCTGTTGTACTCGAATAGTTTGAGCTGGGAGGATCAGGTTGTTCGATTGCCTGTAGAATAATGTAAATTAATTTTTTGAAATAACCAGTCTACATTTTCGAATAGGTAAATAATGGCAAAATAGGTAGGTACACCACAAAATTGTGAGAAACTCAGTTCGCTTACTTTGTCAAAATTCATCAGCATGCCATCCAAATCTTTAATGATATTTGTAAATTCAGGCCGATCCGCGGGCAGATAATTCCAGCATTTGTACATTAGAGAGTACCTATCCAACAAACATGATAATACGTGTGATAAAAATCGAAACAGGCGCCGGAGGCATACATGAGGTACATATACATTACATACATATTAAGTGTGTAATTACCGAGTATCCAAGAATAAAGGATTTTGATTTTATCGAGAAGCGAAAATTTTCTGCTTGAAACTGAATAATTGAATAATCATTACTTAGTAAAATGGATGTTTCTCGCACTTTTTCTTGATTATTATTCAATTTTTCATTTTTGACTTGGGGAAATTATCTTCCCATCTTAGGTTATCAAAACGTATCAAAACTCCTCATTCTTGGACACCCTGTGGCTTCCATCGGATGGAAATTGGAAATAATAGACAATTCATACGTGTTAATCGAACAGTTGGCGGGCTTCTTTAAGCGATACCCTGACTCAATGTCGTCCATTAATTTTTTTGCATCGTTGTACAACGGATAAGGATCATCGCCCAACGTCATCAGCTCCCAAAGTAATACGCCGTAGGACCATCTGCATGTGTTGATAAATTTGTAGATTACGATCATGGAATTACAATCATGATTGGTTATAGTATTGGTCCTACTTATTTGAGGTACCTATTGAACTTACACGTCGGATTTTGATGTGTGGCGTCTGTCTGTTAAGGCTTCAGGTGCCATCCATTTGACTGGAAGTTTACCACCGGTTTTTAATCTATAGTAGTCGGCTTGTCGAATATCTCTGGCTAATCCGAAATCGGCTATTTTCACGACATTGTTGTCAAATACAAGAATATTTCGATCTGCGAGGTCTCGGTGGACGAACTGAATAAATTCAAATTGTTTCTATATAAAGGCACTATAAATGATCGTGGTTCATAGTTTAGGGCATCTACATATTATACATATACTACGAATTGTGATCATCGCCTTCAAAAACCCTTTAGATGACAATCATGATATAGTTATTTTGTATTTTTGTAGGCAGATGAAGCTAAGGTACCTACCTAAGTATAGTGAACAGAAAATACATTTAATCGTCTTCAAAAGACTTACTCCAATGGAAGCCAAGTACTCCATTCCTTTTGCTATTTGTAGAGCAAATGTAATTAGTGTTTCTTCAGACAGATCATGTTGTGTGACTTTTTGGGATGTGGTGGGGTGATGATTTTTTTGGAGGAAATCGAGTAAATTTCCATGCGACGAGTATTCGCTGATGAGGAGCGTAGGTCCATCGATTGTGCAACATCCGAGTAGTCTTAGTACATTTTCATGTCTGCCGATGATTTTCATCAGTTGCATTTCCGTGACTAAATTTACCATATCTGCGTCAGTGTGGCTATCTGTGAAATAAGTTTTATAGTCACAAATTCTTTATTCTTAGCTTTAAAATATGACGCAATTACTTGTTATTATTCAGAACTATATAGATAATAATTTTGATATACTTTTCAACATTTTTACTGCTACTGTTGTGCCAATGTCTCGCCGTAAAAGCCCTAAAACCTTTCCTTCGACAACTTTTCCAAACTGCCCTTCTCCTAGACATTTTCCAAGAATAATATTTTTTCGAGGGATTTCCCACTTATCATCGGGTGGTAATTCATATTCATCCTTTGGTACGGTTTCATTTTCTGCAAATCTTGGAATAGATGTGTATTGGATGGTGACGTTTGGTAATCTCTGAAATAAAAGCGTGGTACATTTGTGAGTATCAACTTCAGAGGATCCAACAAAGTTGCTTTCGGTGTACAAGAAATTTTTGGTGACTGCAGTTCTCCTTTTTTTCAAGTGTTTAAAAATTCAAATTGTCAAAGTCTTGTTTTCGGCCACAAATCGCAAAAAATCTATCCTGTCGTCAAATGTGCCCATAAATTGTTGAAAAAAATGTCATCTTCCTGGCGAAAAATTCCAAAAACCCTCATTTTTTAATCAAAAAATACCTTAAAATTTCGCTTGTTCGCACAAAGTTATGAAAGTGTCGATTTTTTGGACAAAAATTGCGATAAAACATTATCTACTTTTTTAGAGTATTATTGCTAAAAAGTCTTGCTTTTCGCCTAAAAATAGGGGAAATTCAAGTTTTTTCCCAGAATTTCTGAAACATCTCGCTTATTTTTCAAGATTTATAGAAATACCTATTTTTATTTTCTTCCATAGTGCCAAAAATTGCAAAAAATCCTAACGCCTTCGCGTTCAGCTAAAAATAGGAAAAATTCTCGTCGTTTATTGTATTGCCCTAAAGTCTGGTTTTTTATTGAAAATTTTCCAAAAATTCCTAAAAAAAACTCGTCCAAACATTTTTTGTGTCAATATAATATATTTGTCAATAAGCTCTACATTTTGCTAAAGTGGCCAAAATCTCGTTTGAGTTTAATCATCCGATTTTAATTAGAACTGTTCGCTTCGTAATTATTTTATTAATTATGTACTTCGGTATAAACTTAATCAAAAAGTTGTTTTTTTGGCGATTTTTTTCTGCATTAAAATGTTCTGTAAGCGTTTTATACGTTTTTTGGTTACTTTTTTGTAGGAAAAACGAGTGAAAAATAGTACCACATTGTCAAAAGCCGTTATTTATAACTTACTGCTGGACACAGTAATGTTTGACTGATCTATTTAGGTAGTTAAGTAATTTATAAGGTAACTACTAGTTTAAGTCGTTTTTCAACTTTTTTCAAATTTTGATGGACCCTAGCAAAAAAGTCATGGCCAAATGACCTCAATAAGACGCGGGAACAATTTCGAATTTTTTGGTCAACATTTCATCCCCCACCCCCAAGTGATCGCCTTTTAAGCCATTACAAAAGTTCAAAGTTCATTTTTTCCGAATCATAATTATTTGCAATCATTTCCTTATGATGGCAAAACTACTAGAATTGAATATTCAATTGATTTACATTTGCACATGATGGTGAGCAACAGTTCAAAAATTGTTTTTCGACGCGTGCAAAACGTTTAAATGTTCAAAACTTTGAGCTTGGGAAGGAGGATCAAATATTGACCAAAAAATCAGAAATTTCTCCTGCGCCTTATTGAGGTTATTTGGCCATAATTCTTTGCTAGGCCATTAAAATTCCAAAAAAAAAAGTTTTAAAACGACCCACCCTTTTATTTACCGAAACTCTAGTCAAAAAATGCTTTTACCAACGCACGGTAATTTTAGCGACATTATTTTGATTTATAAATGAGTGAAAGACTGTTTCAAATCCAAAGAGAATACATACATCAATGAATATCGCGGTACGTAATGAAACGAACATGCTGTGAAAAATTACATACTTACCAGCATGTTTGATTCATTTTCATCCAGTTCGATTTCATTCTCGATGACCACGCGTTTTACCCATTGTGACACAGCTATCATTTCCATACCCATTTTATTGAGTTGCCGTTGCATTTTTCGCGATCTTTCAGCGGCGTTTCTACAATAAATGAAGAATATTACGACTGTAACAAGTGTTACTGTCGTTATGATAATAATGATCCAATAGATGTTGTCTGTTAACCACCTCAATTGGTTTTTAACAAATGGAACATTTAAGCACTCCTCTTTGTCATTTAACCAATTGATGTGAGATTCTGCACCCAACCTGTGTATGTATTTACATTCTCCTGTTTTTGAATTAAATTCGCATTTGTAATTTTTATCCTGCAGACACTTTGCGCATTGATTGTCCATGTTGGCGCATTTATATAAAATAATATGTTGATTGTCATCGTTTTCAAGTGGTTTTGATCCATTCCATAAAATAGACCATTTGGCAGTTATGCTAGATTTTGGAGTAGCGTATGTAAATATTATTTCACATTCGATATAGCCTCCATAAATATTTTTATCAGAATACCGACGCATATGTTTTAGCCTTGCTGATGCTATGATTTTGTTTTCCTCGGTGTCAAATTCGCATGTAAATGTTTCATTGATTAATATTTCTGGGATGGTGAGCTTTGAGGTGATTATTTCTCTCATTCCAGTGTCGGCATGTATGTACAAAGATCTTCCCGGTATTCGCCCTGAAACTGTATAATGAAAAGCTGGGCAGTTGAATTCTCGCAATTTTTTTTTTAGCTCTGGAAAATCGGATACATTGAAACTATCACCTAGTATTGTATCATCGCTTCGCTGGCTTGGCTCATCTGAACACTTGTGTTCATTTATATGCCAGTTGCATGGAGTAGATGTTACACATTGTAAACATGATTTATATGTGATACAATCGATAAATTCCACCTCGATTTTTTGAAATTCTGGGCAAAGGTTTGTTTGTACTGATAACTGAGCTTCTACAGAGTGTTTATTAATGGGTGTTGGAGGCAAATCTTTTGCATTTGGTGTTGGACAGTTGATTTGGTTTTTATTATTTACACTTGTAGTATTTATTGTAGCGTTGTTGAATCTGAACGAGCATATTATTTTGTGATCGTTGAACGGGTGTAAATTCAATAGATTGAAAGTTACATTCCATTCCGCTTTTCTTGAGAATTTATTCCTTGGACTTGAAAATGAGTCTATGTATTTATCGATATCATACGAGATCCAATTGATACGATTTTTTTCGTAATGACATTCTGATTTCAAGCAGCATCTGTTACTAGGAAAACACCACCCACAATAAGGATCATTTGCACTTACACACGAATATGATGTGTTGTATTCGTCACAATTGTGCGTTTTGATTTTTGCAATTTTATAGTCGGTCATCGCATATAAGAAGTTCTGTTTATAATCAAACAGCATATTAGAAATGAAAGATCCTTTATCAATTGTGATATCCGCATACATATTTGCCGTATAGGTATGAGATGAATCAAGTCTGATTGATTTCTTAAGTAGATGACCTTCTATACCAATGAACAAGACTATGTGGTTATTTATTGAGGTGACTGTCATGGTGTTCACATAAGTTTTACCTACGTGATCTAATATGATTTCTCCATTCAACACCTTGCGTTTTTGAATTGTGAGGTGTATATTAGGCCTACTCATGTTGTATGCACATACTCTGAAACCGGTACTTCTCATATTATTGTCATACACATCAGCCACAGTAAACAATATTTCCCCTTCTATCTCATGTGAATCTATTTGCAAATCGTACGCTGATTTGTGTTGGAAGAAGTAGGCTTGTCGGAGCATGATCGAATTATTCTGAGGCTCATTTTTTAGAGTCCCGCAAATTAAGGGAACGTCGTCAAACTGATAGTTTTGACCGTCATGCCTCATTTCAATTAGGTTTGGCCCTTCTTTTATGACCTTCGAATTAATAGCTTGCTGACTGTCCAAGAACCATTCGATAAGAAAATAGCTGGAATCTTCCGAATTGAAACCGTAAATGAATCTACTATACATGGGGTGGTATTTCATAATAATTTGGTTATAATATGATAAAAAGCGTTCTCGCCCTCGGTCTAGGTGTCGAATAGTTACTATTGGAGTTATTCCAAATAAGCGAAAGCCACAATACAGTGCGGATGAGTTCTGTATTAAACTAGGAGCTATGAAGGATACTGGTTTCTCTAGAGAGGAAACATATTCAGTTGCATTTGCCATTATTTCTGAAATATTACGGATATTATGAGCACGGCAAACTTCTAGGATTCTGTTATTGTGACGACAAATATGGCACGCTATGAGTTGTTGGTTTAGATAATCTAGTTTGAGCAAGGTGGTTCGACACTGATTTGTTTTCAATGTATGTGAACAATTGTCAGAGGTACAATTTGGAGAATTGAATTCCATTAAAGTATACTTGATTTGTAATTTCAGATCTGCTGATAATTGATAGATGTGGTTATCTGTACCTACATATACCCATCCTCCATTTTTATCTACTGCCAAATTATCGAAGTGTTCTTTGTCTTGGGAAAATTCCGAAACTACTTGACCCGAGTTTGCATTGGAGTGTTTCATTCTCATGCTAAACGTAAGCGTGTACACAAATAATGTGAGAAAGAAGTTACGGAAATTCATTATGGTAGATTAATGTTTTCGGTATATTTTTAGTCTATTTTGATTTTTTCGGTATTCGCTTTCATTCGGTCAATGGGTTATCTATTCCTCTTTCTCTAATTATCATGTTTGAAATAAGGTATCTGAAATCATACGAAGACATTTAATGAGAAATTACTGATGGTTGAATTATCCCGTGAACGCCGCTCAGTTTTATATGCAGTTGGATGTTCGAAATTAGCTCGCTGAGTTTCGGTTAATAAAATGACCAAGGAAGTGGTTTTCACTTGGAAAAGTATTTATTGTTTAGTTCCTGAAATTAGGTTTGACGAATCGCCGGATTATTGAAGACCTGGGGAAAATGTTGTATGACGTTTCAGAACTAGGATAAAATTGTAATTGGTACCTACTACCTACCTACGAACTAACTAAGCAGATTTTTTTGAAGTTATCAAAAGTCCGACAGAATGTCTGTTTATCTGACATATAATTTCATGAACTTCTGGATAATATCCCCTACTCACCAACTACGAAAAACTCAATAATGAAGTGAAAATGAAAGGAAAGATGATGATGAGTGAAAGATGAAGTTATGGAGGAGTAAACAAAAAAAAAATGAAAAATGATAGAAATTGAATAGAGGAAAATTAAAAAATATACACAGAAAAGAACAATGAACAAGAATAGGAAAAAAATGGAAAATAATGAAATAAAAAGCGAGTTTTGGAACATCACTCTTCAAATGAAACACTTGATGTAAAATAAGTGAAGTGAGATGAAAAAAATAATTGAAAAGGCTAGGCCGAAGCTCCGGAAGGGTTGTGTGAGAGTAAAACGAAATCTATACTTAATCATATTTGCGTTTAGAGAGATCGTATCGTATGAAAACGACTCCAATGTCTCCAATATTATAAAACTATAGCTGAATTTAAGATGATGAGATGAGATGATGATTTATTGTGTACTTGGATCAGTCCTGGAGGCTATGGAGGGGGCCGCTTGATGAGTGTAGCACAAAATTTGACGTTATTTATATTCGTGCTCAGCGGTAACAAATCATGCAGAGTCGACACCCTACTCATTACCTAGTTATTTCACCCACAATTCTTATTTAACCCCCTCTAGGACGTGTTTTTTCAATTTTTCACAATTTCGAAAGAAGTAGGTATTCGATAGTTGGGGGGGGGGTCAAAAATGCATCCAAAAACGTGTTTCAAAGCTGTACCTCGTAATTTTCGTTGTTAAAAAGCATAAAATAAGTTGAAACGCCATTTTGAGGAAAAAATATATGGGGAGGGAGGTAAAAATTTTTATGGGAATACCTCTTATGAATGTCTACAACACAATAGAAAATTAGAGAAATCGGTTCACATGGGACCGATGAAAAAAATTTTATTGTAATTTCAGGAGGGTGGTTCTAATCTTAAAAAATTCGTAGCAGTCTGCCGCTACGTAAGAGCCAAATTTTTGTGCCAGAAACATTGAGGGCTCATGAGCTACGGTTCAAATAGATTTGGAAAGTTGAAACCTGCAAAAGGCACTTCGGGTACATCCTCCCAATGTACTGTGAAAATTTGGACCCTCTAGGTCAATTTAGAGGGGCTGTAGGTTTGGCTAAACGTCAAAAATCACGCAAAAATCCACTTTTTTGATCATGGAGAGGGGTCAAATGGGGTTGGAAGGTTGAAACCTGCAAAAGGCACTTCGGGTACATCTTCCCAATGTACTGTGAAAATTTGGACCCTCTAGGTCACTTTGGAGGGGCTGTAGGCTTGGCTAAATGTCGAAATTTTCAAAAAACACATAAAATGGATGAAAAAATCCACTTTTTTGACCCTGGAGAGGGATCAAATAGGGTTGGAAGGTTGAAACATGCAAAAAGCACTTCGGGTACATCCTCCCAATGTACTGTGAAAATTTGGACCCTGTAGGTCAATTTGGAGGGGCTGTAGGTTTGGCTAAATGTCAAAAAACACGCAGAAATCCACTTTTTGACCCTGGAAGGGAGTCAAATGTGGTTGGAAGGTTGAATCCTACAAAAATCACTCAAGGGGTACCCTCTCATTGTATGCTGAAAATTTGGACCCCACTGGTCAATTTAAGGGGTGAGGGGGTCAAAAATAGGGGAAAATGTGTTTTTTCTCACCTGAAATGGGGTGGGGATGACCTAGGAATCTGAAATTTGGATATGTTGATCACAATGGAGGTACTGACCTATGGTATGATTTTGGACTTATTTCGTTCATTTGGGGCCTTATTAGTTATTATGCCTCTCCAAAAAAATCACTTTTCTGTAATTTTCAACTTTGACCCTTGAAACTTCGGGGGCCAATTTGAGGTCTCAAATGAACCCCATTTCTCAAGTTTGACTTTATTTGATCAATTAGAACAGGTTCCAGGTCATAAAATGTAAAAATTCAAGTTTAGGTGAAACTTCTACATATATACAATATGTGACCCGCTCTGACAAAATCGACCATTTTTTGACAAAATTTCAAAAAATGTTTTTTTCTCAAAAATCTGATCTTTCAACCCATAAAACTCATTTTAAACGTCATTATTTTGGACACTTTTTTTTGTCGAAATGGTCGATTTTGTCAGAGCGGGTCACATATACTGTCTTATACTACATTGCGAGATCCGACCCAAAAAATTTTGAAAAATGCTAAAAACTCAAATAACGAATATTGTTGGTGGATCATTTGCGCATGGCTCGATTCATTGAATTAATTTTTCGTGAATCATTCGCGAATGAATTGACGATCGAGCGAATCGAATTGTTTAATTATATTTTCTTGGTGAATCATTCGCGAGCGAATTGATCAATTGTTAATGAATCATTAGCGAACGAATAGATTCATTAATTAAATTAATTTCTACGATTCATTTAATCAATTTCTGGTGAATCATTCGCGTACGAATCGAATTATTTAATTAATTTTTGGTAAATTATACAAGAACGAATTGATCAATTCTTCATGAATCATTTTCAAATGAATCGATTCATTTAAATAATTTATGAAGAATCATTCGCGAATGAACTGAATAATAATTATCGAGTACAAAAGTGATCCCTCTATAAATTCGAAATCAGAAAATCGATAAATTTTTCATTTCCTGTCAAAAATCAAATCGCAAAAATTAAAAATCGTGTAAAAAATTTCGAAAAATTTTGTGCTTCGGGTGTGATTTGAAAGGGTATACGTCATGTTGCGAACTATTCGAAATCGGAAAATCGATAAATTATTTTTATTTACGTGTTCAAAAACGAGAAATTTATCCACGAAAAGTCCATCGTATGATTGAAACTATCCTAGAATTTTCGCTCGAACTAGAATTTCAAAAATCCATCCGCGTATATATTCGAATTTCGAGATAATATGAAAACCGATAAATTTCATGTGGTAAAATGACATACTTAATATAAAAAATTCATTAAATGGAAAAATTAATTTCTCAGGAACGGCTGAACCGATTTTGATAACATTTAAAATTGCACCCCTTCGATACTCGCCTGACATTTCGTCATCATCATTTTTTTTTTTTTTTTTGAAAATACTACTTTGTGTCAGTTTTTGAAACAACCAGAATTTTTTACGATTTTAAAAGAAGCAAGGCTGACAATATTTTAGCAAAAAAGAACGAAACTTTTTTGTAATTATTGGCAATTTTTTGAAAAAATAGATGTATCAATTTTTATTATTTTCAAATGGAAATGCCAAAACAGGTTGGGTAAAGAGCTGGAGAAAAAAAAACACAATTTTTTCAAAATGTCCCCTTTTGTGAATTCAAATTTCCTTTTCAGGAGCGCGCCGGAGCTTCTAATAGATTTTCAATTCAAGGTGATGGTGTTGACTGAATTTCGGTCAAAATCTTACAATTTTTTTTTTTTTAGCGATCCACTTTGATGTAATGTATAGAATCGTAAAAGGTGGTCGGATAGATAAGTATTTCTCCTTTCAGGAAATGTGGTTATAGTGACGCAATGGTTGATTATTTTTCAAAATGGAATTTCATAAAATAGATAGCGAGGAGTAATTGTTGCAAATTGCTTACCTCTGGCGAATAATCTTGTAATAGATACGTCGTCGAGCAAAGAATCAATATTTAAATGCTGGTTCTTATGTTTTCTGAACCACTCAAGTACATACAATAAATCACGAGTTGCTGTAAAATTAATCGAAAAATAGATACTGAAATAACGTTAACATAAAACACACGCGACTTTGTGGAATAGGTTGTGAAAAACGCAGTGAGAACCCTCATAGAAAATCACTACTAGCGTCATTACTAAAAAAAAACACTAGTAACTTTTTCGGCAAGTAGCGTCACTACTACTGACAGACGTTACTAATGATTAGTAACGTTTGTCAATAGTAGTGACACGCGCAAATTTGCGCATTTTGCACTGAAAATCATGGCAAAAACATGTTAATGGCAGCTATTTACTCGTAGACCCTCCTAGAACAACGAATTCTCCCCAAAAAAAATTTTGAAAATTGAAAAAAATTTCATGCCTGGGGTGGGGTTCGAACCTGCAATCCCTCATCCTCTAGTCACCTGCATAACCAACTAGGCCACTGGGGAAGTTGGAAGATGAGGTGTTTGAAACATTTATATGCACTTTTTAGCACTCTGGACTTTGAAAAAATTTCAAGTTGAATGATTTTTTACAAAATTAAAACTGAGTTTTTGGTGTGTTGATTTTTCTAGATAAAAATTAAATGGATATCATACACTTGTATTCGATATTTCTTTGCGAAAATGGACCCTTCCTCGTCCCCTTACCCTCGTTCCCCCCCTCCGAGGGGGCTGGTACCTCAAATTTTTTTTTAATTTTTCGACTGGAATTTAGGCTTTATTCGCAAAAATGGACTTTTTTTCGTTCCTCTCCCCTCCTTTCCCCCTCCGAGGGGGCTGGTACCTCGAATTTTTTTTTCATTTTTCGCCTGGAATTTAGGCTTTATTCGCAAAAATCATGGACTTTTTTCCGTTCCTCTCCCCTCCCCTCCCTCTCCGAATTTTAAAAATATAAATGGGGCCCGAGCAGCTGAGCAAGCCATGACAAAAGCTCTTGACAATTGACACTTCTTCATTTTTTTCAGGATATAATTTCTATATGCAAAAAATTGAAATGTTAAATGATTGTTTCCAGATATTTGGTGAAAAAAGGGAGTTTTAGATTGAGGATTTCTGGTAGTTTGACTGAAATGCAGCAGAGGACCCTTTTTTAAAAAAAAATTCATGTAAAAAAATCGCATTATTTGTGATGTGAGAAGTCAATTTTGCTACTATCTAATTTTGGTCGGAAAAAGAAAAAGGAAAATGATCTGGCCCAAGCAAAAACTTTTCAATAATTCATAATTTCAAAAAAAAAACATGGTTTTTGGGAATTCTTTAATTTTTGTTTTTCACCAATTGTAGGTACCTGCCATAGCTGTTAGTAGCGTCAGTTTAATCGTTACTAGTGTCGGCTTGGTCATTAGTAGCGTTGAATCATTCATTAGTAATGTTGAGACAGTCGCTAGTAGTGCCAAGCTGATCGTTAGTAGCGCCAAATCAGTCGCTAGTAGCGTCAAGCTAGTCGCTAGTAGTGTCAAGCTGGTCGCTAGTAGTGTCGAGCTGGTCGCTAGTAGTGTCGAGCTGGTCGCTAGTAGTGTCGAGCTGGTCGCTAGTAGTGTCGAGTTGGTCGCTAGTAGTGTCAAGTTGGTCGTTAGTAGCGTCAGTACAAGCGCTAGTAACGTTTTCGGTATCACTAGTAACTTTTTCAGAAACGCTAGTAATTTTTTGAAGTCGCTAGTAGTGATTTTCTATGAGGGATCATTCATTAGTAATGTTGAGACAGTCGCTAGTAGTGCCAAGCTGATCGTTAGTAGCGCCAAATCAGTCGCTAGTAGCGTCAAGCTAGTCGCTAGTAGTGTCAAGCTGGTCGCTAGTAGTGTCGAGCTGGTCGCTAGTAGTGTCGAGCTGGTCGCTAGTAGTGTCGAGCTGGTCGCTAGTAGTGTCGAGTTGGTCGTTAGTAGTGTCGAGTTGGTCGTTAGTAGCGTCAGTACAAGCGCTAGTAACGTTTTCGGTATCACTAGTAACTTTTTCAGAAACGCTAGTAATTTTTTGAAGTCGCTAGTAGTGATTTTCTATGAGGGAAGAGTTTGAGTGACCATTTCGATTTATAAGTGTTTCGGGGAATCTACGTAGCTTTGATTGCCATTTTTAATTTCCCCTGGATAACTGTTTTCTATGAAAATTTATCGATAATTGTAAAAAAACAGGATACTGACTAAGGATTTTATCAGTCTGATTGTTATTAAGTGCTACAGCTTATTTATCAAATGAAAACGAGTCGTCATTTTATCAGGTTTTTCCCGTCGATGATTTATGTAGATTTAAAATTGTTGGAAGTGATAATAAAGCTCAAAAAGTGAACTTATTCGTCCGAGGATCTTATTTTCTTAATTTTGGGGTAACTAATTACCATAGCCTAAATAAATAAAGTTGTATGCCTACGACTTCATCGACTCATCGTCCATTTTTGAATTTGGAGTACCTACTACCTACCTAGCTTCATGTTTAAACATTTCATTTTTTTTTTATCATGTACCACATCGCTACTTGAGCTGTTTGGTTTTTTCCAGTTCAAGGCCGGGTCCATTATTACTCGAGGTTACATTTTTGTTGGTCTCAAAAAGGATGACTAGGATTCGTCTTAAAACCTACTGAGTCCCCAAATCTCAAAATTTCTCAAATGCGCAGGGCTTCGGTTATGTCGAAAAAAGGTGATTGCGTGAGAAAACGTATTCTGTTAGTTTGAAAGGCCTAAGTTGGAAAACCATGCTTTAATTTTCGAAGTTACGTATACAAATTATGTAATGTATTCTGAGAACCATTAAGTACTTATCTTTTCAATTTTCAAACTTGACAAATTTATTTAGAAAAACTGAATGTAGTTTTTGAGACGACCATATAAGGGCAAATTGTACTTAGCTGGGGTTTCCTTTATAAATCAATTTCATAAATCATGTGGTATTATGCTAACTGCTGATACATACATCACCTGATGTTACCATGTAGATAATTCATAATTTCCTGGAAAAATCTCCGAGTTTTGCTTTGTTCGTTTGATGTCATTTGCATCAACATTATTAAATTATCAATTAGATTTTATCTCACAGACGTTGCAACCAAATAAAAAAAAGATGAATCTCAAACTTGAAAGTTGACGAAAAAGTTGATACAATTTTTCATTGTCAAAAGAACGTTTTTTCCAAAAATGTTTTGAAAGTTTCAACTAATAACTTATTGTAGGTATCTGTATAAAATCTGAAATATGGTTCTTGATTCTGATAACTCATCACGAGATTGTATTATGTACAATTTCTGAAGAATTGCTAGTAGTTGGCTTCGTACTTACTTATTTGCCCTTTTGCATTTATCCTTTTAATGTTTCCTGTTCTTATTTAGCAAATTCTAATGATTTGAAAATTTCTCTTTGATTTCAGGATTATTTTCGGAAGATTTGAATACTTGAGCGGATATATTTGTCTGGTAAGCCGACATGGTCGTTTTATATTCTTCTGCATTGCTCGGGCGTTGCTTTCTAGATTTTTGCAACTTATTATAAATTAAAAGTTCTATCTGTATGGGTGCAGAAAATGGAACAGGGAATAAGAATTTAGAAAATATTTATTACTTATTATTAGTTATTTCATATACACAGCAATGTAATGTACTTACGTGCACAGTGCACTAATCATTAGATATAAAAATAGAAAAAAAGCTCAAGGTTTGGTTAATACCCTCAGTTCTAAGCACTAAACTTACGTACTACGTAGTAGGTACCTATACTTAACATGATTGAAAAAAAAAATCAATTTAGTAGTTTATTGAATACTCGTATCATCTTTAATTTACCAGAATCAATAACTCTGGGTGTACTTTAAAAGAGGTAAATCTGAATTAGGTACTCAGTTGATTGGGAAAAGTTTACAAGATTACTCGATGTACTTACATTTATGTACCTACGTCCTACAATAGGGTGAAGCAGAGAAACCGTGCCCTTTTCAAAATATGTAGTAGCTTCTTCAGCGTAACAGAAGAGGGGAATGGATTTCACAAGCTGTTAGATAGTTGGTTCCAGCCTTTTATATAAGTAGGTAGTATAACCTCGAGTGCAGGGACGAACCCAAAGGTTTTGTTGGGGGGGGGGGGTTGCAAACCGAAAATTTACCCAAGGTGAGGCAACAATTTTATACTAATTTGCATTAGGTACTTATAGGCAGATCTTCTTATTCGTTTTTCCTGTTCAATTTTTAGAAATCTCACACATGAAATTTTTCATTTTGCAAAACAACTGGAAACAAATTAGCCCGAGCGTAGAGAGGACAAAAGCTTTGGAAAATTTGTATTTACCTATATGGGTGAAAAAGCAATGTTTTTTCATGGGCGGAGTTGGATTTTTTAGTTTCGAAATTTTAGAACTTTGATGATGGTTTTTCAGAAATTTCTACTTCGAAAATTGAGTTTCGAGAAGTAAAAAAAGTCTTTTTTTATGGAAGGAGTTTTATTTTTTCATTTCAACATTTTTGAATGTGAGTAATAGATTTTTAGAAAGTTTGATTTTCAAAAAATAAAAAAAACTCACAGGCCTGAGCGATGCGACGCCGAAGTTTTCAAAAATTTATAATTTAAGAAATAAATTAAATATTCAGACTAAAATTGAGGCAATTCCACAGAGTAGTATTTTTGCAAAAAGTATTTGTGAATTTAGAAAAATGATTTACCAATTGTGTTGAAAATATGGATGCTCATTTAAATTCTTTGATTTTAAAAAAATAATTCGAATTGAAATAGATATTTTACATTTCAAAATAGGCCAAAATGAAGGTTCTTTTTATTAAAAAGAAAAAAAAGATAATCTATAGCTATTTTTTTATTTCAAAAACGTATCTCACTTTTAAATGGAGCTGGTTTCTCTGCTCACCACCCTGTCATAGTATATGTACAAGTATATTTATAATTTCAACAAAAATAGATAACTTGAAATTATTCACAACAGTTTTAACTATACGTCTTGTAGATCGTTGGTTTCATCAGCTGTGTCATCGGATTCTGTTGAAAGGTTTGAGCTTTGAGGATCAGGTTGTTCGATAGTCTGTTGATACGTATATGTATGGGTAAATTAAATTTTTTGAGATAACCAGTCTTATATTATAAAGTATGGGTAGGTAAATGTTGGCAAAATACACCACTCGATTGTGAAAATCCCTACTCGCTTACTTTGTCACAATTCATCAGTACGGCATCCAAGCCTTTAATAATATTTGTAAATTGAGGTCGATCTTCGGGCAGATAATTCCAGCATTTGTACATTAGACTGTACCTGTCCAACAAACATGATAATATGTGTAATCATCATTCATATTACGTTACTATGTACATTGATACGTATATAACGTCTATCGAGTGGAAATACGTATGTAGGTAATAAGCAATTCGTACATGTTGATCGAACAGTTGGCGGGCTTCTTTAAACGATATCCTGACTCGATGTCTTCCATTAATTTTTCTGCATCGTTATATAACGGATAAGGTTCATCACCCAATGTCATAATCTCCCAAAGTAATACCCCGTATGACCACCTGCATGAGTTGATAAATTTGTGGGTTACGATCATGGAATTAAGATGACAATTATAGTTAGTATTCGTAGGCACATTTGAGGTAGTCAACTTACACGTCGGATTTTGACGTGTGACGTCTGTCCGTTAAGGCTTCGGGTGCCATCCATTTGACTGGAAGTTTACCACCGGTTTTTAATTTATAGTAGTCAACTTGTCGAACATCTCTGGTTAATCCGAAATCAGCTATTTTCACGACATGGTTGTCAAATACTAGAATATTTCGAGCTGCGAGGTCTCGGTGAACGAACTGAAAAAGTTGATATTTTGAAGTTTGATATGAAGGAAGTGTAAAAAGAATGTGATTATCACCTTTAAGATTCCTTTGGATAACGTGATATTTTTTTCCAGATGTGCCAATATTGAACAGAAAAGACATTAAAATTAAGACTTACTCTAATGGAAGCCAAGTACTCCATGCCTTTTGCTATTTGCAGAGCGAACGTAATTAGTACTTCTTCAGACAAATCATTTTGTGTAACTTTTTGGGCTGTGGTGGGGTGATGATTTTTTTGGAGGAAATCGAGTAAATTTCCATGCGAGGAGTATTCGATGATGAGAAGTGTAGGTCCATCGATTGTACAACAACCGAGTAGTCTTAGTACATTTTCATGTCTGCCGATGATTTTCATCAGTTGCATCTCCGTGACTAAATTAACCATATCTGCGTCAGTGTGGCTATCTGTGAAATACGTTTTTTAGTCCCTCCCAATTGACAATGAGTGTGCGTATTTTAAAAAAAAACGTCATCAAAACGCGTGTGCCGAAAATGGGACAAATTTCGGCAAACACGCGTACTCAAACGCATACTGAAAACGCATACAGAACGCTCACTGAAAACGCCATGAAAACGCTCGCTTGCCTAGCTTGCCTAGTTGGCGGAACGTATACGTATCTTGTACGTTTCGCTTAGTTCCACTGGCGTTTTGTTTATAGGAAAGTGAGCGTATGAAGGGCGTAACGTATGCGGTTCGTATACTTAATGATTAAACTAGTTGCCAAATGTGGTTGAATTGTTTTGTCATTATTGTTATCAATCACTCCATGTTTATCACTAACCACTTTCCGCAAATTTGATTTTCAAGAACTATTCGAATGGAGAAACGTAGACAGACGTAGAGCTTTGGGTAAAAAAACCATTTTGAAGGGAATAAAATTACGAACATTTTTCTTCATGTATGTAGTATTTATGCAAAAGTTGGCAAATGGAAATTATTCATAAAATCGTTATTTTTACGCAAAATGATAAAAATTTAACATCGATCGAAAGGAAATTTCATTGCCTTTAATTTGAAACTACTTTAAAATTCATCCAAACCCGCGAACAATCGAAAAATTGCATTTTTACATGCAAAATTGAATGCATAAGTACCTACTTACGTTCTGATAATGTTTGCAAAGAGGCTTTTCTTCATGGTGATGAACAAAAAACATTGCAAAAACACTAATTTAAATACAAAAACACAAACTTCAATACAAAAATATGAATTTTAATGCAAGAGCTCGAATTTCAATTTCACTCTTTTCCACACTCTGTTAAAACTTAGAAACAACTGATAACAAAAACGGTTGTCATTTTAAATTTGAATTTCTTGGGGAGGTGGTAACTATGGACCAATAGAATTTCAGTATTTAGGGAACACGTTACGCCAGCGTTACGCAGACCTATACGCAAACTGCAGTATATTGGTACCATTAAAGAATGACTTCCAATAACAGTTGGCGTTCAGTCAGCAAATACGCCAACTGAATCTGCCAACGTTCCGCAAACTGATTTTCAGTACACCGAACGCATGCAGTTTTTGAACTAAAAAATACGTACTGTTGATCAGTAGGCGTTCTGCCAGCAAATACGCATACAGAATCTGCCAACGTTCCGCACACTTAATTTCGGTATACCGAACGCATTGCGTTTTTCAGCTTAGAAATCGGTACTGTTGATAAGCAGGTGTTCTGCCAGCAAATACGCATACAGAATCTGCCAACGTTCCGCACACTGATTTTCAGTACACCGAAC
This sequence comes from Planococcus citri, assembly GCF_950023065.1. Classification (NCBI taxonomy): domain Eukaryota; kingdom Metazoa; phylum Arthropoda; class Insecta; order Hemiptera; family Pseudococcidae; genus Planococcus; species Planococcus citri. Next base: position 82,962,571 of record NC_088677.1, read on the forward strand.
GCATGCAGTTTTTGAACTAAAAAATACGTACTGTTGATCAGTAGGCGTTCTGCCTGCAGTATGTGTGCTGATTCAGTGTGCGGATCTGTATGCTGAAGGGAGTACGCGTTACGCACATTCAATTGTCATTAGGGCTATTCTTTATTGTTAGCTTACGTTAGCTATATGACGCGATTACTTATCATTTGTAAAAACTAAATAGATAATAAGAATTAATAATATACTTTTCAACATTTTTACTGCTACTGTTGTGACGACGTTCTGCTGTAATAGGCCTAAAACCTTTCCTTCGACAACTTTTCCAAACTGTCCTTCTCCTAAACATTTTCCCAGAACGATGTTTTTTCGAGGGATTTCCCACTTATCATCGGGTGGTAATTCATATTCGTCTTTCGGTGCAGTTGCATCGTCAGCAAATCTTGGAATAGATGTGTATTGGATAGTGACGTTTGGTAATCTCTGAAATGAAAGCAATTTTTGTCAATAATTGCCAAAAAGTCCGGCTTTTTGCCAAGAATTGGAAAAATTCTATTTTTAGCAGGGTTTTTGAAAAGTCTCGCTATTTACTTAAAATTTCAAGAAACTTTAATTTTCTTCCGTAAATTGCTGGGAAATGTCTTATTTTTTTGCTAAAAAGTTTCACTGTTTTGCCAAAACTTCCAAAAAATTGTAAACTTTTGCTGAAATTGTCATAATAGTTCAACCAAAGATAGCAAAAAGTCTTGTCATTTATTACAATTGCCGCATAAAGTTTCTTTTTTTACTGAAATTCCCCCCCCCCTCACAAAAAACTCGCCCAAGGTGGTCTTACTATTTTCACAAAAATTGAAAAGTGTAGGTATAATTCTTCCGCTATCAACTTTTTGCCAACAAGTCCTGTTTTTCGCTGAAATTGCTAAAATCCGATTGAGTTTAGCCATCAGATTTTAATTTGAACGTTTTGTTTCGTAATTTTTTCAAAGGTATTTTGTGTTTTTTTTTGTGTGATTTTCTTCTGTATTAAAATTTTTTGTACGCGTTTTACAAGCTCATAATAAGTACGTTTTTTGCTGGTTACTTTTTGGTGATATGTAAATACAGTTAAAAGGAATTGCCAAAATTAGTTATTTAAAATTACTTACTGGTTGACATACTTAATAGTTTTTGACTGATCAATTCAGTTAAGCACCATATTACATACCTAGATTTTTTTCAACTTTTTTCGAATTTTTATTGCCCCTAGCAAAAAGTCATGGCCAAATGACCTCATTAAGACTTAGGAAAAAGGTCGGATTTTCTGGTGATCCCCCCCCACGCAAGCTCAAAGTTTTCCAAAGATTCGATTTTTTAAAAAAAATACTTTAGGCGGTCTTTCAACATCTTTGATACCAGCATATAATCGCTTGTAGACCGTTCATGTGCAAATTTGTGAAAAAGTACATAGGTACTTACCAACATGTTTGATTCATTTTCATTTAATTCGATTTCATTTTCGATCACTACCCGTTTTACCCATTGTGACACAGCTATCATTTCCATACCCATTTTATTAAGTTGCTGTTGCATTTTCCGCGATTTTTCAGCGGAGTTTCTACAATAAATGAAGAATACTGCGACTGTTGTAAGGATTACTGCAATTATGATAATAATGATCCAATAGATGTTGTCTGTTAACCAATTTGTTTGATTTTTAATGTTTTCTATAACAAAGGGCTCATTTGAGCATTTTTCTCTGTCATTTAACCAATGATTATTGATGTCAGATGCTACAAGCGAGCTGTCGTTGTATTTACATTCCCCTGTTTTTGAATTCCATACGCATTCGTAATTTGTATTTAAACAATTTGCGCACTGATTACCCATGTTGGCGCATTTATATAACACAATACTATCATTGTAGAAATTTTCAAGATGTTTTGATCCATTCCATAAAATATACCATTTGACAGTTATGCTAGATTTTGGAGTAGTGTATGTGAATATTGTATCATCACATTTGATGTCGGCTTGATATCCATCTACCTCATGACGAACATTCAGATCCCAACGAAACAGGAACACATATTGCAGGCTTGCAGATGCGATGGTTCTGTTTTCTTCAGTGTCAAATCTACATGTAAATGATTCATTAATTAATATTTTTGGGATTGTAATCCGTGCGGCGAATTTTTCTTTCTTTTCGGCATTGGCGTGTATGTAGTATACGTGTCTGTTTTTAAGATGAAACCTTGGGCAGGTATGATAGTTGTTTCCCTCATACTCCGTTATTAGAAAATCGGATACATTGAAATAATCACCTGGTATTGTATCATCGTAGCTTCGAATTGCTTCATCTGAACACTTCTGTTCATTTATATGCCAGTTGCATGGAGTAGAACTTACACATTGTGTACATAATTTATATGTACTACAATCAAAAAACTCCACCTCGATTTTTTGAAATACCGGGAAAAGGTTTGTTTGTATCGATAACTGAGCTTTGATGGAATGTTCATTGTAAGGTGTCGGAGGCAAATCTTCATAACTTGGTATTACACAGTTGATTTGATTTTCATTACTTACGCTTGTTGTAGTATTTATTATACTGTTGTTGAATCTAAAAGAGCATATTATTTTGTGATCGTTGAACTTGAACGGGTGTGAATTCAATAGATTGAAGGTTACATTCCATTCCGCTTTTCTTGAAAATTTATTTCTTGGACTTGGATATTTGTTTACATATTTGTCGATTTCATGCGAGATCCAGTTGACGCTATTTTGCTCATAATTACACTGTGATTTCAAGCAACATTTATTACTATGAACACACCATCCACAATAAGGATCTTTTGCACTTAAACATAAATATGATGTGTTGTATTCGTCACAATTGTGTATTTTGATTTTGGCAATTTTTGTGTAAGTCCTTACGTATAAGAAATTCTTTTTAGTATCGAACAGCATATTATAAATTCCTGAAAATCTTTCAATCGTGATATCCGCAACAATTTTTGCCGTATAGGCACGAAATGAATCAAGTCTTATTGATATCTTAAGTAGATGACCTCCATATGTACCAATGAACAAGACTATGTGGTTATTTATTGAGGTGACTGTCATGGCACTCACACCAGTATCCCCCACTTGTTCATATATGATTTCTCCATTCAGCCCCCTGCGTTTCTGAATTGTTGAGTGTATATTATTCATATTATATGCGCATACTTTAAAACCAACCGAACTGGATGCCACAGTAAACAAAATTTTGTCATCTATTTCATGTGAATCTGTTTTCAATTCAGAGTCTGATTTGTGTTCGTAGAAGTAGGCGTATTTGAGCCAGATTGCATCCGCCAGGGTCTCATTTATTAATTTCTGCTCATGAGTACAACAAGTTAAGGGAATATCATCAAACTGATAGTTTTGGCCTCCATGTCTTATCTCAATTAAGTTTACTCCTATCGAGACCTCTGAATTAATCGCTTGCTGACTGACCGAGATTCCTGCGGTGAGAAAATAGCTGAAATCTCCCGAATTAAAGCCGTAAATTATTCTGTTATATCCGGGGTCGTAGTTCAGAATGATTTGTTTGTCATATGATAACAAGCGTTCTCGGTCTAGGTGTCGAATGGTTATTTTTGGATCCATTACAAAATTTAAGCCAGAATACAGTGCGGATGAGTTCTGTATTAAGCTAGGACCCATGAAGAGTACAGATCGCCATGGTAATGAATCATATTCAGTTGCATTTGCCAATATTTCTGAAATATTACGGATATTATGTGCACGGCATACCGGTAGGGCTCTGTCATGGGGATAACACTTATGGCACGCTATTAGTTGTTGGTTAAGATAATCTAGTTCAAGCAAGACGTTTTCACAATAAACCGAAGAATTAAATTCCATTGAAGTGTAGTTGATATGCGATTTCAGATCTGCTGATAATTGATAGAGGCGGTTACGTGAACCTACATACACCCATCCTTCATTTTCATCTACTGCCAAATTGTAGAATGAGTTGTGTTCATCTGAGAAAAATTCCGAAACTATTTGACTCGAGTTTGCATTATAGGGTTTCATTCTCATGCTAAACGTAAACGTGTATATGATTAATGTGAGAAAGAAGTTATGGATATGCATTGTGACAAAATGTTCCAGGTATTTTTAGTCTATTTTGATTTTTTTTTTTTGAATTCGCTTTCTGTCAGTCAATTGACCATTATTTTTTCTCTCGTGATTGCGTATGGAATATCTGAAATCATACGCAGATATTTAATGAAATGCTCATGATTGAATCATCCTGGGAACACCCCTCAGTTTTATGTAAAGTTGGATATGTTTAAAATTAGCTCGCTAAAGTGACTTTTTTTCGAATATTTGGTAAAATAAATGTTTTCATTGTGAAAAATGTCCAAAAAAAGGTTTTCTGATTTGAAAACTTGGAAAAATATGGAATTGATGCCCACGAACTAAGACAAGTTTTTTCAATTTCCTAAAAGTCTGACAGAATGTCTGTTTATCTGACGTATGATTTCATGAACTTTCGAGTGATATCCGTGAGTGAAAGATGAATTGATGGAAAAGAAAAGTAAACAGAAAAAAACAATAAAAAACGAAAAAATGATAGGAATTGAATGAAGAGAAAATTTTAAAGTACGTATAGAAAAGAACGATACTTATAGGTAAACAGAAATTGGAAAAAATAAAAACTAAAAAAACAAAAAGGAAAAATAATGAAATGAAAGACATAAAATAAAATAAATGAAATGAGATGAAGAAAATACATACTTACATAATAAAAATTAAAAACAAATGAAAAACTGGAGTAATTTTTCATTTGAGTGAAAGGAAACGGAACCTAAAAAAAAACTTGAGAACAAACCACCGAAAATCGAAGGAGTTCAAAATGAAAGCCATAAAAATATCATCCTCACTGCTCCAAAATGAAAATAAAAAATTCTCCAAACGAAATGAAACAAAAAACAAAATTTTACGAACTAAATCAATCGTGAAATAACTGAATCGAAAATATGGAAATAGAAACGAAAACCAAAATCAGACAAAAAAAACTGCAAACATTAAATCGAAAACCAAAAACGAAAACGCAAAGCCTTACAAAATGAAAATGAAAACTATAAATCAAAGAACAACGAATAAATGAAATCGAAAAACAAAAGCCAAAGAATATTATTGGTAAGAATAAAACAAAAAATCAAATGTGAAAATCTTGAAAAAAAAATCGAAAATGATAAAACAAAAACGCAAAGCATCATAAAATGGAAATGGACTGAAAATCGAAAGGCTTCCAAATGAATACCGTGAATACAGGAACTATTAGACATTGTTTTCCAATGTAACCAAGAATGGCCACTTGAAAAGTAGAGAACAAAATTTCAACAAATTGACCTAAAAACCCGAATTTTGGTATTTAAGGTACCTTTTTTCATCCCTCTCCCATCACTATCAATTGAAAACAGTTTCGAACCATTTTGAACAGTTCTGGAGTATCTTGAGCAGTGGCAACTATAGGTATAGGTATAGGTGGTTGTAAATTACTTACTTTTGGCGCTCGTTCTTGTGATGAATAGGAGGTGTAATATGGTTAGACCGAGAATGAATATTGAAATGTGAGTTGTTGGTTCTTTTGACCTTTGCATCAGCGTACAGTAAAGTAAATCGCGATTTTTTGCAAAAGTAATTAAAAATTGTTCATTTAAATGGTGTGAGACACTCGCGACATTGTTGAGAACGTAATTAAAACCGTTATACGAGCTGAAATGAGTATTATTTAATCTACATACATATTTAAGTCAATCGTGCGATATATACGTGGCTGTGATTGATAAGTACATATTCGTGATTTCCGCTGTGGAAACTGTTTTTTCGGATTTTTTTTTGAATATGGTATGTAAAGCGAGATAACAGGCAGAAAGCTTCCAGTATCTATCTGCGCCAAAGTTCTGACTAATTTCAATGTCGATAAGCTTTGAAACGTTATCAAATGCGCACTAGTTATAATTTTTGATTTTAGCACGTTCGTACAAATGGTTGAAATTTATAATCGCTGATCGAGATAAACGAATGAAAACCCTTTAAAAAGTTGTTTTTTTTTAAAATTTTGAATCCTGATGGACCACCACTTCAGAAAATTTGAAAAAAAAAATAATCTGGCTGCACACCTTCAAGGTTCAGAAGAATGATCTGATTGAAATTCTCTCCTGGGCTTATTGGCTGGGTGAAAGTACATAGCTACTTACCATATTTTGTCCTATATTGTTGAAATATTTCATCATTTTCTTAATAGAAAAAATGATGAAATTTTATTTTTTGCGTAAATAGAGAACAAATTTACAAAAATTAAAATTCGTGCCTAAAAATCCTATTCACGAGTTCCCATTCTTTATCACACCACATCGCTGTTTACTACCAGCAATTTTCTTTTTTCCATTTCAACGACGAGTCCATCATAACTGGAGATTATATTTTTGTTGGTCTCAAAAAATATGGCTAGAATTTGTTTTGAAACCTATAATGAATTCCTGGATCTCAAAATTTTCCAATAATGTAGTTATTTGTTTTATTTTTATTTTTTATTTTTTGAGCTAACGTGAGTTCCAGTGGTGGGTCTACATTGAGAAAAGGTAGATAAGTAATGGGAATTCCAAAAATGGAAGAACCAATTTGTAATTGGTACAAAATGTTAACTTGAAAATTTATTTAGATTTTCGTAATTTAAAGACGACGAGAATTCTGAAAAATGATTTGAAATTTTATCATTTGTAGACATTTTGAACTCGAAAATTGATGCAACATTTTGTAATTTGAAAACAATGGGAATTCTTTAAAATGATTCGAAATATTGTAGACCTAATTTTAAGGCAATGTGAATTACAAAAATTTTATTTAAAGTTTCATAATTTTGCGACAATGCATAATTCTTAAAGTTAATTTGAAATTTTGCAATTCAAAGGCGATGCAAACAGAAATTATTCTGAAGTTTAATCATTTGAAAGATATTTGAGAGTTCCGAAAACTGATCTGCAATGTCGCAATTTTGAGGTAATGCACATCTTCAAAATGATTCAAAATTTTGTAATTTGAGGGCAATGTGAATTCCAACAATTTTTTTTAAAATCTCGTGATTTGAAGGTAATGGGAATTATGAAAAGTGAATAAAAATTTCACAATTTAGTGGCAATGGGCATTTTGAAAATTGATTTGAAAATTCATAGTTTAAAAGCAATGTAGGTACGAGTAGAATTATTTTGAAAATTATTTATTTACAATTTCATAATATTTGGATGTAATAGGCATTTCATTAATTGATGTACCTATGTAACGTTTTGTAACTTGAAGATTTTGACCATGTGTACTTAAAAAAAATGATTTGAAATATCTTTCCCTATTCGCTAAATTCTAAATTTCTGTGTATTTCTTTCAGGAACATTGTCAGTTGATTGGAATACTGGAGCTCAATATCACAATCATTTTGAGAATGAGCATCAAACCTGAACTAATGTACCTATAACCTACATAGGTAGTATTTCTTTGGTAAGTCGACATGGGTAGTCGTTTTATTTTCTTAACATAGTCTATCATTTGCATTGCTTATGGCCTTTTACACCTTTGCAAATTATTCTATCTAAATTTTAATCTGACCATTGGGGCAGAAAATAGAACACGGAATAAGAATTGTGAAAATATTTATTACTTATTTCATATGTACATCTTGCAATTACTTAAACGTTATAGAAATAGAGAAAAAATATAAGGTTCAGTTACCCTCAGTGGCCCTCAGTAATTGCTAAAAGCACTAAATCTCATTCTCGTATTTGACTTGATACAGAAAAAATTCAATTTAATGCCTCTAGATTAATTGGAACACACTCATGACTCAATGTTTCAAAAAAAAAAATTATATCGTGTTTCATTTAACAGAATCAGTAACTGTGGGTTTACTTATTAGGTAGGTACTTATACTCGTAGAGTTAGAAATAAATAAATCTAGATGAATAGGTAGTTGATTTGATAAAGTTTACAAGAATACGTTCGTACCTACTTTATTACGTAATTATACTCGTATTAAACCTAATAAATAGTGAAATACATTCTTAATTTCAATAAAAATAAGGACTACTGCCATTAAATCATTCAATACAGATTTTCAATAGATCGTCGATTTCGTCATCTGTGTTATCGGATTTTGTTGTGCTGCAATTTGAGCTATGAGGATGAGGTTGTTCGACTGCGTTGGTTTCATCATCTGTGTCATCGGATTCTGTCGTACTCGAATAGTTTGAGCTGGGAGGATCAGGTTGTTCAATTGTCTGTAGATTAATGTATAGATTAATTTTTTGAGATAACCAGGCTGCATCTTCGAATGGATGAATCATGGCAAAATAGGTACACCACAAGGTTGTGAGCAACTCAGTTCGCTTACTTTGTCAAAATTCATCAGCATGCCATCCAAATCTTTAATGATATTTGTAAATTCTGGGCGATCCGCGGGCAGATAATTCCAGCATTTGCACATCAGACAGTACCTGTCCAATAAAAATGATGATACATATTAAGTGTGAGTGTGTAGTAATTACCGGGTGTCCAAGAATAAGGGATTTTGATTTTATCCAGAAGAAAAGAAAATTTCCCGCTTGGAAATTGGAAAATTGAATAATCATTAGTAAAATGGATGTTTCTGTAATTGTTTCAATGGCATTGAAACGCGATGATAAGGATAACTCAAATAACGCACTTTTTCTTGATTATTATTCAATTTTTCATTTTTGACTTGGGGAAAGGGCCTCCCCCTATATAAAATGGGTGAAACGGCCGTTGATTCATAATGGATCAAAAGTCGTCCAAGTACACAATCTGTGAAAATTTCCAAATTTTTCATCAACCTCCCTCCGAGAAACAAATCTTCGAATTTTTGATGTTAAGGGGGCAGTTTCTCCAAAAGGGGAGGGGGAGGGAGGTCAAAAATTTTTATGGAGAGTTTTTACATCAATGGTGACTTTTTGAACCACTTTCGATCCATTATGGATCAAAAGCCGTTTCACCCATCTTATAGGGGGAGGCCCATTGCTTCCCATTTTAGGTTATCAAAACTCCTTATTCTTGGACACCCTGTATCATCAACATTACATTATTATAACATCCATCGGATGGAAATAATAGGCAATTCATACGTGTTAATCGAACAGTTAGCCGGCTTCTTTAAGCGATACCCCGACTCAATGTCGTCCATTAATTTTTTTGCATCGTTGTATAGCGGATAAGGATCTTCACCCAATGTCATAATCTCCCAAAGTAATACCCCGTATGACCACCTGCATGTGTTGATAAATTTATAACTTACAATGATGGAATTAAAGTCACAATTGGTAGTACTTATTGTTAGTTTGGAACTTATTTAAAGTATTCAACTTACACGTCAGATTTTGATGTGTGACGTCTATCTTTCATGGTTTCTGGTGCCATCCATTTGACTGGAAGTTTACCACCGGTTTTCAATTTATAGTAGTCGACTTGTCGAATATCTCTGGCTAATCCGAAATCAGCTATTTTCATGACATAGTTGTCAAATACTAGAATATTTCGAGCTGCGAGGTCTCGGTGAACAAACTGAAAAAAGTCGAATGATTTCAGTATTATATTAAAGGCACTAAATAATCGTGGTTCTAAGTTTAGGGCATCTACATATACTACGAATTGTGATCATCGCTTCCAAACCCCTTTAGATGACTGAAGGTATCTAAGTAGTAAGTATAGTGAACAGAAAATACATTTAATTGTATGCGAAGACTTACTCCAATGGAAGCCAAGTACTCCATTCCTTTTGCTATTTGTAGAGCAAATGTAATTAGTGTTTCTTCAGACAAATCATGTTGTGTAACTTTTTGGGATGTGGTGGGGTGATGATTTTTTTGGAGGAAATCGAGTAAATTTCCATGCGGGGAGTATTCGGTGATGAGGAGCGTAGGTCCACCGAATGTACAACATCCGAGTAGTCTTAGTACATTTTCATGTCTGCCAATGATTTTCATTAATTGCATTTCCGTGACTAAATTGACCATGTCTGCGTCAGTGTGGCTATCTGTGAAATAAGTTTTTCAGTCTCTATTCTTTATTGTTTTACTTAGGTACCTACTCAGCTTAAAATATGACGCGATTACTAATTATTTGTCAAAACTAAAATACACATAGATAAGATATACTTTTCAACATTTTTACTGCTGCTGTTGTGACGACGTTCTGCTGTAATAAGCCTAATACTTTTCCTTCGACCACTTTTCCAAACTGTCCTTCTCCTAGACATTTTCCTAGGATAACGTTTTTTCGCGGAATTTCCCACTTATGATCAGGCGGTAATTCATATTCGTCCTTTGGTACGGTTTCATTTTCCTCAAATCTTGGAATAGATGTGTATTGTATGGTGACGTTTGGTAATCTCTGAAATAAAAGCTTGGTACATTTGTGAGTATTAACTTCAGAGTGTCCAACAAGGTTGCTTTCGGTTATTACAAGAAATTTTTGGTGACTGCAGTTCTCCTTTTTTTCAAGTGTTTAAAAATTTAAATTGTCAAAGCCTTGTTTTCGGCCACAAATCGCAAAAAATCTCTCCTGTCGTCAAATGTGCCCAAAAATTGTTGAAAAAAATGTCGTCTTCTTGGCGAAAAATTCCAAAAACCCTCATTTTTTAATCAAAAACTACCATAAAATTTCGTTTGTTCGCACAAAGTTATGAAAGTGTCGTTTTTTTTTGACAAAAATTGCGATGAAACATTATTAATTTTTCAGAGTATTGCTGAAAAGTCTTCACCTAAAATTGGCGAAATTCAAGTTTTTTCCCAGAATTTCTGAAAAATCTCGCTTATTTTTCAAGATTTATAGAAATACCTATTTAATATTTTCTTCTATATTGCCAAAAATTGCAAAAAATCCTAACGTCCTCGTGTGTTCAGCTAAAAATAGGAAAAAGACTCGTCGTTTATTATAATTGCCGTAAAGTCTTGTTTTTAAAAAATGAAAATTTTCCAAAAATTCCTAGAAAAAAACTCGTCCAAACATTTTTTGTGCCAATACAATTATTTGTCAATAAGCTGTACATTTTGCTAAAGTGACCAAAATCTCAATCGAGTTTAATCATCTGATTTTAATTAGAACTGTTTGTTGCGTAATTATTTTTTTAATTATGTACCTACTTATGTTAGGTATAAACTTAATCAAAAAAGGTTTTTTTTGGCGATTTTTTCCGCATTAAAAATGTTCTGTAGGCGTTTTGTACGTTTTTTGGTTACTTTTTTGTAGGAAAAACAGTGAAAAATAGTACCACATTGTCGAAATCAGTTATTTATAACTTACTGCTGGTCACAGCAGTAGTGCTTGACTGATCTATTTAGTTACCTAAGTAATTTATAAGGTACCTACTAGTTTAAGTCGTTTTTCAACTTTTTTCAAATTTTGATGGACCCTAGCAAAAAAGTCATGGCCAAATGACCTCAATAAGTCGCGGGAACAATTTCGAATTTTTTGGTCAACATTCGATCTCCCCACCCCCAAGCTCAAAGTTTTCAAAAGTTGAAATTTTTCGATTTAAAAAAAATCAATTTAGGTGGTCTTTTGACATCTTTAATACTGGCGTGTTGAGCGCTTTCAAGCCAATAGAAAAGTTTAAAGTTAATTTTTTCAAAATCATAGTTATTTGTAATCATTTTCTTATGATGGTAAATCTAGAATTGAATATTATTCAACTGATTTACTTTTGCACGCGATGGTGAGCAAAAATTCAAAAAAAATTTTTGACACGTGCAAAAATTTTGAATGTTTAAAACTTTGACCTTGGGGAGGGGAGAGGGATCAAATATTGACCCAAAAATCAGAAATTTCTCCTGCGCCTTATTGAGGTTATTTGGCCATCGCCATAATTCTTTGCTAGGCCATTAAAATTCAAAAAAAAAAGTTTTAAAATGACACACCCTTTTATTTACTGAAACTTTCTAGTCCAGGAAAATTAGATGAAAAAAAAGGGTCATTGGGAAAAGTGAGGTAGAAAGCTGAATTTTGGTATACAGGTCCATTTTTTGGTGCTGAACACGAATCCGATGAGTCCCCGGTCGTCCCTGGTGAGCTTTCTCCCCTATTGTGGATCTAAGCCCCCCAAAACCAGTTTTTTGCAATTTTCTCCCCCGCATTGCATTTTAGCGAAAAATGAGGTTAGACACAAGAATCTACGTCAAATTTCCGATCTAGTGACATATCAACTTTTCTTCTACCCTCAAGGGGGTTGGAACCACAACCATTCAAAAAAGGGGGGTTCCCTGAAAAATACAAAACGTCTATAGGCGCCTAAGAGGGGTGAAATGGTCCCCGACAGCGTTCGAGTTGATATTAGCATGAAAAGTGGGTACCATAGAGAAACCTCCGCGCAAAAAATTTTAGATCCACACCCCCTCCCCTTTTTGCGGAACCCTCCTTTTTTGAAATTTTAGTATCACTTTCCTCAGCCCCATTTCAACCGATTTTGAAAATTTTTCTGGAGGTTATGTATATGCTTGATAGGTAACCCCACAAAAATTTTCAACCCCCTCCCCTCATATTTACCCCCCAAAATGGCGTTTTTTTTCATTTTTTTAGGCCTATTAACAATCAAGATTGCGAGGTAAAATTTTGTAAACACGTTTTTTGGATGTATTTTTGGCCCCCAAACATCATATACTATATTAGAAATTTTTGCTTTGGTGCGCCGTGGTAAAAACTGTTAAAACGAGAGACTATTGACGACTAAAATGAAACGTTTATTCAAATGTATAGGTAGGTACAAGATATTCGTTGAGAGGGAGTTCACATATACAGAAATGTCAATTAAGCATATTCATATCTATCAGTATAACATCGCAATAGTACAGTGAACATTTTGTCTAATCAACACTCCCCCTCAAAATGTTTTTTACATGCTAGAATATTACGTAAGTAGATAGGTATGAGTATAATAGGTTGAGTATAGATATGAATATTTTTAACTACGCATCTACTCTTAAACTGTGCTATAGACGAGCCTAAATAGAAATAGTTAGGCAAAACTTGGTACATAATTTCAATGAGCCCATCTCAAGGTTAAAATCTATGGTGGGAAACTCGAGTGATTATGACAATAGGTAATACCTACCTATTCTTCAGTATGTTTTTTCAACTCGATTAAGAACGTGCGTTCGTTTTTTGTATTTTTTATCTTAAAATTTTCCTGCCATTTCATGGCTGTATTCGAGTATTTGGTTTAACTATTTTTTGAACTAATTAAATGAATTAATTCTCCGGTAACGCGAGTGTTATTTGTGTTGCTATGAACTTATTTCACTAATTAGTTGGACTTCAATTCAAATGGAGTAAGTTTCCTGGTCGAGTTACCGGCAGGCTGAGGGAAATCCTCTAGCCAATATGTTGGTCAGCATTTAGGTTCTTATTTCAAAGTAAAGGGCTACGACATAATCTATGAATAGATTTAGTCCAAACTACTATTGATATGGTCAAGGTAATGATTAGGTTAATGGTAAAGTAGTTAGAATTCATCTGAATGATCTAGGTAAGGATTTAAACAGTGATTCAATCTGAATAATCTAGGTATAGATTTAGTAGATTTCCAACTATTTCGACTTGCTTGCAATGTCTAGAAATGTACGTAATTTTATTACAATTCGAGTTTTTATTACACTGGGATACGTTCCAACCATGATTGTGTAAGATGTAGGTTCAACCTACTATGTAAATAGTTTCCCCTTCTCTTTGGTGAAATATTGATTGAAAATTATCTTCGTGAATTTTAGTTAAAATTAGAGCATTTTTGTATTATGTGGGTAGGTAGGTTTGTCTTATCCTAATCCAAACCCATCCCAATATTTCCTAATCGTGAATTTTCCTAATACCTATTTTCCTCATTATTTGTTCCTAGTTCAAAAATTCTCTTTAATTCCTAATCCTACACCACATAATGTAAAAATTGGCGCCCAACGTGGGGCTAGGGCTTAATGAGTTTAGGTATTAATTATTCAAAATTCATCTTCAGAAAATTTCGTGTCAAAATTCCATTTTCAACATGTGTTTCATGTTCGGCACGAAGATTTCTTTCGATCAATATTATATGGCCGTTAGAATAATAACTCGAGCGCGTTATCTTTTGTGCTATGCTTTCGCCTGATGAGAAGTACGGTCCGCCTGTGGGTAGGTATCGAATAGGTAGTAGGTACCTACTTCACTTAGGGAAAAGTTTGTTAGAAAGCATATTTTAGATACAGGAAGAAACCAGCTTCGAATTGTACTAGTCGTTCTGGTATTGTACATGTAATAAAATGTATCACCATCAACGAGATAACAACATCGAGTAATTGCATCAAGACCTCCAAGTACCAGAAAAATGATCGAGTATATTATTCACATATGATAAAACATGTTATAACTAGTTTTACGAATGGTACTGTGTACAGCTTCGGCTAGGATAGGTTTTTGATAAAGGCCGCTAAATTTTCATCCCCCTTTCCAGCATATGTCTGAATATCCACATATTCAGCTTATGCCTTTAGAATTAAGATACGTGTTTTCCTAATAAAAGTAATAAAAAATACAAAAAAAAAAAAAAATATGTGTTTGTGTTAGTGTAGAAGAATCAGCATCGGGCTGAACAAAATTTCTAGGAATCGTACGTAGTTTTAGTCGCTATTGTATTATGCTTGTAAATCGCCATTTTGTTATTCTCTTATCTCTCTAGTCGAGTCTACGATCGCAATCTAAAAACGCATTCGGTTTGAGTATTATCTTTTCTTTCGTACTGTAAACATCTCTCTCGAGTATTTGCGTTTGCGTATGGTTTTTTAGTGCGGTATTTTTACTTTTTGCTAAATTGATTCGATTGTTGCGATCTTTGTTTCGAACTTTTGATTTAATTAATTAATGAATTCGCTAGTGAAGTGAAGTTCGAGTAATTCGCGAGCTTGTCGATTCGATTGTTTTGAAAGTTCCAGCCGAATACGTAGCTGATTATATTATTGGAATATTATTTTCTCGTTTCTGTATTTACGATTATGGCTTCTTTTGAGGTAAAATTAGATCTAGTTATTTTGTTTACCTTTTAATTTGATTCTTCTTGTTTGTAATGTGTTTCGTTTTCGAGAATATTTGACATGCCAAAATTGGTTGTATTTCGCAACCTGGCGCCTGCGTGGGTATGTACTCTTCTTTGGTTTTCTCATGCATAGTCAAATGTTTTCGAGCGAGTTAGTGTTATTTGTGTTACTTGTAAGATCATTACCTTGGTCTGTAGGGAATCTAGGGATCCTTAGTTAGGGAATTTTTAGATAGTTAGGGACCATAATGCTGACTCAACATTGCCACATGGTAACTCGAGTGTTTATTAATCAAACTTATTCACAGTGAATAATTCAAACGAACCAGATATTGAACTCAACGAGTCTTCTGCGAGTGCTCATTTTCACGATCCAGCTGTTATTAGTTTTATCGATAGCAGTAATATTGCACTCGAAATTTCTCTCGACGATTTAATTGATTTCGACAATCCTAATCAAGAAGCTGACGATTCGATCGATAACGAGTTAAGCGGTGTACGAGATCGATTAAACGAAACATCACGACAATTCGACCATTTCGATTCCGATTCATCTTCAGAACTCGAGTTAGATCCAGAAGAGAAAAAAGAACGTCGACGAGCTAAACTTTTTCGACCAACTCCGTTGTATTATCTACGATCACCTCGATTTCCCGAAGGTTTCTTCAAAGAATCCCGTTTTCGTTCAAAAGTTCCAAAAACTTTTGATTCTACTGACGACGACGTCGCTGATATTCATATTGAGATTCCAACTGAGGAATTTGACGTTTTCGACGAAGAAGATCAATCATCTCCAACAATGTCATTCTCTCAAGCTGATTACGAACGATTGTTAGCCGAAAATGCCGCGATTAAAAAGAAAAATGAAGAGCTACAATCAAAAGTTACGAAACGAATGTCCCTCGCTAATGCTACCACTGCTTCAACTTCAGAAGGAGCAACTCAAGGTACAAGCGGAGTATCTGCTGCGTTGCTAATGGACGTTATCGAAATAAATAACGAAACATTATCTGAAAATATTGCCAAGCAATTCGCTATACATGCTAGACAAAGTCGTGGTGGAGGCGATGGAAATCGTGACTTTGTTCCTCAACCATCATGTTTGACGATACCTCAACGACATTTTAACCTAAAAGCCAAAAATGAACAACTGGTCTTTCCAATCGAAGATTGTCGTTCGTTGTTAGTTATTTCACCGGTACAATTCTCGAGTGTCGATAATTCTGGCAGTAAGAAAAATGTAAAGCAAATCTGCGAAGGAGCTCGAGTTACGAAATGGAAAGCTAGTGACGATTACCGAACTGTCGAAGAATTTCTCATCGAATTTGAAAACGAAATTCGCCAATTAGTAAAAACAAATCAAGAATACAATCTCTGTCTTGACTATTTTCTCGAGCATACCGAGCTGATCAATTATAAAAAGGCGCTGCAGATTGACGAACCTTGGCATTTGAATGCTATAAAATTGGTTAAACAATTTTCCACCATAATGAATCATCAACTCGATATCGAAGAATTTAAGAACGAAGTTAAAAATGAACATCAAAGCGTAGTCGATTTCTGTACATTTTGGTTGAGAAGAATGAGATGGAATACATCGGTTACGCCAAAATGGGTTTCTCAAGTTTTAACCGATAAAATTGGTAAAGAATATCGTGAAGTTTTCAAAGAAACTGAGCCTACCGATACGATCGAAATGATTATTGAAGCGATTGCTGAAATGGAAAACTCAGGAATAACTAAGAAGCGAAGTGTGAATGCCAAATCGTACTATAACCAAGTTGCAAAACCTTTGATGGATAAAGTGAAATCCTCATCATCATCGAAACCATCATCGAGCTCAAAAGGTGATTCTAATTCGAGTAAAAATAATAGTTCCAGTGAAGGTCGATCAAATCCCACACCGAAGAAAGGAAATCCGTTTATAAAATTCGATAAAGGTCAAATTCTAAAACGTTTTGACCGAGGTGGAAAAGCTCAATTTACCAAAGTAGCAAGTGTAAATGAGATCGACTTCAACGAACCCGGTCTAACAGTTCATTATATCGATATGGACCATAATCTACAGAAGTATGATCCAAAAAATCCACCGAATTTTGAAGAATTTTCCGCCTGCGATATTTCGATTCCACTCGAAGATTTAAACTTGAATTAGGTAACACCGAAGGTCGCAGTGTTACCTCTAATTTCGATCAGCCGACCTTTGAAGCTGCTATAATTCATAATAAAGAAGCTCCAGTGATTCCTCCGGTAGTTCCAGAGATTCCTAATAAAGAAAAGATATATCTTTTCTGCGATGGAATTGCATATATCGGTAGTAACGTCATGTATAAATTCCTGCGATTTCAAGAGAATAAAAACATCGCTGATCACGCTCAATTTCTATTAGTTAATGATAATTTGACTGTAAAAAAGGTGAATCAATTATTCGAAGAAAACACTTTCGATATACCTTTCGGAACCGAACATGCCTTAATTCACCTCGGCTTGAAAGAATCAATGTTTAAAAATTTCGATAGTTCCTGTTTCCAGAACGAGTTGAACAAATTGGTTGTTACTCTGCGTGATATACGAATATGTTCGAGGTGCTCTTCTATCGTTCTCGAGTATATTATGACGTCATCGACGTATACACCGGTGAAATCTTCACAACCACGTAAAACTAGTCGAAGTGCGTAAACGAAAGCAGCTAAGCTATCTTCGGTACCAAAACCCACAACCGTCATAACAAAGGGAATACCGTCGATCGTGAAAGATAGAACACACTGTTGATCTTCTGCTAATTTTATTTGGAGAAAACCATTATTGAAATCGAAAATCGAAAAATATTTCATGTCCTTAAACTTCATCCGCATATTGTTAATATTTGGCGGTTCAGTCGAGTGTCTAAGGATGTATTCATTAAGTGGTCTTCCATCCAAACATATACGGACTTTTCCACCTCCTTTATCCACATAGACGAGACCTAACTTATATGGTGATTGTCTTTCAACCACTTTTCCTTCTTTTTTCCACTTACGTATAATTTCGTGGACACCGTCTTCGTAACGATGTGGAATTGGTCTTGATTTACACCATACCTTATGTGGAGGGGGAAGTTTGTTACCTACAAATGCGAATCTGTGCTCGTAACAATTGCACAACCCGATTCGATTTTCGAAAGTCTCATAATTATTATGAATATGTCTTCTTAACGTACCTTTATGTTTATTCGAGAGTTCTGTACCCTCGACAGCTTCTTCTATTTTATACAGCAACTCGGTACAGATGACATAAGATGGATTCTCGCTGATCGAAAATATCTCTTCAGGCTTCGTAGACATGATATACTGGACCTCTTCTAAGGGATACTGCTTCGGATCTCTTTTTAACTCGAAATTCATAGCGTTTTTGACAGAATCTTTATAGTGAATCTTGAATGTTTTATTCTGGAGGGATGTTACTGTTGGATCTGTCAACTCGATGTAATTCTTGGAGGTATGAATTACTAACTCGAATGAACGCATCAGATTTCGACCCAAAATCAACGGTGTATTCAGGTCTTTGACGATAAATGCCTGAATATTAAATACACTCTTGCTCGGTTTTTGTGTCGGAAAGCTCATAGGTATATAAGCCATTTTCGTGATTTTTGGATGAGCTTTGGTTGCAGCTAGAGAAAACTTTTGTCCCATACCATCAGCTTTTACTTCACTTTTCTTCAGTTCTGGGTACGCTGCAACGATTCGTTCATAAACACTCTCATTCATGAGAACATGAGAGCAACCATTGTCAATAAGTGCATCGACATCGATTTTACCGAACTGGACTGTTATTTTCGGCGACACATCTTTATTAGTATATTCGATATCGACTGGATCGAGTACATCGAGGATGCTGTGGTTTAGATTGAATACCACTGGCTCATCTGATTTACCGTACATACTATCGAGTTTTTCATCTTTTTTCGTGTTCTTATATGGTTGCGTTTTAAAAATATTGATTCCACAATATTTCTTGAAAAAGCTACACATATCGTACTCGAGTTTATTTAAATTGAGAATTTCCCAACTTGCGTAATCTGGTTTCGATCCATGAGATATTCCGCCAGGCTTGTATAATTCTTTCTTGATATCGTAAAGAAAAGCGCCATCAGATGTGTATTTGAACCATTTCTTCTCAGTTGGAACAAGCTCGTTGCGTTTGACAAAAGGAGAAAAAGCATTCCAAAATAAGCATTTATCTTGTTTCGTCGCAGTGAAATAGATCTTTTCATTCACTTCTTCTAAATTCTTCCAATAATCGCTCCAGTAAATTTTCCAAATATAAGCATCGATTATTGGAAGAATTTAGAAGAAGTGAATGAAAAGATCTATTTCACTGCGACGAAACAAGATAAATGCTTATTTTGGAATGCTTTTTCTCCTTTTGTCAAACGCAACGAGCTTGTTCCAACTGAGAAGAAATGGTTCAAATACACATCTGATGGCGCTTTTCTTTACGATATCAAGAAAGAATTATACAAGCCTGGCGGAATATCTCATGGATCGAAACCAGATTACGCAAGTTGGGAAATTCTCAATTTAAATAAACTCGAGTACGATATGTGTAGCTTTTTCAAGAAATATTGTGGAATCAATATTTTTAAAACGCAACCATATAAGAACACGAAAAAAGATGAAAAACTCGATAGTATGTACGGTAAATCAGATGAGCCAGTGGTATTCAATCTAAACCACAGCATCCTCGATGTACTCGATCCAGTCGATATCGAATATACTAATAAAGATGTGTCGCCGAAAATAACAGTCCAGTTCGGTAAAATCGATGTCGATGCACTTATTGACAATGGTTGCTCTCATGTTCTCATGAATGAGAGTGTTTATGAACGAATCGTTGCAGCGTACCCAGAACTGAAGAAAAGTGAAGTAAAAGCTGATGGTATGGGACAAAAGTTTTCTCTAGCTGCAACCAAAGCTCATCCAAAAATCACGAAAATGGCTTATATACCTATGAGCTTTCCGACACAAAAACCGAGCAAGAGTGTATTTAATATTCAGGCATTTATCGTCAAAGACCTGAATACACCGTTGATTTTGGGTCGAAATCTGATGCGTTCATTCGAGTTAGTAATTCATACCTCCAAGAATTACATCGAGTTGACAGATCCAACAGTAACATCCCTCCAGAATAAAACATTCAAGATTCACTATAAAGATTCTGTCAAAAACGCTATGAATTTCGAGTTAAAAAGAGATCCGAAGCAGTATCCCTTAGAAGAGGTCCAGTATATCATGTCTACGAAGCCTGAAGAGATATTTTCGATCAGCGAGAATCCATCTTATGTCATCTGTACCGAGTTGCTGTATAAAATAGAAGAAGCTGTCGAGGGTACAGAACTCTCGAATAAACATAAAGGTACGTTAAGAAGACATATTCATAATAATTATGAGACTTTCGAAAATCGAATCGGGTTGTGCAATTGTTACGAGCACAGATTCGCATTTGTAGGTAACAAACTTCCCCCTCCACATAAGGTATGGTGTAAATCAAGACCAATTCCACATCGTTACGAAGACGGTGTCCACGAAATTATACGTAAGTGGAAAAAAGAAGGAAAAGTGGTTGAAAGACAATCACCATATAAGTTAGGTCTCGTCTATGTGGATAAAGGAGGTGGAAAAGTCCGTATATGTTTGGATGGAAGACCACTTAATGAATACATCCTTAGACACTCGACTGAACCGCCAAATATTAACAATATGCGGATGAAGTTTAAGGACATGAAATATTTTTCGATTTTCGATTTCAATAATGGTTTTCTCCAAATAAAATTAGCAGAAGATCAACAGTGTGTTCTATCTTTCACGATCGACGGTATTCCCTTTGTTATGACGGTTGTGGGTTTTGGTACCGAAGATAGCTTAGCTGCTTTCGTTTACGCACTTCGACTAGTTTTACGTGGTTGTGAAGATTTCACCGGTGTATACGTCGATGACGTCATAATATACTCGAGAACGATAGAAGAGCACCTCGAACATATTCGTATATTCCTTGAAAAGGTGAAAGCTGCTGGAATGACACTTAATCTTCGGAAGACCCAATGGTGTCAAACTCGAATAAAATACCTTGGAATGATATTTTCCGACGAAGGCGTACAGGTTGATCCAGAAAAGATTGAGCCAATCTTAAATTTCGAGTTGCCAAAAGATGTAAAGAGCCTCCAGCAATTTCTTGGTATGTTCCAATACTACCGAGAATATATGGCCAGAATTAGCGTGCTGTGTGCTCCTCTTTACGCATTGACTACAGTTGGAAAAGGTGCAATAGTGTGGACTGAAGAAAACATCAAACATTTCGAATTGCTTAAAAAAGAACTTGCAAACGAGACACTATTGACCTATCCTGATTTCGAGAAGCCATTCTACATATACACTGATGCTTCCACGAAAGCTATCGCAGGTGTAGTAATGCAGCCGAGTCGAAAAAATGATAAAGACTTAATGATGCCTATCGCATTTACCTCTCGAGTGTTGAAAGGATATGAAAAATCTTATTCGATAATGGAACTCGAACTTTTGGCAATTATTCATCTTCTCGCCAAGAATTACTATCTTTTGGCTGGTAATAAAGTTCATTTGTATACTGATAACATAGCAGTAACATACCTCAAGAAAAATGAACTTCTACCTAATCGAATCATGAAATGGTTGCTGTATTTAGATAATTTCAGAATCGATATTCGACACATCGCTGGAGCAGATAACTCGATTGCTGATTTTTTATCAAGATACACCTTTAACATTACCGAAAACGATAAAAATTTTACCATCTTTCTATTCGATTACAAAACGCCAAAGTGTTTATTCACAGAATTTAGACGACTTCGATCAATCCAAAACAACGATGAAATTATACAAGCATGTATCAAGAAATACCCAGAACGTACTCGAGTTGATAAAAAATTGAACTTGGTTATTTATCAGAATCACAATGACCAAGAATGGCGAATATTTATTCCAAAGAGTTTACAACGCGAGATAATTCAACACTATCATTATGAATACGGTCATGTTGGAATTACTCGATTGATTCGCATTATACGAAGACATTTTGATTGGCCTGGATTAACAACTCAAGTCTGCCAATTTGTGAATGATTGTATTTCATGCCAAATTTCAATGCGGTCAACTACTCGATTATATGGTCCAATCCAAACCCTCGCTTCTGAACGCTTCAACGAAATATTGTGTTTGGATAATTTTGGACCAATTCCAAGCAGTACAGCTGGCGTCGATACTGTATTTGTGATCGAAGACCATTTCACCAAATTCGTCAAGTTATACCCATTAAAAGTCGTGACTTCTGCAAATATACTCGAGCGAATGATTCTTTGGATAAATGAATTTGGACTACCTAAAATAGTTCTTAGTGATAACGGTCCTCAATTTACTTCCCGTTATTGGAGAAAATTTTGGTTAAAAAGAGGAGTCCAAATACGATACACGTCAAGATACACACCAAATAGTAATCCGGCTGAAAGAGTTATGAGCACAATTGGTTCGAGTATGAGAAAGTATATTGCTGATAAACAAAAGTCATGGTGTCGGATACTACCAGATATCGAGCGTAAATTAAACTATACGGAAAGTACTGTGACGGGTTGTATACCCTATGAAGCAGTTCGTAGACGTTTAGTACCTGATCCGCTAGTTGATATAATTAAACAACGAAAATTACCACTCAATATAAATCAGCGAATACTCGAAAATCAGAAAAAGAGCCATGAACGTCGACAAAATTATTTCCATAAAGTTCACAAACCTGTGATACTTGATATTGGTGAAAGAGTGTTTGTGAAAAATAGACCTGTATCGTCAAAGGAGAAAGGAGTAGCTGCTAAACTATCACATCAATGGAAAGGTCCCTATAAAGTTATCGATAAACCTTTCATCAACGTATATGAACTCGAAGATGAGAAAAATCCAGGATATATTATTCGAGAAAATATCCGTCATCTTCGAAAGTATAACCCAGCTACAGACGATACTGTCCAACCACCGATAGAATAGGAGCCTTTGTCTACTCGTCTTAGTCTTCTATGTCTTTCCCTCTTTATTTTTAATTTATTCTAGTTATTATTTTTCAATAGTTTGTAAAAAGTCTAAAGTCTCTCTTAGAAATATTCTAACCTATTTTCGTGTATGATTTTAAAATGTTTACAGAATGATTTGTTCGCGACCTGTCGCCAAAACCATATACACCCAATCATTAACTCGAGTCCTGAAAATCTGAAGAAAACATTCTCAGCGGAAGATCTTGACACTCGAGTATTCGTCATACGAAACGACCAAGAAGATACTCTCACAATCAAGAAACAAAACGTCAGATGTCCGATTGCCGAGATCATCGAGATCTCCGTTTCCGCACTCGATTTACCCGCACCTTTATCTGGACATATCATGGAAGCTGAAATTCAACGGGTAGAGTTGTATATTCGAGAGTACCTTCTAGCCATCTTCACCGCTGATCGCCTATCACCTTGTAAGAAGTGTCTTATTCCGAAGGAGACGCCGAATTTACGTGATTTACCATCTTTAATCGCGGTCGAAGTTGAAGGCCTAACTGAATTTTTGTTCGAGCAAATGGAGACGCTTTATCGACCAATATCGCCCACTACTCCGGTTCCAGTTCAACAATCGGAGTCAACTCCAACGATACGTCGAGCATTTTCCGCACCCTCGGTTTTTTCATTCGAATACGTGGAAAATCAGCCCGAAGCAGTTGCAGCGAAGTCGAGTGAACCGGCTATTGACTTGACGCAAGATGAAGAACCGATTAACATCTCCGATAGCAGTAGCGATATTGTATTCGAATTATTAAATCAAACGATTCGTCAAGTATCAATCCCTTCCTTCAACGACGAAGCTTCAACTTCCCACTCGACTGAATTCGAAAATTTAACGGTGTCACTTACTCGATTACCTGCTCCTCTCAAAAGCGCATTGAAGAGCCCCGATGAAGGTCTACCGCCGGCGAAGAAATTAAGCTACGAAGAAGACGTGAACGGTGAAAAGAAAACAGTCTGTTTTCGGTTTCCTGACTCGAAGACTGTTCCACTTCAACAACCGAAACCGAGCGAAGATGATCCTTCAGTGGAGAGCATTTTGGCAAGCCTCCGTCAGAACTCTATCATGGCTGAGCTCAACCTTCATGACCTAATTCCACCACAGAGTCGACCATCAACATTGCCAATGGGCGAATCTCATGCGAGTTCAACGCCAGCTCCATTAGCTGCGGCAACTCCTTCCACTGACGTCGCTATTGTCACTGTTGAAAATGAGAAAGTCGAAAATTCGAGTTCAACGTTAGCTTCGGCTACGGCAACTCAATCAGCAGGCGAAGCGATGCAGATCGAAAATGTCACCGAGAACATCGAAGAATCGGTCCAACCAGCTCCATTAGCTGAAGTTTCTCAACAAGCAGCTCCTGCCGTCGCTGCTGTTCCTGTAGAAAATGTTATCGCTCCCGTCATATTACCACCACCTCAACCAGCGTACGTCACAGCGAAGTTTCCTCGATTGAATTATGCCGAGATCGATGGTATTCAGATTTTCTGCCATGATTTAATAGACGACGATGATATTCCGGTATGTACTCTACGACCGTATATACCAACCGAGTGGCCAGCTAGTTACCAACCTTACATATTCCAATGGGATCCAACTGATCGAGTGTTTGAACAACTTGCCGTGAATCTATGGGATGCTTTGATCCGAGGAACCTATGTCCACTATAAAATCGTGGTGCCAAGATTCGAATACTATGATAAGCGGCAGTCCTTCGAATGGCCAAGAATAGATATCGAAGCGGTTACGTGGCGAAATCATTTGAACTTGGTCCGCTCGACTTTTCGCAATGAGGTTTATCCACGTGAACACGTTTTCCGTCCGAGATGGTCATACGATAACCAGACCAACATGAAACATCTTGTCACAGTTCTCGGAAAAATAGCCAACGATAATGTCGAGATAATCATCGATCCGACTTTACAAGTATCGTTGATCAACACCGCCGCACTTGAGTATTTCGATCCCTTCGTATCGTTCGATTTCGAGTTTCTCCGCCATCCTAAAGTTGTATACGTGCCTTGGAAGGACGAGTTCCGGCTAGTTGTACGTCGAAAAGTGAACGTACCATTGAAATTAACTCCCGGTATCGAGCGCAACAAAAACGATGTCCATTGGTTTCCGTGCTATGTTGCTAATTTCCAAACTACTAAGAAAATCGAGGCTCATCACGGTACGATAATCTTAGGTGTGCGAGACATCGGACCATTGATCAAAACTTACGATCCTATCGCCGTTTCAATCAATCTCCGAGGACCGCCAGCAGTCCCTTATTCGAGAACGGTCAGGTGTAAGGAGAAGGTACCTCGAGTTCGCATGATCGGTCTCCTTCGAAGCTTACGAGCGATGGATCGCTTCAAGGTACGAGATAATTTCTACCCAGTCGAAGAATATCTCATCCGTAAGACGAGTAAAAATTAAGTGGTATATTCAAAATTTTTCCTTTTTGTTAATTTTTGGTTTTTTCTTTTGAAATTTTTCATTTCGAGTTGTATTATTAGTATTACCGTGAATATTCTATATGTATCTCGATTATTGTTTATGGGTAATGTGTTCTTTGGCGATGGCCTATTTTTCATGTTGTTCTTTTTGTTATTGTTTTTTCTATGTTTTTTACCTTTTCATTATTAATCATACTCGAGTTTAAATTAGCTGTTTTTTTTTTTTTTTTTTCAATAGTCATTGTTAATTGTTAATCTTTCAATAGTTTAACATAATTTTTTTCAGTCTTGCATTCGAGTTTTCCCTTCCACAGATTTTCTTTTTGGCAGGGGGAGAAATTATGTGCTATAGACGAGCCTAAATAGAAATAGTTAGGCAAAACTTGGTACATAATTTCAATGAGCCCATCTCAAGGTTAAAATCTATGGTGGGAAACTCGAGTGATTATGACAATAGGTAATACCTACCTATTCTTCAGTATGTTTTTTCAACTCGATTAAGAACGTGCGTTCGTTTTTTGTATTTTTTATCTTAAAATTTTCCTGCCATTTCATGGCTGTATTCGAGTATTTGGTTTAACTATTTTTTGAACTAATTAAATGAATTAATTCTCCGGTAACGCGAGTGTTATTTGTGTTGCTATGAACTTATTTCACTAATTAGTTGGACTTCAATTCAAATGGAGTAAGTTTCCTGGTCGAGTTACCGGCAGGCTGAGGGAAATCCTCTAGCCAATATGTTGGTCAGCATTTAGGTTCTTATTTCAAAGTAAAGGGCTACGACATAATCTATGAATAGATTTAGTCCAAACTACTATTGATATGGTCAAGGTAATGATTAGGTTAATGGTAAAGTAGTTAGAATTCATCTGAATGATCTAGGTAAGGATTTAAACAGTGATTCAATCTGAATAATCTAGGTATAGATTTAGTAGATTTCCAACTATTTCGACTTGCTTGCAATGTCTAGAAATGTACGTAATTTTATTACAATTCGAGTTTTTATTACACTGGGATACGTTCCAACCATGATTGTGTAAGATGTAGGTTCAACCTACTATGTAAATAGTTTCCCCTTCTCTTTGGTGAAATATTGATTGAAAATTATCTTCGTGAATTTTAGTTAAAATTAGA
This sequence comes from Planococcus citri, assembly GCF_950023065.1. Lineage (NCBI taxonomy): Eukaryota > Metazoa > Arthropoda > Insecta > Hemiptera > Pseudococcidae > Planococcus > Planococcus citri. The sequence goes on from NC_088677.1 coordinate 82,989,327, forward strand.
GCATTTTTGTATTATGTGGGTAGGTAGGTTTGTCTTATCCTAATCCAAACCCATCCCAATATTTCCTAATCGTGAATTTTCCTAATACCTATTTTCCTCATTATTTGTTCCTAGTTCAAAAATTCTCTTTAATTCCTAATCCTACACCACAAAACCAATTTCCATTCTGTGCTGTTCAAAACGTATTTTCGGCAAACCTTTTGTAAATACATCCGCCGTCTGCTGATCTGTTGAAATATATTTCAAATTAATGCTATTATCAGCAGATTTCTCTTTTATAAAATGATATTTTATATCAATGTGTTTTAATCTTTTGAAATCGTTTTGACGAACAGCACTAATACATGGCTGATTATCTTCGTAAATCGTTATCGGTGAATCAATATTTATTTTAATGCTGTGAAGTAAGTTTTTTAACCACATAGCTTCACGTACTGCTTCTGAAGCAGATATGTATTCTGCCTCCATACTCGAGAGAGCAACGCAACGTTGGCGTTTTGTGCTCCAGCTTATCGGGTATGATTCAAATAGCTTGAAAAAGAAGCCGCTCGTGCTATGCCTTGTGGTTTCATCATCAGCAAAACTTGAATCAGCATAGCCAGTTAAAATGTCTACTTTATCGCTATCTTTCTTCTTGAAATATAATTTTAAATCTAGCGAACCTTTAACATATCGCAAAACACGCTTTATTAAAGTCCACACAAGAAGATTATTTTTAGTCTGATAGCGACTTAGTAGATTTACACAAAAACACAAATCAGGCCTCGTACACAACATGGCATACATCAAACAACCGATTGCGCTTTGACAAGGTTTAGTTCCCTCTAATTTTTTATCAAGTTCAACGTGATCCAATTTAATTTCAATTGGAATTGTATTTGGCTTGCATTGATCCATATTGAACTTTTTAAGCACACTGTTCAAGTAAACAGCTTGATCCAAAGATATGCAATTATTACCAATACGATTTACTCTTATCCCAAGAAATAATTTCACTGGGCCTAGATCAACCATTTTAAAATGTTTAGTTAGCTGCATTTTAATGAAGTTCATTTTTTGTTTTGATTTACAAGCAATTAAAACATCATCTACATATAATATAACATATACTAATTCATTAGAATTTTCTAAAATATACAGACATGGATCATAATATGAATTTTTAAAACCAAGTTTTTTCAAAATATAATCGAATTTTTGATACCAGCATCGTGATGATTGTTTTAAACCATAAATTGATTTTTTCAATAAACATACTTGACCAGACCTTTTTGGAATACCAGGAGGTACTTTCATATAGATTTTCTCTTTTAAATCACCATTGAGAAAAGCTGTAGTTACATCCATATGATCAAGTAGCAAATCAAATTGGACTGCTAGTGCCACTAATAAACGAAAAGTTGAAATTCGAGCCACAGGGGCAAACGTATCATTATAATCAATCCCAAATTTTTGAGAAAAACCTTGGGCAACAACTCGCATTTTATAACGAATTGGATTTCCAAGTTCATCAGTTTTAACAGCAAAAACCCATTTGCTACCAACAATATTGACATTTTGATCACTTGGAATCGTAACTAATTCCCAGGTATTATTTTCTAATAATGATGCAATTTCACTATCTCTAGCTTTTTCCCATGCAACTCTGTCACTACGAGTTTTTATCTCTTCATAATTATTGGGCAAAGAAATAGAAAATGCATCATTACAAACACTTTGATATGTGATACGTTCGCCATACCAATCTGGCTGTAATTTTATTCGTTTACTAGTGCGGCACTCATTTTCTATACTTTCGGTTTCTTCCTCCTCCTCCCCCTGATCACTGTTTAATCTTTGAGTTTCATTTTCTGAAGTTTGATTTTTAACTGAATTTTTTGTTTTTGAGAAGGAATCTTCCTCCCACTCAATACTTCTTTCACAAATGAATTTGTTCTGATTTTTAATTTTTAATTTATAGCCATTTGGTACAACCACTGGGGCGATGTGTTTCATGGTTGGAGCAGAATGCAGTGTTAATCCTGTTCCTAGTGATGTTGTTGAATGTGTGCTGGATTCTGGGTCAACTGATCACATTGTCAATGATGAATCGTTACTTACCAACGTCAAAATTCTGAATCCACCCAAAAGAATTCAGATTGCCAAGAAGGATGAATTCATCCTCGCCACCAAGGTTGGGTCAATTCAAGTCAACACAAATCAAAGTAAACCTGCCGTAATTGAAGGTGTTCTATTCAGTAAAGAGTTGCCAGGAAATTTATTATCAGTCAAAAAGTTGACAGAAAAGGGTTTTGCAGTTCTTTTCACATCAACTAAGGTGGAGATTCTCAAAAATGGAGAAATCATCTTGAATGGTATGTTAAATAAAAGCTTATTTATGGTAAATTGTTGCTCTCCCATTTTTCCAAATTTGAAGGTATGATGGCAGATTTGAAAGCAGCTGGAGCCAATGTCCAAGATGACGATGTGATTTGTCATCTCCTCCTCACCCTGCCTTCTGAGTATGATGGTGTTATTACTGCCATAGAAACACTTACTGACGAACGCATTACAATTCCATTTGTGAAGAACCGGTTGTTAGAATATGAGGCGAAGTTGAAAGTGAATGCTATCTTGGTCGGGGAAACACAAAAAAGGTCAATAAAGTTGATAATTTCAAGTTATGGCACCAAAGGCTTGGCCATATTAGTAATACAAAATTTGAAGAAATAATATCTCACAAAATGTTTGAGGGACTAGAGTATGAAAATATCGAAATTAATGATGACCTTTGTGTTCCTTGTATCCAGGGTAAGCAAACAAATTTACCATTTAATAAAGAAAAAAGAAATAAGCCCACACGTCCATTAAATATTATTCATAGTGATGTTTGTGGTCCAATAAATCCTCCTACCATAGATCGAAAAAATTATTTCGTAACTTTTATTGATGGTTATACTCATTATACCAAAACTTACCTGATCACTGAAAAATCTGAAGTTTTTGATAAATTTAAAGAGTATGTTGCACAAGCTACTGCTCATTTTGACTTAAAAGTCAATTCACTCTACTGTGATAATGGAGGTGAATATTTTTCAACTGTTGAATTCAACTTGAAAAATTATTGAGCATGGAGAGCCACTGGGCCCATAACCTGTTAAAACGAGAGACTATTGACGACTAAAATGAAACGTTTATTCAAATGTATAGGTAGGTACAAGATATTCGTTGAGAGGGAGTTCACATATACAGAAATGTCACTTAAGCATATTCATATCTATCAGTATAACATCGCAATAGTACAGTGAACATTTTGTCTAATCAACAAAAACTTGAAATAATGTATCGTAGGGGGGTGGGGGGTGAAATGGCAATTTTGAAAAAAACAACTATCAATGAGTAGGATATCGTTTTCATATGATTCGATACCGCTGAGCACGAATATGACCTCAGATTTTTTGCTACACTCACCTACCCCTCTCCAGAGCCCCTCAGCCCCCTCAATTTTCACGATTTCCGAAATATAGTTATTTTGATGATGTTGGTGTCGTTTTCATATGATTCGATACCGCTGAGCACGAATATGACCTCAGATTTTCTGCTACAATCACCTACCCCTCTCCAGAGTCCTTCAGCCCCCTCATTTTTCACGATTTTCGAAAGAAAATGACGATTACAACTATTCCAGCGACGAATGTTATACCACAGATGATGACATTAGTGATGATGACGATTAAGTGAATCACAAATTAACATTCTTTACTTTTTTTTATAAGTATTTCGTTACCATATTTTTTTCTCGTGATTTTTTATGTAGGTAGTCATTGAATTATAAAATACATACTCATACATACTCAAGTTACAGTTATCATGAATAATTATTATGCCACATATGCTCCGCATACCTATACAGTCCAGTACACATACCGATTGTTAAGTTTTCTGCGTGGAAAAAAATTGAAGGGTCCGCCCCCCTCGAGGGGGAGCCATGTGCTGTAGCTCATTCTACGAGAAATTTTATGTACAATAACAATGAACTTATGTAATTTTCCCATAGCAATGAAACCAACATCATCAAAATAACTATATTTCGAAAATCGTGAAAATTGAGGGGGCTGAGGGGCTCTGGAGAGGGGTAGGTGAGTGTAGCAAAAAATCGGAGGTCATATTCGTGCTCAGCGGTGTCGAATCATATGAAAACGACACCAACATCATCAAAATAACTATATTTCGGAAATCGTGAAAATTGAGGGGGCTGAGGGGCTCTGGAGAGGGGTAGGTGAGTGTAGCAAAAAATCGGAGGTCATATTCGTGCTCAGCGGTGTCGAAGCATATGAAAACGACACCAACATCATCAAAATAACTATATTTCGAAAATCGTGAAAATTGAGGGGGCTGAGGGGCTCTGGACAGGGGTAGGTGAGTGTAGCAAAAAATCGGAGGTCATATTCGTGCTCAGCGGTGTCGAATCATATGAAAACGACACCAACATCATCAAAATAACTATATGTGACGCGGCATACGAAAAGGTTACCCCGACCAAAAAATGAATTTTTTTTTCATTTGCTATTTTCATGTAAAATTGACAGTAGAACACTTAAAACGCATTTTTATCGAAAACTACTTTTTTGATTTTTTTGCTTGGGGTAACCTTTTCGTATGCCGCGTCACATATTTCGAAAATCGTGAAAATTGAGGGGGCTGAGGGGCTCTGGAGAGGGGTAGGTGAGTGTAGCAAAAAATCTGAGGTCATATTCGTGCTCAGCGGTATCGAATCATATGAAAACGATATCCTACTCATTGATAGTTGTTTTTTTCAAAATTGCCATTTCACCCCCCACCCCCCTACGATACATTATTTCAAGTTTTTACCACGGCGCACCAAAGCAAAAATTTCTAATATAGTATATGATGTTTGGGGGCCAAAAATACATCCAAAAAACGTGTTTACAAAATTTTACCTCGCAATCTTGATTGTTAATAGGCCTAAAAAAATGAAAAAAACGCCATTTTGGGTGGTAAATATGAGGGGAGGGGGTTGAAAATTTTTGTGGGGTTACCTATCAAGCATATACATAACCTCCAGAAAAATTTTCAAAATCGGTTGAAATGGGGCTGAGGAAAGTGATACTAAAATTTCAAAAAAGGAGGGTTCCGCAAAAAGGGGAGGGGGTGTGGATCTAAAATTTTTTGCGCGGAGGTTTCTCTATGGTACCCACTTTTCATGCTAATATCAACTCGAACGCTGTCGGGGACCATTTCACCCCTCTTAGGCGCCTATAGACGTTTTGTATTTTTCAGGGAACCCCCCTTTTTTGAATGGTTGTGGTTCCAACCCCCTTGAGGGTAGAAGAAAAGTTGATATGTCACTAGATCGGAAATTTGACGTAGATTCTTGTGTCTAACCTCATTTTTCGCTAAAATGCAATGCGGGGGAGAAAATTGCAAAAAACTGGTTTTGGGGGGCTTAGATCCACAATAGGGGAGAAAGCTCACCAGGGACGACCGGGGACTCATCGGATTCGTGTTCAGCACCAAAAAATGGACCTGTATACCAAAATTCTGCTTTCTACCTCACTTTTCCCAATGGAATGTTATTTTTCCTGGACTATTCGTCAAAAAATACTTTTACCAACGCACGGTAGTAGGTAACTATTTTAGCGACATTATTTTGATTTATAAATGAGTGAAATTCGACTGTTTCTAATTCAATTAAGAGAATACATACATCAATGAATATCGCGGTACTTAACCCTTAAACACCCAGGCTAATCCTGAGATGTTGTGTGAAAATGCTTTCAATTTCCTGAATTAGATCATCACAAGCATCACATTAACCCACAGTTTGCCCCCCAGCCCCTTAAAGCCATTTCATAAAAGCCGTACCGATTTATTCAATTTTCCTTGAAAACCGAGAAAGCAAAAACCGCAATGAGGTCAATCATGGAACTGAATGATATAGTATCATTAGGTGTACTGAATGAGTGAAAGCATATCCCCAAAGAACACCCCACCCCTTTTTGGGGGGCAAATTTTCAAAAAAGTTTGGATAAAAAAATTGAACCCATGCTCCATTTTTGGATAAACATATTGATGGTAGACCCTTCACAAAATGAAATCATGAAAGGTGTGAAAATGGTGGACCAGAGCGATTTTTTAAAAATTTGATATGCTTGTCTCGAAATAAAACCCCAAAAAACAGAGCATGAATACGCAGAGTACATAATATGGGAAATATTATCAAGTAGGCTTGAAATGTCAGAAACAAGAATTGAAAGGAACACAGATGCTTTTAACAGCACATATGTTCAGATAATCTACAATCCACCCATCAAATCTGTTTATCACACCTTGGATATTCTTTCTCAATATTTGTCACCAAATAGTTACATCCTACAAAGGTTAGCAGTACAATTGTTTTTCTGCAGAAATATCGAAATAGGTTTATCTACCACTTTGACAAGCTTTACACAGTCGAATTGCAGCACTCCCTGGCATTTCATAATATTCAAGCATTCTTGAAGAAGTCACTATCCCTCCTCGATCATTGATAGTGTAGTTCAACATCATGAAATATCATGATTGGAAACAACGAATTCTGCTCAAGCAATTTTCATGATGTAGAACTTCACTATCTATGATTGAGGAGAGATAGCGACCTCTTCATGAATGCTTCAACATTATGAAATGCCAGAGACAGCTGTAATTTGACAGCATAAAGCTTTTCAAAGTGGTAGATAAGCCTATTTCGATACTTCTGCAGAAAAACAATCGTACCACTAACCTTTGCGGGATGTAACTATTTGTTGACAAATATCGAGAAAGAATATCAACTTCAGCAGGAATTTCTCAAAACATTCAAAAGTTCAGAGTTGTGGTTGAACAACAGTTGAAAGCTTTTTACTGAATCTCAAATCCCCTGAATCCTGTAGTCATAAGCTAGGCACAATCTCATGATTGTAAACGATGACTTCTGCTCGTGCAATTTTCATGATGTAGAACTACATTATCTATGATCGAGGAGGGATAGTGACTCCTTCATGAATGCTTGAACATTATGAAATGCCGGGGAGTGCTGCAATTTGACTGTGTAAAGCTTTTCAAAGTGGTAGATAAACGTATTTGATATTTCTGCAGAAAAACAATTGTACTGCTAATCTTTGTAGGATGTAACTATTTGGTGACAAATATCGAGAAAGAATATCCACATAGTGATAAACAGATTTGATGGGTGGATTGTAGATTATCTGAACTTATGTGCTGTTAAAAGCATCTGTGTTCCTTTCAATTCTTGTTTCTGACATTTCAAGCCTACTTGATAATATTTCCCATATTATGTACTCTGCGTATTCATGCTCTGTTTTTTGGGGTTTTATTTCGAGACAAGCATATCAAATTTTTAAAAAATCGCTCTGGTCCACCATTTTCACACCTTTCATGATTTCATTTTGTGAAGGGTCTACCATCAATATGTTTATCCAAAAATGGAGCATGGGTTCAATTTTTTTATCCAAACTTTTTTGAAAATTTGCCCCCCAAAAAGGGGGGGTGTTCTTTGGGGATATGCTTTCACTCATTCAGTACACCTAATGATACTATATCATTCAGTTCCATGATTGACCTCATTGGGGTTTTTGCTTTCTCGGTTTTCAAAGAAAATTGAATAAATCGGTACAGCTTTTACGAGATGGCTTTAAGGGGCTGGGGGGCAAACTGTGGGTTAATGTGATGCTTGTGATGATCTAATTCAGGAAATTGAAAGCATTTTCACACAACATCTCAGGATTAGCCTGGGTGTTTAAGGGTTAATGAAACGAACATGCTGTGAAAAAGTACATACTTACCATTATGTTTGATTCATTTTCATCCAGTTCAATTTCATTCTCGATCACCACTCGCTTAACCCACTGTGACATGGCTATCATTTCCATACCCATTTTATTGAGTTGCCGTTGCATATTCTGCGACCTTTTAGCGAAATTTCTACAATAAATGAAGAATATTGCGACTGTAACAAGTGTTACTGTCGTTATGATAATAATGATCCAATAGATGTTGTCTGTTAACCAACTCGATTGGTTTTTAATAACAAATGGCACATTTAAGCACTCCTCTCTGTCATTTAACCAATGATTATTGATGTCAGATTCTACATCCGAGCCGTTGTTGTATTTACATTCTCCTGTTTTTGAATTCCACATGCATTCGTAATTTTTATCCAGACACTTTGCGCACTGATTGTCCATGTTGGCGCATTTATATAAAATAATACGTTGATCGTCATGGTTTTCAAGTGGTATTGATCCATTCCATAAAATAGACCATTTGGCAGTTATGCTAGATTTTGGAGTAGCGTATGTAAATATTGTTTCACATTCGATATTGCCTTCATAAATATTTTTCTCAAAATACAGATCGATATAGTGTAGGATTATTCCTGATGCTATGGTTTTGTTTTCCTCAGTGTCAAATTCGCATGTAAATGTCTCGTTAATTAATATTTTTGGGATTCTAAATCTTGCGACGATTCTTTCTTTCTTTCCAGTGTCGGCACGTTTGTACCAATGTGTTCCCTGTTTTATTTTATAAAAAGTTGGGCAGTTGAATTCTCGCAATTTTTTTTTTAGTACTGGAAAATCGGATACATTGAAACTATCACCTAGTATTGTATCATCGTTTCGCTGATTCGGCTCATCTGCACACTTGTGTTCATTTATATGCCAGTTGCATGGAGTAGACCTTACACATTGTAAACACGATTTATATGTGCTACAATCGATGAATTCCACCTCGATTTTTTGAAATTCTGGGAAAAGGTTTGTTTGTACTGATAACTGAGCTTCTATAGAGTGTTTATTAATGGGCGTTGGAGGCAGATCTTTTGCATTTGGCGTTGGACAGTTGATTTGATGTTTATTATTTACACTTGTAGTATTTATTGTAGCGTTGTTGAATCTGAAGGAGCATAATATTGTGTGATCGTTGAACGGGTGTGAATTCAATAGATTGAAACTTACATTCCATTCTGCTTTCCTTGGGAATTCATTTCTTGGACTTGAAGACGTGTTTATATATTTATCGACGTCATACGAGATCCAATTGATGCGGTTTTTATCGTAATGACATTGTGATTTCAAGCAGCATCTATTACTAAGGAAACACCATCCACAATAAGGATCTTTTGCACTTAAACATGAATATGATGTGTTGTATTCGTCACAATTGTGAATTTTGATTTTGGCTAGTTTCCAGTAATTCCTTATGTATAAGAAGTTCATTGTAGAATCAAACAGCATACTAGAATAAATGAAAGGAAAAGGATATAGTTTCTGATCCATGATGGTGATATCCGCATAAATATTTGCCGTATAGGCATAAGATGAATTGAGTCTTATTGATATCTTCAGTAGATGGCCTTCTTCTGTTCCAATGAACAAGACTATGTGGTTATTTATTGAGTCGACTGCCATGGCTTTCACATGAGTAATACCTACGTGATCTAATATGATTTCTCCATTCAACACCTTACGTTTTTGAATTGTGGGGTGTATATTACTCATGTTGTATGCACATACTCTGAAACTGTCTTTACTTCTCATCATACTATTGTCAAACACATCAGCCACAGTAAACAATATTTCCCCTTCTATCTCATGTGAATCTATTTGCAAGTCGTATGCTGATTTGTGTTGGAAGAAGTAGGCTTGTTGGAGCTGCATAGAATTATTCTGGGGCTCATTTTTCAGAGTCCCGCAAATTAAGGGAACGTCATCAAACTGATAGTTTTGACCGTCATGCCTTATTTCAATTAGGTTTAGCCCGTCTTCTTTTAAGACCTTCGAATTAATAGCTTGCTGACTGAACAAGAACCCTTCGGTAAGAAAATAGTTGGAATCTCCCGAATTGAAACCGTAAATGAATTTACTATACATTGGGTGGTATTTCATAATAATTTGGTTGCCATATGATAGAAAGCGTTCTCGGTCTAGGTGTCGAATAGTTACTATTGGAGTTATTCCAAATAAGCGAAAGCCACAATACAGTGCGGATGAGTTCTGTATTAAACTAGGAGCTATGAAAGATACAGGTTCCATTTCAGACGAAACATATTCGGTTGTGTTTGCCATTATTTCTGAAATATTACGGATATTATGAGCACGGCATTCCTCTAGGAGCCTGTTATTGTGGCGACAAACATGGCACGATATGAGTTGTTGGTTTTGATAATCTAGTTCGAGCAAGGTGCTTCGACAATCATCCCAATTATGTTTCGATGTATATGAACAATTGTCAGAGTTACAATTTGAAGAATTGAATTCCATTAAAGTATACTTGATTTGTAATTTCAGATCTGCTGATAATTGATAGATGTGGTTATCTGAACCTACATATACCCATCCTCCAATTTTATCTACTGCCAAATTATCGAAGGATTGTTCCTCTTGGAAAAATTCCGAAACTATTTCACTCGAGTTTGCATTACAGTGTTTCATTCTCATGCTAAACGTAAGCGTGTACACGATTAATGTGAGAAATAAGTTATGGAAATGCATTATGGTAAATTAATGTTTCCGGTATATTTTATGTCTATCTTGATTTTTTTCCGAATTCGCTTTCATTCGGTCAATGGGTTATTCCTGTTTCTCTAATGATCATGTTTGAAATAAGGTATCTGAAATCATACGAAGATGAAAAATTACTGATGGTTGAATTATCCCGGGAACGCCCCTCAGTTTTATATATGTACTTAAAGTTGGATGTACGAAATTAGCTCGCTGCGTTTCAGTTAATAAAATGACCATATGAAGTGGTTTTCTGATAGGTACTGTAGTAAATATATTTACGTTTCATATGGTGGTAGCCCTGCTACCATCCCTATATGCTAGGTTAGATTTACGTAGGCGAATGCCTACACCTTTCAGTGTTGTTGTAGATTGTAGATGTATTGATACAGTAATACAGACTTCGCAAATACGACTTATTTATTTATTTCAATCAGAAGTGGGATTCACCCCCAAATACCCATGGGGTGATTTTTTTTTCTCGTTTTTCAAAAAAAAAAAATCAATTTTGAGTAACAATCGATAATTTTATTTTGAATCGAAGTTTACATGGTGGTCGCCGTTTTCGACCTCAGCAGTGATTTTCGATCGCCGTTTCGATCGCCGTAATTTTGGGTTGCCGTTTTTCAACCCTGTTTGTGTTGGGTCACCATTTTTGACCATTCGCTATTCAATCATCATCATGGTTGTTAAAACAAGAAGAAATCGTCAACCAAATCCAATTCCGTCTCCAGTGGTCAGAAGAAATCGTCAACCAGACCCAACTCCACCTCCAGTGGTCAATCCCCTCATGGCAAACCTTATGGAAATGATGAATCGACGAGAAGAACGCTTTCTTGCTGTGCTTGAGAGGATGTCATTAGGACCTAATGTCGCTCCAGTAAGTCCGCCTCAACCAATAATCCCCGAAATAATTCGTGATATACCAGATTTTGATGGTGAACAAAGTGCCATTGAAGCGATTGATTGGCTCGAAGGTTTAGAGTCTTTTGCTGCGTTGCACCAATGGACTGATCTCGTTAAAATTGAAGCTGCTAAAAGGCAGTGTGTAAAAGCTGCCAAAAGCTGGTTTATGGCCAATCAGACACAGTTTTTGACATGGGGTGCATTTGTAACAAAATTTAAGGCATCTTTTGCCGCAGACCACAGCCGTTCTTCAAAATTTCGGAGAATGGAAAATCATGTTCAGAAAAAGGTAGAAACAGTTTTTGCCTACATATAGGTACATGATAAAATTTTATTATGCCGAAGTCTTGATCTATCATTTTCCGACACCAAAAAAGAGATTGCAATTGGAACATGTGAGGGGACATATGCCTTGCAACGCTTAGGTGTTGCCACATATCATATATCTCTCCGCGTCTATGTGTAAGATTACTCCTACAAGAAGATGTTCCTACTTATATCAGTGGGAGAGACTTCCCCTCCGACTTAGCGAGATGCCAGCATCGAGCCTCGGAGAATCGGTAGCTCTCGCCACTTATATTAGAACCAAGGAAGCCGAAACTCCTCTCTCTAATATCAGTCCAGTCGTGTGGGTATTATCCGGTTAACCCAGCTCGACTCATTTGTTAAAGTGTATTTTTGTTGTTAATAAGTATTTATTTCGATTTAATTGCTAATACTACCCCTGGGTTATTTAACAATCGTTAATCGTTAAATATTCGTCGTGTTTCGTATGCTCTTTATCTACTCTTGCTAAGGTAAAGTCATCTCCGCGTTTATATTAACACCAACAATGGTCGTAAGTATTCATCTTCTTCCATAATAATATGTTATATATGAATTTATTTACCTGTTATTATTAAGATACAATTAGTTAGCTTTACCAACTAATTGTGGCGTAATTATAAGGTGTGTATTTCAATTATATCGAATACACGGAGTCTAATCATAGGTGTTATTGTTCTTATTATGTGTTTATCTAGGCGCTCAATAAATGTAGATAGGCAAATAGTAGGTACTTCGACCCCTTAGGTTAGGCTAATACACCCCTATGATAGGTCCTCGGACAGATCATAGACGGATTTATGTAAGCATTGATCAGATTGATGGTATTTGGCTAAAGCTATCCAGGCATATATACTTTACATCAGGTTCTAAGACTTTACATCGGCACCCTAGGGTTAATATATATCGTTAGGTGTTTATTATTGTCTTACACTACTAAGCCATTAGTCTCGTTAATGTCTCTACATTGGCGCCCGGACGTGGTCCTCTCTATGTCTCAAATTTCTCGAAATTTGCGTCATAATTAGGATCTCAACCCTGCCTTAATATTTTTGAAACATCTTTTTTTTTGCGAAGATCGGACGAAAATATTAAGCTCAAAAATAGCGAATAGACTTCTCGTTATCCTGACGATCAACGAGAATCTATTCATGTAGGATTTTCATCTCTGAAAAATTCGGAAAATTTCAAGGTACTTGGCGAATTTTTTCGAAAATTCGTCAATAAATTGAACTTTCGGAATTCTCCAAAGTTTTAGTATTCGTCGAAAAATTCTCTATTTTCACGAGAAGCGCACGCGAATACTAAAATTCCACAGGTGTTGTTCATATTTTCAGTTGTTGCGTCAATTTTACATTGTTCCGACAACCTCGAAAATTTGAGCAACTTTGGTATTTTTTGTGTGTTTTTCTTACACGAAATTCCGCAAAAAATATCAAAAATACCACAGGCGCTAGAAGTAGGTATTTTTTCATACCGAAATCTAGTGATAGAATTCAGACTGAAAATTAGGACCTTTTTAGTTGTTCGAATTTCCGGATTATAAGTGAATTTATTTCAGTATCTGCTTTGTCAGAGACTATGCTGAGTAAATTCGCCGTAATCCGGACTTTTGAACAAAATTTACCTATAGGGAACTCCATAATGTTAAAATTTTCATGATTACACGAATTTTCATGCAAATTCGTTGTAATCGGAAAATTTAGGTATCTCCTTATTTGTTTAGATTTTCGAGTTATGACGTGAGTTTATTTCAGTATCTGCTTGTCAGAGACTATGCTGGGTAAACTTGCCGTAACTCGGATTTTTAAACAAAGCCTAACATTTGGATCTTTATGTTGCTCAGATTTTCTCATTACATGAATTTTTTAGTGCAAGTTCATTGTGATTGAAGAATTTGAACATCTAACTATTTGTCTAGATTTTCGAATTGTGACGTGAATTTATTTCAGTATCTGCTTGTCAGAGACTAAGCTGGGTAAATTCACCGCAGTTCGAACGTCTAAACAAATCCATTTTTCGGCATAATTCTGGTAATTTTCTCGCCCCAGAAAATTAACAGAAAAATTAAAATCTCTGGAAATTTTTAGGCCCCGTGATGCTCGTCATTTCGTATCTGAAATTTCTATGGGAAATGCCGATATTTCCCTATCCTCGGTAATTAGGTCCATTTTTCGAATTTCTCATTTTTAGAAGTTTTTTGGGATATTTTTTATTCTCAGCTCGCAGGTTTTCTACTTAGCTTTAGTAGTGATGGGATCATGTGCTTTATAACGAAAATTAACGGAGAAAATTGAAGTCCTTGGAATTCTCAATATTTTTCGAGGATTCGTTTACGAAAATCGACGGAAAAATTGAGAGCCTTGGAATTTTCAGTGCTTTTCCGAAGATTCGTGATTGCACTATGTTTCATCACATGCGAATTATAGTCAGATTCGTGCTAAGTAGAGGATCTTGTGACCAGTTTGTTTAAAATTTCCTTATAATTTCTATCTCGATCCTACAAGCTATTCTTCTATTACAACACCTCGACTGTGCATTTTTTCGAAGTCAATGTGCAAAACACTTTATTTAAAGTCCGACAAGTTGACTCGAAAAAATCACATTATTCCTTCTCTTCCCGAAGAATTATTGCAGAATTCAGATTTCTAAGGTGTGGACACACATGCGAATGAAGAAATGTAATTTTTCACTGAAAAATGACCTTCACGAGTGTGTACATATCTGCGAAAAATGATAGTCTCCAGTATTCTGAACGTGTCATAACTTTTCCCTTTGTCTGAGTTGAACAACCGATACTATATGTCGAAATTTTCACGAATTGGACAATATAGTATCGACCAGTTCAAGGTTAAAATTCAGAAAACAGAGTCAAACATGCAAGTAATTGCATAAAACCCCCGTGTACCTTATTAGTGGACCACGAAGAAATTTCATGTCTACATCTAGGTCTACCCAAGAAATTAACTTATTCCTAAGGATAAGTTGTAATAGAGAAACTTAGGGAATTTTTAAAGTTTTGTGAGTGTGCTCCGGCCGGGCATGCTCACAATAATTTTTTGATACCCTATATTCTCCCAAAACCCCCGAGACTTTTTAATTAAGTCGACCGTGTCATCGAGACAATAGAACGTGTTCGTTCCTCTTTGTCTCATAAATTTTCCATCAACCCAATCCACTCAATTTCAAAAAATTCGCGTCGAAAAACTCGTTCGTTATTCTAAAATTCCAATTTGGAAAATTGCACAATTCGAATCTTTCAAAATTCACGTGCAAAAATTCCACCCAAGATAGGCCCCAAACATTCTTTCTATACCCATTTCCAGTGATCTCAGCGTATTTCAACGGACTCAAGCCATTTTCCTTTCTAAAAATAGCTCCATACCTATCTTTATCTCCGTGTGAAAATCACGTACGCCATTTTCCCACAGTCATTTCAATGTCAAGTTGTTTTCGTCAGCTTTGGAATGTCGTGGGGCATGTCACGTACGTTGTTTTCTCACAAAGGTCATTCCAATGTCAAGATGACTCTCTTCCTTTACCTTTCCGTCACACGTGATACATTTCCACGTGGAAAACATCACGTACGCCATTTTTCCAAAGTCACCTTCAAGTGAAGGTGACTCATTTCCTCTTATATCTTTTTCATTTTCCATCGTAGATAGATGATTCATACCTATCTCTTTTGGTAGGCATTGAATCATCGTATCTACGCATTTTTTCCATCTCTCATACCTTCGTTTCATTTTTTAGAAATCTATTTTTAGACTTCTAAATGCCTGGTGACACATACGTGACGAGTACTTGTATTCTCACAGTGCCTACCACATACCCCACCTCCACCCATCAAAAACATCTCGTACACTCATCGTACACCTTCTTGCCGTTACAGTAAAAAGGGGGAACGCAGCTCATACACTGCATCTCTCTTAAACTCGCGGTTATTAAATCAGATGTATTCCCTCGACGATTTAACGTAAATCTCTCGCGCCTAATTACTTAGTATTCGTTTCTCGGTACATTTATTTTTTCGCGTCGTATTTTTCGATTAAATCGCGTCCCTTTTATCATGAATAACGAGCCTAGAATTACGCGAAGTAGAACCAGTGGAAATTTTCTTGATTCCGTAAATCGCACACATTCGAAATCGCGCACCTCCGAGCCGGAAACCCCATCAGTTCCTGAGGTAAGCGAAGTTAATAAAAATGTCGATATTGATTTTTCCCAGTCGCTTGGTAGCTCATCTCATACTTCCGGAGATGAATACCAAGATACTACACCTGACGTAAGTGAGGAAGGGAATGCGAGCAAGCAACCCAGACCTTTTAATTCTGAAAAATACATTGATGTATTAGATGAATTAGTTGCTGAAGTTTTCACACAGACATGGAATTGGAGTGATTCAATCCAACGTCAAGTGAAAGAAAACCACGCAACCCTTACGAAGGAAAGTACCTTGGTATCCAATTTGGCCAATGCAAATAAAATTGCAGTGGAAAAACTGAGTGATTGTGTAGTCAGTTTAGATACTCGCGTAGGAAAAGAGATTAGTGACTTACAAGATACCCTCACCGCAAATATTGAACATACTTCGAGTATTTTGGAAAGTCATACAAGCAAATTCGCTGACTATGACGAAAATTTCATGTCTAAAGCAGATTTTGAAAATTTCAACCAAAACTACTCGAAGTATAAGGAAAAATCTGAACTCGACTTAGCAACTCGAGACAGAGGCTTCCGCCAAATTTGTGGTGAGATTCAATCTTTAAAACAACGGTCGCATAATCACACCAATGATTCAGATGAAGGACGTGCAAGCGTGCATATTGATGCAGGTGCAGTCCGAAATGCAGGTATTTATTTTTCCGACGATAAGTTATATTATCCTCACCAATTTATTACCGAAATGGAGGATTATTTTCGAGGCACTCGCGCGCCTGAATCCCAAAAAATTATAGCAATGAAAGGTGTGATTATTACGTCTAATAGAACCCAATTTTTGGAATTTTCGTCCGAAGCAACTAGTTTCAATGATTTTAAAGCGAAATTTCTCGAGTTTTATTGGGACATTCGAGCACAAAATGAAGCTTGGAAGGCATTTTGCCAGACGTACTCCACGTCCATTGATATAAAAGATTTGGCTGTTCGCATGAAATGTTGGATAAAGAGTCTCCGTCATTTTCGTATGAATCCTGAGCAGGAACTCATCCGCATTATCATTGCGAAAACACCACCAGAATATCGTCTAAGTCTTCATCAACCTGGACAATCATTGGATGAGTTTCTTCTGAAATTGACAAACCTTGCGTCAATTCAGGAAGATCCTCTCAATGAAGTCCCAGTAGTGCTCAAAGGTCGCAGTAACACTCAGAATACTCGTGTATATGAAAGACGAAATGTGTTCGAGAACAAAGCGATGCCTTTGGTACCTTCATATGCCCAGCTTTTACAAGATTGGAATGCAAACAAGGTCCAAAGTGTACCAAAAGTTCAAAAACCATTCGTCAATCTTCAAAACAAAAAATTTACATTTAGGCAGCCCACCCCTCCGTCAAACGAGAAGCAAGCTCCTAATGTAAATACGAGAAATGTTGCTCCGGCGAAAAATCCAAATGACAGTCGCCAAGACAATATTCCCAAATTTGACAATAAAAAACCCAAACCAGCCTTTCATATGAATGATAGAAGCGAAATTGTATTACGTAAATTTAAACCTAAATTTCCCCCTCGTGAATTAAATGCAAATGTGCATGCCGTTTATATTGATCCAAATACCAACGAAGTCTCATTATTAGATGATGAGGAAGACGATCAACAAGAACGAGAGGAATATTTAGCGTCTTTAAATCAAACGATTGAACAACTAGAAAATGTTAATGTGAATGAGAACTCAATTTCCTCTGAGTTTCAAAATCCTCAGGACACTTTTGAGTCAAACTTGGGAAACGAGAATCGTTAGAGGGTTCAGGGGCACTTTCTAACGATATATCGGACCCCCTAAGAAATATTTTCGAGGATTATATCTGGATCGGGGATGGAGTCGCTAACTTCTTGAGTAGAGGTGAAATGACTCCACCGCCTATATTACCAAAATTCCTACAAGACCAGATAAGCCTCTCAGAATTATACAATCGACTCAAATATGTTCCTTTTCCACAAAATAGAAAATTTGTCATCTCTTTTGGACAATTTGAGTTAAGTTTTTCCAATAGGCCAATTAATAGTGTAGAAAAAGAGATGCAGTGCATTCTGAGCTTTTTGATCGATGACAAAAAGGCTGAGAGAATAGTTCTCCTTCACCCTTTAATCAAACCACAGTTACGACATGAAAAACCAGTGTCTTTAGGTCGCTATATTTTGTTTCGTAACATGTACATTCGTTTAGCGGTAGATCTGAGAATTGTTTTCAGACGAGAGCCAGCTCTTCTATTTTTGAAAACAGAAGAATACATCCATTTCAATAAAATAGAACTTAGACCTGCTGTCGATGGTCAAAGGCTTGTAATTCCGCTGCATAATCGATTCCAGTTTATACAATCTAGCCAACGCTATCATCCATCATTGGACGTATATTTGGAGGTCTACATCACAGTATACATCCAAATCCACCAGCTGGAAATGTCTTGGAAAAAGAATACACTCTCAAAGGGTACTACGAAAAATCTTCACACTCCAGGTAAAACTAGTGATAAAATTTCAGGCTCAAATACGAACCATGAGCCAAATAAATCGTCACTTTCTGTACTACATCCTGAGAAAGTGAAACAAATAGAACTCGAATTTGTTCCAAAAGTCGTGCTTACATCCAAGTCAAAGTCTTCAAAAAAGAAGACATAAACGTTCTAAACGTGAGTTTAAGTCACGCATAGTCAGGCGACGCTGTGAGAAATAGATAGATTAGAAACCTAGAAAAGGTCTTCAGTCCTAATTAGTCTTTTTTTTGAAGAAGTCTCTTCCCCCTAACTGGGGCAAATGCGTCCAAAATTTTAGATAAAATTTCCAAGAAGTGTGTGACATTTTAACTAACTATAACCAACCATAACGTACGCCTCTTAACGAACAAAAATTAACTAACTATAACATAACAATGAGAAGTAGTTTTTGTATTCGCATATCTCAAACTGGGGCAACCCTGTGCAAGATTTTGCGACGCAAAGGCTAAATTCTCAAAACTTTAAAAAATAACTAAATAACTGAATAACGCATAACTAGAACAAGAGATTGCATACCTGGTGGTGTGAAGGCGTTTCCGAAATTCAAAGCATTCTTGTAAGGACGGAACGCAATCACCTACCAGTTTTATGCAGTCTCGCATAACTATGACAAGAGATTGCATACCTGGTGGTATGAAGGCGTTTCCAAAACTCAAAACATTCTTGACGTATGGAGCGCAATCACCTACCAGTTGTATGCAACCTCAGATTTGTCGGAGTATTTTCTCAACCCTCTATATTGCGACAAGGTTTTCATAATCATGTGCATATATTGGATTTGAGGAGGTAGTCAGATAAATCGCTAACTATAACAAATGTACACCTACTTTTCGAGTTGGTTGTTTTTCCGGACTTATGAACACATGTTTGGATTGCTCCCTCATGTGCGATTAGTTCGAGAAAGACTATCAAGTTCTTTTCAGTCACGTGACGTAAAAAATCACGTTATTGAGGGGCACTTGACAACTTGAACTTTAGGTGGTACATACTCTAACACCTTAACGAAAAAACATAACGAACGAGGCAAACTACTAACGTCAACTATAACTATTCCTTACCTTAACTTTCGTATTTTCCTCACCTTGCCTGCGAAATTTTCCGTTCTTATGCCTCATAATTTCAATTCAAACTATCTCAATTCTTTTTCATTTTTTTTTTCCTTTTCTTTTCCCCATATTTTTTATATTTTATCAGATTCGGTCAAATTACCCCTCAATATGCCCTATTACTTCTTCTACATCTTCTGATCGGATTCTGATAAATCTCCTCCACACCCAATGTGTATTACTTGCTGAAAGTTTCTCTCAGACGCTATTAGTATTTCTTTGGACTTTATTATTCTCCCTCAATTAGGCGAGTGGTCCCATAAATTATTCAGAGGAAGCCGAAACTCCTCCGATTAGTTGCCTGCTAAGTTCCACTTGTCAGTTGGCGATTCCTGTTGTGAAAAATCAATGTGTAGCAATTGAAGCGTGCTATATCGTCCAACTCTTCCCCCCATCTAATAAGGTTCGTCGAAATTACTTTGGTAATGAGAAGCTTTTTTTTTCTACTTTTCCCCAAAACTTTATGGAATTTCAGTTTTTCGTAAATTACAACCCCCATGGAAACTTGCAAATTGCACTTTCTCCACTCAAATCGAGAAAAATTTTCCTTCATGAATTTCTTGATTTTCCACTCATTTTTTCTCGTGAGTCTCTCTTATCATTTTACCCTCACCATATGCCCTCGCATTTTTATAGCACTGATTCACGAGAAAAATACTTTAAATCAGTTTCCGTATATTTACTAATTTTTCCTTACTCTTTTTTCACCTATTATCTCATGAGTCTCTCTTCCTGACACTTTATCCCCAACATATGCCCTGGCTCACGAGAAAAACACCTCAGTCTGCTCTTCCTAAAATCCTAAAAACTTTGAATTTTCCCAAATAAGCTTTTCTCGTGAGTTCCTTTTCTATAATTTTCCCTCACTATGCCCTCGCTATTTTTATAGCACTGACTCACGAGAAGAGACCCTAAATTTACCAATTATTTTCAATATTTTCACAAACTTCAGGAGTAGGTAGGCAGTCCACAAAACAAATCTTTTGTTTCTTCATGCGCGAATTTGTGCCAATGTTTCCACCTTTATTGTGCTATCAAATTCGTGCCGAGTTTTGCCTACCCCCCCCCCTCACAAATTTTTCAAATTATACTTTTTTGAGAATTTCAAGTTTTCGCAAAATTCTCACTTTCTCAAAATAATATATTTTGAGACAAACCTAGATTTTCCTATTCCAAAATCCATTAACTTTTGGAATTTCAGTTTTTCGTAAATTCAATCTAACCAACTCTGATACTTTATAGCACAGAGTCAATCCATGTTCGCTTTCTTTTGCGAACTAATTCCTGTTAGTTTATCCTCTCAACATATGTCCCATAGCAATGGCCATTTTTTATGGAATTGATTCGCAACTTATTTCCTTCATTTTTCCTTTTCTATTAATTTCCTGACCTATATCCTAAAATTCCTGGAATTTCATTGTCATAAAATTTCCAAAAACCAATTCTGATACGCTCGAGTACAGAATTTTCCTATTTCCATTCCTTTTTAACTTCTCGCGAATTGATTCAAATCATTTTCACAGCAATAGCTTTGTCAGATTCGGTCAATCTACATTCCTTCACTATGCCCTATTTTTCTTTTTATCTCTCGACCGAATTCTGATAGAATTTTGCTACACTATTCAGAGTTGATTCGCAACTCTTCTCCATTCCTTCTCATGAATCCGTTTTCATAATTCCTTCACTATACCCTTCCTATCCTACAACATTGATTCATGAGAAACAGTCACCTTCTTCTCAAATTTCTCCTATCCTATTTTGTCAACATACGCCTAATCCCCTTTCCATCCTTTTTCCATTCTTTTCCATCCTCCACCACACTTCTCTCACGAATCCTTGTCCAGCTTCTATTCGAATTCCCTGATCATATGTCCCATGAGTGGTTCATTTCAGCTCAATTTTTC
The DNA here is from genome assembly GCF_950023065.1 of Planococcus citri. Taxonomy (NCBI): domain Eukaryota; kingdom Metazoa; phylum Arthropoda; class Insecta; order Hemiptera; family Pseudococcidae; genus Planococcus; species Planococcus citri. The sequence goes on from NC_088677.1 coordinate 83,010,821, forward strand.
TATATTTTTCCCAACCATATGCCCTATACACACGATTTATGAGAGAGATCTATCACAAAACGCTCTAAAAATCAAAACTAACGGAACATAACGATAACAAATAGGTATAGGAGTAGGATAACGACATACAGGTATAACAAGCACGATGCATGCGTTGTCTCGTGGGTTGCGTTTTGTTGCAATCAACTGACTGTTTCAAACCGCAGCTGCGGCATAGCGTTGCATTTGAACAAGTGCAATTATGCACAGTGCAACTTGTATGCAACCGGTATAGGTACGTAACAAATAACTAACTTTAACGAGATAATTCTCTCGGTGGTAGTAGACAAAATCTCACGAGTTCGGAAAACTTGCCTTTGATACAAGGCGACGATTTCGAATCGAAAGATTGTGTTTGCATTTATTGCCTTCTTGTCAATCAACACAAGTGAGCAATAAAATGCCTAGTACCAGCGGGAGGAAATGTCTCTTAATCACTCAACGACAGTTTGAAGTAATAAAATGTAACGAACACACACACTTCTGGATACTTCTTTCTCTCTCTTTCTCACATCATCGAAACTACCTATCTCAGCTTTGCAACGTTTACGAAGATGACGAATATTTTCGAACCAGTTAGACAGAGATAGCATTAGAAATATTTCGATATTTCACGTTCATTTGTTTCTCTCTCTGTCTCTCTCGTTCCTTATCTGCTGTGATAGAGCCATAACATCGGCGATTTTCACACAGCAACTATTATCGCATTTCGTATACGCATAGGTTACAGATTTTTCATGTCTCCACACAGTTCTTGCTACAAAGCAGAAACCCCTCCTGCCTTGCATTTCAAGCACTATCAGATGTGCAAAATATATTTTATCACGAAAAATGCAGGTGGGGAGGTATTCGACTCGTAGATTTTAGAGCATTTGGAGATAGAAAAAATTATCGTCATTCAATAGCGTTCAAACTTCTCATCTACATAGTAGTATATTATTTCTACGCTATTCTTGTTAATTTTTGCTTGTGTTCGGCGGCTTATAACGGTCCTCAGAAACCCAACTTTGGTGCGTTGGGAGGCTGATTGACCGGAATAAGGCTGGCTTTCGTTTTTGGTAACCGTAAGTACGGCGTAGCCGATTTATTTTGCGATTGATTAAAGTAGCATTGTTTGCGTTGTCATTATATCTACGTATTTCGTATGTATCATATGTGTTGTGCCTTCTACATAGCAGGATCTCGTGTTTCCGGAAAAATACCAATTTTGGTGCTTTAGTGTTTTTTCGGACAGGTGTCCTTATAGGAGCTTATCTCAAAATATAGGTCTTTCTATTCGTCTCTATTTGATTGACTAGGTCTTTCTCGATTTTGTCTCAGTAACATACGTGTCATCTGTCGATATTCTTTTCGTCTCATTTTCTTTGGCTTACGTGGCATTTTTCTCTTTGAAAATGTTGCAATTTTTCTCGTGACTTTCTATTGATATTTGTGAAACCCTTTTCGCGATAATTACATCTCCTTTTGCGTAAATTTTTACTCAAATTTTCGAACTTTCTCCCTTTTATTTCTATTTAACGTAATTTTCGATTTAATACGAAACCCTGTTTTCTTCTTTTTTCAAATTCTTTCTTTTATTATTATCATATATATTTTTTTTTTTTAACATAAACTTTCTTTCATAGTTTTCGTACTTCTCTATTTTATTTCCTTTTAACGTAAATTTTTCTTCTCATACGAAACCTATTATGCCTTCTTTCTCTCTTTCTTAAAATTTTTTCTTTTCTCCATCTTAACGTAATTTTACTCAATTTTTTTTAAAGCTTTTCAGAATTTTCTCGTATTTTTCATTCTACAAGTGTAAAAATGGAATACGAAATAATTCTTTGTGAATTCTGTAAGGAAGATGTGTTAAAGAAAGCTCATCCAAATACGAAAAAGAAGGACGATTATCCGGTCGTTACCAGTCGGTGCAGGCACGTTTATCATTATAATTGTTTACGTGTTGCACACGACTCAAGTATCGACACCAACTCAAAAAAGGAAACGGTTTTGCAGTGTCGAGCGACAGGTTGCTCAGTAAAGATAAAAGGCAACAAATACCATCGATTGCGTGTGTCTACGAAATCTGCCCGCATTTCGCTACCTCAGAGGCAGAGGGACCCTGTGGTTCCAGTGACGCCGAACGAGAGAGCGGAATTGCAGGCAGCAAATCAGCGATTGACCAATCGATGTAATTCGGCTGAGGAGCGATTGCGCATTTTGACCAATCAACACAGCACCCAGCAAATGCTGTATCGTACACTAAAGGCCAGTTACGACTCTGTGTTGAGGGGCAAAATTGACGCAATCGCGATGACTCAACTTACCGAAATGTTGCCCAGCATCGGCATTGAGCAACCCGTTGTCTCTTTGAGAAGGGTAGATAGGGAATCGGTCGCTGATGCGGATGTAGATAGGGACGTAGTTCAGGTTGAGAGTAGGGACAGTTCCTCGAGTGACGATATCGAGATTGTTGAGCCGGTTGTATTGCCGGGGGTTGTTGACCTCACGCAGGAAAGACGTAAAAAATCTTTTCCGCGTCGAAAGCAACGGCTTCTGAGCTTTATGACCGACTTTCCGCTCGTGCCCACCCCTCAGCCTGTTGTCGCTGGTCAGTCTTCAATGGGAACAGACAAAGAACGCGGGTATATGGCAAACCAACCTTTGTCTGATTCCCAGGGAAGCAACTGCCCAGTGCCAACATCTGAGGGGGTTGAAAATTTGCCTTCTTGCTCCAATGTGAACGTCTTGAAGGAGACTCAAAAATCACAGGGGAGCAAGAAATCAAAAGAGGTGAATCGCACTCCGCTTGCACAGGACCAAGTTGTGAAGCTGGGAAACACCAACACGAAACTCTATCGGAGCTGTACCTTCTTTCAGAAGCGATTTGATAACCCAGCTGAGGTACTTGCGCCTTTTTACCCGATAAATTCTTATCCTTTGTATTGTACTGTTGCGGCATACGTGGCCAAGTCAGGAGATATGCCGGCGGTAATTTTCATCGACGACATACTCCTCCTTGGTGACGGACACGCGACAGGGATTGCGGAGAGGCTTTTGCAGGGTAAAAAGTTTGCAGACACACTCGATCAAGGATTATACGGAAGGGATTTAACGGTCGAATCCCTGATAGAAAACCTAAAGGAATTCGACCGTTTACCTTCTCGTGTAATGGTGGCAATAGGTACGTACGATAGTTGTATAAAGACCGATCCGGAGATTTTCGCGAAGAGATTGGAGAAACTCCATGGGCTGTTGGCAGCCAAAGGAGTCATCGAGCGGTTTATGTTACCAGTTGTGTCGATTTCGACAGACTGGCCTCAAATGCTTGCAGATGATCCCCACTACCTCTGCGAATTCTTCAATGATCTTTCTGGTCATCCGGTATATGAAGATGATTTAGGCATCTTTTACGATCCGCAAGTATACGTCTCGGTAATCAGAAAAATGACTATGCATTTTAATCTTATTCCTGAAAAAGCGCTGAGGAAGATGAATTTCAATCGAAAAAACAACGACACCACCTCGGTGAGTGACATCATGATAAACAACTTGAATATTTTCGATGAAACTCAACAATCCAATGACGTGCAAATTCAGGAAAATTTATCTCGTAATGATGTATCGCTAACCGCCGAAAACTCGGCAAATGTTGATTTATTGCTTCTAGATCAAGTTATGAGCAGCGCACTAGAGAAATTGACTTCGCGTAACGAACGAGAGGTTACCATGGATCAAGTAGATATTGAACTTTTGAGAACCTCTCGCCGTTTACGGATGATCAATAAGCGAGAAGAGACGACAGCACGCGGTGAAGAGATGAATGTGGAACTTCTGCATCGTATAGCTAATGAGATACTTGCAGAAGAGAACGCTAATTCACCCCTTCGCACGTACTTATCGTCTCCAGCTTCGGAGAGTAACGAAGCAGGTTCGCGACGAAACTCTGCCGAAGCCTTGCTCTCTCCAGTGCCTGCTGCTCCATCTATAGACCAGCAACAGCTCGACGAGTCGATAGCAATGGACATCGAAGATCCAACATCACCAACCGAACCATCGTCTTGGGTTGCATGCGTCGATGCTGAGATGGAATTATTAGAAGACGAGCACCATCGTGTCTGTTCCCCGATCGACGAAGACGACGAACCGATGTCAGACGAATTCACGCCAGAAACATCATAAATCGACTCGTCGCAGCTGCAACCACCCGGATTTGACATTCTCCCAAAAATCTACATTTTAGTGCATGTAGAAATTTGGGAGAAGCTTCGTGAGTATCGCCCTCATGATTAGAGCTCATTTCATTTTTTCACTCAAAAATGACACTCCTGTGCATTTTTTTGAAAAAATGAAATAGCTAATAATTCGTTGATTCATTTTTGGAAATTTTCCTCGAATTTCAGCACTCGATGAATATTAGAAAATGACGCAATTTTCGTTGCAGGTCATTGAGTGTTGAGTCGTAGAAAATAGCCATTAAATGAATCTTTGAAATAAAACCCTTTTTGCCCGATTTTGATCTTCATGTTTCGTGCATGAATTTTAAAATTGGGCCAAGCCTTTCTCCTTTAGTCAGTTTTTCAAAAACTCCCTTTGTTGGAACTAATTTTTCGTTGAAGGACGTTTACGAACGTATAGTAGAAAAAACTTTCACATATAGGGACCTATTTTTGGATTTCTGATCGAATTCGAATTTTTCTCGATTTTGATGCTTTTTCGTTGCAGGACACCTTAGGGTGTATATTAGAAATTGGTCTTTTTCTGGAAGGTTCATTAGAATTCTGGGTCCATAAGTTCGATTCATTCTCTTGTATGAATAGGGACAAAATAGACCCCCCTCCCCTCCCTTTTTATTTTTTATTCTATTCTATTACGTAATATTTGAGTACATTTAATTTTAGTTAAGCTCTATTGCATGTTAGAGCAAATATTTTTTAGATTAGCACCGTAAGTTTCATATCTATTAATTCAATTTTCGATTTCTAAAGCTAATTGGTTACATGGAGAGCGTGGGAAATACTTTATCGATCCCAATGTCGTCGACAGCGTAACTCCGAGCTTCTAAGCCATGTCCAAGTTCCAGAGGAACAATTCGAATAGCTCAATTTTTCAACGAGTAGCTGATTGTGACCAGAAATCGAAATGTTTATCGATAATCATTTTTATTATTTTTAATTCGTGAAAACGACTCTTATTTTTAGCATTAGAAGTTAAACTTTTTTCCATTCGCATTTCGAGCGCTTAAATATCTAATTAAGTTTCTTGATTTATTTTTTAGAATTATTTTTAGATGAAAATTTCAACTTAGGCTATTTTTATTCTTACCCTGAAGAAAGGAAACAATCTTTCTTTTTTTATACGCTTCGAAAAATGGTACAAGACATTTTTTAAATTTTATTTGGAAAATATCACTTGAAATAAACATAAAATCAACGACCTTTTTTATTTTAGTAAATACTCGTTTGTTAGGATAAGTCTCTTTTAAAGGTATATTTTTAATTTTCTTCTCTGTATTTTTTCGAATTGTAAATTTTAAATTTTTCAACGTAAATATCGAATCAAAATGTAGATGAAAAGTAATGTAGTTTTAAGAATATTCTATTTCTCAGTCTAATAACCTTTTAATTTTAATCGTGTATAAACTTGTTGAGATATTGAATACTGTTAGGTATAATCGTTGTCTATTTCCCCATTTATACGATAGAACTAGTTTTAATCAAAATTTTGAAAAGTGTACAAAAATCTGCTCCCATATTTGTTAACTTTATCAGTCCTTCGACTAGAAACCAATGGTACCCATTTTTGTAGATTTTTCTATTTATCTATTTGTATCCACTTATATGTTATGCATTATGTAGTAAGATAACCTACTTAAAAAACAGCTTTGCTTATTTTTTCGTATGTTCTGTTTAATTTTAGAATTTGTTATTTTTTAGTTATACTTTAAGTTTTCAAAAAACATTTACTCGTTAAGATAACAACTTATTTACTCGAAAAGTAAAAACATGAAAAATCTTCTTTGTTACCGATGTGTTAAGATTCAAAACTTTTTTCAATAGTCAAAAATTGAATGAAAACAAAAAATGTATGTACATAGTTCTAGAATTAAGAATCACTCCTGTATATACAATCGTGTCTAGATTAGGTTATAAACGTGTTGAAAATAATGATATCCCTATGTAAATTTTGTATCTATTCCTTTACTATGCATTTCCGATGTATTTCATGTGTGATACTTTTGCATTTGTTCATGTTGTGATATTTCTATGCATTTTTCTTGCATCTGTAATATGTTGTGTATGCATGCTTTGTATATTTCCTGCATTAAGTTTACTTACGACCATTTGATTAGAATTTCACTCAATTGTTTCTAAATTCCTTTTACTTTTCACTTCTATCTTTTATTTTCCACTCAATTTAACGTAACGTAAACTTTATTTAACCAAAGGATGACCATTTTTGGACTTTAAAATCCGTTTAACAATAGTAATTTTCGCGTATGCCCTACATATTTTTCTCGTAATCGGTCATCCTAATTATTTTACAAAAATTGACACTTAAATACACAGTCGCTGTTAGGGAAAGTTAGATCAGGTACCATCAGAAGTTAGAGTCTTCATTGTCAAACTTTAGTAAATCGGAAACATCAGAGTAGGATAGAGTTCGAGATGAGTAAAATCCTCATTGGAATTTTTTTTCAAAAAACCAAAAATTGTCAAAAATTATAAAAACCAAAAAATAAAAGAATAACAAAAAATCATAGAAAATTTTTCCATTCCCAAAATTCCTCTTTCGAACTCTATGACCTTCAAAACATAAAATTTTTAAACGATATAAGGTCAAAACAAACCTAAATTACCTTTGATTACTTTCAAATAAAATAAACACATAATTATTATCTGCATAATTGCACCCAAAGATTAAACAAACTAATCCAAAATTGTCTATTTTGGCGACATTTCCAGATTCTAGCTTCTCTTTTCGAAATAATCTCTTTTTACTCAATTTCAATAAACTTGCATTTTTCTTTGTAACTTTCGAATCGAATAAAATACTATATTTTTATAGTCAAAATATTGTCTAAACTTACACAAAAAATCCAATCTAATTTATCACTAATTTTCGACTAAATAAAAATACTATATCCGTATAGTCAAAATATTATTCCAAATTTGTATAAAAGTTTAAAATCGTTCGAAATCAAACACTTTGATAAAATTTCCTTTGAGAATTTGAATCATATCGAAATTCTATAATAGTCTTCTTAGTCAGGTATTGAAATAGCATTCTTTCGAATGATTTCGAAACGTTTGATACTCTCTTATCATCCAGTCTCATAAATAATTCACGATCCAATTCTTTCGAATTTCTCAATCATTTGTCAGTCATCTTTTATAGGTCTTCTATGTCAGTTTCGATTCGACAGATTGTTTTGACAAAAGTTGTGAATTTTCAAACCATATTGTCAGGTCTTAGATCGCTTGCATTGACAGGATATGGCAATTGGCGAGATATTCTTTCTTTGTCATCACTTTCAGTCAAGAGTTTCCATCCTCTAGGACAATTTTTCCAAATCTTCAGGTTACTAATGAAAAGCGGCCAACTTTGGTGCATTGGCATTGTTTCTCATTGTAACAAATGTGTTTTGGTTAAATTAGTACTCATCTTCTGACATTTTCGCTTTCAGTCATTTCTGACATTCTGTATTTTGAATTAGGATCACTGATAATCTCTCATAAGACTCACTTTTAGTATAAAGATTTGACAAATGAAGTTATTATAGATTTTCTCATAAGTGCGACAATAGGTCATCAAATTTGAGGGAAAAGATTCCAAAAAATGGACATATTCGAACGCTAATACCCACACGACATCCCAAAAATTGTTATCATCCTCGATTTGTCTAATTTGAGCCAATTTTCCTTCTCCTTCCTTCGCACATGTTTTCCTAAAACCTTCAGACTTGAGCAAATCAATATTCTCAAGAATAATAGTTCAATCAAAAGTCTGAATTCCATTTTCTTTGTATTCCAAGGCGAACCTAGTTTCAATATTTCTACGAATTTTTTTTTTAAGATCTAATACTTCGATTTCTTCTTAGGTCTCGTCTTCCTTTCTCAAGCTGCCAAAACGCGTATAAAAAACAGCCAACGCCACAGCTTGTTTCTTTTTTCTTTGCACTTAGACGCAGTCTGATCATGTCTGAAATATTTACTCCACTTCATTCCTTTTCGGACTCAGTATGGCATTTAATGCATTCAATGTCTCTGACAGTGAATCATTGGTGTTGCACTGATATGAATCAGGGGTAAGTGGACATAAAGTAAATATTTTCTAAAACACTTTCGAAAACTCTGCTCCACTTTGTAAATCTTGACTTCAATGGACGCTCCTGCAGGCCCTTAGCCAGCTAGTCGCTTGCACTAGGACAGCTATTGACCTCGCAGAACGTTCATTGATCTTTCAGACCCAATTAACCACCTTTCTTTGAGCTTCATAAGTGATTCGAATGGTAAAACTTGGAAATATCTTTGTCAAACCATGCTCACTCTGTCGAGGTGAAGGAAGTTGAGTAGTTGAGTCTCTTTATTTGTCCGTATTTATCTGCTCACCTGCAGTGGAAAGTACGGAGGGGCAGAGGGTATCCCGATGATACTTCATGGCACCTAGGGTTCCAAGGCATATTCTCCTCAGGATTCTTTGGCGTCCGTGCTTCCCCCTACGGTTACTGCATCCCTTGAGTGAACCAAGGAAGGGGGCATATGTGAGGGGACATATGCCTTGCAACGCTTAGGTGTTGCCACATATCATATATCTCTCCGCGTCTATGTGTAAGATTACTCCTACAAGAAGATGTTCCTACTTATATCAGTGGGAGAGACTTCCCCTCCGACTTAGCGAGATGCCAGCATCGAGCCTCGGAGAATCGGTAGCTCTCGCCACTTATATTAGAACCAAGGAAGCCGAAACTCCTCTCTCTAATATCAGTCCAGTCGTGTGGGTATTATCCGGTTAACCCAGCTCGACTCATTTGTTAAAGTGTATTTTTGTTGTTAATAAGTATTTATTTCGATTTAATTGCTAATACTACCCCTGGGTTATTTAACAATCGTTAATCGTTAAATATTCGTCGTGTTTCGTATGCTCTTTATCTACTCTTGCTAAGGTAAAGTCATCTCCGCGTTTATATTAACACCAACAATGGTCGTAAGTATTCATCTTCTTCCATAATAATATGTTATATATGAATTTATTTACCTGTTATTATTAAGATACAATTAGTTAGCTTTACCAACTAATTGTGGCGTAATTATAAGGTGTGTATTTCAATTATATCGAATACACGGAGTCTAATCATAGGTGTTATTGTTCTTATTATGTGTTTATCTAGGCGCTCAATAAATGTAGATAGGCAAATAGTAGGTACTTCGACCCCTTAGGTTAGGCTAATACACCCCTATGATAGGTCCTCGGACAGATCATAGACGGATTTATGTAAGCATTGATCAGATTGATGGTATTTGGCTAAAGCTATCCAGGCATATATACTTTACATCAGGTTCTAAGACTTTACATCGGCACCCTAGGGTTAATATATATCGTTAGGTGTTTATTATTGTCTTACACTACTAAGCCATTAGTCTCGTTAATGTCTCTACAAACAAAAGAGTTAGCTCATATGATCACTAACAAATTCTATATCAACGAGGACGAAATGTTGGCTGATATTCGTCAGTTTTTGGAAGTGGACCAGGAGAGATGTAGCCGAATTTTCCCTGGGTCAAGGTTTGGTGAAAATCGCGCATTTCCCGCCAAAAATACGACATCCACACCAACAACTCCATCTCAGTCAACTCAAACAGCTTCCGCTCAGCCAACCCAACCAACTTCATCTTCAGATCCAACAAGATGCTTTAACTGCAACAAAAATGGGCACCTAGCTCGTGACTGCCCATTCCCCAAACGTCAGCGTAAAGAAAATCCTAAAACCGTGTCTACAAGTGTTCCATTAGGTAAAGATAGTAATAGTAACCTATGTGTAGAAAATAGTGTGGAACCTAGGCATATTTGTAAATTTATTAAGCCTGTCATGTTAAATAATTACAATGTAACAGGTATGATCGATACAGGCGCCCATAAGACTATTTTGAGAGAAACCCAAGCTAAAAAGGCTAAATTGCAAATTAATGATCATGTTGAAAATCTGTATGGATTTGGGCAGCAAACACCTGTCCAAACTGTAGGTAAAACTTTGGAGAACGTAAAAATTGATGGTGTTACTGTGCCTATTGAAGTTTTAATCGTAGCTGATCATACCCTACCTGTCGATTTTCTAATAGGTAGGAATTGGATCGACGATCCCAGTGTGACCATGGTTAAGGTAGATGACGAATTGGTTTTTATACCTAGGGATAATTTTCCATTTTCAATTGATGAATTTGAGAGGGATAAAAGTGAAACTGATGCAGAGCAGGTAAATTGGGTAGGTTTTGTCAATAAGGATGCGAAACTTTTCGAAATGTCCGATCTCGTAATAGGTGATGATCTCCCCAAGGAAGCTAAAAACGAAATTTTGAGTGTGGTAAATGAGTATAGAGATTGTTTTGCAACGAATTTATCTGAATTAGGTTGCACAGATTTGATAGAGATGGAAATTGAGGAAACGAAAGATGCCACCCCAGTGTGTCAAAAACCATACAAAACTACTGCAGCTGAGAGAGAGGAAATTTCGCGTATTGTTAAGGAATGGAAGGATGCCGGTTTTGTAACAGAAACCACCTCGCCTTATGCAAGTCCTGTGCATTTAGTTGATAAGAAAACTGGTGAAAAACGTCTGGTTAATGATTATAGAAAATTGAATGCTCAAACGGTAAAATTGCCTTTTCCATTGCCTTTAGTTGATGAGTTATTGGAGGATGTTCAGGGAGCAAAGTATTTCATTGTGCTTGATTTGGCTCATGGTTACATGCAGGTGAAAATTGCAAAAGGTTCTCGTCATAAAACTGTATTTATTACTCCAGATGAGACAGGTGAATATGCTCGAATGTGTTTTGGTCTTAAAAATGCTCCGTCAGTGTTTGCTAGGCTTATAAAACTTGTTTTATCTCTTCTAAAGGATCCGAAAATTGCTAAAGCGTTTCTAGATGACATTTTAATTTTTGCCAAAACGTTGCAGGAACTGATACAAAAATTACGCGAAGTTTTAGAAGTTTTACGTAAACTCCGACATGTTTCTTCAATTTTTCACAATTTCGAAAGAAGTAGGTATTCGGTAGTGGGGGGGGGGTCAAAAATACCTCCAAAAAGCGTGTTTCAAAGCTGTACCTCGTAATTTTCGTTGTTAAAAAGCATAAGATAAGTTGAAACACCATTTTGAGGAAAAAATATATGAGGAGGGAGGTGAAAATTTTTATGAGAATACCTCTTATGAATGTCTACAACACAATAGAAAATTAGAGAAATCGGTTCACATGGGGCTGATGAAAAAAATTTTATTGTAATTTCAGGAGGGTGGTTCTAATCCTAAAAAGGAGAAGGGCTGTGGATATGAAACTTTCCACGCTGGAGTTTCTCTTGATGGTACCCACTTCACCTATGAAATTGTGGATGATGGTACACCTTTGAGTGCTCTTTCGAATTCGATCTGGCCTCACCCGGTTCAAAAATAGTACCTGTAGAAAACCGTAAATTTTTGTTGACAAGATATTGTAAATTTTTCACATCGGTTTCACTTTTGATACAAAAGGTCAAAAATTTGAAGTTCATTGAAACTCATGTTCTGAGAACTTCCCCGCTGCGCCTCTCCTCCCAAGACCCTGAGTTCATCTTCTTTAATAGTGAACGTATGTAAGAAACTTCCTTACCGCAATAACGAATCGATTCGTACAAGTGACTCGTTCGCGAACGAATCGATTCTTATAAGTGACTCGTTCGCGAACGAATCGATTCATTTACTCAATTTTTGATGAATCATTCGCGAACTAATTGATACATAAATTAAAGAATTGATCAATCCGTTGCCGTTGGCGAATGTTTATTTCAAAAAATTGATCAATTCGTTTATGAATGATTCATCAAAAATTTGAGGGTCGTATTAGTACTTTGTAGGAATCATGAAGGCCTAGTGAGATTTCAAATTTGATCAAATTTGGTTCAGCCGTTTTCTAAATACTGAGTTTTAAAAATCTCGATAAAAATTTTGTCGCTCGATAAACTTGGAAGGTTTGAGCTTTTGAAACTTGATAATGATGGTGAAATGTCCGGCTAGTAGCCTAGTTTTGAAATTTCAAATTTGATCAAAATCGGTTCAGCTGTTCCCGATGAAAATTTCAAAAAGCTCAATTGTCAATTTTGTTTGCGATTACGCGCGAAAGCTATACGAACTTTTGGATCATGGTGAAAGTTCGGCATCATAGGAATGGTGATGGAATTAACGAATTGATCAATTTCTAGTGAATCATTCGCGAACGAATATTGTTGGTAAATCATTTGCGCATGGTTCAATTCATTTAATTAATTTTTCGTGAATCATTCGCGAACGAATTGACGAACGAATCGAATTGTTTAATTACTTATATTTTCTTGGTGAATCATTCGCGAGCGAATTGATCAATTGTTAATGAATCATTAGCGAACGAATAGATTCATTAAATTAATTTTACGATTCATTTTAATCAATTTCTGGTGAATCATTCGCGTGCGAATCGAATTATTTAATTAATTTTTGGTAAATTATATGAGAACGAATTGATCAATCCTTCATGAATCATTCTCGAATGAATCGATTCATTTAAATAATTTCTGGGGAATTATTCGCGAATGAATTGAATAATTTATCGAGTACAAAATTGATCCCTCTATATTCGGAATAAGAAAATCGATAAATTTTTCATTTCCAGTCAAAAATCGAATCGCAAAAATTAAAAATTGTGTAAAAAATTTCGAAAAATTTTGTGCTTTGGGTGTGATTTGAAAGGGTGTTACATGTTGCAAACTATTCGAAATCGGAAAATCGAGAAATTTCAAGTTCAAAAGGTGTTTTGTTTGTGTGACACATGGGAGAGTATGTTTTTGGTGACGCTGAACACGAATATGACGTCAGATTTTTGATTGGAACTCCTCCCCAAAAGGGTTGACCCCCCCCCCAAAAATGGTTACTTTGGGGTTTTTGTACCCAATTAAACAAGTTCTATTTTGGCAAATAAAAGCCAACACGGACGTGAAATTATAACGTATTTATTCACGATAAAAGTATACAGAAAAAGCATCAGCGAGCAAGAGAGATAAAAATGGAATAACGTACGTACGATACATCAAGTACTCAGCTGGTATAACTCTCAGCTAGGCGAGCGGCGCGCGCATTTGGCGCAGATAAACATGCCGCTAGGTTACGGCGCAAAACCGCAACCGAACCGCCACAGTTACATTCGGGTGACACATGAAATAGTATGTTTTTGATATCGCTGAACACGAATATAGCCATAGTTTTTTAAATTGACTTCATCCATGGCCCCCAGAACCTCCCCCAATAGGTGAAAGTCCAATAAAAATTGTTGAGGGCCGTGGATGAGGTCCAATCAAAAATCTGACGTCATATTCGTGTTCAGCGTCACCAAAAACATACTATTCCATGTGTCGCACGAACAAAACACTTTTTTGAACTTTTACCCCCCTTGAGGAGGTGCTGGGGACCATGAATGAAGTCCTATCAAAAATTTAACGTCATATTCGTATTCAGCGTCACCAAAAACATACAATTCGATATATCACATGCCCATGATTTTCTTTTAAAAGTTTCGCCCAAAGTTTGGGATGGGACTACTCCCCCTCCATCAAGAGATTCCATCTCGAAACTTGAATATTTCGAAAAAGCATCAAAAGGTACATTTTTGGAAATTTTTTCAAAATTTTAAATGGTAGCTCCCACTTACAGCGCCATTTTTAAATTTGAACTTTCAATTATTGAAATTTCAACTTTCAACTTTTGAAAATTTCAAAATTCCTAAAAAGTTCTAAATGCAATGCCCATTTGAACTGTGAAATCAGTTTTGATTAAAGTATCATAGTTTTTGAGGAATGGGCCGCTGAAGTTGAGTCCCTCGAGACAATGTGAAAATAATGGAAGCCCCCCACCCGCCCCCTGAGGGGGCTGGGACCAAACTAATTGCGGGGTTCTTACTTTTACTGGGTGGGTATATGCTGTGAAAAAAATTTCAGAGAAATCGAAAGACATGACTCAAAAACGTTGGTTGAGTTGACATGGAATGACCCACATTCCAATTTCGAAATAATACGAAAACCAATAAAGGCTACGTGTTCGGAGGGTTCGATCCATATGGAAACAATACCAACATTACGAAAATAGCTCAACTTTTAATACTCGTATAGTAAAAATTGAGAAGGGGGCAGAGGCGCTGGAGGAGTGTGGATGAGGGTAGCATAAAATTGGACGTCACAGCTAAAACGGGCAAACAAAACTAAAAAACGCCATTTTGAGGGGTATGTGTAGAATCGTAAAAGGTGGCCGGATAGATAAGTATTTCTACTTTCAGGAAGTGTGGTTATAGTGACGCAATTGTTCATTATTTTTCAAAATGAAATTTCATAAAATAGATAGCGAGGAGTAATTGTTGCAAATTGCTTACCTCTGGCGAATAATCTTGTACCTAATAAATACGTCGTCGAGCAAAGAATCAATACCTATTTAAATGCTGGTTCTTAGTTTTCTGAACCACTCGAGTACAATAAATCACGAGTTGTTGTAAAATTAATCAAAAATAGATAGGTACCGAAATAACGTTGACAAAAACACACGCGACTTTGTGGAATAGGTTGTGAAAAATGCACTGAGAAGAGTTTGAGTTATCATTTCAATTTATAAGTGTTTCGGGGAATCTACGTAGCTTTGATTGCCATTTTTAATTTCCCCTGGATAACTGTTTTCTAGGAAAATTTATCGATAATTGTATAAAAACAGGATACTGACTAAGGATTTTTAGTGTAGTGCAGTTGTAATCAGTCTGATTGTTGGTAAGAGCTGCAGCTTTTATCAAATGAAAACGAGTCGTCACTTTATCAGGTTTTTCCCGACGATGATTATTGTATAATTGTATATTTAAAATTGTTGGAAGTGATAATAAAGCTCAAAAAGTGAACTTATTTTTCCGAGGATCTTATTTTCTTGCTTCTGGGGTATAACTAATCACCATAAATAAAGAAAGTTGCAGGCCTACGAGTTCATCGTCCATTTTTGAAATCGGAGTTTCTTCATACCTAAACATTCCACTCTTGAGTTTTCTTTTTTTATCACACCACTTCGCTACTTACTGTTTGGTTTTTCTATTCCAAGAGCGCGTCCATTATTATTTGAGATTAAATTTTCGTTGGTCTCAAAAAATCACTAAGATAATTTTCCAAATGCGCAGAGCTTCGGTAATGTCGAAAAGTGGTGATTGCGTGAGAAAACTTGTTCTTTTAGTTTGAAAAGCCCAATTTGAAAAACCATGATTTAATTTCTCGAAGTTACAATATGTAATGTATTCCGAGAACCAAAGGTGTCTCTTCAATTTTCAAATTTGACAAATTTTTTAGAAAAACTGAATGTGTATACCTAGACTTACTCGTAGTTTTTGAGACGACCATATAAGGGCAAATTGTGCTTAACTGGGTTTTCCTTCATGAAGCAATTTCATAAATCATTGCTTTACGTTTCAGTGCATTTATGTAATTCTAGTGGTATTATGCTAACTGCTGATACATACATCACCTGATGTTACCATGTAGCTCGATAATTCATAATTTCCTGGAAAAATCTCCGAGTTTTGCTTCGTTCGTTTGACGTCATTGCATCAACATTACCTATTAATTTATTATCAATTAGAATTTTTTTCACAGACGTTGCAACCAAATAAAGAGAAGGGCAAATCTCAAACTTGAAGTTGACGAAAAAGTTGATACAATTTTTCATTGTCAAAAGAACGTTTTTTCCAAAAATGTTTTTAAAGTTTCAACTAGTTACATTACATACATATCTATATAATCTGAAACATGATTCTTTTTGATTTCAGGCACATTGTCGGAAGATTAGAATACTTGAGCAGATATCACGATAATCATGTGATTCGTAGAATTTTTCTGGTGAGTGGACAAATTCGTTTTATTTTCTTAACATGGGTATATACGAGTAAAAGCCAGAGTTTTCTTAAAATATCATTTGCATTGCTCAGGTGTTGCCTTCTACACTTTTGCAAAATATTATATGAAAATAAGTTTTATCTGTAAGTATGACAATCAAGTGCAGAAAATGGAACAGGGGATAAGAATTTAGAAAATATTTATTACTTATTAGTTATTTTACTTCATATTCACAACAATGTACGAGTGCTTGCGTGCACTAATAATTATAAAAATTGAAAAAACAAAGCTCAAGGTTTGGTTACCCTCAGTAACTTCTAAGCACTAAACTCACATAATTATACTATGGTGTACATATTGACGTTTGAAAAAAAATCAATTTAGTATATCAAGTAGGTATTTGTTATGAGGAGGGGAGGGGGTGCAACCGAAAATTTTCCGAAGGTGAGACAACAATTCTACTAATTTGCAATACTCAACAGTAGATCTTCTTATTAGTTTTTCCTGTTCAATTTTTAGAAATCTCAAACATGGAATTTCTTATTCCGTAAAACAAACAGCTAGAAACAAATTAGCCCGAGCGTAGAGAAGACAAAAGCTTTAGAAAATTCGTATTTTTATGGGTGAAAAAGCAATGTTTTTTTCATGTGCAGAGTTGGATTTCTTGGTTTCGAAATTTTAGAATTTTGATGATAGTTTTTTTAGAAATTTCAAATTCGAAGATTGAGTTTCGAGCAGTAAAAAAACGCCTGTTTTTATGTGAGGAGTTTTATTTTTTTATTTCAACATTTTTGAGTGTGAGTAGGTAATAGATTTTTAGAAAGTTTGATTTTCAAAAAAATAACTCACAGGCCTAAGCGATGCGAGGCCGAACGCCGAAGTTTTCAAAAATTTATAATTCAAGAGGTTAAATTAATGTGTACATTTTTTTTTTTTTGAAGAAGTCAATTTTTCCGCATTTGGCAATTTTTAAAAATGAGTAGGAGAGTAAGTAAGTACCTAGGTAAGTAAGTAAGTTAGTAAGTAAGTAAGTAAGTAAGTAAGTAAGCAAGTAAGTAAGTAAGTAGGTATAGAGCAGGCATTTTACGTGAGCAGAAATTCTAAACGAAAAAATTAAGTACGTACGCATTTAGGCCGAGCGAAGCAATAGAAAAAGCTTTCAAAAATGTGTATGTTAGGTACAGGTAGCTGATTCAAGTTTCAGAAAAGTTGGCAAAATAGCTTCTTTATCAAGTCTAGAAATTTTTAAAACTTTTGGACTTCGTCAGAATTTGCTAGCTTTATCATAATTTGTCGACCTTTTCAACATTTCGATGGCTTGGTATAAATACCACGTAAGTCCAAAATCTTAAATTTTTCAGGAGAACACAAAAAACGTTTAAAACATTCATATTTTGTTATTTGCAGTTTCAGATTGCATTATTATGTTTTAGAGGTCTTAATGGTATCGCCTGATGATATTTTATAGGTTGATAAAATATAATTAGTTGATTAAAGGGCTTTGGAAGGACATACGAGGTTTCTAGAGACAACATATGAGATTTGCATTGTACTTACATATGACTTACGTGGTTTTTAACAAGGACTTACGTGGTTTTCAAATTTACAATTGATGAAATTCATGTACTTACCTCGTAAGTCGGACTTACGTGTTTTTTAATGTTTGATTTTCGCCGATTAGAGCGCTAGGATGCGTTTTAGACTTACGAGGTTTTTAAATTCGGATTCCTCGTTGTTTTTTACTAAAGAAACCACAAAAAAAGCATTTTGGAAAAAATCTGGACTTACGAGGTTTTTATACCAAGCCATCGATTTGACAACTTAAGGGGCGGTTCACCCCCTCCCCACCCTCCAAGCCAAATCCCTGTGTATATCAACTAACTGCAACCAGTCACTCGCCTTAGAACACATGAAAGCAAATATTCGAACCGAAGTTGAGGCTATTCCACAGAACTTGTTGCGAAAAGTATATTTTTGTGAATTCAGAAAAAATATTTACCGATTGTGTTAAAAATATGGATGTTCATTTAAGTAAATTCTTTGATTTCTAAAAAATAATTCCAATTGAAATAGATATTTTACATTTTGAAATAGGCCAAAATGAAGGTTATTTTTAATTTAAAAAAAGAGAAAAGAATCTAGCATTTTTTTTTAAAAGTACGTATCCCACTCTCAAATGGCGCTGGCTTCTCTGCTCCACCCAATCTTAATATTCGTGTTTATTTTGTTTCAACTAAAATAGAACTTAAAATTATTCAAAACAGTTTTATACTAGTAGATCGTTGGTTTCATCTTCTGTGTCATCGGATTCTGTTGAAAGACTTGAGCCATGAAGATCAGGCTGTTCGATAGTCTGTTGATATGTAGGTAAATTAAATTTTTTTAGATAATCATGTCTTATATTTTGAAGTACATAGGTAAATCTTGGCAAAATACACCATTAAATAATGAAAATCTATATTCCCTTACTTTGTCACAATTCGTCAGTATGGCATCCAAGTGTTTAATGATATTTGTAAATTCTGGACGATCTTCGGGCAGATAAAGCCAGCATTTGCACATTAGAGAGTACCTGTCCAACAAACATGATAATACATATGTGTGTAATCATTATTCATATTACCTACGTTACCACATTGACATCTATCGAGTGGAAATACAATATATAATACGCAATTCGTACATGTTGATCGAACAGTTGGCGGGCTTCTTTAAACGATATCCTGTCTCGATGTCTTCCATTAATTTTTCTGCATCGTTATATAACGGATAAGGATCATCACCCAATGTCATAATCTCCCAAAGTAATACCCCGTATGACCACCTGCATGTGTTGATAAATTTGTAACTTACAATGATGGAATTAAAATCATGATTGGTAAGTAGGTAGGTATGTAGGTACTTATTTGAGGTATTCAAATTTCAACTTACACGTCGGATTTTGAAGTGTGACGTCTGTTCATTAAGGCTTCTGGTGACATCCATTTGACTGGAAGTTTACCACCGGTTTTCAGTTTATAGTAGTCGGCTTGTCGAATATCTCTGGCTAATCCGAAATCAGCTATTTTCACGACATTGTTGTCAAACACTAGAATATTTCGAGCTGCAAGGTCTCGGTGAACGAACTGAAAAAAATCGAATTGTTTCAATATAAAGACACTATAAATGACCGGGATGGTTCTTAGTATAGGGCAATAAGGCATCTATAACAACGAATTGTGATCATCGCCTTAAAAAACCCATTTAATGACAATCATGATATTATTTTGTATTTTTGTAGGCAGGAGAAGAACAGACATCAAAATCAATTGTATGCGAAGACTTACTCCTATGGAAGCCAAGTACTCCATTCCTTTTGCTATTTGTAGAGCGAACGTAATTAGTACTTCTTCGGACAAATCATTTTGTTTAACTTTTTGGGCTGCGGTAGAGTGATGGTTTTTTTGGAGGAAATCGAGTAAATTTCCACGCGAGGAATATTCGATGATGAGGAGCGTAGGTCCATCGATTGTACAACATCCGAGTAGTCCTAGTACATTTTCATGTCTGCCAATGATTTTCATTAATTGCATTTCCGTGACTAAATTGACCATGTCTGCGTCAGTGTGGCTATCTGTGAAATAAGTTCTTCAGTCCCTATTCTTTATTGTTAGCTTACATGGGTAGGTATGTACTCGTAAATAGTAGATGAGATATACTTTTCAACATTTTTACTGCTGCTGTTGTGACAACGTTCTGCTGTAATAGGCCTACAACCTTTCCTTCGACAACTTTTCCAAACTGTCCTTCTCCTAGACATTTTCCTAGAATAACGTTTTTTCGAGGAATTTCCCACCTATGATCAGGTGGTAATTCATATTCATCCTTTGGTACAGTTTCATTTTCAGCGAATCTTGGAATAGTTGTGTATTGGATAGTGACGTTTGGTAATCTCTGAAAAAAAAACGTGGTACATTTTTTAGTAGAGACAACAGAGAGCCCAACAAGGTTACTTTGTAGTAATTTGATTACACTAGGCAACTGCATATATTTTGTGTTCTAGTTGAAAATGGGCTACATCGATTTGTTAGACCCTAAAATAAAAAAGTCGTAGCGGTCTTCTGCTACGTAAAAGCCGAATTTTTGTAACAGAAACCTTGTAGGATTTTTAAACGCGATGGCAATGTTTATCAGTTGAAAACATTTAAATTAAATGATGGCATGACGAGTGTTTTCAAACATAAGTATGTAGGTATTCACAGAATTTTCCAATTCTATCCTCCTGTTTGGGGTTTTCTTCACAGGTAGGTAATGTGTAAGTAATTTTAACATGTTCGGGGGGAGACTTTCTTGTTGTCCCCTAGCAAAAAATTTTTTCGACCCTGGCGATGGGTCAAATAGGGTTGGAAGAAACCTGCAGAAGGCACTCAAGTGGCACCATCCCATTGTATGCTGGACATTGGGGCGCCCTAGGTCAATTTTAAGAGTGGGGTGGGGTCAAAAATCGGGTTAAATGTGGTCAAAATCAGGTTTTTCCCACCTTAAACGAGGAAGGGATGACCTAGGAATCTGAAATTTGGATACGTTGTTTACAATAGCGGTACTCACCAATGGTATATGAATTTCGACCTTTTTCATGAATTGGGGGCCAAATTTTGCTTCCCCAAAAAAATGATCTTTCTGTGATTTTCAACTCCCTATCCTAACTCCAGGGGTCAAATACATATGTATACTTTGCGAGAAACCCCTATTTCCCAAGTTTGAGATTATTTGATTAAAAAGAACAGGTTCCAGGTCATGAAATGTGGTGCTGAAACTTATGTAAATATAGGTACTTACCTAATTATGTAAATGTCTGGCCTACCGCAAATACCCCCATTTTTTACAAAAAGGCTAAAAACAGAGTGGGATTTTTCAATTTGAGTTGTTTTTGTGGTCAGGGTTTCAGGGTAGACTGTCAAAGTTGCTGGCCGTTTTTGCCCTACTTCACGAGTTTGTAGTGACGTCAATATTGTTTTGCAAAAAAAAAAACTGTATTAAAAAGATTAGGCTAAGATACCCACAGCACAGTACAATCTGGTTATTAAGTACGCTGATTTTGTTATACCCCAAAAAAATGTTAAGCCCCCCGCGACACCATGGGGCTGATCCACGTGGGCTCAAAGTAGGGTCATTTTGGCTAAAAATGCACACGTTTTTCTGGTTAAAGCTCCAAAATCGATTTTAACATTTACGGTTAGCACTCAATTTGTAGAGTTTGAGATGCTGAATCTCCCTATGGAGTTCATTTTTTTCTTCGGGGTTCGCTTACGCCTCCGACAAGTCCTGGAAAGTATGAAAATCGCAAATTTTTAAGGGTTGCGAAAACGTTTCCGCAATTTTACGCGCGAATGATGGTTTTTAGGGGGACATGTAGATGTACAGAGTTGTACGTGTGCTCGGAGGATTAAATTTAGAATCATCTATATGCCCTTAGATCGCTTATGGGGTACATGATTCGAGTTTTATACATGATTTTAGGATTTCTTCAATTTCAAAAATGTCATCAGATTGCTTCTATTTTTTTTATTATTTTTTTTTTCATTTTTTTAAAATTCATGGCATACCTTAAAATCATCCCTACACCTGAATGAAACTGAGCAAAAAATCCAACATAGTCAAGTAGGTACATACAAAAATGGCCATTTTCGCAGCATTGACAGTCTCTCCTGACCACAAAAACAACTCAAATTTTAAAAACTCTCTCTGGTTTTTGCTTTAGGGTCTAAACTATCGATTGAGCCCATTTTCAACCCAACACACAAAAACAGTCAAAAAATTGCAGTGTTATTTTTCTCATTATTCGTTATCATAAATTACCATTTTCACCGCAAGAAGATTACTAAAGTAACAATTATTACCAAAAAAAAAAAAAAAAAATACAAAATTAATTGGAAAACGGCAATGAATCCACCAACAGTAGGGCCTATCTAGTTTTCAATTATCCAATGTACTAAAATTACTACAAGCAACATTTTATCAAAAACTGCGTCAAAAGTTAGCTTTTACGCAAGAAGTCATGAAAGTGTCGCTTTTTGTGACAAAAATTTTCAAAAAAGCATCACTTTTTTCCAATGCATTGCCAAGTCCTGTTTTAAGAAAAATTCTAACTATTTTGCCAAAACTTGCAAAAAATCCTAACGTCCTCGCGTCTAGCTAAAAATCACAACAAGTCTCGTCATTTATTACAAAGTTTCGTTTTTTAATACTTACCTACTGAAACATTTTTTGGCTGATACAATTAGAAAATCGTGGCCTGTGGTCACTGGTCCACTGGTCAACATTTGACCTCCCCCCCCTCAAGCTGAAAGTTTTCAAAAGTTTTATTGCATTTTTTTTTATTAGTTCAGATGGTATTTTGGCATCTGTACCTTGTATGTATATGATCACTTTTAGGTCATCATTAGAGTTCAAAGTTCATTTTTGCCTAGTGATAATTTTGTAATCTCCTGAAGAGGGTATAATTAGAATTTAGTAACAGATTTAAATTTATACGTGACGGTAAGCAAAAATTCAAAAATAGGTTTTCGACACGTGCAAAATTTTAAAATGTTCAAAAATTTGAGCTAAAGTGGGGGAGGGGGACATTGACAAAAAAATCTGAAATTGTTCCCGCGTCTTATTGAGGTTATTTGGTCATGATTTTTTGCTAGGCCATCAAAATTCAATAAAGTTTAAAATCGACCCACATTTTTATTTACTGAAACTCTAGTCAAAAACTAAGTACATACTTTTTCCAGCGGTAGGTAGTAATTGATTCGGCGACATTTCGACTTCCTAAAACAGTGAAATTCGACTGTTTGAAATTTAAAGGGAATAGGTACGCATTGATGGATGTCACGATACTTGATGAAATTAATGTGCAAATGTGTTGAAAAAGTACATACATACATACATACATACATACCAGCATGTTTGATTCGTTTTCATCCAGGTCCATTTCGTTTTCAATCACCACTCGCTTTACCCATTGTGACATTGCTATCATTTCCATACCCATTTTATTTAGTTGCCGTTGCATTGTTCTTGATTTTTCAGCGGAGTTTCTACAATAACTGAAGAATATTGCTACTGTAACAAGTGTTACTGCGATTATGATAATGATGATCCAATAGACGTTGTCTGTTAACCAATTTGATTGGTTTTTAAATGGCACATTTAAGCACTCCTCTTTGTCATTTAACCAATGATTATTGTGGTCTGATTCTACATCCGAGCTGTTGTTATATTTACATTCTCCGGTTTTTGAATTCCACATGCATTTGTATTTTTTATCCAGACACTTGGCGCACTGATTGCCCATGTTGGCGCATTTATATAAGACAATATGTTTATTGAGAAGGTTATCAAAAGGTATTGATCCATTCCATAAAATAGACCATTTGGCAGCTATGCTGGATTTTGGAGCAGCGTATGTGAACATTGTATCACATTTGATGTCAGCCATGTATTTTTTTCCGGCAAAATCAAGATTGTTGATTCGCAGGCTTACAGGTGTTATGGTTATGTTTTCCTCAGTGTCAAATTTGCAAGTAAATGTTTCATTGATTAATATTTTTGGGATTCCGAGTAATCCGGTGATTCTTTCTTTCTTTCTAGTGTTTGCATGTATGTATTGTGTGCTTTTAAGTTGAAAACTTGGACAGATAAATGATTGGAGTAACATATTATTTTGTAATGCTCCAGATGTAGCTTCGGATACATCGAAATTATCACCTAGTATTGTATAATCGCTGCTCTGAACGGCTTCATCTGCACACTTGTGTTCGTTTAAATGCCAGTTGCATGGAGTATAACTTACACATACTAAACATGATTTAAATTCACTACAATCAAAAAATGCGACCGCGATTTGTCGAAATTCTGGAAAATGGTTTGTTTGTACTGATAACTGCGCTCGTATGGAATGTCCATTGAGTATCGGAGGTATATCTTTAGGATTCGGTGTTAAACAGTTGATTTTATTTTCATTTCTTACACTTGTTGTAGTATTTATTATCGTGCTGTTGAATCTAAAGGAGCACATAATTTTGTGATTGTGAAACGGGAGTGAATTCAGTAGATTGAAAGTTACGTTCCATTGTGCTTTTCTTGAGAATAATTGTCTTGGACTTGAAGATGTGTTTACATATTTATCGATGTCATACGAGATCCACTCTATGCGATTTTGTTCATAATTACTACATTCTGACTTCAGGCAACATATATTGCTGCGAAAACACCATCCACAATAAGGATCTTTTGCACTTAAACACGAATATGATGTGTCGTATTTGTCACAATTGTGTATTTTGATTTTGGCAAGTTTCTTCTCTGTCAATGCATATAAGAAGTTCTTTTTAGAGTCAAACAGCATATTAGAAATTGAAGATCCTTCATCATCAACTGTGATATTCGCATAAATATTTGCCATATAGGCGTGAGATGAATCAAGTCTTATTGATATCTTATGCAGATGACCTTGTTCTGTTCCAATGAACAAGACTATGTGGTTATTTATCGAGGTAACAGTTACAGATGTCACGTTTATATTACTTGCGTAATCATATATGATTTCTCCATGCAGCTCTTTACGTTTTCGAATTGTGTAGTGTAAATTACTCATATTATATGCACATACTATGAAATCTCTTCGTCTATATCCGTCATCAGATTTATCAGGCACACTAAACACAACAAACAATATTTTCTCCTGTATCTCATGTGAATCTGTTTCTAATTCAGAGCCTGATTTGTGTTCATAGAAGTAGGCCTGTTTGAGCCAGATGTGCTCATACTCCCTACCAGTGCAACTTCTTAAGGGAACTTCATCCAACTGATAGTTTTGACCCTTGTGTCTGATTTCAATTAGTTTTACGTCTGATATCACTGGAATAGTGACATACTGATTGACAGATATCTCTTTGGTAAGAAAATAGCTGGAATCTCCCGAATTGAAACCACAAATGAATTCAGGAGAGGAGAAAAAGGCGTAGTAGTGCATAATTATTTGTTTGTCGTATGATAAAAATCGTTTTTGGTCTAGGTGTCGAATAGTTATTTTTGGAGCCGTTCCACGTGGGAAATTAAAGCCATAATACAGTGCGGATGAGTTTTTTATTAAACTAGGACCTATGAAGGTTACAGGTTTCGTTTCATGTAATAAAATATTATATTTAGTTGCTTCTGTCAATATTTCTGAAATATTACTGATACTATGAGCACGGCATAGCTCTACGATTCTGTTGTTGTAAAGACAATTATGGCAGGATATGACTTGTTGGTTTTGATAATCTGATTCGAGCACGGTGCTTCGACAATAAATCCCATCATTGTTTGATGCATATATACACGTTTTACGGGTACAATTAATTGAAGAATTGAATTCCATTGATGTGTAGTTAATTTGCGATTTAAGGTCTGCTGATAATTGATAGAGGTGGGTATTTGATGCACCTACGTATACCCATCCACCATTTTCATCTACTGCCAAACTTTCGAATCGTATGGCTGGATCGTCTGAGAAAAATTCCGAAACTATTTGTCCCAAGTGTGCATTAGAGTGTTCCGTTGTCATGTTAAACATGAGCGTCTGTATGATTAATATGAGAAAGCGGTTATGAAAATGCATTGCGGTAAAATGTTTCCGGTATTTTTAGTCTTATGTTAATTTTGTTGAATTTGCTTTCATTCAGTCAATTCGACATTACTTTTTCTTTCATGATTGTTTTGGAAATATCTGAAATCAATGACGATATTTTATGAAGAAATGCTGATAGTTGAAAAACGGCTTCGAATGGTCAATGCGGCTACCAAGTGCGCACGTCACAAGTCACAACGTGCGTAGAAGGTTTGTTTAGATTTATGGTGGGGGGGAGGAGTAATAGAAAGCGAAATTAACATAGGAAAAATCGGTGTTTTGAGCTTTTCTCAGAAACTACTGAAGCTAGAAGCTTCAAATAAACTTTGTCAACTGGCTTATTTCAATGTCTAAAAAAAAAAGTTTTATGAATTTTTCTTACAACTGGTTTTGAAAAAAACGAAAAAAAAACAGAATTTTCCCGTGTTAATTTCATGTTTTATCCTACCTAATCGGACTACTTACTTACTTTTACCCCCCCCCCCTCCTAAATTCAGGGTTTCATCTGTGTTCTGTGACATAGGTATTTGTGACGTCACACTTGGTAGCCCTATTTGAACGAAAAAATATTCTATAGAAGGTGGTGGGAGAGGATAAAAGGATATTCGTGTCGTATTCAAGGTCAATTGATTCTCCAGAGCATAAATCAAGTGTCAGAAATCGGATAAAATGTGACATTTACTTACTCTCAGTTTTTTTTGCTCTAGCCAATTAGTATCACAACCCGCTCTAATTGTCAAAAAATTCCAATTTAGAGTTATTATGAAATTGACCCCCATTATCCCCACCTCTGTGTAGGGCTCCAAACACCATAAAATTCGAGAAAATATCTAAAGGGGGCAAAACCTGCTCTTATAGTCTCAACTGTTGAAGTTGGACAATACAATGGAACCAGCGGTAACTACTTCATCAACCTACCAAAATGAGGTGTTAAACTCACCTAAATAGCCAATTCACTAAAAAATTTTAAAAAAAGAATGTTCCAAAACGCGCTTTGTCCATTTTTATTGAAATTTTTTTCAGCAGTATCTGGTGGATGAAGTGTATAGGTATACCTACACTCCTACATCATAAATCCACCCAAATAAAGTTTAAACTCGCCTAAAAAGCCTATTTATACTCATGTAAAGGGAAACTGTTTTTCCTTTTTCCATGAAAAGTTGTGAAAATGGACAAAGCGAGTTTTGGAATATCACTCTTCAATAATATAGACTCAAATTAAAATTACGGGATATTTTTGAATAGTACAATTAAACGAATGGCAATAAGAGACAGAAAAAAAATTAACAAAATTTTGAATAAGTAGGTATATTTTCAATGTATCAAGCAAAACGAATTCTCTTCTCAAATTTATAAAACGTGTCGTATTAAGTAAATTTTGTTACCTACACAAGTGCTTTAGTTTTCAATCAAGTTTTGATTTGTTTTTTTTTTAAATACACATTCTCACGATTTTGAATATTTTTTTATTTGTTGTTAGAATACCTATTAAAGTTTCATGAACTTTTGATCAAATTTTGATTCGCTCTTTTTTAAAATAATTTTCGTGTTTTTTAAATTCTCAGGTTCCACGTTTTTAACGGATTATTTTCACTCGTCTCTGTTGCACTTTTTTAATTGATAATAAATAAAATGAATACCGGTCGACGTGGGTAGGTAAAATCGACCTTTTATGCTCCCACAAAGGCCGATGGTAGGTACCTACTCAGTACTCACCAACATTCATTCCATGACGACATTGCATCATGCCAAAAAAAAAATGCCAAAAATAAAAATCTCAAATTTTGAAAGTTTTTTCTGTATATTTTGATTTTTTACCGAGAGGCATTAAATCTTGTCGAATCTTTAACACTAGAATCCCGTCGCGACATTATCTCAAAATCAAATTTAAAAAAAAAATAAGAACAACAAAATCAATTTAAATTTTGAACTAGGAACCTACCAACATTTTCAAAAGCAGAAAAACTAATTATCGAAATACCTACCAGAATTATTTTTTTTATTGTTTAAAAAAAGTTTGATCTTTTTTGAGATAAAAAATTTTGATAACTTTTTTTTGCTCTTTAAGTAATAATGTTCCATAGGTACCTAATTCAAAAATTTTTAGTTTTTATGCCAAATTTTCGACATTTTCAAACTTTTCTGGGGGGGGGGTTATACCCCCCCTCGCTCTCCACCACAAAAAAAAACCCTGCTTACTGAACAATTGACGACACCCTATTTCGCCATCAAGTCAAAAATAAATCCTGGTAATTAGTTTTTGAAAAGCATCTCACTCAACAAAGAACACCATGTTTCCCCCTCAAATCAAGAATAAATCCTAAAAATTGAAAAATAATGAAGTGAAAGACATAAAATAAAATGAGATGAGATGAGATGAAGAAAATACATGCATATACCTACATAATCAAAATTAAAAAGAATTTAAGAATTGGAGTAATTTTTTATTTGGGTGAAATGAAACGGAACCTAAAAAAACTTGAGAACAAACACCGAAAATCGAAGGAGCTCAAAATGAAAACAAAAAAGTCTACAAATGAAATGGGACAAAAAAACAGGCAAAAAACAATGTCTTACATACCTATCTACTTACTAAATCAATCGTGAAATAACTGAATCGAAAATGGAAACCGAAACGAAAACCAAAAGCAGAAAAAAAACTGTAAACATTAAATCGAAAATCGAAAACGAAAACGCCAAGCCTCCGAAACGGAAATGGACTGAAAATCGAAAGGCTTCCAAATGAATACTTACTAGAACTAGACATTTTTTCCCACTTTACAAAATTTCAACAAATTGATCTAAAAACCCGAATTTAGGTTTCACCCCTCTCCCATCACCATCAATTGAAAACAGTTTCGAACTGTTTTGAGCAGTTCTGGAGCATCTTGAGCAAAGGTATAACTTATTGGTAGGTATAGGTGATTGTAATAAATTACTTACCTACTTTTGGCGCTCGTTCTTGTGATGAATGTAGGTAATATGATTAGACCTAGAATGAATATTAAAATGCGAGTTCTTGGTCCCTTTGACCTTTGAAGCAATGCAGAGTGAATCGCGATTTGTTGCAAAAGTACCTAGTTAAAAATTGTTCGTTTAAATGATGTGAGACACTCGCGACATTGTTTAGAACGCAATTAAAAACATTATACGAGCTGAAATGAGTATTTTAATCCACATATTTAAGCCAATCGTGCGATGTACGTGGCTGTGATTGATAAGTGCATTATTTTTTGTAATTTCCTCTGTGGAAACGGTTTTTTTTCGGATGTTTTTTGAATATTGTATACATATAAAGCGGGATAACAGGCAGAAAGCTTCCAGTATCTAATCTGCGCCAAAGTTCTGACTAGTTTCAATGTCGATAAGCTTTGAAATAACGTTATCGAATGAACACGAGTTATAATCTATTTTTGGTTTTAGCATTTGTTCGTAAAAATGGTTGAAAATTATAACCGCTGATCAAGATAAACGAATGAAAGCCCTTTAAAAAGTGTTTTTTTTTCAAATTTTGAACGCTGATGGGCCACTACCTACTTCAAAAAATTTGGAAAAAAACTCGAAATAGCAAGAAAATGTATATTTTATCATTATTTATCCTAATAGAAAAAATTAATAGTTTATTTTTTGCGTAAATAGAGAACAAATTCACAAAAAATAAAATTCGTGCCTAAAAAGCCTATTTCACGAGTTTCCATTCTTTATCACACCACATCGATACCAGCATCAGTTTTCTTTTTTCTATTTCAACGCCGAGTCCATCTTGACTTGAGATTACATTTTCGTTGGTCTCAAAAAATATGGCTAGAATTAGTGTTGAAACCTATAATGAATCCCTGGATCTCAAAATTTTCCAATGATGTAGTCATTTATTTTATTTGTTTTTCATTTTTTATTTTTTGAGCTAGTGCTTCAACGTAATCACACGAAAAAAACAGGTCATAATTTTTTCAGGTTTTTCTGTCGATAATTATTCTCGATTCAATATTCAAACTAGATATGTAAGTTCATCAGGAAAACTGAATGCAGATTTTGAGACGACCATATACGGACAAATTGTGTTTAGCTGGACAATCCCTTCTGAATCAATTTCATAAACCATTGCACGTTTCAATGCATCACACGTGATGTTACCATGTAGATAATTCATAATTTACTGGGAAGATCTCCGAGTTTTGCTTTGTTCGTTTGATGTCATTGCATCAACATTCGTCAATTTGAATTTTGAATTTTCCTCACAGACGTTACAACCAAATTAAAAATCTTCCAAACCTCAAATTTGAAAGTTAACGAAGAAGTACATACCTACATACAATTTTTCATCTCAAATTTTCAAAACGTCACATTTTCCAAAAAAAATTTTGAAAGACTCAGCTACCTACTTATCTGTAAGAAATCTGAAACATGATTCTTGAATCTGATTACCCATCTGGACTTTGCATTGCAATTGCTGAAGAACGCTCCTTGCCTCTTGCATTTATCCTTTTGATGTTTCCTGTGTTTATTTAACAAAATCTAACGAGTTGGAAATTTCTTTCATAATTATTTAGATGAAATTCAAACACAGAAATTGATCTGAAATTTTGTAATTTGGAGTACATATAAGTACATAAAATGGATTAATGATACAGTAAATACAATATCTAATAGATACCTATTTAAATTAGTATAACTTAGGTTAGGTAGGTATATACTACTGACAAAGAAAACTTAATCCTTCTTTCCCTGCAGAGTTATTAACACTGACATATTCACACACACTAGATTCTGTATTCCATTTGCAATACCTCATTTGCACACAAGTTTTGCGATTATTGTCCCCATAGGTACATTTATACAATATCACACTTGTATTGAGCGGGTTGTCAAGAGGTTTTGATCCATTCTGCAAAACAGACAATTTAACAGTTACATTTGGTCTCAGATCACCATATGCAAATGTCGTATTGCCACATGTGATTTGTCCTTCCACATAACCTGCGTAGAATGTATTATCGACTTGTGCCTTTGCAGGCTGTATGGTCTTGTTTCCTTCAAAGTCAAATTCACATGAAAATGTTTCATTGATTAAATCTTGTGGGAGTTTGTACTTCACTGTGATGTTTTGCAGTGTTTTGTTTTGAACATCGACGTAAATGTTTGGTTCGTACAAATCAGACTGAGACTTTGATTTATACGGGTCATAAGTGTAGAATTGTGGGCAGTACAATGGATCTCTTGGATATTTGTTATCTAACGTACGAGATGGCTTTTTAGAATAGAATTGATCTAAATTACCTCCTATTACTATATCATTGTTGTTCCAAGTTGTGGAATCTGTACACCGGTGTTTATTCACATGCCATCTGCATGGGTAAGTGGAAGTTACACAAGAAATACAAGTCTTATACGTGCCACATATCATTGTGTTATTCATAGGTGGATGAGAATGTATTGAATTGATTGTGTCATTCCACTCTAATCTTCTTAAAAATGCATATCCATAATATGAAAATGCGGTTATGTGCTTGAAGATATCATATGACATCCATTTGGTATTATTTTGTTCTTGAGTACATTCTGTTTTCAAACCACATGTCTTGCTTGGAAAACACCATCCACAGAATGGATCCTTAGCACTCAAGCATGCGCCAGATGTGTTATATTGGTCACAGTTGTGTATTTTCACTTTGGCGAGTTTCTTCTCTGTCATTACATACAAGAAATTTTGTTGGGAATCAAACAGCATATCTGGATTTACTGCAGATCCTTCATCAATTATGGTATCTGGATAGCGATTTACAGTATCATTATCGACTGAATTAATTCCTCTTATGGACACCTTGTGTAGATGGCCTTGATCTGTACCAAAGAACAGGATTGTGTGGTTTTCAACAGTGGTGACTGCCATTGCTGTCACCATAGTGTTACCTTCGTGTAAGAATACAAAATCTCCGTTAATTTTAGTACTCTCAGGATCTACAGATTGTATTTTATTCATATCATACTTGCATACTGCAAACCCCACTCTATTCCGAGATGAAAATCTATATGACTTCAAATACAAATCAAAGACTGCGAATATTATTTTCTCTTCTGTCTTGTGTGAATCTGTTGCTGATTCACTGCTTGCTTCATATATGCAGGCATGTGTGATATCCAATGACAGTGTATCAGAAAGGTTTTTAATCTTATTGATATCATCGCAAATTAGAAAAAGCTCATCATACAAATACTTGTCATCTTTGTGCTGTATCTTGATCAAGTGTCCTGCTTGAACTGTATTTCCACTTATTCGATATTTGTCTTCAGGTCTGATGTGTTGTATTTCACTAGTGAGAAAATAGCTGATGTTTCCAACACTAAAACCGCAAATGAATCTCGGATTGTATGAATAGTCTTGTGTTTTTAATTGGAGGGTGGAGTTTTGTCCTGGAACTAATAAGAAATCTTTTTGTTCTAATGTTTTGATGATTATTGTTGGTACTTCGGAATAGAATAAATTTTCTACAAAGCCCATATACAGTACAGGTGATGTTATGGATGAGTTTTTTTGTAAACTTGGAGCTATGAAGGTTACATGTGGTCTAAATAAAAAGTTCTCTACAACGGTTTTATCGGTTGTCAAAATTTCAGAAATATTACCAATATCATGAGCATGACATGTGCCTGTAGAATAAATAGTACATGATATCAGTCGCTGGTTCTGATAGTCTAATACTAATACATCGGTATCATTATGACGGCATGGAATTTTATCTGAAGTGTCAGGTGTACAATTTGAAGGATTGAGTTGAGGAGTATATTTAATTTGCAATTTTAGATCTGGTGATAGTTGATAAAGATGGTCTTGTGCACCTATATATACCCATCTTCCAAACTTATCTACTGCCAAATGGTTAAATATGGTGGCTTCTCCATCTACCAGAAACTTTTCAGAAATTTTGGTACTTGATTTTACTGCTGAGTTATCGGTGCTCGTGCAAAGTGTTAATGTGTAAGCGAACAGGATGGAAACAAGTTGTTGAATATTCATTGCGATGGAATTTTCTCGATATTTCATTCAAATTTTTTGAAGCTGTGAAGATTGGTGTTGGGATTCGAATATCTGAAAACATAGAAATGCAATACAGATGTGGTTGATTTACCTACTCAATTACATACGATCATAACTTAATAGATATTCTTTAGCTGTGATTATATTTTTCAATTTGGACTTGAAAAGTCCTTCTTTCAGAACTCCTCCTTACTTGTATGTTTTCGTGTTGCAACATTTGTTTGGGCATTTTCACCCCTCTCTACTCCCTCCAAAAATGTTGACATCCGTGTATTTTGACCAAAGGTCATCCCCGCTTGATCCCCGCTTGATCTCCTTTAATCCAATGCCAAACCAAGTCTAAATACCAAAATATAGCAAATTTTGTTGAACCCCTTCAGCTGAGATATTTTTGTAGTCAGACAAAATATTTTTTTTACAAAATAGCAATAAAAATTCAGTATGAAAAAACTATGGGAATGGACTCTTGAAATCTCTGAACAGATTTCTTGAATGGCCCCCTCTCAATTCCGGAACTATGATAGACTGTATAAGGGTTCCCAGACAAATGCTATCAATTTTTCCCGAATTGTTATAAATTCGAATCATTTTTTAATTTTTTCCAAAACGTTTTTAAATAATACAAATTTATTGGATAATTTTTTCGAAAAGGGCTATAAATTTGAAGTGGGGAATTTCACAGTTTAAAGTTGCAAGACAACGTACAGAGGAACTCCAGGACCTTATTATCTTTCTTATATGTTTTGTATTCAGAAGCTACAGCCTGAATTCGTTCCTGTATACCAGCACCCACTTCTGTTTTGGCAGGGCTTTAACTTTTCTGCCCAAAGGCAGCTCCGCCACGCAGCTTTCCATATCCACCTGCTCTTTTGGTAAATTTAAGTCCTGCTATGGAAATGTACGTGTATAGGTGCCGGGAATATATGTGTCGGGAAAATGTCCTTTTGGGGAGATATTTCGTGAAATTGGGTTTCGGGGATATAGGTGTCGGGAAAATGTCCTGTCAGGAAAATGTCCAGTCGGGAATATGGGTGTCCGGAAAACGGCTTTGGGAAAATGTCCAGGAATCCTGTATAAGCCTTATTTTTCCTTTGCTTTGAGGAAAATGAGACTAAAAAGAAAAATTAGAATTCGATAAAAAATTATGCAAAACTTTGTACTGGTAGTAGACCACAATCCTTACACCGCCCTTCACTTCCACCAGAAGAGAAGAATTGGACCCGAGGGAAGTGGCTGCACTGCTGTGTAGTGTAATCCACTACAGGCAGTGCGATCTACAGGAACTGGGTTCCAAGCCACTTCGGAGCTAGGTAGAAGACTTCTCTTTAGTATTAAGGTGCACTGGGGCAAGTCGGAATGTTTTTTTCACAATTTCAACTTTGACCAGCTGTTACTCCCCTTCTAATGAACCAATATGGATCAAATTTATTATGTAGGTTCCCATAAGGGTTCTTAACGTTAGCACCCCTGGATGTAAACCTCTAGGATCTCTAGGAGCTAGGGCAAGTTTTCCAACTTACCCCAAATTCTGACTTCCTCCAGTGCACCTTATAATTAACTGTTGATCCGTTCGCATGTGATTGTAATCTCACAGTTAGGGAAGTCGTTTTAGCCGGTATGGCGAGTACATTTATATAAGCCTTTGTTTTAGTCAATTGATTGTATATTACTTGGTAAATAGGTACATCAATTGGCAAGTGTGCACGTTTGTGTTTTATTATTGAAGTGTTTTCTACACCCAGAATCACCTATGAGCTATTAAGCCCAGGGCACTAGTTGAGTTCTGCTCAACTCACCTATGCAAAGGTAGACCTCATCTCTCTTTAAGCAGAAGAAGGTAATCCTCACCAGGGCTGTAAGGTAATTTATGTTGGTAAATTACAGCGGTATTTTACCATATTTTACGGTATTTTACCAATAGTTTATTACCGTATTTTACCATAATTTACCAAAAAGCCAAATTGAACACTTCTTTCCCATCTTTCCTTCATAAATTTTCAAATTTCCATGGAGATTTATGATTTGAATATTAGCAAAAATTTTCCCCATTAAACTTCAAATATTTCCTATAATCTCTAAAGGCTCGTTTATATTGGCCGCAGAACAACTCTGGATCCGTTCCATAAAATTACCGGATTTTGAAGAATAATTGAAAATCTGTAAGAAATTACAGAATGTTGTCTATAGCCCTCAATTCTGGGGCCAATATAAACGAGCCTTAATAACACCTAAAACAGATGAAAATTTACTTCAGAGGCAGGTCAGAAGTTCAGAACATTGAAGTCAAACTACAAATAACTCTTCATATCCAAATTGATAAAATACCGTAAATTACCATATTTTACCAGCGAATAAATTACGGTAATTTAACAGCCCTGGTCCTCACCTCTACAACTTGCAAAGAATACTGTCATTTCAAATTTTTGTAAAGGCTATAGATGGATAAGTATGGTGAATTTGCCCCCGAGAGCTTCAGAGTTGATATTTGCATGGAAGGTTGGTACCCTTGAGCACCTTCCGTCACGAAAGTTTCAGACCCCCAGACCCCCCCCCCGTTTTTGAGAAACCCCCCCTTTTCTAAAATTACAATAAAAAATTTTTTCTCAGCCCCATGTGAACCGATTTTTTTAATTTTTTGGTATGTTGTAAACATCCATAAGAGGCATCCCCACAAAAAATTTCAACCCCCTCCCCCCATATTTTCCCCTCAAAATGGCGTTTTTTAGTTTTGTTTGCCCGTTTTAGCAATGATCATGACTCGGCACAAAAATGCGAAAAGCATTTTTAAATGTATTTTTGACTCCTACAAAACATATATTTTTTTCAAAAAAAAATTTTTGGTGGGCCGTGGTCAAAAATTGAAAAAACCAACAGAGGGGTTAAAAATGGATTCTGGTGTAAATCATTGTTTTTGGTAAACAAAAGGTGTCGTTTCCATATGAATCAAACCCCCCGAACACGAATATGACGCCCAATCTTATGCTACCCTCATCCACACCCCTCCAGCGCCTCTGCCCCCTTCTCAATTTTTACTATATCAAAAGTTCAGCTATTTTCGTAATATTGGTGTCGTTTCCAAATGAATCGAACCCCCCGAACACGAATATGACGTCCAATTTTACGCTACCCTCATCCACACCCCTCCAGTACCTTAGCCCCCACCTCAATTCCTACTATATTAAATATTGAACTATTTTCATAATGTTGGTGTCGTTTCCAAATGAATCGAACCCCCCGAACACGAATATGAATTCCAATTTTTTGCTACCCTCATCCACACCCCTCCAGTACCTTAGCCCCCACCTCAATTCCTACTATATTAAATATTGAGCTATTTTCATAATGTTGGTATTGTTTCCATATGGATCGAACCCCCCGAACACGAATATGACGTCC
Source organism: Planococcus citri (assembly GCF_950023065.1). Taxonomy (NCBI): domain Eukaryota; kingdom Metazoa; phylum Arthropoda; class Insecta; order Hemiptera; family Pseudococcidae; genus Planococcus; species Planococcus citri. The sequence continues at coordinate 83,047,045 of NC_088677.1, forward strand.
AATTTTACGCCACCCTCATCCACACCCCTCCAGTGCCTTAGCCCCACCTCAATTCCTACTATATTAAATATTGAGCTATTTTCATAATGTTGGTATCGTTTCCATATGAATCGAACCCTCCGAACACGAATATGAATTCCTATTTTTTGCTACCCTCATCCACACCCCTCCCCAGTGCGTCTGCCCCCAACTCAATTTTCACTATATTGAAAGTTCAGATTTTTCGTAATGTTGATATTGGTTCCATATGAGTCGAACACTCCGAACACGAATATGACGTCCAATTTTATGCTACTCTCATCCACACCCCTCGAGTGCCTCTGCCCCAACTCAATTTTCACTATATATTGAAAGTTCAGATATTTTCAAAATGTTGGTGTCGTTTCCATATGAATCTAGCACCCCGAATACGAATATGAAGTCCAATTTTATGCTAACCTCAACCACAACCCTATACAGTGCCTCCGCCCCCACCTAAACCATAAATGTTTTCACCAACTCTGATCAATCTTCTACAAATAATTACTCGGGTTGTTATTACTTTTAAAAGTATGTTTCGCGAAGGTTGAAAACTCGTAAAACAATGACCATCGCAAGGTTCAAACTTTAACATTCAAGTTTCGAGGTTTCCATTCGTGCCAAAATGACACCCAGCATTACCTATGGAAATAGGTTTAGCATTTCAAATAATAAAAATTGTTGAGCTGGCTGTAGCCTGAAAGGCGATGGATGAGAGTAGAGCTAAATTGGACTTCATATTCGTGTTCGGGGTGTTCGACTCATATAGAACCGACACCAACATTATGAAAATATCTGAACTTTCAATATAGTGAAAATTGAGTTGGGGGCAGACGCACTGGGGAGGGGTGTGGATGAGGGTAGCAAAAAATTGGAATTCATATTCGTGTTCGGAGGGTTCGATTCATTATGGAAACGATACCAACATTATGAAAATAGCTCAATATTTAATATAGTAGAAATTGAGGTGGGGGCTAAGGTACTGGAGGGGTGTGGATGAGGGTAGCGTAAAATTGGACGTCATATTCGTGTTCGGGGGGTTCGATTCATTTGGAAACGACACCAATATTACGAAAATAGCTGAACTTTTGATATAGTAAAAATTGAGAAGGGGGCAGAGGCGCTGGAGGGGTGTGGATGAGGGTAGCATAAGATTGGGCGTCATATTCGTGTTCGGGGGGTTCGATTCATATGGAAACGACACCTTGTTTACCAAAAACAATGATTTACACCAGAATCCATTTTTAACCCCTCTGTTGGTTTTTTCAATTTTTGACCACGGCCCACCAAAAATTTTTTTTTGAAAAAAATATATGTTTTGTAGGAGTCAAAAATACATTTAAAAATGCTATTCGCATTTTTGTGCCGAGTCATGATCATTGCTAAAACGGCAAACAAAACTAAAAAACGCCATTTTGAGGGGAAAATATGGGGGGAGGGGGTTGAAATTTTTTGTGGGGATGCCTCTTATGGATGTTTACAACATACCAAAAAATTAAAAAAATCGGTTCACATGGGGCTGAGAAAAAAATTTTTATTGTAATTTTAGAAAAGGGGGGGTTTCTCAAAAACGGGGGGGGGGGTCTGGGGGTCTGAAACTTTCGTGACGGAAGGTGCTCAAGGGTACCAACCTTCCATGCAAATATCAACTCTGAAGCTCTCGGGGGCAAATTCACCATACTTATCCACCTATAGCCTTTGAAAGTATGTGTATATTTTCTAAAATTATATCAGATGTTCTGTCAAAATTTGAAAAGAAATCTGTAGTTACCAGATTTTTTAAAATCATGTTTTGAAAATCTTATCCAATTTTGGGAGCCACTCTTATAAGCTGTGCACTTATTCATACATTACTGCATACTTGGAAAATTGACTCAGTTTTGAATGCAAAATTCTGGAGTGCTCCTAAAAATTGTTGATTTTTTTGTCTAAGGTAAGTTACCAATTGCGGATCCCGTACCCATTTATGGATCTTTGTTTTGTGGTGTTCCAAATAATTGTGAAAAATGAAAATACAAAGTGATATCTTTTTCTGTGACATCCATACAGCATGCACAAAAACAACAAGTTCAACAGAAAAAAGTTTTTTGAGTGTGGAAATAATAATAATTGATAATTTGTGTAAAACATTTTGGGTAAAAATTTTGATGTGTAATTTCAAAAATTCAAAAAAATATAAAATGTGCTATTTTTTTCTGAAAAAGTGATTCAATGGGAAGTGAGCAGTGTCTTCTTTGAAAATTTCAATGTTTCATGAGAGGAGAATGTGAGTGAACCATTTGATAAGCATTTGTTCCAACATGATCAAATTCATGAATAATTCGCCAAATTCATGTCAATGCATATCAAACCCAGGCTATAACTTATCGTTTGATGATGTGCAATGATAACCATTCGCATTCGATTGGAATTTCGTGAATTTATGTTTGATCCGCAAGCAGGCCTAAAATTTTTGATCTGCAACCGGGCCCTTATATTTTTGACCCGCAAGTGGTACTCGTGTTTTTCATTGAATTTTTAGCTACTCTCTCTAATTTCGAATAAAATATAAAATGCAATAGGTAAAAATATAAAAATCAGTGAAGCTAAACGTAAGTTTGGAAAAATATAACCTTAAATTGGAAAAATTTCAAAAAAAAATGCTATTAAAATGCACCCTTAATTTGTATAAGGGCCCGCTTGAGGATCGGAAATTTTTGATCCGCAATTGGTACTTTTTGGGTCTTAGATTTTTTCCCTGTAACTTTTTATCTGTGAAACATTGAAATTTTTCCGAGTGATTAAGGTTGTTATGGCAGCTACCTTCTATCGATGTACTTGTACATATGTATGAGTATAATTTTACGATTGAATGAAAAAACCGCATGCGGTTATTTCAGGGTGTTGCGAAAACAGCTCCCCAGACTCCAGTTGCGAACGAAAAAATGTTTTTCTCAATATTTTGTGGAGGAAGGTTCCCTTTACAAGCATAGATAATCAAATTTGAAAAATGTTGAAATTTACGCATTACAGAATTTTTTTAAAAAGGTAATCCAAAACTGGTACCACTGATTTTAAAATCAATGCTGGTACTTTACCTTAAATTTCAACTCATTTTGAGAGGTCAAATGACACTTTCTCAAAAAATCCCAAAAATAAGTAATGACACTAAATTTAAACTTGAAATTCTTCAAAAATGCCGAAAACACATTTTTGTTGAAATATTATTTTTTAAAGCCCCATAACCCTTTCAAAAATTCTAAAAATCATGGCTCAATTTCCTGCTAAAATTCTTCAGAAATGCTCTAAATGTGTATTTCCGTTGGAATAATTTGTAGGGCTACATTTGCAAAATTTTAACCCCTTTTGATGGGTCTCATGACACTTTTTCAAGAATCCCGAAAATCAGACTCAATTCTGCGATCAAAATTCTTCAAAAAATATGTTACTCAAAACACATTTTCGTTGAAATATTCAAATTTCAAAAATTCGCCAAAAATACGATAACAACCTTTAGAAATTTAAAATTTTGGTTACGACAAGTTTTCTGGGTATCTATGCTCTTTCAGTACAGCTTGGTTTAATTCAGATCGAATAGTACGAGTTGAAAAAGATTCCCTTGTATGTATAGGGAAAAAATTTGTAAAAATATCAAACATTTGAAATTTGTCCGAATCGGTGTGCCTCAACTACATGTACAAACTGACTCTTCGAATCAGAATTTCACAATTTAGAGTCATTCTGAAATCTTTTGTCCGCTTTTCGATTTTTTTTAAAAAGGAGTTTGCTATTGAAAAATATCCACTAAACTTTTACCTGGACGAGTTGGCCTAGAGTGTTAGGTATTAAAAGTAGTTTTGAGTTACTTACCTCTTTCAAAATAGCATCACGATCTGAATTTATCGATTGAAGCAATTAATAAAATTTAAAATGCTAGCTCGTGGTCTTTTTGACCACTCAGATACGAGTAATTGACCGAAAATAGACACAACTGGTTGCATTAAAACACTCTACTTCTGTTAAGTATAGCAGGATGAATATATCGAAAAATACGAATACGATATTTCGAACAGTGCTTGATCTTATGTGGTTTTCTACATAAATTGCCTAAATATTTTTTTCTACTTCCGGTAGATTAGATTGTCGGCTTGTTTTCCTAATATTTTTTCTCTCGGTAGATATAGAATAATGGGCGATAAAGTTTCAATGTACTCGTATCACTGTCCTTCACGATTTTTTACGTGATATGTTATCAGATGGGTAAGTACATTTTTTTTTGTATGGGTACTTACTCTTTTTAATGAACGAAAATATTTTCTAGTTGATGCAATGATAATACATAAATTAATTATGGTTTGGTGTTTTCGAATCCTAGAATTTCAAGTACTCGTAGATTTTCGAGAATGTTGGGTCCAAAACTTGGCCGAGAATCGAGATTTTCAGATCTTTGAAGACCCCTGTGGGACTCATGCTGTAGTTGCCCGATTACATTTTTCCTCTCGGAATTTTCGGCCAATTTTCAGAAGTTGGTAATTAATTTCAGAACTGAATTTTTTTTTTTTTTAAATGCATAAATCGCCGAAAATGTATTATAGTTGATTTCAGACACTATAGATTTTCAAAAATGAGCAAAATAATATCAACTCGAGAATCTGAAATCTTGTTTTGGGGTACCTATTTCAGGACATGTCCTATCCGAAAATTACTTAATCATTCGAATTTGAGGCGGATACCTCGAGAGATTCTCTTATTACGTAGTTGCAGAACTGCAGACAATATTGTACCAGATTTTTTTGAAACAATATTGTGTGTTGAGCAAAATACAGTATTTCTTAGGTAAGTTGGCGTATGTATAGGTACTGTTCTATTTCCTTATTACATAAATAGGTATATACATTCAATTCAAAAAAAAAAGTGCAGAAAATATTCATTAGGTACGTACATTACATACATATTTATCCATAATGTACTAATGAAGCATACATCCATAATATGAGTACATCTAAGTATGTATATTAATTGACTAAGTATAATAAAAATGAATTAATTATTAGGTAGGTAAATGTGCAAGTAGATAGAATAATATTCAATGAATGAAGCTAACTACCTAGCCATCAGTAATGGCGATCATAAAATTATAAAATTACAGTCCTCCCTCGTGTCATCAAGTAGACTTCTCCAACAGACTATCAGTTTCATTTTCCATTTGACTGGGTTCGGTGATAACATGTAAGTAATAAGGATCAGGTTGTTCTGCTATCTAGTATCATTAATTTCCAAACACATGAACTAAAATGTGGTAAAATGCATCACAATGGTGAATGAACAAGTGCTCACTTACTGCGTCATCATTTGCCAGAATGACATTCAAATCTTCAATGATTGTTGTAAAGTCTGGTCGTTCTTCAGGTAAATAATTCCAGCATTTCATCATTAGGGAGTATCTATTTTAGAAATAGTTACGAAGTGTAGGTAAGTAATTAATATTTATCAACGAGGTTATGAAATAAGAACACATTTGGGTTAAAATTAGGGTTTACATTGTTGTTGAACAATTTTTGGGTTTCATCATACGATAGCCTTCTTCAATATCTATCAGCAATTTGTCTACATCATTGTATGACGAGTATGGGACAGCACCAAAAGTCATCATTTCCCACAGCAGTATGCCATATGACCATCTGTCAAGTTATGTGTTCATGAAAGATGAATTAGATGACAGTTAATGAAAACTATTGTAGATAAGTTTTGAACTTACACATCAGATTGAGTTGTGTAACGTCTGTGTGTTAAAGCTTCTGGTGCCATCCACTTGACTGGGAATCTTCCATTGGTTTTTTGTTTGTAGTATTCAGCATGTCCAGTATCTCTGGCTAATCCAAAATCGGCGATTTTCAAGATATAATCATCATATATTAAGATATTTCGAGCTGCTAGGTCTCTATGGATACACTATGGAATCGATTATGTACTTAGTTTTTTATATAAGAATAGTTGGCTACTGAATGACTCTGGGTTTTGAATATTATTCTAGTACAACTTCTTAACAGGTGCATTGTCAACTTTATGAAAAAACTTACGTTTATGGAAGCTAAATACTCCATGCCTGTTGCTATTTGTAGTGCAAATGTGACTAAACGTTTTTCAGACAAGTCATCAATTGAAATTTCCTTGGGTTTGGAAGAGAGATGGCGATTCCTAAGAAAATCGAGTAAATTCCCATGTGGAGAGTATTCGGTGATAATGTACAATGGCCCATCAAGTGTACAACATCCGAGTAGACCAAGTACATTGTCGTGTCTGCCAATAAGTTTCATCAATTCCATTTCCATCACCAAGTTGACCAAGTCTGTGTCTTTGTAGTTACCTGCAACATTGGGAGTGTAAATCTGATTTATGAGGACTATGCAATTTTTTAAAATAAGAAAGCAGGCATCGCATCTGTCATTTTGTTATTCAATTGAATAATTTGTATCACTTCAAGCAACCCTTGGCGACTTTTCCAAACTTTGTAATCACTCAAACAACTTTTTTTCTCTAAAATTTTGCGGAACCTCAAGAATTTGATTTTATTGTTTTACTGTGTAATTTGTATGGCAACAACGCAACATATTTTTTTATGCTTTCAGTCACTAAATTATCCCCCCTCCCCCCTTCAAAAAAATGTAAAAAATGTGCAAGTATACTTTTCAACATCTTTACTGCTACTGTTGTGTCATCATCTTGTTGTGAGAGGCCCGAAACATTTCCTTTGACAACACTTCCGAATTCTCCTTCTCCTAGAAAGTTCCCAAGAACAACGTTTCCTCTTGGAACTTCCCACTTTTCATCTAGTGGTATCTCATAATCAATCGTTGGTGTTGTTTGATTGGCATCTGATGTATAGTAGGATTCATATGTGATGTTGACATTTGGTAATTTCTATAATAAGCACAAGACATTCATGTGTTGATCTTAGTATCAATACCAAAAAGTATGGATACTAAAAATGTCAATACTTGTACATGATATCAGTAAAATATTGATAAAGTACCTACATACATGTCAACATTACTAACTAAAAACAATGAGAAGATACTTACAAGCATTTGTGATAAATTTTCATCCAGTTCCAATTTTTTTTCAATTACTACTCTTTTAACCAATTGTGACACCGCTATCATTTCCATTCCCATTACATTTATCTGTTTTTGCATTTTTCTTACCCTTGCAGTGGATTTTCTCCAATACATGATTGATATTGTAATTATGAGTACAATGAGAATCACTAACCCTACTATGAACAAGCAGATGTTTTCTAATAACCATTTGACTATGATTGATGTAGTTTGTTGTTTAACGATTTTTCCTTGTAAAAGATCACGAACTGAATCTGGGTAAAGTAGAAACTTGGGGTATTTTTTTGTAATCTGGAAATCGTCCATGTTTTCTCCATTCGAAGGGTTTATTTTGAAACCATAATCCATATGTTTGGGTTTCTTTTCATCAAGAAAATTACTGTTAAGATCAATGTTTGGTATTGGGCAAATCAGGGAAATGTTAGATATTTCACATTTGCTGTCATATATCTTTGCGTTCTCTTCATCATGAATGTAGAATAAGATTTCTTGCAGTTTTGTGATGTTCTTTCGAATAGATATATCAAATTTTATTGTTGTATTCAGTCCGCCTGTTGGAACGCCTCTAGGTATTGTTTGAATGTTTTCATCTGCTTCTAAATTTTCATCATATTCATAAACTTGTTCAGATGTTCGAGTATGCCCGTCAAACTGTATATTGACAAGAGTTTTGAAGGACAATTTAGATGGACCTGTCAAGCATTTCAGTTGCTTTGAATAACGTTCAAATACGACACATTCCAAATCACCTATATAAACTTCAATTATATTACCAGCGTTCAAACATTCGCCATTAATTGTTAACTCAGTGCCACCACTTGTCGATCCACTTGTTGGAGAGATGTAATTGATTTTAGGATCAACAAATTGGAAGGTAGTATTTGATGTCAAAAGTAAATCTTCTGCAATAAGTTTAATTGGTCCACTACAATTGTGAAATGTTGAATTACATCGATCCACTACACAGATTAATGGTTCTGTTCTAATGTCAGTTGGTTGTGAATGTGCAGTGCAGGCGGTGTCACCTACTGTAATGTTCCAAGACAATGGTAATGCATTACCCAAGTTGCTAATATGGATTGATATTCTAGTTCCACCTTCCCAAGGTCCTAGTTGTGGTGTAAAGAAAGAGATGGTTGGATCTTGACATTGTTCCATTTTAGCATTCTTATACCACCAGTCATTGTTAATCGTATTGTGTTCACATTGTTTAGCTTCTGAATTCCATTTGCAATATTGCAGACTCACACATGCTTTACACTGATTTCCCATGTATAGGCATTTATATAAGGTTGCGCTTATATTTTCGGGGTTATCAAGATGTTTTGATCCATTCCATAAGATTGACAATTGGACAGTTATGTTTGGCTTTTGATCAGCATATGTAAGTATTACATTCTCACATTCAATTTCACCTTCTGAAATACCTGTATTGGGTAAATTAGACCTTGAAGCGAGCGAAGTTGCATATTGTATCGTCTTATTTCCTTCTATGTGAAATTCACATATAAATGTTTCATTTGGGAAATCTGTTGGGATTCTATACCCAATTGTGATGCTTCCTTTCCATTCTGTCTCAGCATTTATGAGAATTTCTGGTTTGTAATGTTTTGTGGGGAAGAACTGGGGACAAAAATACTCATCTCTTATAAATTTGTGGTAGAATAGGTTATTCCGAATTTTAGACTGAATCTGATCTAAAGTAGCCCCTATTACTATGTCCTCACTGCTCCAGACTGTTTCATCGGTACACCTGTGATCATTCACATGCCACTTACATGGATAACTTGAATTTACACACGCCGAACACGTCTCATATTTGCTACATTTCATTGTGAGGTTATCAAAAGGATGTGATTCTATGAAACTGACAGTCTCATTCCATTCTGCTGATTGTAAAAATTTGTTCTTTGAAATTGAAGATGTGTTCGTGTGTTTATAGATATCATACGACATCCATGCGATGCTGTTTTGTTCATCAGTACATTCTGATATCAAACAACATCTATTTTTAGCAAAACACCAGCCGCAATGAGGATCTTGTGTGCGCAAACATTCATATAATGTGTTGTATATGTAACAAATGCTCATGTAGACTCCCACGATATTATCTGAAGTCATTACATATAATTTTTTTTCGAAATTAGGCAGCAAATCAGAATTTACAGGACATCCCTCACGAATTGTGATATCTGAGTAGTAATTTGCCGTGCCAGCATTGGGTGAATGAATTCCTTCAATCGATACTTTCATCAGATGTCCGGTTTCTGTACCAAGGAACAGGACAATGTGGTTGTTAACAAATGTGACTGCCATAGCTGTTACTTCTGGCGGACCCTCGTGGAAAAATATGAGATCTTCGTTGAGTATTTGGTTCCTTTGGGAAGTAAAATGTATGTTATTCATACCATATTTACATACTACATAACCCGCATATCGTCCTTCTACAAACATAGTGGAAAGTGTGAACATAAATGTTTCCTTCACTTCAAGTAAATCTGTTTCTGATGCAGAGTTTGATTTGTTCACATACTTGTAGATATAAGCCTGCCTGATTTGAAGTTCAGCTGAATGTTGTATGCTAGAATTGCAAGTTATGAAAACACCGCTATATAAATCTTTTTCCTGTTCATGATCTATCTTGCTTAGGTATCCTGCTCCCCAGAGCAGTCCAGCAGTTGTATCATTTAACACAGTAGATGGAATTTGGACATTTGTAGTGAGAAAGTAGCTACTGTTTTGAAAACTGAAACCCGTAATGAATCTGGAACCATGACCGCATATTGTATTGTTTATCGAATTGAAGGTAGAATTTTCTCTTAGTTCTGACAAAAAATGTGTTTGTCCTAGATTTCTGATCTGTACTTGAACAGTATAGTTTTCAACATAGCCGACATATAGTGTGGACAATGGTATTAACGAGGTGTGTAATGAACTAGGTGCGGATGCCGTGAAGGCTACAGCCGGGTTCTTGTGGTCAGAGTGTACGACTGGTTCAAACTTGGTTGCCAAAATTTTCGATATATTACTCATGTCATGAGCGTGACATATACCTGAGTAAAAAGTACCGCACGATATCAATTGCTGGTTCTGATAGTCCAATGCTAATATTTGGTTATAATCACTGATACTCGTATTTCCATACAATTCGCTCAAACAACTGTAAGTTGTACAATTAGAAAAATCAGCTAGTTCCTTAATGGTATATTTAACTTGCAACTTCATGTCTGATGATAATTGATGAAGATATCCTGGTTCAGCTATATATATCCATCTTCCATACTTGTCTACTGCCAAATGGCCAAATGGACCCCTTTTAGCAGGAGGAAACACTGTCACGATATCTTCCTCGGATTGTGCATCTGAGTGGTTTATGTGTATGTACAATATTAATGTAAAAGCAAAAACAGTGGGAAAGAATTGACGAATACGCATTATGATCATAATGTATTTCCTCAATGTTTCATTTACTTCTCCATTGTTTTCCCCTCAAGTTATAAAGATTTTGTTTCGATAATATCTGAAAACAAAGAAAATATTCATGTACATGGCATTAGAACCAATTTTGACGTAGATGCGATTTTTCTGTCGGAAGTTCATCGGAACACTAATTCGCGAGACACTGGTCTGTGTCACGTGGACTTTTGAAAATGGCCAAATTTCTGCTGAGCTCTTAATGCCAGGCGCGCGGACTGACTCGGTTGAAGGCCCTTGGCAGAGGCACCGAATGGGGCCCTAAAACTTTAACGCCCCCCCCCCAATAAAAATATTCCTCCTGGTGTTTTTAGTGTGCGTAGCACACTATTAGTTTCAGTCTGAAAGTGGAAAAATTCTTTGGAACGAATGTTCTCTTAGATGAATGGACCAATTTTTTTGAAATTTCCATATTATGTATATGCGCCTTAACATGAGGCATTCAACGCCGTAATTATAATTTCAATTACTCAAGTAGCTCCTCGAGTAATTGCAATTAATTACGAAAATTATCACCTAAAAAAGAATAAAAAGGGAAAAAGGGGCCATATCAAAAGCAATGCCGACTGTATGTAACACAGCAGGGGGTGTAAAAAATATTTTAACCCCCTGCTGTGTTACAGATTCAGAAAGAGTAACCAGAACCACCTGCTTTCATTGTTTAGGTACTGAACTTATGTAAATGAAACACCTGCAGGTGTTTAAAATAATAACCAAATTCGTTTGAAATTGAACAATGGGAAAGATAACACTGCAGATAAGAAAATTTATGAATTATGACCCCCGCAGTGTTACATTTTAAAACTGATGTCGGCATCGCTTTGATAAATATAACACCACATGGGGTCGGCATTGCTTTTTATCAAAGCGAAGCGGACATCAGTTTTAAAATGTAACACTGCGGGGCTCATAAATTTTCTTATCTGCAGTGTTATCTTTCCCATTGTTCAATTTCAAATGAATTTGGTTATTATTTTAAACACCTGCAGGTGTTTCATTCACTCAAGTTCAGTACCTAGACAATGAAAGCAGGTGGTTCTGGTTACCCTTTCTGAATCGAATCCCACCTGCAGTCATTCGTGATTTTGCATGTGCTCCCAAGAGGGTCTCTCAGTGCTTTTTTCGAGATATATCACATTGTCCACTGGAGCTTTCAGAAAAGCATAGTGTATTCGGAATTACTTTGTGCTTTTTTTCAAAAACGTGCAGTACTTTTTTCAAATTCGTGTTGTGCATTTTTTTTGAAATCATGTATGTAGTGCTTTTTTTCAAAATCATGCAGTGCTTTTTTTCAAATTTGTGCTGTGCATTTTTTTTGGAATCGTATTGTGCTTTTTTTTTAAATCTCGCTTTATTTTTGAATTTGCGTGGTGCTTTTTTTTAAAAATCGCGTTGTGCTTTTTTTCAAAATCGTGTACTTAGTGTTTTTTTTTCAAAATTGTGTAGTGCTTTTTTTAAAAATCCATGTGCTTTTTTTCAAATTTACGCTGTGCTTTTTTTTGCAAATTTGCGTTGTGCTTTTTTTTGAAATCGCGTTTTCATTTTTGAAATTGCATTGTGCTTTTTTTTAAAATTGTGTGGTGGTTTTTTTCAAAAACAAGAGTGCTTTTATTCAAATTTGTATTGTGCCTTTTTTTTGAAATTCCGTTGTGCTTTCTTTTCAAAATCGCGTTGTGCTTTTTTTTGAAATTTTGTTTTATTTTTGAATTTGCGTTGTGCTTTTTTTTAAAAATCGTGTTGTGCTTTTTTCAAAATTGCGTTGTGCCTTTTTTTGGAAGTTGTGTTTTCATTTTTGAAATTGCCGTGCGGTTTTTTTTTAAATTAGCGTTGTGCTTCTTTTTGAAATTGCTTAGTGTTTTTTTTTTCATAATCACATTGTGCTTTTTTTCAAAATCCTGTAGTGCTTTTTTTAAAAATCATGTGATGCTTTTTTTTTGAAAATTTGCGTTGTGCTTTTTTTGAAATTGCGTGTTTATTTTTGAAATTGCGTTGTGCTTTTTTTCAAAATCGTGTGGTGCTTTTTTTCAAAATTGTGTTGTGCATTTTTTTTTTTGAAATAGTGTTGTGAATTTTTTTCAAATTCGCATTGTGCTTTATTTTTTAAAATCTTGAATTTTTTTGAATTAGCGTTGTCCTTTTTTTTAAAATCGCGTTGTGTTTTTTTTAAAAATTCGCGTTGTGTTTTTTGAAATTGCGTAATTTGCATAGTGCTTTTTTTCAAAATTGCGGTGTGCTTTTTTCTTGCAAATTTGCGTTGTGCTTTTTTTCGAAATCGCGTTGTGCTTTTTTTTGATATCGCGTTGTGCTTTTTTTCAAAATTGTGTAGTACTTTTTTTCAAAATCATATGGTGCTTTTTTTCAATTTCACGCTGTGCTTTTTCAATTTTGCGCTGAGATTTTTTTTTGCAAATTTGCTTTGTGCTTTTTTTCTAAATTGCGTTGCGCTTCTTTTCGAAATCGCGTTGTTTTTTTTTTCGATATCTCGTTGTGTTTTTTTTTAAAATTGTGTAGTGCTTTTTTTTAAAATGCTTTTTTTCAAATTCGCGCTGTGCTTTTTTTTGCAAATTTGCTTTGTGCTTTTTTTCGAAATCGCCTTGTGCTTTTTTTCGATATCGTATTGTTTTTTTTTTCAAAATTGTGTAGTGCTTTTTTTTGGAATCGCGTTGTGCTTTTTTTTGAAATTGCGTTGTGCTTTTTTTTTAAGATCTCGTTTTAAAATTTGCATTGTTTTTTAAAAAAAAATCACGTTGTGCTTTTTTTCAAAATCACGAGTGCTTTTTTTTGGAAGTTGCGTTTTAGTTTTTGAAATTGCGTTGCGTTTTTTTTTAAATTCGCGTTGTGCTTCTTTTTGAAATTACGTTGTGCTTTTTTTCAAAATCGCATTGTGCTTTTTTTCAAAATTGTGTGGTGCTTTTTTTCAAATTCGCGCAGTGCTTTTTTTTTGCAGATTTGCGTTGTGCTTTTTTTCGAAATCGCGTTGTGCTTCTTTTGCAGATTTGCGTTGTGCTTTTTTTCAAAATCGCGTTGTGCTTTTTTTCAAAATCATGTACCTAGTGCTTTTTTTTGAAATCGTGTAGTGATTTTTTTTAAAAGTTGCGTTGTGCTTTTTTTCAAATTCGAGTTATGCTTTTTTTTGAATTGCGTTGTGCTTTTTTTGGAAATCGCGTTGTGCTTATTTTTGAAATCGCATTGTGCTTATTTTTCAAAGTTGTGTAGTGTTTTTTTTCAAAATTGTGTAGTGCTTTTTTCCAAAACTGTGTCGTGCCTTATTTTTCAAATTCGCGTAGTTTTTTTTCAAAATCTCGTTTTGCTATCAAAATCAAAATCTCGTTCTGCTTTCGAAATCCAAAATTGGCTTGTTTTTTTTGAAATTTGGTTGTACTTTCGTAACAAAATAGACTACGCACACTGCTAGTTTTCTCAGTTGTTTTTTAACATTCTTTTATTCACTTTTGAGAAAATTAATCAATTTGACGAGAAAAAAACTGGATTTTTTTTAGGTGGCGGAGTTCTGATTGAAGATTTGCCGACTGAAATGAGAAAAGAATGCCAATTTTTTCGAATAATATGAAGAGTTTTTATGATGAAATGAATAAATGATGTAATGACAATTCTGCCAATTGATGTAGAACTCACATCAAGTTTGGTTCATTTATGTACTCGATTTTTCCCCTCAAAAAAGTAATTTTGTAACTGAAAAAGCTCGAAAAAGTAACCAAAAAGTAATTCAAAAGTAGCCAAAAAAGTGACAAAAAAATTTTAATACAGAATAAAAATCACAAAAAAAAGAATAAGTATATACGTATTACAAATTGAAATGTATTTCATTTTGAAAAGTTATTCAACTATTTCGAAACTTTCTAATGAAAAATCGAGACTTTTTTGATAATTTTTTGGCAGCAAAGTACATAGGCTACCTATTACCTACACAAGTATTTTGGCAATCTCTGATGAAAAAGGCAATTTTTGGAAAATAAAACGAGACCGACAATTTTAACAAAAATGATTGTTTTCTGACAATCTGAGGTCATATTCGTGCTCAGTGGTATCGAATCATATGAAAACGACACCAATGTCATCGAAATAACTTCATTTCAAAAATTGTGAAAATTGGGGGGGCTGAGGGGCTTTGGAGAAGAATGGGTGAGTGTAGCAGAAAATCTGAGGTCATATTCGTGCTCAGCGGTATCAAATCATATGAAAACGATACCCTTTACTCATTAATAGTTATTTTTCCCAATATTCCCATTTCACCACTCACCCCCCCCCCCCTAAGATACATTATTCCAAGTATTCGCCGCGGCGCAACAAAGTAAAAATTTCTAATATAGTATAAGATGTTTGGGGGCCAAAAATACATCCAAAAAACGCGTTTCTAAAATCGTACCTCGCAATCTTCATTGTTAATTAGGCATAAAAAAATTTTTAAAAAACGCTTTTTTGAGGGGTAAATATGAAGGGAGGGGGTTGAAATTTTTTGTGGGGATACCTACTAAGGATATACATAACTTCCAGAAAACTTTTCAAAATCGGTTGAAATGGGACTGAGAAAAGTGTTATTGAAATTTCAAAAAAATGGGGTTCCCCAAAAAGGGGTGGTGGCGTGGATCTGAAATTTTTCACACGGTAGTTTCTCCATGGTACCCACCTTCCATGCTAGTATTAACCCGAACGCTCTCGGAAGCCATTTCACCCCTCCTATGCGACGATAGCTTTTTTGTGTTTTTTAGGAAAACCCATTTATTTGAATGGTTCTAGCCCCACCTCCCTTCGGAGTAGAAGGACAGTTGATAATATTATATCACTAGATCGGAAATTTGACGTAGAACAAAAAAGTACTGAACTGTTTTTGACGTAAAATCAACCCCTGAAGAGAAAACTGCGAAAACCCCATTTCAGGGAGGTACAGTCCCCCATAAAAAATTAGCAAGAGGGGTACGGGGTGGTAACTCTTAAGAATTATTCGGGGGGTCACCCTCGACGATTTCCCGCAAAAAAATCTTTGCGAGGTAAAAATGTTTTTTTATTGCGATTTTTCACCCAATTCTCCTGTATTATGTATTATGGCAATTTTATGTAAAAAAATAATCGAACCTTTTCAACTGCGAAAAAGCTAAGATTTTCAGCAATAGAAACGATTTTGCAACAATTTTTGAGAAAAAAAAACTTTTTAGAAATTTTTGCAAAAAACTGAGAATTTTGACTACTTTAAGCTAAAGGCAAGACTGAGTACTTTCAGGGAAAAGCACAAATTTTTGGCAATCATTGGCCAAAAAAATGATTCTTTTTCGCAATCTTCGTTCAAAATGGAAGAAATGTTTTGGTCATTGACATATTTGGTTAAAATTTGAATATTAGGTACTTAATTAAAAATTTTAATTAGGAAATAAAAGAAAAGCAAATAGGTCCGAGCGAAGTGAGGGCAAAAGTTTGCGAAAATAAAACTCATCTTTCTAGGTAAATTTCTTGACATTTTATTCCTTATTTTTCAAGTGGCCACTTATGGGCTTTTGCAGATTTCAAATGCTTGCATTCCAGCAAAAAAAATATGACAATTTTCAAAACCTTGAGGTGGACACATTAGGGCACTTCACATTACACCCTACTTCGTACTTTCCTCGTAGCAGTGTTACTTACGTTTTTTGTCGTCTAAATATGCGAATCAGCAATTTTTCCGTCCTTCAATTAGGTACCTATCTATCTAAACTCCAAAATACGGAGAAAAATATAAATTATTGCTATAGGTAGTTGTAAAATTACTTACTTTTGGACATTCTTCTTGTGATGAATATAATACGGTAAGACCGAGGATGAAAATTGAAATACGAGTTTTTACTCCTTTTGACCTCTGAGACAGCGTACAGTACATAGAGATTTGTTGCAAAAGTAATTAAAAATTGTTCATTTAAATAGTGTGAGACACTCACTACATTGTTGAGAACATAATGAAAAACATACAAATGATACCAGCTAAAATCAGCATTTTAATCTATCCAAGTCTATCGTGCGATGCACATAATATATACGTGGCTGTGATTTGTTGGTATTTGTGATTTCCGCTACGGAAACAGTTTTTTCGGATGTATTTATGAACATGGTACATACGTACAAAAATCGAGATGATAGTTAGTCGGAATCAGCTTTCAGTATCTATTTGCGCAAAAGTTCTGATTAATTTGAATGTCGATAAGCTTTGAAAAGTTATCAAATGAACACTAGTTATTAAGTAAATGGTTTGAAAATCGTGATCGCTGATCGAGATGACTTTTCAATTCATGCCTCGTCGTCGCATAAAAAGCAAATGAACAGAGCGCAAAAATGCTTTAGTAGCAACAATATTGGCTGATACATGGTTACTTTTTGCCTAAATTTTCATTTCACTCCACTCATCATTTGCTCAATATTGAATAGAATTGAAATAGTAAGTTAACATACCTTTGACCATCAATGTTGAAACTCACAGTGGATCGCAATCTGTTGTATAAATTAATTGAAAACAACCGATTTTCATCACGTTAAACACATACTGAACGCTGTTGAATAAATCACGAATAACTCAGTGAGAGCTTGAATGATGAGTTTGATGTAGGAAGGTAAATTTATCTCTTGCAACGTGAGTGGCTTTAATCGGTATTCGTTATTTTCCACCGTACAACTGAAGATTTTATGAATTTTTTCTGAAAATTGCGGGAAAATCTAAATGATGATGATTGAGTTTCCAGTATAGACTACCTACGCATCGCATAAAAATTCCAACCGTCGATAAGCGTCTAAACGTTATCAAATATGAACGAGTACCTAGCTAGGTAATCATTTTCAATTTCCCGTCTGCGATTGTTTTTCACGATTGTAAAAATGAGTGGAAATTGAGTTCTCCGAAACACGCTTGCTCTTTGAAAATTGCAAAGTTACAACGAAGTCGAGAATGTATGCGCCCCCTCCCCCCTCCAATACAGAAACAATTGCTACAGCCGTGTTATAGTCTCGTCATTGTCAGTATCGTATCTGAATCTTTGATATTTTTTTTGAATTGTGATCGAGCTTTTAGACGATAATTCGAATACTTGTACATGCCAGCTTAGTTGGGTTCTTCCACTTCAAAAGCCAGGATCACCAAATGAAAGTTTTGTTCGCATCAGAACTCAGAAGACAAATGTACAATGTACCTACACCTACATATATCTATCTATATATATTAAAAGATCTTTGGAAAAAAACATACTTCCAATCGCCCAGCCTCTCCCAATGAACCTTTTTTCGTGATTTTTTTTTAAATCAATTCCTTTTTCCCTGTAGATATGTCAAATAATATTTTGAAAAAAAAATTTTGAAATTAAAGGTCCAAAAAATCAAAAAAACGCGAGGGCCCGAGCTGTGATTGTCCGTAAAATATAATGCATCATGTTTACCAATACCAAGGCGTGAGCCGTGGGTTGGGGCTGCGGAGAGTAGAATTTTTTTTAACTGGAATGTAGTGTCTGTTAAAATAATGAGGAGAGGAGGTTCTGCACTTGGGGTTGGAGTTTTATTCTAACAACACAAATTGAAATGTTTAGTACATAGAACATTGTTTGTGAAAAAGTCAAAAGTAAAGATAGGGGAAGTGTTCAATACAGTGTAGCCAGAATTTCCTCAATGGGGGGGGGGAGAGCAAAAACAGATTTTTAGGCATGAAAAATCGAATTGGAGGTAATTTTATGAAAACTCTTCGTAATGTATAAAAATTTAATGGAAATGAAGGTGCAATTACTGCTCAAGTGAAGTAACAGCGGAAATTTTTTGAAAGAAACGTACCCAAAAAACAAAAAAAGGGTTCATTATTGCATGCAATATTTCTAATTTTAACACGTGGGAGGGGGGGTTAATGGCTCAAGTCACGTCCCTCTCTTAGCTACGCCACCACTGGTAGGGTTTCTATATACTTGGGATATAGACGTACGTTTTTTGAGGGGAAAAAATGTCGTTAATTCATTTTAGAAATTCATACCTAGAAATATTGTTCAAACTAGAATTTTTTTCTTGAAAAATTTGATTTTTTAAAAATTGTACTTAAGAACCAGAGTAGAATTTGCTATTGACACATTTTAACTGATTTGCATATAGGAGCAGGGGCATGAGTTGAGTTGTCAAAAAAGCGAGCCCCAGCCTGAGCGGAGCGAGGGCCAGGGCGAGCAGCACGAGCGAAGCGAGTGCGCGAGCAGGGGGTTGAGGTCGCGGAGCGACCTAGGGGGCGAAGCCCCCTAGTATCGTATAATTTGTATTTAAAGCTATGTCGAATTCCAATGTTTCGATTTTTTTTCTCGAAAACTTATACTTTTTTGCATTATATTTTTGATAGGCACCTATTCAAATCTGTACCTAGATAACGCCTTTAATTTCAAATTTATTTTACTTATTTGATTTCAGGAAGTTTTTCGGTCGATTTGAATTCTCCAGCTCAATATTTATCTAGCGTTGAACAAGATGCTGTATTGGGTAAGTTGACTTGTTTTTTTTTTGTTTTTTTTTTTTGTCATTTTCCCATCAATTGGCTCGTGACCAGAAAATGAAAATACAATTCCTAAATTATACGAAAATTGAGGTATTGAGACCTTTTAAGGCCCCTGTGTGACCCATAGTGTAGTTTCTCCCATCACATTTTTCCTCTCACAATTTTTCAAACAACTTTCTGAAGTTGTTAATTAATTCCAGATTAGATAATTTTCACGATTTTTACGGAATAACTAAATTTTATTTTCTTTTACAGGTGAAAGGAAGTCACACAGAGTTCAATATGAAGAAGATAGTGCCTGGACATAAATGTTTTTGTGTTTGAAACGATGTGTGTTGAGCAATAAAAGCAGAATATTTCTGAGGTAAGTTGGCGTAAGCAGTTCCATTTCCTTATTACTTTTGAGATTTAAATTATGGAGGATTCAGGTTAAAAGATGATATAGTTTCAAAAAAGGGAGATGTAAAGAAAATATTTTATTATATATCCATAATGTACCAATGAAGAATACCCATAGATCCACTTACATCTATACTCATATTTGACTACATTGACTAAGTATAATAAAAATGAATAAACGATTACTTAGGTAGGTAAATGTGCAATAGAATAATATAGGTATTCAATGAAGGAAGCATACCAAGTAGGTATAGGTTTTAATCGCCCAGAGTAATACACAAAGCTATGATAAAATCATAAAATAACAGTCCTTCATTGTATCATCAAGTAATGCTCTCCAATAGACTATCAGTTTCATTTTCCATCTGACTGGGAGGATCAGAATGTTCAACAATCTACGAGTAAATGAAATATTTTGACATTTATCATGAAACACTGTAAAATTGATCGCTTGCTGGTAAATGAATAAGTGTTCACTTCAGGGCTTAAAACCATTTGGATTTTATTGGTTGTTGTGGTAGGTGGTTTTTAAAAGACTCAAAAATAATGGTTTTTGGTTATGGTTTCTGAATTGGTTTTCCAATCACAAACCATAAGGGTTCCAATTGGTTTTAAGGTTTAGGTTTCAAAGTTTTTCTGGTTCTGGTTTTGAAATGGTTTCAATTTTTTTAATAAGGTGTGGATGTGATTTGGTTCCGTAATAATAGTTTTTTTTTGCAGTAGTGGTGGTTTTTCACATCAAAAACCATTCCAAATTTTCAAATGGTTTTGGTGGTTGTGGTGGTTCTGATATCAAAAACAATTTTGATTTTCAAATAAATTTATAGAAAAACTAATTCAGGACTACTAAAAGTATGATTTGAGACAAAAAACTAGAAAATTTCCATCACAGGTCTGGAAAAATTGAAAAAAAAATTGCAAAAACCAAAAAGAACCATTTCATGAATTGGTTGTTATTGGTTATGGTTACATTTGAAAATTGAAATGGTTCTTGTGGTTGTGGTTTTCTCCAAAGAACACAACTTTTTGGTGGTTGTGGTTGTTTCAATTCAAATTTTTTTCCCAAATGGTTGTTTTTAAGTAAATGAATTGGTTTTCATTTTTTTCAAATATATTGGTTTTATGTTGTTGTTGTTTTTGAAATTCACAAAAAGAAGTTGAAATGGTTGTGGTAGTGGTTAAAACCAATTAAAAACAATGGTTATGGTGGTTTTATTTGGTTTTGGTTTTGGTGGTTTTAAGCCCTGGTTCGCTTACTGCGTCATAATCTGCCAGAATGACATTCAATTCTTCAATGATTGTTGTGACGTCTGGTCGTTCTTCGGGTAAATAATTCCAGCATTTCAACATTAGGGAGTATCTATTGGAGAAATCATTACAAAATTTAATTAAAGATTAATTATCAACCCGGTTATGAAATAAGAACACAGTTGGGTTAAAATTAGGGTTTACATTGTTGTCGAACAGTTTTTGGGTTTCATCATACGATAGCCTGCTTCAATATCTTTCAGTAATTTTTCTAAATCATTGTATGACGAATACGGAACAGCGCCAAAAGTCATAATTTCCCACAACAGCACACCATATGACCATCTGTAAAGTCATGTGTTCATAAGAGATGAATTAGATAAGTACAGTTAGGTACCTACTGAAAACTATTGTACATAGGTTTTGAAACTTACGTATCAGATTGAGTTGTGAAACGTCTGTGTGTTAAAGCTTCTGGTGCCATCCACTTAACTGGGAATCTTCCATTTGTTTTTTGTTTGTAGTAGTCAGTATGTCCAGTTTCTCTGGCTAATCCAAAATCGGCGATTTTCACGATATAATCATCAAATAACAAGATATTTCGAGCTGCTAGGTCTCCGTGGATACACTAAGGAATTGATTATTTATTTATGCAAAGGTAGTGGGTACTGAATAGCTGATTTTTGAACATTATTGTGGTATTGACAGCATTATGAAAAGACTTACTTTTATAGAAGCCAAATACTCCATGCCGCTTGCTATTTGTAGGGCAAATGTGACTAGAACTTTTTCAGACAAGTCATCAATTGCCGACGGTTTGGAAGGAAGGTGGTGATTTCTAAGAAAATCGAGTAAATTTCCATGTGGAGAGTATTCTGTGATAATGTACAATGGCCCATCAAGTGTACAACATCCGAGTAAACCAAGTACATTGTCATGTCTGCCAATAAGTTTCATCAGTTCCATTTCCATCACCAAGTTGACCAAATCTGTGTCTTTGTAGTTACCTGCAACATTTGGAGTGTAAATCTGATTCTGATTTATGACGACTATGCAATTTTTTAAAATGAGAAAGCAGGAATCGCATCTGTCATTTTGTTATGTAGGTAACTGAATAATTAGTATCACTTCAAGCAACTTTTGGCGACTTTTCCAAACTTTTTAATCACTCAAACAACTTTTTTTCTCTAAAATTTTACGGACCTCAAGAAATTGGTTTTATTGTGTAATTTGTTTGGTAAACTATTTTTTTTATGCTTTCAGTCACTAAATTAGCACTTCCCCCCTTCAAAAAATGTAAAAAATGCGACGCCTGTTGAAACGAACTGTGTAAGTATACTTTTCAACATCTTTACTGCTACTGTTGTGTCATCATGTTGTTGTGAGAGGCCCGAAACATTTCCTTTGACAACTCTTCCGAATTCCCCTTCTCCTAGAAAGTTCCCAAGAACAACGTTTCCTCTTGGAACTTCCCACTTTTCATCTAGTGGTATCTCATAATCAATCTTTGGTGTTGTTTGATTGGCATCTGATATATAGTAGGATTCATATGTGATGTTGACATTTGGTAATTTCTGTAATAAGTACAAGACAGTCATGTGTTGATCTAACAAGGAAGGTGCCCCAGGTGACATGCACCGATTTGAATGATTCTTCCACTATTGGATAGAGGACATCGAACATAGTCTACCACAAAATTTTCAGCTGCTGAAGTTGATATTTCGATTTTTCAGAGCAATTTTTCGATTTTCACATTGCAATTTTGAAAAATTGGCCAAATATCGCACCTCGGGAGTAATAAGGTCACATCTCAAAAAAAATTGATTTTGATGTTTTTGCATTTTTGGGGTTTGTATGACTCCCCTCAACCAAAAATTACACTTTGAGTTGGGTACATCATCTAGATCTTGTAAAAAACGCAAATAGCCTAACTCAAAATCTCAACAACATTGCAAGTTGTTTGGAGTTATAAGGGCACATCTCAAAAAACTCCACCTTTTTTGAGCAAATTTCGTACATACAAAGTGTTAACAAATAGTTTTGATTGTGTTGAATGTTTGTCAGTTAGAAATAGTCACAAGGAGGGCATTTTTTATTGGTTTGTACCAAATGGAAAAATTTTTTTAAATTGATCACTTTTCAGAAAAATGAATTTGCACATATCATGAAATTTTAGTTTTTTGAGAAAAACTCAAAAACTAAGCACTTTAGAAAAAAACTAACGACATTATGTCGATTGGAAATTTAATTCTCTACAACTTTGTTATCATGAATTTTTTTTTGGACGCTTCCTTTCGCCTCCACATCAACTTTAATGAAAGGTTATAACTCAAAATGTTTTCCAAACATTGAAATATTTCCTCTTTAAGATTTTATTTTTCAAAGTGTTCTTATGCTAAATGAAGGTAGGATACCAGATCTTTAAAATGAGGTGCTATTCATTCCTCACAATTAATTATAAGTTGATAAAAATAATGAATCAAGTTTTAAAAAAAAAGAAAATCACTCTCCTGTAAAATTTCACTTTTTTGAGATGTGACCTTATAACTCCCGAGGTGCGATATAGTCGGCGCAGGTCGCATACCGAAACCTTCAATATTCTTTGGGCGTTTCAATACATATGATGAAACTAGCCCACGGTGAAATTTTCAGCTGCTGAAGTTGATATTTGAGCCTTCCAGTGCGATTTTTTGATTTTCACATGGCAATTCTGAAAAATTTACCAAAAATGGTCGGCGGAGGTCGCATACCTAAACCTTCAATATTATGTGGGTATTTCAGTACATATGATGAGACCAGCCCACGGTGAAATTTTCAGCTGCTGAAATTGGTATTTGACCCTTCCAGGGCGATTTTTCTATTTTCACAATTGCTATGTGAAAATCGAAAAATTGCTCTGAAAAATCGAAATATCAACTTCAGCAGCTGAAAATTTGGTGGTAGGCTATGTTCGATGTCCTCTATCCAATGGTGCAAGAATCATTAAAATCGGTGCATGTCACCTGGGGCACCTCCCTTGTAAGTATCGTCAATACCAAAAAGTATGGATAAGTACTAAAAATATCAATACTTATCAATCAATATATATATTATATATATATATTTGCTTGCGACCAGACATGTCAACTATGCTTGGCATATATGCTGAAAAGTGAACAAAATTTTAAAATTGGCATAATTTCTGTTCTAAATCACTTATCAAAATTTTATTTGCAGATTCAATTTAATATTAGAAAAATCTATGGGTTGGATAAAGTAATCAGATTTTTAGGCTAAATTTTGAAGAAAAAGTTTGAAAATGGAGTTGAAGTAATTTGAATTTTAAGGAAGTTAAGACACCACAAGAAAGCTTGAACAGCATAAAAAATTTTGATGTTTTTAATTTTTCCATGGGCCAATAAAATACTGAAAAATTTTAGGTCAAATTTGTTGTCGTGTACACTCAGGTTCGAAGTATTTATATACATCTCCACCAGCGCATCACATTCTACTCACTACAAATCGACTGTAGACCCTGCGTTCGTCCTCGCGCCTTGATTTCTAATCCATGCGCACTCTGGTGGAAGTTTCTAAAAACTCATAGTTGACTTGTATAGTAAAATTAACCCATGACTTGTCAACTATAGTTGAGAAGTTGGTCAGTCCACTTGTATAGTAAAATTAACCCATTGATTAGTTGACAAGTCTGGATACTAATACCTATATATATTATATCTATACTATACAGCTGCAAGAAAAATAAATACCCAAAAAATACCCGAAAAATACTCGAAAAATCGGAAAAAAATTCCCAGCCCGATCTATGGCACCTAGAGAGCTGATTTTTTTTTTAATCGACAGCTTAACGTCTCTAGAATATAGGAAAAATACGCGGGGGCAAAAATTTTGAAATTAAAGGGCCCAAATTTTGAGTTTAAATGGGCTGTTTTTGCCGTTTTTTCGATTATTCTCAAATATATCAAGAACGAAAAAGGCTAGAAGGGTGGTTAATATCTCATTTTAAAGAGCATTAAATCCTGAACATTTCCCTCGATTACATTACCCCTCTGGGGTTTTTAGTTTTTGAGCTATTTTGAATTCAAATTTCGAATTTCAGTTACACAATTTTGAATTAAATTATCTCGAAAACTAAAAACGCTAGATGGGTACTGTCAACGAGGGAAATGTCCGAAAATTCATGCTCATTATAATGGCGAAGACAGATTAGCAAAAAGTTTATTATATCGTGCGATTTTGATCGATTTTTATGGCATTTTATAACAAAAAACCGTTAGGACGATGCGTGTACATTCACACCCACACAAGCATACGCACAACCACCAACGTAATTCCAGACAGGATCACGCGACATGCGCGCGCATACAAACCTCTCACTCCTCCTCCAACAACGGAATTCTTCAGTCCAATGCGAGGATTATGATTTGTGCATATCGATGCAGCGTGAAATTCTCAACAGAAACTAGAGCCCTGCGCCGACGACGAAATGATCGGCGGCGGCTATGGTGAGCGCAGCGTTGTGGCTGGCGGCGTAGCCGATTCCAGCCGACGTTTCCGGCGGCGGCAAAAATTTTACTCGGCTGCGGCTCAGCCGGCTACAAAGATTGAAATTTTGAGGTAATTTTCCGTAAATCATAAAATTACCTCAAAATACAAATTTTTTGCGAAAATTATTCAGCTTCTCAGATAAGCATTTAGCATTCTTTTCCAAGCTGAGAAGAGAAATCATTCTAGGTAGTGCGTGGCAAAATTGAAAAATTTAGCCACTTGAAAAAATCCAAAATATGAGGAAAATTTCCCTGAAATTTGCCGTTTGAATGATTTAAATCGGCTCAGCCGAGCAAGGCGGCTTCAAAAATTTTTAAAGCGGCGGCGGCGGCTCAAAAAATGTGTGAAAAATTGGTGGCGGCGGCGGCGCGGCGCGGCGGCGCAGGGCTCTAACAGAAACAGATACATATTATTGCTAAATAATGTTATAATGTTAATCCGTCTATCCATAGATAATTCTATTCTACATGTATGAAATAGATCATCAACTCAGATACTCTGGAGAAGGGACCAAGTTTTTACCTA
Source organism: Planococcus citri (assembly GCF_950023065.1). Taxonomy (NCBI): domain Eukaryota; kingdom Metazoa; phylum Arthropoda; class Insecta; order Hemiptera; family Pseudococcidae; genus Planococcus; species Planococcus citri. Next base: position 83,072,842 of record NC_088677.1, read on the forward strand.
CTTTTTACGCAAACATAAACAAAATCTGAATGGATCGGACCCATAGTTTGTCATTCTGTCGCAGCAATGACGAGCGCTAGTGTATGATTCATGTGTACTTTTTATTTATTTTTCGATTTCATTCAAATTTTTATTTTTATTTTTATTACTCAAGTTGAAAAAAAACATCGATTCGATAATGAGTATGTGATTTATTTAAATCAATGTTAAGTTTTTGTTTTATACATAACAGAACAGTGTACAGGTAATGTGCATCCGAATCTGCCGATCCCGAATTCCCGATTGTCCATTGTCATTTCAGGTTCGGCAGTTCGGTACACAGCACTCACAGCAGTACACTACCATTAATTAATAAATAAATTTAAAATCACACCAAAATTTAAATTGAAAAAGATCAATCGACATTGTGTTATTACAACCACATTTGTTATCATCCTGTTGAAAATTGTAGAAATTAGAAAATTTTAGAAATACATGTTTGAACCCTGTTTTGATGGCCACAGGTGTTTACTGTAATGAATAAAAATATTGCAAGCAGCGCTCAGAAAATTCAGCGACAGAATGACAAACTACATGTCTGATCTAAAATAGTAAGTCTATGCCAAACTTGGTCTCGTTTTTTTTACCATTGAGTTGAACCCCCATGCGTCTATCTTCGGTGCTTTGCTTTCGCGTCTATCATCTTTCATTTTAACCAAAGTTTTAATCGAAGCATAAACTTGGGAGCAAACCTCTTCTGAGAGTGAGCGAAGGGGGGTTTGGGGGCGCAGCCCCCAAGAGCGAGTTCCGAGGGCGAAGCCCGAGGAACGAGTATGGGGGTTGGGCCGCGAAGCGGCCAGGGGGCGTAGCCCCCTAGTATAATATATCGCCGAATGTTACTGATAGAAATTATTTCAGAAACTATGATAGCTAGAAAGCTCAAACTTGGGGTGTGGAAAGGTGTGGATAACAGGATATCAGGAAAAATCTAAAAACTTTAAAAAGTTAATTAGGAAAGCTTCTAGAGCGAGTTGAAAGTTGAGAACTTATGCAGCCGAATCCAGTGAAGCAAAGTTATGGAACGTTTAGGGATGTTTAACACGTCATCGCGTCATCATGCACTGAAACAGGTTTGGGTGGCGATTCTTTTGTGGCGTTTTTCGCGATATACCTGACAGTGGTATCTTACAACAATAAAGAAACTCGCCTCTTCCTCTTCACCCTACATTTCATTTTAAAACACTCCACAACAGACACATGCGTCAATAGTATGAATACATAAGGGAATAAACACAGCCTTATTATACAGAATTTCTACAAAAACCAGATCACATGGGCCTACATACATCATTTGGAAGGGTAAGAGGGAGGGAGGGGGTAAGTTAGGAAAGACATGAAGGATAGATGGAGATAAATTATGTGGAAATAGATTTTCAGTCAACACGCAAAAAAAAAATCATCAAAGGGTATCCCTGTTGTGATAAGTGAATAATTCTGTGATGGGATATCGTGGGAAGTTGTGAAATAGGAAAAAACATATGAAATTTAAAGATTTTCAAAATGTGAAAAAATAAAGGAAATTTTGGAATTTTACCCAAAAAATTGAAAAAGTGAAGCCCAGATTTTGAAAATATTCATAAGTTCAAGAAAAGGTATGTGAAACAAATTAATAAATCGCAGGGTATCTTTGGAGGACCAAAAAAAAATTAAGAGTTCAACAAATTTCGCCCATCATCGACCCCGCCCATGCCCCCTAGGAGTGAAAATCGTATTTTTCTTACAAAACAATTTTTAAACTTCATGTGGTGTATAGAAGTACGGAAAGTGAATCTGTTAGGTTTTTTTTTAATTTCATGAACTGTATGCTAGCCAAAAAGCTCAGAAGGTAATAATTTCAAACTGCTATTACTTTAAACCTAAAAGTAGTGCTATGTAAATTTTTTGGGAAAATTATTACTCATAAATCAAAGTGCGTAGATTTTTTTTCAAATTTTTTGAAGTGATGGACGTGGGCCCGCGTTAAAAATCCAAAAAACTTACTTCTTGAGGGTTCTTTCATTCATGTTGAGTTTCTTCTAACAATGATTGTATGAAAACAAGAGCAAGAGGCTTGAGCAACCTGAAGATCAGGCGAGTGGCCCGAGCGAAGCGAGGGCGCGAGCTGTTGAGCCAAAGGATAGGGAAAAGACCGAGCGAAGCGAAGGTCATGCGAGCAGCCCGAGCAAAGCGAGGGCGCGAACCGGGGGTTGGAGCCGCGAAGCGGCTCAGGGGGCGTAGCCCCCCAGTATGTACATAATATCAGTAAACTATTGATAAAGTACGTGTCAACATTACTAACTAAAAACAATGAAAAGATACTTACAAGCATTTGTGATAAATTTTCATCCAGTTCCAATTTTTTTTCAATTACTACTCTTTTAACCAATTGTGACACCGCTATCCTTTCCATTCCCATTACATTTATCTGTTTTTGCATTTTTCTTACCCTTGCAGCGGATTTTCTCCAATACATAATTGATGTTGTAATTATGAGTACAACGAGTATCACTAACCCTACTATGAACAAGTAGATGTTTTCTAACAACCATTTGACTATGATTGATGTAGTTTGTTGTTTAACGATTTTTCCTTGTAAAAGATCACGAACTGAATCTGGGTAAAGTAGAAACTTGGGGTATTTTTTTGTAATGTGAAAATCGGTCACGTTTTTTCCATTTGGAGAGTTTATTTTAAAACCATAATCCATGCGTTTGGGTTTCTTTTCATCTAGAAAATTACTGTTGAGATCAATGCTTGGTATTGGACAGATCAGGGAAATGTTGGATATTTCACATTTGCTGTAGTATATCTTTGCTTTCCCTTCACCTTGGATGTAGAATAAGATTTCTTGCTTTTTTGTGATGTTCTTTTGAATAGATACATCAAATTTTATTGTTGTATTCGGTCCGCCTGTTGGAACACCTCTAGGTATTGTTTGAATGTTTTCATCTGCTTCTAAATTTTCATCATATTCATAAACTTGTTCAGATGTTCGAGTATGCCCATCAAAGTATATATTGACATGAGTTTTGAAGGACAATTTAGATGGACCTGTCAAGCACTTCAGTTGCTTAGATTGGTGTTCAAATACTACACATTCCAAGTCACCTATGTAAACTTCAGTTACATTACCAGTATTCAAATTTTCACCATTAATTATTATCTCAGTGCCACCAATTGTTGATCCAATTTTTGGGGAGATATCATTGATTTTAAGATCAAAAAATTCGAAGGTTGTATTTGATGTCAAAAGTAAACCTTCTGCAATAAGCCTAATTGGTCCACTACAATTGTGAAATGTTGAATTACAAGCATCCACTACACAGATTAATGGTTCTTTTATAATGTCAGTTGGTTGTGAATGCACAGTGCAGGTGGTGTCTCCTACTGTAATATTCCAAGACAAAGGAAATGCATTACCCAAGTTGCTAATATGGATTGATATTCTAGTTCCACCTTCCCATGGTGCTAGTTGTGGTGTAAAGAAAGAGATTGTTGGATCTTGACATTGTTCCATTTTAGCATCTTGCCGCCGCTGTTCATTGGCAATGCCATCTTCATCATTAATGCTATCGTGTTCATCGTGTTCACATTGCTCAGCTCCTGAATTCCATTTGCAATATTCCTTACTTACACAAGTTTTACACTGATTTCCTATGTATGGGCATTTAAATAAGATTACACGTATATTTTGAGGGTCATCAAGAGGGTTTGATCCATTCCACACAATTGACAATTGGACAGTTTCATTTGGTTTTTTATCAGCATATGTAAGTATCACACTATTACATTCAATTTCTCCTTCTGAAATGCCTATATTGGGTGCAGTAGACCTTGAAGCGACTGCGAGCGAAGTTGCATATTGTATGGTCTTGTTTCCTTCAAGGTGAAATTCACATGTAAATGTTTCATTTGGCAAATCTGTTGGGATTCTATACCTAAATGTAATGCTTATTTCCTTTTCTAAATCGGCACTCGCGAGAAAAACTGAACCATCATTGTTAGTGAGGAAGAACTGGGGACAGAAATACTCATCTCTTATAAATTTATCATAGAATAGGGTATTTTTAATTTTAGATTGGATCTGATCCAAAGTAGCCCCTATTACTATGTCCTTACTGCTCCAGACTGTTTCATCCGTACACCTGTGATCATTCACATGCCATTTACATGGATAATTTGAGGTTACACACGCCGAACACGTCTCATATTCGCTACATATTATTGCGAGATTATCAAAAGGGTGTGATTCTATGAAACTGACTGTCTCATTCCATTCTGCTGTTTGTAAAAGTTTGTTCTTTGACATTGAAGATGTGTTCATGTGTTTATAGATATCATACGACATCCATCCGATGCTGTTTTGTTCATCAGTATCAGTACATTCTGATTTCAAACAACATATATTTTTAGCAAAACACCATCCGCAATGAGGATCTTGTGTGCGCAAACATTCGTATGATGTATTGTATTTGTAACAATCGCTTGTGTTGACAGTGTCAACATAATCTGAAGCCATTATATACAAGAAGTTATTTTTGAAATCAAACAGCAAATCAGAATTTATAGGAAATCCCTCTTTAAATGGGATATCTGAGTAGTAATTTGC